>NC_089827.1:58842855-61256605 GCF_035046505.1 Tiliqua scincoides
GTGGAAAAATAATGAACAATCTTTTCTAAGAAGCAACGAATGTATTAGACATACTGTTTAATTTGTGCAATTTGTTGTATAAGTTGCTGAGATCAGAATCCTCAGTTTTCCTGTTTTGTTCAATAGTGTTTGGTTTGGTACAGGTAGATTCTTCATTTATGATTTGTTATATTTTTGATTGTGTTTGTGACATTTTGAATATACTTTAAAAAACATGGCTGATGGACGAAGCTGAAAATTTAATGGTCTGGAGCCGTTACATTTCCTCTTTATTGGTCTTGTCAACCCATGGTTTTGCAAGCATTTATGCTAAGAAACCAGTGTAATTTTTGTTTTGTTCATGTATCATCTGTTGGAGTGGTTCACACTGTATGTGGAAAACATGACTGTTGTCAGTTCAGTGGTGTTTCTTATAAGTATGAAAGTCCTTCATATACATACATCTTTAAATACTCTTGTACACATATGTTGGACTCGTGATTGGGCCAAGGTTCCCCTGTGTGTATACATGTGAGTTTTTATCTGTGTATATATTTCTTTTAATTGATAACAAAACTCCAATTGCCCATCAGGACAAAAGTTTTCTGAAACAGAATGTCCATCAACTATCTACCGAGGGAGTTAACCTAATACGCTTGGGAAGGGAATTTCCCAGCTGTGGCACTACTGAGAAGGCCCTGTCCCTGGTATCTATCAAGGGAATTTATGTTAGTGGTGGGCCAGAAATCATGGTCTCTGCAACTGTTCTTAAGGCCCAGACAGGTTTATATGGGAGAAGGTAGCTCTCAGGATAACCTGTTCCAGGCTGATGAAGATTCATGTATGTGAATGAACAGCTTCCACATTTTGTGTGTAACATTCTAAGTTGGACTGTGTTACTCGCCTCTCACAATGGTCCTATAAGTATCAGCTGTGCTGTGTGGAGGAGAAAAGAAGGCATGCATTTCCCTCCTTCTGCTGTAATGATATTCCATTATTTGATTTTTATGCAGCTAACTCTGGGAGCCTTGTTGGCTAAAGGGCAAGAATATCAAATGCTGTAAATTAAATAATGTCAAGTACCTACATGAGCCACATTTGCAACATAAAGTGTAAAACTGACTTCAGCCCTGTCATTTTACTAGATTGCCTCTCTTCAGTATTGCTTGCACAATACTGTCCTCAGCAATAATGAACAGCAACTCTGTGACTGTATCTACAGAGTATTCTACACTCCCAATGTTAGGCCACCCATTTGGGAGTCACTCTCTAAAGCTGCAGCTCTTTGTCACTTGTATATATTTCACTCTGGTCAAAGGATTTTCTTGAACTCTTCATCAATTTGGCTTTCATTGTCTAGAATCATTTTAGCAAATGCTGTCCATGCTGTGATTTTTGTTTCACAACATATATGTTAAATGTGTCCATTTGCAAGAAATGTGTAGCCAAGCCATTAAGGGTACAGTGATTTATGTCTTTGTAAGGGTACAAGTTCTCATTTATGGGAACAAGAATTTGGAAGTGCTGTGGTCCTTTTCATAGTACTTATTTTGAAGAAAGTTGGCAGTAAACCGTAGAGGATTCAGAAGAGCAATACAACTGACAAAACCAGATCTGGAAATATTATTTAACATTCTTAGGATTCAACATCAAACTCCTGTTCTAGTTGAGAAAATACATTCCAGTGTGCAAAAACTGGTCTGGTGCCTGAGATTTTTTTCAGCCCTGATGTAGCCTTGGGATAGAGAGGAATACTGTACTTCAAGAAGAGAAGAAATGGAAGGAAATGTTTTGAGACAATTGCTCTCCACAGCTTTTGAAGATGAGGTCTAGAGGCTGCAGATTTAAATGTAAGGGGAATTGATTTAGGTTATGCTCTGGGAGATATTTCCTCATAGCAAAGGGTAGATTGTCTGAGAAACTCTGAAATTTCTTCTTTGAATGAATATCATTACGCGTGGTTTAATGAATCATGACACATGGCAGACTGTTGGATACGAATTGTTATGAATTGTTTTACTTGAATGTAACTTTCTTTATGAATTTTCATTCAATCTTCTGATTTTATTTTATTTTTTCTATGCCCATGATATGTGTAACCAGTGGTCTATGTAACTGAATGCTGTGGTGGGATATGCCAAAAGACTGGGTTATTCAGTCACTTATCAGGATTTAAAGCTGTTAAAGTGTGAACATTTATCACATTATGGCAGTGCTATTCAAACTGGGGCGTTGCGATGCCCCAACCTGAGGGCCCTGGTCTCTGCCCCCTTAAGGGGTGGGGGCAGCCTAGAGGCTGGGGGAAGGCAGTGGCGCGATCCCCAGGATTGTGCCACTCAGGGGGCTGCAGGGGCTTGGGTGCACTTACCCAAGCCTCCTGCATCCTCCCTGGGGTGTGGGGAGCCCGGCACGACTTCTGGCAGGGCTCCCCACAGCAGGGAAAGTGGATGCGGAGCAATTGTGTCCCACCCCCGCTAAAGCGGAAACGATCGCTCTGCATCCACTTTCCCTGCTGCGGGGAGCCCTGCCAGAAGTCACGCCGGGCTCCCCACACCCAAGGGAGGTTGCAGGAGGCTTGGGTAAGTGCGCCCAAGCCCCTGTAGCCCCCTGAGCGGTGCGATCCCGGGGATCGCGCCACTGCCTCCTCCCCCCGCCCCTGCAAAGACTTAGTGTCTCTCAAACTCTCCCAGAGAGTTTGAGGACCACTGCATTATGGAAAGAAGTCAATGGATGTTTGCAGCCAGTTTCAGAACACTAGAAGAGGAATGCGAGAAGCCGCCATCCAGAATGCTATATAAAGGAGACAGCCAGAATGCTAATAGGAATCGGGAAGCTTCCTGCTTCCTGTTAGCGTTCTCTTAGTATCCCTCCTCTATTGGTCCAGATGGCTGCTTCTCATGTTTCTCTTCTGTCATTCTATAACTGGCTGTAAAGAGACGTGACTGCTTGGCGCCACAGTAAAGAAAGACAGATAAATAATGGGTGGGGGTGCAGAACCACGGATAAGTTAATCTTCGGATACAAGGGGATGCCTGTACTACTGCCTCCAAGAATTGCTACTGTGTTTGAGTCTGGGCAGCTCGTCCTACAGTTATTTCTGTAGCAATGTAGAGACTTGTCCTGTTACTGCTGCCTCTCAATTTCTCTTGCATACCTTATTACCATTTCAGCCATCTCTACTTCCAGCATGGTCGGGTCAGGCAGAGCCAGGCGTCGTGCTCCAGGTAGCAGCAATAGTGCTTCACATCTAGAATGATGTACAAGACCAAGTTCACCTCATACTCATACCAGTGGTATGGTTCTCATACCAGTGGTTAAAAAACTGATTTGTCAACTCTCCATCCTGTTGAGAAGTGAAAGGATATAGGCAGTGGTTATAGTATCTAGAAGTTTTTAAATATGGAAGAATGTCAGTTCTGCTTTCACATACACTTTGTTTTTCCAGTGCATTCAGGCCAGTGAACTACAGTTTGTACAAGGCCTCTAAACCAGGACTATAAAAGCATAAATAGATCTGTTTGTAGTTCTTGATGTGTCTCATGTTGTGAAGCTGAAGAAATGTTGCTCAGGATTAGAAAGAATAGTAACAATCTGGACTTAATTGTGGCCCAAGGGATGTGTGAGGAAAGCCTGGCATGTCATACAGGCTCCCTTAGGTATGTGTCTCTAGAGACAGATAGCTTCCTTGACAGAGCTGGTTACTTCATTCAACAAGGGAGCTTAGAGACTCTGAGATATCTGCCCTTTTAAAAGGAGCTCTTCTTCTTGGTTACATTGAAGTAATCCACAGGGAGAGGTCTCTTTGGGAGTTTCCCCCATTTGGGTAGCTTTCTGTCCTTCTTTTGGGTTTTAATTTTGTATTGTGAGTCTATGGACCCAATAATGAATCAATTTCCTGTCTATAGCCTTAGCATAGTAATGCTACACTAGTGCCTTCTTGCCAGTCAACTCTGTTGTTAGTAGCAGGTTGTCCATTACATCACAAGTTTTTACAAACATTGTAGTTTGCTTATTAAATTGGGCTCTCTGCAACCCTTGCCTACTAATTAGTTGTTCTTCATTTAGCTGTTCAGTGTTACCACTGAGACTAGTTACTCAGAATAGATGCTATATTATCAGATGTGCGCTCAGAGAAATATAAACGGAAACAAAGGTATCTTGCCAAAAACACTTTAAAAATAAGTTCAGCGAGCTGCTTAGAGACCACCTTAACATCTGGATAGGGACTGTGGCTGAAATTTTCAAATTCCTAGGCTGGAGGAAGCTTGGTATGTATTGGTGATCTGGGTATAAATTTTTATTTTATTTTTATTTAAAATATTTGTATCCCTCCTGCCCTCCCGTAGAAATGGAACATGTATTTGGTGAGCTTGAACCCCATTTTGGTCACAGACTTGCCTGCTCTAATAATGATGGTTAACATGTAAGTAGTGTGTTCTGAGTGTGCGGAGGACTTCACATGTTTTATTTTGGTGTTTTAAATATGGTCGGTATTCTTATCCCCCTATTGAAGCTGGAGAGCTGAAACTGAGAAGGAGTGACTTGTCTAAGGCAACCTAGTGAGTCCACAAGCAGAGGTGAAGTTTAGACCAGGAAAGTCCTTATTTGTAGCTCTAATCATTGAGACACTACACTAGCTTGATAATGGACAAAGGGATAGTAAACTGGTCCATAAACTTCCTAACCTTGGTGGCTCAAATCACTTCTTTATAGTAAAATAAATGTAGTCATTGTTTTGTAGTGAATATACAGGTTCAGCCTATTTATACACGGATTTTTTATACACGGATTTGACTCAACACGAATAGCCCTTGCAAATGAGAAGGAATGTGCTGATCCCTGGAGAAGGGGAAAAATGCATCCCTTTAAAATCAGTTTTAAAAACTGAACAGTCCTTTAACAACAGCCTCCTTAATGAGAGAGAGAGAGGACAGCAGGCTAACAATCCATCAATCCTTATCTCTCCTTTGGACCCCTCCCTTCCCCCTGAGCACTTGAAAGAAAGGGATCATTTTGCATTGGTGGCTGAGTGAAGTGCTGATGGATTGTCTTAATGACTCTTATCTTAGAGTCATAAGGTCACCAAGGCTGTTTTTCAATCACTGGAGCAAAGAAACTATCTTAAACTGTATTAGATAATCTTGCTGCTAATATACCTTTAAAATAGATGTTAAGCAATGTGGAAGGTCAATCATAAAAAGCATTTGCTGCAAGAGCAGGAAGTTGAGATTAAAATTTTTTTAGTCCATGTAACACTCATGCAACAACTTGTTTAGTTGAAGATATTTCTATTGGATCCTTATAGGGGAGGCAGCAGTACAGTTGTATTGGGTGCATTTGTTCAATATTAATTTACATTTGTATCCCCCTGTTGCTTCAGTGAGATGTCCGCTCATCACAATTGTGTAAGATAAGTTGTTAAATTAGGTGATGATGACTGACCCAGGGTCACCCAGTCAGACTTCATGACTGAACAAATCTTTGGCCATGGGTGTCTCTTGCCCAACAGAGTGATGAACACCTATAGTAATCTTCAGTGTTCATGTTACAGCGCTTTCTTGCTTCACTCTTTTCCATCTTGGAGAAGAACATAGTGGGCACTAAATATTATACGTTATGATTATAAAGCACATCGACGTTATCAGTAGAAAAGAAGAGAGGTTTTGGGGGTTGGTAAGAAAAATGGGGTGAAACAGAAAATGCGTTGGCTTTCTTTCAGTTACATTTGTTAGACCACTTATAGTGGCTGTAGTAATGCTATCCTGGTATCCTGGCTTTTCATAAATAAGGCGCTTGTCAATAAGAAGAGTGTATCCAGCAGTGAACTTGTAATAGTATTCCCGTCTTGGCTCATCAGATTAGCTATAAAACAAATTGGTAGATAAAATCTGGAAGAAAGAAGCATCAGTGCAAATGGAGCTGAGTACATTTTACTTTCAACCATCTGTATTTTTATGACTTTTAGGGACAGTGGATATTTATGTGCCATTATATGAACTGATTTTTTTCCTTTTTAATTTTGTTTTGTTAGAAATGCTACAGTTTGTCAGCAACCAAGTTGGAGAGTTTCCAGATCTGTTTTCTGAACCGTTATGTGGCTCCTTCCAGAACAACAGTACATGTAATGGGGGTGGTACAGCAGATCCCTCATCGCAGAGGCCCTACAGTCAAGGGCAACTGCAGTCCTTCCTGCCCAACGCAGCTTCTCCTCAGATTCAGACTGTGCAAGTAAAAGTGTCCCAGGCTGCTGCCCCCACACTTGCCCCGCAACGGGCTGCGCCCCCTCTTCAACCTCGTCCCCAAGTTCAGCCTCAGCTCCAGCAACAGGCAGTGATGATTACCCCAACTTTCAGCTCTGCTCCCCAAACCCGGATCATTCAGCAGCCTGTAATATACCAAAATGCAGCTACGAGTTTTCAAGGTAACTCTCAGGTGTCTCGGAGTAATATGCACTGCATGTAACAAGGTGTTGAAAATTGCATGCCCTTGCCTTCAAGGAAAGTAAAAAAACAAAACAAAACAGTACAAATAGCAGTATTTTGAGCCATAATAATAATTAAGAATATTTATATATCATTTTACAACAAAGAGTATTTGACGGATAGTTTGCATAGATAAATAAGTGGTTTCTGTGATAATTGTATAGAATTATTGTAGTAATGATGATTTCTATTATGTCTTTGAAATATTATAAATATTATTAGAAACTTCTCAAACACCAAAATGTTTGGTATATGTGATTCTGAATTACTCAGTATGACACTTTATCACGTAGAGTGATTCTAGTACTAAAAGCTAGATTGACAGTACCTCATTATTCAAATATTTGTAAAGTTTCTCCCAAATCATATCATGTTTTTCTTCCAACTCTATTGAAATGTCTTCACTGGCTTTGATGATAACTTTATAATCACTATTTAAAACAATGACTTCTAGAATCCTTGAAATATAGTGGGTTAACCCGGGTCATGAATTCTGATTTTATTCATATCTGGTACTCTGTCCTCTGTATTGGTGGTTTATTGGTTTGGCCCCAAGTAACATACCTGGGGCTGTGGGAAACGTATGCATTTTAAATGTATGTCCTGTCATTGTGTCTTTAAAGAGCTTTCAGGGCTGTTTACAACATTATAATACCGGTTAAACGTCCGAAGAATATCCCCCACTAACAGTCTCTTGAATAGTAAAACAAATTTTTTTAAATCTTATAGAAGCAACATAACTTTCCAATAAAACTTCAGTAAAATCTTGTCAGTATTTAGGATATTTTTGTATGCTTATTAGTCAGAATAGTCTTTACTAAGCTCCTGAAGGCCAGCAATGTTAGACCTCTGGCAAGTACCCATCGTAAGAAAAGCCGACCTAGCCACCTAAGTTCATATTGTGGCAACAAGAAGAATGAGATCCATCCAATTTTATTCAGGTATGGGGAGGGTCATGGGGAGGAGGCATTCCCTGAATCTGTTCTTGAAGAAGTCTAGGTACCTCTTTCACAGGAAACTCTTGCTAGGCTTATGAGAAGCTCCTGTCAGCCATGTGGACTGCTGTGGCTTGAATCATCCTGTGTGACTAAGTACTGGGAACTAGAAATGCTCAAGCAGTATTACCAAGATGAGAGCCATTTGGATGAGTCTTTCTTCCAGCTAGAAGTATATATCCAAGGCTCCAAAACTTTAAAAGGAAGTGTGGTAAAGTATTGTGAGCAATGCCTTTATTTTGGTGAACAATGTTCTGTAAAAGAATTGTATTTTGGGAGAGATTGATGTCAATTCTTTGTGGACATTTGATTGTATAGATTTTTGCTCATGCAACAGAAACTAAAGCTGATTCTAGTATTCAGAGGTACTTGGAAGTAAATTTCACTGAAATCAGTGAGACAATTTTAAATATATGTGTTGAGAATTGGACTAAGCCACAGAGAAGACTGACAGCATTTTAGAGGTTTATGGTTGTTTACAGATTGCTCTGCTAGTTCTGAGTACAAGTATTGGAGAAAAACTTATAGCAGTGTATGGGCAGGTGCCCGGTAGAATGCTGACCATAAGACAATGATCAGTATTTGCAGCTTACTATTGCAATGCCAGTCGCAACTTCCCTACAGCATGAGCTTGTTGAGACAGTTCATCAGATTTGTCTTTATTTTTGCTTCCAGTGCTGCAGCCCCAGGTTCAGAGCCTGGTGACGTCTTCTCAAGTTCAGCCAGTCACCATCCAGCAGCAGATGCAGACTGTGCAAGCTCAGAGGGTTTTTACCCAGGCTGCCGGTGGCACAATCCAGGCATTGACGCCAGCTACAGTCCAGGCAGTAGCTGCCCCTCAAGTCCAGCAGGTTCCTGTGAGTAATATATATTTGTATAGGGAAGCTGGAGTTATTTTTTTTCAACTTCATAGACATGGTGTTCTGAGTCTGAAAATAATGTTTCTGTGAAATATAGTGACAAAGATAGTAGTTTCAAGTCATGAAGTTCTCTCTCCTTCTCCACATGCATCCAGTATAGGAAATTAGTCATAGATTGGTGCTAAATCAATCAGTCAGCCAACCATTGATGGGTGGTGTGTCCATGGAAAAATAAAGTGATTCTCATCTAGAGGATCAGTGGAGAAATTTAGGTTTTAAAAAAATCCAAATGGCCAGCTTTTTCAAAGGCTAAATTAATTATTGTAGAGCTATATCTGTAGCAAGTCAGGTTTTATATTTTATATTGTATTCGATATTATGGTATTGTGTGGAGGGAGAAAACCATGATGATGACAAGATGTTCTTCCCTTTACTTTTGGAAGCTTTTAGCTGATGGAAGCTGCATCTTTAAAGCTATCTCCAAAACCACAGAGGTTAGAATTTGCTCTTTTCAGAAAGAGGAAAGAATCTGACCGATTGCACGGGATGCTACAGTGAAAACTAGGTTTTGTTATTAGCAGCACAATTGTGGCCATACAGTATGTGGTGCCCTTAAGGTCTGGTTGCCTAATCAAGCATGATGGCTCATTGATAAGTTCGTATTGGCCTCTGGTAAGCACAAAAAGAAGCATGAAGCAGAGCCCTTTTGAAATCGTAGCTATATAGATATAGCTATATATAGGGGAACTCTATGCAATTGTGTGGAAGTCTGTTAATAGAGGAGCTGTCAGCTTAACTACTGAAGAGACTAAATGACCAAGAAAAAGGAAATGCATAGGAAGAGTAGATGGAGACGTATATTATATTTTTTGGTGATTAGATGGAGTTGCAGAGAATCAGGATATGCTCCATACTTGCATGATATTTAGAACTATTTTATGTAGGTATATGTATTGGTGTTTTTCTTTTTAACTGCAATTTGTATTGCTCTATTGTATTGTTTATTGATTTTGTTCATTTGTGTACTGTATTTGTGTAATGTACATTTGTAGTAGTTGGCAACCTTCAGTCTCGAAAGACTATGGTATCGCGCTCTGAAAGGTGGTTCTGGAACAGCGTCTAGTGTGGCTGAAAAGGCCGATTCGGGAGTGACAATCCCTTCCACACTGGGAGCAAGTGCAGTCTGTCCCTGGTCTATCTCCCTGGCTATGGGCCTTCCTTCTTTGCCTCTTAGCCTCAGACTGTTGGCCAAATGTCTCTTCAAACTGGGAAAGGCCATGTTGCACAGCCTGCCTCCAAGCGGGCCGCTCAGAGGCCAGGGTTTCCCACTTGTTGAGGTTTTTTATTGATTTATAAATAAATATTTAACTCCAGTGTGTGTGTGTGTGCGCGCGTGCGCGCTTTCTTTGTGGTACTAAAGTGACAATCTCTTCTCATTTCAGGTCCTTGTCCAGCCACAGATCATCAAGACAGACTCTCTTGTTTTAACAACACTGAAAGCAGATGGCAGTCCTGTTATGGCTACTGTTCAGAATCCAGCACTCACAGCTCTAACCACCCCTATTCAGACAACAACTCTGCAGGTATAGTAGGACTCTTTGCTTTAATTTACTGGTCTCCTTCTTTTCCTTCTTACATTAGGGTCACTTTTCCAGGAATCTTTAAAAGGAAATGGGAAAATTACCATACAAATGCTAGTGTTGAAGAGAAGACTACCCAATGGAATAAATCTCCAAGTTGCTGCTTTCATGGTTTTGTGTTTTCCTGGAGACAGAACCAGAATTTTTGTGTTTATATAGATACATAATATATGCATCTCATTAACTTTATTCAGTGTTCTAACTTTAAACTGTAAGATGAGAAGACACTTTTAGAAGATGAGCACTTGGCACGCTTGCTTAGAAGTAACTCCCAAGACGATAGGAGAATGTTCTGGTTGGCAGAGTTTTGTTCAAGCTGTATCTATCGAGGCCATCCATGGTTGATGTTTGTGCTAACCAGAGAGCAAAGATCAAGGACATGTCACTGTTTATCTGTCTTGGATATACTGAAGATAGGAAGTGATATAACATCTTGTCCTTTTATTTCTGTGGGTCAAGGAATTACTTGGAATTAAAAAGTGGCAAATTTTAAGAAATGTATTTTAAAAGTGTGTTTTCAGTGCAGCTTGATATAAATGGGTTAGTAACAACCCAACAACGACAGTGGTTCTGCTGTTTGTTGACAATTGTTCTACTGTTGTAAATAGTTATATGGCAGTATGTACAGTGCACCCCGGCAACCATTCTGGAACTGCCTCTGCAAATGGTGGCAGTGTCATTCTGGCTGCTGCTTATGTTGGAAGTGCAGGTAAGCCAGTTCAGTGGGAAGAATAGGGGAGTGTCTGGGTGGGCAGGGGGATGAGTGGAAGGTGGAACGAAGGAGGGGGGTGGATCCTGGTGCCATTGGTGTGCTGCAGGATCTTATTTGCCTCTCTCTCTTGCTGTCCTTGGACTTGTGCCAGCAAAATAGCTGGCGCAGATCCCAGGAAATCCCAGGGGTAGTGGAGGCTTGCCCCAAGGTAAGGGAGCAAATGTTTCCTTATCTGGAGGAGGCCTCTGGCCCTGCCCCCGTCTGGAGGATGCAGCGTGCGCTCTGTTGGGGCTTTAGCTGGTAGGGATGGATAGTAGTTGGGATTGGGCTATAAGTTACATACGTTTGGCAATTCAGGTAAATTGCTCAGTAGATTACAAAACCAGAGATGTCTTTGTAAATAGCCTATGAAGGGGACACTGTATTAAATATGACAATATTTGGAGAGGTCTGTTGTGTTTTGTGGAAGAGCTGGACCCCCTAATCAAGGGAATATTTTCCTTGCTCCCACAACAAATACATATTGGCAGGATGCTTCACATGGAAATGTGTACTCTTTGGCTATTTCCAAGTGACTGTTATAGTCTATTTTGTTCAACAGAGATGTTTGTGCAGCTGTCTCATTTTTATTGCTGTTCCAGATGCAGAATGCATTTTATTTGCAGAGTGGGCAAGCGAGTGCTGGAATACTTAAATACTAATACAGAGGTTTCTTTTAAACCAGAAGTTTTGCTCATTTGACACAGTGAGCCTGATACTTTTGAGCAGTATCATGGGTGCAATCCTGAAAACAAAAGCTGCTGTCAGTACCCATAATAGTCCCTTTTTGGTTGTGGCCAGCGCAGTACAATTGTGTGGTATTCTTACATAGTGGCATTGTTACTCCAGGATGGACTAGCAAACAGGTTGGATCATCTTCTTGGCACTGGAAACTCTTATGAATGTATTGAATTGGGCCTCTGGTTATTCTAGTCCCTGCAGTGCCCACAGGCTCGCAGAGCATTCTCCCTTGCGAGATGCAATGCCTTTCCATCAGCTCTGCTAGCGGGCAGGCTTAGTGGCATTCCCTACTCAGAAAGAGGATGTACCTGTGACAGGAATTGTGTGGAGACATTACATCATATATTTTTTTACTGCCCACTCCATGATACCCTTCATAAGATCTATCTGGCTCCACTGCTGAACAAAATGCAGGGCTGGGAGGATTCATTTAAATTACAAACTCTTCTTTCCATAGAGGAAACTGACTCTCTTGACAAGGTTGCCAACTTTGTTTCTGGGATTCTGGCAGGACGGAATTCTGGGTCTTCCGCTATATTATGGTGAAAGGGGGGAGGGGGTATTGGATGATTACGAGTGCTTTATTTTATTGTGTGTTCTGAATGTTTAATGTTTGGTTGTTGTTTCGTATTTCCATTATCTATGCCAATAAAGGTATTATGTATGTATGTATGTATTCTAGTCCAATATTGTCTACTCTGACTGTCATTGACTTCTTAAGGTCTCAGATAATGAGTATTTCAATTTTCTGGACCAGCTAAAGATATCGGGCAGCAGGAAGTGTTGGGGATCAGTGGCATGCAAACTTTATGCTCTGCTACTGAACTAGACATTCTCTTTGTATTATAAATCTTTTTAGCTGAATCCTTTCATGATGTCACTTTATTCTTTAATAGTAAAGTGATCTCTAAGTTACTCACTGTTGTTGCCTTTGTAGACCTTAGTTGGTGGCAATGGAACCATCTTGACCACAATGCCCATGGTGATGGGAGGGCAGGAGAAGATGGCCATCAAACAGGTCCCTGGTGGTGCCAAGCAGCCAGAACCACCAAAGGAAGGAGAAAGGCGGACAACCCATAATATAATTGAGAAGCGATATCGATCCTCTATAAATGACAAGATCATCGAACTGAAAGATCTGGTCATGGGAACAGATGCCAAGGTAAGAACTGCTTAGTGGTGAAATGGCAGGAAGGTGACTCTAACGCCAAAACTCACTTGACGGCGCTCTTGCAGTTGGCACTCTTGTAATTCTGTGCCTGTTAATTAGGTTATTGACTATTCCTGGGGCAGTACAGAAATTTGATCTCCTGCAAAAAGATGCCAAACACATTTGAACTTAATATTATGGGTCATTTCTCCCTCCCCCCACACAAACACAGTTAGAAAAAATTGCTGTCAACTTGCTATACTGGCACATGCTGAGAGAGCATTTAGTGGTGATGTTTTAAAATGATGCACTTTCTTAAATAAAATGTCATTTCTTTGCAGATGCACAAATCTGGGGTTCTGAGAAAGGCTATTGACTACATTAAATACCTACAGCAAGTTAACCATAAACTGCGTCAAGAGAATATGGTCCTGAAGCTGGCTAACCAGAAAAACAGTAAGTGTTTAGAAAGGATGACAAGGTATTTAGTTAAAGAGTTTTTGAACCCCTTCCTGCTCTGTTTGGCTGAAGGTCTGCGTCCTTAGTTTAACCTTTGAGTGGGCAGGTGAAAAACCAGAGAAGGAATCTGAACAGCAGGCAGCACTGTGATCAGTTCATCTTTTATAATCTCTGGTTTTTACAGAGCTGTTGAAGGGTTTTGATCTAAGCAGTCTGGTGGACAACGATGTGGATGTGAAGATGGATGACTTCAACCAAAATGCTCTGCTGATGTCTCCTCCAGCCTCGGACACGGGGTCCCAAGCAGGCTTTTCTCCTTATTCAATTGATTCAGAGCCAGGAAGCCCATTGCTGGATGATGCAAAGGTAGCTAACATTAGTACAGCAGGCAGGCAGTGGAAGTTGCGTATTGCTTGATAGAAGGTCTTGTGTATTCTGGTTGAGAAATAAAATGCTGCAGTGGATTGAGATTCTAGAACAGGAGTCTCCATACTGGAGGGCTGCATCATATGTCTGGCATAGTGTTGAGTGCCTGAAAAATAAATTTAAATACCCCCAAGCAGCTTTCTTAAATGAAAAGGAACAACTCTCTCAGAACACAGTTCATCAAAGAACAGAGGTGCATACAACAGAGGAAGGGCAAAAGTCTCTTGGACCCACCCCAAAGCACTTTGAAAACAACAGAGGGGGCGGAAGCAAAGATGTCCTTATGTGCAGCTCTCTCGTGCAGCATCTCCTCCTGCAGGCTGTCCAGGTTGACCCTTTGGAGGCAAGGGGAGCTCTGCTCAGCCTGCATCTTCTGACCCCTGGTGAGCATCTGGCCCTCCAGAGACTCCTGGCCTTGGTGTCAGGACCCTATAATCCTCTAGAGGCAAGGGGAACTTGCCTTCTAAGGCCTCGGGGGGGGCACTCAAAAAAATACAAAAAACTCATAGTGTGTGTATATAAACTTTTTCTAGTGATTATGGAAATGATTATCGTTTTACAGTATGTTTTTTACCACTCTCCTTTTTCCTTTTGAACGTATCTCCCTCCATCTCCTCCACTACTGCTCTCTAGGTTAAAGATGAACCTGACTCTCCACCTGTTGCCCTCGGAATGGTTGACCGCTCACGGATGCTACTTTGTGCTCTCACATTCCTCTGCCTCTCATTTAATCCTCTAACATCTCTCCTGGAGGGCCAAAGGTCCTCTGACTCTGATGGCCCTGTACATCATGGGTCCGGGCGGAATATGCTGACAATAGATTCAGGTACTGTTGTCAACCATATGTTGGGTGTTGACATCTATATCTCTGATGTATTTTGGTACTGCTTGTTGGAAGTGTTTAGAATCCTTTTAAAATAAAGTAGGTGAAAATGAATTATTAGTAATGACAAGGAAAGGAGTAGGAAGTGGGGGTAATGTCAGTGCTAGATATGCTCATCATTGCATCATATTGAGAAAATTCTGTATTTGAATAAAGTGATCCTTTGTTATCTTCTACAAAGAGTTTTAAACTTCAAGTTCAGGAATCTGCAGGTTGGGATTACTTCTGGACCCAGCTGTGCTCCTGAATGACAAGATGATGTCTATGGCCCGGCATGTGTTTGCACAGTGCCAGCTGTGACCATTTCTGACTCAAACAGATCTAGTTACAGCAACTCATGCGTAGTTACCTCTTAATTGAATTGCTTCAACACATTTTACATGTGCAAACCTTTTGTAAACTGCCCGTCAATGGGGCTTCTCAAGCCTGCGCTGGCTATTTTGCCTGCACAGACTTGAGAGATTCCCTGTTGGGTCTTCTGGCCTGACACAGAGTTAAGGATCCCACCCCCCTCCTGTTCTGGTTCCTTGCCCTGCCCTGGAATGCCTCCACCCTGCCCCTGAGGCCCACCACTGCATGGAGCTCTTACCTAGCTCCGGGCAGTGTCCAGGCAGCGCTGGGTTCAGCGCGGACTGGCACTGGGTTGGAGCTGACTCCATGCAGGGTGTTGCAGACATGCCTTTAGGATTGAATAACTAAAGTGTTTGAATAACTATCTTCATCTTAATGAATCTGTTCACCCAATTAGATCTTTTACGGAGACTCTCTTATGGGTTGTATTGCCATCAGAAGTTCAGTTGGTGGGGACCCTGGGAAGGTCTTCTCAGTGATAGCTCCCACTTTATGGAATTCCCTATTGTGTGAAGTGAAGTTGGTGTCTTTACTGTCAGTTTCTTGGTACTACTTCAGGAGTCTATTGTTACAGCAGGCATTTATAGATCTATTGTGAGTGCACTGCCTTGTTCAATTTGGTTTTATTGTCTCTGTTCATTATGATTACATTTTTTCGCACACTGCGGTATTGCTCTCTTGTGTTTTGCATTGTTGTATTTAGTAAGCTGCCTTAAATTTTTTTAGGAGAAAGGGAGAATAAGTAAATAGTCTGTGAGCTTTACTTAGAGTCTATTTAAAATCCCTCCTTCGTAATAGTTCAGCGAGTCAGGGGAACTTAAAAATGAATTTCTGAAATAACCGTTTAATTGGACTATATCTTGTGAGGATTTTTAGTGGGTATATAGTAACTTGAGCAAAACTTGCTTCAATGGATGAGCCAACATATAGCCTTAATGTTGCCTAGTCTTATGTGTGTGTGGCCCCAAAGTGCCATGAGTATGGTTTTGCTGGAGCAGTTCACACTTGTGCAGTTCCTCGGGCAATGACAGGAAAAACACAGTTTTCTAAAAGTTTAACGCAAGTTTGTAAAGCTGACTGAATGGAGAGAGAAACTCGTATCCTGATTTTTCCACAGCCTAGTTCCTTTTAAAGTCAAATCCTAGTGAAAGGGTTTGTAGAGTCCATCTTACCAAGGGGTCTGCATTTCCTTTTTTTTTTTTTGACAGCTGCTGCATTCAGTTATCTTGTTCCAAGTCTTCAAGCCATGATCTAGAGGTTTGGGACTAAGCTCTAAGCCAGTGTTTTTCAACCGCTGTGCCGCGTCACACTAGTGTGCCACGAGGCTGCCTCTGGTGTGCTGCAAGATCAGAGCAGACAGGCAGTAGCCACGCATGCGGGGGAAGCGGCTGCTTTGAGCCTTATGCGCAGCAGAAGGAAAAGGAGCAGGCAGCCAGCCAGTGAAGGGGCTGGTCGCGGCTGCTTTGCTCCTGCTCCTGAGCGAGACGAAGGCTGCAACCCAATCCTGATTTACCTGGGAGTAAGCCCCATTGACTATTATGGGGCTTACTTCTGAGTAGACATGCCTAGGACTGGGCTTTTGGCCACACTTTTTTTTTCTTAAATACAGGAGCAGGCAACTGGCACTGCTCCCCACCCCACTCCCTCCCACAGGGAGATCCCTCCCAAATCTCATAATTGCAGTCAGCACCTCTCTTACTGTCCCTCTCTTCACTTCTCCGCACCTTCCAAAGGTTCAAAATCACTTGAAGCAAGTTCTCTCTTCCCCCCCACTCCAGCTGAATCCTATAGTTGTTTCACTCATGTCTCTTCGTTGCCCCTCACCTCACAGCTCTCGTATGTGCTCAACCTGACCTCTCTTTGCCAGCACTTTCTCGCATAACATTTTAATATTTTTCATCCTTTTCACAATCACATACGCTTTCCCCTCCAAGCTTCTTGTGAGTTTCTTTGTCATGTAATTATATTAACAATTAATTGTAATGTAGTGATTTAATGTAAGTAAAAAACTGGTAGTGTGCCTTGACAATTTTAGTGCCTTGTCCGTGTGCTGTTAGCTGAAAAAGGTTGAAAATGGCTGCTCTACACTCTCACACTTGCTCCTTCCCTCATGAAGTCAGCTTAATGAAACCGTTTTCCAGTTTGATCCAATCACAGTTTGTGTCCAAACTAGCTGTGATCTGAGTAAGTTCACCAAACCTATGGCAGGTTGGGACACAATGACAAACTGAGACAGGATCAAACTAGAAAGTGTTCTTTTAATCTGAGTACATGATCGGGAGGATGGAGTGTTCCAGCAGAGAACTTGGTTTTAATCCTTTGAATCATTATTTGGAGGACTGAGAACATTACTTGTGAAAACATCCTCCTTCAATCCAGGGGTCTCCAAACCCCGGCCCAAGGGCCAGATGCAGCCCGCAGCAAGCCTCTTTCTGGCCCGCGGTCAACCTCTTGCCCCCTGAAAGCCTCTGGCCCACTCAACTGAACATGACCAGAACTGTGCTCTGATTGTGTCTGGAGGGTGTTCTGAGGGCCAGAGAGGTTGAATGAATGAGCCCATTGGTTCATTTATTCACTAATCTAAGTTCTAGCTCTAATTTATTTATTTAAATTTTATATTTAAATTATTTTTCTGGCCCTCCACACCACATCAGATATTTGATGTGGCCCTCTGGCCAAAAAGTTTGGAGACCTCTGCTTTAAACCATCAAGATCCCAAGTTTATTATCCTGAGGTGTTAACTGTCGTATGCTTTTCCTTGTCTGACTGTCTTTCTCTTGGAGCTATCTCATTTCTCCTCTTCTTGTTAGGCTCTGGTGGATGGTTTGGCTGGATGATGCCCACTCTGATCCTGTGGCTGGTGAATGGTGTTATCATCCTGAGCGTATTCATAAAACTGTTAGTGCACGGAGAACCAGTGACACGATTGCACTCCCGCTCATCTGTGACATTCTGGCGGCATCGGAAGCAAGCAGACCTGGACTTGGCTAAGGTATATCAGTTTCTTGGTTCAGAAGACAGTTCTTATTTCCTTGCCATTTGTCTCCTGGAGTGGTAGTGAACTCATCCAAATGTGCATGGTGTGAAGGGTCAGCGCAGATCTCTTCGGATGATGTGTTGATGGAAACTATTGTTTTGTTATAGAACCAATTCTATAATTGGAGTACTTGCATGGTAAAGGATTCTGAGGTAGAGTTAATTGCAGCAACTGAGAAGGTACACATCTGTTTGCCTTCCCTCTGGTGCAGTTTGTGACAAATCTTGTTAAATAATGCTATGTAAATATATTAAATACATAAACCAGAGAACATAACTTTTGATTCCAATGCTGCCTGAGACTCTGGGGAAGTTTTCTTCTTACACAAGTTTTCTTCCTTGGACTTGAAGCAGTTGGACTCACTAAATTCTCTTTTCTAACTTCCCTTTTCTGCTTTCCTATTTTGCTTGCAGGGAGAGTTTGCTGCTGCTGCATCAAACTTGAAGATCTGCTTGTCAGCTCTGGGACGAGCACTGCCTGCCTCTCGCCTGGACTTGGCCTGTGGCCTGTCCTGGAATGTTATCCGCTATAGTCTTCAAAAGTTGGGACTGGTGCGTTGGTTGCTGAAGAGGACGTCCTGGCAGAGGCGAGCGCCAGAGGCCCCTGCTGGTTTTGAGGATGAAGCGAAAACAAGTGCCCGTGATGCAGCTCTAGCATATCATAAGCTCCATCAGCTCCACATCACAGGTGAGGGAGGAAGATAGGAGAAGGTGCATGGCCTTTTTTGTGTACTGGGGTACAGTGACCTACTTCAACTGGGTTCAAGAAAAATCTTAAAATTCTGGAGTCTGCCAAAAACCCTTAACTGTACTTTGATGATAAAAGTAGCAGAAAGTTTCCTGCCAGGTTTGGGTGAGAGAAAAAGAGCATGATGTGTACAGTCCTTTGAAGCTGCTTGGCTGGATTCCAGCAGTTCAGAGACATGATTGTAGGCTGATCTGCCAGTTCTTCGTGACAGAACTGGGGATATCTAAAGGCCAAATTGCACTTGTAACAACGTACTTGTTCTTTATTTTCTAATAGCAGCTGTGGTGAGAGGAGGCTGAAGGTTTTTGCTTCTGCAGTGGTTCTGATCTAGTTCTCTCTTCTCCCCTCCCCCGCATGGCCACACATAGGAGTTTCACTCTTGGGGCTGATAGGAGCTCTAACAGCTCTGATCTGGGTTGATAGAGTGGAGGGTTAAAGCTTCCCTTGCTATCTGAGCCACCCACCTCCACCTAGTTGCTATTTAGAAGATGATAAGTAAGCACTTTGGGACAAGCAAACTAGTAATGTGTAGTTCAGCACTTTTTGTGAGATTTGGATGCAACAGGGTTCTAGTAGTTGAAATTGCTTTAACCCTTCGAGGCATTAATTGTACTGGATAAGTAAGTGTGGCATGATCTCTTTTATACTATAGATAACTTTTTCTTGTCTCATTCCTGATTAAGGTAAGCTTCCATCCTGCTCAGCCTACTCAGGTTTGCACATGGCGCTGTGTGCTGTGAATCTGGCTGAATGTGCAGAGGAGAAGATTCCACCAAGCTCGCTGGCAGAGATTCACCTAACTGCTGCGGTTGGTCTGAAGACCCGCTGTGGTGGCAAGTTGGGCTTCCTAGCGGTGAGTGAATTTTTGAGCCTGCTAGCAAGATCAAGGAGATTCTGTGACATTCTTGAGTTTTTGCACATGAATGTAAAAATGGGAGTGAATTGCATTTATCTATATGTAGCTTTACCCAAGATTGCTGATTCTGAACTAAATACATGTCTTTTCTTCATTCTTAACTTGGCCATTGCTTTTTTACCCAGAGTTATTTCTTAAGCCAAGCCCAGAGCTTGTGTAGTTCTGAGCGCAGTGCCATCCCTGATTCCCTACGCTGGCTGTGTCACCCATTGGGACAAAAGTTTTTTGTGGAGCGGAGCTGGACAGTGAAAGCTGCTGCCAAGGAGAGTCTCTACTGCACTCAGAGGAACCCAGGTGAGAGCCAGTGGACTTGTGAATACCTTGCTTTTAGCCCATTTCTGCCCAGCCCACAGGTGTACGCATTTGATATCTGTTGCATATATGCAGTGTTGGGCAGAAATGGCTTAATCTTCTCGTCCTCGTTATGAGAGATTGCAACCTGGTGCCTGCATGCTCCCTCCAGCCAGTTTCTTACATGCTCTCTTACAGATTCTTACAGTGCTAACAACTTTTAGCATTGAGTGAGCAAGTAGAGTGCCACGT
Source organism: Tiliqua scincoides (assembly GCF_035046505.1). NCBI lineage: Eukaryota > Metazoa > Chordata > Lepidosauria > Squamata > Scincidae > Tiliqua > Tiliqua scincoides. The sequence continues at coordinate 58,862,816 of NC_089827.1, forward strand.
CCCGTATCACAGTGTAAAATCACAGGATTTGTCCTGCAAGTCACTTTTCCATCTGAAAATGCAACATGGGAAGGATTTGTATCTATAATTATTCCTCTTGGGGATAACCGCGTATTGTCAGAATTGGGAAGCAACCCTGGACCTTTTTTATCGTTAGGTTTAACCTCCCAGTGAGTGTGTCCTGGGAACCTGTTTTGAGCACACAATTTCAGGTTTGTAGCACTATAGTTTGCTGTTTGCTTTATGAGTAAAGGCAAAAAAATACACTGACTGTCCTGTTGTCTGTAGCTGATCCTATTGCACAGGTGCACCAGGCATTCTGTGAGAACCTGCTGGAAAGAGCTGTTGAATCCCTTGTGAAACCTCAGGTCCCAAAAGGAACTGTAGGTCAAGATGAAGAAGAACCCTGGTAAGCTGTAATCTTATCCTAGTGGTATTTTTGTTCAGAAGTGAGCAAGAGATTATGAACTCTGTTGTCTTTTTTTGTCAGTTCCTGTAGCTCATTGTGAGAGGAAGGTTGTAGTAGTATTTTATCCGGTGGCATAGCTGGAGGGGGTGGAGCACTCAGCCTGGCAGGGAGGTGGGTGAGCGGCCCCTCCCTTCGGAACCATTCCCAGGTGGGGGGGGAAACGGAGAACCCCTCCCCGCCGGGAATGGTTCTGAAGGGAGGGGCCGCTCGCCCACCTCCCTGCCAGGCTGATTGCTCCGCCCCCCTCCAGCTATGCCACCAATTTTATCTCTTCAGTTGGGAGTAGTGTGAGGATGAACATCCCTGCACCAATAACACTCTCTATGCAATGCAGACACTGTGACTGTATTCCTCTGCAGTACTACCTTGATAGGTGCCAAAGCACAATTTCCCTAAACAATTTTTAATGGTATTGCAGAGAACATGTTTATGCAGGCACAGCTAAAGCCTTACGGGCCTGTACCCATCCTTGAGATGGTCAGCTAGTGCCTGGCAAGGTTCATCAGTACATTATTTCTGTTTGGGGAAAGGGGTATAGAGAAGGACCTCATATGAAGCTGGACTGGTGAGTTCCATTATAAAGCACAGTTTACCTAATGATGTTAATATGTTGTCACAAAGCAAACAGTTATGCCCTGCCAATTAACTCTGAAATTAATCATCATGGTTTAAGGCAGTAACCCTGTACATACTTTCCTGGGAGTAAGGCCCATTGAACTCAGTGGAACTTACTTCTGAGTAGACATGCATAGGATCACACTGTTAGTGTTAAAATGATGCTCTGTAGGAATGTGATGCACTTCTTAACTAGAAAATGTCTGCCTTTTGGTTGTGCTTTGCAGTGAATTCTCTAATGCTTTAGAATACCTGAAGTTACTCAACTCTTTTGTGGACTCTTTGGGAAGTGGAACACCACCTTTCACTGGAAACTCTGTTTTGAGATCTGCCCTGGGTAAGTGTGAGGGGTTCTCAGCCCTTCTTAATGGGTCTCTATATTTTTGTTTCTTATTTCATTTTGGAGATCTGGAAATAGTCACTGATTAGCTGATGTTGCTTCTTGTGTTGAAATCTTTTTTAAAAAACGAAATACCCGATTGATGATCTCTCTCTCCTTACATAAATATCTATAAAGTTTAGCTTTGTATTAAGAAATGAAATCCAAAGTATATGCTTATCAAAGGCTTATTTTAAATACCATAGACAGCATTAGATTGAAAATGTCATCCTTATTCGAAACCCAGTGTTGATGATAAAACACCTTTTTCCCCCATGGTGTTGCTTCTTAATAGCATATGACAAGTAGCAGTCCTTACCAGGAATTTCATCAGGGGCATGGAATGTATTTTGGCTGTTTTTGTATTGCAGTAGTGGAATCTCAAGGTAAACACACAGTGTTGGCAACAAGATTAAAACAGGAATGAGTAGCACTTTCCTGATACCTAGGGACAGATTTCTCAGATGCACTGTGTAGAGAGAGAGTGTGTCCTTCTGCCTTTCAGGCGTGCCCAGTCACATTTAAGTGTGTTATACTATTAGTTATCATTCATGCATAGTTGGATCCAAGTAGCAGTTGAATGGAGACCTCAAGGGAAGTGTGTGTTGAACAAAGTGTTTGTGATTCATTTGCTTTATGTTCTCCTTAGACTCAGTGTGTTTAATGGGTACTGTCTTCTCAGCTGAGATATCTGAGTGGATGCTCTGACTACTTGTCACTTAAAGGTCTTGTAGAGCCTCTTGTGAAAGCTGATATAACTTGGCCAAAAGCTTGAGGCATTTAGTAAATTCTGGTTAATGACTTCATTTCCAATGCGGAGTCATCCCTGGAGAAGAATACTTCTAGCAACTGGACTTGCAGTGGGGTACTGAGCAGTCTTTCTTTGTCTATTGCTAGTGTCTGTCCCTTCTGCGGAAGCCATAGGATGAAGTGAGTCGTCTGTCAAGATGCTGCCTTTCACTGATTCTTGCCAACCTATGCTTCAGTATTGGCTGCAGGTGTTAGGGCATCTCCATTTCCGTACCCCTATTCTGCAGGATGAAATTCTCCAATGTGACCTTGGCAAAGAAAGAGGATTGAGTCACAGTTCCCTTGTTTCCAGCTTATCGCATCTTGCCAGCCGCAAATACAGTCCTAGCAATTCTTTTACAGTCCTTCCCTTTTACTCCTTTATTCCATGATCAGATGGTATACGTTCTGTATACACAACATCACAACTTGTATGAACAATAGACTTAGAACAATAGGTCATCACAAAATGAAGCAAATTAAATACACAACCGTCATCCTTGTGGCTAAGAAGACAATGGCCGTCTTCTGAAACTTTGGGCACTTAGACTTTGGGAAAGACTGTATCCAGCAGTATTGGTGGCAGCAGGCTACTAACTTCTTGCCTGATCTGCTCAGTCTGGTTAGATTCAGATGTAGCTTAAATGAAGTCCCTGCAAACAAAAGCACCCAGTGGCCAGAGGCTGTCCTCCTTAGCAGTTTCTCCCATGCAAGCCAGCAGCCTCCCCCTAGTCTGGTTCCCAGCAAGTCAATGAAGTTGTGAGTGGAAAGGGCTGGAAGTTGCTGCTTTAAGAGGTCTTGCATTATTGTTCACTTCTTAAATTTTGACTCAGCTTATTGTCTTGTCACTAAGGGGAATGAAAATATGTATATTGGTGCTGTTTCCTAAAACAAAGAAACAAACAAAAAAACAATTTTGGAAGAGGTTAATTTAGAGCAAGGAGTGCATTTAATGCTTTCCCACCCACCATTTCCTATTCCAAGTTGCTATCCTTCGGTGATTCCCCCCCCCCCCAGCTAGGTTGAAGTTTGCAGAGTGAGTATGGGGTGTCATTTGGATAGTGTGGATAGGAAAATGGTCAGGGAAAGTGTTATGCACATCTTCTCCTTACCATAACTTATCTACTCTAAATTTCTCTCTTGAAGCTGTGTTTTAATTTAAAAAGTGTTGAAATTTCTTCTGCAGGAAGCCCCAAGGCTCTCATTTTTGTCTCATTTGTCATTCCTAGGTCCTGATGTCGTCTGCAGGTGGTGGTCATCAGCAGTCACAGTGACAATCAGCTGGCTCAGGGGTGATGATGCAGCTGTGAGATCTCAGTTCACCAGTGTGGAGCGAATTCCTAAATGCTTGGAGATGACAGAGTGTGTGGTCTTTTTACCTTCATTTTCACAACTCTGCCTTCCTGGAACTGAAATATAAAAGAGAGATCCCTCCTTCTCCCCCCCCCCCAAATCTGTTTGAGCCTGGCACTCATTCAGACCGTGTCATGAACTTGTGGTAGAGTTGTTTAGTGCTATGGAACTAAGTTGCATCTTCAATTAGCTTTCAGACTAACAGCCCAAGTCCTAACTAACTGTCCAGTCCAGGTGCAGCTGTGCCAATGGGGCATGTGCTGCATCCTGCAGTGGGATGCAGTTACTGAGACCTCCTCAAAGTAAGAACTTTTGTTCCCATATCTTGGGGCTGCATAGGATTGGACTGTATTGCATGCTGTACCTTTTCTTTGTTACATGGGCCAAAGGGGTCTTGGGGTGGCAGAGGCAGAGACCCTCTTGTGCATTAAATGCTGGTTAATTCTGCAGCATCAGTCCTCGAGAGAGGTCTTTGTTTAAGTATTTTCACTGAAGTACGTTATCTGTGTTAGAGTTTTGTGATGGTGTTTAAAACTGCAGCTGCCTTATAGTAAAGGCTCAGTCCTTTAATTATGTGCAAGGCAGAACAGAGAGGAAAGTCACCAGAATACTTGGAACTGCTTCATATGTCACACTTTAAATGTGTGCGCACAGCAGCACCATTCTAGCAACATGGAGAGGTTATGATTCCCTGCCATGCATTTACTGCCACATAAGGTATGAAGCAACTCTTGGCCTTGGGTATTCTGAAGTTGCAGTGCCCTTTTGTTTGCTTGTACAGTGCCTTTTCTTTCATCTGGAGGCATCTATCAACTAAAAACTTTATGCTAGTTTTAGAGGGAATTCTGGAGTCTTGAAGAATGGAGCTGAAAAAGAAATAATTGAAAATTGGTTCTGGAGTATTTTTGTAAATGAAAAACTTGATGGAGTAAAGCAGGGTTTGTCTGCCTGACTTTGTTCCTGACACTGGCACTGACTTTGTTCCTGACTGTCATCCTCCTCCTGTAGGAATGGCCTTGTGAAAGCCATCTTCCATGTGTGCAAAGCCATGAATGCCTCATTGTCAAGCAAGGTGGATGGGCAGCAGAGCTCCTTTGGTCACTGTGAAAGAGCCAGTACTCATCTTTGGAACAGCCTCAACATGAGCAGTGCGGTCTCAAGCACAGGTCTCGACAATGTAAGTGCAACTCATTACCTGGCTGTTGTGCCTTTTACATTTCTACCAGTAGGCAAATGTTAAGTTTATTTCTTACAGGAGCTGAGGTCTGTCAAATCTCCTTCTGGAGCTGAAGAGGAAACACATATCCTTATTCTCTACATTCACTACTGTACAAAGAGAAGGCTGTTGTTGTTGAGTTGTTAAGTCGTGTCCTACTCTTTGTGATCCCATGGACCAAAGCACACCAGGCCCCCCTGTTGACGACTAACACAATCTAACCATCTCATTCTCTGCCATCCCCTTCTCCTTTTACCTTCAATTTTTCCCAGCATCAGGGTCTTTTCTAAAGAGTCCTCCCTGCTCATGAGATGACCAAAGTAACTTCAGCACCTGTCCTTTCAATGAATAGTCAGGATTGATTTCCTGAAGAGAAGGTTACTTCTCTTATTTTCCTGCGTATGTGGCTATTGCTGCTGTGTTTCCTTTTCTGTTCTTGAGAAATGTATCTGGTTCTGGGGTGTTAACTTTGCCAGAATAAACAGGAGGAGCACTTGCTTGATTCCTTCTTTGTTTCCTTATTGATACCTTCTGAGTGAATTGTTTCTACACAAGTCACTGTGTTTTAGTCTCCTGTGGGTTAGATTAGAAGAATTCTAAATACTTGCATTGAGGAATTGACCCCTCCTTCAAGTCTTCTCTGGTAGTATGCAATCTTATGTTTGGTTCCCTTGTTCATCATTGCTGGGTGGCAGCTGTAGTGCATTGTAGTTGCATTGCATGTTCTGGCAGTACTCGTGCAATGTTTCCGCAGTGCAATACAGAGGCACATCTCACCTCTGCACTACATGTAGAACATCCTGGATTCAGCATTGGGAATTCAGAGATTTAGGTGTTCTGGTAGTCATTTCACTTCTTTGAAACTTGGAGTTGGACTTGATCCAGCCTTCTCCCCAGAAGTAAGACTATTTGTCCAGACCACAGTGTGCCATGAGCAGAGAGCAAGTATGTGAGATGTGTGAGAAGAGTAAATGGGTTGAGGTGGCTCACAGAAGCAAGGCAAAGCCATAGATGGCAGCAGAAGGGCAAACAAATCCTTACTGCAATTATCTGTTTGCCTATGATTTGTATTGTGAATGAACCAAGTGAATTGATCACCATTGTCTTTTTCCTGTGGTTTGATATAGTACTAAAGCAAATACTACTTTTGCCAGCAGAGGGCACACCAAGGTCCTTATTGTGTTGATGTGTAATTTTTGTACTAAAGAAACATTCTTAAGCTGTAACCTCTTTATTCCTGGGCAATCATTGTTTCTCCCCTCACTTCACATGGACTAGACCATATATTGCTTCGGGGAACCTTTTTAAGGCCCTTATCATTTTTCATACTGTCAAAGTGGTTAAATATTGCACAAGTGAAATATGGCTGAATAGTACATAAGAACAGTGATGTATTTTCTCCTTTCCATATCAAGGGATCTTCAGTTTTGGATTAATACAGAGTGGCCTCAGTTTTTTCATTTCTGTTAAATTTTCCATTTTTCATCTACATAATAAATAGAAATTCATACAAAGTGCTAAACAAAAAGACAAAGCATATTTACTGGTAAATAAACCATGTTGGGTAATCCTATGACTCCTCACTATGAGAAATGCTGCAGTAGCAATGATTTGACAAAGGCGAGTCATTGTAAGCACATTACCCTAGAATCTGTGCGGACTCCCTCAAGTCTTTTGAACATTCAGGGTGCTGGCTTTGACCCTTGAATGGGGCATAACATACAGGATTGCCTCCTCCCTTATCATATATCATGGTCTTGATTTATACATTGGACAACAGGTCATTCAGAATATTGTATCCGTGCCGGGTCACATTCCTAGAAGAAAGGGCAGTTGGTGACAGCTGTCAGCCGGGTACCTTTCAGCAACATTCTTTCTCTTCTTAGAAGAATATATATATAGAAAAACTGAATGTGTGGTTCTGCAACTACCAGGGAAACTTTTAGCCACCTGCATGCTTCTGCTGTCAGTTGTTGATGGTGGAATATTTTAGTCACCGAATGGAGTTGTCTCTTGCAGATGATCCAGCTGCTGGCCTGTGACTTGCTGCTGTCTCTCCGCACCACTCTGTGGCAGAAACAGACCAATTCCAGCCACGCTCTGGGAGAGATCTATCATGCTTCAGCTTCTGAATTGACAGGATTCCAACGTGACCTGGGCAATCTGCGAAAACTGGCCCATAGCTTCAGGCCTGCTTATCGAAAGGTGAGATTCAGCTGCTTGTATAAAAGGAGACTCCAAACCCGAGTATAGGGGGAACAGCACCTGTTGTTATTTTGTTATAAACCCAAGAAGCTCATTACCCAGATCCTAGACTGGGAGTATTGTGCATAGCATGTCTATGCAGTGCTGGTTTGTAAGCTTCGACTTTGTCTAGCAGTAATTGTATGTTTGCTGTTTTCCTTGGGCTTGAAGAAATAATACTTAATGTATTATTATTGTTATTATTGTTATTATTATTATTATTAATAATAATAATAATAATAATGTATTTTACATTATCATGTAAAATGTACATGATGCTTCTTACATGTTCAGAGTGCTCCATGTACATTCTCTCGGTACTGGCTTACAATAGCCCTGTGATGTATTTGTGGTAATGAACAGATATTGCCATTGGGGTGCTGAGGGACCAGCAGCTTGCCTAATGCTACTTGGTAAGCTTTTGCAGTATAGTGAGATGTGAACTGGGAGCTTCCTAACTTGCATTCATAAGATACTGTGCTTAATAGATTTGAACAAGACTGAGATGATTCCAAGATTATAGTGTAACAGCTCCTCTGTTCAGAAACATTTGTATAGTGTGCCCTTTTTACATTGTGCTCATAGATTTTTATTCAGTACAAGGAAATATTTTAATGCTGACAGGGAGAGAAGTAGCTAAGAGGAGTAGCAGGAGGTGGTGAAAGCTAAACCGTGAAAGGCATGTGCCCAGATCCACAGCAGCCTAAGGTAGTGTGGAAAGAATGCACAAAAGGTTGAGCCTACCTGTTGTTGTTGTTGTTATTATTATTAACAGTATTTATATACCGCTTTTCAACTAAAAGTTCACAAAGCGGTTTACAGAGAAAAATCAAGTAACTAAATGGCTCCCTGTCCCAAAAGGGCTCACAATCTAAAAAGATGCAAATGAATACCAGCAGACAGCCACTAGAACAGACAGTGCTGAGGTGAGGTGGGCCAGTTACTCTCCCCCTGCTAAAAAAAGGAGCACCCACTTGAAAAAGTGCCTCTTACCCAATTAGCAGGGGTTAACCTGTTCTGCTCTTTTCCTCCTTCCAGGTGTTTCTGCATGAGGCCACTGTACGCCTGATGGCAGGGGCCAGCCCCACACGTACTCATCAGCTACTGGAGCACAGTCTTAGAAGGCGTACACCCCAGAGCAGCAAACAAGGTCAGTACGCTCTTGTGCCTTTCCACTCTCACCCAGTCATGGAAACTAGAGACAGGGCTCAGATGTGCCTGTTTGTGTATTCAGTGCTTTTGGAGAGTGGTTCTCTAAGCCAGGGCTGCCCAAACCCCGGGCCACTTGCGGCCCACGGGGGCCCCCAGTCCGGCCCCCCAGGGAGCCCCCATCTCCAATGGGCGCTCGGCCCGCTGGAGCCCTCACTGGCTCCACGCGACTGCTCTTCAAAGACATCGAGGAAAAAGCTAAGCACTCACAGGAGAGCAGGAGCCCCGCCCATCCGCAACCCTCCCATTAGGTTGGGGAGGCTACAGCTGAGTTCAGGTGTTGGATGGGGGTGAGAAGTCCTGGGTCTGTTTGCCCTGCTGTTTGGGTTGGGGGGGTAGGCACTGAGGAGGGATGGGAAACTGTGGGTCTATTTGTGCTGCTTGTGTGTGCTGGGGGGTGGGCGCTGCAAGGGAGAAATCGCGGGATGTTTGAATGCTGCTGGAGAGCATGTCTACTCAGCAGTAAATCCCATCAGACTCAGTGGGGTTTACTCCCAGGAAAGTGTGGATCCAATTGGGCTGTGAGTGTGCTTGGGGTCAGGGGCTAGCACTGCAGGGGAGAAGTCCCGGGGATGTTTGAATGCAGCTGGAGAGCAGTAGTAAGCAGTAAGTCCCAGCAGTAAGTCAGCAGTAAGTCCCATAAGTAAGTCTCCAGTAAGTAAGTGGGGGTTACTCCCAGGAAAGTGTGGGTTGATTGGGCTGTGAGTGCTCAGTTTTGGAGGTGGGCACTGCAGGGGAGAACTCACGGGATGTTTGAATGGGGAGGAAACTTACTGTTTTTGCTTGTTGGGATTGCCGTTTGTGAAGGGGGAAATACATACAGCTCTCTGCCTGCTTCTAAGTTTGTTTGGTGCTGGGTGCAGGCTGGGGGAGGGGGGACTGAGAGAAGGAGACAGGCAGCTCCCTTCTCTGTGTGAATGAGGAGAAACAAACTCCTGTCCTGAGGGGGCAGGTGCCCACCAGATTCCTGACTGATTGTGTTCCTTTGCTGCTGCTTGTTGCCAGGATTGGGGGGGGGGGAGAGAGAGAGAGAGAGAAAGAGAAAGTAAAAACATACTCCTGCATGGGGGGGGGAAGGAGCCCATAAGAACAGCCCCACTGGATCAGGCCATAGGCCCATCTAGTCCAGCTTCCTGTATCTTACAGCGGCCCACCAAATGCCCCAAGGAGCACACCAGATAACAAGAGACCTGCATCCTGGTGCCCTCCCTTGCATCTGGCATTCTGACATAACCCATTTCTAAAATCAGGAGGTTGCGCATGCACATCATGGCTTGTAACCCATAATGGATTTTTCCTCCAGAAGCTTATCCAATCCCCTTTTAAAGGCATCCAGGCCAGTCGCCATCACCACATCCTGTGGCAAAGAGTTCCACAGACCAACCACATGCTGAGTAAAGAAATATTTTCTTTTGTCTGTTCTAACTCTCCCAACACTCAATTTTAGTGCTGACTCCTCTTAAGTTTGTTCTGTACTTTTTCCTAGGAAGAGGTGTGTTGTATGTGTCAGGAATTATTTTAACAACCCCCCCTTTCTGGATCTAGTGTATTATAAATAAGCTCAGTAAAATTAGTTCATTCATATAAGTTCTCTCTAATATATTCATTTATGTAAATTTATTCAAATTTGAAATGTAAATCCCCCGCCGCCCCCCCAACTCAGTGTCAGAGAGATGATGTGGCCCTCCTGCCAAAAAGTTTGGACACCCCTGCTCTAAGCTGTTGGACATGAGCAGGAGAAGATGAGACTTGTAGAATCATAAGTAGTGTGAAGTGTGGCAGGATGTAGTTTTGTTCTAGTGCTTGGCTACCTGGATCTGCCTTGGCAAAGCTGTTGTGATTTTGGGGAGGTGGAGAGCTGAGTCTTGGGAATTGTAAGAAAATTGCAGCTTCATGAACCTTGTGCTGTGCTATATGTTGCACCATATTAAAGCCTGTAAATTGTAGCAGGACTCAACAAATCAAGGAATTTCTGTCTTAACTCATGATTTAATTAAAAATTTGCAGCCTTTCAAGCTGAAGACTTGTTTAAATTATTGGTTATTGCAACCGTAACCCCCCAAAGTCTTACAGACTTAGTTTTGTTTTTTTTAGATGATCAAGAACTGAATCAGGTTGAAATGTGATGAGATAACAGGAGAGAATGAGGACCTCAGAATAATTAAATGCTCTTTCTTTGTCTCTGCTGTGGCCACTTATTGTATGAATAGTAGCATAGTCTGTGTCTTGGGTGCGTGAAGCTAGGCATTATCAGGACTGGAAAGCTAAGAACCAACATTGGGAATTCATACAAAACTTGAGATGGTATAAAGATGCTCACTAACTGACACTTCAGGCTGCAAATTTTGAGGAAAACAAAGGCTTGAAATGCAGAGGGTAGGCCTCCCTCACCTGTGGCAGTATCGTTCCTATTACTAAAGCAAGGCTGCTAGGTTTGGGATGCTGGACTTCAGTATAATTTGATTTCTTTTCCCCATCTGTAGGTGAAGTGGATGCCCTTCCTGGACAGAGAGAGCGAGCTACAGCAATTCTGTTGGCCTGTCGCCACCTCCCCCTTTCCTTTTTGTCATCCCCGGGTCAGCGAGCTGTCCTGCTGGCAGAAGCAGCCCGCACATTGGAGAAAGTTGGGGACAAACGTTCTTGCAATGACTGTCAGCAGATGATTGTGAAGCTGAGTGGGGGCACAGCCATTGCTGCCTCCTAACCCTGGAGGAAAAGGGGGCACATTGCAATCTTGAAACCCATGGACAGAATTCTTGCCCTGTTGTTCCCCTGCCTCTCTTCTGCGCTGTTACAGGTTAGGACCATGGAAGTTGCATTATTTTAGACCTGGGTAGGGGTTTGGTGTAAACTAGTATGGCTAGTGATTCGCCTTCTGGTGCAAACTGTACCCACACATGGAGTTAGGGAGTGATTTTCCTGCTACATCTTGGAAAATAAAAGTCCTTGTGAGGATGAGTCGTATACATGGAGTTGGGTTCTTGTGTTTTTCTCCCTTAAGAAAACCAATCTGTGGTAAGAACATTTTTGGGAAGTAGGGGGATTGAAAAGAGGTGTCTGGAATCTTTTTACCAGCATCTGGTGGTTCTAGATCTGCAGGTAAGGTGCCATATTTTGAGGGAAGGCCTGGGGAGGATCTGGCTATATTAACCTCTGTGGTCCTCTAGTGCAGCGTTTCTCAAACTTTGAGGAAGCTTTGCTCCCTCAGTAAGTTCTTGCAGGAGAGGGGCTAGGACAGTGACAGTGATCTCCAATATCGCGTTGCTAAGGAGGGTGAGGGGGGGTTCTTTGCACTTACACTGAATGATGTAGGGCTGCAGCGGGCTGCAGGAGGTGTGGGGAGCCCTGCGCAACCCTCTGCAGTGCTCCCCAAGGCTTGGAACATTCACTAAAAGCAGGCGCAAAGCACTTCCATTTTGCAGGAGGTGCTTTGCACCCGCTTTTAGTGAACGTTGCAAGTCTCGGGGAGCACTGCAGAGGGCTGTGCAGGGCTCCCTGCACCTGCTGCAGCCCTACATTATTCAGTGTAAGTACAAAGCACCCCCCCTTGCCCCCCTTAGTAACACGATCCTGAGGATTGCATTGATGCCTCCCTCCCCTTCCCCCGCCCCTTAAAGGGATGGGGGAAGTGTTACCCAAACTGGTGGGTTACGACCCACCATTTTGAGAACCACTGTTCTAGTGGGTTGTATTTTTTTAAATCTTTCTATAGATTCTATGTTCTTTGAGAGTTTGGGGGATTCAGCCTCTCAAGGAAGTGCTTCACAGTTTTTATTCAATTTGGGGTTTTATAACAATGTTGTGTGGCTTTATAAGTTGTAGGGACAAGAATTCAGTTTTTTCTCTCATGTCTCCTGCCCTTCACTCATCTTTTGTTCCCCTCCTCTCTCTTCCTACAGAGCTATAGTGGCATTAGGCTAGGGCTGAGCCTTCTTTCTATGCCCTGCCTGATGGGAAACAGAGGGGAGAGGGATAAGGGATGTAAAAAAACAAAGAAAATTTATATTCTTGTGCATTGGCTTCCATGTCAGTGTGTTTAGGATAGTGGTCGTAGGGAAAGAGGTTCAGAGCAAGCCTGCATTAACCAACCTATGTCATAATGGCTACTTCCTGCCCTTTCCCAGGATTCTTTGGGGGAAGCTGTGACAATTAAGCAGGTTTTAAAGTGCAGAATTGCACTTTATGGAAATGGCAGAATTGGTTGTAGCTGACTCTCCTTATTGGCAGAACTATGTTGAAGAATTTTTATGGCCTGGAGTCCCATGTCCCAGAAACCACTTCTGCTTTCCTCCCTTGCCATCACCCTTTATATGTATCCTTGCTATCCAATTTAATCTCCCTAAACCTATACAGATTCCTTTTCACATGCACACCCAACTAGAGTCTGAATTTGGGAACAGTTTTTCTTGGGGAGGTCTAATTTCAGTTTGTGTCTGCCATCAGCAACAGTTTATTTCTACAACTGGACACTTGCTGCAGAAGTAGGACTCTCTTTTCTTTATAATCAAATGTTTCCCTGGAACTGCAGCAAAAAACTTCCAAGTGAATAAATATCAGTGAAGAGGGAGAAGCTGTGGAAGGAATTTTTCAGCTGTGGAAGGAATTATATCAATGTTGTTCAACATCAGACCAATAAGAAAACATACTATATTGATGTCAAATTTTAAAACATTATACGCAGTGAACTGGAAGCTAATCTCAGTGAAAAGTTGGTTAACTTCTATTGTACTCGTATTCTGAAGGCTGTGGTAGAAAAGACAACCTTCCTGAATGATTTGAACTAATAAGAGGCATAATTCTTGAATGAAAGTTCCCATTTTTTCCACTGGTATGAATGGGTGAGTCAAATGTCTTATTTATATCTTCTGCCTCATTCTGTCCTCAGAAGCTCACACTGAAAATTTACCTTCTGTGGGCTATTTGGATGTTGCTGGGTGGATCTGACTTGCTTTCCTGTATCTCTTAACACATAATGAGATGAACTATCTTTGCTGCTTCTTCAGTAAATGTATGTAGTCACCATAGCAAAACCTGTGTTTCAGATGCATTTCAATATTGAAGATACGTAGGTGCATGGTGTGGGCAGGCTGAAATCTGAGCATCATCCAAGGGGTACTTCCCCAGGGCAGCTTTTCCAGTGACAGCAGCACAAAAACAGAAAGGGTCCAAACTACCTCAGAGATAGGTAGCTGCTAGCATGGGGACACTATCAGTTTTGTCCCATAGTTGCTATGCCACCTTGCAGATCCTGTTTGGAGTAGCAGCAGTCAACCTGGGATTAACACGGACCCTGTGGCTTGGGTGTTAGGTGTGCTGCTTCAAACATACCAGACACTTACAAACCCTTCTGTCTGAAATCTCCTATCATAATCTCCCTTGTGACTAATTTTCTAAATTTCCAGATTAGTTAATATGTTGTTGTTGGCATCCTTCAGTCTCGAAAGACTATGGTGTCACGCTCTGAATGGTGGTTCTGGAACAGAGTGTCCTCTCCAGAGCGCGAAGCCTGGGTAAAGTAGGTATGGAGGATAGGCTGTTACCCATGCAGCAAATCCCCCCTCTCCACATCGCTGAATTGGTCCAATGGAAAGGCAGAGGCCAATACGGTTGGTTCCAGCGGCGTCGCAGGAGTTTCCAGAACATGACTGTGTTCAGCCATGAACTGCCTCAGGGACTCCGGCTCCGGATTTTGCCTCGAGGTTGACTCCTGAAGCCTTTTCCATAACTGGATGTAGCCACAAGGCAGTGGAGGTTTGGGATCAGGTTTTCCTTCTCTCAGATGAGCTGCCTTCCCAGGCTGACGAGTCCCATCTACCCGGTGGCTGTTTAGTCGCCTCTTACGACAAGTACTGCAAAACTGAGGGCCTATTCTTATCCCCAGCCCCCAGGGGTATAGTTAATATACATCAGAATGTATCTCCTGATGACCTTGTGGATCTCTGTGGGCATCTCACAGTTGCATGGATTTGATGCTGCGTAAGCCATTTATACTGTTGGGCAGGAATGAATGCTACAGTCAAGGACAGAAAAGCCTTGTATTGTTCAACAGTCAGTTGTTGAACAGTTAAAAGGTGCCGATAGTGGGATTGGAATCTTGTGGAATGATGCAGGCAGCCTTTGTGTAGATGGGACCTCCACAAGTGAACTATCTCACATACCTTTTGGCATTTTTATACACCTAATTTATTTATGGGTCTGATGTCTTCCCACCTATCCCTACATTGTGCTTGTGTATATAGTGTAACTGTTTTTGTTTTTTTATATGATGTGAAAAGTATCTATTTATCCCAATAAAATTAGGCATAGAGATGCTTTGCTGTAAGAAGATGTAGCTGGTGATGGTGCAAGCATTTCTGGTATATGTTCCAATTGTGATCCTTTCCTGGGGACCATTGTGTGACTGTTATCTAATAAAAACAAATAGAACAGAAGGTCTGATTCTTATTACTGAAGCTCATTTCAGATGTGTGTGATCTCTGGAGCAAAATGCGGAATATCTAAAATTTTCTCCCAAGAATGCGCTTTCAGAGGTTAATGGTGCTAAAGCAACATTAGAATGTGCTCTTCAGGCTTCCAGCCGCCCTGGAAGAGAATCCTTGAAAGCTATGGACCTCACAGAGGACACCTTTAATTCTTTTCCACTGAAAAAGATGAGTACTAAGCAACATGGGCACTTACGTATAACTGGGAGTGGGGTTGGGGGTTAACAAGTAGGAGGACAGCATTTTTAACTGCAGATTGTGCACCACACCAGCCTACTACTCACCTTCATGATTTTTCTACACACAACCTCTATTCCTCCCCCCTACATTCACAATGAATACCTCAGAAGATTGTTTCAGCCCAGTTGTGTGATTTTTCTGTTGCATACACCTTGGAGATGCACTTTTCTATCTTGCATAAACTAAGAGTGCCCCACCATGGCACTGCTGGAGAAAAGGAAATGGGGGTTACCATGCATTCCAGTTTTCAGTGATGTCATGACAAGGCTTTCTATACTGATTTCCCCTGATATAAATTAAGGGCATGCTGGAGAGCCCATGTATGCCAATGATGGGTTTAGGTGAAATGACCTTCTTGCCTATTGTTCTTTAGCCTTCTCTTCATTAGTTATTATTTCTGTTAATGTTCCAAGCAGTGGAGTTGCTGGGTGTGTGTGCAGGTTGCACTGCGTGACGTGCACAGAGGGGGTGACAAAATTGTCCAAAATTGTTAAAATCTTGGAATTTTTGAATAATACCATCACATTATATATCATTTGATGCATGAAATTATGCAAAATACAAGGAAACCGGGTTGAAATATATTCTATCAAAAATTATAGCCAAAGAACCAGTGGGGGTGGGGCAATGGTACATCACCGCACCCACTGGCTGGGAGGCCCATCATGGGGATGACACAAATCTTTCTGAGGCCACTGGTTCTGAGGCTGGTTTCCCTTTTTTGGGTGTAGTGTGGGAGCTGAGGGGAAGGCCCTCCCCTTGGTGGTGGTTTGGAGCATGACCAGGTGGTGGTTTGTAACATGCCCCTCCCCTTGGTGGTGGTTTGTATTGTAACATGATAACTTGAAGACTTAAATCTTTGGTAAGACCCAGTTTCTTTATTTCCCAAACTCGCAAACTGGCAAGTACACAGCTGAGTACTACAGTACTTGTAGTTTACTTTTTCTGTTGACCAGCAGAGGGCAGAAATAACTTGGCAAAGTAATAATTCTGTTCAAAGCATTGGAGTCCCATTTCAGAATTCATCAGACTGGAGCTCTGTGGAGGAGGATGGGTGGGTTGGGATTTCATAGCACTCCAGACAGAATAATGATATACCACCCGTGCTTTATGCCAATAAAGGATTAATGGATTGATTGATACCACCAATGCATAACTTGAAAGCCCTTCTGTAGGGCTTATGTAGAAATGGGAATTGCCATCCTATTTGGGGGAGGGGGAATCTCTTCACCAAGACTTCTTGCAGCCCCTCTTTTCATTGTGGTTGTACCTTATTGTCCTTTCTTGTGCTGATGCTCCTCACTTTTCCAATACATAAACATTTTACCCCCCCCCCCATTGTGTTCTTTGTATGAAATCAAGCACAAAGATGTAGCATGGAATATGCAAACTTAATTAAGTGAAAACCAGAAAATGGGCAGAGGCAGAACTTTAGAAACTTCTCCAGTGTAGCATTGCAACTGGGCTTGGCGAAGTGTGTTTGTCCTGGAGATTTTCTCCTTTCTCCTCAGCCTCGGACTCACATCAAATAAAGTATACAAATACAGTACAATGTAAAAAAAACAACCCAAGGGTGCAATCCTAACCAACTTTCCAGCACCTAGGTACGGGTAATGCAACTCCAAGGTAAAGGGAGCAAATGTTGCCTTTCCTTGAGGAGGCCTCCATCACTGCCCCCCCCCCCAACTGCAGGATGCAGCACATGCCCCATTGGCACAGCTATGGCAGTGCTGGAAAGTTGGTTAGGATTGTGCCCCAAGTCTGTCTTCTCTGCTTCCTTTACAGGGCTGTTGATGTTTCTGTGCCCACTGGTGGGGAGGGGGAAGGAGGGGCACAGTCCAAGATTAAGCAAACACTGGCAGATGTCCCTGCTGATGTCACCAGCAACACTACCACCTTTTGGGGGGTTTAGGTAGAATATCTCTTACAAGAAGTGAACTTAGATAAAACACACTGAAACAAATTGAAAGGCAACTGAAGTTGAGGAAGAATGGAGGAGGTGGGGAGAACAGCAAGAGGGATGTCCTGGACTTTTTTAGGATGGGTTATTAGCAAAAGATCTCATTGGAAGGTTTAATGAGGATGTGGCATTTTCACAGTGAGACAGTGAAGTGGATGAGTGTTGGGCTGAGTTAGGTTTGATCTACATGTGCTGCAGACTGAGGTGGAGATGGCAAGGTAGAGTGTACCACTTCAGCCTGCAGGCAAGGGATCCCAGTTTTGAATGCCCTTTTGAGCAATTTCCCTGCAGTATAAAGTTAGCACATCCTGAGAAATGTTCTAGGCTGGAGCACTCTGCTGTTCCAGTTTTCTACTTGCAGGGAGTTGGTCTTTTAAAAAAAAATTATTTTAATTAACGTAATAACGTGTTCAAAAATATCTCCCACTTGTGCTTTCCACCTTGCAACTCTGTCACCACATTCTATTCCAAGTTCATAGGTGCATTTAAGTACACGTTGCATGCAAAGCAACTGGTTCACTTAAAGCTAGTGCTAGAAGATCTCAGGAGCGCTGAAAATTCACCAGTTGGCAACTGTTCTTTTGTGCTGCCCTACTGGCACAGTGTAATTTGTAACCTTACATCAGAGATGGCTGCATATCTGTGGCACAGGAGGGAACCTTTCTCCCTGCCTTCTTTACAATCTGCTCTGAAGCTGTCCTGTTGCCACACCCCTCTTCTCCCCTTCCTCCTTTCCCACAGTCCCCGTTCTTGCAGCAGAATCTGGTTGGCAGAGACTTTCTTGTGTTTTGAGGGCCTGTTCCTGTTCTGCTATTAAAGATTAATACTCCTGAGGGAGTCCTAGCTTAAGACATTGGAATGAGGCCATCCTGCTCTGGGCATCTGCTGCGCATTCCTACTTTCTTTGCTAAGGGTGCCAGTGTTTTGCGCAAAGGCAAAATCCTTTTGCTGCTTCCCAGTCTCAGGAAACGGCAATGACGGCAGTGGTTCTGAGTAATAAGATAGAATGAGGAGCTTAGCTTGCCTTGAAGGCAACCTCCATTGCTAGTAGCTGAGGATGGGGGTAGGGAATGAAGCTTTGGAGTAGTGCAAGTGAAGCTGTGCCAATGCACCAGACTTTCAATCCAGTTCTGCCATGATAACAGATGAGAATCCTGTGCTGTGTTTGAGACCCAGATCCAAAGTTTGCAAGAAGCGATTTTCTTAGGAATGCATGATTCCATCTCTCATGCACATCCTCACTCTCTTGTCCAGTGGTGTAGCAAGCAGGGGGCGGAGGGCAGGATGCCTGGGTGCCAGGCCGGAAGGGGGTGCTGTGTGAGACCCAGCCAAGATGGCGGCAGCAACAGCACCAACTGTGATCACTGCTATGCTCACCTCTGTGTTCAGTGGCTCCATGATCTGGCTGCTGCACCCCTCCCCCCCCGGGGCTGGAGAGCTTTTGGGGATGAGGGGGGCATGGTGGTCGGACTGAGTTTCCCCCTCCACCTTCCTCTTCATACCCGGTACAGCAGCTTCTTAACCAAGCCTTCAGCAAGCAAGAAGGCTGTCACCTTCTCCTGGAGAACCTGGATGTTATGTGATGTCATGGCTTCACCGCCCCACGCACAGTGGGCCCTGGCAATGCCGCTGCTCTAACCTGTTTCCATAGACTAGGCCCCAGAGCTGCTTTTCCTATATATATATGACAATGTAGGGCCTTTATCTGCTGCCAGCAGTGCAGATGCTTTGTGTTCATGCATAGAGTCTGTCTGTTTAGGCCTAGTTGGATGCCTTCCTCTTTCCCATGCAAATACAGAAGAATAAGAAACTTGCGAAGTGTTGGTAGCTGTGCGATTCCTGGAAGGTGCAAGGGGGTGGTTGCCCACTTCAGAAAATTGCTTTTGATCTCTCTAATCGAAGAGGAAAAGTCAAGTGCCCTGTGACACCTTTTAAGGCTCACAGCATAAACTTGCACAGGTGACAACCCACTTCAAATGTAAGAGTGACACTCCTACTTACAGTATATATATTTTTTTCTCTATATCTGTCTGTATGTATAGACACTTGCTGATCAAAGAAAACACTTCATGCTTCTGAAGCTGTTGACTGTAGTCCATGAAAGCTTAGGCTCCGATAAGTAAATCGGTCTTTAGGGCACTACAGGATGCTGTGCTTGCTCTATATTGTGTAGTGTAACATTGCTGCTTCTGTTGAAGTGCTTATCAAAGAGATGCCAGGCAGTTTGAGGAAAGCTCTGAAGAGGCACAAAGCAGAAGATCTGGGCTGCCTATTGGCTGGATCCTGAGAGAGGGGGAAACCCCTCCTTTGTTTCTAGGGATACTTCTGGGGAGTCCAAGAGAGGGTACTACAGGATGGCATACAGATAGCAAACAGTTGTGGGGGGAGGAACTAAGTGAATGGGGGCTAATTTCCACTACGGTCTTAAAAAGGGTTTGATTTTAAGTAGCCTGCAGTTAGACTTCCTGTGTCCTTGAGCGGTCCCCAGGTTGTCAGAACTTCTTGCTTCCATCTTGCAACAAGAACATCTGACAAGGGAAAGGATAACTCACGTGTTCATATTAAACTGGCTGCTGCAGTTTAACTCCCAGCGTTGTGGAGACTTTGGACCTGCAGGCGACAAAGGCTTTCTGCTCTCCTCCCCAGGCTTTTTGTTCAGCGATCTGTTAAGAGGCTGCTGGCAGGAGCGTTCAAAATTAATCAGCATGTCTTTTACCTGTGCGTGCTCCATTTATCACAAGCCAGGCCAGGCTTACCTCTGGTGGAAGTTGATTAACGTTTCAGTTTAGCAAAGGAGTAGCCCAACAAGAGACCTCTCCCCTGCGAATGTCCCACGTGACTGGCCAGGTGGAAAACCGCTTTGGTTCCCTGATGCCTGGCTCCTAGGCACTGGGTGGAGGCTGGGGGTAGCACCTACTTTTCAGACCCCCTTTCCCCATTTCTGTGTTGTATACATCAGCATTTCTCAACGCTGCTCCCCCAATGAACCGCTTGCAACCATGCTGTTCTTGGAGGTACCACTGGACGTAACTGGTGATGACATCATTGCCTGTTACTTCCAGATTTGGACACTGTGATGGGAACTTCCGAGGTCAGTAAGAGGCTCAGGGCAGGCAGGCAGGCAAGCTTTTTCTTGCACTCGAAAACAGTGCACTAGAGCTCTGCCCACTGGCTCAAGCTTTCTTTCACCATTGGAAGCTCCCATTGCGGTTTCACTGCCAGGTAGTGGGTGCTGTGCATACGAGCCAACACCGCCCGGCATGCCACTGGTGGTATGTGTATCACCGGTTGAGAACCCCTGGTATATATCATACATGTGTTGCAGGTAGCAGTGGGAAAAAAATGAGTGTGTGTATGTGGGGGGAGCAATGTTCCCTCTAATTGTTGAGAGGAGTGCACAGAGCCCTACCACTACAGTGCAGGGATCCCTCCAGAGGGCTCAATGATGTCTTTGTCAATTGCTGAACTCCAGAGCATCAAAGCTTCCTCTGCAGTTTCCGTGCAGAGGAAACTGATGGAGCTTCTATTCCAGGACTCTTTCTCTCTGCACACACATGAGAGAGAGAGAGAGAATTTACTGATTATGGTTATAGGTTTATAGCGTAGATTGCTATAAATTTGTATTTGTATAACTTTTTTATGTCAATCTATGTACTACTGTATTGCTGTAATATATATAATTTTTTTATTCTCCTTTTCTCAGTCTTTTTGAAAAAAAGTTAATTGTATTTTTTTATCTCCGTAATAAAGGGGGGGAGGGAAAGTCTGTGTGAAAGTGTTGCAAGATGAAACACACAAACATCCCACCCTTGGTAATGCAGGCCTTGACACCTAATCCTGCCTTGACACCATTGTACTTTTTCAATCAGAACATAAATTCTTAGAGGTATTTCAGTGTCCACAAAGCCTTAAAATGTTTAATTTTTATTTAATTGGAAAATATCAGTTCCTGGAAGAAATGAGGCTGTATTTACTGCTGTTCCCTTAAATCCCACATGAATGTATTTACTGCTGTTCCCCTAAATCCTTTCATGAATTCCTGCTGAGAGGCATTAATGCTAAGCAGTGGGAGGAAGCAGGAATTGGGTGTGTTCTGTGGTCCCCTTTCACCCCTGCTCTGCACATAATATGTTTGTTCCTAGAAGTTCCTCCTTAACCTCAGAGAGTTGCGCTGGTTAATCAAAAGATATACCAGTCGTGGGATCAGATCCATCATGCAGTGGGGGTGTGACTTTTGGCACTTTGGCTCTGTCTTGCTCCCATAACTTAGAAAAGGCATCACCCAGTTTTGGGGTGTCTTTGAATTGTTGTTGTTAACCCAAGTAGGGTTACATTTACAAATTCGTGCACACTGATAATAGACAGGCTCCAGACAGACACACCATTATAGGACTAGACATCTCGGTGTCTCAAGGGTTATTAACATCCCCAACTGTTGTACAAACCGAGCCCTTGCAAAATGGAATGGGCTGGAAAGGATGAAAACATGGAACACCTTCCAACTGCAGTTAAAAGAAAAAGAGTTGCTGCTGGAGGAAAATTAACTTCCATATGGCAGATGCACTATCCTGAAGACAGTAGGTCAGAAGGAGAATAGTTGGACCCTATTCTAACTCTCCCTGCAGCCGGATTCCCATTTGTGTACATCTTCCTGCAGTGTGTACCAGGAAAGATGCTTGCCCTGAGCCTCAGGAGGTACAGGTGTTAGTACCCCTTCTATAGGTCAGATTATTTGACAAAACAGGTCTCCATGGATCACTGTGTCAAATAATACTCTCAAGCAAGAAAAACAACTCACTTGCTTTTGATCCATTGATTCACCAAGGAGGAAAGCCCCGTGCTGTCTGTGAACCAGGTTTTGCTCATTCCCGTGTTGTCATCTATGTACCTTCAAAGTGGTTTATCCTTTAGAAACAGAATGGGAATCAGATGATGATGCACTACTGTGTTTAGCAATCTCCTACTGTGGAAGTAAGAATCCAAGCTACCTGGCACTTGTTTACTGGGGGTTCATCTTGCAGCACTGAAGCATTGAGAGCAGAGGCCAAGCAGCGGGTGCTGCTGCAGCCAGCTGGCATCCAAACTAAATACTCTTCTAGCTGGACGTTCCACCGATTGCATGATAAGCAAAATCGATATTTACATATGTAAATGGCTACAGCTAGTTAAAAAGGGAAGGGGATGTCTTTCCCAGTACGGCAAATATGCATTTGAGCATGATTATATTCCAATTGCCCATAAAGCAATGGAGCACGTTGTATCTAGTCCCTGTTGGACGAAGCATGATAGTTTTACAGCGAAAGCCTTAGAGAGAGCCTGTGCATGTTTTGCCAGCTATGCAGTGTACAATGGAAATGGCCTTGTGCTGCAGTGATAAAAAAAGTCAGACCCTCTCCCTTTGGTTCCTTGATGTTAGACAAAGTCCTTAACAGAGATGTTAACTTCCCAACCCTCTGGCTGAAGTTTTGACAAGAAGGTGGCTCATGTAGACTGTAACAAACAAGATAAACAGATTACACACGTGCAGACACCACCTCCATTTCCCACATAGGTACCCACCATGAAAGGAAGCATTTCCATGCCAATTTCATGCTGGGCATTTGTCACTAACCCTGTCTTCCACGTTGGTTAGAAATATCCCTGTGGAACAATGGCCCAGTTTTTCTTACATGTACCTGTAGGACCCATACGAGTGGCTCTCTGACTAGTGGAAGGCAAAATATCCCAGTGCTGTAGAGGGTTTATGTGCAACAAGAGATTAATAGAATGAAGGGAACTGTGTAAGATCTTCTTCCAGCCCTTGACGGTGCACATTTGCACAATTTGTCTCTACTTTCATACTTGTGTTCCCTTTTTTCGTTTGTGTGCATTTCTGTAACCACAGGGGCAGGTAGAGGAGGAGTGTAATACAGGGCAAATGTCCCGACATGTTAATTATTGCAACAGTCTGACTTGTTTTTGTTCTCGCCGCTGCTGGTCCTCCTTCCTGGGGATGGGGTGGGAAGAGATATGTTGTTACCCCCTTTGATGCAACTCCATGCAGAAGAGTAATTGAGTCCCAACCCAACATCTTGGGTTCTTGTAAAGCATGATGCGATGATGAGGTGACTAGAAACAAGAGTCGTGCATCAAACCACAGGGGCAACATGCATGCCGGTTTTACCATGCATGCTGGCCAAGTTCTGTCAGGATGCAGAAGACAAAGGGCTGCACCAAAACTGCTGTTCTCCTAGGAGCCCTGGGTGGTCTATCAGTACTGGGTGGGGACGGTACACGTTCTTCTTTATTCCTCCCCCAGAGTAATGCCAGCTGCTGGGGAGGAGTATCTGATATATCAACACCATACATTCTAGTTCTAGCAAGGCTGTCCCCACCTCACAGGCTGCTGGAGTACATCAAAGTGAGGGGAAGATACAAGGAGGCAGTCCATTCTAGACAGTGACCTCTGTCTTGCTGTTGGTGGAGAAGGGTCGCTGTTGCTGAGTGTAGTGGGTGGGCGTCTGGCTGAAGACCTCGGGCAGCTTCTCAATACTGAACTGACGCTTACTGATGTAGGCCTGCCGCCGAAGGTCAGGGTGACTGTGATCCCAGCTCCCTTTGAAGGCAGGGCTGCCTGCCAGCGTGTGGGTGTTTGTCTTCAAGACTTTGGCCTTCTGCCCAGGAGTCACCAAGCCAATCAGGGCGCAGCTGTCCTGAAACGGTGGAATGTCTTTCTGCTGTAGCGTCAAGGGAGGGAAAGACAGAGTGCCTGATGGGGGAATGTCCACCATGGGAAAACGCTTGTAGAATTCCTCTGGAGCACTTTCTAGAGCAGAACATAAGAAACAGGACAGAAAATCAAGACAAACATTCTTGTGTTGCAAGAGGTTATGGTAGCTTTCCCAATAGCTAGCCCCTTTGATAGTTTTCACCATCTTGTTTCTGAGTATTAACAGAAGGTTTAACTAGTTCATTTTGTACATCACCATATGAAAGGTAATAGTCCCAGCTATCTATGGAAAGATCTCTGTATCCAGAGCAGCCCTGATTCTTCTGAGCTAGACATTGTTAGCTGTTCTAATCCTGAATTGGGGGGGGGGGTGCTTACAGAAAGGGCTTGCTTCAACACCAAGGTTAAGATGGCCAAAATTGCCACTGACATCAGTGAAGGAGAACTCCTTCACTGCACCAAGGTCCATCCTATGAAGACTCTAATGGCTATCATGTCAGTGGGAACATTCAACATCAGGTGTAGGGCAGGAGTTTGGTGGATTGTGGTCTAGGGTGGGAGATCTATGGGTGGAAAATTGAAACTGAAAGCTGGTGGTAGGGGGGAAGCAATCAATTATTTCCTTATAACTATCTTGATTGATTAGCAGGAAAAGCTGATTGATGGATTAAGGGGATTAGTAGCCAAATTACTGAACTTTATCCAAATATGCCTGTAAACAGCCTTGAAGGCCCTAAGTGGCAAAAAGGCAGTACATACATCTATTGAGCAAGCCAATAAATGTTATAACCAGATGTGGCACATCATTAAAATTATATGTGCTTGCACACATGCTCCACAACTGTGTAGATGGTACAATTTAAGTACAGTTTCTACAAAATGCTACACAGAATTATATTAAACATGCCAATATAATTCATCAAAGTTATGAACACTGTAGAACTAGCCATCTTTGTATCGAACAAATTGTGTCATAGTTTTAGCTGCTGTTACGATGTAGAACGGCTCCGCTGAATAAATTTTGTCCACTCTGCCTTCTAACAGATGCTGAATGTTCTCATTTAATGTGTCATTCCCCCATTTGCCTATAAAAGATAGTCTTCTAAGACTTACACATCTTAAATTATGTTGTCTATGCACTATACATATTTGTACTTCATCATATAAGAGAGATAGTACCATAAAGAATTGGGAAGGTTTTCTGTTTCATCCCTGCTGCAAACATACCTGCAGATTTCAGCAGTGAGATCAAATGTGCATAAGATCCCTCCAGGCCTATTGTTGTCACAAACTGAAACCTCAAAGAGGTAAATGCCCTTTCCAGGAATGGATGTGACAAAACAGACAAAGGAGTGTTGTGTTTTTGATTGTTTGTTTTAACATGTATGGTTTTAAAATGCTTTTGCCACAGGGAAATGTGAGATCGCCTTACTGCTCCCAAGTCATGCTGAATTTGAATATCCCTCAGTCTAGAATAAAATATAGACCTAGTTCAAGCTGAATTTAAATAAAGTCATTCAGGTAAGCAAACCCATCCCAAGTAATTTGTTCTTATAAAGAGATTGTGTGTAAGACACCTGAAGTTCTCTGTTCGATACGTTTCCTTTCCTTGACCACCATCTGGTTCCAGTTGTTCCCAAACTGTGAGCCATGGCTCCCCAGGGAGCCACGGAAACCAACCAGGGAGCTGTGGAATCCTCATGAAAAATCTGCTGCCCTATACAATGTATAGATTTGTAGCCGAAATGGGGAGACATGCCCAATGGCCCACTAAGTCAAGGGAGCCACCAGCTGAAAAAGTTTGGGAACCATCAATTTTCTATTATAGGGCTGCTTCAAGATTATGCTCACAACCATTTTGCACAGATTATCATAGCAGCCACTGTTCCATCATTTATTCACTTATTTAAAATGTTTTTATCCTACTTTGTCTAAACCTCAAAGTGGCATACATTTATAATACGTTAAAAAAATTGTTGGGAAAGAATCAAGTTACCTGTATTAGGTGACCTAAGTTACAACCTGTTAGGTCATACATTCAGGGTTACAGCATTCAAACAGTATTTAAATATTCAAACAGCTCAAAGACTAAAGATAAGTCCTAAACAGTAAAAATTCCCCTTGCTTCATAGAGGTAGGAAAAATAAAGGAGATCTGTGCCAAAGGATTATGAAACCAGTCCTTTTGGGAAACAACTTGGCCTGGACACTTGTTTTGTACAAGGGTATATGGGTCATCATGACCCTGGAAGATATGTATATGTTTAACCATAAGAGTTGAAGGTCCCTTAGTTTTTAATTATAATAGAATAGGCCCAGCTGTGATGTTGCAGGAGGGAATGAAGGTTGTTGAAAGTTTTGCTTACATTAGGGCTTTATCCAGTCCAGGGGTTGTACTCAAATTTGCTTATGTAAGTTGTTGTTCTAAGGGTATTTAAACCTCACTTGGTTGGGTGGAGCTTTGAGGTGCTCCAGGACTGCATGGAAACAATACCGTATTTCTGTGTGTAATTATAATAAAAGGTAAATAACTCCAAGGAGATTGTTGCGTTTGATTTTAATCAATAAGCGGTCAGAACAAGAACCAAATTTCTTTCTTTCATTATGATCATATCCCATTTGGCCATCTTATCCCAAATGGTAGAAAAGTGGCATTTGCCCACTTTTTCCACATTTGTCTAAGGTTGGATTGCCATTTGTGCCATCCTCAGACACATGGGCTATCTGGTTCCTCTCCAGGAACCGACTGCCTGCTGCTTGGGCCATTTCTGACATGCGTACCATGAGATACCCACCCTTAATTTTTTTTAAAATTCATCAGAAGTGTGGAAAAATCTACTCCTTATAGTGTGTTACGAGGTGATTAATAGATGTTAAAGGGCAACAAATTCATATTACATTACATACAAGCCCTGAGTCACTTGTTCTGTATTTAACACTCCCACTGCAGTTGGGCTGAGAGGCTCATGATGTTTGCCCCTCTTCGTGTCTCATTTGCTCTCCAAAATTGCTGCAATTCCAGTCCCAGCTGGTGTTTTTCTTCTCCTATAATCAGTATTGTCCCATCTCCTTCCCACCTCATCCAATTCCCTCTGGTATTAGAGAACCCACAATAGCTACTACCTAGCCAATTGAACTGTCAACAACAAGGTGGTGATGTCACCCAATACACTGCAACGGGAATGGAGATGACTGGGGGAGATCAAGCACAGAATAAGCACCATAAGCCCTGTTCAGACCAAATCACCTTGCCTTCAAGTGATGTGCAAGAGGGCAGCAAGATGTCTCAACTCTCAGCCATGCTTGTTATTTGCCTGCAGTCGGTAGTCCTAGATGTGTGGCAGGTTCCTCGTAACTTTAAACCCACTGGGAACCCAAGGCATCCTTAACTCTGCCCTGGGCATACACAACCTGAGTGTACAATTACATGGGGCATAGTTGGCAGACACATTGCTTTCATGGGCTATGGCTAGTGGGCACAATCCTCCTGCCTCTCACCCATTCCCTGACCGTGGGGACAAGTTGGTCTGACCAGGGTTCCAATCCTCACAGCATTCATCACAACTCTATCCTCAGTTAGGGTGGCCAACTTTGACTAATTCTGTTACTGAAGATCCCTCTCCTCCACTCACAACGTGGTGTAAAGTCATGAAATCAAGGAAACTCTGCTAAAATCTCCAGGATTGCTTTCAGTAGTCACCAGGAGAGCAATACCGATTCCTGAAGACTCCAGGCAACCCTGAGCTCTCCCAGGACATGCCACACAGGGACACATACCTACAGCCTTGAGAGTTGCATACTTAGAATAATCTGGTGCCTGGTGGGGCAGAGTGCTTGCCATTTGCAGCCGGTTGTTGTGTGATGGTGGCAGTCCCATCTGCGAGGCGGTGGGAGGGCTGATCACAGCATTGTTCAGGTGGTTCTTATCTGGAAGCATAAATAGGTGGTGGAAGACAATAGAAAGTAATCAGTTCAACCTCTGACCTAGGCTGTACAGGGTGGGCTTCAGTCATTTCCGACAACCCCCTCAGAGAAACTGATTTAGTAAGAACTGCCTACATTCCTCCTCCTTACAACACAGTAGTTCATAGTGTTATTTTAGAAAATCCATGCTGGTGAAACCAGGTCAACTTGGGAAACATAAACACTTGTTAAGGTCATCGGGAGAGGCCCTTCTCTCTGGCTCGCCTCTAACAGAAATGCAGCAGGCCTCAGCTAATGGCAGGGTCTTCCCTGTGGTGGTGCCATGCCTATGGAATACTTTGCCAAGGAGCATTCCACAGGCTGGCTCCCTCTTTGTTGGCTTTCAGTTTTCAGGCTGGAAACTTTTCAATTCAAGACAACGTTTAGCTTTCTTTTATCCTGACCTTGCCTCTGCTGCTGCTTGCATGATTTTTTTTGAAAACAATTGTAGTTTTGAGACCTAGAGCACAGTCCAATGCATGTCTACTCAGTTCTATTGTGTTCGATGGGGCTTATGCTCAGGAAATGTGGAAAGGATTGCAGTCTTCATAATTTTTTTACAGCCAGTGGTGTAGCTGGGGGGGGCAGAGCACCCAGCCTGGCGGGAAGCCTCAGTGTGGCGGCAAGCAGCCCCTCCCTTTGGAGCCATTCCCAGCAGGGGGGGGAACAGAGCCTTATGGCTCCGTTTTGCCCCCCCTCCCGGAATGGCTCCGAAGGGAGGGGCTGTTTGCCTGCTGAGCTGAGGCTCCCCGCCAGTTTGGGTGCTCCGCCCCCCTCCAGCTACGCCACTGTTTACAGCACAATCCTTTGTTACCGTTGTGCTGGCACAGGCCTCCCTGCACCAGCTCAGAGTGTCACAAAAGTGTCAAAAGTTATGCTTGTGCTTACTTTGGAGCTGGTAGCACCAGCACAAAGGTGTGTGGCAGACTGCCAGCACAGGTAAGTTCCGTGCCAGAGGATATGGGAGTGGGGGTGAAGAGGGTGCTATGAGGGTGATGGGGAGGTGGGGAGGGGGCATTTTTGGGTGGAGGGAGAGTGGAACGGGAAGGATCAGGCCCGGGAGGTGGGGAGGCTGGTGGTAGTACACACTGCATCCGGTCTGGGCAGCCCTACAGAGGCCTCCCAGATTTGCATTAGCTAAATGGCTAGGGAGAAGCCCCATGGGGGTGTCTGGGGCTTTACTCAGGATACTGTTTCCTCTGTTTTAATACAAATTGGTCTTCTCCAGAGAAAGGAACTGAATGCACTTCAGGGATGGAAGTTTCCCCTTGGTGGCTAATAACAGCTTCAGGAAAGTAATTTGGACTGAATGAAACATGGATTGGAACTCCATCTCCTCTGCACCAGGGTCCCCATCAAAACCATGCGCCCTCCCCACAGGGCAGCTGCTTTTGGAAGAAAACACAATACCTGAGAGCTTTAAGTAGAGCCCCAAAGTAACATGGAGCGCAGTCTGAACCCACTTTCCAGCACTGGCATAGCTGTGCCAGTGGGGCGTGTGCAGCATCCTGCAGTTGGGAGGCACTCACAGAGGCCTCCTCAAGGTAAAGAAATGTTTGGTCCCTTATCTCCATGTTGCCATGGAGTTGCCATGAAGTCTGGCCCTTAAATAGGTCTGCTGGCCCAACCATGAAGCCACCTGGTGCAGCCTTGCATCAGCGGCAGATTGTGCGGGTAGTAGTTTTGGGGTACCCTTCCCTCTGAGCCTGCCACCACCTCTCTTCAGTCCACAGTGGATGTGACCCAAACTGATCTGCTTCCTGCTCACTTGAGTAAGTTGCCTCCTTACTGCACTCCTTGTGCAATTGTCTCCAACCTGAAAGTGCAGGACTTCTGGTTTTCCTTGCAGGGAGCTCATGAACAAAGGAGCGCCTTCATTCACACAGCCCCTTGCAATAAAACCAGAAGTCCTCCGCTTCCAGGTTGGCGGGAAAAGAAGTATGGTGAGGGTCTTTCTTTTCCTTCTCCAGAGTGCTGTAGCAGAGGCGTCACCTTCAGGCCTCTGGTGATACCTTCCTTGTTTCATAGCTACATGGACCTGTTGGGAGAGGTGGTCTGGAGAGACAGGGTGACATGTCATCAGGTGCTGACTTCCCTGAGGTCAAGTTCTTCCTTTCTGTGGCAGCAGGAGTCCAGACAGGCCTCTGGAAGTGATGAGGGACGGAATACTAACGCTCAGAAGAATTTCTGGTGAAGGACATTCTTCCTCCAGGAATCTTTTTATTCCCGCACATATCTGGAGGGTCGCTGGAGGGTCATTTTTTTTTTTTAGGGGGGAGGATATTTTATCTGCTTTAGATATAGATTTTACTTATCTAGTTTAATTTTAATTGTGATATATTTTGACACTGTGTTTTAGTTCTATTGCTGTTTCGTGGTTCTTATTTATATGTTGTGTTTGTGTGTGTAGGGGTGCATAAGCCACTCTGAGGACCATGTGCTGGGATGGATGGATACGAAAATAAAGTCCTGCAACCTGTTATTCACGTGGAAGCAAGATTCAGCACCTATAGAACAGGAATTGTTGGAAAGTGTGCTCTGAACAAAGGGGAGAAAAACAGAAAAAAGTTGTCTATTCTAATGCAGGAGAGGGGACAACAACCTTTTGAATGCAGGAAGCTCACCATATTGGGTTACTAACATGTTGTAGCCCCGCCTTCTGCTTTAACGTAGGATTTGTGGCATTGCAAAGCACTCTGAGTAAGATACTCCAACCCTGATTTGGGCTTTTGGGCTCTACGATTAGAAGTAAACAAAAATAACAATGTTATTTGTGAGGCTGGCTGCCTATGTGGTGATAGCTCTGATTTCATTCTCCTGGGCCTCAAGCATCTGACACTCGTCAGCGCTCACTTCAGTTAAACAATGTTCAAAGGTGATGGGGAGGGGAGAGAAAGGAGAGAGGAAATCTGTATTTAAACTGGGACAAGTGTCATGGGCAAATGAGAGAGGAGGAGACAGCGCACTCTCTCTGCTGCCCAAGGCAGAACTGAGTCACAACACGACGGAAAAAGGAGAAGCAAGAGTAGTCTTCCCCCACCCTTCCCAGATAAAATAAAGCAGAGCAGTGATGGCTCCTTGCCTGCCCTGCTGCTTCCAAGCATTGCAGAGGTTTTGTACTTGGACTGCTTGGGGAAAAAGGTAGTGTACATGTATGTAGCGAGGAGGGAATCCTGGCCTCCTCTGGCCACGTCTGCACTGACACTCTGGGACCGACCTTGCCCGAGGTCACTCATCACCACCATGACCAGCCGCATCTCTGCAGGGAAATCCGCATAGCCCCCTGCTCAAGAGCAGCAGAGATGGAAAAGATACAGGAAAAGGACTTCGGCTAATCATTAGTTCTCCTCACAAATGTCAGAAACAAAAGCATGAGGGGAACATTATTTTGGGGTTTTATGGGCATCAAAGAGAGACAGTTTCCTTATGCTAGTCTGGCACAAGGGGAGCTGAGGAGAAACTTCTGTTTAGACAGGGGGTTGCGCCCATCCCTCACAGGCCACTTGTTCTCTGGCTTCAGGAGTGCCTGCTTCTCTCACCTGCACATCACTTCTGTTCAGTGTTAGTGGCTAAATCCCTTCTAGGTCTGCATCCCAGAGCCAGCCCACCCACTCTCCTCTACCGGTTCTTCTCCTCCCATTCCCTGGATTTGAAAAGGAAGGGGGAACAGAAAGAAAGAGCAACTGTGGAAGAGAGGAGAGCGGTGAAGGAGAGGGCACCACTATCCTTTCTTTCACACTTCCTCTTCAGGGAACAGAGGCTGGTGTATCGCCAGAGGGGAGAGGAGGAGCAGTGGTGGCTGAAGCATCGTCAGGTAAAGGGGGCAGCATTTGGCACACTGGCTCAGGTGCCAGGAGGTTTTGGGCCAGCTCTGTCAATCCTCTCCCCAATCTTATATGACATGCCTGATGATGAAGGCCGCAAGCATCCAACCTCGAACAGTGCTGCTAGCAGGGGCAGTTTTAGTTTCTTTTCTGGCATGCAGCTTGGAAATGTGCATAAATCTTCTCTCTGAGCCCAAGCTGGCCCCTCTGTTACTGTCCTGCCAAAGACATCCATCTGCCTTCAGTGGCCTTCCCAGCTGCTGTGGTTTCACCATCATGCAGAAGGTTGTGAAGCCAAAACTGCCACCCAGATGATGACACCCCAGCAAGTGGGTCATGTGAAGTGTTTCAGAGTCCCTCTCTTGTCTGCAGCTCAGAAGAGAAGGATGCAGTGAGGAGAGAGGGGGAAGATGCATTGTCATAACTTACCTGTACTACTCCGGGGAGATCCCCGAGAAAGCCCATCACCGATCTGGACCTGCACACTGCCAATGTGGCCATCAGGCAAGAGATCGGAGGGGCCATGGCCCGGCTGCTTCAGCAGATCTGTGAGTGTTCTACAAAAGGAAGGAATAAAAATGAAGGAGCATCGTTAGGAGGTAAGAGACTCATCCACTGTAGCTATAATTTCAACTCTTTTGACATGTTTGATTGCAATGTTGACCATCTTTTATCTGCTGGTCTTCCCAGGTTGCAGAGCAAGAGGTGCTGTGGCTGCTCCTTCATTTGCTTAGCATACTTGAAAAAGCTGGAACCCACCTGTCTTCTTGGCTTTGGATGGGTGAATTAGACAAGCTCAAGAGGAGCTCCTTCAACCTTGAGAGCAGTCTGGGGGTGCTCCCTTTCACCCTCTAGTAAAAAATCAGGGTGTGTATGGAAGTCATTGCCACCAGAGGTGGTGAGAGCCACTTTCCTAGATCGCCCTAGAAGGGGATTAGAAATGTGTGAAGGATAATAGCACTCCTTGGTGTCTGTGTAGTTCTTTCAAAATGGGCAAAATATTTCACATGCATCATTTTGATGATGTTCTTACCACAAACCAGCAACATAAGCATTTTTATCTTCATGTTGCAACTGGGAAGCTGAGACTTAGAGGAAGAGGCTAGCCTAAGGCCACCCAGCAAGTTCGTGGAAGAGGCAGATTCAAATTAAGAAGGTCTTGATCTGCGGTTCACTCCTTCAGCCTGTAAACCATGGCTGCTAGTCCCGATGGCTATATGCTACCTCCAGGTTTAGAGAGAATAGGCCTTTGAAATGAATACTAGTTGCTAGGAGGCCAGAGTGGGAGAGGACTCTTTGCCTTCATGCCCTGCTTTTCTGCTTCCCAGCCTAGGGATTAACCAGTGTGGGAAAGAAGATGCTGGGCTAAGTGGGCCGTTGATCTGACCCGGTAGGGACCTGCTTATGTTTCCTTTATATCCACAAAGAACCTGCCAATGTGCCTAATTAACTGATAGTGGCTTTGCAGTTCCAATAACTGATGCCCCACTGTGGAGCAGTTTACAACGCATAGTAGGTGGAACCCACCTATCCCCGCTAGCTAGGGTCCATGATGGAAAAAATTCCTACTTGACCCCATGAGGGTGACCAGCAGTGCTCATGCTGGCCACATGGGTAGGTGAGCAGATGCTGAATGTTGTAGCACTAGGGTGGGGAGGATGGACTTCTGGCCTTCAATATCCGGTTTTTTTCCTCTGCTGGCTTCACAACTGCCCCTTTCACAGTAGCTGAGTGAACTGCTGCCCACCTTCCACCTGCCAAGTGGAGGGGAGAGTGCAGTTTTCAGAAGTACTTATTTGACAGTGAATGAGATATCACCAGTGCAAAGTGTCATGACCAACGTTGACCCAGCCAAATGTATCCCAGTCATTGGCATCCCTGGACATTTGCAGTCCCCCTTTTTTGGTGTCCCTGACATTTGTGTCCCGATATATGTATACTTATTTTAGATGTACTTTTTTCAAATTTTTAAAATGCAAAGGTGGGGTTAGGGCAGGGATAAGAGGTTTAGCCTATGTAAGATGGGATTTGTTGCCCAGTTTGTTTGTTGTCCGGTTATAGTAGGTTGCAAATAGCTGGGACACACACAAAAAATGGATGCAAATGTCCAGGGATGACCAATGACCTGGACACATTTGGCTGGGACACAATCCTCTAGGACGCAAATACTCTAGTACCACATGACTCCCCTGTTCCATAACCAGGTTTTTGATGGGACACAAACACTGTTCCTGAACCTGCAAAGAGAGGACAAGGCCTGGCTTTAGATGCTTTTGCCTTTGGTTGCTCAATTGAAATTTTGGCCTTTTCCCCCCTTAACAGAACCCCAAGTGACAACAAAGGTTGTCAGAGGAAAGTAATAACAACAATAAAAAAAATGGTCTCCTATCTCTTACTGCAGACTAAATATTGTGCCAGCGTTTTGAATCAAGGCTTTCAGGAGTGCCACTATCCCATAAAGAACAAACTGTTTAGATTGTCTGAACAAGCCCTCTTGCTTGCTCCAATAATAGAAGCACGTTCTGGTTGCACATGGTGAGTTATTATGGGGCAAGCAGGCTTCAGTTCTAGTCATGTGGTTGTGCTTGGATTCCTGTCCTCTTCCTGGGTCTTCCCTTTTTTTTTGTATTTTGCTTTTCATTAATTTCCCACATCACAAATATATTGGGATTTATTGAGCACACGTGCTCAGTTGCCCAACATATGATCCAGGAGGAAACAGAATCCTTTTGACTTATTAGTGTCTCGGGGTCTTCCCAGCTCTTTCTGAACACATCTTCAGGATGAACATAAATGAGCAAGGAAACAGGTGGCTGCCTTGTATTGTCTGCTGTGACAAACAGCAGCTGACCGCCAGCCCATTCCAGGACTTTGGACTTCATATGTGCCAAGCATATCTGCTACAGTAGGGTTGTTGTCTCCTACTTGGTCTTGCTGTTTCTGATTTCATCGATTGATTTCAGATTGATTGTTAAATTGCAGGTGCCGCAACTCCACCAACCCAATCAAAGTGCTTGTTAAATGCAGTGCACACGAGAGACTCCAGGCTTGCAAGCTGCTTTAGTGGCTGTAAGTAGCCTAGCAAAGAGGACTGCTTCAGCATCAGAAAAGGCTGTTTACTGGAAAGAGCTATTGTGCACAGATTAAGCTGCTTGTCATCAACCCTCACAAAACTCGCCAGCTAGTCCAGGCAAGGGGCCAAAGCAGCGTGCGCCTTCCTCCAAGACAAAGCTGGTGGGAGCGTCTCAGTGCTGGCTAATGAGCCTGCAAAAGCAAGCCAGCACATGCATGGCTGAGTGCTTACATGGGGCCCTGCAGTCGAAATGTGACAGGAGCAGCAGCAGCAGCATGTCGCTATGCTGTGCGACCCCCGGGCACAGGCAAGCGCAGGGACCTATGATGGCAGTCGGGAAGGATTATAATGGACAGAAACCTGACGAACCAAACTAAACTCAACCCCCAGAGCCTGTAACCTGCCATACTTCAGGGGGAGCCAACGTTTTCACACCTGTATAGATTTTAAGGCCGGACAGAGGTTCCTTCTGTGTGTGTGTTTCAAGCATGCACACAAGAAGGGAGGATCTGCTGTAGAATAAAGCTGTACTCAGGTGGCCCAGGGCCACCTCTGTATTTGCCACCCCCTGCCCCTGACCTGGAAGTAATTGCAGTGACGTCATCGCATCGCCTCAATCACTTCCAGAATTGCGCTGCAGTTGCCACTCCAAGCCTCTCCTGGTGTGATTCTGTGCAACTCTGGGCTGCATCTTTTGTCTCTTCCAAGGAGACGAAAGATGCGGCCCTAAATTGTGGCCAGAGTGGTTGTGAGTTGTGGCCACTCCGGCCGTGATTCAGCGCCATTCTGGGTCGCCCTTCCTCTCCTCCTTTATAGCAACTCCTGGCATACTGCCACCCTAGGTTCCCCCCCTTCTTTTTTAATGAGAAGCAGGGCAGCCCAGAACTATGATTGCGATTCTGGGCGCCACAAACTGGCGGGGGGGGGGGCGCAAGGCTTTGGGCACCTCTATTGCCCCCTCTAGGTTGCCCCCTCCAGAGTTTCTGACTTTCCCCTTCCAGTCAAATAGGAGCAAAAAAAATAGCATCTCCATAATTTAGCGCCCAGTCTAACCATATTTCCAGTGTTGATGAAGCTATGCCAATGGGGCATGTGTGGCATCCTGCAAGGGGGGAGGCAGTCGCGGAGGCCTCCTCAAGGTAAGGAAACATTTGTTCTCTTACCTTGGGCCTGCATAGTAGCTGCATTAGTGCTGGAAAGTTGGATAGGATTGGGCCCTTAGGTGGCAGGAGGAAAGGGACAGTGGGGGCATTCAGGAAGCAGCTTTGCTTCTTGGGATGAGGGGGCACTTACTTTTCCGGTGCTGTGTTGGATATGAAGCCACACCAGGTTCAGTGAGTTCATGCAAAACTGGCCTGACCATGAAGCCAGGGGTGGGTTGGTGGTGGTGGGAGCACCATCTCTGCCTGCCTGTCTCCACTGCTTCTCCTTCTGTCCAGATTGGAGCAGGAAGAGGGGATGGAGTAGAAGAGGAAGTGTACAGGGAAGGATAGTTGTAGACTAGACTGCTGGAGGCATTCTAGTTTACTACTCTCTTCTCCACATTTCCTCTTCTGCTAAATCCCCTTTCAATCTAAGGCTCAGAAGACAGAGAAATGGTAAAAAAACAACAACTGGCACACTGCTGGGTAAAGGGGGGGCAGATATTTGATAAAACTGGTATCAGGAGGTCTTGGGACAGCTCTGGGTTCACTCACTTCCTGAATGTTACTTAGGAGTTGATTTATGTATTAACAAAATGAAGTGGTAGAATTCTGAATTGTATTACTTTGGAGTGCAGGAGGGACATCACATTTTCTATTGCTTCCCATTTATAAACAGCTTCTAATCAGTAGTAAGTAAACATATCAGACAGAGGACGGAGGTCCTACTGGTGCCTGTGAGTTATCAGTGGGTATGGGCTGTGGGTGAGGAGAAGAAGTAACGGGCCATATTGGGGGAGAATCAGGAGTGTGTTTGGGAAGGGAGGGAGAGAAGGGGTGGAACTGGCAGCCTGGATCCTATCCCTGAACCCCCTTCCCAGAACACCCCCTGGCTTTCCTTGGACTTACACCAATAAAATGGCTGGCATGGGTCCAAGGAGACCCATAGATGATCTAACAGGCAACCAAGGGATAAAGTAAAAAAATATTTTTACTTACTTCCTGCAGGCTGTCCAGTTGCTCCACCCGCCATCATAGCATGTAACAAGCCTCCATTGACACCGCTGCATGCTATAACATGGTGGGGGATAGGCATGGGCAGTTTGAGACATAACCCAAAAGCAGTAGCGGAACCAGAGAGGGGGTGGAGCTGTAAGTGCTCCGAAACTCGCCCTGTAAGCCGCCCCTCCCCCTCACTCTTGGAGCCTGTCCAGGGATGAATTCAATGTGGAGGAGATGCCTCTGGGTTGCTTCCGCTCTTCTGAATGGCCCCGGGAGTGAGGGGGAGGGGCAGCTTAAACGGCAAGTTTTTGAGCCGTGTGGCACTTACATCTCTGACCCCCCTCTGGCTCTGCTACTGCCCAAAAGGAAAAGGAGACAGGAAAGGAAGAAGAAAATAAGCAAATACAGATACCAACTCTTTCATAATGCCACACAGTAAATAAATATGCCTGCCCTTACCATGCACATTCCTGCAGTCTGAATAGGAACTGTGCAGGGTTCTATCACTACACCCTGTGTATAGCATAGATCAGATGATTTTGACCAGAGTGCTGAATTTATGGATAGGTAGGAGGTGATTCGGTGTCTCAGCTGCCACAGGTACATGAATTCCACACTGATTGGAACCCAGAACCTGTCCATGTGGTTCCAACACATGTCCAGAAAGATTCAGAGAAACTGAGACAGAGGGAAGCTGAGTGAAGGTCCCAGATTTGCTGTCAAAGGGCAAGGGTGGTGGGAATAGCTACCAGTAAGAGGAATGATGCCGCCCTTCATAGGAACCCTTTGCATCCATGCGCAAAGGTGAAGCTGGTCACAAATTACTAGTGAATCACCACCAGGTGAGTAGAAGTCTCCTAGCGAGAAGGGCACTTAGAAAGCGTTAATCAGGACTGCAGCAGCTCAGCGCTTAACAGGTGGGGATTTACTCAATGCCATTTGAATGGTTTTGGTAGTGAAATTGGCATCAGGGGTCAGCACTGCAGGACAGCATATGTTGAGATTCACACCCTAGCAGGTCATGCCCCACCGCTGAGTTGTGCTGCTGCTTCCTCCTCCGTGCACACAGTCAGGGACATGAGATGGGAGAGGGAGCAGCACCCTGTCTACTTGTCCTCTCTCTCCCTCTGGGTGGTGGTGTGGATTAGGCCCAGAGGGAGAGTACAATGGGCTAGGCAACAGTGACGGAAGAGTTGTGCCAGCTCAGGGAGGAGGGTCCGTTGAGGGCATCTAGCCCAAGGAGTTGGCTCTGCTTGGTAGCATATGGGATGCAGGATGCCAAGGGGTGTGTGTGAGATGGGCTGAAAAAACCACAACATCAAATTCTTTTCTGTGCCAATTACAATTTCAGGAGAGTCATCACTGCTTTTTAAGGCCCTACCCTGAGCTGAATCAACATTTCCGGTTCTTACACATTGCTCTTTTTCAGCCCTTCATCCCACACTTACTACACTTCTGCTCAACCCACTGAATTGACTCATCTCCCTTTGTCTTTGCCTGTGAGTATTTTTTTTCAAGCTTGAATTCTTCAGGGGGGGGGGAAGGTGGAGCTGTCTATTTTCCTGCATTTGTGCAGCACTGTGTGCAATAGGTCTCCTCTGCTTCCAGGCTCTCTGGGGCTCTATTTAATGATTGCCCCTTATATGGTGCCTCTCCAACATGTTCTGAACCTCTTCTTAGAAGAGCTAGAGCTTCCCTAATAGTCATTTCTCAGCCAGCCAATCAGGCTCCATTCCCTGAAGCAACTGTACTGCTGACTTACATGGAAATATAACATTAGGACAAATAAAAGGAGACAAGATGAAAATTGACTCTTGCTAATGCGATGGGGAAGGGTACCTAGCTCTGCCTTGGTGACTGCAGGTTCCTTCCTCAGATACAGAAGTGGTGTTTTTGAATTCATTTTGGGACTTGAGCAGTGAATTCAATACAACTGTTTCTGAGTTTACACAAAACTATCTTCTAAAGCAGTGTTTCTCAAACTGTGGGTCGGGACCCACTAGGTGGGTCATGAGCCAATTTCAGGTGGGTCCCCATTCATTTCAATATTTTATTTTTGGTATATTTTTATTTTTGGTATTTTATTTTTGGTATATTAGACTTGTTGCTACCATTGTATGGGGACCATTTATATGGGGACCATTTGGGGACATGTTACAGATCTGTACTTTTAACAGGCTACTATTTATATGCTTTTAACAATGATAGCAAATGGGACTTGCTCCTGGGTAAGTGTGGGTAAGGTTGCAGCCTAGGATTGTTAAAAATGTTCCTGCTTGATTATGTCACTTTTGGTTATGACATCACTTTTGGTGGGTCCTGACAGATTCTTATTCTAAAAAGTAGGTCCCAGTGCTAAATGTGTGAGAACCACTGTTCTAAAGGGTATTATTTAGGACTGAAGTACAAGTCAATGGAACTAACAATGTCCTGGTCTTGTATCAACTCAGAAGCAAGCAACCAGCAGGGCTTACCTCAAGTAGGAGCGGGATGTTGAGGAGATTTCTTCAAACACAAGAGATAAGAAAGCCTTTTTAACCCCTTCCATCCTACCTCCAATCCTACACATCAGTACTGGTATATCTGCATGAAATGTGGCATTAGAATCTCTGCAGCACTGATAGATCTATAAGTGTAAACCAACATAGGGTACAATCCTATGCATGTCTACTCAAACATAAGTCTTATTGTGTTTGACTTACTCTCAGGAAAGTGTGGATAGGATTGCAGCCATAATGCTTCTCAGTTACTCCAAAAGGAATGCTGTGAGTTGTAATTCAACAAGGTAGTTAGAGGAAAAATTTCTCAGTAATTTCACAGTACTCCAATAGTGAAAATGATAGCTTTCCCTGGTGGTGCCATGAGCTTTACACTAGTTTTACAACTGCAGTGGTATATCCACTCTAATATTATAGTTTGCAATCTTGTGCTTGGGTATGAATGAGTATGATCCTGGCTGGGGACTGGAGCGCTAATAATGAAACAACATTTTGCATACAGGTCTGGTCTAGAGGGTAGAGCCTCCATTTGCCTGAAGATTAACATCCACAAGGTCGCCAGTTCGAGGCCACCGGCACCGTGCGACCTTGAAGCAGCTGACAAGCTGCAGCTGAGCTATTCCATCTGCTCTGAGCGTGGGAGGATGGAGGCCAGAATGTTAAACCAGATCGGAGTGTAACACCTTGAATGTGGTGGTTCTTGAAAGAGAAAACCTTCTTTCAATTTGTAAAAATCCCTGCGTGGATTTAATAAGCCTGCCTGTGTAAACCACCTTGAATAAAGTCTTGAATAAAGACCAAGAAAGGCGGTATATAAATACTGTATATTATATTATTATTATTATATTATACGATGGAAATGCCAACAACACTTCAGGATTCAAGTTTAAATGTTTGAAATATTTCTAAGTTTGTGCTTTCAGTTTGATTTGGGGTGCGGCTTCATCTAGAAAAAGCCTATTGAGGAATCAGGATTATCACGTGAAACTTGCCAGATCAACCTTTTGATGTAGCCCTGCAGCTTTTGCCGCAAATGTATCTGTGCACCTTGTTGTGTATTGTTACTCCAAGTGACACAAATTCTTTTCTACCACTTTATCAACTGAATATCTGGGGGCGTCCAGTGCAGGAGAATGCTTTTCTGTTTACAGCCCTGCAAGTTTATGATGTCAAGCATGGCTGGAAATACTTCCATATGGTGCAGTGCAATCCTATCTTGCGCTGGATCAGGCAGGGACCCAAAGTAGCTCAGCTGGAGGTAAGGGGGAACTCTTCCCTTTAACCCCAGGTAAGCCACTGCAGCCCCAATGGGTCTCCTCAGACTTGCGCCACCTCAGGAGGTGGTATAAGTCCAAGGAGAACGGAGCGGTTTGCAGTTGCTCCAAGCTGCTCGAGAATGGGGGTTGGGATCTGGCATAACCGCTGGGTCCCAGCCCTGCCTCCCATTCCCTGCCCTCTTGCCCCCAGGAGTGCCCTCCCCTGCCCCAGAACACCTCCCTCCTATCTCCTTCCTGCCTCCTCCCTGCCCTCCCCAGAGCCTTGTGTTGGCTGAGCTCAGCCGACGCAAGCCTCCCCATCGAGGTTGGTGCGTTAAGGAACATTTGCAACCCTCCTGGGCTGGCACAAAGGTCTTGCGCTGGTCTAACGAGGAGTCAGGATCGCGCCCTTAGTTTTGAGAACCCCAGGGCTGACTGAAACTTTTCTCTAAGTCAAGTGGGATGGACTTCTGAAAGAGGCCTCTCATGACTACTTTTCTCCCACTGCACAAGTTGGGTTCTTCCTGTTTTGTTATCCATATAGAACTTAATCTTGTGGAAAAAAATTCAGTATATATTGCCTTTAGTGGAATGTTAAACCTGGTTTTGTTAGGGAGGTTGTTGTTGAGTTGAAGGTGTGGTGGATATTATCATAGTCTATATGGGTCTCCCCCAGCATTAACACCCACAGGCTGCTGTTCTGTCTGGTCCACAATGTGCTGTTAGCGACTGTACAGATATATCACAATCCACCCCACAGCACAGGCCATCTGTTTGGGAACTGGTGCCCACCCCTGCCAACTTTTGCTGTGGGGCTTCTTGGCAAGCCATCTGCTCTGGTCACAGCTGCATCACAGCTGCACTGCCCTTCTTTGAGCAGGCACCAGCACCCGCTTCCCTCTCTGAACATGAGGCTCCAGTGCATTGCCAAGTGGGGTGCAACATCTGCTCCTTGACAGCAACATATTTTAAGGACTTCTTTCCTTCTTCACTTGTGAGCAAGGTTAGTAAAACTAGCAATCCTCTGACTGGCACTCAGAAGTTAATTTCAAACATGAAAGGTACATAAGTCCAAACCTGTTCAGAAGTTCTGGCTTCTAGATCTTAAAAGGTGCACTTCTGGAAGTCAGTGCTGAGGAAAATGAAACTCTGCACATGCTCATAGGCACACTGTTCGCAATACTTCACATTTTTCTGAGCTCCATTCCTGGCACTGAAAGCTAGTTCTTAGGCTGCACACCCAGACAAGGCCATTCATAGATGAAGGTTGCAACTCTAAACCCACTATTGAGTAAACCTCAAGAACTTAAAACAAGGTACATATGGTTACTTACTTTGTAGATATGCTTAGGATTGCTTTGTACTTCCTGCAAGCATTTTGCTGTAAACTGGATTGAATCAGAACACTGATACTTATCTCCTATACCTAAAGTAACCATATTTTAATTTTTTTTTCTTTTTATTTCCCATAGAAAATTTCAGAATCCTCCAGCTTCATAGCACTTTGCAAATCATATATAATCTTACTTTATTTTAATTTCCAGTTTATGATTCAGTGAAGGGGGGGCAAGTCATTTGATAGGGAGGGTACTTGCCCTCTTGGCACCATCTAAAACTCATGCGTACTAAGAATCTTTGTTAATGGTACTAGTAAATCACAATGTTTGAAAGCTCTCATTTTAGAAGGAATACGGTAGGCGGTCTTTGTAAACTGTACAGATTTCACTGTGGGATCTCAATGCTTAAGCAAATTACAGTGTTAGCTTTCCTGGCCTCGCTGAAAACAGGCGCCGTGGTTGAGATGAGGTGCGAACTTGAAATGTAGAATAGTGACTTGAATGTGTGCCCCTGTTTTCGTTCTACTAACTCCACTGATAAGGCAGCTATCGTATTATGGTATATTCTGCATTATTATTAAAAATATTTGTATACCTCTTTTCAACAAAAAGTAGTTCGCAAAAGTGGTTTACAAAGCTAAATGCATAATGGTTCCCTGTCCCTGAAAAAAAATGCAAAACGCTCGAATAATAGCCACTAGAAAAGCTACTGTGCGGGGGTGAAGAGGGACAATTGCTCTTGCCTGCTAAACATAAGAGGAGCACCACTAAAAAAGGTTCCTCTATGCCCAATTAGCAGTGGTATTAACTGGGTAAAGATATGTACCGTTATGGAGGACCGGCAAAATATTTCGTCCCCATTCATCAGTGAGCATAACAAGCCATGTGTGTAAGTGACAAACCCTAAACACAGATTTAAGATTCAAGCTGCTCAAGATGTAATTGAGGCAGCTCCTCTGATTGTTCTCTCTGCCCTAATAAACAATTTCTTGAGGCTTTATTTACTTTGCTCAAGTCACTAACCTAAAAGAACCAAACACCCATAAAGTAGATTTATTAATGAATCTGCCTCCCTGGCTGACCATCTGCAAACTAGAGCAGGCACCTCACTGATTAGAAACACAGAGAGGCGAAAGATTCTCTCTGAGCTGCAGTGCTTCTCCTTCTCCTGTCCATTCCAGCAGCTCCATTTGCTGCTCTGAGAGA
This sequence comes from Tiliqua scincoides, assembly GCF_035046505.1. Classification (NCBI taxonomy): domain Eukaryota; kingdom Metazoa; phylum Chordata; class Lepidosauria; order Squamata; family Scincidae; genus Tiliqua; species Tiliqua scincoides. The sequence goes on from NC_089827.1 coordinate 58,905,781, forward strand.
GCTTCTCATAGCACTGAAATGTCAGGACTGGGCCCTGAAGGATGGCCCTGAGTGATCCGGAAGGAATAGAAGTGGTGGCAGCAAGTACATCATGATGCTCCTGCTGGCTCTCAGCTGGCAGGAACTTTAGTCAACCTGGCCATCCTTTTCAGATCACCCTCAAGCCTGGAGAGGGATCTGGCGGTGGGGGAGGAGGGTGTGAGGTGGTGGTGACAGCTGAAATTCAGCCACCACTGCCACCCCCTTCCCGTTCACACTGCAGAGCCTGGAGAGTGATTGGGAAAGGTAGGGGCAGCCTGGCATGAGGCTGGCTGAGTGAGGCTGTGGGCAGGCATGGGGCACCCTTCTCTCTTTGTTGCATCTCCCAACTTGCTATCTGAAGCAGTTACTTCACAGGCTGGCTGGCCAGCCCCGTGCCCATCAGTTGCTTCTTGCACACCCATTTTCCCTTCGAAAGCTTGAGTACAGGCAGGAAAGGGAGGAAGAGGGCACTGAAATCTGGAAGGAAAAATTAAGGTCTTGGTGTAGATCATCCTGGAGGATATTTATGGAAATTTACTCCACTGTAGGGCATGCCCAGATCTTGTAAGATCTTGTGAAATGTGCTCAAGCAAACCAAGGGCAGATCAGAAAAGAACAAAGAACTTTCTGAAGAGTTAGCTACTAGTACAGACCCAGAGAAAGAGGGGGAGATTATACTGGGAATTCTGGGGCTAGCAGTTCTCCAGATAGCAGGGCACATATGTCATCCTTCCCTTTGCCCATGGGCAGTGTGACCCCAAATGATGCCCAATGCTGTCTTGATCCACTGTGCATAAAACCCCCAAAGCCTTATTATGCTCCTCACACGCTGCCTTGAAATCTGGAAGTGTGGGGCAGCGCAAACTGCGCAGTGGTAGTGTGTGAGGAGCACACTAAGGAGGAGAGCAGTCTGCTTCTCACTTGAGGGTGTGGGAAACAGAATGTTGCAGTTGCACTGGTGGCAGTTTGGAGGGAGGTGGTGGTGACAAACTTGGGGTGAAAGGCACCCTGAGTCTGCCGCCACCTTTGACCTCTTGCAATCTGCTGCTGGGGCAGTTCTCATTAGGTGGCTTCATGGATGGGCCAGCAGTGCCTCTGTCTCTTAAACAATCCAATCCTGATCTTGTGATCTGCTGCGGCAAGTCTTGTTATGGTGGTGCAAAAGTTGCACCACTGCTGTGCGCTCTGGAGCCACTGGTGCAAACAGTTGGTAGCACCGCTTGCCTGCCAGCAGATCCCGGATGCTTGCCAAACCAGGTACAGTGGTGATGGCGGCAGGCAAGAAGCATGCAGATACAGGATAAGGTGGGGTCTGGGGACCAGTCTGGACTCACTCCCTGGCTCTCCTCAGACTTACACCAGCAAAACAGCTGGCATAAGTCTGATGAAACCCATTGACGGCCAGGTGGCCTAAGTAAAATATTTTTACTTATCTCTCCAGGCCATCTGGCTGTTCCCTAACTGTAGGATGCAACATGCACTATGTTGGTGCCACTGCATTGTGTAAACTTGTTGGGGATAGGACTGGGGCAAAAAGTCCCTGCCTGCACAATGAGCCCTCAGTATTCACAGGGGATCCATTCCAGGTCCCCCTGCAGATACCAAATCAGCAGATAATGAAATCCTTGGGGAGGATGGGGCTGTGCCACAATTAGTTCCCTAGTGGCCATGCATGGCCTCCCGGCTTCCTCAGAAATGCCTGGAAGGCATTTCCAATTGTGTTTTGGAGGTCTTCTGAGAACCTCCAGTTGCGGGCTCAATATCCATGAATATTCAAATCTGTGGGTGCAGAGCCTGCGAATAAGGAAGATCCACTGTAGTTCCCATGTAAAGGCACAGGAAGCCAGCAGAGTGTGGCACTGATAGCAGAAGACAGTGACGAGCACCATAATACTTAGGGACCTTGAAAAGTCATTGCTGCTTACAGGATTTATAGCCCTGGTTCATAGGTGAGTAAATAATTCAGGCCTCTGGTCTCTGGAGCGTGGAGGAGAATGGACACTAGATCCTGGAGACAGAGAGCTGTTTCTAAAGGGCAGTTATAACTCATGCAGAGTTAAGATACACACATACCATATTGTCATGCCATATTGTTGCATTTGGCTATAAATACAAATTAGATAACCTGTGTAAGGAGCTTAAACAAAGGGACCAAAAGACATTAAGGATACCAATCACTCCTCTTGTTTTTCAGCAAGACCTTGAAGGGGATGGAGACATGTTACATGCTTGTACTAACCAGGCCCAGAGATATGATGCTTGGACACTGCCTATGGGAGTTCACTTGACCCTGAAGTTCCTGGTTCAAAAATGTTTAGGGTTGCCAACCCTCCAGGATTGACTCCAGGAGTGAACATCAGTCTCCAGCCCAGGACAGTCCAAAGTATTGGACTGCTCGCTACCAGCTCCTTACCAGCACCAGTGTACATGTGGTATTGCAATTTGCATCCCTAGCACGCGACATTTTATACATGCATGCACCATCCTCCCCAGGACAAAACTCACTTTTCCCTGTAGCTCTGCCACCATTTTTTATAAATTAGCCAGGAGAATGCTGGGAGTAGAACCACACCACTTCCCTCAGTCTATGCACTGGCCACTTTGCAAGAAATGCTGACGGAGCTGCAGGGGGAAGAGGTTCCTGGCCCCATGCTCCTTCCATGTGTTCTGTGAGAAGTGGATGGGTGGGCAGGCAATGGGCCCTGGGGGAAGGTGGCGGGTGGCTGTGGTGCATGGGGCATCCCCTGCTAACTTGCCATCTTTGCTAGCTTGCCTGCCTAGGTGAGAGACCCAATTGACCTCAGGACTGGGCTGGCCCTGTTCCAGGTGACAACTCAAAACAGTCATGGAGATTTTAACAAGACCTCCTTGGTTCATTGACAGTATGTCATATTGGGGGGAAAAATCTCCAGAAAAATCTTCAGTCAGAGTTAGGACAAGAGACACATCTGGGCTGTAGCTCACAAAAGCTTATGCTAAAATAAATGTGCCAGTCTTTAAGGTGCTGAATGCTCTCATTGTTGTTGTTTTGCTGCAAGGGAGTAACATGGCTGCACTTCTGGAAGTTGTTGCTGAAGTTGAGTGCGAAGTTAGGGCACAGTTAGACCAGAATAAGGTGTTGCGTGTTCCATTGAAATACTGGGGGAGGGGGGGAGGGAAGGGGTTTATCAAAGGTCAGGAATAAGATGCCGTGGTAGAGCTGCGTAGAGGACGCTTGCATAGCACCTGCTTCCAATACTTTAGCAGGAATGATTAGCACCTCGGTGTGAGAACATTTGCCGTCTCCTCCTCCCACATCCTTAATACATTTGACTTAATGCAATAGTAAAAGAAGAGTGTTAATGTAAGGAAGATAATCTGCGAAAACAGTGATATGTGTGTCAGTTGTGGTGATGCTATTTCTGTCTCGCCTCCTCCTCTATTCTGCTAACACACCTGGCTTGATCCCCAGGACATATTTTTGTGGAAATGAAACCCAAGCTCTCCCGCTTCCAGCAGTGGCTACCCAGCTTGGGCAGCACCCTTTGCTGTGATACAACACAGCCCCTCCAACCTTTGTGGAAACCAGGAGTGGCTTGTCAGTGCAGCACCCATGGTGTCCTTTAAGCGAGGCACACAGACTTTCTCATCCTTGGTTTTGTTTTCCCCTGTGCTAGAGTGATGTTGCAGAACCTCACTTCATTGGCAATTCATAGCCTGTCAGGAATGGTCCTATTGCAAATTTGCAACGTAGGTTGGGATAAACTGGGAGTAGTGGAATTTGTCATTTCTGAAATAGGAAGGATACTGCGGGGAAAAGGGACGCGGTAGCGCAGTGGGTTGAACTGCTGAGCCGACAAGCCCGTTGACCGCAAGGTTGATAGTTCGAATTTGCGTAATGGGGTGAGCTCCTGTTGCTTGTCCCAGCTCCTGCCAACCTATATGTAAAAATATGAGTAGATAAATAGGTACCACTTCGGTGGGAAGGTAACAGCGTTCCGTGAGCTTAGGTATCTAGTCATGCCGGCCACATGACCGTGGAAACTGTCTATGGACAAATGCTGGCTCTTCTGCTTAGAAACTGAGATGAGCACAGCCCCTAGAGTCGGACATGATTAAGCTCAACGCTGGGGGGGGGGAACCTTTATTGCAGGAAAATCTGGGTCTACTCCAAAGGAGTGAATTTTAACTTCCTGTGGTTCTCAAACCAAGTATTCTAGGGTAGATTCCTTATAGCCAATAGAATTATTGCTGAGTGACTTGTCTGAGGATTGTAATAATCTGTTTTGCAAAGACTGGGGAACAAAATTTTTGAAGGATTTTAGGTTTTTAGGAGGGAGCTTTGGGATGTAAGGGTTTAAACTGCACCACACCTCACTTTTACTGGGAAAAATCAATGTTAGAATCGAGTAAGTTAACCGCATGTAGAGTGACCTGGGACCAGCTCTTGTCCTGTGCACTTAAGATGAAGAGTGTTGGCATTTGCAGCTTTTCCCAGTCCCGCATGACACGTACAAAAAAGCCATCTTTTACCCGGCTGGCATATGGTAGACCTGCTCTCCTTTGCATCTGACTACCCTAACTTAGAGAGAGGCAGCACTAAAGAGATGTAAGTGGGGCAACTGTTCCTGTGCACAAGTTGGTTAGCCACCTTCATCTATATTTCTGCTTGTCAGCTGAACAAGCAGAAATGGTCGTGGCTGCTCAGCAAAGATCCCCATTTCCAGCCATATTTTTCTGCATTTTGAGTAGAGCAACTATATCCAAAATCAATGCTTTTTATTTGCTATCAAGGGCACAGTGGAACAATTGCACTATTATGCCTTAATTTTGCCAAGTGTAGAATATAGTATACTGTATACTATATATGTAAAATATACTCCTCCTCAATTTTGGTTGTTCATTCAAATAAAAATGAATCGTCTTGGGTGACGACCCTACACAAAGTTCCATATGATAGTTTAACCATTTAGATCAAGGTCTGTTTGCAGTTCTTCTTCTTCTTCTGAATCATATGTGGCCAAGTGGAGTTGGGATGATAATCTCTAATTCAATCTGTATGCCTTTAATGGCAAGCCCAGTTGGTGTTCTGTATTATAGTGTTAGATGTTAGCATTGCCATCTTTGCAGCTGTAGTGCGATTGGTAAGAGGTGGAGCTATGAATTGGGAAGCCCTGTTTAAATCTTGCCTCTGTCATTAATTTACTAGGTATCCTAAGTGAAGTCACTTCCTCTCAGTCTTGGCTTCCCATCTGCAGTATGGGAAGAACAGTATGGTTTGTTAGGATTACAAGATCACACACGTGATATGCTTTGAATGTTTCAATGCGCCTTATAAATGCTCAGTGTTATGGCTATTGAGAGGATGCTTTCAAGTGAGTATGCTATAAGCATAATTGGGCATGCACACATGAAACCGTGTTTAGCTCTGATTTTAACTTGGTGGGAAAGGTGTATTGGCAGATTGCAGAACACTGGTGTATTCCAAGGAGTTAGGGCCCAATCCAGAGCTGTGTGCGCCAGCTCAATGCTGGTGCACACTGTTGCAAATGTGCCGTAATGTACATTACCGCCAACATAGTGCCGGAGCTGGCCCAGAATGAGCACACACTGGGACAGTGCTGATCAGAGACCGGCGGTCCACCGCCTGGCACTCGCTTGGAGCATTGGGTGGCAGAGAGGTAAGTCAGGGCTGGGGGGGCAGGAAGGAGGCATTCTAGGGTGGGTGAAGGGCAGGGGTAAGGTGTAGTGGGGGGAAGGAGCAGGGGAGGTGGGACCAACAGAGCTCTGCTCTGCTGGATCCAGACCCCCTGTCAGTGTGTGACAGAAAAGCCCCTTCTTGTTCCATGTTTGATATGATGAGCAATCTATGAATGTGACCTGCCTCCATAACTGCAAGCAGATAGAATAATCCACAGTGTCTTTGTTTTGTAAGCAAAACAGTGTGTTCAGTCTTAGGTAATGTGGAGTCTGCAGTAACTGTCAATCAGGTCAGCACAGCAATGCCAATGTAGTAGAAAAACTGAAGCATTTTTACCGCTATAAATCGACTGCTCTCTTTGGTGCTTCTGCTTCCCCACCTGCTACCAGTTTAAAATAAATCCCTTCCTATATTGAAGTGCTCTAGGCTGGCATGGGGAACCCACCCACATGTCTGACTCTTCTGAAATGTTGCTGAACTGAGAGAGTAAGGGCACAATCCTAACCAACTTTTCAGCACTGTGGTAAGGGTAATGCAACTCCGAGGTAAGGGAACAACCATTGCATTACCTTGAGGAGGCCTCCATGACTGCCCACCAATTGCAGGATGCAGCACATGCCTCACTGTCACACATTTCATGTACAAATCTGATTTTTGCACACATTTTCCCATGACAAATCCAAATGAGAAAAGGCAATTCCTTATTACTTTCCAAAGGCGCAATCCAGAGTGTCCCTTTGGCTCATGCTAGTCTGTGTACCAGCTTCCCCAGGCTGATGTGAGCCCCAGGGCCTGGTTAGTTCACACCAGCCGAGCTCAGCTGGCACAGGGTTCTGGGGGAGGCATGAGGAGGATGGGTAGGAGGCAGGGAGGAGGCGTTTTGGGGCAGGGGAGGGTGGGCGGCCGGAATTCCTGGGTCGGGCAGGTGGGAAGTGCAAGGTGGGGCTGGGATCTGGCACTTATGCCAGATCCTAGCCCCATTCCCAAGCAGCCTGGGGTAGCTCTGGGCTGCTTGGATATGTGCCACTGATTTAGGTGGTGCAGATCCAAGTAGTCTTATTGGGGCTGCTGCGGCTCTCCCCGCATAAGGGGAAAAGTTTCCCCTTGCCTCCGGCTGAGACAGCCCCAAACTTGAGCTGGATACAGAACAGGCCTGACAGCCTGCCTGTTCCAGCGCAAGTTAGGATTGCGCTGTCATTTTCCCAAGGCAACCCTTATTTGACCTGGCAAAGCCCCATATTGTCATTCTCCCCAATAGTCACGCTACAGTTTGAGCTTCCCCCACTCATGAGATCTGGAGACTCCCTTCCTTGGTATCACATGGACTCCACTGCTGTTCCACTCATTTCCACCCCTCTTTGCTTCTTCCCAGGATCCTTTAGTCATAACGTGGCTTGGAGAGGCGAGGAAGGGATGTGGCTCGATTGCCCCACTTGGTGCTCATGTGCACCCAGGCTTTTTGTTCACATTCAAGTTCTGTTCCTTGAACTTCTAAGGAACTGCAGGTGGCTCAAAGGTGACACTTCTACTACCTTATAGAATAGGGGTGGCTGAACCACGGCTTGCAAGCTACTTGTGGCTCTGACATATATTGTTCGGCTCTCAGAAATATGTTGGCTGAGCTACTTTCTGTATCATAATTAATATCAAAAAATAAAATCTTTTCAAGCTTTATAATTATCAGGTATAAACTGAGAGTCCACTGGATTAAAACATAAATTTAATGTTCATGGTGAGTAAATATATTAAAAAATTAAAATGCCTCTTAAATAATGTGGCTCTCAAATATTTGAAATTTATCATGAGTTGACTGTCTGCTGCACTTACAGGCAGGTTATAACAAGGAATAGTCCTTCTGTCCACCTGCAATGCACAAATCATGTTGTTCTTTAGTGTTGGGGGGGGGCTGTAGAGCACATATGTTGTATGCAGAAGGTCTCTATTTCGATCCATATTTTTTTTAAACAACCAACAGGAAGCAAAGAGCATCTGTAGTAGCTCTAACCTTATGGAACTCATTACCCCATGGCGTGGTGACTGCTAACCATTAGCTTAGAATTGGATGTGTTGTGAAATGCGTCCTTTCCTAGTTGAGTGCTTCTTCTCATGGAAAAACAGAAACCATGCAGGGGTCTGCTCTGAATCGGGACCATGGTGAGGGAGTAGAGGGTATGTAGCCCTTTACTTCTGTGCTGTTTTCCTGTCTAAAATGCCCCCCCCCAGCTGCTATTTAACTCCAATGTTGTCATTTGTTGCAGTGGCACCTCAGGGTTGAAAAAGCCACTTTGGGGGGATTTTCATTGGGGGAAAAGCACTGAAGTAAAGCCCTGGTCCAGAGCTTTGGGCTTCATATCAGTCAGTGGGGCTTCTGACTTTTTCTTGCTAGAATGTCATGCTTGGTGTTCCAGAAAGATACAGGCCCAGTTGTCTGATCTGAAACTCAACATTCTGAAGCAACATCCTTAACATTATCTTTCTAGCATCTGACTTTTAAATAGCTATAACCATGTGAGAATGTGGCACCCCAAGTCACGGTTTGGTTGAATAGAAACTGTTCACCCCACAGCTATTGGCTAAATAGTAAATAATGGCCCACTGCACCCATTTTCTAACTGCTCCTTATGCAGGCAGTTTGGTGTACTTGAAGGAGATGTCTTTGGTGGCTCCACTTGGAATGGCCCATCTCTGCACCTGGCATCGCTGATACCTGCCTAAGATCTTTGGCTCTTGTGTCATTATAGTCTGGCTTCAGCTCTGTCTCTGGTTGCCCTCTGCTTGCTTGCCACACAGTAGGAGTTGAAGAAGCAGCTGTCAGAGGCCGAGTGATCTGCCCCAGAGCCATCTGCATGGCATGCTTTGGCAGTGTTCTGAGGCCCATCAGAGGGTGACGCACAAATCACCTCAACACCATCCTAGATGCCAGAGCACCAGCCGAGTCTCTCTCGCTGGGCACATAGGCTGTGTCTCATTTTCTTCTCTGCTGTGACCATAAATCAGGTGAAACCTCATATGCCCCAACCCTGGCATGGGACCAGATGAAGTGCTGGCATTACAAAGAGCTGGCAACTCTGTCCCTTCCTCCCTGCATTTAATCATGCCTGAGCCCCCACATTCCCTTCCCACGACAACTGATTAAACTAGCGAGCGTGTTGCTAACGCAGGCATGTTGTGGGAGCCATCGCTTGCTCGTGACCCGCTACATCGCCTGGGGTGACACAACTTTGCCTTTGATCGAGGTTTGAATCCTTCAAACCCCAACCCCCCCCCCCCCACTCATTGCTTCTGGGGGAGATGTGGAGAAGGGCTAAAGGGAGAGTCAGAGAAGAGCCATCACAGTTGGTGGGGAAGGTTATGGAAAGCGGGCTGGTGGTGGAAGTAGACACAAGAGGAGTGAAATAGGAGCTAAAAAGCAGAGCAGGGAAAAGCTCACAGGGCTGCGGAGGAGGTGGAGCAGCGGGTGGGGGGAGTCACACAATGGAGTACACAGAATGAGTAAGTGTGTGCAAGATACACAGATAGGAACCATCAGACAACCTACAATTAGTTGGAAGGTTAAGTTCATAGAGGTTGGTTTGCCTCAGAGAAAGCAGATGCAAAGCAAGAAAGGGTGAAGGTTTGGTCCCCACCGGGATTGGATTTAGAGTTTAGTGACTTGGGTATCTGGGGCACCAGGGTTTGGGGGAGCACACAGGCATTTCAGTTAGTCTCAAAATGGAAATACTTCCACCGGATTAGAAGAACTGTTTTTGTCTGCTCATGAATGGCCCAAATAGTTGCAGATTTATGGATCCATGCATGCAAATGTGTTTGCCGGGATTAAATTGTGGATGCACAGTGTGCACCAAAGGCATGAAAGGGCCACAAATGTGGTTCCAGAATAGGGTATTTGAAAGTTGAACACATGGAAGGAATGCTGAAGATGCTCCTTGCCTGAGGTGCCACTTGGTCTAGGATTGTCCCTGGTCTCATAGGCAGTCCCCAGGGTAGCATATCCCCACTCCACTATTACGGGACCCGTCGCTGGATCATAAGCTCTATGTTAAACCATGGCTGCAAACCTAAGCATGTTACCTGGAAGTTAATACCATCAAAGCCAATAGGACTTACATCAGGGAAAAAAATGTGCAGGGTGGGGCAATACATAAATCAGAGTTACAGTATTTCTCTTTCAAACATCTAACATGTGGGACAAAGTGTGTCCCACCACACACTATTCCCCTTCTGCATCCCAATGATATCTTTTTTTTTTTTTCCTGGAGCTGTTGCTGTTGGGGTCCAGCAACAACACCAAGTCACTTCACCTGCAATGCCGGCATCCATCCCCACCAATTCTCCCTTCAGTGGTTTTTGAACTGCCTTCCTCACTCTCCCTCTCGCCCCAGGCACATAGGACTGTGTCTTCTGGAGTGGTGGCAATGCTGGGGCAGGGAAGCCCTTTCTGAACTTTCTCTCCTCTGGGCCAATATATATATAGAGCTCGTACAGTGTTTGTTTACAGCCTTGCAAATCCTCTGCAACCTGCTGGCAAGGTTGAGTGAGGGTCATATGCTGAACACAGTAATAGGCTTGATTATGCTTGGGTACAAGCACACAAGTGGTTATGAGTTCAAACATGCAAAGTGAAATTTCATGGTCTTTCTTTTAAAAAAACAGGGTGTTCTGAGAAAAAGGAAAACAATCCCTTATTCTGAGTCATGGAGATCCATTACACAGCTATCTTGATGAACACATGGTGAAATCTACTACTTTTACTTTCATTGTTGTAGATGTTAGTCATGGTGTACACCTGATCTCATCTTAATTCTCCACATTTATTAAGGCAGAACTTTTCCCTCCATTATAATTCCCCTTTGTAGGAACTTGGGCATTTCATTTTAAATAACCTTGCTAATTGTTCTAAGTAAGAATGAGTAGATCAATCTCTATCAGAAAACATCCTGTGCTAAGCTTCACCTCCTTTGACTCTCCTTTCCATCCACCTGGATTAGTCCTTTATTCTTCACCTTTAGCTGCTCTTTTAAAATCTTGAAATCTAATCATTTTCATTTCTAAGTGTTTACACCTGAAGATAAGGCAAGGTGGGGAAGAGGGAGGTAAAGGGGGAAGATGCTGGTGCAGTTTGTAGACCTGGAAGGAGAAAATAGAACCACAGGAGGGAGTTTGGATATATCATTTACCCACTGCAGAGAAAAGTGTTGAGAGTCAGAAGCAGTAAAGGAGAAGAGCTAGAGACAGGTTTTGGTGCTTTACCTGGACATGGTCATCTCTGCCTGTGGGCTCTGTGATTTCTCCAGCCCCAGCTTGGTGAAGATGCCCACCAACACCATGATGGCCACCACGCCACAGATAATGTAGACAATCATGTTGGTCTTGTCCCTGGTGGGGTTTTCAGGGGTCTCGTCCACCCGAGATGGTGGTTGGCCTGTGTTGACCCATTCTGGTGTGTCATAATTGGAACAGCCACTTTGGTCCAGCCGCCCACCTGTGAACTGGCAGCAGAAGCGATACCCACAGGTCCCACAACAGAACTTGTAGATCCCTGAATTGCAGTTAAATGGAGGATCCCACTGACCCATAACATCATAGTAACCAAGGCATCGATCCCCCCCAAGTATGGCCTCAGTAGGAGCCACAGCAGTAGCCTCCAAGGTGGGACCCAAGCTGGTGTTGCCATTGCTCTCCATCTGCACTTCCAGTTTAGGTGACTGAGTACTGGGAGCTCCAGTCCAAACCTGTCCTGGATCCAACAGAACCAGGCAACAGAATCCAAAAATATAACCCCGATCCATCCGCACTTCACCCCAGCTCACCATTGAAACTGCTGTCTCTCTGAGACAAACTTCCACAAAGGAGCAAATCTTGTTTTTGTCCAGGGATGCCACAAAACAGGGATGTAGAAATTCCCAGTTTAGCAGCTAGAACACACGGCGCATCTCTTCAGCTGCCACTTCCAGTGGAAAAGAGAGAGTTCAGCCCCTCCTCGCTAAACAGTTTTCTTCAGAGTGAACCTCACAATTAAAGCAAGCCCTCTGTCCAAGGGAAGGAAGTGGGATGGGGACAGGGTGAGAGTTGGAAGTAAATTAAAACAAAACGAAGGGATAAAGGTAAGTATAAAGATATAAAAATAACATCCAGCACCGTCTAAGTCGAAAGACCGTCTCAGGATTTCCTGTGCAATTCTAGGACTGGAAGATGTACAATCCTTCTTCTCTCTTGTCTTTTAGTAACAAATATTCTTTCTTTCTAATCTTGTTTGAGAAGCTGTGCTGAAAATACCATGGACTACATTCCCATCTTGGCTCGAAAAGAATCCTTAGGCAGCCAGTCTCTTTCTTTCTCTTTCTCTCCCCCTTCCTCGGAGACACTCTGCTTTCTGAAGAAAAAAAGAAAGAAAAGAAAACCCTTTGCACCAGTGAGGAAGGGAGGGATCATCAAGAGGGGAAGAAAGAAAAGGAGAGAAGGGGGAGGGACAGGGAGAGAGAAAGCGAACAGAGGGGGGAAGCAGTCCTTATTCCTTTGCAAAGCCAGTCCCACAATTGCCTGGCAGTCTCCGAAGCAGACTGGAGGAGAACCTAAGCCAACTCTCCTGGTACATTCAGTGTCCTCTGTGCAAAGTCCTGGCTAACAGCCAGAGGTTGTCATTAGACCAGGGTGGATGCCAAAGGACACCCACAGCTTCTTCTTGACTGTACCCTCTGGTGCTGGTGCACAAGTGGCACAAGTGGGGCAACTATCAATGTATACAGCACGCTACTAGGGAGAGGGAGGAAGAGACTGGATGTCCGCTGGATTCCTTCTCCTGTTCACAAGTATGTGGTCCTCCTCTTTGGAGACGAACAGCAGCTCTTTAGCTATATGGTACAAGCTCGCAACAAAAGCCCCATTCTGGCAATGTCACTACTGCAGTGTTATGTTTGAGAACAGTGCTTTAAAATCATGACAATCTGGAGTGCGCTCTCTCTCTCTCTCTCTCTCTCTCTCTCTCTCTCTCTCTCTCTCGTGAAAGCTTTTGTCTTTTGTCTCTAATCCATACATCTGTTTGCTACATTGAAGTCAGATTTGGATACTGTCTTAGGACATTACTATGGCTATAAAGGGACTAATGACGTATCACAAAACATTATATCCGCAGGAAAAAATAGCAGCTTCACTAATTTACTAAAACTGGACAAATCTAGCAAAAGGAAAAAAAGAGAGATAAACACAAACTGCAGTCTTTGAAACCTCCGTAGCAATGGGCTGTAAGAGCACTGATGTTCAGTTACTGAAATGAACCCTCCTCCTTAGCCAATGGATGAATTGCTGGGGTGCTGTCGAATGTTGGTGAACATTCCAACAGTTCAGATGTTTAAAAACTCAGCACACAAAACCTGAAGGCAGATGGGACTGTGTACAGTGGGTGGGAACAGAACAGCAAAGAAAGAATAGGCAGCACTGGTGAATTGTTTGTCAATCATATGCATGCATGACCGTTGCTTATTTATGAAAGTTACATTGAATGGTGTGTGTGTGACAAGCGTGTATATATGAGTGTGTGAAGAGGGGTGTTTGCATGTGAGCAGGAGTCTGTATGAAAGACGCAAATTAAAATTCTACCCTTGTAAATTTCTGCAGTGCTTCTCTTGTCTGTAACTATAGATTCAAGATTGACAAAAGGGGGAACTGTGAAGTGCAGTGATATGATGGTGGGAGCAGTGACATCTACAAAATGCTTCTCTGTCATGCATTTATAGCCCAGTCCTATCCAGGGCTCAGGGTGGCAGATCTCGCCATCTGCATGGGAAAGCTTCACTGCTGACAGCTTTCAGTGCAACAGTGCCTCCCAGATACCCTGCCAAATCAGTTGGATCAGTGGGGGGGGGGTGTGATTTTGTGGGCAGTGGGGGGCAATGAGCAGGTTGTGCAGGGAGCAATTTGGGGATGGGAGGGGGGATGATCTTGGCAGCAGCAGTACATGCTGAGATCCTAACCCCCTTTTCCCCACTCTGAACTGTCCCTTAGTCTCCTTGGACTTACACCAGCAAAATAGGTGGCATAGGTCTGTGAAGACCCATTGGTGGACAGGCAGCCTATGGGGAGGAAAGTAAAAAAAATGTTTATTTACCTGTCCTGGGCCATCTGGTCACCTCCCCCCATAGTGCATGCTCCATCACTGGTGCTATGGGTTGTCGGGAGATAGGATTGGGGTCTTATTTATTTAAAAATATTGTTAGACTTCTCTTCCAATGTTCAGAGCAGTGTATTGGCAGCTGCCGAATCCACAAGATACTTCCTAGGCTAGTTGATGATAACACTCGTGCTTGTCTACATTCTGGAGATTTCTTAGCCCCTCTGTCTATACCGTAGAAAGGATACGGACAGGATGAATTAATCCTGCCATTCTCTTTCTGCAGAAGCACTTTTGCAAGGAGTCTTGAGAGGAAAAATAAATTGAGGGGAAATGTCCAGAGTCCTGTCACATCCTCACTCGGCCCAGATTGCCTCTTAATTTCAAGAGGGAAGCATTTCCTGATTACAAAATGGACAAGTCATACTTGAGAATGAAGGTATTTTGTATGCGTAATTATTTTGTAATTATTTGTTGGGTGAATAGCAGAGCAATCCTTTGCATATTTACTCAGAACAAAGGGCCCAATCCTATCCAACTTTTCAGCACCTATGCAGGCCCAGTGCAACCCTGAGGTAAGGGAACAAATGTTCCTTTACCTTCTGGAGGCCTCCATGATTGCACCCCCACCGCAGGATGCAGCACACACCCCACTGGCACGGCTGCATCAGTGCAGCAAGTTGGATAGGATTGGGCCCTAAGTCCTACTGTGTTTAATAGAGCCTACTCTCAGGTAAGAGTGCTTCCCTGAGAGTAGGCTCCATTAAACAGAGTGGGACTTGTTCTGAGCAAACATGCATAGGATTGCACTGTTATTCACCCAACAAATAATTAATTTACAAAATTAGTTGTCACAAGATGTTGTTGCGGCTCTAGGAAAAGAGTGCAGGACCAGCAGGAGGGAGGTTCTGTTACATTCCTGGCCTGTCATGCTGACAGGTCCTTCGCTCGTATGAAAATATGCATCCAAAAATAATTCCATTTGTTTTTCTTCAGTAGGAACTGTGAAAATGCCCCATAAACAATGCAGTGATCAGGCAGAAAGAAACAGCGGATTGAATAGCTGCCTGGAAAATACCCAGTTTGGTGGGTGAAGCAGGCAAGTGTTCTCTGTTTATTAAGATGCCACGTGAAAGAGATGGCAACAGGCACTATCTAACATGCTCCCCATGGGGGTCATGGAAAATCAGTGACCCATAACAGTTTCCATAATGAGGGACGAGACTTCCACTAGATTGACCTGAAGTGGCTGAGTGAGCATATTTCTGTGCCCGCACAGTGCAGCTGGCAGGCAGACTCCAGGTAGGTGCTCTCTAGTGGCTCACAAAAGAGTGCAGAAAAATCCACAGGTTTTATGTAGTCCAATGGCTAATTGCACATAACAGGCTTACAAACTGTAATTTGCCCAGTGGCCACAAATCACCAAGTTAACAGGCAATTGTCTACATCAGGGGTGTCCAAAGTTTTTGGCAGGAGGGCCACATCAGCTCTCTGACACTGTGTCGGGGGCCGGGGGAAAAAAAGAATTAATTTACATTTAAAATTTGAATAAATTTACATAAGTTTACATAAATGAATTTATTAAAGATGAACTTATATGAATGAATGAAGGTCTTGCAATAGCTCAAGGCCTATAAAAGGCCTTGCACAAAGCAAGGCTTGCCTTTCCTTTGCTGCCACTGCTGCATCACAGATGTGAAACAGCAAGCAATGGAGGGAGCCCTCATACCACAGCTCATGTGAAAGGTCGAACAGGTGGCCGTCATGCTGAGAGTAGTTGCATCGGGCCAGTGTGGGCTCCAACAAATCTCAGGAGGGCCAGAGGCTCCTTGGAGACTGGGGGCTCCCTGAGGGCCGCATTGAGAGGCCTCAAGGGCCGCAAGTGGCCCCCGGGCCGGGGTTTGGGCACCCCTGGTCTACATTTTTCACTGATCTAAAGCCTCGGTTGTTTTCCCCACCAGGGTTCTGCCAGCTTGGAGCTGTCCAACTTCTGAAGACACAAAGCTCTAGAAAATCAGTCCTGCCTGGAAATCACCCCCTCCAAGGTCAGTTGCCCAGCATGGACTGCTTTTTAAAGGACGAGGTATTATATAAGACATCTTGCTTCCTTCCGGGGTGGCCTCTTGTGGATTATTGCTGGTAGGAAGCATCTCCAGGTTTTTGGCATGTGGTTCCTGTTTTCAGGTTTTATATTGGACAGATGTGTGCGTAGAAACTCCTACAGACCCCCCCAAAAAGTAGCGAAGTATTCGTAATCCTACAAGATAATTATCTTGAAATTGGTTTGAAGTTGGTTCTCAAAAACAGAGAAATTGAAATTGGTTCTCAAAAACAGTTGATTCCAAAACAGTCAGTGCCCATAAGACTGTGACCACAGGAAGGAGCAGCTACGTTCAGCATTTAATCCCAGGATGTGGCTTTGAGTAATGCGCCTCAGACTTCATTAACTTGAACCAGCTCCCCCTCTTCTACCTTCCAGGGGAACCCCAGTGTCAGCCATCTGTTCAGTGGCAGAGAACCAGGCCTGCTCTCAGAAACTCAAATCAATAGAAGTAAACAGAACCGCATGCCCTTCAGCTCCCCTTTTCTTGGCAAGTTCTGCAGTTCTTCGTCAAATGAAACCTCACCCTTTGACTCCATGAGATAGAAGAGGAAGCAGAAATGTTAGCAAAGACAGTATTGTTGTACACACTCCCCTGAGTGGTGAGAACGTCCTGGGGCAGAGCAAGAGGGTAACAAGCTGCCCAATCCTATGCTGGGTTTATGGTGGCAGATCTTGTGATCCACCACCATAAGTCCCAGGCCTGTAGTGCATCAGCCACTCCACCATACAGCAGGCCACAGTCATTAGTGCAAACAGCCAGATACCATGCATGGTCAACAGTTCTCCATCCTCTGCTGCCACTGGTAAGTTGGTGACAGGGGCAGGTTGGGAGAGGATCGTGGGCAGTTTGGGGCAGGAAGCAGGCCAGGCCAGGCCAGGGGTGGTTTGGGGGTAGGAGGGAGAGGATCTCAGTGGCAGTGACACATGCTGAGATCCTATCACCTCTTCCTGGCCCAGGTCCACCTCCAAGAGGCCTCCCTTGGAGGCTAGGTAGTCTGATTGTCCCCCCCAGCATGCAGTGAGTGTACCATCAGCAATCCTGTGTGCTACGGGCTGGCGGGGGATAGGATTGGGCTGTTATTTGCCTTGAGATAATAGAGCACTAGAGGCTTATGTGTATTTACAAATACACAAGCAGAACCTAAGTGGATTCAAACAAGCACTACTGCTATAGGAACCAGAGAGTAACTTGGACAGTCCCTGATAGCTACACCTCTGGTTTCAGCAGGCTCCAACTACAAATTCTCCACCTCCCCCCCCCCAGAGGCTAATCCTTGGAAGAAATTCTTTCTGCGATCCAAGTTGAGTGTAGAAAACAAACCACAGAATCAGGTGATTGGTTCTTTCTACACTATACCACTTACCCACAATGCCTTAGGAAAGCAGAAGGACTACACCTAATCTGTGAGGGTTCGCTCCTGTGATCACTTACCTCCATGACCTGGTTGAGCTTTATCACATGCTTGCTTGCTTGCTTGTTTGCTTGCTTACTTGCTACATTTATATCCCGCTTTTCTCCCTGAGGGGCACTCAAAGTGCATATTTACACACATTAACATAGTTCAGGTTGCAAAGCAGTCCCAAGCTCTAAGGCAGAGTGGCAGATGGATGAAGCCTGCGGTAGGACCAAGCAATCCTTCCCCACCACCTTCCTTGGTCCTCCTTTTCCTGGCCAAAGGCCTCTTGGCATATCTTATAAAGGAGGTGATGTTAGTGCTAAGAGCAAGCAGTTCCCATCCATTGCTTGTCTGTCAGTAGTGGTGAGGAGGAACCTCTCACCTTACTCCAATAGGAGTCCCAAATTATTTTATTTCTATACATTTTTATATATAAGATCCATTGTGCTGTCTGAAGCTTTCCTTGGGGCAAGGGGACAAATATCCCTTGCCTTGAGGAGACCTCTAGACTGCAAAATTCCCCTATAGGATATAGCACAAGCCCTGGTGCATTGGCATTTAGGTAGGATTGGACTGCCTGTAACCTTCATCAAAATTTCTCACAATTCTAGGTATGTCTACTCAGAAATAAACCCCATTAAATTCATTGACACTTATTCCCAGGAAACTGTATATAGGATTGCAACCCCTCCAACCCCCCTTTTTTAATATGTGACCCAATATGACAAGGTAACACATTCTGACAGTTTTGGTGCATGGCCTGGAGCAGGGGTGCCCAAACCCCGGCCCGGGGGCCACTTGTGGCCCTCAAGGTCTCTTAATGCGGCCCTCAGGGAGCCCCCAGTCTCCAATGAGCCTCTGGCCCTCCGGAGATTTGTTGAAGCCCACACTGGCCCAACGCAACTTCTCTCAGATTGACGGCGACTGTTTGACCTCTCATGTGAGCTGTGGGATGAGGGCTCCCTCCACTGCTTGCTCTTTCACATCTGTGATGCAGCAGCGGCAGCAAAGGAAAGGCCAGCCTTGCTTTGTGCAAGGCCTTTTATAGGCCTTGAGCTATTGCAAGACCTTCATTTGTTCATATAAGTTCATCTTTAATATATTCATTTATGTAAATTTATTCAAATTTGAAATGTAAATTAATTCTTTTTTTCCCCCGGCCCCCGACACAGTGTCAGAGAGCTGATGTGGCCCTCCTGCCAAAAACTTTGGACACCCCTGGCCTGGAGGAAAGTGGTAGGGTGACTCTTTGGGCCGATGCTAACACTCACCTCCTAATACTTTAGTCTTTTAAACCAAAACTGTATACAAAATGTAAACATTCAGAAATCAACCCAGTACCAAATTTCATGGCATGTCGCTTTTAGGATGTTGGTGAGAGATACTTGTCTTATGTCCTGTAGAAGATTCCCTGAATGATCTCTCTTTTAACTACATGTTTCTTATCTGATCGCAAAATGCGTAGCTATGAATTATATATCTCAGTATTTGATTTTACACTGTTCTTCTCTTATTCCAACTCATAGGTATGGGCTCCTTCTGTCCAGGGCAGTCACACCGATAGTGGCCCTGGGCAAATGATCAGGCTGGGTGGAATTGATGGTTGCAGTCTATCTGTCTGGTATCTATTGGATGCTCTGTGTGAAACAAAAAACTCCTATATTCATTTATTGCAAAGATATCATTTGAAAGATTTAGAAGTCAGAAAGTGCAGCTTTCAGCTTTTTTTTAGGGCACCCAGATTTAGATCTGCAGTACTTTAGTGCAACCTCAAAGCAACTTCAGTGGAATCCTGAGATTTACATTTACATGGCTGTTTGTGTCAGATCAGAATTTTGCTTCAGTAGCCACCTTAACTAACACTGGAAATGTAGGGCCACATCTTGCCTGCAGATACATCTCTCTGCAGCTCCATGCTTGGAATTTATTGTGCTGATTCCAGAAGGCAGAATGTGATTTGCTGTGCACTGACTTAATGTTTAATGACACAATCTGGACTCCTAAATATTCCAAAGGTGCCACATGCACGACAGGAGAGGACTCAATAGTGGAAAGCAGCACTCAAAAGTCCTTTAAGGTGGAAGCGCCTGGGGGGCAACCTTACAATTAAGTTTTCGCTGGAGTGTCATATAGACCCTCTCAAGTCACCAGAGGTGAATCAGGACTGACAGGACTGAAATTAGATGCAGATGAATGCAAATAGGTACACACTTCTGGGCACTGACCTTTATGCTGATGCTGCAGTGACACACCAACACCTAAGGGTGAGTGGCAGCAATTTCTTCATCCATTCCTTCCACCAGCACTCCTGCTCTCCCCTGTTGTTAGAGTGCTGGAGTTCAGAAGCAAGAAAAGAAATGCCTGGGCATCTTGATATTTATGTGTTGACTCTACTACAGTGGTCATATTAAAAAAAAATAGCACTATCATTTTCTCTTTGCATTCAGAACGATCATGTTCTGTCAAAGGGAGACCAACAACACTCGGGGCTGTAGTTGGAGCAAACCTTTGAAGACACTGCCATGCTTAGAGGGAGACCCCAAGGAAAATCGTAGATTCTTCTACATGGAACAGGCCCAGAGGCCCCCCCCCCTTTCCCCTTCATAGCTTTCACCATGTCTCTGCAACTGTTTTGCCAGGTGGAGTCTTCATCTCAGAGCCTCTAAATTCTCAGTTTTTGTTCAGAACACTTGTAAAGGGGTGAGAAGAGGAGAGAAACTCCGGTCATATCCTCCCCCTGCACTTTCCTCTTCTATTTCAGCAGCGCCGTGTTGGTAGTGAGGAATGTACTCTGCTCCTGGCTGGCCCATCCACGAGGCCAACTGAAATGGTTGCCTCAGGCAGTAGACCGGAATGGGATGCCCACTTCTGTCGCCTCCACTGATCTTCTGCTTACCATAGGATTGGAAAAGGAAAAGGGGGATAAAGTTGAAGTGTGGAGGAGAGGAGAATTTCTTTCCAAGCACCAAGGGGCACAGACTGGTTTAAGGCAGGGACCTCAGTCACTTGCTGTTTCTAGTTCCCCTGATGCTGTAGACCCCAAGAGCAAGGGAATTGGCTCACCATGGGCTGTCCTTCTGCCAGTGAGTTTCCTTGCAGATTTACAGATCTATACCCTTCCAGCCAGCTCTCCCAGGTGTGTGAGCTTCTTCTGGCTCCCTTGCTGCTGACTGGCAGCTTTCTCAGCACTCTCCCTTGGCTGCTGTGATTTCCTGGTTCCCCAGGCCTTCCTTCAGGCTCCACTTAAATCTCCAGCCATTACAGTTTTCCATATTCTTCTGTTGTCCTCTCCTGCTTCTCCAGAGGCTCTGCCTCCAGTAGCCCAGCTGTCTCCAGACTTTTCCAAACAACCACAGTATTTCAGTTCTTGGAAATGTGCTAAGCTTATGGGAAGAAATCCAGCCATGGCCGTAGGTACCCCTTCAGAAGCAGCACAGCCTCTGCACTTCTCACTGCTTTCCATTAGGCAGCAGTGACTCCAGGCCTAGCCATTGTCCCTCAGACCTAGCCTAGTTTAAAGAGGTGCAAGCAAGGTTTCCCCTTCTCTGCTCTTATGACTAGGACTCTCTTTCCAAAGAGGAAAAGCTTCTGTTTGGGGTAACAAAGCAAAGCAAATCTGCTCTAACTTCAGCCATTCAATATATGCTCCCACTCATGCTCTTGCATAAGAGTTGCTGGCCTAGCAAGGGACCAAGCAGTTGTCCAAGCAGTACTGTGCCAACGAAGCACCCCCGAATTCCTGCATTTTTGTGGAAAGGTCATCACCTTTTTAAAATAGAGGTTACCTTTATTCTTATAAACGTATGAGAATGTTCTCACACCAGTAGCAACACTGCACCCAAAAGCAAGTGAACCAACCACCAAGAACTCCTGCTGGTTGGGGACTCCTGGGCCTGGGCCCCTATTAATTCATTCTTGCTTTTCATGCACACATTAAGCTGAGGAAAGCAGTCTTTTCAATTTAAAAATGACCAAAAGTGCCACTCACAGTCTCCTTGCATTCAGCTTCCCAGAAAGCAGCAAGGAGAGGTAGCAGGGAAAGCCTCTCTTTACACTTGTAGGAATTTGGTGATGCTGAATTGGAAATATCAGTGTATAACTTCAAGTTTGTCTTGTCCCACAAAAATGCTTCCCTGCTTAATTAGCTGGTAAATGGTTGACTGAACTACGCTCTCGGTAAGGCTGTGCAACACGACATTTCTCCTTGTGAAATCAGTGGAATCATTTCCACTAACAACATATAAAAAACACATTTAAAAACAAATTAAGACAAATAGCAGATAAAAACATTAAAAACACATTAACAGAGACCTTAAAAAACAGTGGTCAGATTAAAAGACAGAATAAAAAGAGTACAAAAGAGCAAGTTACAGAGGAATCAGGCCTGTAAAAACTACAAAATGTGTAAAAAATGTTAAAAAGGCCAAAAAATCAGAAGGCTTGTTTAAACAGCAGTGTTTTCAGGCCTCGCCGGAAACTCTCAAGAGAGGGAGCCATTCTCAAGTCAAGGGGAAGGGAGTTCCACAATGTTGGTGCCACTACCGAGAAGGCCCTATTTCTTGCAGCCGCTCCCCGGACCTCCTTGGGTGGCAGCACTTGCAAAAAGGCCTTCTCTGATGACCTGAGAGGGCAAGCCGGATTGTACGGGAGTAGGCGGTCTCTAAGATATCCTGGCCCAGAGCAGTATAGGGCTTTAAAGGTCAAAACCAGCACCTTGAATTGGGCCCGGAAATGAATGGGCAGCCAATGTAGCCCCCGGAGAAGTGGACTGACAAACTCAAACCGCCTAGCTCCAGTGACCACACGGGCTGCCGCATTCTTCACTAATTGCAGTTTCCGAACCGTCTTCAGGGGCAGCCCACATAGAGCACGTTACAATAATCTAACCTCAATGTCACCGTGGCTTGGATCACCGTGGCCAGGTCTGCACGATCCAACTACGGCCGCAGCTGGCGCACCAGCCAAAGCTGAGCAAAGGCCCCCCTAGCCACAGCCACCACCTGGGAATCCGGGAGCAGCTGTGAGTCCAGGAGGACCCCCAAGCTGCAAACCTGCTCCTTCAGAGGGAGTGCAACCCCATTCAGAGCAAGCCGATAATCCAGCACCTGCATCGAGGATTTCCGAACCAGGAGAGCCTCTGTCTTATCCCGATTTAATTCCAGCTTGTTAGCCCCCATCCAGATCCTTACTGCTTCCAGACAGCGCTCCAGGCCCTCAACCGCCACCCTGGAATCTGGAGGAAAGGAGAGATAGAGCTGGGTGTCATCAGCATATTGATGGCACCTCACTCCAAACCCCCGGATGACCTCTCCCAGCGGTTTCATGTAGATATTAAATAGCACGGGGGACAGAATTGAACCCTGCAGCACCCCGCACCTCAAAGGCCAGGGTGTCGAACAGGCATCCCCCAGCACCACCATCTGGGACCGACCCTCCAAGTAGGAGCGGAACCACCGCAAAACAGTGCCTCCAACTCCCAACTCGGCCAACTCCAACTCCCAACTCGGCCCAGAAGGATACCATGGTCGATGGTATCGAAAGCCACCGAGAGGTCCAGCAGGACCAACAGGGATGCACTCCCCCTGTCCAGTCCCCGGTGTAGGTCATCCACCAAGGCAACCAAGGCAGTTTCCGTTCTGAAGCACGGCCTGAAACCAGATTAAAAAGGGTCCAGATAATCTGCTTCATCCAAGAGCCTCTGGAGTTGGGTCGCCACCACCCGCTCAATTACCTTGCCCAGAAACGGGATGTTGGAGACTGGCCGGTAGTTATTCAACACAGTGGAATCCAGGGAGGGCTTTTTCAGGAGGGGGTGAACCACCGCCCACTTCAAGCCGAGCGGCAACGTCCCCTCCATCAAGGAAGAATTGACCACCCTCCCCGTCCACTCAGCCAGTCCCCCCCGGGCAGCTCTAATCAGCCAAGCTGGGCAAGGGTCAAACAGGCAGGCAGACGGCCTCACACTCCAAAGGAGTCTGTCCACATCCTCAGGCTGCACAAGCTGAAAAGAATCCCACAACACTGGACAAGCAGTTGCCAAGGGGACATCATCAGACATTGTCAATGTGGCATCCAAGTCACGACGAATACGATCGATTTTATCTGCAAAGTGTTGGGCAAACACGTCACAGCAGCTGACCGTGTATTCCTCCTGGACTACCGGAGGGGCCTAATGAAGGAGGCCCCGCACCACATGGAACAGCTCTGCCGGACGGCTATCAGCAGATGCAATGGTAGCAGAGAAGAACGATCTCTTCGCTGCTACCACCGCCACGGAGTAGGCTCTATAATGAGCTCTACTCCGTGTTCGATCGGATTCATTGCGAGTTTTCTGCCACCGTTGCTCTAGACGCCTGCCCTGCCGCTTCATCATTCGTAGCTCCTCAGTGAACCAAGGAGCCGCTCCAAGTCTGCGACGTGGCAGAGGTCGCTCCATCCAGAGCCCTGGCCATTTCCCCGTTCCAGAGGTCGACCAGGGCCACAGATGAGACGCCAGTCTTGGCAGTGGGAAAATCCCCCAGGGCCCTCAGGAAACCTTCAGGATCCATTAGCCTCCGGGGGCGGACCATAGAAAACGGTCCCCTGCCTCTGCAGAGGTAGGAAGTCGCAACAAGCCTAAACCCTACCAGGAAGTGATCTGTCCATGACAACGGAGTGATCTTGATCTCCTCTACATCCAGATCACTGCCCCCGTGCCCAGCTGTGAACACCAGGTCCAATACATGTCCTGCTGTATGTGTTGGGGTCCAGATCTTCTGGGACAGGCCCATGGTTGTCATGGCAGCCATGAAATCCTGAGCTGCACCTGCCACAGGGGCCTCGGCATGAACATTGAAGTCCCCCAGCACTAACAGGCGGGGGGCCTTCAATGCCACCCCCGAGATCACCCCAGTCAGCTCAGGCAGGGAGACTGTTGGGCAGCAGGGCGGGCGGTACACCAACAGAATCCAAATCCTGTCCAGCCCTCTCAACACAACATGCAAGCACTCGAACCCAGGAGACTGCTGGACAGGGCACCTGATAAGGGAGATGGACTCACGATAGACCACTGCAACTCCCCCTCCCCGTCCCTGCAATCTTGGCTGCTGCAACACCTGGAAACCTGGCGGACAAAGTTCAGAGAGATTAACGCCTCCCTCCATGTCCAACCAGGTCTCCGTAATGCATATCAGGTCGGCTTTCTCATCCAGGATCACATCCCGGATGATACAGGTCTTGTTATTCACCGACCTGGCATTCAAAAGCAGCAGCTTCAGATCCAGGGACTCACCGCCAGGACCACCAGGTATCCGAGAATTGGGGGAAGGACCAGAAGGGTAGATGATCTGTCTGCGATGAATTCTCCTTCCCCTATAACGGCCTGTCTGACCCCCACCACCATATCTCCCCTGGCCCATCACACTCTTGATAGTGACACCCTTCCCTTCCCCTGAGCTCCCTCCCGAGAAAGTGACATGTGGCGAGGCCCACCTTCTGAGACTGGCCTGCAGGCAGATCCTCTGCTATAAGACAGCTGTTGCTCCTCTCTCCCCTGCCGCAACAGAAGGGGAGGAAATCTGACCGCTGTTGAATTGGTCCACTGTTCAAAAGGGCACCCGATCTTCCGGGCACGAGCCCCTTTGGCTCTTGCCAAAGGCTCGCGCCTCTGGCAAGCCCAGCAGATCTAAATACCTGGGGAGAGAGGAGAGCAATTAAGCAGGCAGGCCGGCTTGCAGACTCCACCCCTCAGCTGGTCAGTCCCCCCAGCTGGGCTCTTCCAGAGTAACTGCCTCTGGAGAAGCAGCCTCTGGCAAGCCCAGAGGAATTTTTTTGTACCATACAGGTGGCAGAAGGTTGTTCCCGTCCACATTACATTGGTTTTCTAAATGGGTAAATTGATTTTGTTCAGACATTCTGAACAATGGGTATTTTGGATGCATTTGGATGCATTTGGATGGAGGGCAACATCCCCTCCATCAAGGAAGAATTGACCACACTCCCCGTCCACTCAGCCAGTCCCCCCCGGGCAGCTCTAATCAGCCAAGCTGGGCAAGGGTCAAACAGGCAGGCAGACGGCCTCACACTCCAAAGGAGTCTGTCCACATCCTCAGGCTGCACAAGCTGAAAAGAATCCCACAACACTGGACAAGCAGTTGCCAAGGGGACATCATCAGACATTGTCAATGTGGCATCCATTGTTGCCACATCCATTGTTGCCACATCCATTGTTGCCACATTTTGGATTTTGTTCAGACATTCTGAACAATGTTTGTTCAGACATTCTGACAATGGGTAAATTGATTTTGTTCAGACAATGTTCAGCATTACATTGGTTTTCTAAATGGGTAAATTGATTTTGTTCAGACATTCTAGTAAATAAATCACTTTGGGAATAAACTAAAATCCATTGAAAAAGAGAAGATTTCAGAGGATTTGACAGTTGTGTATGCTTATAAACGAGAGAATGAGACCAAGAGAAACTGGTACAAATGCGAATGGTGAACTGATAATGTACTTAGTTCAGAGGCTTCTAGTGTCAGTAGAGTATTGTGGACTGACAAGCTGATTTGAATTAAACATCACAACCCTGCAGTATTGACCAGCAAAGTTCTTCTGAGAGGTGGAAGAACTTTCATGTTCTGGCTCCCAAGGACTGGTTGAGGGTCCTGCAAAGGTCCTATTTTGCAGGAGAATTTGGGAATAAGATCTTCATATCGGATTCATCTTGCATTCCACATTAATTGTAGAATGGTTTTTGATGCTCCCTTGGTTTCTGCTTGCCCTGTTGGTATGGATACTCTTCAGCTTGTGTCACTGGGGATGTGAGCAACTTGGAGGGGAGGCCCACCATTTGCCTCCTCAGCCCTTCACCTTCTTGGTTGATTAGAATAGCCAGAAGGTGACTGTCCATATGGGTGGAAGAAGAGATAAAGGCCTCACTAGAGAAGACAAATTGATGGCAGTGTTGAAGGAGGTGCTAGTGAGACCTGTGTTAAAAATGTCCTCAGTAGATCCCACCAAATTGCTCTTGGCTTATCATTTATACCTTTTTCTTTTTTCTTTTGAAGAATGTGACTGAATTTGTGGTGGTGATTCAGCTTCTGGATGATTCTGATGATCTGATTCCATTTCTATCTGGCTTCCAAGCTGGCTCTTGGGTGTCTTGGTGGGGAACAGGACAGTGAGGATAAATCCTCTCTATCTCCCTGCCCTAGAAGCTGGTCCTGCCAACCAGCCTCCTATCACTTCCTTCCTGCAAATGATTGTTCAAGGGAGAAGGAAGGATGAGATTGTGCAGGCCTTCAACTTGTATGAATCAAATGCCAAACTTTGTGATACAGTATTAGCATCTCTGGATATAGTTCTGAATAATACTAGACAACTGAAGTTTCCTTTGAACTTAATGAGGCTTAATTTGCAGTTGAGGGGTCATAAATTGAGAATTATCGCATGCTGTCTGTCTAATCTTTCCTCAAGATCTGCCTTTCTGCAATGTCTTTGGCCCTACCTCCTCTTCCCTTTACTACAACTAAGGCCAAGTACATGGGCAGGAAATAATCACACATTATTTTCCACTGACCCTGCCTCTTCTGTCATTTGCCGCTAATTAGTTTTTATGTGAGAACAAAGTGCTTATTTCTGGCCATCATCTGCTTAATGATATCACTTCCTGCTTATTGATGTCACGGTCAACCCTCAGCTGGCACCATGAATGATAACTTTGGCCCTCTGTATGAAATGAGTTTGACATTCCTGGTACAGAGGGTTGAATCCCAGTCTCCTTGGCTTAGCATTACATTGGTTTTCTGCATCCTGGTGCCCTCCCTTGCACCTGGCATTCCTAGCCTACTTCTAAAACCTGGAGGTTGCACATACAGGTGCAGCCGATTTATCCACGGATTTTTTATCTGTAGCCAGAACACATGCAGCAAGGTGGAGCTCTCTCTCTCTCATTCCCACAGGGGCAGGTGTTGTAGCAACAGAGGGGATTGCTTTAAAAACCCAGGGACTGTTTGCCAAATCCCCCCCCCCCA
Source organism: Tiliqua scincoides (assembly GCF_035046505.1). Classification (NCBI taxonomy): domain Eukaryota; kingdom Metazoa; phylum Chordata; class Lepidosauria; order Squamata; family Scincidae; genus Tiliqua; species Tiliqua scincoides. Next base: position 58,933,103 of record NC_089827.1, read on the forward strand.
TTGAGATGGTGCAGGCTATCACAACACAAGCAACCCCCCCCCCCCCATGGTGCAGGCTATCACCGACACAAGCAAGCCTTCCCACCAAGCAAAGCATGAGATATAGCCTACAACCCTCTCCACATTTTCCTGGGAGTAAGCCCCATTGACTGGAAAGGGGCTTACTTCTGAGTAGAAACGCATAGGGCTGGACTCTTAAAAGATCAGCATCCCAACTGTGAAAGAAGCTGGGCAGCTGGCAACAGGAAGGACTGAGTACGGAGTGGAGGGGATTGATAACAGCTGCCTTAGTTTCCTTCCATCCAAAAGTGTCAGGCTGCGGTGTATTTGCCTAACTCTATAGAATTTTGTTAATCGTGCTGAGTCACGGAACGGAACTAACGCGGATAAATAGGCTCCACCTGTACTCATCATGGCTTGGAAACTGTGATGGACTTTTCCTTCATTAATCTGTCCAATCCCCTTTTAAAAGACCTCTAGGCCTTCAAGTGCCATCAGCACATCCTGTGGCAAGGAGTTCCACAGCCTAATGACAAGAAATCAAACCAGTGCAGTCGGAACAGCCGCTACCATGCACCTGAGGCACCCTATCCTGCTATGGCAAAGGGTTCTACAGACTGCACATGGAGGTTCTGCTCCTCCACACCCAGGCTAAAAGGAAGACCAGGAAAGCCCTGCTGGAGAGGCCTTGGTGGGCCCCATCTGGTTCAGGACCCTGTTTCCCTCAGTGGCCCCCCAGTTGCCTCTGGAAATCCCACAAGTAAGAAATGAAGGCAGACCCCCATGGGGTGGGGGGAGAGGTGCTGGAGCGGCCAGAGTGCACAGATGAATGTAGGGTCCCCCCCCCCGCAGCCCTTCCCAGATCAAAATCCTGGTGGCCCACTGTTTGGACCTGCCCTGCCCACCACCGGAGGGAGGAGCAGATGCCATTATGCCTTCTTGCAAGGCTGTCAGACCCACACGACTTCCCTTCGGCTACCCCCTCATCCCTCAAGGGGGGAGCTTGGGGTGATTCAACATTTGGGGCCCCGACCCCTACGCATCTGGGGACAGGGCTATCCGCATCCTCAGAGGCAGCGTGTCCCTGGGCTCAACTCCAGGGGCATTATAAGAGACCAAGCCAACCAGCATGCCAACAATGGACTGGGCGGATCTCCCACTCAAGGCGCACGGGGGAGTCTCACCCCCCTCACCCAGCCAGGTGCATAGAATGCTCTGCAGCTCCCTGACCAGAGGTGCACACACAAGGGCCAGCTAAGTGGGGCGACCTGACCGTAATGCCTCTCAGTTTCCAGCTGCGTCTCTTTTGAACTGGGATTGCAATGCAGCAATCAAGTAACGCAGCAGCTCATGGAGAAGGGTGTATGCCAGCTGTTGCCATCTTGGCTGTGGTCAGTGTGTCACCCTTCTGATGCATGGCACCCAGGGCAATTGACCCCCCCTTAGCTATGCCACTGTGTGTGACCACATGAGAAGGCAGACAGCCGTCTGTGCTAAATAAGGTCTTCAAGCACTTCTCACTTGCCTGAGCCTGCTTCCTACCTATAAGCAAAGCAGAGAAGAGCAGAGAGCAAAAGTCTCCCACCTACCTAAGCACAAACATGCAGCCAGTGTCTACAGGAAGTGCTAAAACACTTCTGTGAATCTTGGCAGTGAGCACTGATGAGAAACACTGAATAATGTAGAGCAAGCGAGTTCAGTATGTGAATGCATTGAGAGACAGGCAATACTTCACCTGTTACCTGAAGTCTCAAGAGAGCAAAGGAAAGGAAATGGCATCTGCTGCACCAGGGTACTGTGGTCACCATTGTTGGGACTGCACCATGATTGCTAGTCTTCAATGAGTCTATATGTTATCCAGGCTTATAGAAGTTCTGTTTCTGCCTGATCAGGAGCGGCAGGCCAGAGATGGGCGACCCCACCCTAAGGTCAGATTCACACAGATTCAAGTGCTTTCATTTTCACTCAGGGCTCTCCTCCCTCCACTTTCGTCAATAAGCATGACCACTGTTCACAAATGATTCTCTCCATTTTAAACAGCACTGATTCACCCCAGAAGGTCTACAGGGAGGGCGAAAGAGGGACACTATCACTAGTATCATGTCAATTTTTTAAAAAGTACTGTGCATACCCGTTGCTCTGCACAAATTTCCCTTTGAAGGAGAAACAGACAAAAGCTTCCCCTCCCTTCTTTAGATCAAACGCTGCTTTGGTCCCGTGGGGGGGGGGGGAAATGGGACAAGCACACAATCTGGGTGGAGGGGTGAGTTTTTTTCAATGTTGTGGAAAATGACAAGAATTTTTCCTGATTTTTTTCCCCACAGTTTCAACAGTGGACAGAGTGCACCCTCAACAGTGCACCCTTCACATGGGTGCATGTGAAGGAAATCTGGGGGAATTTGCAAAGCTTTCCCACAGTCATATTCGGTTTAACATAGAAGAGAGAAGAGGGATCGTGTAGGAGATCTGCTCTGGTGAAGCTGACAAGAGTTCAAAACTCACACTTCTGTAAAGCATGAGGGAGGTGAAAATGTGAAAAGTGGCATATCTAAATGTATACAATTCTATGGGAAAAAATGGGCGTAGAAGACTAAAAACGTGCTTCAGATAGGAAGCATCAGTCTACAGGTGACACAAAAAAATGCCAGCTGGTTGAAAGATGGATGTAATTCCTGCATGATCTTACAACAATTTAGAGACCTGATAAAAACATATTTCAAAAATAAAATAGCATTTCTGCACTCAAACAACATGAAAGATGCTTAAGGGTGTTCTATGTGTCACAGCACATCTGAAACTGGGAAGGGTCATAGCACCTGCTGTGCGCATCTGAGTCCCGGGTTCAATCCCTGGCACATCTGGGCTGTGCTTGGAAGAGTCCTCCTGCCTGACCCTCTGGCAAGGAGCTGTCAAGTAGTACTGATGAGCCAATGATATAACTTATTACTTTCTGCAGTTCTGCTTGCTTCCCAGTTGAAACATTTATTTCTTTTCAATTCAATGTCTATCCAATTATATCTCGTATCATTTTAACCTCTCAGTGAAATAATTTGAACATTCCCAGCCTCCTTCCACTTTTCCCAGAAACCAGTGAAACTTGATGAAAGCACAAGTATTCTTGTATCCTTTTCTTCCATCCAAAAGTGCACACAACTCCCTGCAGAAGGTCATTTCTTCTTCTTCTTCTTCTTCTTCTTCTTCTTCTTCTTCTTCTTCTTCTTCTTCTTCTTCTTCTTCTTCTTCTTCTTCTTCTTCTTCTTCTTCTTCTTCTTCTTCTTCTTCTTCTTCTTCTTCTTCTTCTTCGGTAATGTGCTGAGGATGCACAAGGGAATCATTTTTCCAATGGGATCCACAGCCTATTTGTGACAATTCAAGGGATCTCAGTGTTTCCCCCTCCAAAGGTAGAAATATGCATGTCAGCACCCAAGTCCTTGCCAAATTCCAGTTGGACCATGAAAAGACAGGGGCTGCCGTAGTTCCTTGGATCAATGTCCCATCAATTTTGTTATCCTGTCTCTTTCCATGGCTGGTTCCTGACATTTCAATGGCAGGAGCCAGCTTCTCATTCCGCACTTCACTGTATAATACTGTACTACAGGGGCACATTTCTTTCTGATTCCAGCTGGTAATCAGTTTATACCCCGAAGCGTGGGGATTAATAGCTCTTGTTCCATTACTTTCTGCTGACCTAACATTTGCCAGCCAGCTTCAAGTAGATGTCATCCTTCACGTCTACTCTTTAGGAAAGTTCCTATGTGGCACGGATGGTGCAATGCAGAAGGCTGGTTAATGCATATATCTCCTCATCTATATCTTGCACCAAGATCAACTCAGTTTCTAAGTTTAGTTACCCTTTCTGCGTTTTTTCTCAGCTTAGCCCTTCAAAACCTAAATGTTGGCTTCAGCTGGTCAACTATTTAACTGCTTGTGCGCGGCATCTCTTTCGGCAGAATCCTATTCTGCCTCTGCACTGCCTCCATGAGCTCTCTGTCAGTGCAGGCTGTGGTAAACATGCCGTAAAGCACATTACAACAGCGCAAAAGTTAGTGGTGCCGACGGGAAGGATTGCACCATCCCACTGGAGCCGGTTCCAGATGGAGTGCATGCTGGAGCAGGTAATGGCTGCTCCAAGCAGTGCAGGGGCAGGGGAAGGATGGGGAGGGAGTATAATGGGGCAGGATGGGCAGATCGGGCCTGGGAGAGGGTTAGGATCAGCAGCAGAGGTGCACGCCATGTCCTATCTCCCTTCCCAGACCTGGTATGCGGCCATGAGGCAACTTGTACCTGTGCTATTTAGCAGGTGCAGGTCCCAGTTGTCCCATTGCGGCAGCTGGGACTTACCCTGAGGAGACCTCCAGTATTCCAACTTCCCTCATAGGATGCAGAGTGAGTGACCTGCACTAGCACTGCTGCATCAGCTTTGGGGAGGTTGGATAGGACTGGGCTGTTTGTTTTTCCTGGTCCAGAAGTTAGTTCCGTACGGTGTTAGTGAAGGGAACCAGTGTGTTTCCCTCCCATCCTCTTTAAGTATGCCAGATTGCCTTGCCAAGCTTCAGTATCTTTGGGTTAAAACGCATGACTATATGGGCTTATTTTTAATGTCATAAACAGAAAGTTATCTGGCCCAGCAGGATGTCTTTGTTGAATTCAAACTTCAGGCTATTCTAATAACTATAAAAATCTGTTCCCCTTGTAGGAAAATCTTAACAGTGACATTTGTGCTTTCTGAAGAGAGTTTTGCTTTGTTAAATCTTTCTATTAGCTGAGACAATGTAGAAGGTTGTGCTGCCCTAGAAACTGTTTTTCGTTTTCAGTCCGTTTTGCCAGAATGCTTTGCAATCCTCAAAGGAGGTTTATTTTGGTATTTCTCTTCCAGTGGTTTGCATGCATGCGATATTTTAATATTTTGCTCCATTTTGGAACAGAAATTAAAGCCCAAATATTGGCAGCTTCTACGAAATGAACATTCAGTTGTCTAAACAACAGTAATTAATAAGGCTGCAAGCCTGGATTGGCTTAACTGGTCGCTTAATCAGCTAGAGCTCTAGCTGATTCATCAGTGGGGGCCAGTTTTAGTGAAGGCCAATTTGAATAAGTGAGGTTGAAAGTTAAGGGCACACTTGTCTGTTTGAAGGACTGCTCTGGTGTGTCGCTGTAATAGGGACTGAAGAACTACAATATTAAAGGTGAACTGTCCTGACAATAAGTGATGGCTTTTATTTATTTCACTGTAAGGAATCTCACATTTATTCCATTCTCATTAAAAGGCATCTCTATTGAAGTTTTGGCAATAGGCAAATGTATTTAAAGTTAATCAATGAATCTATTGATCAGTTAAATGTAGATGATTAATCATTTTAAAAATTAATCAGTGGATATCATTAAAAATGATAATATTCTCTCCTGCTTAGGGAGTAACTTAAGAGAGACTCCTCCTTCTCTGCAGGAAATATATCTACCCTGAGACAAAGGTTCCCTTTGTCCTTGTGCAGAAGGACTGCCCTTCTGTTCTTGCGTTCTGTCCTTGTGCAGAAGGCTCACTTGTAGTTAACGGCATGGATGTACTTTCTGTGGTTCTGCTATTGTCACCAGGAAATGTCTGGACCACCAGGAAACATATTCCAGGTTTTGGAAGAACAACGATTGCCCTTGAGACAGGCTTAATGTGTGCTCATGAGAAATGCTGTTAGTGCTCCTTGGTCAGCATGCATCGGGCTGTTACGAGAAAGCCACGTGACCTAGAGCAGTGTGTGATGTTCAAGCAACTGTGAGTGGAGCTTCATTTCAGGAGGAAAAGCTGTGCCCAAGTCGTTTGGCTCCAGCATATTCACACATGCCCAGTTTCATGGACTCAGGTACCAATGAAAAGGCCTGCTTCAATGGTCTATAACAGTGTTCCCAAACTGTGGGTCAGGACCCATCAGTGGATCATGAGCCAATTTTTCGTGGATCGCAAGAAATTTCTGAAATATTAAAAAAACCAAAAACTTTGCAAGCACCTTTGCCTGGTTTGCACAAGAAAATTGCAGCAGCGGACAATTTGAATGGAGAGACTGCTGTCATGGCTGGAATGCTGACCTGTGGTATGAGGTCATCGTCAAACCCCCCAAATGTCACATTTTCTGATTTGTTAGGATTTGTTTCCACTGTATACAATCCCTAGCAGCTTCAGGAGCACTGGACCCTGATGATTAATTCATAATTTATTCATTATTATTAATAAACAAAATATTCTTTCTGTTTTTGTCTAGCAAAGCTAGGTGGGTCCTGATAGAGCATCGTTTTGAAAAGTGGGTCCTGGTGCTAAAAGATTTGGGAACAACTGGTCTATAATGTGTGAGTGTAGCACAGCAGCCTTGTCACTGTCCTTGTTCTTGCAAGCAATGATATGCAGCAGTTAAGAAGGTATCTTTTCTTAGACTAGTTCCAAGGGCAGATATTAACAGTATTTATATACCACTTTTCAACAAAATATTCACAAAGTAGTTTGTAGGCAAAGTCAAAGAATGCTTGGGCAGGTTGCAGGGAGTTCAGGTGCTCACTCTCAGCTTGCATCTCACCCTGATACAGCCCAGCCTAGCAAGGTCAAAAAACAATCCCCTCCCCTTCATCGGGCCCCACATGAGAGATGCTATAACAACCCAGTTGTTTGGTGCCAATAAAGGCTCGGTGGTACCATTTGCAAGTACAGTACCATTAGCACCAATATGCCAGCCAAATTCCAATTTGGGGGAATTCTATTAAGGCTCTTTAAAGTCTCCCTGTGGTTCTAATTGGATGCAGTCATTTTCCTGAATTCCAGCATCTCAAGCTGTTGTGCGGTGTTTACTGGCAGTCTAGCAAGCAGCAACTGGTTGGCTGAACTTAGGGCTGCTGTTCAGAGGAAGGTGATGTGTTGTGCAGGCAAAGCATCCACTGAAGTCCACCAGATTCATGGTCTTTATGATTTAAAACCTGTGAGGTCAAAGATTTTTTTTGTGGTGGTGGTGGTGGTGGTGGGGAATGCACTAAAAATGATCAATTGGATTTTAAACCTTTAAAACTAGAGAGAACAAAAAGGCCTTTTCATAAGAATATCAGCTCGTGCAATTCACTATCAAGAGCAGGACCTGGGTAGCAACACTGGCTATCATCTAAAGAGGGGGTTTAGTTTATATAACATTATGTACATTTCTCCCTCTAGACATGCAGGTATTTCCATCCTGTATTACTTATCTGGATGAAGAAGAAATGGGAAAAGAGACGGTCTCAGAAGGTGCGGCAAAGAGCAAGTTGTTTCTGAAGGTATTTCTTAGCCAGAAGTATCTGGGGGGGGGGGGGCACATGTAAAAATATGACTACTAAACAGATTTTACTCTGTAGCTGTCAGAAAGTATAGCTGGAAAGTTTTTTGTCCCTGTTTTAAATTGGGCAAAGTTTGATCATTTGAGACTTGTTAAAGAAGAGAAATGGATTTTGAGTTTGATTTTTTAATAAGCAAAGGGAACATAATTTATCAGATAGGAAGAACATACTGTCAACATTTTATTTGTGTTTTTGTCTTGGCAGAAATCAGATATTTATACCTAATGTTGCAATCTTCCATGTCTAAGCATGCGCTTAATGATGGGTGCTGTGTCAAAGAAGTGGAATTTGTAATGAAGTGATGAGCTTATGAAAACGTTGAATGAAATGACATGTTGAACATACTGTCAACATTTTATGACTGTTTTTTGTCTTGGCAGAAATCCGATATTAATACCCAATGTTGCAATCTTCCTTGTCTAAGCAGGCGCTTAATGATGGGTTCTGTGTCAAAGATGTGGCATTTGTAATAAAGTGTTGCGCTTAATTGTGGAACCCTTGCTTCTGAAGCTGGTGCACAGCAAGGCCACCAGCACAGGAAAGCAGGGATGAAGGACACTCACAGATCAGGTGATAATGTAAAATCTTCCTTACCTTTGCAATACAAGACTATCTATCTATCTATCTATCTATCTAGCTAGCTAGCTAGCTAGCTAGCTAGCTAGCTAGCTAGCTATTGGTATTGCTGTCTGGCTGTTAGAAAAATACCCCTTATCCTTCAATGCCACGTACATGGCAGGAATATTCAGTGCTATAATTGTTATAACTGAGGAAGGGATTTTAAAATGTGCTTTGAAGTGAGAGACATTTCTAAAAGTAGTGCCTAGAACTGCGCTGTGGTGATTTTTCCTACATGTGCTTAGTACAGAGTTCTTTTGCCAATTCCGAAGCCGTGGGCAGGCCAGTCTCAGGCTAGGAAGGGCCACAGAAGAAGATGAATAGGCAGACAGATGAATTTGAGCACCTGTCTCCAGCCAAGCCATGAAAAACAAGTCTGGTGTGATGCAAACTTAATCCGGAAAGGTGAGCGCATGCTGGGTATGATTTTAAAACTGTGTGGCTGTAGTGAGCCCAAATGTGAACTTCTTATAATTGTTTTCAAGATGGATTTTTAAAAGATTAAGCAATGCTGGACATGCAGGCTTGTACGTATTAGGACATCCAAGCACAGAAGAGAATCACCAATCTGCTGTTTTCCTGCCATGGGGGTGAGACATGAGCAACAGGAAGGGAGCAGTGGCTTCAGCGGATCGAGGCTTCCTTTGTGCTGCTTCTGCAGTGCCGACTGTCAATCTCCTGTTCAGTTGCTGGGCATGACGTGGAGCAAAGCTCTCCTGTACGCTGCTGTTGCTGCGATGGTGGCATGGAGGAGAAATCTCCTCTGTCTTTTTCCTATATGCAAGACTGATGAGAGAGTGGGGTAGCTGGTGCATGCAATGCATGTTCTGACATGCACACATGTAAAGGAGGCCCCACTGGACGTATGCCTGAGGGCCCCCTCAAAGCTGGCACTGACCCTAGTTTCATTATTACTGTACAAATATGCCATCACAAATAGTGTGCGGGACACATTGTGGATGTGTGGTCTGAACAGCCTTCCAGCATGCCGCTCACTAGTGAGAGACATCGGTATAATGCTGGTATAGTGCTGGCAGCCTGTGGTACACCGCACATCTTCTCCCCAAACTGTGCTATACAGTTTGAAGAGGCGGTTTGACTTATGAAAAAAAAAGACAGTGAACAATGTAGATGATAAGTGATGCCAATTAATCCGGAGATATCACAATCTACAAATAGCTGGAGGATGCCAACATCAAAAAGGGAACATAATCCTTTAATGTGCTACTTGTGGGTATAATTAAGAGAAATTGGTGAATTCCCAAAAGGATGTTAGAGGAAGAAGAGATGTAAACATATCCTGATAATGAGATGAGTGTGGGCTCCACAATAAGTTGTGTCATCGGTCTGGGCATTCCTTCCACAGGCCAATGGGACATGGGACTGCTGATGTTTTTAAGTCAGGCTGCTGGGCCTTTAATAGCAGCCTGACTTGTAGACTTTAAGCAGGAGAAGCTTTTCTTGGTACAATGGAGATAAAGTGGTAAGGGAATGTTTCACCTGCTAGATCTCTGTGTGGGTCACATTGCCTTTAAAAGGCAAGGGAAATGTTGACAACCATAATGGGACAGGAGTGATCTGGAGCCAAACTGTAGCTCATCTGAAGATGGGTGTGACTGGAATGAATTGCCTAAAGAACCTGACCATGTGGGTTTTCCCCCCTCTGTAAGGTCTGAGGAGAGAACTGGAAATAAATAACATTTCTCCCTCATTTTGGGCTTAATATTTTTAAAGCCAGATATACTTTATACCAGGGGTCACCAAACCCCAGGCTAGGGGCCAGCTGTGGCCCATGGTGTGTTTCTACCCAGCCTCTGTTCCACTGAGAGCCTCTGCCCCACTCAACCGGTCGTGTCCAGAGTGTGTTCTGACGGCTGCAGAGGTGGGGGAATGGGGGTCCATTTGGTATGTGCTTTATTTCTGTGGTGTGTGTTGGTGCTTGGAAAAATCCTGATGCATTTATTTAAATTTTATATATATAATTTTTTTTTCCAGCTCTCAACACTGTGCCAGATATTTGATGCGGCCCTCTGGCCAAAAAGTTTGGAGACCCCTGCTTTATACATACATACACACCAGATATGCTTAACTTTTTCATATGCAGTAACTTCTAGAATGCTTTGCCTCTATGTTCAAATTAATATTAATCATGAACTATGATCGATTCTAGTATTTGTTCATTGATCAGTGATGGAAACTAGAATGTAACCTTTGGGTAAGAGTGAAGCCTAGCCCAGAAATTAAGTTTTGCTCGCTGTCTGAGGAGCACTGGCCCAGTTGATAGATAGTCCATTTGACCTAAAAAGAAAGACAGAATCTAACTGATGGGAACCTATTTACAAATGGAACTTTCTTGTTAAAAAGACATATGTTGGCATATATAATTCTAATTTCCTTTCTTGCAGACTGTAGTGATTCAACTCTCTAATGCTGATGATTGAACACTGTTCTGTTTGCTGCTTTGAGGTCAACATTATTAATACCCACCGTGAATGCCGTAATTGCAATCTGGCAATTGACTACACGTTTGGGTTTGGCCATGTACAGCCATTATTCATTTGCATTCATGTGTACAAATCTGAGATTGTTCAAGACATGCCAAAGAAATTTCCCTTTTTACAATGCAAACAGCCTCTACCTGTGCAAATACAGCATCTCTCTGTGGAAGGTTAAGTTGCCTTTGTCCCTCAGACCTCCTCTTATCTATCTATCCCTACAACTAGAGATTTTAGCCATTTTGTAAGAGCTGCGTACAATGTCAGATTTCTCTGCATTTTAAAAAGGATCTGATATGAATATGGAATCAGCACCATTACTCACACCCAGTAATATCAGACAGGCCACCAAGGGCTCATTCACTTGCATTGCCTCATATGCTGCCATCCCTCTAGTAATGTCCCTTAGCAGTTTATTCTAACCAGACAAGACAGCTTTGCTCCCTGCATGAGAGAATTAATTGACAGAAATTGATGACTGATTGGAAATGGAAGCATATCTACTCCAGGAGAGCGACTGTGGTAGTCAGCTGCAGCAAGGAAGACAAAACATGTTTTTATCCATAATATCACCTGTGAGCCTCTCCGGTGTGATTTATGTGAACATCCGATCATGCTAATGCAGGAGAGGAAACAGAAGAGAGGCATTTGTTACGTGAATGAGCATTCTGGTCAACAGAGCTTTTACAGTTATTGGAAGAGGAGAAAAGTGCAACAACTCTGCACAAACATCCTGCCACTAAAGGGGGTAAAAAAGCTAATTAGCTAGCTGGAGGGCCCTCTGTAGTGGGTCATTATGTGATGCACCTGGTGATGCTGGAATACCTTATTAGGAGACGCTGCAGGCCTCTTCTGGGCCGTGCTGGGCCTGCAACCCACTCTGTTGGTCTCCATGGACCTCAGGATGGCCCATAAAAGTGACAGGAAGCAACTTCCAGTCAAACTGGATCTGCAGACTGCAAGTTGCTTCCCTGCACTGTACATGGGGGTGGATCATGGTGGCAGTGGTGCACACCGGGATCCTGTTCCCTTTTTCCTGGCCTAACATGCCCCCCAGGATCCATTGATTGATTGATTGATTGATTGATTGATTGATTGATTGATTGCATTTTCATACCACCCTTTTATACTGCCGTCTGGTCTCTCCGATATAGGATGCATGGGTGCTCCATTAGTGCCACTGCATTGCATAGGGTGGTAGAGGATAGGATTGGGTATGAATCTCTCTAATTTATACAACCTGTTCTGGAAAATGATGACTCCCTCACATAGGCCTTAGGATAGCGCTTTTCAACCAGTGTGCCATGGCACATTGGTGCGCCACAAATGCGCTGCGGGTGTGCTGTGGGAGTTTGGGGTAATTTCTTAGTAGAGCCATTGGGGGATGTGAGGCCCTTGCTGGTGGTGTATTGTGCCTTTGTCAATTACAAAAAAACAAAAACAACTGATGGTGTGCGTTGAAAATTTTAGTGCCTTGGCGGTGTGCTGTGAGACGAAAGAGGTTGAAAATCACTGCCTTAGGAGGTGGTTTGTCTGTGCTTATAAAAACAGCCTCTCATCCCCCCCCCCCAAAAAACAGCTGTTCAGCAACTAGGAGTCACACGGTTCCCACACACTGTGACGAGGTTCCGTCCATAACATGAGAACGACTGCTTTTCAGACAGAATGATCCTGCCTTGGCTTGCGCCTCTGACACATCTTTTGCTTTCTGGTCCTGTGAGCCATCATGGAGCATTTATGTACACTCCTTGCTCTGGGAGCTGCTATGCACAGCAGAACTAACTTGATGTATGCAGATGTGAATGCTTAAACAATGCTATGTGTGCTCTTATATAATGCTGGTGGATATTAGCATTAATCAAGGGACGGGAAACCATCATCCTTCACATTGTCTTTTAATTGAGGGGTTAAATCAGGACTGGTCCCTACAACATAGAAGAGCACTTCAGCAATGGGGTTAGTTCTCCTTTGGGAGACGGTCTGCCACAGTCTGATAAACCTCCCGCTTAGGAAATGTTTCTTGATATTCAGCCTGAGTTTCACCCCATTACTCTTAATTGCCTCCCTTTGGATCCCCCTGAAAAAATGCCTTTCGATTGTTGTTGTTTTTTTAGTGTGTGCCTTGCCAAAAAAAGGCAAAAAGTTGGATACTCTCTGCGATTAAAGAGCTGGAAGTTTCTCATCAAAAATGCTTTTGCTTTGTAGATATTTAAAGAAAATGTTTTCCTCTACAAGCTCAGGTTGTGTTGATTAAGGTGTATGAGCGACCAGAAACTGAAAGGACTTAAGTGGACCAGGAAAGTGCATTATTAAGATAAGCCTCCATTTTGGCACACTTTTGCATGTGTACAAGTGTTCACCCGCAACACTGCTTCTCCTAAGCTGGCCCTCAGGGCTCTTCCCAGCTCTCAGAGAAGGTTGAGAGCTGAAGAGGTGGGCAGAGAGCCTGTGGAAACTCGGGATGGACCTTCCCACCTCCCTCATGTCCTCAGATCCAAACAAAAGCCCTTCCGTATTCCTCAACCAGCAGGAAGAAGTCTGGCAGTGCTCCTGTGGCAGAAGAAGGCACACACATCAAACTGCTCCTTGCTGTGCAGCAATGAAAGTCACCAGAGCGGTTTTTAAGGCAAATGCTGGTAACGCTACATAGTACAGGAATGGCTATATAGGGAAGGGAGCAACAATTAGCCCACCAGCTGAAGCCGTGCGTGCGTGACTGAGCTGAGGCAAGCTGCTTGCCGCCAGGGTGGAGTGGGTCTGCCTTACCCCAGCCAGGGTGGCAATTTGACCTCCAAAGGGTTTGTGGCAGAGTGGTGGGGCTGCTCTTGCATCTGTGGAATAAAAAGGAGGTGCATCCTTGCCTTTCCCTGGCATCTTCTAGCCTTGCTCCCCTTCTTCCCAGGTCTGTTTCTCATTCTCCTTGTTTCCACTCTCTGTTTCCTTTCTGACTCCCCTTCTCCACACTATTCTCATCCCGTCCATCAATACCTCACCTGTTCCACTTGGTTTCCTCTTACATGGCCACAGCCTCACCCTTGCCTCCTCCACACTCTTCCCTCTCTCTGTCTCTCTCCACTGCTTCCATGCCTTTCTTTCATCTCTTCCTATCTCTCTCCCTCCACTCCAACTCCTCTGCCTCCTGCCTCCCTCTCCTCATATCCCCTGTTCTCCTGAGGCTCTGCCCCCCTTCCACCCATGGAAGGCTGCTGGGTTCCCATGCCTTCCTCTGATCCCCATCATTCAGCCACTCAGGGCGCAATCCTAACCCCTTATGCCAGTGCTTTCCAGCCCTGACATAAGGGCAATGCAGCTCTGAGGTAAGGGAACAAACATGCCCAAACTTTGAGGAGGCCTCCGTGAGTGACACCCAACTGCAGGATGCAGCACATGTCCCAGTGCTGGAAAGCTCTGACATAAGGGGTTAGGACTGCACCCTCAGTTGTCCCCCCTGCCGCTTCTGGCTGCTTTGCTCTTCAATGGGATGCCACAGCACTGCAGGGCTCCAAAGGAAGGGGGGTGATGGCACATGAAGAGCATCCATTGCTGCTAGTACTAACTTGCCCTTCTATTGATAATTTTGGGGTCTGATGGGAACTTGAAGTTTTACCAGAGACTAGGAATAGGGGGGCTATGATCTGTGTTAGAATTTTCAGTGTACAGTTCCCTAGGATTCATATCTCTTGGACAGAGGTGGTTTGCTCTTTGTTTAGATAGAGCTGGCCTTTTCACATGCCCTGGTTTTCCCAACGGGGCTATGCATCCATCACTGTGACGTGAATCACTGTTTATCAATGCTCCAAACAGTAAACCCCAGTAATTTGTGATCCTTGCCCTAGGAAATGCAATTGTCAGTGTGACTTGTGCTGCATGAAAGGCGGCTGTCCCTATGACATCATGCAAAGTTGCTTCCCAAAGCCTTCTTTCCTCGCAACTGCACCATTTTGAATGACCTGACATCAAAAACCTCATTTCCCCCTTACATTATCTCTCAGGTTCAAGCTTTGCATGTACGTGCACAAGGCTTACATCAGCTATAACCTGCTGGGTCTATTTTGGGACTAAACAGGTGAATTCATTTCTAGGTCCTTAACAAGCTCTAAAGCTCACTTAAGAATACTAAAAGAAAAGGGCAAAAATGGTTGAAATAATACAGCCTTGCTCTTGACTACATGCTGAGAGATTCTCAAGCTGTTCGTATCGAACCACTTTAGGGGTTAAGGAGAGAATGGTTCAAACATGATAATGTACAACTAAGAGCAGATTCTGATATATTTTACACTCATGCAATCACTTTGTGAAGTGATTCCCTGTTCTCTGAACACACATCGATATGTTCTGCTAGAATGGATTATCATTACCACTTTTTATTGTTTATATTGTTCATGTTTTCCAATCTTTATTACATTTTGCACTCGCAATGGTCTTGTTAGGCAGGTTCTTCTTGTTCCCACTGTACAGAAACATTTAAGATACTGGTGGGCCAATCCTGTCTGGGCCTTGCACTGCCCAAACATGTTTAGATGGCGGTAGGAACTAGTGGGTGAGAAAGAACCACTGTGTCACGAGGGGCCTGGAGGTCTTTCTCTGCGAAAAGGAGAGCTGAGGTGGGGCTGGATGTTGTTGGTGGGGGAACTCATCACACTTCAATTGCAGCATTAATGCCTCTGCTGCCTTAATATAGGGAAAAGTTGTCCTGTGAAAAAATATAGCAACACCTGATCTGCCCCTCTGCCATTTTCCACATCACTGCAAGAGACATTCTCTCATTTTGTTCCTCTCCCAATTCTTTTACCTCAGGGGAATGAAGCGGCACAACTGCAGTGAACTCATTCTAATCCAGCTCCTGCTCTGTCCTTCTCCAACCTCCTCTTTCTCTCCACAACAGATACTGAAGCTTCAAAAAATGAAAATGACTGGAAGGTTCTGGGACACTTTTCTCCAATGCTGGGTACATCTGGTTCATAACACAGCCTCCCCCCCCCCCCCCCAATTCCACACACAGAATTGTGCCAGGCCTCTTTCTGACATTCATAGCAGTGCTGTGGATGGATTCTTGTTTTGCAATGGCACAAGACCAAGTAGTGGACAGTTTCAATGGTTGGCAGTTCTGGTGAAAGGATAATAGGGAACAGACCTGGGAAAAGCATCTGACCGACATTGGGAAGCTGCCACCTATTGCACCAGAGCTTCTATGGTTGATGGAATTGCACAAGATCCCTCGAGGAGATAGGGTGTTATGTGGTGTCAACAGTGGTCCCTTGTTCTGACAGGTCTGGGAAGCATGGGGTTAAAACCTAGGCTTTTAGCAGTGGGTGTGCTGCACAGCTGCAGCCACTAGAGGCAACAAGGTCTTCAAGGATAAAAGCAGCATTCATTCAGTTCCTTCTGATCCCAAGGAGGCCTCTGGAACATAAATAGCCCTCAGCAGATTACAAGACTATGTCTTAGACCAGCAATTTTCAACTGGTGTATTGTGTCACACTGGCGTAATGCAAAAGGTCTGCAAGAGTGCCCGGGGAGTTTGGAGGACAATGGTTGAAAATAGCTGAAAATCTCTTCCAGGTTTGGTGGCTCTCTGTGGCAGAGCTGGTGGAAGAAGAGGGACAGACAGTTTGTTACTATAGACAGTCGCCCTAGAAACAGAGCTGCAGAATGCAGAAGAGTCTCCTGGAAGTGACACCACAAGAGCAAAGACCATAGATAAGGTCAGCGTGCCATAAGAAGAAAATGGTTGAAAACTGCTGTCTTAGACTCCAATACTATGCATGTCTACTCAGAAGTAAGTCAATGGGGTTTTCTCCCAGGTAAGTGTGAATAGGATTGTAGCCTTAGCCAGTGATGTTTCTGGTTTAAGGCCTGGAGTCCCTACTGGGGGGAGAAGAAAAGGTAAAGACAAAAGCAGCCAATTTTCCTTTTTAGTAAAATTAACAATTGCAAAGAGCATATTGAGGTGCATATGTATCTCAAAAAATAACCCACCTGCCCCTTTTTCTGTGTATCTAGAAGGGGATAAAATACAACAGTGAGTACAACCACACAGATTTTAATACTCATAGGAAAAAATAACCAGAGTGGTCATATCTGGGTTTCTTGTCTATGCAGTGCTCCCTGCCATGTATAGGGAGAGGCGCTACTGCAGAACGAGGTATCATGCTTCTTCCACGAACCTGCTTTCATTTCCACGAACAGTGAAAAGCCTCTCTCCGTTCAGTCTGCTTGCATCCCAACCTCAGGTTTTCAAATAATTAGGACTATTTTGGCAAGGGGAGGAGGAAACAGTGGAAGACAGTGAGAGGGAAAGGGCACAAAAACTAGAATTAGATAGCCTGTAGCTATGAGAATCTGCTGTGAGAGTTAGACCCTTTTGCATGTGACACAGAAAAGCACAGTGTATGTCTCTCACAGTGCCTCTGGTACACATGACCATCATTAAGGCAGGGTCAGCCACAGGAGAGAAACCAAATCTATATCCTAGTCAATCTAGGCTTTATATCTGTGCAACAGTTTTTGATTTTGGCATAAACTGAATTAACATGTGTGAAAATGCAAAAAAGCTGTGAAGCAATAAAGCAGCTGGTTGAAAAGCAGTATATAAATACTGTTGTTAACAACAACAGCAACCATGAAGGTCTCATCTGACGGGCATTAAACCGAATACAAAGGAGATGGGAGGAGAAAACATAGAACCTACTCTAAAGATGAGCATTGGAGACAAGATGGTGAGAGACCAAGGAAGAAACAGGGAATGGTGAGGGACTTGCAAGAAACTGCACCAGGAAGGCTAGGAAGAGAGATACCTGTAGTCAATGATACCTATGTACTAATGAGCAGAATATGGGAAACAAACAGGACAGGCTTGAAATCTGATGTGGAAAGGCAAATGCAATTTGATAAGCATCATGGAAACTTGTTGGATTGACACCTGTGAGTGGGATATTGGATTGAATGCATAACTTGTTCAAAAGGAACTGGCCCGACAGAAAGGGGGGAGGAGGTGCATTGTACAGGGTGGCCCTTGGTATCCGTGGGGGTTCCGTTCTTGAAACCCCCACGGATACAGAAGTCTGTGAAAGATTGAATTCATGGATTTCAGGCCCCCAAACACTCTGAAACCCACTGGAGCTCATGCCTTGAGCACTTTCTTAGGCCTCTGGAAGGCTGAAAATCGGTACTTCCAGTTTTCAACTGGAAGTAGCAATATTTGGCCTTCCAGAGGCCTCAGAAGGCCTTCTGTTGGCTGGGGAGGCCTCCTTGCCCTCAGAAGGTCTTCTGGAGATGACTGGAGCACATAGTCTCCAGACAGGCTGGACCCACTCATGGATTTAGACCCTGCGGATGTTCAAATCAGCAGGTTCCAAATCCATGGGTAACATGGATGTAAAAAAATGCATACACCAGCACAGAAATTCTTGAGTCTGAGCATGAAAGCAATATAGAAAGTACTACTGCAAGGAGAAAGCAAGAATTCAAGGAGAGAAGAATAAGAGTGGAGAAGAATACGTCCCTCGTAGAAAGATGGTAAAGTCACATTACATGAACTTAAGTCCCCAGGACAAGGTAAATTACAGTCCAGAGTACTGAAGGAGTTGGCAGCTGTGATCTCTGAGACTTTGAGAACTTGTGAAGTATGGGTGAGGTGCTGTCCCGGAAAACAGAGCAAACAAATAGTGTCCTTCTCATTAAAAAAGGGACAAAGGAAGATCTAGGGAACCTGAAATACTTTCCCCCTCTCACTGGCCCCATACAAGAAGAGATGTGCACACTCACTTGTTTATGCAGACAGGGGCTTTTCTAGCAGGATATCAACCTCTGGCTCTGGATTGTGTATACAATCTGCACATACAGTCTAACTGAGTGCCTCAGGCCCAGTAGAACAAATGCAGATGTACAAGTTATCATGTTGCCATTCACAGCTACCACAGATGACGTCTCTCTCAACATGGGGGGCGACATAACAAAGAATTTTGATTTGAGAGAGACTGAGAAGAAACCTATAGCTACTTAGTATGCCAAGAGCAAGAGCTGGGAAAGATCCCACAGTCCCTTCTTTCCTTCCTGTCTCGCCTGCCCCAGCAGGATGGAGCTGTTGCAGCCAGGGCTTTAAATTCCCATAATCACTTTTTAAGGAATAATCTTCTCACTGGTTGGGAGCAGCTTGAGCAGTATAATTAACCTGCAAATTAACTCACAAATCCTATTGCTCTAAATTATACCGAGGATGTGTTGCTGCGGAACATACCCTGTCACACATTCCGTCTTCCACTTTTAGCACCAAAGTTGTTTTCCTCCCAAATACAGGCTTGACACAGACAGACAAAAAGAAGAGGGAAGTGCGAAAGCCCAGTGGAGAAAGAAAAGGAACAGTTCAGCTCCCTCTCTCTCTGGCATTAGCCCAAGAACCAGATCTGATCTTCGGTCATTACTGGTCCTTTTGTGTGTGCTCCTGCACAGTGGTGTAGCTAGAAGGGGTGCAAAGTGCTAGGTTTTGCAGGGAGCCTCACCGCAGTGTGCAAGTGACCCCTCCCTCTCCCCTTTGGAGCATTTACCTCAATTTTGCTCCCACTGCCCAGAATGGCTCCGAAGGGGAGGGGCCGGGACTGGGGCCACTTGCACACTGCGGTTGGGAGAGTTAGGACAGACAAAAGAAAATATTTATTTACTCAGCATGTTGGTGGTCTGTGGAACTCCTTGCCACAGCATGGGGTGATGGCTTCTGGCCTCGATGCCTTTTAAAGGGGATTCTGGAGGAAAAATCCATTACGGGTTACAAGCCATGATGCGTATGTGAAACCTCCTGATTTTAGAAATGGGCTACGTCAAAATGCCAGATGCAACGGAGGGCACCAGGATGAGGTCTCTTGTTATCTGGTGTGCTCCCTGGGGCATTTGGTGGGCCGCTGTGAGATACAGGAAGCTGGACTAGATGGGCCCTTGGCCTGATCCAGCGGGGCTGTTCTTATGTTCTTACAAATGGTAACCCAATGAAGCCTAATACGCAGTGGGTGGGCCCATATTGTGGAGGACGCTGCTATGTTTATCAGAGAGAATTTGCAATGGCATGATCTCTGGCAATTTGCGCTAAGAAGAAAAACTAGCGAGCATTTCCCATTTAGCAGCCCAAATATTGAATGTAGAATTTGGAATGTGATTTTTTTTTTAACCTCAAAATGCGAATGAGAGACTGGACTTGTTGGCTTCCTGTAAATGCTTTGATTTTGACTAACCTCAATTATATAATCTCTTAAACAGTCAATTATCAGATAGCATAGGCCTTTGCATGTCATTTGTCAACTGCTGTCAAATATAGAACCTCAAATCAAATATAAAAGATGAATATCAAACACCAAATGGATGTCAAATACAGATGTTAAATATTCAGTGTATATTCAGAAAATGATCAGAAAAAACCTGGCAAAAGGTCACCAAAAGTCACAAAGAGAATTTTGGGGAGCAAGTGCTTTGTATGAGCTTTGCAGTGATACCCAATGGCCTGGTGGGGCTTTCCTTGTGATGCAGTTTTGAGGCAAAAATGAGATGATTCTTGCTATAGACAGGATTGCCTGTTGATGTATCATGGAACATGCACACATTCAGAAACAGTGTTTTGGGGCTCTAGTCTGGCATTGCAAACAGGATGTTTAGCCTAGGATGTTTACTCTAGGGAAGCGTAATTTGATCAGAAAACAATGCAAGTGTTTCCCAGAACATGAGCCCAGCACATGGTTGCCATACCCTGAGACTATTGATTCATCTGCCTTGGGACTGTCTACACTGACTGACAGTGGTTCTCCAGGGTCCCAGACAGGGGTCTATTCCAGCCATACCTGGAGATACCAGTGATTGAATGTGGGACCTTCTGCATTCAAAGCATGTGATCCACCACAGAGCTATGGTCCCACCTCAAAGCACTTTGGCCACCCCCCCCCACCCCCGTAAACAATCACAGGAGATCCATTCACTGTAACATCTTGTTTGGCCCTCAGAAATATGTCAGGAGAGAACTCTTTCTTTAAGAAATCTTTGGAAGTTTACATGCATTCGCAGGCGTTGTTATCCTCTACCTGCAACTGAGGAGATGAATAGGTTATGACACTGTTTGCCAAGAACAAGGAAAAGAGAAGATACACCAGGAGCATGAATTGCCCCACAGCAGATGTCTGACCTGCCTACTTTCCCTTTGCTGCCCTGTCCAATGGTCTTATTTTTAACAGCACCAACATCAAAGGGAAGCCACTTCCAGTGCATGTGGCATCAAGAGAGACATCCTGAGAAGCACAACAATATTCTCACACCTCCTGCATTTTCTTCATATCTGGGGTGATTAGGTGGCTTTGACCCTGTTTGACTTCTGAAGGAGGATCTGTGAACTGTAACTTCCTTGTCAGGACATGCAGTCCTGTGTACAGCAAAATAAGGGTTCAAAAAGTTGTTGTGGCCACAAGGTAAAATGTTGGGTTTTAAAACTAGCATTGCCAAAAGGACGCAGAGTAAGGGGTTCACACATTTATTTCTTTGTGTCTTTTGCAACACTGGATAGAGGGTCTAGTATTTCCTGGCAATTTGCAACTGGTAGGAAAAGCAGTTGCATGCAAGCTGGGAGTGTGGAAGTCTCTGGCCATTCACATCTCACCCACTATTCGAAGGTACCATGCTGCAGCTATTTGTATCATTCTGAAGGTCTCTTCTGCCACTGTGAAGGTCTCCCACCATTTTGAAGCTTCCAACAGCCATTTTGAAGTTCTTTGCACTATTCACTGGCTCCGTTTTGAAAGCCTCTGCTGCTGTTTGCTGCCATTCTGAAGGTCTCCACTGCTGACAGGTTAGCTACCCCTCCTCCTAACCCCACTGAAACCATTGGACCAACAACTCTGTATTCCTTTTTCCAGGAACCTAACCCCAGCGCATAGCAAGAACTGACTGTATCTCCTTCCTGCCCTTTCTCCCTCCCTCTTTCTCTTCCACAGCACGGAAGTAGGAGGATGTATTTCGCTTGGGCTCCTCTCACATATACTCATACAAGAAGAACAGCTTCTAGGGTTCTCTGTTCCACAAGTAGTAGGAACCTCTGACCACTCAGAAGATATATAATGTTCGAAACTGTGTGTAAAGTATTTCTTCTGAAATGTTAACCAGTCTCTGTTCCTGTGCATGTTCCTTAATAATA
The DNA here is from genome assembly GCF_035046505.1 of Tiliqua scincoides. Lineage (NCBI taxonomy): Eukaryota > Metazoa > Chordata > Lepidosauria > Squamata > Scincidae > Tiliqua > Tiliqua scincoides. The sequence goes on from NC_089827.1 coordinate 58,954,724, forward strand.
GCAGTCTAGCCAGGTGGTGGATTTTACCATAGGAAAAGAGTCCCCCTGCTGATTGTCTCCTCCCCCCCCCCCTTTTCTAACAAGGACAAGAGCTGAGTTGTGTTCTCCAACATTTTCTATTTTTGGTGACATTGTATGAATGGTCCAGTACTTTGCCTGTGGATGGGGCAGCTCATTGGTGTAATGAAGGGTGCATTTACCTCAGGTTTCAGCCTTTCAGAAAACGAAGGCTGTGAAAACACCAGGAAAGAAACACATGATCTGACTTTGAATGAAAGAAGACATCAGGAAGAGAAAGACGACAGACTATTCAGACATGTGCAACATGCACTTGAACACATGAAAATTCACATGATCTATTATTAATAGGCAGTGCCGTCAATGAACGTTATATTTTACACAGCGGCATCAACGCAAGTGACAGGCCCCTGCCCCATGGAGTTGATAATCTGTATGTTGACAATGGCTGAGACAAGAAAGGAAAGGATAAGAAGTGACAAATGAAGTCTTGGGGCTACCTATGGCGGCCTCCGCACTAAAGTGGCTTTAGTTAGATAATTAGGACCTATAGGCCAGTCCTTTGTCTACTTCTTGGAAGTCCCACTGCTGGACTCAGTAGGACTGACTTCAAAGCACACATGCCATGATCTGATTAAAGTCACACAGGAGAGCTCTCTCTGACTGGTCATTCAGCTTCTGGTGAGGAATATCCCTGTTACTGGTGGAAGAGAAAGCTTTGGGGTGATGATATTGAATGTTTGATGTGGTGCCATTTCTGAAAAGAGTGGGGAATTGGGAAGCCATATCACAGGCTCTGTATTTCAAATGGTTGTGTACAGGCAGGCGTGTGTACACAGCAGTACAGCGTTCTTTTTTTTTTTTTGGGATGCTGTTTCTGTGTCACTACTCAATGCAACACTCCTCTTGTGGACATCTCCCAACCAGCCAATCCAGACCCAACTTCTCTCCTCTTCCCTGGGGCAACTGCACTGCTAGCTGACATGAAAATGCAACATTAGGGCAGATTTACGGAGACAAGATGAAAATGAACTCTCTTTAATGTGAAGGGGGAGGATGCCAGTGTCCCACTTCCCCTTACCCCCAGTATGTCCCTCTGCTCTTTTCCTGCTTCTTTCTTCTCTCAGGGTAGGAAGTGTCACGTTTGTTCTGGACCAAATTGTACCTCTTGATCTCAGCAGCCCTCCCTCTATTGCTCTGATCTCTCAAGGTCATTCCTCCGTTTGGCTTTGTTTGTCCTCCTCCAAACTGTGTGTCATTTGTAAGATGGATCGCAGCTGAAGAACACTAAAGAGTGATCCTCATAGGGGCAGAAAGGGGGAGGTTATTTTTAGCTGTCATACCCTAAATATGTCCTAGTCTGGGAAACAAATAATTTCATTGTCTGTGCCTGAAGGATAACTGATCTTCAGACCTCAAATAGGAACTGATCAAAGCAAAATGGGGTGGGGGAGTTTGAGATGTGCAGGCTGACCTGTAGCTAAATGGCTCAACTTGATGAAGTGTTGTCAGAACCCATGAAATTCCATGAAAAAGTAGACAGGAAGGCCGACTCTAACTGGAATCAGGCCAGCATTTGGAGGCATTTGTGACAGTGGAACGGTGTTCTGCTGTTGTAGAATGGCTACCAATAATGCGTGCAGCCATGTTGTACTCACTGCCGTAAAAGATAGTTGCTCTGCAGCCTGGCTACTGGAGCCCATTGTGCCTGGTAGAGCTGGTACGCTGCTGGTGGGGGCAGGGGGTGGGCTGAATGGGGCTGGTACAGGCAGATGGGGGGAATGGGGCCTTGGGGAGCATGTTGTGGGTGGGTGGGTGGGTGGGTATTGAAGGAGTCTTGTCTGCCAATATTCTGACTGCTATTTCACCCTCAACATGCCCCCCACATCTGCTTGGACTTGTGCCAGTAAAATAACTGGTACAGCTCCAAGTAGACCCATTGGAGGCCATGTGGCCTCTTCGCTCCCTTATGGTCTCCAACTGCCTGTAGGATGCCGCAGAGCCTGTGCTGGTGCCACTGTGGCTTGCAGGCAGCATTTAGTTAGGATTGGGCTCTGGGACTGGTAGAGGGAACAGCTGATGCTCTCATAGCCCAATCCTACCTAACTGTGTGCTGATGCAGCCATGCCAATGGGGCCTGCATTGCATTCTGCAGGGGAGGTTTCAGGCCACAAAGCCCTCCATGAGGTAAGGGAATATTTGTTCCTTTGCCCTGGGGTAAACCTGCGTTGCCCCACTGGATGTTTGAGGTGATGGTATATGTGAAGTTTCTTTGTAAGGAGTCAGACCACTGTTCTGTAGCTCGGTATTAAAAACACTGACTGGTAGTGTCTCTCCAGGGTTTCAGAAAGACATTTTCCCCTAGCTCTACCTGGAGATGCCAAGGCTTGAACCGGAGACCTTCCATTACCTGACAGTAAGGTCGAGGGTGTGCAATAGTTGGCTATCATTGAGCTGATAATAGTTCAGAACTAGGGGCATGTAAACTCCCCCTGTGAACTTTCATTTGCATTATAGAAACACATTTGGCATATCTTGAATATTCCCAGGTGTTTCTCTTTGAGTGGAAGCCTCGTATTCACTTTGAATGTCACTTTTTTGAAATTTTGGTCTAACCCTATTCAGAACAGGGAGGGAGAGGTGGGAAAAAGAAGCACCTTAGTTTGAAGATAGGCATCTGAGGGCAGGTGCACTGCATGGAGTGCAGCATAATCTGAAAACTGGGGGGCAATTTTGTGACGTGATGGTCCTAACAGGTTGGCCTTGGCATTTGGAATGCCATGTTTGCACCAAACAGCAGTGTTGACCAGCGTTAATTGAGCTGCTGTGATTTTGTTCTCAGACAGATGATTTCTCTGGAAGAACATGATACCAGGTCTCCACTATCTGCCTTGGAATTTGAGAATCTTTTGAAAGCATCTTTTTAACTGCAACTATCTGCAGGTGGCTGGGAATGATTGAATGGTGAATGAGATTCAAGCATCTTTAAGCAGGAGAATTGAGGCTGGGCCAATGCCCTTCCATGATGGGAGGCTGTACATCTAGCTCTGCTTGTGCTTGTAGCCATAGTGTAGCACCTTGGAGGTCTCCTGGCAAACTTTGTCACCCACATTTGTCATTGAGCTCAGGGTCCTGGTAAAAATATTATGGAATGCCTGGCAAAACAAGCACTCTACTTTTTACACTGGCTTGGTTTTACCTCTCTGGGCTGGCAGTCACTGGATTCTTTTGCAGCAGCTGCAAGAAACAAAGTACTCCAAAGTACTTGTGCAGTTCGAAGCCCATAGATTGAGCTTATGTTGAGGAAGGCTCTGACGCTAACCACCCAAGCAAAGGAGAATTTTGCTGTGTAAAGAAAGGGTGAAGGGCAAAGCATGTGTAGCACTAACTAGGAGTTAGTGACAGCAATCTTCTACTTTACCCTCTGCATCATCTTACTGGTTAAACTGGGGAAAGTAGGTCTTTCCTACCACCACCTGAAGCCAGTAAGTCCAGACAGAAAGAGGCAGCTTTGAGACAGTCTCTCTCTCTCCCAGATTAGTAGAGAGCACCCAAATCTAGCAGCTACCTTAAAACCAACCAGTAGCAGAAAGTGAATGTCCCAGTGCTGTGGCAACCTGCTTCCTCCCTCCCGAGGTGAACTGAGATCAGCCAGGTAAAATGGAAACAAATGCAAAAGGTTGATGGAAATGACGAGAAGTCTAAACAATGGAGGGCCAATGCAAAGGCTAAAAGCAAGGCATAGAGCAATAGACAAATGAAAAGAGAAGGGAAGGAAGCTAAAGACAAGGGAAGAGGTACATAAACCATGATGCAACTAACTGGGCACCTTGCCAAACCTAACTGCTCCCACTGTTCCAGCCCCCCAGGGAGCACCAGAGGTTTCCAGTGTCAGACCTGAGCAAATTACATGGGTAGGATGTGACCCTGCTTTATACAACCTGCGGACACTGGCGCTACTTTACATGTGGGAATGGATATTTTGGGCCACCTGAGCTCCTGAATTTCCTGCTCTTGGAAATCAGGCAGATTTATGATTCAGTGAACAAGTTCTTTGTTTGTTGGTCACAAAGGAACAATGGCTACTGCTGCATCTGGATGTTTCTGCAGCTCTTTTAAGATGCGGAAGGGATCCTGAACCCGGTCAGCCAGGGCCTGAAGTGTCATGTTAGTCCAGAGATTCTTCCATACCACACACCGCAACTGCTTGTTTTAGGAAATGACTTCAAACTGAGTGTTAAAATGATGGGCTGGGAGCAGAGAAAAGGTCTGTACAAATACACCAAGATCTGCACATCTTTAATTGCATTTTTAAAAAGGGATTGAAGAGAGAGGAATTTGCGGCAGCATAAAAACTCCTCCGCTCTCAAACCACAAGGTCTAGTAATGATGCAGTTGAATGCTGTAGGCATAGGCTGGGGTCATCTGGTCTTTCCCATATCCAGGGAACATCTCATTCCAGCTTTTCAGGAAACATGTCTTAAAGACCAGCATGCCTGTATATTGCCTCTCTCTATCCTTGGTTGTGTCTGGAGGAACTGCGCATGGATTCCCAAACGCAACATATCTTTATCCTGTTTAATAAAGGGATTCTCTCAGATATCCAGGCAGCAATCCACAGCAGTAAATTACCACATCAGCAGAAATGTATCATGCATATTTCATGAATTGGCTGCTCCTCTGAACCAATTTAGGTTTTATTAGTTATTATGATGTGTTCCATTGTGTTATAAATACCCAGGGTAGGCAGTGATTTCCTGAAGGGTGTAATAACATACCTTCTATTTCAGGAGCAACACCCTCAGCCCCCCCCTCCCCCCGGCACTGTGCCTGTTAGGTAGAGAAGCCAGTATGATGGGGTCTTTCATCTCTTTAAAAGGCAGGAAAACTATAGCTCCAACTTGAACAAACTCACCCAAGAGGAGAGAGCACTTCACTGGGAGAACTGGGACTGTCACAACAGCCCAGCGATTAGTATCATCATAACTTAGCCCTACAATTAGTGCCACCACAACTCTAGGGCAAATGGAGCATTTGTCCTTGACTTCCAGCCCTGGAGTAGCAGGCAGCAGGTGTGTCATGAAAAGGTAGTCAGAAGCCACTTGTTCTCTCTCCTTCTCATCTAAATCGAATCTATTCTATTCATATTTATATCCCAACATTATGGCCCAATCCTTACAGCTTGTAATCCCCCAGCATGCTGCCGTTCTGTCCCTCTGTGTCTGACTAGTGACGGCCAGTAACCAGTAAGCCCTGAGCCAGTAGCAGCAGGCTGCAGAACCTCAACCAGAGCAGGTAAGGTGGCTGCGGGGGCAGATCAGGGGTGGAGGGAATGGATCTTGGTAGCCATGCACCCTGGTACCCATGCTCACTGGATCTTATCCCCCTTCCTGGCTCAGTCCTTCCCCAGAAAGCTCTTCAGACTTACACCAGCCAAAGAACTATCTGAGGAGACCCACTGGGGACCAGGTAGCCTTTGGAGAGGTAAGTAAAAATTTCCTTTCTGGGTTGTTTGTTCCCCAGCTGGCATGTAGTACTGAGTGCACATGCCATCAGTGGACTGTCCCTAGATAGGATTGGGCCATAAGGTCATACTTAAAAGCACAACATCCCCTGTTGTAATCTTAAACCCTGTTGTAATCATATTCTGTTGTAATAAGAACAACAGAAATAAATTATTTCCAGCAAATAAAAATAATCCTAAATCAGTAGTAAATTTAGTACCCAGACCCCAAGCACTTTTCTTAACAGAAAGGTTTTGCAGACCTTTCTGAAAGCCATCAGGGATGTGCTTTGGCAAGTTTCTCTCAGGAACCCATTCCATGGTCCCAGGGGCCACCACCAAAAAAGCCCTGCTTCTTGTTGAGGTCAACTTGATATGATACAGTGGTGGAACATGGAGCAAGGTACCCAATGAAGATCTGGAGGGGGGGGAGCATGGGATACGCAATCCCATAGATATGCAGGTCACAGGCCATCCATGGATTTAAACATTAGAACCAGGACCTTCAAATGGGGCTAGGAATAAACTGGTGGGCTATGCAACTGCTACAGAACTGACTGCATATGCTCCTGTCTCACCTAATCTCAGTAGCACCCACAATGTGTTAAGCATTAGGGCAACATGTAGGATAGCCCATGTTCCAAAGAGGACTTTGCTGGTTTACTTGACAGTGGTTGGGCTTGTGGGAGAGACTATGTACCAAACCTGACCATGCTGGCAATGGCATCTCTATGGGGCATGAGGGGGTGTGGACTGCACCATGTGACACCCTTGGGGTGGTAACACCAATAGTGGCTAAAATTTTGGGAAACTTGTATTCATGAATAATACCATCATGTTATATATCATTGGAAAGGTAATTTAGTGCAGAATATAACTAAAAAAAACTGTGTTGAATTATCCGTATGCTATCAAATGTTATGGTCAATTAACCAGAAAAAGAAAACACAACTACCTTGTGTAACAAAAAGTGGATTTTTTAAACTCAAAACTGACCAATGGGACCGTTTGTTCCAAGAGCCAATGATGTGTTGTTATGTCACAGCAAGGACCAATTAGGTGTTAGTATGAGTCATCTCTCGTTTCCGTGTATCAGAGCTAATGCTAGAACTCTTATTCAGTGGTATGACTGTCATCAAGTTGGCCACTGGTTTTTTGTTGGTTACTGATTTGTTGGGTGACCTGTACTGTTATATATTAAAATAAAGTTAATGAGGGTTACACCAACCTTAGTCATGCCACTGCATTTAGGCTGTGCTTATGATATTGTAATTTATTCTGGACGGTCTCGTATGGGAGGAGGTCCATCATGGGGCTGATGCAATGAGCTCTTGCACCGGCTGATGCAAACCCTAGTGACACCTCTGCCTGTTGGAGGAATTTATTTTTATTGATTAGATTTCAGTTTTCTGAGGTGCTTTTCAGCCATAGCTCCTAAGTGGCTACAAATTATATCGCCTGACATATGGGCTTAGAGAGCTTTCCGCTGCCTCTCTGAAGCCAAGACTTTAGGGATGGGACACTTAGGAGAGAGGGATGCAGTGGCTCCTGTCTTTCCATTGGCTGCTGTGACCCTGTTCCTGTTCCTAAGCAACTGGCTGTCTCTTCTCCATGAGCTGTCATAGCTAGTTAGGTGCACACGGAGACCCAGGGTTTCTGAGAGGGGGGCTTTTTCTACTTGCCATTTTGGATCTTAAGTCTGCTCCTTGTTTGAACAAGAACTTGGGAAGGCAGGCCGGAGAGAATAAGGAGGAGAGACTGAAGGAGCAACGGCAGAGCTGCTGCCTGGCTCCCTGAGAAATCTTCCCAGGGGATGTGTGACTTCTTTCCAAATCACTGGAGACCATTTACAATGTTGCCTGGGGCAAGAGGGGGATGCGCACAGGCTTCATGTGCATGCATGCAGGAGGCCCAATCCATAAGCACATGTAGGGTGGTGCTGTTGGATCAGCCAGCCGGGAAGGGCATCCGTGCAATGCACTTACTACCTGAAGGAGCAACACCTACAAGGAAGGAAAGAAAGCAAGGAAAGAAAACTCATTTCCTAGAAGATAGAGAGTTGCGGTTTGAGTTGGGCTCAGAGTTGGACCTTGATGGAAGTTATGTTATTCATTAAATATTTCCTGTTTTTAAATAATGATGAACTTTCAATTCAACCCATAGATAAATGTATTCCTGTGGTCAGCTGCAACAATATAAACATATGTACTGTCGTTGTAAAAGCAATAAAACAACATATTTTGAAAGAGACAATATATAAAAGTCTGCAGACAGCAAAAATGTACACCAGCAATAAGAACTGAAGGTAAAAACCGACAGCCACCAATAATAATAGAATATCAGCAATGGCTTCTTCACAGACCTTTGAGGAGTTTTTGAAATAAACATGTTTTGTATTTTTTCCTTTAAAAAAAAACAAAACCCAAACCCAGCTGAATTTATGTATCTGTACCAAAGTAGGGACCAAATAAACTTGGGTTTTCTTCTAGTTGCAGGAGTCTAGATGCTAAACCAGTTTCCCAACAAACCCCAACTTCTTCATAGCTCTCTCTTCCTCTTTCTCATGCTCATGCACTCCATTGTTCAACTCCTGATAAAGAGGCATGATGCACTTTGATATCCTCCTTTTTCCCTTGTTGCTCTATGGCAGGGGTGCCCAAACCCCGGCTCAAGGGCCACTTGCAGCCCTCGGAGACTCCCAATTTTGCCCGCAGGGAGCCCTCAGTATCCAATGAGCTTCTGGCCCTCCAGAGACTTGCTGGAGCACATGCTGGCCCGAAGCAATTGCTCTTAGCATGAAGGTGACTATTCAACCTCTTGCATGAGCTGCGGGCCATGGGCTCCCTCCACTGCTTGCTGTTTCACGTCTGTGATACAGCAGTGGCAGTGAAGGAAAGGCCAGCCTTGCTTTATGCAAGGCCTTTTATAGGCCTTAAGCTATTGCAAGACCTTCATTCATTCATATAAGTTCCATCTCTAATATAGTCATTATGTAAATTTATTTAAATTTATACAAATTTGAAATGTAAATTAATTCTGTTTTTTCCTGGCCCCCAACACAGTGTCAGAGAAATAATGTGGCCCTCCTGCCAAAAAGTTTGGACACCCCTGTGCTATGGGATAAAAGGGAGTCATGTGCTTTTCTTATTCTGCTTTACACTTTGTTCAAACTAGATCTCTCCCCCATCCCTGCTTGTTCGTTTCCCAATTGCAGGTTTTGAGCACCATCCATCATGTGTTTGAGACACATTTTCCTGCCCTTTCCGTTTTCCTCTCTTCTTGCTCTACTTTTGCTTTGCTTCTTTTGTACTTGTTATAAGAACAATGCAAAATCAATTATGATGCCCTCATTCCCCTCTCCAAGTTCACACACCACTCCTTCCTATTCCATGCCTTGTTACTGAAAACAAGGTCCTGCCCAAGGCATTGATTGGTGCTCAAAATAGCTTCAGGGATATCATCCAGGCAATCATCCATTGAATGGATGCTAGAATACACTAGAGCAGGCAGGGGAAGGCCACGAAGTCACGATCATTTGTGAAGGACACTGCTGGCCACTCCCTACTGTGAATATTTGTTTGAAGCCTTTGCACACAGTTGTGCACACAGTTGCGTACAGTTGTGCACATTAACAATGCATGTCTATTGCATGAAAAGAAACATGCGCTGTTAATATTTATTACATGGGATGTAGACATCCCTCCCAAACCACAGTATTTTGTCATCTTTGCCTAGGTAGTGTATCCAAAGCTTCGACAGACACTGTGTAATTGCACAAGTGTCAAAAGCCCCTGTTGGATAGTGCCTGTGACATCACTAGCACAAATGAGTACCACAATTCCAGCTACCATATTCGAAAAAGTGAACAGACGGGTGAAAAGTGAAAAGACGGGTGGGGGAAAAAGCAAAGAAACCAGTTAGTACTGTAAAACCTCTCTGCTACCGGAACAGAAATTGACATTGGGGATTTAATATCGTGATCCTATACACATTTACCTGGGAGTATGTCTCATTAAATACAGCGAGGTTTACTTTTGAGTACACATACATAGATTGCACCCTAACTTCACAGTCCTAGGTTTGTCTACTCAGAAGAAAGTCCTGTTGTGTTCATTGGGGCTTACTTCCAGGAAATTGTGAACAAGATTGCATCCTAAGATAAGTTGATCAAGGGGCCATTAAGCCATTTTTGCCCAGTGTTGCGTGTACGCAACAGGGACCACATTTGTACACCTTTTGGGCTGGGCAAAAATGGGTTAAGAGGATTGATATTCATCATAAATCTCTCAGCCTTAATCAACAGGAAACAACAAAACTTGTAAAACCTGCAAACAGGAAATGTAATTATTGTAAAGGACTTTTGCTAAATGGGAGTTCTTTGTGAGTAAACTTTATAGAAGGAATTTGGCTATGTGGAAGGGCCTTGCTGGATATTATGGCCCTGTATTAAGTGCTATTTGGAATCGCTGCTTTTAATCCAGCTTCTAGCTAATTATAGAAAAGCCATGCATCAGCAACATGAAAGGTTTCTATTGCGCAAGCATTTGAGGGGTGGCTTTGGGTCACTTCACACAATATGGAAAATTAGGTGTTTGCAGCATGTAATTCATGTATTCCGGCATTACATTTAAATGGGAGATGGTTTCGTCTGAAAATCGAGTGGCGGGGTGGTTCTCAGTCCCGACAGTCAGTTTTTTGGGGGTAGGAGAGCCTGTTCAGAAGCCCTATTGATTAAGTGGAGACATTAGACAATTCTGTTTGCTCTCCCGTATGCTGCATGAAACAAAAACCAAATGAATAACCCCTTTGCAGCAGCAATTTAGGATCAAATGAGACATGATGTTAAAACATATCCTCGTCTTTGTGGCTTAAAAAAATAGCAGCTGCAGGGAGTGCAGTGCAGGGTGGTATAGACGGGGATAATCTTTCCCTTCAGCCCTGACAAAAATTGCTTCCACGAGGCTGCTCTTTGCCCCCCTCCCCTGCTGCCACCTGCACTACAGGCCTGCTTAATGTTATACCAGGTTTGACCCTTCCAGTGATGGTGTAAATGCTGAGACCCTCTAGTCTTCCCAGTGGCATCACTAGGATTCACGTCACCTGGTGCGGGAGGCCTGCGCTTCACCCATGCAGTGGGCGGGGCAATGCCCCAGGTGGTGGGCATGGTGATGTACCTTCATCCGCTCCCACTGGTTTTTTGGCTGTACCTTTTGCTAGAACACAGATATTTCAATGTGGTTTGTTTCATTGCATTCTGCATGAAATTCCACATTGATTGATATATAACATGATGTTCTTATTCCTCCAAACTCTGATTTTAGTGATTTTGAAAACTCATAGAGTCTCACACACACACACCCTGTGTGAACTTACTAACACCTTATTGCAGCAGTTCTCAAACTTTTAGCACTGGGACCCACTTTTTAGAATGACAATCTGTCCAGGACCCATTGGAAGTGATGTCATGGCCAGAAGTGACATCATCAAGCAAATTAAAATAAATAATTATAAATGATTAAATAAAAATAAAAGAAATAATTAAATAAGGGGGAGCCAGCCCTGTTCCACCAAGTGAATCTACTCTGAAGTAAGTTCCATAGTGATCAATGGGGCTTACTCTCAGGAAAGTGTGGGTGGGATTGCAGCCTGTGAGCCCAATCCTATGCATGCATTCTGACGTCCTTGGAGTCCTCTCAGCCTGCCCTTTCCAAAGGACTATGGCAAGTTTGCCTACTCATGAGTAAACGCGCGATACGGCTCACTTTCACTTCCCATAGGGCTCCATGCATTTTTTCCTTTCGGTTTTTTGGCCATAACTTTTGAACGAAAGGTGCTAATTCCATTCTGTTTTTTGCACTGCACTCCGCTGGCCATTCCGCATCCAATGGTGCATGGCAGGATGCAGTAGCCCCTAAAGCCGCGATGTTAGTGCATCCTCCCCCAGGGCGCGTCACCCCCCCATGTCACCCGGTGCGGCCCGCACCCCCCTACCCCCCTTTCCAACCGCGATCCTTTAAACAGGCCAGTGATGATTTTGACTCTTCTTTAGAGTCAAACAGTTTGTCACAATATAATTTTATCGACTCAATTCTTTGGCTAAAACCTAAATGGTGTCAGTATTTTCAGACAATGTTTTAATCATGGAGACATTAAATGTTCAGTTTAAAAAAGGATCAAAGACCATTTCAGAATCTCTTAACTTCTTCCCCTCTGTTCCAGACAAATTAATATTTATAATTTATAAATATTAATTAAGGTTTCTTTGAGTGCCATTGTTAAACCATGTTTTTACTTCAGGGAGGGTAAGATTGTTTCCCCATTTGTTCTCCTACTTGGACAAAAAATGGAAGAAAATATGGGGTCTGATGACCCCATTTAATCAGCACTACCAGTGGCTATCACCCTGCTAAGCCAATCCCCTGGAGAAGGCTTGAATATATTTTGGAAAATGTAGTTGCAACTTTTCCCATACATTTCATAGTTTATGGGAGTATCTGTTTTTTTTTTTAGATACTGGTCCTTAGAGTCAAATGATGTGAGAAAACCATTTTCCCCAGTCTAAATTCATCCCTCTCTGAAACTGCAATTACCCCTCCAGTGAAAAAATAGAGGTCTTCAGATAAATAAATGTACTTTCAATAATAGGGCTAATGTCAGCTTTGGGAAGGGGAGTTAAAGCAGCTAAATAGCTTAGAGGAAAGGGCTAACCTCCCCTACCTTTCAGTCAAATGTAAAGCCTCCCCTAGCCTTATTAAAGTACAAACAAAAATGTTGGGAGAGCTACAGGTCACAGATCTCCTGTGTCATGTTATTTGCTTGTCATGTTATCTCCTGTGTCATGTTATTTCCTTCTGAATTCTGGATCTGATTGTTCAGGTAGTAGAGTGTATGTGGTCCCTAGAGATCCTAAGTTTATTTTCCTGAAACATGGGGAATCATAGAGAATCCACATTAGTAAGGCCCAGTTCTATTTGGATGCCATGCCAATGTAGCATGGATGCTGTTGCCACGTCTGTCACATCCTAAGCCCATCTTGGCAATGCCGACTGACTGTGCACTGATGCTGGTGTGAAAAGGGCCAAATGCCAAACCTGCCTTGGCAAAGCAACACTGATGCAGCCTTCCCAGTAGCACCACCAGAGTCCATGGAAACACAACACAGCCTGTTAGCCATGGATTGGTATCCTGACAGCAGCCTGTAGTCAGTATGACATCCCTGTGTCATTGCTGTGAAGTCAGCACATCATCTGTGTGGCATCCATGAGTTATCAGCGAGATGTCCAATGAGCCAATCACTGCATCCAGTCAGTTGCAACCCTGGCAGCCAGAAAAGTACCTCCAGGGGGAACTGAGCAGGGGCTGGAGGCAGGTGAAGGGCCAATGACAAGGATTCAAATCAGCGTAGAGTCATCCACCAGTTCGAAGTCACACTTATGCCAGGGGAGGGACTGAAACAAATCAATAGCATTCAGGCAAAGCAGGGTGCTGGTAGCTCCATGCAGAAAGACACAGGCTAGGAGCCAGGCAGGATGGGTTTAAGACATTTGCCCAAACCAGCAAGGCATTCCTGTTTTGCCTGACTGTCCAGAGACACCCATGGCAGGGACAAAAGAAGACAAAATGGTTGCCTATGTGGTGTCCATTGTGCCTGCTTCCTCTCTAACAGCCCAATCCTATGCATGTCTACTCAGATGTAAGTCCCATTAGAGTCAATGGGGCTTACTCCCAGGGAAGTGTGGATAGGATTGGGCTGTAAGGGTGGTAAGGTAGAGATTCCAGTAAGGTGTTTGTGAGTGGAGACCTCCTAGGGCAGAATATCGGTAGTACGAATTCTGAGGAGACAGGAGTTAAACACAATACCTTGCCATATGTGTTGTGAGGGACCAGAGGTTGTTTATGCAAGTGCAAGGGCTCCAAATGCTCTTTCACTACAGTTGCTACTATCAAAGTTTCCCTTGGAGAGACCAGAGAGGTCTAGCCCTATGCTGCATGTATTAAGCTGTAGTCTTCTTGGCAGGGGCTTTAGTGCTAGAGTTGGTGTGCTGTGGCTGTCTGCCAAATATAGTTCATATTCTATGCTCCATTGTAGAAAAGTGGGTACAGAAAGGGAGGAAATGCAATTTTCTGCTGTTTTTCCCTTCCCCCTTGTTGGGTTTCTCCTACCTATGCCTTTCACTGGTGTAGTCATTTTTCAACAATGTCTCTAGTCTTAGGATATAGAAGCTCTTTTCCTCCTTTTTGTAGTGACTTATTCTGCACTGGAGAGAAAATGCTTTAGGAGGGTATACCAACTCAACCCTACTCTTCCTCTACTTCCCTCAGCTTAATGTTTTGATGTACAAACATAGTAACTCCCATGCTGAAAGAGACCAATGGTCTGTACTGCTGAATGACATGCCTTCTGGCCCCATCAAGTTTGGTATTCTGTTGCCCATGGCGGGGACCTCCATACCTTAGAATCTGACTGTGTCAACCACCGACAGACAGATCAATCCTCCCTGCTCAAAATGAGAAGAGAAAGAGGGACCATCTTATCACCAACTGCAGTGGACATAAACAGCTGATTTCACTACTTCTGGGCAACAGTCCAAGATGCCCCCAGGTGGAAAAGGGTTAGTCTCTTGTCAACAGACAGCACGGACACCAGCACAAACACACTCCTGCTGCAATCTGCCTGTCTCCTTTGCTCTGTTCAGGAGTCAGTAACCATTTGTGTCAAGAATTGCTCCTGTCTGATTCTACCTCATCCCACAAAATGATGGTTTCTTTGTTTTTAATAATGAGAAAGGGGGACATAGATAAGCTGATATACATATAATTTTTCTTTTTACATAAGCCTTTAAAAAATTCAAAGAACAAGTTCATTTTTTTTTTTAATCATCCCTGTGATCCGCTTTGGGAAAATTCCATTTTCTCAGTACTGGAGGAAATGATGTGACCATTTCAGCTTGTGATTAGCTCATAGTTACACAAGAGGGTACAGAAAAGTAAAGGGGTTAACATGTATCGTCTTCTGGTGATGAAAGCCTGATTCAGACTTTTAAACTGTGCTGTATGCATGAGTTGAACCAATTACCAATTGAATTGATTCCTATAAACAGCTTGCCAGGGAAAGTGGCAACCAAGTGGCAAGTTTGAATGTACACGTTGGACTTAACTGGTAAGATGGCAGAAGGCATAAATAATAGACCTCTTCCCTCCCTTTGCTGTCTCTCTTGTGTTATTTTCTAGATTGCAAGATTGTGGCAGGAGTTCATGGAGGCTGTGGGTGCACCCTAAGCAGCAGTTCCTGGCTTGGCCCAGCCCTATGGCCAGCTCAGCAGCCAGACAAACCGAGAAGAGCCAGCAAGTAGCTGCAGGATCTTGCACCTTGTCTATCCTGGTAAGCCAGCTAGGGGGCATGCCAGGAGGCCTTGTGCTCTTGCAACTCTGGCAGGTGCCAGCCAGCTCTGCTGTGCCAACCAAGGCCCCATTCACCTCTGGGCACTTCAAGATCATGCTGGAGCTTGCACAAGAGCTGGGTAGCCCCAGAAGTGATTGGCACACAGGTGTGGCCCATAGGGGGTGAAGCCAGCCCATGGGGTGACAGCCACACTGGGTGCCAGCCCCCTCAGGATGCCTCTAACATGGTTTGCAAATGTTGGTTTGTCATGTGCGCAGTTTTCATTTCAAAGTGTATCCTAAAAGTTTCTTAGGTGTTTTACTGTATGCCTATATATGTCATGTGTAGAGGTGTGTAAGAAATGTTTTTGGAGGTTTTTACTCTATTTATTTATTTATTCATTCATTTTAATGGGACAGTGTTGAAGATGAAACAGAACAGAATGGTCCATTAATAAATGAAATGAATGAGAAAAACAGCAGGAGGTGTTAGAGACCCTTGAGAACAATATTTTAGATCTGAAACCATTCCAAGAGCATGCTTTTATTAACTTCTTCCCAGCCAAAAACCATCTAGATCAGGATGGAACAAGCTGGAACAGACTTAGCATTATGCAAAACATGGCAGCATATTTTAGAGATACATATTTTGGAAATGACACCCACACAGAATTGAAATTGTATTCGTCCTTTATCAGCTGAAACCTGTTTTTAACATGAGCTTTGAATAATTGGTCTTCAGGCACAGAAGAGAGCAAGGCTCACAAACATTTGGTGAGAGTAATAAAATGGGACTCTCAGATAACCCCAAATTCCACATTTGGAAACTGGGCAAACAAAAATCTTCAGGAAAAGGGATAAGATTACTAACTTCCAAAATAGGCAGAACAACCAAAATCACAGAGCCCAATGGACTAACTGGGATTGATATAGCACATTACAACCTCCCCTCAAATTCCAGGTTCTAGTGCCAATTCCAGGCTATAAATGGTTTTCTGGAAAAGGGAGCCAGAATGCTCACTTTTGAGCTAGGCAGAACAATCAAAATCACAGGGCTCATCAGACTAACTGGTGTAATAATGGAAACCACAAAAATATTCTTTCTTTATTTTTTTTAAATAAATATTCTTTGCATAAAATATTCTTTAAGAAGTCTCTAGAGAACTTCCAGATCTTCTTCTAGCAACTGCCATGTTTTCCCCATAATGCCTTGGACTGGTGCAACATTTCTAGAGCAGTGTTTCTCAAACTTGGGTCGGGACCCACTAGGTGGGTCGTGAACCAATGTCAGGTGGGTCTCCATTTATTTCAATATTTTATTTTTAATGTATTAGACTTGATGGGTATGTGACTGCATTTGGGGAAATGTTACACATCTGTACTTTCAATAGGCCACTATATATAAAATGATAGTAAATGGACTTTTGCCTGGGTAAGTATGGGTAGAATTGCAGCCTAGGATTGTTGAAAATGTTCCTGCTTGATGATGTCATTTCCGGTCATGACATCACTTCTGGTGGGGCCTGAAGAGTCTCATTCTAAAAAGTCAGTCCCAGTGCTAAAGGTTTGAGAACCACTGTTCTAGAGCATTTGGGAAAAAACAGGACAACCACCAGGAGGGGCCTTAATTCTTCTTAAAATCAGTTTAAAAACAAGAAAAAGCAACTGCTCAGCTTTGCCTTGATACAGCGCAAGTCCTTGCTATGCATGTGGCTTGTTTGTTTTGCAAAAAATGAGAATTGGATCAAAGGAACTTGACAAATGTGCATCCCTAACCATGTCTGAAGTGGCCCTCTCTACAAAAAAATATGGTCATATTTATGTGACCTCTACCTATACTGAGAATCTGCCCTGCTTCGCCAGTGTTTATGTGTTTCCGGCTCCTATCAGCTCTTATATATATATGTGTGTATATATAATAGCTTTATATATATACATGCATGCATACACACAAGACTGGTGCTATCTATAGCTGCTTCACTGAGGGTTCATTAATTGATTGCTTGATTACAGCAAAAGGTGTTTAATGCTTGGATGATTGCACTGTCTGAACTGGTCAATCTCTCTTCCTTTGTCTCCCTTCTGATTCTCTCATCCCCTCCACAAGGTGATTCTTTTCACAGGACAAAAAGGGGTCAAAGAAGTGAATCAACAAATGAACTGATGGGTCAGATGACATGTTTGAAAACCCCTTTTAACATTCAAAGGGCTAGCAGTATTTAGATTTTTCTACTCCACCTTTCAACCCTGCCTATTTTTCCTTCCCTAGAAATAACCTTGCCAGGTTTTTCATGTATCCAAATGAAATAGACTAGCTGACAAGAGGTCACCTTATTAAGACAAATGCATTAGGGACCAATCCCATTCAACTTTCCAGTGCCTATGCAGCTGCAATGCAGCCTGTTCCCTTACTTTGAGGAGACCTCTAAGACTGGCAAATTGGATAGGTTTGAGCCCTTAGGGCACAATCCTAACCCCTTACGTCAGGGCTTTCCAGCACTGACATAAGGGCAATGCAGCTCTGAAGTAAGGGAACAAACATTCCCTTACTTTGAGGAGGCCTCTGTGAGTGACGCCCAACTGCAGGATGCAACACATATCCCATTGGCACCGCTATGCCAGTGCTGGAAAGCACTGACATAAGGGGTTAGGATTGTGCCCTAAGTCATGTAGTCAATGCATGTTTGTTCTGAAATAAATCCTACCTGGTTCACTGGGTCTTACTCCCAGGTGAGTGTGTACAGGATTAAAACCTTACAATGCCACAAGTGCTCTGGCATGTTTACTAGCAGTGCTTCTCTTGCAGAATCCTCACTACTTTCTTTCAGTGTGCAAGACCAGGGCTTGCCAGATAGAATGAGAACAATGCCATAAATTTCTAGCAATTAATAAAACAGCAACTCCCCGCCCCAAACACCAACGTCAAAACTATCATCAGCAAAACTCCATCATAAAATAAGTTCTGGAAGCAGTGGCGTAGCTAACCCATTTGCTGCCCAGTGCAAAGAACATTTTGTAGCCCCCTCCCCCGCAACGAAATCAAATTTAATTAATTGAATTGGATCTTTTTATTTGTTAAAGTGAGTGAGAAATGTTAGTTAATATTTTGAAAAAGCAAGGACATTGAAAGTTAGGATTGGGTCATAAATTGTATGAATTAAGACTGTGTTATTTATTTATTTATTTATTTGCCTATTTAATTTTTTATCCCACTTTTCTTCTGAAGGGCATCCAAAGTGGCTTACAACAATTTAAATATGTATACATGTAAAATAAAACTGTAAAATGCAATGTAACAAAGCAGCAAACAATCACAGGCATAATGGATGAACGTACAAGCACATAAAATACAATAATCAATAAAGCATAAAAGCATCAATAAAAGCAGCAGGTGTCAGGTACTATAGAAGACTAAAATCAGAAGGCTTGCTAAGATAGAAATGTTCTCAGAGATCACTGGAGGCTTCTAAAAAGGGAGGAAACCAAAGGGGCCCTCTTTCAAACCACCACCCTTCTTACTTCTGTAAGTGACCACAAATCTAAAAGCCATATCTATTTTAGAGCCCAATCCTGTGCCTGTCTACTCAGAAGTAAGTCCCACTATAGCCAATGGAGCATACTCCCAGGAAAGTGTGTATATATAGTTTGAGAGGTGCAGGGGAGACAATCATAACAGCCAGCAGCTTACCTTTAGGAATTGAATAGAATAGGGATCTATGAATTTCAAATAAATGATGAGATGATTATTATTACTAAGAGGCCAGGCCAGGCCTGCTCTGGGTGCTACACGCTGCTCAGTGCTTCCACTGCAGCTTGCCTCGAATGCCTTGCCTTGCCTTGCCTGCTCCCCTCTTCAGGTTCCTGTGCAGGGAACCCATCACAGCCAGCCAGCCAGCCATCTGAGAGCCCAATTCTATGCATGCCTACTTGGAAGTAAGTCCCATTATAGTCAATGGGGCTTACTCCCAGGAAAGTGTGCATATGACTGCAGCCATGGAGCACAATCTATGCATGCCTACTTGGAAGTAACTTAGATTGGACTGCAGTTGTAGGCACGCATGGGTTTAACTGTTGCCCCCTTCTCCCCCTCCCCCCAGGTTCATGTGCTGGTCCCAGCGCTGTGTGGAAGGTTGCTATCTTTTCCCTCCTGTCTGGACAATGTTTGGAGGGGAAGATTGCGGCACCCAAGCCCACCATGACTGGCGGGGGTGGGTGGGTGGGGGGGTGATGAGATTGCAGCCAGGAAGGCAAGGAGGAAGGGAGGCGAGGGGAGGAAGGGGGAGGAGCGACATAAAGAAGTTCCCTTTTGGCTGCCAGCAGCGCGCCTGCAGTCGAACCTAGGCTACAATCCTATGCGGTTTCCTGGGAATAAGCCCCATTGACTATAATGGGACTTACTTTCGAGTAGGCATGCATAGGGCTGGGCTTCTAAGTCTGTCTTCTGTATGCCTCCCTCCCATGTGTCTGTCTGGAGGAGCAGGCAGCAGAGATGGAAGTTCTTGTGGAGCACTGCTGGGCTCGACTTCACAGCAGTCGCGGAGGGCAAGCAGCAGCAGACCGCGCAGACCCCGGCTGCTGCCCCTGCTGCCGCCACATCTCAGCTGCTGGGCTGGCTGCTCTGCAGTGCCTGCCCCGTGCCTGCAGCCCACTCTAAGTCGCTTGGGGGGAAATAGCAGCGAGGAGCAGTGAGTCAACTGTTGCCCCATCTCCTCTCCCCTGCTGTGTGCCTACAGCAGCCTCTCTCCTCCTGTGTATGCCTTGCAGCAGGCCGATAGGCATGCGGGCATTGTTGCCCCCCCCCACCCTGTAGCTCACACATTGTAGCCCCCACTGCCCTGTAGCCCAGTGCAATGTGCTACCCCCTGCACCCCCTTAGCTACGCTACTGTCTGGAAGTTCAGATTTTAAAAATTGTGGTGTTTTGTTTTTAAGTTACTAGGAAAGAGCACAAGCAACCTCATATCAAAGCACCCCACTCCCTTGGGGCCTCAACTAAAGGCCCAATGGAAGTTCTCATATTGTTCTCCCAAAAGCTAGTGTCATGTATGGGTTTGAATGTTCAACTCAAGACTGAAGTTTAAAATCACCTTCAGCCATGAAGCTTCTTGGGCATCCTTGAGTCATCATCTCTCAATCTAACTTACCTGGCCAGGATGTGCGCACTCCCAGAGCACACACGCCTTTTTCTGTGTGGGGCTGATTGAATATTGGAGCATCATCTGAACCTACCCATGAAGAGTTTCCTAACTTTTTTAGTACTTATTCCTCCAAGACCTGTTTTGCGATCGTCTCCCCCCTTTCTCCCAATTTACCCAAGGCAAAGCTGCGCTCAGTACTTAGCTCTTTTCATCTCTCTTCACCACTCACCCCTAGACAACCAATTAAGGAACTCTTTCTTCCAGCCTCAATGATCCTATAATTAGTTCTCACTCCTTTGTTCACTGTCTGCTTAAATTCAAGCCTGTTCTTCCCTTTGGCAGCCAGTACTCTGCCGTGCCCGGACTTCTGCTGTCATTTAGAACAATACTCACTTCTCCCTTCCTCTGCCAAGGGAAGTGATGGGACTGTAAGCAGCAGGATCAACCCTGAAAATACAATAGACAGTTTCACTTTTGGGAACCTGGTGGAAGGGATGCCAAGTTCATCTTGAAGAATGGCACAGAAAGGAACATTTCACCACATGTGGTTTCTCCTCTGTCTTCACATGTTGTCCCCCACGTGTTCCTGCACATGTGGAGGGGAGTGGCCGGATGACCATATCAGACATCCCTGCCACAGACAGAGATGTACATGAAGCCTCCTCCCCCCCCCAGTCATGATGCATACCTGAAATCCTTCCCTAGCTGGGATCAGCATTTGATCTCAGCAAAACATTTGGATCACAGGAAAAGATCCCCTGATTGCCACCTCTGTCTACAGCACTTTGTGGGAAGAGCCACGTCTAGTGAAACCTGTCCACCTCTCATACTCATCAGGGTCTAGGGAACTCTGTCATGGTTTGGATGCTGTCAGCCCACCTGGCTCTTTCTAGGCAGTCCCTGGATAGGAAGGTCTGCAACTAAAAGCGGTTCTAGACTGGTGATGTAACTGAGGCAGTTCCTTAAAAGCTTGTCAGGACCTCGGGCAGCTCCAAGGGGAGAGAAAGTATGCAAACTGGCTGCTGTGATCTAAAGGCTGCTGCTAAAAGAATTGGTTGAGGATTAGGAAACAGAGTGGGTGTCAATGGGCAATTTTCACAGTAGAGAGACCTGAAAAGCAGTGTGCGCCAAGGATCTGGAGTTAGGGACCTGAAGTCAGGGATAAGCAGTGAGGTGCCCAAGTTTGTGGATTACACTAAACTTTTCTGAGTGGTGAAGACTGGAAGGGATTGTGAAAAGCTCCAGAAAGATCTCTCCAAACTGGAAGAATGGGTGGCAAAATGGCAGATGTGTTTCAATGTAAGTAATTGTAAAGTAATGCATATTGGGGCAAAAACAAAAAAAAATCAAAACTTCACATATAGGCTAGTGGGTTCTGAGCTGTCTGTGATGTCAGGAGAGAGATCTTGAGGTACTGGTGGACAGCTTGATAAAAGTGTCAACCCAGGACCCAATCCTATCCAATGTTCTGGTGCTGGTGCAGCCTTGCCAATGGGGGTGCACTGCATCCTGTGGCGGGGAGGCAGAGGCCTCCTTAAAGTCTGGGAACATTTGTTCCCTTACCTTGGGGCTGCAGTGTGGCTACACCAGAGCTGGAAAATTGGATAGGATTGGGCCCCCAGTGTAAGGCGGCAGTGAAGAAGGCCAGTCTAGAAAAAAGGTGCCTGAGGGGGGACATGATTGAGACTTAAAATATTATGCATGGGATGGATAGAATGGTTAGAGGGATGTTCTTTTTCCCTCTCACACAACACCAGAACCAGGGGACATCCACTAAAATTGAGTGTTGGGAGAGTTAGAACAGACAAAAAATATTTCCTTAACCAGCATGTAATTACTCTGTGGAACTTCTTGCCACAGGATGTGGTGATGGCGTCAGTCCTAGATGCCTTTAAAAGGAGATTGGACTGATTTCTAGAAGAAAAGTCCATCACAGGTTACAAGCCGTGATGGGTATGTGCAACCTCCTGATTTTAGAAGTAGGCTACCTCAGAATGCCAGGTGCAAAGGAGGGCACCAGGATGCAGGTCTCTGCTTGTCTGTGCTCCCTGAGGCATTTGGTGGGCCACTGTGAGATACAGGAAGTTAGACTAGATGGGCTTTTGGCCTGATCCAGCAGGGTTCTTCTTATGTAAAGGAGTCAGAAATTGCTCCAACATGACTCTGAAGAGCTTGGTGTGTGTCTGCTACTTAGGGAGACCAGCTCCACCCCTTCCACCTGAGGAACCTTTCGTCTTGCAGGGCTGTTGTGCAACTTTATAGTTCCGATGGCACTCTGGTTCTGATGGCACTCTGGGTGGATGTGTATACCTACAAATGAGTGCACACATGTGCCCCATACAGGGCCTTCAAGGAAGTCCTCAAAACCTGAAAATCAGAGCAACCTCCTAAGGCTGGAGATGTGGCATCTGGGGTTCCCCTCGCATAGGGGGAGTTCCCTGTTCTGCCAAATTCTCGACTCCTGCCGACCACGGCAATTTGTCCCGTCCAAATATCCCAACTCCCTTTTAATGCCCGCTTTTTGGCTAATTAACACCCTCCTTTTCCAAGAAGCACAGCTGCAGTGTGCAATGGAATGAACACAGAACTCCTTATCTATAGCAAATAACAAGAATTTATTGCTACAAACACAGCCACTCCCTGCAAGT
The DNA here is from genome assembly GCF_035046505.1 of Tiliqua scincoides. NCBI lineage: Eukaryota > Metazoa > Chordata > Lepidosauria > Squamata > Scincidae > Tiliqua > Tiliqua scincoides. The sequence continues at coordinate 58,977,411 of NC_089827.1, forward strand.
CCCCTTGTCCAGAGGCTTTCCCTCCCCAAAACTCCACTTAACTCCGGGGGTAACGTCTGAAGCCTCCAAGTCCAATCCGTCTCCAAAACACAGTCCAGTCTTCTGCAGTAGAGTTCCTCCTCTCCAGCAGTGTGTCTCCTCCAGCAGGGTCCTGGCAGTCCTCTCTTCCTGTAGGTCTGGGTCAGGTAGCCCTCTTGGTCAGCGTCCGGCTTCCGGCTGGGTCAGCGTCCTGCTTGACCAGCCCTTTGCTCCTTCTGAAGCTGCCTTTTATCCTGCAGCCCCTTGTTAAATCCAAATCCAGCTCAGCTGTGAGAAGTCCAAGTTAGGCTCAGCTGAGCCATCTCTTCAGTCCATTCAAAGTCTCATCAAGGTCAAATGAAGCTCAGGTGTCCATCAGAGTCTCCATTGGCCTTGATTGATTACAGCTGTGGAGCCAGCCCTGCCCTTCCCAGAGCTGTCAAACAGCTGTCAAAACATGGGATCACTGTCAACACCACATCATCCACCTGATGATCTTCTGATCTTCCATTACATTCCCTTTCTCCAATCTGGATCTTCCATCTCATTCTCAGCTTGAGGGGGTTCGAGTCCTGCAGTCATGAGAACTAAGACAACTAGGGACTTCAGTGGCAAAGCTGATTTATTGAGAAAGTTCACAAAAAAACTGCTGGTTGAGTCCTGTGTAAGATTTTTCAGTGACCCAGAAAATGCCAGAGATGCATTTGTAGTAAAAAGTATGGTTTTACTGAAAAACCCAAATAGCAAATGAGCATTTAGAATGAAACCAACCAGGCCCTTTTTGTTGCTACAGTCCAAGCCTCCTTTGACTTAATTCTGACTTCAACCTGCAGTAGAACCACTCCAGATTCTGGCCTGTTAGAACTATGAGGAGAACATGAAGTGGAGCTCTGATCATCTCATTCGAAAGATTTCTTTACTGGCCATGCCTACAGAACCCTCAGTAAGTATTTTTGTCTCTTGTACCTTTCATGGATCAGGCAACCTCCTTCTTCCACTGGAGGCAGTTCCTGTTCCTTGGGGGTTTTTTTTTGTTTTTTTAATCCTAGCATGATCCCAACTGGGCAATTAACCAATCAAACTCCAAGAAAAGTTTCATAACGTGCTTTCAGTTTGGGTAGGTTTGCAATTATGAGGCTCTTTTGTGTGCATACCATCTTTTTATTTAAGGACAAGATGTTCAACGTGCCCTCATCTCCTATGTGTGTTTTCCCCTCTAAAATAGCACCAAAGGGGAGGTGTCCTGATCCAGACTGGGACCATGGTATGAGTGGGGGAAGGGGGAATGGCTTTTAACCCTGTGTCATTGTGCCATTTTCGTCCATAAATTCTCCCCAAAACTTCCACTGTGCTCCAAATTTGAGTTGGGGGCCCCTCGAGCTACTCTTTTAAAGGAAAATACACGTGCAGGAGATAAGGATGTGTTAACAACTCTTCTAGTTTGACTTGAAAAATTCCTGGATAGCACACCGTAGCATTATCCATCCACTATATGCCATTCTATCTCTAAGGAACTGGAGTCTTTTCCAAAAAATGGCTGAAGGTATTCCAGATTTTCACGTGAAAAAGCAGGTGATGATAACAGACTGCATTATGTTAGATCACTATAGTCTCTGGGACTGATTCTCAAATGCAGCCTCTGCCACTTCAGAGCTTTATTAAGCCAGATTCCTCCTATAGATGATGACCTTCCAAAGGAGCATTCTCATTTGCCATTAATATTCCTAGTTCAATTACAGAACTAATTATTTGAAACTGAAAATTAATATTAGATAGCATTTGCTTTCACCTAAAAAAAAAATCCTCTCTAATTTCCCTGTCAGTATACTGTGTGTAGATAACGTCTCATTACAGTTATTTTGGTTAATTTAGCTGAAGATTTGCATCAACCCATAATTCCCCTCCCCACCCATGCCTATTCCGTCTGTACAGTACAGTAAGAGAATCAGGTTAATACTAGATCGAGGGACCAGGTCGGGCCAAACAACATGCAATGCTTAATATGTAGTTTGATTCCAGGGTGTTTTTTTTGGTAATAATACACCATGAGTATGTGTGTGTGATTGGATTGGGACCACATCAGGGGTGGAGTGAGGCCTCAACCCTTTTCCTCTGCCACAATACCAATTGGGCCCCCTGCACCTGCTTAATGTGCCCCCCACACACACAAGAGCTTAACTATGTGTTTGGCTCTTACTCTCTATACCTGACTACATAATCACTGCATGTTATTAGGGAAGCCAGAGGCTGACCAAAGAGAGCAGTCTCTAGTAGTTAGTGTTCAACACCTCTTTCCTGCTCTCCCCTTCACTGGGTCAGGGCGGGGGGAGGAAATTGGTAGATATCCACTGCCACATCCCAGACTGGGGAAACACCTCCCATCCCAGGTCATCCTTCTCCTTCCTACAAATGAATTAAACAAAATGATGAAGGGGTGGAAAGACGTATAATCAGCGGGCTGATGAAAAAAGCCAAGGTTTGACTGGATGGCCACAAGGAGCTCGCTTGACAACAAATGAGTGCAGTAACTAGTACCACCCAGCAAGGGGAGCCCTGCAGCTGCTTAAGAGAAAAGAAACTAAAATGCAAGTACAATGAACCCTCCATGTAAGGGACTCCTGGGTATGAGGGGTGTCCATTAATGCAAAAGGTCCATTAAATTCAAATACCCCTTTCCCCAATTAGTCCATGAAACTCTTAGACAGCTCCTTCTACCTTAGAAAGCTCCATAGGTGCTGCCACTGTGCTCTGTTGCCCACCAGGGTGCTTAGAAAGACCCAGATGGAGAGAGGGGCAACAGCACCAATGGAGCTCTCCAAGCTAGGTAATGGCTGGGAGGGGACGGGGGGGGGGAGGGAGGATTTCCTACTTTACTTTCCAGAGATGATGCTGAGTTGTCCTCCATTTTACCCTTGAGCAGAGCCCTTGCAGGATGAAGAGTTCCTCAGCAAGTGAACTGTCCTTAGAGTACAATGGCTGATGGCCAAATGGGCTCATCTGTGGGGTGTCTGCAGTGATTGATTCTCCTCTCCTGGAGAAAAAGGTTGAGCTCCTAAGCACAGTTTCCTGGGGGGAAGCCTCAATGAATAACTCAATGGGATTTACCTGGAGTGAACCATCTGGAAACAGGCTATAAGCAGCTCATGTATGAATCATCTCTGACTTTCTCCGTGCAGGCGGAGGCAAACACAGGTTATGGTGAGGTTTCCCTGCCCTGAGCACAATGCACACCAGGAGTATTTCCTCCCCTTCGGTACAACTGTGTGGATGTACTCCAGGATCCAAAGGTGGGCGGGAGGAAGGTCTGCCCTCATGCTTCTCTGCCTCTACCCAAACTATAGATTTGGTATGACTCATATTCCAAGCACTTGAAACCTGGAAGCAACCAAAGGGAAGCCTTGGGCTTTCCAAAGCCAGATCAAAGACTGTTTACAGTTGGAGATTTGGAAATCTTCCTTGCAGCCAATTGGCCTGGCAGCATGATGACTGTGGCTGCACTTTCTTTTCACCGGTACAGGAGCACATGATGAAGCAGCCAACTCTTTCCCTCCCTTTTCCCACAACCCGAGCGCATCAGTGCAGTGGGCTCATGTTATGCCACAGTTCCCAACAGCCATTTTCTGAGTAATAATGACTAAGTAAGAAACAGCCTTTTCTTACACAGGTGTCAGATGACACAGCTAGATAATTATGGGTCTGTAATGACAGTCTAGCTCCACCCACACCCATGAGCCAGCCAATCTTGCCCTTGCCTATGTCTGCTTTTGTTCTCCAGGTCTCTTTTAATATCGCACAAGTTCCAGACATGGAGAGCAGGCAAGATATTTATACCTCAGAGGTTTAGAGAGATGACGCTTCCATATTCCCCTGAGAATTCTGGGTGGATCATATAGAGGTGAAGAAGATGAATCTTGTGCTAAGGAATTAATGTTGCTCTCACAGGCAGCCATTTTGTTCTCTGTGCCAGTCAATCACTGGCATGACAGAAGGGGGAACGGTGCTCTCATGGAGCAGCTGCACAGATGCCCGGTGCTGGGGCTGGCCCATCCATGAGGCAGACTGAGGCAGCTGCCTCAGGTTGCAGATTGTTGGGGTGGCGTCCACCTTTCATAGCCCAGTCACCTCTATTGCTCCTCCCCTGGATTGAAAAATGAAGAATGAGACAAAGTGGAAGAAGCATGGCAGTGAAATGAGTGTTGGGTTAGAGCAGGGGTCTCCAAACGCTGGCCCGGGGGCCAGATGCAGCCCACAGAGACCCTCTATCCGGCCCGCGGCCAGCCTCTGATCCCCTGAGATCCTCTGGCACAGTTGACCAAACACAACCAGAGTTGTGCTTGTGAGGTGGGGGAATGGGGGTTCATTTTAGTGTGTGTGCTCTATTTCTTGGGCTGTGTTGGTGCTTGGAGAAATCCTAGACATTTGAGCCCATTCATTCATTCATTTCAGTTATTCATCTAAGTTCCAACTCTAATGTATTATTTAAATTTTATATTTAATTTTTTTTCCGGCCCTCGACACTGTGCCAGATATTTGATGCGGCCCTTCGGCCAAAAAGTTTAGAGACCCCTAGGTTTGAGCATTGGCGATGCTGTAGCCCACTACTCTCCTCTCCCCCCACACTTCCACTCCATGCCCTTCTTTCTTTTCCAATCCAAAATGTGGGAGGAGCAGAGACCGGCACACTGCCAGATCATGGGGGCAACCTTTGGCATGCTGCCACATGCTCTAGGGGGTCCTGGGTGACACTGCCTTGTTTGGAGAATGCGACTCACTGGAGAATGCAACGTGGTCAAGATTCTGTTGGGCCGCCACCCCTCAAACCCACTGTGCAGGGACAGGAAAATCCCCATATGATGTCTTTCATCATTTGATGATGATGATGCTTTTCATCATTTGAATGCGCTAATACATTGAAAGATACTGAAATGTAAAACGTATTTATTTATATTTTAAACCTACCAACTGAAACAAATTCCCACTTAAAAATATGTGTAGGTGGCATGTCTGAAGCAACTAATGGCGATTCTCAGCCCCATCTCTTTCCTGGCTATCACATTGTTTGGGGAATGGGGTAGAGGAGGGGTACCCCAGTGCTGCTGGCTTCTGCCACACACAGCATTCAGTGAGTTCCCAGCAGCACCCGGGTAAGAGGATGTGTTGTTCTTCCTCTGGCAGTGTGATGCTCCTGCAGGCTGCCAGTCCATAGGGATGGGCACTTGATACTAAACAATCAGCCAAGAAGTGGGTGTATTTTTTTTTCCACTTCTGTACCCACCAAGCATGCTGTGTGTTGACCTGCAGATCCTGCCAAGTCCATTTGTAGGCTCGGCATGGCCAAACCGATTGTGACACTAAATAAAGGAAAGCGAGAATGCTGATTTAACTAGATCTCTCCCGCCCTCTTTTTTTATCCTTCTTTAAGTGCAAACACCATCTGGCTCCCCTAACTCTGTCAGCTCTTCCAGTCCTGAGGCACTTTTTTGCTCTTCCTAATTACTGTCATTACACAGTGGGTAGCGATTACGGAAGGATGCTGATGAGAGGTACCAGGAAATCCCTCTCCCCCTATTGACTTGGTGCACAGAACTAACCAGCATCCTCCCTGCAGCCATTCAAGAAACAAGAAAAAAGAGAGATAGAGAGCAATGTACAAATTGTGAATACTTGGTGATGAGGGGAGTGGGAATTCTGAATATTTGGCATGGTGGGCACAGGACAGGAAAGGGAAGCTGGCAGTTCAGACAGTTAAATCAGTGCCAAGGAACCATTTAATATTCAAAAGCAGGAAACAACACACAGGCTTTTCAATTTACTGTTCTGCTGGTGTGGCCCACAGGGAGCAAAGAGGACCTCTAAAAGTTCTAAGCAGTAAGAGGCTCTGAATTGATTGAGAGAAACATATATACACAAACAGAAAAGGCGAGATAATTATTTCTAGGAATGAAGTCATCTGAACTTAACACTGAATAAAAAGCAGACTTTGCAAGGTTAAGGGCGGGGGGGGGGTACTGCTGAAAATGCATCAACCTGCTCCTGTCTCTGGGCTTTAGACTACCTTGCTATTTAAGGAGTTTGATTCCAGGAGAGAGGTTTACAGTTGCAATCCCATGCATTCTGGGGTAGAACTACATGCTACATGCAAATGTATATAGCAGCCTTGCAGGTGCCACTTCTGCTAGGGAAACCAACTTTTAGAGGAGGTGACTTGGAGCTGCTGAGAAGTGATGGAGGGAGAGGGTGCTTAACTTTTTTTCTGCCAACACTGCTTTGCTTCCAACTTCCCCTCCCCAACTTGCTCTTCTCCCTGCAGGGTTCCAGATGCATGTTTGCAAGGATAACCATGCATCTTCATGGGGGGGGGGGCGAGAAGTTGCGGAGGAGAAGCAGGGGAGGCAAAAGGCAAGCAGTCCTTGCTACTTCTTTGTTCCAAGTAACCTACAACAAGCTTTTGTACATTTCTAATGTGTAGTTTTGCCCTTGCTTGACAGAAAGCCCCATTGATTTCAGCTGGATTTACTTTCGGTTAAATATGGACTGGAGTAAACTGCAAGTATGCACATTGCTCAAAGGTTGGTGCATCCTTGGATCAAATGAGTTGTTAATTCTGGCAGTAATTGTCCTATTAGAATATTAATATGAACAGTAGAACCTCCAAAGTTGACCACCTCTCTATATTGACCACCTCCTTAGGTTGACCTAATTTTCACAGTATGGACAGTCACTGCATATACACTATGGGAGACCAACCTCTCTGTATTGACCACCTTCATAAGTTGTATCTTGACCACTTCGACCATTGCACAGAGTATTAATTTACCCTTCCTAAGTTGCCCACTGAACGCTAACAAGGAAGCAAGACAACAGTTAGCAACATAAAAAAATATAAAGATGAGTACTTTGAGAGATACAGTAAGGAAAACGGAGGCCTAGAGCAGAAAAGAAAGAAAACTTTGCTTGATGAAGGAAATGAAGCTACTTTATGCTGGTTCAAACAAATGAGGGCAGTGAACGCCAGAATCTCAAGGCCAATGATCCAAGAAATTGCTAAGAAGTTTGTGCAGGAATTTGGAGTAGAAGATTTCCAAGCATCAAGTGGTTGGCTTGAAAAATTTAAACTGCGACACAAGATCTCCCTGAAAGTCTTGTGTGGTGAGTCAAATGAAGTTCTGGCAGAAGTTGTTGAAGAATTCATTACTAAGTTCCCGGACTTTGCAAGAGGCTTCAAAGACAATGACATTTTTAATGCTGATGAGTGTGGATTCTTTTTCAAAGCAATGTCTGATAGAAGCCTCGTCATGAAAGGTGACAAATGTAAGAGCGGAACCTGCAATGAACCTGATCCAGAAACAATATTCCAAGCAATATTGTCCAAAGTACAGCCCAGCAGAGAAGTGAAGGACACACCTGGGGAAGAAGAAAGTGAGGACGACATGGACGCAGAGATTCCAAAGGAAGGGGATGTTGGGCATCTGATAAAACAGTTGAATTCATATGCCGGGAAGCCAGGCATGTTGAATGGGATAGCCAGCATTGATAGTGCATTCTCTTCTGATCTTTACACAAAAAAGAAGCAGCAAACCAGGACTGACTCTTTTTTTAAAAAAAGAATAATAATTCACATACAGTATATGTGTGTATGTAATTCTGAATGCATTTTTTTTCTGTATCATCACTGTATTATTTAGGTATGATATCTGTAATAAAGACTCTAAAAATATTATACGTACAGTATCATATATTTTTCCGTATGTTGACCACCTCCCTATGTTGACCAATTCCTCCAGTCCCTTGGGTGGTCAACTTAAAGAGGTTCTACTGTAGATCATTGGAATTGTCTCAGCATCAAAGCTCAATTAAATGAAGGTTTAAAGGAAGAAGGGAGTGGCAGGAGTTCACTGCATTTGTGGTGGCATGAGTGAAACTCCATCCACTTCCCACTTCCACACAAATGATTTTCTAGACAAGATCACCATAGTTCATCACAAATTATTTTATTAACCCAGAATAACTCCTGCCCCCTAGCCCCAAACTCATAATCACTACTTGGAGTTAAATCAAAGCCCCACAGAGGTATTTATCAATGAAGTGAGGAAAAGCCTACCCATTATCCCTAATTAGCCTATTAGTCGGATCATGCTAATAAAAGGATTGTCTACCTGTGGGTAATAAATTTGTGTTAAAAACTCTTGGGTGTGCTTTCTTAGAATCTGGAAATGAAGGTGCAGACAGAGGAAAAGGTATGGAAACCTGACCTAGAACCATGCATGAAGGTCAACAGTAGTGACAACAAAACACTTGCAGTACACACCTTTCTTTTGTGTAAATCCTGTATTTATATTCCATTCCTGAACTTCCACACAGCTTAATGACTGTTCGCAAAAGAAGGACCAAGGAGTGGTGCCTCTTCCTATGAATCCTGAAAACTTATTCCAGTAAAGTTTTGCTGCTTCTCTACTAGACACTCTGGCTCAGCCTAAAAAATCAGTCACTAACTTGAGTAGGCCATTTTTGCATTGCTTGAGATGGTGGCCAGCTACAGGTATTGGAAAACCAGGAAGAGGAGACAAAAGTCAGCCAGGCACCAATCTTAGTATGTAGTTTGTGTCTCTACCTAAGACACTCTTTTTAGTTATGCTTGTGGTGGAGGGGCGCCACCTGGTGGTAGGTGGGTCTCCTCTGTCTATATGTTGAGGAGTGTTGGAGGTTTGCAATCTCATCTGCCATCTATTCTTCTGTGGTGATGTAGTAGTAGTAGTAGTAGCAGTAGTAGTAGTAACTTTATTGTCATTGTGCTACAGCGCAACGAAATTTATGCACCTTTGAGATACAAGCATAAATATATACTACAATTCCAACAATCACACTCTACAAACTCACCCACACATTCTATACAACATCCATCATAATATAAAAACAGTATAACAGACCATAATGCCCAGGAACATGGTAACAACTATATCGCCTCATTCAACGTAATTATGGCTGTGGGATAAAAACTGTGATATAGATTTGTAGGGTTTCATAATAAGCTACAGTTGGGGAATTAGAAAAGTGGTGCTTTCTACAGCTGGGAGTCTTACTGACCATATAATGAAAAGGCACCATGAGAGATTTTTTACCTGTTGATCTGTCCTGTTAACCATGCTTGTCTTTTCAAGGTGAAAAGGTCACAGGGTTTCCTTTTTCCACTGAAGCAATTCAAAACTTCCACCAAGGAAGAAATTCATTTAAAAACCATGTTCTCCAAGCTCTAGGGCTGGAGAAAGATAAGCTGTGAGCAATAGGAAGTGCTCTAGTCACACTGTGGGTTTTTTTTAACCCCATCTTTTTGTAGAGAAGAGTTTCTCTCCCTCCCCCTGAATTTATCACCATCAGATTGAATTTTGTCAAACTTTCCTTATGCTGTAGATCGGCCACCTGCACAAACCCCATAAAGACCTTTTGCGTCAAGCTTAGTTTTGAATGATGTATCCAGACAAACAGTAAAGGACAGGGTGGGAAGGTCTCTGTCTTGCTCATGAAGAGGAAGTGAAAAAATGCTTGTGGAAACTCACGCAGAGAGGTGAGAGCAGCTGTGACCACACGCATCTCTTCTACCCTGGGCAATTCGCACACAGACAGATGCACCATGAGGTGATCGGGGTCAGATTAAAATCCTTGCTGGCATGACAGCAAGAAAATCACAGAGGTGTTTGATGGGCTATATCCATAGCTGGAAAGGATCTAGCTAATCCTCAGATATAAAGATCAGTTTCCTTATGAGCCCTTTTGGGGATCAAAAGGAAAGGATATCAACCCATAGCTAGCTAGATTGACCAGGCATGTAAATTCACACCAGTAGATGGTTTTGTCAGAACCATTTTCTCCCAGATTCCAGGCTTCATTTTCTTGTATTGTTATATGGTGCATATTTTTTATTGTGCTGTGATAAATACTTATTGGTTATTGATTGTTATAGGAGCTCTTGTTAGAAGAGCATTCTTCATTTCTCCCCTACCTTCTTCATTGAAAGAACCAAACTGCAGCCACATTGGGATTCAGTTAAAAGTTAGCTTTGCCAAACATGGATTCAGTGTTCATCATGAAGTGCCTGTTGGCTTAAAGGCTGCCAAGACCTCCTCTTTGACTTCCCCTTTCTTTTAGAGTACTGGTAATTAGGAGAACAAAGGGTGTGAGAGCTCGGTGAATGCAGGGAGAAACTGACCCACTAAGTACCAAGCCTGATGAAGGACTGGAATGCAGACAGATAATGACAGATACATACAGGTTGTAAGTTAACATCTCCCTCTTTGAGGAGAAGAAAGACACTCTTTGAATGTGAGATAATGGTGCAACATCTCAACCAATTAGCAGGAAAGCCTCCAAAACCAGATGTACTTCATCAAGCCCCAAGGATGTGAAGGCCAGAGGACATATGCTGGATTACTCAAGCAGACAGACCCCTCTGACCTATAGAGGACAGGCTTATCAGAACTCAGAGGTGTGAAGGGCGTAACAGAGACTGGCATGCAATTTTGTTCCTGTGAGAAGCAAGCCAACCCAGGAGTGAAAATTTCCAGGCTACGAGACAAAGGCCTGAGGAGCCAGCTTAGAAGACAGGCTCTTTGGGAAGAACTGCCTCCAAGGGTATAGAGGGGTGAATTCAAGGGAGCAGAGGTAGAAGTTTTTGTCATCCCTTCTGCTCCCCAGTATGGACTGGGTAATGTCCCATTGATGGAATTTGGCCACCTGAGGAAGAGGGAGAAGAATTCTGCCACCATGCATTTTTCCAGTCCTGATGTAAAGAATAATGTATTGGCCAGGTCTGAATGTGTGTGAGTGTGCAATAGTTTAGCATTATTTTATGTCAAGTTATGATCAATAAACTGGTTTAATTACTGTTGTTGGCTGGAGGTAACTGCCCCTCTAGAGTGGATAAGACTTCCCTTTCCTTGGTGATGGTGGAGCTGAGATGGCCCAATCAATCCTCTCTGCTTCTTCCACCAAGACAGGCCCAAGTGAATGCAGGCTTGTTTTGGATGTAACCCTTTCTCACCCTCAGGAGCCACCCACAGTCTCATCCATGTGCACCTCTTAGTCCAGACAGCATGCCCTCCTGCCTCTCTGCCCCATCTCAGTATTTTTTCTAGGGTCCTAATAATTTGAGATGGAGGAGATAATTGATATGCAAGTGACAGATTTGGCAAGGAGGAAAAGGGTCAAAGGAGATATCTGCAGGCAGTATTGGCTAAAGGCTGGCTACTGTCAGAGGGAGAATGCTGAAGTAGGTGGACTGACAGAGCAATCCTAGGCATGTCTACTCAGAAGTAAATCCCAGTGGGGCTTACACCCAGGAAAGTGTGGACAGACTTGCAGCCTAAGCCTGATCTAGCAAGGCAATTCTCAGATATTTTGCATATCTGCCCCATGAACTTCCCCTTTGAGTGTGTTGAGTTTTGCCACAGGATATGAATTTATAAAAATGACTAAAAACCTTCACACAACTCCCCTCCTGTACCTGGCCACATCATTGCATCCTGTTAAATGTTGTTGTGAAACTGAAGCTGCATTTCTTGATATATGATGAACTAGTTCTAAGCCACTGTTTGCATGGGGTGTCAGTCGCTGCAATAAGCTCCAGTCTCTGTCCAAGGTCCTGCTTGACTCGAATTCCTGCAGATCTCACACCTCATTGCTTCCATACCCTGCAGTTCTGCTGCTTGTGTTTCCCCTGGCTGGGGAATGAGCAGCAGATTAAGTATGGCCAAACCAAAATGTATTGGAAATGTATATGTGGTCCAGAAGTCAATGTTTTGTGCAGCCCATGAGCTTATAATACAGCCTGAGAATATCAGTTTAAAAAAAAAATGTCTCTAGCCCTCATGATTGAAAACATAATTGCAATGAAAGCCCAATCCTAACTTGTGCTGGCACAACCAGGACACATGGCCTATGCTGAATCCAGTACAGTTTAGGAGGTGGCTGGAGGTTTCCCTTAACCAAGTAAAACCCCAGCCTTCCCTATGGGGCTACTCAGATCCTCACCTGATATTTAGCTGGTGGAAGTCTGAGCAGCCCACTGTAACACCGGAAGGCCTGGGACAGGGATTACAATACTGCGAAGGAGGCCTCTGCCATTTCTGCCTCCTTCCAGGCCTGTCCTACTCTCGTTCTGCTCTTCCCTTGCCCTGAAACACCCCCTCCCTGCCTCCAGAACACCCTTCCACCACCATCTCCCAGCCCCTGTGCCACATGGTGTGAAACTCACCTCTGCGGGTAGCCCTGGGACTGAAAGCTGCACTGGTGGGGCAGTGCAGGCTTCTGTGCAGAAGCTGCTTACTTGCTGGGTGTTGGAACATGCCTTATAGCATGTTTGCAACACCTAAGCCCACACAGGGACCGTTGTGCTGGCAGAGCTCCAATTTTGAATTGTGCAATGGGTCTTATAGGATTGGAAAGTAGGTAGAAAAGAATTTCACCAAGAATTTCATATGCTGAAGGGCCGATTCAATTTGGGGCTAAGAACTTTTCACTGAGAGCATCAGGAAATAAAGATCGATTGAGGTATGTATGCCACATTTGGATTCTGTTATATTACCTCTCATGAAAGTAGGTAACCTTCCAGCTCATGACAAAATATCTCCAAGATGGCCCTTAGTGATGAAAATAGCTTTTGCTTCCCTCTTAAATGTTCACTCAGTATTTTTGTTTTGTTTCCTTTATCTTTTTTCATTTGAATTTCTCTCCATTCCCACCTCTAGCAATAAGCATATTTAATAACTGACCAGTACCTTGTGGAGTGAGTTGAAAGCTGTAGCAATTAAGGCAATGGTGCATGTGAGATCAAAGCAATAATTTTATTTCTGTAGACATTCCTCTCACCTAATTTCTCCTGCTGCAAATATCACGAAGAGAGGAGAGTCTTAGGAACACTCTTCTTAGGAACACGGATGGGACTTACTGGCAACTGGGACCGCTTCAATTACATTTTCATATGGAAAACAAATTTACTTTTGGTTACTGAGCAGCAAACCTTTAGCATTTGTGTCCATCCATCATCCTTCTGGCATCCTTCTTTTCTGATCAAAGGAACTTACATGAATTTGAGGGACAGCTTTGAGTCTCAGCCCTTTTAAATCTGCTGTTATGGCAAGCCCTCACTGGTTAAGTAGTCTTGGTGGTCACCAACACAGTTGCCCCAAGTTCAGTTGCTGGCAGAGGAAAAGTGTGATTGCACTTTTTATCACAGGAAGACAGGGAAGTGGCCTCAATGACATCGCTTCCTGCCTCAGCAATACAGTGGACATTTCTCTCTAAGATGTCATTTCTGGCAGTTTTTGCTGTACCATTTGAATGTGGGCATGTAGGTAGCACAGGACTCTCTTTTCCCAATAGGTTTGGGCTTTTGTGGACTTGATGCTCCAAAGAAATTATGCAGTTTTCATTTTCTAAAAGAAAAACAATAGCATGAGTAATGTACAAGTAGTAAAGAACTGTAGACTAAGAGGTTCAGGATGCAGTGAACATCTCTCTCTCCCCCCCTAGAATCCAAGTGAAGCAAGGAGGGTCATGATGGCAGTGACGGAGGACAAAAAAATCCCTCCTGAGGGACCCTTCTCCATGAAGGGTCTCTCCATGCTGAACCTCAGAACAACCCATTCCCCAGCATCTGAAAGCTTCAGCTACACATGACTTCCAAGGTGTGATGTGGCAAAAGGAAAATCTTTACTCAGTTTAGTAGAATATGATATGTAAGGGGAAAAGTGGATCCGAATTCCTCCTCTCCTCCCATGTTGCCCAGATAGCTACCTAAAGTCTGGTCCTCAGGCAGGAATTCTCCTGGGCTGCCACAGGATATCCTGTGTTTCAGCCACACATGTAAGAAGAGGGTGGTAGGGAGGAGTGGAGAACTCCAAAGAACAGTACCCCTGACAGAATGCTATTGAAAGGAGGAAAAGGTTCACTGATACCAAAATATTCAGAGTGAGGACCAATGACTCATGGAGCATAGGACTGTTTTGGTGATAGAAACAAAATGTTGAAAGTCCCATAAGACAGAAAAAGAGCCCAACCACTCTACTAACATGTGTTGGTTTTATATCACTTTAAACTCTCATGGCTTCTTCTCCCATGTCTTCAGAAGTACAGTTTGTACAATGCTGAGAATTCTCTGTTAAAGATCTCTAACCACCCACCCCACTAACCGAACTGTTGTTCTGAGAATACCTGGGGAGAGGGAGAGGGAATGAATATTATTAACCTTTAAAAGCCCAATCCTATCTGCAGGACTTTGCTGGTGGAACGTGTAATCTGCTGGTGGAAGTGCCTGGATCCTGGTGCATGATGATTCCACACTCACTGATGCCACTGGCAAGTTCAATAAGGCTGGCAGTGCAATCGCTGGTGGCCATATGCACTCACCAGTGGCAAAAACACTGTCTTCCAGTGTCAAGTGAGTTTGTGGTGGATGGGGGAGGACCAGAGGAGTTCCTGGATGGGTAGTGGGGAGGAAGCAGAGCAGAGAAGAGACAAGAGGGGTGGATCTGGCAGCAATGTCATATGCCGAAATCTGTTCCCTCTTTGTAAAACTTCCTTGTTCTTTGAGTCTTCCACAGAACATACTGTAACAACCACCATTGAAAAATGGTGGTTTAGACTAAACCTGCCTATGTAATCCTCCTTAAATGCTGTCTAAAAAATAGAGAAAGGTGGTATATAAATGCTGGTGTGTGTGTGTGTGTGTGTGTGTGTGTGTGTGTGTGTGTGTGTGTGTGTGTAAGCCCCACATGATCCTCAGTAGATGATAATGTTGATAATTAATAATGTTCCTGTTCTCAGACCTTTTCATGCAATCACCAACAAATTTATCCTGTCATATGTACAACACTGGGACTATGTGAGAGACCCACAGTGCAGTGGTGTAGCTAAGGAGATGCAGGGGGTAGCAGTCGCACCGGGCAACAAGCTTTAGGGGGGCAACAAGCTGAGCTTGACACTAGTGGCCAAAATTGTGAAAATTTTGGTATGTACGAATAATACCATCATGTTATACATCATTGGAAAGGTAATTTAATGCAGCATACAATGAAACAAACCACATTAGAATACCTGTTTTCTATCAAAAGTTATGGCCAATTAACCAGAAAACGAAAACGCAACTTCCTTAAGGAACAGAAAGTGGATTTCTTTAACTCAAAACTGACCTATAAGACTGATTGTTCTGAGAGCCAATGAGATATTGTTATGATACAGCATGGAACCAATAAGGTGTTAATATGAATCAGCTCTCATTTCCATGTATCATAATACAGTTACTCCTGCTAACTTGTAAAGAGGTACTTTTTCAAGTGGTACTCCTCTTATATTTAGCAGGGAGAGAATAACCATCCATCTTCACCCCAGCACAGTGTCTCGAACCAATAAGGGACACACATTTTATTTCTTTACTTAATTAAATTTGATTTTGTCATGGAGGGGGGGCTACAAAATCTTCTTTGATCCCAGGTAGCAGATAGATGCCTTAGCTATGCCACTGGCTGGTGGGAGGTGGCAGATCAATTGGGTGTGAGCTGCTGGGGGGAGGAGGCAGGTTTCTCCCAAATCTGCACTTTTTAAAAGCCCGGGTGTGATGTCACTTCTGGTTGTGACATCACTTCTGGGGCATCATTTTGAGCTCTACATATTCATTAGCGATGTCATTGCCACAGTGGATTAATGTCTGCTGTAGGAAAGATTGGTCATCCCTACCTTCACAGTCTTCTTTAGCAGCCTGTTTCATTCTCTGTCTTCTCTTGTGTTTCTGGGTTGCAAACCACAGCACTGCAGCTATGATCAGAACTAGTCCCACAACAGCATAGACACCAAAGACAAAAGCTGAGCCTCCCTGGCCTGTGGATTGGGCTGCTGGAACTTGAGTTTCTTGGCCTGTAGTGGACACCACTCCGAGGATGGCTTCTGGGAAAGAAAACAGAGGCTGACAGTGACCCATGTCAAAGGAATTCGCCTAGAATGAGATTTTTTTTGATAGGTTTCCATCTGATGCATCATTCCAGCCTTGTGACAAAAATGGTCTCTATATAAGGAAAAGTCTGTGCTTTGACATTATCAAGTGATGGCTTCTCCCATGCTTTAACCTTACCCTAGGCCTCTTAGTGAGTACCCCCCCAATCTGAAATATGGCAGGTGGGAAGGATGGGGGGGAGTTTCTTGGTTGTGGTGCCATATCTCTAGAATTGTCTGTCCAGGGACACATGCTTAGACAGTTCGTATCTCCTTCCAAAAACAAAACAAAAAAACCCCGCGCAATCCTAACTTCGTGCTGCACCAGCATAGGGTGTTGCAAACGTGCTGTAAAGTAGGTCGTGACACCTGGAGAGTAAGATGTGCTGGCGAGAAGAAGTGCCAGAGCTGGATCTGAAAAGAACACCCGACAGAGCAGGGAAGCTTCCACCAGGTAGCACAGTGGCAGGGGAGGGTGGGAGGAAGATGGAGATGACGTGGATTGGGGCCAGTGGGTGGGATCAGCAGTGTTAGTGCACACCAAATCCTATTCCCCATCCTGGACTTGAATGCCCCACACTGGGCAGCTTGAACTTGTGCTAGAGATTTTGCTGGCACAGATTCAAGTATCCCCATTGTGCAGGCTGGGGTTTTGCCCAGGGTAAGGGGATGAATATCCCCTTACCTCCAGGAAACCTTCAGCCTGCTCCTTCCCAGCGCTGGATACAGCATGGACTGAGTGGCTCTACTGTGCCAGCGCTGCTTAGGATTGGGCTGCCTGACAGTTTTGTCCAGAAGGTGTTTAGCACTCATATTCATATGGATCTTCATAAACAAGGACAAGAAACTTGCTTTGCTAACAATGAAAGGTGAAATTGTTGGGAAGCTGAATTCTGTATCCAGTACTGACTTCTGCTCTTTCAAAGTACAATCATTAAATACATATAGCCCCTGATATGGCTAACACATGTTAAATCTAATGAACAGATTAGGGGAAAAGTGAATAAAGATTAGCTGTTTGCCCTTTTTCATAGGACTAAATACTGTGAGAAACCCACAAAATTTAGTAGAGAACTACAGTAATAACTTTCCATAACAGTGCTTCCTTTAGTGCTCCTTGTCCTGTCATAATTGACAGCTGTTGTAGCCAATGGTGTATTCTGAGCACAGCGAACCAATTGGCACCAGTTTTCTGCTTTAACTTTATGTATCCTATAGTGCTGTTTCAAAACAGCACTTGACTTTCCAGTAATTTATCCCCCATGTTATAGGAAGTATTACTGTAGGTCAATATATATATATATATATATATATATATATATATAGGGAAATTTATAACATCTGTCTTCATGTTTGAGATATCTCTAAACTCCTTATAAAATGCCACCACCAAATGCAGCAAATGGTGATCGGGGCCTCATTAAGAACTGGTATTGTTAAAACTGTCAAAATATCTGGATCAGACTGGATTCTGTGCTTGCTGGCCTGTTCTAGCATTTAGTATTACTAATCAACCAGGCCGGAGAGGACAGGAAAGCGTCATAGCCTACACATGAACTCACACGATGGGCCAAATGACACATTTTTAGCAGGAACTGAACCAGAAGAGAACCTTTCAAGCCCCGAAACAGCTGTAGCAGGGAGATTTGGTGCAGGAGCATTGTGCACGATGACTCGTGGTGAATATTTTCCCCTCCACCATTTGCACGCAAAACGTTGCTAATGTGGCATGAGAGTGCAGCACATGGAAAGTGGAGCGTCCACTTTCCCATTAGCTTTTATGCTAAAATCTCATTTCCAGAGCAGCTAGAAGCAACTATTCTTGCCTGTACCTGCTTTAGGGGACAATTTTCAACGTGGAAATGGTGGAAGAGGAAGTGTCAATTCCTCTCATCATGCACCATGCTCCTATATGAAACCCCCCCCCCCCCACACACACACACAGCTCTTTGTGGGCTTAAAGGATAACTTCTGAACTACTTTCTGACTTATGTCTATCTGCTAAAGACCAGTTGGAGGTAACACATAGTTTGGCCCAAAAGCTACCCTATTTTTTTCCTTCCTGGAAGTTCCTGATTTGTCCTTCTTTCAGTGCTTCCCACCATCCAAGGCTCTTGACACCATCCTGCCCCATCACACAGTACTTATAGACTCAAGGAATGTCAGAGTTGGAAGGGACTTTGACAATAATCTCCAACTCCCTGTTCAGCACAGGTGACTAATGTCTAACTACGTAGTAGATAAAGTACTAAGTCCAGTTCTTTACAATACATATGGTGCACCCACATGGAGGGTGCTTGGGTTCAGGGAACTAGGTGGCATAGCAGGTAAAAGAATGAGCTGTGAACAGTTCCAGGTGAAAATCTCATCTAACTATCAATGCATTGAGGGGGCTTTAGGCCAGCCACTATTTCACAACCTCAGCATTTGAGGATGGGTCCCTAGCTAGGTAGTAGAACATCTGCTTAGTATGTAGAAGGTACCATAGTCAATCCCTGGCATTTTGGGCTAGGATGGGAAAAGACCCCTTACTGGAACCCTGGGGGGCTACTGAGACTCAACATGGTCAATTCTGAGCTAGATGGACCAGTGGTCTGACTTGGGATAAGGTGGTTTCACATGTTAACATATGTGTCCTCCAGCATGGAGTTAACCCATTTCTGCCCAGCCCACAGGTGTACACATTTGATCCCTGTTATGTATATGCAGTGCTGGACAGAAATGGCTTAAGCCATTAATAGGGGTCTGTGGGCCTAGTGTACAGAGTTGTTTTAAGAATCAGAGATAATGCATGTGACGTACTTTGAGTACTCAGGCAAAGCATGATGATCTCAGCCACAGGAGACCCAGAAACATTTCAGCACATGGGAGATGTATCAATTGTATGCCAGTCATATACAGTATGTCCTAATTCCTTGCCTGCTTGAGAAACAAGGTATCGGTGCCACAGTCACAGGGTGACACAGTCTGCACAAAGGAAAGTGTGATGTTGGCTTAAGGAAAAGGATAGCTGCCCCTGTTCATTAGAAAGATGTTGCACACTACCCATTCTACGGATCCACCAGGTCGTGCACTTAGGAAGTCCCAAGTGGATGCACCGTCACTGACTGTCCCTCTTGACAATCCTGCAATGGAGGTCATTATAATTCTCATTTTGCAGATGAGAATCCAAGACTGAAAGAGAACAATTCACCAAGGCGATGAAATTTGCAACTAGACCTCCCACGCAAACCAGTATTAGAGCCCACTGTTGCTCTTCCTCAGATGGAAGAGTTTTAACATTTTATTTTCCTGCTCTCATTTCCCCCATTTCAAACATGGGAATCTCTTCTAGGACCATCCCATCCATGAGGCTGACTGAAACAGTTGCCTTGGTGTCATGAATATGTACAGTTTAGGCCTAGGTTAGCATGTGAAGCCTGAACCAAACTAAGTCAGTAACAGAGAAGTGGCTAGCAGTTCCTAGCTGCAAGAATGTGAGTAAACAAACAAAAAGATTGTTGTCTCTCCTTTGCTGGCCAGAAAGGACAGACAACAAGAATTACAACCCATTGGAATGTTTAACACCTCAGTAGACGGAGGGGCACCTGATCAAGCGGAATGGAATGCAGCTATGGATCTCCACTTGGGAGGGGTAAGAACTAGGAGGGCTAGCAACCAGACCCACTCGGAGAAGGTTCTGTCCTCAAAAGTTTCTGACTAGACAGACTAAATAATTTGGGGACAAAGGTTCAGAATCCTGCCTAGCCATTCAGCAAGCTACCAAGTGCTCATTGAGGTCTAGTAACTTGAGGATTGAAGCTTTAATTGGAGAAAGAGCTCAGTGCCTGCAAGGGATAGAGTTAAGCCTAGAAGGTTTCAGTATCCCTGGACTGAGGCACTGGCACAAACAGGCTGGTGGCAGTACTACCGGACAGGGGGGCCTTGAGGGCTTTAGGGTTTGAGAACCAAGAACTCTGAGCACCCCAAACCCCCCTAAGTTTGTGACACTTGGGTGGCAGATTGGTGCATGTGTGTGGGGGAGGGGGAAGGACCCATCTGTGTTTGTCTCCATTGCTCCTCCTGTTTCTCCCACTCTCTGGATTGGAAAAGTTGGAGAAGGACAGAGCAGAAGAGGAAGTGTGGAGGAAAGGACAGTGGGCTGTCCTTTCAGAGAATCAGAGCCATTCTAGCCCACCATTCTCTTCCACACTTCCTCTTCTGTGCCATCCTCTTCTTTTTCTAGCTCAGGGAGTGGGAGTAGCAGAGGCTGTCACATCACTAGGTAAAGAGGACACACACAGCATTTTCACTCCCTCAGGTGCCAAGAAAACTTGGGCTGACCGTGATCTCTTCCCACTAGTATCCCAAGGATCTGCTTCCCATCAACCAAGGCCATTTGGGCCCCCGTTTCCTTCCCATCCCTCCCATCCACAAGGAGATAGTTTGTCATTCTTACTTGTCTCTTCTGTGCCTCTGTGCAGCTTTGCACAGTCGATGCATTGTTTGATCAAGCGGTCATAGCACGAGTGAGGCCAAGCACAGGTGCTTGTGGTCCTTGTCGCCTTTCCAGCACCTCTTTCCATCGTTTTGCAGCTCACGCATTGTTTGATCAAGCGGTCGTAGCACAAATGAGGTGGAGCACAGGTGGTGCTGGTGACCTGGCTGCTTCTGTTCATACAGGTCACACATTTTTTGATCAGGCTGTCATAGCACAGGTGAGGGTGAGGACAGGTGGTGGAATTGCTGTTGCTATTTTTCATGTTGTTCCAAGGTTGGTTTTTAAAAATCAGGTTGCCGAGGCTTAGCGGCACAGCTAGTCACACAAATGCTGCCCAAATGGGAAATCACTGAGCCTCGAGGCCTCAACAGAGTCAGCAACTCTCCCTTGAGGTTTCACTTCCTCCAGGCAACCTGCTAAGAAGGGGAGGAGGGAACAACTTGCCCAAGCAACTCCCCTTCATTCTGTACCCAGAGGCCATATGTTCTGGTCCTTACAACTTTCGCTTTCTTTGGCATTGGGCTCCATTGCAGTAAGCATGGCTGACCTTTGGTCAGCTAACCTGTTTGTGTGCAGTGGTCTGCAGTTGCACACTCAGTGGAAGGAATTCTCTAATTTTAAGGGCCTAAATAGTGATATCTGTACAAATAAGAATAAAGCTCCAGATATTTGTATAATACTAAAATAGTGTGGTTATATTCATTTCACTGGCTCCAAATGCCCCTCAAGGATGCACAAGGGCAAACACATATTCCCAGCATTCTGACAGCATGCTGACAGCAAAATATTGTTGGGAAAATGCAATTACAGCCAGCATGCGTCGTTTTCGAGAGTTAGGTTCTGAAGTTAGTACATATGTTGAAAATCACATAAAGTTACCCTGAAAGTTGAAAAATATGTAACGTCTCTTTAAAAATTAAAATCACAGTACCAGAGACATGCAGGCACTGAGACAACTGAGGGAACAGCAGATTCATTCTCCCATCTCATGCTCACACCAGGACTTATACTTAGTGAGTGGAATGTCAGGCAGAATCACCTGCATTATTAAATGCAGTTATGATTAAAACAGCTCTCTCTCTGTTTGTTTGCTGTGTGTATGCTTGAATTTGCACAGGTTAAATGTGCATAAGATTCAGGCTGAGTGCATTTGTCCTCACTTAAGTAGTGTCACTGTGAGATTTGGAATGCTGCAGTCTGGCATGTTACAAGTTCCTATTGGACATTGCTAACGAGATCATTGAGGACTAGCAACACAACACCCTCTACTTTTCTCTTTGTGTTGTACCAGTATAGTACTTAGCTTCAGAAAGTAGCTGAAACTGACTAATCACTCAAGGCAGTGTAGAGACAAATAACTTGTCAATTTCTTATGAATACCAACAACCCTTCTGTGAGTCTTCTGTCTTTGCCTTGAGACTTCAGCTGTATTCCCTGAAAAGTGGAATTTTCATGCTATTGCTAGTCAGTTTCAGCTTTCCCTCTTTACAGCCTGAGTGCTAGATAAGACCTTGGTGTCACAGCTGACAGGATCAATTTAGATTGGGCAGGCAGGATTGATGTTCCACAGCTGGCAGCACTATCTACAATCTGAAATGTTTTAAGGCCAGAAGACCATACAGTCATCCTGTGATCAAATGACAGAGGTGGAAGAAAGCACTCAGAGGACATAAAACAATCTGGATCTTCCACACATTAATTCCAAAATAGATTAACTGCCATAACCCACATTAAGGTGCATAGGAAGATGTCCCAGTCTGAGTCTACCTGAACTCTGCAAATGTTCATGTGCTTGAAATCTGGATCATAAAATACCAATTCAAGGACAAAATGGAAAACAGGGAAATTTAAGTGTAATTTACAAAAAGGCATAGGCTTCATCTTCCATTTTTATTGCAGTGATAAGGGATTTTTGCTTTGTAGTATTGGTTTTGAAATTAATTTTTTCAAATACAATAAATTAGTCATCAATTCATCTTTCAAAACTGGGTGATTAATGAACTAATTTTTTTAATCAGTTGAGAGCCTTACTCTTCATTTTTATTTTTGCTGAGTAGAGGAGTTTTTTTTTTTTTTTGCAAGCAATGTAATCAATCAAATAGGTGTGATTGATTCGTCAGTTGTTCTAGTCTATGACCATGATAAATAAAACAATTTACCTATTACATCTGATACTATTAGAAAAATATCCATGATTTGTGCAATTAGTTTTTGTCATGAAGAGATGGAAGAATTTGGCATTATTAGCCACAGAACATGGGGTTTGGTTTGTAGTGAGTCATGGCTTGTAATTATGTTAGGTGTCGTGATGTGAATTCAGTCAAGTAGAACCACATAGCCTATAAGAACATAAGAACATAAGAACAGCCCCACTGGATCAGGCCATAGGCCCATCTAGTCCAGCTTCCTGTATCTCACAGCGGCCCACCAAATGCCCCAGGGAGCACACCAGATAACAAGAGACCTCATCCTGGTGCTCTCCCCTACATATATATATATCTCCCCTATATATGCTATAGTAGTGAACAAGGAATTTGGGGGACATTATCTATGGAGCTCAGGTTATTTGTCCTCCAAGTTCATTATTCCACCACCACCAATCCAAACAAAAAAACAATAGAGAAGATATCTGGCATGCTATTTCCTAAATCATTTTGGCTCCAAATAATACCTTGTGGCTCCTTGGCTGATTGATACTTTGCCTCCTTCCACAGTATTGTCTCTTCAACCTCCTGTTTCTCTTTCTGCCATACTGTGAGTCTGTTACACTCCAAGTTCCTGCTTGGAAACCTAGGGTCCAATCCTATCCAACTTTCCAGTGCTGATGCATCCTTGCTAATGGGGTGTGTGCTGCATCTTGCCGTGGAGGGGCAGTCACAGAGGACACCTCAAGGTAAAGGAAAGTTTGTTCCCTTGCACCAGCGCTGTATTACGGCTGCATTGGTGCTGGAAAGTTGAATAGGATTGGGCCCCTAGTCTGCTATTCAGAGCACCAAGAGCAAATCTTAAGAACTCAACACCAGCAGAACCATTTTATTCAAATGGGCAAAAGGAGTAGTAACCCAGGGCCCTCTGCCATTAGAGGTTCAATGGCAGGTATGCATAAAAGTATGCTGTGGTCAAGGACGGGAGAGGGTGGAGCATCATGGATTTCATTAATTCCAAAATATTTTTAAAATCATTTTGAAAATGAAAACAAGGGAAAGGAATGTAAAGCTGTTCAAGCATTCACATTGCTGGTTACTTCTCATAATTGCTGTACAACCAGCCACAAATTAGAATGCACAAAGTATGCATAATGAACTGTGAATTAAGAGAAGTGTTGTAGAGAGAAATGGCAGAGTGAAATGTAAATGCTTTTTTTTATACTTAAAAGAGAAAAAAACCAAACTTGTGGGTAGTGAAGCATCCAAGGATGTGAGTTTTAAGTGGGCCAAACTAGACTGTATGCAGGTTGTGTAATTAGGGCTTGCATGATAGCTTTTAAAAATGTAAATTGCAGCTGTGTGAGGCCCTAATGTAGATCAGGAATGTTAAAACCAAAGGGGTCTCCTATGTTTAAGGTTTGGCTGGTTGCTTTTAGGTGACTCATAAAGTCTATACTTGCTACTGTTTTTCAAAACACACATGTGATGAATGCCCTTCCCCCATTTTTGGACTATTTTTCCTTATTTTTCCCCCAGAACCTTTTGTGCTGGTTCAGCACCTTAAAAGCTGCTGGACATTCTCCTGAAGCTTTTTATCTTTTCTTTGAAAATGCCTTTTCCAGACAACCATATGCTGGATGTGTATTTGGTCCTACCCTATAGTTTATGGGTAGGCAATCAACACATATACATGAGCTACTTAAAAAAATGACTAATTACTGAAAATCTACTTCCCTCTTCCCCATTCCTGTCTGCCGGGTCCATTCTTCTCCAGCCAGCTGGAGCCCATCCTCCCCCCTCAGCAGCATGGCCTGTTTCGAGGCTGTTGGCCCAGCCAGCCAGCCAGCCAGCCAGCCAGCTGCACTTCTTTCAGCTGTGGCCTGCTCCTGGCCTCTCATGGAAGCTCGGGAGAGTCTCTTCTTGTGGCTGCTTGCTGTTCGATCACCGCCCTGTCTGACTCCCACATGATTAGCTGCTGCTGTTGTAGCCACAGCCCTTTGTCTTGTTGCACTGTTCCCCAGTCAACCAGCAGCCATGGCTTCTCTACCCTGGTGGTGGCCGATATTCTACCCCCTTACTTCTCTGCTGGTGGGGGCCCTGAGCAACTAAAAATGGACCCATGATCGATCGGTCAATTGTGATTGACAGGTTGCTGACCCCTGCTATAGCTGGACTAGCTAAGCCTCCTACCAACTTTGGCCTGTGTCCACTGATTAGGTAGCCAAACCTGCTTGTCTATGTTAAAGGAGTGGGGTGGACAGGCTAGGAGATTTTCTCTCATTCAATCATGTAACCTAATGACATCATTAAATCTAGGTTGTTGTTGTTTTTTTAAGTTCAAGCACAGGCATACATGGGTGTGTTTTGCCAGGTCTGCTGTTGGAACCAGTGCTGGTACATGGAAGCCACACCCACTTACACTCCAGTAAGGGTAGGGACCAGGATTCTTGGGTAACAATAGGGATTTTATTTCTAGTTAGATGCATTTAAGGAATTAATTTATTTACTCTTTTTACTCCAAGTAAAAAGATTGCTGACCCAGTAGAAAGGGAAAGGTGAGAGCAGAAGGGGGTGTGCTGAGCACTAACCACCAGGTGCTACTCTCTTTCGAGTGGCTTTCCTGTGGTTCCTTCCCTGACTAGAGGCAATAATGTTTCTGTTCTAGTGAATCAGCCTGGGCTATCACATACCATATTGGACATACATTTGGGAGACCTGGGTTTAAATTCCAGTTCAGCCACAAGTATCCTCAGGCAACTCTCTATCTGTAAAAAGATAAGTTACAATGACATCCATATAAAGAGCATAATATTTACTTAATGTCGATACTACCTGTCCATTTAGAAGGATCTCAAGGCAGCTTACATAAATAATAAAATACAATTACATTAGGGATGCTTCTATCTCAGATAGCAGTGCTGTAGGTTAGCATATCCTGTCCTCCCTAAACTCAGCTGTCATTAAGTTGCTATGTCTATTCCCACTGCTTTTATCCCATCTCATTGACCCCATCCTCTGGCAAATGGGGGTGGGGGTTGGGGGGTGGGGAGGGAATCTGTAGCCTGCATGAATGCTCCTTGTATAATTACAGGGCATTGTCTTTGTGAACCTACTATAGCCAGGTTGTAGAGGCTAAGCTTCCTCTGGGGACTGGGGATAAGAATAGGCCCTCAGTTTGGCTGTACTTGTCGTAAGAGGCGACTAAACAGCTGCCGGGTAGATGAGACTCAATAGCCTGGGAAGGCAGCTCATCTGAGAGAAGAAAAACTGATCCCAAACCTCCACTGCCTTGTGGCTACATCCAGTTATGGAAAGACTTCAGGAGTCAACCTCGAGGCAAAATCCGGAGCCGGAGTCCCTGAGGCAGTTCATGGCTGAACACAGTCACATTCTGGCAACTCCTGAGAGGCCACTGGAACCAACCGTATTGGCCTCTGCCTTTCCATTGGACCATTTCAGCGACATGGAGAGGGGGGATTTGCTGCAGTGACGTGGAGAGGGGGGCTTCGTGCGCTGGAGAGGACACTGTTCCAGAGCCACCATTCAGATCACAATACAGTAGTGCTTCACATAACGAATGCCTCGTGCACCGAAAAACTCGCAAAACAAAAGCGTTTTGCGATTTTTGGTGACTTGCACAACGAATTTTTATGACCCGTGCTTCGCAAGATGAATTTTTTTCTTTTTTTTATTGTCCTGGTTTGTTTTAAATCGCACAACTGTTAATACCAGGATGCATTGTGCCTGGAGGTTTAAAAAGCCTCCCCAATGCAGCCTGGGCTCACTTCTCCATGTGCAGTTCCAGGGTTGACTTCCAGGAGCAACTGTGGCCTGTGCTGTGGGCGAACCCTGTCTTTGGTCAACTGTTCTGAGCAGTTCACCAACTCCTTGGGGAACCTACTACCAGCAGTTAAGGTAAGTTTCTTTGAACTTTTCATAACTTTTGGGAAGTGGTGGCCAGCGTTTGAGGTACATTTTGGGGGGCCAGCTGGCCAGTTGGCCAGTTTTGGCCTGCTGTTTTGGGGAGGTTAGGGGAGTTTTTCCAGCAGTTTGGGGAATCTGTGGAACTCATTTGCAACCGTTTTTCCAGACCAGGATTTAAGGATCTTCTTCACAGGGACATCTCAAGCAGTGGAAAGGTAGGGAGCTTAGCTTCACCATGTGCATTTGTTCTCCTGTGTTGGGGGGGGGGGGCTGTTATGCCACTTTTTTGTCCTGGGCAGGTTTGGCCAGGTAGGGAGCTTAGCTTCACCATGAGCATTTGTTCTCCTGTGTTGGGGGGGGGGCTGTTATGCCACTTTTTTGTCCTGGGCAGGTTTGGCCAGGTAGGGAGCGTAGCTTCACCATGTGCATTTGTTCTCCTGTGTTGGGGGGGCTGTTATGCCACTTTTTTGTCCCAGGCAGGTTTGGCCAGGGGTGGGAAGGTGCGCGTGAAGCGGATGTGAAGCACTGCCTTTTGCTTTTGTGAATGTAGCAACTGCTGACATGGATCCCAAGAAGTCTGCTCCTGCAGAGGCCGGGAAGAGGACAAAGATGACGCTAGAAATGAAGAAGGAGATCATCCAGAAGCACGACGGAGGCATGCGAGTGACAGACCTCGCCAGGGAGTACGGGAGGAATCCATCCACCATCGGGACCATCCTGAAGATGAGGGAGAAGATCCTTGCGACAGATGCAGCCAAGGGAGTCACCAGGATCGTGAAGAACCGGCCAGCTGTTCTGGAGGAGGTGGAGAAGTTGCTGCTCATCTGGATGGAAGAGAAGCAGCGTGCAGGGGACACAGTGACTGAGGCTGTCATTTGTGAGGAGGCCAAGGCCTTGCACGCAGACCTCGTACAGCAAGAGCCAGGAACCTCAGCCAAGCCAGAAGTCTTCAAGGCAAGCAGAGGCTTGTTTGAAAGATTCAAAACCAGATCTGGAATCCACAGCGTGGTCAGGCATGGAGAGGCTGCCAGTTCCGATGTTCCTGCAGCTGAGGACTTTGCCTCAGAGTTCCTGGAGGCAGAGGCTACGCAGGAGCAGGCCTCTTTGGAAGAGGAAGAAGCTACAAGTGAGGAACAGCTGTCCTCCACGGAACTGAAGGACATCTGCCAACAGTGGAAAAACGTGCAGACTTATGCACAGCGGCACCACCCAGGCAAGGCTGTGGCACGTGACCTTGCGAACACGTTTGATACAAGGATCATGTCCTCTTTCAGAGGGGTGCTGAAAAGGCGGCTGAAGCAGCAGACCATGGAGAGGTTCATCATGAAGAAGCAAAGAGTGGAAGAGGAACCTGCTGCTTCTACCAGTGGTGCCCAGTTGCCTTCTTCCTCCTCCTCGTCCTCCTAGAACAGGGCTGTTCAAAGTTTTTGGCAGGAGGGCCACATCGTCTCTCTGACACTGTGTTGGGGGGCCAGGGAAGAAAAGAATTAATTTACATTTAAAAATTGAATAAATTTACATAAGTTTACATAAATGAATATATTAAAGATGAACTTATATGAATGAATGAAGGTCTTGCAATAGCTCAAGGCCTATAAAAGGCCTTCCACAAAGCAAGGCTGGCCTTTCCTTTGCTGCTGCTACTGCATCACGGACGTGAAACAACAAGCAGTGGAGGGAGCTCTCATCCCACAGCTCACGTGAGAGGTCAAACAGTTGCCCTCATGCTGAGAGCAGTTGTGTCAGGCCAGTGTGGGCTCTAACAAATCTCCCGAGGGCCAGAGGCTCATTGAAGACTGGGGGCTCCCTGAGGGCTGCATTGAGAGGCCTTGAGGGCCACAAGTGGCCCCAGGGCCGGGGTTTGGGCACCCCTGTCCTAGAAGCCTTGAAGTCAAGCCTTGAAGCCTTCTCCAAGTTGTCCAGCGTTATCCAAGTTGTCTGGTAACTTAGAGCAGTGATGCTGAGACTTGGGGGACAGAGGGGTCTGTCTCCAGGTTGGCTTTGGCTAACTGTAAACTGCTTCTGTCCTAGCTAGCCAGCCTGAGACCGTTCCTGCATGCACCTCCTCCATGTTTGCCAGTGTCCCTGCCTACTCTACTGTGCCTTCTCCCAGTTGACCAGCGTTCGTGCCATCCCCAGAGAGACCCTCCACAGCTCTGGGAACGTAAAAGACTGCTGCTGTGATGTGGAGACAGTTCTGTCTGCCTCCAGTTTCCTGACTTAAAAGACTGGTTCTGTAGGTTGAGACACTTCAGCCTCGCTTGGTAACCTTAAAATGTTTGTGTACAAGTGTCCCCTAGAGCCTTAGAGAGTCCTTTGGTGATTTTAAAAAGTTTCTGTATTGGTTTCTGTATGGTGTCCCTGTTTACATGCCTTAAAAATGTACTTTCTGAAGAGTTTTGCACAGTCCAAGGACTGTTTGTGACTGTTTCTGTTCAGTTTCAGTGTTGAGCCTCAAGTCAGATGGTCCTGCCTCATGTTTGCTGATTTTTAAATGTTTTTCTGTCATGTTTAAAAAGTTGAAGTTTTGTGCTTGAAATTTTTGAAATCCTCTGTACAGTATGTATGCCTTTAAAGAGCACTTAATAAACACTTTGTAAACCAAATTTGACTTTGTTCTGACTTTTCTTGCCCATAGGAACGCATTAATTAAATTTCATTGCATTCCTATGGGAAAACGCGCTTCGCAAAACGAAAAACTCGCAAGACGAAAGGACTCGCGGAACAAATTAATTTTGTTATGTGAGGCACCACTGTACCATAGTCTTCCGAGACTGAAGGATGCCAACAACTAGAAGCTAAGCAGGCCTAGAGCTCATTGATGCCTGGATGAGTGACTACCTTAGATCTCCATGAATGCTGCTTTGAGTTCAGTGATGAAAGCAAGGCAAAATGAAAATGGTTTACTTTTGGGCATCGCATAACAAAGATCTCAGGTAGGAGAACTGTGAAAAGTTCTCTGTTTTGGAGAGACAGAGTAGATTGTCCTGGGCTAGCTGGATTAATGGTCTGATTCAGTAAAGCTTCTTATTCCCTCCCACTGTAGCACGGATTATAGAATAAAAGGATGTCAAAGAAAGAAAAATCATCTCAGTCACTGCCCACCAAAACCAGTTCTCAGGTATTGTTTGCTTCCTTTTCTCATTCAATGTGTTTGATCTGTGTATCATTTTCTAACCCCAGTTTGGTTTCCTAAGAGACTTCAGTGATAACAGTTTTCTATTTTTTTCTCTGTTTCTACATTCTGTCATCCACATCTTGCAGGCTTTCAGTCCACACTAGGCGTGGACATTTGCCTAGCAGGGCTGAGTCAGTCTGTGACTCAGTTATTCCACATAAGTTCTGGTCAGTGCAGTCAAGCATTTCAGAATCTGGGTTGAATGAACAACTCCTACACTTTGCCCATCTCCTCTTCCCTCAAGTTTAGCTTTTGTGTCCACTTGAATTGGGCCAGAAAGCAGTGCCCTTGTCTGTTCTCTCAGATCCCAGTTGTCTGAACAGAAATAGTTGTGCCAGCTGCTGGCTTTCCCACATATTGAATGAAACTAGGTCTGCGCTTGAAGTTCTGTGTGTGTCAGGTACACACCTGACATGCACAGAACTTCAAGCGCAGACCTAGTTTCAGCACACATCCAGCCTACGCAGTGAACAGGTGGTGCGATGTGCACTGTAAACATGAGTGGGTATGATACAGGGATGGAACTCAAGTCAGGTGACTCGAGTCTGAGTTCCAAAAGCACGTGTTTTTTGCTGACTCAAGCACACAAGAGTCACCTGCATCGATGACTCTGGCGCTGACCTGAGTCTGAGGCCACTGACTTGGCACTCGGTCCCCATGCATGCAGACTTGAGTCTGCCCTGCCTGTTCTTACTTACTTTTTTGTGGCGTAAAAGACCTTGTGGGACCATCATTCAGATTGGGTGAGTAGCAGGGAAGTTCCAGCCAGGAGGGAGGGAAGAGCGAATGTTTTGCTTTTGCGTGAGTAGGAGGTGGGGGGAAGGTAGTAGCAGGCTCTCTTGACCATCTCTGAAGGAACCAATGTTTATTGGATGAAGGATGGATGGTCTGATTGTTTTCTTTGGATGAGACAGGAGGGGGGAGGAGGAGCCCAAAGGGTTTCTTGCCTTAGAATTGTCTGGAGAAGCCCAGAGAGGGGGTGAAAGGGGGCAGGGAAGCCGGGGGGGGGAGAGGCAGTTCATAGCAATCATGCTTTCCAACTACATGGCTACTTTGGGCTCCATTGTTAATTGGGAAGAGGAAGCCTCACTGCACAAATGGGACTACTTCAGAGTAAAGCTGCAAAGGATTGGGTCATACTGGTAAGCCTCCCAGCTTCTGCGTGTGACCCTCCTCTCTCTTGCGGCTTCTGTCCCTACCCTCATTCAGTCTGTCCCACCCCTCCCACCTTGTTTACAGATGGGATGGGAACATCAGGGGAGTGGTTAAAGAGAACTCTAATACACACACAAACGGGGAAAAAAGTTATATTCCACTTTCAGGACCAGAGTCGGAGGCTGGTGAAGTCATGCACTGGACAAGGGGCCATGTGTGCCTGAGGATCCACCAGGCGGACTGCTGAAGCCTCCACCTTTACAGTAGGTGGTGGTGAAGTGACACATTTGGTTGAACGCATTGCTTGTTCATTGCCTTCCAAGCGTGATTGCCTGAGCAGTAAGAGAATGAAGAAGCACCACAAGCCTCAAAACAGGTTCCTCTTCTTGACTGTTTCCCTGATCCCCAGACAATCAGTTTGCTCTTCACAGACCCAGAAGGTTCATGTGGAGCAAGCAGGATTGGCTGGAGTGGGGTAAGAAGAAGGACCAGCACAGGCTCCTTCTCCATCCCTCAACCCCTGTTAACTTGGTTTGCACATACCTTCTGTACCTTCTGTACCTTCTGTACCTTCTGTACTTCTGTACCTTCTGTACCCAGAACATCTATGCAGAGCAAGTGTGATTGGCCAATGTGGTGGGTAAAGAAGGACCAACCAGTGGCATCACTAGAATTCACACCACCTGGTGCGGGAGGCCTGCGTGTCACCCCATGCAGCGGGTGGGGCAACACCCCAGGTGGTGGGTATGGTGATGTACCATCTGGTTTTTTGGCTGTACCTTTTGTTAGAACACAGATATTTCAGCATGGTTTGTTTCATTGCATTCTGCATGAAATTATGCATTGATTTATAACATGATGGTATTATTCTTCCAAACTCTGATTTAGTGATTTTGAAAATTTGTAGAGTCTCACACACCCCGTGTCAACTTACTAACACCTTATTGCAGCAGTTCTCAAACTTTTAGCACCGGAACCCACTTTTTAGAATGACAATCTGTCCAGGACCCATTGGAAGTGATGTCATGGCCAGAAGTGACATCATCAAGCAAATTAAAATAAATAATTATAAATAATTAAATTACAGTAAAAGAAATAATTAAATAAGGGGAAGCCAGCCCTGTTCCACCAAGTGAATTTTCTCTGTCGCCTGCCTGCAATAACACCCCCCCAAAAAGAATCAGTGAGATCTTCAGCCCTCCCCAGTGCCCAGTTTAAAGTTCTTCTATTTCAAGCACATCAATACAAAGTCCCACCTGGCTTTGCAAGTGCAAAATAGGAACATTCCCCTTACCAGTTCAAGCCTCTTTTTTTGTCCTTTTTAGTGGGGGGAAAGACTGCCTTCTGGAGCATTTGTTGCACTCCAGTTCCATCGGATCGGGACCTTTCTGGTGTCCACATTCCCCGTTGCCTGGCCTGACCACCAACCAAGGCACATCTGCCTACTCGCGAGTAAACACGACCGTGAGGCTGCTTCGCTTTCCATAAGGCTCAATAGACTTGCAGC
The DNA here is from genome assembly GCF_035046505.1 of Tiliqua scincoides. Taxonomy (NCBI): domain Eukaryota; kingdom Metazoa; phylum Chordata; class Lepidosauria; order Squamata; family Scincidae; genus Tiliqua; species Tiliqua scincoides. The sequence continues at coordinate 59,009,798 of NC_089827.1, forward strand.
AGGGAGGGAGGGATGCCCTTCTTGGGTGTTTTTGTGGACTGCATTCATTGAATCGGGACCATTCTGTTATCGTTGGATTCCTCTCAGCCTGCCCTTTCCAACAGACTAGGCAAGTTCACCTACTCGCAAGTATATGCATGATACGGCTCACCTTCACTTTCCATAGGGTTCCATGCATTTTTTCCCTTCTGGTTTTTTTGGAAATAACTTTTGAAGGAAAGGAGCTCTTTCACTCTGGTTTTTTGCATTTCATTCCGCTGGACATTCAGCATCCAACAGTGTATGGCATGACAGGGTAGCTCCTAAAGCCACGATTTTAGCACGTCATCCCCCAGGGCGCATCACCCCCCCAGCGTGTCACCTGGTGCGGCCTGCACCCCCCGCACCCTCCTAGCAATGCCAGTGGGACCAAACAATATGAGTCATGTGTTGTCTCCTCCTTTTCCCCATGTCCCCATCTCCTGGCCAATCAGGTTATTCTCAGGGGTCCTTGCTATAGAGGGGGCCTGGAACAAACCCTAGGTCCACCAACCTGCTCATCTGGCTAGCAGCCAACCAGTTAGGTAACCTGAGGGGAGGATGGAACAGCATGGAGAGACGTTGCATGTACATAAACAGAGACCCTGCCCCATTGTGCGCTGCACGGCACAGTGCCTTCTGGTATCACCCCTGCCTCTTAGCTGATGTGGCACAGTCTGTCTGAGAGCGGGACTGTTGTCAGGTTGCAGCAAGTGTCAGGTAATAGCCTGTCAAGTTCAAGGACCTGGGTGGGGAGGTTGGCTGTGAGTTCAATTGGCCCAGAGACATGGGTGTTGTCCAAAAGAGACAGGGGTTGGTTGTTCAAATTGTTGGGGCAACTGAGTCCTACCAAGTTAAGAGGACATTCCCAACAATTTGGACAGTTCTTACTGTGATAATGTTCGCAGATGATGATGGTGATCTTTCAAGCCCTGTTAGATGCTGCCTTAGAGTACAGACAGGAGGTGGAAGAGACAGACTAATAAGGCCACACGAGGCCCTGATGCCAGCCAGGTTGGAAGCAGGGAAGAGTTCTGAGAAAGAGGTGAGGAAAGATCCTGGCTGGGGACAAGGTGAGTATAGATGCACAGCACCAAATCTTCAGGCAATGCTGTTACCAGGAAGCAGAAGGACCCTGAGAGGTTTCCAAGCAACTCCACAGCCATCAGTGGCTGAAGCCAACACAGCTCAGAAAGAATCAGATCCTGGTCCTGGTGATCCTGGAGCAGTTTCAGGTTGTCCTGCCCCTGGAGGTGGAGAGCTGGATCAGGGAATGTGGAGTAGAGTCCAGTTCCCAGACAGTAGCCCTGGCAGAAGGTCCTAAAATTCTCCACCAGTTGAATTTTTTTCAAGTAATCATCCAAAGAAGGGGGTCACCCAACTTCCATGCAACCTTTGGCAGCATCATTTCTTTTCTGATCCTTATCCTTGTTCCTGTCCTGGGATTCCCCACTTCTGTCTCAGGTGCTGATGCAGTTAGCGGAAGCAACCACTGATTTCCCTGAGGCCAAGAAGGTTCCCTCAGATACTGGATGGGAGCCATTGTCCAGGTTGACTGGCCAGGGGGGTGATGGAGGTGCCATGCCACTTTGCTGGGTAAGGACTAGTGGGGAATATTTCCACTTGGTCTCCCTCTTTCGAGGAGCCATAAGACCCTTTCATCCATTTGTGAATTCTCTTTGGGGAATAGAAGACCCTTATCTCCAGCCTCTTCCAAATTTTAAACATGTTGACTTCAGGCAGAACTCACTGTGCTTCTTTGCTTGTGCTGAGCTTTGAAACAGTTGACATGATACAGTTAAATGAGTGCTGCAAAGTCTGCCTCGAAGCCAACATGGAGACAAGCATTCAGAAATGTATGCAGAGTGTATGATATCTTCCTTCCCCTTTCGTCTTCCTCTCAGGTGGTGGAATGACACCAGTGAGGCATACTAGCTTCTCTCTCATTTGTGGTGGGGTAGAAATACTGTCTGTGCAGCCTGAGCAGGTACGGGAAGGGGCATGGGGAAAACAGCATGGACCAGATGGGTGCCCAGATCCTTGCACATCTCTTGAGCCCTGAAAGAATCTTTGTCCCTCCCTTTCCTTCAGTGAAATCTGCCCATTAAGATAGCTGTAAATGCCACCCATGACGCATTTCCAGAAGAATCCTCACCAACCTCCTAGGTTAAACAGGAAGGTTAACTAGAAAAGTGGAATGGCTATAAGGATGCAAGCTACAGAGCTGGCTTGAGGTGCTCTGGGAACTGAGCAGGGAGCACAGAGTGACAGCCTGTCTCAGAGTGACAGAGACAGTAGAGTGAAAAAGGCAGGAAGCGGCTTGTCAAACATGCAAACAAGACTTCTCCCAGGGGACGGTAGGAATTTTTGAGACAGGCACAGTTTAAATGTCAGCGAAAGAAGGGGAAAAGAAAATACAAGAAGTGAAACAGAGCAGCGGTTGCCTGATCCTGAAGTGACAGGGTCCCAGAGAAGGTGTTTTGGTGTTAGTCGCCATTAGCCATGAAGGCTGGAGAGAGATCTCTGGAACAGGGCCAGATGTTGCAGAGGCACTTCCTCTCTGTTGTCCTTGATCCATCTAGGAGAGCCTGTAAAGGGGTAATCGTAAGAAGCTGCTGACATCTGATTGGTGCCTGGCCAGTAGTCTAAGTGATGGGGTAGTTCCAGGACTCTGCAAGGTCGAAGAAGAAATCCAGATCAAAAGAGCTCGGTCTTCAAACTTAGTTTAAAAACGGAAATGTCACCTCAGCTCCACTGTTGGCTTCTTCACTTGTAAGGAAAGGGTGACAGAGTCTGGCATTTCAAAGTGGATTTTTAGTAAAGAGCAAGAGGCCAAAAAATGAAGTGAACTTTGCCTGTCGTGGCAGATCTTTGTAAAGTATTTTGCAGGCTGAGGATGGAGAACATCGAAACAGTAATAGAACAGGAGCTTGCAATTAAGTAGTAAACTAATGACAGGAAAACTATTTTTTGCTGGATCTAGTAGTATCTCTAATACAAGTGGCATCTTGGATACATCACAGATGGTGTTTAGGGACAGGGCCACCCACTTGGGAGGATCCCAGAGCGCAATTCCTTTATCAAGCAAATCATGAAAAAAAAATCATGTACCATCTGATTGAAGGAGTGGCCGTATCATGAGTCTTTCTGGGAGGATCTCCACAAGGCGACTTAACTCACAGGATACATGTTTTCTCAGACCAAAAGCCTTTGCACATGGAAGGCATGGAGGAGAACTGGAGGATTGGGGTCTCAGTGGGGCATGTTTCTGCTCAGACATGCAAAGGATTCTGGAGACATTTACAAAAGCATTTGTGCTTGATGGTGCTTTTCCCAGGAGGGAGCGTTAGCAGGAACCTACTTTCATCTGCAACATGCAGAGAGGAGACAAGCAGGGTTTGGATTGTTATCGTTTTTACAATTTGGGAAGGAAGGGCTGGGGGGGGGGAGAAAACTCTTAGGACACGTTCTACAAATAGCCAACCAAGGAGCCTGACATCTAGCATGGGGAGGCTGTCGGAGAGGCAGAGCACCAGGTGCTGGATGAAATACATCTTTAAAGCAAAAGGAGGGGAAAAACGAAACCCGCATGCAAGGAAGGCAAGGCCGGGAAGACAGAGCAACTAAACTGCAGGAGTGTACGTTTGCCCAACGTAGAAGTGAAAAAGCCCAAGCCAAACAGAGAAATGTTGCCTTCACCAACCTGGCTGGTCCACTTCCTGAAACAGAGGACTGAAAAGAACCTGCTGTGGCTATTGTGGGTTGATCCAGGCTGAGACGAGCGCATTGGAAGGTGGCAAGCGGCTCTGTTTCTCAGAAGCTGGCAGGGGAACATGCTGCTGCCTTCATTTTCCTTTGCTGCCACTGTACTGCTCTGTCTCTCCTTCCAGGCCAATTGCAAGGAGAGGAGGAGGGCAGAAAAGTGTGATAGCACCCCCCCCCCACACACACACAATGAAGAGAAAACGGGAGAAAGGGGCAGCAGGTGCAGAGTGCAGCACAACACAACAGTCATATGCAGGGCAGCACGGCTGGTGGGAATGGTTGTAATGGTGGGGGGGTGTCTATGGGGTGCCATGCCACCTCCTCTCAGTCCACACCTGACACAACCAAATCAAGTTGCTTCATTGATCGGCCGCCCCTGTGGCCCATTGGTGATGATGGTACCCAGAAATGGTGGTATTGCGGCCCAGATGGCAGTCTTGAACCACAGAGCTCAGGTTTACCATGAAGAACTGTGGCAGGAAAGAAGGCAGTGGAGCCTGACTGATGGAAATTCTGTTTTGAGACCTCACAGCAGTGCAGTCTCAGCCTGACTTGTCAGGAAACAACAGAGCAAACTATTTTCTTTTTTTAACAAGGTCCTTTTTTGTTTTTTATTTCTTGCTTTGCTGCATCTTCCAGAGATTCTGTGGGGTTGAGCCTAGCTGCTTATTCTTGACTGCATTCACACGAACAAACAGTAAATCGTGTCAGGTGCTCGTGTGAGGGTAAGGCCTACTGTGGAAGCATGTACGCATTGTGCAACACCTTAAAAATAGGAGTCCTGTTTTTAGGAGTTACAGGATGAACCGTATTCAATGATGTCATGGAAAGATAGTCCAAAGTAGACAGGAAACTCCCTTTCTCTGTAGGCGGACTGAGGTATCGTGGGAAGTAGGAGATGGATAGAGACCTCATCTGCAGCTGTTTGAAGGAACGTGACCAGAGCAGAGTTGTTACTCTTCAGTTGTGCCCACCTTCTCACTTTAATTTCTACTAAAGTTTTTGTCTGTAAGAGAGTTTTCTGAAGTAGATGAGGGAGTGACATTCTATCACAGAGCACCGTTAATCCCAAATGAAAGGGAACAATTGAGTATGAACACATTTCCCCATCTTTCCAGCTATGACTTCACCTCAAAAGACTATCTGCTTTTGTTCAAAACACCACTACTGAAATAAAAGTCCAGATTTGGTAACTCTGTGTTCCAGAACACGGAGCCAACAACCAGGTTGGCTGCTCTCCATTTTCTCCTCAGCTGTCGCCTTTCATCTTTGCATTCTGATCTTGCTGAACTGAACTTTTCCCACAAGCTTCTTAGTGGTCGGAGGCCAGACAGTGCTTTGGCCCTGTCTACCACAATTGCTGCCATTTTGGAAACAATGCTGCTCAGTAATGGAACATGCCATTCTTTTGCCATTGTGCTCCCAAGGCACTTCCAGTGTGGAATGTCAAAATGAGTGAGCTCACCAGGTTTGCGTCCCTCACATAATGATCAATTCCCAAGGCTTTTCAAAGAATAATTACCTGGAAATGTGTTGGGCCCACAGGACAGTGGAGAGCCAATCCTCATTACCCTACTCATACGTCAACATATATGTTTTCCGGTGTTTTTCAGTCTACCTTATGCCACAGGCAGCTTCTGCTCCACTTCTGTTTTTATCTCTAAAACATTCTGTTTTATCTCTGAACTTGCCCTCTGTAACATTCCTGGTAGCGGATGTACCAGGAAAATGAGGAATAGCCCCCCTCCAGCCATCATCATGATGCACCAGCCTGAGCCAGAGAGGCTATTTTTCTGTTCTCTCCTGTAGTTTTCCAAGGATTGAAATAGGGCTGAGCCAGTTGCCTCAGGCAGCAGATTGGCAGGGCACCCCCCGTCCATCTATCCATTCACCTCCACTGCTTCTCCTCCTTGCTCTCCATGAATTTGGGAAGACAAAGGAGGAAGGGGCAGAAGAGGAAATCTGGAGGAGTAGCCTCAGCCATTTTCAACCACTGTACTGTGGCACACTGGTGTGCCATGAACAGTCCCCAGGTGTGCCAATTTGGCAAATAGTAATTTCTTAGTAGGGCCATTGGGGATGTGGGCCCCTCCTTGACAGCATGGTGTGCCTTGTCGATTGTCCAAAAAACTGATGGTGTGCCTTGACCATTTTAATGCCTTCTCAATGTGTCATGAGATTAAAAAGGTTGAAGATCATTGCTCTTGCTCTTCTACACTTCCTCTACTTCTCCATCTCCCTCTTTCTTTTCCAATCCAGAAAGCAGAAAAGCAGAGACTGATGCATCGTGTGGTAAGGGGGCAGCATTTGGCACCAAAAGGTCTTGGGCCAGCCCTGGATGGAAGAATCCAACTGGCCCAATAGAAGCGGAGGGCTCTGCATCTTCAAAAAATAACTCTCATTTTTCTTTAAGGAAGTAGCTTCTGTCTGGGGAGCTTTAGAAAACAAGTTTTTTAAAACCCTGTTATATAAAAGGCAACTATTAGCATGACTAAAACAAATTCATGGAATCAGAACTCTGGCGCACTCTGGTCAGAAATGCACATTTCTTATCTTCGTTATGAGGACATGGAAACCCTGGGAGCTCTGGGGTCTAGTTAATTGAGTGAGTTTTATTAAACAAATAAAACAGCAAGAACGCGAAAGGAGCAATTAAAATATGGCTCACTACTGGGGCTGGAGAAATGCCTCAGAACAGTTTTCTGAAGTATTTGCATGGGATAAATGAAAACCAGGATTTGGAGAAACGGAATTTGCATCCAGTTGTGCACAGAAAGGAGGTTGAAGAGTGTTTGGAGCAAAGGCAGGGGTGGCCCTTCCATTAGGCACGGCGATGTGGGTTGTGTCAGCAGTAGATTGCAGGGGAGTGAGAAGGTGGTGGATTGGAAAGTCCTTCACCCCAAGTCTGCCACTGTTACTGGCTCCCTCCAGTCTGCCACCGTAGAACCTGTATTGATCTGGTTTCTACCCAATAAAAGCAAGCTAAAAGTTAATCACTTGCCTCCTTACTGTGCCTCCTGCATGGTCTCTTCAGACACAGACGTGCAAGGCTTCTGGTTTAATTTACAGGGGCCATGTGATTGCTGCAGTCCCTTTAAATTGAATGTCGAAGTCCTGCACTTGTGAGAATGAAGAAACCTTGCTAGGAGCACAGTAAGTGACTGGCTGCCATTTTTTTTATTGTGCGGGGGTGACACACCCAAGGCAGTAGAGAGTTGCATTCTGGGTCATGTTGATACTGAGAGAGGGCTTGCACTTGAATCTACGCATAAATGTTTGCAAGAGTTTCTGCAATCAAATAACAAGAATGTTACACTTGGATCTAAGACAGGGAACTGGACTTAGTTCCAAGAGCATATGAAATGCCCTGCCGGATCAGACCAAAGCTTTTATGCCTGAAACAGCAGTGCCTCATCTCTTCAAGACAAGTGTCTTTTTTTCTTAATTTTTCAAAAAATGTTATTAGAGCAGTAAAATACAAAGATTACCATTCATAAGCATGACTGTAATTTAAAAGCCATACATGAAACATGATCTCAAAATATATTGCTTATATGATCATAATAAAAAATAATCTAGACATGCAGTCCTATGAACCTTCCACATTTGATGATAGGAAACACGAGCATGCTCAAGCACACTATATCAAGCATTGCACAACAATGAATGTAGAGGGGGAACAGTGGCAATCTTGGTCCTGGTTCTGCCCTTGGCCACAGCAGCAAGCTGCCACCCCCCCCACCAGCTGGGCTACCACTTCCTGCCTCCCTTCTGGAGGCCCAGGGAGGCCACCTGCAGTCTCCCAGACCCTCCGAAGGTCTCGCAAAGCCCTCAAAGGGCCAAAAAATCACTTCTGGTTTCATGGAGGAAACCGGAAGTGACATTTTTATGCCCTTAGAAGGCATTCTGAAGGTTGGGGAAGCCTCCCAGCCCTCAAAAGGTCATATGCTGCTTCCCCAGCCCTCAGAATGCCTCTGGCTGACTGAGTTCCAAAGGGAGGGCCCATAGGGGGTGGATGGTGGTGCGGCACTGCTCCCCCGAGCCTGGTGCCCAGGGCATTTGTCCCCCTTGCCCCCCCAGGTACACCACAGGAGGGGAGTGTGTGTAAGCCCCTATACCATATTGTATCAGATTGCTGCAGCAATGAATGTGTGACCCAGCCCTGACTGTAACATTTAAAACTATCAGTTCTGGGAATTGGATAATGTGCATCTCCGAACAAGCCTTTTGTGGGAGCTGCTAGAGCACGTCAATGGATTTACCTGTTTCATTGATGCTGCTCTAGAGTTGTGCTGAGATGTATCTCAGAAAGGGCCAAAGCCCCTTGACGCCCCTACGAATCTCCCAGTAACACCCATAAGTTTTACCAGAAACCCAAAGAACTTCAGAGACCACCCAATCATCTGGGAGTCAAATCAAAACCAACCCACACACTTTGCCTTTTAGCAAAGAAGCATTTGCACGGCCTGTCTCACAGCTGAACAAACTGCCCAAGGATTATTCATGGGACTTGTTTGAATTATTTTGAATAATGAGTAAATCTGAAAACAAGGCAAATTCCACACAGACCACCAGTGCCCCAAGAGACAGCGGTGACAGCAAAGCTGCTCTCCTACCTCTGCTATAGCACCCTTCCTACAAATGCATGGCTCCAAGATAGAGGGCTTAATCTTATGCATGTTATGTATAACAGAAGCACACACAGAGGTACTTATGCATTAAAGGAACAGCTGACACAGAAAACATTATAGTGGCCACAAATTATGAGAAGCCCCTGCTAAGTTTTTACCATTATACAGCAGAGTACAATGTACATCTACCTTAACATTTAGTCGGCATTCTGAGTACCATCCAGCCAGAGGTAAGCCCAATTCAACCCCATGGATTTGAATGGGAGAGTCAAGCCCCCAACTCTTCTGTTGAAATCATTGACCCTTAAATAGTGTTTAACTTTGGCTGGCCTGTGCCCTGTCATTTACCAATAATAATAATTTTTTAAGTAGAGTCAAAATACCAGAAGGAAAAAGTATAGATGGATGGATAGAAAATGCACTATCAACACAGCAGGACCAACCACACCATAAAGGAACAGAAGACAGGGGCGCAGATGCAAGTATAAGTATAAGCACCTGCTTGGGATATAGCAGCTATTAGCAGTCTTTACAGCTCTCTTGGTGCTTGTGCACGATTCCTGCAGGACCTGCTTGACACAACAGAAGGGATAATTCCTTAGCCAAATACTTCCTGGGTCATTATGTGGACTAACTAAGGCCCCTTCAATTCTAAGCTAGGACCATCGACATTCAATATGTTGTCAGAACAAGGGATGCAGTAGAGTTGACAGGATTTGTTAATCCTAACGTGTACTAGTTGAGTAACTAATTCAATGGCATTTTGACCAGCGCTTCTTAAAACAGGCACATAACACTTGGCCTCCCAAGAATGACAATCACTGATGCCACCCCTGTCATTGTATCTAACCTATTTAAGCAGCAAACCTAGTTATGATAGCAAGAGTGTAAACATGGAAGACTTACAGCCCAGTCCTATGCATGCCCAGGCAGAAGTAAGTGCATTGAGTTCAATGGGACTTGCTCCCAGTTAATTTGTATAAGATTGCAGCCTTAATTACATTTCTGTCCCAATACTAGTTAATCTGCCTTCCTGGGAAAAAAAATCCCAGCATGATTTCTTGTCTGTATCTTGAGCAATTAGTCTTTCTTTCTCATAATGAATCTGTAAGGACACAGCATGGTTCTCCAAGTCATAAGTAATTTTTCCTGGCTTCAGTAAGTATACGCAAAAAATCAAAAGCCATCCTTGGTGCTTCGGCACTTTTGCAAGAGCAAAATACCTTTTTTTTTGGGGGGGGGGGGGTTAGTCATGTTTGTATTTTTGCAGCGAAAACAAAAAAAGAGTCTTGTGGCACCTTCAAGAGTAACAAATTTATCGTAGTAGATGTTTTCAGTATCACTTACTACATTAGGCTTGATAAGGTGTAATGGCCACTAAAGGAATATTAGGCTTTCTTTTTTTCTTTTTTTTAATCTTTAGATTCAACAACACTGCAGGTATTTGTGTTCTTTGGATGGGAGAACACAGGAGACTTATGTTGTCTTTGTAAAATTTATTTTAACTACAAAAATAAAAGCAGAACAATACGGAAGCAAACCAACACTTCTACAGCAGCCAGCAAGTCCCCAGAACAAAAATCACTGTCCTTCCTGGTTACTATCATCCAAATTCCACTTCCCTCACTCTCATTCTCCCTAAATTCAAACTGCTGTTGGCTCTGTCTCAGCCCCTTTCCTCAGCTGAAAGAGTGTTGGGTATCACATTCTCAGAAATGGAGAGAGATTTCCAGCTATCAGGACCCCACTTCCCATTCATGAAACATCACACTGAAGTACTGGCTGACTTTCACCCTAACAAAGTATGGTCACCTCACCAGACTCCCTGTATGGGCAGGGAGTACACTGCCCGGGTACCATGGCTCTGCATGGGCAGTGGCAAAGCTAAGAGGGGGTAGGGGGTACATTGCCCGGGTACCGTGGCTGGAGAGGGTGCCAACCCACATCGCCAACAATGGACCTGAGGTGATGCCTAGGATAGATACAGACCTCAGAGGGGTGCAATACTGAACCTTTGGGGGGCACAGTTTTTACTGATTAGTTTTTTTAACGCATGGAAAATGCAACTCACAATTTATATTTTTGTTTTAAGATAAATGCAACATACTTAAAATATAGATATAACAATATTATTCATAATTTATTATTTTAAAGGATTTCTATACCACCTTTCTCACTGATTCTCACAACAAATGAGAGTCTTACAAACCCATGGCGGTTCTCATAGGCAGGCTATCACCAAACTCCATTATTTTAACAAATGGAGTTTTTACAGTTAATGTTCTTTGAGAAACTCCTAGAACTCATTTCCGGATGGCTTCCATCATGGTGTGGTTGTCATTCTTTACACCGATACATGCCATCAAGCTTTCAGCAGGAGCAGCCACAAATCACCCAGGTGTTATTTATTCTTGGAGCTGACCTCCACCCTCCTCCACCAACTTATTGCAGTGACTTCTTTGCCCTCTCACAGTCCAGTGATCAGCAGCGACAGTGACTCTTTGTGGCTCTGTTCTCTCACAATGGCTTATCAGCAGTGTCAGTCTCTCTTCCAAAGAATGGCCAGGGTTTCTCCCACTTCACATCTTCAGGCAAGGCAACAGCTTAATCACCAAGCCACACTTCTGGGAGGCCTTCTGAAGTGCAAGGAGGTTCTCTGGGAGGCCTCCTGAGGTGCAAGGACGTTGTGTACGGCCTCCCCACACCTCAGAAGACCTTCCTGAGGCTTCTGAGAGATACTTCTGCTTTGACAAAAAACTGTAAGTGCCTCTCAGAAGCCTCTGCGAGGCCTTCTGAAGTGTGAGGAGGTTGCATGTGGTCTTCTTGTGCCTCAGAAGGCCTCCCTGAGTCTTCTGAGAAGCACTTACAGTTTTTTGTCAACCAGAAGTGCCACTGAGAGACTTTCTGGAGACACCTCTGGTTTTTTGTGAGACCAGAGGTGCTTTTCATAAGTTCCAGGAGGCCTTCTGAAGTGTGATGAGGCTGTGCATGGCCTTCCTGCACCTCAGAAGGCCTCCTGGAGGCCTATAAAACCATATTTGATTATCTTTCTCAAGTACAAAAGAAAACGTTACAGCACACAAACAGAGCTCCCAAAGATACTGAGGGCCAACCTGTATTACTTATTCTTTCAATTTAAAGTTTAACAATCTCAAGTTTTGTGCTTTTCATTTTTTTCAACAAGACATATTTTTAAAAATTGAAGTTGGCAATTTTTGGGGGTGGTGGTGCAAGCAGTTAGCCTTGTGGAGGATGCAAAATAGCCTGGCACAAGCCCAGGGTGAAACCTCAGTGATGCCTGAAGGGTGGACAAATGGCAGATATGCTGTTCCTGGGAGTCTGACTCAGGGGTTGGACACCCCCACAAGCCTTCAAGATGTTTCTTTCTAATATTAAATTTGATGGGGCGGTGGGTCATGGCTTCATGGTGAATCTTCTTTAGCCCAGCATCCAACTGCATCTCAGATGTCCAACTGCATCTTCCATTGAGGCAACAGGTGGTGGGGATGGTGGTCTTCCTGACAGTCTCAGGATTTCATTGCCTTCCAGAGATGAAGGGCTGCTCAAAGAGCAGAGTGAATCCAAGGATGCTTTTGACAAATGAGATTGGCATCTAGCGGACACAACAACATACCATGCATCAGAACTCTGACTTACTAATGAGCAGAAATGAAGTAGAGCTGAGCATTGCAGAGAGGCTTCTTCCAGGTGCATACACACCCACCCAAAGAACCCATAATCCTATGCCATGAGCTGTGAAATGGGACTCATACCTTCAGATATAGGAAACGATGTCAGGGTTGATGTAGCCACAGAAGGGAGCAAAACATGGCAGGCATAATATGTGATATCCCCCACACTTATAAAGAAAGCAGTGGGCCTAAGGTTGATGCTGTGGGTAGTGGCTCTCTGTGAGTGCAGCAAAAGGGGACACTAGCTGCCACTTACTTCCCTCTTCTTCTTCCTGCAGTGTGTCGTGCAGAACACGTTGCTGTAGTCTGTGATGGAATTGATCAATAATGCTGCAAAGACAAGTCAAAGGACCATGTGAACTGATGTGAGAAAGTGAAGAAACCAGAGAACACCTCCACTGCCCCTCAGGTCTCTAAGACAGAGACTGCTCACCAAGTCATACATCTTTCTTCATTGAGCGCCTGGGTGTGGGGCCATGAGCCTGTTAAACAAATAGGAAAAGAATTAAACATGGAAGATGCGTGGGGAAGCAGGTCTTCCTTTCTTTTGCAGTCATATGTTGTTATTTTTCAATTACAGACTGCCACACACTTTCTGCCACTGTTCGATTCTTAGGGGACTCCCCAGATTGGGGGCTGCTTTTCATTTGGGGGCATTTTTCTCAAGGAGGCTTCCTTCCATGTAGGCTTTTTAATGTAGTTGGCAGTGTGAGCTACCTTTTCCCTGTTCACTCCCAGTTAAAAGGGAGAAGCAAGGAGTTGGTGTTAGTCACTGAATGCTACGTGCTCCACCTGCCAGGCCTATGTGAACAGGTCTAGGGTCTGAATCTGAGGAGTTCTAGAAACCCTCCTTCATATGGTCCTTATGTTGAGGCCAAAAAGCTAGTTTGTACATTCTGAAGAGAATACTAGTGTACAGATTCTGTACCTCCTCCTTGGGTGAAGTATTAACAGACACTGCATGGAGACCCCTAAGTCAGGCTAGGACGCATCTTTCTTCCCACAGTGAGGCTTTTCTCTTACCTGAGAGTGGTAAACCTACCAGAAACCCCAGAAAATGGTGAAGAGAAACAGAAACAAGAGCCACTGTAGCCCTGTAACAAAGTCACATTAGGGTATGTCCATCACGAGCAAGAACATGATGCTACATTGAAATCAAAGAGCAAGAGCTGCTCTAGCGGTTTCTAGAGGAGACCTAGATTCTCCTTGGAAAAACCTCTGACATCACAAAGGGTCTAGCACTGATTAGCTCACGGGACTTTTGTGATGAAAACACAGCAGACTTCACAATTAGGCAGGAACGCCACACCATAGCTATTATCTCTTCCCTGTTGCATGGTGGTGGGGAGGATTACAGAAGGCCCAGACATACATACACCCCTTATGACCCCCTTTATTCTCACAACAACCATGTGAACTCAGTTAGATGGAGAGAGAATGACTGGCCCAAGGTCAACCAGGAAGCATCATGGTTGAGCTGGGATGTGAACCCATTTTCCCTGTTGTGGTCCTCTCTAACCATTACACCACACTAGCTTATATCATAGGTTTCATTTGTGTATGATGGGGAAAGTTGATCCAGTTCATTGTAGTGGGCAGGAGGTCTGGTCTAAAGAGTAGAGCCTCCGTTTGCCTGAAGATAGCATCCGCAGGTCGCCAGTTCGAGGCCACCGGCACTGTGAATGGTGAGACCTTGAAGCAGCTGACAAGCTGAGCCGAATTATTCCACCTGCTCTTTGGTGTGAGCAAAGAAGCGTCTTGGTTGCCCTCCATGTGAGAGATGAAGGAGCTGCTTGTCGGCTTGCGTGGGAGGAAATCGGAGGCCAGAATGTGATACCAGATCAAAAAAATCCACCTGAAATGTTGTGGTTCTTGAAAGATAGAACCTTTCTTCGATTGTAAAAATCCCTACGGGGATTTAGAACAGCCTGCCCATGTAAACCGCCTTGAATAAAGTCTGAGGAGAAATCTGACGACCAAGAAAGGCAGTATATAAATGCATGTATTATTATTATTATTAGTAGTAGTAGTATCTAAAGCAGTGGTTCTCACACATTTAGCACCGGGACCCACTTTTTAGAATGAGAATCTGTCAGGGCCCACCGGAAGTGATGTCATTACCAGAAGTGACATCATCAAGCAGGAAAATGTTTAACAATCCTAGGCTGAAATCCTACCCACGCTTATCCAGGAGTAAGTCCCATTTACTATCATTGTTTAAAGAATATACATAGTAGCTTATTCAAAGTACAGATCTGTAACATTTCCCCAAATGCAGTTACATACCATGGGAGCATTAAGTCTAATATATTAAAAATACTGAAATGAATGGGGACCCACCTGAAATTGGCTTGTGACTCACCTAGTGGGTCCTGACCCACAGTTTGAAAAACACTGATCTAAAGGACAAAGTCAGACATATCTTCCCTGATTTCCATCGTTACTTTCATACAGGTCCACATGTAAAGACTTCCACACATATGACCCTGCTTTCTGGTATGTTTACAAATCAAGCACACAATGGACTGACCCAGCCTTCAGAGATATGTGAAAAATCCCAGATGCTGTGGCAACTATGCCCAAAACAGTACATGTAAAAGGGGCATTCATTTTTAGAATTATACATTGCAGTGATGCATGAGTACCTGACTGGCTTCTTGCTCTTGTGGGCATGGCCAAGCATTCAGTGCTGGAAATACAAATGTCAGGATGTGTCTTGGCCCAGTCATGTAGCATGGCAAGCAGTAAGCGCACAGGCCTGCCTCCATTTTCTCTTTTCTCCTCACTGGCCACTCCAACCAGGAATTGCAACTACTATATAGCTTGCTGTACAGGCTTGTGCTGAGGGTTTGACTCAGTGGCATAGCTAAGGAGGGCAGGGGGCTTACGTTGCCCTGGGTACCAGGCCTTGAGGAGGTGTCAAGAGAGCTTGACACTTGAGGTCAAAATTGTGGAAACCTTGGTATTTTTGAATAATGCCATAATGTTATGCATCATTCAATAGGTAATTTAATGCTGTGTGCAATGAAACAAACTGCACTGAATTAGCTGTATTATATCAAATGTTATAGCCAAATAACCAGAAAAGGAAAACACAACTGCATTATGTAACAAAAAGTGGATTTTGCTAACTCAAAACTGACCAATGAGACTGAGTGTTTTGGGAGCCAATGACATGTTATTATGTTATTGACATGTTGCAATTACATGTTATTATGATACAGCATGAAACCAATAAAGTGTTAATATGAGTCAGCTTTCATTTCCATGTATCATAATACAGTTACCCCTGCTAATTGTGTAAAAAGGCACTTTTTCAAGTGGTGCCCTTCTTATATTTAGCAGGGGGAGAATAACTGTTCCTCTTCACCCCAGCACAGTGTCTCGAACCAATCAGAGGCACATTTTTTATTTATTTACTTAATTAAATCTGATTTTGTCTGCGAGGGGCTACAAATCTTCTTTGAACCCAGGTAGCAATAGATGCCTTAGCTATGCCACTGAGGCAGCAGAGAAAGTGGGTGGTGAGCTCCTTGGAAGAGGAAATGGGTTCCTCCCAGTTTTTACTTTTTAAAAGCCTGGGTGTGATGTCACTTCCAGTTGTGACATCACTTCAGGGGCAACATTTTGAGCTTGGCACCTGGCTACATGATCATTAGCTATGCCACTGTGTATCACAATACAGTTGTCCCTGCTAACTGCATAAAGAGGTACTTTTCCAAGTGGTGCGCCTTTTATATATAGCAGGGGGAGAATAATGTCCCTCTTCACCCTAGCACAGTGTCTTTTCCCAGGTACCAGGAAACTTTGCTATGTCACTGTGCATGGGCCAGTATCATTGATAATACTGATAAGGAGACACAGGGATGTTAACACTCCTTTAAGGTGCCTGGATGGATGCAGAATGTAATTGTATCTACCTTGGCCAGAGCTCTGTTAGGTTCCAGCTTCTTCATTTTGAAACATCAGCAACACTGGTATAACTTGGCTAGGCAATAAGGTATTTTGTCTGTGAATTCATCTATGTTTCCTTTCTATTCCAGCCAACATCCATCTCTGGAGCTTCAGCAGAACCAGTGTTAAGAGTTGCTAAGTGCTTGTTTGCTGCTTCAGTTCAATTAAATAACAAACTTTTGATTGGAAAAGAAATGTATGAGAAATATCTTCAACTGGGAGATCTGGTCTTCAGGATCTACAAACATGGGTGCTTCACCCACTCAGGAATAGACTGCTATGAAAGCAAATTACTCCGTGTTTTGGAAATGTTGTTTGTCTGTTTAAAATTATATCCTGCCTTCTCCCCTCCAGTGGAGGTATTCAAGGTGGTTAACACCAGGCAAAAGATTAAAACTGTATAAAAATAGAACATGCAAGTCACTAAAGCAGCACCATTAAAAACAATCATGACTTATAAAAAAAAAAAAACTTACAGGCTTTTAAAAGGCTGCCAAAATAAAAACAGAACATTGCTAACATTGGGGGGTGGGTGAGTAACTGCACCTCCTGTGGAGGGAGTGCCACATGCTGAATGAGACGAGGTCATCTGAGTATCCAGTTTAGGGGGTGAAGGGAAGGTGACTAGCAATGCAATCCTATGCATTTCTGCTCAGAAGTTAAGTCCCATTGTGTTCAAAGTGTGTATAGGATTGCAGTCTTAGGTTTTATCTATTTAGGCAAGTTTTTTTTTAAAGTATTTCAGCTGAAGATACTAGGGATAAAGGAACTCTCAGTCTAAACTCACACCAATGCCCTTTATCCAATACTTGTGCGTGTGCGTGCGCGTGAACGTGACACATAGTGCTTGAGGCAACCATTTTGTAAGAACTAAGTATTGTTCATTGGGACAGGCAGAGCTCTTTAAAATGGGCATTGCTAGTCACCAATTGCCAGTGCAGTGTGTGTGGGGGAGGGAGAACAGTGAAATTCGGCAGTCAGGTTTTCCTCTGGAAGTTGAGGCTCCTTCTGCACCAGAAAGGGGTGCGGGGATGAGATTTCTAAAAGTGCAAAAACTCTAATGTTTGAAGGTGCATCAAGGACTTCTGTTTGACATCGCTGCATCAGAAACAGTGTGGTGAAAGCAGACTTTAGCCTACCCCACAGTCCCTTCTCAGATAAGGAACCATCTCCATCCATGGCAGCCAGAAACACTGGCTGCAGAGAGACAGCTCCTTACAGTGGTATCTCAGCACCACAACAGCAACTCAGTAGCCCCAGGATCAAATACGTGCTAGTTTAAGAATGCACTAGGCAGCTATGGAATGTTTTGTGTACAGTATATCATTCAAAAAGGCCTGATTTGGATTGGGACTGTGATGGGGGGGGGGGCTTTGCATGGTTCTCCTAACCTGAATCCCCCCCCCCACTATTTGATCAGGGGAATGAAGCTCTTATTGGTGCAGTATTGATACTGATCCTGCTTGTCCTATCTTACCGCATTGGTTCCATGATGGAGATTAGAAGTTGAGGATGGAAATGAGCTGGTGGAGGAGCAGGCACCAGGTGCCACCATTTGACTGACTTTGCTCCTATGCCTTTTGCAGTCCAGAAAATTAGCAGGTTTGGGTGTTCTTGATGTGGAGATGAAGTAATGGGGAAAGCTTCACTTGCTTAATTTCTGCATATCAGGGTGATATTAAAGGCACAGTATAAGGAGTGGTAAACAATGAGGACCATGCTGCCACTGGGATGGCCTATGGAGGGTGCATGGATGGGATGTGTTGGAGCCTAGTATATGTTACACAGCTGTTAAAATAAGCAAGAAAACCTTTCAGAACACAAAGCATCCTGAATAAGCTTAAAAGCTGCTTTGTCAGAAAATCGTTGCACTAATGAAGCTCCCAGTCAAACCTCCATATGTGCCCTCCCACCCATCAACAATCTCATCCTTACCACCTGCTGAAGCTGGAGTTACAAATAAGCCAGATGATGTGTGTAACTCCACCTACAAAGTGGGCAGAAAGTTCAATCTATTTATTAGTTTTAAAACCATGTCTGAAATTCACCTCTGTCGGGTTCTCCAGTGTAGCGGGATCAAGTTATGAGAAAAAGCCAGCAAGAAGAAAGGAATGTTGTGGCAGGAGATGCTTCCTGGCTTAAAACTCCTGCTTTTGAGCTTTACCCACTGAAATTCAGGAAGTGACTGGATAACTATGGCTTCCAAATCTCTGGAGAGGCTCCTGAAGGCTTCTCAAAGGGCAACTGATTAATTGCTCATTTTGTCTGATGAGGCTCTGAGGCAGGAACTAATGCTGATTACCTCAGTCAGATGACAGGCAATGCAGCCCTCCTTGCTCCCTCTCTCTGAGTTCCCTTCTCTGAATCACTCTGGGGTTTCCACTGCTCTTTGGGGACAAAATTGTGTCATTTTGATTGTTGGCAATGACTTTTTAATCAACTAGCCATTCTATTTGAAACCCAGCAGGTATCAAATCAGAATGTGCTTGTTTCATGGGACCGCCACTGCAGTCTCTCACTGGTCCCATAAATATTCACATCAGTCGCAATGCAGAAATGCAGCTGAATGAAGACGGTTGTGCCTGATCCCCAAAATAAGGTGATCGCTTGCAGGCTGCATCTAGTTAATGAGCTTAATGTTGTTCACCATTTCAGAGCCTTTAAGAACTTCCTGAAACACAGCCATCTGATGATTGGCACCCGTCAGTAGCCCTTTAAGGAGGGATCTTTCACGTTGGAAGAAACCTTGAAATAGGGGCCGCAGCACTGTAATCATTTCAACACCGTGCTCCTAAGTAATGAGTATTCTTGTTTTAATCTCTGATTAGCTGAACTCTTAGAACAGCTCGCCCCGGCTCTCTCCACTTCCCTGTCTGTTGGATGAAGATAAGGCTACATGGAAATAGGAAGTATTAAAAGGCCCCCTTCACACCCCCATTGAAGATTTACCACATTTCATGAACCACCATCACTCTGATCTACTACTAATATTAAACAATTAAAAACTCACCAGATTACATTTCACGTAACACATAGTTTGGTCCCCCCCATCCTCGAATAGTGATTTTCAACCTTTTACATCTCATGGCACATTGAAAAGGCATTAAAATTGTCAAGGCATATCATCAATTTTTTTGACTACTGACAAGACACACCACACTGCTGGCTGGGGGCTCACATTCCCCGATGGCCCTACTAATACATGACTCTCCCCCTAACTCCTGCGGCACACCTGCAGACCATTTGTGGCACACCAATGTGCCATGGCACAGTGGTTGAAAATTGTTTCTCTTATAGTTGGCCTCATAGTAGGCTGTGGAGCAAGGAGCTGCTCTCTGCTCTGGGTGTGTACCTTTTGCATCATTTCGGGAGTCGAAGAGCCAAGGGGAATGAGGAAGCTTCAGAGCAGTCTCACATGTAAGCAGGTAGTTGGCAGGCTCAGTTGTGCTTTCCTCTTAGAAAAAAAAGGCAGGCCGACATTGCACTGGTGATATTGGAGGTTGTTTTGGCATCTGAATCATTACCTTAACAGCCCTTCATGGCAATCGTCTATCAGAAGGGCTGAGAAAGATTAGGCAATGCACTTCAGCTAGCTCACCATCCCAAGGTGACTGGCATCATTTTGTGCTTACACTGAATTTTGCATACTATGACATATCCAGGATCATTACTGCATGCCATTGTTTTCACACATCACTGATTCTAAAAAGAAATAAAATCAATAGACCTTAATCAATGAGGACCTGTTCCCCTTGCTTTCGTCTCATTCCCCCTCCATTCCCCAGCCATTAATTTCTTGACTGCATAAGCATTGCAACCAAGGCTCCCAATCCAATGTCCATGTCTGAAGGCAAACAATGCTTTATTTTTAAAAGGTACATGGTGCTTTCAAGCAGAAGTCTCTGTATTATAACCACCGTTTTTTTTTAAAAGAGTGAACCATAAAAGGAGCAGCATACTAACTGTATAACAGCACAAAGAGTCGCATAATAAAGTAATCCATCATTCAGGGGTACAAATTACAACCCTCACCTGAGCAAGGTAGTCCTCACCAAGGTTGAAGGAACAAGACTAGGCAGGCTACTTCATCCATCCAATGCACTGATACACTACTTTTAAGCAAAAGGTCCTCAAAGTGGCTTACAAAAGAATGAGTTGTTTTCATTCATTCCACCAGGAACACTTTCAACAGACAATATAAATAAACCAATATTGTGTGTGTTAAAGATGGATACCTCAAAGATGCATTGCAACTGTCTAAACAAGGAAACATTGTTTCTGTTTCTCACCAAAGCTAACATTTTCTTACCATGAAAGAAATACTTCAAGTTCATGAATAAAGAAGGGAATTGTTTTCCTTCCCCAATTAATTTTTTAATCTTAATTCACAATCCATCCTGCTGCAGGCCCAACTATGCATACCGAAGGGAATCAGCATTGGGCCCAAAAAACCCCTCTTCTCACCTGCCCCTCAAGTGCCATTCCAGCCATTATTCAAAGTGAGAGGCTGTGAGCTTCCTATAACCCTTTCAGTTGCCCGTCTCCTCTTCAGACTCCAACCTGAAAGTTCCAGGCATGAATAAGTTGTGAGCTGGACCCTGGAGGGAGAAGGGAGCTGGATGGACATATGAATGGCATGCATAAGTTCTTCCACACTGAGCAGTGTTCAGAGACTATGGTGTCCAGAGACTACGCACTATGGTGCATTCTTGTGGACTGAACAGGATGATAGGGAAGAAGGTTCCATTGAACTCCCTGCTGATCCTTTTTCGCATGTACATCGATGTACATAGAGTGTGTACCATTAATTTTTATTGTACTTGGAAAGATATTGTACTTTGAAAGCTACATTCATCTTGGCATCATGTTCTAATCCTGGCATCATGTTATCAGTGCCTTTGCTTTTGTTTGATAATTGAACAGAATTCCTTGATCTGAAAAACTCATTTTTTTCATTTTTACACACAATTACACAACAAGCAACCCCATGGTAAGCTCATTCTGCCTTCCCTAGTCTTGCCGCTGATTAATGTTCCTACACTCATTTGAAATGCGGCCTACAATACTTGAAAGAACAGAACAGGCATCCACCCTCCAGCAAGTTCAACAGGCACAGCATTGCCTTTGTCTAGTATTTTTCATCTTCAAAGCACTGCACGAACACCGACTAATTAATCTTCTCTGCACCCTTGGGAAGGAGGTGACTAAGTAGCCCGTGCTATTATGTTGTGCAGCATAAGAATCAAACAAATTAAGAGATGAGGAAGCTATGGTCTAGCAGAGTAGGTCATGTTTGTTCCCCATGCGCAGTCACCTCTGGCTAATGTGCAGAATTACTCTTTACATATTGTTCTCCAGGGCTTTGTTGAGGCATGTTTTAAACAGCTTTAATAACATGATTTCCACCCAGTTCCCCAAGGATGTTCTTCCCCAATCTGTTGTTTCTTTCCATGGGAGAAATACAGGCTGCTGCTAAGCCCAGCATCTGTGTGTTGGCATCCTTCAGTCTCGGAAGACTATGGTATCGCACTCTGAATAGTGGTTCTGGAACAGAGTGTCCTCTCCAGTGCGCGAAGCCTGGGTAAAGTAGATATGGAGGATAGACTGTTACCCATGCAGCAAATCTTACCTCTCCACGTCGCTGAAATGGTCCAATGGAAAGGCAGAAGCCAATATGGTTGGTTCCAGCGGCGTCGCAGGAGTTGCCAGAACGTGACTGGGTTCAGCCATGAACTGCCTCAGGGACTCCGGCTCTGAATTTTGCCTCAAGGTTGACTCCTGAAGCCTTTTCCATAACTGGATGTAGCCACAAGGCAGTGGAGGTTTGGGATCAGAGTTTTCCTTCTCTCAGATGAGCTGCCTTCCCAGGCTGACGAGTCCCATCTACTCGGTGGCTGTTTAGTCGCCTCTTACGACAAGTACAGCCAAACTGAGGGCCTATTCTTATCCCCAGCCCCCAGGAGACAATAGCATCTACTTGCTGAGCAATAGGGGTTGTTTTCCCAGACTGATTTTGGTAGAGGAAAGATGGTCAATTTCTTCAACCTGAGGGCCAGATTACCCCAGTCAAACCCCACAGGGCTGATCCCCTGCACCAATACCACCCCCTTAGCAAACTTACCAAGAGGGATGACATTGAGCAAGAGAAGCAGCAACCCACTGCTACCAGACTCCTGGGCTTGGCTGGATTGTTCAAATGCAGCAGTATTAAAAAGCAGTGTTTTTCTCCTGGCTAAAAAGAGAGAAATGGGGGAGTGACTACAGGTTGCCAACTGGTCCTCCTTATCATCTCTGTTTTGATTGGCCTCTGCTGCAGTAAATGTGTGTAAACTATAGGGCTGCACAGAACATCAAGCAGAATGTTGTTGACCAGAAACACAAGGAATATATATTGGGTGGCAACTTTAAGCACAGTTGCATTTCAGTCCTAAACACATTTACTCACATTGTCACATCCAGTTGGATGCATAGGACTGTGGTCCTAGCAAAGTCCAAAAGGACTTCAAATGTGATATACTTCTGAGTAAAGCTATTTAGGACTGGCCAGTTAGTCTTCAATGGCATGCCCTGGTATCCGTGGGGGTTCCATTGCAGGATCCCTCGTGGTTAACTGAAACCACGGGTACCAGCAAGCACGTATCCTAAGGGACTTTCCTGGGCTCCCCTTATACAACCCCCGCTTATAAGGCATTGAAAATGTCATTTCAGGTTTTTTAAAAACCCAGAAGTGACTTTTTTCATTGAGAGGCTCAGACTGATGTCCGCGGCCTCTGCTGGACTCAGAGGACCCTCTGGGGGCAAGGGGAGCAGAGTTGGGGGGCCCACAGACCCAATCCATGTATAAGTGAATCCACAATATGGAATTTGCAGATATGGGCCCTCCCATACCAAACCAGCCAGAAAGCAAATTATTCTGCATGTCCTCTAGAGAATTTTTGTGCCTGTCTCTAAACGTATAAGAGTATCTGCTCCCTGAATTGTGTAAAGGAAACTTAGCTCGGATAACTATTTCATGTAAATCCAACCTAAAAGAATGCCAAGGACATGACAGAAATCACAAGTCCAAGAGCTGTGAGGTAAAAGTTAGGAATTATGCATGCAGTATAGTACTAACAGCCTAGGTTACAAAAATAAGCAAGCAGAAGAACCTGCAGAAGGGACTAAGGGCCCAATCCTACCCGGTTTTCTAGTGCCAGTGCAGCCGTGCCAATGGGGCATGCACTGCATCCTATGGTGAAGGGACGGTCACAGAGGCTTACTCAAGGTAAGGGAACATTTGTTCCCTTACCTTGGGGCTGCATTATGGCAGCAGCAGTGCTGGAAAGTTGGATAGGACTGGACCCTAAGACAACAAAACATCATTGTTAACATTTTGTTCAGAAGAGGTAGCGGCAGCATTTTAAAAATAAGACCAAATTAAAGTTTCAGAATCAAACTGCAAACAGCAGCTTGTCATGAAAATTAAAGCTGCATCCTTTATTTGGAAGGTGATACTGTCCCCTCCCATAAGTGACCCTCATAGCAGAAGATTGGACCAATAAGGTAGCAACTAAACAACTACCCATCATCAGCCCTACTACTGCCACAAATAAGCTTTTTACATGGTGCAGCTGTACCATGGAGGTTAATGGATTAGCAGTGCACACGTAGGAGCTATCATACAGTTTGGAAACTGGATCTGGTTCCTCTGGTACATCATTTGATTGGGATTAGTGGATCTGACTTTGATTTCCAGGGAAAAAGCTCTGGAATATTAGATCAGCCACAAGACTCTGTTCAGCAGCTTAATTCCTTGCTTGTTTGGCTACCTATAACAAAAACAAAAAAGGAAAAAAATCCTTAATAAAGGAGGCAAAAACTTGTCAATAGTCAAATCTTTAACAGTTTGCTCATCTGACTGATGGGAACAACTACCACCAATTGTGGATTTACAGGAGTTTGTCTTCTGACTCAATTTAGAAACAGTAGTCTGTTAAAGCCATTTCTGTCCAGCATTGTCTATATGCAACAGGGATCAAATGTGTACACCTGTAGGTTGGGCAGAAATGGGTTAACAGCATAGGTAGTTGATTGATCCCAAGCACACAAACATGCATTCAAGGCAGGTGTGAAGCAAGAGGGAAGTGGTAGCTTTAAACACTGGCCTATTAGTAACGATACAGCCAAAACTGTTATTTTATTGCTTGCTGTATGAAGAGGTTTTCATTCCGGATTTCTGTTTCCTGGATCACTGAGACAAGGCATCAGTACCATGAGAAAATTGTAGCCTCCAATTATGATCAGTGCTTCAAATGAAGGTCTTGCTACCATCTTGTGGTTATGCTGAGAATGGCAAGGCATACACCCAAAACCACAAGCATTGGTTGCCTTCAGGACCACTTTACATGCTTCTCTCGCAGATGGTCATTTGACTCCACAATCAACATTTCTTCCCCTCTGTAATTTCCTGTGTGCCTATTTGAAGCTGATGCAACTAGCTTAGTTCACAATAGTTTATGCCACTATAAATCTATTTGTCTTTAAAGGTGCTACAAGACATTGTTTCTATATTAGAAGAAATACTATTAGAATTGTATTTAGAATACAATTTCTTCTACAAGTAGAAATTAACATGTACCTGCTTCTAACCTGCACCTTGTGAGTCAGATGCACATCTTAGCTCTCCCAACAAGTGCCTGTGTAGTATGTACTTTTGATATATGTGGGGGAAACCATGCAGCTGCCTCACCTACTATAGACTGGAATGGGGGGGGGGATCACAGGTGTGGTGATAAAATAGCAACATTTAAGGATTGGGGACATTTTACACCTCTGTTACCCCCAAGACTTCATCAACTGCCAGGAAGAACCAGAAGTAGCAGACTATCCAAAGGCCTGAATGAGTCCTACTCCCAGAGACAAGCACATACAGTGTTACCCAATTCTAGTTCCTGTGTGGCATGCAATGTGGGGAGGTGGGGGGGCTACATACAATTTTTCCTGTGGCCACTGTGATACCTTTAGAGAAGCAACAACTGGAACAGCAGCAGCATCTAAGGACTAGGGGACAGTTACAACACTATCCCCCTCCTTTCCTGGTACTTCATTTATCACCCATGCTTTGAAAGCCTCTTATTAGGCAAGAATATAAATATTTTAAATATGAAATAAAATGGATAGTTGCTAGTAAACCAAGCAGGTACTTTCCAGTCTATGCTTCTGTAGCTGATCAGCCAGTACATACTGCTTCCCACTTTTTGCTTTCCAATTGAGCATCTTCTGAAGCCAGCAAGAGTTCTGGCAGCTGCCATCTTTGTACCTTAATTAGTAGGGGTAGAGATGGAAGTAATGGTGGTACCAACATCCTGCCAACTTCCTTCTGAGGCCAACTGACAGTCTCTCTCATTCCAGACTGCACACATAGACTGCCAATTGTTGACCTCTTGAATACACAGTAAGGTTTTTTTTGGTGTTTCTACCATAGCAGATGAAACTGCACCAAGGGCTGCTTCACATGATGAAAATGGAATTATCAAGAATGTCTGTTCTCTAGGGCTCCTGGAGATCATCCCACTTTCTTCATTCTGCTCTCCTGGGTACTATCCCTCCCCTTGGTGGGTAGGCAGGGCATCCATTTTGCATAAGCACTAATGTTTGCTGAACAAGCACTAGCAGACTCTTCAACTCTCATATAAACAGAACAGGAACAAACCAAGAAACAGAACACTATGTTTTTTTTAAGCAAAGAAACCAGCTTCTAAGAGCAAGGAGGAACCAAGAATATGAATAGAAATAAAGACATGCCTGTGGCAGTCCTGGCTACCACCATCAGGTATGTGGTGAAGGCAGAAGTCAACCAAAAACCCATTCTCCTGAAGTGGTGGGCCAGTGGCCTCTGGGAGTCCAGGAAAACATACATTTCTGGTAAGAATTTCCATTTTCTCTCAGGACTCCTGGAGGGCATTCCACCTTCTTCATGCAATCTTCAGGACATATAAAAACAGTGCAGTTTGTGGTTAGGCCCACAGGTGAACATCAGTCTGCCAGAAGCCACTACATAACCAGTCTCCTAAACAGCTGAGGATGTGGGTACTATTGGCATTATAACGAATGCTGCCATTTCTTCTGACCTTGGGGAAAAGCTGCTGTGTTAGATGCCACTGACGCAGACATTTCTGGGCCCTATGGGACAGTGTTGTGAGAACTATCTGAATACCCCAGCTCCTAAACCACTGCCTTTCAAATACCAGACTGTCACTCTGAGGCTGAAGATGACATTCCTCCTGGGGGAAAAAAAACCAAAAAACTCCCATGTCTCCTCACTGATAGTCCTTTTATCACAAGTGGCAGTTTGTCGGACCTAGAAATTATACAGAATTCAAACTCATAGGGAACTGGTCAAGAGATTTGGCCTGAAAGTCTGTGCATCAATAGTTTCTAACACAGGAGCTTTCCCCCAAGATCAGAAGAAACAGCAGCATTCATTAAAATGTGATCAAATTTCCTACAAGCCAGTACTCCTTTTGTGTAGGACATTCTCCCAGGACCCCTGGAGAAGCATTCCAACTTCTTCATTCTGTGCCTTTTGGGTTATAACCTTTCCTTGGGCAGCAGACAGGGCCTCCATGTTGCAGTTGCTTCTCCAAAGGGGAGGGCTTTCTGTATTAAATAGCATTCTGAACTGCGAAAGATCCATCTCCAACAGTGTCTATATCCACAGATTCTCAGGGTGTATCCCCTCATTAATGCTCCACTGGTTCATAGATTCCCACCCTAGAATTTGAACTGAGTCCTCAAACCTCTGATTGGGCTTTCCTTTGTGCCTATGGCTACATGTTCAATAAAATTGTTGATGTTGCCTTGTTCTTTTTTATGGTAGAAGTTCCAGTTTCTTTTTTCCACCAACCCCAAAGGACAATAATTGGCCCTGTGAAAAATGTACTGTTAGGTGGGTCTGCGCAAACATTTTGGGCTTAGAGCTCCACCAAGACTATCTCTGCCAGTAAACAGGACAGGGTCACCTGCCCCTTTGGAGAAGCAACTGCAACATGAAGCCCCTGCTACCTGGTTAAGAGGCACTTTTTCAAGTGGGTGCTCCTCTTTTATTTAGCAGGGGGAGAGTAACTGGCCCACCTCACCCCAGCACTGTCTGTTCTAGTGGCAGTCTGCTGGTGTTGCATCTTTTTAGATTGTGAGCCCTTTAGGGACAGGGAGCCATTAGATATTTGATATTTGATTTTCTCTGTAAACCGCTTTGTGAACTTTTTGTTGAAAAGCGGTATATAAATACTGTTGTTGTTGTTGTTGTTGAAGGAAAGGGGCTATACCCCAAAAAGTACAAAATGAAGAGGTTGAAATGCTTCTCCAGGAGTCCTAGGAGAATGTCCTACATAAAATGAGTACTGGCTTGTAGGAAATCTGATCACATTTGGAAGAGCCCTTGTTTTTCTTAAGTTATTTTTTCATCTCAAGAATGAGATTATCAAAATGAAAAGGTAAGCACAAAGTAGTCTGAATCAGTTTATTTAATTATTTTAGTTTAAACTACAACTTAAAATATTTTTTGAGATTTGCAGGTTCATGGAGAACACGTCTGCCTACCATTTCTTTCCCTCACACAGAGCAGCAAGAGAAAAACTGTAAGCAGAGGTTGTATACATAACCTCATTCAATAACAAGAACTTTGAAATATTCTGCCACTGAAGATAATGCAACACACAACTCCAGATCCTTGGACTATAGATAGCAACTGTTACTTTCCACTGGTTCTCTTTTTTCAAGAAGAGCTTAACTTTCCTATCTGCAGAGCTCTTGAAAATACAGTAATTTATCAATATACAATTGCCCTAAGAAGAGCGTCCATGCCATTTGCAGTTTCTTTGGACTCATTCTAGGTCATCATAAATTAAAATATGTCTCTTGGTTCTCCATTCAACTGCAATGATACTAGGAGCAAGTTGAGCTGTTTTGCAAATAATTTGGTTCTGCAGAAACAATTTTAAACAGCACAAGCAACAAGTATACTTGACAATTAAAAATCTGGTATGAGTGTGTATCCATTTAATAAGGTAGCAGCAGCCGGGCCGGGCTCATGCCTTGGCCTCCTGCCCCAGCACCAGCAGGGACAGGCAATCAGAGCCCTTGGAACGCGGGCCCCTGCTCATAAAAGGGCAGTCGTTATGGCTGTTAGCCATCCTGGCTCTGCCGTCGTGTGTGCCACATCCATCACCCTTGCAACTCTGCTGTCTCCCTCTGCTTTGCCCTGACCTCATCTTGTGCCTGCCACCTCTCCGGTCTTGACAGCCAAGAACCAACTAAGCCATGCCAAGAGGGCGCAGATTGCTTTTGAGGATAATGCAGAGGAGAAGCTTCCAACGTGGTGTCCACCGCCTGGTCTCATTTATGGTTGATCCAAGACTTCGTTTTTGTATCCCTTGGCTATCAATTTACCGGCGTGGACCTTCTGGACGTCTTACCAGACTGATTCTACGCCAATCCTTGCACTGTGACTGGATGGGATGTGTCACCCATATGATTCCGAGATGCACAGGTCTGCAGAGCACCAGGCGTCCTGGAGAAACTCAGGACCAAACTGCACTGAGAGCAAGTTTGGCCACCTTATATTTTTTGATGATCATTTATTACCATAATTTTTAGAAGTAAAAGAAGCATCGTGCTGGAGGACAGATGGGAGATGAAAGATTGAAGCATTTGTTTGTTATTATTAAAATTAAAATATTCAGTAAGGTCCTTAACGATATAGAAATTGACTGAATTGCCTTCAGTTTGCCTGGCTTGTCATTAAGTCTCTGCTTTAAAAAAATAATTATTTTTTTTTTAGTCCAATAGACTTTCAAGCATAGCTTGGCATGCACATCAGAGAGAGACTTCCTCCTTAGATTGGTGCTACAAAACCCAGTGACAATCTTTTTCACATAAAATGCAGCTGCAAAGTAGCAGCTTCATTATGGGATCTTATGGTTTTCCCTCTTAATTAGCCTGGGAACACTGCATAGATTAATACTTACCTGCCTTATGCTGGGCTATCTGCTGGCCATTTGGCCTGCTTATTATGTACCAAAGGTTTATGTTCCTAAATACAAGATACTAGAGGCCCTACTATTAGGCCAAACATACATAGGATAGCCAAGATGACTGTCTAGTGAACATAAATGGGTTTTAAAGTCTCGGGCTAATTAGACTGTTCTGAAACTACCGATTTCCATGCCTAATGTTCCTGTCTCCTTTAGAAAATAATCTGAAAAAAACACATACACACAGAAACTGATGGAAAACTTGTAGAAAACTAAGAGTTTTCAGTTCTTCCAGAAACCATCGATAGAAAATTTTTTTAAAAGAAGCTTTTCATGCCATGAAGCTGGAGTCATCAATGGAGCTTTTCATTAAGGAACTAAAAGAGAGGGCAGAAAACCCTGACACATGACCAGCACATATTTGTAGCATCCGGAGCAGCCGCTGAGCTGTGGTAATTCTGATCTTTTCGCACTGGAAAAAAAAGAGGGATACAAAGATCTATTAGCCTAAAAGGGGGGAAAATACAGGAAAATTAGCTGATGCCGAGGCAGAAGCAACAGTAAAAAAGACAGAACCAACCATCCTATCCCTAATGGAATCCAGGCCCAGATGTGGCAGAAGCAGAAAGCAGTTGCACTACAACATGAATACAGAGCACTCTCTCCACAATAACTCAAACATGTTTCAGTTCTGGGGAAAGTGGAGAGTTCCGAACCTGCATTCTTCTTTGCTAAAACAAGGAGGTGGGAGCCATATAGTCCCCTTTGAAAATGCTGACTGCAAACATGTCCATCTTTGAGACCAAATTTTCAAACACAAACGTCATTTGGGGAAGCAGGAAGCAACATACATGAATTGACTTTAAAGAGCATCCACTATTTACAGTCAATGGGGCAGCCAACAGGGAGCTTTTCATCATCTTTGCTTGTTATTCGCAAGTTGTTCCAAACAGTGATCTCTGTGTCATGTGCTATGGCGCCAATAGTTAGAGTAATTGAGAACAGCAGGACACAGTATTTGTTCTCTAAACCATCCCAACATATCAGGCTTGCAATGGGCGAGATAGGAGGTTTGGTAACCTAACAATACAGTTAGTTAAAAAGCCAAGGACACTTACTTCCAACTCGCAGAATAGGACAGGGCTGCAGTAAAGATCTGCCAACTTCAAAATAGCATTCATCTCCACATTGATTCGATTCATTCTACCAGCTATAAAATGAGAAAATCAGAAAGACGGCAAGATATTTTTCATTCTATTATTTATTTTTGTCTTCTGAATAAGACAACATTCTTTTGTAGGGTTTATATAATTAATTATATTTTTGCTTATTTTCAGTTTGCATTCCAATATCAGTCATTTTCTATGTGCATTTTATAAGCCAAACTTTCTATAACTTCCATCCAATAGCTATCTTTTTATGGCCAGTCAATGAGTACTGCTTAGAATTTTTAATCTGTTCTGTTTAACACAACACATCCAGGTACTATCAAACAAGACAAATATATGGTTACAAATCAACCCTAAACAAACTTAGAGCCCAATCCTGAGCACTTTAGTGCACGTGGTATGAGTGTACCACTGGCACTGGGTGTCACAAATGTGCTGTAAGGCATGGAGGTGACACCCTGCACCAAGATAGCACCAGTTCAGCCCAGCACCCGACGGATGCTGCCTGGAGATAGGTAAAAGCTCCAGTTGGCAGTGAGGGCCTCGGGGATGGAACGAGGAACCAGGGCAGAAGGGAGCAAGATCAGGAGTAGCTCCATTGGACCTTGAACTCTGTGTCAGGCCGAAAGGCCTGACACAGAATCTCTCAAGTCTGTGCAGGCAAAATAGCTGGTGCAGACTTGAGAAGCCCCACTGCGGGGCTTCAGGATTTCCTTGGGGGAAGGGGACGAAAGTCCCCTATCCTAAGGAAACCTCTGGCAGCTGGCATAGAGTCAAAGAATGCTTTGGCACCACCATCTTTAGGACTGTCCAAAAGAGCATGTAAATTATATAGAGAAAAATGGTCAACAGCTGTGATTGGTTTGAGACAACATTTGAGGCAAAGCACCTACTGCAGAATCAAACTACTAAAAAAAATTATCAAAGGCAGTAAGCAACTTCAGAAAAACCTCTCAAAGTTTGGAACAAGAACGATGTCTCATACATACCACCTGTGGCCAGGAAACACACTTTTCCAAGGAAAAAGTTGGCATCTACATGCAGCAGGGAAGCTTCAATATTTGTGAAACTGGTGGGAAAGCACAGTGCACAATTAGTTAAAAATCACTCAAAGCAAAGCTCCTGGGAATAGTTACGAGACTCATACTATCTATATCACTCTACCAAATACTAAGAGGAAAATATACACAGCAAGAGAATATTGCTCAATGAACACGTACTTAAATGTATTAAGGCATTAGAAACTGCAAATTCAGCTACCATTCAATTAAATACGCAAGTCCAAAGGCTCTTTTTAAAATCCTTTATTACAATTTTTAAAATGGTTTTTTGTCTGTGAGAAAAAAAGCACACCATACAAACAGAATAAAATAATCACAAACACACAGCCCAATCCTAAAGGCGGCAGTGCCTCCAGTTGCAGGGATGCCTAAGAAGTATCCTTGGGGGAAGGGGACTTGTTTCCTTCCCTTTCCCAGGGAAAAGCCCCAAGCCCCACAATGGGGCTTCTCAAGTCTGCACTGGTTATTTTGCGGGTGCAGAGTTGAGAGACTCTGTGTTGGACCTTCTGGCCCAAAACGGAGTTCAGGATCCAGTAGAGCAGAGCTCCACCAATCCCCAGAATGCCTTCCCTCCCACCCTACCTCGCCCCCTCCCACCTCCTGCTCCCCTCCTACCCCAGCCCTAAAGAGCTCAGGATTGGGCTCCAAGTTATCTGTTTTCAAAACCATTACAAAGAAAATCTGATGTATCTAAAAGGAGAGAAAAATAAGAAAAAGGAAAAGCAATCTTTTTGAAATTCTGAATAGAAAAAGAAAACTCCTTTCAGCTCTGTACAATTCATTTCATTTCAGTGAATATGTGGTATAGTCCAGAAGAATCATCCTCAGTCTACAACATTTTTATTTTCATTATAAAAACACAGGCTGAAGGGTATTATACAGTGGGAAATGAAATGTACTATTTTGTACTGCTTTTGATTTATCCTGAAACAAATTTCTCAAGTTCCAAATCTTAGGAAAAATCATTTTGAAAGCTACTTTAGTCCTCAGCTGCCAGAACAAATTTGATTAAAGTGTCATAAAACGTGGTCTTGTATGATATAAGGGTAAATGACAGGATCTTTCAGAAAACATGTAGTTACTGCAAGAAGGATCATACCATAGCCCAGGCTATCAGGTTATTATTTATTACATTTGTATCCTACATTTATTCCAAGTTAGAGTAGTTTAAAACTAGATTGTTTCAGTTTATCCTAATAGTCTCTTCATCCAAGTAGTTAGGCTAAAAGGCAAAACGTTGGCCAAGACTCTCCAATGAGTTTCAAGGCTACACAGGCATCTGAACCTGGGTTTTCCACATCCAAACTCAATACCTTGGCCACACTAGCATAAACTTAAGCATAACAAGTCTCCCATTCCCACACAGTTACCCTTTCTGCACATACCTGAGTTTGCTTTGCAGATTAATCATAAAAACAATCAGGTCAATCCGAGGTCGAATGTGATCTCTCTCCGCAGGTAAAGGGAGAGACGTTGTCAAGTGGCTGTCAAGACAGACCAAGGTGCATATTGAGACACAATAAAGGAACTATTTGAGTGAATTTAACCTAAAGCAGTTTTATGGGAAGATAACAAAAAACGTTCACACTTATGTGTTTTACTAAATCACTCCAAGCAGGCAAATAAGCAGCAAGCAACACAGAATATTAACTGGAATGCAGTAAAGATCAAGCCTATTTCCCAGCTTTAAATTGCTATATTTCAAGTCTGAATAACTTAAAAAGATAGTTATTGGCTATATCCCATTTGCTGAATGCTGCAGTATTGGACCCTTGACAATATTTGTAGTTCTGTGCTTTTAGGGGTAATCTTCCATTTCCTGGATAGAAAACAATATTTACCACTTCCCATTCAACACCACTTTTCCTTGGGGAATAGTGCCAAGCAACAATAAAACCAAAGCCATTATCCATTGCTGGGTTTATAAAATTTCCCTTAAAGTTTCCAAATTTAAACCAAAAGAGAATAAACCTTTGTTTGTCTCACCACTTACATATTTACTTTTAAATCTTGTTTCTCTGTAAGAATTGTCTCTGCCAGTTGCTGTTGGAAGACTTCATTTGTTCCCACCAACTGTTAAAAAAAGATTAGTTATACCAGTCACTGAAAAGACAAAACAGGTAATGATTATGAACTCAAAACAATTTCCAGACATTCACTTTCTCTGACTTAATAAAAAGTGGTGCTTCCTCGTCCCCACTTTTACCAAGTGCAGCCCCTCGCTCTGCCACTGGCCTGTATTCCACACTGGATTTAAATTCCTGAGTCATTTCTCAAACTGTGTTTTATGCCAATAAAGGTTTTCAAACTCAAACTCTCAAACTGTGGGTGGGTCATGAGCCAATTTCAGGTGGGTTCCCATTCATTTCAATGTATTTTATTTTTAGCATATTAGTCTTAATGCTTCCATGGTATGTGACTGCATTTGGGGAAATGTTACAGATCCTTACTTTTAACAGTCTATCATGTCTATGTTTTTAACAATGGTAGTCAATGGGGCTGACTCCCAGGTAAGTGTGAATAGGATTGCAGTCTTTGGTATGTTTGAGGAATTTTTTAAAAACAGATCAGCAACTGCTTGGGAGGGTTCGGAAGGTTCTTCCTTAAATTTTTTATTGTAAACTTTTAACTTACTTACTTGATTGATTGATTTGATGCTGGGGGATGATAAGTTCCTGTTTGATGATGTCACTTCTGGCCATGACATCACTTCCAGGTTAATGACATAACTTTTGGTGGGTCCCAACAGATTTTCATTCCAAAAATGTGGGCCCTGCTGCTAGAAAGTTTTGAGAACCACTGACTTACTGTATTCCACACTAAATATGGGCTGCCGTAGGTTTGACATGTGGCTGGAAGGGAGAATTTTAGTAGATGCTGATTCTCCCACCATCACAGCCAGGGCAACAGTGCTCAATTTTTGTAGATCTGAACCAAGCACAGATCCATGGATGTGCAGCGAGTGCCTCTGAGCATGTGCAGAGTTCTTTTTAACTTGACACAACCAGCTTTCCCCTGTGCTTTAACTTAATGTGCGTCAAGTTAAAAAAAACTCTGCATGTACTCAGAGGCACGTATTCCCTATGCTCAGGAGCTGAGCCTTGCCACAGAAGAGCAGCTCTGAGGCTTCAGTCAGCCCCACTTAACCCATTCCTGCCCGGCCAAGAGATGTGCACATTTGATCCCTGTTGCGTATATGCAACGTTGGGCAGAAATGGTTTTAGAAAGGCAGACAAAGGGTTAACAAGGCGTGATGGACAAAATAGACCACTAATAGGAGCAGCGTGAAGGCGGGTCAAAATAGACAACTTCGTGCTGATTGGCCGACGCGGGGGCTCCCCTATTCCACGTTAAAGGGGCCCGCAGCCATCCAGAAACGCGGCTCCGGAGCCAACCAGGGCGCTACTTGGCCCCGGCTGTCCTTTACCCGCCCGCCGACGCGTACCAAGATGGTGGCGGAGTTCAGTGTCGGCAGCTTGCCGAAGGCCGTCAACGTCGACATCCTCACAGGGCTGGTTCAACAGTTCAAACTGCCGCCCGCGGAGCGTCGTCACGGCGTTAACGCGCCTACGTCACAGCGTAGGGCGGGCTTGGGGACGTGGCCTCCCCATGACAGACGGGGGTGCGTGGCTCTCACTACTGCGCAGCCGCAGCCCGACTGGGGAAGAACGGGGAAGAGGCGGTTGGTGGTGCTGCTGTTCTGTGGCCGCGTGACGCCTTTGGGAGGCAGTGGTGACGTCACTGCCTCACGCTCTGGGGTGGTAGGGAGCCTCCACGGGACAAGGAAGGCGGGGCGTGAGCCCACCAGCGCCTCCCCCTCCGGGGAGTACCCAGAAGGCCTGCCTTGCTTGTATTGCCCTCCTTGGGTAGCGCCTGAGGCGGGTGCCCCCCAGGTCAAGATTGTGCGTGGTGAGGAGGCAGGTGAGGCAGAGCCTCCCCACCAGAGTCCTTTGGAAGGCCCCACCACCGAGAGGCACCCAAGCAGCCACCTCCCGTGCTCAGAGCGGGGAGGGAGAGAGAGCAGAGCGCATGGGTGGTGGGTGCCTGGGTGCCTCACACAGCGGTGGCACTTTTCAAAGGACTCCAGTGGGGAGGCTCTGCCTCACCTGCCTCCCCACCTACCCAACATCCCTGCCTCAGGCCCCACCCTAGTTGCACCTCTGCACAGCTGCTCAGCCTTTAGAAGCAGCATTGGATGAGGCTGTGATAAATAGTTCTGCCATAAGCAGAATTCATTGATTTTGCTCTTGTGTGAGGATGGGGGAGGACGCTGGGGAGAGCCAGCGAGAGGAGGCTGCTGTGCTTTCTGGCTGACCTACTTAGCTCGCTCTTCTGCTTTTCCTCCTCTTGAGGGGGAAGATGAGGCGCATGCAGCTAAAAGCATTGCATGTGAGCTAGTAGGAAGGAGCAGCCACCTTGTTCTTTGAAAACCGTATGCGTTTCTTATGGAATAAGAGAACAACAGCTAGGAAACAGCTCTTTCTGGTGCCCCCATTGGAATAAATGGTTTTATATCTAGGATCCAAGCACATAGCAGTGCACAGCTATTGGGTCTTGCTTTCCACAAGCCAGAAAAGTTATGTGTATCCCTGCTATGTTGTCGTAAAGTTGGAGTAATGTCTGACAAGTCGTAAACCAGTTCGGCACAAATAGGGTGGGAAGAACTAGAGCCCAAACAGATCCACAAAGGCACAACCTTGCAGGCAACTTCTTCAGCATCCAACAGCAAAAGACTGCGTCAATCATGTGGTATTATCCCAATGATAGTTTTACATGGCCTGACATGGAGGGAGGAGTCAACACATGGTGATGGGGAGACACCCCCAGGATGTCAATGCACTATGCCAGGCACTCACACAACCAGCCTCATATAAGGGGAAAGCTGAACCCGCTTTTTGCATGACTTGCCTGACACTCATGGCAGATGCAAAACAAAAGGAGACTGGACTGGTCTGCAGCTCTTTAACCATTTAGCCAAGGTGAAAAGCACTTCATGGAGCATTTAGCAACCTATAGACCCTCCTCCTTAGAAAGGAAGGAATACAGTGCTTACATACAAAGTAAGCTTACATATACATACATTCATGCATGCATACATACATACATACACACACACATGCACCAGGAACAAAGTGTTTACATACAAAGTAACAGCAAGATGGAAGAGTGCAGCCTCCATGCGTGGACAACCATGGGTCCAAACCTGAGATGTGCCTGCTCCTTGGAATACATATAGACGAACACATAGACGAACAGGCCTTGCTGAGGGAGAGTCAGCATGGCTTCTGTAAGGGTAAGTCTTGCCTCACAAACCTTATAGAATTCTTTGAAAAGGTCAACAGGCATGTGGATGCGGGAGAACCCGTGAACATTATATATCTGGACTTTCAGAAGGCGTTTGACACGGTCCCTCACCAAAGGCTACTGAAAAAACTCCACAGTCAGGGAATTAGAGGACAGGTCCTCTCGTGGATTGAGAACTGGTTGGAGGCCAGGAAGCAGAGAGTGGGTGTCAATGGGCAATTTTCACAATGGAGAGAGGTGAAAAGCGGTGTGCCCCAAGGATCTGTCCTGGGACCGGTGCTTTTCAACCTCTTCATAAATGACCTGGAGACAGGGTTGAGCAGTGAAGTGGCTAAGTTTGCAGACGACGCCAAACTTTTCCGAGTGGTAAAGACCAGAAGTGATTGTGAGGAGCTCCAGAAGGATCTCTCCAGACTGGCAGAATGGGCAGCAAAATGGCAGATGCGCTTCAATGTCAGTAAGTGTAAAGTCATGCACATTGGGGCAAAAAATCAAAACTTTAGATACAGGCTGATGGGTTCTGAGCTGTCTGTGACAGATCAGGAGAGAGATCTTGGGGTGGTGGTGGACAGGTCGATGAAAGTGTCGACCCAATGTGCGGCGGCAGTGAAGAAGGCCAATTCTATGCTTGGGATCATTAGGAAGGGTATTGAGAACAAAACGGTTAGTATTATAATGCCGTTGTACAAATCGATGGTAAGGCCACACCTGGAGTATTGTGTCCAGTTCTGGTCGCCGCATCTCAAAAAAGACATAGTGGAAATGGAAAAGGTGCAAAAGAGAGCGACTAAGATGATTACGGGGCTGGGGCACCTTCCTTATGAGGAAAGGCTACGGCGTTTGGGCCTCTTCAGCCTAGAAAAGAGACGCTTGAGGGGGGACATGATTGAGACATACAAAATTATGCATGGGATGGACAGAGTGGATAGGGAGATGCTCTTTACACTCTCACATAATACCAGAACCAGGGGACATCCACTAAAATTGAGTGTTGGGCGGGTTAGGACAGACAAAAGAAAATATTTCTTTACTCAGCGTGTGGTCGGTCTGTGGAACTCCTTGCCACAGGATGTGGTGTTGGCGTCTAGCCTAGACGCCTTTAAAAGGGGATTGGATGAGTTTCTGGAGGAAAAATCCATTATGGGGTACAAGCCATGATGTGTATGCGCAACCTCCTGATTTTAGGAATGGGTTAAGTCAGAATGCCAGATGTAGGGGAGGGCACCAGGATGAGGTCTCTTGTTATCTGGTGTGCTCCCTGGGGCATTTGGTGGGCCGCTGTGAGATATAGGAAGCTGGACTAGATGGGCCTATGGCCTGATCCAGTGGGGCTGTTCTTATGTTCTTATGTTCTTATATATGTTTCCATATGGTGCTGCTGCAAGGGCAAAATTACTAACAATTTTGGGGGGAAAAATAAACTGTAAAATGCGACCCCTACACCAACCTTTTGTGTTTGTTTCTCCTTCCTAGGTCTGATGAGCTTTATTTGGCTGTTATATTAGTGTTTATGTTGCAGCTACCTTCTGTAAGTAGGTGCTAACAGTTAATGAGCATCAAAGCTGGGGGAAAATGTATTGGCAAGAGCCAGTCAACCTTCAGGGCTTCAAGGACAAACAAATCTGTTTCATTTGCTGCATCCTTCGCTGCTTGACCGATAGCTCAGAAGAGCTGCAGTTTGACTGTGGAGAACATGTGATCAGCTTGTTCTTTATGGGCTTGAATGTGTTTTTGTTCAGTCTGTTCTACTGAGGAAGGAAGAGAAGGCTTCACAGTGGTGTCACATTCTAATGCA
The DNA here is from genome assembly GCF_035046505.1 of Tiliqua scincoides. Lineage (NCBI taxonomy): Eukaryota > Metazoa > Chordata > Lepidosauria > Squamata > Scincidae > Tiliqua > Tiliqua scincoides. The sequence continues at coordinate 59,048,200 of NC_089827.1, forward strand.
AAATATGGATAGCAATACGCAGAAACATCATTTCATCACTTCCTCTGCTTTCCTCTTTCGAAACACTGTACAGCACAGGCAGCACAAGGGGTGTGAGTGTGTGTATTAATGACATCATTGTTTTTTTGATCATAACAAAAGCTGACAGCTCAGCTCGTCGCCAACACTGGACAAATTACTGGTGAAGCAGAAGAATTCTAAAAATATTTATGTTCCCTGTCAGAATTTCTGAGAACTGAGTCCATGTTCTAAAGGTCTGGGAATAAAAAATAAAGTGTTAAATAATCTTGGGCTGCCATTTGAAAATGGAATGAGAACTTAGCACAAATGTAACGTTTTCAAATCTTCAAGGTCAACCCACTAAAAAGAGAACATTTTCTTTCTCATCTTTCAACCTCTATTTCTCACCTTGTTCTCTTTATAAAACGTGAGAACTATAGCCTGAATCAACTTTGCAATTTAGGTTACAAGTCCCAGCTATTGATCACTAAGTGATGCAAGGCCATGAAAGCCACTTATGCTAACAAACCAAATGTTTACTTATGTTAATAGTGCTTAGCATGTTCATAAACAAATTATTAGCTTAAGGCAATTAAACAAATTATTAGTTTAAGAAATAGGAAAAAATGTTCATAGCATGCTCACAAACAAGCTTAAATCGATTTTGCTCTCTTTGTATGGAGAAGGCCTGAAAAAAGCAAGACAGCTTTTGCTGAAGTTGCAGGAGACAGGTTTGCTAAAATTGGCAAATTGCCTGGCAAAGAGATAGCTCAGAGTATCTCAGAGCAGCCAGATAAGAGAACAATTCACTGCTTGTATTTAGGGGGGAAATTCCATTTTTAGCTCACTGCCTGTTTGCTTCTATGTAAAACAAGTGGACAGATGAAAACACAAGGAAAGAAGACATTTTTGGATTTTTAGAACATTATTCCTTTAGGCTTCTCTTTAAATCAGAAAACAGTCTTGTACATACATAAGTTAAACACTGGAGAGCTGTTTAGAGCTATTATACCAAAGCAACATACGAAAGCATCATAGAAGTGCCAATGTTTGCATGCATGCTTCAATATTTAATAACTATACTCTCTAGAGTGTAACTAACACATATATGGGATATCATAACATTAAAATGAGTTTGAAAGTTTAGTAAAAGCATTAAAATACATAAAAAGGTTAAAAAAGCTATTTCTAGCCAAACCAAGGGTCTGACAGGGAGACAACTCACAGGAAGATTCTGGAATGTGGGAAAAACAACATCTCACAGATAAGACTTCTCTGTAAGACCTTGAAGGACTCGGAGCCTTGCACTGATACTTTTAGAATGTGAACAAGGGAGTAAGCATCCCACAGAGATTTGCAACAGCATATGGGCAGAACAACAGGCTTTGCAACAAAAGGCAAGGGCAATGTTATCTATCTTGGCCTTAGAAGATAGATAATTGAAAAGTTATACACAAGTTTGAAACATTTGATGGGGAAGTCTTAGCATATGCAACTTTTTATCTTGTTTGGCAGATGGAAATAGAATTTTCTATACAAACACCTGCAGAGACAGCTAGACAGGAACAATATAACAAGGTTGTCTATGGGAAAGTCCCCTGATTAACAAAACATCATTGGAGCCTCTGTCTGAGCTTAAAAGCTGATAGAAGGGGCTGGATTTAGTTAAAATGAATGAGAAAGGTCTCTTAAAATCCTTTTGTACGATAAGAGTTTAGTTTGTCTTGTATTAAATATATGTTTACACCACTATACATCTCAAAAGGTAACAGATCACATATGGAATCACACAAGGAATAGAGGCAAGCCAGAGGACTTGATTTAGATAATATTGGCACAGAGCCCCATGGTGTCTGGGAAGAACAAAGAAAGGAATTTAGAGTGTTAGCACTGGTGGCTCTGCCAAGGTCAAAGATAAGCACAAGACATACCAAAAAACCCAATTCTGTAATAATTGAGTAAAGAGTACCACCTACTGGCTTTTGAAATCTTTAAGATATATATGTCTCAATGTACATTTTTGCCTTTTTGGAATCTGTAACTTGAAACCAACCAATCAAATGCTTGCAAAGTTATCTCTAGCTAATCCTGAGAAAGCCCCATCTCTGATGTCACACACCAGCCAATGAGAAGTGTAAGACTCCTCAAACAAAGGAGCCAGAATGAAATATAAGCAAGAGGTTCAGACTGGAAAATTGCTCTCTCTGAGGGCTCTGAGAGCTCCCACATGGCTCTCATTGCTCTCTTCGCTTTGGACAAGGAGTCCCTGAGAAGCCTGTTGCTGGCAACGAAATAAAGCTTGCAGACGATCACCACTCTTGCCTACTGAGTTTGCTTTTGGACTTTGCTTTTGACCTTGCAACATTAGGGCCCAATCCTATCCAACTTTCTAGCACAGGTGCAACCGTAATGCCGCCTCGAAGTAAGGGAACAAATGTTCCCATACTTTGAGGAGGCCTCTGTGATTGCTGCCCCACCACAGGACGCAGTGCATGCCCCATTGGCACAGCTGCACTAGCACTGGAAAATTGGATAGGATTGGGCCCTAATTTGTTATATGTTTCCCAATATTACATTTAGGCATACTTTCACAATATGTGACATCGGGCGCAATCCTAACCCCTTATGTCAGTGCTTTCCAGTACTGGTGTAGCGGTGCCAATGGGACATGTGCTGCATCCTGCAGTTGGGTGTCACTCACAGAGGCCTCCTCAAAGTAAGGGAACGTTTGTTTCCTTCCCTCAGAGCTGCATTGCCCTTATGTCAGTGCTGGAAAGCACTGACATAAGGGGTTAGGATTGCACCCATCCAGATAAGAGAACAGCCACCACTAGGAATCAGCAAGGTGGGCCTTTTATGGAGACCCTGATGCCAGTAACACTGCCAGTTCATTTCACCTAGGGCAGCATTTCTCAACATTTATCCCCTGCCATACCACTTTGCATTGGTCCACTTATTGGAAGTACTACTGGAAGTGACTGGTGATGATGTCATTGCCAGTTACTTCTGGATTGCTAGACCAGACATGATGCAACAAATACCAGTAAAAGGCTCAGGGTGGATTTGAGCACATGGAAAGCACATGGCCTGCCCACTAAGCCAAGCCTCCTACCACTGCTTGTCACATTGCATTGCTGGTCTCACAGCCAGGTAGCAAGGGTCTGGGGGTCTCGTGTATACCACCAGACACCACCTCACGTACCACTGCTACAGCTTCTCAGTGGCACTGGAACTTCAAAACCGGAGCTTAGAAGCTGGGATATGTCACCATTTTTCATTTTTTTAAAGGCATAAATTCATATATATATTACACATTCATTCATAATTATCAGTTGATGGGCAGACACATGAGCCACACTTTCAGCAGTGCTTCTTCTGCTGATGTGTCAGTTTGCAGAGCACCTCTCAGCTATTGAGCTGTGAAGTGATGCTGTGTTGGAAGTGGTGCTGCTGAAAGTGTGACCCATGTGATAGTTGCACTCTCCCATGTCTTGAACATAGATCAAGATTCACTTATTTTCTCTTCTGACATTTGCAGCTAATGGGTTCTTTCTGGGCTTCATTATGTATTTAGAGTAATGTGTGATTGGGTCCTTCATCTCAAAATGAAAGTGCTTCAGAAGGCTTGCTGGAACCTTCTGAGATACACTTCTGGTTTTTTGCTAAACCAGAACTACATTTCAGAATGCTCAAGCAGGTCTTCTGAGGTATGGGGAGGTTGCACATGGTCATTTTTGGGAAGCTAAGACTCTTCTGGTCACATCTAGGAGGTACAGTGAGCCACTCCTGACCTATGCTGGGTCAAATTCATAACTCCTGAACCTGCAAATAAAGAGGGTCAATCCGTAGTCACAAAGATGAACTTTGGGCAAGTAGCAGCAGAGGAAGTTGAAGAAACAACACTGCCTAAACTGGGTAGACAACTTAGGGTCCATGGTCTGGATTCCGCCTGCCACCCAAAATCATATGATCTGTAGTTCCCCAAAAAGTTAAATCCACTTGGCCTGTGGTGGTCCTATAAAAGAATTCAAGTTTTTAGAGGTTGAGACTAATTATTTGTGTGGGTTCCATTTCAAGCACTCATGTGGATTAAAAAAAATGCACTATAGCAAATCAATTTGAAAAACAAAGTTTCTTTGTTCCAGTGATTGAAAAACAGCCTTGCTGACCTTTTGACTCTAAGAAAAGAGTCATTAAGAAGACAATCCATCAGCACTTCACTCAGCCCCTCCCTTCACCAATGCAAAATGATCACCTTTCTTTCACGTGCTGGGGGAAGGGAGGGGTCCGCAGGAGAGAGAAGGATTGATGGATTGTTAGCCTGCTGCCCTCTCTCTCTCTCTCTCTCTCTCTCTCAGGAGACTGGACTGTTCAGTTTTTAAAACTGATTTTAAGGGATGCATTTTTCCCCTTCTCCAGGGATCAGCACATTCTTTCTCATTTGCAGGGGCCATTCATGTTGAGTCAAATCCGTGTATAAATAGGCTGGACCTGTACTTCTCTCTCTGTAAGGCACACAGTATAAGCAGACCAAAGGTAGAAGTTTCTTTTGAGCATCATTCTCTGTCTGGGTATGCATCTCTGTGCATTGTGCCCATCTCTTTTTCATAGCTATATGACCTAGTTGGGAAGTTTGCACATGCGTATCAAATGCACATGCATTCTTAATATTGATGGCGCTGATGCCTGGCCCTTATGCAGAGAAGGTTGCCAGCTCCTGGCCTAAGCCAATCAGTTCCCTTCCCCATTCACATTTATCTCATCTGGAACTGACTGCAGATTAAGAATATCTTTGCTGGATGTGATTGAGTGGCTATGTAGTCCAGTGTTCTCTTTACAACTATGGCCAGACAGGTGCTTTAGGGAAGCCTCCAGTATATCATATTGGAGGAGGTCTACTGCCTTTGGATGCAGAGGTTGCATTTACTTATCATGGCTAATAGGCATTGATAGAGCTACTCTTTTAAGCATTTTTAAAAAATCAATACAAACTAGGTTTTTATGGACTCTGGGCAAAGAAGCTGCAAACCTACTCTCACCCCAAAGAAAGAGCACTAGTACTTCTCTTCACAAACAAGATGCTTTATAAGAGTATCTCTTCTTAAGAATTTGAAGCCTTGATCTCACAGTACCAGTAGTCTCTGGGCAGTGATTGATAAAAGAAGCTACTGATTACAATATATGGAGCTAGCTCTCATAAACCACTTTACAAGTTTATGCAGTTGATCCATGTTAGCAATCTCCACAATGGGCAATATTTGGACAAATGGACAATGTTTTTTTTTTTTTAACCTGGGCGCAATCCTAACCAGGTCTACTCAGAAGTAAGTCCTAGTGTGTTCAATGGGACTTACTCCCAGGAAAGTGTGGTTAGGATTACAGCCAAAGCTGAACTTCCACGCAAATTACATTTTGACATGTCTAATGGTGACTTCCCTGAGTTAGTTTAATCAAACAAAAGATATATTTAAATTCAAATATTATGGATTGTATGTATAGCATTACAGCGTGATTTGGCACCTGTTTGTTTTTTATTCAAAAAAAATGCAGATAATAAAATCTCTTTCTGTTCCAGGAGGGCATGGAGCCCATGTGTGGAGGCCAAGGAGCGAAGTTGAGGAGGAAGCAAGCTAGAAAGGAAAAGGAACTCCAGCATTGAAAATGTCCTCCTTTACTTCTCCATTCAGTTTCAGTCCAAAAACTTGGCAGGCTTTGCTAAAACAATCCATGAGCTGCTAGAGATCTTTGGCAGAGTGGGTAGTGACAGCTGCATCGTCAGCAAAGAGGAAGTCACGCAGACATTTCAGCTGGACTTTGGACTTTGCTCTCAGTCTGGAGAGGTTGAAGAGCTTTCCATCTGATCTGGTCCGGAGATAGATGCCTTCTGTTGCAGTTCCAAAGGCATGCTTCAGCAGGTCAGCGAAGAAAATCCCAAACAAGGTTGGTGCAAGAACACAGCCCTGCTTCACTCCGCTTCGGATGTCAAAGAGGTCTGATGTGGAGCCATCGAAGACAACAGTGCCTTTCATGTCCTTGTGGAAAGATCTGATGATGCTGAGGAGCCTGGGTGTTGGGGAGAATCTTGAAGAGGCCGTCCCTGCTGACCAGGTCGAAAGCCTTCGTGAGATCTATGAAGGCTATAAAGAGTGGCTGTCATTCCCTGCATTTCTCCTGCAGTTGTCTAAGGGAGAATACCATACCAGTGGTGGACCTGTTGGCTCGGAATCCGCACTGCGATTCTGGATAGACGCTCTCTGCAAGTACCTGGAGCCTCTTTAGTGCAACTCGGGCAAACAGCTTTCCTACTACGCTAAGGAGCGAGATGCCGCGGTAGTTGTTGCAGTCACCCCTGTCGCCTTTGTTCTTGTACAGCGTGATGTCTTGAGGTACTCCAACTTCTCTCCAGCAAAGACAGAGGATTTCATGCAGCTCAGTGACGATGATCTCTTTGCAGCACTTTAGGACTTCAGCAGGGATGCTGTCTTTTCCTGGTGCCTTGCCAAAGGCAAGGGAGTCCAGTGCCACATGAAGTTCTTCTAGGGTTGGTTCACTGTCAAGCTCCTCCAACACAGGCAGGCACTCAATATTATTCAGTGCTTCTTCGGTGACTACATTTTCTCTGGAATATAGCTCAGAGTAGTGCTGCACCCAGCGTTCCATCTGCTACACCCGATCCTGGATGACCTCGCCTGCTGCAGACTTCAGAGGGGCAATTTTCTTCTGTGTTGGACCGCATGTGAACGCATTCCACATGCGCTGCCTCCAACACATCCTTGGCATCACCTGGCAGGACAAAGTTCCAAACAACACAGTCCTGGAATGAGCTGGAATCCCTAGCATGTATGCACTGCTGAAACAGAGACGCCTGCGTTGGCTTGGTCATGTTGTGAGAATGGATGATGGCTGGATCCCAAAGGATCTCCTCTATGGAGAAGTCGTGCAAGGAAAGCGCCCTACAGGTAGACCACAGCTGCGATACAAGGACATCTGCAAGAGGGATATGAAGGCCTTAGGAGTGGACCTCAACAGGTGGGAAACCCTGGCCTCTGAGTGGCCCGCTTGGAGGCAGGCTGTGCAGCATGGCCTTTCCCAGTTTGAAGAGACACTTGGCCAACAGTCTGAGGCAAAGAAGGAAGGCCCATAGCCAGGGAGACAGACCAGGGACACACTACACTTGCTCCCAGTGTGGAAGGGATTGTCACTCCCGAATCGGCCTTTTCAGCCACACTAGACGCTGTGCCAGAACCACCATCCAGAGCGCGATACCATAGTCTTTCGAGACTGAAGGTTTCCAACAACGAACTTCTCCATTACCCACCTGATCACTCACCCTCATGCAGCTTCCCTCTGCTACTGAAGTACACAGTTGACCTCAGTCATGAAGACAGAGGAGGGACTTTCTTCAGTTGGCCAACTGAAGTACTCTCCCTTTTATCTTAAGCCTCACTGCTATTTTCTGTCTGTAATATGGATCATGTTGTGGTGGTTCAGTTACTCGTTTCTTTACAGTTATTTGGGCGGAAATGGCTTTGAAAAGGTATTTACACATAACTAGTGGTGGTGCCACGAAGTGGTGAGCAACTCACATGGAAATGCACCTCAGAAAGCGCATCATGTTGCAGACAATGAACGGCAGCCACACGAGAGTGTGGATTCCGACATGGACCTGCGTTGACAGCTTCTACTCCAGCAAGTAATCCAGTAAGGCTGCAATCCTATATGCACTTTCATGGGAGTAAGCCCCACTGAACACAGTGGGACTTACTTCTGAGTAGACATGTACAGGCTTGTGCTGCAAGCCTTACTTACTGGGGCCTGGGAGTCAAAGGTGGCAGCGGTGATGTGGGAAATGTGGAGCTCTGTTGCCACCTTTGCAACGCTGCCGCAATCCAAGATGCGCTCGCGAGCGCGCATCCAGAGCAGAGCATCTCCCTTCCGCTCCTTCTGGGTCAAGGGTACCACGTGCGCTGAAGAGCCCTTTCGCCTGGTTGTCATGACAACGGTTGTTAGCCCCCGGCTGCTGCGGCATTCTGATTGGCCCGGGGAGGCCTCGCCTCTTGGATGAGAGGGATGGAGAGGGAGCGGGGGAGGGAAGGAGCCGGCGCTGGTCCATTTATGGGAGGGCAATGCAGGGGGCGGTGCTGGGCAGCGGAGGAGGCGGGCTGGATGCCCTGCACGGCGGCTGGATCCGCCAGCGGGCTTTCCTGCAGAGCAGGCGGGAGCTCCGCCCATCCTTGCACCTGCCCTGTGATGCTCCGGCGCCGCCTTCCCGGGGAGAAGCCTGGCACGTGCAGCAGGGAGCGGCGGTGCCAGAAGGGGGGGCAGCCTGGAGGAAGGATGCAGGGGGCTTCAGGTAGGTGATGATGCGCTTCACGGACCTGCTGTGGGGATGCAGGCCAGCAGGCAGGCACTTGACACTCTTCGCAGGCCGCCGGCGTCACGGGTTGCAAAGGACAGGTGCGCTCCCCCTGGGCAGGTTGCAAAGGACAGGAGTGGACAGGTGGGCTCCACTCCTGGCAGCAGCTCCAGCACGTCACCCTATGGAACAGCATCTGATACAAGGCTTGTTTTTTGAATGGAAGGGTCTTCCCTGTGTGCGCACTACGGCTGCATTTATTTTAACCCAGTGGTGAGGTGCAGAGCAGGGTGGGAGGGGGGGACAGAGAGCGCATTGTGGGCCGTCTCCTCGAACTGAAACCTTCCTGCGTGGAAGAAAGTCCCATGCCCAGAACAGACAAAGTGCTGGGCTCCTGTTTAAAGCCTTTGGCGATGGAGATGCACAAGAGACTGGAAGAGAGGAGAACAGACTTCCTATTGGTGTGTGTCAGCCACCATGGGAACTGAAGAGTGAAGATGGCTGGGTTTAGAGAGTGTTTGACAAAACTGTAGCTATGATGATGATGTGGGAGGTCCAACTACAGGCGCTGATTGTACTGTACTCACACTGCTGCACAAAGAGATTGGTTTTAGGCTAGTGGCATTCTGCTTTCCGTTTGGCAAGAGTGCATGGATTTCAAGTTTCTGGGTCTCTTTTTTTTTTTCCTCTATTAAGAGTCCCAAGATTCACCAACAGGAGACAGGAGCAAAAAAGTAGCTGGATGAGCTAAAAAAATGGATGAGCACAGAGCCTCTGCAAATATATTCAGCCCTGGAATTAGTTTTCAGTGCCTGGGGGTGAAAACCCATTTATTTGCTGCTGGTGTGGAACCCCGGGGAGTCAGAAACCTTGCAGATTTATTGTAAAGCACCCTGAGATTTGCCAGTAGATCCCAAACTACTTTCTGCCTGTCACTGCTCTTAGAACAATTTTTCTGTCTCTCATAGATGAACATAAAAAGATTGTCAGCAGCAATGCTGACATGTGCAAAGACTCCAAGCATTATAGTGGGTAAAGGGGAGATTCGAGACTGAGTCAAGAAGTTGAGTGGTGTGTGTGTGTGTGTTTTGTTTGTTTTAAGAAAGTTGATTGCTCCACTTTCAGGGATGTGTTCACCTGATGATGCCTACTCAGTACTGTGTGATGGATTTTTAGTATCTTGATGTAAACAGAATAAAAAGGGGTGCGAGTAGGACTTTTGCACACCAGGTGTATGCTACTTTTAAGACAGTCAAAGGGTATACAGATGATCATTGAATCAGGTACTCTGCTTTGACCTGAGTGCACCTTGCTCTTTGTTTTTGCTTGCATCACTTTCAGTTTTGTATGCCTTGAAGAAAATGTCAACATGCTTAAGGTTGCAAAGGTCACCATGTGACACTTTACCCTTCACTTATCCTAGGATAGTTAAGGTAACCTGACCAATCATGAAGTGGGTTGACATCTGGCCAAGATTGTTAGATCTTCATCAGGAAACTGACGAGGGGAACAGCTCTTTGGGAACTCTCAGATGGATTTGTCAGTGGAGTAGAACATTAGATACTTCTGTGTTGTTTGGGAATTAATTAGGGCCCAAACTTTCCAGTGCTGATGCAGCCCCATTCCCTTACCTTGAGGAGGCCTCTGTGACTGCTGCCCCACCGCAAGATGCAGCACGAATCCTGTTGGTACGACTTCATCAGCACTGTAAAGCTGGAAGTCATTGGGCCCTAAATTGGTATCTACAGATCATTGGGCTGGTTCTGTTTTCCTGTCTGAGCAGAGGTGCAGAGCAAATTTAGGGGATGTATCTTCTGCGCCATGAGGATTTTCACGTATTGTTCCACAGGAGTCAATATTATTGTTTATGCTGTTCATCCCTGTTTGAAACCATTGGGGAGATTGCCCACAGATTTCAACTCTAGTCAAATGTTCTTTAAGCATGGAGAGTATTCCCACAGACAGTGTTTGCCTGTGCAAACCACACTGTCCATGGAGAGGGTGGGGGCAGGGCTATGGAGTGCGGTGGCAGGAGTGGGGTTTGCCGGCATGCTCACGCTACCTCCCCACCACATGTTCCCTCTAAGGAATGGAAAGGGCTCTGGAGTATGATGTCATCAATATGCTGATCTATGTTGTTTAAGTATCTGGGAGTAGCCGTCTCAATTCTGAACCTAGAGGCCAAAGTCCCATCATAAAAGGACTGGCAGGCTAAAGCTGTATCCAGGCAAGATGGAGGTGATACTTGTGAGGAATCTTAGAGTGAGTTTCCCAGTTTGATGGAGTATGAATTCACCTGGTAGAGCTGGTTTGTAGTTTGTGGATGCCCTGACCTAGATTTCTTGTCTGAAAACGGATAGCAACAGTATTATGCAGGTTGTGCCCCTTTCCAGTTTTTAAGTATCCTGCTACTGCCATTCATTTTTAGATCAAAGTTTCACGTGGCACACAAATCTACTGCATGGGGTCCCTGAGAGCTAGATTTGCTTTCTCCCATACAAGTGAATAGTTGTCACTTATTTGTTATATAGGGCAAAGGAATGTGCTGCACACAGGATCAGTGTTGAAATGGGGGCAATTTTAGAGGCAAATTATCCCTGATACAGAGTAGCCTGGCCATTTCTAAGGATATCATGGGGGGGGGGGAAGGGAAACAAAATGGGGGTGGGGAGAGCAATGTGATTCTGATGCTTTGCCCCAAATCACAAGTGAGGCTTGGAAGGAGGGAGGCAGTGCAGAGCAACTAGATCAGGGGTGTCAAACTCATTTCATACAAGGCCGAATAGCATTCAAACTCATTTCATCATGAGGGCCGAATAGCATTCATGATGCCTGCTGAGGGCTGAAAGTGATGTCATTAAGCAGGAAGTGATGTCATTAAACAGGTCGTGACCATGTTGTAACAAGCACTTTTTCTCACTTGGGAACTCATTAGCTGCAAATGACAGAAGAGAAAATATACATATCTTGATCATATTCAAGATATGGGAGAGCTCAATTTTTAAGTGGGCTGCCCTTTCAGTTAAGTGGGCTGCCCTTTCAGCAGTAACACCTCAGTAGCTGAGAGCCTGAGGGCCAGATAAAAAGCTCCAGCGGGCCACATCCGGCCCCCGGGCCTTATGTTTGACACCCCTGAACTAAATATTTATATCGCACTGTCAGTGAACAGAGTACTTTAGAGAGGAATACAGAGCTTACAATTTCCATTTTGATGATAGAGGAGAAAATAAATAAATAAATAGTGAGAGCAGAAAGTAGAGACCCAGCCAGCAGAGATAGCAGCGAAGAACAAGGGATAAGTGTAAGCAAATGCAGTCCTGTATGTTTATGGGAGACAGAACCATTGGAGCATGATAGATCTATTTTGTTCCAGTTACAGTGGTTACCAATTTGCTTCCAGGCAGCTCAGTTTAGTTTTGACCTTTAATGCCTTAAAGAATCTGTGACAAGGTTATGTTAAGGTCCATCTTCCAGGAGAGCCTGCCCAAACTTTGAGATCAGCTGTGGGGGTCCTGATTTTCTCTGGCCCACCATTAAAAAGATTCAGCTGGTGGGTGCCAGAGAAAGGGCAGCTGTAAAGAGTTTGGCAGATTCCTTCTTTCTCCATTTTCAGCTGGATGGGGAAGATCTTCCCCATCTTCCTGTTCTGCAGCTAAGGTTTTTTTTAATGCTGTTCTTTCAAATGGTTTTTATCTTCTGCTGCTCTCCATTTTTAAAGTGTTAGTCTATTTCACTTGTTTTGTGAAAAACATGTGGTGTTGCAAACTACTGTTTTTAATTTAAACACAGGGTATAAATGAATTAAATATTACAGGGTCCATTTCAGAGTGGCTGAGATGAGAAAAAAGGAAAAGACACAATCATGCATGGGAGAAAATAAGAAGGAATACAGTACAGTCAAAGTATTTATTGCTTCACAGTCCAATCCTGAGCTCTTAGTGTCGATCCACCTCTGGCGCAGGGTGTCACAAATGTGCCATAAAGCACATCTGCAGCTCTCAGCACCAGTCCAGTGCTAGCTCAGCGCCAGCTGGTGCTGGGTTAGTGCCAGTGGATCGCCGCTGCTCCATCACTCTGCAGTCACCTCCATGTTGGGAGGGAGGCATTCTGGGGTGGGGGGAGGGCAGGTGGTGGGCATTCCCAAGGGCAGGCAGGGAGCGGGAGGTGGGGCCAGGATCCAGCACTTGTGCCAGATTGTAACCCTGTTCTCTGGCAGCCCGGGGCAGTCCTGGGCTGCTCGGACTTGCAACACCTATTTTGGTGACATAGATCCAAGTAACCCCTTTGGGGCTGCTGCAGGTCTTCCTGGGGTAAGGGAAAAAGCCCCCCCCCCCGTCTTGGCCTGAGCCACAAGCAGCCTGGACCTTGTGCTGGATACAATTTAGGATTGCACTGTAACTTATTTCCATTGGTAGCTGGTTTAGGACATAGAAAAGAAATAGAACGTAGAGTTCAGTAAAGTAAGTCATCAAGTGAGTGTAGGAAAGAGGAAGGGAGAGAATAGTCAAAGTCAAGGATGGCACAATATTTCAAATAAAGTAAAATAAAGCAAAATTCATACTATTTGAAGAGAGATGCATGTTTCCTTGGCTGACTTTATTCTGATGTTTGATTTCTTAAATATATTTCCTCCTAGGAATATAGTGACTTGAAAAAGAGCTGCTTAGCAGCAGTCCAAAAGAAGAAAGATTGCTTGTTCCAAGGTAAGCCATTCTTTTTGATCTAATCGTCAGAGATTATTCTTGAGAACTCTAGTATAATTAAAGTGTATTACAGTAGAAATACCTTGCAACAGAAGAATATATTAAAGAACAAAAGCGATGGCATCAGAGGCCACAGGGCATGAGAAAATCAATAAAAACCCTTCAGCACTGAAAAGCAGGCCCATAAATATCATTCTTCTTTCCTTCCTTTTGTCTCCTGCTACCTTTGATTGCTTGGGAAGAAGCACATGATCAGAATACAGAGGAGAGAGAAGAATGATATTCGTAGCTGATAATGTAGTACACCAGTGGCCAGCATAGATTTCATTATTAAAGCAGGTAGGTTACAATCAACTTGTGATCAGAACTGTGCTGACCAACTGGCTGCACTTCTTGATTCTGCATTTTGAACAGATCTTGTGCAAAGAACCTCTGCAGGTCCAACTGGGTATGTGGGATCTTGTATGTGGGATCTGCAAATACGTTTTGCTGTGTACATAAAATTAGGCAAGCGTTATAAACCAGCACAAATGAAAGTTTAAAACCTTTTTTTTATATTTCGGTGTGTAGCTAATCTCAGAAATAGCTATCACTCAGCCTTAAACAAAGTTTGAATGTGTGCAGCCTTCTTAGCTTCTGGCTAAATATAGAGAGAGACTTGAGGTTGAAGGTCATAGTCTTCAGCCAAAAATCAACTGTGTTTGTCTTTATGTACTCCAATTAATTGCCTGCATGTGTTTGCCTTTCCTTTGTCCAGCCATCATGCCTCATTTCTTGGATTGGTTTGTGCCTGTGTATCTGATGATTTCCATTCTCATCTTGGTGGGCTTTGGAGCGTGCATATACTACTTTGAGCCAGGACTGCAGGAAGCGCACAAGTGGCGGACGCAAAGGCCCATCCTGGATCGGGACCTTCGGAAAACGTTGATGATACGTGACAACCTTGCATTTGGGGTGCCTGAAGTCTAGCATACAGTGCGTGCAGATTCCTAGAAACAAAGTCCATTTTTGTTTTTGAAATTACAGGTAACTATGTGAACTGTGACTAGCTCAGGACAATTTCCAGGTGCAAAGCACACCAACATAACTACATTCCTGTCTGACAAGGGTCTCTCTTAATGTTAATGAAGCACTGTCTGTTGCCATCTCTGGTTCTAAACCAAGGCTTGTGGACTAATGTCAGGGGGAAGGACCTGGTTTCTGGCTCTAAATGTCCCAAAGACATTTTGGATCCTCCATTGATCAAGGTCTCCATTAGCCTACTAGGCATGGTCATTCCTGTACGTGAATTTTAGACTTCTCCGGGAATATAAGATGGCCACTTGATGGCAAGAATGGCATGGACAATTAATGGCACATGGAATCTTTTACTGCGGGTGTGATCTGAGTATGTTGGTCCAGTGCCTCCTGGACAAAGGTTCAACTTACAAAGCTCACTACTGGCATCATTTCATTATATTGACAAGAGTCTCCTGGGCAAGGCAGTAAACCGAATCAATTGCACAGAATGAATTCCCTTTCCACCTCCAGCACCAAGCTCAGATGCACTGAAGGACATACTCTGTAATGCTTCCATACTCAGGCTGTGTATATTCAGATTTCAGATAGCTTCAGTCCTTGCAGAAATCTGTCTGGCTCTAAACTCACTCAGCAAAATTTCAACCTAAAAGTCCGCATGGATTCATTGCTGAGCATTTCTTTTGCTTCTCCATTACTGGGGAATTTATGTGGCATTGGATTCACTTCTCTGTACTTCTGGGATTCAAAATCCCTTGTCATACAAAGAACTGCACTTTTTCAGTCCTCTGCTGCAGCTGCAGACTTTCAGAGTGGGTCTAGCAAGAGTGCGCATTGCTCTTTCTAGACTGACCACCAAATTTAAAAGCTGAAATACCCCCAACCTACCTTTCAGCATCCTTGGTAAAGGCCAAATAGACTGTGATGTTTCGATTACTGCGTGTCCTTCTGGACCTCCATTGTTATGTGGTCATGTAGTAGCTATATGCTCTTTGTGCACACAGAGGGTTTTCCTTTGTCTACATTTACCCTAATTGTTACCAAACTACTGTATGAAAACATTGCTGCCTAGGAAAATGGGATCACCAGTCAACAATCCCTCTTCATTGCAGATTACCTACTTCACAACATTGGCATGATGAGAGCTGGTGTTACTGTGCCCCTCTTTCTTGGAGCTTCATTAGGGCATCATTTCTAGGGGCAGAGTGGCTTTATCCCCTTACTGACCCAATATTGTACACTGTACTAACTTAGTGAATCTGTTCTATTGTTCTACCATTGTGAGGTACCCACCAGTTCCACTTCTGTACATTCCATGCTACATATGTGCACCTCTGCTTTTCCACTGCGTACGTCTGTATACATTCCATGTTAAGGTAGCACAGCCATTACCATCTGGATGTGGGCACCATATTGTTGTCTGTCTTTCCATGTCACCACTTCTCAAACAGTCTTGTGCTACCAAAGTTATGTCTGTACATTCCATACTGAATCGGAACTCCTTCACTGCCACCCTGTAGCACACAGCTCTCCTTTCCAGCACCTCCTTGCCTATGAATAGGTTTTCATGCATACTTCAATACATTCCACTGCTTTCACTGTCATACTTGGTGCCATATTCCCTGACAGTATAGTAGTCACTTGGATCCCTGATGGAAAAATACTTGCTCCTTCATTGTGGCTTTTGCATCAGTTTACAATGAATTGCCTCTGGGATGAAGCCACACAGCCTGTGATCATTGCCATTAGAAGATGGCACCATTTTTCATCAGCTGTTGAATCTGAGGATAGCACATTGCATGTTGTAGTGTGAGATTTGTCATCAGTGGTTGCCTGAGACTATTGGAAATATGAACAATGATGGCTTTTTACCTTTTAGCACAAAGTGTGCTTGTGTGTTTGGGGGGGGGAGTGTTTTGTACAAGCGGCTGGAACACATTCTGAAGCCTTTTGGCCGAGCAAGTGGTCTCATCACCAGGCTAGATCTCATCACCAGCACCACCATTTCCATGGAAATTGTTTGGCTTCACTCACACAGAACAAATAGGTCACCTTCCATTTCTGAGCTGTGCTGAAACTAGTACAGTAGTTTTGTAGTACAAAGTCATGTGTTCTGTATCATGGATCTTAACCATGTGTATGCCATTTGAAGTATCAGAAGGATCTTGCACATTTTTGAATGTGGTTAAATTGGCTATGCACTGGCTCCATCCAGAGAGCTTTGCAGATAGCAAAAGGCTGTGCCAGGGCTAGCACTACCATTGGGAAGAGTGAACTGGTTCTTTGGGTCATTAAAGGGTGCCAACTTGTCAATCACTATACTGTGGGTGTTTGTATGTTGGATTTTTTTTCTCAGCACCAAAATGTCTTGGGTGACCTTGAGTGGCTTGTTCCTGTATGAAAAGATCAGATGACACCAACAAAGACAACCATCTGTTTGGCAGGTGTAGACATTGCTCTGATCCAGCAATGGGTCTTTATATACATCTCTAAATGCTGCAGGTGTTTTGTTATGTTTAGAATGTGCAGTATCCTTTAGGGCTCTCATTGACTGATGCAGAAGAGGATCAGTACAATATAACCCTATTTGCAAGCACAGGTTGCTATTTGGAGCAATGCTATATTTGCTATGGACATGAGACCACTAAGAAGTTCCTAAGACATTTTTCTGCTCTTTGACCTGAATGTAAATCAGTGGCTACCTTTCTATATCAATGACCTATCAATTACTATTGCTAGTATAGCCATAGTCTCTGAGTACAACTTGGAGACCTGTTTTCTTCACCTTGATTTTTGTTCTGTAGACGAGACTACCAATGCAAATGAATAAACCCCAGGCTGAGCAATGGGGCAGCAATACGTTTCCTACTATTACAGGTCAGGAGCTCTAAGAGTTTGGGATCAGGCTACATTTTCCCCTCTCACCTAATGCACCCTATTTTGGGGGGGGGGGGGAGAAAAAAAACTCATGACACAAAACTTTTTTGCACAGCTGACATGATCTTTCACTTGTATCAAGTTTCTTTTCTCAAAGCTGTTTCACAGGATAGAGGAATGGGATGTTGCAGCACATCCACTTCACATCCATTTGAAGTGGCTGTTGTTACAAGAGCAGCTCTATGAGGGCATGATTCAGTGACCACATTAATTACCTGTTTGCAGGTGCTTTGTTTTCAGTGGAAGAGCATCATTGAAACAGCCATCGAGCGATGCCCTTAATATTAACAAACACTGCAAGCAAATCTAGCTTGCCATCCAGAAATGGTTGAGAGTGAGATCAGCCACCCAGATTCAAGTGCCTAAGAAATTTCAATTCAAAATGAAGTTGAGCCTTGGACATAAATTGATCTTCTCGTGATGTTTCCGATCCAGAATTGATTCACATTAGCAGTTATGGAGAGAATGCTCTGCTGAGGAAAGTTATATTTTCGGCTTCTATCCTAGGAAAAAAATAGAGGAGTTTGATTTCCACACTTGCTACCAGCATGAAATCTACAATATGTTTTCTATTTCAATGTGTTCATATATAAAACATGTTCATAAATTTCAAAAACTAAAGAGACGAAGAAAAAAATCAATCACTGAGTTTTATGCCAAAACTCCTTAGGGTTTGGATAATGTTAGGGAAGAATAATGTTTAGAAAGACCGTACTTACTGAGCAAGGGGAGCCAAACCGATACTTGTGCTTGACTGTGCTCAATTAGAAATAGTGAATGCTCCTTTCTCATGCGTGTAGCCACCAAGATCTAAACAAGGAGAAATAGGAACTAGAACAACCAATGGCCTGCCTCTCTCTCTCTCTCTCTCTCTCTCTCTCTCTCGTCCTGACTCTTTTCTACTTTGTGTGCCAAGTTTTAAATGTTCTGATGTAGTCCATTCTGTGTCCTACTAGATCTTAACTACCTGCAACTGAACAAAAGGTTTTTGTGAGTGAAGTCTATCTACATATGGGATAAAAGGACTGTGGTCATTTTTAGAGTTTGTTGTAAGCCTTGCTATGTTTTGTGCTGTTCTGAAAATACTAACTTGGTTCTGAAAACTTTGTGATGAACTTGTCATTGGAATCTGATGTGTGAACGTTTTATGCTCCGACTGTAGCTTTGTAATGAAACTGATGGATCACTTCTGGGGATCATATACCTCATTATGAAATTTAAGCTTTTGCAAGCTTATATGATTGAAATGATATTCAGATGAGAGCTTTAATTTGACTAAATTTGAAATAAGTATCAAATTTAAATCTGTTTAGAAATTGAAATGTTGACATTTCAGATGGAAAAGTTTAGAAGTTTAAAAACCAAACTGAAGTTCTCAAACTTTCAGTGTGCAGTGCTTTGAAAATATTGAATTGCCCAGTCACACAATGCTGGTGTGTGTGCCTGCAGTCTGAATCCAAGGTTCCCTTTGCCCAGAAACCACCCATCTGAGAGTGTTTGAAGCTGTGAGTGGCATTTATTCTCCAGACTTGATTGCTTTGTGAGAACTTTATGGAAGTGCTGTGCTCACGATTACTGTATTTACTTACTGTGAAGCCTGTTTTGTTTTTGCTAATGTTGGATTAGCATATGTGCTGAGTACATTTATTGTGTGATTTTGTAAAAGAGAATCTGACTGTCTGGCAGACACACAACATCTAAAGCTGTTGTTCTGATTCTGGAGCACATGAGGCTGTTCGAAAAACTCATGCAATGCTCATGCATACTGTGGCCGTGGTCCGGAGAACTGCAAGAACAGCCACTCCATCTTGGCAAGTCTCTTAGGGCCCAATTCTGTCCACTTTTCCAGTGCCGGTGCAGCCGTGCCAGCAGAGCATGTGCTGCATCCTGTGGTGGTGGGGCAGTCACAGAGGCCTCCTCCAGGTATGGAAACATTTGTTCCTTACCTTGGGGTCTGCATTGTGGTTGCTCTGGTGCTGGGAAGTTGGATAGTATTGGGCTCTTAGGCTGCAATTCTATACACACTTTCCTAGGAGTAAACTCCATTGAACACAATGGGACTTTTGAGTGGACATGCCTAGGATTGTGCTGTCGATGTGATTGGAGCTTCACACCCAGCAAACTCTCAGCTCAGTTATGTTTCTGCAATGATTCAAGAGAGCTGTGGAGGTCTGCTAGAATTGGCTTCAGCATAGAATTGTACTTCTGTGAGATTTCTTTTGCTGGCTTGGGATAAATGCCTTTTACCCACCTATGGGCTTTTAGTCTCAACCTGGTCACTTTCTTCCTCTCCCACCTCAATGGCAGATGAACTCTGTGAAGCCTGTCAGTCAGATAGTAAGGAAACACTGACATTAAACCTTTCCAAACCTCACTATCTTATCAATGAGGTTTGAACTGGATGACTGATTGAAGAGTACATTGCTTGGGGAAAGGGAGAACAGTTACAGAGGTGGGGAGGCTGAATAAGCTGTGACCTTCGTTTCTGCCACCTATACCTATTTTTCTTCTGCCACCTACACCATGTCTGTTTTCCCAGACAGTCTGGTACTGTGAATTTAACTCATTTGCCTCAGGAGGTAATGGAAAACTAAAAGTATTCCCAATCCTCTGTGATGTTTTATGGAATGTGTTCCCAGCTTGTGTTTTGCACTAAATCATAGATGCTCCTGTTCCTGATGACATCAAATGTCTTGTTGTTGTTTCAGGCTTTGTTATGAATTATAAATAAACTCTAGGTTTAAAATTCGAATAAACTATCCAGAGTCAATCAAGTTTACTGGCGCTTTATTGCCTTTTACACTTGTATGTTAAGTTTCTAATGGGCAGTTGACGTAACTGCAGTTTGGCTTCACTTTTGGTGTCCTTTCATGGGCCTTGGTCCCAATTAGTTTGTTACAAACACAATTGCAAGGTCAACTATGTGATTTTTTTTTCCTTGTGCAACTGGTTTATTCCTCCGATTTGTGTGGCACAAATGCACAGTGCTCTTCGGGTGGGCTTATTGCAAGGTTTGAGTGCAATACAAAACATCTTGATAAATTCACCACGTTTTCAAACATTTTAGGATCCCATGAAAGAAATATGGCTTGGTCATTTTTGATCTGTGGCTCAGCAGATCAAATCTAGTGTACACTCCAAGAAACTGTAAATTCCTGTGCACAATATCCAGCAGGACCATTTGTGGTATGAAAAGATGTACTTATGATATTTTTAAAATGAGCAAAGAAAACTGAGAGTGCAATCCTAGCTGACATTTAGACCAGCTCAAAGCACTTTCCCTGACTTCCTGGTGTTGTGAACATGCCATAAAGCACATCTGTGCCACCTCGGGAGTCAGAAAGGTCAGCGCAAGCATGCACACCGGCCTCCCCGTATCAGATCCATCCCCAGACTTGGTGAGTTTTTGCCAACTGAGGAAGGCCGTCATGAGGATTGGGGAAGGTGGGGGGAGGGTAGGAGTGTTTTGGGGCAGGGTAGGCAGTGGGCAGACCAGGCCTGGGTGGGGGATGGAACCAGCCTCCGGTACTTAGACTGAATCCTCACCCCCCTCCTGAACAGCCCAGCATTACACCTGATTGCTTGGATTTGTGTCAGTGATTTCGCTAGCACAGATCTGAGTAGCCTCCTTGAGGTGGTTGCCGCATGACTCTCGATAAGGAAAACTAAATACCCTTACTTGGAGTAGTGTGGGATGCACCTCAAACCCTGCACTAGATTCAGTGCAGGCCAACCAGCTGGTCTGTTCAAGCACAGGTTAGGATTGGGCTGCAAAATTACTAATCAGGTAATCGAAACCAGCCCATCCATGAGGCAGACAGAGGCAGTCACTGCAGGCAGCCTATTGGTGCGGAACGCCCTCCTCTGTCCACTCATTCACGTCTAATGCCATTGCTCCTCCTCCCTCTCTCTGGATTGGAAAAGGAAGTGGAGGGCAGAGTGAAAGAGGAAAGTGGTGGGCTAGAACAGATTCTGGAGCTACCACTCTAGTCCTCTTCACATTTCCTCTTCTGCTCTTTCTTTTCTAAGTCAGGAAGTGAGAGAAAAAGATGCTGACATATCACCAGGTTGGGGGGGGGGCAGCATTTGGCATGGCACCTCAGGCACCAGATAGGCACCAGATAGACTTGGTGCTGCCCAGCTACTAATGCACTATTTTCCAATTTCTCACTTTTCACATACTGGTAGTGATTTCTGAATCTGTTGCTTTGCTTTACTGTTTCTTTCTTAGAATGGAGCAAGGGAGCTCAAGAATAGCTTAGCTTTATTTTTAGGAAGTGCTTTTTAAAAAAACTTATGAGGCCTGTCCATCAGTCTTTTCAGGCACATATCCAAGCACTCCCACCCAAGCTTGGAGCTTTTCATATTTCCTCTTGTGACTGCAGCTGTGCATTAAATGCTTATCTGAAGGGCAAGGGAGTTTCATGGTTTTGTTTTATTTGGAGTGGCTTGTTGGTGGTTTGAGGTGCTGCTATGAGACTGGGAGGGGGGCTTCTGAAGATCATGGAAGCTGGGCCAGCAAGTCCTGGATCCTATTAGCAGTGGATATTGAAATCTGGAACTCTGAAAATTAATGCAATGAAACTGAGTTTTATGTAGAGGTATTTGTTTCTGGTGAGTAAGATAGGATTACAGCCTTCATCTTTCAGAACACAATGGGCTTAGTAAGGTAAATAATACCATTTTCAAACACCTCTAGTAAAATGATCATGAAAGTGTATACAGTTCTGGCCTCTGCATATGGAAATGTGCTTTTTCTGCTATGCAAAAATATATATTTTGAAGATAATATTTAAAAAACAAATGTCTAGTAAGGCTGATGGGAGTAGAACCCCTTTGTTCATTTAACACATCACATGAATCCATATTCCAATATCAAATATGAGAGGACCTGCCATTTTTATAAGCATTACCCAGAATGGTTTCGCACTCCATCAAATTCAATTTTATTTTTATTTTTAATTTTAAAAAATTATTGTTATTAAGAATACTTATATACCACTTTTCAACAAGAGTAGTTCACAAAACAATTTACACTGTAAAATAAATTGACAAATGGTTCTCTGTCCCCAAAGGGCTCACAGTCTTTAAAAGGGTGCAGAAAAGACAGCAGCATGTCATGCTGGGATGAAGAGGGGACAGTTGCTCTCCCCATGCTAAATAAGAGGAGCACCACTTGAAAGGTGCCTCTTAGCCACTAGGCAGGAGTGATTATGCTCCCTTTCTTTCCTACCTACCTGTATCCTATCTTTCTCATCAAGACCATCCAAAAAACCCCTGTGTGTATCTTCTTGTGAAGCATGCTATGGAAATAAACAAATTCCAATAGTGCCATCAAATTAGTGACCTGCAGTTGACACCTTGGTTTGATTTGAAGTGCAGAAGATCCTATGTTTAGTAAGATAGTCCCCAGGAATAGAGGAGCAAAATAAATCATTAGATTTTAATGTAGCTTGATTTTGATATTTCAGTTTTAAACAAGGAATCCATACATCACTGGTTTCACCACTTACATTGACTCCTGAATCTTATACACACTTATCTGAGAGCAAGTCCCATTAAACTAAATGGAGTTGAATTCCAAGTAGACCTGCATAGGATTGCACTGTCAGCCTTGTCTGGGAATGACAGGGTGAGAGTGGCAAGAATGTGGTAGAGTCAAAGGTCTGGAATGGCTGTAATGTCAAGATTCCAGGGCCTCCAGGCCTTCCACAGGCAGTGTATTGTTCCACCCCCGCCTGCTCTTGTGCCCTGTAAACAAACACCAGATGAAGGTGGGGGTGAGCATGATAATGGAGTAGGTATGTTCACTCCATGCATGACTAAGTAGGTCAGGAGGGCTCAATGGTTCAAGGAACTCAAATGATATTTCAGACTTAAGGCCATAGGAGGTAGAACACCTAAAAGTGAGAAGCCAAACCAAAGAGGCACTATTGTACCAAAGTTAATGTACAGAAAGCTTTTGTACATCTACACAGTTGTTGCCGCAGTTCACTCTCTTTGTCCTTCTGGATGATCAGTGAATGACCAGGAGACACTCCCTTAAACAAGTGGCATCCGTTACATACACACCTGCCCATGCGTTTAAAGACATGAGTACTCATACTGGGCCACCTGCAGCCCAATCTTATCCTTCACCACACTATAGCATGCAACCACAACAACTCACTAACCTCTTGGTAGGCCTTCTGCCTGTGTATGGGTCTCCTTGAACCCAAACCAGCTATGTAGCTGGTGTATGTCTGAGGACAAGAAGGAGCAGGCTGGGTTGGTAAATGGGGGGTGGGATCCAGCATGTGCTTTTGCTGCTGAGATCCACCCCCTGCAGCCTGCTCCCTGCCCCGAAACCTCCCACAGCCTGTCCCTGCAGCCACCTTATCTGGGCCACCTGAGGTCTAGCCATGTCTGGTGCTCATGCAGCACCGCTGGCCATTTCCATTAGCAGCTCTGCAACACATAATGGTGGCACAGCTTTTGTGCCACCTCAATAGAGCCCATGGCAGTGGATCGAAGATAAGCTGCTGTAGGTCCTTGATAGGATTGGGCAATAATCCTGCTTTTCCTTCACTTCTAGGGTTCCCAACTCCAACTGCAACTATTCCCAGAGATCTTTTTTTCCCTCCAACATGATGTAATCTTGGAAATTCCTGGAAGCCCTATTAAAATCTCCAGGGTTGCTTTCAGTAGTCATCTGGAGATAAATGCCGATTTCCAAGTCCTCCAGGCCAGACTTGGAGGATTTCCAGCTCAACTTGTTTGATCTGCACCTATTTGATTACAGTACCTTTTCTTTTAAGCTTCTCATATTCCAGCTATATTGCAGCCAGGCATGCCACTGGTCTCCATAGAAGTGACGTGTAGCTTTCAACTGGCTGACTTCCAATTATAATTGCCAGAGACTTATCCATGTTTGTGTTTCCAAGTTGTTCACTGGCCCTTCCACACACGACTGCTGCTCCCAGATCTTCAAATCTGTGCAAGTGCTACATCACAATATCCGTACAAATCTGTGATCTCATCTCTTGTACTGATATAGTTGGTTAAGGGCATGGGGGAGGTGAATGGAGGGAAGTGTCAAGAAGGACCTGATGGGCTATTTCTCAGACCTTTGGGCTATTTTTAAAATATACAAGAAGCATTCAGAGGACGGCTTCTGTTCGTTCATGGGTTGCTCTCACTGTACTGGGATGCAGGACAAGGTATAAGACTAACAGGGCCTGTCTTGTCGCTGTGCAGTGTTTTTAGGGCCTTCTCCCCTTCTCAGAAAACCTCCAGAGTTGCAATCCACTGGAAGTCAATTTGAGGGCAGCATTTACTGGTTCGGAGCACACACCGCTTTCAGTCCTTGCCCCTCACCCACAAGAGCCCTACACTACAGCCCCTGGTTATCGTCTATAAAGTGCTTCAGCAGAGAAAAAGTTGTCCAGTGTTTCTTGTTGTTTGCACTGAGACCTTTAGGATCTACACACCCCTGTTTTTTTTTATTTCCTAGTCAAGACTTCCTATGAGTGCCCTCATTCAGTGCCTGCCCACTCATTCTTGCCTCTGTGGCCAGCTGTGCTCAGCTCCAAGTTCTCCCAGACTCTCTCTCCCCCACTTAACCTCTTCAGAAGGATGGAAAAACATTCCACAATAACGGAGAATGGAGAGAGAATGCAAAGGGTAGACCCCATGAAGAAGGGCACTGACCTGTTCCTCTTGACATCCAGGAGATCTTGTGGTTGATGGTTCTTCTAAGTGCTGATATAGTGAAAACATTTTGGAGGGATTCACTTCTGTCTGTAGGAGAGTGGAAGGCAGGTTGCCCGTTGGAAGATCAGGGCTGTCAGGGCCAGCTGCAAGCTCTGGGACAGATGCTGGTTCATAGGGGACATTCTGCTGCTTTACACCCAAATCTTTCCAGGTAAGCTCTTAATTCTCACTTTCAATTAAGAATCATCTGGGGAAAACAAGAAAGAAAGAGGGGAAGGAATCAGAAATCAAAGCCTGGGTTAACTGATTATTCACTGTCACTGGAGACATCATCATAATAATAATTTTAACAGGTTGTTCAGAGAGCTGAAATTGGTTTGAGAGGAGGGGTATTGTTTCTCATGATGTATGTACATATTTTGCTATTACCTCTGTTCAATCAGACATTTAGGTTTTCTTTTAAACATTAGACAAACCAGCAAAACCTG
Organism: Tiliqua scincoides; assembly: GCF_035046505.1. Taxonomy (NCBI): domain Eukaryota; kingdom Metazoa; phylum Chordata; class Lepidosauria; order Squamata; family Scincidae; genus Tiliqua; species Tiliqua scincoides. Next base: position 59,073,393 of record NC_089827.1, read on the forward strand.
TTTTACTAGAAGCAAAAGTAGAGTAAGAATTACACCGCTTGAAAACTGTTTTTAACTCTCCAAAATGTCATCTGTCTCCAGTCCCTGACTCTTTATACAAATTTTTGCAAGCAAAGCAAACAGACAATGTGGTTTAACATGTTGTATCAAACAGCATTATGGATAAGAGCAAAATGTGTCTCTTTTGGTACCTCACCGGATTGTGAAGATCTCCAAATAATCTCAAGGAGGGAGACTCTCTGCCTGTATGTTTCAAGTAATTTACAGCCTAATCCTATCCCCGGTGGCTCTGCTAGATGTTGTGACACCAAAATGGCTACCATTGCATCCAGCACCACCACCAAGGCCACCTGAGGTCTCCACAAGGGAATCCCCAGGCCCCACAATGGGGCTTCTCCAGTCTGCACCAGCTATATTGCCAGGGCAGGCTTGAAAACCTCCATGTCAGGCTTTGCAGCACAACACAGAGGATAGGACGGAGCAGAGCTCTGCCAGTCCCATCCCCTCCTGTGTCAGTTCCTCCCCCTACCCCGCCCAATTCCCACCTCCCCCTGCCCCAAAAATATTCACCACCTGCCAGCATTGGTGACTCCACGCGGCACTGAGGCTCAGTGCTGATGGCCCCTTCTCTCCAGATGCTGGGGACACAATTTGTGGCATGTCTGCAACACTCAGAGCAGGTGTTGGAGACCAGCACCAATGCTGAGAGCCCAGAGGATTGGGCTCTTAGATGAATACCTTCAAGAGCTTTTGATTGCAACCTTGTGCGTGCTTTCTTGGCAGTAAGTCCCACTTTGATCAATGAGCTTTCTCCTGGCTAAGCATGCACAGGATTGCACTCTTTGTGTTTTTTTAATCCGGGTTAGTAGGAAATAGTGATGACCTTAGGTTTTATTATCATTACATGATCAATGTGTGTGGTGCCTTGCAGAGTAGAGGATCTCTGTCCTGAAGCACTTACAGTTTCAAATTTGACACAAGGGAGACAGCAGAAGAAAGGGGAGGGAGAGTGAGGCCAGAATGAACCAGAGAAGAATGTGCATTTATTTTTATTTTATTTATTTATACAGGTATTTATATACTGCCTTTCTTTGGTCATCAGATTTCTCCTCAGACTTTTAATCCAAGGCAGTTTACATAGGCAGGCTGTTCTAAACCCCCGTAGGGATTTTGACAATTGAATAGTTCTAGTCTTTCATAGAACTCCTCATTCCAGCTGGATTCCTTCCAGGTCTGGCCTCTCTCTGGTCCTTCGCGCCTCACACTCCACTTGATGGCAACTCCTCTCTGCCACCGAGGGTCAGCTCATCAGTATATCAGCGTGTCGTCAGTTCTCCGGTACTTCCGGTTGTTTCGAACTGGCAGCCTCAGATCTTCAGGCATACAAGGCTGCAGCTCTACCAACTGAGCATGTATTTAGGCTTAATTACTGGGTATGGGCACTCAGGGCCTATGCCAAAGGTGTGGGAGAAGTTGGGCTTTGACAATATCTTGAGGAATATACTGTCCCTTGCAGTGCAATCCTATATATACACTCACAAATAAGTCCCATAGAGTTCAATAAGATTTACTCCCAAATAAGTGTATACAGGATTGCAGCCTGAGCCTCCCAGAGAATATAGTTCAGTAAGAATACGAGGGAAGTGAATGTCAGCTTTGCACTAACCCTTTGCTTTGTTTCTTTAGGAAAAACAGAAGCAGCCAGAGTTCATTATGGACAAGGACTTTGCTCCTTTCCCTCACAGAATCCGTAGGCGTTTTCCACCCTTAGGGACCTCATCCAGCCTCAGTCGCATCCCAGAACTCTCCACTCGCCTTGTTGGCTCTGGAGGACAGGCAGCTCTCAGCCCCACCCTGAAAAAGGAAGCTAGTCATAACCTTTTCTTGCAGGATTCCACCAAGCAAGCCCCCTTGGCAAAGGACAGAGGAGGGATTCCCAGACCTCATTCCAGGCTTGGACCTCCCAAACCACCACGTAGCTATGAGCACTCCACATCAAGCACTCTTCCCTCGACATCCCAGACTTCTCAGTGGACAGCAGCCAATGGTCTGGCACCACAGAAACTAAGCTCTCTCTCTTTTACTTTTCGACAACGTGGTGGTGCATCTCCACCTGGCCGGCAACTCCTCTCACACTCTGTGGCAAAGAGGGAATTCCAGAAGGTTCACCTGAGAAAGGAAACACTGGGAAAGGGAGGAGAATTGCCCTTATCATGCCCCCAACTGTTGTCTGGATTACAAAACCTGACCCAAAGTGCAACTGAAAGCCACAGAGATATGCAAAGGAGCCCCTGCCATGAAAGTGAAAATCATCTCTCCAGCAACGAAATGGCAGATTCCCAGTGGAGTTTGGCCCCTGCAAGCTCACCATCACCACCTCTTCCATTACGTCACCAAACCACAGGAAATGATCCCATGAATTTATCCCTGAAGGCAGCTGTTGATGAGATTCTTTCCAATGAGAGTTGTGGCACCACTAAAGATGGATGTGCACCCCAAGGCTCATCTGAATTGGGAAACATGTCCCTTTCTGTTCCCTTCCTGGAGGAACATCTCGAAAAGGAAGCTGCGATGGGCAACCTCTTCATGGCGGATTCCCCAATGGCTCCTGTGGCAAATGCAACAGGGTTTGAATGTAAGTCCAAAAGTGCTGGCAGCTGGGAAGGGGCCTTCTCTTGAGTAAAGCAGAGAAATGTGCAGGAATTACCACAGTATTTCATGTTGCATGAGGTAACATTCTGGTTTCATGTTATGCCTGGTCAGGTCAGCAAGTCTGCAGAAGCAGAATGTCAATCAGGGTCAGTTCACACATGCAGGACATCCACTCCCTGCCCCCAACCCTAAATGATTCCTCCTAAAAACAAGACACTTTGAAGAAATGAAGAATGTGAATACATGAAGCCAGTTTATAATAAATCAGGTTGCTGGTCCTGCCAGCACAACACTGTCTACTCAGATGGCACTCCAATGGTGTCAATGACACTCCAAACATCTTTCCTGACCCTATTATCTGTCAGGACTGGTGGCTTGGAGGCAAGTAGCCAGTCTGGGAAAAGTGACTGCAAGCAGCTCTTGGTAAAGTTGCTCAGACTGAAACAGCAAGTCAGAGCAGCAGCTTTACAGGGCAAGATGTAACCCTGTTGTGTTGCCTAATCTCCACTGGACTGGTAGCTGCATTTGTGCTCATGGTGGACATCTGCAGTGGTGACACTGCAGCCCATTGGAGATCTGGCCAGCAGTTCCCTTCACCTGTATACTGTCATGGTGGTGTAGAGTGAGGAGTCTCCAGCACCTTGATCTTCTTGAGATCCTCCCACTGGTGGTGCCTCCAGTTGAATTCTGGGCCTGGGGCATGCAAATCATGTATCTAACACAGAGTGCTTCAGTGGCCAGCAGCCACTTCTGTGAGCACAGTGCCTGGCAAAGTTCAAATGAGTGTTCATTGTTCCAGTTTCTAACTGGGCTTTGGAACAACCAGTAGCAAAGGAAATGTTTGGGAAATGGCAGGGAGATGTTTTCTCAGGGGTCAGGCATGCCAGTTCAAGTGCACAAGCACTGCCATGGACTGTACCCATCCACTTCATCCCAGCATTACCAAATATTCAGCCACAGGACGGGGCCATAGCTCAGTGGTGGGGTATCCATTTTTAATGCAGAAGGTCAATCCCTGCAGGGTCAATCCCTTGAATTGCCAGGCAGGGCTGGAGAACTTTCACCAGTCAATGTACTGAGCTTGATGGACCAATGGCCTGACTCAGTAGACAGCAGCAGCTTTCTTTGTGGCTTTGACACAGGCAGAAGTCCTTGGCTCTCTTCTTTGTGCTGCTGCTTCCTGGACATCTGCTTCAAAGACTGCTAAAAGTGACACCCATTTCTTATCCGCTACCCCTGAGTCAGCTATCACATGCGACGGTGGCCTCCATATATATATTTAAACACACAATCACACATTTCACTGTGTGCGCATGTGGGGCAGTGGCTTTCCAGCATGCTACATACAGCAAAATCTATATTTTTACAGTCATCACATGTGGCAATCTATGTGCAGGTTGCACCCTTCTGACTTACGTGCAAGGGTTTTCAGTGCGTGTCTCTGTGCATTTGTCACGGCAAGCGCAAGCCCCCCCCTGGAGAAGCAGAGAGCTGGAGGTGCATCCTAGAATGCCGCCACCTCTCCCCTCTCCAAGGGGTCCGTGCTTGCCTTGACAAATGCACAGAGACACATACAGATGTAGATGCCTACAGGCGCATGGAGAGCCAGCCAGTGTGCACTATGCACACTGACACCGAGGCAGAGCTCTCCTTGCCTGAGCTGTCACGCAGGCTACTGCTGGCAGACAATCTGAGTCTCCATCCAGGGGACTAATGCTGTCTGATGTCCTCAAGAGCCCACAATGGTGCAGGCAGCATGCTGCAGTCAGGTGCCATCGGCATAAGCCTGTTCGCTAGAGAGACCCTGCTGGCTTTAACCCATGTCTGCCCAGCGCACAGGTGTACACATAGGATCCCTGTTGCGTTTATGCAGCGTGGGACGGAAATGGGGGATTGCACCCCCTGTTTAGCTCTGCCAATAAGATGGCAAGTAGGCACCAAGGCTAACGCCCAAGATCAAAGACATGCAGGCACACTCTCCCTTGCTTGGGGAACATATCGATGTCCAGTGTGCGTGTGTGTGGGGGGGGGTGGGTGAGGAAATCTTTCCCATCACTGTCTCTGGAGATGCTCAGCCCCAGAGCAGCATGTGAGAGCAGGCTGCCTGGGATCCAGGAAGGCGGCAGAGAGAGAGGCAAGGGAGAAAGAGGCAGGCAGGCGTGCAGGGGAGGGGACGTTCTCCGGCTCTGTCTGCCCCAGTTCCCGTAGCACCTCCCTTCAGGAGCCAGCCAGCCAGCCAGCCAGCACACAGGCTCCTAGCCCAAGTCTCCCGGATGCTCAGATGGTGCTGATGCGGCCCCGGATCCTGGGAAGAGCGAGGGGGGATGTGGGGGAGCTTTCGCAGGGATGCTGAATATTCTGGTCACGTGACCGTGGCAGCGGCAGCATCCCTGGAGAGGAAGAAGGGGAGAGAGGGAGGCTCGAAGCTCGGAGTCCAGCTCCCCGCTGCAGGATCGCATCTGGAGACAAAGGAAGATTCATGTTCAAAGGTGGGTGCTGCTGTGCAGGCTCTGGCTGGGCTCAGGCGCACGACCCTCGCCGCGCAGCTCAGCGCCGCCTCGCCCATCCATCCGCTCGTCGGGAGAGCGGCTGAGAGGGACAGGGACGCTGCCGCCCGCCCGCCCGCCTCTCCCACCTGGGTCCAGGAGGCAGCTGCGGGGCTTGTGTGCAGGCTTGGCCACTGCTGGGCACAGGCGCGGGCTCTCCCTGGGGGGCGGGGGCGCCTCCGCAGGGGATCTGGGGAGGGGATCGGAGGGGCTGGCGGTGGGGATTCCTCCTGCCTGAGCAGGGTTGGGTGGCGTTGTCGGGGGGCCTCCCACTGGAGTCCTCTGGTGCGCCGCAGAAACATCAAGACTGGCGTGAAGGTGGGGAATGGGAAGCCACGGGGGGGGGGGGTGGAAATGGAGAAAGGAGGGAAGGGGGTGTGATGATGTGGGGGCTGGCAGCGGGCATTGAAGATTAGAAGGGAGGCAGGGCAGAGTGGTGGGAGGACGGAATGAATGAATGAATGGGCTGATGGGGAGAGCTGGGAGATCAGGCCACAGGGCTGGCAGATTTGAGGGTCGGGGTGAACCAGGGTTGAGATGGCATTGTCTGTGGGCCTCCCACTGGAGTCCAGTGGTGAAAGCATCAGGGCCGGTGGGGGAGGAGGACAGAATGAATGAAATGGGCTGGTGGTGAAGGCGGGGGGGGGGAAATCAGGTCACAGTGTTGATATATATAGAGGCAGATTTGGGGGGGGGGGAAAGGAGGAGTTCTTGTCATTGGAAAGAAACACAAGCTTTTGAGCTGCGCTTGGTTGTATATGGTCAGGAAAAATGCACCCCACCTCTCAGAGGATCAATTTTGATTCAGCTTTACAGTAAGTGCAAAACACACCACAGGAGAGGAGAGTGCCAGAATGGTTGGGGAAGGAGTGAGTGCCTAACAGATCTATTGTCTCTGCATATCATCATCATCATCATCTAAACTGGGGTTAGGATGACCTTCAGCAGCGCCAGAGCTGGGCAAATCCTAAGCATGGCTTAATTTAAGCCATTTCTGCCCAATGTAGCATATATGCAACAGGGACCAAATGTGTGCACCTGTGGGCTCCGCAAAAATGGAGAAAGAAAGAAAGAAAGAAAGAAAGAAAGAAAGAAAGAAAGAAAGAAAGAAAGAAAGAAAGAAAGAAAGAAACTGACTGACTGACTGACTGACTGCTAGGATTGTCCCAGCTCAGGGGTCTGGTTGAAGATGTTCCTACCAGTTTTTTTTCCTTTTTCTTTGGTAGGCTCATTTCTCTGAAATGTCATGTCTTTTGGTCTCTAAGCCTAGCTGTGTGAAGGCTGGCTGTGATTACTGATTGAGGACAAGACACTGCACATGCTCAGCAACCTGCCTTTCTTATACATTCGCATGTTCTAAGGTTGAGATTGGTGTTTTAAACAGATCTGAGAGCTAAAGGCCTATGAGTTTTGGCTCAAATTAAGCTCCAAATTAAGCCTGTCTCACATCTCCCTGATGTGTAAAATCAAGTCAAATGAACCACTGGGCCACCCAATGAAGCTGTAAGCTACTTGAGAGTGGATTGTTCTAAAGCCTACATACATTTTATGTTGTGTGGAAGTTTGTGTGCCTTGGAACAAAGGCCCTCCCTCCCCAGCTTTGGAAGCAACAGCTGTATCTTGTAATTATTTTCCTAGGACAGGATTTTTAAAAGACTGCTAATTGGAAAGCCTCATGGAAACTATTTCAATAGCAACAGCTTGGCTTCCAGGGATGTAGGTTTAATATGTTTATTTTGAGATTCTGTGTGTGGGCACTTCCACAGGCTTCAATGGAAGTGGGTGCTGACCCAATGCCTAATGAATGACAGGCGTTCTGTCACTCAGCTGGGTGGTGTATTGCAAAACACAACTGGAAGTATGCTGGACAAGAGCTGATTGTGATTTTCTTACCCAAAGCTGGCTTCTTCACTGTCAGATGTTTCAGCTTTCAATCTCCCTGACAGTCAATAGTGCCACTCCAGACAAAGAACAGGAAGGCAAAGGGAAGAGAAAAATAGCCTTCCACTGCCGGGGACAATAAGTAAAATGGGCTCCTGTTCTTAGCAGTAGCAAGCCACAGGCATTCCCATTTGTTTGCTACTTGAGTTCCAAGAGACTGCAGCAAATGCATCCAATGTTGATGATTAGAAGCATTAGAAGAGAGTTAATAGAAATCTCACAATTAGCTCAATGTTATTATCCACTAGCTGAGCACTTAGGGACTGGTTTTGCATCCCTAAGTTGTACTGTGCTTTACACAAGAATCCCAGAATGTTAGCACCATGGAATTTGATGATCCTTGTGTCAAGCAAACATCATGTAAAGCAGGGGTGTCCAAACTTTTTAGCAGGAGAGCCACATCATCTCTCTGACACTGTGTTGGGGGCCAGGAAAAAAAAGAATCAATTTACATTTCAAATGTGAATAAATTTACATAAATCTACATAAATATATTAGAGATTAAACTTATATAAATCAATGAAGTTCTCGCAATAGCTCAAGGCCTATAAAAGGCCTTACACAAAGCAAGGCCAGCCTTTCCTTTGCTGCTACTGCTGCAGCACAGATGTGAAATAGCAAGCAGTGGAGGGAGCCCTCATCCCACGTGAGAGGTGAAACAGTTTCCCTCATGTTGAGAGCAGTTGTGTCGGGCCAGTGTGGGCTCCAGCAAATCTCTGAAGGGCCAGAGGCTCATTGGAGGCTGGGTGCTCCCCACAGGCCGGATTAGGAGCCCTTGAGGGCCACAAGTGGCCCTCAGACCAGGGTTTGGGCACCCCTGATGTAAAGCAAAGAGCTGGGAGGGGTCTTGAAGGTCATCTAGTCCAACCTCCTGCTTAGCACAAGCAAGTGCTATAACATCCCTACAGGTGGATGTCCAGACTCAGTCTGAGACCGGTAATGCAGGAGAGCCCACCACTATACAGGGTAGATTATCCCAGTGCTGAACAGCTCTTACAGTTAGTAAATTCTTCCTCATGTCTATTCCAAATCTATTCCCCTGTAGTTACAAATCATTAGTTCTAGCTCTGCACTTGGGAATCACAGAGACTAACAGCCCAATCCTATTGCCCAGAGGAACAGAGGCGTCACAATGGTGAACACTGTATCCCATGGGTGCCAGGAAGCTGCTGATGGTCTCCTTGGGGGAAGGGGACTTTTATCCCTTTCCTAAGGAAAGCTCCTGACACTACAATGGGGCTTCTTAAGTCTGTCCCAGCTATTTTTCCATATTGGAATTTCATACAGCCGGACATGGAGGAGCAGGGCTCCGCTGGTCGCACCTACCTCCTCGACCAGTTCCTCCCCTGCCCTCCCCCCACCCCAGAATGCCTCTCTCCCACCCCGAAAACCCACATCATTGCCTGGTGGTGCAAATTACCTTTGGGTGCTCCTGCATTGTTCTCTGTCTGGTGTTCCCTACTCAGAGGGTATCATAAATGTACTTTACAGTATGTTTATGACACCCAGCACTAGCATTAGCACAAGGGCACAATAAATTGGGTGCTAAGACAGCCTTTCAGCCTTTCTAGGACATCTAGATCCTCTTCACACTTGCTGCTCCCAAGTCAGGACTCTGCTGTCCTGTACTTGCGCCTCTTTTTTGTACCTATGTACAGGACTTTACATTTGTCTCTTTTGAACTTCATCTCCATCTTGGTGTGGGCCTAATGATTGAGGCTGTCAGGGTAGTTTTGAATCCTGATTCAGACCTCCAGGGTGCTAGTTATCCCTCCCAGGCTTAAATCTGCAAATTTGATAAACATTCCCTCTACCCCCTTATCAATTTATAAAATTGTGGCATTTTGTGGCAGTAGATCTGTGAGTATCAGATGCAGGGGTCAAAGATCAGAGCAAGGCTTAGTGTAACATACATGTAGCACATGTGCTTCACACTATGGGTATGTATGCTACACTTTGTGTAACAAAGGCATGGTGGCGGCCAATAGCTCGAATGACTTTCGAAGAGTATTGAACAAAGGCATGGAGGAGGAGAAGTGCCTCGCCCCATAGCCATGTGGAACCTCTAAATTCATCTGCAAGTGAAAAATCTTCCAGGTGTTATTTTTAACTGAAGGAAAATGCTCCAAGTCAGTAGGAATTCAATAAATTTTTCAGAATGTCAGGGAGGGGAAGGAGAAAGGAAGGCTTACAATGACTCCTGTCAGGGAGGCAGCAATGGAGTAGAGAAGCATAAAAATAAGCAGGGCTGCTGGCGTTTCCACCCTAAAAGCATCTTGACCCATTTCCATGCCTTTAAAAGTGCCTTATATTTTCTGTTTTGAATTTTGCTAGGTCTTGCCATGACCTGGATGGTAAACCATGTATAAAGATTCACCTCCCTGGGAGCAAATAAGAATCCTGGTTTGTGATTCCTCTTTTTGTTTTAGGGGTCAATTCTCCCCTTTGCCCTTCCCCCATCTTCTTGTAAGTCAGTAGCATGAGCTCTATGCTGCCAACGAGAGCAGGCTGAGATAAGGCTGAGGCTTGCCGAAGAGCGCCTAGTAAGTTCATGCTTGAATTTTGTTGGGGAGCGCCAGTTTCCTAAGGCTGGGTATCCTGGTACTGAAAAGTCCCCAAAGCACCTGAGGCTGAAATCCAATCCACAATTAAGTGGGAGTAAGTCCCATTGAACACAATAGGACTTACTTCTGAGTAGACATGCATTGTGCCCTGAGTCTTGTTAGGCTGGAGTGACATTGTCTTTCTATTTTAAAAGGGGTTGGGTTTTTTTTTTTTTCCTGCTCTGGAAAACTCCCCTGGCAGAAAGAGATACTGGATACACAAAATGACATAGAACTAAGAACTGGGTAGTGCTTTTCACTTGGATCCACAAGAAAAATAGCACTTGTATTGCGTAGTTTTGTACAGATGTGTCAACCTTTCAAGTAGTACAGCTGAATATTCGCTGCCTGTGGATCAAAGGAGACCTTTCCATTTCAGTGATCATTTTGTAGCTTATGGTTTACAAGGTCTGTGCTTACGTATTTTTAAGATTTTATGGTGTTACCTACTCCATGTGGTGGGAGATGTTGTGTACTAAAAACCAAATAAGTGTAGACAGATGTGATGGCATCCCTTTGTACTTTATACATTCCTGTTTCTATAATTCAAGGGACCCCTCCTCTGTAAGTTCCACAAGTTAGAACATGGCCCTGTGGGGGTTCGCACTGAGCTACCACTGCTGTGTGAGTCAGGTTCCCACCTAGTGATAAGGCCAGGGAGCTGTCCAGCACATCAGGAAACAAGGTTGCAAAGGAGCTGTCCAGCTAGGAAATTCTGGAACTCAGAGCAGTTCAGTTGAGGTATAACATCAGCAACTATCAGAGACTAACTCCACAGATTTATACCTAAACCTTTTCCCCTCTGGTTCCTGAAGCACTGTCAAGGTTCTGATCCAGAGCATGCATTGATTTGGGCCTCATCTTCCTGAGCAGGGGGTCAGGGATGTAAAGCCTTGCATTGTACTGTATTGTCAGCCCAATCCTAAGTGGGTCTTCATATCCGGAAAGCTCATTTTGGTGGTGTGAGACCCTTTAGAGCTGTTGCAAAAAGCAACAAGTCATTTGGCATAGCATGGCTGCAGCTGTAAGCAGCCAGGTTTATGTACCAGCGGACCAGGGATACCTCTGGCACCAGTAAGTTGGTGCAGGTAGTGGGAAGGAGGGGGTGTCCTAGTTGACTTTCTGATTCAGGTGTAAAAATTATGCAAAGGTAGTGCTGTGTCCATTGTACAAGTTGCTGTTGTCAAAGGAGTTTCAGGAATTGATATGGTTGTATCTCAGTACTCCTTGACTCACCATGTAGTTACGTACCCCCATAATCATATGTAGAAAATTGCTGAGGTGTATATGTGTGTACTGGCTTTTTGTTCCTTTTTTACCATTCACACTTACAGAAGGACAAATGGATGGAGAGGAGATATGAGCCATTAGGAAGGAGGGTCCCAGTGGATTCTGCTCTTTTTCTTTCTATACCACATAAAAAGAATCCGTTACCCCAGTTACTCTCAGACCTGTTGTTCAGCTATTTGTAGGAATATAAAGTGTTTGTTTTCCTTCCATTCTTTCAGGGCCAACAGATACCAAGACCGAAACAGCCATGTCTGAGCTGGTGCCAGAGCCCCGGCCAAAGCCAGTTGTGCCCATGAAGCCAGTTGGCAGTAATTCGAACCTGCTGGGCTACATTGGGATCGACACCATCATTGAGCAAATGCGCAAGAAAACCATGAAAACTGGATTTGACTTCAACGTCATGGTTGTAGGTAGGAAGGATGAGAGCCAAGGGATACTTTGATTTATAATCAGGGTTTGATACCTACTACTTTAATGTGTGGACTCCACACAGCATAAGGCACCAGAATGCCAAGAGCAAGAAGACTAGGACCACTCCCATGCCAACATTTCTATGCCAGCACCTTGTGATGCAAAGGCCTTGCTCTCACTGTTAGAAATCTGTCTCTGGGCTGTTATACTTCACTGTGATTGTGGTAGATCCAGCAAGACACTTTGCTAAACTCATCATCTGGCAGAAGCTAAAAAAATGGGTATTTTCTGATTCACAGCCCTGGAAACCTCAATCATCTCAAGGTCTTCACTTATTCCAGCACATTACATCAAAGGTATTTGGGCGGGTATAGGCACCCACATGCATCTGTGTAATGTGGTACAGTATTTGTTTGTTTATGAAAGCAAATGTTCTAGTCATGCTATCCTAAGAAGAGGAAGTGGATATAAATACAAAATGTGCAAAGATTATTTATGAATAAGGGGGCAAAAGTGAAATGAAATGTAACAAGGGTCTTGGCTGAGAATGAGTCTGTATTTCAAGCATGCATCATGCCTCTGCCCACATTGATTTGTTCATTATTATTAAGAATATTGATGCACTGCTTTTCAACAAAAAGTAGCACACAAAGTGCATTTTTTTAATGGTAAAATAAATCAATAAATGGTTCCCTACCCCCCAAAGGGCTCCCAGTTTAAAAAGAGACGCAGATACCAGAAACATCCACTGGAAAAGACTCCTTGCTATGAAGAGAGACTGAGGGACAGCTGACAGCATAGCTCCCTTGCCACATTCACTGCAGGGAAAAGCCTACTTGCATTTCACTGGATGCTGGATGCGCCCCTGGTTGTCTGCTGGTAACACCAAACCAGGAGCCTATAGGAGCGCTCTTCCTGTTCTTACAGCTTTACAGCTGTACAGCTGTTTTACAGCTATGTAAAAGCTCATACTTTTAACCCAGAATCTCTTTCTAGCAGTCAGGGTATACAGTACTTGGTTCTGCTGACTGACACAAAAGGGCTGTGGCAAATTCTGTGCACTTCTTCCAGGTCAAAGTGGACTTGGAAAATCAACGCTTGTGAACACACTGTTCAAATCCCAAGTGAGCCGCAAATCTTCTGGCTGGAACCGTGAGGAGAAGATCCCGAAGACAGTGGAAATTAAGGCTATTGGACACGGTAAGAGCCAAAACAGTGGTCATCAGATTTTCAATGCAATCCTATGGATGTCTACTTAGAAGAAATCTCACTGAATTCAGTGTGACTTACTACCAGGTCAAGGTGTATAGGATTGCAGCCTTTGTCTCTCGCATCTCCTTCTTGGCCTTCAAATATAATAAAGACAAGAGGGATCTGTGACAAAATATGACAGTGAGAAGAGGAGAGCTCTTGTTCAGGGCTGAGTTTGAGAGGGGCCCTCTACCTTTCCCACTCACAGCGCAATCCTATGCAATTCTGCTCAGGAGCAAGTCCCACTGTGTTCCGTGATGCTTACTCTCAGGAACATGAACATAGAATTGCAGCCCCACAGCCCAATCCTATGACCAGACTGCACTGCTGGAACTACTTTTCTGGCAGTGCAGCCTGACCTACGGTGTTGCAAAATACAACTGCATATATGGGAGTGACCTGCCTGGAACCTCTGGCACGAGTAAATCAGTGGTGGGGGCAGGCTGTGGGAGGAATGAGGATGTAACTGGATAGAGGAGAAATTGGGGTGGAGAGGAGAAGGGAGGAGGTGAATCCAATGGCAATGGGCACACATGGGATCTTATCCCCTCTTTCTAAAACCTCCCTGCCTATTTTCTGTTCTCAGACATATGCCATCAAAGAGGTGGCATATGTCCAAGGAGACCCATAGGTGACCCCAGGGCTTATGTGGAGGTAAGTAAATATAATACTAAAAAAATAAAAATTGTACTTACTGCCTGCCCTTGGGTTGCCCACCACCACCACTGGATGCAGCGTGCAGCTTTCAGACATTGAGGCATTGGCACTGGTAACAGGATTGGGGCTTTAGTGATGTGAATGGCTTTGTGCCATCCTGACTGCAAAAGCATACATTTTGAAGGAAGGTAACAGAAATATTTATCTCCCCCAGTTATTGAAGAAGGAGGAGTCAAAATGAAGCTGACAGTTATTGACACCCCTGGATTTGGTGACCAGATCAACAATGAAAATTGGTGAGTGTTCTGTTCTCTTTCTGATTCTCAGCTCCACCTGATTTTTCTCCTGGGAGACTGCCATAACTAGAAGAATACAGAATCTGGCTCTGAACCAAGCACCACTTTTGGAAAAAGATTGTGGAGGCAGGTATGCGCCCTGCAAGTGTCAGTTGTAAGTCTCTTTGGGCAGAGTCTTATCTTTTTATTCTATGCCATGTGCCAATTACACAGATGGTGGTGTATTAATTTATAAACGTCTAGCTATTCCGTACTATGTGTCTGATGCTATTGTGACATTCAAGTCTCCAGGCAGCCCCTATGGGTGTCCTTGGATCTGCGTCCACTATTGAGCAGGTGCAGATTTGAGGAGACCTGTGTCAGATCTCCCAGGCTAGAAGGGGGTTGGGCAAAAACTAATCGGGCAAACTAGTAAACACCTATTTGAACAATATAATTCAAGGTTTCTCAAACTGCTGGACATGTCCCATTTAGTAGTCATGATCCAATGCCCAGTGGGTCTGGGACTGGACCCTTCCACCAGCCCTTGTGTTCAGTTGTCTCCAAAGCTCTTCAGACACAACTGGAGGCTGCACCGGGCCTCAGAAGGCCTCAGAAGTCTTCTGCAGACCTCCAGAAGCAACCAGAAAGTCACTTCTGGTTTACTTCCAGGTTTATGAAAGTGACTTTCAGTTGCTTCCAGAGGCCTGTGAAGGCCCAGTGCCAGAAAAGGAGGGGAGTTGCAGTGCCCTCTGCCACAGAAGAGGTGGGTCATGGTGGGGCAAAGTTTGAGAACCCCTGTTCTAACTGAATAATGCAAAGTATACCAAAGCCTAGTTATATATCAAGCCCTGTTTAAAAGATTCCCCACTTCACCACTTCTTTCCTCCTCAAAATATTTCCTCTTTCAGGATATTAAAACTGTAGCAGAAACAAATTAAAGTGGTTTTAGTCTTGGAAATATTCCTGCTTTCCTCATTCATTTTCCTATGAAACAAGATACTAGACACAGATTGGTCTGTGGTTGAATGTGAGATGAAAGTATGTCTATCAAACTCTGTTTTCTCTTCTTCACCCCCCCCCCCACGGCCGCCTTAGCTGGGAGCCTATTGAAAAATACATCAATGAGCAATACGAGAAATTTCTGAAAGAGGAAGTGAACATTGCAAGAAAGAAACGAATCCCAGACACAAGAGTCCACTGTTGCCTCTACTTTATCTCTCCTACGGGCCACTCGTACGTATCTTTCACCACTTGTAGTGTATGTCTGTATAATGCAAGGTGTGCCCTTTGATGTGCTAACTCAGCATGCATGATCCCTAAGAAGCCATTTGGCACTCATGCAGAGTGCACACAAGACTGCCAATAAGCCTCACAGCAGACTGAGGGGGTAAAAGGGTTGGTTGGTAAAAGTGGCACTGTCCACTTGGGAACCATGGCACCCTTCCACTTTTGGGCTGGATTGAGTGAGTGGGTAGGCAGTGATGGAAGTAAATCGCATACCTTGCCAAGAATCCTCTAATATTAAATCTCTAAGACTAGTGATGCATAAGGAGTGTCAGAAAAGCATTTCATCCATAACATTTGGTTAGTACTCACTACAGTGTCTGCCTATTCCTGTCCATTTTCATCACTGGCAAGAAGTTTTCCAACAAGAGTTCATCTCACAAAGCAAACACTGTAAAGTAAAGATTATTTATTATTGTCTGCCTGACTTTTTGCCAGTTTTTCCTTAGGGCTGCAGACCCTTACAGTATCCCCATTTTCTCTTCCAATCAGGTGGCGTGTGTGTCTGTGTGTGTGTCCCCAAATGTTGTTTAAGGTCATGACCAGAGGAAATTAAGCTCCAAAAATATATTATCTAGAAACTGAGTAAAGTGGGTGAATTTTGTGGAGGTTAGACATAGGAAGCTATTAAAGCTATATCTTATAGCCTTATCTTTCTTGCATTAACCCAGTAAAGGCAGTCATGGTTTCTAATAATCTTCCCTCTTGGCTGCAGCTTGCGACCCTTGGATATGGAATTTATGAAACACTTGAGCAAAGTAGTCAACATCATCCCAGTCATTGCAAAAGCAGATACCATGACTCTGGAGGAGAAGACTGAGTTCAAACAGAGAGTAAGTATCTCCTTACCCGAGAAACATGCAGTAGTAAAGCACACAAGTGGGCACACCTGTCAGTCATTTGCCTGGAAAGCTATTCACTTACATTGCTTTTCCTTCTGAAATGTTTTCCTTCCAGGTTCGCAAAGAACTGGAAATCAACGGAATTGAGTTTTACCCCCAGAAAGAGTTTGATGAGGACCTTGAAGATAAGACAGAAAATGACAAAATTAGGGTAGGTTGCTCATGATTGTAACTGCCTGTTGAGTAGAGTTTGCTACTGTAGAAACTGGGATCACTAATACTTAATGCATCCAACAAAGCAGATTGTGGCACATGAAAACTTATGCTGAAATAAATTGGATAGTCATTAAGGGACAATGAGTCTTGTTTTGAAAATGTTACAGTGAGTTGATTGTCTTTGTCACCATGCTTAATGCTGGGTATGAGGTGGAAGCAGCCAGCAGTGCATGTTTACTCAGAAGTAAGTCCCACTATATTCAATGGGGCTTATTCCCAGGAAAGTGGGTACAGAATTGCTGTTTAAATTTCCTAAAACCTATGGTGATTAAGGAGGACTAAACCATAGATTCTGTTGAACCCCTACACATTTGTTTTTGATAGTTCCTTAAGTGAAAATTAGATCACATCTTTTGGTGGCTGAGTTCAGAGTTATGTGGAATTTCTGTCCACAATGTTTTAGCGGGAAGAAATTTCCCTCTATTCAAAGGTTTGTAATTTATTTTAAATATTTGTACCCTGTCTTTCTACTTATTAAGCTGTCAGGGTGGCTATTAGGTGTTCCACTTGAATTGTACCCAGGTGGCATGCACAGGATAGCCCCCTCAGATTACCTCAAGGGGCAAGCCAATATATATGGAAGAAGGTAGTCCCTCCAGTATCCTGGTCCCAAACTATAAAGGGCTTTAAAGGTCAAAATTAACACCATAAATTGTGCCCAGAAACAAAACAGCTGCCAGTGTAGCTTCTGGAGCAGACATCCAACAGAGTCAAAATGCCAACTCCCATGACAACATGGGCTGCCACATTCTGCACATTATGAAATGTGACATGGGCCTACATTAAATGAGCAATGTAACCAACCTATCCAAGTTAAGTATAGCCAACTTTTGCAAAATAGCTCTAATACTTCAACTTGTTGCTCAGGCCTAACATACAAGAAACTTGTGAATCTTTGTTTTTATGATTAAATTAGTATGGCATCATCTATGTATGTGGCAGGTTCCTGTCCCAAAGACTCACAATCTAAAAGAGACGCAAGAGAGCCAACATGGGAAGGGCCAGTATCCTGACAAATAAATAAATACAACTATAGCAGGAAAAAGGTCCTTTAGGTTGCTACATTTTGCACAGGAACCACAGAAATGTGTCAATACTGAATTAGAAAAATACTAAGGAAATCTTCAATCTGATGACCTGGAGCTCTGAGAATAGGGGTAAATTTTGACTACAAGGGGAGTGTGTGAATGTCCTTTTCTAGAAAAGAACATGTGCTAGAAGTAAGGGTGGTGACAGGGACAGAGAGAAGTTTGAAACAAGATGGGGGAAAACACACACAACTATTACCCATGAGAGATGTAGCCTCTCTTGTTGTCTCTTCTCAGCAGGAAAGTATGCCATTTGCAGTAGTGGGTAGTGACAAGGAATATCAGGTGAATGGAAAGAGAGTGCTGGGCCGGAAGACACCCTGGGGCGTCATTGAAGGTAAACAAAGGATAATCCTATAGGTTTTTGATAGTTGCATTGTTAGTAGTCTGTAAGTGGTGGGTATCGAAAGGTGAAATCAATGGCCCCAGCATCAGAATGGTACTGCTACCATTTGAGGCATAAAATTATGCATGATGTGGGGGGGGGGGGAGAGAGAACTCTCACACACACCCACAATACTAGAACCAGGAATCAGCCAATGGAACTGATTTGTGGGAGATTTAAGCAGTGGCATCACTAGGATTTGCATCACCCGGTGCAGGAGGCCTGCGCGTCACCCCATGCAGTGGGCGGGGCAATGCCCCAGGTGGTGGGTGTGGTGATGTACCATCGCCCACCCCACTGGTTTTTGGGTTGTACCTTTTGTGAGAATACAGATATTTCAATGTGGTTTGTTTCATTGCATTCTGCATGAAATTACACATTGATTGATTTTTTTTACATGATGGGATTATTCCTCCAAATTCTGATTTTAGTGATTTTGAAAACCTGTAGAGTCACACACACCCACACCCATATCAACTTACTAACACCTTATTGCAGCAGTTCTCAAACTTTTAGCACTGGGACCCACTTTTTAGAATGACAATCTCTCCAGGACCCATTGGAGGTGATGTCATGGCCAGAAGTGACATCATCAAGCAATTAAAATAAATAATTATAAATAATTAAATTAAAATAAAAGAAATAATTAAATAAGGGGGAGCCAGTCCTGTTCCACCAAGTGAATCTACTCTGAAGTAAGTCCTATTGTGGTCAATGGGGCTTACTCTCAGGAAAGTGTGGTTAGGATTGCAGCTTGTAAACCCAGTCCTGTGCATATCTACTCTGAAGTAAGTCCCATAGTGGTCAATGGGGCTTACTCTCAGGAAAGTGTGGGTAGAATTGCAGCCTGTGAGCCCAAGCCTATGCATGTCTACTCTGAAGTAAGTCCCACAGTGGTCAATGGGGCTTACTCTGTAGTCTGTCTGCAATAACACCCCCCAAAAAAGAATCAGTGAGATCTTCAGCCCTCCCTAGTGCCCAGTTTAAAGTGCTTCTATTTCAAGTAGATCAAGATAAAGTCCCTCCAGACTTTGCAAGTACAAAATAGAAAACTTCCTTTTACCAGTTGAAGTCTCTTTTTGGTCCTTTTTAGGGGGGGGGCTGCCATCTGGAGCAGCTCCATTGAATCTGGACAATTCTGGTGTCCTCACATTCCCCTTTGCCTGGCCTGACCACCAGCCAAGGCTCGTCTGCTTACTCGCAAGTAAACGCAACAGTGAGGCTGTTTTGCTTTCCATAGGGCTCAATAGGGCAGCTGGGAGGCAGGAACCTCCTTCTCAGGTGTTTTTGGGGGCTGCATTCATTGGATCAGGACCCTTTCCAATGGACTATGGAAAGTACGTCTACTCACGAGTAAACACGCAATATGGCTCACTTTCACTTTCCATAGGGCTCCATGCATTTTTTCTTTCCGGTTTTTTGGCCATAACTTTTGAACGAAAAGAGCTATTTCAATTCTGTGTTTTGCACTGCACTCTGCTGGGAATTCCACATCCGATGGTATATGGCATGATGGGGTAGCCCCTAATGCCATGATGTTAGCACATCACCCCCAGGGTGCATCACCCTGTGTGGCCCGCACCCCCCACACCTCCCTAGCGACACCACTGGATTTAGGATAGACAAAAAGAGGTTTTTCACACAGCACATAATTAGTCTTTGGAATTCATTGCCAGACAATATGGTGATGTTCATGTCAGCTTGGGTGGCTTTAAAAGGGGATTCGACAAATTCATGGACAATAGGTCTATTGCTAGCAACTAGCCATGATGGTAATGCACTACATTCAGGTTAAGCAGCAGCATGTCTCTGAAGACCAGTTGGGGGGGGGGTGCAGTGGTAGGAGACAGGTATGCCTTCATCTTGAGGTTGTGGTCTTCAGAGGCTGGTGTTGGGCCACTGAAGGATCTACAGGATGCTGCACTAGATGGGCCTTTGGCCTGATCCAGCAGGGCTTTTCTTACATGCACTAGTGTTCCTGGAGAAGATGTCCTGCCTTTTCATCATTGCCCTCCCTGGAACTGTCTAACTTCTCTTCTCCCTCCTTTAATGGAGTCTATTAGCCATTCATTATTTGGGTATATGCGCAGTGGGGACAAACCTGTCAGAGTTGCCAGTGGAACAAAATGGAAATGGAATGCAGCTACTTTTGAGGCTAGGCTAAACATTTAAAATCATTTCTGGGAACTGGAGCACTGATAGCAACAGAATGAAATTCTATAGGGAAACAAACCAAAAGCAACACATAAGGAAGAATCAAATGTGTGTGCAGAAAGATAATAAATGGCAAGATTGCATCACTTCTGAGAATTTGGAGATCATCATGGTAAACAAAACCAGGAAGTGATGCTATGGCAAAAAACAACATGCCATTTTATATTGCTTATCAGGAAATGAGTTGAGTTCAAACTCGTCACGCGATAGTGCTTGCCTATTCAGCATTGGCAAGGACTCCTCCAGAGTATTGTGTTCAGTTCCAGAGACCACAAACCAGAAAAGAGAGAGAAGATCCAGTTGATTATAAGAAAAGGAAAAAAAAAAACCCCAAGAAGATAAGCGAGATACAAAACTAGTTAAAGAAACTAGTCTGTTTTTAGAGTTTTAGGCAATACAATTGATAGGGAATGTGATGACAGTTTTAAAATATTCCAAAGGATGTCAGAAAGGAGGAGGACAATCTATGCTACACATGCAGGATAAGAAAAAAGGTTTAAAATGTAGGAGAGATTAAATTAACAGGGTGGGGGAGAGACATCCAATATAACAGTAGTTTGGTCATGCATCACAATGCCAAGGGGAACTGGAATCCACTTCTTGGAAGGTTTCCAAGGAAATGTTGGCAAGATGTTTTGCTAGGAATTTTAGGATGTCTTAACCCAGGATGTTTAGGATGTTTAGCCCAGAGGTGACAGAGCCTACAACAAGAAAATATGGAGTATTGGAAACACATAATGGAAATCAGGTGAAAAAGTTTCACACAGTCTCTACTAAGCTTGGAGGGCTCAGATAATATCAAATAATATGGGAGTTCTGAAACAAACAGCTTGCAGCCCACAGTGCCCCTTCAGGCAAACATTGGCCTTGATAGAAACATTCTGTTTTACTACTTGTTTAAGGCGTGCTGAATGTATTTTCCTCTATTTGCAGTGGAAAATCTCAATCACTGTGAATTTGCCCTACTCCGAGACTTTGTCATTAGGTGAGTTCCTTGACTGGTAAAGGTTGTTTTACCGGGTCAGCCTGTTGAACTGAAAATACAGTAACTTGTTGGTAAGGTCTAAAATGGGTAATATCTATGAGTCTTTGCTATAGCTTATCATGCTATAGCTTCAGTGAAACAAGAATGCCTTTTTTAGAGTCAGTTAAAGCAGGTCATGAGGCCAAGAAAATGGCAAATGAGGTTCCATTTAAGCACTTATCAAAAAGATGCACACTGATGCAGAAAGAAAGAAAGGGCCTGAAGTAACTGGTGTTTGAATAACCAGAAAGAAGATCTTGGGGTCATGGTGGGTCACTCAATGAAAACATTAGCTCTGAGTCATGCTGGTGAAACAGGCAAATTCCATGCTAGAGTTTATTAGCAAAAGGATAAAAAATAAGATGGCAGGTTTTGCACAGCCTTACAGCCCAATGCAGTGCAAATTCCCCTGCACCAATGCAGTGGCACTGGCTTGTGCTGCTTCCTGTGGGGAAATTTAGCAGGTGGAAAACCTCCTCAAGGTAAGGAGATTTTTGTCCTTTTGCCCCAGGGTAAGGCCCAGCCTGTGCAATGGGTCTACTCAGACCAGCATGAGCTTATAGATGGCACAAGTCTGTGTTGACCCCTGTCAATGGATCAGGTCTGGGAAGGGGGTAGGATGTGATGCATGATGGCACTGCTGATCCTGCCCCACTCCCGGTCGGCCACCCCATTGCTTTCAAGTAGGAGGAGCACACAATCTCCAAATAAATAATTTTCAGTGAACGGGATAAAATCAATGGTATATGAAAGGATAGGCTAATATAGAGGGAGGATCTTGTTGGTTTGTTACCCCTATTTATTTATTTATTTAAGCCTAAAGAGTTACATTAGTACTCCTATGCCTGTGCTCTACCCTACCCTCCCTCTCCTTTTCTCCTGCTCTTCAGGACCCACCTTCAAGATCTCAAAGAAGTAACACACAACATCCACTATGAGACTTACAGAGCTAAACGGCTGAATGACAATGGAGGACTCCCTCCTGTGACCATAGAGACAGAAGAAAGCCATGAAAGTAACCTATGAATGACCCATCCTCGTCCTGCTGATCTCTGAGTTATAACCACTATTATTATCCCTTCCCTTGATTTGAATTCAGGCCTCTCTTTGAAGCATGTGGAATATCTTTTATGATGTGTTCAGATGGGGGAAAACCCAGGGACATGATGGCCCCCAACTTTTGTCAAACGTCCTTTTAAGATTTGAATTTTGTATTTTGCACAGCAGAGTAGAGTTTCCGTTGTCACATGTTCCAAGATTCAACTGTGCATCCTGATTGTGGGAAATGTTGACAGGAATTCTGAAAGTGGTGTGTGTGGGGTGGGGAGGGGTCAGAAGGAATGACTCCAGGGGGAAATAAAAATGAGATCAGTGTAAGGATGTTAGCCCTACGGTGGTAACAGAGAGCCATACTTTTTGAGTGTCACAGTTCCGGAAGAGATTGGTGTCTCTTCCACTGTGACAGGTGGTTTGTGTCATGGGCTCAGTTCTCAATGTGGAAGCAGGAGAAGTGGACTTGGACTTGCATCTTAAGCACACTTATGCAGAAGCAAGTTCCAGTGAAATCATCAGGAGGATTTTGTTGCCAAGTGAGTGTGTTTAGAATTACTGTACTAGTGCGGGAAAGATGGACAGGCTTTGGGACTTCTCCCATGGTGTGGCTGACTGGAGGCCAACTTCTAAAGAGGAAAGTAAGAGTTGAGATTTTATTTGGAAGCAGTAAGTGTTCTTGGTATGGAAAGAAGCATATTTTATAGAGAGGAACCCCTTTCAGATTGTGATGCAAAGAATTTTGGTTAGGTACAAAGGATCTCCTTAGGTCATCATTAAACATCTCCTATTTCTCGGCCCTGCCTGGCATTTAGCTCTGCCAGAATTGTCCAAAGGATGGAACAATCCCCTTTAGGTGGTAGCAGGAGCCAAAAATAACAACGCAACATTTCCCACTTGTGCCTTTCTTCCCTCTGAACCATTGACTATGAGGGGGCAGCTTTCTGCTAAGCAGAGAGTCTTATGCTGGAAATATTCCCCCAGAACTCTCGCCTATTGTGTAATCCGAGGGCCAAACAACATGAAGAATCTATGAAGGAACAGAGTACTTGAGATCTTCTTTGATCACTATAATGGGGCAGTTTCCATTTGGTTGTTGTTGGCTATGCCCAGGAGATCCAGCAACTGAATCTTGCAGGTATGCTGTTGATTACAGAATATATCTTTTGATATGAAATCTGGCAGCTCCATTCCAATCCTGAAAATCTCAGCTTTTATTTTGCTAAACAAAAAGCAAGTGCCTAGCCCTCATGGTTATGGGAAAAAAGACTACTGCTATATGACCAGTCTCTACTGAAGGCCTGGAAAGCAGGTGTCCTGCTTGAAACTTCAGTGGCCAGGTGGATTTCATTGCCCTGCACAGATATCAAACTGTCCCTGTCTAGCTCTGTCTTTCTTATTTCACCTAGCCTCTCAAAGCGCCATAACTATCAACCAGTATTGTTCCTTCTTTGAGAGAGAAAAAAACCCAGACTCCAATCTTTGTTTGTTTCCAAATGTTAACTTGCCACTTTGAGTTCATTTTTAACAAAGAAAAGGCATGATATAATTTTTTAAAAAATACGAGAAAATTCCTGTATGAAAATTCATACACTAATTCTGTCTGACAGAATACACATGAGACACATGACAGAGACACATGAGAACAGAAGACAATACGACACCAATACTATTTTTATAATTTGCTGTTTTCTAATCACAATAGCAAGCAACTAAAGATCTCTAAAGGTGAATCTAAGAAAGATGCATTGTACAAAATTTCAAAAATCTGAAGATTTGAACATTGGAGGTCCATGTTCTGGTGGGACATTCCATCAAATCAAACCTGCCACAGAAAAAGCTCCACTGTTTGCTCTCCTTGATTTTACAGTGATAAGTTGGAGCTGGAATAGAGCCTCTTTGGATGACCTTAATACATGCCATTGAAGCTATTGTGGCTGAACTTAAACAAGGGCTGGCCCGATTCCTGAGGCAACATGTCAAATGATGCCCTCTTGCCCAGTGATGTGTCAGCCCCTGCTCCTACTACTCTCCAATGAACTAGCTAAGTATTCTCCTCCCCTCCACATTTCCTCTTCCTCTCTGTCCCCATCTTCCTCTATCAATCCTGGGAGTGGAGGAAGGAGCAGCAGCAGTGGAGGTAAGTAGGTGGACAGAGCTGGATGCCCCCCCCCACCAATCCACTGCCTGCGACAACTTGTTCAGTTGGCCTCATGGATGGGCTCACCCTGACTTGAACAAGAAAGTGACAAACTCCAGATCAGTCACCAAAATCTGATCAGACCAGTGAGGTGATGGGGCATAAATGTCTGTTCTGCTGTAAGGGATGTTGCTCCTTGAAAACTGGAAAGGAAAATGTACAAAGGTTCCCATGAGCTTTTGTACAGTGTCACTGTCAACACCACTTTGGGATCCAGACCCATTCATTTGGTATATCTGAAGCCCAGCAGGTTTTACAATTGGAGCAGACTTCCAAAACAGGCACTATAGAAACGTTTTAAATGATGTAATTAATCTAAGCAGAAATACTTTGACCCTTAGGTTATTAGCATCGTGTATCTGTTCTTCTATCCTCACCTAGTCCCGTGCTATTTAATCATTTTCCATTGCAAAATCATAGCTGCTACTCATGCCTCCTCCTTATTCATTTCAGGTGGCTTAGGGGCTTGTTAATGGACAATATTTGACGGAGAGACCCACACAGGCATGAGGATGAAGGTGACAATGTCTGTCTTGGTCTGTGCAGTGGTGATCCTGGATGTTAGTATACAACATCTATTGTAGGATGAGCCAAAGACCCAGGTCTTCATTTGCTCAGACAAATACCAGTTAGCTAATATCTGTGTTTCATCACATTGCCATAGTGCTAGAATCTTGAGGACAAATGATCCCCCTCTTTGCTGTGGGTTCCAAAGATCTAAGTCTTCAATGCAGGTCTAGTGAAACAGGAGTTCACCTCAAATTGGGGCACGCCTTTAATTATATCCGTGCAGAAATAACAATACCTTACTTCTTCCTCTATCTGACAAAGCCATCTAGAGGCCAGTGAGACCAACCAGTAGGAACATGCCTAATCCATCCTAATTTGAGTCCAAGATGATGTGAGTTTAGCAACCTGTGCCTGGCCCTGAGAAGATCTGTGTGAACCTTCTATGACTGGCAGGCATCCCTAGCACTGCAAGAGAAACAGTTCATTGCATGGCCTTTTGAAAAAAAATATGTAAAGCTGGGGGAGTAATCTATTATTACAATAGCTGGTTGAAAGCAACGCTGGGGGAGTCATCTATTATTACAATAGCTGGCTGAATGCACAGCCTGTTCTGTCTTTTGGAAGACTAGTTTCTGAGAAGGATTGCCCAAACACTGCAGTCCTTAGAAGCAGCACTGAAACTAGACAAAGAAGGGTATATAAGATGTTCCAATGCAAAAACAGACCAGAACAGCAGAAAGAGTGGGGAGAATTGAAGGAAATCAGTGGAGGTGTGTTACAAATGCCTGGTTGGATCCTGTGGCTTTAGCTACCACATTTGCATGGTGGCCTCTTTATGATCATGACATTTATAGTAGCATTGCTTTTGTCCATCCATCTATGTCTGTTCTTTATGGCTTTGCTAGAATCTGAGAAGTGGCAGCCTCGTAAATGGGTCCTAAGGCCCTTTAACCTGGTTCAGCCATATAGTCCCCAGCACGAGGAAAGGCTCCATAATGGTGCTTCAATCCATGCATATCTGCTGTTCATGCAAGCAGAAGGTTTCATCAATATGCCACCTGGGCATCCTTCTGTCTTACTAGCCATTACATTGCAGGCTGCTTGTGCCCATTTTGGCCTCCATCAACTGTTTGCTACTAACATAAGGCACAAAGGCTTTTTTGCAGCAAACTATATATCTGCATTTTCTAAACATTTCAATGGGGGTTTATATGCATAGTTTCCATCTAAGCACCCCTTAGCCAGTTAATGTTATCACCGCCAGCAGTTTCCCATTGAGCTGCACCTAGAACAGACATGTTATAGCTACCCTGTGGAAATCCTGAAAATCACATCCAATGATGTGGAATTGACACCAGCTTGACAAAAGTGAAATTCAAAGCAAATGTTGAGGAGTGGAAATATACAATAATTAACCTATACATAGGAAGAGACTCAAATAAAAGGAACATCAAGAAGTAAAGGCAAGAGAAAAAAGATGGCTTTTTAAAAATAAGCTTCTTATAGGACAAAAATGAAGCTAGATGTATATGTAAAGGGAGAGGGCTCTATGTATAAGTGGCCATGACTGCCAAAGTATGGAGGAACAAAATAACCCAAAGGAGTGGAATAGAATGGCAGGATAGAGACAAGTGTTTTTGACAATGGAGAAAATATTTCCTGTAAGATTGCTAAAATTTCTCAGGTAGCTTGGCCTCTGCTTGATAGCTGAAACTGGTGCAACAGCCCATAGTGATACTGCAAGGTTGTGTCTTTCCAAGGTTGCAGAAGCCATTAGCACTCATTCATCCATGGCAGTGCTTTCCATTTCAGAGCTGAAGCAAACACTGAGGGTAATGATAAGGCCTCTTCTTCAGATAGCACATTTACTGACAAGAAGCACAGTACCATATAAATGGCATTGATGCTACTGTCTGTTGAAGGTGTGGCATACCCCAGACCACGTGTGCAAAGAGAAAAGATTTTCCTTTTGCTATAACTTATGCAACTATAGGGCTATATTTTCCATTGATTGTACATGGCAGCAATGTATGAGGATGTGGAAAGTTTGGTCTGGGGACCCCAAAATGGAGGAGTCTTGATGGGTTCCATTCCTGCTAAACAATTTCTGCCTGTATTACAGTAAACTACTCTTGTTTGTTACTCTATTCCAAGTACAACATTGGATTTAGAATTCCATCCTCATGCTGTTTTGACTTCTTATAAAAACATTTTCCATCAACATTATAGCCAGTCTTAGAGTCCAATCCTATCCTTCTCCCCCTCTGCTGGGGCAGCTATGCCAAAAAGGCACACGCTATATCCAACGGGGGCTGGTAGTGGTGGTGGTGGATCAGGAGGCTCAGGAGGAAAAAGGGGAATTATTTCCCCTTACCCCTCCATAAGTCTCTACTTGCCAATGGGTTTCCTTGGACCTGCACCAGTTCATTAGCTGGTGCAAGTCTGAGAGGAAGAAAAGGACAGCAGCCTTGGAAAGGAAGGGACAGAATCCAGTGTGTGCCATTGCTGCCAAATCCACCCATCCTGCTGCCTCCTTGCTCCCATTCCTTCATCCGCCCCTCCCATTCCCTGGCTTTATCGCTTATTTGCAGGTGGTGGCAGCCCCAGATTCTGCCACTGTGCGCAATGCCTTTGTGGTCTCCCCAGCAGCAGGACAGAAGCGTGCGGTTCCGCACGCTTCTGTAAGGCTGTTTACAATGAGTGAAAAGCAAACTCTGCCACTAGAACACTGGGGGATAGGATTGGGCCATAAATTGCATAATCTGGTCAACGTAGTCCATAATAATGGGAAAAGCAAACACACACACACACACACATTCCTTGCCATTGTTGACTTTGCCTTTCTGGAGCCCAGCAATGAGATCCACAAGTTTGCAACCTCCTGCTGCAGCCAATAACATACTTCATTCCAATCTTCCTGATTCAAACATCAGCTAGGACACCAAAACAGTCCTCTGTTTGACTACTAGTTTACTACTACTATTTAATGATATACAGTTCCAACAGCTTAGTAAGCTGTTTAATGTTCCTTAGCAATTTTTTGCTTTTCTCTCTTTAATGCTATGTACAAATCTGTATTATAACACCAAAACAACAAGGCCATAAACCGAGATACAGAGCACAAAGAGAGACAATATCAACAGGCTCTTACTGTCATATGTGAAAAATCCACATTGACATTGTGCATATCAATATGTACACAAAGCATTTTGGAAATCTAAACTCTTCTTGGAAGTAAATAAGTTCACGATCATTGGTAGGTTACAATAAGATAATGCTGATCAACAAATACAAGCATGAGTGAATGAATGAATGAATCTCTAGATCCTCCTGGTATCTCTAGCCCATGAAAATATTATAATGAAGTCCTCTTGTTATCTATCCAGCCCTGATTGAGAAAAATGACAAAAAGACACATACCAGTGATGTAAATGTTGCTAGACTTAACTTTCTATCTGTGTGTTCTATTGTCTGAGTAAAAAAACTGCATTTGAACAAGTGGTTAGTTGGTTTATTTGCTCAGTTGTTTCTTTGTGTTTTACATTTCTCCCTCATTTGGGTCTGAATTGGTACATACCACACTTACCTACAGCATCACTTTATCCCATAGAATAGCTTTGAGACCACACAATGGGAGTGGGACTGTCCTAGCATGGAAAATAACAGGAAAAGAAAAAAAGCCTGATATACTCAGATACTACATGCTTATGATGTCAGCAAATAAATAAGAACATAAGAAGAGCCCTGCTGGATCAGGCCAAAGGCCCATCTAATCCAGTTTCCTGTATCTCACAGTGGCCCACCTGATGTGCACAAGACAGCAATCCTGTGGCCACTCCCCTGCACCTGGCCTTCTGAGGTAGGCTATGATTAAAACCAGGAGGTTGCACATACCCATCCCAAACTGTAACCTGTGATAGACTTTTGTTCTACCTGCTTAGGATGACATACTACATGATGTTCAAGTGGAACATCATATACTATCATACATTATTGTTACTTTGACATTACCAGAGAACATGTTAGCATTGTAATTTAGGAGCAAGTGGACTTCATCACTTGACTATTACTTCCAAGCACACTTAGGGCCCAATCCTATGCAGTCCCTAGGTAAGGGAACAAATATTCCCTTACTTTGAGGAGGCCTCCAAGGCTGCCCCACTACCACTGGATGCAGTGCATGCCCTGATGGCACAGCTGCATCAGTGCTGGAAAGTTGGATAGGACTGGGCCCTAGCTAGGCAGAGCAACAAAAATCATAAGGCCTATCAAACTAACTGGCATGATAGACAACAAATCACAAATTTCACCTTCCGGTACCTGTTTCAGGCTATGAATGGTTTTCTTAGAAAAGGGGCTGAAACCCCCATTCTGCGCTATCAACATCTACCTCACAGGGTTGTTGTGAGGACAATGGAGGATAGCAGCTATGTATACCGCTCTGAGCTCCTTGGAAGAAGGGCGGTATAAAAATGTGAAAAATTAAAAAATAATAAAAATAATAAGTTCCATGGGTGCAGCATTACCTGGGGTTCCTTTAGACTAAGGATGATGATTGCAATATTTGCTTATTTACAAATATTCAGGTTCATACATTGGATGCAGTTAGGTAGCATGTAATTCCATATACAATATCGGCTACATGGGTCTGCAGCTGCTAGCAGTTTCTTCTCTCTGTTCCACTGCAGTCTCTCTCAGATCAAAGCACATCTCACAGCCCAACCCTATTCAGTGCTGGCTGTAACTTGTTATATTGGACCCAAATGTTCCAATGCGTCCCGTGATTTTGGTTGCTTCTAAACATGGGCTATGTGAGTGCTTAAGGAGACTGAACTACAACTGAGAAAAACAGAGGTAGGGCTGCCTCAAACTGGGTTTGAAGACCACTAGGGTGACCAAATACAAAGGGACTAGAGTGCCTCTACCTTTCATCATTGTATAGAACAGGGTCACTCTTTCTCTCGATACTAAGCTAAACAATTGCATCGGTAAAGCAGCTACCAGGTTTTCCAGACTCACAAAGAGAGTATGGTCCAACAAGAAGCTGATGGAACATACCAAGATCCAGGTCTACAGAGCTTGCGTCTTGAGTACACTTCTGTACTGCAGTGAGTCATGGACTCTTCGCTCACAACAGGAGAGGAAACTGAACGCTTTCCACATGCGCTGCCTCCAATGCATTCTTGGCATCACCTGGCAGGACAAAGTTCCAAACACCACAGTCCTGGAACATGCTGGAATCCCTAGCATGTATGCACTGCTGAAACAGAGACGCCTGTGTTGGCTCAGTCATGTCGTGAGAATGGATGATGGCTGGATCCCAAAGGATCTCCTCTATGGAGAACTCGTGCAGGGAAAGCACCCTACAGGTAGACCACAGCTGCGATACAAGGACATCTGCAAGAGGGATCTGAAGGCCTTAGGAGCTGACCTCAACAAGTGGGAAACCCTGGTCTCTCAGCGGCCCGCTTGGAGGCAGGCTGTGCAGCATGGCCTTTCCCAGTTTGAAGAGACACTTGGCCAACAGACTGAGGCAAAGAGGCAAAGAAGGAAGGCCCATAGCCAGGGAGACAGACCAGGGATAGACTGCACTTGCTCCCAGTGTGGAAAGGGTTGTCACTCCTAAATTGGCCTTTTCAGCCACACCAGATGCTGTTCCAGAACCACCATTCAGAGCGTGATAGTCTTTCGAGACTGAAGGTTGCCAACTAGAACAGGGTGGGCAAACTTTCAACTTTAGGGATCCTGAGTCTTTAACAATTGTGAAGGACATAGAATCTCAGCAGGTGTAGCTGGTCATCTGTGAGATGACCAGCTGCACCTGCTGAAATTCCCCCTTCTTTAGATCCAGGATTCCTAAGCTGAAAGTTTGCCTGCTCCTGTTCTACACAATGGCTAAAGGTGGAGGCACTCTACATCTCTTTTTCTCAGCTGTACTTCAGCCTCCTGAAGCATTCAACATAACTCATTAATAGAAGAATTTACTCATTTATTTGAGTGATGTCTATCCTGCCTTTCCCATGCCCAAGAAGGAATTTAGGGCCCAATCCAACTTTCCAGCACCAGTGCAGCCACAAAGCAGCCCCAAGTTAAGGGAACAAATGTTCCCATATCTTGAGGAGGCCTCTGTGTCTATCTCCCTAGCACAGTGGGTATGCAGTGCACACCCTATTGGCACAGCTGGATAGGATTGGGCCACTACGCTCCAATCCTATCCACACTTACCTGGGAGCTAGACCCTTTGACTATGATGGGATTTACCTCTGAGTGGGCATGCCTAGACTTGGGCTCTGACAGCATGATCCTAAGCATGTCTACTCAGAAGCAAGTCCCACTGTGTTCAATGGAGCTTACTCCCAGGTAGGGGTGCAGGTGCAGCTTTTAAAGCCTTCCATGCTGAGTGCACGTGCCCTCTTCTATGCAGTGGTGCAAGGCAGAGACACCCTGCCTGCCTGCCCCCTTTGCATGGGGCCACCCCAGTTGTATGCTTGCGACTGTCCTCAGGCGCCTCCAACACAGCCTGCTGCTCTGTTTCTACGGTCCCCTTCTGTTTAAAGGCGCCCGCGGTCCACCCCCGGGGAATCCCGCCCAGGTAACGTCACACGCCCTCCCTGCTGCGAAAAGGTCAGCTGCTTCAGCGCGCTTCCGGAGGGGATTCCCCTTGGACCACAGAGCTAGAAACTTCCCAGAGTGGTCGTTCCCTTCATCTGAGTGGCATGATGCCGAGTTGCTATTGTCAAGTTTTTTTCTTTTGGCTGCCCAGAGAGGGAGTGAAAGCGGTCCGTGGAAATCAATGGAGAGAAATCCAGGCTCTGGAGGTGCTGCTGTCACAACCTCAAAAGCAGCAGCAGCAAAGACAGGAGTTGAGGCTCTTTCTAACTGGGGCCAGATGCACTGGAGCACAGAGTGCCTGTCCCTTTAACCAATGTACAGAAGAGGGATTTGGGCAGGTGCAGCTTTTTAAACCCTTCCATGCTGGGCTGCACCTGTCCAAGATGCCTCTCCTATGCACTGGTTAAAGGGACAGGCACTCTGTCCTCCAGTGCATCTGGCCCCGTCTTGGGCCCCCTTCCCTGCTGTGACTCCAAGTGTCAGTACTCCGCTGTCTGCCCCCACCCCTCTGCTGTCTCCCTGGCGCGACTGAACATCAACTGCAAGCCAGATGCAGAGAGGGACAGGCAGGCTGCCTCTGCCTTTCAGGGCTGGGGGCAGGTGCAGCTCAGCATGAATTATGCTGGGGATTATGCAGGGGATCGCCTTTAAAAGGGGATTGGACAAGTTTCTGGAGGAAAAATCCATTACGTTTTACAAGCCATGATGTGTATGCGCAACCTCCTGATTTTAGAAATGGGTTATGTCAGAATGCCAGATGCAAGGGAGGGCACCAGGATGCAGGTCTCTTGTTATCTGGTGTGCTCCCTGGGGCATTTGGTGGGCCGCTGTGAGATACAGGAAGCTGGACTAGATGGGCCTATGGCCTGATCCAGTGGGGCTGTTCTTATGAAGGGTTTGAAAAGCTGCAGCTGCCTAACAGCCCAGGCCTGTGCATGTCTACTCAGAAGTAAACCCCATAATAGCCAGCGGGGCTTCCTCCCAGGAAAGTGTGGGTAGGACTGCAGCCTCAGAGCCCCATCCCAGGCATGGCTACTCAGAATCAAGTCTCCTTACAGGCAATGGGTCTTACTCCCAGGAAAGTGTGGCTAGCCTTGGAGCCCCGCCCTGTGGTCGCCTACTCAGAAGGGAGCCCCATTACAGGCAGCGGGGCTTCCTCCCAGTCAGAGGGAACGGGCGAGGGCCCAGCCTCCCTCTGCTCCGCTCCGCTCCTGGTCGCTCTGCCCTGTGCAGGGGATGGACCGAGGCAGGGACCGCCCTCCACTCGGCCAGCGCAAAGCGCGCGGTCCCCGGACGACAGCGGGTGTCCCGCGCCCGCAGAGAACGTCTGCCTGGGAAGGGACTCCTCCTGAGCCCGGAGCCTCCGCCGCGCGCGCCCTCTAGGCTCCGAGCCCCTCGCGGCCGAGGCGGCCCCGCCCCAGGGGGCGGGCTCAGCGCCCTGAGGTCACCGCGGGGCGGGCCTGGGCGCAGGACGGAGAGCGGGAGCGTCCCGGCCGGGCAGTGCTGGGAAGATGGCGGTGAACAGGAACCACTCGCAGGGCGGCGGGGTCTTCCCGCCCCACGGGGAATGGTGAGCGCGGGGGCGGCGGTCGGAGCTGCGGCGGTCGTGGGGTAGCAGCGAGCCTGCCCGGCCGTCCCCGGGCTGTGGCTCCAGGCGCGCGTGTGGGAGCCCGTGGAGCGCGGTGGGGCTTCCTCCCGGTCCCGGGGATTGTGACGCTCCCGCAGTCCAGACCCTGTGCGGCCGGGCCGGGCCGGGCGCCGCCTCAGTCCGCACGGGTGGTGGTCATCGCCCTTCTGCTTCCTCAGCTCGCCACATAGGTCGTGGTTGTGATGCGCACACACTCTCGCTGCGTCTTCAGTCCACCACACGTTCTGGTTCTCTCTCTCTTACTTACACTCACAGAGCTTCCTCAGTCCACCACACAGGTTGTGGTTATCTCTTTCTCTTTTACTTACACACACACACACACAGCTTCCTCAGTCTTCCACACAAGTTGTGGTCATGACACACACAGTCTCTCTCTTTCCTCTTCAGCCTTTGCGCGGGTTATGTGACTGGGATCCTCTCCTGTGTTTCTGTTCCTTTCCACCATGTGCTATGCTTAAGTGCACATTGATCCTGTGACCTCCCCACACACTGCTTTGGTCCCTGGAGCAGACTGGGCCTAGGATACATTTCTCCTTTATCACTTCTCAGGCAGGATAGTGACATAGCCCTGTCTCTGGTATAGTTGTACACAGTGCACACTGCTTATGGAAAATACAGGGCAGAATCTCAGCAAGGTGGGCAGTGGGTCCAACAGACAAATGTCATCTGAGCTTCAGTTGAGGACTATTCTGTTTAGCGGGCTGTGCAGAGCTCTTGCTAAATTGAGGTCTCTTGTTGTATTTCTCAAAAACAACTGGGAAATGTGCTGCAGCTGATTCACACAATCTCTCATGTGATGTGGCTTCAGTAGATTTTTCTCATGTGATGTCATTTCAATAGATTTTTTAAAGCCATTTCTCCCCAATGTTGGATATACACAACAAGGACCAAGTGTGGGCCTGGGCAAAATGGGTTTTAAAATACATAATGGTAAAAATGGGAAAGATTTTGGGAAAGCAGTTTCCATGCAGGTAATTGTGTGCTTAAGTCTAACAGACTGAGTTCAACATCTCCCTTTTACTGGATACTGGTTGTGGATGTGAAATTCCTGTACCACTATTTGGGGTCCATGGTAAACTGAATGAGGCCAAACAAATTGAAATTGAATCTGGGCAAAACTGAGGTCCTTCTGCTCAATAGGGCTGCAACTTTGGTTATAGATCGGGGGTGTCCAAAGTTTTTGGCAGGAGGGCCACATCATCTCTCAGACACTGTGTTGGGGGCCGGGGGAAAGAATTAATTTACTTAAGTTTACATAAATGAATATATTAAAGAGGAACTTATATGAATGAATGAAGGTCTTGCAATAGCTCAAGGCCTATAGAAGGCCTTGCACAAAGCAAGGCTGGCCTTTCCTTTGCTGCTGCTACTGCATCACAGATGTGAAACAGCAAGCAGTGGAGAAAGCCCTCATCCCACAGCTCACATGAGAGGTCAAACAGTCGCCCTCATGCTGAGAGCGGTTGCGTCGGGCCAGTGTGGGGTCCAACAAATTTCCAGAGGGCGAGAGGCTCATTGGAGACTGGGGTATCTCTGAGGGCTGCATTGAGAGGCCTTGAGGGCCACATGTGGCCCCAGGGCCAGGGTTTGGGCACCCCTGGTATAGGAAATGCTGGCAAGAGTTAAACTGGAGTCTCATGATTTCCAGTTGGTCACTGAGACAGCTCACTCAGAAGGCCCTACACTGTTTTTTATAATGCATTATTGAACAGCAATGGGTCACCAGTAAAACTTTCCTGAGCAAGAAATACATTAGGAATGTTTTAATGAGATTTGCAAGATAATGCATTGAAGAACTGATTATGAAAGGGGTAGAAAATATGCATGTTACAGATTTGCATGGCAATGCCTGCATCTTTAATATTCATTGTTGTTTGTTGCATTGGGAGAGAGATTAAGGGAGAACCAGCTGTAGAGGATAGTGTGGGGCCTGCCTTTTCAGTTAGAAATAACTATATGTCTCCTTTTTAAGATAGGTAGGGTAGATACTTGTACTCTTCTAGTTGGATTCTAGCCATGCTAACTCAGAAGTAAATATTTTTGGATTCCATGAAGTTTGCTTACTAGTAAGCGTGCGTAAGATTTGAACCCTACTCAAGTATGTTTAACTCTGTGCATAGTGTTTGAGAACTTGCTTTGAGGCCATTTATTACAACAAACTGCTAGCCTGGGTGTGTTCATGCACAAATGCCCACTCATAAGTGAACTGCCAGGCTTAATTTTATTCTAGTAGGAACTATAGCAGTGTTTTCCAAACTGGGGGTTGGAACTCACCAGTGGGTTGCAATGTGATAGTGAGTTGTGAAACTGACAAGC
Source organism: Tiliqua scincoides (assembly GCF_035046505.1). Lineage (NCBI taxonomy): Eukaryota > Metazoa > Chordata > Lepidosauria > Squamata > Scincidae > Tiliqua > Tiliqua scincoides. The sequence continues at coordinate 59,108,471 of NC_089827.1, forward strand.
TGATGGTTAAAAAGAAAAATATATTGAGCCCTATGGAAAGTGAAACTGGGCTGCACAAATTCCTTGGTCCACTTTAAAGGGCAGGCTGAGAAGAATGCAACACCACCAAAGTGGTCCTGATCCGATTAACACAGGTCCGGAAAAACACTTGAGAAGGAAGTTGTGTCCCGTCCCCCCCAGGTGACAAGAAGAATATTGTATTGAGCCCTATGGAAAGTGTAACTGAGCATTTAATAATGAGTAGACAAGCACGCCTCAGCTCCTCTGGAAGGCCAGGCGAAGGAGAGTGCAAGGCCACCAGAATGGTTCTGGTTCTGATCCAGCGAATATGGAACTCAACACACTCCAGAAGGCGGCCCCTCCACCATAGTAAAAACAGGCTTGAGCAGCTTGTAAGGTTAAAAAAAAATTTTTTTTTTAAGTATTGTGTAGCTAGGTGGGTTCTGATAGTGTCATTTTAAAATGTGTGTCCTGGTGCTAAAAAGTTTGGGAACCACTGAACTACAGCAGAGGATGGTGTGTGTTTTATTAATGAGAAGAGCTGTTTCCCAAGCAGTAGTACCGAGTGTTTTGGGATGCTCAGGGAACAGAATTTTCCCTTTTAGATTGAAAAGTCTGGTAATGGACATAGGTTTACTCCCAAAATATTTCAGTCCTGGTGCTAATAGTTACGGGTTTCCAATGATAGGCATCTCCTCCTGTGAATAAAAGGCTAATTGCAGAGGTGGTGTGAGTTTCATCATAGAGGTTCTCTCATTCTGCTCATTTTAGGGTTTGTTTATTAAAGAGATCATATTCCGCCTTCCTAGTTCAACCCTTCGAAGTGACTAAAATTTAATTAAAAACATAATCAAGAGACTAAATAAAATGCAAGTAAAGCAGGCAGTGGATAACATCGCAGGCAGCAGCAGCACAAATGCAAAGCGGGTAAATTGGCTGACGTGCAAATCGCAAGCTTAATAAAATAGAAGATGGCAAAATGCTACCAGAGAAAGAGGTCAAACAGATTTCCTGAGGCAAGGAATTCCAGGCAGAGGGTGCCCCAACTGAAAAAGTCTGTCTCCCCCAAGTCTGCCAACCATGCCTCGAGAGGGGTTGGGGCATGCAGAAGGGTTAGTTTATTTTGAGGTTTGATACCCACCATCAACAAAACGATCCTTGAAGTGGCACGCAAGGTATTGAATAACTTTTTTAAAACAACGTATACGCTCAACTTGACAACCTTTGATTGTAGTCCTTTGCATACTTATCTGGGAGTAAGTCCCATTGAATATGGTAGGACTTATTTTTGAGTAAGTATGCATTGGTTTGTCCTGTAAGTCCTCTGGGCTTAATTCTGCAGTCCCAAGGTAATTGACAGTGGCAACAGTTCTTTCTGGAAGGAAGAGAGGAAGCAAAGCCATCTCCGTGCAGCTGTTCCTTCTCTGGCCAGTGGGACAGGGATGAGCTGGTCTTTTCCTTGCTAGCATGCTCTTTTTGAGAGGTGCAACCTCTTGGTTGTGTTTAGTCTTCCAGCCAATGGCAGAGATCAAAGGGTGCTTTTCTTCAGTTTTGTGGTTCTAGAGTAACAGTTGTGATTGGTGTGTCCAGGAAATTGGCCCTTCCAACTTGTGTCTGAAGGTGAGTGCACCATGGAGGAGCCTTGTCCTTTCTGATCAAATATCACTATTTGGCAATCACTCTGCTTGAAAACGTAGAACCAATTCTTTATTCATCTGTGCTGACATGTTCAGTGAAGCGCATGCTAATTAATATCCGTATGTTTTCTTCCCTGAAGGATTCTCAAACAATGTGAAGATGTGGAGCTGACTTTCTCTGATGTGACCAGCAAACCTGAGATCTTCAAAGGCACCAAGAAAGGAACAGTATTCCTCACCCCCTACAGGGTAAATCTTGTCTTGGCTATAGGCCCAGTTGCATATTCAGTGACATTCCTTTAAGATTCCTGGGCTAAAAGGATAATTAGGTTGTTTAATTAAGGAAAAGAGTAAAAAGAAACCTGAGATCATAGCTGCTGTCCACACTTCCTTATTTGAGATGGCCCATGTAAGATTTTTCAGTATAGCAAATGTGTGTTTCTCTTTTCTATACTGTGCAGATTACTTTTTCTACAGCTATGTTGGTGACTTTTATCATTAAGAATGTGCTATGCCATTAAAGGTTGTTGAAATTGAATTGATCATTCAGAATGTCATCCAAAGATTGTTTGGGTTTGTCTAGAGCAGTAGTTCTCAAACTTTTAGCAACAGGACCCACTTTTTAGAATGAGAATCTGTTGGGACCCACCAGAAATGATGTCATGACCGGAAGTGACATCAACCAGGAACATTTTTAACATCCTGGACTGCAATCCTACCTACACTTACCTAGGAGTAAGTCCCATTTACTCCCATTGTTAAAAGCATATACAGTGTAGCCTGTTAAAATTGCAGATCTGTAACATTTTCCCAAATGCAGTCACAAAGCATGGTAGCATCAAGTCTAATATATTCAGTTCAGTAAGACCTTTATTGGCATAAAATACAGAGAAAGAACAGAACAAGACAGGAATGTACAAAGACAACACAACATAAGCAAAAACATCAGTCACTGCCCAGAGTCCCAGGGATCTGCCTGGCTATTACCCCAGATAAAAAGGAAGCAACATTATCCAGAGTCTCAGGATCAGGAGTGGAAAGGAGAGACTGAAGCATGGTTGAATCCTCCCAGCCCTGCATCCTAGCTAGCAATGGACCTAGAAATTTCTTGCGTGACACAACATGTAGCGGGCAATAAAAAAAGGTATGCATTAAAGTCTCAACGCAATCCCTACCACACTTACATTTCCTCTCTAAGTAGGGGATACTGCTGAACCTGCCCGTTAACAAGGCTGATGGAAGAGCGTTACACCTTGCCAGTGTGAAAGCTCTCCGGGCCTGTGGGCACACCAGGTGGTAAAAGAAGGAGGCCGGTTTCCCAAAACTGACTGGAATATGAAGATGGAGTGGAGAACATGTGGTTCTGGCGGCACTAAACAGCTCTTGTTGTTCAATATCTAGAATTCTTCCTTTGACAATTCTGTAAGCTGCATCACAACCAATCATACCTAACTCTTCAGTGTCCAGCCCTATTGACTTAATTTTAGTTAGAAGATCAGTGATCTCAATAGGCAGGACTGGATCCGATAATAATTGTTGCATTAGATCAGAAGAGGTGGGGTTAAATAAAATCCTAAACCAAAATTTCAAAAGTCTTAATCATACAGTAGTCCTTAGTCGAATTAACCCCACCTCGAGACACAGGACCGAGTAGGGAACGCACCTGGGTAAGCCCAAAATCTTCCGTAAAAAGGAGGCTTGGACGCGTTCTAGTGGTTGGTTAATAACCTTATACCAGACAGGAGAACCATAAAGAACCTGGGAAAGAACCTTTCCCTTAAACGCCTCCAGAGCAGCCGGAACATAACCATTTCCGCAGGTGAAAAAGAAACGGGAAATGGCTGAGGAAGCTAGTTTGGATGCGTTCTGCACTGCCTTGCGATGAAAAGCCCAAGTGAGTCTGTAATGGAAGTTGATACCCAGGTACTTGAAATGCTTAACCTGTTCCATTTTGTTGCCATTACAAGACCACTTAAAAGCTTTCCATCTGTTAGCAAATATCATTATCTTAGATTCAGCATAACTGATCTGCAATTTGTTGGTCAAAAAATACTCTGTGGCACGACTGAGCAGACGTTTCAGGCCAATCCTAGTACGAGATATCAGTACTGCATCATCCGCGTACAGAAGTAGCGGCACTTGGCTTGCGCCAAGCTTTGGACAGTGGCCATCTACTTCCTTCAGGGAAGGGGCAAGATCATTTAGAAATAGATTGAAAAGCATGGGGGCCAAGACACAGCCCTGTTTGACCCTTTTGTTAGTGATGATGGAGTGAGTTAGATTCCCCCTCCAGGAGCATCTAACCCTGCACGAGGTATTTAGATGGAGGGACCTAATCAGCAGCAGTAATCTTTTATCAATCCCCATGTCTTCCAACTTGGCCCAAAGAAGCTCCCTAGCCACAGAATCAAAGGCACCTTTCAAATCAAGGAAGGCTACATAAAGACGGGCCTTACATATCCTGACCTGCTTATAGGCCAAATGAGACAGGATCAGGCAATTATCCAAAGTTGATTTGCCCCGAGTCTAATATATTAAAAATAAAATATTGAAATGAATGGGAACCCAACTGAAATTGGCTCATGACCCACCTAGTGGTTCCTGGCCCACAGTTTGAAAAACGCTGGTCTAGAATCTAGATTATTTTTTTAAAAAGAAGTCTTGATTTATTCCAGTGATACATGGCAGGACACTGTCATTAATAGAAGTTGGGACCTGATTCTGTGGGAGGGGGGGTTCCCATCATAGGTTCTTCTGTGAGAGGGAGATTTCTGTCATCTTTGAAAGATGTGGCTTATCAATCTCATGAGTATTGTTGGACCGTCTAGATAGGTTTGTGGGGTACACATGGAACTGCCCTAACTGTCCTCTGGGGGTGGGGGTTCACCTATTTTCGAGTTGTCCAGTTGCTAATCATGGTCAACATCTACATTAATGTAGAAGATATTACATGAAGAGTGGGGTTGTCAGTAGGATACAGAGCTGCTGCTCCTCAATTAAAATGAAATATTGAGCTGGGTAGCTCCGCCCAATATTTCATTTTAATTAAGGAGCAGCAGCCTTTGTTCTAAAATCAGGCATGGGTAGTATTTTGGGTAAACAAGCTGAATGGATCAGTTGCATCTCTCCCTACTTCAGAAGACTTAAGGCAGATGCCTGTTTCTGAACTGACCTTGGGGAGGGAATCTGAAGAACTCAGTCAAATAAAGGTGTTGTGGTAGAGGCCTTCAGCATATTAACAAAGTAAAAAAAATTAACAGATGGCCAGATCTGTCTAACATCTATCCAAGAGTTTGCAAGGAACTCAAATGTGAAATTGCTTATCTTTGAACAAAAATATGTAATATTCTTTAAATTGATTTCCATGCATTGCTTTCCCTTTATCTCTCCTGAGCCTCAGAGAATCGAAACTCAGTGGCTGCAAATGCTGGCCTTCTAGTCTCCCCTGCCTCCCCTTCATTCTTGATAAGCTAATCAGAAGAAATTCCAGAACTAGCAGATCAGTGCTTTTTGAAAGAGTATATAGAGTCCCCAGACGACAGAACTCTGAGACCCATTTGGGTTTTGACAGTGCCAAAAGAGTGGAAAGTAGCTAGTGTAACACCAGTGTTTAAGAAGGGATTCAGGAGGTATCCAGGAGATTATAGGCCAATGAACTTAATATCTGTTCTGAGTAACCTGATGGTAAATATAATCAAAGATAAAATTATTCAGCATATACAAGAATGAGTCTCCCTGAAGGAGAAACTGCATGGTTTATGCAAAAGCAAGTCCTGCCTCACTGTCCTTCTAGAGTTCTTGGAGAGTATCAAGAGGCTTGTGGATAGAGGCAATTCAGTGTATACTTCATTAATAAGCCCCTTATCTTACTGAGATTTTCAGTGGAAGCTGTGAGGACTAGGAATGTGCCAAAGAGAGAATTTGGTGAAGGCTTGTCTGTGACCCATGCTGTAGACAGCTAGGAAGAGACTGAAGATTCTGTTTATTTTTATAGAATAATTGTCCTTGTTTTTCATAGTTAATGGTTTGATATGGATAATTGGCTTTCTCTTGTGCTGAATGCGAATGACACACTGAATTGTTGTAAGTCTTTATTTTATCCCTAAGTTATCTGCCTTGAAACTTGTTTTGAAGATAGGAAATGGTAGAAAAAGGTGGCTGACAATCATATTTCTTTCAGGTCATTTTTGTGTCCAAGAGCAAGGACCCAATGATGTCCTTCATGATGCCATTCAACCTGATGAAAGGATGTTCCATTGAGCAACCAGTATTTTCTGCAAATTATATCAAAGGTGTGATACAAGCAGAAGCAGGAGGTATGTATCGTTGGTTGTAGAGGCAAACTCGTTTAGAGCAGATATCTGCAAAATCTACTGGGTGATTCCATTTTTCAATTTTGTTATCTTCCAGTGGAAGTCTACAGTACAGGCCTCTTTGGGCAGAATTCCAGTGTGAAAATTACATGCCAGTTGCAGGTTTTTGCTGAGTGTTTTATTCTCTCCCACAGCCAAAAAACTCACGAGGGACCTGACTCTTTCAGGAGGAACCTGACTCTTCATCTTATAAAACTATTCTTTTGACTTGCAATTGCTTTCTTTTAGTGACAAGAGAAAGTGACATGAGGATTGTCAGCTGAGTGCATGTGCAATGTTCTGATAGTTTGGTTTGAGAAGAGGAAAAAGCTGAGCTTCACTGTGGAAATCTGTTTTTCAGAAAGCAGTCATTTCAACTAAGCACTGTCAACCAGAATTACACAGGTTTTAGCTAGAAGAAGACATTGAAAGATCTGCTATAGTGGTAGAAAAACATTCTGGTTAAGTTTCTGATTAAATGTATAATTCAGTAGCTCATGCTACTCCCTTCATATTCTTCACTCCATCTTTTGAGATACTAGTCTAAACTGGTCCGTGAGCTCAGAGAAAGATGGAGCAGTCCTAATTCAAGTCCGCCGGTTCGGAACCTGTGGATATAACTCATTGCAGGTTCCAAATCTGTGGTGGAGGGCCAAATCTGAGCTCCCAGGCATGACTGGAGGTGTTTTCCGGTCACATCCGGGAGGTTTTCTGAGGCCTCCAGAAGTGCCTTTCCAACACCTCCAGAGAACATCTCCGATTGCATCTAGAGGTAATTTTGGCATAGATCTGCAGGTTTCAGTGTCCATGGTGGGGGGCAGGAATAGATCCACTTCCCCTGATACCAGGGTTCCAACTGTGCTGCTCTTGCACAGATTGAAACTGAGATTGTGGGAGAAGTACTTCATGGATTAATAGTGGAGAGGGAAGGCTTTATCAGTCTTGACCTAGTTCCATAATGTGGTTGAAATGCTTCTTGAGCACTCATTGTAATTGTTTTTTGGAATCAAGATGTGCTTTGCCAGGCTTGTAGATTGGAGAATCATAATTATTTTGTTGTAATGATCTTTTTTGGATTGGGAGTTTGCCACCATCAACATGTTAACATGTTTTTTCCCCCCCATAGGTGGCTGGGAAGGGGAGGCTTCATTTAAGATGAGCTTCTACAGTGGAGGTGCCATCGAGTTTGGGCAAATGTTGTTCAAACTTGCCAGTGAGGGTAAGTTTTTCCTCCTTTCCTCCCATCCAAATTATTTTTTGTCTGCTCTATGTTTTTGATACTAGTAATTGTACCTTCAGGTAGACTTTAGTCTACAATTTGAAGGTTGATTTATTTCCAGCTTCATTGTCCATTGTTGCTTTAGATGCAGAACTGGCAAAATCATCACCAGATATGTTTGGCAGAGCATTCTCCTTTCCCCACATTGGTCACCTTTTAGTTGGCTAAGTCCCAGTGACTTGAGGTCCAGGGTTTTATTTCCTTTGAGTTGAGAAATCTGTTCATTGATGGCACTAGATCAGGGGTGTCCAAACTTTTTGGCAGGAGGGCCACATCATCTCTCTGACACTATGTCAGGGGCCAGGGAAAAAAAGAATTAATTTACATTTCAAATTTGAATTAATTTACGTAAATGAATATATTAGAGATGAAACTTATATGAATGAATGAAGGTCTTGCAATAGCTCAGGGCCTATAAAAGGCCTTGCACAAAGCAAGGCCAGCCTTTCCTTTGCTGCCGCTGCTGCATCTCAGATGTGAAACAGCAAGCAGTGGAAAGAGCCCTCATCCCATAGCTCATGCAAGAGGTTGAACAGTTGGCCGCCATGCTGAGAGCAGTTGCATCAGGCCAGTGCGGGCTCCAGCAAGTCTCTGGAGTGCCAGAGGCTCATTGGAGACTGAGGGCTCCCTAAGGGCTGGATCCCCCTGAAGGAGCAGGTCCGCAGATTGGGGGTCCACCTGGACTCGCAGCTGCTCCTGGGTTCCCAGGTGGCTAGGGGGGCCTTCGTTCAGCTTCGGCTGGTGCGCCAGCTGCGGCCGTACTTGGATCATGCCGACCTGGCCACGGTGATCCATGCCACGGTGACATCGAGGTTAGATTATTGTAACGCGCTCTATGTGGGGCTGCCGTTGAAGACGGTTCGGAAACTGCAACTAGTGCAGAATGCGGCGGCCCATGTAGTTACTGGAGGTAGGCGGTTTGACTCTGCTTTTCCAGCGGCTGCATTGGCTGCCCATTCGTTTCCGGGCCCAATTCAAGGTGCTGGTTTTGACCTTTAAAGCCCTATACTGCTCTGGGCCAGGGTATCTTAGAGATCACCTACTCCTGTACAATCCGGCTCGTCCGCCTAGGTCATCAGAGAAGGCCTTTTTACAAGTGCCACCGCCTAGGGAGGTACGTGGGGCATCGGCAAGAAATAGGGCCTTCTCAGTAGTGGCACCAACGCTATGGAATTCCCTTCCCCTTGACTTAAGAATGGCTCCCTTTCTTGAGACTTTTCAGCGAGGCCTGAAGACCCTTCTGTTTAAACAAGCCTTCTGAGTTCTTGGCCTTTTTAACATCTTTTCAACACCTTTTAATATTTTTTAAATACTTGGTTACAGGCCTGATTCTTTTATGATTTGCTGCTCTATGCTCTTTTTACCTGATTACTTTTTATCTGACTACTGTTTTTATGATGTGTTATATGCTTTTATCTGTTTTTTAAATTATGTTTTTAATCTGTTTTAACCTGTTGTAAGCCACTTTGAGTCCCTTTGGGGAGAAAGTCGGGGTAAAAATAAAATTGTTGTTGTTGTTGTTGTTGTTGTTGTTGTTGTTACTATTACTATTGGGAGTTCTCAAGGGCCGTAGGTGGCCCCAGGGCTGGGGTTTGGGCACTCCTGAACTAGATAAATATATACAAATGAATTCTTGGCATTTTTATTGTGTGCGCGGTGTTGTGAAAGTTGGTTGCTCTGCATCTTTCTTCCTAACTATTTTGATTAGCTTCCAGGGGAGTTCCTACCCAAAGATTTGGCTATGGGTATGCACCTGTTCCTGGGGGATATGCACCTTTTATGGGAGGGTATGCACCTGTGCCAGGAGGCTATGCTCCACCTCCACCTCAAGGATACCCTTATATGGCCCCACAAATGAATGGATATGGACCTGCTCCACAACCTATGGGATATCCATATGCGCCACCTCCAGGTAAATATTTTTAATAATCTTCATAAAAAGTCTTCAATGTTGCTCAAATTAGGACAGTATTGTACTTATCTGTAGTGTGTATTGTGGGACTGGATAAATGTGTAATCATTCCATGTAGATGAAATGACTGAAGCAACTGGTCTAAATTTAGAAAATAAGGAACATTTGCCAATGTAGAGAGGATTGTGCCATTGTGATGATGGCAGCAAAGAAAGTGTATGCCTCTGCCATCCTTGCATCTGAAGAACTATCCAGTAGAGCTATTCCTATTAGTCTATGGCTGTTTAAATCTCAGCCAATTAGAGAGTGTTGAGGATACCTCAATGATCTGCTGTGATAAATTTGATAGATACTTTGCAGATAAATTGGCTCAAATCTGCCACATCTTGGATACTACATTAACAGTTCCTATAGAACAGTAGACGTGCCCTCTGCAACTATCCAGTGATGTTATATTTTTTTCACTTTGTACAGCCTGAGGGTGAAGATAGGATTCTTACTAACATGAGATTATCCCTGTGCTTTGTTTATTCTTGCCCTTCTGATCTAATAAAAGATGCCTGGGGGTGGGGAAGCTGGCTAAGTGGGTGGAGAAGGTTAAGAACACCTTGTTCAGGCATAGTGCCATCTTATCTCAAGAAGGCAACTGTCCACCCTCCCCTGAAGAAGTCAGTCCTAGATTCTGCCCTACCAATTACTGGTCAGTCTCTAAACTCTGTTCTTGGGCAAAGCATTCAAGTGGACAGTGGCATCTCAACTCCAGAAATTCCTAGATGAGACTGATATCTGGATCTATTTCAGTCTGGCTTCAGGCAGGGCTAAGGGATTGAAACAGTCTTGGTTGCCCCTAGATCAGTGGTTCTCACACATTTAACACTGGGACCCACTTTTTAGAATGAGAATCTGTCAGGACCCACTGGAAGTGATGTCATGGCTAGAAGTGACATCATCAAGCAGGAAAATTTTTAACAATCCTACCCACACTTACCCAGGAGTAAGTCCCATTTACTATCATTGTTAAAAGATTATACATAGTAGTTTAAAGTACAGGTCAGTGACATTTCCCCAAATACACATACCATAGTAACATCAAGTCTAATATATTAAAAATAAAATATTAAAATGAATGGGGACCCACCTGAAATTGGCTTGCGACCATCCTAGTGCGTCCCAACCCACAGTTTGAGAAACACTGCCCTAGATAATTACCTATGCAACAAACTAGAGAGAGCGAGCGCATATCCCTGTTTCTACTGAACCTCTCAGTGGCATTCAGGACCACTGAAAAGGGTATCCTTCTGAAATAACTAGCAGGGATGGTGCTTGTGGGTGCTGCTCTGTAGTAGTTCCACTCTTGCAGACAGGTTCCTTAGAGTGAACATAAGAACAGCCCCACTGGATCAGGCCATAGGCCCATCTAGTCCAGCTTCCTGTATCTCACAGCTGCCCACCAAATGCCCCAGGGAGCACACCAGATAACAGACCTGCATCCTTGTGCCCTCCCTTGCATCTGGCATTCTGACATAGCCCATTTCTAAAATCAGGAGGTTGCACATGCACATCATGGCTTGTAACCCATAATGGATTTTTCCTCCAGAAACTTGTCCAATCCCCTTTTAAAGGCATCCAGGCCAGATACCATCACCACATCCTGTGGCAAGGAGTTCCACAGACCAACCACACGCTGAGTAAAGAAATATTTTCTTTTGTCTGTCCTAACCCTCCCAACACTCAATTTTAGTGGATGTCCTCTGGTTCTGGTGTTATGTGAGAGTGTAGAGAGCATCTCTCTATCCACTTTATCCTTCCCATGCAGAATTCTGTATGTCTCAATCATGTCCCCCCTCAGGCGTCTCTTTTACATAAGAACATAAGAACAGCCCCACTGGATCAGGCCATAGGCCCATCTAGTCCAGCTTCCTGTATCTCACAGCGGCCCACCAAATGCCCCAGGGAGCACACCAGATAACAAGAGACCTCGTCCTGGTGCTCTCCCCTACATCTGGCATTCTGACTTAACCCATTCCTAAAATCAGGAGGTTGCGCATACACATCATGGCTTGTACCCCATAATGGATTTTTCCTCCAGGAACTCGTCCAATCCACTTTTAAAGGCGTCTAGGCTAGACGCCAGCACCACATCCTGTGGCAAGGAGTTCCACAGACTGACCACGCGCTGAGTAAAGAAATATTTTCTTTTGTCTGTCCTAACCCGCCCAACACTCAATTTTAGTGGATGTCCCCTGGTTCTGGTATTATGTGAGAGTGTAAAGAGCATCTCCCTATCCACTCTGTCCATCCCCTGCATAATTTTGTATGTCTCAATCATGTCCCCCCTCAAGCGTCTCTTTTCTAGGCTGAAGAGGCCCAAACGCCGTAGCCTTTCCTCATAAGGAAGGTGCCCCAGCCCCGTAATCAGCTTAGTCGCTCTCTTTTGCACCTTCTCCATTTCCACTATGTCTTTTTTGAGATGCGGCGACCAGAACTGGACACAATACTCCAGGTGTGACCTTACCATAGATTTGTACAACGGCATTATAATATTAGCTGTTTTGTTCTCAATACCCTTCCTAATGATCCCAAGCATAGAATTGGCCTTCTTCACTGCCGCCGCACATTGGGTCGACACTTTCATCGACCTGTCCACCACCACCCCAAGATCTCTCTCCTGATCTGTCACAGACAGCTCAGAACCCATCAGCCTATATCTAAAGTTTTGATTTTTTGCCCCAATGTGCATGACTTTACACTTACTGACATTGAAGCACATCTGCCATTTTGCTGCCCATTCTGCCAGTCTGGAGAGATCCTTCTGGAGCTCCTCACAATCACTTCTGGTCTTTACCACTCGGAAAAGTTTGGTGTCGTCTGCAAACTTAGCCACTTCACTGCTCAATCCTGTCTCCAGGTCATTTATGAAGAGGTTGAAAAGCACCGGTCCCAGGACAGATCCTTGGGGCACACCGCTTTTCACCTCTCTCCATTGTGAAAATTGCCCATTGACACCCACTCTCTGCTTCCTGGCCTCCAACCAGTTCTCAATCCACGAGAGGACCTGTCCTCTAATTCCCTGACTGTGGAGTTTTTTCAGTAGCCTTTGGTGAGGGACCGTGTCAAATGCCTTCTGAAAGTCCAGATATATAATGTCCACGGGTTCTCCCGCATCCACATGCCTGTTGACCTTTTCAAAGAATTCTATAAGGTTTGTGAGGCAAGACTTACCCTTACAGAAGCCATGCTGACTCTCCCTCAGCAAGGCCTGTTCGTCTATGTGTTTTGAGATCCTATCTTTGATGAGGCATTCCACCATCTTACCCGGTATGGATGTTAGGCTGACCGGCCTATAGTTTCCCGGGTCCCCCCTCTTTCCCTTTTTAAAAATAGGCGTGACATTTGCTATCCTCCAATCTTCTGGCACCGTGGCCGTTTTGAGGGACAAGTTGCATACCTTAGTCAAGAGATCTGCAACTTCATTCTTCAATTCCTTAATAACCCTTGGGTGTATGCCATCAGGGCCCGGTGACTTATTGATCTTTAATTTATCAATGAGGTCTGAAACATCTTCTCTTTTAACCTCTATCTGACTTAACTCCTCGGTCAGGAGGGGCCGTTCGGGCAGCGGTATCTGCCTGAGGTCTTCTGCCGTGAAGACAGATGCAAAGAACTCATTTAATTTCTCTGCCATCTCTAAGTCTCCTTTTATCTCCCCTTTCCCTCCCTCACCATCCAGAGGGCCAACCGCTTCTCTGGCGGGTTTCCTGCTTCTAACATATTTGAAGAAGCTTTTATTATTCCCCTTAATGTTGCTGGCCATGCGTTCCTCATAGTCTCGCTTGGCCTCCCCTATCACCTTCTTACATTTCTTTTGCCACAGTTTATGTTCCTTTTTATTCTCTTCATTAGGGCAAGACTTCCATTTACGGAAGGAAGCTTCCTTGCCCTTCACAGCCTCTCTAACTTGGCTGGTTAGCCATGCGGGCACTCTCCTGGATTTAGTGGAACCCTTCTTTCTTTGCGGTATACACCTCTGCTGGGCCTCTATTACTGTTGTTTTAAGCAGCCTCCATGCACTCTGGAGAGACTGGACTCTTTTTACCCTCCCTTTCAACCTCCTTCTAACCAGCCTCCTCATTTGAGGGAAGTCCGCCCATCGGAAGTCAAGGGTTTTTGTTAGAGATTTGCCTGGTATTCTTCCCCCAACGTGCACATCAAAACGGATCGCAGCATGATCACTGTTCCCCAATGGCTCAGTAACGTTTACATCTCTAACCAGGTCCTGCGTACCGCACAAAATTAAATCCAGAGTCACCTGTCCTCTGGTGGGCTCCTTGACTAGCTGATCTAAGCCACAGTCATTTAGCACGTCAAGAAATCCGGTTTCCTTATCGTGACCAGAACACAAATTGACCCAGTCAATATGAGGATAATTGAAGTCCCCCATGATTACAACCCTGTCCTTCCTTGTCACCTCCCTGATCTGTTTCCTCATTTCAAGGTCCCCATCAGATTTCTGGTCTGGAGGACGATAGCACGCCCCCAGTATTACATCGCTGCACAAGCCTGGTAATTTAACCCACAGAGATTCTACGGTGGAGTCGGACCCACCTTCAATCTCTACTTTGCTGGATTCTATCCCTTCCTTAACATAAAGGGCCACCCCACCTCCAACACGCCCCTGCCTGTCCCTCCTGTAGAGTTTATAGCCCGGGATTGCGGTATCCCACTGATTCTCCGCATTCCACCAGGTTTCCGTTATGCCCACTATGTCAATATTTTCCCTTGTCACCAGACATTCCAGTTCTCCCACCTTTGCTCGTAGACTTCGGGCATTCGCATAAAAGCATTTATACACGGAATGCCCCAGGATGGGCTGCTTATTTGCTCCTTTGTCCCCGCATCCTCTCATTGTGCCAAACCGTCTATCACATCCCATCACCCTACCTTTCCCAATTTCTTCTCCTACCCTGCCTTTGTCTTGTTGTTCTCTAACCTCCCCATCCTCATCCCATAGGGATGAGGAGTCCCGAACCGGATGCCCCTCGGCTCCTGTCGGCCTTTCCCCAGGGATCAGTTTAAAAGCTGCTCTGCCACCTTTTTAATGTTATGCGCCAGCAGTCTGGTTCCATTCTGGTTCAAGTGGAGCCCGTCCCTCTTGTACAGGCCCCGCTTGTCCCAAAACGTTCCCCAGTGCCTAACGAATCTAAACCCCTCCTCCCTACACCACCGTCTCATCCACGCATTGAGACCCCTGATCTCCGCCTGCCTAGCTGGCCCTGCGCGTGGAACAGGTAGCACTTCAGAGAACGCTACCTTTTCTTGGCTGAAGAGGCCCATACGCTGTAGCCTTTCCTCATAAGGCAGGTGCCCCAGCCCAGTAATCATCTTAGTCGTTCTCTTTTGCACCTTTTCCATTTCCACTATATCCTTTTTGAGATGTGGTGACCAGAACTGGGCACAATACTCCAGGAGTGGTGCTAGAGGACTTCTGTTCAACCTTTTGGCATTGGCTCATGGCATGCTGCAGAGTTCTGTTTTTCCCCTGCTAACACCTACGTGAAACCACTGGGAGAATTTATTGGGGTTGGATGCCATTAATATGCAGGTGATACTCTTGCCCTGCATCTCCCTTTTACTGGATACTGGTCGTGGCTGTAAAATTCCTGAACCACTATTTGGGATCCATGGTAGACTGGATAAGGCCAAACAAATTGAAATTGAATCTGGGCAAAACTGAGGTCCTTCTGCTCAATAGGGCTGCAACTTTGATTATAGATTGTTGGTCTATTTTAAACAGGGTTTCACTCCCTTCAAATGATCAGATTTGCTGTTTGGGGGTACTGTTTTAAGACCATCTGGAAACTTGAATTAGTGCAGAATGCAGCTGCTTGTGTTCTGACTAGCACCAGGTGTTTCCATCAAGTAACACTAGTGCTACAACTGCACCGACGGCTAGTTTGTTTTCAAGTACAACTGCAGATGTTTTTATTACCTTTAAAGCTCTAAGGGCACAATCCTAACAGTTAGGCCCGCACAAGTCCCTCGCGCTGATCCAGGAGGGTTGCAAATGTGCTGTAAAGCACATTCGCGCCTCCTCGTGAATCTGTTGGGACAGCGCAGGAACACGTGCTGGCCCGTAGAAGCTACATCCAGCCTCCGTGCCAACGCAGGGAGGGAAGGTTGCATTGGCCAACACAGGGGTCTAGGGAGGAGGCAAGAGGGAGGCATTCCAGGGTAGGCAAAGGGTGTTCCAGGGGGTGGGCAGAGAGCGGGAGGTGGGCTAGGACCTGGCAGTTATGCTGGATCCCAACCTGTTTCCTGAGCAGCGTGGAGTGGTTCCAAGCCTCTTCGTTCTCCTCGGACTTGCATCACCTCCTGAGGTGGTGCAGGTCCAAGGAGACCCATTGGGGCTGTGGTGGCTTACCCAGGGATAAGGGGAAGAGATTCCCTTTGCCTCCAGCTGAACCCATTCTGGCCCCAGTCTTGCACTGGATACAGCATAGGCGCCCTGGCCTGCCTGTTCCAGCACAAGATAGGATTGTGCTGCACATGACTTAAGATGAAAGTACCTGAAGTTGCCTTCCCTAACATGTGACTGCTAGTTCCATGAAGTCATCTGAGGAGGCTGTGTTATGTCTCGCATTTCTCAGAACCAAGAGAGAGGGTGTTGTGGTATTTCCTGGGAGTAGATTGATCCCTCCCTGGTTTTGTTTTGATGCCTCTTAAACATTTTTTTTTTTTTTGGCCAGGCCTTTGTTACCCTAATTCTCCCTGTTGAATTGGCGTCATGTTCTTTGTAGATTTGATTTTATCAGGTTTGTTCTGTCTAATTGGGCTTATGTTGTGATTTCTTAAAACTGTGTTTAGCTTTTTTATAAGCTGTCTTGGACACCTCCATATGGAAAAGGGAAAAGTGGGATAAAAATGTTTTAAAATGTGTTAAATATTGAACTCTTGGGATACATTCAGTGTAAATAAGTCTATTAAATAAAATAGGTATGTCTGCAGGGCTCTTACAGTCATATACTGTTTGCATTGTTTCAGCATATCCATTTCTAGAGTGATTTGGCTTTTGTAGGTCTCCTGCTTGCTATACAGCTGATGGGAACAGTTGCAAGGCCAGTCCAGACTTAACACCTTGCATAACAGTTGGCCAACTTTGAACGTGCAAATGGTGGTGGAAAAGCTGCCTAACCTCTTTGGGGAAGGAATGTAATGCAGCAGTGTAACATCTGGGTAAATTGCCGCTGTGAATACTTCTGTGATGTGTGCATAGATGGCTATAGAACCAAGGGTCTTTTTTCCTATATCAGGCATGTATCCTCCTCCTCCTCCTGGGATGAATTCCATGTACGTGGCACCTCCTCCTCCATACCCTGGTCCTCCTTCTGCTTCAAGACCTTCAGCCCCAACAGAGGCAGGCCCTTCTGCAAATTGGACAGAGCCTGGGATGCCAGGTAATGTTGCCAGATAGAGCTTGAATTTTTATTTTGGGATGTGGATCATCCTCATTGGATTCTTCATAAGGTACCAATTCCTGGGTTTTAAATAAGTGGTTTTTCATTAAAGCCATATAAACTGTCAAGCTGCTGTGTATCTCAGTAATTCTCTTCTGATCTGGCTGGTTCTTACTCTTTCATACTCCGTGAAATTCCAAGTTTTCTTCTGACAATGATATTTCGTTGAAATATATTTTTGAAATCTAGAGTTTGTTCAGATGTGATCACTGATTTCCTCTGTCACATCCTATACTGAAGACCTGCCTCTTTGTAATAGCCATGGGAGCCAGTGAGAGTGTATGTAGTTTTGAGAAGTATGGAGACCTGTGAGGGACTACTCAGCTTCAAAACCTTTGCATTCCAAAGTACTCACTAGTGCGCAACTTGGCTAAAGCTCAGGTGGCTACTTAATACTCCAAACAGAGATGGGACTATCCACATGTGGATGCTTTCCTCTCTGTCAACATGTTTCTTGATCTCATTCAGTCTGTGTGGGCCTTGTGGAATCTCTTCTCTCATCCCCTGCTTTCCCAAAATCATTGTAGTTTAGTGTGTCCCAAACCTGGCTGCTGAAATTCTAGTCGGGGCCTGTTGCTTTCCTGCCTTACTCAGAAAATGATACTAAAACAGAGAGATTTGTAAATATGAGTACCTGTTTTGTTTGTGGGAAAAAACTCTGACTGATATTTTTTCTTTTTATGCTGTAGCCAGCAACAAAGCAGCAGAGGCAACTTCCAGTGCTTATTATAATCCGGCCAATCCTCATAACGTCTACATGCCTGTGGTAAGGAATTTCCAGAACTGACCTGTTGGGGATGGGAAGCGATTGACTCACTAGACTACTCTTTTCAATTAATGTAACTTGCTGCTGTTGGTTTTGGACAGCTTTTTGCAGCACAGTAAACAACGCCTGGCATCTTTCTAAAATTGCAGTGGCCAAACTCACCCCTGCTGTGTAATGGAAAGGCAGTCCCTGTTCAGACTGCTTCTTTCCATTGTGCCAGTCCCCCAAACAAGGGGGACATTGCATGGTGCTGATGTGGAATGGAACGGTCTGTTTATGGTGCAGATGGATTCAACCGAACCCCAGATCTGGCCTTTAGGCCGGGGTTTGACCAACCCTGTTCTACGATGTAGAAGGAAGCAAGGCTAAAGAATGGAAGAGGATTGAACTGTAGAGAAGAAACTCTACTTAATTAAAAATATAGATGCTGGAGTCAATGCAGAGGCTCCTCCCTCTCCATCCCTTGCTTTTTTTTAAAGCTGTGGTAGTTGCTTTGCTGATACGTCTTTTATCTGCTTGCCTGCTGGCCTACTGCAAGCATGCACAGATCATGTAAAACTGTGTCCTCTGACTTGAAACCTTTTTTCTGAGGGATATGGACTTGTACTGTGTGGAGAATAGGATGCCTTCTTAATTGAGGACTCTCAGTTGGATGGCTTGTACTTCTTGGAACATTATCAGAATGATCACAAAGGATATTGGATTGGCATTTCTTAACCTAACGGAGTCTTATTGCAGAAACCTATTGAAGCTTTGCACTGGTGGAGCGAATGGTTCACCAGCACATACTGTTGCAAATGTGCTATGCAGTGCATTTTGACAGTACACCATTTAGGCCTGCTGGTGGGAAGGCTGAAGCCTTCCCACCAGTGCCTGTGTGAGAAGCAGCACCTGCTAGAGCAAAGAAGCTCCATGCTGAGCAGCATGAGAGTGTGGAGGAGTGTGAAGGGGGGCAGCACCAGCAGCACCAGAGTTCATCTGCTGACATGGGGCAACATGGACTTGCACCAGTGATACAGCTGGTGCGGGCCTGAGTAGTCCATTGTGGCTGCTGGGGCTTACCCTGGGGGCCTACCCTCTGGCAAGGGACAAATGTCCCCTAATCCCTGGAGACCTCCAGCAGCTGAGATTACTCTGCAGGCTGCAGCAGAAGCCATACTAGCGCCACTGCATCGGTGCAGGAGAACTTGGGCAGGATTGGGCTGCCCTGCTTTATTAACAGTAGAATTTTAATAGTGGCCCTGGGAAGAAAAGGGGAAAAGACAGGAATGAGTCTTAAAAAACCTATATAGAATGGATATACTAATGCATACTGTCATCTTTTGTGTTAGGATCCGCCACCTCCTTACGCACCACCTGATGAAAAAAAGAACAACTAACAGGAGCCTAGCAGCCACCCTCTTCTGGTTTTTGCCCTTGAAGACTTTGCCGTCAATGCTGCTGCTGTCGCTGCCACCTCCTCCTTCTGGTTCTTTGTCCCTAGGTCATCCTGCGTCAATAACATGCATTGTGCTGGGTGGCATAGTGTCCGCTCTTCTTAAACTTTTTAGCATGGCAATACAAGAGAACAGTGACAGCAATGCTTTCCTGACTGCTTGCTTTCTTTCCCAAGGCCAGGGAAGGAGTTCCATGACTGCTTTAGCCCTGTAGTTTGAAGAGAAAGGTGAATTATGAATAATGTGGGTGAAGCCACTTCATATATGTAGGAACAAAATACTGAACCTCTTTGGATGAAGTGACACACTCTTCTTGTGACCTGCAGGTGCAAGTATGAAAGGAATAGATTATGCTGTCATTTATCCCTGCTTGCCTATTGGCATCATGTGATGTGTTCACTCTTAACTTTCTGTGCAGTTTAATGCATTAGAGAGAATTATGCAAATATGTGGAGGTTTGTACCTCCTTACTGGAAAAATAGCAGGAAGGATCTGGGGGAGAATCTCCTGTAATGTCTAGAAGGAAGGCTGCTGGTAGAGTGGGAGAGACCAAAAAGGTCTACCAGGAGTGCTCCCTTGAAATGTCACTGCATTTCCAGCCACAGGTGTAAAACCATATTGCAGCAGAGATCTCTGCCTCTTCTGAAGCCTCATTAACTTAATCCCTGATAAAATGTGGAAGCACCAAGGGAGATGTGTGTGTTTGAAGTCTTCTGTACTAGGCTCCTCTGCTTCTTTCATTCTGGCTGTTGTGTTGGTGGCTCTTGGTGTGGGGGATGTAGTAATGGTCTCATGAAAATAAGGCCAGGTTGACTCCCCTTTTTATTCATGCAAACAGAAGACCTTGGTGGTTGTGGTTATCCATTTGAATGGACTGGAACATAAAGCCATTTCTGTGAAACTACTGGTCAGGTACAAAATAAAAGGTAGTTAAGTAACTGATACAGAGTCTGCATACAGAACTTAAGAACAGACAGTAGCCCTCAATGGGAGTAAGAATGGGATCCAAAGTAGCCTCTCAGAAGTCAGCCACTTCCCTGCCCAATATTCCTCTTTATTGAGTAGTAGGCAGTACAGCAGAGAGATTATCTAGCAGGAAACAAATTCTGGAAATGATTTTGGCAAAGTCTTGGATACTGAAGCCATTTCTCTTTACTGGGCACTATTGTTGCTATAAAGCACTACAGGGGAATGGTGGGGGAAAATACAGTTGGAAGTTCCTTTTACGCATAACAGAGCCATGTTGGAATGTGAATTTTGCACCTGAACCGTCCTGGAGGAGCCTGATTAAATTTGACTAAGGCTAGAAAGACACTTGTCAAGGTGCAAAGTAGAGACAATTGGTATACTCATTCTAGATGTCTTGAGGTCAAGTTACACATGATGTTTACTGTGTAATTGGCTCTGACATGCTTAGCTTTTGTTTACTGAACCTTTACAGGACTTTTGGAAATGTGGGAGGGAGGATTAAAGCTTCCCCCCCCCCATGCTGAGCCACAGTCTGGCTCTCTTCCTCCCCTGCTATTTAATAAACAAGCATTAAGCATGTCAGGAACAGTAAGGGGTGTTAACATAACGGCATAACATAATAACATTTTGGCCCCTAGTTTAACCAAGCTGGTATGATTTACCTGTGATTTTTCACATGCTAATTCCCTTATTTGTTCTGAAAAGACCTTTTGCACCACCAATGTAATGGACACAAAACCCAGTCACTTAGAAAATTTTTCTTTCCTTCTCTATCCTAGAGCTGAATTTTCCTTTTTAAAAAATAAGTTCAAGGCACACTGGTATGTGTTCATATCCATCCATCTGGTCTCCTTTAGTACCTGAGTATGTTATTTGATGTAGCAGGCATAGGATAAACTTTTTAAATAAAATCTTTTAACCTGACCCAAGATGCTTATAACTTTCCATAACTTAATATTTAGCTCTGTTTGTAATATTTTTGGATTGCACTTTAATACAGTCATATTGAAATCTTTGTACTGTGTCTGTGATGTGTTGGCAACTTGGTGAACCTGGATTTTTTTTTTGGGGGGGGGGGGTATGGTTGGATGAGGAATTTGTTTTTTAGTAATTGAATTGTTTGGGAATATTTGTTTGGTCACTTAACTCCAGGGCTGACACAACAAGCATTAAACCATTTGCTTTAACTGGAGCCTGAACAGCTGAAGAGAAGTAATTCTGGATGCCGTACTAGAATGTGTACTGTACAAAATAAGGGCTTGGTGTTTGAAGTGTGAGCTATGACACACACATCCCCCCCTTCATTTGAGGGGGAGAAACGCATCTGAGTGACTCTTGCAGCCTAGGTTTCTCAGACTGGACACCTATGTATGAGCAAGAGTACATTTGAACAAGCTGGGGAGGTATAACCAACAAGGTTTCCAAGTTGTAGTGTGCATAAAATAAAAACTGGTTTGAGAGACTTCCTAGGATTTGACAGTTCACATACATTTTTCTTTTTATCCCTCAGTTGATTGTACTGTACTTTTTTCTTTCACTAATAAATGGTAGGAAAAATTTCCCTCTAAGGAACGCAGTTTCTTTTTGACTTTGAAGTAAATAGATTCCTGTAGAAGGCCTTCTGTGCTAGCTTCAAATACTTTTGATGCACAGGTGCCTTAAATGATGATTAATCCTTAGAGAAATACTAAATGTTCAAAATTAAAAAAAAAACATTGTTGCAAATTAAAACTGCAGTGATAGCAGAGGCTTTAGGTACCAATATCTTATCTAGTCATACACATTGTGGCCTGTATAAGTTCAATTTGGTGGCTCATACAGTCTTCAGCTATAGCATGTGAAGACAGCCCAAGTTGTTAACATTATATGAAATGGGACTCCAGAGCAGGTTACTTAAAGAGAGTGTTCACTACATGGTACCAGAAGAAGATGGTGAGCTGAATGTGGCTCTACCATCTGTTGCTGTTAAATTTCTGCCCAATGTTGCATATACACCACTGGGACCAAATGTGCACGTCTGTGGGCTGGGGAAAAATGGGTTAATAAAGTCCCATTTATGTGCCTGGTGCTTTTCAAGAACAGCAAGTTGTAGATCCTAGTCTCAAGGGCTCACACCCTAAAATGTGAAAGTACTGTGTAGAGAGATGAACAGCCCAATCCTAACCAACTTTCTAGTGCCGATGCAGCAGTGCCAACAGGGTATGTGCTGCACTCTGTTGGGGGGGGGGGTACAGTCATGGAGGCCTCCTCAAGGTAAGCAAACATTTTTTCCCTTGCCTTGGGGCTCCATTTACATTGGTGCTGGAAATTGGTTAGGTTTGGGCTGTAAAGCTGCAGTCCTATGCACTCTTATCTGGGCTTAAGTCCTTTTAATTTAATGGGACTTCTGAGTAGGCAGGCATAGAATCATGCTGTACATGGCTGTGGAGGGGGCGTCCCTTCCATTGTCCTGTCTTGAAAAGTTCTCCTGGCTTTTATAAAGCATAAACATTGGTACTCAAAACATGGCAGAGCTAACTTTTGATTACTTCTGCACTTAAAGCACAAATCCAGTATAACTCTCCCTGCCACTCCTTTGATTCAAGCAGCGCAATCTGCTGCCCAAAGTAATTACTTCCCTTGCTAAGGCTTTCCTTGACATGTACCAGTTTGCTGGCAGACATTTGTATCCAAGATACCAAACCTGCAATATCCCTCAGGTCAGCTTTTGCACTGCTCCTGAAATGCCTGACTACAGTGTCTACCTGTACTTCATTACATTTTTCCTGTAACACAGGCCTACAAAATTGAGGGTCAGAAAAGTTTTTCCCAAACTTTATGGTGGCTTGGTATGAATTTGGGGTGCCGATTCCAAAAATGGCATCCATTTTGCCCTATCATGTTTAGTTTTGGAGTTATAGTATAGCCTCATTAGTGAATGGTTCAAGTAGCTTCCTCATGAGGAAGCCATGAGGAAGCTGCTTGAATCACTCACTAAAGAGGCTATACTATATCTCCAAAACTAGATGTGATCAGGCAAAACGGATGCCATTTTTGGAATTGGCACCCCAAATATACCCAGGAATTGGTGTAACGTTTAAGCAAGCAAAATGTGTGTTGGCCTGTCATGCTCTCTAGCAGTGGTGTGTGCCTGTTCATTTTGTTTTAGACCAGGGGTGCCCAAACCCCGGCCCGGGGGCCACTTGCGGCCCTCAGGGGCTCCCAATCCGGCCTGCGGGGAGCCCCCAGTCTCCAATGAGCCTCTGGCCCTCCAGAGACTTGCTGGAGCCCATGCTGGCCGACGCAACTGCTCTCAGTGTGAGGATGACTGTTCAACCTCTCACCTGAGCTGTGGGACGAGGGCTCCCTCGACTACTTGCTATTTCACTTCTGTGATGCAGCAGTGGCAGCAAACAAAAGGCCGGCCTTGCTTTGTGCAAGGCCTTTTATAGGCCTCGAGCTACTGCAAGACCTTCATTCATTCATATAAGTTACACCTCTAATATATTCATTTATGTAAATTTATTCAAATTTTAAATGTAATTTAATTTTTTTTTTCCCGGCCCCCGACACAGTGTCAGAAAGATTATGTGGCCCTCCTGCCAAAATGTTTGGACACCCCTGTTTTAGACTGTTCTTAGTATCAGTAGTTCTTGTTTACATGTTGGGAAATGAAAACAGTATCACCAGGAAAGAGTTACTGGTGCAGCAGATCGACCATTGCCAAACCAGCTGGGAGGGTGCCTTGTGTAAACTAGGAAGTACTACTTGCAGGGGAAAAGACCTCATGCAGCTGACCAAAAACCAGAACAAATTTCTAATTAGCATAACGAGGATTTTTAAACAGGCAGTGCAAATGTTCTTGTCCTAAAAAGCACATGTGTAGGTACTCTCTTATTTCATTTTTCCTGTGCAAATGGAAGCCTTGGTACCAGGTTGACCTTGCCTTCAGTTGCTACAGCAGCAAGCTGAAAATACAAATCCTTCAATCAGAAGTATTAAATGGTAGGTAGAGGTATTTGTTTTCAGTGAGTAAGATAGGATTACAGCCTAGGTCTTATCGAACACAATCAACTTCTGCGTTTAAAAAAAAAACACACCGTTTTCAAGCATCAGTAATGGTACAGGTTGCTTAGGAATTTTTTTCATTGACCGTCACTTCTTAAATCAGATTTTGGATGATGATGATTGTAGAAGTTTAAAATATTTGAATACATGGTACAAAAGGATATAAAGTGCCAACAAAAATCAACAGAAAATAAGTAGAAAATTTATCAGATCAGTCAGAAAGTCACTAAGAAGAAATCCTAACTAGTCTGCCTTTTGTATTTAGGGCAATATCTTTGTTTTTCCAGATCTTATTCATGTTGACTATGCAATACAGCCTAAAATTATTATGTGTTTGATTTTGGGTATAGAACTGCCTTCGGAGAAATTTTTGATCCAAGAAAGATAAAATCCTGGACTAATATCCTGGATTCAGTTTCCTCTTTGTTGATTTTAAACATCTCTTGTCCATCTGCTGTTGTCATTATCTTTGTTTTTCTGATGTTAAGATTTAATCCCATTTTTTCTTTGATTTTCCAGATCATTTCTTCCAGGTCTTATTTTCAGCCAAATAACATACCATCTGTGTACCTCAAATTGTTCATTTTTTCCACCAAACTGTTGTTTTTCCACCAAAGTTCACTCCACTATCAGGCAACTCCAGATCAAATCTCACACGATCACTTCAGCATAAAGATTGAACAGAAGTGGGGATAAAATACATGCCTGTCTAACTCTCTTACCAATCCTGAACCAATCTGTGTTCTCCCATAAAGTGTTCACTGCTGCTTCCTGGTCAGCGTACAATG
This sequence comes from Tiliqua scincoides, assembly GCF_035046505.1. NCBI lineage: Eukaryota > Metazoa > Chordata > Lepidosauria > Squamata > Scincidae > Tiliqua > Tiliqua scincoides. The sequence goes on from NC_089827.1 coordinate 59,133,171, forward strand.
ATCTGATAAGTCTGATCAGGTGGGATGGGACACCAAAGTAATGCAGAACTGCCCATAGCTTATTATGTTCTACACCAGTGCTTCACAAACCATGTGTTGGGACTGATTAAGTGGGTTGCAAGCCAATTTCAGGTGCGTCTCCATTCAAAAATAAAAATATTTTATTTTTAATAGACTTGATGCTACCATGGCATGTGACTGCATTTGGGGAAATGTTACAGATCTGTACTTTTAACAGGTTACTATGTACTGTATATGTTTTTAATGATAAAAGTAAATGGAACTTACTTCTGAGCAAGTGTGGGTAGGATTGTTAAAATTTTTCCTGCTTGATGATGATACTTCCAGTCACTTCTGGTGGGTCCTGATAGATTTTCCTTCTAAAAAGTGGGTCCCAGTGCTAAAAGTTTGAGAACCACTGTTCCACACAGTTGTCAGCTTTACTGTAATTCAGGAGTTTTCAAACTGGGGTGTCATGATGCCTCAGCCTGAGGGCCCTGGCCTCTGCCCCCTTAAGGGGCGGTGGCTTTGAGGAGGCAGGGAGGAGGCTGCCTTAGGGGGCTGCAGGGACTTGGCGGCACTTACCAGAGCCCCCTGGGGGTGCAGGGAGCCCTGCGCGACCATCTGCAAGTTTAAGAAGTGAAAGTGGAGCAATCGCACACCACTTCCGGTTTTGAGGAAGCGGGGTGTGATTGCTCCACTTTTGCTTTTGAGGGTTTGGGGAGCCCTGCAGAAGGTTGTGCAGGGCTCCCCACACCCCTGGGAGGCTGCAGGAGGCTCTGGTAAGTACAGCCAAACCCCCTGAGCGACACAATCCTGAGGATCATGTTGGTGCCTCCCCCCGCAAGGACGTAGAGCGGTTCAAACTCTCCTAGAGCGTTTGAAAACTGCTGCTGTAATTGATTAAACACATATATAGATTTTTTTGATTTCTCAGGCCTTTTCCATCATCCATCTATCTTGTAATATTGGAGATATGATCTTGAGTGTCACACCACTTTGTAAAACCAGCTTGTACATCAGGTAACTCCTGATTGATGACATTCTGTAGCTGCTGTTAAATAACCTTTAGTAGAATCTTACTTGCATGAGAAATCAGTGCAATTGTGGGATAATTGGGGCAATTGTGGCATTGCCTTTTTTGGCTACAGGGATAAAAATAGATCTTTTCCAGTCCGGAGGCCATGTGCACATGGACTGTATCTCTTGATACAGGACAGTGATGGTGTTAACTGGCACTGGTCTTAGTAATTCTGCAGGTATCCTATCGATATCTGGGGCTTTTCTGCTTGGTAACTTCACCATGGCCCATGCTACTACTACTTTGAAAATGTTTGGTTCTCCACGGGGCCATTATTGCCTTCTTGGTGGTAAGTCGAACTGATATAAAGCATTGGAGGACTAGTGCTGGCTTCTCCAGGGTACAGCTTGAAGTGCTAAGAAAACCCATGAAGCTGAATAGGTCAGAAAATACAGTAAGAGACACAAAAATGAATATGCATGCCTGAGCCCCAGTGGGGCAGGGTGGGGGAGACATCCCTCCATGTGCCTGGGCAGCCGTGCATGCCAGCTCTGCTCACTGGCTAGAGAATGGAGCACCTGTTCCCACCAACCAGTTGGGAGGTGGGAAACATGATCCACCTGACTGAGCAGGCAGATGCTCCATACAGCCAGATGGTGGCACAGTACCTGGGGACATCACCAGGCATTGCTTGTTGTAGGAGAGAAGGGCCATGTGGTCTGGCCTCAGTCCTCAAAAGGGCCTTCAGAAGAAGGGGTAAGGATGGAGCTTGGGAGGGGAGATGCATGAGAGAGGTTGAAGGGACAACAAAGGAGGAGAATAAAGCACCTGGGGGGGGGTGAGAAGCCCCTGTGGCCCAGTGGGGAGGGTGAGGACTGGCATAGACTCAGCATACCTCAGTAAAGATTATGCTCATAGGGTAGGGATCTTGAGGCTGGAACCCCAAAGGAGTAAGGGCCCATAGAAGAGGACGGATGGCAGGAGGAAGAAGTATCCTGACAGCATGCTCTCAACCTGGGGTCCAGTGAATGGCAGTACCTAGCACCCCTGAGCAGACAACTGCCCTAGGGCAAGGACACAACCACTTGCCGAGGGACCCTCTGCCCGCCTCCCTTCCAGAGGAGTGCAGCACTGCTGATAATGCAGCAGGTTGCCTGGGCTCTATGGTATCCCAGAGATCCTATTCTGCTCAACCTCCATGTGAAGACCACAGGGGACTGAGGCCAGAGAAAGAAGGGGTGAATGCCTGGGGAGGAGAGTCAGCACCTCCTCTTTTGATTCATTTAACTCTGTGATCCTAAACAGAAGCAAAGCACTGACAGTCTGTGGAGCAGGGCATATGAGAGGAATTTTATCGGGGTATGAAGTTTCTTTTGGGCCCCTTTGCAGAGGGGGAGGGGTGAAACAGAGCAGAGGAGGGTGGTGATGGGTGAGTAGAATGGGGGCAGGGAAGGGCTAAACAGGGTGGGGGGAGGCTGGAGACAGCTGGAAAAGTCTTTGGAGCCCAGGTCTACCCACCCATGTGGCAGCGGCAGCTAGATACAGTAATACGGAAAACCAAACACTCTTTTAGTCCCTGTAAAAACATGCAGAAAATGAGCATCACATTTAGGCTCACACTAGAGTGGCAAATGTCCTGTGTGTACCAAAACTTGCTTCTGCAGCAGCTTTGTCCCTGAGCTCCTATACACTCCTTCATGGTAAGCGGATCCACAAGTCAAAGAGCGACTGTAGCAGTCCAGCTTCCTCCCAGATTTGACACTGTGTTAAGGAGTTTTATGTATGCATTTCTCGGCCCAGCATATACAGCTTGCCAGTAGCTGCAGCCAAGTGGTAGTATCTCCAGCATCCTGTGCAGGCAACAAGTCTGAGAAGATCGGAAAACACAAAATTTCTGGGCCGCCTCCTTTGGCTAGTGGGCCCTCTTTTTGACCCTGGGCTCAGGTACAAATTACCCCTTTACCCCCCTTCTCCTAGGCCCTGCTGTGGAGGAACATATTGGTGAGTTTCCCAAGCTCCCTGGAGGTTGAACTCCCCCTGTGGAAGGAGAAGGTGGAGATAATAGCCTGGGGCACAATGAGCAGTGAAGATTCTATGACATTCCAGGGTTCTGGAAAGTTGCTTTCTCAACAAAGACCAAACTGAGGTAGGAGCACATTCTGAATTAATGGTTCAGATACATCCATCATGAGGAGATATGAACTGTGTATGTAGGATAGGTCGGGTTTGGGGGTTTCATGTCCATTATCTTTTCCATTGTTTGGCTGTTTCTTCTGCAGTTTTTTTAGACCGTGAGCCCTCAAGGAATAGAAACCATTTCTGTATTTGATTTTTCTCTGTAAATCTCTTTGTGAACATGTCTGTTGATATGTGGTATATAAATAATAGTTAAAAGCCATTTCTGCCCAACGTTGCATACTTGCAACTGGGACCAAATGTGTGACAGATCAGGAGAGAGATCTTGGGGTGGGGGTGGACAGGTCGATGAAAGTGTCAACCCAATGTGCGGTGGCAGTGAAGAAGGCCAATTCTATGCTTGGGATCATTAGGAAAGGTATTGAGAACAAAACGGCTAATATTATAATGCCGTTGTACAAATCGATGGTAAGGCCACACCTGGAGTATTGTGTCCAGTTCTGGTCGCCGCATCTCAAAAAAGACGTAGTGGAAATGGAAAAGGTGCAAAAGAGAGCGACTAAGATGATTATGGGGCTGGGGCACCTTCCTTATGAGGAAAGGCTACTGCGTTTGGGCCTCTTCAGCCTAGAAAAGAGGTGCCTGAGGGGGGACATGATTGAGACATACAAAATTATGGACAGAGTGGATAGAGAGATGCTCTTTACACTCTCACATAACACCAGAACCAGGGGACATCCGCTAAAATTGAGTGTTGGGAGAGTTAGAACAGACAAAAGAAAATATTTCTTTACTCAGCGTGTGGTTGGTCTGTGGAACTCCTTGCCACAGGATGTGGTGATGGCGTCTGGCCTGGACGCCTTTAAAAGGGGATTGGACAAGTATCTGGAGGAAAAATTCATTATGGGTTACAAGCCATGGTGTGAACGTACAACCTCCTGATTTTAGAAATGGGCTGTCAGAATGCCAGATGCAAGGGAGGGCACCAGAATGAGGTCTCTTGTTACCTGGTGTGCTCCCTGGGGCATTTGGTGGGCCTCTGTGAGATACAGGAAGCTGGACTAGATGGGCCTATGGCCTGATCCAGTGGGGCTGTTCTTATGTTCTTATGTACACCTGAGGGGTGGGCAAAAATGGGTTAATGAGGGGTCAACGGATAATTATGTTAGTGTCCCTTGTGACTTTTGCTCAGTGCCTGTAGATGCAGAGGGGGAAACATACACCCTTCCTCCACTATCCAAATGGATGGAGCTGTCCAAATATTCTGTCCAGCTCAAAGTTCAACTATCAGTTTATAGTTACTTAAGCCTGAGTTTTGGGCTGTACCATTGATAGTTTTACAACTGTTTACACTGATAGTTTTACACAGTTTTATAACTGTGGGAGGTGCTTCATAAATGAAATGCAACAATGCCAAGATAAATCTTTGGACCTGATAGGAAAAGAAGAGCAACAAACAGCTTTTATGAGGGCTGGGTAAGTCATTACCACTCCCCCAAGGATTTCATTTGTTGCAGAGATACGCTAATAGGATGTTTGAGGCTGGGAACTGAGAAGGAAGTGGCACAAATCCAAAGCAGAAGGAATGAGAGTGAAAAACAACTGATCCTGGCCGAGAAAGAAACAGATAGAAGAAAGGCAAGAAGGGAAAGAGAACACAAGGGGATTGACCCAGGAAAAACCAGGCCATGGCACTATTCATATGGGTGTCTTCCCTGCTCACAGCCATATGGAATAACCTGACACTGCTGGGCTTCTCTCTTATTTTTTTGGTCTTCTCCTTTGATTTCATGAAGCGCCGGAGAAGCTGGAATCACCCTCCAGGGCCAATCTCCCTGCCCTTCATTGGCACCATGCTGCACATTGACTTCAACAACCCCCACCTTTCTTTCACCCAGGTAAGTGCCGGGAAAAGGGTTCCTTTTGCCTAATGCAGTGGCACTCAAAGTTATGAGCAACCGCTGTGCACTGAGAATGTGGTCCCCATCCAGACTGCATCTGAGCATTCTGCCCAGGTGCCATGCAAAGTCCTCATATGGAGGACAGGGGTGCTCTGGGCAGTCATGTCTGCTGTCTGGCGTTCTAAAAGGTCGTGTGACAGGATGTGACTGCCCAGAGCATCCCTGACCTCTGAACAAAGAGGACTTTGTGCAGCACCCGGGCAGAACCAAAAGGTTTGCTCACTAGGCAGACAGATCCACCTGGATCTGGCACTTAGGCTGGGGTTTGAGCAACCCTGTACTAATGGGTTGGAACAGGAGAGCACCCTTGCTGTACAACCCAGAGAATATACTGCACAAATGCCTTTAGAAATCTTTGATTAAGACTTTTTGTTTATAGTGTAATATATTGTTATATAGCACTATTCCGGTTCTCAGTAGTTAAAGGCTTCCATAGATTTACTGTATAAATATTAACTTTCCCCAGTGGCGTTGCTAAAGTGGCTGTGGGGTGGTGGACTGCACCGGGTGACACCCTTGGGGGGGTGACATCACTAATGGTCAAAATTGTGGAATCTTTGGTATTTATGAATACTGCCACAAAGTTCTGTATCATTCGATAGGTAATTTTATGCAGAATGTAATGAAACAAACTGTGTTGAATTATATGTGTTCTATCAAAAGTTATCGCAGAATAACCAGAAAAAGAAAACACCTTATGCAACAAAGAGTGGATTTCCTGACCAATGAGACTGAATGAGACTAACAGACGAATGAGCCTGAACGTTCTGAGGTGTTTGTATTAATGACACAGCAGGGGACCAATAAGGTCTTAGTATGAGTCAGCTCTCATTTCCACATATCAGAGCTCATACTAGAACTCCTGTTCAGTTGCACGAGTGTCATCAAGATGGCAAGTGGTTTTGTTGGTTTCTGGTTGGGAGGCTCAGCTCCAGTGCTGGCAGAGGCCTGCAAGTGGAGGCCTCTCCACCAAAGGCACTAGCCTGTACATGGTCTCAACATGCTTTATGGTACGTTTGTGACTGTGAGCGTGGTTGTTCCACTGGCAGGAGCTGACTTAGGGTGCAATCCTAACCCCCTTATGTCAGTGCTTCCCAGGGCAATGCAGGACAATGCAGCTCTGAGGTCAGGGAACAAACACCCCCTTACGTTGAGGAGGCCTCTGTGAGTGACACCCAACTGCAGGATGCAGCACACGTTCCTTTGGCACCGCTGTGCCAGTGCTGGAAAGTACTGACATAAGGGGTTAGGATTGCGCCATTAGGATGTTCTCCTTTTCTGTTTATTTGGCTATAACTTTTGATAGACTATAGATAATTCAATGCTTACAAACAAACAACATTTGCTTCTTTGCCTTCTGTATTAAATTACCTACTTATTAGTAAATACTGATATTTCCACAATTTTAGCCAATAGTGGTGTGACCCCCCAAGGAGGGGGGTGACACTTGAGGGTGTCACGTGGAGCAGTCTGCACCTGACCCCTTAGCTATGACACTGGGGCATGGTTTTATACAGATTTGTTTTTTTTAAACCCATGTCAAAAAAACTGCAACTAACATTTTATATTTATTTTAAGATAAATAACAGCATATATAAAAAGTGAAGAGGCACTTAATTTTTAATTAACTTTAGGGGTGCAAGTAGTTAGCTTTGCCTGGAGTGCAAAATAGCCTGGCGTTGGCCCTGGCGCTATGTCTAAGCGAAGATCCTTCTAACGAACATATATATATAGTTGAGGAAGGGTGTATTTCAATTATGATGAGGATATGATAATGAAAAATGTATTATAGGTCTAGAAAACGGCATAAAAACATGATTCTCTTGACTGCTAAGATGGGGGCAGTGGAGTGGATCTTGTGGCTGCCTCAGATACATCATGCTTTGGAGTACCTAATAAGGCCATACTGAACATGCAAGAAATGGATCTACGATTGTCATAGCATCAATGGAATGGGTCAGGATATAATTCCTATTATTGGGGAACTTCACTGAAGTGTGTCTTTATTGGAGATGTAGGATTAATGTATTCTGTTGGATATACTGGTGACCTTACTAGTGTGGTTTGTTTTGTCAGAATTTGCAGGCTCAACTCCCATCATACCCAAGATTCTCTGTGTAATATCATCCTTATTCTTAATTTAGTGTGTACATTCCCCCCCCCCCCGCCCTCTTGCCAGCCTTTATTTGACTCTGGTAGCCAGTAGCCTTCATTCTCTTTGCAAGTATTTAAATAACACTTCTCAGAACAGTTCTGACACAGGGATGCCTTCCCTTCAGACGGTCACCTAATTCAGCCTGTAACCTGTAAGAAGGTTTTAGAAAATGATCTTAAGACATTACTATTCAGTATGTTTTACCATCTGATGTACTTTGAGTGTGTGTGTGAACAAGAAAATATATATTTGCCTTTCTTTTCAGCTAAGTAAGAAGTATGGAAACATTTTCAGCCTTCAAAATTGCTGGACTAACGTGGTGGTAGTGAATGGTTTCAAAATGATGAGAGAAGCCTTAGTCGATAAATCGGAGGATTTTGCTGATCGTCCCGACTTTCCTGTCTACCGTTGGTCTGGGTTTGGAGAAAACAATCAAGGCATGTTGTAGTATCCTAAGCTCTAGAACAATGGTTCCCAACCCGTGGTCTGTGGACTGCAGGTGGTCCGCAAGACCCTGAAACGTGGTACGTAAGATGATCACTTTCAATCACTTCCAGCATCTCTCTGAGCAAGTGCTCCCCCACAGACCACCAGGCAGGGAGAAGAACGAACTGCCTGTAGTAACACTTCAATGCTAGCTGCAGCTGGGGCCAGTCCATTCTCCACCCTCTCTGGTAGTCCATGAGGTAGCACTTGCTCAGCAAGACACTTCCCCATGGACCACCAGCAGTACCCTGTTCCCTTCTAAAAGGTCTTTATATGAGAGAGAGAGAGAGAGAGAGAGAGAGAGAGAGAGAGAGAGAGAGAGAGAGAGATTTCTTTGAAGTATTTCTATCCTGCTTTTCTTGCCTATCAAGGTAACCCAATGCAGCTTACAGTAAGATAAAACAAAATGAAAGCAACCAACAAAGTGCAATCAAACAGACTCTTTCAAAAGGTAGCACAGGAAAAAACCAAACAGCCCACCTGTGGCTAAAAAGCTACAATTAAATAACCTCAGTATAATTGCCAAGTATTGAATTGCCAAATTCAATCAATTGCGAAATTGAGTAGAAAGGCATATCTCCATGTAGAGGACAACCAGACCTACTTGGGAAGAGAATTCCACAACATCAGTACCACCACCAAGGAGGATCTACTCCCAGTGGATGTTCACCATGCAGGAGGCATGGCCTGAGACGATACTGAAGCATGCAGGGAACCACGTTTGGGAGGAGTCGGTCCTTAAAATATCCATCTCCCAGACTGTTGGGGACTTTAAAAGTCTTAACCAACACATTGAACTGAGCTAGGAAACATGTTGGAAGCCAATGCAATGCATGCAGAATTGGGGTGATGCTCCTTCCAGGCAGCCTCGGTTAGCAGCCCGGCTGCGGCATTTTGTACAAGTTGAAGTTTATGAATGCTGATCATGGGCTGCCTCACGTAGAGCCCATGATAGTAGTCCAAAAGGACTTGGATTCTAGAAGAGCACGGATAACCTGAACAAGGTCAGACCTCTCCAGAAAACCATAGCTGGCCAATCAGCCAAAGCTGATAAAAGGCACTCCTCATCACTAAGGCCACCTGCCTCTCTAGATCATCTGGGTCCAGAAGAGCTTTGGGATCCTGCAAACTCTGAACCAGCTCTTTAAGGAGGAGGGAGTGCAAACCCATTAAGGACAGCTGGACACCATCTCTCAGATCAGTAGAAGTATCTTGTTCAACACAGGCCTCCTTCCATTTGTCTTCATTGTTCTAATGTGGTGGCAAAGTCCTCAGTACGTAGTAGGAAGCTGTTTCAGATTGATCTCATTTTCTCACCACTTTATCTCAAACCTCTTGTGTTTTATCAAGACACACACTTCCTTTCCATCTTCATGTTTTGCCAGTTTACATTATGGGTTACCTTAAATGTTTCTCTCATCCCGCCACAGTGCTCTGTCTCCAGTCTTCTTGGCTCCATGTACATGTTGCGATGTATCTCCAACTCTAAACAAGAGTGCTCTTTCTCAGAGGTCTAGCTACCCTGGAGTACAAGCCCTGCTGTTTAGACCTTGCAGAAAGTGGGGAGATATCACAAAGGGGGAAGAAAAAATGATGCTGCGTTCCTTTCCTCTCCTCTCCTCAATTCTTTCTTCCTGCATCGAAAAGTAGGCCTAGAAGATGCGGGGGGGGGGGGGGAATCCCAGGGGCCCCAAGTCATGACAAACTAGGCGGTACAAAACAAATAAATGTGGGTAGCTCAATCTCATTCAGTGCCCTTCTGTTCTCTGAATGCATTCTGGAAACTAGTTTGTTCAGGGTAGCTCTAACAGCTCTCATATTTGCTAACAAACTACAGTCCCCCCAGAATGCATTGTGGGAACAGAAGTGCATTGAGAGCAGATTAAAGTTGTAGTGGAAATGCAGCCCAGGTCTTCTCCATAAGCACCAACACATATTAGTACAATTATGAACAGGGGCTCAAGAAGACCAGTTCTGTCTTCTCCCCTTACTGTTTTACAAATGCATTTCTGTGTCCCTGAGCACTCCCCCCTGAGGATGCAAAAACCACCACCTTCTTTTGGCAGCACCCAAGTCTGGCATTTGAGGTGAGACCTGCAACAAAGTTGCAAGCAATGCCCCAAATCTACAGCCCACCTCCAGCCCCGTTAAAGGCTCAAGTCAGCCAAGTTCTCCTCTTTCCTGCTCCAAACATGTAGCTCTTTGGGCCCATTGAACATATTCCGTCCTTGTCATGTCTTTTTGGGAGGGAGTTCTTTTAATTTAATTTGTTTTTGCATATCTAGGGTGTCCCCTGAAGATGTAGAAACCACTACCTTCTTTTGAGACGGTCCTGTACTGCTTCCATTCTGATAGGCACTCAACCATCTGCATTTGCTATCCATATATATACAAATAATGATATTTTGTTGTTCTGAGCCAAAGAGCAGTGGCAGTGGTCTAGCAGACCCGCCCAGCCATTGGCTGAGTTGACATGATATCATGGAATGTTGACAAATGCTTGGGAAAGAAACTATCAACAGCAGAATTTTTGCATCAAAATCATCATTATAAAATTAAAGTATTGAAGTAGTAGTTCCAAATTAGTACTTAGGGAGGAAGGGGGAAACTGGGCCAGAGGAAGGTATTGAGGGAATAGGAGATGGGCCAGATGGAAAGATATGGCAGCAGAGGCTGCCAACAGATCCTATTCCCCCTCCCAGGCCTGAATGCCCTACATGGGTCTACTTGGTTCTGTAGATTCTTGGTTCTGTAGATCTACTTGGGCCAACAGATTCTGCAGATTCTCAGGTTCTGCCAATCTGAGGAGACTCACAGCAGCTGCTGGAGCTCAACACAGGGGAGACCTCCAGCTGCCTCTCTGCCCGCACAGGATACATTTGTGGCCATTTGGTGGCCATTCAGCATATCGTCATATCACAGTATGGGCAATTCAGTTAGGATTGGGCTGCGCATTTATTTGCTGAGCAATTTATTTGCTGACAGGTCTTTACAAGACATGTCATAACAGAGTCCCTTTGCTTTTCTTTCATTGTCAGGATTGGGAATGGCAAAGTACAGCCATGACTGGAAGGAGCAGAAGAGATTTACCCTTTCCATACTGAGGGACTTTGGGATGGGGAAGACTTCCCTGGAGCATGTAGTGATCGAGGAAGCTGGACATCTGTGCTCTGCCTTTAGCTCTGAGGAAGGTTTGTCAAATCCAGGTGTACTGAGAACAGGAAGAACACTAAGTTTAAAAACCAAGCAATGGCTTAGAGTTGTCCTCATCTCCCTCCTAGAAGTTTGTGGGACATCTCAAATGCCATCAAATTCTATACTTGCTTTTTTGTTTTTGAAGTTCTGCATCTCTCTGGGAGCAGGATCACTTCTACCTCTGGATAGGGTAGTATGTCTGGCAAGCTCCTGTGGTCCTGTTTCTGCTGGTGATGCCCCAAATAGGGTATTTTTTTTAAGGAATGATGCAAGTAAGTGTGAGACTCTGTTATTGTATACTTCTCTAGTGTTTTCAGTCTGGAAAGCTGCTGTTTATGCAAGAATTGATCATCTACCGCCTTCCAGGTATGTAGTTACTGTCCTGGAGTTCAGGTTAAAATTAAGAATTTGGGAGAATGTTTTCCGTGTAAGAATGAGAAACAACTGCCTTAGGGAAAATGCAGAATCTCCTTTCTTGGAGCAGTAAAGAAAAGGTTAAGTTGGTACTTTCAGTATTTATTTAGATAGGGAAGTGGAGACTGAAGCAACTCCATGATTAGCTCAGTCACTGAATAGTTCATAGTGCATGTATGTGCTTTTCCAGTTTATTATTCTTTTACAGTAAGACATGTCACAACCTGCAGCCTTTACACCTAACCAATGACCATTTAGACCCAAACTACATGTTTCATTTACCATGTGACAGTGTAGTTCTGGTCTTAGTTTTGCAGCACAATCCTATTCATGTCTAAGTTATTATTATTATATTAATAAATATTTTCACAAAAATATAAAGGACATATAAAAGCAGAAGTACTACAGGAGGACCTTATATATCCAATCAAAATACAAAATTTTAAACAGTTCACAAATCATTATCAGCACCCAGTAAATCAAAAGTTCATAGGTCCTATCAAAATAGGAGATTTTTGTTGTCTAGAAACAGAGGCTGGATTCTAAACACCCAGCCAAGATGCAAAATTTAAATTATTGAAAAGCAAAAATCGATTCACATGGACTCAAAGTATGAACTTTACTTTTTTTTAAATTAAAAACAGGGTCTTATGAATACTTTGTTCAGTACTTAGAAACTAGTCAAGCCATGAAGTTATGCCCTCTGTTGTAATGGAGGGAATGATTTCCTTGGAAGTACAGGTGGGGCCCTGGTATCCATGAGAGATCTGTTCTCAGACCCTCTGTGGATACTGAAAACCGCAGATACTGAAATCATCAGTTACAGCCATTTTAAAGCCTCCGAAGGTGACCAGAGCTGGGCTCAGGTCGCCTCCAAAGGCTTTTTGAAGCCCGCAGAGGACACACATGTCTGCCTGTCACTTTGTGGGCTTCAGAATAGCTGAAAAGGTCAAACAACTACTACTGGTTTCTGGAGGTAAACTGGAAGTGACATTTTTAATGCCTTTTAAGTCATTAGAAGACCCTGGGTAAGTCCCACCAGCTATGGGTCAACTCAGACCTGCACCAGCAATACCACTAGCACAAATCCAAGTTGACTTGTGCAGGCAGTTCAGACCTGGGAAGGGCGATAGGATATGATGAGCACCAGAGCAGTCAATTCCACCCCCCATCCTGAGCCCTATCCCCCAAGGAGACCCCTTACCCCGAGGAGACCTCCAGCAGCCAAAATTCCCCTGTGGGATGCAACGTAGACCACACCAACACCACTGCCTGGGAATTTAGTTAGAATTAGGTTGCCCGACCCATACTATACCTGCATGTGGTAAGGGTAATGTGTTGCTTGGGTTTTAATCTTCAATAGTCACCCAAATATTGGCAATATCTAATCTAATCTAATCTAATCATGCTCAGCTGCTTCACCTGCTTTTCAGTAACTCCATCCTCTCTCCCTCAATGCTCCCGCCTACAGAACGTGCATTTTGGAAAGTTGTTCACAGGCCTACAAAATTGAGGGTCAGAAAAGTTTTCCCAAACTTTATGGTGGTTTGATATAAATTTGGGGTGCCAATTCCAAAAATGGCATCCGTTTTGCCCTATCATGTCTAGTTTTGGAGATATAGTATAGCCTCATTAGTGAATGATTCAATCAGCTTCCTCATGAGGAAGCCATGGTGTAGCTCATTTTTGGAATCTGCACTCCAAATATACCCAGGAATTGGTGTAACGTTTAAAGAAGCAAAATGTGTGTTGGCCTTTGTTATTTATGTACTAAATTCATGAATGTGTCTGAGATTTTCAAATCAAGACTGTAGTTGGCTAAGTATATGTTGGCTGGGTCTTCAGAAGGGTTTGCCATCTAGGAAGTCTTATGGAGTCAGAAGGTTTTTTCAACATGCATTAAACAATTGGTAAAAACCAAATTAGGGGCAGTGCACCCTAAATCTCATGTTTGTTGTGCTGTCCTCTTCAGGTCATCCATTTGACCCACACAGTTTCATAAACAATGCGGTCAGCAATGTGATCTGCTCCCTCACGTTTGGCAATCATTTTGACTATAAGGATGAGGAATTTGAAAAGTTGCTTCTTCTCTTAAGAGAAGCTTTACAGGAAGAAACTGGATTTTTATCTCAGGTATGATCATGGACTGTTTGATCAAGGCAATGGCAGTTAAGCCCCAGGATTCTGGATGCTTGATTTTTTTTCTTCTTCTCTCTCTTTTTCATTGTGGAATCAGTTCCTTCACGTGATGCCTATTTTTATGTACATCCCTGGAATCCTGGAGAAAGCCTTTCAACACCAAAAAGATTTATTGGTCTATATAGATGAGCTTGTGAAGGTGCAGAAAGAGACCTGGGATCCCTCCTGTAGAAGACACATCACTGATGCATTTTTTGAAGAAATGGAGAAGGTACGATGTGGATATTCTCAGGGTTTGAGTTATGACATGTTAGTGATGAAGTACAACCTGCTAGTTTGTCATGCATTAGAACACGCACGGCAATTCAGAGAGGGATTCCCTCATTACACTGGAGGAGAGAACTATACCATGAATGCTTTACTGGGGTGATCAACTGTGACAGTGTTGCACCAAGAATTTCAGGCACAAAAATCACTGCGCTGTGGAATTCTCTTCCTCCATATAAAAATGACCATAGGCTGAACAGAGCATCCCTGTGTGGGGCTGAACACAGCAACCTTGAAGCAGCCCAAGGTTTCCCAGCACCTGAGAAGGTGTGCCAAAAGCTGCTTTACTTTACATAGTGAAGTACAGGCCTGGATTGGAGAATAAAGAAGGGGGTGAAGCAGAAGTGTGGAGGGAAGGAGAATGGTTGGCTAGAGTGTCACACTACCTCTTCATCTTCTTCCTTTTCTGAGTTGGGGAAGAGGAACAGCCCTGCTGGATCAGGCCAAGGGTACATCTAGACCAGTTTCCTGTCTCTCACAGTGGCCCATCAGTTGCCTCAGAGAGCACACAAGACAAGATACCCATAACCTGTTGTCACTCCCTTGCATCCGACATTCAGAAATAGGCTACTTCTTGGAGGAGGAGCCTTGGGACCTGGCCCCGCTTGTGAAGTCCTCTCCCTCATAACGTTTACAGACATGTCAGTTGTGACTTGTTGGCTTTATATTGTAAGTCTTTTCAACCTCCACATTGCATAATCTATTACTGTTGGCAGGAGTGGGACATTTACAGTGTGTTGACGTAGTATAATGGGTGACCGTTCTTTCAGAGGGGAGAGAACTAGACACAGAGATGCTATATTGGGCAGCAGCCTTGTGGTATGAGTAGTGCGTAGTTCTGGCCTCAAGAAATTATTTCTTTTCCTCAGAGAAAAGATGATGCAAACAGTAATTTCAATGCCCAAAACCTCACTTTGGTGATCACTGACCTGTTTGCTGCTGGCACAGAGACCACTACCACAACTCTGCGCTGGGGACTGCTCTACATGATCCTCCACCCCAGTGTCCAGAGTAAGTGCTATCTGCGTATGAGTTCCTATCTGTTCAGGTAATCTGAGGAAGTCCTTCTTCTACCTGTGACATAATATGAAATGGACACAAAGTGTAAACCCTTCTCTACATTATCTTTAATACTATGGAATTCTCTTCCATTGGATGGAAACCTTGTCACCTGATATTATAGGATTTAAAAGTTACTATGGAACCTTTCTTTATACACTGTCCTTTAGTAAGTTGAAAGAACTTTGAACAGGAAGCCTGCATTGTTCGTGGCTTTCTGCTTTCATTAGCTGTCACTTTTTGTAAATTGATGTTGGTTCTTCTTGGGAAAGGTTGGGTGTGCATGAATAAAAGCTCATACCCTGCACATTAAGAAAAAGAACCCAGTTTCACCATGATGGCCATATTCAAGCAGGGGTGAATCCAGAGTCTGTATTTGGGGGGGGGGGGAAGCAGTGAGCACTACCTTAACAGCAGAGTTCAGGTCAACCAGGTGGATGCACCTGGGCTCCCACTTGAATTTTTGCCTCTGTGGCTGAGATTTGCTGCATGGGTAGACCTGGGCTCCCTCCTGGATTTGAAACCCAGATCTACCTGCTGAGTAGACCTGGGTTCCTGGTCATGCTTGGGCTGCTCCTCATCCTGGCAGGTGCCCTTCCTGCTGGCACAACAGTTTAGGGAGGCGAACATCCATGCTCCCCCCTGGATCTGCCCCTGTATTCAAGCCAATGTAGTTGTTCAAAATAAGGGAGAGCTAGCTATCTAGTGTGTTAGGAGCAAGGGTTATAACCCACCCAACACGTCATCAGGTCAGCCCAATGCTCGTATAACTCAATGTTTGGTCTAAAAACATTGCAAAGTCGATATTGGGATAACTGTTTTTCATTCATAACAGCATAGCTCTCAAATAGTGCCATGAAAAGTGAGGCTGCTGTTACTTAGCAAGCAGTGCAGGGGCGGCCTTAGGGCAGTTTGACCAATTTGGCCAAAATGTGTCCTGTGCCTGGAGGGAGTAGCAAGCAGAGTGCCTGCAGCCATAGCCTGCATCTCACTCTGTAGCTGATGCTCCGCTCCCTCTCCCTGCCACACCTCCTCCCAGCCCTCTCACCACCCTCCCCACCTCCCCTTACCCCAGAACGTCTTCCCTGCCTCCCCCCATGCATTGCCAGCTGTAGAGCACTGGAGGTTGCGCCCTTCCCACTAAAAGCTTTCTTTTCCAGCTAAGGTCCAAGAAGAAATAGATGAGGTGATCGGCAGGAACAGGTCACCCAAAATGGAGGACCAGGCAAACGTGCATTATACTCGTGCTGTGATCCATGAAATCCAAAGATTTGGAGATGTTGCTCCAGCTGGTGTCCCTCACATGACATTCCGAGATACAGAGTTGGCGGGATTCTTCATCCCAAAGGTATGTCAGGGCAGGAGAGCAGATGTAGTGCAGTGAAATGGGCAAGAATGGACAATGTAAGAATGGACCAGATCGGTACCATGACAGATTATTAACATATGTTGCTTTTTTGCCATTTAGTCTTGGGCATATCCAGAAGTGAACTTTTTTAAAGCTTAATCAGAATCTCCTCCACCTAGGAAACACTCTCCACTACATGAAACTGGTGAACTTTGAGAAAATCAGGGCTCCCTCACAGTAGCAGTCAGCCAATTTATTATTATTAAAATATTTATACGCCGCTTTTTGAGTAAAACAAGTTCACAAAGCGGTTTACAGAGAAAAATCGATTAACTAACAGCCCAATCCTGAGCTGCCTGGTGTGTGGGACTGCCATGGTGCCAAAATGGGGCGGCCTGCAGGCAACCAGTGGTGGCTGCTCGGAGGAAGGGGGCATTTGTCCCCTTCCTCCGGGTAAGGGAAGCAGCTCCACAATGCGGCTACTTGATTCTGTGGCAGCTCTTGAGCAAGCGCAGAATCAAGGAGCCCCTGTCAGGCTGCAAGGCCCAAAACCGGGCTCAGGATCCGGTGGAACTGAGCTCCGCCAGTCCCGCTCCCTCCCACTCCGCTCCCTCTCCCTGCCACACCTCCTCCCTGACTTCTCCCACCCTCCCCACCTCCCCTTACCCCAGAACGCCTTCCCTGCCTTCCCCCATGCCCCCACTCACTCCTCTGCTGCCCAGCAGTCTGGGTGAGTGCCAGGCAGTGGAAGGTGTGTCCAGCGCCAGAGCTGGCCGAGCACAGGCTTACGCTGGGCTGGCTCTGGTGCAGAAAGACTTGCAAACATGCCTTATGGGACATTTGCAACAAAGCATGCTGACAGTAAACCAGCATGCCAGGCTCTGAATCGGACCCTAAGTGGCTCCATGTCCCAAAATGGCTCACAATCTATTCAGAAGAAACACCAGGAAACAGCCACTAGAAAAGACACTGTGCTGGGGTGAAGAGGGACAGTTACTCTCCTCTTGCTGAATATCAAAGGAGGACCACTTGAAATAGGAGGATCTAGCTGAAATACCAGCATCCAAGGCTGGGGATTGTAGTATTTTGCAACACAGGCAGAGCTGGATTTATGTGTACATTTTGGGGTTTGTTGTATTCAAAGAAGGGGAGGTTTTTGATAAAAAAGAGATTATCAATCTGCTGTGTTTCTGACGTGCATGCAGTTCTGAGATGCATTTTGTGTTGGCATGCTTTTAGGGCACCACAGTTATCACCAACCTGTCGTCTGTGCTGAAAGATGAAGCCATGTGGGAGAATCCGCACCAGTTTTACCCTGAGCACTTCCTGGATAAAAATGGGCAATTGGTCAAGCGGGAGGCCTTCCTGCCTTTCTCTGCAGGTAAATCCAAGGGAAGGAGGACTAGGAAAGTTCATTCCAGATTCTGTTCTAGGTTTGTCCTCCCCAGGTTTGTGAGGAATAATCTCTCTCTTTCGCCTTAGCCCAAACTGGTCTTCTCTAGAGGACTATGTTGGCCCATTTCAGTGTGATGCTCACACCATCTTCTTAGCGAGAGAAATGAGACTGGTCTGTGCACAGATGGTCGCTTTTCAGAGAGGCTGAATTAACAGGGGTGGCATTAGAGTTGGCCAGGTTGGGCACTGATCAAGGACCCACACCTATCAGAGGGCCCACTTGATTAGGATAACCCCTGATTGTTTTGTGACAGCAATAGTGCCCACATCTCCATTAGAGGGCAGATGGGATACCTGGTGCCAGAACCGAGAATTTGTCTGGTAGAATTTGTTAAAAAAATCTTTGGTTGGGAAATCTGCTGGGAATCTCTAATATGCCTGAGCTCCTTCAAGCCCAAGCTTGGTTCGTAGTGGAGCTAGAACTCAGTCATGTACCTTCACACCATTATTGTGACCAGAAGGAAGACCTTTACAGTTTTACATGCTTTGTAAATATTCGGCAAAATGTGCACTTTCCAATATTTTTTTAAGCAAATATTTTATCCTTGTGGAAGAACTACGTATTTCCCAGAGTAAATTAGGAGCGATCAAATTAAGGGGTGTCAGGTGTGGGGGGTATCCTTGTGTAACTGATACAAGACTGACTCCTTACTAGCAAAATGAGCAGGGATTCATTTTTGGCTTCACCTCCTGTTCCTTCCTCAGGTCGGCGTGCATGCCCAGGAGAACAGCTGGCCAGGATGGAGCTTTTCCTCTTCTTCACCAGCCTCCTGCAGCATTTCACCTTCCACATACCAAAGGATCAACCCAGGCCAAGAGAGGATGGATGTTTTGCTTTTACACTTATCCCACACCCCTATCAGATCCGGGTTGTTTCAAGATAAGGGCAGATGTCCCTCTCAGTCAGGGGCGGATCCAGAGTTTGTGTTTGAGGAGGGCCATGAGCACTAGCTTCACTCCAGAGCCCAAGTCAACCAAGCAGATAGACTGGGCTCCTGCCTGGACTTGGAGCCCTGATCTACCTGCTAGGTAGACCAGGGCTCCCAGTTGAACTTTTGGCCTCCATGGCCCAAGATTTGCTGTGAGGTTAGACCTGGGCTCCCAGTCTGACTGCTATGTTGGATGCCCCGCCCAGTGGGTGCTCCCTTTTCTCCCAACTGCTCCCTATTCCACCAGCTGCCCTTAAATTTACATACATGTTAAAGGTTTTGGGTCCATACAGTTGGACATACCATTTATCATCAATATAATATGAAATTTGTAATGCTCAGAATGGCACATTTGTATAGGATATTTTTCAGGGACTATAATCAGTGCATCCAATCCTGCAAGCCAGTCAAAAAACACCACTTTTTCCCTGGGGTTCAGCTCCCTATATTTCTAGTTTTGCATTTGACATCAAGACAGATCTCTCCAGTGTGAATATTCCCAGAAAATGACCCTGCCCTCATATCATAGTTAAATCAGACTCAAAACAAAGGGGTGGCTAATCCGTTACAAACACTTCCGAACAAGATCATTTAGCCAGATTTCTGCCTCTTCAACAAGCCCATAGCACACTTAGGGTGTAATCCTAACCCCTTATGTCAGTGCTTTCCAGCCACAGGTCTCCTATGCCTTTAACATTCTACGACAGCCTCTGTTCTTTTTGCCCCAAGGACCAGCTAATCTAATTAAGGGCCCAATCCTTTCCAACTTTACAGCACCAGTGATACTGTAATGCAGCCCCAAGGTAAAGGAACACATATTTCCATACCTTGAGGAGGCCTCAATGACTGCCCCTCAATGGAGCAGTTGACGTCGCGGTTGGAGAGTCCCTGCCTGCTGCCCGCCTGGAACAGCTGGTTGCCCTGCAGGTCTGCAAAGGTACACTTGGCTGGCATGTCTGCCCAGCCCTGCCAGGGCTGGAGTAGCAGCAGCAGCAAAGCAGCGGGCACCCCATGGAGAGATTGCAACGGAGGACAGGGGAATGCAGGTGGCCTAGAAGTGCTGGGAAACCCGGATCCCCGTTTGCCCTCTGCCACTGCCCTTCCCTACTAGCGGGACAGCTTTGGGGGGGGGCCCCAACATCCATGGCCCCTCCCCTGGATCTGCCCATGCTCTCAGTTCTTCTTGATGTTCTGAGATCTTCCATCTTTCTTACGTCATTCTTAAGGTTACATATCAAGGATGTAATAAAATGTTAAGGGAGTATAATTTACCTGTGGAAACAGAAAATGCAGTGAGGCTGCTATCCTATGCAGTCTTTCCTGAGAGTAAACCCCACTGAATACAGTGAGACTTACTTCTGAGGAGACATGGATAGGATTGTGCTGTGAGCCTCTTCTCACTATGGTCACATGACCGGTCCTTAATATGTGTGAATACTCTTTATATTTGTCATTTATGAATGAAACATTGTTTTAGAGATTCCCCTGGAAAACACTGAAGAGATTTGGGAGACACAACAGCCCCCTTCTGGACAGAAATCAAGAAATACATAAGACATCCATGCTGCTTCTTCCATTCTGTTTATTCCACACCCAATCTCAGGAAAGAGAAGCCATGTTGTGACAACTCAGGGACACCTGTTTACTCAGAAGATGGACTGAGTAACTGCATCAAAATACAAATGCTTTTGCCCCACTGACAGCAGGTCTGCATGTTTCTGTTCAGTGCCTTCCCTAAGAAAGCCTTTCAGCACAAAAGTCCCAAGATGCTTGTTGACGTGTGTCAAGTTCTCCAATGTGGTAAAGTAGAAGCAGCAGCAATAGTCAATGTTTGGCCCACCATTGTCAAAATATTGGATATTTGAGTACAGTGGCAGATTTCTTTTCATAACTCGGCTACTGATGATGACTTACAATTCACTGGAAAAGCTCAGGATGTAAAATCTAGACTGGTGAAGAAAACAAGCACAAGGTATCCAAGGAGTCTCTAGTGCAGGGGTGTCAAACATAAGGCCTGTGGGCCAGATGTGCCCCCAGAAGTTCTTTATCTGCCCCCGTTTTAATTGGGCTCTCTCAGAGCCACCCGCTTAGCACAGCTTCTCCCCAGGCATCGCTCTGCAGCGTACTATTCAGCTGCTAAACTGCTGAGTGAAGACTCAGCAGAAGCAGCGCTGCTGAAAAGGTGGCCATGCCTTCCCATATCTTGAAAGTATGATCAAGATGTGCATATTTTCTCTTCTGCCATTTGCAGCTGTTTAGTTCCTACTTGACAACAAAGTGCTTATTCCTGGCAGGGAGGGGGGCAAAATACCAAGTTTTTAGATACCTGAATGCCTGTGTAATGCGGTCCCTCCCCCTTATCTTCATTCAGAGCCATTCAGAGCAGCAAGAGTGAAGCAGAGAAGACACCTCCACTTTGATCTTGCTCTGAATGGCTCTGCAGACAAGGGGGAGGGGCTGACAGGTGTTCAGGCAGGTGATAAACCTGATGAAGGGGGGGAAGCGTTCCCCCCTCCAGAAATGTCAGTGCCTGGAAGAACCCTGTTCCTTTCAGCCGTATCTTAAGTACTCTACTTTCCTCCTGCTTTACTTGAGGTTCTTACCTCTACTCATCTCCAGCACATATTTTGATGGGGCATCTTCTTCACCAATAAATGGCATATTGAGGTGTGGGAGATGCAGCAAAAATCCCTGATTCTGTCCTCTGTTTTGGCCTAATTTTGTTCACCCATTTTGGATCTTCTGATTACTCTGAGGGCTGCTGCATGGAGCAACATCTTGAAAGGGATGCTGAGACAGTCCAAGGTAGTAGCCATTACTGCTGTATTGTCTTTGGTGTTGGTTGGTCAACCATGTTAACCCCTTCCTGAACATTAAACCAAGGACCTGCCTTTGAACCAGCTTATTGCACCATGAAGCCCACACAAAAACCCCTTCTTTCCACCAGAAAGGTTGAGAGGAGCCACAGACACACTTATGGATTTCAGTGCCACACAACCCTGTTTGCTGTGATAGCATCTCTTTTGCCCAGAGATCTCATGCCAAAGTTGATTCAGCCCTTGTTGCTAAGCCTGATATAGCATAGGTCCTATAGTATAGATCCTATTGCATAGTTATCCACATCGCCCACCCAATTAGATGTTCCATACACATCAAATCACTGATTCCAGAGTGAGGGCAGGGAATAATTACGGAGGCAGTCATTCTGCAGAATTTTATTTTGGAACACATGATAAGGCAGCATATTAATTTTTCTTTGTAAGGAACAAAGTTAACCCATTTCTGCCTGGCTCACAGGTCTATACGTTTAGGCCCTGTTGCAAAGATGCAGCCTTGGGCAGAAATAGTTTAATTAGGTTCCATTACAACCTTCTGAAGTTCTTGTGCACAAATAGTATTCTCAGTTAGGGCTCCTTGTGCCCCAATACTCAGAATTCCTTCTACTGTGCCCGTCACCAGCCTCAGCAGCAACACCGGCTCCTATGATGGCAGCGAGTGGGATGAGCAGCCCCAGGCCAAATGTGGCTCTTCTCTCTGAGACCCAGTGCCAAGGCTGAGGGGAAGAACCCATCTGTGCAACGCATGCGCTTGGACACTTGGTTAACTGACCACCCTCCTCCCCCCACTTTCTCCTCATGTGTGTGCGTCCGGGGAGAGAAGGGACCAGGGGAGAATGAGGAGGAGAGTGGGGAGAGGGAGGGATGGGGCAAGCAGGGGTCTTATCAATTGCCTGAGAAATGGCTTAAAGATTTATAGGCTCCTGTCCTAGCAACCTTCTGCTCTCATTCTCTCCTGCCCATTGCCAATAGTATCCCCCGCCCCCTTCCTTCTTCCTACCCTCTCAGACACATTCACACCCATCACTGCTTCTCACACCACATCAACTCCAGCAGAATTCTCAAGTCCTCTCACACACCCTTTGGAAACCTGAGAGAAAGAGGTCCTTCCAGATACATTCAAAAGTCCCTGATCAGTCCCATCTGTCCAGCACATACTGAAAGCGTGTTTTCTCTTCCCAAATTAATTTACTTCTCAGATTTCTTCCAACTTTACTTATTACTCAAATACTCCCCAACTCCTTTTCCCTCCAATACATTAGTTTTCTTCCCCTCCTTCAAATAATTTTCCTTTAAAATTTCCCCCCCCAAACTATATTGATTTTCTGCTGTATTCCTCCTCTCAAAAATACATTCTCCAAAAATTACTTTTCATTTTCAAAATCCACTTCCCCCTTTCTGCGCAAATCAATTTTGCCCTCAGTTCTTTGCGTGTGTGGGAGGGAATGAGGGATTGCAACTGAGAGAAAGAGAACTTATTCATCTAAATTCACTTCAGCCTCCAACGTATGTATTATTTATTTAAATTTATTTATTTTCCAGCCCTCGACACAATGCTATATAGACAATGTGGCCTAATGCTGAAAAGTCTGGAGATCCCTGTCGTGGAGGCATGTCCAAAGAGAGAAGGGGGGATGGGACTTAACAGCTTCTGGAATGAATGTAAAGATGAATGATTCCTCAGTTCCTGAGGGAGGTCATGTTCAGCTTCTAGTGGCAGCTGATAATGTTGCAGGAATAGTCAGTAACTGAAGCATGACCTGCAATTTGATGCATGAAGATAATCCTCTTGCCATAGAAAGAGACAGTCTCTGAGGTATGTGGGCTTCAGGCTATATATGGCTTTAGACTTTCAACCCCAGCCCTTTACACTAGAGACCAAAAGCATGTCAGGTGGTAGTGCAGTTGGTGGAACAGAAGCTGGATCTGCTCCTCTAACATTCACAAGAACAAGAGGAGATGACATGCTATGAATGAAACATTCCCAGTAATGGTGGATGGAAAGCACCACCATATAAATGAAAAGTTCTTCCTTTAAAATACGTATGCCTAGCTTTTCTTCATTCAAGGTGCCTTACAATGTCAGTTAGAAAAGCTAAGGCTGCAATCCTAACCATACTTTCCTGAGAGTAAGCCCCATTGAACAAAATAGGACTTACTTCTGAGTAGACCTAGTTAGGATTGTACCCCAAATGTAAGTGAGAAAACCATGGAACAGCCAGAGAACAGAAAATGTATCCAAAATAAAGCGGCATCAGATCATGAAGGGTAGAAAGAAAAAATTTTCTACCTCCTGAAACACATGGCAATTGATAAGGGGAGGGAATTCCACATGGAAACAGACCAGCAGCCAGTATAACAGCAGCATGACCCACTCAAACCCCTGGCCCCCACATCTGCATTCTTGCCAGCTGAAATCTCCAGACAGTCTTCAAAGGCAGCTCTACGTAGAGTGCATTTCAGCAGTTAACCTTGCTGTAACCTATGCACAGATAACCATGGTCAAGCCTGACTGACATGTTACCCACAGAGGCTTCCCACTCTTGTAGGGACCTCCATTTTCTCATGTGTACCTATGACCCCATGTGTGCAACTGGCACAAGTATTTCATGTTCACGCTTTTACATATTTACTTTCCATGTGATGTGGTGCAAGATGTGCTGCAGCCTTTAGGCCAACTGCAGTCTATACTCTGGAATGAAGGAATACAGGACAAACATACTGTAATAGCTCTTGCTGCTATCATACTCTGCTTATAAGCCTCCTAAAGGCATCAGGCCAGGGGAACACAGCAGGGCTTTTATAAATGTAGTCAAGCTACACGTTCAGAAAGGTTGTTTCCTTCTACCCCTGAGCTGCCTGCACACAGAAAACTAATCTACCAGGGAGAATGCTAGGCTTGAACCTTTCTCCCTGACATGCTAACTTTCACTGGGAGGAGTTTCTGACCACTGGAAATGTTTTATCATAGAAGTCAATCTTCCTGCTTTCTGACATAGTGCCGTTTTAAGAGAGCCTCTGCCACTCCACATTCAAAAGGTCAATGTTAGTACTGAGGGCTGCATCAGGTTGTCTCCGCAAGAAAATCATTCTGTAAGCCAGCGATATTCAACCCTTTTCATCTCATGGCACACTGACAAGACGCTAAAGTTGTCAAGGCACACCATCAATTTTTTTGACAATTGATAAGTTACACTGTGCTGCTGGTGGGAAGCTCACATCCTTAATTGGCCCTACTAATAAATGCTCTCTCCCAATCTCCTGCACCACAGCTGCAGACCATTCGCAGCACATCAATGTGCCATGGCACACTGGTTGAAAATCGCTGCTCTAAACAATAGCGCAGTAGTGTTACAGAATTTAATTGCAGAGCTCCCCCTTTCTGCCTTGCCAGAGTGGTGGAGCTTGCCAGTATGTGGAAAAATTAAAACTGCTATTGAATTTATCACAAGTAAAATACTTGAGGAGGAAGAATAGCAGTAATCTAAAGTTGATTAGGACTGTAATCCTAGGAGGAAACCCCACTGAACACAATAGGACTTGCTTCTGCGTAGACATACATAAGCTTGTGCTGTAGATCAGAGATGTTTTGAGCTCAGTTTTGGAAAATCCAAATCAAGTTATTTTCCAGTGACCTATGGAAAAAGAGGCTATTTTTCTTCAATCATATGACGATGGAGACTATGCTGTATCTTGATGCTCCTGATAATGTCACATACTGGGACTTTCTTCCAGGTTGACATCCTAGATTCAAGTTGTAAACTAAGCTTCCTCACTGCCTTTGGAGGTAGATCTACAGCATTTCCATTTTTAGAGAGGTCTGGGTAAAAATCCCCATATTAGAAAATCAGATTGTACTGTTTTCCATTTGGCACAGCGATCATTACAGTAGGGCTCCTTGAAGCCCCTGTGGCTTGCTCACAAGTTGTAGTAGCTACTACCCACTTAACATTACAGGGCAAAGGGGTGGAACTTTGTTCTATCAGACTGCTCAATGTACATTGTTGGGTAGAGGTACCACATGACTACTCCATAGGGGTTAATGATCACTGTGAAGAAAGTGCTGGTCTTCAGGCCACTGATGATTTGACCAGTGTATACGTCCTGTGCCTGCCAAGAGACAAAAACAGGAGGATTGCAACAGAAAACAAATTGCTACAATTCGCATACAGAGATCAATTACAACAGGCACATCTACTCAGGACAGATTTCAGGCAGAACAGAGCATTACTGTGAAATAGTGGCCTACAAGTTAGATTTTACCCAGCTACCAGGTAATCTTATTGCACCCCCTCTCTGGTCAGATGTCAGGGGGAGGTTCCTGGTTTATATGAATGGAGGCTGCTTCACAAGGCAATCATCACTGGCACAACACACAGATCTAAAGATTTTCACCTGACTGTACCAAAAAAAAACACACAAAAATCCAGGAATACCTCTGTTTTGCCAGGAATTCATTCTGGAACACCTACAGGAGACACTACTGAAGGAAACTGGGGCTGGCTGGTCAGAATCCACTGCTCCCATTGGCTATGACAGCTGTCAGCCATGGAAGGATGACAAGCACTGTAACAAAACAGTACTGAAGGAAGCATCACTGTTGGACTCACGACTGTAGTGCACAGGAATTTGCAGTGACAGAGGAGGGGAAGATATAGTGACCAGATCTCTGTGGAGAGCCCCAACATGGCTGCATTAAAATGTGTATCATGCTGTTAGTTGTGACTACTGGGCCGACACTTTTATTATTATTATTTATTGAGCAAGATTTAGTTGTTGAAAGAGATCTCCCAGAGGCAGTGTTATGAATGCAAGACACAGCACTGGCTGGAAAGACAGGTTCTTGGAGATTATATGCAGCAGACAGTGTATACACTCCAAGGCCCTCTACAGCAATGTTTCTCAAACTGTGGGTCGGGACCCACTTGGTGGGTCGCAAATCAATTACAGGTGGGTCCCCATTCATTTCAATATTTTATTTTTAATATATTAGAATTGATGCTCCTATGTTATGTGACTGCATTTGGGGAAACGTTACAGACCTGTACTTTTAACAAGCTACTATATATACTCTTTTAACAATGACAGTCGATGGGACTTACTCCTGGGTAAGTGTGGGTAGGATTCCAGCTCAGGGTTGTTAAAAAGTTTTCTGCCTGATGATGTCACTTCTGGTCATGATATCACTTCCGGTGGGTCCTGACAGATTCTCATTCTAAAAAGTGGGTCCCGGTGCTAAATGTATGAGAACCAGTGCTCCACAGGGATCTGCAGCAGGACCGCTGGTCTGCTACAATGGAAGCTATTGTGAAATACTAATGGTCCTTCCCATACATACCTCATAGACAGCATTCTGTGTAAAATTAAGCAGGGCAAGGCAGGTGGTGTAACGATAAGGCATGTCTGTCCGTCTGCTGAAGAAAACCACAGCACTGCCTGAATGTGAAAGCGGCCTCAGGAATACCTCTATGTGAGATTTCTCCTACAAAAGCCAAATGAAGGATTGCGCCATTAACAGGGAGGTTCTTCTGGATACATACAGACATTCCTGCATTTGGCTCAACACACTGACCTCCCAGGCTAGGAGATCATTGCAGGAGCATATACTCCCACATTCCTCCTGCAAGAGCTTGCACAATATGCTTACTCAGTCATATGCTCCAAGTCCTCTGAATTCCCTACCTTGAGGATTCGACGTCCTTGGATTCCCAGGGGATCTTGATTGATCTTGATCATCAGTTTGTTCTGCAGAATCTTCCGTGAAGCCTCAGAAATAGTGCGGAGATCTGTGGACATGAAGAGGGGAGCAGCAAGCACAGTCCACAGGGCCATCTGGGACCGGGACTCTTCATCGCTGAGAGCAAAGTTTCCAATGATTAGCTGCAGGACAAAGTGGTTATTAACACTAAGGGGGAAATGGGTAAAAGTCAAGAGTAACAGAAGGACAGATTAGAAGTAGTTTGACTTGGAGAAGGCTCTGGCTCACTAAACAGAAATCCAATAAGCTTGGTCATTGCCCTGTGGTTGAGTTGATCAAGACAGTCATGTTTCTAAAGCTGTTTTAAGAGGGCTTTGGCAGGGCTGCCTGTGCAATGGCAGAATTCAGCATCCTGAGAATCTTAGCTTTTCCTTTAAGTCCCTCATGACTCCAAAGATAGACCTGAAGAATGTGATAAAACCTCCAAAGTCACAGAAGGTAAACATTGCCTGGATTCCTAACAACATCACTACCATGTACAGATCTTTGTTCTTCCACAGGATGAATTATGCCTTATTTTGCATAAGACAATAAATGCCAATTTGCTCTCTATCTCAGAATTCAGTTTTTTCTTTGTGTAGTATGCATTTCCACAGCACAGAATTTTTCTTTTTAAATGCAGTCCATACATAACCCTGAGTAAATGGACAGATGATTACAGTAGCTTGGAAATTCCTCCGAAAGAAATATAGAAGGCAGGGCAGATCTTTTAATTTACAGACTTCCACCCTTGTAAGCAAGATGCAAGATCTCCATTGCTTTTTTTTCTAGTTTTAGAATTCCCAAGACAGTCTCACTCTTACTTCAAGTTCTCATTTCTACATTACCATGTCTGGATCATTCCAATGGCCTGGGCCAGCCACCGGCTGAAGGACATCCTGATTGGCTGAATACCAATCCACAATGGAGAGGAGGCTGTCCCAAGAGTCTTGTATGTCACCATAGTTTCGCCAGAGATTACAGATCTTGGTCAAGAGAGTATAGTTCACCTGAAAGAGATGTAAAAGAAGACAGTTGAAGACAGACTTGTGTGGTTTCCTCTACTGGGATACAGGGAGCAAAGGGCAGCTAAAGGGAACAGGGAGAAATACTCAGTGTTGTCTTTGGGGAAATGCATTAGAAGCATCCAGTTGGGGAAAACTGAATTTTGAGGATGTTGACAAGAGTCTGGAGCAACTACTACCAAAAGAAAAGGTGATGACTTATCTAGTGTGGTCACCCAAGTTAGAGAGGTGATAGAAATATGCCATCATGATGAAGACAGAGTAGAAGCTGGTTAGCACAGTACAAAACTGTGCAGAAATAACATAGGAACAGCAGGGTGGTGCAAGGTGTAAATATTACCTGGGGTTTACAACCAACATGGCAAAGTACTTTTACTGTGTAAAAAAGTACTTTTACTTTTACAATACGAGAATTGTCTCATGAAGTTGAGTCTAATGTACACAGATAATTTTGGTTTAACACCCTGGTTTTATTGTTAATGCCAATAAAAGTTTTTGATTTGATTTGATTGCCAAACAAAAGAGCTACAAGCAAGCACTGTCAACGGATTGGCATCTTGTGCCTACATATGGTATCAACAAAAATTGCACTGCAAGGTCAGACCAACAGCACATTTAATCCATCACTTCACTGCCCACCAGATAATCCTGGGAAATTTATGAACAGGGCACAGAGGAGAAAACTCTCTCCTTTTTTTTGCTAGAGGTGCTGTAACCAAGCAGGGCAAAGACACTTTAAAAAAACCAAAGATGCGACAATCCTAGACATGTCTACTCAGGAGTAAGCCCCACAGAGTTCAATGGCATTTACTCCTAGGTAAGTGTGCCTAATTTACAGTGTAGTGTGTTGGGAATTGCCTCAGGGAGTCCAGAGTTCAAATCCCTGCCCTTTCTATGAAGCCTGCTGGGTATCCTTTGACCAGGCTCTCCCTCTCAGTCTAATCTGGGCAGGAGGTCTGGTCTAGAGGGTAGAGCCTCCGTCTGCCTGAAGATAACATCCACAAGGTCGCCAGTTCGAGGCCACCGGCACCGTGCGACCTTGGAGCAGCTGACAAGCTGAAGCCGAGCAATTCCATCTGCTCTGAGCGTGGGAGGATGGAGGCCAGAATGTGAAGCCAGATCGGATTGAAACACCTTGAATGTAGTAGTTCTTGAAAGAAAGAACCTTCTTTGAAATTGTAAAAATCCCTATTTAAATAGGGATTTAGATAAAGCCTGCCTATGTAAACCACCTTGAATAAAGTCTTGAATAAAGACCAAGAAAGGCGGTATATAAATACCTGTTATTATTATTATTATTATTATTATCTGGCTGACAATGCAATTGTGCGAATAATATGGGAAGACCCTCTGCTATCCTGAGCTCAATGAAGGAAGGCTGGCACTCAAAACATGACTGGCTACATGGAGGACAAGGGGCTCTATAGGCCTGTTTTTCCATCCCCCCTCCTTGTGGTTTCCTCTGCAGACACATTGTTTTGGAGCAATCTTGGAAGACAAAAATAGATCTACTGCTCTTTACCTTTTTCTATTTGCCATGTTCCATTTTGAAAAATCTTCCGTCCCCCCCCAACCCACACTAGCCTTAGTCATGGTCATTGTCCTGGCCCCTAATTTAATTCAGGGAGGGGCAAGGTGTTTTCCTCAACACAGCACTGACTTCAGAGAGACTTGCAAGAGGTGACACTTTTCACTGCATTGCATGCAAAGCCCAGAGCTTGCCTGTCTCTTGCCAGATTAAAAGAGACGCAATTGTCCCTTGCTCACACCACCCACATTCACAGCGTGAGATGAGGAACTTCAAGTGAATGCTTGGCACAAGTTTTAGAAGCCAGCTAGTACAGCATAATTCAGAGGCAAGAAAACTCAGATATGGCTTACCGAAGGTGGAAGTCCCCCTTGATAGGCAGGCCAGCTACAGGAAAAGGCTATTGGATGGCCTGTCGCATTCAGAGCTTTGGACATTCTAGGATAACCTTTCAAAGGACAAAAATCACTAATAATAATAATAATAATAATAAACTTTATTTCTATCCCACCCTTCTCCCTAAAGGGACCCACTATGGCTTAAAAAGAAAAAAAGCATACCACTGCAAGATCATTAGACACATATTTGGGGGAGAGACAAAGTGGGATGCACAAATAAGTTTTTATTGGATGGAGACATGTTGATCCAAAAGGGGGGAATCCAGAAGCCACATTGTTAATACCTAGAATTTGACTTTTTTCCCCTTTTGTAATCCAAAGTATTCAAGTATTTAGTAATCCAATACTTGAATGGGTACATCCTCCATTGTAAGGCCAGAATCCACTCCAATCTCTAAAACTCTTCTACTAAGAGATACAATGTATATCATAGCACCAGAAATCTGGTATCCTCCCCATGCATTGCTGTCTTTTACTCAGAAAAGCAGCCTTTAAGATAAATGAATTTGATAGGTGCTCATGTTTTCAAGTGTAGATGACTTTTAAAAAAATTAGATTCAGGTTTTATTTTTAACCAAACTTCTTTAAAATGGGAAACACTATCACTGAAGTGATTAAAAGTATTTAAGAAATTGGTTTAAGTCTTTCTTAAAATGGATTTTTATTCACCCATTTTGGATCTCAAGGGAGCTGCAAAAGATGGACATAAGAGGGGCGGGCAAGGAGTCTCAGCTCTTACCCAAGGCCTGCACAGCTTTGGATGAATAGCAGCCATCCAGTTTCAGCATATCCACTCCCCACTGTGCAATTGTTGAAGCATCCTGTTCAATTTGGTCCAACGTGGTGCCAGGATACCCTCCACAAGTGTGGGTGCCTAGATCAGCGTAAATGCCCAGTTTCAGCCCCCGTGAGTGCACCTGTCAAAACAAAGAACCATCCAGGCCGAGTCACCAAGTCAGTCGACAGCTCTCTGCCATTTCAGAGCATGCTTTTCCATCTCTGACAGCAAAGGCACTTCCTCCTCATGGGCAGCACATGTTCCAATCAGGTAAGCTGCATGAGTCCCCACACGGGGCTTTTACACCTCAAGTGTCCACTCACGTAATCTGCCAATGCCTTGATTCCTCCAGGGAACCTCTCAGGATCTGGAATCAGCTGTCCGGTTTTATCCCGCTCCTTTGCCATCCAACAGTCGTCTATATTCACGTACACATAGCCCAACTCTCTCCAGCCATCCCTCGCCAGGTGATCTGCCATTTCCATGAAGAGCTTCTCACTATCCCACAAAGAGAGGAGAAGCTCATGGGAAACAGGAATAAAAAACCCAAATTGCCTAACTACGTATTTGTGGCCAGAGGGAACTAGGGAGGCATGGAAGAAAAAGCACCCAGCAATGTGGCTGAGCTGCATGTTGCATGGGCATACTTTTCCCATAACAAGCACATTCTTACTATCATTTATATAATGGGTGCCTTGATGAAACTCAGAGTCAACACAGACAGGTCCCTGCTCCCAAGGAGCTTACATAAAAACAGACAGCAGATGAATAAGAGGAAGAGAAAGACAAGCACAGGGAGGAAAAGATAAGGAAATACTGTTACAGGTACTTATAGTATAGTTACATTTGGGAAGGAGGACCAAGAGGATAAGCAGGCTGTCCCCTTTCTTTGCATCTGCCACATGTTATAAGTAGCTCTGTTTCCAAGTGTTTAAATACTTTTAAACACTCACCTGATGCAGTTATGGGGGTCTGTCTTGCAGTCGACGTTACAACGAAATCGCTCCCATGAAAGCCAGCCCATTGGGGGTATTCTCATGAGCCCATTCTCCAAAGCCAGGGAGAAGGAAGAGAGGGCCAGAAAAAAAATGGGGGTTGCCAGCCTCATGATTGCAGACTGATGGACCAATGCTGAAGGAGAAGAGGGGAGGGAACAAAAACTACTTTTCAATTAAGAGGTCAGTATCCAAGTAGTCCTGCCTATATCTAGAAAATTGTAACACAGCATTTGCATGCAGTTCTGCTGCAACCCACTTTGTTGACTAAGGCAGCCACATTGCACCCCAGAATGTCTCATGGATTCTGGGCTGCACCCCAGAATGTAACACTGTAAAGTATTCTGGGGTGTGATGCAGCAGACAAAGTGGGTCGCGGGGCCAGTGCTTCCCAGAAGCTACAAGGCATTCTAGGGTATGACATCACTCAAAATGCCTTGTGACTTCCAGGTCACACTGGCCCCGGGCTGTGACCCAAAGTTTATTTTACTTACTGAATTTCTATGCTGCCTTTTTCCCTGAAGGGATCCAAGGTGGTGTACAACAATTAGAAACACAAAACCATCAAATCACAAACTAAAACAGTAAAACTGCTGCTATATTATAATATTATCAAATAATGTTTATATACTGCTTTTCAGCATAAAAATTCATAAAATCAATTTACAGAGAAAATGGCCCATCTCCCTATGCCTGCGGTTTTCAAACTCACTGGGAGTTTGAAACCCGCAGTAAGTCTTTGCGGGGGCGGGGGGGAGGCAGCAGGGGCAGGGGGAAGGCACGATGCGATCCCCAGGATTGCGTTGCTCAGGGGGCTGCAGGGACTGGGATGCACTCACCAGTCCCTGCAGCAGCCTTCCCTGTATGTGGGGAGCCCTGCGCGAGCACCTGCAGGGTGCCCCAGGTTAGGGAAAGGGAGAGTGGAGAGATCTGCTCTGCCTCCACAAAAGCAAAAGCGGAGCACAATCGCCCCACTCTCCCTTTCCCTGACCTGGGGAGCCCGGCAGGCACTCGCGCAGGGCTCCCTGCACACAGGGACGGCTGCTGCAGGGACTGGAGGGTGCATCCCAGTCCCTGCAGGCCCAACAGAAGGAAAAGTGGAGCAATCGTGCTCCGTTTCTGGTTTTGTGGAGCAGGGCGTGATCGCTCCGCTTTCACTTTTCCTGACTTGGGGAGCCCTGCCGAAGTTTGCGCAGGGCTCCCCGCACCCCCGGGAGGCTTCAGGAGGCTTGGGCAAGTGCACCCAAGCCCCTGCAGCCCCCCTGAGCTGCACAATCCTGCGGATAGCACTGCTGCCTTCCCCCTGTCTCCTGGCTGCCCCCGCCCCTTAAGGGGGCAGAGGCCAGGACCCACAGGCTGGGGCGTTGTGACGCCCCAGTTTGAATACCACTGCCCTAAGCAGTTATTGAAGGAAGACCTGTTCTCCAGATTGAAGCTGTGGCATAAGCCTATGGAGCACATAGCATCTACTGAATGGTGAATGGGCTTGCGCTGAAGGCCCACAGCCTGTATTTGTAGGTGGGAGGACTGGGGTTTAAGAAACTGTAGAAAGTTGTTGTAGCATCTCTGTGTAGCAGCTGGTTTGTGGATGTCTGGAAGTCATCCAGAAGCTTGCATGCAGGTTAAAAAGCTGTTATGTCAGCTGGCAAGTTAACTACTAAAAGAGAAACTGTTCCGCCACCCAACTCTTTTGTGCTGGGGGATTCTACCTGGCCCACTAGCCGTGCAACGCTGACTGTCTATGTTGTATTGAGATCCCTAATCTCAAACTGCTTTGCACATGAGAAAGGGGGTGCCATATTTGCCCAGGCCCTGGCCAGAAATTCTTGCAACAGCAAAAACAACACTGGTTATGTAGCTACTTGACAATTCAGGATCCTGAAAACCCAGGTTTGCTGAGGCTTTTTGGGTCTCAGCAGCCTGCGAAGCTGCTGGAAGGGAAAGAGTCAGAACAGTCTGAAGACTGTGCTTCTAGTTGTATGTTCCCATTCTTGCCTCCAGCCTTTTTCTGAAATCACGTCTCCATTGCAGGAAATGGCCATAAAACTTCCTCTTCCAGTTTGACAAGGTTATACATTAGCATTATCAGCCTGTGGCACCATTCAGAAGTTCACAGCACAAATATTGAGTGTTCAAACCACATGCTGTCTTTAGAGCTGGCTGCCACAAATATGGGGAAGTAAGAAAATACCTAGATGAGCTGCAAAAGAAATCCCATGATCTATGAAAGGAGTGGCCATAACTTAGTGAGAAGTGCTTAGTACAGTGATTCTCAAACTTTTAGCAATGGGACCCACTTTTTAAGAATGTCAGGATCCACCAGAAGTGATGTCATGACTGGAAGTGACATCACCAAGCAGGAAAATTTTTAACAATCCTAGGCTGCAATCCT
The DNA here is from genome assembly GCF_035046505.1 of Tiliqua scincoides. Taxonomy (NCBI): domain Eukaryota; kingdom Metazoa; phylum Chordata; class Lepidosauria; order Squamata; family Scincidae; genus Tiliqua; species Tiliqua scincoides. Next base: position 59,167,486 of record NC_089827.1, read on the forward strand.
ACCCACACTCACCCAGGAATAAGTCCAGTTTACTGCCATTGTTAAAAGCATACGCATAGTAGCCTGTTCAAAGTACAGGTCTGTAACATTTCTCCAAATGCAGTCACATACCATGGTAGCATCAAATCTAATATATTAAAAATATTGAAATGAATGGGCAGCCAGCTCTCGACAACCTGAAATTGGCTCATGACCCACCTAGTAGGTCCCGACTCACAGTTTGAGAAACTCTGGCTTAGTACATATCAAGCCACAGACTCAGTCTGGCATTTGTAAGGAAAGGCTTTCAGCTAGCAAGACTGGGAAAGTCCCCAGGCCTAGAAGAGCTGCTGCCAGTTAACTGCTCCATATTTAGAGCCATTTGTAAGTTCAAGGATACTGAACTCCAAACAGAATACAAGGTATCTTAAGAAGCAGGAGCAAAGCAGCAAGGTGGGGTCAACATGTATAAAGTGTGGCATGAGTCAGAAATGTAAATACAGCAGCTGCCCGACCCATGAACTGGTGAGGGGATCACCCCCCCCCCAAATTGTGCTGTGTTTCACATATTTTCAAGTTTGAACTCTCATTCTGGAGTGGGGGGTGGTGTAAAGGGGCATGAGGTGGCTCCCCATAACCGGGTTAGAATTCCAAGGTGAACTCTGTCTTTCAGTAAGAAGTCAACTGAAGACACTGTAAATGTGGAGTGGGACAATGTTCCAGGAATTATTCATCCAGCAGATAAAATACACTTAGGAGAACGTCAGCGCTTGGGGTTTGCATGACCACCTTCCATTTTATCGCTTGGCTACCACAAAGTGACTGCTGCCCTTACAAGCAGGAGTGTCACTGGTGGCAGGTAGTGCTTGCCTGCACTGGAATGGGAACCTTGTGACACTGCTCTGTCTGGCCCACACTGCTGGATTTGGTGAAGGCCTTGGTTGCAGCAAGGCATGGCTGTGTGGTGGCCCTGCCCTTAAAAGGGGCATGGTCTGAGCAAGGAGGATGCAGAGAAGATTTCAAAAAACAACCACCCCCACCAGAGAAACCTGTTCCTCAAGAAACAAAGACAAGTCATCCTTTTCTGCACATGGTAGCCATCTCTGGTGGCAGGAGCAATCACAGAATTACAGTACTTACAAAGGTTGAAAAGTCCCAACTTACAGCAGAGCTATGGTAGGTCTGTGTCCACCTCTGAGCCACAGTGGAACAGTTCAGTGCAGAGAAGTACAAGCTACCAGGACTAGATGCAGCCTGTCTAGAATAAGACATGATGGAGCAACACTCTTGACCAGATCAAAGATGAATCTCTACAATCCCTAAACTGCAGACAGTCAGATCCCTTTCCAAACTCCATACAGAGCAGGGGTGGGGGTGGGGGTGACGTATTCCAGAGCACCAACAATAATCCTCCTGGATGTCCAGGTGTCGGCTGTAGCCAGGGGTGCCTTTGCCCAGCTTCAGCTGGTGCGCCAGCTGCGGCCATACCTGTCTCAGACGGATCTGGCCACGGTGCTCCATGCCATAGTGACATCAAGATTAGATTATTGTAACACGCTCTACGTGGGGCTGCCACTGAAGACGGTCCAGAAGCTACAGCTAGTGCAGAATGTGGTGGCTCATGTAGTTGCTGGGGGTCGGCGGTTTGACTCTGTCACGCCGCTACTCCGGCAGCTGCACTGGCTGCCCATTGCTTCCGGGCTGGATCCAAGGTGCTGGTTATGAACTTTAAAGCCCTAAACGGCTTGGGACCAGCGTATTTAAGAGACAGCTTTCTTCCGTATAATCCGGTCCGTTCTCTTAGGTCATCAGAAGGGGCCCTGTTGGTTGTGCCGTCATTGAGAGTGGTGAAGGGAATGGCGGCCAGAAACAGGGCCTTTTCGGTGGTGGCACCTGCACTATGGAATTCCCTCCCCTTTGAATTGAGAGCTGCTTCCTCATTATTAGCGTTCCAGCGGGGCCTGAAGACGTTTTTATTCAGGAAAGCCTTCGAGGCACCATAAGGGCTGTTTTTATAAATTTGTCTTTTACTGCGTGCTATGTATTTTATCCATGTATTTTATTTTATTTTAGTTGTTTTTAACTGTTTTGTATTTTTAATGTTTATCTGTTGTTTTGTATTTTTAACCTGATTGTTAGCCGCCTTGGGTGCCCTTCAGGGAGAAAGGCGGAATATAAATCGAATAAAATAAATAAATAAATAAATAATAATGGAAACAATTCTGAGTGGTTGAGAGTCCAATTCTATGCATTTCTTCTCAGAAGTAAGTTACATTATAGTCAGCAGGGCTTACTCCCAGGAAAGTGTGGGTAGGACAGTAGCCTGAGAGCCCCATCCTATGCCTGTCTACTCAGAAGTAAGTCCCATTAGAGTTAGTGGGGCTGTGGGTAGGATTGTAGCCAGAGTCTCTCTCTTTCTGGTGGAAACCGCCCCGGATTAGCAGCCCCCACCGGAGCACCAGCCAGCGGCTCCCTGAAAAACTCAGTGCTTTGCACCCCCTCTAGCTACGCCACTGGCACCAGACACGCAGCTGCCCAGCCCGCCAGTCGCACGACGCTCGCTTACCCGGTCAGAAGCCCACCCCACGTCCTGAGCGAGGGGGGTCAGGAGCGGACAGCGCTGATCAGCTGGCGGGCATGAGCTGGTGGAGCGCCTGATCGCCTGCTGACGGCTGCGCCCCGCCTTGGGGCGGGGGAGGAAGGCGGCTCGCTCAGGGCTGGAGCGCAAGAGCCCGGCGAGGCCGCCTTGCGCAGGGGCAGCCGGCGAGGCTTCCGCGTTCAGCAGTTTCCTGCCTCCGTAGCGTAGCTGGAGGGCGTGCAAAGCACTCCGGGCCCGACCCTCTCCAGCTTTCCAGCGCTGATGCAGCCACGTCAGTGGGGCGTGCGCTGAAGCCTGCGGGAGGGGGGCAGTCGCAGAGGCCTTTGTCCCCTGCCTCGGGGCTGCACTGCAGCTGCATCCGCTGGGGAAAGTGGGCCCGAAGTCTTGCCGGGCGCCTCCCCAAGGCGTGCGAGCGGCCCCTTCCCTGCTTTTGAGGCTGGCGCTCCAGCGCAGTGTTCTTCAGCCGTGGGGTCGGGAAGCCTCAGTAGTGGGCTTATGGGAATGGAAAGGGTTAAACCCCGCTGGCCTGCTCTGGGGTTTAACTCTGGGGTTGAAGACCACTGCTCTGGGGGCCCAGAATGGCTCCAAAAGGAAGGGGCAAGGACCACTCCCACACCTTGGTGAGGCACCATGCAAAACTTAGTGTTTCGCACCCAGTCTAGCTGCGCTACTGGCACAGAAGCAGCCTGAATAAGGAACTACTAGAGCCTGCGCATCTCCGCTTCCCCAAAATAAGCTTTGGGCCACCAGGCTTCATTTGTGACTGTAACTGCACCGACATGATGTCCCAGCAATGTGCCCCCTTCTTGCAAGGCGCTTTCAGGTGTGTTGCCTCGTCGCCATTTACAAAATAGTTTTGCAGCAGTGCAAATGTAAGTGGTCGGTGATTTCTTAGCACCAGTGAGTGTGATGACATGACATGGAATCGGAAGAATCCCAAGCTCCTTCAAAACCACTGGCAAGCTGGTGTGACCTGACAGATCTGACAAGACCATGGGTCACTTTTTGAAACGCTGTGATGTGTAGTTATTTTGGAATAAGTCTCTTCAAGAAAAGACACACACAGGCCTCAGTACTCTAAATGTTGTTTATACATGGCCCCAATACAGCCCCCCTCGCCTCACCAAGCTCAGGGCCTGATGACCCAGGAACAAAGCAGGGCTCCTGGTGGCAAGGGGTGGGCTATGGCCCCCTCACCGCTGCTGAAAGGCCAGGCAGAAAAGACTCTGGCCGCTGTGTCCCTCCCGCCCCCATCCAATCCGTCTCTCTGTGCTTCCTCTCCCTTCTTCCCTGCAGCCATCAGGGTGCTGGCCAGCTCCTCTTCCCCACCCCTCATCAGCTCCCCCTCCTGTTCCTCTTTCTCCCTTGAGTCTCCCCCTTACACGCCCTTCTCTGGCTTGTTCCTCCCCTGTGCTCCCTCCCCAGCACCTGCCCTTGCTCTCCCAGCCTTGCCCCCAGCCGCCCTCCTAACCCCTCCCTTTCCCTCCCCACCTTCTACCGCTGGCTGGGCCCACCTGCTGCAGCTTCTGCTCATTCACACCCTCCCTTGGTCACCACAGCCAGGAGCCACCTGGCCTTCCTGCATCTCCAGCTGTGACTGCCCACAGCAGTAGTGAGTGGAGGGCGCCACCCCACAGAATCAGGAGCCTGTTCGGAGCCCTTTGAAATCAGCCCCCCCTGCAGTTCAAGGGAAAACGGATCTGACCTGACCCTACCTTTCTTTCCCCCCTTTCCATCAAAAACAACAGGATGGCACAAGGTCCCCTTCACCCAGAGTCCCTGCCACTGTTGTTTCCTTAGCCAAATCTTCCCAACTGGGCAGGATGAAGGCCAGGATGGCAGAACCCCTTCCTCCCCCATCTGAATGATGAAGCTGGCAAGAAGAGCACAATTCCTTAAACCAGTGGTTCTCAAACTTTTAGCACAAGGACCCACTTTTTAGAATGAGAATCTGTCAGGACCCACCAGAAGTGATGTCATGACTGGAAGTGACATCATCAAGCAGGAAAATTTTTAATAATCCTATCCACACTTATCCAGGAGTAAGTCCCATTTACTGTCATTGTTAAAAGCATATACATAGTAGCCTGTTAAAAGTACAGATGTATCACATTTCCCCAACAGCAGTCACATACCATGGTAGCAGCAAGTCTAATACATTAAAAATAAAATATTGAAATGAATGGGAACCCACCTCAAATTGGTTCCTGACCCACAATTTGAGAAATACTGCCTTAAGTCATTTCTGCCCAACGTTGCATATACGCAACAGGGATCCAATGTGTACACCTGTGGGCTGGGCAGAAATGTAAAAATGAAAAGCAGCATAGAACTTGATTGAAAGAAACCAATGGACACCATAGCCAGTGTGCATGGGTGCTGATGGAGACTGTCCACATCTGGAAAAAAATCTTCCACCTCTGGAAAAGCAGCAGCAATCAATACCAGAAGAGGCTGTGGGGAGTCACCATTTCTCAGCAGATCATGCATAGCAAATATCTGCATATTCACACCACCAGTGTGAATATGCCAGTCTTGGGCAGAGCTGGGCACACTGGAAGAAATTGCAGATGGGCATGAAAGTCCTTCTTTGTTGGGACTGAGGGCTGCACTATGTTGGCTGCTTAAGGACCCAATCCTATCCAATTTTCCAGTGCCAGTACAGTTGTACCAAGGGGGGGGGGGTGCACTGCATCTTATGGTAGGGAGGCAGTCACAGAGATCTCCTCAATGTATGAGAACATTTGCTCCTTTATTTCGGAGCTGCATTGTGGCTACATTGGTGCTGGAAAGTTGGATAGGACTGAGTCCTAAGCCATGTATGCCAACGTTGCATATACGCAACAGGGACTAAATGTGTACACCGGTGGGCTGGGCAAAAATGGCTAAAAGCCTTCTTAGCCCAGATCAGCAACAGGCAAGAATGCGTCAGTCCACCCACCATGGTCCCAATCCAGGAGGGCCGCATCGTGATCAGTCTGAATGCTGCTTAATCTGGAAGATGTCTAAGCTGACCCAGCGTCCATCACTGTGGCTTTCCAACCTTGATTACAAGCTGCCCTGTAGCTGCCTTCTGTGGTGCTCTCCTCGTTTTTGAACCCTGAATTTTCACATGCCGCACACAGTGATAAAGGCAGGTCCGCGAGGGAATATGGCAATATTTATCTGCTGCAAATCACTCCCCTCTAGCCACGCCACTGATTTGCAGTAGAGAAATATTGTCAAGTAGCTATCTGCACGCTTGCACATTTAGCTTGCACGCTGCGGAGAGGCGCTCTGCTAAACTTAGCACTTTGCACCCCCTCTAGCTACGCCACTGCTGCAAATCCACCCCTTCATACTCCAGAAATACAGCTGGAGAAGTATTATGTTAGACCCAGAGCAACACCGCCCCATGTTGGGAACTTGCTTAAGAAGCGATGTATAAACTCTACTACAGGCGTCCGAATGCACACGCTTCCCAGGCCTCACTGCTGGCCACATTGCAATGAGGTGCTCTCTGGTGGCTGACAAAGGGAGTAGCAAGGCACGCTGTTTGAAAGCACTTTTTGCCTTTTTGTTGCTGGGTTTTGACCCACTTTGGCTCTGCACTTTTCTCTCTGACTCAGGGTGACCAGATGTCATAACTGCAAAAGAGGACCAGACACTCCAAAATGTAGGATATCCAAGAAAAATGTAGGACATGACAAAAAAGCTACTCATATACTGATTTCATGTGGTTGATTTAAACACTAGATTACTTATTATTAAATTTGAAACTATATTACACATGATTTATTATGTATAATTTATTAATTACAAGAAGGCTATGTGCTGCCTGCAGGGGCCCACTCACAGGGAAAAGGAGGACATTTGTTCTTCTCCAGGACACAAGGCTAAAAAAGAGGACATACCCTGGAAAAAGAGGACACCTCGTCACCCTGCTCTTACTCCATATAGTGGTTATAACATACTCAACCCGTTGCATGGAGACAAATGAAAAGTAATCAGAACGACAGGAAAACAATTCAGAAATAAAATCGATTTACAGGGTCAGCACTATGATTCTACTCAGTGACTTACACCCTAGAGTTTTCTATACGTGGCTTCCAGGACCTGGGGGAGGGGGGAGAGGATGGATGGAGGAATAAAAAGAGTGAAGCCTCTTCTCTGTAATGTGAGGTTGCTGGAAAACCTGGATTTCGAATAGCTACCCCTGGAGGGTCCCAGTACTTGGTGCTTCAGCAATGATCCTATATTCCGGGTTTTTGCTCTAGGAAATCAGTACCAGTAAATACTTAGAGATCAACAAAGAGGGAGGGTAAAAGGAAAGTACTAAAAGGAAAAGAAAAAGAGAATTGATTAAACTGAGATCGAATCCAGCTCCAAGAGTTGAAAATCCCAGTATGTAAACAAGGTAAGATAACAGAGAACTTTCTTCCCTTTCCTTCATCCTCTCCCACAAGCTCCATTAACAGGGGGTGGATATGTTGCTTTTGCTCAGGAGACACTTTAAAAGGAATCTTCCTTATTCTGAATATTCGCCTTGCAGCATTTGAGTTCTAGGGATCTAGTTCGGCAGGCTAGATCACATCAAGCCTCATGTGATACCCACCATGTCTGCTTAAAGAAGTGGTGTCAACAGCAATGCTTTTCAAGTAGGGTTTCTAGCTCAGTTGCAACTCAGAAAGTTTCCCATAAGGGGAAGAGGGAGCTGTTCTTCCAATATGGGTAAATGTCAGTTTATAATTTGTTTACCACACTTTTATTCTGCCCTTCCTCCAGAAGCTCAAGGCTGCATCTGTAGTTCTCCTTGTTTGTAGCTAATATGTTTTAGAGCCAACTTGTCCATGAAGCATCCTGAAGTGTTCTGCCTCAGGTGGTGGATTAAGGGGAATGGCAAGTAATGGCCCCAGCAGATCTCTTACTTTACCTAGTGCCTTTGCAAAGCTCCTAGCATGCCCCTTGCAGTCTTCCAAGGGGGCACAAGACAAGCAAGGTTGTTGTCAGCAGCCTGTGAAGGGGGAAGTTGGTACCAGTACGTGCAACACCCTCCCACAAGAACATCAAGGAGACACACTGCTTCAGGTACTGAGGGTCAGGGTCCTGATAACCCGGTTAGGCCCAGGACCCAGTTTTAAGTTTTAATTTTTGGAGGGGTTGGTTGAAGGCAGCAGATCGCCTGGCTCACAGCAAGGACAGGCTTCGGAAAATACTGGGAAGCCTCTGGTTCCAAAAAGTCTTCTGGCTGCAATTTCAACATCAAGGAACAGTTCAAGAAACAGAACGTGTACTTCAGAGATAACCAAACTGTGCAGAAGGGGAAGACCGTGTGCTTAACAAGCTAGCTCCACCTGCTTGGAAGGAGTAAGAGGTCACTCTGAAGTGGGTGTTGCTGAGGGAGAGGTCCAGGAGGAGCTGAGGGCCAGAGAAGAAAGGTTACAACAGATCACAGATGAACAGCATGTTGGAGATTGCTGACCCAAGGCAGAAACAACATGCACACCTGAAAACCAGTATCCAAAGGTTGCTAACATTGGATGGCCACACAAATTGTATGACTGGATAGGGACAAATTAGAAGAATACTGGAATGTAATTTTATGCTTTTCTATATTTTTTTTAAAATAAGGTCAGTATTGGTGACTTGAGACTGTTTCTCTAATAACTGAAGGACAGAGCAATCCAATCCCCCCCCCCCACCCCAAGCTGGCATAAGTCCCTTGTGCTGGCTCTTGAGTGCTGCAGACATGCCTTAAAGTACATTCGTGGCTACTTGGGAGCAGGCTAGTCCAGTGCAAAGACATGTGCTGGCCTAGCAGTGCCTGACCTGTGCCTGGAGAAGGTAAGTTTATGCCAGTCTGGGCAGAGCAGCTCAGGAGGCCGGAGAGGGTGGCAGGAAGAAGATGGAATGGAGGTGGGGATGGGGCGTTTTGGGGTACGGGATGGCAGCTCAGGAGTCAAATTGGGCCCAGCAGGGGGGTGGGACTGGCCACAGCAGCGCAGGCCAGATCCTAACTCTCATCCCTGATCTGACCAGCATTATATGGGCCACTCGGATCTGCAACCATGAAATCATGGGTGCAGAACTGAGTAGCCCCATAGAGCTGGCTGGTGTGTGACACGTGGTAAGGGGAATAAAATCCCTTTACTTCGAGTAGCGCCCCAGCCTGTGTCTATCTTCCACCAGATTCAGCACAGGCCAGTTGGCTTCCAGAGCTTAGGATTGCACCCTAAGAGCCTCTGAATAAGAGCTGTGGGATGGACTAAAGTTTGATCATCTCTGGACCACCTATGCATGACAGCATGCTCTGAAATAATTGACTTTGCCAGAGGGACTTCTCTGTCCAAGCCTGGGGATTATGCTTGTATCATTCAATGATACTTTATGGTACTGGAGGCAAGGATAAGACCAGAAGGCTCTACACCAGTGGTTCACCCACTTTTTAGAATGAGAATCTGTTGGAACCCATTAGAAGTGATGTCATGATGGGAAGTGACATCATCAAGCAGAGAAATTTTTAACAATCCTAGGCTGTAATCCTATCCACACTTTCCCAGGAGTAAGTCCCATTCATTAACATTGTTAAAAGTATAAACTCAGTAGCCTGTTCGAAGTACAACTCTGTAACATTTCCCCAAATGCAGTCACATACCATGGCATCAAGTCTAATATATTAAAAATAAAATATTGAAATGGATGGGGACCCACCTGCAATTGGATCGCGATCCACCTGGTGGGTCCCGACCCACAGTTTGAGAAACACTGCTCTACACAATAAGGTTCAGGAGCACCCTAGTGTAGCTTGTGTGTATATATAGAGTGGGAACATTGCCCTTTGTTAACATTACTGTCTTCTTCATGAAGGAAACCATGAAGGATCATGGTCAAATTGGACCATAATTATTTGGCATATAAATTCTGCCTTGTTTTTGCTTCATTTGTTAAGCGCAGAAATGTCAGTTGAACAATTATCTTTCCAGGTAATGTGTTGGAATGTCATCTTCAGCACCTTTGCACTGACTGGCATCAAGGAGAAATGAAGCCAAATAAACCTGTAGGATTTGGAAACCGTTGGAGAACTGCCAATCAGTATAGCTTTCCTGCCTCTGCCATCAGCAGAGAAATATGACTTACAGGGATGGGCTGGAGTCTGATCTTTTTCGTTGAATAGGAGCAGGTGAGCAAACAGAACACTTTTGCTAAGTGGGGAAAATAAGTGGCTGCAGTCAGATGCCACTAAATATGAAGGTCACCTTCCTATAGTACCAGAGTAAGGGGGCATTGGAAAGGACTTGGTTGTACCTAAAACTAAAGCAATGTGCCTAATGAGATTAACGAAAACAAATATCAAGGAAGGATTTATTCACAAGTCACTTTCTTAAAGGGGAATACACAGACACCTTGGAAGAGTATTCCGCTGGCACTGAAGGCAGGTGACAGAAGTTTCTGACTTCCTTCTAACATTGCTACAAATAGCCAAGATCAGGTGTAGCTGGCCAAACCCTCAGTTTTCTCCTTGAGTCCCTGTAGTTTTCAAGGCAGAAAACATTCAAGGTAGTTGTAGTCACTGTATTTTTGCTGCTTCTAAGGTTCTGTGATTACAAACAGATATTTTCAAGGGAGCTTTTCTTAAGATTTTTTTCAGATCTTGTGAAGGGGCCCTAAGATTTCCCAGATGGATTGATGAACAGGATACTAGATTTGCCAGGCCTTGTTCACAGGTCCAGCTCCTGAAATGTTTCAGGGGTGACTAATCTTCACATAACGCTTCCTCACAGCCTACATGGTTGCTGTTCAAGTCTGTGATCCCTGAATGCTACATAGCCGCAGACACCTTGCATAGATATGAACGAACTCTGCTGTCGCTTTCTGAAGGGATTAAATGAAATGTTCCTACCTTTTGCACTTCATTTACCTTAAATGTATTTTTAAACATAACAGATGCTCTGGTTCTGGATAGCTTAATACATATTGGGCAGTAACATCCAAGAGCAGATCAGATCTGAGACATATTTTGTGCCCAGCTGCACGAGCAGACTGCTCCAAGGGGTAACTTAGTGCATTTCCTCTCTCTCTTCACTCTGCAGGGGAGGATTACTACAATGAAGCTGAATGAGCGTAGCGTGGCCCATTATGCCACCTGTGACTCTCCAGCAGACCACACTGGCTTCCTGTGCAAGCGTGTGGAGCGCCACCACCACCACCACAATACTACCTCTTACCATCGCCGCTGGTTCATCCTCAAGGGCAACTTGCTCTTCTACTTTGAAGAGCGGGAGAGCCGTGATCCCCTTGGGCTCATTGTGCTGGAGGGCTGCACTGTAGAGCTATGCGAGGCTGCTGAAGAGTTTGCCTTTGCCATACGCTTTGATGGTGCTGGTGGCAAGGCCTATGTGTTGGTTGCTGACTGCCAGGCTGCTATGGAGGCCTGGGTGAAGGCCCTTTCACGGGCCAGCTTTGATTACATGAGACTAGTGGTTAAAGAGTTAGAGAAACAATTGGAAGAGGCCCGAAAGAGTTTGGCCACTTGCCATAAATCACCAAAAAAGTCAGCCACTGGCTGGAAAAGGCATCTGTCCAATCCAGTGATGGTACCCATCCAGGAAAACCCTGTCATCTTGGAGAATGGTTACTCCACATGGGGCAATGATTGCACGCTTGCTGGGGGAGTTTCTTTTGACCAAGATGGGGGATATTTGAAACCTCCACCCCTACCTCCTCGTCGAAGACTGGCAGGCAGCAGTATAAGTGGAGTACCTGCTTCAGCTGTGCAGGAGAGTCCTGTGTCTCCAGAGACGGTCTGCTTCTCCAAGTTGCATGATTGGTATGGTCAGGAAATTGCAGAGGTGAGGAGGGAATGGCTACAAAGCCAGAAAACAGCAGAAATGTAAACATGGAGAACACAGGAAGGAGCAAAATATGCACATCAAGCAGGTTTTTATCTAATTGCAATATCGGATTACTCCTCTAACCCAAGAAAATACCAAAGATCTAATTTGCTTTCTGCAATCACTGATTGCAGGTATACATATGTGCTAAGATACTATCACAGCTTGGAACTCAAGGGGATCTACAAGTGGCCCCAATCTCCCCAGAGCCTAATCACACCCTATCAGTAACTCAAGTAATATGTGTTTGCAAGAAGTCCAAATATTTCCACATATTTGGACCCAGAATCAGCTCAACACTGGGACACCAAAGGCAGATTTTATGATGTAGAGACTCAAGATAACAATCCACCATCGTTTTGAGTTTGAGAGATTTGTAGTTGTACAAATCCTGCTATGTGTTTATCAGGCCAGCAACACTAATGCTGAAGTGAGTTTGACACTTCATGTGACAGTCTCTAGGTGGGCCACTGTGATATACAGGTAGATGGGGCTTTGGCCTGATCCAGCAGGGCTCTTCTTATCTAAAGTTCCATTTTCAATCTCATGCATCTCCAGGGCTGGGAAAAACCTCAGTCTGTAACCCTGTAGAGCTGAAGCCGATTTAGATAGGCCAATGGTGTGACTTGGCAACTGCCTGTGTGAAAGGGATTAGGTCTGCCTGGCCAGAGGCACTTGAATTTAAAGGTTTTGTAGGTTTCTGAAGTAGCACTGGGCTCTTCAAGCCTGGATTTAGGGCTGGTGAGTCAGGCAACTAGAGTGCCAGGCTTGGGGGAAATCCTTAAAATCAAAATGCTTCTGTAAGATTAGAGGAAACTGTTTTTATTGGCAAATATAGGGCATGAATAAATACAGGCCCATGTATGTACATTGCTCATTTCATATGGTAGGTAGAGGTGTTTGTTTTCAGTGACTAAGGCCGGTTCACAGCATAAGTCTTACTGAACACAATGGGCTAAGTAAGGTAAATAACACCATTTTCAAACACTTCTAATTATGGGATAAATCAGATTGTGCACCAAGTTAGGAAAGGACAACAAATGCACACACAAAAAATTGCAAAAGTTGAACAAGTAGGGATGTGTTTGTGTCCTTGAGTGAGAACGTCTCCTTACTTCAGACAACATGTAGTCCAAGACTCAGCATTGGGGCTCTTTCATTGTATTGCTGAATATACCTTATCTATACTATCCAGAGGAGAGAAACTTAATGGCAAGTGTGAAGGTTGACCATGTAAGTTTATGTTGAAATTAATGTGGAACTCAAAACTTTGGTCTTCTGTTTTATAACACCAGCTTCATGGTAAAACAAGAGGAAATCTTGTTCCATTATTAATTGCAAACATTATTAATGGCACATTACTCTATATATTTCTGCTGCCTTAATTATTTTCTTTCTTCTTTTTGCTAGACAGGATAATACTACGTGAATGGTAGGCTATTTGCCCTACTCAGTAGAATAGTATTACTTAGTATTTAAACAACACATTCAAAGAGCTTTACATGTATTGTTAGTAATCTTCACAGCACTCTTGTAAGGTAGGCCAATGCTATCCCCATGTTGCAGGTAGCAGAGGTGTTGAGGCTGAGAGGATAGAAGCCTGTCTCAGTTAATGCTTTACATAAGCTATAAATGCAGCTTTGACAAAATGTTGCACTAAACCGCACAAAGTCAGTCAGCCAGTATTCAAACTCATTTCATACAGAGGGCCAAAGAGCATTCATGATGCTTGCTGAGGGCTGAAAGTGCTGTCATTAGGCAGGAAGTGCTGTCATTAAACAGGTCATGACCAAAAATAATCACTTTTTCTCACTTGGGAACTCATTAGCTGCAAATGACAGATAAGAAAATATACATATCTTGATCATATTCAAGATATGGGAGAGTTCAATTTTCAAGTGGACTGCCCTTTCAGCAGTGACACCTCAGCATGGCTCAGCAGCTGAGAGCCCGAGGGCCAGATAAAAAGCTTCCGCAGGCCGCATCTGCCCCCCAGGCCTTATGTTTGACACCCCTGTTCTAAACTGACAGGTTTAGCCCTTGGCTGAGCTCACTTCTGCTTTCTCCACAGTTTGAGTTCATGTCTAAAGGGTAGGGTCCAAAAGGGGAACATGACATGGGTAACTGAACCAAAGAATGAAGGGTAATTACTCTCACATTGTAACTTAATGTGTGACCATTTAATAACCCAGAACCTTATTACTACCACAACATAAGTCAACCAACTTAAGGATAAGTTGAGGTTGTTACCTCCAATAAGTATTCTGTCCTATCCATAATACTTTTACAAACAATGATAATGTTTCAGAGGAACTTTTTGAACATTACAGCCATTCCTGAAATGTATGTTACTGCGGACTCTATGCTCACTCCAATCAGCCCAGCCCCATATTTTGTGCTATAATTACAAAAAGAGGAAATGGCTGTGTTCCAAGAAGAATAAATGACCTCTGGGATAGACCAAGAGAGAGCTGAAAAGAAGCAAGTTGGGAAACCACAGGAAACAGGAGACAGCTTTAAACTGCTTAACCATCTCAACTATGACTGAGATCACAAACTGAAGAATTACAGTTTAACTGATGGAGTTGGATGCATCATTGTTCTTGGCTTCCAGCATGCACATTCTATCCTGTATATACCATATTGCTGTTGTCTGATCTTTTTGATAAAAGGTCTTGCACATTAGCATCTTTAAGCTGTAACTAATTGTTGAGCCAACAAAACCATTATGAGCTCAAATCTAAATTCACATTGATAACAATGTCTAATAGTTTGCTCATCTACCAGTAGTTCTAGTGTCCTTACATATGCACAGCTGCAATACCCTGATATTGGCTATTCCAGCTGGGAAGAAGAACCACAGCAACTACTAAGACAACTAATACAACTTCCAGTTGTGGTGACAATTAAGGTGGTGAAAAATTGGTGAGAGCAAGCTGATGATGCAACTGAAGTATCACCAACTCCATAGACAAATCTTTCTCCAGTACTGCTGATCTGGAACATTGTTCTCCGCACTCAATATACTTGCTAAATTCATGGTGCTTTTCAATTACGTAATGTTAAAGTGCTTTGCAGGTAATGTATATTACATGACCTTATTCATAAAAGTATATTTGCATGGTTGGTGTTTTTCACCTAAAACAAGAATATACTGGACTATTTTATAGTTATCTGTAGTTCAGAGATAATAATTTTTTTTTTTTTAATTTAGATTTTGTGAACTTATAAATGCCACATGTTTGTAACTCTTGGGGTTCACAGCGGGTTTTGGCAGGTGCACAACTGACAGCTGCTGGGGGTCATAAACAGCAACTTTCACACATAAACCCCACCTCCCCCAACCAACCGTGGTGAGAGCGTGTTGCATACACACCTCCAGTGAACTTGCCCCCCTCTTTGGGCTAGCCTTAGGCAGAGGACAGGTGTGCAGCCATTCTCCTCTACACCTGCAAGAGCCAACCTTGGCTGAGGGGTCCTGGATAAGGGTGCAGAGGAACCAATCAGGAGTGTAGCTGAGGGGCATGGCAAGGTGGGGCACAGCACTGGGACTTCTCTTACAGAAAAAGCAGGGTCAACAACACGAGCGCTCAGGTGCTGCTTCTGAAACTTTTTTCTAAAGACTTACCAAAAACTCTTCTTTCCTCTTTTTCTTTTTTTACAATATATTTATTTATAAATTAATAAAAAGGAACAAACAGAATCAATAAACAGAAGCAACAACTAAATGTCAATTTCTACATACATAAAGTATCTGTAAATGTAATGCAAATCTAGAGCAGCGTATCCTCATTACACAGCTTCCCTACCATCAAAATATCAAAGTATATCATAATAATACGCCTTGGTCATCCCTTCTTATGGATTTATTTTCTTATTCACTTCCCAGTTAATTCTTTAGTCTCATCTTGATGATTTATTTCATTACTCTCTAGTCCTCAAATCCAGAAGTCATAATATCATTTCTTCCTCTCATATGTAGAAAGCCAATGAGTGGTTCCAATTATTCATAAATGTATTTACTGACTTCTCTTTAAGTAAAACTTCTTTCCTCTTTTGGAGTGAGAGGAAAGTGGAACCTGCAACACAAAGTTGCTGCACCTCTCCACACCCTTCCAGCAGACACCAAAGTTGCCAGAGTGGTTTACCTCTGCCTGACAGTCTTCCCCCAACCAGGCTTTTCTTTTTGGCAAAGGGGGTCGGAGGGAAGGTGCCCTGGAGGTTGCGCCCTCGCTCTGGCCACTTCTCTGCACTCCTTGCAGTTTTGCAAAACCTCTACAACAAAGAGGGTCTTCCTGCTTTGTGAAGTTCTTGGGGAACAGGTGCCAACCCACGACATCACCCTTCCGCCCAATGAAGCAAGCAAGAAAAACCCCACTTAGCAAGGCTGTCCCGAGACTGGCTGCTCCGTGTTACTTGCCAGCCTTCTGACCCACCTCTAAAGGAACAATAGCTTTCTTATGAAAGGACAGGCAGCTGAATCGCACTTGTCTTTGACTGCTTTCTAATTGCAGTTGCAGTCCAACTATAATGGTCCAACTATTTGAAGTACCACCAGAGGTAACAGGTGATGACATCATCACCAGTTACTCCTGGATTGGGAGGCCAGATGCAAAGCAAGATGCAAAGTAAGAGGCTCAGGGTGGATGGGAGGGCTTTTCCAAGCACAAAAAAGCATGTTTTGGAGTCTCCTACCACTGTTTGTTGTGTCACGGTTCTGGTCTCACTGCCGTGTGGTAGGGGTCCAGGGGTCCTGTGAATACCACCAGACACCACCTCAAGTACCATTGGTGGTACTGATACCACTGATTAAGAAACACTGCTCTAGGACAGTGTATCTCAAAGTTTCTCCTCCATTGTACTGCTTCATATGGTCAGGGTGACCAGATGTCATAACCACAAAAGAGGCACTCCAAAATGTAGGGCATTCAAGAATAATGTAGGACTTGACAAAATAAAAGCTACAAGCACTTGTATATTGATTTCCTGTGGTTAATTTAAACACTATATTACTTATTATTAAATTTAAAACAATGTTACATATGATTCATTATATATAATTAATTACAAGAAGGCAATCTGATTGCTGGATATCTGATTGCTGTTTTCCAGATCTTATTTATTGTGCTTGTTTTAATCTTTTGTTTTAAATAGTGATTCTATGGTTTTGTATTTCTAATTATTGTTGTACGCTGCTTGGGTCCCTTTAGGGAGAAAGGCGGCATAGAAATATAGTAAGTAAGGGCGCAATCCTAACCAACTTTCCAGTACTGACATAGCTGTGCCAATGTGGTATGCACTGCATTTTGCAGTGGGAGGCAGTCAAGGGGGGCCTCCTCAAGGTAAGGGCACGCTTGTTACCTTACCTTGGGCCTACATTGTGGCTAGGTCAGTGCTGGAATATTGGTTAGGATTGTGCCCTAAGTAAGTAATAAGTAACAGCTGAATCCTATTCACACTTTCCAGGGAGTAAGCCCCATTGACTCTAATGGGACTTACTTCTGAGAAGACAGGCATAGGATTAGGCTGTAAGTAAGTAAATAAAGCTAAGTGCTGCCTGCAGCAGCCCATTCACAGGGAAAAAAGGACATTTAAGTTCTTTTCCAGGACAGGTTAAAAAAAAGAGGGTGTGTCCTGGAAAAAAGAACATCTGGTCACCCTGCACATGGTCCACCTATTGGAAATACCACTAGAAATAACTGGTGATGACATCATCACTGGTTACTCCAGACCAACATCATTAAGAGCAAGGGTGTCAAACATAAGACCCGGGGGCCGGATGCGGCCCTTGGGCTCTCAGCTGCTTAGCAATGCTGAGGTGGCACTGCGGAAAGCGCAGCCCACATGAAAATTAGGCTCTCCCATGTCTTGAAAGATTTGTGTGTTTTCTCTTCTGTCAGTTGCAGTTAATGAGTTCCTAAGTGAGAAAAAGTGCTTATTATTGGTTATGACCTGTTTAATGACATCACTTTCGGCCCTCAGCAGGCATCATGAACACTATTCGGCCCTTAGTATGAAACAAGTTTGACACCCCTGAGTAAGAGGCTCAGAGGTGACATGACCAACACCAGAGAGGCTCAGGGGGGACGGGAGGGTTTTTCTGAGTGTGGAAAAGCATGCTTTGGAGCTCTGCCTGCGAAGCTGAGTACGTACTGCTGTTTGTTGTGTGGTGGTGGGGAGGCAGGTGAGGCAGAGCCTCCCCACCGGAGTCCTTCTAAAAGTGCCACCACCGCAGGTGCGCTTGAGCACCTCCCATGGCAGCGGCGGCACTTTTTGAAGGACTCCGGTGGGGAGGCTCTGCCTCACCTGCCTCCCCACCCCCGCATGCCCCTGGTTGAGCAACACTGATGTATCAGACTCTGTGCCTCTAGCCAGGACAGAACCACAAGTGACAGCCCAATCCCTCCAACACAGCCTCTTGCGCATGCGCACTGGCAGCTTTGTGCAATCAGCCTCCCCGTCCCCTAAGTTATCGCGAGATTTGAGGAAACACCGCCCCTCTTCACAACCGTCTGGGCGGGCGCGTAGCTATAGCACCCGGCGGTAGCGGAGCAGCCACCGCGAAGGAAGATGGTGGGCCGCCTGATCGCAGCAGCAGCAGCGGGGGCTTGGGGGAGGTCGGGCTTCGGCGGGCTTCGGCGAACCCCCTCAGTGGCTGTGGTGCCCTCGCGGAACGTCACCGCCACCCACACCGGCGCCATCTTGCCTAAGCCCGTCAAAGTGAGTCTGTAGAGGGCGGGTGGGGGAGGGGAGCCAAGTCTCCTCAAGTGAGTAGGCAGCCAATCGCCAGTCGCGACGGGCTGCCGGCTTGCTGCTGATTGGCTGTCTGTCTTAGCCAATGGTTTGCTAGTTTTTCCTTCGCGGGCGGGCTTAGAGCGCGTTTGCGTAGAAGATCTTTGCCCAATGAAAAGTGCTGTTGGGGGGTGGGGCTTAGAATGCGGAAGCACCAATTGAACAGGTTCTCTGGAAGGTGGGAGCAAAGCTGGTAGTCCCAACAGTTGAAGTTTAGTGCTGTGTTTCTCAAACTGTGGGCTGGGACCCACTAGGTGAATTGCGAGCCAATTTCCCCCGTTCATTTCAATATTTTATTTTTAATATATTAGACTTGATCCCATAGTATGTGACTGCATTTGGGGAAATGTTACAGACTTGTACTTTTAACAAGCTATTCAGTATATTCTTTTAAGGATGATGGTCAATGGGACTTACTTCTGGGTAAGTGTGGGTAGGATTTCCGCCTAGGATTGTTAAAAATTTTCCTGCATGATGATGTCACTTCTGGTGGGTCTTGACTGATTCTCATTCTAAAAAGTGGGTCCTGGTGCTAAATGTGTGAAAACCACTGGTCTAGTGAGTTCCCTAGATCTGGAACTGACACTCAACACACTGGCAGGGGGATCTTTTGAGCTTGTAGTACATCTTGCCCAAGGAGTGCTGCAGCAGATGCACCAGCTTCCCTAAAGTACAGTTCAGGCTCCCAGGATCTGTCTTAACCCATTCCTACCCATCACACATTTACACCTTTGCAAATTTGTGTACACATTTGGTCTCTGTTGCATATATGCAATGTTGGGTAGAAATGGCTCAAGTGGCTCTGTAAGGCTTTAAGTCCAGCGTTACTGTTGTTGGTAGTGAATATGTTGTTCTTCACTATTCTCTAGTGCAGTGGTTCTCAAACTTTTAGCACCAGGATCCACTTTTTAGAATGAGAATGTGTTGGGATCCATTGGAAGTGATAACATGACTGGAAGTGGCATCATCAAGCAGGAAGAGTTTTAACAATTCTAGACTGCAATCCTACCCACATATACCCAGGAGTAAGTCCCATTTACTATCATTGTTAAAACATATGCATAGTAGCCTGTTCAAAGTACAGGTCTCTAATTTTCCCCAAATGCCGTCACCTACCTTGGTAGCATAAAGTCTAATATATTAAAAATAAAATAATGAAATGAATGGGGACCCACCTAAAATTGACTTGCAACCCATCTAGTGGGTCCCGACCAACAGTTTGAGAAACACTGCTCTATTGTGTGGTCTTGTTTGTTTTGAAAACAGACCTTGCTGAGCTTAGCTGGCTATTGATGCAGATGTCACTGGCCCTTCGTGTTCTGCCGTTTTCCTCTGGTCCTTGGGATTTCTTCTCCATTCCACAACCTTTTTGGGCAGAGGCATCTTTCAGAGGGACTCCTCTTATATTTAGTAAGGAGAGTGCAGCTGTCAATCTCCACCCCAGCACAGGGTGACCAGATGTCACAACCGCAAAAGAGGACAAGGCACCCCAAAATGTAGGACATCCAAGAAAAATGTAGGACACGGTAAAATTAAAGCTAAGAACATTCGTATATGGAGTTCATGTGGTTAATTTAAACACTAAATGACTTTATTATTAAACTTAAAACTATATTACATATACTTACAAAAAAGCTACCTATAATAAGGCCACATAATTTAAAACTATATTATATAAAACTTACAAGAAGTCTGTGTGCTGCCTGCACAGGCCCACAGATCAGCAATTGAATTAGAAACTTCTCCATTTTAAATAAGTTTTTAAACAAACTTATTGCAAACTTTTAATATATTTATTTAATTAATTAATTTTTGTTGACTGGGGGATATTAAAAATTTTCCCGATTGATAAAGTCATTTATGGCCTTGACATTTTAGGTTAATGGCATCACTTCTGGTGGGTCCCAAATTGACATTCTAAAAAATGGATCCTGGGGCTAAAATGTTTGAGAGCCACTGCTCTATGAACAAAGAGTTGTGCTTTGAATTGGCAACAGGCATTTTGCTGGATTTTTAAGCTCAATACATGTTTCTTTTCCTAATGAAGAAGACATTTTAAACAGGGTATCTGATATACAGATTTGTTTTCTTAATTGTGTAGTATCTTTAAATGATGTTGTATCCTTTATATTCAGACTTCTATATACAGATTTTTTATTTATAAAGTCAGTCTTGTAAAGACTTTGTGCATATTTTTTCACTATAGGGTAAGACAGGAGTTTTCAAATTCTCAGGGAGTTTGAACTGCAGGAAGTTCTTGCGGGAGTGGGGGGGAGGCAGCGATATGGTCCCCAGGATCATGTTGCTAAGGGGGCTGCGGGGACTGGGATGCACTCACCAGTTCCTGCAGGAGCCTGTCAGGGGTGCAGGGAGCCCTGCATGACCTTCTGCAGGGCTCCCCACAGCTTAAAAAGTGAATGTGGAGTGATTGCGCACCACATCTGCAAAGTGGAGCACGATCGCTGCGCTTTCACTTTTTAAGCTGCAGGGAGCCCTGTAAAAAGGTCATGCAGGGCTCCCCTCATCCCCGACAGGCTGCTGCAGGGACTGGTGAGTGCATCCCAGTCCCTGCAGCCCCCTTAGCAGTGCGATCCTGGGGATTGCCTTCCCCCTGCCCCTTAAGGGGAAAGTGTTCAGGGCTCTCTGGCTGGGGCATTGTGACGCCCCAGTTTGAAATTTTCCATTTATAGGAACATGTCTTTGTAGGATATTTCTTTAAGTCTTTCTATCTGTTCTTGATTTAGATACTTAGGTAGCTAGATGGAGATATGCCGATGGCTTTTTTTCCCCAGAGCCTGTCTTCTGAGAGATATTAATTGATTTCCAATTAATGGTCTGTAGATGCCCTTTGGTCTTCTCCGTGTGTTTGCCATTGTCATTCCCTTCCTCTATGTTGGGACTCAGATCAGCAAGAACTTTGCAGCTCTACTTGAGGAACACGATATATTTGTGCCAGAAGACGACGACGACGATGATTAAAAGGTATGACTGTTTTTAAGTATCAGCTTAACTCAGGTTTTTGATATGGGATAAGGAGAGCATATAAAGTGAAACAATCATTCCTTCTGGGAAGCTGTGCCACAGTTTATTCTATAATCACCTTGCATCCTGTAACAATAAAGCTGCTATCTTAGCTTGTACTAAGCCCTTAAATGTGAGACCTCTAAAGGATATCTTTTTTCTACAGTTTCTTAGAAGGCATCTCTTCCCACCACTTTCCTTATCGTAGCAAGGACACATGTATATATACATACACACTTCTTGTTAGATTTTAGTTTGTATTAAGCAGCAGTCCTATGCACCTTTTTCTGGGAGTAAGCTTCATGGAGCACAATGGAACTTATTTCTGAATAGACATGCATAAAATTGTCCTGTTAGTCATGCTTCTTTGTAGTCTTCCTCTTAAGTAGAATGCTGTAAGTAGTTGAATAGACTTCACACATACCTAACATTCCCTCCAATGGGACTATGCCAGTGCACAGGCTTCTTTAGCAGCTGTGAGGTGTTGTGACTTGTTAAAACATCACCTCTGGATGCTTGGGGATCATGTCATTGCCAAAACTTCTGGGCTGCAAAACTCCACGCTGTGTGATACTTAGCTGGGAGGTGTGCTGTCATGCACCTTAGAGGGAACACAGCTCAGGCACAGAGAAATGCAGGCTCTGGCTACAATCCCATGCATACTTTACTGAGAGTAAACTCCATTAAACATAATGAGACTTACTTCTGAGTAGATGCTTGGATTGTGCTATTAGTTGCTGAAGGGCGCAATCCTAACTAACTTTCCAGCATTGACATAGCTATGTCAATGTGGCCTGCACTACATCCTGCAATGGGGAGGCAGTCAAGGGGGTGTCCTCAAGGTAAGGGCATGTTTACCTTGGGGTTGCATTGCAGCTGGGTCAGTGCTGGAAAGTTGGTTAGGATTGTGCCCTAAGTGACTAAAGTCGTGCCTGTTCTGTAGTTGAATGTAGGGATTGTTCCAATGTCTAATAGCATTTTCTTGTTTCTTTACAGGATTGCAATAGGAAAAAATCCACAGACAAACTATTCTAACACTGATGTCTAGTCATGACTCCTTTTTACTTGGTAAATAAGATATTTGGGGTGGCTGGACCTCTTTCATACCATGAATGCTCCATGCATGTCATAATGAAGACAACACATACATGGATGTACATATGCTTGTCAGTTCAGCAGTCATTATATGCTCCTCTAAGAGGGCTGGGGACTTTGTTCTACTGAGAATTAGAAAATGGAAGTGATTTAGTGTGCAAATAAATGAAAGATCAAGACTTGTGCCTCTCCACTAATTCTTTGTTTTGACATTTCAACCTTGAAAGCTTTCAACCAAGGCTCTGGCTGCTATTTCCCCACTACCCTTAAGAAGAGTGATAGCATAAACAGAATGCAAGAGCAGCTTACTGCTGTGTGTCATACAAGGGGAAAAAACAACACCTGAGGGAAATAAATGTATGCTCCATCTTTTTTTGAGAAATCCTAAATTCTGTTTTGTGATTTATTTAGTCAAAAAAGACCTGAAGCAAATTTGCTCCCAACACTTCTCGTTACATTTTGACATAAAATTCACTGAATATGTGCCACTTTACAAGTGATGCTATTTCACAATGATATATAGTCAGTTCTCTTTATACATGAATTATCTTATCAGCAAATTCGCTTATCTGTGAGGAGCAGAATTGCCACCTACCTCTTGTTACCTGTGACTCTGTTCTTGTTATCTGCAAATACTTGTGCTGATGCACTCGGGACAGGGACTTTGGTGTAGCTATAAGCAGGGATGAGAGGCTGCAGGAAGAGAAGAGACAGTGGCCTCCTTATGAGCAGAAGGTAGTGCCAGGGCCATGCAGGGGGAAGAGGGAGAGACACTTATACAGTATATGACCAAGGGGGGAAGGGGTTGTGGTTATCACATCAAGTCAATTATACTCATTTTTTAGAAAGTTGTCTGGATTGGGTCAATTTTCTGCATCAAACAGACATTGAATTGGCCCATGGAGAATATTTGTAACTGCTTCCAGACTTGTCCCACCATCTTCGGCACTCAACTGAAACTTTACAATCCTGGTGATGAGAGGTCTCTGGCAGGGTACCTGAGGGTACAGGCTTGCTTCTGGGACAGGGGCAAGCCCAGGGAAGAAACCAGAACAGGTGGAGGAGGAAGACAGTGAAGCAACCTGCTTTCCACTGCTGAATTCTGAGGCCTTGTTGTTGGACCAGCAACCTTCAACAGATGGAGGGATAACCTGCATGGAGGAGGAAGCATCAAATGTTGGAAATGTTGATGAGTCCTTGCTATCACCCAGCCCTATAGGCTTCAAGTTAAGATTCAGGTTCATAGAATGTATGGTGAAGAGGGTCCCCTGGAACTAGCCCCATTTATCCCATAGGCTCAAAGATTCCGTATCTGCTAGATTTTCCAGGAACCTAACTCTAGCTGAACCCGTCACCTAACAAGAGCTGACTGTAACAGGATTTGTATTTGAAAGTGTTACGCCTATATCTCACCTTTCTTCCATGGTTGAACACCGGACAACGTATATAAGGTTTCCAGGTGGTATTGGACCCAGGCACTGCCGCAGCCTGAACGTACGTAGCTTCAAGAAGGTGGCTGTATTTGTGCTTTCAGAACATGCCTTGAAGAGCCCAAGGTCCTGGGAGGACTTCTATTATACCACACACTTGACACATGTTAATACTGGATATTAGACAGTGACAGTTTGAGAGGTCTTATTTGACACCTACCAATATCAAAGCAATCAGAAGGTGCATCTAAGACTAAATTGAGATTAACTTAAATTTATATTGTATATTTCAAATTTGGCAGTATGAGCTGCAGGAACTTCACTTTGGCGACAGCCTGAGGGTAAGCACTGACATATCTTTGCAATATGAAAGCAAAGATGTAATATTTGATCTTAGATGCAGCAAAACAGGGACTAAGTGGGGGAAAGCAAATGAGACAGTAGAAGGAACTGTTTAAGTTTAGGCAACTCAGTGACCCCGTTCAAACGTCACCTAGAACCATGCTTTTAATTTTGGTTCTGTATGATGTCCCTTGAGCATCCAGTCTAATGTTCCCACTTCTCTTTACACACAAGGACACTGCTAAGATGGATACTTTCCTGTAGAAGAGCAGTTCAACACACAAGGCTTTATTTGCAAGAGGAGCAAGTGAACACATAGAATTACATGTCCATAAAGTGTGTTTGATTCAAGGATCATGGCCTGCATAGAATTTAGACAGGAAGTCCTTAGGTCGCGGTGTTTCAGTCTCATGGAAAAACCTCATGAGATGAGTCCGTTGCTTCCACACATGAATAGTCTCCTGAAGTTCCATTTTCCCCTACAGCAGATAGAAAAAGTATTTAAAGTCATTACAAGTATTAATAATAATAAGCTTCTTTTCAACCGCAGATACTCGCCCATAAGTCAATCCCACAGATAACTCAAGGGCAGGTTTTGAGCCAACAATCATGGAATTTTCTATTACCCTCGGATAAGTAGGGGGTTAAACTTAGGGGTGTATCTGACTATTGTTTTGTCTGATTTTACTCAAAACCAGCAGCAACTGTTACCCTGCACATGCCTGATCTTGTCTGATCTTGGAAGCTAAGCAGGGTCAGGCCTGGTTAGTACTTGGATGGGAGACTCCTGGGAATACCGGGTGCTGTAGGCTTATACCATAGTCTTTCGAGACTGAAGGTTGCCAACCAATCACTCAAAACCAGATCCTGAAAAATAACCCACTACTAATTGTTACCTAAGAACTGCAGTCTCTAATTTATTAAAAACTTAGTAAAAGATCATAAGATACATTTTTATTCTTTTTAAATTCTGGTCTTCATCACCTTTTTGTAAGCACTATCAGAGTAAGTAGACTGTACAGAACATACCAGTAAAACAGTGGTTCCCAACCTGGTATTCATATACTTCTGGGGACACTAAACAGGACCTTTAGGGGTACTTGAAAAAGAATGGCATAATGGTAGAAAAAGGCAGGTCATTCTCTAGAATGCCTTGCAAGACAGGAATGCCTTGCAAGGACCAGCAAGGCAGGTAGCTAGTTGGCTGTGAAAGCCCCACCAATAGCTAGTTTTTGGTCATCAATTCATGTACGAACCAGTGATTGAAAACCAGCACAGTAAAAAAGCTGAAATGTAATATGGAAAGTGATCAATCACCCAGAATGTCTCAGCACACTTCTGGTGCAAAACAGTACAAAGGCAGAGTCTTCTGTTCTTCAAACAGATAAAAGGTTAACCAATTGCTTCTAAGGAGCTGTGCCTGCCTGCTGCTTGAGAAACTTGTCCCCTGTCTGCCCTTGAGAAAGGAAACTTTTCAGAGTTGAAAGGCTTTGCCCTCTGACTGACCCTGAGATAAGGCCTCATCAAAGCGATTTACATGGCAAAAGAAACTAAACTGGTTCCTTCCCCCTAAGGGACACACAAAATAAAAAGACTCAAAGGGGCACCAGAAAGAAACACTATGCTGGGATGACTAGAGACACTTGTTCTTCCTCTGCTAGATACAGCAATACATTGCACTTTTGTCTGGTTAAGGATCAGACCATGGACAAAATTTAAAAGTGGATGAATGTCACAGCATAACTTCATTTAGCTTGCAAATTTATTTTGGCCAGCAAGAAATGAAAATAACTAACATATGCAAATAAGTACAAAACCTAAATAAACAGAAATAAAAGAAAAACCTGAATGTTGCCAAATGTCAGGAAAGGTTGGATGAAATGGGACAAAAGAGGAAAGCATGTGGATAAAATGTGATTATAACTGAAAATGGCTGAAAGAGCAAAGTGATGAAACTCAAGTGGTTTAAAGTCAAGGTACTGCCATATAAACATAAGAGTGTCACTACTATAAAAAGTGGTTCTTTGTCCAGTTAGCAGGTGGGATAGAGAACTTGGAGGATTGTATCCTAAGTACAGTATTGTGAAACAATTTATGTGGGCTTAAGGGAGAAGATGTCACTGATCCTTTCCTCTGCAATCTCCCATACCACCCTGTTCCAGAGTGTCCACCAGGCATTCAGAAACAAGTTTTCAAGGATTACAGCAGAAGCATCACTAGGGTTTGCTTCACCTGGTGTGAGAGCTCACTGTGTAAACCCCATGATGGACCTCCTCCTGTACCAGACCATACAGAATAAATTACAATATCATACACAAAATCTAAATGCAGTGGCATCCTTAGGGTTGGGGTAACCTCCATTAATTTTATTTATCTTACTACAGAACAGTACAGGTCACCAACAAATCAGTAACCAACAAAAAACCAGTGGGCAACTGGATGACACACAACCGAATATGAGTTCTAGTATGAGGGCTGATCCATGGAAATGAGAGCTGACTCATACTAACATTTTATTGGTTCCTTGCTGTCATAACATCACCTCATTGGTTCTTGGAACAATCAGTCTCATTGGTCAGATTTGAGTTTTAAAAATCCACTTTTTATTACATAAAGCAATTGTGTTTTCGTTTCCTGGTTATTTGACTATACCATTTGATAGAATTACAGATATTTCAGCATGGTTTATTTCTTTGTATTCTGCATTAAATTAAGCATTGAATGATATATAATATAATAGTATTATTCAAAAATACCAAGATGATCACAATTTTGGTCACTATCACCCCCCCCCCCAGTATGTCCCCTGGTGCGATCAGCATTCCCTAGCAACGCCACTGGATTACAGGAAGGTACAGAGCAAGTTAGCAAAAACTGTAACCCCCTCCTGTATGCACACAAATTTGCAGAACCACAACTCAGGATAAAACCCATAGTGGTTTCATCCAATTGTGGTAGTATATGCTATCAAATCAGGGCTTTGATAATGAATTTGCAAAAGCTGAGATTGTTCCCTTCTTTTAACTAGTTTCAACATCCATCCTGAACTATACTTAAGTTTCTCTAATATCAAACTATTCTTAAGTATATCCAGTATCAAATCCTAGATAACTTAGCAGCAAGAGACACTGAAAATAATTATCTGGAAGAAGTTATACCTTTAAGATGAGTCAATTTGGAATCTAAAGTACCCTAGCATATCTAGAAAATTTTGAGTGGGTACTTGTTACTCTACAGAAAAAAATTCTAAAGAACAAACTTTCTTTAGGTAAAGCATGGCAAAGGGAAAAAAAATTACTGCAGGATCATGGGATGTCAGTAAGGGATATGGAGAAGGTCAACTGAGAATATCTTAAGATCTTTACTCAACCTCTGGTAAGACCAGACTGATCTGGATTGTTACTGTGAAGAACAGTAAAACTCAACTCTATTTACCATTTATGACAGAAATACTAAAATTTATGTTGGACATCTACTCTATTCTCTATTTCTACAGAGGTTTAAAAAAAAATTTTTTAAGCATATTTATACACTACTTTTCAACACAATGTTATGAAATTAAAGGCATAACACTGTTCCCTGTCCCTCAAAACCTAAAAGAGATACATGTGGATGGAGGGGGAAATAGAGGAAGAATATGCCAGTATTTGATGTGTATATACTTAGGTTTAGTTAGTTAGGGTATCACCCTGATGGAAACAGCCACAAGATGACACAGCTTGGGAATGGGTTGGCTCTTGCCAGACTAACGGTTAAGGCCTTGGTGTCATGAACCAGTCACACTGTGTCTGCAATGATTTAAGACAAGTTGTTTGGTTTACCTTAATAACCAGCATATCAATAACTCTGGGGTCTGTCACATGGGCATTCTTCATGAACATCTCCCGTACTTTGTCACGTCCCTGTTTTACTGAGATGTCCAGCTGGAAAATGTGTACTAGATTAGGAGCAAAATAATAGGTGAGAAAATGGATGTTAGGACCTGTTCATGTAGTTGCTCTTTAAAAAAAAAAAAAGAAGTCTAGTTGGCTGTTTGCAAGATTATGGGAAGTAAGCAAGAGACAACTGGTAAGCAACTAGTTGTAACATCTGTAAATAGCAGGAGCTCTAACCTATAGCACACACATTTTTTTTCCTAGCTTTGATACTATGTAACCCACAAGATTCTTACCCATTCTGCACAAGAGCTCTGCAAAAGCCACAGTACTGATGCTTTTCTTACCTCATTAGGTGAGACCATCACCCCACTGGGCAGTGGTTTTTAAACTGGGATGTCGGGATGCCCCAGCCTGAAGGCCCTGCCCTCTTTCCCCTTAAGGGGCGGGGGCAGGGAGGAGGCAACGATGCGATCCCCAGGATTGTGCCGCTCAGGAGGGCTGCAGGGAGCCAGTCCCTGCAGCAGCCTGTCCAGGGTACTGGGAGCCCTGTGCGAGCGCCTGCGGGGCTCCCCAGCTTGTCAGAAGTGGAAGTGGAGTGATGGCGCTCTGCCTCCGCAAAACCAGAAGAGAGGACCCAAGAGAGGTCTGCGAGCCCCATCCTGTGCGTGTCTGCGCAGAAGCAAGTCCCATTAGAATCCATGGGGCCGGTGGCGTAGCTGGAGGGGGGCGAAGCACCCAGGGCGGGCAAGCGGCCCCTCCCTTCGGAGCCATTCCCGGCGGGGGGAGCAAAACAGAGCCGCACGGCTCCGAAGGGAGGGGCCGCTTGCCCGCCCTGGGTGCTTCGCCCCCCTCCAGCTACGCCACCGAATTGAGGCTTACTCCCAGGGAAGCGTGAACAGGATGGCAGCCTCAGAGCCCCGTCCGGGGGGGCGTGCCCCCCCGCAGAGCCCAGGAGGACACCGCCCCCCCGCAGAGCCCCGCCCCGAGCAGCAGCCCCCTTGAGGCGACCTTGGAGCGGCGGCCGCGCGCCCTCACCCGTGTTGGGGATCTCTCGGTACCAGGCCCTGTACAGCTCCCGCACGCGCCGCTTGGCCTCGGCCAGGCTCCGGCTGAAGATGGGCTTCACCGCCGCCCCCGCAGCAGCTGCCGCCGCCACCTTCCCCGCTCCGGCCGCCGCCATTTTGCAATGCGACCCTCGAGCGCCCCTGTCACCGTCCCTCCTGCTTTCCTCCCATTGGCTCAGGGACACGTCACTCCGTGGAGGCGCGCTCGCCATTGGCTACCGCGAGAGGCTGTGATTGGATGAAGAGGCTGTGGGTGGGCGCTGGGGCTCCGCCGCGGGGAGCACGAAGTAGTGTGCTCAGGGCGTGCCGCGGGCAGGGCGCGAGGGCTGCGGCTTTGCGGGCGGTGTCGCGGGGGCGCGCGCCCTGCGTGGGGACTGGAGTGAGGGGCCACACGGGAGGCTGCGCGAGCCTTGCCTCTGGCAGCGGGCGGGCCATGGGAGGCTCCAGCCAGCGCGGCGCGGCGGAGGAAGGGCCGGCCAGGTCCCGCCCAGGTGGGCGAGCAGGCTACTTGGAAGCGCGCCGCCTCTGCGGCTGCCTGTGGCTCCGGCTCTCACGCTGAGGCTGGGAGGAGGCACGGAGCTCCTCTCGGCTCTGGTCTGCCCGGGCTGAAGGTAGGGACGCGCGGCGGCAGGTGGGCAGAGGCAGAGCCGGAGTCTTCGGCAGAGGCAGGTGGGGGAAAGCCTCCCCGCGCGAGTCCTTTGGAATGTGCTGCTACCATATGAAGCACCCAAACCCCTCAACGCACGTGCAGAGTGAGGAGGGAGGGACAGAGAGCAGAGCCTGTGGGTTGGGGGTGCTTGGGTACTTTCCACAGCGGTGGCCCTTTTCAAAGGACTCGGTGGGGAGGCTCTGCCTCCACACCCACCACAAGCACCTGTGGGAGCCTCCTGTGCAGGCACAGCCTTGTGACAGGACCCAAGTTTCCCCCAGTGCAAGCAGGGACAAAACACTGAACTAAACCTCTTCCAGTCACTACAAAAAGCAGAGAAGGAGGGCTAATTAACTTCTGACCCCCAACATGGAGGTTATTCCATAAATAGCAAGCTGCTTCAATTAAGGCCCTTCTCTTGTGGACATCTGCTGAATGAAGGCCATATGGGGCAGATGATTTAGGACAGGGGGGTTCAGAAAGTACGTGTGTCCAGGCCCTGTAGCGCTTTGAAGGCAAGTCACAGCCCCTTGAATTGGATCTGGAGTCTGGCAGGCACAAGTGGAGTTGCCTCAATACTGTCCAAATGTGCTTTTACATTTTTGAGTATCTGTCAAAGAGGAGCAACAACATTCTACACCAGTTGCAGCCTGCTGGTTGTCTTCAAGGGCAGCTCCATGTATTGCACATTACAGTATGCAGTCCTGCATGTTACCATACTTCATTGCCAAGAATTCGTAGCCTGCTTTCTAGCCCAAATGTATCTAGAAGCTACTGCTTCCTGCTATCTGGAAGAGAGGCAAGATTCAGAAGTTGGGGGACCCACACCTCTAAGGCCCAGACCAAATCTGCCAAAGGCCATATAGAAACAGGCATTTGCCACAGAATATCCATATTTGAAAAACCTGCATGGATTTCTATATTTGCGAGATACATATGACTTTCCTGCTGTGGAATATCCAAGTCCCGTTTTGGTACCCAAGACTGGTAAAGCCCTCCTTGGCCAACACTTGTTTTTTTTAGCTGTAAGGGGCAGCAGAGAGAGAGAACTGAAAGTAAGAACATAAGAACAGCCCCACTGGATCAGGCCATAGGCCCATCTAGTCCAGCTTCCTGTATCTCACAGCGGCCCACCAAATGCCCCAGGGAGCACACCAGATAACAAGAGACCTCATCCTGGTGCCCTCCCCTACATCTGGCATTCTGACTTAACCCATTTCTAAAATCAGGAGGTTCTGCATACACATCATGGCTTGTACCCCATAATGGATTTTTCCTCCAGAAACTTGTCCAATCCCCTTTTAAAGGCGTCTAGGCTAGACGCCAGCACCACATCCTGTGGCAAGGAGTTCCACAGACCGACCACACGCTGAGTAAAGAAATATTTTCTTTTGTCTGTCCTAACCCGCCCAACACTCAATTTTAGTGGATGTCCCCTGGTTCTGGTATAATGTGAGAGTGTAAAGAGCATCTCCCTATCCACTCTGTCCATTCCCTGCATAATTTTGTATGTCTCAATCATGTCCCCCCTCAAGCGTCTCTTTTCTAGGCTGAAGAGGCCCAAACGCAGTAGCCTTTCCTCATAAGGAAGGTGCCCCAGCCCCATAATCATCTTAGTCGCTCTCTTTTGCATCTTTTCCATTTCCACTATGTCTTTTTTGAGATGCGGCGACCAGAACTGGACACAATACTCCAGGTGTGGCCTTACCATCGATTTGTACAACAGCATTATAATACTAGCCGTTTTGTTCTCAATACCCTTCCTAATGATCCCAAGCATAGAATTGGCCTTCTTCACTGCCGCCGCACATTGGGTCGACACTTTCATCGACCTGTCCACCACCACCCCAAGATCTCTCTCCTGATCTGTCACAGACAGCTCAGAACCCATCAGCCTATATCTAAAGTTTTGATTTTTTGCCCCAATGTGCATGACTTTACACTTACTGACATTGAAGCGCATCTGCCATTTTGCTGCCCATTCTGCCAGTCTGGAGAGATCCTTCTGGAGCTCCTCACAATCACAAAAAAAGTAGCTTCTGTTTGCTCTTTTGCACTGTGATTATGGTTAGGATGAAGGGGAGATAAGGAGGGGGAAGCCCCTCTTCAGGAGATCCAGCAGAGGAGTGAGCTTAGAGCAAGGCTAATCCTGGGATCTCTGGCATTGAGTCCAGTGGGCCTACTTCCAGGAAAGCTTGTGTAGGATGTTGTGGGTGGGGAGAGGCCACAATGGGAACGTTCTTTTCCCAGGCAGGCAGTGGTACCTCTCCTACTGACTCAATTACACAATCTGTTCATGCCTGTGAATACCTGTGATGCAATCCTGTGTATCCTGTGAATACTACTGTGTTCAATAGTCTTTAATCAAAGGAAAATGTGTTTAGGCACTGTTCAGTGTGAAGGGGGTTGCTGCTGTCCTGATCCAATCCCCTTCTAACTTGCCTCTTAGCTGTCCCAAAGGTAACAGTGGAGGCTTCCTTTCCCCTCCCCCATTCCAACCAGGTCCACAGGATAGGAGTGAGGCATGATACTTTTTTCTTCTAGCAGAGAAAGAGGCCTTCTCACACAATTCTATGCATGCCTATCAGAAATCCAGTTTTGTTCATTGGGGCTTACAACAGGAAAGTGTGTACAAATACACATTTGTTGGAAGTTGAGATCTCTTTGCAGTTCTGAGTATTCCTATGCCTGTGTTGGGCCATGATCCTGTGCCCACTTGCTTGGAAGCCCCGTAAGCAGTGACCTGAAGCTTGCTCTTGCGTGAGCAGGTCAGCTCTCTGTGCCCTCTGGTGCAGAAAACAAACACATGAATCCTACTGTCACTGGCAAGAGCTTGTGTTGAGGAGGGAGTAGCTCCTTATCTGGTTATCCAGCGGAATGCAGCTCCAAGGATACAGCCCACAATGTAGAGAGTACACAGACACAAGGAAATCCATCACCATTTTAGTCTGTATTTACAAATTTACAATAATACCAGCAGCAAAACAAAGCAGAGACAGCAAAACATACAACACACATGACCACCAAGGACCCATGCATGAGGGCTCTCAAGTCTCTTATAAAGCTCTGTGCACAAATCAGGATGGGTGGTGTCTCCTCCTGCCACACCCTGTCTCACGATGCATGCCTCATCAGCTGGCTCACTCTACACCTGAGTCCTGGTGACTCAGCATACATTAGGCCCTACCTTATTCATTCCTGCAGATTTAACCTGGGTTATGTTCTAACCCTGACAGCTTGTTCTGCCAAGCTCCTGTTCTGAGCTTTGCCTAGAGATCCTATGCCCACTTTAAGGCTAAGTAGTTCCCCCTGTGAGAATGTGGGGATGTGTGCTGTGGGATGGGGGGCTGGACTGGATGGACCTGTGGCCTGATCCAGCAGGGCTGTTCTTATGTTCTTACCAGTCTAACTCATCCTCCAAGATGTAGTGTACTGTCACTGCAGTTTCTTACAAACCCCTGAAAACCTTCACATTCAGGAAGAAGGAGTGAATGAAATGGTTGTAAGGAAAGGGAGGGAGATCTGCAGACATAATTTATATTATGTCTTTGTATTATAAATATGTAGTTTTGACTGCATAGTATTCTGAATACTTACGACTGTACTTGTTGCAAGAGGCGACTAAACAGCCACCGGGCAGATGGGACTTGTTAGCCTGGGGGATTTGCTGCATGGGAAACAGTCTATCCTCCATATCTACTTTACCCAGGCTTTGCGCACTGGAGAGGACACTCTGTTCCAGAACTACCATTCAGAGCGCAATACCATAGTCTTCTGAGACTGAAGGATGCCAACAAAAAAAAAGTTCCCCCAGCTGGACTGCAGCTAGATCTGCCCTACCAGCAGGAAGGAGACCAGTAGGAGGCTTGCCTGTAAGTCTGTAGGGTCCCAGCTCTCCAAGCAGGCAGTCCTTCCAGCTAATCAGCAGCACCTCTGCTTTCTACCACTCAGCAGTCTGTTTGAATAGTCCCCTTAGTTAGTGAGCCAGATAACACAAGCTTACAAAACTGAGGGTCAGAAAAGTTTTGCACTGACCCTCCCCCCTGAGGGCTGTGTAGTCTATTGCCCCTAGAAGTAATTAATTGGCCATAAACCCATCCAGCCACTTAACACTCTCAGGCTTCTCCAGTTTCAGTTACCAATTGTTCTCTAACCCTAAGAGCTTTCAGTCCTGGTAGTCAGGCCAATTTGGTAAACCCCCTGAAACTGTGCTTCAGCCTGAGCCCCCCTGACTCAGCTTGAACCTAGGAACAGGTTCCTGTTACTGGGTCTCCAGGTTCCAACTCAATCACTCTGGATTAGCTCCTACAACCAAGTTCCCTTGTTCCATCAGTCCCAATAATCCAGTCAGTTATAATAGATAGGATTTACTGAATATAGATTTAAAGAATAGTTATACAGAGCACTGCATCAGTCATAGATTTCAGAATTTAGGATAGAACATACCAATACAATACTCAGCACTAATAAAACAATAAAAAGCTAACTCCTATCACTCACCAAAGTGTTACACTTCCAGAGTCCAGTCTAACCCATCCCTGCTGCAGTCAAGGGGGGGTCCATCTTGTCAGAATAGACAAAGCTGGAACAGAGGAAAGCTCTTTCCCTTCACCTTTATAGATCTCCTGACCCCTCCACCAATCAGAACTTTGATTCAGCAGAACATTCTAGGGGTGGAGTGCCACAAGCCTCCTTGCTCATGGTGGACACCCCCTCCCAACTTGAGAAGTTCACAGCTGTATCTTGTTTATCAAGTTGGCCTTGGATCCAATTTAGTAGCTTTGTACCCTGAGGGCTCTTCGAGGAGGCCTCCTCCACAGTTCTCTCAGATCTGGAATGAACTAATTAGAAGTTGGTTACAGCTGGGCCTTGTAACTCAGGCCTAGCAACATGCCTACAAGCAGAACTTTCCTTATTCTGATGTTACCTGATCACCAATATTCACTTTTCTGTCATAAATTTCTCCCAAAATTGATGGTGGTTTGATATGAATTTGGGGTGCCAATTCCAAAAATGGCATCTGTTTTGTCCTATCACATCTAGTTTTGGAGATACAGTATAGCTTCATTAGTGAATGGTTCAAGCAGCTTCCTCATGAGGAAGCCGTGGTATAGGCTTCCTCATAAGGAAGCTGCTTGAACCATTCACTAAAGGGGCTATGCCATGTCTCCAAAACTGGATGTGATAATGCAAAATGGATGCCATTTTTGGAATCAGCACCCCAAATATACCCAGGAATTGGTGTAACATTTAAGGAAGCAAAATGTATGTTGGCCTGTGTAATCGGTCCAAAAGTCCAGCATATCATTAGCCAGTCCGTTGGTTTGTTAGCAGAGTCGTGGGTCCGTGAGTCAGTAAATCAGAAGTTCAGTCCAAAACGCAGAGCTGCAAGTCATTCCATGAGTTAGTAGTCCAGTAGGCCAGTTAGCCACAAAGTCAGTCCCTTCAGTCAGCAAGCAAGTCTCCTTTCCGTCCTCCACTCTCTCTCCACTACAACCCACAAACCCTTCCTCTATCAGGTGCTGTTACAAAAAGGGTTGTTTTGTTTAGGGGGGAATTATTACGCTACCCTTATTGGAACCTCAGGATCGCAGGCTGGATAACAAGACTGCTTAATGCAGAGAAATTCCCTTTTAGCTTAAAGAGGAGACTGGGAAAAAGATAACTTTTAATAAAAGATTATAGTTTTATTACAAAAGCACAAAGGTAAACATAATGCACATGGAAAAAGTGGTAAGTATATGTTCCCTGGTCCTAGTACTTGAATGCAGGGTACCTAGCTTTCATGGTGGTTATGTATGGAGAGTATTTGGTGCATCCGAGGAAATTAGAAAAAGGAAAGGTTGTAGGGAAGGATTTTAGGGGTCCCTGGTCTGCCAAACCCAGTTGCTGACTAAAGATGGGGAGAAAAAAGGGGGAGAAGGAGAGCAGTCCTGTAGAGCAGTTGGATGGGGGGGAGTCCTGTGTGGAGGACCCTCTGACACAACACAAATGTGTTGTGTCCTTGGAGGGGGAGCCAGAGAGAGAGAGAGAGCATGTGGCAGAAGCCCTCTTTTTAAAAGGGGTTTGCACCCTTACTACCACCAGCAGGGTGTTTGGAGTCAGGATGTCCCTTATCAGCAAAATTCAATGGGGTCTAATGGCTGGCTTCCTAGTTGGGGGAACTCAAACAATACCCTAAATGGGCAACCCAGGAAGGCAGTTCAAATTTTGCATACGGTACTTAAGCAGTGATTGAGTTAAAACAATACAATGAATAGGAGACACTTAAACAAAGATTTACTATGCCAGACTTCTTCCTAGGGAGGTGAATTTTGTAACCATGAGCTTGTGACTTGACCAGAGTTTTTTGAAAAAGTGTGCTGGGAGAAGTGTGGTCCACATGATGTTTTAGTAACATAACCAGATATAAAATCACAACTAAGGAAAAAGGGATTTTCATGTAACAGTGCTCCTTTTATGCCTGAGGCCCTCATTGCTTCTAGGGGCTGCAGCTGTGCAGCACAGTCTGCTCAAAGCCCAGGCCTTAAACCTTAAAGGGGCCACTGCTGATACCACGTGCTATCTCCTCGCCCAGTCTTCTTTGATTCCAATGCAGAGCAGGCTGTTTATTACCCTCAGAAGGGCAAATCCTCAGGGGAAGCTCCCACCCTTTTTGACTGGCAAGTGCTGCTAATATATATGCAGGCATAGGAAGTCTGCTGAAGCATGATTAGCAGCTTTGGAGGAGGAACCTACACACCTTTTTTTAAATACAAAGAATGCCCCAGATTGCAGTGATCAGTTGGTGGAAAATTCCTTGTGGGGTGACTCTCTTAGATGCCACTCAGTAAAGCATTTTCCTGGAATAGCAGCACATTGGTGCAAGTCTAACATGGGCTGGCAATATCCTCCTAAGGTTTTATGCAGTTATTCTTTAAAGGCTATAGTAAAGCAGGGTCTCTGAGAGGAATTTTATCAGGGGGTACAAAGTTTCTCTTGGCTCCCTTCCCAGAGGGGGGGAGGGGATAAAACAGCAAGGGAGGCTGGGGAGGAGGCAAAACAGAACAGTGAGAGGGTGGTGACAGCCAGAAAGTCTTTGGAGCCCAGGTCTACTGGGCTTTCTAATGCAGAATCCAGGTCTACCTGCCTGCACAGTATCAGCAGCTAGGTACAGTCATATGGAAAATCAAACACACTACTCAGGGCTAAATCCTATCCAGTTTTCCAGTGCCAGTGCAGCCATGCCAATGGGGTAGGTGCTACATCCTGTGGTGGGAGGGCAATCATGGATGCCTCCTCCAAGTTAGGCAATATCTGTTCTTTTCCCTCAAGGCTGCATTTCAACTACACTGGCAGTTGAAAGTTGGATAGGATTGGGCCCTCAGTCTCTCTAAAAGCTTTTAAATAGAGAAAATCATTGTGCAAAATTAGCATAATCATATTTAGGATCATACTTGAATAGAAAGTGTCCTGTTTACACCCAAACATACTACAGGTTGAGCCTCATTATTTGCATGGGTTCCAGTCCTAGCACTCAGGTTTGGATGGCAAAAAAAGCAAATTCATTCAAAAAACCATGTTCCCTTGCTCCAGTGATTTAAAAACAGCCTTGCTGACCTTTGTGATGTAAAATAAGAGTCTTTAAGAAGACAATCATCAATCAGTCCTCTAAGGGCTTAGAGAGGCGCTTCAGGGGGAAGGGAGGGGTCAGCTGGAGAGAGGATTGATGAATTGTCAGCCACCTGCCTTCTCTCTCTCTCTCTCCTTAAGGAGGCTATTGTTAAAGGACTGTTCAGTTTTTTAAACTGATTTTAAAGGGATGCATTTTTCCCCTTCTCCAGGAATCAGCACATTCCTTCCCATTTGCAGTGGCCATTCCTGTTGAGTCAAATCAAGTCAAAAATCTGTGTATAAATAGGCTGGACCTGTACTTCAGTAGCTGTAGTCCTGCAGCTGTCTCCCTAAGCTCCTATACATTTCTTCATGGCAAGTGGATCTACAAGACAAAGTTTTACTGTACCAGTTTCCTCCCAGATTTGACACTGTGTTAAGGAGAGTCATGTGTGCGTTCCTCAGCCTGGTATCTATGGCTTGTGGTGACAGCCACTACCATGCGCCTACAGTGGTGCCCCAGCATCCCACATGGGCCATAAGACCAAGTGAAATTGAAAAATGTAAGATCCTGGGAAATTTATGGTCCTCTCCTTTGGCTCCTGGACCTGGGTACAAATTACCCCCTTTAACCCCCCCCCCATGAGTCCTGTAGTAAAGCACACCTTGATGTAACTCTGTATTTGATAGTAAATCATGTTTCTACAGTGACATCTTAAAAGAAAATAGAAGAAAGGAGAATTTTAAAGCAAAGTAGGTGCTGGAGCAAGTCTGATGAGAAGAGACAAAGATGAATCTAATGGATGTGATGCCAACTTCCATCTCATGGCTGTGGGCCAGGGTCTCACCTGGCTGGAAAAATCTCCCAACACAAGTCCTTTCTCTCCTACTGCTTGCTCTGCTGGTTGATTACATGAAGCGCAGAAGATACCCTCCAGGACCTGCCCCTCTACCTTTCATTGGGAACTTGTTGCTTATGGATATGAAGAATCCACATCATACTTTCCAACAAGTAAGTACCACCTGGATGCATTCAAAGGCACAGTGTGTTATGGTCACCTTTGCCAATTTGATGCCTGGAGAAACTCTTATAACTGTAACTCCTGTAACTTTAGGAGTTGCATAGAAGTAAATTTCACCGGAGGAGGAGGAGGTTCTCCTGTCGTGGAACTGCAGTATAGTGTTGCGGGAAACCTGAGGAAAATTATGGTTGCTAGCAACTTCTACAGGTATAGGAGCCTAATGAACAAAGGTGGGATTGTATGTGGATGAACTGGTGACAGCTTGCTCACTAAGGCTTCCTTGTTTAAGGGCTGGGAACAGGTATGTGTGTAGTTTGTTAATTTAGTCTGTAATCCTATGCAACTTTCCTGGAAGTAGGCCCATTAAACACAGTAGGATTCACTTCTGAGTAGTCATGCCTAGGATTGTGCTGTAAGACTCAGAAGTTACCAAATGCTGGGTAGTTATAAACCAGAGTGTAGAGAAACTGCTGATGGATAAATTACACTTTGTATGGCAACTGATTTGCTGCTTCAGTGCGTGCCTTCTAGTGGACATCTCTGACTTTGAAGGGAAGGGAAACTCAGGGTGGTATACATTATTCCTCCTTTTGTCCTCTCAACAACTGTGAGTAGGTGAGTCTGAGAGATAGTGACGGCTCAAGGTGTCCCAGGAAGCTCCATGGTTGAGCAGGGCTTTGAACCTGAATCTTTGAGATCTAAGTGCAATTCCTGAACAACTATACCATCCTGTGTCTTATGCATGCTGGTTAGTGATTGTGGAAAATTGGTGCAAAGGAGCCTTGCAAGTGGCCTTACAAGGGGTGAACTTGCAATTGAAAGCTCATCATTGCACCCAAGCCATAGAAAAAAAGAAAGAATCTCATGGGTAGGGATTTTGTGACCACCCTGTACTTTAGTCTGTGAACACTAACTATGAGGTGCTACTCCCCTTGGTCAGTCTGCCTTCTCCAGGTACCTTCCCTGATACTTACTAGCAATGGCGCTCTCTAGTTTCCTCCACATGTTTGTATCTCACTTTTGTCACAAGCAGCTAAAATAACTGCTCTATTGTTCCTCCTTGGGTAAGGCATTCCTTAGGTGAAGTGCCACCACTGTAAAGACCTCATCTCTAATCCCCACAAAATGAATCTCTGTGGAAACAATGGATGGTGTAAGCAGAAATTTAATATGAGAGTTTATGCTATTAACTGAGCTTGGAAATCTTGGTAATTATAATTAGTTGATGATGAATTTCTGTTATTTAAACCAGAACACTACCTCAATTTCCTTATTGTTGCTTATTAAACTCTCAGTTGTCACTGTTGAAAGTGAACTTTGGATAGAATCTTTGTTTTTAGGTATAAAACTTCTGGCATTTAAAAAAAATTCTTTTGAAGAAGAGTGCTGAGCTTGAAATGTCTCTAAAAATTTTCCAGAACATACTGCTGCACCATTTGTCAGTTCTGTTTAGTTAAACGTCTCCTCTAGCAACAGTTTTCCTTCATAAAATGTCTCCTCTAACAACAAATTGAGTTTTCTTTATTTAATTTAATTTTTTTCTTTTATAGCTGGCAAAAAAGTTTGGAAAAGTGATGTCAGTGCAGATTGGATGGAAGAATTATGTTGTGCTGAACGGTTCCAAGATGTCAAAGTTGCTGCTAGAGAAAGCTGAGGACTTTGCTGACCGCCCACCAGTTCCGCTTTTGAAACTAGTAGGGCGTACAAGAAATTCTGGAGGTAAGTGTTGCTCATCCACTGGTAGGTGGATGTAACAGTACAGAGTAGAAATAGAACTCGAAAAGATCCCCTTTGATCAGGCCAAAGACCCATCTAGTCCAGCTTTCTGTATCTCACAATGGCCCAGCAGATGTCTCAGGGAGCACACAAGACAACAAGAGACCTACATCCTGGTGCCACTCCCTTGTATCCGGCATTTTAGGCCAAAGTGAATTGTGATGGGGCCTGATCTGGTCTTTAATCCCGTTCATAGCAAAGTTATTGTACTGTGGATATTGTCTGTTAGTGGATACTGCAAAGATCTCAACAAAAATGCTTCTGTGTAGATCAGGAGTGGCCATTGCTTCAACTTTAGGCCTCCTGAACCTTTAGCAATTGTATAGAGCAGGAAATTTCAGCAGGTGCAGCTTGTCATCTGATATAGGCCTAAAATTGAAAGGTTGCCCAGTGCTGATGTAGGTAGAGTACTGTCAATAGCCCAGTGGTTCTCAAACTGGAGTGTCACAGCGCCCCAGCCAGAGAGCCCTGGCCTCTGCACCCTTAAGGGGCGGGGTGGCACTGACACAGCCCCCAGAATCGTGTCACTGTCAAGGTGTGCAGGGGCTTGCTTCCTCTCACCAGAGGCTGGAGCAGACTCCTGGGGGTGTGGGGAGCCCTGCACCAGTCTTTGCAGGGCCCCTGAAGCGCACAGACACTCAAAATAATGATTGCAACCCACTTCCGATTTTCGATGGTGAAACCAGAAGTGGGTCATGATTGTTAATTTCACAGTTTGCGCACTTCGGGAGGCCCTGGGGAGGCAGGGCTCCCTGCACCCACAGGAATCTGCTCCAGCCTCTGGTAAGTGGAAGCAAGCCCCTTCGTGCCTTAACAGCAACACAGTTCTGGTGATCGCATCGCTCCCCCGCAAGAACTTACAGCAGGGCTCAGACTCCCTGACAGTTTGCGAACTGCTACCATAGCCCTATATCAGTTTTGGTTAAGGAGGAGACTTTAGTCATCACAAAGGAGACCTACATGTTCTCTCTGCTTTCTTGCTGGTCTGCGCACAGAAAGGATACCAATTAGGAAGTGGAATGCAAGTCAGGGAAGAGGGAAACCAAAACAGCACACAGAGCAAGTATGCAGAAGGGCAGTGGTTCTCAAATTCTCACGTGGAGTTTGAGAAGCACCAAGTCTTTGTGGGGGCAGGGGGAAGGCAGCGACACGACCCCCAGGATCGCGTTGCTGCCGGGCTCTCAGAGGCTTTAAAAAAACTTGTCTCTGCTTGCAGCAGTCATCTGCAGGTGCGGAGAGCGGAACTGTCTGTAGAGCTCCCTGCATCTCGGAATGTTAGAAAAATGCGATCACGACTCACTTCCAGGTTGCGATTGCTGCCTGCCCCTTAAGGTGCTAGAGGCACTCACTCTTAAGCTGCTGTTTGAGAACCACTGCAGTAGAGTAAGGTTGGCACTCAAGGTTTTAAAGAGACACAGCAGACGCCTGCGGCAAGAAACACAGACATTGGGGAGAAGAGACGGGGATATTTTAAACAGCAGGTGGGTCCCACAATGAAATTCATGCCAAATGCAGTTTCTCTTACCTAGTGGTGTGCTGACCTTTGTTCCTTTCAGTTACTGAATTGAAAAAGAAAGAGGGAAAACAGAAAAAGGGAAGTATGGAAGAGAGTGGTGAGCTAGAGGGTGCGGAGCAGAAGTGGAAGTGTGGAGGAGAGCAGTGTGGTAGGCTAGAGCATCACCAGCATTTGAGCCCAGGACTCCTCTGCACTTCGTCTTTCACCTCACCTCTCTTCCTTTTCCAATCCAAGATACAGGAACTGGAGGATCAGCAGTGGAATAGACAACAGAGTTGGGTACCCCACATCAGTCTGATGCCTAGGTGACCTTTTCCGCTGATATGATGGACAGGCTGACCTGTCTGGATCATGTTAGGTTGCAGGGACTGGATTAGAGTCTAATATATTTAACGGGCATTCTTATGCACCTTTCTTGCTCTCTCTGTTTTTAATCTTCCCAAGTTTTTCTCTTTTGTTCCATCTGTTTTTCCTCTCCACCATCATTCACCAAGTGACTTGT
Organism: Tiliqua scincoides; assembly: GCF_035046505.1. NCBI lineage: Eukaryota > Metazoa > Chordata > Lepidosauria > Squamata > Scincidae > Tiliqua > Tiliqua scincoides. The sequence continues at coordinate 59,209,614 of NC_089827.1, forward strand.
AAAGTGCTATGTAGAATCTTGCTAATGATAAGCTTGAAAATGTAATTGAAAATCCTTCCCTCCTGTCAGAAATTGATGTTTCTCTAGGAATCCAGATTCTCTCTCTTTAACCTTTATAGGCTTCTGTAGAAACAAAGCTTTGGGGGGAGGATCCCCCCTTTTAAAGTTTCAGATATTTGCAAACCTCTGGAGATTAGTGAGTACAAAGGAACAATCTTTGTCTTGGTTACATTCCTACTGGCATGGAGTGGGAATTTAGAAATATATTGATAGATCAAGGTGCTTGTGTTTTTCTTGTAGGTCACAAATGACTAGAAATGATACATGTAGATCAAGGGTGACCAAACATTTTGGCAGGAGGGTCACATCATTTCTCTGACACTGTGTCGGGGGCCAGGAAAAAAGAATTAATTTACATTTAAAATTTGAATAAATTTACATAAATGAATATATTAGAGATGGAACTTATATGAATGAATGAATGAAGGTCTTGTAGCAGCTCAGGGCCTATAAAAGGCCTTGCACAAAGCAAAGCTGACCTTTCCTTGGCTGCTGCTGCATCACAGATATCAAACGGCAAGAGGTGGAGAGAACCCTTGTCCCACAGCTCACACAAGCGGTTGAACAGTCACCCTCACGCTGAGAGCAGCTGTGTTGGGCCAGCATGGGCTCCAGCAAGTCTCCAGAGGGCAAGAGGCTCATTGGAGACTGGGGGCTGCCTGCAGGCCAGATTGGGAGCCCTGGAGAGCCACAAGTGGTCCCTGGGCCAGGGTTTGGGCACCCCTGACCGAGCTAGTAAAATGGGCAATGACTATGGAGTGCCATGGATTTTGGTGGCTCTGCATGAGCCTTGCATTGCCAAGTCTGACCCTCAACGACCCTGGAGACATGCAGCAATGATGTTATCACAAAGTGCCTCAGAGAGATGATTGAGGCTCCTCAGCTGTGTGTGAGTGACTCTGACAAAAAAGGAGGGGGAGAAGAAACCAATAGAAAGCCAAAATAGCAGAAGGTGGACAAAAGAGGGTCAAGTTCTCCTTGAGGCACCCCTGAAGATAGAGGAAAGACCCCTGGAAGGAAACTGTGAAAGGAGGGACTCATTACATACACCCTGATTTACCCCAGGAGGGTTTCACCTACTGGAGATGGAGGCAAGACAGGCTCACGTATGGGAAGGCCCCCCCCCCTTTTGAAGGGTATCTTGCAAGAGGATGTGACAGCCTGCAGAAGAGGACCCTTGGGTACATCTGGCCAGCCAAGTAGTATGGTACTCTTATTACACTTGGAGCCACCTGACCATGCAGTTCCTCCATACAGCAAGATGGGAAGCAGGTTAACTCAAAGAAAGTGACTGCATAACAGTTATATAAGGTAAAGCAACCACTGTTTGTGTTGACCGCTGTTTGTGTATGGGATTTTGTTTTGTTGTTGCAATGCATCCATCAAACTCTCCTCCCTTAGCAAAGATTCATGGGTTCATGGATATAGATGCAGAGTTGCGAAGGCAACAGGACATTGGGAAGTTGTTGGCTGCCAAATGTCAACCATGTGAAGAGCAGTAATGTGGCCTGCAGTGCAAATTAGCATAGGCTGATCAAACATGGCAGCTGCTATGGGACATGAGAGCTTCTTTTTATTTTTTCAATGCAATATCCTCCCGTTCAGTGTAAAACCTTTTTGAAGCAGATTTTCAACAATAAAATCTCTAGACTACATCTAATGAGGTCTAGAATTTCCTGTCCTTAGCATAACAAAAGAAATATTAATAAAATCATGACATAATTTACTTTTTGCCTTGTTCCTGGGAGAAGAGGAGAGAACAAAGTATGATTCGATAGCATTCTCTTTCATATTTTTCAGGATTCTTCATGGCATCATACAGCAGTGGCTGGAAGCAGCAGCGAAGATTTCTTGTCTCCACTTTGAAGAACTTGGGCATGGGGAAGAAAACACTTGAAAAGAGAGTGTCTGAAGAAGCCGAATATTTGTGCTCCGAGTTCAAATCCAAAGAAGGTATATCTCATTCTGAGGGATATGGTGGGCTGGGTGTTGGATTGTATATAGAAGAGGTATGGACTTCATGGACATGGCAGTAGTAATAGAAGGTTAATCAAAATTTGTTTTGGGGCTGCACTTGAAAAGATGTGAACGATGAACACGAGTGGACGTGAGGTGATCCTTGAAAGCTTAGGGGGGACTGACTGCGAGATCTAAAACATGACCACCACGCTTCCTACTGTATGATTTTTAGGCATTGCAACAGGCCTAAGAACTTTCTATAAAGCTTCATATAGAATTGTACTGCTGCCTTCCAAATCATCATTTTTCTCATATCTGAAATGGATAAATGTCCAGATAGTTCATGAAACCAGAAAGCCTGCAAAGGAGATCATATTAAATTGAGCTGAATGCCAAAAAATGAGGACACAGTATGGAAAATCAAAGAGGCACATAGAAAAGAGCAAGGTATGAAAAGCATTAAAAACAAAAAGTTTCTACTGAGCATGGATGGGAGATAAAGTAGGTAAAAAGAAAATGGTAAGGAAGTGTGAGATCAGTAAGTAGAAAATTAGTTAGAACAGAAAAATTGCAACTTCACGATGAAGCAACATGAAAAGGAACTCACTGAATATTTGCAATAATACCTGCCTAAATGATCACCCCTGATTTGTTTCAGCTGTGTTGCACTCTTGACAGCTATACCAAAGGAAGCAGCTGCATTCTGGGGCTAATCAGGACTTGTTTCTTGCCAGATTAACCTTGTATTCTGTATTGCTGTTTCACACAGTGCTCAACTTTTCAAAATAGATCCCCTGTGTTATCAGAGTTATTACTGAATAAATAAATAAAAATGCTAGCATGTCCTGGCAATAGAACTAATGTATGGATAAGAAAATGAAGCAGAATCAAATAGCACACCAACACTGTGAATAGCAGGAGAAATAATATAAATTGTATGTGTCATGAGGCTATCAAGAAAATAATTTCCGCTTCAGATCATATTGTTACATCCCAGATTTGATTGCAGTGAGGCACCTTGTAGTCAGAATGGAAGAAAAATAACACTGGAGCAAAATATAATCAATTTTTGCAGTCATGTTGTGTTTGACTGGATTTTGTGTATATAGTCAGTCCTCATTATCCCTAGGGTTAGGTTCCTGGAAAACCTAGGGGATACTGAATTAGCAGGTACCAAATCATTGATACTTCAAATCATTGGCAAGAATGGGGTTAGGTTCCAGGGGACAGTCTTCACTGTACTCTCTATGAACGTTATGAGCCTAAATCTTACAATGAAGTCTGTGGGCTGAATGATAGCAAGGGCAGCACTCAGTATATCACATTGACTCTTTGTATGGAACAATTTGTAACTCTTAGCATATTAATATTTCTTCCTAACAACATTATACATATATAAAACATATTGCACTGTGTGTGAATGGCATCCAAGAGCTTGAACAGTTCTTCTTGGGCTTTATCCTGGGAGCCCAGAGAGAGCACAAACAGCTCCTATTGTGTTGCAGATGGCATTCAGTAGATAGCACACAGCCACTCCAAAGAGAGGCACCAAAAGTTTGCTAAGAGAGCAAACTTTTGCCCTGTGCAAGGCAGAGAAAATCTTGTTAGCTGTTGGAGCAATGCAGAGATCTACAAATAGAGCAAAAAAATAGTTTCCATAGTTTGGCAAATGGCATTCAACAGAAACACACACCGACTCCAAAAGAGAGAGGTTACCTTTTAGGAGTATGCTAGTATAACACTTGCTTAAAGAGAAGTTGGCTACATACATGATGACACACACCTAATCTCTTTGTTGTTGCATCTCTCTTCAGGCTCTCCATTTAAGCCACAAATGATCGTGAGCAATGCAACTGGCAATATTATGTGCATCCTAATATTTGGTGACCGCTTTGAATACAATGATGAGGCATTCCTGAAACTAATGCATTTAGCTGAGGACCTGGTGAAGGCAGTAAGCAGAAACATTCCCCAGGTACCTTCCTTGGAGAACAAACAACACATGAACGCCTCCCACCATCTGAGGTTTGGTGAGCAGGCATGTGAGATGGGGCTTTTTCAGTTCCCGCATCTCACCTATAGAACACCTGTCCAAAGGTGCCTTCCTGACCTGCTGTTAGCTGAGAAGTGTTGAAGTGCTTCATGTTCTTTGTTGAGGCTTGCCTCATTGACAGGGCCAGGTGAAGTCAGTTTGAATGGTGGATTGGAGGAGGCAGAAGCAGGTGCCCTGCGCATGACACATGCTTTCCCCCATCACTCCCACCCCTTCATTTACTTGATACACTCTAGGCTGCCACCACTCTACTTTCCTAGCTTCCTCTATTGTTCCTCAGGCTCTGTTATAGGCAGCAAAAGCAGGAAGCAGACGATGAGCAGTAGCAGCACCTTTAGGGGAAAAAAGGTGGGGATTGCTCATTATACCAACAACAGTGGCAGCAATGATTTGCACCTTCAGGTGTGTGGGGGGAACGGACGGACCAAGATTTCTATTTCATAAATGCTGCTACTTTAATACTATGTTCACATCTGTTTTGATGATGTAATGGTGTGTGTATTGAACCTTTATTAGGATTCTAGGAGAAGAAGTTTTTAAATGAGCTTATTTTAAATTTAAATTGATATAATATTCCAGCACAAAATTTAACTATTTCAACCTTGAGCGAAAAAGCAAAGAATGAGGATGAAGTTCAGACAAAGGGTTTACTTTTCTTCTCTGTGAAAAGGGAGCTTCTGGGGAATGTTTGTCAGAGCAAAATTTCATTTCCAATGAGATACTGATAAATGCTACTTTACGATGTACATTTTCTGATTGCAACTATGCCAGATGATGTCTCAAATATCCTGGTTGTCCTATATTCCGGGACCACATCAGAAACTTGGGAAACTCTATAATGAAATTGCTGCCATTCTAAGGGAGATTGTGAATGAACATAAGAACACCAGAGACCCCACCTTTGCAAGAGATTTCATAGATGGATTTCTGGAGGAGATGGAAAAGGTACAAAATGGTTTATGGACCAGTGTTGGCATTTGAACTATGCATGCCCAAAGGTATATGTAACTTTTCACTGTACAGTAATCACTTAGACCTTGTTAGCCGTGGTACATACACAATTCTCTCAGTCATGCAACTTTATTAAGCTGAATATTTCCATACTCTGAAAAGTGTGGAAATGCTTGGCAAATGACAGCCATTGTTACAACAGAGAGCGTTTTTCCTGCCCCATTATATTATACCCCTGCTAATTGGATAAGAGGCACTTTTTCAAGTGGGTGCTCCTCTTTTTAGCAAGGGGAGAGTAACTGGCCCACCTCACCCCAGCAGTGTCTTTTCTAGTGGCTGTCTGCTGGTGTTCTTTTTGCATCTTTTTAGATTGTGAGCCCTTTTGGGACAGGGAGCCATTAGTTATTTGATTTTTTCTCTGTAAACCGCTTTGTGAACTTTTAGTTGAAAAGCGGTATATAAATACTGTTAATAATAATGTTAATAATAGAGCAAGGGAGTCCAAACTTTTTGGCAGGAGGGCCAGTTCATCTCTCTGACACTGTGTTGGGGGCTGGAAAAAAAGAATTAATTTATGTTTAAAATTTGAATAAATTTACATAAATGAATACATTAAAGATTGAACTTATATGAATGAATGAAGGTCTCGCGATAGCTCAAGGCCGACCTTTCCTTTGCTGCTTCGCATATGTGAAACAGCAAGCAGTGGAGGGAGCCCTCAGCCTGCAACTCGTGTGAGAGGTTGAACAGTCGGCCCTCATTCCGAGAGCAGTCGTGTCGGGCCAACGCGGGCTTTAGCAAGTCATTGGCAGACCAGAGGCTCACTGGACACTGAAGGCTCCCTGCGGGTCAGATAGGGAGTCTCCGAGGGCTGCAAATGGCCCCCAGGCTGGGATTTGGGCACCCCTGTATTAGTGTCACTTACTGACAGGGATGTGTGCCTGCAACTCTATCGTCAAGTGATACTTGACACTAAACAAAGCCTCCAAAGCTGAGGAAAACTAATGCTTTTTTGAGCCCCACAGAGGCAGTTCATGTCTGCATGCTGCCTCTGCAAGTCTCAGAATGGCCTTTTCAGCTGAAAAGAAGCATCTTCCAGTTTCTCTGGGAAAGTGGCCTCAGAATACCTTATAAGTTGAAAAAATGTCACATCTCGTTTCCCGGAGGAAACCAGAAGTTGCGTCTTTTTTACCAGAAAGGCCATTCTGAGCCTTGCAGAGGCAGCATGCAGACATACATTGCCTCTGCAGGGCTCAGAAAAGCCCCTGGAGGTGTGGGGAGCAGAGCTCCCCTTGGCTTCAGAGCCTTGAGTGGGGGGTGGGAATAGTGACCTGCGATGGACCGTTGCACATGTGGCCCGTTGCTGGTTGGAACGTCGCAAATTAACGTCATAACATTTGTTTATTGGCTTAAAATATTTGTATGCCACCTTTCTGTCCCACTTAAGCTACTGCCAAGGCAGCTTACAACATATATAATAACTTTTAAAACAAGTTAAAGATCAAGTATTTCATCAAAAATAGTGATGAAAGGCAACTATCCAGGAAAAGAGACAAGGAGAAGCGCCAAGGTGGAAAAAATACAGGTGAGCGTTGTCTTAATAATTGGGACATATTGCCAGATCCCCATTGGTAAGTGATGCAGTCATTAAATGACACCACCTGTTTAAAGCCTCCAGCGCTGAGGGGAGCTGTGCTTCCCTCGGCTCTAGAGGCTGGGGGGGGGGGAGAACAGGGATCAGCAACAGACTGTTGTATATGTGGTCCATCGCTGATTGGAATGTCGCTAAGCGACGTTCACCTTTAAATAAAGCTAAACAAAGAACATTATTTTAAAAGGAACAGATGTTTTCCCTACTCAACATGAAGTCAATTGAATAATATTTTATGGAGAGAGAAGAAAGAGCTTTACATGTAGTTAGCTGTTCAGAGGCAAGCCAACTGTTTTTACCAATATTTGTTCCATCTAAAATCTTGGGACGGTGAATGCCCAGTTACTTATAAGAACACGGTGCTCCCGCTCAAGCGTGACGTTGTATTGTGTTGCTTCCATGTGAAAGACAAATTTGTTTAACTTTCTTCAGGCCAAAGGCGATCCAGAGAGCAGTTTTAATGAACAAAACCTTATACATGTCCTGTTTGATCTGTTTGTGGCTGGCACTGCAACTCCTTCTTTCGCAATTCTCTTCGGACTGCTGTTCATGGTCCTTTACCCTGAAGTTCAGAGTAAGTGATTGACAGTGGATGAGATGGAGGGATCTCTCACAGGGTTCGGCAATGGGGGTCTTACTGTTCTTCTAAAGAGATTGTATAGTCTATCCAGGCTCATGCCAAGAGTTCCTTTTTGCATTTCCACTGGGTGGAGGCCTTCTGGAGTCAAGTTGATGGCCAATTAAAAAACACCCTTTTCTTTCTCTGCAGGTGATAATGTAGGTGGGCTGTGAAAAAGATTGCAGCATGAGAATTTAACATTAACAACATAGCTTGCCTTCCAAGGCATTTTGAAAGAAGATGAAATTAAAACTTTATAATTTTGAAAGCATTTCACTCTGTTCTAAAACTAAGAATATATATCATAGTGGGTTTCCTTAAGTTCTCTAAATTTTCTGTTTTCCCATAAGAAAATTCAAAAACCTCAAAAAAATTGTAAGGGTAACCCAAGTTCCCTCCCCTCATCTATTCCGCCAGTACAGTGATGATGAGGGAGGGATTGAAAGGAAAGACATATCAAGCTTTCAGCAAGTAAAGTTGGCTTTACTCTAATGGAGTGTGGAGTGCTAGGGAAGAAGATAGAAAGCCTATCAAAACTTTCTAGTGGACAGCATTTCTGGGAGGGTGGAAGGAGAAGGCATAAAGGACAAAAGGAAAGGCAAGTCACCCAGTCTGGAATATGAGAATGTGTGCAATACTGAGTGTCCTGTTTTGAGAATATTATTGTGCATCCTATCTCTGAGTGACAGTGGTGGTTAATTGTTATCCTCAAAGGGGGAAGGGCCCGTTGTGTGCTTTTGTTGCTCCGTTTGTAATTCTTTTCTGAGATCAAGTGTGCTTTAGTGGGTAGTCTGAGTGCTGAGCTTGAACACGGGAAGCCCAAGTTCAACTCCTCTTCAGCAGTAATATTTGGGGCCAAGCTACCCATGACATTTAAATCACCATTAAACCTGATGGGTTTTCATAGGTTTATAGAGGTGGAAGGTGCCTACAAGGTCAGCTAATCCAACCCCTCCCAGTAGCAAGAAATCCTTAGAGCTTCTCTAGCAGGTGCCGGTCAAGCCTCTGCTTGAAGATCTCCAATGAGGAAGAATCCACCACCTTCCTCGGCAATCTGTTCCACTGCCGTATTGCCCTTACGGTCAAGAATTTTTTGCTGATGTTTAATCGGAATCACCTTTCCTGCAGTTTGTACCTATTTGATGTAATTCTGTTCTTAGAGCGTTATTTTTCTTGAGTGAACAACAGATGAATTGGGCACCTAAGTGATTCAAATCATAGGGCAGGGATAAATTCCTTTAACCCTGTGCCGTACTTCAGTCTTGGTCTCGCGAGGCAGTCTTGTTGCCGTTTAGCCCTGGTGAGGTGAACTGAGATCTATGGCAATTGTGTGTTTTGACATCTGTAGCAGGCAGATTCCATTCCCTCCTGGGTAGATTCTCATAGTTCCATAGTTCTATAGTTCTCATAGTTCTCATAGTTCCATAGTTCTCATAGTTCCATAGGTGGAAAAGGTGGGGGGTGCACATCCTGCCCCGCCAGGACCATGTGGCTTCATAGGTAACGGAGGATCTACAAAAGAAGCTGACCCAGGTGAGAGTTAGGAAATTAGAGATAGCCAGTTAGCTTTATTATTTTATGCTGAGATGTTTCCTAGACGTTTTTATGCCTCTAGCATTTGCTGCCTTTTGTAACTTTTTGTAACTCTATGTATTTAATAAAGTAAAAATCCTTTTACCATGTTGGTTCATTGTCTGTTGGGGACAAAGGTTCAGAATCCTGCCTAGCCGTTCAGCAAGCTACCAAATCCTCATTGTGGACTAGTAACTTGAGGACTGAGACTTTAAGTAAAGAAAGTGTTCAGTGCCTACAAGGGATATAGTTAAGCCTAGAGCAGGGGTGCTCACACTTTCTTGACTCGAGAGCTACTTTGAAACTCAGCAAGGCCCGAAGTTCTACCAGAGTTATTTTTACAATGTTCGCGCCATCATAATATATAACATTTATGTGTACAATGTATGTTGGTGTACCTTGAGCCCCACTGAGTATAACAGGACTTACTCCTGAGTAGACATGGTTAGGATTAGGCTGTGAGGCTGCAATCCTAGCCACATTTACCTGGGAGTAAGCCCTATTGAGTACAATGGGCCTTACTCCTGGCGTTTCCTCCTCAGAGGCACTTGAAGGGGGGGTTGGCACTCCGCGATCTACTCATTTTGCCTCGCGATCTACCGGTAGATCGCGATCCACCTATTGAGCACCCCTGACCTAGAGGGTCTCAGTATCCCTGGACTGAGACACTGGCTCTTACAGGGTGGTGGCAATACTACCAAACAGGGATCTTTGAGGGCTCTAGGGTTCAGAACCAACAACTCTGAGCACCCCAAAACCCTGGGAGTGTGATGAAGTATACGACACCCAGCTTACTGGATAAGAGGCACTTTTTCAAGTGGGTGCTTCTCTTTTTAGCAGGAGGAGAGTAACTGGCCCTTCTCACCCAGCAGTGTCTTTTCTTGTGGCTGGCTGTTGGTGTTCTTTTGCAACTTCTAGAATGTGAGCCCTTTTGGAACAGGGAGCCATTAGTTATTTGATTTTTCTTTGTAAACCGCTGTGTGAACTTTCTGTTGAAAAGCGGTATATAAATACTGTTAATAATAATAATAATAATAACCACTGTTCTAATTAATTTTCTTGTGTCATCTTAGGGGACCATGGTCTTCTATCACTTGTCTTCTATACTGAAGGATGAAACCATGTGGGAGAAGCCACACCAGTTTTACCCAGAGCACTTCCTGGATGCAAATGGGCAGCTTGTCAAGCGGGAGGCCTTCCTGCCTTTCTTTGCAGGTACATCCAAGGAAAGGATAGTTGGGAGATAAAAGAGGAAAGATTTAAAAAAACAAAAAACTTCTGGCATAGAGCAAGGAAAACCAAGGAAAACTTTCTGAAATGGTGGGATGCTGGAGAGACACAAGAGCATTCTTATAAGAAAAAAGCACACACTTTGTCAGTACACAAGTGTCAGGATAGAGGGAGAAGCTTTCAGCAATTGCATGCTGATCTAGGGTAGCAGCATTTAATGGTTTGCATACTCACACTCTTCTTATGCCCTCTCCCCTGTACGGACATGTAGCTCAACAGGGAAAGCCTTGATTGAATGAATCTGCTGCCACCAACCCAGGAGATCAGGCTAGCCATAGGGGCTCCCTGGGCAAAACCTGCCTCCTAGGAAAATGGGTTCCTAGCAAAATGTCAGGGGCTCCTATCAAAATCACTCCCACTGTAAAGTGAGGAGACGTGACAACCCACTGGACTTCCCATACTAGGAATCAGGTGGACTCAGGACTAAAACATAAACAGTGTCTTAAAAAGTGACTGAAAAAATGCCAAACAAAATGAACAAGAAAGGAGGGTAAAGAGAGGAGCTTGACAAAAAAGGGTTTAAAACAAAGATGCGATAATGGACACCAACAGATGGATGTGAGGCACTGTGGAGTCTTGCACATGGCTTCTCCAGTGGGATCTCCATGTCAGCATCAGTTGTGCAATCTGGGAAGCTTCTCTCTCTCAGGCAGGCAGATCAGATCCTGAGGAGGAGGGGCCGCCTGGATTTCCCAGAACTGACCTTGCCTTCGGGGAAGCAAGCTGGGTCTGGTTCAGTTCCTGCTGACCCCTTTCAGAGCAACAAGTGGGGGTGCTTTTCTTTTGTGCCTGCCTTCCCTCCCTTGCCTCTTCCCTCGCAGCACCTAGGCTGCTTCGTCTGCCAGCCCTCCCAGGCGACTGGCAGGCACATTTTCCTTCGGGGCCAGCTGGCCCAGGCTGTCCCCTCACTGCACAAGCAGCAGCCACCTTTGAATTTGGCACGTCTGGTGTGCGAATAGCCTCGTGCCCCCCCACTGGGCTGGGGCGCTGATGGCAAGCCTCAGCAGGCACTCTCAGGTCCCCGCAGCTGCTCACCAGGACTGGCAAGGGGTGAAGAACAGGTCTCTCTCGGCTACATCTGGCCATCCCTCTCCACTCTGGCCAGGCAGTGGCCATTAACTACAAGTTAACGTTTGGGGTCGACTCAGCCTTCCACCCTTCTGAGGTTGGTAAAATGAGTACCCAGCTTGCAGGGGGAAAGTTAATAACTGGGAAAAGCAATGGCAAACTACCCCACTTTATAGTCTGCCATGAAATTGTCGCAGAAGCAGCAACACCCCAAGGGTCAGTAATGACTCGGTACTTGCACAGGGGACCTTTCCTTTCCTACAAGTTAACCTGGGAACTTTGTACAGACATTGTACACAGCTGAGAGACTACAAATGCAAAGTAATGTAAATCCTGCGGGTGTTCTAACTAGATGTGCTCTTTGTCTCAGTTATCATGAACAATGGGCCTCCAGCCTTCCCCCCATTCTCAGATGCAGAGCTCCCTTCCAGAGCTTTGGAAAACTGGACAAAGTGAGAGAGCTTCCTTCTGGCTTGGAAGTTTTATCTCCTGCCTGGAATGATGTCACTGGGCTGTCTGATCTTTGCCTCCTCCCTTCCTGGAGTGGAACCAGTGGGAACATGAGCCAGTCAGCTGGCTCATTCCTGACTCCAGTAGGAGAGAAGTGCAAACATGGAGAACAGGGTTTTGCAGAGCAAAGGAACAGGACTGCAAGCCTACTGTTGCCAGCATTGGATTGGCACAGAAGCTGCTACGGCATGGGGAATACAGATAAAAAGCCCAAACCCATGAGGAAATACATGGAAAGGAAAAAAGGAAACTAGGGGAAACACAGATTCCTCCCAACAGGTAGTTTCCTGTATTCCCTACTACCTTGGGAGAAGCATACTGCATTGAGAACCAGGAGACATTATGAACTTGAAACTTCTGTGTCAAGCAATTTTGCATGTCTTTTTATATGGCCTCCCAACAGGTTGCAATACTTATTTTGCATTATGTGCTCAAGGCTGAGGCTGGGCTAACTTGAGCCCATGGCAGCACAGTTTGGCTAGTTTGGCGTAGGCTGAAGTGGCTGAACATAAGCGTGAACTGCCTGATGTACATGGCTGCCAAAAGGTGATAAAAACCGAGTGTTGGAATTTGCTCTGAGGGGAAGAAAGAGTTGGTTGCTGTATTCCCTCTTGTTCTCACACACAGAATATTTGTCTCTTTTACCTGCAGGTCCCCATGGCTGCCCTGGGGAACAGCTGGCAAAAATGGAGCTCTTCATCTACTTCACCAGCCTCCTGCAGCATTTCACCTTCTCCATCCCTGAGAACTCTCCCAGGCCTAAGGAAGAAAAGCAATTTGCTCTAACAGTTAGCCCTGTCCCGTTTGAGATTTGTGCCCTTCCTAGATAATGCCTTCATGATATTCCACGACCAGTATGTGATGATCTCTAGAAGTTGCCAACATGAATAAATTGGGATGAAATTTGTATGAGGAGGTTTATTCTTGCTCTTCTCTACTGAAAACTGTGCCCCTTGAATGAATCCTGCCTCTTGAGTTGAACTGATGCTTATTGGAAGAATAAATTATTATTATTTAATATCTGTATGAAACCATTGGGCGAGGTCACCTGTGGATTTGGGGTTGGGAGCCATCAATATGCTGATGACATTCAGTTCTGTCTCTCCTTTCTACTGGATACCAGGGTGGCTGTCATGGGCCTGGAGGCAGTTGGGATCTGAGTGAGGGCTAGCAAGTTGAAATTCAGATAAGTCAGGTTCAGAAATCCATGGTGTGGGTGCTGTACTATCATCCTGCCCTGGATGGGGTTGCCCTCCTCCTGAAAGAGCAGACCTGCAGCTTGCAAGTTTTTCTGGATTCACAGGTGCTCCTGGATGCCCAGGTGTCAACTGTGGCCAGGAGTGCCTTTGCTCAGCGTTGGCTGGTGCACCAGCTGCAGCTGTACCTGCCTCAGTTGGATCTGGCCTTGCCATGGTGACATCAAGATTAGATTATTGTAATGTGCTCTACATGGGGCTGCCTTGAAGATGGCCCAGAAGTCACAGCTGGTGCAGAATGTGGTGGCTCCTGTGGTTGCTGGAAGTCAGAGGTCTGCCTCTGTTGGACTGCGGCTTCAGCAGCTGCACTGGCTGCCGGCTCGTTTCCAGGCCCAATTTAAGGAGCTGGTTTTGATCTTTAAAGCTCTTTATGGCTTGGAACCAGCGTATTTGAGAGACCGCCATCTGACATACAGTCTCGACCATTATCTTCAGTCCTTAGAGACTGCCCTGTTGGTTATGCTCTCCTTAAGAGAGGTTAGGGGGATGGCGGCCAGAAATAGGGCCTTCTCGGGGTGGTGCCTGTCCTGTGGAATTCCCTCCTTTTGAGCTGAGAACAGCTCCTTCATTGTGAACCTTCCGGTGAGGCCTGAAATATATAAATATTCTTAATGTCCATAATTATTAAGACTATTTATATACTGCTTTTCAACAAAGAAAGTTCACAAAGCAGTTTATGGAAAAGATCGATAGCTAAATGGCTCCCTGTCACAAAAGTGCCAACGTAGGATGCTTGTACTGCGTTGTTGCACCTTTTCTGCTTCCAGTATTACAGAGATGCAGTACTGATTTACAGGCCAGTCCAAATGTCAGTGAGTATAATAGGATACGTTTAGGGCTTGCTTCATGGAATGGGGGGGGGCGGTTCTCCTCCCCCACCTCAGTTCAGACCACATGGTATTATTCATTTGCAGAACTTGTATTTCTGGCTCTTAAGTGATCTGTGGCGTGACTCAGTGGGACTGAGCTTCAGGGTAGGCTGAGGTCCAATTGAAAAATGAGCACTTTGCAAGCCGCTCACAGGCCCAAGAAAGGCAGGTTGTTAGCTCACCCTTTTTTAGATTTGTGCCGTTCCAAGATAATGTTTCCAGTTGGCAATATCTGCTACCCATTTTTGTTAATCCAATTCAGGGGTAGGCAACCAACGGATATACATGAGCTACTTAACAAAATAACTAACTGCTGAAGATCTATGGTGATGTATGAAGTAGCAAAATTTGGATTCTTTGTTATTTGCATACTTTTAAAAAGCAGATTAAAGAAATTATGTTTGGATAGTGGGACTTGGTCCTAATAAGTGCCAAGTCTAAAGTGTATTATCTCAGACACTATGCTACACATGCACAGGGTTTAGTACTCACTGGAGATGCTGTGTATAGGGTGTGTGTGAGTGAGAGAGAGAGAGATGGAGTATATACTGTAAAGTCCAATCCTATGCATGTCTTCTCAGAAGTAAGTCCCATGGTAGACATGGGGCTTGCTCTCAGGAAAGGGGAGATAGGATTGCAGCCTAAATGGCAGTACCCACTTCAGCTCAGCTTTCTGCATGTTGAGTTTTGAGGTTTTGGGAGGGTGTTCCAAAGACTGGGAAAGAACAAAGAGAAACTTGCTTTGTTTGTGCAAGCATGCAGTTTGGATATTGGAGGAATATGTAAGTTGGGTGGCTCCAGCTAGCATGGAGGTAGATGTATAATTGGTCCACCAAAAGGTTGGACGTTACAAGGAACAACATTACCTGGGGAAGCCACTACCTGTAAAGAGGTGATCCTTCAGGAAGAGTCAGAAATGAATGCAAAGCTCTGTTACGCAATGCCAACACAAACATAACAGCCATAACAACTTCTGCCATTCCTGCTACCTAGCCTGCCTATCAAGTCCTTGGGGAGTGTGAAAGAGCTGAGGCACAGCTGGTTTTGCCAGGATTCCAGAACTAAGCTTGAACTGCAAATGCAGGTTGGCTCTCCTTATCTATAAGTCTGGGACTTGTGGATTTGACCAAACATGGGTGAAGAGGCTCTCGATGTACCCCCTGAACGCAACTGGAAGAGTCTTAACCAGACGTGCTTCTCAGAAGGCTCTGGCAGGCCTTCCAAGATGCAGGGAGGTCACGTCCAGGCTCTCCATGCCTCAGAACACCTCTGGACATGAGCGGAATGCATTTGCGGTCACTTCTAGAGGTCCTCTGATGGCCCCAACCTGCACATTTGATTATTCATAGGTTTTGGTATCCACTGGGGGGTGGGGTCTGGGAACAGATTTCCCATGGGTAACAAGGCCAACTATACTGGCTTCACTTATATCCAGGTGAAAGCATTTTGGCCCAGTTTGTCTTAAAGCACTTTGCAATAACATGCATACAAGCATCGCCTTCTCGCTGGTGCACAGAATGACGCCCACTGGAGCAGGTAATTCCAGCACACAGGATGGGGAGGGCAGTAATAGGGAGTGCCGCAGTGCCGGCTGCCCAGACCTGGTTTCAGGGCCAGGAGACCTGTGATGTGCAAGGCCTCTTCATAGGTTGCCTTGGATGTTCAGGGAGTGCTGGTGGTGGTGGTTCCTGTACATGCCAAGCATCTGATGGAGCGAGGATTACAACATCAACTGAAGAAATGACATTGGCAAACCTGGCCGCTGCATAGAAGTCCTCCCGCAGCCGGTACAGCTCCACCGAGGTGCTGGGGAAGGTGATGAACCTGGGAAGGTGGAGGAGCAGGGCACCTAGGAAGGCATCCACATACCAGCTGCCAGAGGACTGTGATGTGCAGTGTCCCCCTGGAAGCTCGTGCCCAGGAGTGCAAGGCCATTAGGACCTTCTAGAAGACAGGGATGCTTCTCCAGGAGGTGACACAGAACTGGCCAAGGCCCCAGGAGGCGGCATATTCCCTCACAGCTCCTGCACCACCCTCCTGTCCAGGCATGACATGAGTCAGCAAAATTGGCAAGATTACAGATTGATTTAGATCCAGTGGTGGGATTCAGCCGGTTCGCGCCTATTCTGTAGCACCGTTTCCTATTGTACATCTTGGTTCTGCGAACCGTTTGTTAAAGAGCCCTGGCTGCGCCGCTCACAGATCTTTCAGCTTTTAATTCAGGTCTGCCAATACTCCACAGCCATGCTGGAACTTGGGGAAAACAGCCAAAAGGTCCCCCCCTGCAGCCAAGGTAACTTTATACCCCTAAGGTAGTAGACACCTAATTGGGAGTATTCCTAATGATTAGCTAAAAAAAAAAAAGAAAAAAGCACTGGGGGTGCATGCAGTGCTTTCCTTGTCTGCTCTCTGCCAGTTTCCTGGCATTAGTCATCTAAGCCTAATGTTTAGCACTGGCAGTGACAGAGCCTAGAACTTTCCTCTGCCCATGGCTGGAGATACTCAAATGGGAGAGGAGGCCTTTTTGAGTGCCTGGCCCCCATCATTAGTTCTGTCAGATCAAAGAGGTAAGGTTGGCACTTGAACTTTGAAAATTCCAGTCTCTGTCCCAGACTGGGAGCAGACGCCCAGCCGCCTGTGGAAAGTGGTCTACTTTCGGGTGGATAGGTAGAGACTCATTTCCAGTGATCAGGACTAGTGTCATTGCTTGCCTCTTTCATTGGCAGTGCAGCTAAGGCTGATAGAGCAGTGGTTCTCACACATTTAGCACCAGGACCCACTTTTTAGAATGAGAATCTGTCAGGACCCACCGGAAGTGATGTCATGACAGAAAGTGACCTAACGCACACCCTGTCATGTGACGCTCTGGGTGGAACCTCGGGTGGTCTGCCCACCCACCCCCACTAGCTATGCCCAGATAAAGAGTGCCTGGATAACCATCCAAGCAAGTACCAGGGACGATTGGGGAAAGGGGAACTATACCATGCCAAAATGCTAAGCGCAGTGTCTGGGACTTCAGTAGGTTAGCTACACCCTGCCAGAAAGTGGAAAACAAACATCAGGAGTCTGTGTTCCAGAGTTGCTGTGAGAATTGATCCTCCGGCCACAACAAAAAGACTTGATTGGGGCAAGGGTTAGAGCAAAGAGCAATTTCCTGATTTTGGCAGAAGTACTGAGGTTGGGCTTGTAACAGCCCAAAACTACCGTATCTTTCCTGCCCAGAGGTGCTGCAGCAGTTGAAAATTCCACTCAGACTGGTCAAGGTTGGTGAAAAAACACAGGTAATGTCATGTCCGAACCAGGCAGTCAGGATTACGGGTGGAGAAGCGCTCACCCAGGGAAGAGCGAGAGACTGGCATTTGTGGCAATGATTCCTCTTTCCTCCCACAGTTCCTTGCTTTAGGCACTTCTGGCTTCCAGGACTGATCAGACTCTGGCTGAATGGGACAGGCCTGCATGTCAGGTAGGAATGTGGGTTACAGTGCAGAGATGACATGACCACATGAACAGTGCCAATCCATGGTCAAGTCCAATGCAATTACCACTGCAAACCTGGTAGCATCATTCCACCACCGCCACCTCATCCGCATGTGGATCATGTCACAGTGAGATAGCTCTTGCGTGGCTGAGGTTGTGCCGGAAGGACACCACAGAATATTTTCTTCTCTGGATATTTCTTGTCTTCTTGCTCTGTGTAGTGAAATGCTTAATTATCAGAAGTTGGTTGTATATCCTGTGACATACATGACAATGACGTCTGATCAATTTTATTTCCTATGGGCTCTCCATTTAACCCACGCAGAAGCTCGAACTGTGCAGCTGTCAATACTATCTGTACCCTAACATTTGGCAACAGCTCTGAATACAGTGATGAGGCATTCCTGAAGCTGATGCATTTGACCAAGGAGATCATGAAGACATTAACCAGAGTCATACCCCAGGTATCTTCACTGAACAATCAAAGAAAACAGGGACTCCCACCCCATCTTAAATTTGACAAGTAGTCGTGTAGGAGAAGACACTTTCACTTGCTCCATCTCATGTATAGAACACCCTTCCAAATGAGGCCTGTCTGACTCACCTTTAGCAGAGAAGAGTTAAGATGCGGCTCTTTGAGAAGGCTGGGTGAAGTTGCCAGTTTCAGTGGTAGATAGAGGCACAGATTGGCAGAGGCACACCACATGCCTCCCACGTTATTCCCTCCCAGCCCTGATACAGTTTAGGCTGCTACTGCTCTACTTTCCGCACGTCTTCAGGCTCTGTCATGGGCAGCAAAAAGCAGGAAGCGGTGGAAGTGCAATGGCATGGCACCACCAGTGGGGAGAAAGAAGATGGGGGTTTGCACATGATCCCAGCAACAGGGTGCAGTGACAATTTGTGGAGTGGAGAGGAGGGGTGTGTGTGTGTGGCAAAGCTTGCAATCTGGCCTTCCATTTCCTAAATGCTGCTAATGTGCATATCTGTTTTGCTGATGTGAAAGTATGTGTATGGAACCTTAACTAGGTCATTGGGAAAGGAAGATGTTCAATTGAGATATAGGACTTCAGTATAAAATGTCAACTATTTCCACCCTGATGAGAGAAGAAGGGAAGGAATAGGGATGGAGTTCTGACAAAGGGTTTTATTCGCATCACTGTGAAAATGGAGTTACTTCAGAATGTTCTCTCAGAGTACAATTGCATTTCCATACCTGATCAATCCCACCCTTACAATCAGGACCTCAGAGAGGAATTTTATTAGGGGATACCAAATTTCTTCACACAATTTATGCAAACACTTTGGCTTCCAGGTTGCCTTTATGACTCTGCACCCAGGTACAGTTTACCCCCTGTGACCCTCCTTCATGGGCCCTGCTTAAGATGTATTTTGCTTTCTTGATTTCAACTACATCACTTTATGACTGAAATACTGTACCCTGGTTGTCTTAAATTCCGGGACCACATCAGAAACTTGGGTAAGTCAGTGCCATTGTAAGAGAGATGGTGAATGAATATAAGAACAGCAGAGACCCCACTTTGGAAGAGATTTGATTGATGGATATCTGGAGGAGCTGGAGAAGGTAGGAGAAGGTTGATGGACCAGTGTTAGCATTTGAACCGTGCATGCCCAAAGGCATATGTGGACACACATGTGGCATAAGTGCAATGGCCTTGTTGGCCGTTGCACATGCACAGTTCTCTCAGTCCTGCTACTTCATTAAGCTGAGCATTTCCATACCCTGAAAGGTGTGGGAATGCTTGGCCAATGACAGCCAATGCTGCAGCAGGGAACCTCTCCCTGCTCCTTTTGTAGAGAAAGGGAAACATTCAGTGTAATGCTGTCAGAAAATTATTTCTTCAAGTACTGGTATGTCACCTTTCTGTCTCACATAAGGGACCACCCAGCCAACTAACAACACACATAACAAAACATTTGAAAAAGTTAAATATGAAAATACCACACGGTAATTAAAAGTAAACATCCAGCATGAGAAACAAGAAGCACCAAGAAAAGAAATAATTAAGTATTTGACAAATTATATCCAGCAGAACACAGCACAATGTGTTTGTAAGCTCTGCTCCTCTACTACCTCCAGGCAGGGTTCTCAGGAGTTGCATGCACCCCTCCGGTGTCCAGATCCCTTTACACCCAAGGTTAAAGGGGTGGGGGGTAGGATACAGGGGTGGTTGGTCAAGCAATAGGGACCCTACCAGCCCTCAGAGTTCAATGGTGGGGAGGGGGGTTGCCTCATCCTCCTTTGTCCTCTGCCGGTCTTCTGGCTCCTTCCCTGATCTTGGCCCAGTCTCAGCCCCAGGGAGCCCTCAGGTAACCTGCCCCGATACTTCCCCATCATCAGCCCTGAGTGCCTTACGTAGCTATGGGCCCTCCCCTTCCTGGACTGTCTGCCCCCACCCCCACTTCCTGCTCTACCTGGTCCTGCCCCATGGTTGAAAGGTTAATGCCCAGCCAGGGTGGAGAGGCCCCTATCTTGCAATAGGCAGTTGCAAGAAGGAGGAGGCCACAATCTTCCTTCAAGGATGCACTTGGAGTCTCCCTCCCTTGGTCTCTGTGCCTACCACCAGTCCACTGACTTCTGGTGGCTTGGTTCCTTCTGCGAGTCCTGGCACTACTCATGGGTATTCGCAGCAGGCTAACAGTCACCCCCAGCATTGTTCCCTGGTGCTTGCGAAATGGTGAGTGGGGCGGATGCGCTATGACAGCAGGGCCCATAAGAGGGGGTAAAGGGGATAATTTGTACCCAGGCCCAGGAACCAAAGAAGGGGGCCCAGAAATTTCCTGGGATCTTATATTTTCCGCTCTCACCAGGACTCACTACCCCGACAGGATGCTGCGGGTGCCACCAAAGGTGTGCAGTGGTGGCTGCTGCAGTAAGCCATATGAATGCATCATGACAATCCTTAACACTATCAAATGGGGGAGTAAACTGGCCTACTACAGTAGCCCTTTGGCTTGTGTATCTGTTTACCATGAAGGAGTGTGTATAGGAGGAGCTCAGGAACTGCAGCTGCTGCAGAAGTAAGTTTTGGTGCACACTGGAGACTTTCCCTTCTAGTGTGAGCCTAAAAATGATGATGCTAATTTTCTGCAATGATCTTCTATACTTAAAATATTGTAGCGAGACTTAGTGGTGTGTTTGGTTTGCTGTATCTAACTGCCAACACTGCATGAGCCGATAGACCTGGGCTCCATAGTAGGGAAACTGGTAGACCTGGGCTCCAAAGACGATTATGGCTGTTGCCACCTTTCCTGCCCCTGTTTGGCCCACACCTTTGCCACCCTCTCTCACTCTGTTTTGCCCCTCCCCTCCCCCTTTGGGATGGGGCTTAAAATAAATTTTGTACCCCTTGCTAAAATTCCTCTTGGAGACTCTGTCGGAGGACCCCCCAGATTATGAGGTCCTGGGCTGTAATCTGCTCAGCCCATATGTCAATCAGGCACTGCCCACAGCTGTCCCAATTAAGACTATAACAAAAGGAACATTACCTTTAAATGTCTTAAGGCCCAATCCTATCCAACTTTTGGTGCAGCTGTGCTAACAGGGCATGTGCTGCAGCCTAAGATGGGGGACTCACATTTGCCTTCACACGTTTAGGAAACGTTTGTTTCCTTATGTCCAGGCTGCATTGTGGTTGCATCAGTGCTGGAAAGTTGGAGAGAACTGGGCCTTAGCGTGTTTTCTTCTTCTGCCACTGTTTACTGCTTTGAAACTTATTATACTTTACTCATGTGCCACCTATAATTAAAGGAGTAACAATTATACCATAAAACAGTGATTTTCAGACTGGGGCGTTGCACTGTTATGTATGTAAGTTGTGCAGGATCGAAACCCTGCATAACTGATTGGCCCAGACTTATGGCTGGCCAATCGGGTGATGGAAATCCTACCATCCGATTGGCCCTCTAGTTAATGTAAGTTCTGGCCAATCGGGTGATGGATCGAAATCCTACCATCCGATTGGCCCTCTAGTTGAGAGTTCAATTGCACCAATCACAGGAAGTCGGGGCGGAGTTAAAGGCTATAAAAAGCCAGGGGTTTGCCTTGTAGTTTGCTAGGTTCTGTTCTGAAAATGGAATAAACATACTGAGCTGTTATCACTATGCCTTCCTTTATTTGCATGGACCCACTATATAACAGCAATGCCCCAGCCTGAGGGCCCTGGCCTCTTTGCCCTTAAGGGGTGGGGGCAGCCTGGAGGCAGCGGTGCAATCCCCAGGATCGCGCTGCTCAGGGATTGCAGGGGCGTGCTGCTGCTCACCTCTGCCTGCAGCAGCCTCCCCGGGGGAGCCTCCTCCTCCTCGGGGGAGCCCGGCGCCAGCCTCAGCAGGGCTCCCCACGCAGCACAGACACTCCAGAAGGCAATCGTGACCACTTCCTGTTTCTGGAGGGTCTGCGCTGTGTGGGGAGCCCAACATTTTGCAGATGAAAATGTGCATACAACATGCAAGTTTTTAGAGCAAAGACCACAGCTAAACATGTCCCCTGTGCACCTCACCAATGTCTCTTTTCTTCCTGTTATACATTACCTAAGGGTGCAATCCTAACCAACTTTCCAGCACTGGAATAGCTCTCAGCACAATGCAGGACTGTGAACTTTTCCTCCTCTCTCACATTCTCTCTTTTTGCCTGACCATCAGTGAGAGTTTTTCTTCTGAGAAGAAATAGCAGTGTAGGGCAGCGGTTTTCAAACTCTTGGAGAGTTTGCACCACTGTAAGTCCTTATAGGGGTGGGAGAGAGGCAGTGGGGGTGGGGGAAGGCAGGATCGCACCGCTCAGGAGGGCTGCAGGGACTGGGATGCACTCACAGTCCCTGCAGCAGCCATCCTGGGGTGTGGGGAGCCCTGTGCGAGCATCGTCAGAAGTGGCATCACGCTCCACTTCTGGTTTTGTGAAAGTGGAGCATGATCGCTCCACTTTTACTTTCTGCAGGCTGGGGAGCCCTGCAGGCGCTCATGCAGAGCTCCCCACACCCCTGACTGGTGAGTGCATCCCATGACATGACTGGTTATCTCCACCCACTAACAGTTACAACCTGTATAAGAACAGCACCAAGTTCCAGTGCCCTGAGAAAACTCTGGCCCCTGAGGAAGCTCACCAAAGCTGTGGGTCAAATGTCAGGTGTTAGTTTTTAGCTCCTTGTTCCAGTCTTTTTAGTTACTAGTTTTTATTTGATGTTGAGCTTTCAGTTTTAATCCTTAGTTATTTTAGCTTCAAGTGTGATTTTTAGGGTTTTTAAAGAGTTTTTAGCTTGGTTTTAGTTTTTAGTTCTAGCTTTTGAGTGTTGCTATTTTTAGTTTTCAGTTTTTAACTTAGTTTTAGTGTGGCATTGCCCCCCTCCTTCAGGATTGGTTTAAGCTCATTAGGTAAAAAAATGAGGAAGCAGCTAGAGCACCCAGCCCAAAAAACGGTTTACAGTTCAATAAACAGAGACTGCTGAGTGGGGAGAGCTGAGGTGGTGCGGCTGTACCTGCAAGGCTACTTGAAGAACTGGGAGGAGAGACCCTGTAACCTTACAGGAAAGTCACCTACTAGTCGCCTTCCTGCTGGGGTTCAGCACTAGGTGTACACGCTGCTGGAGCCAGCTGGGGGAGGGGCTAATTAGCTTGAAGTGGGCATGAGTTCCCCAGGCCAAGGCTGGAACAGGAATTTGGCAAAAGAGCATGCGCTGCATCCAGTTGCAGAGGCCTCCTCAAGGCTGCGTTGCAGCTGCAGCTGCGCAGAGAGTTGGATAGGACTGGGTAGTTCCTACAACATTGAATGTAGTTCCTACAATTCTATGGTGACCTCTCATGGCTCTCCTCTTGCATGTACAACCAAGTAGAAAAATGAACCATTTGGCCATGTTGAGGGTCTGCTTCTTGTTTCCTAGTGGTTGCAACCTGCCAGAATGTGGAGTAGCTACAGTTGAGGATTTCTTTAAGATTCAAGTTCACACCATGCATAAGCCAGATCTGGCCTGGCAGCAAGAGAGGTTTGGGAGGCCTCATTTTAAAGACTTGTTACTGAAGTGGTTCAATCAAATCACGTCTTTACTTTGAATCACCTTTTAGGCTGGTTTTATGTTTCTGAAGGATCTTACCCAGTTTTGAATTCATCTCTTTATCAAGTAGAGCTCTGTTTTGGCTTGGCTAAGGGGAAACTCCTACAGGATAGTACAGTATTTTGTGGAGTGCTGCATCCAGTTTTGGTCACCACATTTGGTCCAAAAGGACACAGTGGAAATGGAAAAGGTGCAAAAGAGAGCGACTAAAATGATTACTGGGCTGGGACACCTTCCTTATGAGGAAAGGCTATGGCTTTTGGGCCTCTTCAGTCTAGAAAAGAGGCACCTGAGGGGGGACATGATTGAAACATACAAAATTATGCACAGGAAGGATAGAGTAGTAGTAGTGGTGGTGGTGGTGGTAATAATAATAATAATAATAATAACAACAACTAAGTATTTATATATCACCTTTCTGGTCATCGGATTACTCCTCTGACTTTATTCAAGGTGGTTTACATGAGCAGGCGTTTCTAAATCCCTCAAGGGGATGTTTACAAACATAGAGGTTCTCTCTTTCAAGAACCAACATTTCAGAATGGATCTTCCTGGTTTGGTCTCACTTCTGGCCTCCAGTTCTCCCAGGCAGGCTGACAAGCAGCTCCATCTCTCACATGGAGGGCAGCCAAGACACTTCTTGCTCACACCAAGAGCAAGCTTGTCAGCTGCTTCAAGGTCTCACCATTCTCAGCCGTTCAGGGAGCTGCCGGTGTCCTCGAGCAGATAGAGAGATGCTCTTTACAATCTCATACAATACCAGAACCAGGGGACATCCACTAAAATGGAGTGTTGGGAGAGTTAGGACAGACAAAAGAAAATATTTCTTTACCCAGCATGTAATTAGTCTGTGGAACTCTTTGCCACAGGATATAGTGATGGCATCTTGCCTAGATGCCTTTAAGAGGGAATTGGACAAATTTCTGGAGAAAAGTTCATTACAGTTTACAAGTCATAGCAGGCATGTGCAAGCTCTTGGTTTTAGAGGCAGGCTGCCTCTGATTGCCAGATGCAAGGGAGGGCACCAGGACGCAGGCTGTGTCTGTTGTCTTGTGTGCTCCCTGAAGCATTTGGTGGGCCACTGTGAGATATAGGAAGCAGGACTAGATGGGCCTTTGGCCTGATCCAGCTAAGATTCAGTTCTTCTTTATGTTCTTATGTTACACTTCTACTTCCTCAACTTGAACTGGCCACTGAATAACTGAAATGGCTTGTACAAGCCATTGTATTTCAGTTGTACAAGCCATTGTATTTCATTTCATTTGGTCTGATTTATAAGGACAGGGAGTTCTAAGAGATTCAGATTGGGGTTTGAGGTGTGTCTGCTATGGAGGTACATGCAGTGGGAAAGCACCTTGAGATCAGATCCCATAGTTTTTTTATAACCTGAATTCTGCCTTGCCAGCAGATGTTAATCTATTACGAAATGTGTGTGCAGATCTGATGCCTCATAAACAAGAGCTGCGTGGGTTTTCCTTGAGGCTTAGCTTAAGCAATCCTAACCAGTGGTGTTGCTACAGGGTGCAGGGGTTGCGGGCCACACCATGTGACAGGCTGGGGGGTGACGCGCAAACTACTCCCCCTGCCCCTCGAAGGAACCTCCTGCCCTGAAGTCCAGCCAGACGGAGGCTTCTGAGGCGAGCCTTGCAAGTGCCTGTGATGCTGCAGGAGCCTCCTGCCCGAGTTCGGAGGTTTCTGAGGTGCTGCACGCATGTGCAAGCCTCACACCCGTGTGCAATACATGGGAACCTCCAGTTTGTGCTCGGAGGGGCTTGCACCTGCAAAGGAAGAGCTGGAGGTTGCTGGGGTGTCCCTCTTGTGCCCTCCCCTCTTTCCTCCCAGCCCCACAGCACCAAGGCGGATGGGGCTTTGCATGTATCCCTCCTCCTTCTCTGTGTGCTGGTCAGGAGAGTGACTGCTGCTCCTTGATCTGCCTGGCTTTTGCTTTGGTTTTTGCAACTCACTGGTCGTGCAAGAAGCAGGCTTTGTTTTTAAAGGGATGGCAGCCCTTCCAGCCCAATCCTTTGCCTGTCTACTCAGAAGTTAGTTCCATCAAAGTCAATGGGGCTTACTCCCAGGAAAGCGTGGAAGGGCTGCTGTGCCTTTAAAAACAAAGCCTGCTCCCTGCACGCCCAGTAAGTGGCCTGTTTGGAAGGGAGGCTTCAGTTCTGCCTTTGCCCCCTGTTTTGGGGGGGGGGTTGGAACGACCCCTTTTCTGGGTGGCTGGACTGAGCCTGGGTGGCTGGATGTACCCCAACTGCAGGCTGCACTCAAGCCCAGAGAGAGGACAAGGAGAGTGATGATGGGGAGGTGAGGATTTCCTCCCCCCCAATTATCATGGAGGGGGGCAAAAAAGTGTGTTGCCCCCAAAAAGGCAGCCACTGGAAATCTGAAATAATGCTCTGCAAAAGTAGAAGGGGAGGTGGAGATGCAGGAACGTGGGAGCAAAGGGCTGAGCTGGTTGCAGCCCTGATGCTGTGTCTGGGACGGGAGACACTTGCGAAACCCACAGCAAATTGCATTTCCTTGGGCTTCTCCCCTTTCCCTTCCTCACTCAGCCTGTATATTTTCAAGATTATTGCCTTCTCCAACGTCTTCTACATTTTAAACCCCCCCCCCCCACACACACTGCTCTTTCCCACCCCAGACAGACAGAACAGAACAGAACAAACAAGGGGGGGATATCTGAAGAGAGAGTTGCAGGAGAGTCAGAAGCTGGAGAAGGGGGGGAACCTGGAAATGCATGCCTCTCTGTAACATTGCATCCCAGCAGGATCTGTGTCAGGGCAGTACTACAAGGGTTACAATCAGTGGTGGGATTCAGGAGGTTCTCACCTATTCTATAGAACCCCTACCTAATCCAGCTGTTGGTTCTAAGAACAGTTTGTTGGCCAGGGAGCTTGCACCTTGAAATGTCAGGGCTAACCCTCCTGGGGGCAGCAGCCGTGTGGGGCCAACCTGTCCCGGGGAAAAGGGGGTCGCTCCCAGTGGGTGACGAGGCTGCTGGGGCTGAAGGGGCGAGCCGGATACAGCCAACTGGAGTCTCCCGCGACGCGGCTGCTGCTCACCAGCCCTTGCGAGCTCGCTTTCGCAGCTCCTGCGAAAGGACGTGAACGGCCAGCGCGCCCGCAGATGCAGCCTGCTGAGGAGGGCGAGAGAAGCAGCCCAGCTGCCCGCCCCCTGCCTCCCCTCCCTGGCCTTGCTGGCGATCCTCCCCACCGCCGCATGTCCATGGACACACAATGGAACTTACCTCTGGGTAGGCACTGAGCACAATCCTAACCAGGTCTACTCAGAAGTTACTCCTAGTTTGTTCAATGGGGCTTGCTCTCAGGAAAGTGTGGTTAGGATTGCAGCCACTGTCAATCAGAAGGTGAAGGAAGGAAGCATCTCATCCTCGTCACTGAAGCTTCGATCCTATCCACACTTTCCTATCCATTACTTTCAATGGAAAGTAATCCACACTTTCCATTGGCTATAATGACTTACTCCAGAGTAGACATGCATAGGATTGTGCTCAAAGGCAGCAGTCCTAGCCACACTCTCCTGCGAGTAAGCCCCTTTGGCTATAATGACTTACTCCTGAGTAGACATGCATAGGATTGTGCTCAAAGGCAGCAGTCCTAGCCACACTTTCCTGCGAGTAAGCCCCTTTGGCTATAATGAGACTCTGTAATGAGTAGACATGCATAGGCTTGGGCTCTCATGCTGCAGTAAGCTCTGGGAATTACTTCTGAGTAGACGGGCATGGGGATTGTGCCCTTACTTCCCACAAGCACAGGACTGCACCATGGGGTTGGTTTTCATCCTTGGGGTTTGGGAACGCAGTTTTGTGCCTGAGATCTTTTCATTGCAATACAACGTGTTGTTATACAACGATTGTATAATACACTATCAGACACATAGAGGTGAAGCTCCCACAGCTGAAATTCCTCAGGTTAAAAAAAGGCAGGAATGTGGCACAAAACATTACTTCATTAAGGGTAAAATCCTATGCAGGTCTTCTCAGAAGTAAGTCCTATTGTGTTCAATGGGCCTTACTCCCAGGAAAGTGTGGCTAGGATTGCAGCCTTTGAGCAGAATCCTATGCATATCTACTCAGAAGTAAATCTCATTATAGCCAATGGGGCTTATTCCCAGGAAAGTATGCATGTCTACTCAGAAGTAAGTCCTATTGTGCTCAGTGAGGCTTTCTTCTAGTCACAGTCACAGTCACAATGCAGCCCTGAGCTAAGGGAAAAAATGTTCCCTGCCCCCCACCACAGGATGCAGTGCATATGCTATTGGTACAGCTGCACTGGCACTGGAAAATTGGAAAGGATTGGGTCCTAAGTCCTCTTAACTGTAACTTTCCAGCACCAAGTCCTGGAGGTCTCCTTGTGACAAGGGAATGTTTGTTCCCTTACCTTGGGACTGCAATGTGGCTGCATTGGCTTTGGAAAGTTGGATAGCCCTTAGGCTGCAATCCTACTAAAACCTGGGAAGCAAGCCCAATTGACTATATAATGTGATTTACTCCTGTGTAGGCTTGCATAGGATTGGGCTGCTATTCAAGGCAGAGGGATACGTGCAAAGCCCCATCTGCCTTGGTGCTGTGGGGCTGGGAGGAAAGAGGGGAGGGCACAAGAGGAACAACCCAGCAACCTCCAGCTCTTCCTTTGCAGGTGCAAGCCCCTCCGAGCACAAACTGGAGGTTCCCATGCATTGCACACGGGTGTGAGGCTTGCACATGCCTGCAGCACCTCAAAAACCTCCAAACTCGGGCAGGAGGCTCCTGCAGCATCACAGGCACTTGCAAGGCTCGCCTCAGAAGCCTCCGTCTGGCTGGACTTCAGGGCAGGAGGTTCCTCTGAGGGGCAGGGGGGTAGTTTGCGCGTCCCCCCCAGCCTGTCACCTGGTGTGGCCCGCACCCCCTGCACCCCGTAGCAACACCACTGGTTAGGATTGCAGCCACAGCACGGCTGGTACATGGCAAGGGGGATGCAAGACACCAAGGCCTTAACCCAGCCATCTTCAACCACTGTGCCATGGCACATGGGTATGCCGCAAATGGTCTGCAGGTGTGCCAGGGGAGTCATTTATTAGTAGGGCCACTGGGGGATGTGAGCCCCTGCTGGCAGTACAGTGTGCCTTGTCAATAGTGAAAAGACTGATGGTGTGCCTTGGCAATTTTAGTACCTTGTCAGTGTGCCGCGAGACCAAAAAGGTTGAAAATCACTGCCTTAGCCATTTGGTCTGGCAAGAGCCAACTGCCATTCCCCACCCCCTGAACTGTTCCATCTTGCAGCCATTTCCATCAGGCTAGTTGTAGCTGATACTGTAAATACATATACATCAAACTTCCTCCATTTTCCTTTGCATCCATTTTTGCCCTTGTGTTTCTTTTCAGTTGTGAACCCCTTAACATCAGGAAACCATCTTATCATCTCTTTACTATGTAGTCTTTTACTTTTATTACATTTTGTTTTAAAGCAGCGCATAAATATTCTCTAGATGAACCACACAAAACTGCCTTCCAAACCTCTACAGCGGCATTTCTCAGAGGCCCCTTCAGGGGCTTCACAAGCAAGGCCTATGTTGCCAGTCACCACTAGCAGCTGCGCATGCCCCATCAGAGGCCTCTGCGGTGAGCATACCCTCCATATGCCGCCCTATGGTATCCTTGGGGGCAAAAGGAGGTATAACACTGTTGCCCCAAGGTGCTATGGGTATCCAGGGTCTCTCAGGCAACAGGGATTGCAGGATACACATTTCCCAAGCTCCTGTGCCTGAACCCCACCTCCTTACACTGTTGTCCACCCACCAGGCTGCCAAGGGCCCCCATCTCGCCCAGCCAATCTGCACCTCTTTGCTGCAAGCTGCAGGCAGAAGGAGGGGGACTCACCAGGTTGTAGGGTAATTTACCCAAACCTTCCCAATGGTTCCTCAGGGTAGCTCAGTCCCCTCAACCAATAAGCACGCACTCCAGCAATTTACTTTAAAAGTTTATTAACGCTTTTCCATGTTAGTAGGCAAGATGAAATCCCTCTACCCCACATGCTCTTAAGGGAGCATTCCAAACAGTGAGTGCCATACATTCATTAAAGGCAGCCCTGCTTCTTAAGCTAAGCCTCAAGGAAAACCCACGCAGCTCATGTTTATGAGGCATCAGATCTGCACACACATTTCGTAATAGATTAACATCTGCTGGCAAGGCAGAATTCAGGTTATAAAAAAACTATGGGATCTGATCTCAAGGTGCTTTCCCACTGCATGTACCTCCATAGCAGACACACCTCAAACCCCAATCTGAATCTCTTAGAACTCCCTGTCCTTATAAATCAGACCAAATGAAATGAAATACAATGGCTTGTACAACTGAAATACAATGGCTTGTACAAGCCATTTCAGTTATTCAGTGGCCAGTTCAAGTTGAGGAAGTAGAAGTGTAACATAAGAACATAAAGAAGAACTGAATCTTAGCTGGATCAGGCCAAAGGCCCATCTAGTCCTGCTTCCTATATCTCACAGTGGCCCACCAAATGCTTCAGGGAGCACACAAGACAACAGACACAGCCTGCGTCCTGGTGCCCTCCCTTGCATCTGGCAATCAGAGGCAGCCTGCCTCTAAAACCAAGAGCTTGCACATGCCTGCTATGACTTGTAAACTGTAATGAACTTTTCTCCAGAAATTTGTCCAATTCCCTCTTAAAGGCATCTAGGCAAGATGCCATCACTATATCCTGTGGCAAAGAGTTCCACAGACTAATTACATGCTGGGTAAAGAAATATTTTCTTTTGTCTGTCCTAACTCTCCCAACACTCCATTTTAGTGGATGTCCCCTGGTTCTGGTATTGTATGAGATTGTAAAGAGCATCTCTCTATCTGCTCGAGGACACCGGCAGCTCCCTGAACGGCTGAGAATGGTGAGACCTTGAAGCAGCTGACAAGCTTGCTCTTGGTGTGAGCAAGAAGTGTCTTGGCTGCCCTCCATGTGAGAGATGGAGCTGCTTGTCAGCCTGCCTGGGAGAACTGGAGGCCAGAAGTGAGACCAAACCAGGAAGATCCATTCTGAAATGTTGGTTCTTGAAAGAGAGAACCTCTATGTTTGTAAACATCCCCTTGAGGGATTTAGAAACGCCTGCTCATGTAAACCACCTTGAATAAAGTCAGAGGAGTAATCCGATGACCAGAAAGGTGATATATAAATACTTAGTTGTTGTTATTATTATTATTATTATTATTACCACCACCACCACCACTACTACTACTCTATCCTTCCTGTGCATAATTTTGTATGTTTCAATCATGTCCCCCCTCAGGTGCCTCTTTTCTAGACTGAAGAGGCCCAAAAGCCATAGCCTTTCCTCATAAGGAAGGTGTCCCAGCCCAGTAATCATTTTAGTCGCTCTCTTTTGCACCTTTTCCATTTCCACTGTGTCCTTTTGGACCAAATGTGGTGACCAAAACTGGATGCAGCACTCCACAAAATACTGTACTATCCTGTAAGAGTTTCCCCTTAGCCAAGCCAAAACAGAGCTCTACTTGATAAAGAGATGAATTCAAAACTGGGTAAGATCCTTCAGAAACATAAAACCAGCCTAAAAGGTGATTCAAAGTAAAGACGTGATTTGATTGAACCACTTCAGTAACAAGTCTTTAAAATGAGGCCTCCCAAACCTCTCTTGCTGCCAGGCCAGATCTGGCTTATGCATGGTGTGAACTTGAATCTTAAAGAAATCCTCAACTGTAGCTACTCCACATTCTGGCAGGTTGCAACCACTAGGAAACAAGAAGCAGACCCTCAACATGGCCAAATGGTTCATTTTTCTACTTGGTTGTACATGCAAGAGGAGAGCCATGAGAGGTCACCATAGAATTGTAGGAACTACATTCAATGTTGTAGGAACTACCCAGTCCTATCCAACTCTCTGCGCAGCTGCAGCTGCAACGCAGCCTTGAGGAGGCCTCTGCAACTGGATGCAGCGCATGCTCTTTTGCCAAATTCCTGTTCCAGCCTTGGCCTGGGGAACTCATGCCCACTTCAAGCTAATTAGCCCCTCCCCCAGCTGGCTCCAGCAGCGTGTACACCTAGTGCTGAACCCCAGCAGGAAGGCGACTAGTAGGTGACTTTCCTGTAAGGTTACAGGGTCTCTCCTCCCAGTTCTTCAAGTAGCCTTGCAGGTACAGCCGCACCACCTCAGCTCTCCCCCACTCAGCAGTCTCTGTTTATTGAACTGTAAACCGTTTTTTGGGCTGGGTGCTCTACCTGGTTCCTCATTTTTTTACCTAATGAGCCTAAACCAATCCTGAAGGAGGGGGGCAATGCCACACTAAAACTAAGTTAAAAACCGAAAACTAAAAATAGCAACACTCAAAAGCTAGAACTAAAAATTAAAACCAAGCTAAAAACTCTTTAACAACCCTTAAAATCACACTTGAAGCTAAAATAACTAAGGATTAAAACTGAAAGCTCAACATCAAATAAAAACTAGTAACTAAAAAGACTGGAACAAGGAGCTAAAAACTAACACCTGACATTTGACCCACAGCTTTGGTGAGCTTCCTCAGGGGCCAGAGTTTTCTCAGGGCACTGGAACTTGGTGCTGTTCTTATACAGGTTGTAACTGTCAGTATCCCCACCCCTTTAGGTTTAGGCTCATTAGGTTAAAAAAAGCCTGACCATGGCACCCAGCCCAAAAAACTGTTTACAGTTCCATATGGATTCCAGCCGTGAAAGCCTTAACAAGTCTCTGTTTCCTTAGTCCGTCTATCAGCTGGGGGCCAGTCTGTCGTCCGTCCTCCAGTCCATCACTCAGTGTGCCCGTTCATTGTTTGTCTGCTAGTCTGTGAGTTAGTGTGCCAGAAAGTCAGTCCTACAAGCCAGCAAATTGCCCTCACTCTCTCTCCAACTACCAGCCACAAACTCTCATTGCCGCCCCCCCCTTCTATGCATGTAATGACCTGGCTGCCTCTATTAGCTGCAGCTGTGCCGCACACCCCCTGCTGAAAGCCCCGGCCTTTGCCC
This sequence comes from Tiliqua scincoides, assembly GCF_035046505.1. Taxonomy (NCBI): domain Eukaryota; kingdom Metazoa; phylum Chordata; class Lepidosauria; order Squamata; family Scincidae; genus Tiliqua; species Tiliqua scincoides. The sequence goes on from NC_089827.1 coordinate 59,242,019, forward strand.
TGTGTTCCCCAGAGTGAAGGGCCACTGCTGACAGACACCACATCCTATCTTCCACAATTCCAATACACACGCCCCTTTGGCATGGCTGCATCAGTGCTGTAAAGTTTAGGATAGGATTGGGCCACCAGAAACTTCAAAGATTCTGTGTTCCTTTTGGAAGCTCCTTTTTAGGCCCAAATGCTAACCCACTTCCCAGCACTGGCATAGCTGTGCCAATGTGAGGTGTGCTGCATCCTGCAGTTGGGAGGCAGTCATGGAGGCCTCCTCAAAGTAAGGGAATGTTTGTTTCCTTACCTAGGAGCTGCATTGCCCTTATGCCCGTGCTGGAGAGTGGGTTAGGATTGCGCCCTTACATCTCAATCCTATGCATGTCTCCTCAGAAGTAAGTCCCATTATAGTCAATGGAGCTTACTCCCAGGGAAGTGTGGACAGGACTGGGCTGTTAGTCTCTGCAGGGCAGCAGTGAGTGCTGCCCACAGGAATCAACAGAGAAATTAGGGTTGCAGCTGCAGCATTTCTGCTGCTGTGCAGAGAGTGCAGCAGCATCTTCCTCCACCGCCCCCATCAGAGGATAGTACCAAGTTTAGGGCAGAGTTTGTGTCCTTTCGAACTTAGGTATCATCTTGTGTAAAAAAAGTAACTCTGGGATATATTAATATGTCTGACAAACTCATTTTATCTGCTTGTAACTCAGCAGAGCACAAGGCTTCTGCATGGTATATAAATTGGACCGTGGCTGAGGTGAAACAGTTGGAAAACTGGAACGTGCACCAGTCCCATTCCTGACAGCCTCCTCTGAGTTTACTGATGCTGATTGCATAATGAGTCTGTCAGTTTCTCCACTCTGTCAGGAGCTCTGTGTCATGTGCAATAGGTAGACTGCTGTAAACTCCAGGTGGCTTGTTGGATCCCCTGAACCAAATTTTGGTTTCATACATAGGCTTGCTGGGTTTTCATAAAATTGCAACAATGTGGGCAGGATCACAAAAACTGTCCCAGGTGCTATTGTAGCAGGTTAGACAAGGATCAATGGACACCAGGAGGTCGAAGGAGCAAGGTTTATTCCATTGCTAGCAATGCGTCTCAGTGGAAATCTTTTCCCAAAAGCTGAGTCCCAGATACTCAGGGCTTCTAGCTTTTATTTCATTTCATTACATTGCATTTCATTGGTTAGATTTCATTGGCAGTTCATAAATGTGAGATCAACTCACAACCTATCAAAACCGTTTGAGCAACCCACGTGAAGAACCCGCCTCTGCTTTCATCCCCCCTACTCTATTTGAAGCCCCCAACCCTTTGAGGTGTAGTGGAAAATCCCCAAACTGGTTTGCGCCTGTTTTGTTCTAAAAGCACGTTTTTCTCTCCCCTTCTACCTGTGCTTGTGGTCTAGACCAGGGTGTCCAAAGTTTTTGGCAGGAGGGCCACATCATCTCTCTGACACTGTGGCGGGAGGCTGAATTAATTTACATTTCAAATTTGAATAAATTTACATAAATGAATATATTAAAGATGAACTTATATGAATGAATGAAGGTCTTGCAATAGCTCAAGGCCTATAAAAGGCTTTGCACAAAGCAAGGCCAGCCTTTCCTTTGCTGCTGCTACTGCATTACAGACGTGAAACAACAAGCAGTGCAGGGAGCCCTCATCTCACAGCTCACTTGAGAGGCCAAACAGTTGCCCTCATGCTGAGAGCAGTTGCATCAGGCCAGTGTGGGCTCCAACAAATCTCCAGAGGGCCAGAGGCTCATTGGAAACTAGGTGCTCCCTGAGGGCTGCATAGAGAGGCCTTGAGGGCCGCAAGTGGCCCCAGGGCCGGGGTTTGGGCACCCCTGGTCTAGACAGCTAGCTAGTTTCCTGTTACAGCTCAGGACTTGTGGTTAGCTTTATTTCCTCTCAAAGGCACAAATGTCTCTTAATATCTAGCTGTAAGCAAGCTGCAAGCCCTTCTTTTGACTAGGCACTCCTTCCATGTTCAGAGTGGGCTTAATGAACTCTGATCATGATGCAGAGAGCCAGGAATTTCGCTCAGGCTCTCCCACACTATGATGCAATCTTAAGTAAGCCTCACTGGGTTTAATGGGTCTTGTTAGAGGTAAACATGTGTAGGCTTGCAGTTGCTTAGTTTTCTCAATCAACTCCAGCTCTTGCTTGTGAGAAGTCATCTGTGAGATACAGAACATGAAAGCTGGAGCTTGGCTCAGTCTCTCTGCAAATCTTATTTGTGTAGTTGGCCACATACTTCTAAGGATAGCCAGCTGAATATGAAGCAATGTAGGAGACACCCTGGTTGGGCAACCATATTAGCAATAACTTCTTTTATTCATGGTAAGGTTAGAGAGTCCTCCCTTCTCCTCCTTGGTTATAGTGGGTGGGGATAACCAGGCATGTCCAGAACAGAAGGAGGGAGGTGAGAGAGAAGAAACAAAGAGCAGTGATAGGTAGTAAGGCATCAGACCTACTGGAGAAAGGAATCCATGGAAATGTGAGTTTTATATCTCTTCCCTTTTCAGTTAGTCACACACTTCAACAAAGCACTTTTCCTGTCATACCACAGACAAAATGTACCACTGCACAAAATGTATGAGAAAGACATGGTCTCCATGTCATAGTGTTGGCTGTACTTGTTCCCTAGGAGTACCCTGAAGAATCTTGTTAAAGACAAAATGAGAAAAAAGGACAGTATTTTCACCTCCTACAACTCAAGATTCTGGGCTGTTTGTCCATGCTCTATTTAATGAAGAGAGGAAATTCAAAAACTGCATGATTGACTCTTAATTTACCATTATGCAGGAGATGACAGGGGATGATGCAGGAAGTCTGGGGAACTTCTATTACTGGCAAGATGGTTAGGAGGCTTCCCCACCTGCTCCTTCAGCTGCAAAATATAGGCATGGTTTTCTCCATCGCTCCACATTCCCGTGCCCTGGTCTCAGTCAGGCTCACTCCCCCATCACCTACACCAGTGGTTTTCAGCCTGGGGCGTTGTGGCGTCCCAGCCCGAAGGCCCTGGCCTCTTTCCCCTTAAGGAGCAGGGGGAGGCAGCAAGGCGGCAGCGACTCGATCCCCAGGATTGTGCAGCTCAGGAGGGCTGCAGGGACTGGGATGCACTCACAGTCCCTGCAGCAGCCTGTCGGGGGTGTGGGGAGCCCTGCATGAGCGCCTGCAGGGCTCCCCAGCCTGCAGAAAGTGAAAGTGGAGCGATTATGCTCCACTTACACAAAACCAGAAGTGGAGCGTGATGCCACTTCTGACAATGCTCGCACAGGGCTCCCCGCAACTCTCAGTTGCACTCACAGTTGCACTCACAGGTGCACTCATACATACAACATACAACAAACCTTTATTAGGCATATAGTTTTACAACTAATATCTCCAAACAGTCATGTATGAAGGTATATATTAAAAGAGAGATAAGAAATAAGAGTTAAAACACACCAGTTTGCTTACACAGTTACTCCAGGTTGCTTTGAACCAGCAACTTAGCCCACTTCAAGTTGCTCAAATGTAGAAATTTCGCAACTGGAAGGGTCACAGATTCAAATTCACCTGCCAGCAAAAGTTGTAAAGAGGTGATCTCAGAGAGACCTTTTTTGTTTCCTGACAATGAGGGGAGATACTGGTCTCTGAGCACCTGATTAAAAGCACAATGCAGAACAATGTGTGGAAGAGAGTCTACCTCTCTGAGGCCACAATTGCAAAATCGTTCTTCCTTCAGGGCATTTCTAAACCTACCAAGTAGGTCATTAGAGGGCAACACAGTTGGGCTAATGTAAAAGCCCTCCTTTCAAAGGGGCACTCTAAGAAGGACAGGTATTTTGGTTGTAGACCAAAGGTATTGTTAAGATGGAAATTTAGGGGTGAACATTTTTTTTTGTGCTGCAGCCAAAATCTCTTGCCTTTCTATGTCTGTTGGTCTTGTTATCAAGAGCCTGACAGAAATCTCAAGTGTAGCAGCTCCTTGTAGATCTTCCTCGAGACCCATTTGTCTAATTTTCTTATTGAATAGAGCTAAGCAAGGAGACAACAGCGAGTCAGTCAATAACCCCTTTAACAATGGATTTTGGTCAGCCCTGAAGCACACTTTGGCCCAGTATTTTAAGAAACTGGACCAAGCTAGAAACTCCAGCCTATATCGGTCTGTCTCCAGGCAAAGTGCCGCGAAGGGAACGCAATGCGGTACACCTAAGATCTTGTATAGAAAATTAGAATGAAACTTTTCAATCGAATTGTTTAATGCTGGCATCCAAACAGGAATGCCATACAAAATTTGAGGTGTAACTTTGGCATTAAAAGCCTGGAGAGCAGCTGGAATAAATGAGTTACCTCAAGAGAAGAAAAAAACAAGTAATAGCCTGAACAGCTAGTTTGGATGAATTAATTACTGTAAGACGATGGGAAGACCAGAAATGCCGGTAGTGAAACCGGAGACCAAGATACTGAAATTCCTTTATTTGTTGTATTGATTTACCATTGAAAAGCCAAGACTGGTTTCCAAGAGTGCCCAAACACCACAATCTTGGACTTTTCATAGTTTAGCTGAAGGGCATTGTTGGTAAAATATTCTATGCAGGCATTAACCAGTCTCCTTAATCCTATTTTAGTTCGAGATATCAGGGCCATGTCATCAGCATACAAAAGGAGAGGGATATCCACTGAACCTAATTTGGGGGAATGCGTATCAAAGTTTGCTAGATAGGGAGCCAGATCATTAATGAAGAGATTGAACAGGGTGGGAGCAAGAACGCACCCCTGCTTGACCCCCTTGTTGATTGGAATTGGGGCCGAGAGGCCACCCCTCGGAGATAATTTCACTTGGCATGAGGTGTTTAAATGAAGCGCACGAATTAATATTAATAGCCTTTTGTCCACTCCCATCTTCTCAAGTTTATCCCAGAGTCTATCTCTATCTATGGAATCAAAGGCCGACTTTAAATCTAAAAAGGCCACATATAGTCGGGCTTTATTTTGAGTCCTTTGTTTGACGATTAGGTGTGATAATACCACACACTGATCAATTGCAGACTTATTTGGCCTAAAACCCGCTTGCTCTGGGCCTATGATGTTATGGTCCGAGATCCAGGCAGAAAGTTTCTTAAGTAGATGGGAAGCATACATTTTCCCTGCCAGGTCTAAAAGGCTGATTGGCCTGTAGCTGGGAGGAAGTTTTTATCCCCTTTTTTGAAGATGGAAACCAAGATAGATCTAGTCCAAGTGTCCGGAAGTACCCCAAATTTATCAATTCTAGTGAAAAGTTCTGCAATTATTGGGGCCCACCACTCTGGTGCTTCTTTATAAATATCAGGAGGAATTGAGTCTGGTCCCGCTGCTTTACCCAGCTTTAACTGCTTAATGAGTGAAAGAACTTTGTCCACTGAGACTGCAGGCCAATCAGGGAGATCTAACTGGAGTGAGTGGCATATTAACAATGGAGACAGGTTTAGATTCATCAAAGAAGATTGATTTAAAATGTGCTTCCCACATTTTAGCTGGAATTGCTGTGAAACCAAATGAGTTTTTATAGAAACAGCCTGATATAATTTGCCAAAAAATCTTGGTGTTTTTAGATCTCACAGATTTAATTAAACGTGACCATCTCGCTGTTGCATTGCGATGTAACGAAGTTTTAATAGCTTCCTTGAGTTGGGCAGACAGCTTAAAATATTGTAGTAAATTTAATCTACTATTAGTTACTTGAAATTTATTGTAAGCACTGCGTACAGCGAACTTCAGTGTCAAGCAAGTCTGCTCAAGCTTGGCAGAGTTCTTTCTCCCACCTTCTGTTCTTTGAGGTGGAGGTATCCAGCCCAGTTTGTTCTGGAGAGCTGATATTAAAACCTCGAATAAGGTCACAATTCCTAGTTGGTTATCTGGATCCAGAGTAGACAACTGGAGCATGTCCTCAGTTTGTAGTAGTGCGCAAAAGGACTCTTTAGTGGCTGCATCCCATTTAATTCTTTTCATTATGTCAGGGTGACCGTCCTCCACCTGAGAGTGGGAATTGTGGTGGCAATCTGAGAAGTAGGCCAAATCACATATTAAGGGTAAATGGTCACTAGACTGTGGGTATCCAACTCTAAAATTCACTATCTGTGGGAGAAAATAAAAGGGAACCAGAATGTAATCAATAACACTCATACCTCTAGTTGAAATATGGGTATACTCTCCTTTATCCCCCAGATAATCTAGGCCGTTTAACTAAGTGAGGCCATTGGTAATACAGAATTTAGCCAAAAGAAGCCCAGCCGCATTAATTGTTCTGTCTTTCGACTGCCTTTCAGAGAAACAAATCTCTGATAAGGTCATATCAGTAGGCAGATCTAAGATTTGATGGAAGATGTCGTTATTGTGTCCCACCCTGGCGTTAAAATCCGCAGAAATTATTGGTATGAGAGAAGGAAATTCTCTCATACCAATTATGAGACCATTATGCTTGAGCCAGAGCTACAACCACCTGCCTCAAGCATGCAGAGGGGCTCAGAAATTCAAATTCCCTTAGGTCTATCAGACTGACTGCTTCCACATCGACTCCCTGAAGCCCTCCAAGGTCAACTGAAAATCCTGTCTTGGAATATCGCTGGCTGGTTAGCAAAGTCACGGGAGAAAGTGCTAGATGAAATCCTAAGGGATAGAGATGTTATATTGCTACAAGAAACATGGGCTACCTTACCCATTGAGTTTGAAGGGTTCTCCGTAACATCACTACCAGCGCGGAAGAGCGCAGCAAAAGGTCGTCCTGCTGGCGGTCTCGCCATATTAGTGAAACCAGTTTTTAAGCATGAGTTGCTGTTTATGGCCGATAGCTATTGTAAAATCCAGGCAATTAAGCTGAGGCTGCCACATCAAAGCCTTATGGTTATAAATGTGTACATGCCACCTGTCAATGACAAAGCGGCAACCGAAAAGCAGTGGGTATATTTTAGTGGCATGTTTAATGAATTGACTGGCAAATTTCCTTCTCTCACAGGTGCACTCATTTGAGTGCACTCACAGGTGCAAACTCTCCAAGAGAGTTTGAAAACCGCTGCCCTACACTGCTGTTTCTTCTCAGAAGAAAAACTCTCACTGATGGTCAGGCAAAAAGAGAGAATGTGAGAGAGGAGGAAAAGTTCACAGTCCTGCATTGTGCTGAGAGCTATTCCAGTGCTGGAAAGTTGGTTAAGATTGCACCCTTAGGTAATGTATAACAGGAAGAAAAGAGACATTGGTAAGGTGCACAGGGGACATGTTTAGCTGTGGTCTTTGCTCTAAAAACTTGCATGTTGTATGCACATCTGCAAAATGCTGGAGAACGTGACACAACGTACTTGTCAAGCGATCATGTAATTTATCTAGCATGCATTGACTTCTACTGTATACAAAGGACATGTTGTCTTTTATTATTGAATTTGGCCAAGGTGACTGTGTAGCATTGCTACACTTACTCTGGACTGAAAGTATGGGAGGTGGTTTCCAAATTCCAAACTGAAGATGTGAAAGTTCATCCAGTAGCTGATTAAATAAAAATGTAGCAATGATAAGCATGGTGTTCTGCCTGGTGATTAAGATCAATCTTACTGGCATGATGGAAGATAATTCAATCCCTTCCTTTCGTTTCATAACCTTTGTACCCTGCTGCTTTGTTATTTTATGGTAGTGGTTCTCAAACTCTCAGGGAATTTATTTTAAATAAATTAAAATAGCAGAAATTTATTTTAAATAAATAAAAATTTATTTTAAGCCCTATCTCAAAGGCGGAGGGGAGGGGCAAAACAGAGTGAGAGAGGGTGGCAAAGGTATGGGCCAAACAGGGGCAGGAAAGGTGGCAACAGCCATAATTGTCTTTGGAGCCCAGGTCTACCAGGTTCCCTAATATGGAGCCTAGGTCTACCGGATCATGCAGTGTTGGCAGTTAGATACAGTAAACCAAACACACCACTAAGTCTCTCTAAAAAATTTTAAGTATAGAAAATTATTGCAGAAAATTAGCATCATCACACTAGAAGGGAAAGTGTCCAGTGTGCACCAAAACTTACTTCTGCAGCAGCTGCAGTTCCACAGCTGCGTCCCTGAGCTCCTCCTATGCACACTCCTTCATGGTAAACAGATACACAAGCCAAAGGGCTACTGTAGTAGGCCAGTTTACTCCCACATTTGATAGTGTTAAGGATTGTCATGATGCATTCATATGGCTTACTGCAGCTGTTACCAAAAGGGCTGTTTTGTTTAGGGGGGGATTATTACACTACCCTTATTGAAACCTCAGGATCGCAGGCTGGATAACAAGACGGCGTAATGCAGAGAAATTCCCCTTAGCTTAAAGAAGAGACTGGGAGAAAGATAACTTTTAATAAAAGATTATAGTTTTATTACAGAAGCACAAAGGTAAACATAATGCACATGGAAAAATGGTAAATATATGTTTCTTGGTCCTAGTACTTGAATCCAGTGTACCTAGCTTTCATGGCGGTTGCGTGTGGAGAGTATTTGGTGCATCTGAGGAAATTAGAAAAGGGAAAGGTTGTAGGGAAGGATTTTAGGGGTCCCTGGTCTGCCAAACCCAGTTGCTAACTAAAAATGGGGAGAGAAGGGGAGAAAAAGGGGGGGAAGAAGGGAAAAAGTTCCAGACGCCATATAGTTACCTGTCTTGTAGAGCAGTTGGGGGGGGGAGTCCTGTGTGGAGGACCCTCTGACACAACACAGATGTGCTGTGTCCTTGTGTTGCAAAGTGCAAAAACCAAGATGTTGCAAGGGATCCTAGATGTTACAAGAGATCTCAGATGTTGCACTGTAATTCCAGGTACCAAAGCAAACTCAGTAGACAGTGGTGATCAAATCCAGGCTTTTATTGTAAATCCATCAGCAAAAGATTGTAAATCCATCCACGTCTCCAAAGGAGACTGTGTGCATCAGAAACAGGGAGAAGAGAAACCTCAAAGGAGACTGCTTACACCAGAAGTGGGAAGAAGAGAAGCGTGTAATGCCCCCTTCAGCTGACTTTTATTACACTCTGGGGTTCCCTCCTTGAGACACATACATTTCTCTTTAGAAACAATTCATTGGTGGGTTCAAAACATCCATTGTTTTATAATAGGCCATCTCATACATCCATCATACAGATTTGTGCAGGCCGTGATGGGTACTGCACTTGCAATCCTGCTTAAAATGACCTCACCCCTAACTGGCATGATTTACTGTGGCCTTCGTAAGGCAACATACCGTACTTGCTATTGACGTCACGGTGTGTGTGTGTGTGTGTGTGTGTGTGTTCATCTAAAAACTGCTGTGAAATGATTTTCTCTGGGAATCTGACCTCTGAGCTTGGAAATGATTTTGGTGTGTTCTCTTTTAAACCTTTTACTGCTGTTAGACTACTAATGTGAAATGTTACTACTTGCTACTCACTCTTGTATATGCACCAAAACTGGTTCTGATGTATAATACTGTTCCAGCGTGTGTGTGTACAGCCTGTTGCTCTAATAATATTATATAGCTAACTATATATGCCTATATATACAATCTCTGAGCTTAAAGCAATATTAAAACAAGCCGAATTTCAAACTGCATTTTTAAAAGTACCAAGAAAAAATTTTTTTTTCTGTGCTCTGAAAACAAAGGAACATTCACTGTGCTTGCATTCAAAAATATCAACATTGTTCTAAGAGAACATCTTGTGGCAGGCTGCCCAATCCCAGCCAAATGCTTGTGAGACTCAAGTTGAACTTTCAGAGAGAGAAATCAAAAACCATGCTGTTTACATTTCAGGTAAGCATCCCTGCTAAACTTCTACTGATAACACCTTGTATCACTTGGAGGGGGAGCCAGAGAGAGAGAGCATGTGGCAGGGAAGCCCTCTCTTAAAAAGGGGTTTGCAAAACGTGCTGAGCTGCATGGTAGCTTCCTTACACAGCAGGGTAAACATTGAAAAGATCAGGATGTTCCTTATCAGCAAAATTCAATGGGGTCTAATGGCTGGCTTCCTAGCTGGGGGAACTTAATACATGAGTGGGCAACCCAGTTCAAGTTTGCATACGGTACTTAAGCATTGATTGGGTTAAAACAATATAATGAATAGGAGACACGTAAACAATGATTTACTATGCCAGACTTCTTCCTATAATATGTGAAGCCTAGGGAGGTGGATTTTGTAACCATGAGCTTGTGACTTGACCAGAGTTTTTTGGAAAAGTGTGCTGGGAGAAGTGTGGCCCTCATGATGTTTTAGTAAAATAACCAGATATAAAATCACAACTAAGGAAAAAGGGGATTTTCATGTAACAGTGCTCCTTTTATGCCTGAGGCCCTCATTGCTTCTAGGGGCTGCAGCTGTGCAGCACAGTCTGCTCAAAGCCCAGGCCTTAAACTTTAAAGGAGTCTCTGCTGACACCACATGCTATCTCCTCGCCCGATCTTCTTTGATTCCAATATAGAGCTGGCCGTTTATTACCTCAGACAGGCAAATCCTCAGGGGAAGCTCCCACCCTTTTTGACTGGCAAGTGCTGCTGATATATATGCAGGCATAGGAAGTCTGCTGAAGCATGATTAGCAGCTTATGAGGATGAACCTACACACCTTTTTTTAAATACAAAGAATGCCCCAGACACCAGAGGGGTGCATTCAACTCCTAAGAACCCTGCCTGGAGGTAGTAGGGGAGCAGGGCTTACAAACACATTGTGCTGTGTTTTGCTGGATATAATTTGTCAAATACTTAATTATTTCTTTTCTTGGTGCTTCTTGTTTCTCATGCTGGATGTTTACTTTTAATTACCGTGTGGTATTTTCATATTTAACTTTTTCAAATGTTTTGTTATGTGTGTTGTTAGTTGGCTGGGTGGTCCCTTATGTGAGACAGAAAGGTGACATACCAGTACTTGAAGAAATAATTTTCTGACAGCATTACACTGAATGTTTCCCTTTCTCTACAAAAGGAGCAGGGAGAGGTTCCCTGCTGCAGCATTGGCTGTCATTGGCCAAGCATTCCCACACCTTTCAGGGTAAGGAAATGCTCAGCTTAATGAAGTAGCACGACTGAGACAACTGTGCATGTGCAACGGCCAACAAGGCCATTGCACTTATGCCACATGTGTGTCCACGTATGCCTTTGGGCATGCACGGTTCAAATGCTAACACTGGTCCATCAACCTTCTCCTACCTTCTCCAGCTCCTCCAGATATCCATCAATCAAATCTCTTCCAAAGTGGGCTCTCTGCTGTTCTTATATTCATTCACCATCTCTCTTACAATGGCACTGACTTACCCAAGTTTCTGATGTGGTCCCGGAATTTAAGACAACCAGGGTATTTCAGTCATAAAGTGATGTAGTTGAAATCAAGAAAGCAAAATACGTCTTAAGCAGGGCCCATGAAGGAGGGTCACAGGGGGTAAACTGTACCTGGGTGCAGAGTCGTAAAGGCAGCCTGGAAGCCAGATGAGCCCCCACCCCCCCCATTTCCTGGGATGTCTGAAAGTGTTTGCATAAATTGTGTGAAGAAATTTTGTAAACTGCACAAAATAAATTTGGTATCCCCTAATAAAATTCCTCTCAGAGGTCCTGATTGTAAGGGTGGGATTGATCAGGTATGGAAATGCAATTGTACTCTGAGAGAACATTCTGAAGTAACTCCATTTTCACAGTGATGCGAATAAAACCCTTTGTCAGAACTCCATCCCTATTCCTTCCCTTCTTCTCTCATCAGGGTGGAAATAGTTGACATTTTATACTGAAGTCCTATATCTCAATTGAACATCTTCCTTTCCCAATGACCTAGTTAAGGTTCCATACACATACTTTCACATCAGCAAAACAGATATGCACATTAGCAGCATTTAGGAAATGGAAGGCCAGATTGCAAGCTTTGCCACACACACACACCCCCCCTCTCCACTCCACAAATTGTCACTGCACCCTGTTGCTGGGATCATGTGCAAACCCCCATCTTCTTTCTCCCCACTGGTGGTGCCATGCCATTGCACTTCCACCGCTTCCTGCTTTTTGCTGCCCATGACAGAGCCTGAAGACGTACGGAAAGTAGAGCAGTAGCAGCCTAAACTGTATCAGGGCTGGTCCTGTCATCCCTGCACTGTAACCCACATTCCTACCTGACATATGCAGCCAGAGTATGATCTGAATGATCAGTCCTGGAAGCCAGAAGTGCCTAGAGCAAGGAACTGTGGGAGGAAAGAGGAATAATTGTCACAAATGCCAGTCTCTTGCTCTTGGGTCCTGGTGCTAAATGTGTGAGAATCACTGCTCTATCAGCCTTAGCTACACTGCCAATGAAAGAGACAAGCAATGACACTAGTCCTGATCACTGGAAATGAGTCCCTACCTATTCACCCGAAAGTAGACCACTTTCCACAGGCGGCTGGGCGTCTGCTCCCAGTCTGGGACTGAGACTGGAATTTTCAAAGTTCAAGTGCCAACCTTACCTCTTTGATCTGAGAGAACTAATGATGGGGGCCAGGCACTCAAAAAGGCCTCCTCTCCCATTTTAGTATCTCCAGCCATGGGCAGAGGAAAGTTCTAGGCTCTGTCACTGCCACCGCTAAACATTAGGCTTAGATGACTAATGTCAGGAAACTGGCAGAGAGCAGACAAGGAAAGCACTGCGTGTCACCCCCAGTGCTTTTTTTAAGCTAATCATTAAGAATACTCCCGATTAGGTGTCTACTACCTTAGGGGTATAAAGTTACCCTGGCTGCAGGGGGGGGGGACCTTCTGGTTGTTTTCCCCAAGTTCCAGCATGGCTGTGGAGTATTGGCAGACTTGAATTAAAAGCTGAAAGATCTTTTCTTATGCTCTGAGGTGAAGATCTGGTAAGTGTTACAATAATTTAGGTTAGGAAGGTTTAGCTGTAGTGCGTGTGTGTGTGTGTGTGGGTGGGTGAGTGGGTGGGTGGGTGGTTCCGCATGAGATTTTTATTGCCTTTCTGAAAGATGTGTAAACTTAATGTAATTCTTTAATAAACCATTTAAACCTGAAGGCTTGGGTCTGTGTGAGTACCAAGGGGAACTAGGTTCATCTTAATCCAACCTAGTCAGTGATACTACTGGAATGTTTATAGCTTGTTGGAGTCTTGTGGCTGAGTTCCTGTGTTTGGAGAAATCTTGGAGCCTGAACTAGCTAGGAGCCACCCAAAGGAGCTGAAGAACTAGCTATTAATCAGGGTTGTGACAGAGGTGACGGAACCTGCCCTGGACAGTGAACAGCCGACCACCTGGCTCCACTCACCCTGCGGGGATGCCCATTTCCCTCAGCTATTTCCTTTCTGGCATCCAGAACAAAGGCAGCAGCATTCTTTTCAGCTCTGAGTCTGGAGGGGAAAAAGGATTCTTTTTTTTTTTTTTTAGATTGTGAGCCCTTTTGGGTCGGAGCCATTTAGTTATTTGATTTTTCTCTGTAAACCGCTTTGTGAACTTTTAGTTGAAAAGCGGTATATAAATACTGTTTATTAATAATAATAATAATAATAATAATAATAATAATAATAACTGTGAGTGCTTGGCAATTCTGCCAAAGTTCCTACTTTTCTCAATTGAGTCCCTTGAGCAATCTTCCTGCACCCAGCACGCAACACTGACAGAGCATTAAAATAAAATAAAAAGTATTTCTTTTAAGAAGAAATTAGTACATCCGGATCTGTATCACTCCCCACCAAGGTGGTGAGCTATCCAAGGACATGCTCTGGGAAACAGTAAGTACCACTGCAGCTGGAAACATAACAGAGCTATCTGTTTTACTCAGATGCTACCCTCCCTTTCCAAGGTCTCACATGGTCTGGGCTGGTGTCTAGAGATAGAGCCTTCAGCAGCTTCCTCCCAATGCAATAGTGCCACTCCCTAAAAACTAGCTGGTTTTTATAGCCACCCTCCCTTCAACCCCACAAGGGATCTAAATCAATCTGTAATCTTGCCAATTTTGCTGACTCATGTCCCCCACTGCCCAGCACCTAATCATATCCCTGACATGTTCCATACTCAGTTAACTCCACCAAACTGAATTCACCTGCAAACGTAATTAGCACGAGCCACCTGTGATCCACAAGCTGAGGCCTACTGCTTGGACAGGAGGGTGGTGGAGAAGCTGTGAGGGAATATGCCGCCTCCTGGGGCCTCGGCCACAGTTCTGTGTCACCTCCTGGAGAAGCATCCCTGTCTTCCAGAAGGTCCTAATGGCCTTGCACTCCTGGGCACGAGGAGCTTCCAGGGGGACATTGCACATCACAGTCCTCTGGCAGCTGGTGTGTGGATGCCTTCCTAGGTGCCCTGCTCCTCTACCTTCCCAGGTTCATCACCTTCCCCAGCACCTACGTGGAGCTGCGCCGACTGTGGCTAGGTTCCCCAATGTCATTTCTTCAGTTGATGTTGTAATCCTCACTCCATCAGAGATGCTTGGCATGTACAGGAACCGCCACGACCAGCACGCCCGGAACATCCAAGGCAACCTGTGAAGAGGCCTTGCACATCACAGGTCTCCTGGCCCTGAAACCAGGTCTGGGCAGCTGGCACTGCAGCCTCCCTGGCAGGGGTCATGTGCTGGCCCAGGGTGCTAATGGCTAGCCTGTAGTTCTGGAGGCCCCACAGCATGTCTTGCTACCAGAGGTGGTCATGCAGGCCTCAGTTGATTAGTGGGCTGGTGCATCTCCCTTATGAAGAAAGCCTACAGATTTGGAGCACTTCAGTCGGGAAAAAGGTACTTGAGGGGAGATATGATTGTATAAAATTATGCATGGGATGCATAGAGTGAATAGAGGGTGTTCTTTTCCCTCTCACACAACACCAGAACCAGGGGACATTAAAATTGAGCATTGGGAGAGTTAGAACAGATATTCCATCCCAGGTTACAAACCATGATGGATATGCCTCCTGGTTCTCAAAGTAGGCTATATCTGAGTGCCAGATGCAAGGAAGAGGCAATGGGACGCAGGTATCTTGTTGTGCTCCTGGAGGTATCTTTTGGGCCACAGTGACACACAGGAAGCTGGACTAGGTTGGCCTTTGCTCTACTCCAGTAGGCCCTTCTTACAGAAGGTTAGTAAGGCAAAATTCATCCTTTATTGAAGTCATGCTGGTTCTCCTCCAGTAAGGCACATTCCACAATGCTTAATAATGTTATCTTGAATTATGCTTTCCACCACTTTCCTGTAACAGACTGAACTGGCCTGTCAGTATCTGGAACCCTCCGATATATCTGTTATGTTGGCTACCTTCGAATTCTCTGACCCAGAGGCTGACATAAAGAATAATGTACAGAATCTTGTTAGAACATCAGCAATTTCACATTGCATTTGAATGCCCTAAACCTTCTGGGACAAATGCTGTCTAAACCTGATGGGCAGGATGACCAGGGTGACATAGCATTTGAGTAAAAGCAAAAGCCACACTGCAAAAGTATAGAAATACACAGAATAGAAAAAGCTGTTTGACTTCATTTAAAGGCCAAATTGTATTCTCAGAGAGGCGCTTAGGCGTAAACACCTTGGAATGCAAATAGATAAGATTGCTAGGTAATGAGCAGATAGGCCCCAACTTGGCAGAAGTATACCCATCTTAGCAAGGGCAGACTGCCTGAGTTCATTTATAGTTTTAAATTGTTATTCTTCCATGCTTTCAAGGGAAAAGACACATATAGGCAAAATAGTCTTTGCCCTAAAGTGTAACCAACATATATGGGGACACAGTAGTCATTCAAAGTAAGTAAGAACCAAAGGTTGCTTGATTTTAGGAAAGTCTTAAGAATAGACAAAAAGCTTTAACATTGCAGGAAGGCTTCACATGTATTTAGCATAAGATATTAGCATAAGAGAAAGGCATGCAGAGAAAGATAAGGTACCAGTCAAAGAAAGATAACAGTACCAATCCAAGTACATTGTGTCATCTCTTTAATGAGGCTGGTAGGAAGGACTGTCAAGGATGTCCTAATTGGACTGATGGATGTAAGGGTCAGCACTGGGTCAGTACTGGCTAAAATGATATTATAGCACCCCCTGCTGTTACTTGAAAACTTTGTAATTCAATATGTTTAATTGTTCAATTTCACCTTTTTTGGAAACCTGTAACTTGAAACTCACCTATGAGGTGTCTCTAAGGTTATCTTTAGCCTATTAAGAGTTAGCCCCATCTATGAGGTCAGATTTTCAGCAAATGAGAAGTCTAGACTGAGGACAAAGAGCAGTGAGAGGTATAAAGGTTAAGGACCAGCATTCAGACGGGGCTCCATGCTTTGTGACATGAGTCCCGTGGGCCAATTGCATGCAATTCAATAAAAGCTTGTAAGCCTTCACTCCTGAGTAGTTCTTCTACTGTTGCATCCCTTGACCTTGCAACAGACCCAGCGACTTGTTAATGTTTAACATGTCAGTACACTCCAAACCCTTTTTCCTTCTCATTCCCATTTTACTCAATTCTTCTCCCTCCTTGAGGCCAAAGCAAAGGCCAACCTAGTCCAGCTTCCTGTGTGTGTCACTGTGGCCCACATATCTGCCCTAAGTCACCTGCAGGGAAGCTGGGTGCAAATAATTCATTCAGCTTCTCTGCAATCTGCATATCCTCTTTACAGCCCAATCCCATCCAGTGCTGGTGCAGTGGAGCCACACAGCCCACACTGTATCCAGTGCTGGGTTTGAACAGGCTGGAGGTCTCCTCAGCATAAGGGAACAATTGTAGCCTGCCCAATGGGGCACTTGATCTGCGCTAACTGAATTGCCCCACATAGGGCTTCCAAGCCCATAGGCTTCCTCCACCAATCCCAGATCGGTTGCAGCTCCAGATCTGGCAATGGCACAGGCCTTCCTGCTAGCACTCCTTATTCACAGGGTGCTACAAATGTGTTTTACGGCATGTTTGAGACACCTAGCACTAGTGCAGCACCTGCTGCACTAGCACTCTTGTAAGAATACCATTTTATATCAAAATTTTATTTCTGTATTGCATTAAAAAAATACTCTTGTTTAGAGGAGCAGATTTTTTCCTGGGCCAAAGTTTTCACAGCATGAAAATGCAAGGATAAATCTTTACAAATTTGTCTGTCATGTAAACAATTGGACTGGGTAGGCAACCAGGAGCTCACATGCCTGTTTGGGGTAGCTTGTGACAAAGGGCTGCAGCCGCCTCCTCTGCAGCTGATTGGCTGGCAGCTGGTCACTTGGGAGGGGACGAGGAACTCATGCTTGATTCTCCCTCTCTGTGTGGTGCACACAGATTCTCTCTCCAACTCTCTCCTCTTCACACAGTGGTGATCTTGGCGGTTTTCCCAGTGGCAACAGTGGCATGAATGGTTCCTTTGGAGCTTGAAGCAGTGCGTCTCTTCGAAATCAAAGGAGACGCATGCCACTTCTGGTCAGGCCGACTCCTTGGCCATTCTGAGGGCCATCCTCCTCTCTTCCCCTTTCTTTAAAGGGAGTGCACTTTTGGATCTTTAAAGGGGAAGCCCTCAGATGAGGCTGGGAACCGCACCTAGATTGGCTGCAGGTTCCTCACTGATCTAGGGCCACCCTCTTCTCTTCTCCTTTAAAGAAAGGGGAGGGGAAGAGGGCGGCCCTCAGATTGGCAGAGAACCATTGGCTGCAAAAGTGCAGCTACTGTTGACACGGTTCCAGATCGTGCCAGAAACCAGTGGTGGTGGGGAGCAGGTCATGGTGCCACCCTGCAAACACCTAAATACCTGGCTCCCGGGACATTTGCACCCCTTGTCCCCCATGGCTACGCCACTCCCTATGCTGTCACTATTCAAAGGAAGAGCCAAACCAGGATTTTATCAGTAAGGAACACAGAGATGCACAGTTGTGGTTGACAGATCTGGGAGTTGATTGGGTTTTTCTTTTACCATTGCTGTGTGTGGGCTACTCAATTAAGTTGGCTCAGAGGTCTCTATACTATGTTATTTACTTGTGCTGGGTGAATGTTTGTGTCTGCTGCAATTCAGGAACATCCCCCCCCCCCCACTGGCTCTTTGATACCTATTCCATGTTAATTTACTTCTGCTGCTTCAGGGGAGCGTGTACATATGCTACAATCCAGAAACGGGAATGAGTTGTTCTGTGTTGCTCCTGGACTGACTGTGTTTTTCTGAGATCATGGGGTGAAACAGAAAAATGTTTTGCTTTTACCACTGCTGTATGAGCTACTTCATCACCATTCTGGGTTCTGTTTTAACATATAATTTAAACCAGGGCTTATTAGGGACAAGTTTTGTTTTGTGCTTCACACAAAGCAACAATAAAATGGAGTTGCCTCTGAGTGTGTGCAGAGTCCAGTGCATTTCAAACATCACTCTTTAATTGGGTATAGGTCCCTCTCACTGAAGTTCTAGTGTTTAGAAGGCAAACGGACAGTGTACCTCAGCTCTTTCACACTCCCCAAGGACTTGATAGCCGGGCTAGGTAGCAGGAATTGCAGAAGTTGTTATGGCTGCTATTTTTGTGTTGGCATTTCGTAACAGAGCTTTGCATTAATTTCTGACTCTTCCTGAAATATCACCTCTTTACAGTGGCTTCCCCAGGTAATGTTGTTCCTTGTAACTTCCAACCTTTTGGTGGACCAAATTATACATCTACCTCCATGCTAGCTGGAGCCACCCCACTTACATATTCCTCCAATATCCAAACTGTATGTTTGCATAAACAAAGCAAGTTTCTCTTTGTTCTTTCCCAGTCTTTGGAACACCCTCCCAAAACTCCACATCCAGAAAGCTGAGCTGAAGTGGGTACTGCCATTTAGGCTGCAATTCTATCTCCCCTTTCCTGAGAGCAAGTCCCATTGTCTACCATGGGATTTACTTCTGAGAAGACATGCATAGGATTGGACTTTCAGTATATACTCCATCTCTCTCTCTCACACAGACACCCCCCACACACAGCACCTCCAGTGAGTACTAAACCCTATTGGGCATGTGTAGCATAGTGTCTGAGATAATAGCAGTGTCAACTCTTCCTTGGTGGAGGGGACATTGCCGCTCACTTTGAAGTGGGTGGTGGTTCGCCCCCTCCTGAAGAAGCCCTCCCTGGATTCTACTGTGCCGCAGGGTTCAATTCTGTCCCCATGCTATTTAATATCTACATGAAACCGCTGGGAGAGGTCATCCGGGGGTTTGGAGTGGGGTGTCATCAATATGCTGATGACACCCAGCTTTATCTCTCCTTTCCTCCAGATTCCAGGGTGGCGGTTGAGGGCCTGGAGCGCTGTTTGGAAGCAGTGAGGATCTGGATGGGGGCTAACAAGCTGAAATTAAATCCGGATAAGACAGAGGCTTTCCTGGTTCAGAAATCCTCGATGCAGGTGCTGGATTATCGGCTTGCTCTGAATGGGGTTGCACTCCCTCTGAAGGAGCAGGTCCGCAGCTTGGGGGTCCACCTGGACTCGCAGCTGCTCCTGGACTCCCAGGTGGCGGCTGTGGCTAGGGGGCCTTCGTGCAGCTTCGGCAGGTGCGCCAGCTGTGGTCGTACTTGCATCGTGCAGACCTGGCCAAGGTGATCCATGCTACGGTGACATCGAGGTTAGATTATTGTAACGCGCTTTATGTGGGGCTGCCCCTGAAGATGGTTTGGAAACTGCAAATAGTGCAGAATGCGGCGGCCCGTGTGGTCACTGGAGCTAGGCGGTTTGATTCTGTCAGTCCACTTCTCTGGGGGCTACATTGGCTGCCCATTCGTTTCCGGGCCCAATTCAAGGTGCTGGTCTTGACCTTTAAAGCCCTATACTGCTCTGGGCCAGGCTATCTTAGAGATTGCCTACTCCCCTACAATCCGGCTCGTCCTCTCAGGTCATCAGAGAAGGCCTTTTTGCATGTGCTGCCGCCTAAAGAGGTACGTGGGCGGCAGCAAGAAATAGGGCCTTCTCAGTAGTGGCACCAATGTTATGGAACTCCCTTCCCCTTGACTTGAGAATGGCTCCCTCCCTCGAGACCTTTCAGCGAGGCCTGAAGACCTTGTTGTTTACACAAGCCTTCTGACTCTATGGCCTTTTTAACATCTTTTATACATCTTTTAGTTTTTCTAAACTAGAGATAGAACCAAATGTCTATGTTCTCCCCCTCTGTACCATGAAGCACCCCCCTCTGTCCCCAAACGTATCCTATTATACTCACTGACATTAGAACCAAATGTCATCAGCATACTGATGGCTCCCAACCCCAAATCCAAAGGTGACCTCGCCCAATGGTTTCATACAGATATTAAATAATAATAACTTATTCTTCCAATAAGCATCAGTTCAACTCAAGAGGCAGGATTCATTCAAGAGGCACAGTTTTCAGTAGAGAAGAGCAAGAATAAACCTCCTGTTATTTCATCCCAATTTATTCATGCTGGCAACTTCTAGAGATCACCACATACTGGTCGTGGAATATCATGAAGGCATTATCTAGGAAGGGCACAAATCTCAAACGGGACAGGGCTAACTGCTAGAGCAAATTGCTTTTCTTCCTTGGGCCTGGGAAAGTTCTCAGGGATGGAGAAGGTGAAATGCTGCAGGAGGCTGGTGAAGTAGATGAAGAGCTCCATTTTTGCCAGCTGTTCTCCAGGGCAGCCATGGGGACCTGCAGGTAAAAGAGACAGAATATTCTGTGTGTGAGAACAAGAAGGAATACAGCAACCAACTCTTTCTTCCCCTCAGAGCAAATTCCAACACTCGGTTTTTATCACCTTTTGGCAGCCATGTACATCAGGCAGTTCACGCTTATGTTCAGCCACTTCAGCCTACGCCAAACTAGCCAAACTGTGCTGCCATGGGCTCAAGTTAGCCCAGCCTCAGCCTTGAGCACATCATGCAAAATAAGTATTGCAACCTGTTGGGAGGCCATATAAAAAGACATGCAAAATTGCTTGACACAGAAGTTTCAAGTTCATAATGTCTCCTGGTTCTCAATGCAGTATGCTTCTCCCAAGGTAGTAGGGAATACAGGAAACTACTTGTTGGGAGGAATCTCTGTGTTTCCCCTAGTTTCCTTTTTTCCTTTCCATGTAATTCCTCATGGGTTTGGGCTTTTTATCTGTATCCCCCATGCCGTAGCAGCTTCTGTGCCAATCCGATGCTGGCAACAGTAGGCTTGCAGTCCTGTTCCTTTGCTCTGCAAAACCCTGTTCTCCATGTTTGCACTTCTCTCCGACTGGAGTCAGGAATGAGCCAGCTGACTGGCTCATGTTCCCACTGGTTCCACTCCAGGAAGGGAGGAGGCAAAGATCAGACAGCCCAGTGACATCATTCCAGGCAGGAGATAAAACTTCCAAGCCAGAAGGAAGCTCTCTCACTTTGTCCAGTTTTCCAAAGCTCTGGAAGGGAGCTCTGCATCTGAGAATGGGGGGAAGGCTGGAGGCCCATTGTTCATGATAACTGAGACAAAGAACACATCTAGTTAGAACACCCGCAGGATTTACATTACTTTGCATTTGTAGTCTCTCAGCTGTGTACAATGTCTGTACAAAGTTCCCAGGTTAACTTGTAGGAAAGGAAAGGTCCCCTGTGCAAGTACCGAGTCATTACTGACCCTTGGGGTGTTGCTGCTTCTGTGACAATTTCATGGCAGACTATAAAGTGGGGTAGTTTGCCATTGCTTTTCCCAGTTATTAACTTTCCCCCTGCAAGCTGGGTACTCATTTTACCAACCTCAGAAGGGTGGAAGGCTGAGTCGAACCCAAGCGTTAACTTGTAGTTAATGGCCGCTGCTTGGCCAGAGTGGAGAGGGATGGCCAGATGTAGCCGAGAGAGACCTGTTCTTCACCCCTTGCCAGTCCTGGTGAGCAGCTGCGGGGGCCTGAGAGTGCCTGCTGAGGCTTGCCATCAGCGCCCCAGCCCAGCAGGGGGGCACGAGGCTATTCGCACACCAGACGTGCCAAATTCAAAGGTGGCTGCTGCTTGTGCAGTGAGGGGACAGACTGGGCCAGCTGGCCCTGAAGGAAAACGTGCCTGCCAGTCGCCTAGGAGGGCTGGCAGACGAAGCAGCCTAGGTGCTGCGAGGGAAGAGGCAAGGCACAAAAGAAAAGCACCCCCACTTGTTGCTCTGAAAGGGGTCAGCAGGAACTGAACCAGACCCAGCTTGCTTCCCCGAAGGCAAGGTCAGTTCTGGGAAATCCAGGCGGCCCCTCCTCCTCAGGATCTGATCTGCTTGCCTGAGAGAGAGAAGCCTCCCAGATTGCACAACTGATGCTGACATGGAGATCCCACCGGAGAAGCCATGTGCAAGACTCCACAGTGCCTCACATCCATCTGTTGGTGTCCATTATCGCATCTTTGTTTTAAACCCTTTTTTGTCAAGCTCCTCTCTTTACCCTCCTTTCTTGTTCATTTTGTTTGGCCTTTTTTCAGTCACTTTTTAAGACACTGTTTATGTTTTAGTCCTGAGTCCACCTGATTCCTAGTATGGGAATCAAGTCCAATGGGTTGTCACGTCTCCTCACTTTACAGTGGGAGTGATTTTGATAGGAGCCCCTGACATTTTGATAGGAACCTATTTTCCTAGGAGGCAGGTTTGGCCCAGGGAGCCCCTGTAGCTAGCCTGATCTTCTGGGTTGGTGGCAGCAGATTCATTCAATCAAGGCTTTCCCTGTTGAGCTACATGTCCGTACAGGGGAGAGGGCATAGGAAGAGTGTGAGTATGCAAACCATTAAATGCTGCTACCCTAGATCAGCATGCAATTGCTGAAAGCTTCTCCCTCTATCCTGACACTTGTGTACTGACAAAGTGTGTGCTTTTTTCTTATAAGAATGCTCTTGTGTCTCTCCAGCATCCCACCATTTCAGAAAGTTTTCCTTGGTTTTCCTTGCTCTATGCCAGAAGTTTTTTGTTTTTTTAAATCTTTCCTCTTTTATCTCCCAACTATCCTTTCCTTGGATGTACCTGCAGAGAAAGGCAGGAAGGCCTCTCGCTTGACAAGCTGCCCATTTGCATCCAGGAAGTGCTCTGGGTAAAACTGGTGTGGCTTCTCCCACATGGTTTCATCCTTCAGTATAGAAGACAAGTGATAGAAGACCATGGTCCCCTAAGATGACACAAGAAAATTAATTAGAACAGTGGTTATTATTATTATTAACAGTATTTATATACCGCTTTTCAACAGAAAGTTCACAAAGTGGTTTACAGAGAAAAATCAAATAACTAATGGCTCCCTGTTCCAAAAGGCCTCACATTCTAGAAGTTGCAAAAGAACACCAACAGCCAGCCACAAGAAAAGTCACTGCTGGGTGAGAAGGGCCAGTTACTCTCCTCCTGCTAAAAAGAGAAGCACCCACTTGAAAAAGTGCCTCTTATCCACTAAGCTGGGTGTCGTATACTTCGTCACACTCCCAGGGTTTTGGGGTGCTCAGAGTTGTTGGTTTTGAACCCTAGAGCCCTCAAAGATCCCTGTTCGGTAGTACTGCCACCACCCTGTAAGAGCCAGTGTTTCAGTCCAGGGATACTGAGACCCTCTAGGCTTAACTATATCCCTTGTAGGCACTGAGCACTTTCTTTACTTAAAGTCTCAGTCCTCAAGTTACTAGTCCACAATGAGGATTTGGTAGCTTGCTGAACGGCTAGGCAGGATTCTGAACCTTTGTCCCCAACAGACAATGAACCAACATGGTAAAAGGATTTTTACTTTATTAAATACATAGGGTTACAAAAAGTTACAAAAGGCAGCAAATGCTAGAGGCATAAAAACTTCTAGGAAACATATCAGCATAAAATAATAAAGCTAACTGGCTATCTCTATTATTTCCTAACTCTCACCTGGGTCAGCTTCTTTTGTACATCCTCAGTTACCTATGAGGCCACAGGGTCCTGGCGGGGCAGGATGTGCACCCCCCACCTTTTCCACCAAGAGACAAAGACCAAAGACCCTGTCCTATGGAAGTGGGGCTGGATGCTAGCCCTCTCAGCTCTTCCCTCCCCCTTGCAGATCTACAGCTGCATTCCATCCTTGATGGGTGTCTTTCTGGCTGCCTAGGTGCTACATTATCACCTTCCATTGAGTTGTAAATTCCTAGCAGCTAGGACTGCAAGCCCCTTGCAAGCCCCTTCTGTGTTACTGGGTTACTTTGGTTCAGGCTTTGCAATGCTACTAGGCCTGAACTGTACATATTCATGACACTGGGGTTCTCCAACTTATAGCACTGGGACACACTTTTTAGAAGGAGAATCTGTCAGGACCCACCGGAAGTGATGTCATGACCTGAAGTGACAAAATCAAGCAGAAATTTTTTTTCTTTAACAATTCTAGGCTGCAATCCTACCTACACTTACTTAGGAGAAAGTTCCATTTACTATCATTGTTAACAGCATATACAGGCATGCACTGCTTAACCCAGGGGTGTCAGACTCGTTTCATACAGAGGGCCGAAGTTAGCATTCAGTGCTCCAGCTGAGGGCCAGAAGGGATGTCATTAAGCAGAAAGTGACATCATTAAGCAGCTAATGGCCTGAAATCAGACCCTCATAGTTCTCATAGTTCCATAGTTCTATGAGAACATAGTTCCATAGTTCTCATATGGAAACTCATTAACTGCAAATGACAGAAGAAAAAGTACACAAATCTTGATCATATTTCAAGATTTGGGAAAGTCCAATTTTCATGTGGGCTGCCATTTCAGCTTAACACCGCAGCAGCTGAGAGCCTGAGGGCCGAATAAAAAGCTTCTAGGAGCTGCATCCGGCCCCCGGGCCTTATGTTTGACACCCCTGGCTTAACCATTCGCTTAATGACAGATCGCATATATGACAGCTGTCAAAGCACAACAAACAGGTGCTTAATGAGGCAGTCAGGTCTCCCTTAGCCTGCAGCAAAGTGTCTGATTACACAACAAAGAGGCTCTTAATGCAAAGAAGAGAAAATCCATCTCCAAGAGCCTGTGCAGGCAGCTAGTGTCTGGCAAGGATTGCTTGTTCACACAACAAATACAATAGATTGTGCTGAATGTTCGCTTGATGACCTAATAACATAACAGGGATGGGAGAAGGTATCCCCGTCGTTAAGTGGTGCACACCTGTACACAGTAGCCTGTTAGAAGCACAGATGGGTAACATTTGCCCAAATGCAGTCACATACCATGGTAGCATCCAGTCTAATATATTAAAAATAAAATACTGAAATGAATGGGAACCCACCTGAAATTGGTTTGCAACCCACATAGCGGGTCCCGACCCACAGTTTGAGAAACACTGAATTAGACAAATCCTCTATTTTATTTGGTGGTACTATAAAAATGCAGTATAAACAAGAAGAAATATCAATCTTTTACAGGAGGGCTGTCCAATTTCCACATTTCCTCGAGAATATAGGAAAGAAATATTCCTTGCCATCTCTGACACAGACACATCCTGGTGAGGGGCAGGTTCACGGACAGCTATGGAGAGAGTCAGTATCTGCTACAGGTCAGGTGCACTGTCTCCTGGCCAGATTTGAGATGCAGAAAATTAGCTGACTGGCAAAGAAATTTGTTTGGGTTGAAAGGGAAAAGGGTCAGGTCAGCAGTGATTTGGAAAGGGAAGGGCAATGATCCAAGTGATCTGCTCATTACAGAATTGGGTGCAATATTCATTTGTACTGCTACTATTTGCATGTGTACGCGTGCCTGTGTGTATTGCTTAGTTAAAGCCGTGGGACGGGGAGGAAGAAAAGGGAGGCCAGGTAAGAATAGCCAGGTGAGTGGGGCACTGAGAAGAGCAATAATTGTGTGCTGCTTTATTCCTGAATAGCACTGCCTTCAGGACACTCTGGATATGGGAGAAGATAGCCAGCACCTGTTTTTCCAGCCCAGTTCTGGAGGTCTGGCAAACTCAGTTGACAGTGCTGGAAGGCATGGTGCAAACCTTCTGATTCATGATGGCTAGAGAGCAGCAGAGTTTTAATCTTCAAGCAATGCATCTTATCCAATACCTGCCTTAAGATACATGTTCAGTTGACTAACTTGTCAACTGATCTAAACCAGTAGTTCCCAAACTGGTGGGTCATGACCCACCAAGGGAACTGGAACAAAGCCTTTCCCCCTTAAGGGGAGTGGCCCAGAAATGAATGTCCCAACAGAACTGCAGTGATCACATACCACCAAGAGCAACAGGCTTTTAAATTTACCTGGGGGGTTGCACTGGGCTCCATCAGGGTGCAGGGGGCTTGCAGCGCCCTTTGCAGGCCTCCCCATTGCTGCAAATAGGTCTGAACAGCGGTCAGAGCTCACTGCCTGTTTACACATGAAAACCAGAAGTGGGCTCCAAAAGCCAATCTGAGCTATTTGCAGCAGCGGGGAGGCCTGCAAAGGCGGCTGTACGTCCTCTGATGGAGGCCAGCACAACCTCCCAGGGAAGTTTTAAAGTTTTAAAGCCTTGCACACAATCACGGCAGCACGTTGCTGGCTCCTGCCCTGCAAGCACTTTCCAGGTTCCCAACGCCCCTGTAGGAGTTTGGGAACTACTGCCCTAAACTCAGCTCTCAAAAGGAGCACACAAGGGAATAAGGATTTGTATGGAGAGTCAACCAAAGTGGCATCATGGCCTGTCTCTTGAAGCCATGGAACTGATGGATGGATTGACTGAAGACAGTTTCATGGTGCTATTCTGTTCTCATGGGGCAGCTCACAAAAGTCACAGAAATAGTAACAATACAAAACAGGAGAACAGCAAAATGAGCAGTGTGATCAAAGCCAGCTGACCTGTCAAGCAGAGTAAACCCAATTTAGATGGCCTGCTCGAAAGCATAGGCAAATAACTGTTCACCCGACTGAAAGGGCATCAAAAGAAGGGCATTCCACATATTTATTATTAATGAATATTTATATATAGTTTCTCAACGAAGACACTAAGAGTCTACAGACAAAATCAAATACTAAATGGTACCCTGTCAACTCAGAAACAAGTCCCATTGACCTCAGTGGGACGTACTCCCAGGCAAGAGTATACAAGATTGCAGCACTTAGTGATGGTTTTGTTGGCAGCACAGAAGAAGCAACACACGCAACTTTTCCAGCACACCGTTTTGTCAGCTTGGGATGCCAGGGCCGCGATGCTAAGTATGTGCTATTGTTGTTGCCTGCCCTATTTGAAAGATCTTTCCAGTGCTGAGGTTCAGCCTGGAAGCCTGCTCAAGTTTGCTTCTGTAGAAAACAAACATTTTAAGTCTTTGTTATCAGCTTTCCCCCCACTTGTTCAAAGTACTACATACTGGGGAGACTTTGCCTGGTGGTATTTTCTCCCCATGCAAGTACTGAATCTGACCTATCAGGGTCCCATTTCACAACTATGATTTCATAGAGGTACCTTTTTCATGACACTACCTTAGGAACGACAAAATTGTCAACTTCAACGTCTCGGTGTGCAACAGAAGGAGTTGTCACTGGCACCATATCAGCATAACGCAGGACTTCTTGGATCACGGCAGTGGTATAGGGCAGCCTTGGCTGGTCTTCCATCATGGGTAGTTTGTGCCTTCCAATCACGTTATCAATTTCTTCATGGACTTTGTCTAGAAATATCATTAATCGCTGATACAGAGAAATCCCACCGTTCCTTTCAAAAGCCTCCAAAAGGGTGTTTTTTTCTAAGCTTATCAACAACACTGGACATTCACTGAGCACCAAGGTACATGGGGGTGTTTCAGGCATCATTAGCTCCAATGGGCTAGTTTCTTCCACAAAAAAGGGATCAGAACCATGGTGGGAAGGAGCTGTAGGTGGAATTTAATCCTGTTTTCACCCTCATTTCCATCTACCCAGGAGGGAATGGAATCTGCCTGCTATAGATGTCAAAACACACAATTACCATAGATCTCAGTTCACCTCACCAGGGCTAAACGGCAACAAGACTGCCTCGCGAGACCAAGACTGAAGTACGGCACAGGGTTAAAGGAATTTATCCCTGCCCTATGATTTGAATCACTTGGGTGCCCAATTCATCTGTTGTTCACTCAAGAAAAATAAAGCTCTAAGAACAGAATTACATCAAATAGGTACAAACTGCAAGAAAGGTGATTCCGGTTAAACATCAGCAAGAAATTCTTGACTGTAAGGGCCATACGGCAGTGGAACAGATTGACGAGGAAGGTGGTGGATTCTTCCTCATTGGAGATCTTCAAGCAGAGGCTTGACCGGCACCTGCTAGAGAAGCTCTAAGGATTTCTTGCTACTGGGAGGGGTTGGATTAGCTGACCTTGTAGGCACCTTCCACCTCTATAAACCTATGAAAACCCATCAGGTTTAATGGTGATTTAAATGACATGGGTAGCTTGGCCCCAAGTATTACTGCTAAAGAGGATTTGAACTTGGGCTTCCCGTGTTCAAGCTCAGCACTCAGACTACCCACTAAATCACACTTGATCTCAGAAAAGAATTACAAACGGAGCAACAAAAGCACACAACGGGCCCCTCCCCCTTTGAGGATAACAGTTGACCACCACTGTCACTCAGAGATAGGATGCACAATAATATTCTCAAAACAGTACACTCAGTATTGCACACATTGTCATATTCCAGACTGGGTGACTTGCCTTTCCTTTTTCCATCATCACTGGACTGGCGGAATAGATATGGGGAGGGGTTACCCTAATAATTTTTCAATTTTTTTGAGGTTTTTTGAATTTTCTTATGGAAAAACAGAAAAATTAGAGAAATTAAGGAAACCCACTATGATATATATTCTTAGTTTTAGAATAGAGTGAAATGCTTTCAAAGTTATAAAGTTTAAATTTCATTTTCTTTCAAAATGCCTTGGAAGGCAAGCTATGTTGTTAAATTCTCATGCTGCAATCTTTTTCACAGCCCACCTACATTATCACCTGCAGAGAAAGAAAAGGGTGTTTTTTAATTGGCCATCAACTTGACTCCAGAAGGCCTCCACCCAGTGGAAATGCAAAAAGGAACTCTTGGCATGAGCCTGGATAGATTATACAATCTCTTTAGAAGAACAGTAAGACCCCCATTGCCGAACCCTGTGAGAGATCCCTCCATCTCACCCACTGCCAATCACTTACTCTGAACTTCAGGGTAAAGGACCATGAACAGCAGTCCCCAGAGAATCGCGAAAGAAGTAGTTTCAGTGCCAGCCACAAACAGATCAAACAGGACATTTATAAGGTTTTGTTCATTAAAACTGCTCTCTGGATCGCCTTTGGCCTGAAGAAAGTTAAACAAATTTGTCTTTCACATGGAAGCAACACAATACAACGTCACGCTTGAGAGGGAGCACTGTGTTCTTATAAGTAACTGGTAAGTTACACAAGAGACATAAAAAGATTATTTGGGCATTCACCGTCCCAAGATTTTAGATGGAACAAATATTGGTAAAAACAGTTGGCTGACCTCTGAACAGCTAACTACATGTAAAGCTCTTTCTTTTCTCTCCATAAAATATTATTCAATTGACTTCATGATGAGTAGGGAAAACATCTGTTCCTTTTAAAATAATGTTCTTTGTTTAGCTTTATTTAAAGGTGAACGTCGCTTAGCGACATTCCAATCAGCGATGGACCACATATACAACAGTCTGTTGCTGATCCCTGTTCTCTCCCCCCCCCACAGCCTCCAGAGCCGAGAGAAGCACAGCTCCCCTCAGCACTGGAGGCTTTAAACAGGTGGTGTCATTTAACGACTGCATCACTTACCAATGGGGATCTGGCAATATGTCCCAATTATTAAGACAAAGTCCACCTGTATTTTTTCCACCTTGGCACTTCTCCTTGTCTCTTTTCCTGGATAGTTGCCTTTCATCACTGTTTTTGATGAAATACTTGATCTTTAACTTGTTTTAAAAGTTATTATATATGTTGTAAGCTGCCTTGGCAGTAGCTTAAGTGGGACAGAAAGGTGGCATACAAATATTTTAAGCCAATAAACAAATGTTATGACGTTAATTTACGATGTTCCAACCAGCAACGGGCCACATGTGCAACGGTCCATCGCAGGTCACTATTCCCACCCCCCACTCAAGGCTCTGAAGCCAAGGGGAGCTCTGCTCCCCACACCTCCAGGGGCTTTTCTGAGCCCTGCAGAGGCAATGTATGTCTGCATGCTGCCTCTGCAAGGCTCAGAATGGCCTTTCTGGTAAAAAAGACGCAACTTCTGGTTTCCTCCGGGAAACGAGATGTGACATTTTTTCAACTTATAAGGTATTCTGAGGCCACTTTCCCAGAGAAACTGGAAGATGCTTCTTTTCAGCTGAAAAGGCCATTCTGAGACTTGCAGAGGCAGCATGCAGACATGAGCTGCCTCTGTGGGGCTCAAAAAAGCATTAGTTTTCCTCAGCTTTGGAGGGTTTGTTTAGTGTCAAGTATCACTTGACGATAGAGGTGCAGGCACACATCCCTGTCAGTAAGTGACACTAATACAGGGGTGCCCAAATCCCAGCCTGGGGGCCATTTGCAGCCCTGGGAGACTCCCTATCTGACCCGCAGGGAGCCTTCAGTGTCCAGTGAGCCTCTGGTCTGCCAATGACTTGCTAAAGCCCGCATTGGCCCGACACGACTGCTCTCGGAATGAGGGCCGACTGTTCAACCTCTCACACGAGTTGCAGGCTGAGGGCTCCCTCCACTGCTTGCTGTTTCACATATGCGAAGCAGCAAAGGAAAGGTCGGCCTTGAGCTATCGTGAGACCTTCATTCATTCATATAAGTTCAATCTTTAATGTATTCATTTATGTAAATTTATTCAAATTTTAAACATAAATTAATTCTTTTTTTCCAGCCCCCAACACAGTGTCAGAGAGATGAACTGGCCCTCCTGCCAAAAAGTTTGGACTCCCCTGCTCTAATATAATGGGGCAGGAAAAACGCTCTCTGTTGTAACAATGGCTGTCATTTGCCAAGCATTTCCACACTTTTCAGGGTATGGAAATATTCAGCTTAATAAAGTTGCATGACTGAGAGAATTGTGTATGTACCACGGCTAACAAGGTCTAAGTGATTACTGTACAGTGAAAAGTTACATATACCTTTGGGCATGCATAGTTCAAATGCCAACACTGGTCCATAAACCGTTTTGTACCTTTTCCATCTCCTCCAGAAATCCATCTATGAAATCTCTTGCAAAGGTGGGGTCTCTGGTGTTCTTATGTTCATTCACAATCTCCCTTAGAATGGCAGCAATTTCATTATAGAGTTTCCCAAGTTTCTGATGTGGTCCCGGAATATAGGACAACCAGGATATTTGAGACATCATCTGGCATAGTTGCAATCAGAAAATGTACATCGTAAAGTAGCATTTATCAGTATCTCATTGGAAATGAAATTTTGCTCTGACAAACATTCCCCAGTAGCTCCCTTTTCACAGAGAAGAAAAGTAAACCCTTTGTCTGAACTTCATCCTCATTCTTTGCTTTTTCACTCAAGGTTGAAATAGTTAAATTTTGTGCTGGAATATTATATCAATTTAAATTTAAAATAAGCTCATTTAAAAACTTCTGCTCCTAGAACCTAATAAAGGTTCAATACACACACCTTTACATCATCAAAACAGACGTGAACATAGTATTAAAGTAGCAGCATTTATGAAATGGAAGTCTTGGTCCGTCCGTCCCCCCACACACACACCTGAAGGTGCAAATCATTGCTGCCACTGTTGTTGGTATAATGAGCAATCCCCACCTTTTTTCCCCTAAAGGTGCTGCTACTGCTCATCGTCCGCTTCCTGCTTTTGCTGCCTACAACAGAGCCTGAGGAACAATAGAGGAAGCTAGGAAAGTAGAGTGGTGGCAGCCTAGAGTGTATCAAGTAAATGAAGGGGTGGGAGTGATGGGGGAAAGCATGTGTCATGCGCAGGGCACCTGCTTCTGCCTCCTCCAATCCACCATTCAAACTGACTTCACCTGGCCCTGTCAATGAGGCAAGCCTCAACAAAGAACATGAAGCACTTCAACACTTCTCAGCTAACAGCAGGTCAGGAAGGCACCTTTGGACAGGTGTTCTATAGGTGAGATGCGGGAACTGAAAAAGCCCCATCTCACATGCCTGCTCACCAAACCTCAGATGGTGGGAGGCGTTCATGTGTTGTTTGTTCTCCAAGGAAGATACCTGGGGAATGTTTCTGCTTAATGCCTTCACCACCTCCTCAGCTAAATGCATTAGTTTCAGGAATGCCTCATCATTGTATTCAAAGCGGTCACCAAATATTAGGATGCACATAATATTGCCAGTTGCATTGTTCATGATCACTTGTGGCTTAAATGGAGAGCCTGAAGAGAGATGCAACAACAAAGAGATTAGGTGTGTGTCATCATGTATGTAGCCAACTTCTCATTAAGCAAGTGTTATACTAGCATACTCCTAAAAGAAAATTTCTCTCTTTTGGAGTTGGTGTGTGTTTCTGTTGAATGCCATTTGCCAAACTGTGGAAACTATTTTTTTGCTCTATTTGTAGATCTCTGCATTGCTCCAACAGCTAACAAGATTTTCTCTGCCTTGCACAGGGCAAAAGTTTGCTCTCTTAGCAAACTTTTGGTGCCTCTCTTTGGAGTGGCTGTGTGCTATCTACTGAATGCCATCTGCAACACAATAGGAGCTGTTTGTGCTCTCTCTGGGCTCCCAGGATAAGGCCCAAGAAGAACTGTTCAAGTTCTTGGATGCCATTCACACACAGTGCAATATGTTTTATATATGTATAATGTTGTTAGGAAGAAATATTAATATGCTAGAGTTACAAATTGTTCCATACAAAGAGTCAATGTGATATACTGAGTGCTGCCCTTGCTATCACTCAGCCCACAGACTTCATTGTAAGATTTAGGCTCATAATGTTCATAGAGAGTACAGTGAAGACTGTTCCCTGGAACCTAACCCCATTCTTGCCAATGATTTGAAATCTCAATGATTTGGTACCTGCTAATTCAGTATCCCCTAGGTTTTCCAGGAACCTAACCCTAGGGATAATGAGGACTGACTATATACACAAAATCCAGTCAAACACAACATGACTGCAAAAATTGATTATATTTTGCTCCAGTGTTATTTTTCTTCCATTCTGACTACAAGGTGCCTCACTGCAATCAAATCTGGGATGTAACAATATGATCTGAAGCGGAAATTATTTTCTTGATAGCCTCATGACACATACAATTTATATTATTTCTCCTACTATTCACAGTGTTGGTGTGCTATTTGATTCTGCTTCATTTTCTTATCCATACATTAGTTCTATTGCCAGGACATGCTAGCATTTTTATTTATTTATTCAGTAATAACTCTGATAACACAGGGGATCTATTTTGAAAAGTTGAGCACTGTGTGAAACAGCAATACAGAATACAAGGTTAATCTGGCAAGAAACAAGTCCTGATTAGCCCCAGAATGCAGCTGCTTCCTTTGGTATAGCTGTCAAGAGTGCAACACAGCTGAAACAAATCAGGGGTGATAGAAGTATCATTTAGGCAGGTATTATTGCAAATATTCAGTGAGTTCCTTTTCATGTTGCTTCAACGTGAAGTTGCAATTTTTCTGTTCTAACTAATTTTCTACTTACTGATCTCACACTTCCTTACCATTTTCTTTTTACCTACTTTATCTCCCATCCATGCTCAGTAGACTTTTTGTTTTTAATGCTTTTCATACCTTGCTCTTTCCTATGTGCCTCTTTGATTTTCCATACTGTGTCCTCATTTTTTGGCATTCAGCTCAATTTAATATGATCTCCTTTGCAGGCTTTCTGGTTTCATGAACTATCTGGACATTGTATCCATTTCAGATATGAGAAAAATGATGATTTGGAAGGCAGCAGTACAATTCTATATGAAGCTTTATAGAAAGTTCTTAGGCCTGTTGCAATGCCTAAAAATCATACAGTAGGAAGCGTGGTGGTCATGTTTTAGATCTCGCAGTCAGTCCCCCCTAAGCTTTCAAGGATCACCTCACGTCCACTCATGTTCATCGTTCACATCTTTTCAAGTGCAGCCCCAAAACAAATTTTGATTAACCTTCTATTACTACTGCCATGTCCATGAAGTCCATACCTTTTCTATATACAATCCAACACCCAGCCCACCATATCCCTCAGAATGAGATATACCTTCTTTGGATTTGAACTCGGAGCACAAATATTCAGCTTCTTCAGACACTCTCTTTTCAAGTGTTTTCTTCCCCATGCCCAATTTCTTCAAAGTGGAGACAAGAAATCTTCGCTGCTGCTTCCAGCCATTGCTGTGTGATGCCATGAAGAATCCTGAAAAATATGAAAGAGAATGCTATCGAATCATACTTTGTTCTCTCCTCTTCTCCCAGGAACAAGACAAAAAGTAAATTATGTCATGATTTTATTAATATTTCTTTTGATATGCTAAGGACTGGAAATTCTAGACCTCATTAGATGCAGTCTATAGATTTCATTGTTGAAAATCTGCTTCAAAAAGGTTTTACACTGAACGGGAGGATATTGCATTGAAAAAATAAAAAGCTCTCATGTCCCATAGCAGCTGCCATGTTTGATCAGCCTATGCTAATTTGCACTGCAGGCTACATTATTGCTCTTCACATGGTTGACATTTGGCAGCCAACAACTTCCCAATGTCCTGTTGCCTTCCCAACTCTGCATCTATATCCATGAACCCATGAATCTTTGCTAAGGGAGGAGAGTTTGATGGATGCATTGCAACAACAAAACAAAATTCCATACACAAACAGCGGTCAACACAAACAGTGGTTGCTTTACCTTATATAACTGTTATGCAGTCACTTTCTTTGAGTTAACCTGCTTCCCATCTTGCTATGTGGAGGAACTGCATGGTCAGGTGGCTCCAAGTGTAACAAGAGTACCATACTACTTGGCTGGCCAGATGTGCCCAAGGGTCCTCTTCTGCAGGCTGTCACATCCTCTTGCAAGGTACCCTTCAAAAGGGGGGGGGCCCTTCCCATACGTGAGCCTGTCTTGCCTCCATCTCCAGTAGGTGAAACCCTCCTGGGGTAAATCAGGGTGTATGTAATGAGTCCCTCCTTTCACAGTTTCCTTCCAGGGGTCTTTCCTCTATCTTCAGGGGTGCCTTAAGGAGAACTTGACCCTCTTTTGTCCACCTTCTGCTATTTTGGCTTTCTATTGGTTTCTTCTCCCCCTCCTTTTTTGTCAGAGTCACTCACACACAGCTGAGCCTCAATCATCTCTCTCTGAGGCACTTTGTGATAACATCATTGCTGAATGTCTCCAGGGTTGTTGAGGGTCAGACTTGGCAATGCGAGGCTCATGCAGAGCCACCAAAATCCATGGCACTCCATAGTCATTGCCCATTTTACTAGCTCGGTGATCTACGTCAGGGGTGCCCAAACCCTGGCCCAGGGGCCACTTGTGGCTCTCCAGGGCTCCCAATCTGGCCTGCGGGCAGCCCCCAGTCTCCAATGAGCCTCTTGCCCTCTGGAGACTTGCTGGAGCCCATGCTGGCCCAACACAGCTGCTCTCAGCGTGAGGGTGACTGTTCAACTGCTTGTGTGAGCTGTGGGACAAGGGTTCCCTCCACCTCTTGCCGTTTCATATCTGTGATGCAGCAGCAGCCAAGGAAAGGTCAGCCTTGCTTTGTGCAAGGCCTTTTATAGGCCCTGAGCTGCTACAAGACCTTCATTCATTCATTCATATAAGTTCCATCTCTAATATATTCATTTATGTAAATTTATTCAATTTTTAAATGTAAATTAATTCTTTTTTTCCTGGCCCCCGACACAGTGTCAGAGAAATGATGGGGCCCTCCTGCCAAAATGTTTGGTCACCCCTGATCTACATGTATCATTTCTAGTCATTTGTGACCTACAAGAAAAACACAAGCACCTTGATCTATCAATATATTTCTAAATTCCCACTCCATGCCAGTAGGAATGTAACCAAGACAAAGATTGTTCCTTTGTACTCACTAATCTCCAGAGGTTTGCAAATATCTGAAACTTTAAAAGGGGGGATCCTCCCCCCAAAGCTTTGTTTCTACAGAAGCCTATAAAGGTTAAAGAGAGAGAATCTGGATTCCTAGAGAAACATCAATTTCTGACAGGAGAGAAGGATTTTCAATTACATTTTCAAGCTTATCATTAGCAAGATTCTACATAGCACTTTACAATTCACTTGGTGAATAATGGTGGAGAGGAAAAACAGATAGGACAAAAGAGAAAAACTTGGGAAGATTAAAAACAGAGAGAGCAAGAAAGGTGCATAAGAATGCCCGTTAAATATATTAGACTCTAATCCAGCCCCTGCAACCTAACATGATCCAGACAGGTCAGCCTGTCCATCATATCAACGGAAAAGGTCACCTAGGCGTCAGACTGATGTGGGGTACCCAACTCTGTTGTCTATTCCACTGCTGATCCTCCAGTTCCTGTACCTTGGATTGGAAAAGGAAGAGACAGGTGAGGTGAAAGACGAAGTGCAGAGGAGTCCTGGGCTCAAATGCTGGTGATGCTCTCGCCTACCACACTGCTCTCCTCCACACTTCCACTTCTGCTCCGCACCCTCTAGCTCACCACTCTCTTCCATACTTCCCTTTTTCTGTTTTCCCTCTTTCTTTTTCAATTCAGTAACTGAAAGGAACGAAGGTCAGCACACCACTAGGTAAGAGAAACTGCATTTGGCATGAATTTCATTGTGGGACCCACCTGCTGTTTAAAATATCCCCGTCTCTTCTCCCCAATGTCTGTGTTTCTTGCCGCAGGCGTCTGCTGTGTCTCTTTAAAATCTTGAGTGCCAACCTTACTCTACTGCAGTGGTTCTCAAACTGGTGTGCCACGATCCAGCAGCTTAAGAGTGAGTGCCTCTAGCACCTTAAGGGGCAGGCAGCAATCGCAACCTGGAAGTGAGTCGTGATCACATTTTTCTAACATTCCGAGATGCAGGGAGCCCTACAGACAGTTCCGCTCCCCGCACCTGCAGGTGACTGCTGCAAGCAGGGATAAGTTTTTTAAAAGCCTCTGAGAGCCCGGCAGCAACGCGATCCTGGGGGTCGTGTCGCTGCCTTCCCCCTGCCCCCACAAAGACTTGGTGCTTCTCAAACTCCACGTGAGAGTTTGAAAACCACTACCCTTCTGCATACTTGCTCTGTGTGCTGTTTTGGTTTCCCTCTTCCCTGACTTGCATTCCACTTCCTAATTGGTATCCTTTCTGTACGCAGACCAGCAAGAAAGCAGAGAGAACATGTAGGTCTCCTTTGTGATGACTAAAGTCTCCTCCTTAACCAAAACTGATATAGGGCTATGGTAGCAGTTCACAAACTGTCAGGGAGCCTGAGCCCTGCTGTAAGTTCTTGCGGGGGAGCGATGCGATCGCCAGAACTGTGTTGCTGTTAAGGCACGAAGGGGCTTGCTTCCACTTACCAGAGGCTGGAGCAGATTCCTGTGGGTGCAGGGAGCCCTGCCTCCCCAAGGCCTCCCGAAGTGCACAAACTGTGAAATTAACAATCATGACCCACTTCTGGTTTCACCATCGAAAATCAGAAGTGGGTTGCAATCATTATTTTGAGTGTCTGTGCGCTTCAGGGGCCCTGCAAAGACTGGTGCAGGGCTCCCCACACCCCCAGGAGTCTGCTCCAGCCTCTGGTAAGTGGAAGCAAGCCCCTGCACACCTTGACAGTGACACGATTCTGGGGGCTGTGTCAGTGCCACCCCGCCCCTTAAGGGTGCAGAGGCCAGGGCTCTCTGGCTGGGGCACTGTGACGCTCCAGTTTGAGAACCACTGGGCTACCGACAGTACTCTACCTACATCAGCACTGGGCAACCTTTCAATTTTAGGCCTATATCAGATGACAAGCTGCACCTGCTGAAATTTCCTGCTCTATACAATTGTTAAAGGTTCAGGAGGCCTAAAGTTGAAGCAATGGCCACTCCTGATCTACACAGAAGCATTTTTGTTGAGATCTTTGCAGTATCCACTAACAGACAATATCCACAGTACAATATCTTTGCTATGAATGGGATTAAAGACCAGATCAGGCCCCATCACAATTCACTTTGGCCTAAAATCCCGGATACAAAGGAGTGGCACCAGGATGTAGGTCTCTTGTTGTCTTGTGTGCTCCCTGAGGCATCTGCTGGGCCATTGTGAGATACAGAAAGCTGGACTAGATGGGTCTTTGGCCTGATCAAAGGGGATCTTTTCGAGTTCTATTTCTACTCTGTACTGTTACATCCACCTACCAGTGGATGAGCAACACTTACCTCCAGAATTTCTTGTACGCCCTATTAGTTTCAAAAGCGGAACTGGTGGGCGGTCAGTAAAGTCCTCAATTCTCTCTAGCAGCAACTTTGTCATCTTGAACCCGTTCAGCACGACATAATTCTTCCATCCAATCTGCACCGACATCACTTTTCCAAACTTTTTTGCCAGCTATAAAAGAAAAAAAATAAATTAAATAAAGAAAACTCAATTTGTTGTTAGAGGAGACGTTTTACGAAGGAAAACTGTTGCTAGAGGAGACGTTTAACCAAAGAGAACTGACAAATAGTGCAGCAGTATGTTCTGGAAAATTTTTAGAGACATTTCAAGCTCAACACTCTTCTTCAAAAGAATTTTTTTTAAATGCCAGAAGTTTTATACCTAAAAACAAAGATTCTATCCAAAGTTCACTTTCAACAGTGACAACTGAGAGTTTAATAAGCAACAATAAGGAAATTGAGGTAGTGTTCTGGTTTAAATAACAGAAATTCATCATCAACTAATTATAATTCCTAAGATTTCCAAGCTCAGTTAATAGCATAAACTCTCATATTAAATTTCTGCTTACACCATCCATTGTTTCCACAGAGATTCATTTTGTGGGGATTAGAGATGAGGTCTTTACAGTGGTGGCACTTCACCTAAGGAATGCCTTACCCAAGGAGGAACACTGGAGCAGTTATTTCAGCTGCTTGTGACAAAAGTGAGATACAAACATGTGGAGGAAACTAGAGAGCGCCATTGCTAGTAAGTATCAGGGAAGGTACCTGGAGAAGACAGACTGACCAAGGGCAGTAGCACCTCATGGTTAGTGTTCACACACTAAAGTACAGGGTGGTCACAAAATCCCTATGCATGAGATTCTTTCTTTTTTTCTATGGCTTGGGTGCAATGATGAGCTTTCAATTGCAAGTTCACCCCTTGTAAGGCCACTTGCAAGGCTCCTTTGCACCAATTTTCCACAATCACTAATCAGCATGCATAAGACACAGGATGGTATAGTTGTTCAGGAATTGCACTTAGATCTCAAAGATTCAGGTTCAAAGCCCTGCTCAACCATGGAGCTTCCTGGGACACCTTGACCTGTCACTATCTCTCAGACTCACCTACTCACAGTTGTTGAGAGGACAAAAGGAAGGGAGGAACAATGTACACCACCCTGAGTTTCCTTCCCTTCAAAGTCAGAGATGTCCACTAGAAGGCACGCACTGAAGCAGCAAATCAGTTGCCATACAAAGTGTAATTTATCCACCAGCAGTTTCTCTACACTCTGGTTTATAACTACCCAGCATTTGGTAACTTCTGAGTCTTACAGCACAATCCTAGGCATGACTACTCAGAAGTGAGTCCTACTGTGTTTAATGGGCCTACTTCCAGGAAAATTGCATAGGATTGCAGACTAAATTAACAAACTACACACATACCTGTTCCCAGCCCTTAAACAGGGAAGCCTTAGTGAGCAAGCTGTCACCAGTTCATCCACATACAATCCCACCTTTGTTCATTAGGCTCCTATACCTGTAGAAGTTGCTAGCAACCATAATTTTACTCAGGTTTCCCGCAACACTATACTGCAGTTCCACGACAGGAGAACCTCATCCTCCTCCGGTGAAATTTATTTCTATGCAACTCCTAAAGTTACAGGAGTTACAGTTACAAGAGTTTCTCCAGGCATCAAATTGGCAAAGGTGACCATAACACACTGTGCCTTTGAATGCATCCAGGTGGTACTTACATGTTGGACAGTATGATGTGGATTCTTCACATCCATAAGCAACAAGTTCCCAATGAAAGGTAGAGGGGCAGGTCCTGGAGGGTAGCGAGGACACCTCTTTCTGCGCTTCATGTAATCAACCAGCAGAGCAAGCAGTAGGAGAGAAAGGACTTGTGTTGGGAGATTTTTCCAGCCAGGTGAGACCCTGGCCCACAGCCATGAGATGGAAGTTGGCATCACATCCATTAGATTCATCTTTGTCTCTTCTCATCAGACTTGCTCCAGCACCTACTTTGCTTTAAAATTCTCCTTTCTTCTATTTTCTTTTAAGATGTCACTGTAGAAACATGATCTACTATCAAATACAGAGTTACATCAAGGTGTGCTTTACTACAGGACTCATGGGGGGGGTTAAAGGGGGTAATTTGTACCCAGGTCCAGGAGCCAAAGGAGAGGACCATAAATTACCCAGGATCTTACTTTTTCAATTTCACTTGGTCTCATGGCCCATGTGGGATGCTGGGGGCACCACTGTAGGCGCATGGTAGTGGCTGTCACCACAAGCCATAGATACCAGGCTGAGGAACGCACACATGACTCTCCTTAACACAGTGTCAAATCTGGGAGGAAACTGGTACAGTAAAACTTTGTCTTGTAGATCCACTTGCCATGAAGAAATGTATAGGAGCTTAGGGAGACAGCTGCAGGACTACAGCTGCTGAAGTACAGGTCCAGCCTATTTATACACAGATTTTTGACTTGATTTGACTCAACAGGAATGGCCACTGCAAATGGGAAGGAATGTGCTGATTCCTGGAGAAGGGGAAAAATGCATCCCTTTAAAATCAGTTTAAAAAACTGAACAGTCCTTTAACAATAGTCTCCTTAAGGAGAGAGAGAGAGAAGGCAGGTGGCTGACAATTCATCAATCCTCTCTCCATCTGACACCTCCCTTCCCCCTGAAGCGCCTCTCTAAGCCCTTAGAGGAGGATTGATTGATGATTGTCTTCTTAAAGACTCTTATTTTACATCACAAAGGTCAGCAAGGCTGTTTTTAAATCACTGGAGCAAGGGAACATGGTTTTTTGAATGAATTTGCTTTTTTTGCCATCCAAACCTGAGTGCTAGGACTGGAACCCATACAAATAATGAGGCTCAACCTGTAGTATGTTTGGGTGTAAACAGGACACTTTCTATTCAAGTATGAACCTAAATATGATTATGCTAATTTTGCACAATGATTTTCTCTATTTAAAAGCTTTTAGAGAGACTGAGGGCCCAATCCTATCCAACTTTCAACTGCCAGTGTAGTTGAAATGCAGCCTTGAGGGAAAAGAACAGATGTTGTCTAACTTGGAGGAGGCATCCATGATTGCCCTCCCACCACAGGATGTAGCACCTTCCCCATTGGCATGGCTGCACTGGCACTGGAAAACTGGATGGGATTTAGCCCTGAGTAGTGTGTTTGATTTTCCATATGACTGTACCTAGCTGCTGATACTGTGCAGGCAGGTAGACCTGGATTCTGCATTAGAAAGCCCAGTAGACCTGGGCTCCAAAGACTTTCTGGCTGTCACCACCCTCTCACTGTCCTGTTTTGCCTCCTCCCCAGCCTCCCCTGCTGTTTTATCCCCTCCCTTCCCCCTCTGGGAAGAGAGCCAAGAGAAACTTTGTACCCCCTGTTAAAATTCCTCTCAGAGACCCTTCTTTACTAACTGCATAAAACCTTAGGAGGATATTGAGAGCCCATGTTAGACCTGCACCAGATGTGCTGCTAAATCAGGAAAATGCTTTACTGAGTGGCATCTAAGAGAGTCACCCCACAAGGAATTTTCCACCAATTGATCACTGCAATCTGGGGCATTCTTTGTATTTAAAAAAGGTGTGTAGGTTCCTCCTCCTAAGCTGCTAATCATGCTTCAGCAGACTTCCTAATCCTGCATATATATCAGCAGCACTTGCCAGTCAAAAAGGGTGGGAGCTTCCCCTGAGGATTTGCTTGTCTGAGGTAATAAACGGCCTGCTCTGTATTGGAATCAAAGAAGATTGGACGAGGAGATAGCATGTGGTGTCAGCAGAGACTCCTTTAAAGTTTAAGGCCTGGGCTTTGAGCAGACTGTGCTGCACAGCTGCAGCCCCTAGAAGCAATGAGGGCCTCAGGCATAAAAGGAGCACTGTTACATGAAAATCCCTTTTTCCTTAGTTGTGATTTTATATCTGGTTATTTTACTAAAACATCATGAGGGCCACACTTCTCCCAGCACACTTTTCCAAAAAACTCTGGTCAAGTCACAAGCTCATGGTTACAAAATTCACCTCCCTAGGAAGAAGTCTGGCATAGTAAATCTTTGTTTAAGTGTCTCCTATTCATTGTATTGTTTTAACTCAATCACTGCTTAAGTACCATATGCAAAATTTGAACTGCCTTCCTGGGTTGCCCATTCATGGTATTGTTTGAGTTCCCCCAACTAGGAAGCCAGCCATTAGACCCCATTGAATTTTGCTGATAAGGGACATCCTGACTCCAAACACCCTGCTGGTGGTAGTAAGCAAGCGGCTGTCTGACTCAGACAGCCAGCAAACCCCTTTTAAAAAGAGGGCTTCTGCCACATGCTCTCTCTCTGGCTCCCCCTCCAAGGACACAACACATCTGTGTTGTGTCAGAGGGTCCTCCACACAGGACTCTCCCCCCCATCCAACTGCTCTACAGGACTGCTCTCCTTCCCCCCCCTTTTTCTCCCCTTCTCTAATCAGCAAACTGGGTTTGGCAGACCAGGGACCCCTAAAATCCTTCCCTACCTTTCCTTTT
This sequence comes from Tiliqua scincoides, assembly GCF_035046505.1. Classification (NCBI taxonomy): domain Eukaryota; kingdom Metazoa; phylum Chordata; class Lepidosauria; order Squamata; family Scincidae; genus Tiliqua; species Tiliqua scincoides. The sequence continues at coordinate 59,284,581 of NC_089827.1, forward strand.
TCTAAATTCCTCTGATGCACCAAATACTCTCCATACACAACCACCATGAAAGCTAGGTACCCTGCATTCAAGTACTAGGACCAAGGAATATATACTTACCACTTTTTCCATGTGCATTATGTTTACCTTTGTGCTTTTGTAATAAAACTATAATCTTTTATTAAAAGTTATCTTTCTCCCAGTCTCCTCTTTAAGCTAAAAGGGCATTTCTCTGCATTAAGCAGTCTTGTTATCCAGCCTGCGATCCTGAGGTTCCAATAAGGGTAGTGTAATAATTCCCCCCTAAACAAAACAGTCCTTTTTGTAACAGCACCTGATAGAGGAAGGGATTGTGGGTTGTAGTGGAGAGAGAGTGGAGGAGGGAAAGGAGACTTGCTTGCTGACTGAAGGGACTGACTTTGTGGCTAACTGGCCTACTGGACTGCTAACTCATGGAATGACTTACAGCTCTGCGTTTTGGACTGAACTTCTGATTTACTGGCTACTGACTCACGGACCCACAACTCTGCTAACAAACCAATGGACTGGCTAATGATATGCTGGACCAATTTGGACCAATTGCACAGGCCAACATACATTTTGCTTCCTTAAATGTTACACCAATTCCTGGGTATATTTGGAGTGCTGATTCCAAAAATGGCATCCATTTTGCATTATCACATCCAGTTTTGGAGACATGGCATAGCCCCTTTAGTGAATGGTTCAAGCAGCTTCCTCATGAGGAGGCCTACACCATGGCTTCCTCATGAGGAAGCTGCTTGAACCATTCACTAATGAAGTCAGACTGTATCTCCAAAACTAGATGTGATAGGGCAAAACAGATGCCATTTTTGGAATTGGCACCCCAAATTCATATCAAACCACCACCAATTTTGGGAGAAATTTATGACAGAAAAGTGAATATTGGTGATCAGGTAACATCAGAATAAGGAAAGTTCTGCTTGTAGGCATGTTGCTAGGCCTGAGTTACAAGGTGCAGCTGTAACCAACTTCTAATTAGTTCATACCAGATCTGAGAGAACTGTGGAGGAGGCCTCTTCGAAGGGCCCTCAGGGTACCAAGCTACTAAATTGGCTCCAATGCCAACTTGATAAACAAGGTACAGCTGTGAACTTCTCAAGTTGGGAGGGGGTGTCCACCATGAGCAAGGAGGCTTGTGGCACTCCACCCCTAGAATGTTCTGCTGGATCCAAGTTCTGATTGGTGGAGGGGTCAGGAGACCTATAAAGGTGAAGGGAAAGAGCTTTCCTTTGTTTCAGCTTTGTCTCTGGCTATGGGGGCCAGAGCTCTGACCATTCTGACAAGATGGACCCCCCCCCCTTGACTGCAGCAGGGATGGGTTAGACTGGACTCTGGAAGTGTAACACTTTGGTGAGTGATAGTTAGAGTTAGGAGTTAGCTCTTTGTTTTATTAGTGCTGGGTATTGTATTGCATTGGTGTGTTCTACCCTAAATTCTGAAATCTATGACTGATGCAGTGCTGTCTGTATAACTATTCTTTAAATCTATATTCAGTAAATCCTACCTATTACAACTGACTGGATTATTGGAACTGATGGAACAAGGGAACTTGGTTGTAGGAGCTAATTCAGAGTGATTGAGTTGGAACCTGGAGACCCCAGTAACAGGAACTTGCTCCTAGGTTCAAGCTGAGTCAGAGGGGATCAGGCTAAAGCATGGTTTCAGGGGGTTTACCAAATTGGCCTGACTCCCAGGACTGAAAGCTCTCAGGGTTAGAGAACAATTGGTAACAAACTAGAGAAGCCTGAGAGTGTTAAGTGGCTGGATGGGTTTATGGCCACTTAATTACTTCTAAGGGGCAATGGACTACACAGCCCTCAGGGGGGAGGGTCAGTGCAAAACTTTTCTGACCCTCAGTTTTGTAAGCCTGTGTTATCTGGCTCACTAACTAAGGGGACTACTCAAACAGACTGCTGAGTGGTAGAAAGCAGAGGTGCTGCTGATTACCTGGAAGGACTGCTGCTTGGAGAGCTGGGACCCTACAGACTTACAGGCAGTCCAGCTGGGGGAACTTTTTTTTTGTTGGCATCCTTCAGTCTCAGAAGACTATGGTATCTCACTCTGAATGGTGGTTCTGGAACAGAGTGTCCTCTCCAGTGCGCAAAGCCTGGGTAAAGTAGACATGGAGGATAGACTGTTATCCATGCAACAAATCCCCCCTCTCCACATAGCTGAAATGGTCCAATGGAAAGGCAGAGGCCAATAAGGTTGGTTCCAGCGGCATCGCAGGAGTTGCCAGAACATGACTGTGTTCAGCCATGAATTGCCTCAGGAACTCCGGCTCCGGATTTTGCCTCGAGGTTGACTCCTGAAGCCTTTTCCATAAGTGGATGTAGCCACAAGGCAGTGGAGGTTTGGGATCAGAGTTTTCCTTCTCTTAGATGAGCTGCCTTCCCAGGCTGACAAGTCCCATCTACCTGGTGGCTGTTTAGTCACCTCTTACGACAAGTACAGTCTAAGTATTCAGAATACTATGCAGTGAAAACTACATATTTATAATACAAAGACATAATATAAATTTTGCCTGCAGATCTCCCTCTCTTTCCTTACAACCATTTCATTCACTCCTTCTTCCTGAATGTGAAGGTTTTCAGGGGTTTGTAAGAAACTGCAGTGACAGTACACTACATCTTGGAGGATGAGTTAGACTGGTAAGAACATAACAGCCCCTCTGGATCAGGCCACAGGTCCATCCAGTCCAGCCCCCCCATCCCACAGCACACATCCCAGCATTCCCACAGGGGGAACTACTTAGCCTTAAAGTGGGCATAGGATCTCTAGGTAAAGCACAGAACAGGGCTCCCACAGGTACACAGAGTCCTTTGAAAAGTGCCACCGCTGTGGAAAGTACCCAAGCACCCCCAACTCACATGCTCTGCTCTCGGTCCCTGCCTCCTCACTCTGTACGTGCGTTGAGGGGTTTGGGTGCTTCATATGGTAGCAGCACATTCCAAAGGACTCCCGTGAGGAGACTCTGCCCCACCTGCCTCTTCCAAGGAATCTGGCGGGGAGACTCTGCCCCACCTGCCCCTTCCGAGCACTCCCGCGAGGAGGCTCTGCCCCACCTGACTCTGCCGAGGACTCCGGCGGGGAGGCTCTGCCCTACCTGCCCCTTCCGAGGAGAGGACTCCGGCGGGGAGGCTCTGCCCCACCTGCCCCTTCCGAGGACTCCGGCGGGGAGGCTTTGCACCGCCTGCCGCCCTACCTGCCCCTTCCGAGGAGAGGACTCCGGCGGGGAGGCTCTGCCCCACCTGCCCCTTCCGAGGACTCCGGCGGGGAGGCTTTGCCCCGCCTGCCGCCCTACCTGCCCCTTCCGAGGAGAGGACTCCGGCGGGGAGGCTCTGCCCCACCTGCCCCTTCCGAGGACTCCGGCGGGGAGGCTCTGCCCCACCTGCCGCCCTACCTGCCCCTTCCGAGGAGAGGACTCCCGCGGGGAGGCTCTGCCCCACCTGCCTCTGCCGAGGACTCCGGCGGGGAGGCTCTGCCCCACCTGCCTCTTCCGAGGGCTCCGGCTCTGCCTCTGCCCACCTGCCGCCGCGCGTCCCTACCTTCAGCCCGGGCAGACCAGAGCCGAGAGGAGCCCCGTGCCTCCTCCCAGCCTCAGCGTGAGAGCCGGAGCCACAGGCAGCCGCAGAGGCGGCGCGCTTCCAAGTAGCCTGCTCGCCCACCTGGGTGGGACCTGGCCGGCCCTTCCTCCGCCGCGCCGCGCCGGCTGGCTGGAGCCTCCCATGACCCGCCCGCTGCCAGAGGCAAGGCTCGCGCAGCCTCCCGTGTGGCCCCTCACTCCAGTCCCCACGCAGGGCGCGCGCCCCGGCGACGCCATCCACAAAGCCGCAGCCCTCGCGCGGTTCCCGCGGCACGCCCTGAGCACACTACTTCGTGTTCCCCGCTGCGGAGCCGAGCGCCCACCCACAGCCTATTCATCCAATCACAGCCTCCCATGGTAGCCAATGGTGAGCGCGCCTCCACGGAGTGACGTGTCCCTGAGCCAATGGGAGGAAAGCAGGAGGGACGGAGACAGGGGCGAATGGCGGAGCGGGGAAGGCGGCGGTGAAGCCCATCTTCAGCCGGAGCCTGGGCGAGGCCAACACACCAGACACCTTAAGGGTGGATCTGATTCCTGGTTCTCCTGCAGTGGTTCCCAGCCCTTTTCACTTGCATATCCCTTGGCAGCCCATTTCCATAATTGTACCCTTCATATTAGCATTGTATGTATTGGCAACCTTCAGTCTCGAAAGACTATGGTATCGCGCTCTGAAAGGTGGTTCTGGAACAGCGTCTAGTGTGGCTGAAAAGGCCAATCCGGGAGTGACAATCCCTTCCACACCGGGAGCAAGTGCAGTCTGTCCCTGGTCTGTCTCCCTGGCTATGGGCCTTCCTTCTTTGCCTCTTAGCCTCAGACTGTTGGCCAAGTGTCTCTTCAAACTGGGAAAGGCCATGTTGCACAGCCTGCCTCCAAGCGGGCCGCTCAGAGGCCAGGGTTTCCCACTTGTTGAGGTCCATCCCTAAGGCCTTCAGATCCCTCTTGCAGATGTCCTTGTATCGCAGCTGTGGTCTACCTGTAGGGCGCTTTCCTTGCACGAGTTCTCCATAGAGGAGATCCTTTGGGATCCGGCCATCATCCATTCTCACAACATGACCGAGCCAACGCAGGCGTCTCTGTTTCAGCAGTGAATACATGCTAGGGATTCCAGCACGTTCCAGGACTGTGTTGTTTGGAACTTTGTCCTGCCAGGTGATGCCGAGGATGCGTCGGAGGCAGCGCATGTGGAAAGCGCTCAGTTTCCTCTCCTGTTGTGAGTGAAGAGTCCATGACTCGCTGCAGTACAGAAGTGTACTCAGGACGCAAGCTCTGTAGACCTGGATCTTGGTATGTTCCGTCAGCTTCTTGTTGGACCAGACTCTCTTTGTGAGTCTGGAAAACGTGGTAGCTGCTTTACGATGCGCTTGTTTAGCTCGGTATCGAGAGAATGAGTGTCGGAGATCGTTGAGCCAAGGTACACAAAGTCATGGACAACCTCCAGTTCATGCTCAGAGATTGTAATGCAGGGAGGTGAGTCCACATCCTCACCACATCCACATCATATTAGCAAAATGTTTGTAATTAATAATACAAGTCCTCGTCTCCTCTCTATGAAAGCCCAGACTTTATGTATTGATCACAGTGTTTTCTCTTTTTTTTATCTGTTTGAAGAACAGAAGACTCTGCCTTTGCACTGTTTGCACCAGAAGTGTGCTGAGACATTCTAGGTGATGGATCACTTTCCATAATATGTTTCAGCTTTTTTACTGTGCTGGTTTTCAATCTCTGGTTCGTACATGAATTGATGACCCAAAACTAGCTATTGGTGGGGCTTTCACAGCCAACTAGCTACCTGCCTTGCTGGTCCTTGCAAGGCATTCTAGAGCATGACCTGCCTTTTTCTACCATTATGCCATTCTTTTTCAAGTACCCCTAAAGGTCCTGTTTAGTGTCCCTGGAAGTACATGAATACCAGGTTGGGAACCACTGTTTTACTGGTATGTTGTGTACAGTGCACTTAGTCTGATAGTGCTTACAAAAAGGTGATGAAGACCAGAATTTAAAAAGAATAAAAATGTATCTTATGATCTTTTACTATGTTTTTAATAAATTAGAGACTACAGTTCTTAGGTAACAATTAGTGGTGGGTTATTTTTCAGGATCAGGCCTCCAGTAAAATCAGACAAAACGATAGTCAGACACCCCCCTAAGTTTAACCCCCTACTTATCCGAGGGTCATAGAAAATTCCATGATTGTTGGCTAAAACCTGCCCTCTAGTTATCTGTGGGATCGACTTATGGATGAGTATCTGCAGTTGAAAAGACACTTATAATTATTATTAATACTTGTAATGACCTTAAATACTTTTTCTATCTGCTGTAGAGGAAAATGGAACTTCAGGAGACTATTCATGTGTGGAAGCAACGGACTCATCTCATGAGGTTTTTCCATGAGACTGAAACACCGCGACCTAAGGACTGGTCTAGAGGGTAGAGCCTCCGTCTGCCTGAAGATAACATCCACAGGGTCGCCAGCTCGAGGCCACCGGCACCGTGCGACCTTGAAGCAGCTGATAAGCTGAAGCCGAGCTATTCCATCTGCTCTGAGCGTGGGAGGATGGAGGCCAGAATGTGAAGCTAGATCAGAATGAAACACCTGAATGTTGTGGTTCTTGAAAGAAAGAACCTTCTTTCAATTGTAAAAATCCCTATTTAATAAGGGATTTAAACTAGCCTGCCTATGTAAACCACCTTGAATAAAGTCTTGAATAAAGACCAAGAAAGGCGGTATACAAATACCTGTTATTATTATTATTACTTCCTGTCTAAATTCTATGCAGGCCATGATCCTAGAATCAAACACACTTTATGGACATGTAATTCTATGTATTCACTTGCTCCTCTTGCAAATAAAGCCTTGTGTGTTGAACTGCTCTTCTACAGGAAAGTATCCATCTTAGCAGTGTCCTTGTGTGTAAAGGGAAGTAGGAACATTAGACTGGATGCTCAAGGGACATCATACAGAACCAAATTAAAAGCATGGTTCTGGGTGACATTTGAACAGGGTCACTGAGTTGCCTGAACTTAAACTGAAACAGTTCCTTCTACTGTCTCACTTGCTTTCCCCCACTTAGTCCCTGTTTTGCTGTATCTAAGATTACTTTCATATTGCAAAGATATGTCAGTGCTTACCCTCAGGCTGTCGCCAAAGTGAAGTTCCCGCAGCTCCTACTGCCAAATTTGAAATATACAATATAAATTTAACTTAATCTCAATTTAGTCTTAGATGCACCTTCTGATTGCTTTGATATTGGTAGGTGTCAAATAAGACCTCTCAAACTGTCACTGTCTAATATCCAGTTGTCACTATGTCAGAAAGCAGGTAGATAGACTCTATGATAAAACATTTCCAGTGGTCAGAAACTCCTCCCAGTGAAAGTTAGCATGTCAGGGAGAAAGGTTCAAGCCTAGCATTCTCCCTGGTAGATTAGTTTTCTGTGTGCAGGGAGCTCAGGAGTAGAAGGAAACAACCTTTCTGAACGTGTAGCTTTGACTACATTTATAAAAGCCCTGCTGTGTTCCCCTGGCCTGATGCCTTTAGGAGGCTTATAAGCAGAGTATGATAGCAGCAAGAGCTATTACAGTATGTTTGTCCTGTATTCCTTCATTCCAGAGTATAGACTGCAGTTGGCCTAAAGGCTGCAGCACATCTTGCACCACATCACATGGAAAGTAAATATGTAAGAGCGTGAACATGAAATACTTGTGCCAGTTGCACACATGGGGTCATAGGTACACATGAGAAAATGGAGGTCCCTACAAGAGTGGGAAGCCTCTGTGGGTAACATGTCAGTCAGGCTTGACCATGGTTATCTGTGCATAGGTTACAGCAAGGTTAACTGCTGAAATGCACTCTACGTAGAGCTGCCTTTGAAGACTGTCTGGAGATTTCAGCTGGCAAGAATGCAGATGTGGGGGCCAGGGGTTTGAGTGGGTCATGCTGCTGTTATACTGGCTGCTGGTCTGTTTCCATGTGGAATTCCCTCCCCTTATCAATTGCCATGTGTTTCAGGAGGTAGAAAATTTTTCCTTTCCTTCATTTTTCCTTTCCTTTCCTTCATGATCTGATGCTGCTTTATTTTGGATACATTTTCTGTTCTCTGGCTGTTCCATGGTTTTCTCTCTTACATTTGGGGTACAAGCCTAACTAGGTCTACTCAGAAGTAAGTCCTATTTTGTTCAATGGGGCTTACTCTCAGGAAAGTATGGTTAGGATTGCAGCCTTACTCCCTGGGTCCCTTTGGGGAGAAGGGCGGGATAAAAATAAAGTTTATTATTATTATTATTATTATTATTATTATTATTATTATTATTATTATTATTATTATTATTATAACTGACATTGTAAGGCACCTTGAATGAAGAAAAGCTAGGCATACTTATTTTAAAGGAAGAACTTTTCATTTATATGGTGGTGCTTTCCATCCACCATTACTGGGAATGTTTCATTCATAGCATGTCATCTGCTCTTGTTCTTGTGAATCTTAGAGGAGCAGATCCAGCTTCTGTTCCACCAACTGCACTACCACCTGACATGCTTTTGGTCTCTAGTGTAAAGGGCTGGGGTTGAAAGTCTAAAGCCATATATAGCCTGAAGCCCACCTACCTCAGAGACTGTCTCTTTCTATGGTAAGAGGATTATCTTCATGCATCAAATTGCAGGTCATGCTTCAGTTACTGACTATTCCTGCAACATTATCAGCTGCCACTAGAAGCTGTCCATGACCTCCCTCAGGAACTGAGGAATCATTCATCTTTACATTCATTCCAGAAGCTGTTAAGTCCCATCCCCCCTTCTCTCTTTGGACATGCCTCCACGACAGGGATCTCCAGACTTTCAGCATTAGGCCACATTGTCTATATAGCATTGTGTCGAGGGCTGGAAAATAAATAAATTTAAATAAATAATACATACGTTGGAGGCTGAAGTGAATTTAGATGAATAAGTTCTCTTTCTCTCAGTTGCAATCCCTCATTCCCTCCCACACACGCAAAGAACTGAGGGCAAAATTGATTTGCACAGAAAGGGGGGAGTGGATTTTGAAAATGAAAAGTAATTTTTGGAGAGTGTATTTTTGAGAGGAGGAATACAGCAGAAAATCAATATAGTTTGGGGGGGGGAAATTTTAAAGGAAAATTATTTGGAGGAGGGGGAGAAAACTAATGTATTGGAGGGAAAAGGAGTTGGGGAGTATTTGAGTAATAAGTAAAGTTGGAAGAAATCTGAGAAGTAAATTAATTTGGGAAGAGAAAACACGCTTTCAGTATGTGCTGGACAGATGGGACTGATCAGGGACTTTTGAATGTATCTGGAAGGACCTCTTTCTCTCAGGTTTCCAAAGGGTGTGTGAGAGGACTTGAGAATTCTGCTGGAGTTGATGTGGTGTGAGAAGCAGTGATGGGTGTGAATGTGTCTGAGAGGGTAGGAAGAAGGAAGGGGGCGGGGGATACTATTGGCAATGGGCAGGAGAGAATGAGAGCAGAAGGTTGCTAGGACAGGAGCCTATAAATCTTTAAGCCATTTCTCAGGCAATTGATAAGACCCCTGCTTGCCCCATCCCTCCCTCTCCCCACTCTCCTCCTCACTCTCCCCTGGTCCCTTCTCTCCCCGGACGCACACACATGAGGAGAAAGTGGGGGGAGGAGGGTGGTCAGTTAACCAAGTGTCCAAGCGCATGCGTTGCACAGATGGGTTCTTCCCCTCAGCCTTGGCACTGGGTCTCAGAGAGAAGAGCCACATTTGGCCTGGGGCTGCTCATCCCACTCGCTGCCATCATAGGAGCCGGTGTTGCTGCTGAGGCTGGTGACGGGCACAGTAGAAGGAATTCTGAGTATTGGGGCACAAGGAGCCCTAACTGAGAATACTATTTGTGCACGAGAACTTCAGAAGGTTGTACTGGAACCTAATTAAACTATTTCTGCCCAACGTTGCATATTTGCAACACGGTCCAAATGTATAGACCTGTGAGCCAGGCAGAAATGGGTTAACTTTGTTCCTTACAAAGAAAAATTAATATGCTGCCTTATCACGTGTTCCAAAATAAAATTCTGCAGAATGACTGCTTCCGTAATTATTCCCTGCCCTCACTCTGGAATCAGTGATTTGATGTGTATGGAACATCTAATTGGGTGGGCGATGTGGATAACTATGCAATAGGATCTATACTATAGGACTGATGCTATATCAGGCTTAGCAACAAGGGCTGAATCAACTTTGGCATGAGATCTCTGGGCAAAAGAGACGCTATCACTGTGACAAAACAGGGAAATTAAGGGACCAGGTAACATCTGAATAAAGAAAGTTCTGCTTGTAGCCATGCTGTTAGGCCCCAGTGCCAGACCACAGCTGTATCCAACTTTAATTAGTGCATACCAGGCCTGGGAGAACTGTGGAGGAGGCCACTTCACAGGGCCCTCTGATAATGTACCAAGTGGGCTTCAAGGCCAGCTTGATTAACAACAGGGTTCAGCTGTGAGTGTCTCAGGTTAGGAGGGGGGATCCCACCATGAGTAAGAAGGCTTGTGGCACGTTCACCCGTAGAATGTTTGGCTGGAACCGAGTTCTGATTGGTGGATGGGTCAGGAGACCTATAAAGGTGAGGGAGGGGAGCTTACACTCTCGCTGACTTTGTCTCTGGCTGAGGGGGCCTGAGACCCTTAACCACCTTGGCAGGAGTGACCCCAACTTGACTGTAGCAAGATGGGCTAGATCAGATTTTGGGACGCCAAGGCTTTGGTGAGTGATAGTTAGAGTTAGGAGGTAGTTGTTATTGTTTTATTAGACTGAGTGTTGTATTGTACTGGTGTGCTCTTTTCCTAAATTCCTAAACTTTAGACTGTTGCAGTGCTGTCTGTGTAACCTGCTTTAAACCTGTATTCAATAAATCCTACTTATTACAACTGACTGGATTATTGGGATTGGAGAAGGCACAGGGACTGGTTGTGGGAGGCAATCCAGTGTGTCTGGGGTGGACCCTGGAGACCCCATAACGGGAGTCTACTCCTCCTTTCAAGCTGAGCCCAAGGGGGTGTCAGCCGGAGTACGACTCAAGGGGAGGGTTCCCCAAATTTATCCTGACTACCAGGAGTGGAAGCTCTGCGGTTTAGGAGCTATTTGGCAACTGGTCTTGGAGAGACCTGCGGGTGCCAAGTGGCCATAAGAGTTTATGACTACTTGATCACCCTGAGGGTAATAAAAAGATTACCCGGTCATAAAGGAGTGTGGTCTGATTACCTTCACAATCACAGCAAACAGGGTTGTGTGGCACTGAAATCCATAAGTGTGTCTGTGGCTCCTCTCAACCTTTCTGGTGGAAAGAAGGGGTTTTTGTGTGGGCTTCATGGTGCAATTAGCTGGTTCAAAGGCAGGTCCTTGGTTTAATGTTCAGGAAGGGGTTAACAAGGTTGACCAACCAACACCAAAGACAACAGAGCAGTAATGGCTACTACCTTGGACTGTCTCAGCATCCCTTTCAAGATGTTGCTCCATGCAGCAGCCCTCAGAGTGATCAGAAGGTCCAAAAGGGGTGAACAAAATTAGGCCAAAACAGAGGACAGAATCAGGGATTTTTGCTGCATCTCCCACACCTCAATATGCCGTTTATTGGTGAAGAAGATGCCCCATCAAAATATGTGCTGGAGATGAGTAGAGGTAAGAACCTCAAGTAAAGCAGGAGGAAAGTAGAGTACTTAAGATATGGCTGGAAGGAACAGGGTTCTTCCAGGCACTGACATTTCTGGAGGGGGGAACGCTTCCCCCCCTTCATCAGGTTTATCACATGCCTGAACACCTGTCAGCCCCTCCAGCTTGTCTGCAGAGCCATTCAGAGCAAGATCAAAGTGGAGGTGTCTTCTCTGCTTCACTCTTGCTGCTCTGAATGGCTCTGAAGATAAGGGGGAGGGACCGCATTACACAGGCATTCAGGTATCTAAAAACTTGGTATTTTGCCCCCCTCCCTGCCAGGACCAATGCTTCCAGGCCTGCAAGAAGATTTTCTGGGTATCAAGATGATTTGTAACACTTTAATCATATAGTGAACTAGAAGCAACAAAGATGCTGCAGTAACTTACTTGGAACAGGACATCAGAACACACCAACAAATGTGTGATTCCTGGGGTTAATTTGGATACATTCCAGGCCTGTGACAGCTTGCTGGATTGCTGTAAAGATCATTGAGGTAATGTGGGGACACTTAAAAATACAGTGGTCATGATCATGGGGGTACACTGTGTCTGGGTTTAAGAGGGAGGGGGAAAGGGTGGGGCAGGGAATCAGGATCATGGGGCATATCCTAAGATTTGGGAATAGGAATCAGAAAAAAAGTCTGGGGTTGGTGTTCACAGGCTCATCCCAGGTATCTGAAATATTTGACTCAGCAGAATTTCACAAGAGGGCACGACGACTTTTATTCATTAAAATTACATTTTGCATGTACTGGACCAAATAGCATTCATGATACCTGCTTAGCGCCAGAAGTGGTGATGTTAAGCAGGAAGTGATATCATTAATCAGATGATGGCCAGGAATTGTTGTCAAGTAGGAACTCAACAGCTGCAAATGGCAGAAGAGAAAATATGCACATCTTGATCATACTTTCAAGATATGGGAAGGCATGGCCACCTTTTCAGCAGCGCTGCTTCTGCTGAGTCTTCACTCAGCAGTTTAGCAGCTGAATAGTACGCTGCAGAGCGATGCCTGGGGAGAAGCTGTGCTAAGCGGGTGGCTCTGAGAGAGCCCAATTAAAACGGGGGCAGATAAAGAACTTCTGGGGGTACATCTGGCCCACAGGCCTTATGTTTGACACCCCTGCACTAGAGACTCCTTGGATACCTTGTGCTTGTTTTCTTCACCAGTCTAGATTTTACATCCTGAGCTTTTCCAGTGAATTGTAAGTCATCATCAGTAGCCGAGTTATGAAAAGAAATCTGCCAATGTACTCAAATATCCAATATTTTGACAATGGTGGGCCAAACATTGACTATTGCTGCTGCTTCTACTTTACCATATTGGAGAATTTGACACACCTCAACAAGCATCTTGGGACTTTTGTGCTGAAAGGCTTTCTTAGGGAAGGCACTGAACAGAAACATGCAGACCTGCTGTCAGTGGGGCAAAAGCGTTTGTATTTTGATGCAGTTACTCAGTCCATCTTCTGAGTAAACAGGTGTCCCTGAGTTGTCACAACATGGCTTCTCTTTCCTGAGATTGGGTGTGGAATAAACAGAATGGAAGAAGCAGCATGGATGTCTTATGCATTTTCTGATTTCTGTCCAGAAGGGGGCTGTTGTGTCTCCCAAATCTCTTCAATGTTTTCCAGGAAAATCCCTAAAACAATGTTTCATTCATAAATGACAAATGAGTATTCACACATATTAAGCACCAGTCATGTGACCATAGTGAGAAGAGGCTCACAGCACAATCCTATCCATGTCTCCTCAGAAGTAAGTCTCACTGTGTTCAGTGGGGTTTACTCCCAGGAAAGACTGCATAGGGTAGCAGCCTCACTGCATTTTCCGTTTCCACAGGTAAATTATACTCCCTTAACATTTTATTACATCCTTGATATGCAACCTTAAGAATGACATATGAAAGATGGAAGATCTCAGAACATCAGGAAGAACTGAGAGAGACATCTGCCCTTATCTTGAAACAACCCGGATCTGATAGGGGTGTGGGATAAGTGTAAAAGCATAACATCCATCCTCTCTTGGCCTGGGCTGATCCTTTGGTATATGGAAGGTGAAACGCTGCAGGAGGCTGGTGAAGAAGAGGAAAAGCTCCATCCTAGCCAGCTGTTCTCCTGGGCATGCACGCCGACCTGAGGAAGGAACAGGAGGTGAAGCCAAAAATGAATCTCTGCTCATTTTGCTAGTAAGGAGTCAGTCTTGTATCAGTTACACAAGGATACCCCCCATGCCTGACACTCCTTAATTTGATTGCTCCTAATTTACTCTGGGAAATACATAGTTCTTCCACAAGGATAAAAAAATATTGGAAAGTGCACACTTTGCCAAATATTTACAAAGTATGTAAAATTTTGAAGGTCTTCCTTCTGGTCACAATAATGGTGTGAAGGCACAAGACTGAGTTCTAGCTCCACTATGAACCAAGCTTGGGCTTGAAGGAGCTCAGGCATATTAGAGATTCCCAGCAGATTTCCCAACCAAAGATTTTTTTAACAAATTCTACCAGACAAATTCTCAGTTTTGGCACCAGTTATCCCATCTGCCCTCTAATGGAGATGTGGGCACTATTGCTGTCACAATACAATCAGGGGTTATCCTAACCAAGTGGGCCCTCTGATAGGTGTGGGTCCTTGATCAATGCCCAACCTGGCCAACGCTGATGCCACCCCTGTTAATTTTACCTCTCTGAAAAGTGAACATCTGTGCACAGACCAGTCTCATTTCTCTTGCTAAGAAGATGGTGTGAGCATCACACTGAAATGGGCCAACATAGTCCTCTAGAGGAGACCAGTTTGGGCTAGGGCGAAAGAGAGAGATTATTCCTCACAAACCTGGGGAGGACAAACCTAGAACAGAATCTGGAATGAACTTTTCTAGTCCTCCTTCCCTTGGATTTACCTGCAGAGAAAGGCAGGAAGGCCTCCCGCTTGACAAATTGCCCATTTTTATCCAGGAAGTGCTCTGGGAAAAACTGGTGTGGATTCTCCCACATGGCTTCATCTTTCAGCACAGACGACAGGCTGGCGATAACTGTGGTGCCCTAAAAGCATGCCAACACAAAATGCATCTCAGAACTGCATGCACGTCAGAAACACAGCAGATTGATAATCGCTTTTTTATCAAAAACCTCCCCTTCAAAAAAGGCACTTTGAATACAACAAACCCCAAAATGTACACATAAATCCAGCTCTGCCTCAGACTGTGTTGCAAAATACTACAATCCCCAGCCTTGGATGCTGGTATTTCAGCTAGATCCTCCTATTTCAAGTGGTCCTCCTTTGATATTCAGCAGGGGGAGAGTAACTGTCCCTCTTCACCCCAGCACAGTGTCTTTTCTAGTGGCTGTTTCCTGGTGTTTCTTCTATATAGATTGTGAGCCATTTTGGGACCGGGAGTCACTTAGGGTGTGCTCCAGAGCCTGGTGCGCTGGCTTACTGCCAGCATGCACTGTCGCAAATGTGCCATAAGGCATGTTTGTGAGTCTTTCTACAGACACAGCGCCAGAGCTAGCCCAGCATAAGCCTGCACTGGGCTAACTCCACTGCTGGGCTCGCATTCCAGTGCCTGGCACTCACCCAGACCGCTGGACAGTAGAGAGGTGAGTGGGGGCACGGGGAGGTGGGAGAAGTCAGGGAGGTGTGGCAGGGAGAGGGAGCGGAGTGGGAGGGGAGCGGGACTGGCGGAGCTCAGTTCCACCGGATCCTGAGCCCGGTTTTGGGCCTTGCAGCCTGACAGGGGCTCCTTGATTCTGCGCTTGCTCAAGAGCTGCCACAGAATCAAGTAGCCGCATTGTGGAGCTGCTTCCCTTACCCGGAGGAAGGGGACAAATGCCCCCTTCCTCCGAGCAGCCACCACTGGTTGCCTGCAGGCCGCCCCATTTTGGCACCATGGCAGTCCCACACACCAGGCAGCTCAGGATTGGGCTGTTAGTTAATCGATTTTTCTCTGTAAACCGCTTTGTGAACTTGTTTTTGTCAAAAAGTGGCATATAAATATTTTAATAATAATAAATTGGCTGACTACTACTGTGAGGGAGCCCTGAATGTCTCAAAGTGGTGGAGTGAATGTCTTTCATGTAGTGGAGAGTGTTTCCTAGGTGGAGGAGATCCTGACTAAGCTTTAAAAAAGTTCACTTCTGGATATGCCCAAGACTAACTGGCAAAAAAGCAACATATGTTAATAATCTGTCATGGTACCGATCTGGTCCATTCTTACTTTGTCCATTCTTGCCCATTTCACTGCACTACATCTGCTCTCCTGCCCTGACATACCTTCAGGATGAAGAATCCCGCCAACTCTGTTTCTCGGTACGTCACGTGAGGGACACCAGCTGGAACAACATCCCCAGATCTTTGGATTTCATGGATCACAGCACAAGTATAATGCACGTTTGCCTGGTCCTCCATTTTGGGTGACCTGTTCCTGCCGATCACCTCATCTATTTCTTCTTGGACCTTAGCTGGAAAAGAAGCCCTTTAGTGGGAAGGGCGCAACCTCCAGTGCTCTACAGCTGGCAATGCAGAATCTGGAAGGTCTTCCACATTCAGACCAGTAGAATTGCTCTACTCGCCATTCTCTCCTTGTGATGCCTCCGCATGGAAGATTTCATGCTGGAGCATGAGGTGCAGGCTGTGGCTGCAGGCACTCTGCTTGCTACTCCAGTGTATGGCCCCTCCTGGCACAGGGTCCAATTTGGCCAAATTGGTCAAATTGCCCTAAAGCCGCCCCTGCCCTGCTTGCCCCTGCTTGCTAAGTAACAGCAGCCTCACTTTTCATGGCACTATTTGAGAGCTATGCTGTTATGAATGAAAAACAGTTATCCCAATATTGAGTTTGTAATGTCTTTTTAACCATCTTTAGACCAAACACTCAGTTATATGGGCTGACTGATGACATATTGGGTGGGTTACAACCCTTGTCCCTAGCTAGCTAGCTGTCCCTTATTTTGAACAGCGACATTGGCTTGAATACAGGGGCAGATCCAGGGGAGGCATGGATGCGTGTCCCTCCCAAACTGTTGTCCCAGCTAGAAGGGTGCCTGTTGGGATGGGGAGCAGTCCAAGCATGGCCAGGAGCCCAGGTCTACCCTGGGTTTCAAGTCCAGTCAGGATCCCAGGTCTACCCACCCAGCAAATCTCAGCCACAGAGGCAAAAATTCAACTGGGAGCCCAGGTGCATCCACCTGGTTGACCTGAACTCTGCTGTTAAGGTAGTGCTCACTGCTTCCTCCCCCCCCCCCCAAATACAGACATTGGATCTGCCCCTGCTTGAATATGACCATCATGGTGATACTGGGTTCTTTTTCTTAATGGGTAGTGCATGAGCCTTTATTCATGCATACCCAACCTTTCCTCAGAAGAACCAACATCAATTTACAAAAAGTGACAGCTAATGAAAGCAAAAAGGCACAAACAATGCAGACTTCCTGTTCAAGTTCTTTCAACTTACTAAAGAAGGAGGGAGAGGACTCCACAAGTGGGGCCAGGTCCCAATGCTCTTCCCTCCAAATTTTTAGAAGTAGCCTATCTCTGCACATTCAGTTCAGTTCAGTAAGACCTTTATTGGCATAAAATCTCTGCATGCTGGATAAGAACATAAGAACAGGGCCACTGGATCAGGCCACAGGCCCTTCTAGTCCAGCTTTCTGTATCTTACAGTGGCCCACCAAATGCCCCAGGGATGAAAGGGACTGACAACAGGTTATGGGTATCTTGTTTTGAGTGTTCTCTGAGGCATCTGATGGGCCACTGTGAGATACAGGAAACTGGTCGAGATGTGCCCATGGCCTGATGCAGGAGGACTGTTCCTCTTCCCCAACTCAGTAAAGGAAGGAGATGAAGAGGTAGTATGACACTCTAGTCAACCATTCTCCTTCCCTCCACACTTCTGCTTCACTCCCCTCTTTATTCTGCAATCCAGGGAGTGGGAAAAGGAGAGGCCCATACTTCAAGGTTGCTGTGTTCATCCCCACACAGGGATAATCTTCAGCCTATGGTAATTTTTATATGGAGGAAGAGAATTCCACAGTGTAGTGATTTTTGTGCCTGAAATTTTGGGGGCAACACTGTCACAGCTGATCACCCCAGTAAAGCATTCATGGTATAGTTCTCTCCTCCAGTGTAATGAGGGAATCCCTCTGTGAATTGCTGTGTGTGTTCTAATGCATGACAAACTAGCAGGTTGTACTTCATCACTAACATGTCATAACTCAAACCCTGAGAATATCCACATTGTACCTTCTCCATTTCTTTAAAAAATGCATCAGTGATGTGTCTTCTACAGGAAGGATCCCAGGTCTCTTTCTGCACCTTCACAAGCTCATCTATATAGACCAATAAATCTTTTTGGTGTTGAAAGGCTTTCTCGAACATTCCAGGGATGTACATAAAAAAAGGCATCTCCTGAAGGAACTGATTCCAGAGTGAGAGAGAGAGAGAGAGAGAGAGAGAGAGAGAGAGAGAGAAAATCAAGCATCTGGAATCCTTGGGCTTAACTGCCATTGCCTTGATCAAACAGCACCTTATCATACCTGAGGCAAGAATCCAGCTTCTTCCTCAAAAGCTTCTCCTAAGAGAACAAGCAACTTTTCAAATTTCTCATCCTTGTAGTCAAAGCGATTGCCAAAAGTGAGGGAGTTGATCACATTGCTGACCACATTGTTTATGAAACTGTGTGGGTCAAATGGATGACCTGAAGAGGACAGCACAACAAACAGGGAATTTAGGATGCATTGCCCCTAATTTGGTTTTCACCAATTGTTTAATGCATGTTGAAAAAGGCTTCTGACTCCACAAGACTTCCCAGATGGCAAACCATCTGAAGACCCTGCCAACATATACTTAGCCAACTATAGTCTTGATCTGAAAATCTCACATTCATTTAGTACATAAATAATAGAGTAACTTTCAGAAAAATGCAAGTTCTGGAGGAGGGAGGAAGAGGGAGGGATGGAGTTACTGAAAAGCAGGTGAGGCAGCTGAGCTTGATTGGATTAGATTAGATACAGACTGCCACTATTTGGATGGTTATTGAAGCAACACATTACTCTTAAAACATGCAGGTATAGTATGGGGTCGGACAGCCCAATTCTAACTAAATGCCCAGGCAGCAGTGCTGGCATGGGCTACATTGCATCCCACAGGGGAATTTTGGCTGCTGGAGATCTCCTTGGGGTAAGGGGTCTTTTTGAGGTATTGGAACAGGGGAGCAGGATTGGAAACTCTGGTGTTCATTGTAACCTATCTCCCTTCCAACTTCCAAGGTCTGAACTACCAGCACAGATCTTTGCACTAGTGATATCGCTGGTGTAGGCCTGAGTTGATGCATAGCGGCTGCTGGGGCTTACCCAGGGCCTTCTAATGCCTTAAAAGGCATTAAAACATCACTTCCAGTTTCCCTCTGGAAACTGGAAGTTACAGTTGTTTGGCCTTTTAGGCCATTCAGAAGCTCGCAGAGCCACAGGCGGACACGCGCGGTCTCCGTGGGCTTCAGAAAGCTTCCTGAAGCAACCTGAGCCCAGCTCCAGTCACCTTCAATGGTTTTGAGGAGGCTGATTTCAGTGTCTACAGGTTCTGGTATCCATGGAGGGTTCGAGAACAGATCCCTCGGGGATACCAAGGCCCCACCTGTACTTCCAAGGAAATAATTCCCTCCATTACAATGGAGGGCATAACTGCATGGCTTGATTCGTTTCTAAATACTGAACTAAGTATTCATAAGACCCTGTTTTTCATTTATAAGAAACGTAAAACTCATACTTTGGTTGAGTCCATGTGATTCAATTTTTGCCCTTCAATAATTTAAATTTTGCATCTTAGCTGGGTATTTAGAATCCAGCCTCTGTTTCTAGACCACAAAAATTTCCTATTTTGATGGGACCTATGAGCTTTTGGCCCAATCCTATCCAAATTTTCCAGCTTCAGTGTAGCTGTGCTAATGGGGCAGGCACTGCATCCTCCACTGCAGGGCCAGTTATGGAGGACTCCTCAAAGTAAGGGAATTTTGTTCCCTTACATCAGAGCTGCATTGAATAGGATTGGGCCCTTTGATTTATTGGGTGCTGATATTGGTTTGTGTACTATTTAAAATTTTGTATTTTGATTGGATATTTAAGGTTCTTCTATAGTACTTCTGTTTTCACATGTCCTTTATATTTTTGTGAAACAAATAATTATTAATATAATAATAACTTAGACACGAATAGGATTGTGCTGTAAAACTAAGATCAAAACTACACTGTCACGTTGTAATGAAACGTGTAGTTTGGGTCTAAATGGTCATTGGTTAGGTGTAAAGGCTGCAGGTTGTGACATGTCTTACTGTAAAAGAATAATAAACTGGAAAAGCGCATATATCTACTATGAACTATTCAGTGACTGAGCTAATCATGACTTCAGTCTCCACTTCCTTATCTAAACAATTACTGGAAGGTACCTACTCAACCTTTTCTTTACTGCTCCAAGGAAAGAGATTCTGCATTTTCCCTAAAGCAGTTGTTTCTCATTCTTACAGTGAGAACATTCTTCCGAATTCTTATTTTTAATTTTAACCTTAACTCCTGGACAGTAACTACATACCTGGAAGGCGGTAAATTATCAATTCCTGCCTAAACAGCAGCTTTCCAACTGAAAACACTACAGAAGTATACAACGACAGAGTCTCGCGCCTACTTGCATCATTCCTTTAAAAAGTACCCTCCTAGGGCATCAGCAGCTTGCCAGACATATTACCCTATCCAGAGGCAGTAGTGATCCTGCTCCCAGAGAGATACAGAACTTAAAAAAACAAACAAACCCCAAGTTCAGAGTTTGATAGCATTTGAAATGATCCACATACTTCTAGGAGGGAGATTAGGACAACTCTAAGCCATTGCTTGGTTTTTAAACTTAGTGTTCTTCCTGTTCTCAGTACACCTGGATTTGACAAACCTCCCTCAGAGCTAAAGGCAGAGCACAGATGTCCAGCTTCCTCAATCACTACATGCTCCAGGGATGTCTTCCCCATCCCGAAGTCCCTCAGTATGGAAAGGGTAAATCTCTTCTGCTCCTTCCAGTAATGGCTGTACTTTGCCATTATCAATCCTGACAAGGAAAGAGAAGCAAAGGGACTCTGTTATGACATGTCTTGTAAAGACCTGTTGCTCAGCAAATAAATGCACAGCCGAATTCTAACTGAATTGCCCACCCTGTGATATGACAATATGCTGAATGGCCACGAATGTATCCTGTGCGGACAGAGAGGCAGCTGGAGGTCTCCCCTGTGTTGAGCTCCAGCAGCTGCTGTGAGTCTCCACAGACTGGCAGAACCTGAGAATCTGCTGGCACAGAACCAAGTAGACCCATGTAGGGCATTCAGGCCTGGGAGGGGGAATAGGATCTGTTGGCCGCCTATGCTGCCATCCCTGCCCCCTCCTGGCCCAGTCTGCCCATCTCCCATCCCTGCACTACCCCCTCGGCCCAGTTTTGCCCTTCGTCCCACTTACTAATTTGGAACTACATAAATACTTTAATATCAACCATGATTGCAACTAGAATGATGTTTTTGATGTGAAAACTCTGCTGTTGATTGTTTCTTTCCCAAGCATTTGTGAACATTCCATGATATCATGCAAACTCAGCCAATGGCTGGGGAGGTCTGCTGGCATTGCCACTGCCATGGCTCAAAACAGCATGATATCATTATTTCTATAAATTATGGATAACAAAGGCAGACAGTTGAGTGCCCATCAGAATGGAAGCAATACAGGACCGTCTCAAAAGAAGGTAGTGGTTTCTACATCTTCAGGGGACACCCTAGATATGCAAAAACAAACACATTACTAAATTAAAAGAACTCCCTCCAAAAAAGACATGACAAGGACGGAAAATGTTCAATGGGCCCAAAGAGCTACATGTTTGGAGCAGGAAAGAGGAGGACTTGGCTGACTTGAGCCTTTAATGGGGCTGGAGGTGGGCTGTAGATTTGGGGCATTGCTTGCAACTTTGTTGCAGGTCTTGTTACGTAAAAATCCCCTTTTCTCTTCCAAGTTGTGTTTTTATATCTAGTTATGTATTTTGGACTATACAGACCAAGCAAGCAGGCCACTCCTCCCCCAGCACATGTTTCTAAGGGCCATGGCCAAGATACAAGCACATGAATTACACAACCCCCAATTCCTTGCAGGTCAATGTAGAACCTAATCACTGTGTCTCCTGATTATGCAAAACAAGCATGCACCTACAGAGGAGGAAGTCTATTGTTCTTTTGTTGTAGCTTTAACACTCTTAAGCACCTTATGCAAATTGCCTCCCTCCCCCAGAAGGTCAGCCTGGCTGGTAAGCTGCCTTCCTTCATCACATACTCCATTGTGTGTACCATTGTGTGTTACTGAGCATGCCCACAGCTCTGGGATACTTCCGGTCGGTTTGGATTGACTTCCAGGTCAAAGACAACTCTTAAGAGAGAACTCAGAGCACATGCGCTCTCTCTGATTGCTCTCTTGCGAGAGTGGTCCTGCGGGACTCTTCCTCCAACTGCCCCCCCCCCCGACAGGTAAATATATCGTGCGTCTAAACTTCTCCCCCCCCCTTCTTCCCTACTTATCCCTCCCTTCTCCCCCATCTTTAGTCAGCAACTGGGTTTAGCAGATTAAGGAACCCTTAAAATACCTCCCTACACCCTAACCATTTCTGTTTCCTTTTCGGATGCACCCAAATACATAGCACATGCATCCACCATGTGCACCAGACAAGTATATACTTATCAATTCTCCATGTGTATTATGTTACCTTTGTGTGTTTTTGCAATAAAAATATAATCCTTTGATTGAAAGTTACCTTCCTCCCAGTCTCCTCATTAAGCTAAACAAGGGATTTCTTTGCTCTGCGCTGTCTTGTATCCAGCCTATGGTCCCAAAAGTTTCCAGAAGGCTAATATAAATAATTCCCCTAAACAAAACAGCCTTTTTGGTAACAGTCTCACCTCAAATGCCAGACTTGGGTGCTGCCAAAAGAAGGTCGTGGTTTTTGCATCCTCAGGGGGGACAGCTCAGGGACACAGAAATGCATTTGTAAAACAGTAAGGGGTGAAGACAGGACTGGTCTTCTTGAGCCCCTAAGTTCATAATTGTACTAATATGTGTTGGTGCTTATGGAGAAGACCTGGGCTGCATTTCCACTACAACTTTAATCTGCTCTTTCCAGAATGCACTTGGGGAATAGAAGTGCATTGAATGAGATGAGCTACTCACATTTATTTGTTTTGTACGGCATAGTTTGTCATGGCTTGGGGCCCCGGGGATACCCCCCCCCCCCGCAGGTCTCCTAGACCTACTTTTTGACACAGGGAGGAAGGAGAGGAGAGGAAAGCAGCATCCTTTTTTCTTCCCCCTTTGTGATATCTCCACACTTTCTGCAAGCTCTAAACAGCAGGGCTTGTATTCTAGGCTGGCTGGACCTCTGAACAAGAGCACTCCTGTTTAGAGCTGGAGATACATCGCAACATGTACGTGGAGCCAAGAAGACTGGAGACAGAGCACTGTGGCAGGGTGAGAGAAACATTTAAGGCAGTGGTACTCAAACTTTTCCAGCTCATGGCTGTTGGCCATGACTCCCCATCATGTTCCTGAGGGCTGGGAGTGACATCATTAAACAGGAAGTGGCCAGAAATATTAACTGTATTAATATTAATTATATTAATTGTATCATTAATTAAATGCAGATCTTAAATATATATTATTAATACACAGCAATATACATGCTTTATAAATGATCAGCTGCTGACTACTGTTGGAGACAGGATGCTGGAGTAGGTAGATTTTGTCTGGTCCAGGAGGACTCTTTTTTTTTTTTTAACTTTGTAAGCATACCAATAGAATTGTTTTATCAAATGAACTTTGTGAACAACCAGTCTGACCAACTTTACACACACACACCCTTGTGGTCCCCAATCCACCTAGTCATTTCTCCCATTCTCCTTGGATAGGATTGAACCCTTTATTAATTTAATCAAATTAAATTTTTCCAGCAGCTGGTGGGGAAAACAAAAATAGACCATGAAAATATATCAGAGCTTATAAGGGTTTGGTTAGGAGGCTAGTATAGGTTGTCCCCTATACTAGGAGATGCACAGCTCAATCCTGTATATGTCTACTCAGAAGTAAGTCCCATTACAGTAAATGGGGCTTACTCCCAGGAAAGTATGGATAGGATTGGGCTGGCAATCACTTCATCAGTGGCTGATAAGTACAGTGGTGACTTGCATAACGAAATTAATTCGTTCCGCGAGTTTTTCGTTTTGCGAAGCGCGTTTTCCCATAGGAATGCATTGAAATTTAATTAATGCGTTCCTATGGGCAAGAAAAGACAGAACAAAGTCAAATTTGGTTTACAAAGTGTTTATTAAGTGCTCTTTAAAGGCATACATACTGTACAGAGGATTTCAAAAAGGGGGGGGGATGCTGAGTGGGGAGCTTGAAGGCTGTAATCC
Source organism: Tiliqua scincoides (assembly GCF_035046505.1). Taxonomy (NCBI): domain Eukaryota; kingdom Metazoa; phylum Chordata; class Lepidosauria; order Squamata; family Scincidae; genus Tiliqua; species Tiliqua scincoides. Next base: position 59,308,336 of record NC_089827.1, read on the forward strand.
TGTGCACACTTTCCTGGGAGCAAGCACAATGGGACTTACTTACATAAACTGACATGAAGATCCTCCCCTTACTAGGGTGAACGGGATCATAAACAGACATGAAGATCCTCCCCTTACTAGGGTGAACGGGATCATAAACTGACATGAAGATCCTCCCCTTAAAACAAAGCAAAACAAAGCAAAACAAAAAAAATTCATCTTGCAAAGCAAGGGTCATAAAAATTCGTTGTGCGAGTTACCAAACTTCGCAAAACGCTTTCGTTCTGCGAGTTTTTCGGTGCGCGAGGCATTCGTTATGCGAGGTACCACTGTATTCCCTTCAAAAAGCAAGATTCATCACTTTAAAAATACAGCCTCTGCTCTTCAGTCAAACAACAAGATTAATAAATCACTTTAAAAACAGTACCCTTTTTCTGCTCTTGGCCAAGTAAAGTGTGTGCTTGTCTCCCCCCCCCCCCCCCCAAAGCATGGAAATAACTTTAAGACCCCTGGTGACCGTAAAATAGGAAGCATTTTATTTGGGGAGGGGGAGGAAAGCAGGAAGGTTTGGAGATCGAAAGGGGGGAGTGGAAGAGGGAGGGGGTTGAAAAGAGATTTCACTTTGATGAGAAGCGATCCCAGGCTGCGAACTAGGACCCAACCAGATAAGAATCAAGGAGGGTTTCTTTCTGACAGTTCGGCAAGGGCAAGGACTGCAAGCTGAGTATGCTCGGTACTTGCCAGCTGGGAGTTGGAGTCAAAGAGCTTTGGAAACAACATGCAGCGAACACAGAAGGCGGCAGCCTCGGAGAGGAGGGAGAAGAGAGCGGGCGCAGCAGCCACTCTCGCAGTTCCTCTCGGAGGGAGCAGCTGAGCAACCCTCTTTCTTCTGCTTTAAAAAAAAGTGCAGAAGACGGAGGGGCTCGCATTCTGCCCAGGAATGGTGGTGTGACTGTATCGCTGCAAGAGGACATCCCGCGCCTCCCCTGTGTGGTCCTGGTGCCTCCCAAGGGAGCCACGCCTCACAGTTTGAATAACACTGATTTAAGGTAACCCATAATATCAACTGGCAAAACATGAAGATGGAAAGGAAGTGTCTGTCTTGATGAAACACAAGAGGTTTGAGATAAAGTGGTGAGAAAATGAGATCAAACTGAAACAGCTTTCTGCTATGTACTGAGGACTTTACCACCACATCGAAACAATGGACACAAATGGGAGGAGGCCTGTGCTGAACAAGATACTTCTACTGATCTGAGTCTAGATAATATTCTGCTTACTGACCTTAGACCTCCCCACACCTGATTTCAATTCTGTTGCTCATCTTTGTTTTCTGATCCCAGATCTGATTATCCAGCATTTTCTTTCCACATAGTCTATCTCCTAGCCCAGTGCTTCTCAAACTGTGGGTCGGGACCCACTAGGTGGGTCGTGAGCCCATTTCAGGTAGGTCCCCATTCATGTCAATATTTTGTTTTTAATATATTAGACTTGATGCTACCATGGTATGTGACTGCATTTGGGGAAATGTTACAGACCTGTACTTTTAACAAGCTACTCTGTATATGCTTTTAACAATGATAGTTAATGGAACTTACTCCTGCAAAAGTGTGGGTAGGATTGCAACCTAGGATTGTTAAAAATCCTAGGTTCCTGCTTGATGATGTCACTTCCAGTCATGACATCACTTCTGGTGGGTCCTAATAGATTCTCATTCTAAAAAGTGGATCCCAGTGCTAAAAGTTTGAGAACCACTACCTTAGAGACTGTCTATTCCCATACATTCTGTCCCATCACCCAAGTTCTTCTGACGGGGGCCTGCTCTGTGTGCCATCATTGACAGAAGTGGGAGGGGTGGTGGCTACAGCAGGGCCTTTTCTGTACTGGTGTCTCTAATGTGGGACACCCTCCCATTGGCATTAAGGATGCTGTCATCTCTGGAGGGGTTCTGGTGAGAACTCAAGTCACGTTTGTTTCACAAGGATGTTGGAGAGGATGGGGGAGGTTCAGGTTGGACTATAGTGTTATGGGACTGCTGATGATAGCTTATGTTTTGCAGTGTTTTTAAAAATCAAACTGTATGTTCCATATTTATTATATTTGCTGGCTGCTTTGTATTTAATTACATATTTACAGCATTGTACTTGTTTTTATATACTGTGATATTTTATGAAAGTTTTAAATTTATCTTTTATGTTTCTCAATATTGTAAACCGCTTTGGCCTTATTAGGGAAAGTTGGGTATAAATATTTTAAATAAATAAATATGAAGCTTTCTATAAAGTTCTTAGGCCTGTTGCAATTTCTCAAATCATACAGTAGGTTATTGGTGTAAATCATACACCAAAAAATAGAGGAGGAGGTGTGGTATTCATGGTTTTAGTCCAGGTAGCAGTAGAGATAGCAGCAAAGAGAAAATTTGTCTCCTTGGCTGGATCATAACACTAGCCTGATTATTCATGGGAATACAATATAATAAACCTGCACATAAAAAACAAGTGGCAGCTGTAGTAGGGAAAAAGGGATGCTTAACATTAGAGATGCCAATATTGTCCTTCTGGGGATGATGGGATACCCAATCCACAATTTTATTAATGAGAAGCAGATCCTGGAATTTCGCCTCTCAAACTATAAACCGCACAAATCACAACCCCCCAAAATGCTCTACTGAACCCTTGCAGTCAGTCGCTTCTAAGCTTATAGAATCACTTACCTCAGCTTGTGTTCATCATTCACATCTTTTCCAGCCTGACCCAAGACCAAATTTCGATTAACCTCCTCTCATTACTTCCATGGCCATAAAGTCCATATCTCTTACTTGTATACCCACCAAGGACCCCCACACTCCCAGAAAGCAACACACCTTCTTTGGATTTGAACTCAGAGCACAAATACTCAGCTTCTTCAGACACTTTCTCTTCAAGTGTTTTCTTCCCAGGTTCTTCAGGGTGGAGACAACAAATTTCCTCTGCTGCTTCCAGCCACTGCTGTATGATGCCATGACTAGTCCTGGACGACATGGAAAAAAAAATGACCATTTGTTCTCTGTATCTGTCCCAGAAATTATTCAACAGTGAAATGTCTTGTTCTTGTCATTTAAAGAAAAAATACTTCATAAGGAAGGACTAAAAATTCTGGACCTGGCTGTATAAACCCCTGCTAATTGGGTAAGAGGCACTTTTTCAAGTGGGTGCTCCTTTTTTTAGCAGGGGGAGAGTAACTGGCCCACCTCACCCCAGCACTGTCTGTTCTAGTGGCTGTCTGCTGGTATTCCTTGGCATCTTTTTAGATTGTGAGCCCTTTTGGGACAGGGAGCCATTTAGTTATTTGATTTTTCTCTGTAAACTGCTTTGTGAACTTTTAGTTGAAAAGCGGTATATAAATACTGTTAATAATAATAATAATAATAATAATAATAATAATACTAATAATAATAATAATAATATATAGTCTATACATTTTGTTGCTGAAAGCTGCTCTAGAATGATTCTCAATGAAGAAATAAAATTATAATTAGAAAAAATTATATCCTACCTTTCTCATGCCAAAGCAAATGCTCAAGGCGATTTACAAAGTTCCACAATAAATGTCAATCAGGGCCAGATTAAGGGCCCAATCCTAAGCTTCGTGCACCAGCTCACTGCCGGCATGCACTGATGCAAAGAGTCTGGCACGTTTGTGGGCCCTAGAGCCAGTGTTCCGGCGCTGGGCTAGTGCCGGTGGAGCACCAAAGCTCTGCTGCTCGGCGGTCACATGAACTGCCAAGCAGCAGAGAGGTAGGTGGGGAAGTGGGGAGAGGAGGCATTCCAGGGCAGGGGGAGGTGGGACTGGTGGAGCTTCAATGGCCACCCGACACAGAGGATCTTCATTCTATGCCGACCTTCAGGTCACAGTAGAATTGAGTAGCCCCATTGCAGGGCTACTACTCGCTTTACCCAGGGGAAGGGGACAAAAGTCCCCTTCTTCTGGGGAGAAGGAGGTGGCTGCCTGGAGTGCACTGGATGTGGTGCAGCCATTTTCAGCGCCGCTGCAGCCCGGCACGCCAGGCAGCTCAGGATTGGGCTGTAAGACATTATGGAGGCCCTAAGCACTGAAAAGATTGTGGTGCCCCCCTATATATCTAATTCAGAATAAAAACAATACTAAACTGTGAAAAAAGTTATCTTTTGAAATGAAACAAAACGTGCAGTAAGATTTATTTACAGTAAACACTACAGTATCAGTATCATGTTGCATTAAAAAATGACATTAAGGGCTCAATCCTACTGGTCAGTTAAAGAGCATTTTAACATACATAAATCAAAGATGCCAACAAATAATGTTTATTGTTGACTACTTATAACCTTACTCATCCTTCAAAATGTTTTCTTCTACTTTTTTTATCATATCCTCAAAACTAATCTGGCATAACAAATCTGCTGCTTCTATACTTGGCAGAGATAAGGCATCCAGCCCATGTGGCTGCATAGTTGTTCTGCTGGGATTTTTAATATACTGTATTTCAACTGAGAAAATGTTGGGGTTTTCCAGCCTCTCCATGGCTTTGGGGCGGGTGTGTGTGTGTGTGTGTGTGTGTGTGTGTGTGTGTGTGTGTGTGTGTGTGTGTGTGTGTGTGGACTGCTTGGATTTGAAAGCAGTCCAAGGGCAAGGGGGAGGACTTGACATGAAACTCTTTTCCATTTGGGCTGCATCCCCACTTCCAACACGTTTCAAACACATGGAAGAGGTAGGCCATAAGGCCTTCATCAAAGGAGAGCCAAGGTGGAGCACATGAAATAGAACTCTTGGCCAGATCTGGCCCACTGCTTCCTTCCTTCATGACACTGGGATAGCAGACATGTCGCTTTTATGGAGAAAGGTAAAATGTTTCTCAGCACTGAGACCTCGCCTGAGAAATCACAAATGCAGAGGTCTGAACAGGGGACATCAGTGAACAGTTTTCCTGTCCCTAGATTTACACAGGCCTCCAGCTCAAGGACTGCCTGCTGCTGCTGCCTCCTAGAAGTAAGAACATAAGAACAGCCCCACTGGATCAGGCCATAGGTCGATCTAGTCCAGCTTCCTGTATCTCACAGGGGCCCACCAAATGCCCCAGGGAGCACACCAGATAACAAGAGACCTCATCCTGGTGCCCTCCCTTGCATCTGGCATTCTGACATAGCCCATTTCTAAGATCAGGAGGTTGCGCATACACATCATGGCTTGTAACCCATAATGGATGTTTCCTCCAGAAACTGGTCCAATCCCTTTTTAAAGGCATCCAGGCCAGACGCCATCACCACATCCTGTGGCAACGAGTTCCACAGACCAACCACACACTGAGTAAAGAAATATTTTCTTTTACATAAGAACATAAGAACAGCCCCACTGGATCAGGCCATAGGCCCTTTTGTTCTTTCTAACTCTCCCAAAACTCAATTTTGCTTGCTAGCCTACCAGTTCAATAAAGGTTCTGAACTGGATAAGGCAGCAATCAGGACCTTCTGGAATCTTGGATAAGATCAAGGATGGATCCATCTGCCATAGAATTTTAGCACATTATAGGTGCAGCCTATTTATCTAGCCTAGCTAATGGGGTGGGGGGAACTGAAAGTCACACACTCCTTTGCCTCCTTTGCCCTGCGCTGGCAGCCCAAAACACTGCTAAAAGGCTCAAAACAGGGAAATAGCCCTGGAAGAGTTCCCCTTCGAAGGACCAGTAAGACTCCTGGAGCCCCTGAGCAGAGGCGTGGCTACAGATGGGGCGGTGCACTAAGTTTTGCAGAGAGCCTTCCTGCAGAGTGCAAGCGGCTCCTCCCTCTCCATTTCCCCCACCCAGCACACATGGCTGCAAAGGGGAGGGGAGGAGCCGCCTGCACGCTGCAGGAAGGCTCTCTGCAAAACTTAGTGCACTGCCCCCCTGTAGGCAGGAGGGGGAGTTGCTTCAAAAAACCCAGGGAGTGTTTGCCCAATTCCCCCCCAGATGGTACAGGTTCTCCTGCTCCAGCCTATGGAAGCAAAATGATCCACACTTTCCTGGGAGTAAGCCCCAATGACTACAGTGGGGTTTACATGAAAGAAGTGGGACAACTGGCAACAGAGAGGGCTGAGGGGATTGAAAACAGCTGCCTTAGTTTCCTTCCATCCAGAAGTGTCAGGCTGCAGCAAATTTGCGTAGCTCAATGGAATTTGGAACAACACATTTTTGTTAATTGTGCTAAGTCACGGAATGGAACTAATGCAGATAAATAGGCTCCACCTGTACTTGCAAGTAACAGGACATGGAGTAGCAGCAAGTTTTACATGGTCCTTAATCAGAGATTTCAGGGACAAAGGTTGGGCACAGAGCTGCCAAGATGTTCAGGTCTGTTCAGAGGTCTGCTTTGCAAATTGTTTGCACAGCTGCCCTGAGTAGCCCACAGAAGTTGTGCCAAGTTCAGTCAGAAATTTCAGAGCCCTTCTTAGTGTTTGAGTGACCCCAAGCAGCCAGACTGGTCTAAAAACACAGACAAAAAATCCCAGTTAACCAGCCTCTACATCGAGAGCAAGTTGCTTTCACTCTCCTTATACCCCCCCCCCCACTTAAAAAAAATCACAGGAGAGGGAACCAAGATACATACAGAGTGCAGATGACTACCCAACACAGAATTCTCTGAAGAGCTGGTCAGAACAGGAGTTGCCCAACAGCAGTACAATTCATTCAAACAGAGACTTGGGAAGGATAACTGTCCCCCATAGATGGGGCCACATAGAACATAGACTCCCCTGTTCTGCTGCCCTTAACAGCACTGAAAACATGTTCCTCCAAGACAAACACTACATCTTCCAACCACTGCACCTTGGTTGGGAACACAGTCCTGCTTCCAAGATGCTCACAATGAATGCCCAGTTTTTTTCTTATTCTTGCACACTTCCAGTCCCCCAGAAGCTTTTGTGCTGGTTCAACAGCTTAAGGGCTGCCGGGACATCCTGTGATCCGCTTTGTCCTGCTGTTGGAATTGAATGCTGGCTCATGAAAGGAACACCACCTACTCTCCAGGAAGTACAGGGACCACTGACTCCTGGCAATTGTACATACAGTGGCATCACTAAGATTCATGTCACCTGGTGCAGGAGGCCTGCACGTCACCCCATGCAGTGGGCGGGGCAACACCCCAGGTGATGTACCATCGCCCCACCCCCACTGGTTTTTTGGCTGTACCTCTTGTTAGAACACAGATATTTCAATGTGGTTTGTTTCATTGCGTTCTGCATGAAATTACGCATTGATTGATATCTAACATGATGGTATTATTCATCAAAATTCTGATTTTAGTAATTTTGAAAACTTGTAGAAACTCACACACACACCCCTGTCAACTTACTAACACCTTATTGCAGCAGTTCTCAAACTTTTAGCACTGGGACCCACTTTTTAGAATAACAATCTGTCCAGGACCCATTGGAAGTGATGTCATAGCCAGAAGTGACATCATAAGGGGAAGCCAGTCCTGTCCCACCAAGTGAATCTACTCTGAAGTAAGTCCCATTGTGGTCAATGGAGCTTACTCTGTAGTCTGCCTGCAATAACGCGCCCCCCCCCCCCCAAAAAAAAAGAATCAGTGAGATTTCCAGCCCTCCCAGTGCCCAGTTTAAAGTCCTTCTATTTCAGGCATATCAAGATAAAGACCCTCCTGGCTTTGCAAGTGCAAAATAGAAAACTTTCCCCTTACCAGTTGAAGTCTCTTTTTTGTCCTTTTTAGTGGGGAAGAGAGGCTACTTCTGGAACATATGTTGAGCTTCAGTTCCATCGGATCGGGACCATTCTGGTGTCCTCACATTCCCTTTTGCCTGGCCTGACCACCAGCCAAGGCTCATCTGCCTATTCGCGAGTAAACGCAACAGTGAGGCTGCTTTGCTTTCCATAGGGCTGGAAGGGAGGGACCTCCTTCTCCCTTTTGTGTTTTTGGGGACTGCATTCATTGGATCAGGACCATTGTGACGTCCTTGGAGCCCTCTCAGCCTGTCCTGAGTCCTCTCAGTCCTTGCCTGGACTAAGGCAAGTTCGCCTACTCACAAGTAAACGCAGCCACAGGCTTCATTTCAGGCTCAATAGACACAGCTGGGAGGGAGGCAGGGACCTCCTTCTCCTGGTTTTTTGGGCTGCATTCATTGGATCGAGACCACTGTGGTGTCATTGGATTCCTCTCAGCCTGCCCTGACAGACTATGGCAAGGTCGCCTACTCACTAGTAAACACGCAATATGGCTCATTTTCACTTTCCATAGGGCTCAATGCATTTTTTCTTTCCCGTTTTTTGGCCATAACTTTTGAACAAAAGGAGCTATTTTGATTCTGTTTTTTGCACTGCACTCCACTGGACATTCTACATCCAATGGTGTATGGCACGATGGGGTAGCTCTGAAAACAGTGAAGTTAGCGCATCACCCCCAGGGCGCGTCACCCCCTGCGCATCACCCAGTGCAGGCCGCACCCCCCTAGCAACGCCAATGTGTACATACATTTCAATGAAGGCCTGCAAACCTTCCTCTTCTACACTGTTCCCATCTTCCTTTAACTATCCAGGGAGTGGGAGGAGCAGAGGCTGGGAATCAACAGATAAGGGGGACAAGCATTTGAGATGCTGCCTCAGGAACCAGGAGGTCTTGGGTCAGGCCTGAATCCAGAGCATCCTTACTCTCAACTAACTGCAGATGAATCCAGTGGGACTTAAAAGAAGATGTGAATACTGCCATATTTTGCTATGGTACCCATCTGCTATCCCTTTGTCAGCTGTTTTATGTGATGGAAAAGTACTCATTTTCATTGGCACATTTTTGCACAGAACTCTCTGCAATATCCAATAATAAACAGAACTGTCCATTTTGTCCAGTGAATAATCTCCTTGCTATGAAAGAGATTAAAGGTGAGACAGATGAGGCCCCAATTACAATTCACCCTAATGAAGCTCCAATTCTATCTGACTTTCCAGCAACGATGCAGCCACGCCAACCAGGCATATGCTTCATCCTGCAGTGGGAATAGTTGTTCTCTTACCTCAGGGCTGCATTGGTACTGAAAAGTTGGATAGGATTGGGCCCTAAGACTATTTTTTCACTGCCCTGTTATGTCTGTATAGTTTTGTTACATCAGATATTGTTCATGCTCATCAGTAGATGAGCAACACTTGCCTCCAGAATTTTTTGTATGGCCTACTAGCTTCAAAAGTGGAGCTGGTGGTCGGTCAGCAAAGTCCTCAGCTTTCTCTAGCAGCTACTTCTTCATCATCTTGAACCCACTCAGGAAGACATAATTGGTCCATCCAACCTGCATTGAGAAGGCTTTTTGCCAGCTATAAAAGCAAAACAAAAATAGTAATAAAAATAAAAAAAACTACTGGTAGGCTCAAATGGTATACTCTACTTATGCTCCAGAAAATTCACAATGTCAAGACATATTCTGACACCCTTCTTCAAAAGGGGGGGGGGGCTCAATGTTTTGTTTACCAAAAATGAGGACTCTATAGAAAGTTCACTCTCAACATTGACACCTGAAGTCTTTTTTAAAGGTACGGTGTAAGGGGACAGCTAAAATTGAGTGTTGGGAGAGTTGGAACAGATAAAAGAAAATATTTCTTTACCCAGCATGTACTTAGTCTGTGGAACTCCTTGTCCCAGGATGGTGTGATGGCATCTGGTGTAGATGTCTTTGAAAAGGGATTGGACAGATTTCTGGAGGAAAACCCATCACAAGTTACAAGCCATGATGGGTATGTACAGTCTGAGATTAGCTGGTTGCTCATCATGAGGGCTGGATAGGAATTTTTTTCTATCATCTAAATTGGCTGTGGATGGCAGTTTTTTCACATACCCCAGTCTGGCAAGGGAGGGAAGGTGTGTTTACTAGCTTTCCTATTTTAAAAATTGGTCACTTGTGCTTAATAAAGTGGCCCCAGTTAAACCCAAGCCGCTGTTTGGTGTCTTAATTGGGGGATGCCAGGGTAGGTAGAATGCCAGATACAGGCAGCAAGATGCAAGTATCTTATTCTCTTGTGTGTGTCATGGCTGGATGTGACGGAAGTTACTTATACCTCTGCTGCCACCAGGCCAGGCTTCCCTAGATCTTCCAGAAGGCCCCCTGGGCAGAGCCCTTTACCCTTTTAAGAAAAATTATTACTAAAAGGGTTATCACCCAATCATCAAAACAAGGAAAAGGGGAATAAGAATTTAATACTACAAAAAAGAAAACAGAGGGGACAAAGCTCCAATTCACCAATTACTATGACTAAATTGGCAGAGCAAAGTCACTTTTACAAGATAAAACACAATTGCCCACACAAACATCAAATAGCTATATAGTTTCTCAGATTTAAACAGTTCAACTGCACAAAATCTAAAAGTGATTGATAAAAGACAAGCTCAAGCCATAATTAAAATCCTATACCTTTCTAACTGCTGAGCTCTTTCATATCCTGACCCACCACTCCTTCTGAATCCTCCACACCCACTATCCAGGACAACAGAGAGAAGAAGGCTTCATTCCTAAGTATTTACCTTCCAGCTGAAACTTACCCCATTTCCTAATTGCTGATTTCCTACCCTTTCTTCTTTAATGAACTTCAGTGAACCCTCCCTTCAACCTGCCTCAGGTGAAATTTACCTTCCTAAAGATTCAGGACCTTCTCTAGGCAGCAGCTTGGCAATGGCTACCATAACGTGCAACTGGTCCAGCTGGTACTTACTTGTTGGACACTACAATGTGGATTCTTCACATCTATGAGCAGCAAGTTCCCAATGAAAGGCAGAGGGGCAGGTCCTGGAGGGTAGCGAGGGCACCTCTTTCTGCGCTTCATGTAATCAACCAGCAGAGCAAGCAGTAGGAGAGAAAGGACTTGTGTGGGGAGATTTTTCCAGCCAGGTGAGACCCTGGCCCACAGCCATGAGATGGAAGTTGGCATCACATCCATTAGATTTGTCTTTGTCTCTTCTCATCAGACTTGCTCCAGCACCTGCTTCGCTTTCCTTCCTTCTTTTTTCTTCTCTGTAGGACGTCTCTGTAGGAATATGATCTACTATCAAATACAGGGTTACATCAAGAGGTGTGCTTTACTAAAGCATTCAAAGAATGACTGCATAAGACCTTAGGTCAGTGGTATTCAAACTGGGGTGTTGTGACGCCCCAGCCTGTGGGTCCTGGCCTCTGCTCCCTTAAGGGGCGGGGCCAGCCAGGAGACAGGGGGGCGGCAGCGGCGCAATCAGCAGGATTGTGCTGTTCAGGCGCAACCTTCTGCAGGGCTCCCCAGGTCAGGAAAAAGGAAAGCAGAGCGATCGCGCCCCACTCCACAAAACAGGAAGCGGAGCACAGTTGCTCAGCTTTCCCTTCTGACAGGGCTGCAGGGACTGGGATGCACCCTCCAGTCCCTGCAGCAGCCATCCCTGTGTACGGGGAGCCCTGCGTGAGCACCTGCAGGGCACCCCAGGTCACGGAAAGGGAGAGTGGGGCGATCGCGCTCCACTTCTGCTTTTGCGGAGGCAGAGCAGATCGCTCCACTCTTCTTTCCCTGACCTGCGGCACCCTGCAGGCACTCGCGCAGGGCTCCCCACATACAGGGACGGCTGCTGCAGGGACTGGTGAGTGCATCCCAGTCCCTGCAGCTCCTTGAGCGATGCGATCCTGGGGGCTGCCTTCCCCCTGCCCCTGCTGCCTCCCCCCCCAGAAGACCCTCCAGAGTTGAGGGGAGAAGAGTTTCCTGCATCTCCAGGGGGGGCGTTCCCCCATATCTGCTGTTCCACTTCACCAGGGGGGTTCCATGACGGAACCCCCATGGATAGGGGGACATGCCTGTACCTGTATCCTGTTGCCACTCCCCCACATTTAGCATTCAGAGATAGCCTACTTTTCATGGCTTGGAACCTATAAAGACTTTTCATCCATAAATATGCCCAATTCCCTTTCAAAGGCATCTAGGCTACATGCTAGCACCACATCCTGTGGCAAGGAGTTCCAGAGATTAACTACATGGTGGGTAAAAAATATGCTCTTTTTGGTCCGTTCTTAAGCAGGCATCCTCTGTCTTCATGTATCCCAGCAGCACTTGCCAGCCCATAGCAGCAGATGCTTCTCCCTGAGGTTTTGCTCTTTTGAGGGTGTTAAGCATGCAGCTCTTGCCAGCAACCACAGGATGCACATGCTTTTTCTTTTCTGCACCAGCATGCTCACCTGCTCTTGCAGGAGGAAGACCTGCTGGTCCCATCCTTGGGACAACCTGCAGGCTACAGCAGATGCAGAATGTTGTTGCTCATCAGGTACTGGAAGGCATAAAACACATTTGCCCACTCTGCCCTAGATCAGCTGCCCCATATTGCCTTCATTCAGCAGATCAGACCCTGTAAGGTACAGGTAACATCAGTTTGTGAGGTTAGAATCTCCGTAGTGGAGGTTGCCTTCACTGCAGTCGGTCCTGGTTTATGGAGTAACTTACCAGAGGTTGGAAAACTGGAAGAGGTTTGGTTCAGTTTTTCATCTCTGCTTGCATTTGCGGAAACCGGCTGTTGGAAGGCTTTGGGTTCCATAGCAGGGCTGTATCTACCAAGGGCTCTCCTTGGGCATCAGATTCCTTTCATTTGGATTGTGCGTAACTCCTGCCTTGAGTGGAGCCTGTTCCACTGATTAAGTGATGATTCGACTCCAACAGTGCATTTCAGCCTCAGCATGGACTGCCAAGGATGCATAAGTCTCACTGCAGGCAGTGCAGCCAACTGCTCCATTCTTGGGGCTGGGCTGGCCAGAGTGCACTATTGTGCTTGGAGCCCTCCCTATTGCTTGCCTACTATTAGGTTGTTGACTGCCCTCCACTGGAGGAAAAGTAACAGGCACAATTACTTCCCTTAGTAAAAAGTGAGAAGGCACAAGTCTGCAGCCTCCACATACCCTTGACCCTCAGTTGTAGCTCTACATGATCCTGCAGGCTGTGGCTTCCACGTTCTAGTGACCCAAGAGTTACACGTATCCACCATGAACGCTTCTTGTGACAGGAGCATCCCCGCTTGCTCCCACTCCAGCCTCTCTGGCGATGCTGGGAATGGAGCACTTGCAGTCACAGAAAGAAACTGCTCAGAGACAGGGGGCAAAGGTCTTGCCTACACATTCTATAGCATGTGCAAGGTTACAGCATGTCTGAACAGGGTTGTAATACACACACACACACTCTTCTCTCTGTCCTCACTTCTATAAAGGTGATCTTGGTGCACACCAAGAACCTAATCTCAGCTTCCTTCATTACCCAGTTGCAAGTGAACCACAGAAGAGTAGCACAGGATATTTCCAAACCAATAGAACAAAAGAAATGTTGCTTTGCCAGGAAAGCGATAGGACTGCTAGAGAGCTAGTTTACCAAAATGGCGGCAGCTAGAGTGGGAAAGGTAGCAGCTGGAATGGCGGTAAAGCTGATCTTCAGCTGGAACTTAGCTAGGGCTAAGCAGCGCATATGAAGACTGTACAGGGTTGGGTACTGAGAAATCCTGAACACAGGTGAGGGGTGTGTGGCGTCAGTTTCAAGGTCATGTCAAGAGTGTTGCTGGTAAAGGGCCCCTTTGCAGGGCAGGTAATGTTTTTCTTGGCTTCATTGGCAGGGGGCATGGTGGATTGTTCGAGCTCCGCTGCTGCCCATGTCCACCTGTGGGCCCATTGCATCATGCTGCGGGGGGGGGGGCAGAACTGTACTTGGCACTGCCACTCCATTCCTGTTGTAGCAAGTCTTTTAACTCTCATGGTTTAGTTCAGGTGTGTCAAACATAAGGTATCTGGGTGTGCGGGGGGGGGGCTAATCTGTGGCTAGGGGACCCCCCCAAGCCATTGCCTTTGTTTTTGCATTGTCGTGCTGGCAGCTCAGGTCCTTCTTCCTGTGACTTGCTTAAACAGAAGACTCCACATGCAAGCTGTTGCCTGCACTCCCTCCCTCTAGTGGCAGGCTGATTGCCTGCAAGTCAAGTCTTCTGTTTCAGCAAGTTAAAGGAAGAACACACCTGCGTTGCCATCCCAACCATTCAAAAACAAATGTAATGGCTTGGGGGGAGCTTCTACTTTTATAGTGTCCCCCAAGGCTGTCAAACTTCACAAGAGGTTCTTGCATGCTGCACAATTGTAATTATGCGTATAAAAGGGATATTTGTGCCTCTAGAAAGTGTGCCTCCAAGAGACAGTGGTTGCTTGGCAATTTCTTACCACTAAAAGGGGTAAGAGTCTCATATAATCAGTGGCATCACCAGGGTTTGCGTCACCCGGTGCAGCAGGCCAGCGCATCACCCCCCATAATGGACCTCCTCCTATGCAGTGGGTGGGGCAATGACCCTGAGGAGTGGGTGTGGTGATGCATCATTGCCCCGCCCCACATCTTTGCTCCACCCCCCACATCATTAAAATGGCACCTTTAAAATACAATATCATACACACTGCCTAAATGTACACATTTCTGGAACTGATTCAGCTTCAACAGGTTTAGTCTACTGGCTTCAACAGAGGACACACTAGTTCTATACACACATATTCTGGTTTTCAATGCTTTCTGTGTGAAATCATACTATAAGCAATGTTCAGCATGATGTGAAGAGTCATCGCAGGATGTCACATGGAGAATCATAGAAATCAGAGTTGGGGTCTTCAAGATCATCAAGTCCAACCTTCTGCCAGTGCAGTGTGTCCACAGCTACAACATTCCAGATCGAGGCTACCCAGCCTCTGCTTCAAGATACACTGTGTCACTCTCTTCTAAAGCCTGCAAGACTACAGCAGTTCTCAGCTCTAGGAGATCTGAGTAACTGTCTCATTATTTCCCTACCAATAGTTGAGTTGGCAACCTTCAGTCTCGAAAGACTATGGTATCGCACTCTGAATGGTGGTTCTGGAACAGCGTCTAGTGTGGCTGAAAAGGCCGATTCGGGAGTGACAATCCCTTCCACACTGGGAGCAAGTGCAGTCTGTCCCTGGTCTGTCTCCCTGGCTGTGGGCCTTCCTTCTTTGCCTCTTTACCTCAGTCTGTTGGCCAAGTGTCTCTTCAAACTGGGAAAGGCCATGCTGCACAACCTGACTCCAAGCAGGCCGCTCAGAGGCCAGGGTTTCCCACCTGTTGAGGTCCACTCCTAAGGCCTTCAGATCCCTCTTGCAGATGTCCTTGTATTGCAGCTGTGGTCTACCTGTAGGGCGCTTTCCTTGCACGAGTTCTCCATAGAGGAGATCCTTTGGGATCTGGCCATCATCCATTTTCACAACATGACCGAGCCAACGAAGGCGTCTCTGTTTCTGCAGTGCATACATGCTAGGGATTCCAGCTTGTTCCAGGACTGTGTTGTTTGGAACTTTGTCCTGCCAGGTGATGCTGAAGATGCGTCGGAGGCAGTGCATGTGGAAAGCGTTCAGTTTCCTCTCCTGTTGTGAGCGAAGAGTTTATGACTCGCTGCAGTACAGAAGTGTACTCAGGACGCAAGTTCTGTAGACCTGGATCTTTGTATGTTCCATCAGCTTCTTGTTGGACCAGACTCCCTTTGTGAGTCTGGAAAACGTGGTAGCTGCTTTACTGATGCGTTTGTTTAGCTCGGTATCCAGAGAAAGAGTGTCGGAGATCGTTGAGCCAAGGTACACAAAGTTATGGATAACCTCCAGTTCATGCGCAGAGATTGTAATGCAGGGAGGTGAGTCCACATCCTGAACCATGACCTGTGTTTTCTTCAGGCTGATCGTCAGTCCAAAATCTTGGCAGGCCTTGCTAAAACAATCCATGAGCTGCTGGAGATCTTTGGCCGAGTGGGTAGTGACAGCTGCATCGTCGGCAAAGAGGAAGTCACGCAGACATTTCAGCTGGACTTTAGACTTTGCTCTCAGTCTGGAGAGGTTGAAGAGCTTTCCATCTGATCTGGTCCAGAGATAGATGCCTTCTGTTGCAGTTCCAAAGGAATGCTTCAGCAGGACAGCAAAGAAAATTCCAAACAAGGTTGGCGCAAGAACACAGCCCTGCTTCACACCGCTTCGGATGTCAAAGGGGTCTGATGTGGAGCCATTGAAGACAACAGTGCCCTTCATGTCCTTGTGGAAAGATCTGATGATGCTGAGGAGCCTGGGTGGACATCCGATATTGGGGAGAATCTTGGAGAGGCCGTCCCTGCTGACCAGGTCGAAAGCCTTCATGAGATCTATGAAGGCTATAAAGAGTGGCTGTCGTTGTTCCCTGCATTTCTCCTGCAGCTGTCTAAGGGAGAATAACATATTAGTGGTGGCCCTGTTGGCTCGGAATCTGCACTGCGATTCTGGATAGACGCTCTCTGCAAGTACCTGGAGCCTCTTTAGTGCAACTCGGGCAAACAGCTTTCCTACAACGCTAAGGAGAGAGATGCAGCGGTAGTTGTTGCAGTCACCCCGTCGCCTTTGTTTTTGTGCAGCGTGATGATGTACCTACCAATAGTACTGTCGTACCCCTGCCCAGAAGGGCAGCGCCAGTTCGGTAGACAGGTGTGTAGGTTCTGTCCAGTGCCGCTGAGACCGAATGAGCAGACACTGAAAGGTGGAAGGCTTTGAAGCTTCTTTATTGTTCAACAAGACATATCCGTGACTTCTGGGAGAAATTCTCAAATCCAGAAGCATCTTTCAAAAGGGTGGGACCTCTTTTATACATTTCAGTTGTCATTCAAAACACAATCCCCCCAAAAGGGTGTTAACCTTCCCTGGTAACATTCCACTGACCTTCTCATGCACTTGCCCCTCTTCACTGTCCTCCTCATGGCTCTTGTCCCCCACCTTCCAACAGGGAAGTAGTCTGGTTTCGGTCTGCCTGTTGAACATGTCCTGCTATTTCTGTTTTTAGCTATGATGATGCTATTGTCTGCGGTTTTTGTTAGCTGTCAGCAAAGGGTCTTTTAATAATAAAATTTGCAAGGCAGCAAGTCTGGAGCATCTCCCCTAAGTTCATACTTGGCCTGTCTTTATTCTGCACCCCCCTTTCTATGTCCTGCATTGATGGCTGTTACAGGTTGCTGTTAGGAAAGAAGGGGTCCAAGACAGGTAATTAGGTAACAGTACTAGCTTGAATATCATCACTCCTTGTTCTTCCCTAGCTCTTCCCTCAACAAAAAAGAAATCAAAAATTCAACATCTTGAATAATTCCCAGTTTTGCAATTGGAGCACAGTATGCAAATCCTGTGAAATATATATGCAATGTATATGCAATTGTGCAAATGCTGCTCTGTGATATACAGTACAATCACAGGAGGAGACTGCAATCCCACACACCCTTACTTGGGAGTAAGTTCAGTTGAATGCATTGAGGCTAACTCCTAAGTAAGCATGTTTAGAATTGCATTGTAACCCTTGTAGTACTGCCCTGACACAGATCCTGCTGGGATGCAATGTTACAGAGAGGCATGCATTTCCAGGTTCCCCCCCTTCTCCAGCTTCTGACTCTCCTGCAACTCTCTCTTCAGATATCCCCCCCTTGTTTGTTCTGTTCTGTTCTGTCTGTCTGGGGTGGGAAAGAGCAGTGTGTGTGTGTGTGTGGGGGGGGGGGGGGTTAAAATGTAGAAGATGTTGGAGAAGGCAATAATCTTGAAAATATACAGGCTGAGTGAGGAAGGGAAAGGGGAGAAGCCCAAGGAAATGCAATTTGCTGTGGGTTTCGCAAGTGTCTCCCGTCCCAGACACAGCATCAGGGCTGCAACCAGCTCAGCCCTTTGCTCCCACGTTCCTGCATCTCCACCTCCCCTTCTACTTTTGCAGAGCATTATTTCAGATTTCCAGTGGCTGCCTTTTTGGGGGCAACACACTTTTTTGCCCCCCTCCATGATAATTGGGGGGGGGGAATCCTCACCTCCCCATCATCACTCTCTTTGTCCTCTCTCTGGACTTGAGTGCAGCCTGCAGTTGGGGCACATCCAGCCACCCAGGCTCAGTCCAGCCACCCAGAAAAGGGGTAGTTCCAACCCCCCCCCCCCCAAAAACAGGGGGCAAAGGCAGAACTGAAGCCTCCCTTCCAAACAGGCCACTTACTGGGCGTGCAGGGAGCAGGCTTTGTTTTTAAAGGCACAGCAGCCCTTCCATGCTTTCCTGGGAGTAAGCCCCATTGACTTTGATGGAACTGACTTCTGAGTAGACAGGCAGAGGATTGGGCTGGAAGGGCTACTGTCCCTTTAAAAACAAAGCCTGCTTCTTGCACGCCCAGTGAGTTGCAAAAAGCAAAGCAAAAGCCAGGCAAATGGAGGAGCAGCAGTCACTCTCCTGACCCGCACACAGAGAGGGAGGAGGGATACGTGCAAAGCCCCATCCGCCTTGGTGCTGTGGGGCTGGGAGGAAAGAGGGGAGGGCACAAGAGGGACACCCCAGCAACCTCCAGCTCTTCCTTTGCAGGTGCAAGCCCCTCTGAGCACACTGGAGGTTCCCATGCATTACACACGGGTGTGAGGCTTGCACATGCGTGCAGCACCTCAAAAACCTCCAAACTCGGGCAGGAGGCTCCTGCAGCATCACAGGCACTTGCAAGGCTCGCCTCAGAAGCCTCCGTCTGGCTGGACTTCAGGGCAGGAGGTTCCTTCGAGGGGCAGGGGGGAGTAGTTTGCGCGTCACCCCCCAGCCTGTCACCTGGTACGGCCTGCACCCCCGGCACCCCGTAGCGACACCACTGGTTAGGATTGCAGCCACAGCACAGCTGGTACATGGCAAGGGGGATGCAAGACACTGTTGTACCCCTGCCCAGAAGGGCAGCACCAGTTCGGAAGACAGGGTGGATTCTGTCCAGTGCCGAATGAGCAGACACTGAAAGGTGGAAGGCGTTGAAGGTTCTTTATTGTTCAACAACAAGACATGTCCGTGACCTTTGAGAACTTGCACACTCAAATTCAAAGGCAATGTCAAAAGGGTGGGACTCTCCTTTTATACATTTCAGTTGTCATTCAAAACACAGTCCCCCAAAAAGGGTGTTAACCTTCCCTGGTAACTTCCACTGACCTTCTCATGCCCTTGCTCCCCCCCCTTCTTCACTGTCCTCCTCATGCATCTGCCCCCACCTTCTTAAAGGGAAGTAGTCTGGTATCAGTCAGCCTGTTGAACATGTTCTGCTATTTTTGTTTTTAGCTATGATGATGCTATTGTCTGCGGTTTTTGTTAGCTGTCAGCAAAGGGTCTTTTAATAATAAAATTTGCAAGGCAGCAAGTCTGGAGCATCTCCCCTAAGTTCATACTTTGTCTGTCTTAGTTCTGCACCCCCTCCCCCTGTCCTGTATTGATGGTTGTTACAGGTTACTTTGGGAGGAAAGAAGGGGTCCAAAATAGGTAATTAGGTAACAACACCAAGGCCTTAACTCAGCCATCTTCAACCACTGTGCCATGGCACATGGGTATGCCGCAAATGGTCTGCAGGTATGCCAGGGGAGTTGGGGGGGTCATTTATTAGTAGGGCCACTGGGGGATGTGAGCCCCTGCTGGCAGTACAGTGTGCCTTGTCAATAGTGAAAAGACTGATGGTGTGCCTTGGCAATTTTAGTACCTTGTCAGTGTGCCGCGAGACCAAAAAGGTTGAAAATCACTGCCTTAGCCATTTGGTCTGGCAAGAGCCAACTGCCATTCCCCACCCCCTGAACTGTTTCATCTTGCAGCCATTTCCATCAGGCTAGTTGTAGCTGATACTGTAAATACATATATATCAAACTTCCTCCATTTTCCTTTGCATCCATTTTTGCCCTTGTGTTTCTTTTCAGTTGTGAACCCCTTAACATCAGGAAACCATCTTATCATCTCTTTACTATGTATTCTCTTACTTTTATTACATTTTGTTTTAAAGCGGCGCATAAATATTCTCCAGATGAACCACACAAAACTGCCTTCCAAACCTCTACAGCGGCATTTCTCAGAGGCCCCTTCAGGGGCTTCACAAGCAAGGCCTATGTTGCCAGTCACCACTAGCAGCTGCGCATGCCCCATTAGAGGCCTCTGCGGTGAGCATACCCAACACATGCCGCCCTATGGTATCCATGGGGGCAAAAGGAGGTATAACACTGTTGCCCCAAGGTGCTATGGGTATCCAGGGTCTCTCAGGCAACAGGGATTGCAGGATACACATTTCCCAAGCTCCTGTGCCTGAACCCCACCTCCTTACACTGTTGTCCACCCACCAGGCTGCCAAGTGCCCCCATCTCGCCCAGCCAATCTGCACCTCTTTGCTGCAAGCTGCAGGCAGAAGGAGGGGGACTCACCAGGTTGTAGGGTAATTTACCCAAACCTTCCCAATGGTTCCTCAGGGTAGCTCAGTCCCCTCAACCAATAAGCACGCACTCCAGCAATTTACTTTAAAAGTTTATTAACGCTTTTCCATGTTAGTAGGCAAGATGAAATCCCTCTACCCCACATGCTCTTAAGGGAGCGTTCCAAACAGTGAGTGCCATACATTCATTAAAGGCAGCCCTGCTTCTTAAGCTAAGCCTCAAGGAAAACCCACGCAGCTCATGTTTATGAGGCATCAGATCTGCACACACATTTCGTAATAGATTAACATCTGCTGGCAAGGCAGAATTCAGGTTATAAAAAAACTATGGGATCTGATCTCAAGGTGCTTTCCCACTGCATGTACCTCCATAGCAGACACACCTCAAACCCCAATCTGAATCTCTTAGAACTCCCTGTCCTTATAAATCAGACCAAATGAAATGAAATACAATGGCTTGTACAATTGAAATACAATGGCTTGTACAAGCCATTTCAGTTATTCAGTGGCCAGTTCAAGTTGAGGAAGTAGAAGTGTAACATAAGAACATAAAGAAGAACTGAATCTTAGCTGGATCAGGCCAAAGGCCCATCTAGTCCTGCTTCCTATATCTCACAGTGGCCCACCAAATGCTTCAGGGAGCACACAAGACAACAGACACAACCTGCATCCTGGTGCCCTCCCTTGCATCTGGCAATCAGAGGCAGCCTGCCCCTAAAACCAAGAGCTTGCACATGCCTGCTATGACTTGTAAACTGTAATGAACTTTTCTCCAGAAATTTGTCCAATTCCCTCTTAAAGGCATCTAGGCAAGATGCCATCACTACATCCTGTGGCAAAGAGTTCCACAGACTAATTACACGCTGGGTAAAGAAATATTTTCTTTTGTCTGTCCTAACTCTCCCAACACTCCATTTTAGTGGATGTCCCCTGGTTCTGGTATTGTATGAGATTGTAAAGAGCATCTCTCTATCTACTCGAGGACACCGGCAGCTCCCTGAACGGCTGAGAATGGTGAGACCTTGAAGCAGCTGACAAGCCCAGCTGAGTGATTCTACCTGCTCTTGGTGTGAGCAAGAAGCATCTTGGCTGCCCTCCATGTGAGAGATGGAGCTGCTTGTCAGCCTGCCTGGGAGAACTGGAGGCCAGAAGTGAGACCAAACCAGGAAGATCCATTCTGAAATGTTGGTTCTTGAAAGAGAGAACCTCTATGTTTGTAAACATCCCCTTGAGGGATTTAGAAATGCCTGCTCATGTAAACCACCTTGAATAAAGTCAGAGGAGTAATCCGATGACCAGAAAGGTGATATATAAATACCTTGTTGTTGTTGTTGTTGTTGTTATTACCACCACCACTACTCTATCCTTCCTGTGCATAATTTTGTATGTTTCAATCATGTCCCCCCTCAGGTGCCTCTTTTCTAGACTGAAGAGGCCCAAAAGCCATAGCCTTTCCTCATAAGGAAGGTGTCCCAGCCCAGTAATCATTTTAGTTGCTCTCTTTTGCACCTTTTCCATTTCCACTGTGTCCTTTTGGACCAAATGTGGTGACCAAAACTGGATGCAGCACTCCACAAAATACTGTACTATCCTGTAGGAGTTTCCCCTTAGCCAAGCCAAAACAGAGCTCTACTTGATAAAGAGATGAATTCAAAACTGGGTAAGATCCTTCAGAAACATAAAACCAGCCTAAAAGGTGATTCAAAGTAAAGATGTGATTTGATTGAACCACTTTAGTAACAAGTCTTTAAAATGAGGCCTCCCAAACCTCTCTTGCTGCCAGGCCAGATCTGGCTTATGCATGGTGTGAACTTGAATCTTAAAGAAATCCTCTGCTGTAGCTACTCCACATTCTGGCAGGTTGCAACCACTAGGAAACAAGAAGCAGACCCTCAACATGGCCAAATGGTTCATTTTTCTACTTGGTTGTACATGCAAGAGGAGAGCCATAAGAGGTCACTATAGTCCCTGAGCGGCGGCTCAGTCCCTGAGCAGCACGATCCTGGGGATTGCACCGCTGCCTCTTCCCTGCCTCCAGGCTGCCCCCGCCCCTTAAGGGCAAAGAGGCCAGGGCCCTCGGGCTGGGGTGTTGCTGTTATATAGTGGGTCCATGCGAATAAAGGAAGGCATAATGATAACAGCTCAATATGTTTATTCCATCTTCAGAACAGAACCTAGCAAACTACAAGGCAAACCCCTGGCTTTTTATAGCCTTTAACTCCGCCCCGACTTCCTGTGATTGGTGCAATTGAACTCTCAACTAGAGGGCCAATCGGATGGTAGGATTTCGATCCATCACCCGATTGGCCAGAACTTACATTAACTAGAGGGCCAATCGGATGGTAGGATTTCCATCACCCGATTGGCCAGCCATAAGTCTGAGCCAATCAGTTATGCAGGGTTTCGATCCTGCACAACTTACATACATAACAGTGCAACGCCCCAGTCTGAAAACCACTGTTTTATGGTATAATTGTTACTCCTTTAATTATAGGTGGCACATGAGTAAAGTATAATAAGTTTCAAAGCAGTAAACAGTGGCAGAAGAAGAAAACACGCTAAGGCCCAGTTCTCTCCAACTTTCCAGCACTGATGCAACCACAATGCAGCCTGGACATAAGGAAACAAACGTTTCCTAAACGTGTGAAGGCAAATGTGAGTCCCCCATCTTAGGATGCAGCACATGCCCTGTTAGCACAGCTGCACCAAAAGTTGGATAGGATTGGGCCTTAAGACATTTAAAGGTAATGTTCCTTTTGTTATAGTCTTAATTGGGACAGCTGTGGGCAGTGCCTGATTGACATATGGGCTGAGCAGATTACAGCCCAGGACCTCATAATCTGGGGGGTCCTCCGACAGAGTCTCCAAGAGGAATTTTAGCAAGGGGTACAAAATTTATTTTAAGCACCATCCCAAAGGGGGAGGGGAGGGGCAAAACAGAGTGAGAGAGGGTGGCAAAGGTGTGGGCCAAACAGGGGCAGGAAAGGTGGCAACAGCCATAATCGTCTTTGGAGCCCAGGTCTACCAGTTTCCCTAATATGGAGCCCAGGTCTATCGGCTCATGCAGTGTTGGCAGTTAGATACAGCAAACCAAACACACCACTAAGTCTCGCTACAATATTTTAAGTATAGAAGATCATTGCAGAAAATTAGCATCATCATTTTTAGGCTCACACTAGAAGGGAAAGTGTCCAGTGTGCACCAAAACTTACTTCTGCAGCAGCTGCAGTTCCTGAGCTCCTCCTATACACACTCCTTCATGGTAAACAGATACACAAGCCAAAGGGCTACTGTAGTAGGCCAGTTTACTCCCCCATTTGATAGTGTTAAGGATTGTCATGATGCATTCATATGGCTTACTGCAGCTGTTACCAAAAGGGCTGTTTTGTTTAGGGGGGGATTATTACACTACCCTTATTGAGACCTCAGGATCACAGGCTGGATAACAAGACGGCGTAATGCAGAGAAATTCCCTTTAGCTTAAAGAAGAGACTGGGAGAAAGATAACTTTTAATAAAAGATTAGAGTAGACAACTGGAGCATGTCCTCAGTTTGTAGTAGTGCGCAAAAGGACTCTTTAGTGGCTGCATCCCATTTAATTCTTTTCATTGTGTCAGGGTGACCGTCCTCCACCTGAGAGTGGGAATTGTGGTGGCAACCTGAGAAGTAGGCCAAATCACATATTAAGGGTAAATGGTCACTAGACTGTGGGTATCCAACTCTAAAATTCCTATCTGTGGGAGAAAATAAAAGGGAACCAGAATGTAATCAATAACACTCATACCTCTAGTTGAAATATGGGTATACTCTCCTTTATCCCCCAGATAATCTAGGCCGTTTAACTAAGTGAGGCCATTGGTAATACAGAATTTAGCCAAAAGAAGCCCAGCCGCATTAATTGTTCTGTCTTTCGACTGCCTTTCAGAGAAACAAATCTCTGATAAGGTCATATCAGTAGGCAGATCTAAGATTTGATGGAAGATGTCGTTATTGTGTCCCACCCTGGCGTTAAAATCTGCAGAAATTATTGGTATGAGAGAAGGAAATTCTCTCATACCAATTATGAGACCATTATGCTTGAGCCAGTGCTACAACCACCTGCCTCAAGCATGCAGAGGGGCTCAGAAATTCAAATTCCCTTAGTTCTATCAGACTGACTGCTTCCACATCGACTCCCTGAAGCCCTCCAAGGTCAACTGAAAATCCTGTCTTGGAGTATCGCTGGCTGGTTAGCAAAGTCACGGGAGAAAGTGCTAGATGAAATCCTAAGGGATAGAGATGTTATATTGCTACAAGAAACATGGGCTACCTTACCCATTGAGTTTGAAGGGTTCTCCGTAACATCACTACCAGCGCGGAAGAGCGCAGCAAAAGGTCGTCCTGCTGGCGGTCTCGCCATATTAGTGAAACCAGTTTTTAAGCATGAGTTGCTGTTTATGGCCGATAGCTATTGTAAAATCCAGGCAATTAAGCTGAGGCTGCCACGTCAAAGCCTTATGGTTATAAATGTGTACATGCCACCTGTCAATGACAAAGCGGCAACCGAAAAGCAGTGGGTATATTTTAGTGGCATGTTTAATGAATTGACTGGCAAATTTCCTTCTCTCACAGGTGCACTCATTTGAGTGCACTCACAGGTGCAAACTCTCCAAGAGAGTTTGAAAACCACTGCCCTACACTGCTGTTTCTTCTCAGAAGAAAAACTCTCACTGATGGTCAGGCAAAAAGAGAGAATGTGAGAGAGGAGGAAAAGTTCACAGTCCTGCATTGTGCTGAGAGCTATTCCAGTGCTGGAAAGTTGGTTAAGATTGCACCCTTAGGTAATGTATAACAGGAAGAAAAGAGACATTGGTAAGGTGCACAGGGGACATGTTTAGCTGTGGTCTTTGCTCTAAAAACTTGCATGTTGTATGCACATCTGCAAAATGCTGGAGAACGTGACACAACGTACTTGTCAAGCGATCATGTAATTTATCTAGCATGCATTGACTTCTACTGTATACAAAGGACATGTTGTCTTTTATTATTGAATTTGGCCAAGGTGACTGTGTAGCATTGCTACACTTACTCTGGACTGAAAGTATGGGAGGTGGTTTCCAAATTCCAAACTGAAGATGTGAAAGTTCATCCAGTAGCTGATTAAATAAAAATGTAGCAATGATAAGCATGATGTTCTGCCTGGTGATTAAGATCAATCTTACTGGCATGATGGAAGATAATTCAATCCCTTCCTTTCGTTTCATAACCTTTGTACCCTGCTGCTTTGTTATTTTATGGTAGTGGTTCTCAAACTCTCAGGGAATTTATTTTAAATAAATTAAAATAGCAGAAATTTATTTTAAATAAATAAAAATTTATTTTAAGCCCTATCTCAAAGGCGGAGGGGAGGGGCAAAACAGAGTGAGAGAGGGTGGCAAAGGTATGGGCCAAACAGGGGCAGGAAAGGTGGCAACAGCCATAATTGTCTTTGGAGCCCAGGTCTACCAGGTTTCCTAATATGGAGCCTAGGTCTACCGGATCATGCAGTGTTGGAAAATATGAAAATACCATATGGTAATTAAAAGTAAACATCCAGCATGAGAAACAAGAAGCACCAAGAAAAGAAATAATTAAGTATTTGACAAATTATATCCAGCAAAACACAGCACAATGTGTTTGTAAGCTCTGCTCCCCTACTACCTCCAGGCAGGGTTCTCAGGAGTTGAATGCACCCCTCCGCTGGTGTCCAGATCCTTTTACAGCCAATGTTAAAGGGGTGGGGGGTAGGATACAGGGGTGGTTGGTCAAGCAATAGGGACCCTACCAGCCCTCAGTTTACTCCCACATTTGATAGTGTTAAGGATTGTCATGATGCATTCATATGGCTTACTGCAGCAGCCACCACTGCACACCTTTGGTGGCACCCGCAGCATCCTGTCGGGGTAGTGAGTCCTGGTGAGAGCGGAAAATATAAGATCCCAGGAAATTTCTGGGCCCCCTTCTTTGGTTCCTGGGCCTGGGTACAAATTATCCCCTTTACCCCCTCTTATGGGCCCTGCTGTCATAGCGCATCCGCCCCACTCACCATTTCCCAAGCACCAGGGAACAATGCTGGGGGTGACTGTTAGCCTGCTGCGAATACCCATGAGTAGTGCCAGGACTCGCAGAAGGAACCAAGCCACCAGAAGTCAGTGGACTGGTGGTAGGCACAGAGACCAAGGGAGGGAGACTCCAAGTGCATCCTTGAAGGAAGATTGTGGCCTCCTCCTTCTTGCAACTGCCTATTGCAAGATAGGGGCCTCTCCACCCTGGCTGGGCATTAACCTTTCAACCATGGGGCAGGACCAGGTAGAGCAGGAAGTGGGGGTGGGGGCAGACAGTCCAGGAAGGGGAGGGCCCATAGCTACGTAAGGCACTCAGGGCTGATGATGGAGAAGTATCGGGGCAGGTTACCTGAGGGCTCCCTGGGGCTGAGACTGGGCCAAGATCAGGGAAGGAGCCAGAAGACCGGCGGAGGACAAAGGAGGATGAGGCAACCCCCCTCCCCACCACTGAACTCTGAGGGCTGGTAGGGTCCCTATTGCTTGACCAACCACCCCTGTATCCTACCCCCCACCCCTTTAACCTTGGGTGTAAAGGGATCTGGACACCGGAGGGGTGCATTCAACTCCTGAGAACCCTGCCTGGAGGTAGTAGGGGAGCAGAGCTTACAAACACATTGTGCTGTGTTCTGCTGGATATAATTTGTCAAATACTTAATTATTTCTTTTCTTGGTGCTTCTTGTTTCTCATGCTGGATGTTTACTTTTAATTACCGTATGGTATTTTCATATTTAACTTTTTCAAATGTTTTGTTATGTGTGTTGTTAGTTGGCTGGGTGGTCCCTTATGTGAGACAGAAAGGTGACATACCAGTACTTGAAGAAATAATTTTCTGACAGCATTACACTGAATGTTTTCCTTTCTCTACAAAAGGAGCAGGGAGAGGTTCCCTGCTGCAGCATTGGCTGTCATTGGCCAAGCATTCCCACACCTTTCAGGGTATGGAAATGCTCAGCTTAATGAAGTAGCACGACTGAGACAACTGTGCATGTGCAACGGCCAACAAGGCCATTGCACTTACGCCACATGTGTGTCCACATATGCCTTTGGGCATGCACGGTTCAAATGCTAACACTGGTCCATCAACCTTCTCCTACCTTCTCCAGCTCCTCCAGATATCCATCAATCAAATCTCTTCCAAAGTGGGGTCTCTGCTGTTCTTATATTCATTCACCATCTCTCTTACAATGGCACTGACTTACCCAAGTTTCTGATGTGGTCCCGGAATTTAAGCCAACCAGGGTATTTCAGTCATAAAGTGATGTAGTTGAAATCAAGAAAGCAAAATACGTCTTAAGCAGGGCCCATGAAGGAGGGTCACAGGGGGTAAACTGTACCTGGGTGCAGAGTCGTAAAGGCAGCCTGGAAGCCAGATGAGCCCCCACCCCCCCCCCATTTCCTGGGATCTCTGAAAGTGTTTGCATAAATTGTGTGAAGAAATTTTGTAAACTGCACAAAATAAATTTTGTATCCCCTAATAAAATTCCTCTCTGAGGTCCTGATTGTAAGGGTGGGATTGATCAGGTATGGAAATGCAATTGTACTCTGAGAGAACATTCTGAAGTAACTCCATTTTCACAGTGATGCGAATAAAACCCTTTGTCAGAACTCCATCCCTATTCCTTCCCTTCTTCTCTCATCAGGGTGGAAATAGTTGACATTTTATACTGAAGTCCTATATCTCAATTGAACATCTTCCTTTCCCAATGACCTAGTTAAGGTTCCATACACATACTTTCACATCAGCAAAACAGATATGCACATTAGCAGCATTTAGGAAATGGAAGGCCAGATTGCAAGCTTTGCCACACACACACACCCCCACTCCACTCCACAAATTGTCTCTGCACCCTGTTGCTGGGATCATGTGCAAACCCCCATCTTCTTTCTCCCCACTGGTGGTGCCATGCCATTGCACTTCCACCGCTTCCTGCTTTTTGCTGCCCATGACAGAGCCTGAAGACGTGCGGAAAGTAGAGCAGTAGCAGCCTAAACTGTATCAGGGCTGGGAGGGAATAACGTGGGAGGCATGTGGTGTGCCTCTGCCAATCTGTGCCTCTATCTACCACTGAAACTGGCAACTTCACCCAGCCTTCTCAAAGAGCCGCATCTTAACTCTTCTCTGCTAAAGGTGAGTCAGACAGGCCTCATTTGGAAGGGTGTTCTGTACATGAGATGAAGCAAGTGAAAGTGTCGTCTCCCACATGACTACTTGTCAAATTTAAGATGGGGTGGGAGTCCCTGTTTTCTTTGGTTGTTCAGTGAAGATACCTGGGGTATGACTCTGGTTAATGTCTTCATGATCTCCTTGGTCAAATGCATCAGCTTCAGGAATGCCTCATCACTGTATTCAGAGCTGTTGCCAAATGTTAGGGTACAGATAGTATTGACAGCTGCACAGTTCAAGCTTCTGCGTGGGTTAAATGGAGAGCCCATAGGAAATAAAATTGATCAGACGTCATTGTCATGTATGTCACAGGATATACAACCAACTTCTGAGAATTAAGCATTTCACTACATAGAGCAAGAAGACAAGAAATATCCAGAGAAGAAAATATTCTGTGGTGTCCTTCCGGCACAACCTCAGCCACGCAAGAGCTATCTCACTGTGACATGATTCACATACGGATGAGGTGGCGGTGGTGGAATGATGCTACCAGGTTTGCAGTGCTAATTGCATTGGACTTGACCATGGATTGGCACTGTTCATGTGGTCATGTCATCTCTGCACTGTAACCCACATTCCTACCTGACATGCAGGCCTGTCCCATTCAGCCAGAGTCTGATCAGTCCTGGAAGCCAGAAGTGCCTAAAGCAAGGAACTGTGGGAGGAAAGAGGAATCATTGCCACAAATGCCAGTCTCTCGCTCTTCCCTGGGTGAGCGCTTCTCCACCTGTAATCCTGACTGCCTGGTTCGGACATGACATCACCTGTGTTTTTGCACCAACCTTGACCAGTCTGAGTGGAGTTTTCAACTGCTGCAGCACCTCTGGGCAGGAAAGATATGGTAGTTTTGGGCTGTTACAAGCCCAACCTCAGTACTTCTGCTGAAATCAGGAAATTGCTCTTTGCTCTAACCCTTGCCCCAATCAAGTCTTTTTGTTGTGGCCGGAGGATCAATTCTCACAGCAACTCTGGAACACAGACTCCTGATGTTTGTTTTCCACTTTCTGGCAGGGTGTAGCTAACCTACTGAAGTCCCAGACACTGCGCTTAGCATTTTGGCATGGTATAGTTCCCCTTTCCCCAATCGTCCCTGGTACTTGCTTGGATGGTTATCCAGGCACTCTTTATCTGGGCATAGCTAGTGGGGGTGGGTGGGCAGACCACCCGAGGTTCCACCCAGAGCGTCACATGACAGGGTGTGTGTTAGGTCACTTCCTGTCATGACATCACTTCCGGTGGGTCCTGACAGATTCTCCTTCTAAAAAGTGGGTCCTGGTGCTAAATGTGTGAGAACCACTGCTCTATCAGCCTTAGCTGCATTGCCAATGAAAGAGGCAAGCAATGACACTAGTCCTGATCACTGGAAATGAGTCCCTACCTATTCACCTGAAAGTAGGCCACTTACCACAGGTGGCTGGGCGTCTGCTCCCAGTCTGGGACCGAGGCTGGAATTTTCAAAGTTCAAGTGCCAACCTTACCTCTTTGATCTGAGAGAACTAATGATGGGGGCCAGGCACTCAAAAAGGCCTCCTCTCCCATTTTAGTATCTCCATCCATGGGCAGAGGAAAGTTCTAGGCTCTGTCACTGCCACTGCTAAACATTAGGCTTAGATGACTAATGCCAGGAAACTGGCAGAGAGCAGACAAGGAAAGCACTGCATGTCACCCCCAGTGCTGTTTTTTTTTTAAGCTAATCATTAGGAATACTCCCAATTAGGTGTCTACTACCTTAGGGGTATAAAGTTACCTTGGCTGCAGGGGGGGGGGAACCTTTTGGCTGTTTTCCCCAAGTTCCAGCATGGCTGTGGAGTATTGGCAGACTTGAATTAAAAGCTGAAAGATCTGTGAGCGGCGCAGCCAGGGCTCTTTAACAAACGGTTCACAGAACCAAGATGTACAATAGGAAACGGTGCTACAGAATAGGTGCGAACCGGCTGAATCCCACCACTGGATCTAAATCAATCTGTAATCTTGCCAATTTTGCTGACTCATGTGCCCCACTGCCCAGCACCTAATCATATCCCTGCCATGTTCCATACTCAGTTAACTCCACCAAACTGAATTCACCTGCGAACATAATTAGCACGAGCCACCTGTGATCCACAAGCTGAGGCCTACTGCCTGGACAGGAGGGTGGTGGAGGAGCTGTGAGGGAATATGCCGCCTCCTGAGGCCTCGGCCAGTTCTGTGTCACCTCCTGGAGAAGCATCCCTGTCTTCTAGAAGGTCCTAATGGCCTTGCACTCCTGGGCACGAGCTTCCAGGGGGGACACTGCACATCACAGTCCTCTGGCAGCTGGTGTGTGGATGCCTTCCTAGGTGCCCTGCTCCTCCACCTTCCCAGGTTCATCACCTTCCCCAGCACCTCGGTGGAGCTGTACCGGCTGCGGGAGGACTTCTATGCAGTGGCCAGGTTTGCCAATGTCATTTCTTCAGTTGATGTTGTAATCCTCGCTCCTTCAGATGCTTGGCATGTACAGGAACCACCACCACCAGCACTCCCTGAACATCCAAGGCAACCTATGAAGAGGCCTTGCACATCACAGGTCTCCTGGCCCTGAAACCAGGTCTGGGCAGCCGGCACTGCAGCACTCCCTATTACTGCCCTCCCCATCCTGTGTGCTGGAATTACCTGCTCCAGTGGGCGTCATTCCGTGCACCAGCGAGAAGGCGATGCCTGTATGCATGTTATTGCAAAGTGCTTTAAGACAAACTGGGCCAAAATGCTTTCACCTGGATATAAGTGAAGCCAGTATAGTTGGCCTTGTTACCCATGGGAAATCTGTTCCCAGACCCCACCCCCCAGTGGATACCAAAACCTATGAATAATCAAATGTGCAGGTTGGGGCCATCAGAGGACCTCTAGAAGTGACCGCAAATGCATTCCGCTCATGTCCAGAGGTGTTCTGAGGCATGGAGAGCCTGGATGTGACCTCCCTGCATCTTGGAAGGCCTGCCAGAGCCTTCTGAGAAGCACGTCTGGTTAAGACTCTTCCAGTTGCGTTCAGGGGGTACATCGAGAGCCTCTTCACCCATGTTTGGTCAAATCCACAAGTCCCAGACTTATAGATAAGGAGGGCCAACCTGCATTTGCAGTTCAAGCTTAGTTCTGGAAACCTGGCAAAACCAGCTGTGCCTCAGCTCTTTCACACTCCCCAAGGACTTGATAGGCAGGCTAGGTAGCAGGAATGGCAGAAGTTGTTATGGCTGTTATGTTTGTGTTGGCATTGCGTAACAGAGCTTTGCATTCATTTCTGACTCTTCCTGAAGTATCACCTCTTTACAGGTAGTGGCTTCCCCAGGTAATGTTGTTCCTTGTAACGTCCAACCTTTTGGTGGACCAAATTATACATCTACCTCCATGCTAGCTGGAGCCACCCAACTTACATATTCCTCCAATATCCAAACTGTATGCTTGCACAAACAAAGCAAGTTTCTCTTTGTTCTTTCCCAGTCTTTGGAACACCCTCCCAAAACCTCAAAACTCAACATGCAGAAAGCTGAGCTGAAGTGGGTACTGCCATTTAGGCTGCAATCCTATCTCCCCTTTCCTGAGAGCAAGCCCCATGTCTACCATGGGACTTACTTCTGAGAAGACATGCATAGGATTGGACTTTACAGTATATACTCCATCTTTCTCTCTCACTCACACACACCCTATACACAGCATCTCCAGTGAGTACTAAACCCTGTGCATGTGTAGCATAGTGTCTGAGATAATACACTTTAGACTTGGCACTTATTAGGACCAAGTCCCACTATCCAAACATAATTTCTTTAATCTGCTTTTTAAAAGTATGCAAATAACAAAGAATCCAAATTTTGCTACTTCATACATCACCATAGATCTTCAGCAGTTAGTCATTTTGTTAAGTAGCTCATGTATATCCGTTGGTTGCCTACCCCTGAATTGGATTAACAAAAATGGGTAGCAGATATTGCCAACTGGAAACATTATCTTGGAACGGCACAAATCTAAAAAAGGGTGAGCTAACAACCTGCCTTTCTTGGGCCTGTGAGCGGCTTGCAAAGTGCTCATTTTTCAATTGGACCTCAGCCTACCCTGAAGCTCAGTCCCACTGAGTCACGCCACAGATCACTTAAGAGCCAGAAATACAAGTTCTGCAAATGAATAATACCATGTGGTCTGAACTGAGGTGGGGGAGGAGAACCACCCCCCTCCGTTCCATGAAGCAAGCCCCAAACGTATCCTATTATACTCACTGACATTTGGACTGGCCTGTAAATCAGTACTGCATCTCTGTAATACTGGAAGCAGAAAAGGTGCAACAACGCAGTACAAGCATCCTACGTTGGCACTTTTGTGACAGGGAGCCATTTAGCTATCGATCTTTTCCATAAACTGCTTTGTGAACTTTCTTTGTTGAAAAGCAGTATATAAATAGTCTTAATAATTATGGACATTAAGAATATTTAAATACTTCAGGCCTCACCGGAAGGTTCACAATGAAGGAGCTGTTCTCAGCTCAAAAGGAGGGAATTCCACAGGACAGGCACCACCCCGAGAAGGCCCTATTTCTGGCCGCCATCCCCCTAACCTCTCTTAAGGACAGCATAACCAACAGGGCAGTCTCTAAGGACCGAAGATAATGGTCGAGACTGTATGTCAGATGGCGGTCTCTCAAATACACTGGTTCCAAGCCATAAAGAGCTTTAAAGATCAAAACCAGCTCCTTAAATTGGGCCTGGAAACGAGCCGGCAGCCAGTGCAGCTGCTGAAGCCGCAGTCCAACAGAGGCAGACCTCTGACTTCCAGCAACCACAGGAGCCACCACATTCTGCACCAGCTGTGACTTCTGGGCCATCTTCAAGGCAGCCCCATGTAGAGCACATTACAATAATCTAATCTTGATGTCACCATGGCAAGGCCAGATCCAACTGAGGCAGGTACAGCTGCAGCTGGTGCACCAGCCAACGCTGAGCAAAGGCACTCCTGGCCACAGTTGACACCTGGGCATCCAGGAGCACCTGTGAATCCAGAAAAACTTGCAAGCTGCAGGTCTGCTCTTTCAGGAGGAGGGCAACCCCATCCAGGGCAGGATGATAGTACAGCACCCACACCATGGATTTCTGAACCAGGAGGACCTGACTTATCTGAATTTCAACTTGCTAGCCCTCACTCAGATCCCAACTGCCTCCAGGTCCATGATAGCCACCCTGGTATCCAGTAGAAAGGAGAGATAGAACTGAATGTCATCAGCATATTGATGGCTCCCAACCCCAAATCCACAGGTGACCTCGCCCAATGGTTTCATACAGATATTAAATAATAAGAACTTATTCTTCCAATAAGCATCAGTTCAACTCAAGAGGCAGGATTCATTCAAGGGGCACAGTTTTCAGTAGAGAAGAGCAAGAATAAACCTCCTCATACAAATTTCAACCCAATTTATTCATGTTGGCAACTTCTAGAGATCATCACATACTGGTCGTGGAATATCATGAAGGCATTATTTAGGAAGGGCACAAATCTCAAACGGGACAGGGCTAATTGTTAGAGCAAATTGCTTTTCTTCCTTAGGCCTGGGAGAGTTCTCAGGGATGGAGAAGGTGAAATGCTGCAGGAGGCTGGTGAAGAAGATGAAGAGCTCCATTTTTGCCAGCTGTTCCCCAGGGCAGCCATGGGGACCTGCAGGTAAAAGAGACAGAATATTCTGTGCGTGAGAACAAGAGGGAATACAGCAACCAACTCTTTCTTCCCCTCAGAGCAAATTCCAACACTTGGTTTTTATCACCTTTTGGCAGCCATGTACATCAGGCAGTTCACGCTTATGTTCAGCCACTTCAGCCTACGCCAAACTAGCCAAACTGTGCTGCCATGGGCTCAAGTTAGCCCAGCCTCAGCCTTGAGCAAAATAAGTATTGCAACCTGTTGGGAGGCCATATAAAAAGACATGCAAAATTGCTTGACACAGAAGAAGTTTCAAGTTCATAATGTCTCCTGGTTCTCAATGCAGTATGCTTCTCCCAAGGTAGTAGGGAATACAGGAAACTACTTGTTGGGAGGAATCTCTGTGTTTCCCCTAGTTTCCTTTTTTCCTTTCCATGTAATTCCTCATGGGTTTGGGCTTTTTATCTGTATCCCCCATGCCGTAGCAGCTTCTGTGCCAATCCGATGCTGGCAACAGTAGGCTTGCAGTCCTGTTCCTTTGTTCTGCAAAACCCTGTTCTCCATGTTTGCACTTCTCTCCGACTGGAGTCAGGAATGAGCCAGCTGACTGGCTCATGTTCCCACTGGTTCCACTCCAGGAAGGGAGGAGGCAAAGATCAGACAGCCCAGTGACATCATTCCAGGCAGGAGATAAAACTTCCAAGCCAGAAGGAAGCTCTCTCACTTTGTCCAGTTTTCCAAAGCTCTGGAAGGGAGCTCTGCATCTGAGAATTGGGGGGGGGGGGGGAAGGCTGGAGGCCCATTGTTCATGATAACTGAGACAAAGAGCACACTTTTACCCCTGCACTTTTTCAAGTGGGTGCTCCTTTTTTTAGCAGGGGGAGAGTAACTGGCCCACCTCACCCCAACACTGTCTGAACAAGTAGCTGTCTGCTGGTATTCATTTGCATCTTTTAGATTGTGAGCCCTTTTAGGACAGGGAGCCATTTAGTTATTTGATTTTTCTCTGTCAACCGCTTTGTGAACTTTTAGTTGAAAAGCGGTATATAAATACTGTTAATAATAATCTAGTTAGAACACCAGCAGGATTTACATTACTTTGCATTTGTAGTCTCTCAGCTGTGTACAATGTCTGTACAAAGTTCCCAGGTTAACTTGCAGGAAAGGAAAGGTCCCCTGTGCAAGCACCGTGTCATTACTGACCCTTGGGGTGTTGCTGCTTCTGCGACAATTTCATGGCAGACTATAAAGTGGGGTAGTTTGCCATTGCTTTTCCCAGTTAACTTTCCCCCTGCAAGCTGGGTTCTCATTTTACCAACCTCAGAAGGGTGGAAGGCTGAGTCGACCTCAAACGTTAACTTGTAGTTAATGGCCGCTGCCTGGCCAGAGTGGAGGGATGGCCAGATGTAGCTGAGAGGGACCTGTTCTTCACCCCTTGCCAGTCCTGGTGAGTAGCTGCGGGGGCCTGAGAGTGCCTGCTGAGGCTTGCCATCAGCGCCCCAGCCCAGCAGGGGGGCACGAGGCTATTCGCACACCAGACGTGCCAAATTCAAAGGTGGCTGCTGCTTGTGCAGTGAGGGGACAGCCTGGGCCACCTGGCCCTGAAGGAAAACGTGCCTGCCAGTCGCCTGGGAGGGCTGGCAGACGAAGCAGCCTAGGTGCTGCGAGGGAAGAGGCAAGGGAGGGAAGGCAGGCACAAAAGAAAAGCACCCCCACTTGTTGCTCTGAAACGGGTCAGCAGGAACTGAACCAGACCCAGCTTGCTTCCCCGAAGGCAAGGTCAGTTCTGGGAAATCCATGCGGCCCCTCCTCCACAGGATCTGATCTGCCTGCCTGAGAGAGAGAAGCTTCCCAGATTGCACAACTGATGCTGACATGGAGATCCCACTGGAGAAGCCATGTGCAAGACTCCACAGTGCCTCACATCCATCTGCTGGTGTCCATTATCGCATCTTTGTTTTAAACCCTTTTTTGTCAAGCTCCTCTCTTTACTCTCCTTTCTTGTTCATTTTGTTTGGCCTTTTTTCAGTCACTTTTTAAGACACTGTTTATGTTTTAGTCCTGAGTCCACCTGATTCCTAGTATGGGAATCAAGTCCAGTGGGTTGTCGCGTCTCCTCACTTTACAGTGGGAGTGATTTTGATAGGAGCCCCTGACATTTTGATAGGAACCCATTTTCCTAGGAGGCAGGTTTGGCCCAGGGAGCCCCTGTAGCTAGCCTGATCTTCTGGGTTGGTGGCAGCAGATTCATTCAATCAAGGCTTTCCCTGTTGAGCTACATGTCCGTACAGGGGAGAGGGCATAGGAAGAGTGTGAGTATGCAAACCATTAAATGCTGCTACCCTAGATCAGCATGCAATTGCTGAAAGCTTCTCCCTCTATCCTGACACTTGTGTACTGACAAAGTGTGTGCTTTTTTCTTATAAGAATGCTCTTGTGTCTCTCCAGCATCCCACCATTTCAGAAAGTTTTCCTTGGTTTTCCTTGCTCTATGTCAGAAGTTTTTTGTTTTTTTAAATCTTTCCTCTTTTATCTCCCAACTATCCTTTCCTTGGATGTACCTGCAAAGAAAGGCAGGAAGGCCTCCCGCTTGACAAGCTGCCCATTTGCATCCAGGAAGTGCTCTGGGTAAAACTGGTGTGGCTTCTCCCACATGGTTTCATCCTTCAGCACAGAAGACAAGTGATAGAAGACCATGGTCCCCTAAGATGACACAAGAAAATTAATTAGAACAGTGGTTATTATTATTATTAACAGTATTTATATACCGCTTTTCAACAGAAAGTTCACAAAGCGGTTTACAGAGAAAAATCAACTAATGGCTCCCTGTTCCAAAAGGGCTCACATTCTAGAAGTTGCAAAAGAACACCAACAGACAGCCACTAGAAAAGACACTGCTGGGTGAGGAGGGCCAGTTGCTCTCCTCCTGCTAAAAAGAGAAGCACCCACTTGAAAAAGTGCCTCTTATCCAGTAAGCTGGGGTTCTCCAACTTATAGCACTGGGACACACTTTTTAGAAGGAGAATCTGTCAGGACCCACCGGAAGTGATGTCATGACCTGAAGTGACGAAATCATGAGAAATTTTTTTTCTTTAACAATTCTAGGCTGCAATCCTACCTACACTTACTTAGGAGAAAGTTCCATTTACTATCATTGTTAACAGCGTATACAGGCATGCACTGCTTAACCCAGGGGTGTCAGACTCGTTTCATACAGAGGGCTGAAGTTAGCATTCAGTGCTCCAGCTGAGGGCCAGAAGGGATGTCATTAAGCAGAAAGTGACATCATTAAGCAGCTAATGGCCTGAAATCAGATCCTGTTCTCATATGGAAACTCATTAACTGCAAATGACAGAAGAAAAAGTACACAAATCTTGATCATATTTCAAGATTTGGGGAAGTCCAAATTTCATGTGGGCTGCCATTTCAGCTTAACACCGCAGCAGCTGAGAGCCTGAGGGCCGGATAAAAAGCTTCTAGGAGCTGCATCCGGCCCCCGGGCCTTATGTTTGACACCCCTGGCTTAACCATTCGCTTAATGACAGATCGCATATATGACAGCTGTCAAAGCACAACAAACAGGTGCCTAATGAGACAGTCAGGTCTCCCTTAGCCTGCAGCAAAGTCTAAGGAGGCTAAGAGTCTCCCTTAGCCTCTGATTACACAACAAAGAGGCCCTTAATGCAAAGAAGAGAAAATCCATCTCCAAGAGCCTGTGCAGGCAGCTAGTGTCTGGCAAGGATTGCTTGTTCACACAACAAATACAATAGATTGTGCTGAATGTTCGCTTGATGACCTAATAACATAACAGGGATGGGAGAAGGTATCCCCGTCGTTAAGTGGTGCACACCTGTACATAGTAGTCTGTTAGAAGCACAGATGGGTAAGATTTGCCCAAATGCAGTCACATACCATGGTAGCATCCAGTCTAATATATTAAAAATAAAATACTGAAATGAATGGGAACCCACCTGAAATTGGTTTGCAACCCACACAGCGGGTCCCGACCCACAGTTTGAGAAACACTGAATTAGACAAATCCTCTATTTTATTTGGTGGTACTATAAAAATGCAGTATAAACAAGAAGAAATATCAATCTTTTACAGGAGGGCTGTCCAATTTCCACATTTCCTCGAGAATATAGGAAAGAAATATTCCTTGCCATCTCTGACACAGACACATCCTGGTGAGGGGCAGGTTCACGGACAGCTATGGAGAGAGTCAGTATCTGCTACAGGTCAGGAGCACTGTCTCCTGGCCAGATCTGAGATGCAGAAAATTAGCTGACTGGCAAAGAAATTTGTTTGGGTTGAAAGGGAAAAGGGTCAGGTCAGCAGTGATTTGGAAAGGGAAGGGCAATGATCCAAGTGATCTGCTCATTACAGAATTGGGTGCAATATTCATTTGTACTGCTACTATTTGCATGTGTACGCGTGCCTGTGTGTATTGCTTAGTTAAAGCCGTGGGAAGGGGAAGAAGAAAAGGGAGGCCAGGTAAGAATAGCCAGGTGAGTGGGGCACTGAGAAGAGCAATAATCGTGTGCTGCTTTATTCCTGAATAGCACTGCCTTCAGGACACTCTGGATATGGGAGAAGATAGCCAGCACCTGTTTTTCCAGCCCAGTTCTGGAGGTCTGGCAAACTCAGTTGACAGTGCTGGAAGGCATGGTGCAAACCTTCTGATTCATGATGGCTAGAGAGCAGCAGAGTTTTAATCTTCAAGCAATGCATCTTATCCAATACCTGCCTTAAGATACATGATCAGTTGACTAACTTGTCAACTGATCTAAACCAGTAGTTCCCAAACTGGTGGGTCATGACCCACCAAGGGAACTGGAACAAAGCCTTTCCCCCTTAAGGGGAGTGGCCCAGAAATGAATGTTCCAACAGAACTGCAGTGATCACATACCACCAAGAGCAACAGGCTTTTAAATTTACCTGGGGGGTTGCACTGGGCTCCATCAGGGTGCAGGGGGCTTGCAGCGCCCTTTGCAGGCCTCCCCATTGCTGCAAATAGGTCTGAACAGCGGTCAGAGCTCACTGCCTGTTTACACATGAAAACCAGAAGTGGGCTCCAAAAGCCAATCTGAGCTATTTGCAGCAGCGGGGAGGCCGGCAAAGGCGGCTGTACGTCCTCTGATGGAGGCCAGCACAACCTCCCAGGGAAGTTTTCA
The DNA here is from genome assembly GCF_035046505.1 of Tiliqua scincoides. Classification (NCBI taxonomy): domain Eukaryota; kingdom Metazoa; phylum Chordata; class Lepidosauria; order Squamata; family Scincidae; genus Tiliqua; species Tiliqua scincoides. The sequence continues at coordinate 59,347,563 of NC_089827.1, forward strand.
AGCCTTGCACACAATCACGGCAGCACGTTGCTGGCTCCTGCCCTGCAAGCACTTTCCAGGTTCCCAACGCCCCTGTAGGAGTTTGGGAACTACTGCCCTAAACTCAGCTCTCAAAAGGAGCAGACAAGGGAATAAGGATTTGTATGGAGAGTCAACCAAAGTGGCATCATGGCCTGTCTCTTGAAGCCATGGAACTGATGGATGGATTGACTGAAGACAGTTTCATGGTGCTATTCTGTTCTCATGGGGCAGCTCATAAAAGTCACAGAAATAATAACAATACAAAACAGGAGAACAATAAAATGAGCAGAGTGATCAAAGCCAGCTGGCCTGTCAAGCAGAGTAAACCCAATTTAGATGGCCTGCTCGAAAGCCTAGGCAAATTCACCCGATTGAAAGGGCATTAAAAGAAGGGCATTCCACATATTTATTATTAATGAATATTTATATATAGTTTCTCAACAAAGTAGCACACTAAGAGTCTACAGACAAAATCAAATACTAAATGGTACCCTGTCAACTCAGAAACAAGTCCCATTGACCTCAGTGGGACATACTCCCAGGCAAGAGTATACAAGATTGCAGCGCTTAGTGATGGTTTTGTTGGCAGCACAGAAGAAGCAACACACACAACTTTTCCAGTACACTGTTTTGTCAGCTTGGGATGCCAGGGTCCGATGCTAAGTATGTGCAATTGTTGTTGCCTGCCCTATTTGAAAGACCTTTCCAGTGCTGAGGTTCAGCCTGGAAGCCTGCTCAAGTTTGCTTCTGTAGAAAACAAACATTTTAAGTCTTTGTTATCAGCTTTCCCCCCACTTGTTCAAAGTACTGCATACTGGGGAGACTTTGCCTGGTGGTATTTTCTCCCCATGCCAGTACTGAATCTGACCTATCAGGGTCCCATTTCACAACTATGATTTCATAGAAGTACCTTTTTCATGACACTACCTTAGGAACAACAAAATCATCAATTTCAACGTCTCGGTGTGCAACAGAAGGAGTTGGCACTGGCACCAGATCAGCATAACGCAGGACTTCTTGGATCACGGCAGTGGTATAGGGCAGCTTTGGCTGGTCTTCCATCATGGGTAGTTTGTGCCTTCCAATCACGTTATCAATTTCTTCATGGACTTTGTCTAGAAATATCATTAATCGCTGATACAGAGAAATCCCACCGTTCCTTTCAAAAGCCTCCTGTTTTTTTCTAAGCTTATCAACAACACTGGACATTCACTGAGCACCAAGGTACATGGGGGTGTTTCAGGCATCATTAGCTCCAATGGGCTAGTTTCTTCCACAAAAAAGGGATCAGAACCATGGTGGGAAGGAGCTGTAGGTGGAATTTAATCCTGTTTTCACCCTGATTTCCATCTACCCAGGAGGGAATGGAATCTGCCTGCTATAGATGTCAAAACACACAATTACCATAGATCTCAGTTCACCTCACCAGGGCTAAACGGCAACAAGACTGCCTCGTGAGACCAAGACTAAAGTGTGGCACAGGGTTAAAGGAATTTATCCCTGCCCTATGATTTGAATCACTTGGGTGCCCAATTCATCTGTTGTTCACTCAAGAAAAATAAAGCTCTAAGAACAGAATTACATCAAATAGGTACAAACTGCAAGGAAGGTGATTCAGTGGAACAGATTGCCAACGAAGGTGGTGGATTCTTCCTCATTGGAGATCTTCAAGCAGAGGCTTGACCGGCACATGCTAGAGATGCTCTAAGGATTTCTTGCTACTGGGAGGGGTTGCATTAGCTGACCTTGTAGGCACTTTCCACCTCTATAAACCTCTATAAACCTATGAACCTCTATAAACCTATGAAAACCCATCAGGTTTAAAGGTGATTTAAAGCTCAGTGTCGTGTTCAAGCTCAGCACTCAGACTACCCACTAAATCACACTTGATCTCAGAAAAGAATTACAAACGGAGCAACAAAAGCACACAACGGGCCCCTCCCCCTTTGAGGATAACAGTTGACCACCACTGTCACTCAGAGATAGGATGCACAATAATATTCTCAAAACAGGACACTCAGTATTGCACACATTCTCATATTCCAGACTGGGTGACTTGCCTTTCCTTTTGTCCTTTATGCCTTCTCCCTCAACCCTCCCAAAAATGCTGTCCACTGGAAAGTTCTGATAGGCTTTCTATCTTCTTCCCTAGCACTCCACACCCCATTAGAGTAAAGCCAACTTTACTTGCTGAAAGCTTGATATGTCTTTCCTTTCAATCCCTCCCTCATCATCACTGTACTGGCGGAATAGATGAGGGGAGAGAACTTGGGTTACCCTAACAATTTTTCAGTTTTTTTTGAGGTTTTTTGAATTTTTTTATGGAAAAACAGAAAATTTAGAGAAATTAAGGAAACCCACTATGATATACGTATATTCTTAGTTTTAGAATAGAGTGAAATGCTTTCAAAGTTATAAAGTTTTAATTTCATTTTCTTTCAAAATGCCTTGGAAGGCAAGCTATGTTGTTAATGTTAAATTCTCATGCTGCAATCTTTTTCACAGCCCACCTACATTATCACCTGCAGAGAAAGAAAAGGGTGTTTTTTAATTGGCCATCCACTTGACTCCAGAAGGCCTCCACCCAGTGGAAATGCAAAAAGGAACTCTTGGCATGAGCCTGATAGACTATACAATCTCTTTAGAAGAACAGTAAGACCCCCATTGCCGAACCCTGTGAGAGATCCCTCCATCTCACCCACTGCCAATCACTTACTCTGAACTTCAGGGTAAAGGACCATGAACAGCAGTCCCCAGAGAATCGTGGAAGTAGTAGTTTCAGTGCCAGCCGCAAACAGATCAAACAGGACATTTATAAGGTTTTGTTCATTAAAACTGCTCTCTGGATCGCCTTTGGCCTGAACAAAGTTAAACAAATTTGTCTTTCACATGGAAACAACACAATACAACGACATGCTTGAGAGGGAGCACCGTGTTCTTATAAGTAACTGGGCATTCACCATCCCAAGATTTTAGATGGAACAAATATTGGTAAAAACAGTTGGCTGACCTCTGAACAGCTAACTACATGTAAAGCTCCTTCTTCTCTCTCCATAAAATCTTATTCAATTGACTTCATGTTGAGTAGGGAAAACATCTGTTCCTTTTAAAATAATGTTCTTTGTTTAGCTTTATTTAAAGGTGAACGTCGCTTAGCAACATTCCAATCAGCGATGGACCACATATACAACAGTCTGTTGCTGATCCCTGTTCTCTCCCCCCTCCCCCCCCCACAGCCTCCAGAGCCGAGGAAAGCACAGCTCCCCTCAGCACTGGAGGCTTTAAACAGGTGGTGTCATTTAACGACTGCATCACTTACCAATGGGGATCTGGCAATATGTCCCAATTATTAAGACAACGCTCACCTGTATTTTTTCCACCTTGGCACTTCTCCTTGTCTCTTTTCCTGGATAGTTGCCTTTCCTCACTGTTTTTGATGAAATACTTGATCTTTAACTTGTTTTAAAAGTTATTATATATGTTGTAAGCTGCCTTGGCAGTAGCTTAAGTGGGACAGAAAGGTGGCATACAAATATTTTAAGCCAATAAACAAATGTTATGACGTTAATTTGCGATGTTCCAACCAGCAACGGGCCACATGTGCAACAGTCCATCGCCGGTCACTATTCCCACCCCCCACTCAAGGCTCTGAAGCCAAGGGGAGCTCTGCTCCCTTCACCTCCAGGGGCTTTTCTGAGCCCTGCAGAGGCAATGTATGTCTGCATGCTGCCTCTGCAAGGCTCAGAATGGCCTTTCTGGTAAAAAAGACGCAACTTCTGGTTTCCTCGGGGAAATGAGATGTGACATTTTTTCAACTTATACGGTATTCTGAGGCCACTTTCCCAGAGAAACTGGAAGATGCTTCTTTTCAGCTGAAAAGGCCATTCTGAGACTTGCAGAGGCAGCATGCAGACATGAGCTGCCTCTGTGGGGCTCAAAAAAGCATTAGTTTTCCTCAGCTTTGGAGGCTTTGTTTAGTGTCAAGTATCACTTGACAATAGAGGTGCAGGAACACATCCCTTTCAGTGACACATGACTACACTAATTGTTTTCCTTCTTCTACTAATACAGAGGTGCCCAAATCCCGGCCTGGGGGCATTTGCAGCCCTGGGAGACTCCCTATCTGACCCGCAGGGAGCCTTCAGTGTCCAATCAGCCTCTGGCCTGCCAAAGACTTGCTAAAGCCCGCGTTGGCCCGACACGACTGCTCTCGGAATGAGGGCCGACTGTTCAACCTCTCACACGAGTTGCAGGCTGAGGGCTCCTTCCACTGCTTGCCGTTTCACATATGCGAAGCAGCAAAGGAAAGGTCGGCCTTGAGCTATCGCGAGACCTTCATTCATTCATATAAGTTTATAATGTATTCATTTATGTAAATTTATTCAAACTTTAAACATAAATTGATTCTTTTTTCCAGCCCCCAACACAGTGTCAGAGAGATGAACTGGCCCTCCTGCCAAAAAGTTTGGACTCCCCTGCTCTAATATAATGGGGCAGGAAAAACGCTCTCTGTTGTAACAATGGCTGTCATTTGCCAAGCATTTCCACACTTTTCAGGGTATGGAAATATTCAGCTTAATAAAGTTGCATGACTGAGAGAATTGTGTATGTACCATGGCTAACAAGGTCTAAGTGATTACTGTACAGTGAAAAGTTACATATACCTTTGGGCATGCATAGTTCAAATGCCAACACTGGTCCATAAACCGTTTTGTACCTTTTCCATCTCCTCCAGAAATCCATCTATGAAATCTCTTGCAAAGGTGGGGTCTCTGGTGTTCTTATGTTCATTCACAATCTCCCTTAGAATGGCAGCAAGTTCATTATAGAGTTTCCCAAGTTTCTGATGTGGTCCCGGAATATAGGACAACCAGGATATTTGAGACATCATCTGGCATAGTTGCAATCAGAAAACGTACATCGTAAAGTAGCATTTATCAGTATTTAATTGGAAATGAAATTTTGCTCTGACAAACATTCCCCAGTAGCTCCCTTTTCACAGAGAAGAAAAGTAAACCCTTTGTCTGAACTTCATCCTCATTCTTTGCTTTTTCACTCAAGGTTGAAATAGTTAAATTTTGTGCTGGAATACTATATCAATTTAAATTTAAAATAAGCTCATTTAAAAACTTCTTCTCCTAGAATCCTAATTAAGGTTCAATACACACACCTTTACATCATCAAAACAGACGTGAACATAGTATTAAAGTAGCAGCATTTATGAAATGGAAGTCTTGGTTCCCCCGTCCCCCCACACACACATCTGAAGGTGCAAATCATTGCTGCCACTGTTGTTGGTATAATGAGCAATCCCCACCTTTTTTCCCCTAAAGGTGCTGCTACTGCTCATCGTCCTCTTCCTGCTTTTGCTGCCTACAACAGAGCCTGAGGAACAGTAGAGGAAGCTAGGAAAGTAGAGTGGTGGCAGCCTAGAGTGTATCAAGTAAATGAAGGGATGGGAGTGATGGGGGAAAGCATGTGTCATGCGCAGGGCACCTGCTTCTGCCTCCTCCAATCCACCATTCAAACTGACTTCACCTGGCCCTGTCAATGAGGCAAGCCTCAACAAAGAACATGAAGCACTTCAACACTTCTCAGCTAACAGCAGGTCAGGAAGGCACCTTTGGACAGGTGTTCTATAGGTGAGATGCGGGAACTGAAAAAGCCCCATCTCACATGCCTGCTCACCAAACCTCAGATGGTGGGAGGCGTTCATGTGTTGTTTGTTCTCCAAGGAAGGTACCTGGGGAATGTTTCTGCTTGCTGCCTTCACCACCTCCTCAGCTAAATGCATTAGTTTCAGGAATGCCTCATCATTGTATTCAAAGCGGTCACCAAATATTAGGATGCACATAATATTGCCAGTTGCATTGCTCACGATCATTTGTGGCTTAAATGGAGAGCCTGAAGAGAGATGCAAGAACAAAGAGATTAGGTGTGTGTCATCATGTATGTAGCCAACTTCTCATTAAGCAAGTGTTATACTAGCATACTCCTAAAAGGTAATCTCTCTCTTCTGGAGTCGGTGTATGTTTCTGTTGAATGCCATTTGACAGACAGTGGAAACTATTTTTTTTGCTCTATTTGTAGATCTCTGCATTGCTCCAACAGCTAACAAGATTTTCTCTGCCTTGCACAGGGCAAAAGTTTGCTCTCTTAGCAAACTTTTGGTGCCTCTCTTTGGAGTGGCTGTGTGCTATCTACGGAATGCCATCTGCAACACAATAGGAACTGTTTGTGCTCTCTCTGGGCTCCCAGGATAAAGCCCAAGAACTGTTCAAGCTCTTGGATGCCATTCACACACAGTGCAATATGTTTTATAAATGTATAATGTTGTTAGGAAGAAATATATGCTAGAGGTACAAATTGTTCCATACAAAGAGTCAATGTGATATACTGGGTGCTGCCCTTGCTATCACTCAACCCACAGATTTCATTGTAAGATTTAGGCTCATAATGTTCATAGAGAGTACAGTGAAGACTGTCCCCTAGAACCTAACCCCATTCTTGCCAATGATTTGAAATATGAATGATTTGGTACCTGCTAATTCAGTATCCCCTGGGTTTTCCAGGAACCTAACCCTAGGGATAATGAGGACTGACTATATACACAAAATCCAGTCAAACACAACATGACTGCAAAAATTGATTATATTTTGCTCCAATGTTATTTTTCTTCCATTCTGACTACAAGGTGCCTCACTGCAATCAAATCTGGGATGTAACAATATGATCTGAAGTGGAAATTATTTTCTTGATAGCCTCATGACACATACAATTTATATTATTTCTCCTAATATTCACAGTGTTGGTGTACTATTTGATTCTGCTTCATTTTCTTATCCATACATTAGTTCTATTGCCAGGACATGCTAGCATTTTTATTTATTTATTCAGTAATAACTCTGATAACACAGGGGATCTATTTTGAAAAGTTGAGCACTGTGTGAAACAGCAATACAGAATACACGGTTAATCTGGCAAGAAACAAGTCCTGATTGGCCCCAGAATGCAGCTGCTTCCTTTGGTTAGTATAGCTGTCAAAAGTGCGACACAGCTGAAACAAATCAGGGGTGATAGAAGCATCATTTAGGCAGGTATTATTGCAAATATTCAGTGAGTTCCTTTTCATGTTGCTTCAACGTGAAGTTGCAATTTTTCTGTTCTAACTAGTTTTCTACTTACTGATCTCACACTTCCCCACCATTTTCTTTTCGCCTACTTTATCTCCCATCCATGCTCAGTAGAAACTTTTTGTTTTTAATGCTTTTCATACCTAGATCTTTCCTATGTGCCTCTTTGATTTTCCATACTGTGTCCTCATTTTTTGGCATTCTGCTCAATTTAATATGATCTCCTTTGCAGGCTTTCTGGTTTCATGAACTATCTGGACATTGTATCCATTTCAGATATGAGAAAGATGATGATTTGGAAGGCAGCAGTACAATTCTATATGAAGCTTTATAGAAAGTTCTTAGGCCTGATGCAATGCCTAAAAATCATACAGTAGGAAGCGTGGTGGTCATGTTTTAGATCTCGCAGTCAGTCCCCCCTAAGCTTTCAAGGATCACCTCACGTCCACTCATGTCCATCGTTCACATCTTTTCAAGTGCAGCCCCAAAACAAATTTTGATTAACCTTCTATTGCTACTGCCATGTCCATGAAGTCCATACCTCTTCTATATACAATCCAACACCCAGCCCACCATATCCCTCAGAATGAGATATACCTTCTTTGGATTTGAACTCGGAGCACAAATATTCGGCTTCTTCAGACACTCTTTTTTCAAGTGTTTTCTTCCCCATGCCCAATTTCTTCAAAGTGGAGACAAGAAATCTTCGCTGCTGCTTCCAGCCATTGCTGTATGATGCCATGAAGAATCCTGAAAAATATGAAAGAGAATGCTATCGAATCATACTTTGTTCTCTCCTCTTCTCCCAGGAACAAGGCAAAAAGTAAATTATGTCATGATTTTATTAAGAGTTCTTTTGATATGCTAAGGACTGGAAATTCTAGACCTCATTAGATGTAGTCTATAGATTTTATTGTTGAAAATCTGCTTCAAAAAGGTTTTACACTGAACGGGAGGATATTGCATTGAAAAAATAAAAAGAAGCTCTCATGTCCCATAGCAGCTGCCATGTTTGATCAGCCTATGCTAATTTGCACTGCAGGCCACATTACTTGCTCTTCACATGGTTGACATTTGGCAGCCAACAACTTCCCAATGTCCTGTTGCCTTCGCAACTCTGCATCTATATCCATGAACCCATGAATCTTTGCTAAGGGAGGAGAGTTTGATGGATGCATTGCAACAACAAAACAAAATCCCATACACAAACAGTGGTCAACACAAACAGTGGTTGCTTTACCTTATATAACTGTTATGCAGTCACTTTCTTTGAGTTAACCTGCTTCCCATCTTGCTATGTGGAGGAACTGCAAGGTCAGGTGGCTCCAAGTGTAACAAGAGTACCCTACTACTTGGCTGGCCAGATGTGCCCAAGGGTCATCTTCTGCAGGCTGTCACAACCTCTTGCAAGGTACCCTTCAAAAGGGGGGGGGTCCCTTCCCATACGTGAGCCTGTCTTGCCTCCATCTCCAGTAGGTGAAACCCTCCTGGGGTAAATCAGGGTGTATGTAATGAGTCCCTCCTTTCACAGTTTCCTTCCAGGGGTCTTTCCTCTATCTTCAGGGGTGCCTCAAGGAGAACTTGACCCTCTTTTGTCCACCTTCTGCTATTTTGGCTTTCTATTGGTTTCTTCTCCCCCTCCTTTTTTGTCAGAGTCACTCACACACAGCTGAGCCTCAATCATCTCTCTCTGAGGCACTTTGTGATAACATCATTGCTGCATGTCTCCAGGGTCAGCATGTTGAGGGTCAGACTTGGCAATGCGAGGCTCATGCAGAGCCACCAAAATCCATGGCACTCCATAGTCATTGCCCATTTTACTAGCTCGGTGATCTACGTCAGGGGTGCCCAAACCCTGGCCCAGGGGCCACTTGTGGCTCTCCAGGGCTCCCAATCTGGCCTGCGGGCAGCCCCCAGTCTCCAATGAGCCTCTTGCCCTCTGGAGACTTGCTGGAGCCCATGCTGGCCCAACACAGCTGCTCTCAGCGTGAGGGTGACTGTTCAACCGCTTGTGTGAGCTGTGGGACAAGGGTTCTCTCCACCTCTTGCCGTTTCATATCTGTGATGCAGCAGCAGCCAAGGAAAGGTCAGCCTTGCTTTGTGCAAGGCCTTTTATAGGCCCTGAGCTGCTACAAGACCTTCATTCATTCATATAAATTCCATCTCTAATATATTCATTTATGTAAATTTATTCAATTTTTAAATGTAAATTAATTCTTTTTTCCTGGCCCCCGACACAGTGTCAGAGAAATGATGGGGCCCTCCTGCCAAAATGTTTGGTCACCCCTGATCTACATGTATCATTTCTAGTCATTTGTGACCTACAAGAAAAACACAAGCACCTTGATCTATCAATATATTTCTAAATTCCCACTCCATGCCAGTAGGAATGTAACCAAGACAAAGATTGTTCCTTTGTACTCACTAATCTCCAGAGGTTTGCAAATATCTGAAACTTTAAAAGGGGGGGATCCTCCCCCAAAAGCTTTGTTTCTACAGAAGCCCATAAAGGTTAAAGAGAGAGAATCTGGATTCCTAGAGAAACATCAATTTCTGACAGGAGGGAAGGATTTTCAATTACATTTTCAAGCTTATCATTAGCAAGATTCTACACAGCACTTTACAAGTCACTTGGTGAATGATGGTGGAGAGGAAAAACAGATGGGACAAAAGAGAAAAACTTGGGAAGATTAAAAACAGAGAGAGCAAGAAAGGTGCATAAGAATGCCTGTTAAATATATTAGACTCTAATCCAGTCCCTGCAACCTAACATGATCCAGACAGGTCAGCCTGTCCATCATATCAACGAAAAGGTCATCTGGGCATCAGACTGATGTGGGGTACCCAACTCTGTTTGTCTATTCCACTGCTGATCCTCCAGTTCCTGTATCTTGGATTGGAAAAGGAAGAGACAGGTGAGGTGAAAGACGAAGTGCAGAGGAGTCCTGGGCTCAAATGCTGGTGATGCTCTAGCCTACCACACTGCTCTCCTCCACACTTCCACTTCTGCTCCGCACCCTCTAGCTCACCACTCTCTTCCATACTTCCCTTTTTCTGTTTTCCCTCTTTCTTTTTCAATTCAGTAACTGAAAGGAACGAAGGTCAGCACACCACTAGGTAAGAGAAACTGCATTTGGCATGAATTTCATTGTGGGACCCACCTGCTGTTTAAAATATCCCTGTCTCTTCTCCCCAATGTCTGTGTTTCTTGCCGCAGGCGTCTGCTGTGTCTCTTTAAAACCTTGAGTGCCAACCTTACTCTACTGCAGTGGTTCTCAAACAGCAGCTTAAGAGTGAGTGCCTCTAGCACCTTAAGGGGCAGGCAGCAATCGCAACCTGGAAGTGAGTCGTGATCGCATTTTTCTAACATTCCGAGATGCAGGGAGCCCTACAGACAGTTCCGCTCCCCGCACCTGCAGATGACTGCTGCAAGCAGAGATAAGTTTTTTTAAAGCCTCTGAGAGCCCAGCAGCACCACGATCCTGGGGGTCGTGTCGCTGCCTTCCCCCTGCCCCCACAAAGACTTGGTGCTTCTCAAACTCCACGTGAGAGTTTGAAAACCACTACCCTTCTGCATACTTGCTCTGTGTGCTGTTTTGGTTTCCCTCTTCCCTGACTTGCATTCCACTTCCTAATTGGTATCCTTTCTGTACGCAGACCAGCAAGAAAGCAGAGAGAACATGTAGGTCTCCTTTGTGATGACTAAAGTCTCCTCCTTAATCAAAACTGATATAGGGCTATGGTAGCAGTTCGCAAACTGTCAGGGAGCCTGAGCCCTGCTGAAAGTTCTTGCGGGGGAGCGATGCGATCACCAGAACTGTGTTGCTGTCAAGGCACAAAGGGGCTTGCTTCCACTTACCAGAGGCTGGAGCAGATTCCTGTGGGTGCAGGGAGCCCTGCCTCCCCAGGGCCTCCCGAGGTGCGCAAACTGTGAAATTAACAATCATGACCCACTTCTGGTTTCACCATCGAAAATCGGAAGTGGGTTGCAATCATTATTTTGAGTGTCTGTGCGCTTCAGGGGCCCTGCAAAGACTGGTGCAGGGCTCCCCACACCCCCAGGAGTCTGCTCCAGCCTCTGGTAAGTGGAAGCAAGCCCCTGCACACCTTGACAGTGACACGATTCTGGGGGCTGTGTCAGTGCCACCCCGCCCCTTAAGGGTGCAGAGGCCAGGGCTCTCTGGCTGGGGCACTGTGACGCTCCAGTTTGAGAACCACTGGGCTATTGACAGTACTCTACCTACATCAGCACTGGGCAACCTTTCAATTTTAGGCCTATATCAGATGACAAGCTGCACCTGCTGAAATTTCCTGCTCTATACAATTGCTAAAGGTTCAGGAGGCCTACAGTTGAAGCAACGGCCACTCCTGATCTACACAGAAGCATTTTTGTTGAGATCTTTGCAGTATCCACTAACAGACAATATCCACAGTACAATGCCTTTGCTATGAATGGGATTAAAGACCAGATCAGGCCCCATCACAATTCACTTTGGCCTAAAATGCCGGATACAAGGGAGTGGCACCAGGATGTAGGTCTCTTGTTGTCTTGTGTGCTCCCTGAGGCATCTGCTGGGCCATTGTGAGATACAGAAAGCTGGACTAGATGGGTCTTTGGCCTGATCAAAGGGGATCTTTTCGAGTTCTATTTCTACTCTGTACTGTTACATCCACCTACCAGTGGATGAGCAACACTTACCTCCAGAATTTCTTGTACGCCCCATTAGTTTCAAAAGTGGAACTGGTGGGCGGTCAGCAAAGTCCTCAATTCTCTCTAGCAGCAACTTTGTCATCTTGAAACCGTTCAGCACAACATAATTATTCCATCCAATCTGCACTGACATCACTTTTCCAAACTTTTTTGCCAGCTATAAAAGAAAAAAATTAAATAAAATAAAGAAAACTCAATTTGTTGTTAGAGGAGACATTTTATGAAGGAAAACTGTTGCTAGAGGAGATGTTTAACTAAAGAGAACTGACAAATGGTGCAGCAGTATGTTCTGGAAAATTTTTAGAGACATTTCAAGCTCAACACTCTTCTTCAAAAGAATTTTTTTTAAATGCCAGAAGTTTTATACCTAAAAACAAAGATTCTATCCAAAGTTCACTTTCAACAGTGACAACTGAGAGTTTAATAAGCAACAATAAGCAAATTGAGGTAGTGTTCTGGTTTAAATAACAGAAATTCATCATCAACTAATTATAATTCCTAAGATTTCGAAGCTCAGTTAATAGCATAAACTCTCGTATTAAATTTTTGCTTACACCATCCATTTTTTCCACAGAGATTAATTTTGTGGGGATTAGAGATGAGGCCTTTACAGTGGTGGCACGTCACCTAAGGAATGCCTTACCCAAGGAGGAACACTGGAGCAGTTATTTCAGCTGCTTGTGACAAAAGTGAGATACAAACATGTGGAGGAAACTAGAGAGCACCATTGCTAGTAAGTATCAGGGAAGGTACCTGGAGAAGGCAGACTGACCAAGGGGAGTAGCACCTCATGGTTAGTGTTCACACACTAAAGTACAGGGTGGTAACAAAATCCCTATGCATGAGATTCTTTTTTTTTTTCCTATGGCTTGGGTGCAATGATGAGCTTTCAACTGCAAGTTCACCCCTTGTAAGGCCACTTGCAAGGCTCCTTTGCACCAATTTTCCACAATCACTAACCAGCATGCATAAAACACAGGATGGTATAGTTGTTCAGGAATTGCACTTAGATCTCAAAGATTCAGGTTCAAAGCCCTGCTCAACCATGGAGCTTCCTGGGACACCTTGACCCGTCACTATCTCTCAGACTCACCTACTCACAGTTGTTGAGAGGACAAAAGGGAGGAATAATGTATACCACCCTGAGTTTCCCTTCCCTTCTAAGTCAGAGATGTCCACTAGAAGGCATGCAGTGAAGCAGCAAATCAGTTGCCATACAAAGTGTAATTTATCCACCAGCAGTTTCTCTACACTCTGGTTTATAACTACCCAGCATTTGGTAACTTCTGAGTAGCAGTCTTACAGCACAATCCTAGGCATGACTATGCAGAAGTGAGTCCTACTGTGTTTAATGGGCCTACTTCCAGGAAAGTTGCATAGGATTCCAGACTAAATTAACAAACTACACACATACCTGTTCCCAGCCCTTAAACAAGGAAGCCTTAGTGAGCAAGCTGTCACCAGTTCATCCACATACAATCCCAGCTTTGTTCATTAGGCTCCTATACCTGTAGAAGTTGCTAGCAACTATAATTTTCCTCAGGTTTCCCGCAACACTATACTGCAGTTCCAAGACAGGAGAACCTCATCCTCCTCTGGTGAAATATATTTCTATGCAACTCCTAAAGTTACAGGAGTTACAGTTACAAGAGTTTCTCCAGGCATCAACTTGGCAAAGGTGACCATAACACACTGTGCCTTTGAATGCGTCCAGGTGGTACTTACATGTTGGACAGTATGATGTGGATTCTTCACATCCATAAGCAACAAGTTCCCAATGAAAGGTAGAGGGGCAGGTCCTGGAGGGTAGCGAGGACACCTCTTTCTGCGCTTCATGTAATCAACCAGCAGAGCAAGCAGTAGGAGAGAAAGAACCTGTGTTGGGAGGTTAATCCAGCCAGGTGAGATCCTGGCCCACAGCCATGAGATGGAAGTTGGCATCATATCCATTAGATTCATCTTTGTCTCTTCTCATCAGACTTGCTCCAGCACCTACTTTGCTTTAAAATTCTCTCTTCTATTTTCTTTAAAGATGTCACTGTAGAAACATGATCTACTATCAAATACAGAGTTACATCAAGGTGTGCTTTACTACATGGGGGGTGGGTTAAAGGGGGTAATTTGTACCCAGGTCCAGGGGCCAAAGGAGAAGACCATAAATTCCCCAGGATCTTACATTTTCAATTTCACTTGGTCTCATGGCCCATGTGGGATGCTGGGGCACCACTGTGGGTGCATGGTAGTGGCTGTCACCACAAGCCATAGATACCAGGCTGAGGAACACACACATGACTTTCCTTAACACAGTGTCAAATCTGGGAGGAAACTGGTACAGTAAAACTTTGTCTTGTAGATCCACTTGCCATGAAGAAATGTATAGGAGCTTAGGGAGACAGCTGCAGGACTACAGCTGCTGAAGTACAGGTCCAGCCTATTTATACACAGATTTTTGACTTGATTTGACTCAACAGGAATGGCCACTGCAAATGGGAAGGAATGTGCTGATTCCTGGAGAAGGGGAAAAATGCATCCCTTTAAAATCAGTTTAAAAAACTGAACAGTCCTTTAACAATAGTCTCCTTAAGGAGAGAGAGAGAGAAGGCAGGTGGCTGACAATTCATCAATCCTCTCTCCATCTGACCCCTCCCTTCCCCCTGAAGCGCCTCTCTAAGCCCTTAGAGGAGGATTGATTGATGATTGTCTTCTTAAAGACTCTTATTTTACATCACAAAGGTCAGCAAGGCTGTTTTTAAATCACTGGAGCAAGGGAACATGGTTTTTTGAATGAATTTGCTTTTTTTGCCATCCAAACCTGAGTGCTAGGACTGGAACCCATACAAATAATGAGGCTCAACCTGTAGTATGTTTGGGTGTAAACAGGACACTTTCTATTCAAGTATGATCCTAAATATGATTGTGCTAATTTTGCACAATGATTTTCTCTATTTAAAAGCTTTTAGAGAGACTGAGGGCCCAATCCTATCCAACTTTCAACTGCCAGTGTAGTTGAAATGCAGCCTTGAGGGAAAAGAACAGATGTTGCCTAACTTGGAGGAGGCATCCATGATTGCCCTCCCACCACAGGATGTAGCACCTACCCCATTGGCATGGCTGCACTGGCACTGGAAAACTGGATGGGATTTAGCCCTGAGTAGCGTGTTTGATTTTCCATATGACTGTACCTAGCTGCTGATACTGTGCAGGCAGGTAGACCTGGATTCTGCATTAGAAAGCCCAGTAGACCTGGGCTCCAAAGACTTTCTGGCTGTCACCACCCTCTCACTGTCCTATTTTGCCTCCTCCCCAGCCTCCCCTGCTGTTTTATCCCCTCCCCTCCCCCTCTGGGAAGGGAGCCAAGAGAAACTTTGTACCCCCTGATAAAATTCCTCTCAGAGACCCTTCTTTACTAACTGCACAAAACCTTAGGAGGATATTGAGAGCCCATGTTAGACTTGCACCAGATGTGCTGCTAATCCAGGAAAATGCTTTACTGAGTGGCATCTAAGAGAGTCACCCCACAAGGAATTTTCCACCAATTGATCACTGCAATCTGGGGCATTCTTTGTATTTAAAAAAGGTGTGTAGGTTCCTCCTCCTAAGCTGCTAATCATGCTTCAGCAGACTTCCTGTGCCTGCATATATATCAGCAGCACTTGCCAGTCAAAAAGGGTAGGAGCTTCCCCTGAGGATTTGCCCTTCTGAGGGTAATAAACAGCCTGCTCTGCATTGGAATCAAAGAAGACTGGGCGAGGAGATAGCACGTGGTATCAGCAGTGGCCCCTTTAAGGTTTAAGGCCTGGGCTTTGAGCAGACGTGTGCTGCACAGCTGCAGCCCCTAGAAGCAATGAGGGCCTCAGGCATAAAAGGAGCACTGTTACATGAAAATCCCCTTTTTCCTTAGTTGTGATTTTATATCTGGTTATGCTACTAAAACATCATGTGAGCCACACTTCTCCCAGCACACTTTTCCAAAAAACTCTGGTCAAGTCACAAGCTCATGGTTACAAAATTCACCTCCCTAGGAAGAAGTCTGGCATAGTAAATCATTATTTAAGTGTCGCCTATTCATTGTATTGTTTTAACTCAATCACTGCTTAAGTACCGTATGCAAAATTTGAACTGCCTTCCTGGGTTGCCCATTTAGGGTATTGTTTGAGTTCCCCCAACTAGGAAGCCAGCCACTAGACCCCATTGAATTTTGCTGATAAGGGACATCCTGACTCCAAACACCCTGCTGGTGGTAGTAAGCAAGCAGCCTTCTGGCTTAGATAGCCAGCAAACCCCTTATAAAAAGAGGGCTTCTGCCACATGCTCTCTCTCTGGCTGCCCCTCCAAGGACACAACACATCTGTGTTGTGTCAGGGTCCTCCACACAGGACTCTCCCCCCCCATCCAACTGCTCTACAGGACTCCTCTCCTTCCCCCCCTTTTTTCTCCCCTTCTCTCCCCATCTTTAGTCAGCAACTGGGTTTGGCAGACCAGGGACCCCTAAAATCCTTCCCTACAACCTTTCCTTTTTCTAAATTCCTCTGATGCACCAAATACTCTCCATACACAACCACCATGAAAGCTAGGTACCCTGCATTCAAGTACTAGGACCAGGGAACATATACTTACCACTTTTTCCATGTGCATTATGTTTACCTTTGTGCTTTTGTAATAAAACTATAATCTTTTATTAAAAGTTATCTTTCTCCCAGTCTCCTCTTTAAGCTAAAAGGGCATTTCTCTGCATTAAGCAGTCTTGTTATCCAGCCTGCGATCCTGAGGTTCCAATAAGGGTAGTGTAATAATTCCCCCCTAAACAAAACAGCCCTTTCTGTAACAGCACCTGATAGAGGAAGGGTTTGTGGGTTGTAGTGGAGAGAGAGTGGAGGAGGGAAAGGAGACTTGCTTGCTGACTGAAGGGACTGACTTTTGTGGCTAACTGGCCTACTGGATTGCTAACTCATGGACTGACTTACAGCTCTGCATTTTGGACTGAACTTCTGATTTACTGGCTACTGACTCAAGGACCCACAACTCTGCTAACAAACCAACGGACTGGCTAATGATATGCTGGACCAATTTGGACCAATTGCACAGGCCAACATACATTTTGCTTCCTTAAATGTTGCACCAATTCCTGGGTATATTTGGGGTGCTGATTCCAAAAATGGCATCCATTTTACACTATCACATCCAGTTTTGGAGACAAGGCATAGCCCCTTTAGTGAATGGTTCAAGCAGCTTCCTCATGAGGAAGCCTACACCATGACTTCCTCATGAGGAAGCTGCTTGAACCATTCACTAATGAAGCTATACTGTATCTCCAAAACTAGATGTGATAGGGCAAAACAGATGCCATTTTTGGAATTGGCACCCCAAATTCATATCAAACCACCACCAATTTTGGGAGAAATTTATGACAGAAAAGTGAATATTGGTGATCAGGTAACATCAGAATAAGGAAAGCTTCTGCTTGTAGGCATGTTGCTAAGCCTGAGTTATAAGGCCCAGCTGTAACCAACTTCTAATTAGTTCATTCCAGATCTGAAAGGAGGCCTCCTTCAGGGTACCAAGCTACTAAATTGGCTCCAAGGCCAACTTGATAAACAAGATACAGCTGTGAACTTCAAGTTGGGAGGGGGTGTTCACCATGAGCAAGGAGGCTTGTGGCACTCCACCCCTAGAATGTTCTGCTGGATCCAAGTTCTGATTGGTGGAGGGGTCAGGAGACCTATAAAGGTGAAGGGAAAGAGCTTTCCTTTGTTCCAGCTTTGTCTCTGGCTATGGGGGCCAGAGCTTTGACCATTCTGACAAGATGGATCCCCCCTTTGACTGCAGCAGGGATGGGTTAGACTAGACTCTGGAAGTGTAACACTTTGGTGAGTGATAGTTAGAGTTAGCTCTTTGTTTTATTAGTGCTGAGTATTGTATTGTATCGATGTGTTCTACCCTAAATTCTGAAATCTATGACTGATGCAGTGCTGTCTGTATAACTATTCTTTAAATCTATATTCAGTAAATCCTACCTATCACAACTGACTGGATTATTGGGAGTGATGGAACAAGGGAACTTGGTTGTAGGAGCTAATCCAGAGTGATTGAGTTGGAACCTGGAGACCCCAGTAACAGGAACCTGCTCCTAGCTTCAAGCTGAGTCAGATGGGATCAGGCTGAAGCATGGTTTCAGGGGGTTTACCAAATTGGCCTGACTCCCAGGACTGAATGCTCTCAGGGTTAGAGAACAATTGGTAACTGAAACTAGAGAAGCCCGAGAGTGTTAAGTGGCTGGATGGGTTTATGGCCACTTAATTACTTCTAGGGACAATAGACTACACAGCCCTCAGGGGGGAGGGTCAGTGCAAAACCTTTCTGACCCTCAATTTTGTAAGCCTGTGTTATCTGGCTCACTAACTAAGGGGACTACTCAGACTGCTGAGTGGTAGAAAGCAGAGGTGCTGCTGATTAGCTGGAAGGACTGCTGCTTGGAGAGCTGGGACCCTACAGACTTACAGGCAAGCCACCTACTGGTCTCCTTCCTGCTGGTAGGGCAGATCTAGCTGCAGTCCAGCTGGGGGAATTTTTTTTTGTTGGCATCCTTCAGTCTCAGAAGACTGGTATCTCACTCTGAATGGTGGTTCTGGAACAGAGTGTCCTCTCCAGTGCGCAAAGCCTGGGTAAAGTAGATATGGAGGATAGACTGTTTCCCATGCAGCAAATCCCCCAGGCTAATGAGTCCCATCAGCCCAGTGGCTTAGTCACCTCTTACGATAAGTACAGTCATAAGTATTCAGAATACTATGCAGTCAAAACTACATATTTATAATAATACAAAGACATAATATAAATTATGTCTGCAGATCTCCCTCCCTTTCCTTACAACCATTTCATTCACTCCTTCTTCCTGAATGTGAAGGTTTTCAGGGGTTTGTGAGAAACTGCAGTGACAGTACACTACATCTTGGAGGATGAGTTAGACTGGTAAGAACATAAGAACAGCCCTGCTGGATCAGGCCACAGGTCCATCCAGTCCAGCCCCCCCATCCCACAGCACACATCCCTGCATTCCCACAGGGGGAACTACTTAGCCTTAAAGTGGGCATAGGATCTCTAGGCAAAGCTCAGAACAGGAGCTTGGCAAAACAAGCTGTCAGGGTTAAAACATAACCCAGGTTAAATTTGCAGGCCTGAATAAGGTAGGGCCTAATGTATGCTGAGTCACTAGGACTCAGGTGTAGAGTGAGCCAGCTGATGAGGCATGCATCATGAGACAGGGTGTGGTAGGAGGAGACACCACCCATCCTGATTTGTGCACAGAGCTTTATAAGAGAGCCCTCATGCGTGGGTCCTTGGTGGTCATGTGTGTAGTATGTTTTGCTGTCTCTGCTTTGTTTTGCTGCTGGTATTATTGTAAATTTGTAAATACAGACTGAAATGGTGATGGATTTCCTTGTGTCTGTGTACTCTCTACATTGTGGGCTGTGTCCTTGAAGCTGCATTCTGCTGGACAACCAGATAAGGAGCTACTCCCTCCTCAACACAAGCTCTTGCCAGTGACAGTAGGATTCATGTGTTTGTTTTCTGCACCAGAGGGCACAGAGAGCTGACCTGCTCATGCAAGAGCAAGCTTCAGGTCACTGCTTACGGGGCTTCCAAGCAAGTGGGCACAGGATCATGGCCCAACACAGGCATAGGAGTACTCAGAACTGCAAAGAGATCTCAACTTCCAACAAATGTGTATTTATACACACTTTCCTGTTGTAAGCCCCAATGAACAAAATTGGATTTCTGATAGGCATGCATAGAATTGTGTGAGAAGGCCTCTTTCTCTGCTAGAAGAAAAAAGTATCATGCCTCACTCCTATCCTGTGGACCTGGTTGGAATGGGGGAGGGGAAAGGAAGCCTCCACTATTACCTTTGGGACAGCTAAGAGGCATGTTAGAAGGGGATTGGATCAGAACAGCAGCAACCCCCTTCACACTGAACAGTGCCTCAACACACTTTCCTTTGATTAAGGACCATTGAACAGTAGTATTCACAGGATGCACAGGATTGCATCACAGGTATTCACAGGCATGAACAGATTGTGTAATTGAGTCAGTAGGAGAGGTACCACTGTGTGGTATTTTCAAGTGCTTAAGCAGAAGCACACAGAAAGCCTTGGTATGGCAATTGCGGGCAAACCCCCCTTGTTATTGGCAAACCGACAAGGAATGCTAGTTTCCAGGCTGAAGTGTGACAATAGCTGATACAGCACTCTGTGAAGAAGCACCCATTGTTCTCACCCCTGTATGAGATTCTAATGTGGCTTTATCTGAGAACTGAATGTAGCTGTCAATGTTGCAAGTACAATAAAAACGCAGGAGGAGGCTAGTAGAATCAGCTTTTCTCTCTCTCTGCTTTGAATCTAAAAGTCTGTCTCTCGTCTCTTCCTTGGCTCCTTGATTCTTTCCTGCACTTATTCAGCAACCTAGCCTGGGGGCTTGGTTGCTCCCCCAAGGGTCACTGCAACATCTGGCGCCCGAACAGGGACCCTCTGCAACAGTCAGGTACAGTAGACAAGCTGCCTTGTTCTTTTCTATATCAAGCAGCTTGTCCCTGGTTACCTCCCAGTCATTGCTTCATCTGACCCTGAAACAGGGGCCACGCAGACTACAGCCCGCTCACCTCGCCTTGCACAGGTTACAGACGCGTCAATCATCCTTCGGGATCCCAGGTGAGTATGGGTTCCAGCCTTTCGGCTGAACAAGAGCATCATCGCAATGACTTACGGTTCCTCCTCCGAAAAGCACAGCATTCTGTTTCCTCACAGGAGGTCACAGACTTAGTGCACATAATTGGAGAACAATGCCCATGGTATCCGGAGGCAGGCACTTTTAGGGTACACGATTGGGAACGTATAGGAGAAACTTTACATAAAGCACCCCGGGCTTCTATTCAAGTTCTTCATTTATGGCATCTTTGTTTAAATGCTGTCAAAAGCTGCACTCCAAAGTCAGAGCCACCAGGGCAGGAGAGTAACAATGCTCCTTCTAAAAGCCCTTGTATTTTTCCTCCTCCCCCTTCTGCCCCAGCTCTGTTAGAGCAAAAAGAACCACCAAACATTAGACAACCCTCCTTCATGGAAGCCATGGCTCGCCAGGCCATGAAGTCAGAGAATTTAACAGCAGAAGAATCCCTCGAGCTATCCTTGCTCTGTCCTGTGGTGCAGGCTCACGATGCACAAGGACAGGTTACTAGAGTGTGGCAAACTCTTCCTTATTCAGCATTGAAGGAGGTAAGGGTTGCACTCAAGGATTTTGGCATCACAAGCACCTATTCCAGAGGGTTGCTAGAAGGAATTGCCAATGCATACCGTCTAGTTCCTTATGATTGGAAATCTCTCATGCGCATGGTTTTAACTCCTGCACAAAATGCAGTGTGGCTTAATGAGTTTCGCCAAACTTGTGAAATCCACGCTGCACGCCTGCGCGCACAAAATCCACAAAACAACGTAATTTGGGAACAGCTAGCGGGAGAAGGCCAATTCAGCACTACAGACATGCAGGTACAACTAGGGGACCAGTATTTAAGTGAAACAGCCAATTGTGCACTACGGGCTTTACATAAAGTCCCTGTAACAGGGCTGCCTGGAAAGTCTTTTGCAACAATTAGGCAGGGGGCGGCAGAATCCTACGTGGATTTTGTGAACCGCCTCCAGGAAGCCATTAGCAAGCAAGTGGACAATAATGAAGCAGCAGAAGAGCTGTTAATGAAACTTGCTATAGACAATGCCAATGAGGACTGCAGAAAGGCACTTCAACCCTTATCAGCAGTCCGGAACTTAACTCTGGCAGACATGATTAGAACTTGCCAGAATATAGGCACCCACAGTCACAAAGCTAGTCTCCTTGCAGCAGCCTTGCAGCAGTCAGACGCCCAACTCCCATCCCTAAAGCAATCACAGTGTTCACTGATGGGTTTCCAACCAGGGGGGTAGTTACATACCAAAGGGAAGGTCAGAAAAAAAACCACACTTTATAACAAGAGCAAATTGTACAAGAGAGCTTTAAACACCTTGGTTCCAGTTCTGATCCTCAAACTGCTACCAACAAGCTAAACTCACCCCTCCCTTTCAGTTTAGTTTGTAGTAGTTCCCTAACTTTTCAGTGTCTCTCATTCCACACACCTTTCAGAACGGCAACCATCAGCCATTTTGTCCACCAGCAGCAGTTATTACAGCTTTAAAGTCAAACTAAACCTTATTCTGTCATTAGTCAGAGCTACACCTCTTTTTATTAAGATGTTTATGTAAAGGTAATAACAAAGCTATTCAGGCTTTTAAAAAGTCTCCCTGTTCCCATAGCTTTGACTGATTCTATCCTGTTCCATCAGAATCCTATAGTTCTAATCAAGCCCTTAAGGCCTTTTTGTTTTCATATATAAGTGACTAGCAGATAGTAATATTTTAAATTAGTTGTAGTGGTTTAATTATATCAGAAAGGTTTACACAAGGTTATTTCCAGTTCAAAGTTCAGATTCTCACAGAGAGTGCAAAAGATAGCAGTTTAGCAACAGTTATGTTGCATTTCAAAGGCCAGAGTAAGTCATACAATGGTTATGAAAAATGAAGTCATTGTGATTAAAAGTGCAATGCCATTTGCTGACTGCAGAGAGTATGTGAATTGTATGTGTAAGATGAAACAACAGAATTGTTTCCAGTAAAAAATGTATGTGTTTCAAAGAGAGAACCCCACATTGTAATAACACACATACAAGCTTTTTTCTTCTTCTCACTTCTGAATCTCACACACATACTCAATGCTTAGACATAAATCCCTTAAGATGTTGATGTAACTTCACTCACTCTCACTTCTAACTCTAACACTCTCTCAATGCTTAAATATAATGTGCTTTTACCCCCATGTGCTTTTACAGATAATTGCCAGACCCAGAGTAAAAGGGCAAGCTTCATTAATAACTTAGCAGCAAGATTCTGCTATTCTGTTTATTTTCACAGAAATGTTTTAAGTGTCAGCACAGTGCGTGAAGATGCGTGGCACTAAAGTTTCCTGAAGACATCCAGTGAACCAAGAACCCCTAATAAAAAGTTCAATGTTGTTGTTCTTATGTTTGTTTTTGCTTTTTATAATTGTGTTAAAAGATAGTCATTTAGCACCCCCCTTAAGGGAGTGCATAGTATGTAACCAAGTTTTTAAATTTTCCCAATGTTTGCATAGCTCATGATCTTATAATGTAAATGTAATTCATGGTGAAATCCCAATGTCCATTTTGCATGGTGTCAAATGACCCCACAATGCCAAATGCTATCTCAAAATTAAAAATAAAAATAAAAAGGGGGACAATGTGGTATTTTCAAGTGCTTAAGCAGAAGCACACAGAAAGCCTTGGTATGGCAATTGCGGGCAAACCCCCCTTGTTATTGGCAAACCGACAAGGAATGCTAGTTTCCAGGCTGAAGTGTGACAATAGCTGATACAGCACTCTGTGAAGAAGCACCCATTGTTCTCACCCCTGTATGAGATTCTAATGTGGCTTTATCTGAGAACTGAATGTAGCTGTCAATGTTGCAAGTACAATAAAAACGCAGGAGGAGGCTAGTAGAATCAGCTTTTCTCTCTCTCTGCTTTGAATCTAAAAGTCTGTCTCTCGTCTCTTCCTTGGCTCCTTGATTCTTTCCTGCACTTATTCAGCAACCTAGCCTGGGGGCTTGGTTGCTCCCCCAAGGGTCACTGCAACACCACTGCCTGCCTGGGAAAAGAATGTTCCCATTCTGGCCTCTCCCCACCCCCCACATCCTACACAAGCTTTGCTGGAAGTAGGCCCACTGGACTCAATGCCAGAGGTCCCAGGATTAGCCTTGCTCAAACTCACTCCTCTGCTGGGTCTCCTGAAGAGGAACTTCCCCCTCCTTATCTCCCCTTCAACCTAACCATAATCACAGTGCAAAAGAGCAAACAGAAGCTACTTTCAGTTCTCTCTCTCTGCTGCCCTTTACAGCTAAAAAAAACAAGTGTTGTCCAAGGAGGGCTTTACCAGTCTTGGGTACCAAAACGGGACCTGGATATTCCACAGCAGGAAAGTCAAATGTATCTCGCAAATATAGAAATCCATGCAGGTTTTTTCAAATATGGATATTCTGTGGCAAATGCCTGTTTCTATATGGCCTTTGGCAGATTTGGTCTGGGCCATAGAGGTGTGGGTCCCCCAACTTCTGAATCTTGCCTCTCTTCCAGATAGCAGGAAGCAGTAGCTTCTGGATACATTTGGGCTAGAAAGGAGGCTACGCATTCTTGGCAATGAAGTATGGTAAAAAGCAGGACTGCATACTGTAATGTGCAATACATGGAGCTGCCCTTGAAGACAACCTGCAGGCTGCAACTGGTGTAGAATGTTGTTGCTCCTCTTTGACAGATACTTGAAAATGTAAAGCACATTTGGACAGTATTGAGGCAACTCCACTTGTGCCTGCCAAACTTCAGATCCAATTCAAGGGGCTGCGACTTGCCTTCAAAGCGCTACATGGCCTGGACACACGTACTTTCTGAACCCCCTGTCCTAAATCATCTGCCCCATTTGGCCTTCATTCAGCAGATGTTCACAAGAGAAGGGCCTTAATTGCAGCAACTTGCTATTTATGGAATAACCTCCATGTTGGGGTCAGAAGTTAATCAGTCCTCCTCCTCTGCTTTTTGTAGTGACTGGAAGAGGTTTAGTTCAGTGTTTTGTCCCTGCTTGCACTGGGGGAAACTGGCTGTCAAAGCATGAGCAAGTCTTGGGTCCTGTCACAAGGCTGTGCCTGCACTGGAGGCTCCCACAGGTACTTGTGGTGGGTGTGGAGGCAGAGCCTCCTCACCGAGTCCTTTGAAAAGGGCCACCGCTGTGGAAAGTACCCAAGCACCCCCAACCCACATGCTCTGCTCTCTGTCCCTCCCTCCTCACTCTGCACGTGCGTTCAGGGGTTTGGGTGCTTCATATGGTAGCAGCACATTTCAAAGGACTCCCGCGAGGAGACTCTGCCCCACCTGCCTCTTCCGAGGACTCCGGCGGGGAGGCTCTGCTCCACCTGCCTCAGCCGAGGACTCCGGCTCTGCCTCTGCCCACCTGCCGCCGCGCGACCCTACCTTCAGCCCGGGCAGACCAGAGCCGAGAGGAGCCCCGTGCTTCCTCCCAGCCTCAGCGTGAGAGCCGGAGCCACAGGCAGCCGCAGAGGCGGCGCGCTTCCAAGTAGCCTGCTCGCCCACCTGGGCGGGACCTGGCCGGCCCTTCCTCCGCCGCGCCGCGCCGGCTGGCTGGAGCCTCCCATGGCCCGCCCGCTGCCAGAGGCAAGGCTCGCGCAGCCTCCCGTGTGGCCCCTCACTCCAGTCCCCACGCAGGGCGCGCGCCACCGCGACACCGCCCACAAAGCCGCAGCCCTCGCGCCCTGCCCGCGGCACGCCCTGAGCACACTACTTCGTGTTCCCCGCTGCGGAGCCAAGCGCCCACCCACAGCCTATTCATCCAATCACAGCCTCCCACGGTAGCCAATGGTGAGCGCGCCTCCACGGAGTGACGTGTCCCTGAGCCAATGGGAGGAAAGCAGGAGGGACGGAGACAGGGGCGAATGGCGGAGGGCGGAGCGGGGAAGGCGGCGGTGAAGCCCATCTTCAGCCGGAGCCTGGGCGAGGCCAACACACCAGACACCTTAAGGGTGGATCTGATTCCTGGTTCTCCTGCGGTGGTTCCCAGCCCTTTTCACTTGCATATCCCTTGGCAGCCCATTTCCATAATTGTACCCTTCATATTAGCAAAATGTTTGTAATTAATAATACAAGTCCTCGTCTCCTCTCTATGAAAGCCCAGACTTTATGTATTGATCACAGTGTTTTCTCTTTTTTTTATCTGTTTGAAGAACGGAAGACTCTGCCTTTGCACTGTTTGCACCAGAAGTGTGCTGAGACATTCTGGGTGATGGATCACTTTCCATAATACGTTTCAGCTTTTTTACTGTGCTGGTTTTCAATCTCTGGTTCGTAAATGAATTGATGACCCAAAACTAGCTATTGGTGGGGCTTTCACAGCCAACTAGCTACCTGCCTTGCTGGTCCTTGCAAGGCATTCCTGTCTTGCAAGGCATTCTAGAGCATGACCTGCCTTTTTCTACCATTATGCCATTCATTTTCAAGTACCCCTAAAGGTCCTGTTTAGTTTCCCTGGAAGTACATGAATACCAGGTTGGGAACCACTGTTTTACTGGTATGTTGTGTACAGTGCACTTACTCTGATAGTGCTTACAAAAAGGTGATGAAGACCAGAATTTAAAAAGAATAAAAAATTATCTTATGATAATAATAATAATAATAATAATAATAATAATAATAATAATAATAATAATAATAATAAAACTTTATTTTTATCCCGCCCTTCTCCCTAACGGGACCCAGGGCGGCTAACAACAGATTAAAAAACAATAGAATTTAAAAAACATTAATACAAACAGATAAAAACATTTAAAAACACACTACAGGGCCATAAAAACAGTAGTCAGATTAAAAGAGTAAAAGAGCAGATCACCGAGGAATCAAGCCTGTAAAACTAAAAGATGTATAAAAAGTTAAGAAGGCCAGAAATCAGAAGGCTTGTTTAAACAACAGTGTTTTCAGGCCTCGCCGAAAGCTCTCAAGAGAGGGAGCCATTCTCAAGTCAAGGGGAAGGGAGTTCCATAATGTTGGTGCCACTACCGAGAAGGCCCTATTTCTTGCAGCCACCCCCCGGACCTCCTTGGGTGGCGGCACTTGCAAAAAGGCCTTCTCTGATGACCTGAGATGGCGAGCCGGATTGTACGGGAGTAGGTGGTCTCTAAGATATCCTGGCCCAGAGCAGTATAGGGCTTTAAAGGTCAAAACCAGCACCTTGAATTGGGCCCGGAAACGAATGGGCAGCCAATGCAGCCCCCGGAGAAGCGGGCTGACAGAGTCAAACCGCCTGGCTCCGGTGACCACACGGGCCGCCGCATTCTGTACTAATTGTAGTTTCCGAACCGTCTTCAGGGGCAGCCCCACATAGAGCGCGTTACAGTAATCTAACCTCGATGTCACCGTGGCATGGATCACCGTGGCCAGGTCTGCACGATTCAAGTACGGTCGCAGCTGGCGCACCAGCCGAAGCTGAGCAAAGGCCCCCCTAGCCACAGCCGCCACCTGGGAATCCAGGAGCAGCTGCGAATCCAGGAGGACCCCCAAGCTGCGAACCTGCTCCTTCAGAGGGAGTGCAACCCCATTCAGAGCAAGTCGATAATCCAGCACCTGCATCGAGGATTTCCGAACCAGGAGAGCCTCTGTCTTATCCGGATTTAATTTCAGCTTGTTAGCCCCCATCCAGATCCTCACTGCTTCCAGACAGCGCTCCAGGCCCTCAACTGCCACCTTGGAGTCTGGAGGAAAGGAGAGATAGAGCTGGGTGTCATCAGCATATTGATGACACCTCACTCCAAACCCCCGGATGACCTCTCCCAGCGGTTTCATGTAGATATTAAATAGCATGGGGGACAGAATTGAACCCTGCGGCACCCCGCACCTCAAGGGCCAGGGTGTCGAACAGGCATCCCCCAGCACCACCATCTGGGACCGACCCTCCAAGTAGGAGCGGAACCACCGCAAAACAGTGCCTCCAACTCCCAACTCGGCCAATCGGCCCAGAAGGATACCATGGTCGATGGTATCGAAAGCCGCCGAGAGGTCCAGCAGGACCAACAGGGACGCACTCCCCCTGTCCAGTCCCCGGCGTAGGTCATCCACCAAGGCGACCAAGGCAGTTTCCGTCCCAAAGCCCGGTCTGAAACCAGATTGAAAAGGATCCAGATAATCCGCTTCATCCAAGACCCTCTGGAGTTGGGCCGCCACCACCCGCTCAATTACCTTGCCCAGAAACGGGATGTTGGAGACTGGCCGATAGTTATTCAACACAGTGGAATCCAGGGAGGGCTTCTTCAGGAGGGGGCGAACCACTGCCTGCTTCAAGGCGAGCGGCAATGTCCCCTCCATCAAAGAAGAGTTGACCACCCTGATCTTTTTGACCACTTATGATCTTTTACTATGTTTTTAATAAATTAGAGACTACAGTTCTTAGGTAACAATTAGTGGTGGGTTATTTTTCAGGATCTGGCCTCAAGTAAAATCAGACAAAACGATAGTGAGACACCCCCCCTAAGTTTAACCCCCTAATTACCCGAGGGTCATAGAAAATTCCATGATTATTGGCTCAAAACCTGCCCTCTAGTTATCTGTGGGATCAACTTATGGGCGAGTATCTGCAGTTGAAAAGCCACTTATAATTATTATTAATACTTGTAATGACCTTAAATACTTTTTCTATCTGCTGTAGGGGAAAATGGAACTTCAGGAGACTATTCATGTGTGGAAGCAACGGACCCATCTCATGAGGTTTTTCCATGAGACTGAAACACTGTGACCTAAGGACTGGTCTAGAGGGTAGAGTCTCCGTCTGCCTGAAGATAACATCCACAAGGTTGCCAGCTCGAGGCCACCGGCACCGTGTGACCTTGAAGCAGCTGATAAGCTGAAGCCGAGCTATTCCATCTGCTCAGAGCGTGGGAGGATGGAGGCCAGAATGTGAAGCTAGATCGGAATGAAACACCTGAATGTAGTGGTTCTTGAAAGAAAGAACCTTCTTTCAATTGTAAAAATCCCTATTTAATAAGGGATTTAAACTAGCCTGCCTATATAAACCGCCTTGAATAAAGTCTTGAATAAAGACCAAGAAAGGCGGTATACAAATACCTGTTGTTGTTGTTGTTGTTGTTGTTATTACTTCCTGTCTAAATTCTATGCAGGCCATGATCCTAGAATCAAACACACTTTATGGACATGTAATTCTGTGTGTTCACTTGCTCCTCTTGCAAATAAAGCCTTGTGTGTTGAACTGCTCTTCTACAGGAAAGTATCCATCTTAGCAGTGTCCTTGTGTGTAAAGGGAAGTAGGAACATTAGACTGGATGCTCAGGGACATCATACAGAACCAAATTAAAAGCATGGTTCTAGGTGACATTTGAACAGGGTCACTGAGTTGCCTGAACTTAAACTGAAACAGTTCCTTCAACTGTCTCACTTGCTTTCCCCCACTTAGTCCCTGTTTTGCTATATCTAAGATTACTTTCATATTGCAAAGATATGTCAGTGCTTACCCTCAGGCTGTCGCCAAAGTGAAGTTCCCGCAGCTCCTACTGCCAAATTTGAAATATACAATATAAATTTAACTTAATCTCAATTTAGTCTTAGATGCACCTTCTGATTGCTTTGATATTGGTAGGTGTCAAATAAGACCTCTCAAACTGTCACTGTCTAATATCCAGTTGTCACTATGTCAGAAAGCAGGTAGATAGACTCTATGATAAAACATTTCCAGTGGTCAGAAACTCTTCCCAGTGAAAGTTAGCATGTCAGGGAGAAAGGTTCAAGCCTAGCATTCTCCCTGGTAGATTAGTTTTCTGTGTGCAGGCAGCTCAGGGGTAGAAGGAAACAACCTTTCTGAACGTGTAGCTTGACTACATTTATAAAAGCCCTGCTGTGTTCCCCTGGCCTGATGCCTTTAGGAGGCTTATAAGCAGAGTATGATAGCAGCAAGAGCTATTACAGTATGTTTGTCCTGTATCCCTTCATTCCAGAGTATAGACTGCAGTTGGCCTAAAGGCTGCAGCACATCTTGCACCACATCACATGGAAAGTAAATATGTAAAAGCGTGAACGTGAAATACTTGTGCCAGTTGCACACATGGGGTCATAGGTACACATGAGAAAATGGAGGTCCCTACAAGAGTGGGAAGCCTCTGTGGGTAACATGTCAGTCAGGCTTGACTATGGTTATCTGTGCATAGGTTACAGCAAGGTTAACTGCTGAAATGCACTCTACGTAGAGCTGCCTTTGAAGACTGTCTGGAAATTTCAGCTGGCAAGAATGCAGATGTGGGGGCCAGGGGTTTGAGTGGGTCATGCTGCTGTTATACAGGCTGCTGGTTTGTTTCCATGTGGAATTCCCTCCCCTTATCAATTGCCATGTGTTTCAGGAGGTAGAAAATTTTTTCTTTCTACCCTTCATGATCTGATGCTGCTTTATTTTGGATACATTTTCTGTTCTCTGGCTGTTCCATGGTTTTCTCTCTTACATTTGGGGTACAATCCTAACTAGGTCTACTCAGAAGTAAGTCCTACTTTGTTCAATGGGGCTTACTCTCAGGAAAGTATGGTTAGGATTGCAGTCTTAGCTTTGTTTTTCTAACTGACATTGTAAGGCACCTTGAATGATGAAAAGCTAGGCATACGTATTTTAAAGGAAGAACTTTTCACTTATATGGTGGTGCTTTCCATCCACCATTACTGGGAATGTTTCATTCATAGCATGTCGTCTCCTCTTGTTCTTGTGAATGTTAGAGGAGCAGATCCAGCTTCTGTTCCACCAACTGCACTACCACCTGGCATGCTTTCTAGTGTAAAGGGCTGGGGTTGAAAGTCTAAAGCAGGGGTGCTCAAACTTTCAACTTTAGGGATGCTGGACCTTTCAGCATGTGCAGCTTGTCATCTGTGGGATGACAAGTTGCACCTGCTGCAATTCTCTCTTCTATACACTTGTTAAAGGTCCAGCATCCCTAAAGTTGAAGGTTTGAGCACCCCTGGTCTAAAGCCATATATAGACTGAAGCCCACATACCTCAGAGACTGTCTCTTTCTATGGTAAGAGGATTATCTTCATGCATCAAATTGCAGGTCATGCTTCAGTTACTGACTATTCCTGCAACATTAACAGCTGCCACTAGAAGCTGACCATGACCTCCCTCAGGAACTGAGGAATCATTCATCTTTACATTCATTCCAGAAGCTGTTAAGTCCCATCCCCCCTTCTCTCTTTGGACATGCCTCCACGACAGGGATCTCCAGACTTTTCAACATTAGGCCACAATGTCTATATAGCATTGTGTCGAGGGCGGGAAAATAAATAAATTTAAATAAATAATACATACATTGGAGGCTGAAGTGAATTTAGATGAATAAGTTCTCTTTCTCTCAGTTGCAATCCCTCATTCCCTCCCACACACGCAAAGAACTGAGGGCAAAATTGATTTGCACAGAAAGGGGGAAGTGGATTTTGAAAATGAAAAGTAATTTTTGGAGAATGTATTTTTGAGAGGAGGAATACAGCAGAAAATCAATATAGTTTGGGGGGGGGAAATTTTAAAGGAAAATTATTTGGAGGAGGGGGAGAAAACTAATGTATTGGAGGGAAAAGGAGTTGGGGAGTATTTGAGTAATAAGCGAAGTTGGAAGAAATCTGAGAGGCAAATTAATTTGGGAAGAGAAAACACGCTTTCAGTATGTGCTGGACAGATGGGACTGATCAGGGACTTTTGAATGTATCTGGAAGGACCTCTTTCTCTCAGGTTTCCAAAGGGTGTGTGAGAGGACTTGAGAATTCTGCTGGAGTTGATGTGGTGTGAGAAGCAGTGATGGGTGTGAATGTGTCTGAGAGGGTAGGAAGAAGGAAGGGGGCGGGGGATACTATTGGCAATGGGCAGGAGAGAATGAGAGCAGAAGGTTGCTAGGACAGGAGCCTATAAATCTTTAAGCCATTTCTCAGGCAATTGATAAGACCCCTGCTTGCCCCATCCCTCCCTCTCCCCACTCTCCTCCTCATTCTCCCCTGGTCCCTTCTCTCCCGGACGCACACACATGAGGAAAAAGTGGGGGGAGGAGGGTGGTCAGTTAACCAAGTGTCCAAGCGCATGCGTTGCACAGATGGGTTCTTCCCCTCAGCCTTGGCACTGGGTCTCAGAGAGAAGAGCCACATTTGGCCTGGGGCTGCTCATCCCACTCGCTGCCATCATAGGAGCCGGTGTTGCTGCTGAGGCTGGTGACGGGCACAGTAGAAGGAATTCTGAGTATTGGGGCACAAGGAGCCCTAACTGAGAATACTATTTGTGCACAAGAACTTCAGAAGGTTGTACTGAAACCTAAACTATTTCTGCCCAACGTTGCATATTTGCAACACGGTCCAAATGTATAGACCTGTGAGCCAGGCAGAAATGGGTTAACTTTGTTCCTTACAAAGAAAAACTAATATGCTGCCTTATCATGTGTTCCAAAATAAAATTCTGCAGAATGACTGCCTCCGTAATTATTCCCTGCCCTCACTCTGGAATCAGTGATTTGATGTGTATGGAACATCTAATTGGGTGGGCGATGTGGATAACTATGCAATAGGATCTATACTATAGAACCTATGCTATATCAGGCTTAGCAACAAGGGCCCCATCCCTCCCTCTCCCCACTCTCCTCCTCATTCTCCCCTGGTCCCTTCTCTCCCAGGACGCACACACATGAGGAGAAAGTGGGGCTTCCAGGCCTGCAGGAAGATTTTCTGGGTTTCAAGGTGATTTGTAACACTTTAATCATATAGTGAACTAGAAGCAACAAAGATGCTGCAGTAACTTACTTGGAACAGGACATCAGAACACACCAACAAATGTGTGATTCTTGGGGTTAATTTGATTACGTAGATTTTACATCCTGAGCTTTTCCAGTGAATTGTAAGTCATCATCAGTAGCCGAGTTATGAAAAGAAATCTGCCACTGTACTCAAATATCCAATATTTTGACAATGGTGGGCCAAACATTGACTATTGCTGCTGCTTCTACTTTACCATATTGGAGAATTTGACACACGTCAACAAGCATCTTGGGACTTTTGTGCTGAAAGGCTTTCTTAGGGAAGGCACTGAACAGAAACATGCAGACCTGCTGTCAGTGGGGCAAAAGTGTTTGTATTTTGATGCAGTTACTCAGTCCATCTTCTGAGTAAACAGGTGTCCCTGAGTTGTCACAACATGGCTTCTCTTTCCTGAGATTGGGTGTGGAATAAACAGAATGGAAGAAGCAGCATGGATGTCTTATGCATTTCCTGATTTCTGTCCAGAAGGGGGCTGTTGTGTCTCCCAAATCTCTTCAATGTTTTCCAGGAAAATCTCTAAAATAATGTTTCATTCATAAATGACAAATATAAAGAGTATTCACACATAGTCATGTGACCATAGTGAGAAGAGGCTCACAGCACAATCCTATCCATGTCTCCTCAGTAAGTCTCACTGTGTTCAGTGGGGTTTACTCCCAGGAAAGACTGCATAGGGTAGCAGCCTCACTGCATTTTCCGTTTCCACAGGTAAATTATACTCCATTAACATTTTATTACATCCTTGATATGCAACCTTAAGAATGACATAAGAAAGATGGAAGATCTCAGAACATCAGGAAGAACTGAGAGGGACATCTGCCCTTATCTTGAAACAACCTGGATTTGAAAGGGGTGTGGGATAAGTGTAAAAGCATAACATCCATCCTCTCTTGGCCTGGGCTGATCCTTTGGTATGTGGCAGGTGAAATGCTGCAGGAGGCTGGTGAAGAAGAGGAAAAGCTCCATTCTGGCCAGCTGTTCTCCTGGACATGCACGCCGACCTGAGGAAGGAACAGGAGGTGAAGCCAAAAATGAATCCCTGCTCATTTTGCTAGTAAGGAGTCAGTCTTGTATCAGTTACACAAGGATACCCCCCACACCTGACACCCCTTAATTTGATTGCTCCTAATTTACTCTGGGAAATACGTAGTTCTTCCACAAGGATAAAATATTTGTTAAAAAAAATATTGTGCACATTTTGCCAAATATTTACAAAGTATGTAAAATTGTAAACGTCTTCCTTCTGGTCACAATAATGGTGTGAAGGCACCTGACTGAGTTCTAGCTCCATTAAGAACCAAGCTTGGGCTTGAAGGAACTCAGGCATATTAGAGATTCCCAGCAGTTTCCCAACCAAATATTTTTAACAAATTCTACCAGACAAATTCTCAGTTTTGGCACCAGTTATCGCATCTGCCCTCTAATGGAGATGTGGGCACTATTGCTGTCACAATACAATCAGGGGTTATCCTAACCAAGTGGGCCCTCTGATAGGTGTGGGTCCTTGATCAGTGCCCAACCTGGCCAACTCTAATGCCACACCTGTTAATTCAACCTCTCTGAAAAGCAACCATCTGTGCACAGACCAGTCTCATTTCTCTTGCTAAGAAGATGGTGTGAGCATCACACTGAAATGGGCCAACATAGTCCTCTAGAGAAGACCAGTTTGGGCTAAGGCGAAAGAGAGAGATTATTCCTCACAAACCTGGGGAGGACAAACCTAGAACAGAATCTGGAATGAACTTTCCTAGTCCTCCTTCCCTTGGATTTACCTGCAGAGAAAGGCAGGAAGGCCTCCCGCTTGACAAATTGCCCATTTTTATCCAGGAAGTGCTCAGGGTAAAACTGGTGCGGATTCTCCCACATGGCTTCATCTTTCAGCACAGACGACAGGTTGGTGATAACTGTGGTGCCCTAAAAGCATGCCAACACAAAATGCATCTCAGAACTGCACGCACTTCAGAAACACCACAGATTGATAATCTCTTTTTTATCAAAAACTTCCCCTTCTTTGAATACAACAAACCCCAAAATGTACACATAAATCCAGCTCTGCCTATGTTGCAAAATACTACAATCCCCAGCCTTGGATGCTGGTATTTCAGCTAGATCCTCCTATTTCAAGTGGTCCTCCTTTGATATTCAGCAGGGGGAGAGTAACTGTCCCTCTTCACCCCAGCACAGTGTCTTTTCTAGTGGCTGTTTCCTGGTGTTTCTTCTGTATAGATTGTGAGCCATTTTGGGACAGGGAGTCACTTAGGGTGTGCTCCAGAGCCTGGTGCGCTGGCTTACTGCCAGCATGCACTGTTGCAAATATGCCATAAGGCATGTTTGTGAGTCTTTCTACAGGCACAACACCAGAGCTAGCCCAGCATAAGCCTGCACTGGGCTAACTCCACTTCTGGGCTCGCATTCCAGTGCCTGCCACTCACCCAGACCGCTGGACAGTAGAGAGGTGAGTGGGGACACGGGGAGGTGGGGAGGGTGGGAGAAGTCAGGGAGGAGGTGTGGCAGGGAGAGGGAGCAGAGTGGGAGGGGAGCGGGACTGGTGGAGCTCAGTTCTCATCTGAGGCATCTCATGAAGGAACTGATTCCACAATGAGAGAGAGAGAGAGAGAGAGAGAGAGAGAGAGAGAGAGAGAGAGAGAGCGCGAGCGGAGAAGAGAAAAAATCAAGCAACTGGAATCCTTGGGCTTAACTGCCATTGCCTTGATCAAACAGCACCTTATCATACCTGAGGCAAGAATCCAGCTTCTTCCTCAAAAGCTTCTCCTAAGAGAACAAGCAACTTTTCAAATTTCTCATCCTTGTAGTCAAAGCGATTGCCAAAAGTGAGGGAGTTGATTACATTGCTGACCACATTGTTTATGAAACTGTGTGGGTCAAATGGATGACCTGAAGAGGACAGCACAACAAACAGGGAATTTAGGATGCATTGCCCCTAATTTGGTTTTCACCAATTGTTTAATGCATGTTGAAAAAGGCTTCTGACTCCACAAGACTTCCCAGATGGCAAACCATCTGAAGACCCTGCCAACATATACTTAGCCAACTATAGTCTTGATCTGAAAATCTCACATTCATTTAGTACATAAATAATAGAGTAACTTTCAGAAAAATGCAAGTTCTGGAGGAGGAAGGAGGGATGGAGTTACTGAAAAGCAGGTGAGGCAGCTGAGCCTGATTGGATTAGATTAGATACAGACTGCCACTATTTGGATGGTTATTGAAGCAACACATTACCCTTAAAACATGTAGGTATAGTATGGGGTCGGACAGCCCAATTCTAACTAAATGCCCAGGCAGCAGTGCTGGCATGGGCTACATTGCATCCCACAGGGGAATTTTGGCTGTTGGAGATCTCCTTGGGGTAAGGGGTCTTTTTGAGGTATCGGAACAGGGGAGCAGGATTGGCAACTCTGGTGTTCATTGTAACCTATCTCCCTTCCAACTTCCAAGGTCTGAACTACCAGCACTGATCTTTGCACTAGTGATATCGCTGGCGTAGGCCCGAGTTGATGCATAGCGGCTGCTGGGGCTTACCCAGGGCCTTCTAATGCCTTAAAAGGCATTAAAACATCACTTCCAGTTTCCCTCTGGAAACTGGACGTTACAGTTGTTTGGCCTTTTAGGCCATTCAGAAGCTCGCAGAGCCACGGGCGGACACGCGCGGCCTCCGTGGGCTTCAGAAAGCTTCCAGAAGCAACCTGAGCCCAGCTCCGGTCACCTTCAATGGTTTTGAGGAGGCTGATTTCAGTGTCTACAGGTTCTGGTATCCATGGAGGGTTCGAGAACAGATCCCTCGGGGATACCAAGGCCCCACCTGTACTTCCAAGGAAATAATTCCCTCCATTACAATGGAGGGCATAACTGCATGGCTTGATTCGTTTCTAAATACTGAACTAAGTATTCATAAGACCCTGTTTTTCATTTATAAGAAATGTAAAACTCATACTTTGGTTGAGTCCATGTGATTCGATTTTTACCTTTCAATAATTTAAATTTTGCATCTTAGCTGGGTATTTAGAATCCAGCCTCTGTTTCTAGACCACAAAAATTTCCTATTTTGATGGGACCTATGAGCTTTTGGTCCCAATCCTATCCAATTTTCCAGCTCCAGTGTAGCTGTGCTAATGGGGCAGGCACTGCATCCTCCACTGCAGGGCCAGTTATGGAGGACTCCTCAAAGTAAGGGAATGTTTGTTCCCTTACATCAGAGCTGCATTGAATAGGATTGGGCCCTTTGATTTATTGGGTGCTGATATTGGTTTGTGTACTATTTAAAATTTTGTATTTTGATTGGATATTTAAGGTTCTTCTATAGTACTTCTGTTTTCACGTGTTCTTTATATTTTTGTGAAACAAATAATAATTAATATAATAATAACTTAGACACGAATAGGATTGTGCTGCAAAACTAAGATCAAAACTACACTGTCACGTTGTAATGAAACGTGTAGTTTGGGTCTAAATGGTCATTGGTTAGGTGTAAAGGCTGCAGGTTGTGACATGTCTTACTGTAAAAGAATAATAAACTGGAAAAGCGCATATATCTACTATGAACTGTTCAGTGACTGAGCTAATAATGACTTCAGTCTCCACTTCCTTATCTAAACAATTACTGGAAGGTACCTAACTTAACCTTTTCTTTACTGCTCCAAGGAAAGAGATTCTGCATTTTCCCTAAAGCAGTTGTTTCTCATTCTTACAGTGAGAACATTCTTCCGAATTCTTATTTTTAATTTTAACCTAAACTTCTGGACAGTAACTACATACCTGGAAGGCGGTAAATGATCAATTCTTGCCTAAACAGCAGCTTTCCAACTGAAAACACTACAGAAGTATACAACGACAGAGTCTCGTGCCTACTTGCATCATTCCTTTAAAAAGTACCCTCCTAGGGCATCAGCAGCTTGCCAGACATATTACCCTATCCAGAGGCAGTAGTGATCCTGCTCCCAGAGAGATACAGAACTTAAAAAAACAAACAAACCCCAAGTTCAGAGTTTGATAGCATTTGAAATGATCCACATACTTCTAGGAGGGAGATTAGGACAACTCTAAGCCATTGCTTGTTTTTTAAACTTAGCGTTCTTCCTGTTCTCAGTACACCTGGATTTGACAAACCTCCCTCAGAGCTAAAGGCAGAGCACAGATGTCCAGCTTCCTCAATCACTACATGCTCCAGGGATGTCTTCCCCATCCCGAAGTCCCTCAGTATAGAAAGGGTAAATCTCTTCTGCTCCTTCCAGTCATGGCTGTACTTTGCCATTATCAATCCTGACAAGGAAAGAGAAGCAAAGGGACTCTGTTATGACATGTCTTGTAAAGGCTTGTTGCTCAGCAAATAAATGCACAGCCAAATTCGAATTGAATTGCCCACCCTGTGATATGACGATATGCTGAATGGCCACCAAATGGCCACGAATGTATCCTGTGCTGGCAGAGAGGCAGCTGGAGGTCTCCCCTGTGCTGAGCTCCAGCAGCTGCTGTGAGTCTCCTCAGATTGGCAGAACCTGAGAATCTGCAGAATCTGCTGGCACAGAACCAAGTAGACCCATGTAGGGCATTCAGGCCTGGGAGGGGGAATAGGATCTGTTGGCCACCTATGCTGCCATCCCTGCCCCCTCCTGGCCCAGTCTGCCCATCTCCCATCCCTGCACTACCCACCCCCAGGCCCAGTTTTGCCCTTCGTCCCACTTACTAATTTGGAACTACATAAATACTTTAATATCAACCATGATTGCAACTAGAATGATGATTTTGATGTGAAAACTCTGCTGTTGATTGTTTCTTTCCCAAGCATTTGTGAACATTCCATGATATCATGCAAACTCAGCCAATGGCTGGGGAGGTCTGCTGGCATTGCCACTGCCATGGCTCAAAACAGCATGATATCATTATTTCTATAAATTATGGATAACAAAGGCAGACGGTTGAGTGCCCATCAGAATGGAAGCAATACAGGACCGTCTCAAAAGAAGGTAGTGGTTTCTACATCTTCAGGGGACACCCTAGATATGCAAAAACAAACACGTTACTAAATTAAAAGAACTCCCTCCCAAAAAGACATGACAAGGACAGAATATGTTCAATGGGCCCAAAGAGCTACATGTTTGGAGCAGGAAAGAGGAGGACTTGGCTGACTTGAGCCTTTAACGGGGCTGGAGGTGGGCTGTAGATTTGGGGCATTGCTTGCAACTTTGTTGCAGGTCTCACCTCAAATGCCAGACTTGGGTGCTGCCAAAAGAAGGTGGTGGTTTTTGCATCCTCAGGTGGGACAGCTCAGGGACACAGAAATACATTTGTAAAACAGTAAGGGTGAAGACAGAACTGGTCTTCTTGAGCCCCTAAGTTCATAACTGTATTAATATGTGTTGGTGCTTGTGAAGGAAATCAGATCTCACTCCTGGATAGCCAGGTAATCTTTTTATTACCCTCAGGGTGATCAAGTAGCCATAAACCCTTATGGTCACTGAGCTCCCGCAGATCTCTCCAAGGCAGATTGCCAAATAGCTCCTAAACCTCGGAGCTTCCACTCCTGATAGCCAGGATAAATTTGGGGAACCCTCCCCTTGAGTCGTACGCCAGCTGACACCCCCTTGGGCTCAGCTTAATAAAAGGAGTAGGCTCCCATACCACACTGGATTGCCTCCCACAACCAGTCCCTGTGCTCCCTTCCAATCCCAATAATCCAGTCAGTTGTAGCAAGTAGGGTTTATTGCATAAAGGCTTAAAGCAGGGTTATACAGGCAGCACTGCATAGTCTAAAATTTAGGCAAAGAGTATAGCATTACAATACAACACTCAGTCTAATAAAACAATAACAACTACCTCCTAACTCTAACTATCACTCACCAAAGTCTTAGCATTCCAAAATCTAATCTAGCCCATCTTGCTGCAGTCAAGTTGGGTTCACTCCTGCCAGAGCAGTCCAGGATCTCAGGCCCCCTCAGCCAGAGACAAAGTCAGCCCAGCATAAGCGTCCCTCCCTCACCTTTATAGGTCTCCTGACCCATCCACCCAGTGCTTTTTTTGTAAAAAAAAATAGGTGCAGGAACTCACAACTTTTTATTTATTTATTTATTTATTTATTTATTTATTTTTAAACCATTTTTATGCGTGCGTGCGTGCGTGCGTGCGCGCGCGCACACACACACACACGCACACACACACGCACGCACACACACACACACACACACATCCATCCCGTGTGAGCTCCCTGGTAGCAAAAGCACTCCTGCCACAGCTGGAGTGAATCACCCCATTTTTTTTTAGGTGGGGAGGTGCTCCATTGGGCTATAGGAAACTCTCTCCATTGGGCTATAGGAAAGCCTATACAGTAGTTAAAGTGTTCAGAACAAATATATAAGGTCTTCAGCCCAGCTGGTGGCCATCAGTGCCTCAAGTGTTAGTTCCAAACACTTTGAACCTAAGACCTCTGGTGGCTCAGTGGTTAAATTATAGATCTGTGGAGCCGGAGGCCTGGGGTTCAAATCCCACTGAGGAATAATTTTTTTTTTTAAGGTGGAAAGGTGCTCCATGGCTGCAAAATATAAAGGTTGGTTGCTAGTTGCCAAAAGGGGGGCCAGTTGAGGCTGCAAAACTCCTCAAAGTTCAGTCCCAGGCAGGCTCTTTTTTAACTTTTTTTTTTTTAAGTCCCAGGTAGGACTTAACCCACAGCCTCCAGCAGGGGACTCACTCCAGGAGCTTAACTGTGGGTTAAGTCCTAACTGGAAGTTAAAAAAAAAAAAAAGTTAAAAAAAGAGCCTGCCTGGGACTGAACTTTGAGGAGTTTTGCAGCCTCAACTGGCCCCCCTTTTGGCAACTAGCAACCAACCTTTATATTTTGCAGCCATGGAGCACCTTCCCACCTTAAAAAAAAAAAAATTATTCCTCAATGGGATTTGAACCCCAAGCCTCTGGCTCCACAGACCTATAATTTAACCACTGAGCCACCAGAGGTCTTAGGCTCAAAGTGTTTGGAACTAATACTTGAGGCACTGATAGCCACCAGCTGGGCTTAAGACCTTATATATTAGTTCTGAACACTTTGACAACAGGCTTTCCTATAGCCTAATGGAGAGAGTGCTGGGCTGTGGAGCACAAGGTTGGAGGTTCGAATCCCTCCCTAGCCAGCAGTGCAGAGCGGGGGTGGTGCAGGGAGGGGAAAAAAGGTGCAGACAGGGGGGAAAAAAGGTGCCGCGTTCTGGTGCGTTCCATTACAAAAAAAGCCCTGCATCCACCAATCAGAACTCAGTGCCAGCCAAACATTCTAGAGGTGAACGTGCCACAAGCCTCCTTACTCATGGTGGAATCCCCCCTCCCATCCGATTGGAGCCCGCTTGGTACGATATCAGAGACCCTGTGAAGCAACCTCCTCCACAGTTCTCCCAGGTTTGGTATGCACTAATTAATGTTGGATACAGCTGGGGTCTGACACTGGGGCCTACCAGCATGGCTACAAGCAGATCTTTCCTTATTCAGATATTACCTGGTCCTTGATTTCCCTTTTTTGTCACAGTGCTTATGGAGAAGACCTGGGCTGCATTTCCACTACAACTTTAATCTGCTCTCAATGCACTTCTGTTCCCACAATGCATTCTGGGGGGACTGTAGTGTGTTAGTAAGTAGCAAACTACAGTTTCCAGAATGCACTTGGGGAATAGAAGTGCATTGAATGAGATGAGCTACTCACATTTATTTGTTTTGTATGGCATAGTTTGTCATGGCTTGGGGCCCCGGGGATCCCCCCCCCCGCAGGTCTCCTAGGCC
Organism: Tiliqua scincoides; assembly: GCF_035046505.1. Classification (NCBI taxonomy): domain Eukaryota; kingdom Metazoa; phylum Chordata; class Lepidosauria; order Squamata; family Scincidae; genus Tiliqua; species Tiliqua scincoides. The sequence goes on from NC_089827.1 coordinate 59,388,684, forward strand.
TACTTTTTGACACAGGGAGGAAGGAGAGGAGAGGAAAGCAGCATCCTTTTTTCTTCCCCCTTTGTGATATCTCCCCACTTTCTGCAAGCTCTAAACAGCAGGACTTGTATTCTAGGCTGGCTGGACCTCTGAACAAGAGCACTCCTGTTTAGAGCTGGAAATACATTGCAACATGTACGTGGAGCCAAGAAGACTGGAGACAGAGCACTGTGGCAGGGTGAGAGAAACATTTAAGGCAGTGGTACTCAAACTTTTCCAGCTCATGGCTGTTGGCCATGACTCCCCATCATGTTCCTGAGGGCTGGGAGTGACATCATTAAACAGGAAGTGGCCAGAAATATTAACTGTATTAATATTAATTATATTAATTGTATCATTAATTAAATGCAGATCTTAAATATATATTATTAATACACAGCAATATACATGCTTTATAAATGATCAGCTGCTGATCGCTGTTGGAGACAGGATGCTGGAGTAGGTAGATTTTGTCTGGTCCAGGAGGACTCTTTTTTTTTTTTTTAACTTTGTAAGCATACCAATAGAATTGTTTTATCAAATGAACTTTGTGAACAATCAGTCTGACCAACTTCACACACACACACCCTTGTGGTCCCCAATCCAACTAGTCATTTCTCCCATTCTCCTTGGATAGGATTGAACCCTTTATTAATTTAATCAAATTAAATTTTTCCAGCAGCTGGTGGGGAAAACAAAAATAGACCATGAAAATATATCAGAGCTTATAAGGGTTTGGTTAGGAGGCTAGTATAGGTTGTCCCCTATACTAGGAGATGCACAGCTCAATCCTGTATATGTCTACTCAGAAGTAAGTCCCATTACAGTAAATGGGGCTTACACCCAGGAAAGTATGGATAGGATTGGGCTGGCAATCACTTCATCAGTGGCTGATAAGTATTCCCTTCAAATATCAAGATTCATCACTTTAAAAATACAGCCTCTGCTCTTCAGTCAAACAACAAGATTAATAAATCACTTTAAAAACAGTACCCTTTTTCTGCTCTTGGCCAAGTAAAGTGTGTGCTTGTCCCTCCCCCCCCCCCCCTGCCAACTGCATGGAAATAACTTTAAGACCCCTGGTGACCGCAAAATAGGAAGCATTTTATTTGGGGAGGGGGAGGAAAGCAGGAAGGTTTGGAGATCGAAAGGGGGGAGTGGAAGAGGGAGGGGGTTGAAAAGAGATTTCACCTTGATGAGAAGCGATCCCAGGCTGCGAACTAGGACCCAACCAGACCTGTGTGGTCCTGGTGCCTCCCAAGGGAGCCACACCTCACAGTTTGAATAACACTGATTTAAGGTAACCCATAATATCAACTGGCAAAACATGAAGATGGAAAGGGTCTGTCTTGATGAAACACAAGAGGTTTGAGATAAAGTGGTGAGAAAATGAGATCAAACTGAAACAGCTTTCTGCTATGTACTGAGGACTTTACCACCACATCGAAACAATGAACACAAATGGGAGGAGGCCTGTGCTGAACAAGATACTTCTACTGATTTGAGTTTAGATAATATTCTGCTTACTGACCTTAGACCTCCCCACCCCCTGATTTCAATTCTGTTGCTCATCTTTGTTTTCTGATCCCAGATCTGATTATCCAGCATTTTCTTTCCACATAGTCTATCTCCTAGCCCAGTGTTTCTCAAACTGTGGGTCGGGACCCACTAGGTGGGTCGTGAGCCCATTTCAGGTGAGTCCCCATTCATTTCAATATTTTGTTTTTAATATATTAGACTTGATGCTACCATGATATGTGATATGCATTTGGGGAAATGTTACAGATCTGTACTTTTAACAAGCTACTATGTATATTCTTTTAACAATGTTAGTAAATGGGACTTACTCCAGCATAAGTGTGGGTAGGATTGCAGCCTAGGATTGTCACAAATTATCCTGCTTGGTGATGCCCCTTCTGGTCATGACATCACTTCCAGTGGATCCTGACAGATTCTCATGATAAAAAGTGGGTCCTGGTGCTAAATGTGTGAGAATCACTGTCCTAGCCCATGCTCACTGCAAACTTCTTGCTCTGAATGCTTTTCGTGATCTTGCTCCTTCCCATCTGCCTCTGATTTCCCCTGTGTCCTCTCACTTTCTGCTTTCTGCTCAATCTAATCTTCTATTCAGGCCTCCTGTTTCCATGGGACTACCTGGACACTGTATGCATTTCAGAGACAATAGGATGATGATTGGAGGCAAGAGCTAGTTTTGATATTCAAGGTGCTGATGTTGACGTTTGACCTCAACGGCTTTGTACCAAGATACCTTAGAGCAGTGTTTCTCAAACTGTGGGTTGGAACCCACTAGGTGGGTTGCAAGCCAATTTCAGGTGGGTCCTCATTCATGTCAATATTTTATTTTTAATATATTAGATTTGATGCTACCATGGTATGTGACTGCATTTGGGGAAATGATACAGACCTGTACTTTTAACAAGCTACTCTGTATATGCTTTTAACAATGATAGTCAATGGGACTTACTCCTGTGAAAGTATGGATAGGATTGCAACCTAGGATTGTTAAAAATCCTAGGTTCCCGCTTGATGATGTCACTTCCAGTCATGACATCACTTCTGGTGGGTCCTAATAGATTCTCATTCTAAAAAGTGGATCCCAGTGCTAAAAGTTTGAGAACCACTACCTTAGAGACTGTCTATTCCCATACATTCTGTCCCATCACCCAAGTTCTTCTGACGGGCGCCTGCTTTTTGTGCCATCATTGATAGAAGTGGGAAGGGTGGTGGCTACAGCAGGGCCTTTTCTGTACTGGTGTCTCTAATGTGGAACACCCTCCCATTGGCATTAAGGGTGCTGTCATCTCTGGAAGGGTTCTGGTGAGAACTCAAGTCACTTTTGTTTCACAAGAACATAAGAGCAGCCCCACTGGATCAGGCCATAGGCCCATCTAGTCCAGCCTCCTGTATGTCACAGCGGCCCACCAAATGCCCCAGGGAGCACACCAGATAACAAGAGACCTCATTCTGGTGCCCTCCCTTGCATCTGGCATTCTGACAGCCCATTTCTAAAATCAGGAGGTTGTACGTGCACATCATGGCTTGTAACCCGTAATGGATTTTTCCTCCAGAAATTTGTCCAATCCCCTTTTAAAGGCATCCAGGCCAGATGCCATCACCACATCCTGTGGCAAGGAGTTCCACAGACCAACCACACACTGAGTAAAGAAATATTTTCTTTTGTCTGTTCTAACTCTCCCAACACTCAATTTTAGTGGCTGTCCCCTGGTTCTGGTGTTACGTGAGAGTGTAAAGAGCATCTCTCTATCCACTCTGTCCATCCCCTGCATAATTTTGTATGTCTCAATCATGTCCCCCCTGAGGTGCCTCTTTTCTAGGCTAAAGAGGCCCAAACACCATAGCCTTTCCTCATAAGGAAGGTCCCCCAGCCCAGTAATCATCTTAGTTGCTCTCTTTTGCACCTTTTCCGTTTCCACTATGTCTTTTTTTGATATGTGGTGACCGAAACTGAACACAATACTCCAGGTGTGGCCTTACCATCGATTTGTACAACAGCATTATAATATTAGCCGTTTTGTTCTCAGTACCTTTTCTAATGATCCCAAGAATAGAATTGGGCTTCTTCACTGCTACTGCACATTGAGTTGACACTTTCATCGACCTCTCCACCACCACCCCAAGATCTCTCTCCTGATCTGCCACAGACAGCTCAGAACCCATCAGCCTATATGTGAGGTTTTGATTTTTTTGCCCCAATGTGCATGACTTTACACTTACTGACATTCACCTTACCCTCTCAAGCCTCTGTTTTATTCTTTTTATGGGGGGAGAGGGAGTGGCTGGCTTCTGGAGCATTGCTTGAGCTCCAATCCCATCAGATCAAGACCGTTCTGATGGCCTGACATTTCCCTTTGCCAAGGCACATTTGCTTACTTGTGAGAAAATGCGACCATGTGGCTTAGTTTCGCTTTGCATAGGGCTCAATACATTTGCTAGCTTGGAGGGAGGGACCTCCTTCTCTGGTGTTTTTTTTATAAGAACATAAGAACAGCCCCACTGGATCAGGCCATAGGCCCATCTAGTCCAGCTTCCTGTATCTCACAGCGGCCCACCAAATGCCCCAAGAAGCACACCAGATAACAAGAGACCTCATCCTGGTGCCCTCCCTTGCATCTGGCATTCTGACATAACCCATTTCTAAAATCAGGAGGTTGCGCATACACATCATGGCTTGTACCCCGTAATGGATTTTTCCTCCAGAAACTTGTCCAATCCCCTTTTAAAGGCGTCTAGGCTAGAGACCAGCACCACATGCTGTGGCAAGGAGTTCCACAGACCGACCACATGCTGAGTAAAGAAATATTTTCTTTTGTCTGTCCTAACCCGTCCAACACTCAATTTTAGTGGATGTCCCCTGGTTCTGGTATTATGTGAGAGTGTAAAGAGCATCTCCCTATCCACTCTGTCCATCCCCTGCATAATTTTGTATGTCTCAATCATGTCCCCCCTCAGGCGTCTCTTTTCTAGGCTGAAGAGGCCCAAACGCCGTAGCCTTTCCTCATAAGGAAGGTACCCCAGCCCTGTAATTATCTTAGTCGCTCTCTTTTGCACCTTTTCCATTTCCACTATGTCTTTTTTGAGATGCGGCGACCAGAACTGGACACAATACTCCAGGTGTGGCCTTACCATCGATTTGTACAACAGCATTATAATACTAGCCGTTTTGTTCTCAATACCCTTCCTAATGATCCCAAGCATAGAATTGGCCTTCTTCACTGCCGCCGCACATTGGGTCGACACTTTCATCGACCTGTCCACCACCACCCCAAGATCTCTCTCCTGATCTGTCACAGACAGCTCAGGACCCATCAGCCTATATCTAAAGTTTTGATTTTTTGCCCCAATGTGCATTACTTTACACTTACTGACATTGAAGCGCATCTGCCATTTTGCTGCCCATTCTGCCAGTCTGGAGAGATCCTTCTGGAGCTCCTCACAATCACTTCTGGTCTTCACCACTCGGAAAAGTTTGGTGTCGTCTGCAAACTTAGCCACTTCACTGCTCAACCCTGTCTCCAGTTCATTTATGAAGAGGTTGAAAAGCACCGGTCCCAGGACAGATACTTGGGGCTACATTCATTGAATCAGGACCATTCTGGTTTCTTGGATTCCTCTCTGCCTGCCCTTTCCGACGGACTAAGGCAAGTTCACCTACTCGCGAATAAACATGTGGTATGGCTCTGTTTCCACAGGGCTCCATGCATTTTTTGTTTTCTGGTTTTTTGCCAATAACTTCTTATAGAAATGAGATATTTCACTTCGTTTTTTCTCATTGCATTCTGCTGTAAATTCCGCATCCAACAGTATATAACATGATGGTATTACTCCTAACCACCACCATTTTAGCATGTCACCCCAGTGTGTGTCACCCCCCTTGCGTGTCACCTGCTGCAGTCCATACCACCCACACACCCCAAGTGACGCCACTGCTAGAATGGAAGCATGCATAGATATTCCCAAGGTGTCACAACAAACACATGTCACCCTCTTGTTGCTAGAGGGTGGAAGCCACAGTCTACGGGCTTTGTGTGGCTAGAAATGAGGAACAATGGTACCTGTGGCCACCAGGCTTGTGCTTCCTCACTTTGAATAAGTAAAGCGCGTCCGTTGCTTTTCCTCCAGCAGAGGGCAGTCTGTAGCCAGAGAATCGGCAGTATGTAAGTATTGGGGGCTCCAAGCACAACAGAGCAGTTGGAGACTTCTCACCTAGCAGCTGGTTGTGCTTGCTGCAGTGAGGCTTCTGCTACTGACCTGAGACTGAAAGAAGGCAGGTCGGGTGCCCAAGCATCACTCAACTGATAGGACAGGACCCACTCCGGTGAGTAGCCCAGGAGCTCTGATCAGATCTAAATGAAGTCCAAATGAAGGGAACCTGATATCCAGAGAGAGCCCTGTGCTGACACAGCCCTGCTGCAGAACCAAAGCCTGCTAATGCATTAGCAACCAAACCTCTTCCAGTCCTCCAACGTCTACAAAAAGCAGAGGAGGACTAACTTCTGACGCCAACAGGTAGGTTTTTCTGTAAACCAGGAACTGCTGCAATTAAGGCCCTTCTCCTATGGAGATTCTAAGCTCATAAACTGGAGGTACAGGGTCTGTACAGGGTCTGATCTGCTGAATGAGGACCATACTGGGCAGCTGAACTAGGGCAGGGTGATTCACAAGGTACAAGTGTCCAGGCCATGTAGAGCTTTGAAGGTAAGTCGCAGCCCCTTGAATTGGAACTGGAGTCTGGCAGGCAACAAGTGGAGTTGCCCCATTACTGGCCAAAGGTGCTTTATGCCTTCCGGTATCTGTCAGAAGTTAAAGCGACAATATTCTGCACCAGTTGCAGCCTGCAGGTTGTCTTCAAGGGCAGTCCTGTGTATTGCACATTACAGTACACAGTCCTACATGGTACCATATTTCATTGCCAAAAATGCATAGCCTGTTTTCTAACCCAAATGAATCCAGAAGTTACTGCTTCCTGCTGTCTGGAAGAGAGGCAAGGACCCACACCTCTAAGGCCCAGACCAAATCTGCCAAAGGCTATGTGAAAACAGGCATTTGCCACAGAATAACCACACTTGAAAACAAAACCTGCACGGATTTCTATGTTTGTGAGATACATACAAGTTTTTTGCCGTGGAATATCTGAGCACCGTTTTGGCACCCAAGACTGGTAAAGCCCTCCTTGGTCGAAGTTTTTCAGCTGTAAAGGGCAGCAGGGAGAGAATTGTGGAAGCAGCTTCTGATTGCTCTTTTGCACTGCGAATCTGGTTAGAATGACAAGGAGGGGGGAGCCTCTCTTCAGGAACCCAACAGAGGAGTGAGCTCCGAGCAAGGCTAGCCCTGGGGCCTCTAGCATTGAGTTCAGTGGGCCTACTCCCAGGAAAGTTCGTGTAGGATGGCGGCCTGGGCAGTGCTACATGTTACAATATTTCATTGCAAAAACATATAGCCTGCTTTCCATCCCCAAAATGTCTGGCAGCCATTGGTCCTGCACTATGGGAAAAAGGGAAGAGCCAGAAACCGCCGTCTCTCAGGCCCGGACCGAATCTGCAGAAACTCTGGTGGAAACAGGCATTTGCCACTGAATAATTGCATTTGATGGTTTTGAAAGCAAAATCCACATGGATTTTCTTATTTGTGAGCTATGCGAGTTTTCTTGCCACGGACTATCCAAGTATCTTTTTGCACCCTAGGCTGGCACCTTCTGAAGCCCTCCTTCACCACAGCTCAACCTCTCCTTGTGTTCAGCTTTAAAGGGCAGCCATCTGCCCCTTTGCTTCAGGGAAATAGGAGAGATAACAGCAAAAAAGCGGCTTCTGATTGTTGCTTCTTTCCCCAGGCAGGCAGAGCATTCAATTAAGCAGAATGCTTCTCCTACTGAAGCATTCAATTATGCAATCCTATGCACTCCATCTCAGAAGTCCCTCTGTGTTCAATGGCATTAACTCCAAGGAACATGTATTTAGGTGCTGTTCAGAGTGAAGGGGTTTGCTGAGGTCCTGATCCAATTCTCTTCTAGCTTGCTAGAAGTGGAGTCCTTCTCCTCTCGCCTCCCCCCCACCCCGATTCCAACCAGATTCAGAGAACAAGAGAAATGTGGGAGCCTATTTTCTCCCCCACCCTGGCACAGAAATAGGCCTTCTGACAAAATGCAATGTATGCACATGTGAAGGTCGTTCCATTGTGTAGAATGGGTTTACTCCCAGGAAAGGGTGTATAGGCACACACATTTATGTTTGAAGTTGAGATCTCTTAGCTTTTCTGAGAATGGGTGTGAAGAGTAGCTGCTTGGGTGACTGTACCCATCTGCCTGCCTTGGGGCACAACCCCATGATTGCTCAGAAGAAAGAGTGGCCAGCAGCTCTTGCTTCTGCACGAGCAGATGCCCCTCTCTGCACTCTAGCATAGAAAACACACTTGCAAATCCTGCTGTAACAGGCAAGAGCAGGATGTTTGCTTCTTCAGAAGGCAAACCATCAGGGAGCAGGTGGGGGTTGGATTGAAGCCTGATGAGAAGCTACTGATAGGACCTCTCAAGAGGAAACAAACCACTGGGGGAAACATCTTCCCTTTTGGCTGGCAAGTGCTTCATGAAGGAAGAGGAAGTTGGCTGAAGCATGATTGGCAGCCTGGGAGGAGGGGTTAGTGCTGCTTTGGCCACAAACAAAGCCCAGTGAAATGTAGTCAAAAATTCCATGTGGTGTGACTCTCACAGATGTCACTCAGTGATGCGTTTCCCCACAGAATAACTGCACATCTGGTGCAGGCCTTAGATGGGCTGACAGTGTCCTCCTAAGATCTTATGCAGTCATTCTCTGAATGCTTTAGTAAAGCACAGCTCTTGATGTAACCCTATATTTGACAGTAGATCATATTCTCACAGTAGTGTCCTACAGAGAAAAAAATAGAAGGAAGGAGAATTTGAAAGCGAAGCAGATGCTGGAGCAAGTCTGCCGAGAACAGACAAAGATGAATCAAATGGATGTGATGCCAACTTCCGTCTCACAGCTGTGGGCCAGGATCTCACCTGGCTGGAATAATCTCCCCACACAAGTCCTTTCTCTCCTACTGCTTGCTCTGCTGCCTGATTACATGAAGTGCAGAAAGAGGTGTCCTCGCTACCCTCCAGGACCTGCCCCTCTGCCTTTCATTGGGAACTTGCTGCTCATGGCTATTAATCCACATCGTAGTGTCCAACACGTAAGTACCAGCTGCTCCCATGTGGAGGCACAGCCTGTTCTGGTTTCCTTTGCCAAGCCAATGGCTGGAGGAACTCCTGCATCTTTAGGAGTTGCATAGAAAGGTAAATTTCACCAGAGGTAGGTTGAAGTTGAGGTTCTCCTGTCTTGGAACAGCAGTACAGGCACCCCCCTGTATCCCAGGATCCAGTATACACAGTTTAACCTATCTATGGATTCCCCCCCCCCCAGCCTTCTGCACCAATTCATTTTCCTGCCAGCCTGCATGCTAGAGGAAAACTAACCTGCCAGTCTGCACACTAGAGGGGGACTAACTGAATGGTCCTGCTTCCCGTTAATGTTCCCTTACTATCCTCCCTGTAGCATTCTTCTGTCAGCCAAGAATGTTTCTTTGTTATGCAAGACTGCTGTTAAAGGAAAATGAAGGTGATGGTCATGGCAGCACAGGGGTGCCTATTTACATAGAGTTTCCCCGGCAACTGTGGTTTCTGTATCTCTGGGGAGGCCTGTCCTGTGATGTGGGGAAATGGAGCAAAACCATGGTTCGTAGCAACTTCAGTAGGTATAAGACCCTAGTGCTGGGGTCGGCAACCTGTGTTTTAAGAGCCGCATGCGGCTCTTTCAGTTCTCTGATGCAGCTCCCCAGTGGGGGCTGGAAGCGGGCGCCTTCCCCTTGGCCTCTGCGCAGCCAGCCCAGCCCCGAGGGCGCCTCACTCCAGCGCGATGTGCTGCGGGCGCTGGCTGCTGGTGAGTGCGGGGCGCCGCTCCTCCCTGCAAAGCTGCAGCTCCTTCCCTGCAAAGCGCCCCCCCACGCACAGCAGCTCCTTCCTCGGCAGGCAGGCAGGGGCAGCGGTGCTCTCCTGGACCTGCTCTCTGTGCCCCACTGGGAGCAGGTGCGGGGGGGGGGAGGAGAGGGGCAGCCGGGCACCTCTTCCCTGCGCTCTTCCTTCCTTCGCCCTGCAGCGGGCAGGGAGCTGAACGGAAGAGGCGAGGCTGGTCGGAGAAGCTGCTGAGGCAATGGGCAGGAAGGAGCAAGGTGAGCTGCATTCCTGTCCACACTTCCCTGGGAGGAAGCCCGTTCACTCTACCAGGGCTGACTTCTGAGTAGACAGGGAGAGGAGCCTGTCCACACTTCCCTGGGAGGAAGCCCATTCACTCTTCTGGGGCTGACTTCTGAGTAGACAGGCAGAGGAGCCTGTCCACACTTCCCTGGGAGGAAGCCCTGTTCACTCTACTGGGGCTGACTTCTGAGTAGACAGGGAGAGGAGCCTGTCCACACTTCCCTGGGAGGAAGCCCGTTCACTCTACTGGGGCTGACTTCTGAGTAGACAGGGAGAGGAGCCTGTCCACACTTCCCTGGGAGGAAGCCCGTTCACTCTACTGGGGCTGACTTCTGAGTAGACAGGGAGAGGAGCCTGTCCACACTTCCCTGGGAGGAAGCCCATTCACTCTTCTGGGGCTGACTTCTGAGTAGACAGGCAGAGGATGTCCCCTGGTTCTGGTGTTATGTGAGAGTGTAAAGAGCATCTCCCTATCCACTGTGTCCATTCCCTGCATAATTTTGTATGTCTCCATCATGTCCCCCCTCAGGCGCCTCTTTTCTAGGCTGAAGAGGCCCAAAGGCCGTAGCCTTTCCTCATAAGGAAGGTGCCTCAGCACCTACAAGGGAGTTACAAGAAGGGGCTACATTATAAAAATGGGACCTGTAAGAGGGGAGCGCATTATAAAAGTTGCATATACAAGAGGGGAGTGCATTATAAATTGGGACATACAAGGGGGAGTAAAAACTATAAATCTCTTTATTGTATTGAAAAATACTAGTCATTAGATTTTGTATTTCATTGTACCTCTTTTACATTACTGTGGAAAAGACACAAAGATGACTATTTACTGTTGGTCAGGATTTTCTGCTAGGGAGGGCACCAGCCCAAGTCTTGCCTATAGCACCAAATTGACTAGGGCAGGCCCTGGGAAAATAAATTAGTATTTAATTTAAATGTATTTTAGCTCTTTCGTTTTTTATATGTAATTTTAAATTTAAGATTATGGTGGTCTTGTAACATTAAAATATGTTACATATTGTTTTCTCTGTAACAGTTCATTCATTTCAGAAATGCAACACACTATAATTTTTTTATACATAGCATAAAGGTAAAAAAAACTATATATGCAGTGTTATCTTCATTTTAGATGTCAAAAGGGTTTTGTGGCTCCCGAGGTTTTCTTTTCTCCAGAAAACGGGTCCAAATGGCTCTTTGAATGTTTAAGGTTGCCGACCCCTGCCCTAGTGAATGACCCTAGTGAACAAAGCCCAGATTGCATGTGGCTGAACTGGTGACAGACTGCTCGCTTAAGACTTCCTTGTTTAGGGGTTGGTAACAGGTATGTATGTAGTTCATTAAGGGCCTGATCCTGTCCAGCTTTCCCGCACCTGTGGAGCTGTAATGCAGCCCCGAGGTAAGGGAACAAATGTTCCCCTACCTCAGTGGTATTCAAATTGGGGCGTCGTGACGCCCCAGCCTGAAGGCCCTGGCCTCTGTCCCCTTAAGGGGTGGGGGCAATTAGGAGACAGGGAGGAGGCAGCGACATGATCCCCAGGAACTGCAGGAACTGGGATGCACTCACTAGTGCCCGCAGCAGCCGTCCTGGGGTGCGGGAAGCCCTGCGCAAGTGTCTGCAGGGCTCCCCAGCTCCTCTGAAGTGGAAGTGGAGTGATCGTGCTCCACTTCTGGTTTTTGCGGAAGTGGAGTGCAATCGCTCTGCTTTTACTTACTGCAGGCTGGAGAGCCCTGCAGATGCTCGCGCAGGGCTCCCCACACCCCAGGAAGGCTGCTGCAGGGACTGGTGAGTGGGAGAAAGGCTCGAGGAAAGCCAGGGGGAAAGCATCATCCCTGCCTAAGGGAAAAGAGAGAGGCCTTGAGAGGGAGGGGACGGACGTCTGCCCTGGAGAGAGGAGACTGGGGGGGGAGACTTCCCTGAGCCAGGACCTGCCTGGACACAGAGGGCGACCCCTAGAGAGACGGGGTAGTGGAGATGGTGGATTGGAGCCAACTATACCCCGTGGAGGCCAGCTGTCTGGGAAGCTTGCACGGAGATATCAGGGGCCCTCCTAAGGCCAGACAGCCTGACCCCAACCGGCAGGGTTGCATCCTCCAAGAGCCCTGACCCTGGGCCAAGGGATTCGGAGTGGAAAGCTGGTGCTGACAACGCCCAGGAACGGGTAGGGTCAGGTCCAGAGCCCACCAGATGACGGTGACACAAGTCAGCATGATGTATGTAGGTCTGTGACGTAACAGTCCACATGAGTGTAAAACGGCTGACGCCATTAAACCGCCTGTGTCAAGCAACTATACCCGCCTCCCGTCCGTTAATCCACCGCCGACCATCGTTCAAGGAGCGGGTAAGCCCCTCGCGCTCGCTTGCAACCCCAGGGAAGGGGCCTCCTCCCGCTATGGACATTACAGGGTCCCATGGCAAAATGTGGCAGTATTCACATGTCCTTTTAAGTCCCACTGGACTCACTGGGGCATACAGTAATACACACACTGGGGCATACAGTAAGGATGCTCTGGATTCTGGGCTGGCCCAAGACCTCCTGGCTCGTGACATAGCATGTGAAATGCAGGCAGGGCCCATGAGAGGGAAGTGCTGGGAATAATTTGTACCCGGTTCCAGGATCAAAAAGGGGAACCAGGAGCCAAAAGAGGGGCTCAGAAATTTCCTGGGTTCTTATATTTTCCTATCTCACCCCAACTCGCTGCCTGCTTGGAATGCTGGAGGAGCTGCTGTGGGTGTGCAGTGGTGGTGGCTGCTGCAAGCCATATGTGCCAGGCTGAGGAATGCATATGTGACACTCCTGAACACAGTGTCAAACCTGAGAGGAACTGGCCCCTGAGCCATTATACGACCAGGGCTACACTCACCAGGTACCTCAGTGCACACACACAGTGCATTCGCTCCAGTACTTCTGGTGTCAGCGATTCGGCCACCAGCCTTACAAGCACTACCGGTCTAAGGATTTGCCTAGAGTCAAAACGAGTTTAGCTCACACTTGTTCCCAGGCCAGAGTGGTGGTCCAGGGAAACGGGGTCATGAAAAAGCTTGAAGCTTGGCTCAGCAATTCCTCGATCCGAATCTATAGTTTTTTCTGACAAGAGGGGGAGATATCAGGTTAAGACAAGGGTCTCTCTGAGGACGATAATAGGGTGAGGAAGATAACAGGGTGATAAGCAGGTTAGGCTCCCCCTGCCCCCCGCAACCATTTTTTTTTTTACTCCTGGGAAAAGCAGGACAGGCATTCAGCGTCAGCAAGACCATGGATGCTGAGGATGCCCACTGCACATCATTTTAAGGCCATGGGGGGAATGCCCTCCACAGGAAACTGCAAGATTCAACTGGCTATTGAATCTTCAGTTGGTACTGAAGCATTCAACTCTGCTTCCTGGGAGGGGAAAGGCTTTCCTGAAGGACTGGCAATGCCCCCTTAATCTCCCTAGAGCAGGAACTCTCAGGTAACAAATTCCCAGTTTTTATCCCCTTCACTGTAAACCTTCCAGAGCAGCTTTTTCTCCAAAACAATCTATAGAATACATGTGCCACTTTCAGAATTTCCAGTCCTCTCTGAGAAAATATTAACAACATGACGTAATGAACTCTGAACTCTTCTCCTGGGAGAAGTGGAGGAAACAAACAAACAATAGTTTGGTGGCAATTTCTTTCATGTCCCAGGACTCTTAATGGCATCATACAGCAATGGCTGGAAGCAGCAGAGCAAATTTGTTGTCTCCACCCTGAAGAACCTGGGCATGGGGAAGAAAACGCTTGAAAAGAGAGTCTCTGAAGAAGCTGAATATTTATGCTCAGCGTTCAAATCCAAAGAAGGTGTGTTGCATTGTTGGGGGTGTGCGGTTGGCCATCTCATCGTCTCCAGAGGAAAAATGCTGGCATTTCTAATATCAAACAACTACTCCCTCTTTTTCCCCAGCACAGCTGCCACTTGTTTCCTATGTGCATGTAAGGGGGCATTGCTGCCCTCCCCCAGCTGCTTGTGGGGAATATTGCAGTCCTGAGGTGATGCAGCAAGAGGTCCATACCACTGAGGAAGTGCGTCCTCTTCAGGACTGGGCAGTTGTGGGGGCAGTAAACCGCAGGGGACAGGTCGAACACTTAATGCCGCCTCAGAGCTGGGGTGGGAAGGGGGTTGAAGTTCGATGTCTCCTTCTCCACCCTGGGGATTCAAGATGCCTCCCAGGGAGGTTGTAGCTGGTGCCCATCAAGCCTGGCCTCCCTCAGCTCCTTCCCCTTAAAGGTGCCTTATCACAGGTAGGCGGGCTCTTTCCTAGCCACTTTTCAGTTGGCCTTCCCTATCCCCTCCCTGTCTCCTCTCTGTTCTCTGCTCCTGTCTTCCCCTTGGCTGCTCATTTTTGTTGGCTGAGGGAAGCCCTTACAAGTGCCTGCTTTGCTTGCCTTCAGGCTTGCAAGCTTCCCAGATGCTGGCCTTTCTCAGAGTTCTTTCCAACCCACCCCCATGTAACTCTGTAGATGGACAATGCAGATTCATTATACCGTATTTCCTTAAATAATCAGACTAGGGTTCTGATCTGCCCAGGAGACGTTAGAATCTTTGCTGCTGTCTCCACTGCCACCTGGACCTAAAACATGAATACCACCCTTCCTACTGTATGATTGTAGACATTGCAACAGGCCTAAGTACTTTCTGCAAAGCCTCTTATAGAAACTAGGTTCTGCCTCGGAATATCATCCCTTTAAATGCAAAATGCATACAATCTCCAGGTTGTCTGATGAAAACGGGACACCTGACAAGGAGAGTAGAATGAGCAGAGCACAGAAAATGTGAGGATGCAATAAGAGAAATGAAGAGGCAGAGAAGGAACAGCAAGATTGTGAAAAGAGTTAAAAGCCAGATAGTCATAGTGAGCACGGACAGGGGATAGGAAGGAAAGTAGTCAAGAAAGCAAGTGGTAGGTTTTGAAGAAACAAAAGGATGTTCCATCTCAGACAGAGAAACAGTTCCAGGATTCTGAGGATTATTTTCGGTACAAACTCAGGGGAACTGGTGAGGCATGGTGGGCATCACTGATGCCCTGTCTGAATGGAACCGCACCCCAGATTGTGCCCAGCACTCCTTTGTGTCTTCATGTTGCAAGGGGAGATCCGTAGTGGTGGATAAACGGCCTCACAGGAATCTTGTACCATGGAAAGAGAATTGGCAGGGGGTGCGTAATCATTTCCCCACCCCCTCTGCCCAATTGTTTGTCTGTCCATCAGTGCAGAGTTGAGAACCTGAAGGTTCTTGGCTCCTAAATGCAGAGGTGCTGGGACAGCTCAATCTGGCTTCAGCTGTTTGGGATTGAGAAAGGTCACAGGACAGGTCCTGACAGCTGCACAGGAAGGGTCCTTGGCTGCTCCCGTTTCTGCTGAGTGGGGGTTCCAGTCAGCATGATCAGAGACCCAGCTTCTAGGGATTCTTCCTCAGAAAGGCAGAGGGCCCAGAGAAAAGGGTACCTGAATGGCTACCTAAGTGAGTACCAGGGACGATGAGGGGGAAGGGAACTATGCCGTGGACAGGTGCTGAGTGTAAACTCTGGTAATTTCAGTAGGTCAGCTACACCCTACAAGACAGGAGAACAAACACATTACAGAACTGTATGGCCCAGAGTGGCTGAGACAATGGAGCCTCTGGCCACAGCAAAAGTTTTGATTGAGGCAAGGGTTAGGGCAAGGAGCAATTTCCTGATTTAACCCATTTTTGCCTTGCCCACAGGTGTACATAGTTGATCCCTGTTACGTAAATGCAACGTTGGGCACAAATGGTTTTAAAAAAAGCTCTGAGGTTGGCTTGTAAGAGCCAAAAACCATTCTTCATGCTGCAGTAGCTGAAAACCTGCCTCAGATTGGTGAAAGTTGGAGCAAAAACACAGGTGATGGAATGTCATAGGCCAGGCAGTCAGAGGATCTCTGTGTGTGAGTGGATTACAGGTGGAGATGCACTCATCTAGGGTAGAATAAGAGACTGGCATTTGTGGTGGTGATTCCTCTTTCTTCCCACAGTTCCTTGCTCAGGTATTCCTGGCTTCCAGGATTGACCAGACTCTGGGTCAGTGGGACAGGCCTCTGTCATGGACCAATTCACATGGCAGGAAGGAATGGAGGTTACATTTGTATAGATGACATAACCACATGTAAGGTGCCAATTCCATTGTCAAGACCCCGTCCTGCAAATGGAAGCATCATTCACACACAGCCACCACCACCACCTCATCTCTATGTGGGCCACATCAGAGTAAGATAGCTCCTGTGTGGCCGAGGCTGTGTCTGAAGGATTCCCAGTCAAATTCTTGTCTGGATTTGCCTGGATACTTCCTTGTCTGAACTTTTCTTGTCTCCTCTATGCTATAATGAGAAGATGCTTATAACTCGCATAATGAGAAGTTGGCTGTGTGTCCTGTGATATCCATGACAGTGGCCTCTGATCTATTTCATTTCCTACAGGTTCTCCATTTGACCCATGAAAAATCTTGAAATATGCAGCTGGCAATATTATCTGTACCTTAAGATTTGGTGACAGGTTTGAATACCATGATGAGACATTTCTGAAGCTGACAAATTTGACTGAGGAGACAATGAAGATGGTAATCAGACTCCTACCCATGGTAACTTTATTGTACAAGAAAAGAAAATGGCATCTCCCTCCACCATCTTAGATTTGGGAAGCAGGCATGTGGGAGAGAACTTTTCCAGTTGCCTCGCCTCACCTGCAGAACACCCTTCAAAAGGAGGCCTGTCCAGCTCCAAAGAGCTGAGAAGAGTTGAGGTCTTCATGTTCTTTTTTGAGGCCTAGCTCTTTGACAAGGTCAGATGAAGTTGCCAGTTTGAGTGGTAGATTGGCAGAGGTAGGTGCCCACTGTTGGAGTTGGTGCAACTCCATCTGCTGTCCAGAGGGGGCAGGATGCTGTCCAGAAGGGGTCAAGCTATGGCCCAGTGACTCTCACTTTTCTACCTGTTCTTTCTGTGATCCTTGTGGGGTGTGGCCCTAACCCTTTATCCTTCCCTTCTCCTCTGAGCACTTCCTCTTGTCCTCTGACCACGAGCCTGTTAAGATGCGCACACCAGGGCTCTGATGCCCTGGCTAACTTGAGCACAAGGCATGCAGGACTAGGCAGCTCCAGGGCCTTGCTATCTCTAAGTGTTAGCAGAACTTCTGATCCTAGTCAGATGCTGTAAATATACACTCAATGGAACTGTAAGTTAATAACTTCTTTTTGCAACTTTAACAAGCCATTGCCTCTTTGTCTTTTTTTATTGAATAGCAGTCAGCCAGGTGAGGGAGGTTCCCTGGGCTGATACCCAAAAGGGGGGGTCCACTGCTTAAGCTACTCTGCTTCCCCCCAAAGAGGAAACTATTTTTAATTTCCTCCAACACCCACCATATGCCTCTTCACATTGTTCCCTCCCAGCCTCTTACCTTTATACAGTCTAGGCTGCTACCACTCTACTTTCCTTACTTCCTCTCCTATTCTTCTTTCGTTGGCAGCAAAAACAGGAAGCAGGGGAAATGCAATGCCACCACCAGTGGGGAGAAAAAAAAGTTGGGACTTGAACATGCTTCACCAACAGGGTGCAACAGCAAATATAAATTGATGGCAATTTCAGGTGTGGAGTGGAGGGACGACAAGGCTTGCAATATAGCCTTCCATTTCATATATTCTGGAACCTTCATATGCTGTTCACATTTGTTTTGCTGATGTGATAGTGTATATATGGACTAACTGGGTCATTGGGAAGGGAACATTTTTAATGAATTTCTTTAAAATTTAGATATAGGATTTCAGTATAAAATGTTAACCATTTCCACCCTGATGTGGGAAGAAGAGGAAGAATGGGGATGGAAGAAGGGAAGGAGAGGGGATGAAGTTCTGATAAAGGGTTTTATTCTCATCACTGCGAAAAGGGAACTACTGGGGAATGTTCTTTCAGAGCACAATTTCATTTCCATACCTGAAATACCTGATAAATGTTATCCTTAGGATATATCTTTCTTCTTTCCTTTCAACGACACCAGATTATGATTCAAATATCCTGGCTGAATTATATTCCGGGACCGCACCAGAAACTTAGGAAACACTTTAATGAACTCAGTGCCATTCTAAGAGAGATTGTGAATGAACATAAGAACACCAGGGACCCCACCTTTGCAAGAGATTTGATTGATGGATACTTGGATGAGCTGGAAAAGGTAAGAGAAGGTTTATGGACCAGTGTTGGCATTTGCACCATGCATGCCCAAAGGCCTATGTAGACTCACTCAGGCCTTGTTAGCCATCGCACATGCACAGTTTGCTTTGTCATCCTACTTCAGTAAGCTGAGCATTTCCACACCCCAGGCAGTGAAAGCCAGAGCTGCAGCAGGGAACTCACGGAACTTTTCCCTGTACCATTGTTGAGGAAGGGAAACATTCAGTGCAATCTTGTCAGAATATTTATTCTTAAAGTGTTTGTACATCTTTTCTGTCTCACATAAGGGACCACCCAGGCACCGAACAATACATGTGATAAATCTTTTAAAAAGACTCAGAGATGAAAAAATCAATACAGCCATAAAAAGCAATCATCCAGCAACAGAACCAGGAAGCACCAAGAAAAGAAATAGTTCGGTATATTTAACAAATTATATCCATCAAAACACAGGACAGGGTGTGCTCAGCCTTCTTCATCCTTCATGAGTATTCTTGCTCCTTCCCTGAATGTGGGCCAGTCTCAGCCCCAGGGATTCCATTACTGGACGTCATCAGCCCTGAGTGCCTTATTAAGTTCTGGGTCCTCACCTTCCTGGACTGTATGTCCCCCACCCCCATCTCCTGCTCTACCTGGCCCCAGTGGTGTAGCTAAGGTGGTGCAGGGGGTAGCAGTCGCACCAGGCAACAAGCTTTACGGGGGACAACAAGCTCAGCTTGACACTTGTGGCCAAAATTGTGAAAATCTTGATAGTATGAATAATACCATTATATTATATATCATTGGAAAGGTAATTTAACACAGAATGCAATGAAACAAACCACAATAGAATATCTGTTTTCTATCAAAAGTTATGGCCAATTAACCAGAAAACAAAAACACAACTGCCTTAAGGAACAAAAAGTAGCTTTCTCTAACTCGAAACTGACCTATGAGACTAATTGTTCTGAAATCCAATGAGATGTTATTATGATACAGCATGGAACCAATAAGGTGTTAATACGAGAGCTGACACGTTCATTAGCTATGCCACTGCCTGGCCCTGCCCTGTGGTTAAAGGAGGTATGCTCAGCCAGCAGGGCCTCTTAGAAAAATTTTATTAGGGGGTACAACTTTTATTTTGGGCCCCTTTCCAGAGAAGGAGGGGCAAAACAAGGCAGGGGGAGGGTGACAACAAGTGGAATAGTCTTTGGAGCCCAGGTCTACTGCCCTTGAGGCATTGACAGCTAGATACAGTAACATGGAAAACCAAACACACGCCTCTCTAAAATCTTTTCAATATAAAAAATCATTACCAAAAATGACTTTGTGCATATGAGATAGGAAAATGTAAGATCCCAGGAAATTTCTGGGTTCCCCACCGTGGGCTTCTGGGCCCCCTTTTTGATCCTGGGACTGGGTACAAATTACTCCCTTTACCCCCCACCCCCACCCCATGGTCCCTGT
The DNA here is from genome assembly GCF_035046505.1 of Tiliqua scincoides. NCBI lineage: Eukaryota > Metazoa > Chordata > Lepidosauria > Squamata > Scincidae > Tiliqua > Tiliqua scincoides. The sequence continues at coordinate 59,408,132 of NC_089827.1, forward strand.
CAGCCAGTGCAGATAGGTACCCGTCTGGCAGTGAGCAGTCACCAGAAGGAGGTCAAAGTCTTCTCTTCAAGGATGCACAACTGCATTGCCTCTGTCTCTGTGCCTCCCACCTGCCCACTTTCTGGTGGCATGGCACCTTCTTTGAGACATGGCACATACTCATGAGTATTTGCAAGAGGCTAACAGTCGTCCCTGGCATTGTGCCTGGGTGCTTGGGGAACGGTGGGCATGCTGGATGCGGTGATGTCACTAATGGGTGAGAGGGGTGCAGAACACACCAGGTGATGCACTTGGGGGGGATTATACCCAGGGCCTCAGAGGAATTTTATCAGGGGGTACAAAGTTTCTTTTGGGCCCCTTCCCAAAGAGGGAGGGGGTGAAACAGAGTGGGGGGTGGGCAGAATGGGGGCAAAACAGGCAGGGGGAAATTGGCAGCAGCCAGAATAGTATTTGGAGTCCAGATCTACCAGTCTTCCCCATGCAGAGCTCAGATCTCCCTGCCTTCCTGGCATTGACAGCTAGATACAGCACCCCGCATGGGCAGTGAGCCTGGTTGAGACTGGAAAATGGAAGATCCCAGGAAATTTCTGGACCCCTTCCTTTGGCTCCTGGGCCCCCTTTCTCACCCTGGGCCTGGGTACAAATTACCCCCTTTACCCCCCTCTCCTAGGCCCTGATTACGCCACTACTAACCCAAATTGTGAAATCTTGGTGTTTTCAAATAATACCATCATGTTATACGTATATCATTTGATGTGGAATTTCATGAAGAATGCAATGAAACAAACCTCCCTGAAATATTTGTATTCTGCCAAATGTTATGGACAAAAAAGAGAAACACAACTGCCTTATGTAATAAAAAATGAATTTTCTTAACTTAAACCGACGAATAAGACCAATTGTTTGGAAAGCCAATGAGGTTTTATTATGACACAGCAGGGAACCCATAGGGTGTTAGTGCGAGTCAGTTCTCATTTCTACGTATCAGAGCTAATACAAGAACTCTTATTTAGTTGTATGAGTGCCCACGTGGTTTTTGTTGGTTAGTGATTTGTTGGGTGAACCTGTACTGTTGTATATTAAAATAAATAAATGAATAAAGAAAGTTAATAGCGTTAAACCAACCCTAGTGATGACAATGTATTTAGCTTGTATGATGCTGTAATTTATTCTGTATGGTCTGGTATGGGAGGAGGTCCATCATGGGGTGATGCAGTGAGCCCCTGCACCGGTTGACATGAATTCATGCTTGGATGCCTTTGGATGGCACAGATTGATGCTCCCTCTTTTGGGCTTTGAAGCGGGAGCTAGAGTCCCCAAGGTGTTGAAGAGAGTTGAGAAATGGACAATTCTAAATAGAAATTAAATGGTTTCTCTGCCCAACATGAAGCAAATTGAATAAGATATCATGGAGGCTGGTGCTTTAAATGTGGTTGACATTTCCGAGGGTAGCTGACTTCTTTTATTATTGCAGTAGCCCCCCCTTCGGCAGCCTCAGTTTCCACGGTTTGTCCATGATTCCCAAATCCCCCCCATCATGCTCATGACTCACCTCTTCTTGTCTCCAAATGCTTTGTTTGCAAAGCAACGGTATCAGGAAGTGGACAGCAGAAGAAATTTTCTGGAAAAGGAAGCAGCAAGAACATTAGCTTCATAGCTGCTAGAGGGAAGCTAGAGGAGGCAACACCAGAATGCTAACAGGAAGGAAATAGACCTCAAAGGAAACAGACAGAACACTAGAACCTGCTTCTCACTGTTGCCTCCTTTAGCATTCCTCTAGTGGGTATGAGTCTAGCATTCTCACTGTCTGCTTTCTTTTCTGAAAAGCTTCCTCTGTTGTCCGCTTCCTGTTAGCAGGACTTGTCTCTTTGACGGAGGCCTTGCTGAGCAGCACTCCGGAATGTCTTCCGGCACCACGGTAATTATGGCTTCTCACTGCAGTTTTGGGTATTGTGGTAGCAGTAGGAATGTGTAGTTATGGGGCAGCTCCCGTACATATTTCCACCCAAAATCTTGGGACAGTGAAAGCCAAATAACCTTTTATGGTCTCTTGAGTAACTTGCAGGTTACGGATTAGAAGAGCACAGTGTTCCCATGCAAACAGAATGCAATCTGGTGTTTCTTCCATGTCAATGACCAAATTGTTTAACTTTGTCCAGGCCAAAGGGGATCCAGAGAGCAGTTTTAATGAACTGAACCTGATAAATGTTGTTTTCAACCTGTTTGGGGCTGGCACTGAAACCACTGCTTCCACAGTTCTTTGGGGACTGGTCCTTCACCCTGAGATTCAGATTAAGTGATCTGAGACAGAGAGCTCTCTCAAAGGGTTTGGCAGCTTTCCAAACCCTTTCACTGGAGCTTTCACTGGTCTTCTAAAGGTATGTGTCATCCCACAATCATGTGTCTGGCTTATGCCAAGTCAAAGATGGATTGGACTTCAGACTGTGAAAGACAGTGCAGTGTGAGGATTTAACACAAAATCCATGGCATCTTCAGTTAAGGGCTTTGGAGCAAAGATCTCTCCCAGGTGTGACAGCAGTGTCTCCTCTCATAGTATTAGGTCCAGGGATGGGCAAATCCATCAAGGCTTGACTTGAGTCAAGAGTCACTGCCCCCCATAATCTGACTCAAAAAAGCCTCATAACGGGGGCACTTTCCAAGTCTCCCAGTCACCCTTTCATGACTCTAAAGGACTCAAGTCAAGTTGCTCCCCCTTTAAAAAGCCCACTGTGAAAAAAATGGGGTTGCTGCTGAGGGGTGTGTTTGTGTTGGAGTTCCCTTTAACTCCAGAGGGGGGTAAAGGGGGTAATTTGTCTGGATATTGTGTTCTCCATGTATCAATCATCTGTAATTCTTCTGCCATTTCCAAAAAAGATCTGGGTGGGGTTCCTCCTCTTTTTAAAGGTCTTTTATTAAATTTTCTGTCCCATTTAATTTGAAAGACCGCATTAAAATCTCCAAATAGAAAAAGATCCCTATCTTCTCCAGCAATTAGTTTCTCATGTAGTCTTCTATAAAACTTATCTTGATGGGTGTTTGGTGCATAAATATTGACAATTAATGCTTTCCTTGTTTCAACTTGGATCTCTACAATAAAAATTCTCCCATCTTCCGATTGCCATTTCAATTTGGGTTCCAATTTGGGGTTAACATATGTAGCTACCCCTCTTTTCTTTTGGTGTGAGTCTGAGGCAAAAAGGAAATGGAAAAGGCTTCAGGAGTCAACCTCAAGGCAAAATCCGGAGCCGGAGTCCCTGAGGCAGTTCATGGCTGAACACAGTCACGTTCTGGCAACTCCTGCAACGCCGCTGGAACCAACCGTATTGGCCTCTGCCTTTCCATTGGACCATTTCAGCGACGTGGAGAGGGGGGATTTGCTGCATGGGTAACAGCCTATCCTCCATACCTACTTTACCCAGGCTTCGCGCACTGGAGAGGACACTCTGTTCCAGAACCACCATTCAGAGTGTGACACCATAGTCTTCCGAGACTGAAGGATGCCAGCAAGAAGAGGCAAAAAATAAAGTTCCCATTTTTCTATTTTTAAGAAATCTAGCATCATTTTTTCTAATATGTGTTTCTTGTATACAGATTACATCTGCTTTGGTTTGATATAATTGGTGAAATATTCTTCTACACTTCTGAGGAAAATTCAATCCATTAATATTTACAGAAAAAAATTTCACTTGTTGTGCAGCCATTTTCACTTAGAAATTTGTTTTGTCTTTCTTGTTAATCTACTTATTTTCTGTCTTGTACTGTCCTTCTTCCTCCTACTGCTCCTTGTACTTCTTCTTGTTCTTGTTCTTGGCTGTCATCTGTATCTTGCTCCTTTTTCTTTTTTCCCTTTCCTCCATTCTGTTCATTTTGAATTTGGTCTGAGGATTCTTCCTCTTCTTGAGAGGAAGTGCTCTCTTTCTCTGAGAATTCCCTGTTTTGTTCTCCCAGACTTTCTCCATATTTTGATAAAAATCGTTGAACTTTCATCATTGAATTTATATTAAATCTTTTCTCTTCATAAACAAACAGGAGACCTTCTGGAATTTGCCAACGATACTTCACATTATTTCTTCTTAATATTGCAGCAAAATTTCTATAGGATGCTCTCTTTTGGTGAACTTTCCAGGGTATTTCTCTCAAAATTCTCACTTGCTCTCCCTCGACTATTCTTTGTTTTTCTTCCAATCGTTTTAATATATTCTCTCTTGCAGCTCTTTCCGTAAATTTCATCACTATTTCTCTTGGCTTTTTATTTAGTCTTGCATACCTAGAATTGACCCTGTATACAATATCTATCATCTCTTTAACCTGATCCTCCTCCAATTCCAGCTCGATTGACAACCATTCTTCCATTCGACCTCTAATATCTTCTGGGGATTTTGTAAAGGGGGTAATTTGTACCAGGCCCAGTGTCAAAAGCCAGAGGAGAGGGCCCAGAAATTTCCTGGGATCTGACATTTTCCTATCTACTCAGACTTGTTGCCCGTATGGGATGCTGGGGACACTACCATGATTGGGGATGCTGGGGACACTACTGATGCCACATGGGTGGGTAGACCTGAGCTCCAAAGACTTATCTAGCTGTCTCTACCCTCCCCTCACCCTGCTTTGCCCCTCCCTGCCCTGTTCTGCTCACCCATCACCACCCTCCCCTGCTCTGTTTCACCCCCACCCTTTGCAAAGGGGCCACAGAGAAACTTTGTACCCTCTGATAAAATTCCTCTCAGAGGCCCTGAAGCTACCTATGGCATTTAGAGCACCATTAAGCCTGATGAGCATTCCTTTCATTTCATGAACCACAGATGAACTGGGCACTCAGATCACAGTGCAGGAATAGGTGGCTTTAACTATCTTCCCTACTACAGTTGATCTCAGGCTGCCAGTCTTGCTACTATTCATGGAAGAAACAAGCCCATCACAGTGAATGATGCCTGAAACTCCCCATCTACCTTGGCGTTCAGTGAATGGCCAGTGTTGTTGAGAAGCTTAGAACAAATACCCTATTGGAGACTTTTGGAAGGAAGGGGGGATTTTCAAGCATCAATACTTAATGGTAAATTAATATTTCCAGACAAAGTCCATGAAGAAATTGATGAAGTGATTGGCAGGGACAAATTACCCATGATGGAAGACCAGCTGAACCTGCCCTATACCACTGCCGTGATCCATGAAGTCCAGCGTTATTCTGATCTGGTGCCGTTATCAATTCCTTCTTTGAAGTCCTGAGATATTGAACTTGACCAGTTTGTCATCCCTAAGGTAGCATCCTTGAAAAAGATCTTTTTACAAAAGAAATCCTACTTGGGGAATCATGTCCTGGTGGATCGAATTTGAGACTCACAAGTGATCAGAGCCAATGCCAAAAGATTCACCTTAATACCAAGACAAGGTATCCTGAAAGCCTTGTGGCCAACCTGGACCCAATCACAATAGCCATGTTCTCCACATGATTCCCCCCCTCCGAATACCGGAGTCATTATCAAAGGACTTTCTGTAAGTCTTCTTGCTCTCTGACATGAAGCAGGGGTGACTAGAGAGTGGGCCTTTTCTGCCACCCCACCTAGTATGTGGAATGCCCTTCTTTGATGTCCTTTCAGAGCTTGGTGTCTTTTTTTGCCCAGGCAAATTCTAGCAGCCCATCTAAACTGGGCTTAATCTGGTCCTTTTTAATGGGTCTGCTGTTTTGATGACTCTGCACAAGGTTCACTGTTCTGCTGTATTGTTCACTGTATTGTTTTCCCCTTGATGTGTCTCTTGTGGGCCGCCCCTGAGAACTGAATAGCAGCATCAAACTCTATTCAGTCAATCCATCCAAAACATGGCTGCAAGAGATGAACCACGATGCCATTTTTGGTTGGCCCTCCTTATTCCCTTGTCTGCTCTTTTGAATGCTGAGTTTAAGGCAATTGGCATGTTAGTCAACTGAACACATTTCATCAAGCGGATAAGTGTATAGGACCCACTCCCTGTGGATTTGAAAGACATGCCTCTGTTCTGTTGCTGTCTTGAATAGGAGGTTAACACCACGTCTTCCCTCATTGTCAGCCGTTTTGTCAAATTTCCAGAAATAGGCGTCAACTACAGGTACAGAATGGCCCTCTATCTGCAAGTTTGGGTCCTGAAGATTTGACCCAATGTGGGGCAGGAGGGTCTCACAGTACCTCCCGAATGCAACAGAAGTGAAAATCTGGAAGTGTGTCTCAGAAAGCGCCAGCAGAAGGCCCCAGATGTGTGTCTCAGAAGACCACCTTCTAAGGTGTGGGGAGGCCGTATGCAGCCTCCGCACATCTTACAACACCTCTGGACATGACCAGAAGCCATTTCTGATGGCCCCAGCCTGTGGATTTGAATATCTGTGGGTTTTGGTATCCATGGGGGGGCCAGGAACAGATCCCCTGTGGATACTGAGGTCCAACTGTACTGGCTCTGTTCTCTCATCTCCAGATGAACAGCAGTTTGGCCCAATCCTAACCTTATCTTGCGCTATATAGCGCTTTGTCCTTAAAGGTGGTTTTGCACAATGTGCTCAAGGCTGAGGCTGGGCTGACTTGAGCACATGGCTGCACAGTCATGTGCCTAGCTTGGCACAAGCTGGAGAGGCTGAAATCGGTGTGAGCTGTCTGAAATAAGTGACTGTTGAAGGCTGCCGAAAAGCAATTGTGGGAGTTGGGTCCTAAGGGGGAGAAAGAGTTGGCTCCTCTGCTCTCCTTCCCAGTGGCATAGCTAGTGGGGAGCGGGAGGGCGGTCCGCCCCGGGTACCCCCCTTGGGGGGGTGACACCACAAATCTCCCAACATGGCGGAGGTTATGAGTAAGCCCATCATGCTATATACCTTTGGATGTGGAATTTCCAGCGGAATGCAGTGCAAGAAACCAGATTGAAATATCTCCTTTCCATCCAAAGTTATGGCCAAAAATCTGAAACAAAAACATGCATGGAACCCTAAGGAAAATGAAACTGAGCCATATAGCACGTTTACTTGCAAGTAGGTGAACTTGTCATAGTTCATCGGAAAGGGCAGGCTGAGAGAAATCTAATGACATCTGAATGGTTCTTATTTAATGAAAGCAGCCCCCAAAAAACACGCAAGAAGGAAGTCCCTCCTCCAATCAGACAAATGTATTGAGCCCTATGGAAAGCGAAAGTAAGCCACACGGTCGTGTTTACTCACAAGTAAGCAAATGTGCCTTGGCTCCTGGTCAAGTCAGGCAAAAGGGAATGCAAGGCTAGCTTGCATGGTCCCCATCTGATGAAAGTGGAGCTCAACAAATGTTCCAGAAGGCAGCCCCCCCCAAAGAATAAACTGCAGGCAGCAACCCGCCCCCCAAAAGAATAAACCAGAGGCTTGAGCTGGAAAGGTGGGCACTGGGGAGGGCTGAAAATATCACTGATTTATTTGTGGGGGGGGCGTTATTGCAGGCAGGCTACAAAGAAAATTCACTTGGTGAAACAGGGCTGGCTTCCCCTTATTTATCTGTTTTTCTTTAATTTAATTATTTATAATTATTTTATTTTGCTTGATGATGTCACTTCCAGCCATGACATCACTTCTGGTGATGGACACTTCTCCTGGACAAATTGTCATTCTAAAAAGTGGGTCCCAGCTAAAGTTTGAGAACCACTGCCTTAACTCAGGCCAATGAGACATCCGGGGGAGGGGTGACACCCTAGTGACCAAAATTCTGGAGATCGTGGCTTTTGGGAATAAAACCATCTTGTTATATACCATTTGATGCAGAATTTCATCCATTGCTTGTGGGGAAGTATTCACTGCATTTATTTTCTGGCCATTATTATTCATTTCATGTCATGACTATTACTATCTCTCCTTCTCACCTACCTCACAGGGTTGTTGTGAGGACAAAATAAGGGGAGGAACCATGTACATCACCCTGAGCTGCTAAGAGGAACGGTGGTATAAAAATGTGAATCAATTAATTAATCAATATAATTAGTAATTATTAATAATTATGTCATATGGGGTGACAAAAATTTATGGGCCCCGAGTGTCAAATGACCTAGCTACGCCTCTGCTCCTTTCTCTTGTTCTCATGCACAAATATTCTGCTTCTCTTAGGTCTCTGTGCTTGCGCTGGAAAACATCTGGCTAAAGTGGAGCTCTTCATCTTCTTCACCAGCCTCCTGCAGCGTTTCACCTTCGGCATCCCTGAGAACTCTCCCAGGCCCAAGGAAGAAAGGCAGCATGCCATGACAGTTACTCCTCTCCCTTTTGAGATTTGTGCCTTTCCTAGATAATGTTGTATTTCTGCTTTCTGATGCCCAGTGTGTGATGATCTAAAAGTTGCCAGCGTGGAAAAATTGGGAAGAAATTTGTATGAGGTTTACTGTTGCATTTCCGCACTGTGAGAATCGTGGGCTTCTTGAGTTAATTCTGCCTTTTGAAAAGAAGTGCTGCTTAGAACCAGAGTATATTCTGGGAAGTGATTTGGGAAGAAATTCCATGTGAGCATAGCTGGTTTACACAGCAGGAATTGGGAAACATTTGTTAAAGAGGTCACTCTTAAGACATGTGGTCATAAAGAAAAGGATGTAATTATTTATACAAGCTCTGTACTTGGATGCGGGAGAGAGCATGAGAGGTGTTTCATGCTTGCTCTGTAGCTGGAGAAGGGGTTCTGGGACAGAAAAGCAAGACAGGACAGACTGAGATAAGTAGTCTGCATACCCAAGAAAGCATTCCTGGAAAACCAAAAGGGGAACCTTTCACATCCCACATCTGGTTCACTCCCTGGCTATATTGCCCCACTTCAGGTGCAGGATGCTTGTGCAGTGTTGTGTAAAAGCACCTTTCTACTTCCAGCATTTTGGAGACGCAGTTTTGATTTGCAGGGAACTCCCAGTCTAAATGTCAATGAAAGCCAGGGTGGTGTAGTGGTTTGGGTGGTGGACTTAGACCTGGACGATCCAGGTTCAAATCCCCCCTTAGCCACGAAGCTTCCTGGGTGACCTTGGGCCAGTCACTTTCAGCCTCACCTACCTCACAGGGTTGTTGTGAGCACAAGAAGGAGGGGAGCAGTTGTGTACATCGCCCTGAGCTCTTTGGAAGAAGGGCAGTATAAAAATGTGAAAAATAAATAAATAAATAAAATACACTAAGTACACGTGGGGCCTCCGTATCTGTGGATTAGCTATCTGGGGATCTGACTCAATGCACACCCCCTGGACCCACATGGAGTCTGACTAGGCCCAACTGAAGCCTCTGGAGGTGACCAGATCTGTGCTCTTGTCATTTGGAACCTCTTCTGAGGCCCATGTAGGCTGCACATGGCATCCGTGGACTTCCGAAGGCGTTCTGATAGGCCTTAGAAGGTCACTTCCAGTTTTGCGTGAAAATTGGAAGTGAAGTCTTTGGGCCTTATAGGGCCTTTGGAGGGCCTGGGAGAGCCTCACCAGCCCTCCAAAGGCCTTGTAAGGCATTAAAACATCACTTCCACTTTTTGCACAAAACTGGAAATGACCTTGTAATTTCCTTGTAAGGCCTCTGGGAGGCCTTAGAAAGCCTTCTGGTGTCTGCAGAAGCTGCATGTATCCTCCCAGAAGCCCCAGAAGAGGCTCTGAATGCAACCAGAGCACATCTTTAGTCTGCTTTGTAAGCCTTACAGGGTGCCGAGCCACGGATTTTTATCTGTGGTTTTTTGGTATCGGCAGGGGGTCCGGGAACAGATTATTGTGCAAATACCAAGGCATCACCTGTAAAGTGCATTGGGGGTTCTTCTTCATGGAAAGATGGGGTGGGAGGTGTCCTCCCCACCTTGTCTCAGGCCACATGGGATTATTATTATTATTATTAACAACAGTATTTATATACCGCTTTTCAACAGAAGGTTCACAAAACGGTTTACAGAGAAAAATCAAATAAACAACTAATGGCTCAGTAGGGCATATATTTCTGATTCTCAAAACGTCTGTGGAGTGACTTGGTAGAACTGTGCCTCAGGGCTGTCTGATGTCCAATTTGAAGAAGAGCACTTTGCAAGAGGAAGGCAGGAAGGCAGGTCATTTTCCAGTTCACCTCATCTTTCCTTTTATTTCCCTGCCCTGTACCCTGCTCTAAACTGCTGCTTTAAACAGTAATTTTTTTGAATATGCTATAGAAATAAAATCGCGTCTCTGCTAAAGCAGAAGTGGAGCGCGATCGCTCCGCATTTACTTTCACTGCTGCGGGGAGCCCTGCTGTGCTCCCCGCAGCCTGGGGGGCTGCAGGAGGCTTGGGTAAGCATACCCAAGCCCCTGCAGCCCCCCTGGGTGGCGTGATCCTGGGGATCAGGCCAATGCTCCTCCCTGCCTCCAGGCTGCCCCTGCCCCTTAAGGGGGCAGAGGCCAGGGCTCACAGGCTGGGGCATTGCGACACCCCAGTTTGAAAAGCCCTGGACTAATGTCTCAAAGCAGGAGAGCAATTTCCCAATGTTAACTGGACCCTTTATACCATTCTGGGTCCTTTGTTTGAAAATCTGAGCTTCCCATTGGCTGAAGTTTGATATCATAGATGGGGCTAACTCTTAATAGGCTATAGATAACTTTAAAGACACCTTGTTTCAGGTTACAGTTCCCATAAAAGGTAAAATTAAACAATTAAACATATTGAATTACAAAGTTTTCAAGAATCAGCAGGGGTTGCTATAATATCATTTTATCCAGTTTTGACCCAGTGCTGACCCTTACTCACATTTATCATTCCAATTAGAAATTAATTGACAAGTCCTCTCACTAGCCTCATTAAAAGAGAACACAAAAACACTTAAACACAGGTGTGAAGACCTCATTTTTGGCAGAACTTCAGACCCATTTCTTGGCATACATCCCCTTCAGACTCATCCTAATTAGGATGGCCTTGCTTGAGCCACCTATCTTATCTCTTCTGTATTTCTTCTCCTGGTTTTAGTAAAACACTGTGGGGCCCTCTGCAAACCTCTGCGAATCAAAGACCTTAAAACTTCCTTTAACAGTTTCACTAAAATCAAACAATTTGACTTCTTCGTCTCAATTCTATATAACTATTGTGATCTTTTACTTTGGGTACATACTTTGGTTTGGTATCAAAGGTCACTTGGTCTCCATATGTATGTTTTTGCTCTTACAGCATGAAAGTATAGTTACAGAGTTTTTCTGGGGGACACCGGTGTGTTTAACTTCTGCCAAGGCTTACATCTCCAGCCATTGCCTGATGCTCTTATCTAAACTAAATTCTGAAGTGTATAACACAGCCTTTGAGGCCCCAAAGTTCCAGCCTCAGTCAGCTTATTGCCTTTCATAAAATCAAGCAGCTTTTACTGCTCTCTGTGCTTCAGACTTGCAAAATGATTCTTTCTAAACACCAAGCAGCCTTTTTTTTCACTATGCTTATGTGTTGCTCCAGTGGCCTTTACATGTGGGTTACAATCTGGGGTCACCCTGCCTCATTGGGAATGTTTTCTATTTTGCACTTGCAGTTTCCCTCACAGCCCAATCCTACCCACACTTTCCTGGGAGTAAGCCCCATTGACTCTAATGGGACTTACTTCTGATTAGACAGGCACAGGATTGGGCTCTCAGACTTGTAAAGCCAGGTGGGTCTCTGTATTGATGTGCTTGAAATAGAAGGACTTTAAACTGGGCACTGGGGAGGGCTGGAAATCTCACTGATTCTTTGGGGTTGGGTTTACTGCAGGCAGACTACAGAGAAAACTCACTTGGTGGAACAGGGCTGGCTCCCCCTTATTTAATTATTTCTTTCATTTTAATTTAACTATTTATAATTATTTTATTTTGCTTGATGATATCACTTTTGGCCATGACATCACTTCCAATGGGTACTAGACAGATTGTCATTCTAAAAAGTGGGTCCAGGTGCTAAAAGAACTGCTGCAATAAGGAGTTAGTAAGTTGACATGGGTGTGTGACCCTACAAGTTTTCAAAATCACTAAAATCAGAGTCTGGAGGAATAATACTATCATGTTATATATCAATCAATGTGTAATTTCATGCGGAATGCAATGAAACAAACCACATTGAAAGATCTGTGTTCTATCAAAAGGTAGAGCCAAAACACCAGTGGGGGCGGGGCGATGGTACATCACCACGCCCACCACCTGGGGTGTTGCCCCGCCCACTGCATGGGGTGACACGCAGGCCTCCCACACCGGGTGATGCGAATCCTAGTGACGCCACTGTCTGGGACTGCCCCCGTCCCCACAAGATGTTGTTCATTCCCTACTATTGCAGCTGCATCAGTGCTGGGAAATTGGATAGAACTGGGCCCTCAGTCAACACACTAGAGAACTTTACCTCAACCTCTTCCTCTTGGAGACTCAATACTTCGTTACTACGTGGATAAGATCTAATGTTTCCTACTCCAAATTCAAGAAAGGTAGGGTTATGATCAGCACAAAGAGCAGCCCCTACTGATGCCAAATACCCAGGGCTAAGTAGTCATACTTGAATATGAGAAGTTAGAATCATCGCTTTGCTTTGGATGGAGATGTTTTCAAATATCAAGTAGAGCCAACTCCTTTATTCCTTTGAAAAACAGACTGGAAGCAATGATCTTCTTTCCTGTACAAAATGAGCGCTATCCAGTTTATTATGAAATACGCCAGGGGCCTCCAAACTGTGGTCCATGGAGTGCCTGAGTAATGATCTCAGGCCCAGTGTGGTGGCAGCACTGCAGCCACCCATCTTCACAATCTTTGCAGAAACTTCAGCTGCACAACAACCCAGAAGGCTCTGTGCTGATTTCCTGGGGGAAGTAGCTACCTGGTGCCCGTTTCTGCAAAGATCAGGCATGAAGGTTGGACGCTGCGGCACGGAATGGTAAGGCTTCGCCCCTGTTGTGCCACACCCAAGATCCTTGTGCAGGTGCACCGGTTCTGGCCTGTGGGCTGCAGTTTGAAGGCCCCTGAAATACTCCATTGAAGTTGCCAGTCATAATAATTTCCCCTTCAAGGCTAAACTTTGTAACAAGGGACTTGAATAAAGAGTTACAAAACTGTTTGGAGTACAGTATTGTTTAAACAGACTAGCAGGGTACAGCTGGGGTCTTTGGCCCAGTGTGTGCCAGCAGGGAGGGTGACGGAGTGTCATGCCACACTGGATGGGGGCGGAAAGGCAGGGTGCCTATTTTCAGATTGACCCAGATGGGACTTTCAGACATTGTACTCATCTAGGTAATCACCCCAGAACGCCCCCCCCCCGCATTTGCTAACACCAGGCTGTAGACCATGTTTGCAAAATCAGCGCATAAGCAGAGGAACAAAGATTTTGGGCAGCCCAATCCTGAACTGCCTGGGGCGTTTGGCTGCAGCAGCGCAGAAAATGGCTGCCCCCGCATCCTGCACACCCAAGGCAGCCATTGGCGGCACCTCGGGAGAAGGGGACTTTCGTCCCCTTCCCCCAGGTAAGTGCAGTAGCCCCATAATGGGGCTACTCGATTCACCAACAACCCAATGGTGGGCAGTGAATCAAGAGCCTCTGTGTAAGGTGGCGAGCCTCCCGCCTCCCTCCCTCCCCCCCCGGCATTCCTCCCCTCTCCCCACGTCCCGCCTCCCCAGAATGGATATTCATGTTCCTGAATATTCACGTTCCTGAATATTCACGTCCGGGGTTTTTGCATCCTGGTTATTTATGTCCCTCTGCATCTGGGCAACAAACAAACTATAACTGGGAACCAAACTCCATCTTATATGCTAAGCCTCTTATCCCAGCCCTAGCCCTATCTTTGCATTTAAAAAATAAAAAAGTACATCGAACATAAATATGCACATATTGGATTTGCAGATATAAGTGAATTGGCGGACACAGGGGATACCTTTATCTAAAGGATATGGAAATCCTCTTAGCACTGCAGATGCAAGGAAGTTATTGAATGCTCTTCTGTTTTGCTAGTAAAGCTGATCTTAGTCACCATGCAGAACATCATGTTCATCACTGCAATATTTTTACACAACCAATTACTGGATGTACTTTTGTATCTTCTGTTTGATGCTATTTGGAAATCACCTTCCAAGCTTTCAGTCCAGAGTAAGTGTAGCAATCCTACACAGTCATCTTGGCCAAATTCAATATAAGCCGGGGGTGTCCAAACTTTTTGGCAGGAGGGCCACATCATCTCTCTGACACTGTGTCAGGGGCCAGGGAAAAAAAAGAATTAATTTACACTTCAAATTTAAATAAATTTATATAAATGAATATATTAGAGTTGGAATTTACATAAATGAATGAAGGTCTTGCCTATAAAAGGCCTTGCAGCAAGCTGTGGCCATCACACTGAGAGCAGTTGCACCAGGCCAGTGCGGGCTCCAGCAAGTCTCCAGAGGGCCAGAGGCTCATTGGAGACTGGGGGCTTCCTGAGGGCCGGATTGGGAGTCCTCGAGGGCCGCAAGTGGCCCCAGGGCTGGGGTTTGGGCACCCCTGCTATAAGCCAACATGTCGTTTTCATATGGTCTGCAGGACTCAGTGCATGCAGGATAAAATTGCATGCTCAGCTTGAAATGTAGAGGCCATTATGCCAAAATTTCACCCAACATTTTGCAGATGAAAATGTGCACACTACATACTTGTTCTTAGAGCAAAGACCACTACTAGACAGATTCCCTGTGCACATATAATGACTAAAGCAGGGATGGGAACTCGAGTCAAGTGACTCAATTCCGAGTTGCAAAAATGCACATTTTTAACTGATTTATGCAGACTCACACATGTTAAAGACTCAGAGAACACTCAAGTTTGGGCTCCTGACTCAGGAGACTTGAGTCATCCACAAAGAGCTTGGGATTGGGCCACCTCCGTCTTGCCCAAAAAACCTCTTGCGTCGATCTGGAAGGCAGGCTTTGTGTGCACAAGCAGCAGCACCAGTAGCAGCAGGGAACATTATGTTCAGGGACAGGGGTTGGGGGGTAGAGCAAAATTGTTAACTTTTTTTGTTTGGGCTTAAAACTTACAGCGTCTTGGGTTGCAGAACTTGCAACAAATTTTGCAAAATATTAATTTCAGCTGGCTGGGTAAGAACATAAGAACATAAGAAGAGCCCCACTGGATCAGGCCATAGACCCATCTAGTCCAGCGTCCTGTATCTCACAGCAGCCCACCAAAGAGAACTCTGAAACACACAAACACAGCCTGGCAGCAGCCCCATTTTTTCCACAGAGTCGCAGCAGTTTTTTAAAAGGGGAAAGACTCAAGACTCAGTGTAAAGGGCCAGAAAAAATAAAATTTAAAATTAAATACAGGTTGAGTATCCCTTATCCAGGCTGCTTGGGAAGGGAAGGTGGCTGGATTTTGGAATAATTGCATAAATATGATAGGAAATGCTTTTCCTTGCACTTTTCTCTGTTACCCATATAGGAATTTGCTTCCTCTGAAATTTTTCAACAGTGTCTGAACAAGTACACACCACAGAGCAAAAAACAGAATTTACAGCCTGCACCTGCACTGTACATGGGAATGAGCAGAAGACCTTCTAGTGTTCACACTATGGAAAGTTTTTTTTTTAAAGTCTTGGACAAAATGTCTGGATTTTGGAATAACCCAGATTTCAGATGACTGGGGAAAAGGTTATCTACCTGTAGAAACGGGATGAGCTGGAAAGGGATCACACCTGGATCTTCCTATGACAAGATGTCACAGCAGGCATGTATCACTCAGGGGTCACTAGAGGGCAGAAGCCATGGCCTGCAGACTTCTATGAGGCTAGAAGTGAGGAGTGAGAGCACCTGTGGGCCACCAGGCATGTTGAATAAGGAAGGATAGGGTGCTTCTTGCTTTTCCTGCAGCAGGGATAGTGGATAGCCAG
The DNA here is from genome assembly GCF_035046505.1 of Tiliqua scincoides. Taxonomy (NCBI): domain Eukaryota; kingdom Metazoa; phylum Chordata; class Lepidosauria; order Squamata; family Scincidae; genus Tiliqua; species Tiliqua scincoides. The sequence continues at coordinate 59,423,920 of NC_089827.1, forward strand.
AAAATCAGCAATGGTAAGTATTGGGGGCTTCAAGCACAACAGAGCAGTTGGAGACTTTCCCCCTGAGCAGCTGGCTGTGCTGCCTGCAGTGAGGCTTCTGCTACCAACCATCTGGGCTGAGGCTGTGTCACCTGGGCCTAGCCCAGGTGGCCAAAAGCTCCCCAGGAGCAGGGATCTCCTCTAGAGTAGAGGCCTCCTGGGGGTAAGACCCAAGTGCCATCAGGACTGGGGTCCCTGGCAGAACACCTGCCTGGGAGTAGAGGCAAGGACCAGCTGGGAACAACAAGCAGGCACGTGGTCAGAAGGGGTGGGGCTGGACCAACCAGGGTTTGGCCTCATAAGAAGCCTGGAGAGGGAAGAGAGGGAAACCTGAAGGGGAAAACACCCCTGCCTCAGGGGAAAGAGAGAGGCCTCCAGAGGGAGAGGACTGAGACTTGCCCTGGAGAGAGGAGGCTGGGGTGGAGATATCCCTGGACCCACCTGGACCCAGAGGGCAACCCCTGGAGAGATGGGGTTATCGGGACTGGGGCTTGCAGCCAACTATACCCTGTGGGGGCCAGCTGCCCGGGGAAGAAGCACAGAGGTATGGGGGGCCCCCCTAAGGCCAACTAGCCTGACCCCAGCCAGCTGGGTTGCAGCCCTAAAAAACCCTGGCCCCTAGCCCAGAGACACTGGGCAAAAAGTTCGGGCTGAGGCCGCCAAGGAATGGGAAGGGTCGGGTCCGGAGCCTACCAGACGACGATGGCATGTGTCAGCATAATGTACGGTGGGCTGTGACGTAACAGTCCACATGAATGTAAAACGGCTGATGCTATTAAGCCGCCTGTGTCAAGCACCTCTACCTGCCTCCTGTCCCTTAATCTGCCGCCGACCTCTGTTCATCGACCGGGTAAGCCCCTCGCGCTCGGTGGCAACCCCAGGGAAGGGGCTCTCCCGCTATGGACATTACAGGTTGGAAGGAGGCACACGGGCAGCCAAGCATCACAGAACTGTCAAGAGTGGCTACGCTCAGGTGAATAGCCTGGGGGTCGGAACAGATCCGCATTGGCTGAAGGAAGGGAGGGTAGTAGAGAGCTCTGAACTGGCACAGCGCTGGGAAAGAACCCAGAGCCAGCTAATGCATTAACAGCCAGTTTCCCCAAATGCAAGCAGAGACAAAAAAACAAGCAGACCTCTTCCAGTCTTATGGGCTTTGCAAAAAACAGAGATGGGGGATTGCCTTCAGACCACAACAGGTAGGTTATTCTGAAAACTGGGAGCTGTTGCAATTAAGACGCTTCTCCTGTGGAGATTCTGTCCTCACAAACTGAAGGAACATAATCTGTACAGGGTCTGATCTGCTGAATAAAAGCAATACGGGCAGCTGATCTAGGGCAGGGTAGTTCACAAGGCCATGTAGAGCTATTAAGATATGTAGCAATCCCTTGAATTGGATCAGGAGTCTGGCAGGCACAAGTGGTGTTGCCACAATACTGGCTGAATGCGCTTGACCTTTTCCAGTATCTGTCAGAAGATGAGCGACAGCATTGTGCACCAGTTGCAGCCTGCAGGTTGTCTTCAAGGGCAGCCCCATGTATTGCACATTGCAGTAGGCAGTACTACAGGTTACAAGACTTCACTGCAAGAATGTAGAGCCTGCTTCCCAGCCCAAAAGTGTCTGGCAGCTATTGGTTCCTGTTGGCAGCTGCTTATGTGACTGCACCCATCCATCTGCTTGGGGACACAACCCTGTGATTACTCAGAAGCCCCATGGCCAGCGGCCTTTGCTTTTTTTGGAACAATGCTTGTTGTAATCTATGGCCAATACCCCCGTGTGTAACCTGTGTAGTTCCAGCCCTGTCTAATCAGTTTTCCTCACCTGTATCTGTAATAAAGAAATAAACTTTGCACCAAAAAAAGAGAAAGGTGGGACACTTTTTTCTTCCCCACCCTGCCATAGAAATAGGCCTTATGACACAATTCTATGCATGCACATGGAAAATTAAGTCCCATCGTGTTCAATTGGCTTACTACCAGGAAAGTTTATATAAGTGTGTATGTGCACACAGTTATGTTTGAAGTGGAGATCTCTTAGCTTTTCTGAGTATGGGTGTGAAGAGCAGCTGCTTGGGACACGGCACCCATCCACCTGCTTTGGAGCACAGAACCCTGTGCTTGCTTAGAAGCCCAAAGAAGTGGCTGGCAGCACTTGCTTCCACATGAGCAGGTCACCCTCTATGCACACTAGCTAGCGCAGGATAAAAAACATAAATCCTGCTGAACAGGCCAGAGCAGGGCCTCAAAAGGACAAACCATCAGGGGGAGGCGGAGGATTGGATGGAAACCTGATGGGAACCATCAGGGGGAAGCAAACCATTGGGGGGAAGCATAAGAACATAAGAACAGCCCCGCTGGATCAGGCCATAGGCCCATCTAGTCCAGCTTCCTGTATCTCACAGCGGCCCACCAAATGCCCCAGGGAGCACACCAGATAACAAGAAGAACTGCAAGGCATTCTGGAAATTGTAGTTAAGAACATAAGAACAGTGCTACTGGATCAGGCCATAGGCCCATCTAGTCCAGCTTCCTGTATCTCACAGCGGCCCACCAAATGCCCCAGGGAGCACACCAGATAACAAGAGACATGTATCCTGGTGCCCTCCCTTGCATCTGGCATTCTGATATAACCCATTTCTAAAATCAGGAGGTTGCACATACACATCATGTCTTGTAACCCGTAACGGATTCTTCCTCCAGAAATTTGTCCAATCCCCTTTTCAAGGCACCTAGGCCAGATGCCATCACCACATGCTGTGGCAAGGAGTTCCACAGACCAACCACATGGAAATGTAAAGAAATATTTTCTTTTGTCTGTCCTAACTCCCCCAACACTCAATTTTAGTGGATGTCCCTTGGACATTCAATCCCTTCCCTGCATCTTCAATGCTAAGAGAATTGCATATCTTTGGTGTGATACTCCTTTGTTATTTTTTGGTGCCACAGTCACTCCTTCGGTTATGGGTGGCACAAGAATGAAACATAAGGCGTTTCAAAGTGTCACGGCAGACACATGTCGCTATCAGGTCACTGGAGGGCAAAAGACGTGGGCTGCGGGCTTCTGTGGGGCTAGAAGTGAGGAGGTTTGTGCAAGGGAGGGAGGGCACCAGGATGCAGGTCTCTTGTGTGGCTAGAAGTGAGGAGGTTTGAATAAAGGGTGTCCCTTGCTTTTCCTCCAGTGGGGGCAGCCAATAGCCAGATAATTGGCAATAAATATTGAGGGCTCCAAGCACAGTGGAGCAATTGGATGCTGCTCACTTGTGCAGCTGGCTGTGCTGCCTGCAGTGAGGTTCTGCTACTGACCATCCACGCTGAAGCTGGAAGGAGGCAGGGGTCACCCACTCAGGTGAGTAGCCTGAGGGCTTTGATCTGATCTGCACTGGCTGAAAGAAGGAAGGAAGGGATGCTGGTAGAGAGCCCTGCACTGATGCAGCCTTGCGACAGCACGCAAAGCCTGCAAATGCATTGACAACCAGTTTTCCCCAATGCAAGCAGGGACAAAACCCTGAACTGAACCTCTTCCAGCCACTACAAAAGCAGAGAAGGACGATTGACTGATTTCTGACCCCAACATGTACTTTATTCCATAGATCGGAACCTGCTGTAGTTAAGGCCCTTCTCCTGTGGAGATTCTAACCTCACACATTGAAGGTACATGGTCTGCACAGAGTCTGATATGCTGAATGAAGGCAATACAGGGCAGCTGATCTAGGGCAGGGGGTTAACAAAGTATTTGTCTCCTGTGAATGGGTTGCTGCAGCCTGCTATCCCGATTCGATCCTCTCCTAGTTTGCCTCTTAGCTGTCCTGATGGGAAAATGGTGTCCTTCTCCTCCTCCCCCCCAATTCCAACCAGATCAAGATAATGGTATGACACTATTTCTGTCCCCACCCTGGCAGAGAAATAGAAATCAATTCTATGCATGTGCATGGAAAAGCAAGACCCATTGTATTCAGTGGTCCAGGAGGCACTGCTGAGCCAGTAAAATTGGGATTATTTCATCTTATTAGTAAAAATAGTTTTATTTTGTTTTTGATGTCAATTTTCAGCCATGGGGCTTTCTCCCAGGATAGGTGTGTAGGTACCTTCTGAAGCCAGGGGGAGACAGCAGGGAGGGGGGAGCCCTCTTCAGGTCACCCAACAGAGGAGCAAACTATGAGCAAAGTTAGCCCTGGGGATGCTGGCATTGCGTTCAGTGAGCCTACTCCCAGGAAAGTTCATGCAGGATGGCAGCCCAGGCAGAGAGAGGCCAGGGCAGGCATCCTCTTTCCCCAGGCAGGCAGAGGTGCCCCTCCTACTGACGCATTCAATTATGCAATCCTGTGCATGCCTATTCAGAAGTCCCATTGTGTCCAATGGTGTTTACTCTAAGGCAGTGTTTCTCCATGTTTGTTCCCCACTATACCACTTTGCTTGGTCCACCTATTGGAAGTACCACCAAACGACGTAACTGGTGATGGTGTCATAGCCAGTTACATCAGTACTGGGAGGCCAGATGCAATGTGACAAACACCAGTAAGAGGCTCAGGGCAGATGAGAGGGCTTTTTTGAGTGCTTTTAAAGTACACTCAGGAGCTGTGCGTGCTGAGCCAAGCCGCCTATTGCTGCTTGTCACATTGCATTGCTGGTCCTGCTGCCAGGGGGCAGGGGTCTGGGGGTTCCGTGTGTACCATCAGATACCACCTCAAGTATCATCAGTGGTACGAATACCGCTGGTTGAGAAACACTGCCCTAGGGATAGCATGTTTAGGTGCTGTTCAGTGTGAAGGGGGTTGCTGCTATCCCCATCCAATTCTCTTCTAGCTTGCCTCATAGCTGTCCCAAAGGGGAAAACGGAGGCCTTCTCTTCCCCCTGAGATTCCCACCACATTCAGAAAACAAGAGAAATTTGGGACACTTTTTTCTTCCCGACCCTGGCAGAGAAATAGGCCTTTTGACACACCTATAAGTATACACATAGAAAAGTACCGTAGATACTCATATAGTACCTAAAATTTTTGCCAAGTAATCAAGCTCCAATTATCACTTTGCCTTATCTCCAGGTCAATCAGAGGGCAGAGCCTTTCAAATCTGAAAAGTTCTATCTCAAGCAGCAGGCATGCACTGCAGAGATCATTTGTTTCTACAGCAACTTCAGGGAGAAATTCCAGCCAAAGTTAATCTTTTATTCTCCTTCCGTCTGCTACAGTCTGGTTCTGCTTTGCAAATGCTTGCAAAGCAGGTCTGTTTTTTTCAACACCAGGATGGGATCCTCCTTTTCATTTGAAGCAAAGTCCCAGGCTACAGTTCAGTGCACCATTATTTAAGAATAACACCCATGGAAAGCAGTGGGTCTACTTCTGAGTAAAAAGGGTTGCAAATATATGCGGCTGCATCTCTCTGCTGTGAATTGAATTGCACACTCAGTTATGTGTTATGGGTTGTATGTTGTATATGAAGCTGCTGGCTTAACACACCAGACACCTTAAAGGTGGATTTGATTCATGGATCTCCTGCAGTGGTTCCCAACCTTTTCCACTTGCATATCCCCTGGCAGCCCATTTCCATAAACCGTACCCTTCATATTAGCAAAATGTTTGTCATAATACAAGCCCTCGTCTCCTCTCTATGTGTCAGGGTCGGCTGCTTCCCTCCCACCCCGACTTACTTGGAGACGCAGGGGGAGGGCCCCAGACTGGCAGCAAAAGTCTCAGGAGGAGGAGGAGAGGCTGCCTGGACCCTGGCCATGCCCGCCCAGCTGCCTGTTCCACCAAACACAAGGGAAAGAAGGGAGGCAGGGACCAGAGCCCCAGGCCCCTCTAAGGCTCTCACAAAGGAGGTGGGAGGAGGGTGAGGAGGGCAAGGTGTGGAGCAGTTCCTGCTGCCCCACTGATGGACACCACCCTCAAGAGACAGAGAGGAGGAGAAGGGTGCTGTAACCCCCTCCCTCTGGTCACCCAGCGGAGGCTCCAGAGGCAGTCCCTTCCACCCTTCATTAGGCCTCCTCTCCCTTGCTGGGAAGGCGTGGGAGGCAGGGAACAAAGCTCCACGGACTGCAACCGCCCCCCCCCCACGAAGCCACAGGACACGATGCAAACCCAGACTTCACGTACTCCATACTTTCTCTTTTTATCTGTTTGAAGAACAGAAGACTCTGCCTTTGCACTGTTTTGCACCAGAAGTGTGCTGAGAAATTCGGGGTGATTGATCACTTTCAGCTTTTTTACTGTGCTGGTTTTCAATCACTGGCTCATACATGAATTGATGACCAAAAACTAGCTATTGGTGGGGCTTTCACAGCCAACTAGCCACCTCCCTTCCTGTCTTGCAAAGCATTCTGGAGCACAACCTGACTTTTTTTTTTGCCATTATTCCATTCTTTTTTATTTTATTTTCCAAAAACAACTATAAACAAACACACATAACACACAACACAAAAAACATAACACACTTCACTACACACACAAAAAGAAAGGGTGCAGGAAATCATATATAATTATCATATATCACTAAAACTAATAAATCATTACATGTCTCCTAATCAATTTCCTCTTCTAAATTTATCTCTTCACATCATTTTTCATTCTTCATTCATGTATCATATCAAATATATTGTATATGTAATACAATCATCTAAAGGCCCTAGCATATATTTCTAAAATTTCATTTTCAACCAAGCATAAAAGGGTTTTTTCCATTTCTCAATTTGTGTCGGTTTTCGTTGTTGATCCAAAATTTTTGAACGTCTGTCCATTTCCGCCACATTCATTATTTTCTTTATTAATTCATTTTTCATTGGTATTTTAGAGTCCTTCCAATATCTAGCATATAAAATCCTCGCTACAGTTAAAATCATAATAACTAGGTACACATCGTTTTCTTTATTTATAATATCTAAACTAATATTGAACAAAAATAATTCAGGTTTCAACATATATAGTAAATCCAACAATCTCACGTATTAGATTTCTTACCATCCTCCAATAAATTTGCATTTTTTTTTACAATGTCCATCACATATGATAAAACGTTCCTTCCGCACATTTCTATTTCTATCAACTATTTGATATATTCTGTTTCAATTTTACCAATTTTTTTGGTGTCATGTACCATCTGTAAAACATTTTATATACATTTTCTTTAAAAGTTGTTGTTCTAGTAAGTTTTTTATTATGCTTTCAGGTCTGTTCCCATTGATCTATTGTGATGTTATGGCCTATATTTTGTGCCCATTTTATCATGCATTGTTTTACTGTTTCTTCTTGCATCTCAAAGTCCAATAATCCATCTTGTAATGCATATATTAATTTTGATCTCAATCTTTCTTTAACATAAATGGCAACACCTCTTTTTTTCATCTGAAGCCACAAAAACATCTCCTAATTTTTTATTCCCCAGCAATGCCCTATTCATTAGTCATTATTTTTCTTTTTACTAGTCTTCCTCTCTTTTTGTCTTTTTCTTGTTACTATTGGTGAGCGCCTCTTACTCACTCCTCTAGGCTCTTCCCTCTCTGATTCATCAGTTGTTTCTAAGTCATCTGATTTCTTTTCATCCGACTCAATTTCTAGTCTATATTCTTCTAATTCTTTTCTTTTCGATTTCTCTTCCTCCTTTTCTTCCTTTCTTATCTCGTCTTTCATCACTGTGCTCAAGAAGTTTTCTGCTTTCATTGTTGAATTTATATTATATCTCTGTGTCTGATATTGAAAAATCATACCTTCCAGAGAAAGCCATCTGTATGGTATTTGTTTTTCTATTAAAAATTTTGTCAGGTTTTCATATTCTTTTCTCTTCTTCCTCACTCTCCATGGAACATGTCTCAAAATGTTGGCTTTGTTATCATCCACTGTCCATTCCTTTTCCTGTAATTTATCTCTGTAAAAGGTTCTGATGAATTTCACATGGATTTCTCTTGGTAATTCGTGTTCTCAGATAAAAAGTGCTCACTCTTCTCACTGAGTCCACTTCTTTAGATATCTCCTCCATCTGTGTATCAATCCATTCTGATAATTGACAATCCGTCGTTTCTCTTCTGGTATAGTTTGTATCCTCACCACTACAGCTGCACTATCCATCTGAATTTCCATTAAAGTTGTCTCTGCGTCATGCTGATTTTCTTCTATCTCTGATATTTTAGCTTGATCTTTTCTTATCTTTTTCCCAATCTCTCAATCGTTTATTTTCTTCTGATCTAATTTCCACATCCATCAGTTGTCCACTAAGTTCATCTAATCCTTTAGTTAAAGCATCCACACTAGCTTGAGTTTGTACAGATTGGTTTGTTAGTTGCTGTACCATTGCCAACAGTTTTTCCATGTTGTCTTGCAGAGTCTGTTTCCAGTCTTTCCCTTTTGGTTCCTCTTATACTAATTTTCCAATTCCTGTCTCTGACGCTGGCGAAACTTGGACTTTCACTGTTTTACCCACCATCTTTGTTCTTCCTTCCTGTAAAGCTCAAATATCTGTTATCAAACAAATCACTTTCACTTTCTCTTTAAATTATCTATACATCAAATCACATCAACAATCAATCCTCTAGTCACTCATCAACAATAACAAAAAAGATTATAAAGTCAAGTAAAACCTTCTGCTTTCAATGTTCTTTAAGACCACTAGATGTCCTCAGCGTATTATATTCCTTGGTTCAATTATAAACACAAATCCAGTTCTTGCAATATCTTTTTAAATCCACTAGATGTCACTAGATGTCACTGGTGCACTGTTCTTGTTTTATTTCTATTTCTCTTATCTACTGTTTATACTTGTTGCCTTGGCAACGCCATTCCTCAGTCCACAGGAATGTCAACACATCCAGCAGCTCTTTCAGGCAATCCCAAACAATAGTATCAAACCAAGGCAATAAACGCTCCAATACACAAACTTTATCCAAGGACAGTTAATTTGTAATCCACCAAAATTCAAAGATGTAAAGTTGTAATTATATTTTCATATATCCATAACAAGCTTGGCAAATCTCCTCTATGATTTCTCCTCACACCAATAAACAGCTGGGAAGGGAGAAAACTCCCCCCCCTTCTCACGGCAAGAAAACAAATCAGGCAATCAAATTACTCAGTCCGTGCCAGGCATACATGATGGAATATCACTTACTTAAATCTTCCAAGTCTTTCCCTTCAGCTAGATTCAGCATGAATTCTTCACCATTGCAGCCAAGATGGTGGAATCTCCTGGGAAAGCCCCCTTGGCTGGCCTTATCTCCTCAGGGATCATGCCATCAAATGGAGGAATTTGTCTCTCCTGACAAACAATCCTCAGGTCTGCTCAGATCCGCAATTTTTGGGGAAAAACAGAGTGACTTTCAAGAGCTCAAGAAAGGCACATCTGCTCGGCTGCTGGCTGGCCCCTCACCTCTCTATTACATTCTTTTTCAAGTACCCCTAAAGGTCCTGTTGAGTGTCCCTGGGAGTACATGAATACCAGGTTGGGAACCACTGTTTTACTGGTATGTTGTTTATAGTGCACTTACTCTGATAGTGTTTACAAAAAGGTGGTGAAGACCAGAATTTAAAAAGAATAAAAATGTACCTTATGATCTTTTACTATGTTTTTAATAATTTAGAGACTACAGTTCTTAGGTAACAATTAGTGGTAGGTTATCAGGATCTGGCCTCGGTTAAAATCAGACAAAACTATAATCAGACACCCCCTAAGTTTAACCCCCAACTTATCCGAGGGTCATATAAAATTCCATGATTGTTGGCTGAAAACTTGTCCTCGACTTATATGTGGGATCGACTTATGGGTGGGTATCTGTGGTCCCACTGTATTCAATGGGAAGTGTGTATAAGTGTGTATGCACACAGTTAAGTTTGAAGTTGAGATCTTTTAGCTTTTCTGAGCATGGGTGTGAAGAGCATCTGCTTGGGAGACTGCTTCCATCAACCTGCTTCGGGGCAAAGCCTTGTGCTTGCTCAGAAGCCCCAAGGAGGGACTGGCAGCTCTTGCTTCTGTGTGAGCAGGTCAGTTCTCTGTGCAATAGTACAGGAAAGAAACATGAATCCTGCTGTAACAGGCAAGAGCAGGACATTTACTGCCCTCAGAAGGGCAAACCATCAGGGAAAGCTGGGGATGGGATTGGAGCCTGATGGGAAGCTCCTGATGAGAACCATCAGGGTAAAGCAAATCTTTGCGGGGGGGGGGAGCTCTTTCCCTTTTAACTGGCAAGTGCACACCTACTGATGTAACCCTGTATTTGATAGTAGATCATATTCCTACAGTGAAGTCCTACAGAGAAGAAAATAGAAGGAAGGAGAATTTGAAAGTGAAGTAGATGCTGGAGCAAGTCTGATGAGAAGAGACAAAGATGAATCTAATGGATGTGATGCCAACTTTCGTCTCACAGCTGTGGACCAGGATCTCACCTGGTTGGAATAACCTCCCAACACAGGTTCTTTCTCTCCTACTGCTTGCTCTGCTGGTTGATTACATGAAGCGCAGAAAGAGGTGTCTTCGCTGCCCTCCAGGACCTGCCCCTCTGCCTTTCATTGGGAACTTGCTGCTTCTAGCTGGCAACAATATGCATTGTTGCACCCAACAAGTAAGTACCAGCTGGACCTGTTTTGAATCACAGCATGTTCTAGTAACCATTGCCAAGACAATGCCTGGAGATATTCCTGTATCTGTAGGAGTTGCATAGAAAGCTAAGCTTCACGAGAGGCAGGTTGAAGTTGAGGTTCTCTTGTCTTGGAATGGCAATACATGCCACCTCCTGTGTCAGTGGATCCAGTATAGATGGTTTCACCGATTTGCAGATGGGGGGTGGGAGTGGAAGTGTGCCTCCCACATCCATTTACCTTCATTGTGCTGCCAGCCCACACACTAGAGGCAGACTAACTGAATTGTTCTGCTTCCTGTTATTGTTCAGTTTGTATCCTCTGTATAGCATTCTTCAGTTAGGCAAGAACATTGCATGTTAAGCAAGAAAAACCCAGGCTTCTATTGGTACTAAAGAAAAAAAAAAGAAATGGATATGGAGTCATAGAGGCTACTAATTATATAGAGTTTCCCCATATCCCCAGTGTCTGTATCCAGGAGGCGGGACAGAACCCCACTGTGGATACAGGGGGATGTCTGTACATTGCTGCAGGAAACATGAGCAAAACCATGGTTCCTAGCAACTTCTACAGACATAGGAACCTAGTGAACAAAGCCCAGATTGCATGTGGATGATCTGGTGACAGGTTGCTCACTTAAGACTTCCTTATTTAGGGGTTGGCAACAGGTTTGTGTGCAGCTCATTGATTTAGGCTGCAATCCTAGCCACACTTTTTGTAAGCCCCATTGAGCACAGTGGGACTCACTTCTAAATAGTCATCAGTGTTGGGAACTTGAGTCAGGTGATTCGGATTCGAGTCACAAAAATGCATGTTTTTCTGTGACACAGCGACTTGTGAGTCGCACACATGGAAGGCTCTGAAAAAGAGTCGAGTCAGGGCCTCCCTGACTTGGTACTCGTCCCCCCACATGCCGACTTGAGTATGCCTGTGTCTGGAGGTGCTTGCTTACTGTTTCCGACGGGAAAACCTCATAGGGCAAGCAATCCGACAGTGAGCAGCAGACAGTTCCAGCCAGGAGGCAGGAAAAGGTTAAGCTTCAGTTTCAATTTATTTGCTTAAAACCATAGGTCGTCGCAATACATTAAAAGAAAAACAACAACAAAATATATAACAATAACCAATAAAAACACTCATCCTTAAGATTTATGGAGTTTTGCACGGATCTTTTTTGCGGCTTTGGCAAACTTTGCTACTTGATAGGTGATAGTAACATCTGTACCCGCAAGCAAACTGCAGGTACTGAGGAAGCTGAGCAGGCAAGGGTCTATCATGCAATAGTCTAAGCATACCAGCAAGAAATTGATTCCTAGGATGTTCATAAAAGGGACAATTAAATAAATAATGAAAGATATCATCAATAACCCCTAGTCCACATAGACAAACTCTTTGATAAAAGGGGGTATTATTATATTTCCCCTCCAACCAGGCCAATGGCATACATAGAAAGCGAAGGGCCGTAAATGCTTTTTGTATTGGAGCAGCAGTTAAATTTATAAAATAATTTTCCAAACCAAAAGATGTTTTATAAACATGAAACCAAAATGCAGATGACATTTGGGAAATAATACATAAATCCATCCTCTTAGAATAAAGGCTAATTTTTTCTTTGAGCAACTTCTTGATTTCATTAGTAATAAGAGTAGGAAGGGACTCTACATTGAATCCATATTCATCCATTATAGGTCTAACCAAATTTGCCCAAGACTCTTGTGCAGGATTTTGAAGTTGTTCTAAAAAACATGTCTTTGGAAGGCGGGAATCATTCATGGAGTTCAATTTTAACCAGTACCTAATGAGTGCAATATGACAGCTAGCTTCAATTGAAATCAATCCCACCTCAGCTCTTAAATATACAATTGGCGTTGCATGGGGAACAGATAAAAGAGATCTTATAAAAGAATTCTGGGCCAATTCCAAATAGGGGACTTTGTATATCCCCAGACCTCAGCCCCATAGGTTATTTGAGGAATTATTTTTTTGGCAAACACCTCAACAGCTGGAGCAACTAAACTTCCCCTGTGAACTCTAGTAAATCGAAGTAAAGATTGAGTAGAATGAGTCGCTTTCAAATTAACTGCATTAAAATGGTACTTCCATGAGAGATGAGCACTAAAATGGAGACCAAGATAACTAAAAGCACCAAGCTGTTCTATAGGTTTTCCATCAAGGTTCCATCTATGAGTTTTTCTGTTCCTCCCAAAAACTACAACTTTAGTTTTGGCATAATTAATAGCCAAATATTGTCTTGTGCAAAACTTACTCAATTTGAGCAAAAGCCTCCGCATACCCACAAGAGTGGTAGAAATCATTACAATATCATCAGCATATAAAAGAATTGAGAGCTTAACATCCCAAATTGAAGGTGGAAAAAAACTGGGCCACTCAATTCCTGTACAATATCATTAATATAAAAGTTAAAAAGAAAGGGAGCCAACAGGCATCCCTGCTGAACTCCTCTGTCTACAGGAATTGCCTCAGAAAGCAACCCATTCGCCCCTAATCTGACTCTAAGACTGGTGTTTGAATGTAGTATCTGGATTAAAAACAACAGTCTTCTGTCAATATTAGTCACAGCCAATTTTTGCCCCAAATGGTCTCTATTAATAAGATCAAAAGCCGTGCTAAAATCCACAAAAGTGACATAAATCTTCTTTTTACCCAACTGGGAATATTTTTGAATCAAATGATGGAGTACAAAGCATTGGTCTATAGTGGATTTCCCCTTTTGAAACCCAGCCTGTTCTTCTGCAATTATTGAATTCTCAGCAGCCCAATGCTCTGGTTTACTCAATAAATATTTAGAATACAATTTAGAAATTATACTAAGAAGACTAATAGGCCTAAAATTCTTTGGGTCAGCCTTAGAGCCTTTTTTATGGATAGGGACAATAACACTAACTTGCCACCCCTGTGGTATTTTCCCAGACTGATTTGTATAAGTAAACAACTTAGCAAGAACTACGCTCCACCAATTAATGTTTGACTTAAACAATTCACCGGGAAGCATATCCTCCCCTGGCGCTTTGTTCATTGGCAGGGAAATAATCAGATTTTTTACTTCGTCCAAGGTGACTGGATCCCACTCAGGGAAGGATGAAAAAAGGTGATAATTTAAATCCAAAGACAAACGTGGGCTATTCCCATAGAAGGAGGAACTGAAGAGCGATGTAGAGTGGGTACGCCATTGTGCAGAAGTTATTTGATTATCTAGGGCTGCAGAATATCTCTTCATTCCCCTTGAAACTAATGTCCAGAACCTGGCCGAATCTCTTTCCAGAGCTGCCAAACCCAGCTCTAGCCAAGTTTTCCTTATATACTCTTCCTTTTTCATCCGTATCAAATTTTTATATTCTCTACGCAGTTGGACATAAGAAGAAAAATTTTCCCGTGAATCCTCTTGTCTCAATCTCCTTATTGCCCCAGCCAAGATACATTTTTGGGCAGCACATTGAGCATCAAACCATCCACCATAAAACTGAATTTCTATATGGACGGGCTTAGAAGTGACTACAAAATGTTTAATTTCTTGAACAATTTTTCCAAAAGCTTCCAAGGGATCTGAAGAAAAAAGAACCTGACCTCTTAAAGATAATAATCTAGGGGACAATAAAACAGAAGTTATTTTTTCTTGTAAATTTCCGGTCCAACGCAGCCTTCTCTCTCCCTGCGCTACTAAGTTTTCTTCAAATAGTTTCTTTTCCGAGACTTTACTAATAGGCAGGGAGAGAAATAACTGTATTGGCATATGATCACTTTCAGGTCTAATGTGCCGTATTTTTCGCTCCATAAGACACACCTGACCATAAGACGCACCTAGTTTTTAGAGGAGGAAAACAAGGAAAAAAAATATTCTGAACCAAATAGTGTAATAAAATATTTAATAAACTATAACAGAATAACATTTGAACCATGTAAAGTGAACAGCAGTCAACAGTGGCATTAAGAACCATTATCACTGTCATTAACAAATGGAGCGACTTAAAGGTTTGAGTACTCTAGTTTTCTGGAAACCCCAAGAACTCATCATCGCTAGAGTCAGAATTTATGAAGCTCACAAAAGCAGGTGCACACAAATAGGGGATCACATTATCTTTCTGCTACAATGATGTTCTGCCAAATTCCAATCCACTGGGCCTCCTGCCCACTTAAGGCTGATCAGTCCCCCTTGTGCAACTCACCAGTGCAGCTAGCAAAAGTGAGTCCAGTTCCAGTCCACAGATGCCAAGTAAATCAGTTCCATCAATCAGAGTTACCAAATCAGAGTCCAGAGCCAATAAGCCAAATTACGGTCCAAGGTCAGGTTCTAGGTAGGTCAGTCAAATCCATCAGGGTATCCAAGTCCAGTCACAATCCACAGTCAGATTCCAAATTCAATAAACCCAGTCAGTCTCCTCTCCAACCTGCACTCCTTCAAACCCACAAACCCTTTCTGCCTCTGGTACTCCTTATATCCCTGAGGGCCCTATTGCCTTCCAGTGGCTGCAGCTGTGCAGCACACTCTGCTGGATGCCCAGGCCTTACCCTTAAAGGGGCCACTGCTGACACCACATCTACCTCCTCACCAGACCTTCCTCGATTCCAATACAAGGGGGGGGGCGCAGATCTCCATACATACCAGTGCAAAAGCAGGGGAAAGGTGTGGGGGAGGGAAGATCTCTGTATAGACATCACAGCAAGACCAGTGCAAAACCCCTTGCACACAGAACCAACAGATGGAAGTTGGGGGGGGCGAAGATCTCAATACATACCAGTGCAAAAGCAGGGAAAAGGTGTGGAGGAGGGAAGATCTCTGTATAGACATCACAGCAAGACCAGTGCAAAACCCCTTAAACACAGAACCAACAGATGGAAGTGGGGGGGGGACACAGATCTCCATACATACCAGTGCAAAAACAGGGGAAAGGTAAGTCAGCCCCAGTAGAGTCAATGGGGCTCACTCCCAGGGATGCGTGGATGGGAGAAAAGTCTGCCAGCGGCTCCTCTCCCAGGGAGGAGCCCGTCAGGTGCTCACTCCCTGGGCTCCCTCCCTGGGCTCGCTCCCTGGGCTCACAAGCCTGCCAGGGGCTCACTCCTAGGGATGCGTGGACGGGAGAGAAGCCTGCGATTGACTCATTTCGCCTGGAGATCGACTGGTAGCTCTCGATCGACATAATGAGCACCCCTGCTCTAGGGGCTTGCTCAGCAAGACTGCCACCCCACCCACGCTTTCCTGGGAGTGAGCCCCAGTGACTCTGAGACTTACTTCTGAGTAGACACGCTTGCTCAGCAAGACTCAGCAAGACTGCCACCCCACCCACGCTTTCCTGGGAGTGAGCCCCAGTGACTCTGAGACTTACTTCTGAGTAGACACGAGGGCTTGTGCAGCAAGACTGCCACCCTACCCACGCTTTCCTGGGAGTGAGCCCCAGTGATGCTGAGACTTACTTCTGAGTAGACACTCGGGCTTGCTTGGCAAGACTGCCACCCCATCTACGCTTTCCTGAGAGTGAGCCCCAGTGATGCTGAGACTTACTTCTGAGTAGACCCTCGGGCTTGCTCAGCAAGACTGCCACCCCACCCACACTTTCCTGGGAAGCGGAGCCGCGCAGAGCGGGCAGGGGGCGGGGCCAGGGGCAGAGTTTTTTTTTTTTTTTTTTGCGCAGTATTCGCTCCATAAGACGCACACACTTTTCCCCCCACTTTTTTGGGGGGAAACAGTGCGTCTTATGGAGCGAAAAATACGGTACCTTAAAACTTTTGAAATGGGATAACATCGAGTGAGAAACTATCATATAATCTATCACACTTTTACCCCTTGGCCCAAAAAAAGTATACAAGCCCGAATCTGGATCTAAATCTGTTCCATTACAAATATAAAGTTGATATTTGTAAATAAGACTAAAAAGAAGGTGTCCAGCTCTATTTATCCCCGAATCCCTTGAAATCCTAGTGGGAAGATAAGTTAGATCTTCAGCTGAAAGGCCCAATTTTGCACCCATAACATAATTGTTTTCCCCTATTCTGGAGTTCAAGTCTCCTGCCAACAAAATTAAAGGATCACTATGCTGGTCAAACAAATTGGAGAGAACCAAATCTAATTCAGAAAATAATAAATTACCATCACACCTTAAGATCTCTGGAGGGCAATACATATTCAACAGGAAAAGATTAAAACCTACAGGCCAAGAAACCTGTAAAGTTAAAATGTTGGAACTAGTGCCCATATTCAACTCTACAAAAGTTGGATTTCCATCAACTGAAATTAAAGTAGCCAAGCCCCCCCTTGGTCATCCTCTTGATTCCGATTTTGCAGCAGGGTGGAAACATACTGCAAAACCAGGGAGAGAAGGGAAGGCAGATGAGGAAACCCAGGTTTCTTGGAGAAAAATAATTTCAAAGTGAGAGCAAAAGTCTTTAAAATCTTTTTCTGACAATTTAGAGCACCAACCAGCAATATTCCAAGAAATGACTCTAATGGAGGATCTATAAGAATATGGAGGGGAAGACAATCAATGCTGATCATTCCTTTCTGTAACCTCGCATATATGAGGAGCCAAACTTATTTCAGTAAGCTTAGAATCTTGCTTCTTACTATTTATCAATAGCTCCTTCCAGAGCATTCCCACTTTCTGCACGGTCTTTCGTTGTTCCTGATGAGGTAGATCTCTGAATGCCTCTAGTGCCTCCCTAGTCAGCTTGCCCTTATCCACATCTGGTTGAGGCAACAGGTCCATAAGCTGGAAGCTTGTATCACAGCTGCAAGAACCAGATTTTACAGGTGGCCTCATTGTTTGTAAGGAGTCATAGGACAGATCTTGGGAGGCTTTATCAAAGATTGAAGGCTCTTCGGAGCTGGGCAAAGACCTTAAAGAGTGTTCCTTAGTGTATTCTTTGTCTGCCCCCTCAGTTGCAGGCTGTGGCTTATATGGTGAGAGAAGCAAGTCTGGGGCAAGGAGAGCTGTTATATTATCAAAGTGAGGATCTGGTGCCAACAGCAGTCCTGGATGATTAGTTGTTTCTCTGTTTCTCCCACTTTGGATATTAAAGGGAGACTGGGGCTTCCCTGCAGCTCTCCAAAGCATATTTCCTTTGCCATAGGATCTTGGACCATATTAGCAGCTTCTATAACAGAGTTTGACAGCTTTTTGGAAGATGGACTCAGACCTATAGAGATAACTCCATCAGTTATCTCAGTCAGTTTTCTGACTCCATCAGTTCACTCACCTCACTTATCTCAGATACCAGATCTTTTCCTTCATGCCTGCGATTAGGTTGTCTGCTTTGTTCCAAGAGACTATCTAGTCTTATCTTCAGATCCACCAATTCATCATGCCCATGTGCTTGATATCTGGCCTTCTCAATAGCTTGTCTTGCAGATGAAATACCATGGAGATCTGGATTACGTGTTATTGGCATATCTGACTTCCCAGATATGAAGTTAACACCAGCACTTTTAGCTTTTTTCCTGATTAATGTTCTGGTGCCTAACTCTTTAAAGTCACGCTGAGGGAAGATATCAAATCTTCTGAGCCACTGTGCTGAGTGAAATATTCGCAGAGGCACGCTTGCTGAGCCGAAATCAAGAAAAAGTCTTTTGTACGTTAACTGGGAGGGTAAAAAATGAAAATGCTTTATGTCCAAAGGGAGAACCTGGTGGTTCAAAAGTTGGGAGAGGGACAAAAGTATTGTTTCTTTAGATTTCCAAAAGTGAGCATCTCTTCTGGGGAAGTGGATTAATATCTGATTATTTTGGAATATTTGCTGCACTTTCCTTTGTTCTTCATGTTGTGCTCTGCTACAGCCTGTTGACTCTGATATGGAGGAGGATGATTTAATGGTGTCCCCGGCAGCGTTGATTACCGGGGATTGGAACCTGGCAGCGTTCAAAGTTAGCTTAGCTGGATTCTGAATTAAGGCTTCTAATTGCCCTTCTGTTTTGTTTAGGTGACCTAATATCACTAGCAGTGTCTCTGCAGATATAAAGCAGATTTCTCCCAATTGTTGAAAAGTACAACCAAAGGCAAGCTGCCTTATCTGGATGCCATTAGACTTGTGCTTCTGTCTGGGGGAAGATTGTTTTCCAACTCTTCCAGTTTTCCCCCTCACTTCAGTTGGACACAAATTGATATTAGGAACCCCTATTACTGAGTCATCTATAGATTCCACAGGTTCAGTTGCCAGGGCAATGAGACTGTTGTTTATACTCACAGCACACTCGGATCCAGTGGGGGTGGAGGAGGGGAAGAAGCTTTCCATTCTCAGTTGTTTCTGTTTTCTCTTCTTCTTCAAATTTCCCCCTTCTGGGTGGTCGAGGCATTCTGTGCACGGGCTTTTCCTCAGTCTTTTCCTCCCTTTGCCAGGTGTTCGGGTCTTGTTGGTCATGTTTACTGTTCGATTAATCCTGACCTTGAGCAGGAGATACTGCCGCTGCTCAAGGGAGTCCTGCCTGGCCCTGCCCCAGAAAAGGTTAATGAATTGGGTGGGAGGAGGAGGCAGGAGTGAGCCCTTTCCTCCAACTCTGATAGGAAAGAAGGAACCAATGATAATTGGACAAACTATGGGCACTCAGATATTTTTATTGGCTGATGGAGAGCAGGAGGAGGAGCCCAAGGGGTTTCTTGTGAGAAGCCCAGGGAGGTGGGAGAACACTCTTTTGCCCAATTCTGCTTTCCAACCTTGTGGCTGCTTCTAGACTCTGTCATTACTTGGGGGAGGGATCCTCACTGAATGACCGGCTAAAGTGGGACTACCTCTGAGTAGGGCTGCCAAAGATCGGGTCGTCCTAGTAAGCCTCCCAGTTGCTGATTGTGACCCTCCTCCTCTCTCTCGCCACTTCTGTCCACACTCCCTCCCACCCCTCCTGCCCTGTTTTCAGATGAGCGGGGACAACAGGGGAGTGAGTAACACACACACGCACATTTCCCAGCAGCAGCCCTGTTTTTCCGCAGTTGGCTTTTTAAAGATGCGGGGACTCATCTCAAGTCCATTAAAGTCACTAAAGGGTGACTCAGTCTTGGAAAGTGCCCCCATTAGGATTCTTTTTTGAGTCGAGTTGTGGGGGGCAATGACTCTGTGACTCAACTTGAGTCAAGCCCCGCTGGGTTTCCCAACACTGGTAGTCATGTCTAGGAATGTGCTGCAAGACTACTACACATCAATTAGTCAGTGCTTGGTAGATATAAACCAGAGTGCACAGAAGCTGTAAAGGGGTACATCACACTTTGCCTGGCAACAGGTTTGCTGATGGTTCACTATGTGTCTTCTAGTGAACTCTGAAGGGAGGGGAAGAGTCTCTTACAAAATGAAATGCTCCAACGGTTCTTTGCATGAACAAAATAAATAGTTTGTGTTAAGTACCATATAGAGTCTTGCTAGAAAAACAGAACCTTCCAGCAACCCCATATGACACTGTTAATTGGACAGAAACATGAGTCTACAAATTAGGGGCCAGCCCTAGTGGAGCTGGTTTCTGGGCTGGAGTTTGTGCATACACTTCCTTGTATTCTAGGTCATTGATCATGGCTCTATTGTTACCCTTTTCGTCAATCCTTTTCCTTTCGCTGCTTGCCTTGCTCTTGGGTGCCATCAATGTGCCAATCCGTCATTATCACTTCATTGGGTAATTTGATGAATCTCCAACTTGACCGGGCATCCTTATTTCATCCCTGGACAAATCTTATGGCTATGTTTAGAGTACACTGATATTTGTTAAACAGTTGGAATTGTTACTTGGAGCCAAAATGGCTGTCCACTTCCAGACTTGCCCAACCCAGTGGTGTAGCTAAGGGGGTCAGGGGGTAGCAGCTGCATCGAGCTACAGGCTTGGGGGGGGCAACAACACGCAGGCAACAACAAAGCCTGCACACGACTTACATCAGGATGCTGTTCCCCTGCCAGCATACAGGAGACTACGGGGGGGGGGGGGCAACAGTCTCCCACCAACATCACCTGCACAAAGCTTCCCACCCACCCCCCTGAGCAGGCTGCCAGGCCAAGTGCGCCTGTCCCAGAAAGTGCAGGAAGGCGAGTGTAGCTGCTGCGGCTGGGCCCTCTCCCTCCTCACTGGGAGAGAACCGCCACTGCGCCAAAGCACCAAGCCCCACCAGCCAGCTGCTCATCCACCCACCCCCAGCTAGCTCGGCTGGGCCTCCCGCCATGCCACCTGGGGTGCCTCTGGGAAGCTCAGCTGACTCCTATTCCAGTTCTTAAAGACAAGCTTGTGATCATCTCCACCCCCTGAACCTCTCAACTGTATAAGGCTGCAATCCTATACACACTTTTGTGGGAGTAAACCTCATTTAACACATGGAACTTCCTTCTGAGTAGACGGAACTTCCTTCTGAGTAGGCACGAATAGGATTGTGCTATAAAAGGCTGTATGTGCTCAGCATTCCCTGAAAAGCCAGTTAATCTTATGCCTATTTCTTGGGAGTAAGTTCTATTGACCTCAGTAGTGCCTGCTTCCTAGTAAACTGCCAAAGGACCAGGTAAAAACACTTTCTTAAAACAAATGGATAATAATAATAATAATAATAATAATAATAATAATACAGGTAATTTATATGCCGCTGTCATCGGATTTCTCCCCAGATTTTAATCCAAGGTGGTTTACATAGGCAGGCTTTTCTAAATGCCTAGTAGGGATTTTTACCATGGAATTGTTCTAACCTTTTGTAGAACTCCTCGTTCCAGCTAGATTCCTTCCCGGTGTGGCCTCCCTGTGGTTACTTCGCCTCCCACTCTCAACTTGACAGCAACTCCTCAAAAACAAGAAAGTAATGACACCTGAACATAAGAACCCTGTTGTAACAGGCCAAACTTAGGCTGCAATTCTATTCACACTTACCTGGGAATAAACCCAGGTTTATTCCTATATAAAGGGGCTTACAACCCAATCCTATGCTTCCTGGCACCCACTGGAGCAGCGGCGCCAAAGAGGCTATCACTGTATCCAGTTAGCTCTGGGAAGCTGCCAGGAGTCTCCTTGGAGTCTCCTTGGGGGCACCCACTGGCACCCACTGGAGCAGCAGCGCCAAAGAGGCTATCACTGTATCCAGTTAGCTCTGGGAAGCTGCCAGGAGTCTCCTTGGGGGAAGGGGACCTTTTTCCCTTTCCCCAAGGAAAGCCCCAAGCCCCGCAATGGGGCTTCTCAAGCATGCACTAACTATTATTCCAGCACAGACTTGAGAGACTCCGTGTTGGGCTTTTCAGCCTGACACAGTGTTCAGGATACTGCTCTGCCAGTCCCACCCCCTTCCGCCCCGGTTCCTCCCCACCCACACTCTCATTCTGTCCCCCCCCCCAGGCTTCCTTGCTGCCCTGCAGTTTCACTTACCCCCGCAGTGGTGCTCCTGCCTCCTGTCCATGCTGGGCCCTGCGTCTGGATAGTGTTGAACCAGCGCCAGCGCTCCCTGCTCTCCAGGTACCATACAAGTGCTTCATGGCATGTTTATGGCACCCAGCGCTGGCACTAGGGCTTAGCGCCAGTGCTTGGTAAGTATAGGATTGGGTCCTTAATTCTGAGAAGATATGCATAGAATTGGGCTCTCAGGGAATCTTAATTATTATTAGCTGATGATGAATTTCTGTTATGTAAAGCTATACCATTGTCACATTATTATCCTTATAAATTATTTTTTAAAAAGACCCGAGGTATCAGTGTTGATGGTGATTGTTTTAATCTAAAAATGGGATTCATAGAGAAAAAACATAAAGCCTTTCGACTTCTTAACTCTTTTGAAAGAGGGTGTCAAGCTTGCACTATGTCTTGACATTTTGAATTTCCCAGAACAGAGTAGACTACTATACCATTTGAGTGGTCTCTTTGTGGTTGAATGTCTCTTCTAGCAACAAAACCTAGTTTTCTTTATTTTTATTACTATTTATGTTTTCCTTTTATAGTTGGAAAAAAGATTTGGAGAAGCCTTCTCAATGCAGATTGGATGGAGGAATTTCGTCTTCCTGAGTGGGTTCAAGATGATGAAGAAGTCGCTGCTAGAGAACGCAGAGCACTTTGCTGACCGACCACCAGCTCCACTTTTCAAGCTAGCAGGCCGTACAAGAAATTCTGGAGGCAAGTGTTGCTCATCTGCTGATGGGATAAGCAATGTCTGTTTTAGCAAAAGTGTATGGACATAACAGTACAGAGAAAAATTAGTCTTAAAGTGAATTGCGATTGGATGTCATCTGGTCTCTCCTTTAATTCCATTCATAGCAAAGAGGTTACACTGTGGACAAAATGGACAGTGATAATTTTTAATGGATTTTACAGTTAACCCAGGGGGAAAAAATGCTCCATGGTAAATAGAGTACCTTTCCTTCACAGAAAGAACATAAGAACAACCCCGCTGGATCAGGCCATAGGCCCATCTAGTCCAGCTTCCTGTGTCTCACAGTGGCCCACCAAATACCCCAGGGAGCCCACCAGATGTCAAGAGAACTGCATCCTCGTGCCCTCCCTTGCATTGGACATAGCCCATTTCTGAAATCAGGAGGTTGCACATACACATCATGTCTTGTAACCCGTAATGGATTTTTCCTCCAGAAATTTGTCCAATCCCCTTTTAAAGGAATCTAGGCCAGATGCCATCACCACATGCTGTGGCAAGGAGTTCCACAGACCTACCACACGCTGAGCAAAGAAATATTTTCTTTTGTCTGTCCTAACTCTCCCAACACTCAATTTTAGTGGATGTTGCCTGGTTCTGGTGTTATGTGAGAGTGTAAAGAGCATCTCTCTATCCACTCTATCCTTCCCATGCATAATTTTGTATGTCTCTGTATTGGAATCATGGAAGATCTGGCGAAGAGGTAGAATGTGGTGTCTACAGTGGCCCCTTTAAGAGTCAAGGCCTGGGTTTCCAGTAAAGGGTGTGCTACACAGCTGCAGCCACTAGAGGTAATGAGGTACCAAAGGATATAAGGAGCACCTGAGGCAGGAAGGGCTTGTGGGTTGTAGGAGGAATGAATGTTTGAACGACACGACACAACGCTGGCTGGCTGACCTGGAATCTGACCTTGGACTGTGACCCGGCATATTGACTTTGGACTCTGATTTGGCAACCTTCATATATTGAACTGGGACCTGACTCTTACGTGTGCTGGCTGCTCTGGTGAGTTAAACAAGGGAAACTAACCAGTCTTAAGTGGGCACGATACCCAGTGGGGAGGAGTTGTGGCAAGATAGTCTCAATCATGTCCCCCCCAGGCACCTCTTTTCTAGGCTGTAGAGGCCCAATCGCCATAGCCTTTCCTCATAAGGAAGGTGCCCCAACCTAGTAATCATCTTAGTTGCTCTCTCTCGCAACTTTTCCATTTCCACTAGGTCCTTTTTGAGATGTGGCGACCAGAACTGGACGCAATACTCCAGGTGTGGCCTTACCATTGATTTGTACAACGGCATTATAATATTAGCTGTTCTGTTCTCAATACCTTTTCTAATGATCCCAAGCATAGAATTAGTCTTCTTCACTGCTGCCGCACATTGGTTCGACACTTTCATCAAGCTGTCCACCACCACCCCAAGATCTCTCTCCTGATCTCTAACAGACAGCTCAGAACCCATTAGCCTATATGTGAAGTTTTGATTTTTTGCCCCAATGTGCATGACTTTACACTTACTTACATTGAAAAACATCTGCCATTTTGCTGCCCATTCTGCCAGTTTGGAGAGATCCTTCTGGAGCTTCTCACAATCATTTCTGGTCTTCACTACCTGGAAAAGCTTGGTGTCGTCTGCAAACTTAGCCACCTCGCTGCTCAACCCTGTCTCTAGGTCATTTATGAAGAGGTTGAAAAGCACCGGTCCCAGGACAGATCCTTGGGGCACACCGCTTTTCACCTCTCTCCATTGTGAAAATTGTCCATTAACACCCACTCTCTGTCTCCTGGTCTTCAACCAGTTCCCAATCCATGAGAGGACCTGCCCTCTAATTCCCTGACTGTGCAGTTTTCTCAGCAGCCTTTGGTGAGGGACCGTGTCGAACGCCTTCTGAAAGTCCAGATATATAATGTCCATGGGTTCTCCCACATCCACATGCCTGTTGAACTTTTCAAAGAATTCTAAAAGGATTGTGAGGCAAGATGTACCCTTACAGAAGCCATGCTGATTCTCCCTCAGCAAGGCTTGTTCGTCTATGTGTTTTGAGATTCACTCTTTGATGAGGCATTCCACCATCTTACCTGGTATAGATGTTAGGCTGACTGGCTTATAGTTTCCTGGGTCCCCCCTCCTTCCTTTTTTAAAAATTGGTGTGACATTTCCTATCCTCCAATCCTCTGGCACCGTGGCCATTTTGAGGGACAAGCTGCATATTTTAGTCAAGAGCTCAGCAACTTCATTTGTCAATGCCTTATTAACTCTTGGGTGGATGCCATCAGGGCCTAATGACTTATTGATCTTTAATTTATCAATGAGGTATGAAACGTCTTCTCTTTTAACCTCTATCTGACTTAATTCCTTGGTCAGGAGGGGCTGTTTGGGCAGCGGTATCTGCCTGAGCTCCTCTGCCATGAAGACAGATGCAAAGAACTCATTTAATTTCTCTGCCATCTCTTCCTTTTATCTCCCCTTTCCCCCCCTCACTATCGAGAGGGCCAACTGCTTCTCTGGCGGGTTTCCTGCTTCTAACATATTTGAAGAAGCTTTTATTATTCCCCCTAATGTTACTGGCCATGTGTTCCTCATAGCAGCTGACAAAAGCAGCTGACGAAGGGAGACCTAGAAAAAAGTGGGGTGATGTTACTATCCCATAGTCCTACACTATTTTAAAGTGACCAACAAGGGACACCTACATGTTCTCGATACCAGTAGTTCTCAAACGTTTTAGCACTGGGACCCACATTTAGAAGGACAATCTGTCAAGATCCATTGTAAAGAACAAGCCAGACTAGGCCCAAGTTATTTTGTAAGCTGCATCCCTTTGCTAGAAGGTAGTAATGTTGGGTATGAGCTAGTAGGAAATCATTTTGACCTGTGAGAACAAACAGTGCTTTGCTCTTATCAGGGTTCCTTTTTGGTTAAGGGAATGCAGAGGGAGTAATACTGGAGTTATGGTACCAGGGACATTACACGGTTAGAAACTTATTGCAGCTGTGTAGGTACCATTTAATGAACCAAAAGTGATCTGTAGTGACCCTGAGGATTACATCATGGGCAGCCCAATCCTGAGCTCCCATGGCGCACAGCTTCAGTGGCACCGAAAACGGCTGCTGCTGCATCCTGCACCCCACGGGCTACCACAGGTGGCACCTCGGGAGAAGGGGAATTTCGTTCCCTTCTCCCAGGTAAGGGAAGTAGCCCTGCAATGAGTCTACTCAATTCACCGCCGAACAAAAGGTAAAGGCGTTTGTGTAGGGCACCGAGCTCCACATGAACTGACAGGATTGCCTCCCTCCCTCCCCCCAGCACACCTCCTGCCAGCCCTCTTTCCGCCTCCCTCCTTCCCCCCTGGCATGCCGCCCGCCCACCCTCTCCCTGCCTCCCACCTCCCCATCACACCTCCTCCCCACCCTCTCTCCGCCCTCTGCCCACCTCCCTCCTCCCTGGAACGCCTCCTCCCACGCCCCGCTTTCCTTACCGTGGCTCGGAGGTCCTTGCAACTGACGAGCGGCAGAGGCTGGGCGTCTGCCAGGCGCTAACCCAGCGCCAGCCAGCAGTGCATGTCAGCGGTAAGCTGGCACTTTGAGCCCAGGATTGGGCTCTTAATCAGGAGACATAGGGCTGGTCTCTTGATTGGATCATTGGTGCTTCAAAGTTATAAACCAGAATTTAGGAGGTGGGTCTAAGCTTGGCGTTTGGGAGGTCATCTTTCCTGCCTCGTTGCCTCATTGTAGATGGGGAATCTGCAAATTTTGGAGAACAGGTGAAGGCCGTACTCTGTTAAGTCTTTTCAACTTATGCCTGTAAGTGATAGGTTTAGTATAATTTAGGAGTTTTTAGATTTATTGTTTTCATTGTGTCTGTGTTAAGTCTCTGAGGGGGTTTTCCCTCTTAATGTCTATTGCTTTCTTTTAAGTGAGATGTAAACTTAATTTCAGTACATTCAATAAAATCAATTAAGCTAATTAGCTGGTTTATTTTGAGTACAGAAGGGAACCTGGGCCAGGTAAAACCAACTTGACCTTTAGTTGGCTACCTTGGTCAATAGCTAAAGTTGAGTACCTGGTAATTAAGGGGGCTGTTAGCAACTTGTAAAAGCTATTGTTGTTTAACAGGCTGTTTATGCCTGGCCAGTGCTTTTTCAAGGAAGGTTGTTAAAGGCTAATTTGCCATGTTAGGACATGTGCTAAAGTAGCTGGAGCTACAAAACTCCTGTTTACTCAAATTTTTTACTCACCTTTTTCGGAGACTAAGTAGCTGAAGTAAATTGCAAAACTTGGCTGAGTGCTGCAGTTGCTTTAAGAAACAAGCATCTCAGTGGCAGAGTGAAAGTTTAGTTGTGCCATGGTAGTGTGTTTGGAAAACATTGTTTTTTATAGCCCTCTTTTACACCCATGGGAAGTGATGTCATTTAGCTGGAAGTTATGTCAGGGCCAGAAGGGACAGCATCAATTTAGGCTTCAAACCTAAGCTGCCATCAGCCAAATTACACAGCACACTCAAGCTGTAATTTTGCAGAGCTCAGAATTCAAACATTCCAGCTTGATGTCAAAGCAGACTTGGATCCTTCTCCAACCACACCACCCTCCATCCTTTCCAGTGTCCCATCTTCCCAACCATTCAGGGCAGAACACCATTCCGCTCTCCCACCAGGAGCCCACCCGGCCCAGCAGCTCTGTCTTTTCAATGGCAGCTGAGCTAGGTGCTATGCAATCCACCTGCAACTGGCTCATGTCCCGCCGAGTGGGTCCGGACCCACAGTTTGAGACCCATGCTGCTCTATACCTTTGATCCTTCCCACAAAAAGGAAACAAGAGGAAGAGGAAAACAAGATGGGAGAGAGGGAAAGGGAGGCAGCACACAGGCATGTACGCAGCAGGGTAACATTGGCAACCAAGCTTTTAATCAGACACTCACTCTCATTGCCTGTAGCAAGACAGATACCCCTTCCGGGGACCAGACGGGGACATTTTAAATAGCAGATGGGTCCCATGACAAAATGTGGCAATATTCACATGTTCTTTTAAGCCCCACTGGGCTTGGAGTAAGTCTGCCCTGGATTTTGGGCTGGCCCAAACCTCCTGGCTCCTGAGGCAGCATGCCAAATACAGGAAGGGCCGATGAGAGGGGAGAGCAGGAGTTATATCTTCCTGGTTCCTGGATCAAAAAGGGGGACCAGAAGCTAAAGGATGAGGCCCAGAAATTTCTGGGGATCTTACATTTCCTATCTCACCCGGACCTGCTGCCTGCATTGGATGCTGGAGATGCTACTGGGGGTGTGTGGTGGTGGCTTCTCCTGCAAGCCATATGCGCCAGGCCGAGCAATGCATACATGGCACTCCCGAACACAGTGTCAAATCTAAGAGGAAAGTGGCCTGCTACAATAGCTCTTTGGCTTGTGGATCCGCTTACCGTGAAGGAGTGTATAGGAGCTCAGGGGCACAACTGCTGCAGAAGTAAGTTTTGGTGCACACTGGACCCTTCCCATTCTAGTGTGAGCCTAAATACGATGATGCTAATTTTCTGAAATGATTTTCCATGTTTAAAAGATTTTGGAGAGGTTTGGGAGTGTGTTTGGTTTTCTGTATTACTGTATCTAGCTGCCAACACCTCATGGGCAGGTAGAACTGGGCTCCTCATTGGAGAAACAAGGTAGACCTGGGCTCCAAAGACTACTGCAGCTGTTGCCCCCCTTCTCCTGTTTGGTTTTGCCTGCTCCCCCTTTGGGAACGGACACAAAAGAAACTTTGTACCCCCTGTGAAAATTCCTCTCAGAGGCCCTGAATGCAGGTCCCCCTTACCTTGTGATGTGCCTGCCTCTGTTCCTCTCAGTCTCTGGATTGGGAAGGAAGAGGGGGACAAAACAGGAAAGGAAGTGTGGAGGAGAGTGGTGATGGTGAGCTAGAGCAGGAGAGGAGAATATTAGGCTAGAGCAGTGTTTTTCAACCTTTTTCATTTCGAGGCACTCTGGCAATGAACTAAAATGGTCAAGGTACACAGTCAGCTTTTGACAATTGACAAGGCACACTGTGCTGTCAATGGGGGCCCACATCCCCCAATGGTCCTATTGATAAATGACCCTCTCCCAAATTCCCGCAGCACACCTGGGGACCATTCGCGGCACACGAGTGTGCCATGGCACAGTGGTTAAAAATGGCTGGACTAGAGAATCTCTGACGCTCCAGCCCACCTCCTCTCCTCCATGCTTTCTCTTCTGCTCCGCCCCTTTTTTCTTTTTCCAACCCAAAATGCAGAAAGTGCAGAAGCAACAGCAGAGGTACATGAACAAACAGAAGTGGGCACTCCCCACACTCATCAATCTGCTGCCTAATGCTTCTGTTTTAGCTGACCGGCTGGATAGACCAGACATCTCTGCATCACCCTGTTAGGTCACTGGGACTGAATTGGAATGTACAATATTTAACAGGCAGCTTTAGATTAAGACTGACCACATGTCCAGTTTTCCCAGAACAGTCTCCTTTATGACTGTTGTCCCTTTGTCCCATCTGGTTTAGCATTTGTCCTGGATTTGTCCCTCAGGCCAGCCTTGTCACCACTTACTACTGTGCAGCCACAGGAGGGAAATTAAGAAAGGAAAAGCCTCCCTGTTCAGAACCTGGGAAGTGGCTCTTGTGAGAAGGCCTCGGGGCTTTGACACTTGAAAGGCAGGCGACTTGACTGTGCTGAACCTCCATGTTTATGCACACACCACAGAGTGGGGGAGCGGTGTTCAGAAGATTTGGGACTTCATGTCGTCAGTACCTGGATAACGTTTGACTTGGAAACAGTTTGGCAGTTAAAAACAAGAGAGACAAACATCACAGGTGACTGTGAGAATGACTGGGCTTGGACTAGATGACTTATTAGGCCCCTTCCATGAATTATGACTGGAATTTTTTTTTATTTCAAACCTTTGTAAATGTCTGGAGTTCAGTGTGTGTGCAGAAAGGTTCATCTTTTTGAGTGGTCTCCTCTTGGTTGCTTTCCTATCGTCATGGGATGGGAATGTTGAAACTATTGATAGATGAAGGTGTGCTTTTTTTCTTTTAGATCACAAGTGACTAGTAATGCTGCCTGCAGGTCATTGGGCTAATACAATGGTTTGTCCGGGTAGAAAGCCATGGATTCTAGTGGGATTACGTGAGCCTTGTATCGCTGAGGCTCACCCTGAAGAGCCCTGGAGATACTTGGCAATGACATCATTGCCAAGTGCCTCTGAGATGGATGACTGACAGCACCTCTGGTTCTGAACCGCACTGGACCAGTCTTCACATGGGGCTGAAACAAACAGTCAGGGGAGAGGAGGAGCAGCTGGATGAGAAGAAAGGAGAGAAGCCAAAGAGGAAGGGAAAGAGACAGAGAGAATGAAAGAGGTGGGGAGAGAGACAAAAAAGGAGAACCAAAAAGCAGAAGGTGGGTAAGATCAAAAGAAGCACCAGTTCCCTTTGAGACACTCCTGAAAGCTGAGGAGGGACTCCCTGAAAGGGAACTGGGAAAGGAGAGAGGCATTACCAACACTTTCATTGCCCCCAGGTGAGAGCAGTGGTGGAGGCAAGGCAGTGTCACGTACTGGGGAGACAGATTTGAGGAGTTGAGGGATGGTCCATACAAACAGAGGTTGTTTTACCTTGCCATGTCACAGGAGGGCAAGAGAGCCTGTAGAGGAGGACACTGGTGTACTTCTGGCCAGGCTAGCTGGGGTGAGCTTTGCAATAACCCTTCCACATTGCCCTCAGGGTGCTTGATTGCAAGGAAACAGGTCCTCCGCTTCACTTGATGGGAACAGGTTAATATAATGAAAGGGAGTGATTGCAAAATAGTTAGAGAAGGTAAAGCAACCACTGTTTGTACTGACCATCCCAAATGGAATTTTGCTTTGTTGCTGTAAAAAATCTATCAAGCTCACCTCTTCTAGCAAAGGGCTGAACATATCACTGACCTAGTAAGATGATTTGTGGTCTCATGGGTGTGTAAGCACATCTGGTCATACAGGTCTGTAGGACAGTCAGCAGTTGTTGGCTGCTGTGAAGAGCGGTAATGTGACCTACAATGGAAATAAGCGTGGGTCAGTCAAGTTTGACCCACAGTTGCTATGGCAGCTTTGTAGCAACTGCCATACAAAGCTGCCATATGTTTTGAGCCATACAAAGCTATGGCTTTGTAGCTGCCATAGGTTTTGAGAGTTTATTTTTATTCTGAAACTGTTATTCTCTAGTAGAAGGAGAGGCATTCATGATCCCTTCGAGCCAATTGAATCTTGCAGTATCCCCTCCCTGTGGAGGGCATCCTGCCCCCAGACCTGCACTGCCTGGTCCATTACTGAGTCTCAAACACAGCGAAAAGTTGTCCTACACCCCTTTTTCTTCTTCTGCTTCTTTGCCCCCCCCCCTTCTGCTTTACCCTCACTTTTTAGGTCCTTGGCACTGTGCAGGGAAGGGAATGAAGTCCTTTGTTGGGCTAGTGGGGGAGTCTTTATGCTTGATGCCAATGTGAGGTGGGGGATCGAGGGCATCCTGAACAGCTAGTGTGAGCTCTGAAGAAGGGAAGCAAATGGGTGCCATTTTTTAGTACCTTCCATCGTGGCCCCAAAGATCTGCAGCACAGGGAGTGTGGCAGCCACCAATTCTGCTGTCATCTCCCATGAGATTACCTGTGGCAGGCCTTGCAAGCCAGAGAGGGTTAGGCTTCAATGCGCTCGCACCCCCCAAACAGTGAAGCCTGTGGAGTGACGGTGCTCCTCCCCCACCTCACCCTTGTCCTGGCTGTCTCAGTAGGGTCTGGCAAGGCCAGCACTCATCACTCCTTGGCCTTGTCTAAAATACTACCACAGCAGCCTCTTCTTTTCAGTCCTTACCCCATGGTCCGGGTCAGTTGGGGTCAAGCAAGTTGCACCTACAAAGAGTGTGAGGGAAAACCTGCAACACAGACTGACATTTCTCCCCTACACAGTGGCAGGTATGGCCTTTGGGGGTAGCTGGGGATAGAGGGGGAACTCAAGACAGGTTGAGCCCTCCATCCACATCTGAAAGTGAATCTGGAGCCATAACTTCTGTGCCCAGTTTTTCAGGGAACCCACTTGAAGCCCAGCTCCTCAAATGGATGAAAGATGTTGTTGTTGAGGCAGTGAAAACCTGGATGGCTAGCAAGCAAGTCCCCTCTCCTGACTAACCATACAAGGTGGGGACCCCTGAGGCATCATGAGACTAGTGCTATATGCCCCAAATACCTCAGCCCTGGTGTCAGCAATTCAGCCACCATTCTTACAAGCACCACCCTGCCAAGGATTTGCCTAGAGTCAAAAGGAGTTTGGCCTGCACTCGTTCCCAGGCCACAGTGTTGGTCCAGGGAAAAGAGGGTCATGACAGTGCTTGAGGCTTGGCTCAGTGATTCCTCAATCCGAGTTTGTGGCTTGTTCTGCCTCATCCAGGCAGGAGGGGGAACTATCATGGGAAGACAAGGGTATCTCTGAGGATGATAATAGGCCCCACTGACCTGTTTCTTCGGCTCCGGGGGTAAGCAGTACCTGCACTCAGCCTTAGTGACATGATGGATGTGGAGAAGCCGCCCCTGCACATCGTTTTAAGGCCATGGGCGTGGTGATGCCCTCCACAGGAAGAGGATATTGCAAGATTCAACTGGCTATTGAATCTTCAGTTGGTATTGAAGCATTCAAAACTGCTTTCCAGTAATGGAAAATTCCTGGAGGGACTGGGAGTGCCCCCCTTTTCTTCCTAGAGCAGGAATTCTTGGAAACAAATTCCCAGTTTTCATCTACTTCACTGTAAATCTTCCAGAGCAGCTTTTTCCACGATAAAATCCATAGACTATGTGTTCCACATCCAGAATTTCCAGTCCTCTCTGACAAAGTATTAACAACAACATGACATAATGAACTCTTCTCCTGGGAGAAGTGGAGGGAACAAACATTAGTTTGTCAGAATTTATCATTTATAACAATAATTTGATGGCATTTTCTTTCATGCCCTTCAGGACTCCTCATGGCATCATACAGCAGTGGCTGGAAGCAGCAGAGGAAATTTGTTGTCTCCACCCTGAAGAACCTGGGCATGGGGAAGAAAACGCTACAAAAGAGAGTCTCTGAAGAAGCTGAATATTTGTGTTCAGAGTTCAAATCCAAAGAAGGTGTGTTGCATTGTTGGGGGTTTGCAGTTAGGTATCTCATTGTCTCCAGAGGAAAAATGTTGGCACTTCTAATATCAAACACCCACTCTCCCTTTTCCCCCACCACAGCTGCCACTTGTTTCCTATGTGCATGTAAGGGGGCATTGCTGCCCCCCAGTCACTTGTGGGGAATATCATAGCACTGAGGAGCTGCCGTGAGAGGTCCACACCACTGAGAGAGTGTGCCTCTTTCAGGACTGTGCAGCTGTGGGGGTGGTAAACTGCTGGGTGGCAGGCCAAACCCTTCATGCCACCTCAGAGCTGGGGTGGGAAGGGGGTTGAGGCTCTGTGTCTCCTTCTTCACCCTGAGGATTCAAGGTGCCTCCCAGGGAGGTTGTGGCTGGTGTCCAGAAAGCTGGATCTCCTTCAGTTCCTTCCCCCAAGGCTGCCTCATCACAGGCGGTCAGGCTCTTTTGAAGCCCCCCCCCCCTCATTTGGCTTTCTCCCTCCCCTCTCTCTCTGCTCTCTGCTCTTGTCTTGCCCTGGGTGCTCATAGGTGTTGCCCAAGGTCAGCCCAGAAAAATGCCTGCTCAGTTTGCAGGCACTTGCAGCAGTTTCCCAGCTGCTGATCTCACTCTGGGTTCTTTCCAGCCCACTCCCAGGAAAAGTCTGTAGATGCATAGTGCAGATTCATTATACCGTATTTCCATAGATAATCAGGCTAGGATTCTGATCCATCCAGGAGACATTTGTATCTTTGCTGTTGTCTCCACTTCCAACTGGACCTAAAACATGAATACCACCCTTCCTACTGTGTGATTGTAGACACTGCAACAGGCCGAAGAACGTTCTGTAAAGCTTCATAGAGAAACTAGGTTTTGCCTCGGAATATCATCCCCTTCAATGCAAAATGCATGTCCAGCTTGTCCCATGGAAACGGGATGCCTGACAGGGAGATTAGATTGAGCAGAACATGGGAAATGTGAGAATTCAGTTAGAGAGATGAAGAGGCAGAGAAGGAACAGCAAGAACTGAGAAAATGTTAAAAATGGGGAGATTTGAACTTACCTGTGAATCCACCTTCACAGGGTCTCCATGGCAGGGTCCGTCCTTCAGATCTGGGTAGCTCCTCCTCAGGCAGGCAGGTCAGGCTGAAGGTCTTCCTGAGGGGAAGGGCAGCCAGAGAATTCCCAGAATGTCCAAGCCTCAAAGGCCCTTCCCCAGAACTGCAACAGTCGTCCTGATGATGCTCCAGGGAAACATGGAAAGAATCCTGCTTCAGAGAACTCTGAAAAAAGTGTAACTACAAGGGGACTTAACAAGTAACCTACTAATATGCCCCTTAACTACAACAGGAAATACGAGCAAGGAAAGTAACTATCTCTCTCCTGTTCTTCCAATCATTTGTAAATTGAAATGCACGTGCTTCCAGCTGCAAGGGTGGGTGGACCGACCCTGCCATGGAGACCACTGAGAAGGGGGATTCACAGGTAAGTCCAAATCTAAGTTCTGGGGAAGGGCCTTTGAGGATTGGACATTCTGGGAATTCTCTGGGCACCCTTCCGCTCAGGAAGTCTTTCAACCTGACCTGCCTGCTTGAGGAGGAGATACCCAGATCTAAAGGACTGGTCCCGCCATGGAGAACCACTGGAGAACAAGTAATTCACAGTGAGCATGGACAGGAGATAGGAAGGAAAGTAGTCAAGAAAGCAAGAGGTAGGTTTTGAAAAAGCAAAAGGACGTTCAGTCTCGGGCAGAAACACGAGAAGAATAAAAAGAGCACTTAGGCGATGTACAAAAAATGTAATGAAGACACAGAAGAGGAGGATAAAGGAAGCAGCGAATTTGTGGAAGTGGGTTATGTATTTTAATTTTGATTCAGCTCCATGGAGCAAATCAAAGATACCATCATTGGGAGAGAGGAAAACTGGAAAAAGAGGCATAGGGGAGCAAAGTAGGGGAATTGAGGTTAGAAAACTTGCTCAGGAGTAGGTGGAGAGGAATTACAAGTGGAAAACAGCTCTCTGCCCACTCCCAAGGACCTTGTCCCTCCACAGTTTCTTCACAGCCTGAAAATGAACACACACACAGGTTTCCTTAAGAGTAACACTGGGAAGAAAACAGTTCTGAGAGTCACTTTATACCCCTGAACTTTTCCAGGATTCGATTATTCTCTGGTGCAACTTCAGGTCACATGGGAAACGAGTGAGACATGGTTGATCTCATAGATGCCCTGTTCGAACAGAAAGTGCACCCCAGATTGTGCTCAACAGTCCTTTACATCTGCATGTTGCAAGGGAAGATTGGTAGTGGTGGATAAAATGGATCCCAGGAATCCCCTACCATGGAAAGAGAATCCGCAGGAGGTGCATAACCATTTCCCCATCCCCTCTGCCCAACAATTTGTCCATGACAAGTGCAGAGTTTGGAACCTTTAATTCTGGGTTTAATTCTGAAGGTGGAAAGATTGAAAATCACATTTCTGGCACTTCAGCTTCCTGCTCCTGAGAATGAAGGCCTCCACTCTGAAACCCAGAGGCGCTGGGGCAGCAAGCTCTGGCCTCAGTTTTCTGGGATTGGAGAAAGGTCACATGACAAGTCCCAGTCCACACAGCTGCAGTCACATGGGAAGAGTCCTTGGTTGCTCCCCTGTCTGCTGAGTGTGGGTTCCAGCCAGCGTGATCAGAGAAGAGAAGGTTCCCAGGGATTCTTCTTCAGAAAGGCAAAAGTCCCAAGAGAAAGGGACCCTGGACAACTAACTATCCAAACAAGTATGAGGGACAACTGGGGAAAGAGGAACTGTTCCGTGCTAAGATGCTGAGTGCAATGTTTGGGAATACCAGTAGGTCATCTATATCCTGCAAGACAGAGGAAAACAAACAAATGTCAGGACTGTATGGCCCAGAGTGGCTGGGACAATGGAGCCTCTGACCATGACAAAAAGACTTGATTGGGGTGAGGGGTAAGGCAAGGAGCATTTTCCCAATTCCATTCAATGTTCTGAGGTTGGGCTTGTAAGCTTCAAAAGCCATTCTTCATGCCCAGAGGTGCTGCAGGGGCTGCAAACCTCTCTCAGATTGCTGAAGGTTGGTTCGAAAACACAGGTGATGGAATGTCATAGGCCACGCAGTCAGAGCATCCCTGGCAGAGAAGCACTCCTCCAGGGAAGAACAAGAGATTGGCATCGGAGGCGATGATTCCTCTTTCCCCCCACAGTTCCTTGCTTAGGCACTCCTGGCTTCCAGGATTGCCCAGTCAGTAGCTCAATGAGACAGACCTACATCATGGACCAATTCACATATCAGGAAGGAATGTAGGTTACATTGTATAGATCACACCGCCACATGGAAGGTGCCAATTCTGTTGTCAAGACCCCAGCAAATATCCCTGCAAATGTGGAAGCATCATTCACACACATCATGTGTGTGTGCAACTCTTGAGCCTGCCAGGGAGGAAGGGGTGGAGCAGGGTGAGGCAGCCAGGCTTCCTCAAAAGGGAGAAAGCCTGTGATGACAGAGGGAGAGGTGTGCTGGGAGAAGGGAGACACCACCTGAGAGCTGGAAACTACTCCAACACAGAGGAGGAGGGGTGATGTGAACCCCCTCCCCCAGTGGCAGTCTGAAGCCCTACTCTGCTGGATCAGCCCCTGGAGGGGAACCACAAAGGCAACCCCACCCTGAACCCACCAAGCTCTACAGGTATTTGAATACCCCGCCACCCGGGGCGCCCACCGCTAGCAAACCAGGATGTGATATTTGGATTTTTTTTGTCTCTTCTACGCTAATATAACACATGGGTAATGAGAAGTTGGCCACATATCCTGTGACATACATGACAACACATCTCTGATCGCTTTGTTCTTGTATCTCCTTCAGGCTTTCCATTTAACCCGCAAAAAGTCTTGTACTATGCATCTGGCAATGTTATCTGCACCCTAATATTTGGCAACAGCTATGAATACAATGATGAGACATTCCTGAAGCTGATGGATTTGATGGAGGAGCTTCAGAAGATTTTAATGAAAGCTATACCGCTGGTAAGAAGATTAGAACATTTCCACTGCATCAGACCATAGGCCGACCTAGTCCAGCTTCCTGTATCTCACAGCGGCCCACCAAATGCCCCAGGGAGCACACCAGATAACAAGAGACATGCATCCTGGTGCCATCCTTTGCATCTGGCATTCTGACATAGCCCATTTCTAAAATCAGGAGGTTGCACATACATATCATGGCTTGTAACCCGTAGTGGATTTTCCTCCAGAAATTTGTCCAATCCCCTTTTAAAGGCATCTAGGCCAGATGCCATCACCACATGCTGTGGCAAGGGGTTCCACAGACCAACCACACGCTGAGCAAAGAAATATTTTCTTTTGTCTGTCCTAACTCTCCCAACACTCAATTTTAGTGGATGTCCCCTGGTTCTGGTGTTATGTGAGAGTGTAAAGAGCATCTCTCTATCCACTCTGTCCTTCCCGTGCATAATTTTGTATGTCTCAAGCACATCCCCCCTCAGGCGCCTCTTTTCTAGGCTGAAGAGGCCCAAATGCCATAGCCTTTCCTCATAAGGAAGGTGCCCCAGCCTAGTAATCATCATAGGGCGTGATCCTAACCCACTTTCCAGCACTGACATAAGGGCAACACAGCTTCAAGGTAAGGGAACAAACATTCCCTTATTTTGGGGAGACTTCTGTGAGTGCTCCCCAACTGCAGGATGCAGCACATGTCCCATTGGCACAGCTATGCCAGTGCTGGAAAGTGGGTTAGGATTTGGGCCTTAGTCACTCTCTTTTGCACCTTTTCCATTTCCACTAGGTCCTTTTTGAGATGTGGCGACCAGAACTGGACGCAATACTCCAGGTGTGGCCTTACCATTGATTTGTACAACAGCCTTATAATATTAGCTATTTTGTTCCCAATACCTTTTCTAATGATCCCAAGAATAGAATTGGCCTTTTTCACGACTGCCGCACATTGGGTCGACACTTTCATCGAGCTATCCACCACCACTCCAAGATCTCTTTCCGGATCTGTCACAGATAGCTCAGAACCCATTAGCCTATGTGAAGTTTTGATTTTTTGCCCCAATGTGCTTGACTTTACACTTAGATTGAAACACATCTGCCATTTTGTTGCCCATTCTGCCAGTTTGGAGAGATCCTTCTGGAGTTCCTCACAATAGTTTCTGGTCTTCACTACCTGGAAAAGCTTGGTGTCGTCTGCAAATGTGGGCACCTTGCTGCTCAACCCTGTCTCCAGGTCATTTATGAACAGGTTGAGAAGCACCGGTCCCAGGATAGATCCTTGGGGCACACTGCTTTTCACCTCTCCCCATTGTGAAAATTGTCCATTGACACCCACTCTCTGTTTCCTGGTCTTCAACCAGTTCCCAATCCATGAGAAGACCTGCCCTCTAATTCCCTGACTGCAGTTTTCTCAGCAGCCTTTGGTGAGGTACTGTGTCAAATGCCTTCTGAAAGTCCAGATGCAAAGAGCTCATTTAATTTCTCTGCCATCTCCAAGTCTCCTTTTATCTCCCCTTTCCCTCCCTCGCCATCAAGAGGGCCAACCGCTTCTCTGGCGGGTTTCCTGCTTCTAACATATTTGAAGAAGCTTTTATTATTCCCCTTAATGTTGTTGGCCATGTGTTCCTCATAGTCTCTCCCATATTCTTACATTTCTTTTGCCACAGTTTATGTTCCTTTTTAGTCTCCTCATTAGGGCAAGATTTCCATTTACAGAAGGAAGCTTCTTTGCCCTTTACAGCCTCTCTGACTTTGCCATGCAGGCAGCCTCCTGGACTTAGTCGAGCCCTTCTTCCTTTGTGGTATGCACTTCTGCTGGGCCTCTATTACTGTTATTTTAAACAGCCTCCATGCACTCTGGAGAGATTGGGCTCTTTTTACCTTCCCTTTCAACCTCCTTCTAACGGGCGTCCTCATTTGAGGGAAGCCTGCTCATCTGAAATCAAGGGTTTTTGTGACAGATTTGCCTGGTATTCTTCCCTTGATGTGCATGTTGAAATGGATCGCAGCATGATCACTGTTCCCCAATGGCTCAGTAACATTGACATCTCTAACCAAGTCTTGAGTACTGCACAATATTAAATCCAGAGTCACCTGTCCTCTGGTGGGCTCCATGACTAGCTGCTCTAAGGCACAGTCATTTAGCATGTCAAGGAATCTGGTCTCCTTTTCGTGACCAGAACACAAATTGACCCAGTTGATGTGAGGATAATTGAAGTCCCCCATGATTACAACCATGTCCCTCCTTGTCACCTCCCTGATCTGTTTCCTCATTTCAAGGTCCCTTCAGGTTTCTGGTCTGGAGCACAATAGTACGCCCCCACTATTGTATCGCTCCTCAGGCCTGGTAATTTAACCCACAAAGATTAGACCATCGAGTAGAACCGCCTTTAATTTTTACTTTGCTGGATTCTACCCCTTCTTGAACATAAATGGCTACCCCACCTCCAACATGCCCCTCCCTGTCCCTCCAGTATAGTGTATAGCCCGGGATTGCGGTATCCCACTGATTTTCTGCATTCCACCAGGTTTCGGTTATGCCCACTATATCAAAGTTTTCTCTAGTCACCAAACATTCCAGTTCTCCCATCTTTGCTCGGAGACTTTGGGCACATGCATAAAAGCATTTGTACATGGAATCCCCCAGGATGGGCTGCTTGTTAGCTCCTTTATCCCTGCATCCTCTCATTGTGCCAAGCAGGCTATCGCATCCAATCATGCTTCCATTCCCAATTTCTTCTCCTACTCCGTCTTTACCTTGTTGTTTTCTAACCTCCCCATCCTTGTCCCTGAGGAATGGGGTGTCCTGAACCGGATGCCACTCGGCTCCTGTCGGCTTTCCCCCAGGGATCAGTTTAAAAGCTGCCCTGCCACCTTTTTAACATTATGTGCCAGCTGTCTGGTTCCATTCTGGTTCAAGTGGAGCCCGTCCCTCTTGTACAGGCCCCGCTTGTCCCAAAACGTTCCCCAGTGCCTAACGAATCTAAACCCCTCCTCCCTACATCACTGTTTCATCCACTCATTGAGATGCCTGATCTCTGCCTGCCTAGCTGGCCCTGCATGCGGAACAGGTAGCACTTCTGAGAACGCTACCTTTGGGGTCCTGGATTTCAGCTTCCTGACTAATAGCCTGAATTTGGTACCTTCATCGGTCAACAAACAAACACAGTGACTCCCTCCAGTGGCGTAGCTACAGGGGGCGGGGCACTAAGTTTTGCAGGGAGCCTCCCCACAGCGTGCAAGCAGCCCCTCCCCTTGGAAGTCATTTGCCTCCATTCCCCCCCCCACCCAAATGGCTCCAAAAGGGGGGAGGGGCCGCTTGCATGCCGCAGGGAGGCTCCCTGCAAAACTTACTGCCCGCCCCCCCTCTGGCTATGCCAGTGATTCCCTCCACCATCTTAGGTTTGGCAAGCAGGCATGTCAGAGGGGACTTTTTTAGTTGCCTCTTCTCACTTGTAGAATACCAATCCAAAGGAGGCCTGGCTGCTCACTTTTAGCAGAGGAGAGTTCAGGTGCTCCATATTCTTCTTTGAGGCCTGGCTCATTGACAAGGCCAGGTGAAGTTGCCAGTTTGAGTGGTAGATAGGTTGGTGCCCTATGCACACCACATTCCTCCCCGTATTATTTCCTCCAAGCCCCTACTGGATACAGTCTAGGCTGCTACCACTCTACTTTCCTCACTTCTTCTACTGTTTGTCAGGCTTGGTCATGGGGAATAGAAAGAGGAAGCAAGGGAAGTGCAATGGCACCACCAGTGGGAAAAAGGAAGATGGGGATTTGCACATGA
Organism: Tiliqua scincoides; assembly: GCF_035046505.1. Lineage (NCBI taxonomy): Eukaryota > Metazoa > Chordata > Lepidosauria > Squamata > Scincidae > Tiliqua > Tiliqua scincoides. Next base: position 59,464,527 of record NC_089827.1, read on the forward strand.
TCCCACCCACAGGGGCAATTTCCAATTTCCACCAACAGCGGCAATATCCCACCAGGTGTGCAATGGGGGAGGGGCAAAGCTCGAAATATACCTTTCCAATTCAAAAATATTGCTATGTTAATATTATGTGCCCATCTATTTTGCTGATGTGAAAGTAAGTGTATGAAACCTTAACTAGGTCATTGGGAAAGGAACACCTTTAATGAATTTCTCTGAAACGGAGATATAGGATTTCAGTTTATAATGTTGACCATTTCCACCCTAATGTGGGAATAAGGGAGGAATTGGGATGAAATTCTGGCAAAGGGTTTCATTTCTTCTCATCACTGTGAAAAGGGCATTAATGGAAAATGTTCTGTCAGAGCACAATTTCATTTCTGTACGCCAAATTCCTGATAAATCTATTTTTCCTTGTTTACAACTATGCCAGCTTATGACTGAAATACCTGGGTTGTTTTATATTCCGGGACCACATCAGAAAATTGGGACAATCTATAAGGAAATTCATGCTTTTCTAAGAAAGATTGTGGATGAACATAAGGACACCAGAGACCCCAGCTTTGCAAGAGATTTGCTTGATGTATATCTGGAGGAGTTGGAGAAGGTAGGAGAAGATTTATGGACCTGTGTTGGCTTTTGAACCGTGCATGCCCAAAGACATATGTGAACTCACTCAGGCCTTGTTAGCCATTACACATATAGTTTTCTCAGTCATGCCATTTCACTAAGCTGAGTATTTCCACATCCCACTGGTTGACAGCCAATGCTGCATCCGGGAACTTTTCCCTGCTCCATTTTTCAGAGGCTGGGAAACATTTAGTGCAATATTGTCAGAATATTTATTCAATAAATATTTAATTGTCTTCCATGTGCAGTCTTGGAAGGACGCTACAATAATGTGACATATGAAAATAGATTATGCCCCTGTAATAATAGAGATCTTGGAACATGTTCTTTTTGTATGTAATTTTTACAGGGACGAGTGAATAAGATATATTAACCCTATTATGTGTAATTTTCCAGGGAGGACTTTTATGTGGTAATATATCTTAGTTGATAAGAATAAGTCCATAACAGAATCAGTGGCCAAGTTTCTTGTATTAGCACAAAGAACACGCAAGAAGATTCTTGCTTCTTTTTTAGAAAAGCTTTGTTTTTTAGAATATTTTAAGTGTTTTAAATGTTTTATGAATTTTGGGTCTGTGACCGTTAATAAAGAATGAATAAATGAATGAATGAATGTTTATTCTTAAGGCATGTGAATGTCACTTTTCTTTTTCACATAAGGGACCACCCAGGCAGTTAACAGCACACATAGTTAAACTTATAAAACATTAAAGATGAAAATACCAATCAGTAATCAAAAGCAATCATGCAATGATGGGGACATCAGGGGAGTATTAAATGAGAACACACACACACCAGCTGCAACCCCCCCCTTTTTTTTTTTTTTTTTTTTTTTGCAGCTGTCTTTTTTACCAAAAAGTGTCAGGACTCAAGTCTTAGAGTCCCCAAAACGCTCAGGGTGATGTGGATAGTCTGCCCATTAGGACGTTTTTGAGTAGAGTTAAAGGGGGCAGAGACTTATGTTCTTATTAAAAGGGGATTGGACAAATTTCTGGAGGAAAAATCCATCACGGGTTACAAGCCGTGATGTGTATGTGCAACCCCCTGATTTCAGAAATGGGCTATGTCAGATGCAAGGGAGGGCACCAGGATGCAGGTCTCTTGTTGTCTTGTGTGCTCCCTCGGGCATTTGGTGGGCCACTGTGAGATTCAGGAAGCTGGACTAGATGTGCCTATGGCCTGATTCAGTGGGGTTGTTCTTATGTTCTTATGACTCGAGTCAAGCCATGCTGAATTTCCACATCACTAGCAGATATGGGGCAGCTACAGTACCTGATTTCACCCAAAATCTTGGAATTACAAATAGCCTTTTTTGGCCTCTTGTGTAACCTGCAGGTTACTGATAAGAAGAGCAGAGTGTTCTCTTGCAAACATAATACAATCTGATGTTGCTTCCCTATGAATGATCATCTTGTTTAACTTTCTTCAGGCCAAAGGAGATCCAGAGAGCAGTTTTAATGAGCAAAACATGATAAATATTGTTTTGGACCTGTTTGCGGCTGGCACTAAAACCACTGCTTCCACAATTCTCTGGGGACTGCTGTTCATGGTCCTTCACCCTGAAGTTCAGAGTAAGTGATCAGTTGAGGGTAAGACAAAGGGATATCTTAAAGGGTTTGGCAATGGGCACTCCTACTGGTCTTCTAAACGTATATGTCACCCCTAATCCATTGTGTATCCGATTCACGCCAGTCAAAGATGAATTGGACTCTGACGGGGTTCTTTTCAGCAGTGAGCTCTCTGACTGGATGGAGGCCATCTGCAATTGATAGCTAATCAAAAAAGATTCTTTTCTCACTCTGTAGGTGGCACTGTAGGTAGATTGAGAGAGATTGCAATGTGAGGATTTAACATAAATTCCATGGCATCTTCAGTTAAAGGGCTATGGAGCAAAGATCTCTCCTTGAGATTCTGAATGGCTGATGTCAGGAAAGGAAGTATTGGGGTGGATGGTCTGATTCAGTCAAGGCAACTTCTTGTGTTCATATGTTCGTAAGATGACCCCTGATTCCAGTCAGGTAATCCAGAAGAATGCTATATATGGTCTCAGAAATCAGTACAGGAGGTTGGTCCCTGAGGAGGAGAGCAGGAGAACAGGTGTTGTGGGTATTTATACTGTATCTTGTTTTTCTGGATAAAACTGACCATATGGTGAAAAGTCTGTTAAAAAGATTTAAATTGTGGGTGGGTAGGGGAAGAGAAAATATTCAGTGTTGCAGTGGTTCTTGAAATACATCCTCTCTAATCTCTGTAGGGCAATTTACCAGTCATCACCTTCTGAGGTTGTTGATCCCAAGTAGTCACATGTAGAAGGCTAGTGGGTAAGAGTTATGCTGTCGAGGGGGTTGTCTACTCTGGGCCTGGCATGCCCTCTCCTTTTCTCATGGGCACATCTCAGTAGGATAAGGTGTGATCGCAGTGTTGCCTCTCAGTCATAAGGACATAAGAAGAGCCCTGCTGGATCAGGCCAAAGGCCCACTGAGTCCAGCTTCCTGTATCTCATAGTGGCCCACCAGATGCCCAAGGGAACAAAGTCTTAAGTCCATAATCCAAATTCATTTCATCTTAGCCTTTGGCAGAACTTTGGTACCGAAACATCGATATAGTCTGTGACTCTCCCAGTTCTTCAAAGGTGAAAGTGGGATGAATGCATATGTCACGAGCAAAATTCCCTCCTTCCAACTCCTTACAACATTCTGTTTTAACACACACACACACACACACACACACACACACACACACACACACACACACACACACACACACACACACACACACAAAACCTTGTGTCTACCTCCAGCCCAACAGATCACAGCAGCTACCAGTATATCTGCATATTGAGTTTATAATAATTTTGTATTTTTCAATAGTGCACCATCATCACACACCGTAAATTGTTACAAACAACAAAGATTCTAGACAGCAACTGTTACCCTGCACATGCCCAATCTCATCTGATCTCGGAAGCTAAGCAGGGTCAGGCCTGGTTAGTACTTGGATGGGAGACCACCTGGGAATACTGGGTGCTGTAGGCTTATATCATAGTCTTTCGAGACTGAAGGTTGCCAACCTTGAGTCACCTTAAAGAATAAACATTTATTACATTGTAAAAATGATAGAGCATCGTCCATGAAAGCTCAAGCTATAATAAATGTGTTCATCATTGTGTTCCACAAAATGCCTCCTCATTTTGGCTGCTGCAGGCCAACATGGCTACTCCCTTGAGAGTTTCCATAGACAAATGTAGCCACATTCAGCTAATAGATTAGGCAATAAATAATAGAGCCTAGAAGAGTGGTTCTCAAACTTTTAGCACCGGGACCCACATTTTTGGGTGAGAATCTGTCAGGACTCACCAGAAGTGATGTCATAACCAGAAGTGACATCATCAAGCAGGAATATTTTTAACAATCCCAGGCTCAATCCTACCCACACTTACCCAGGAGTAAATCCAATTTACTATCAATGTTAAAACCATATACAGGTTGAGCTCATTATTCACGTGGGTTCTGTTCCAAGCACTCAGGTGGATGGCAAAAAAACGCACTATAGCAAATCAATTTAAAAAGCAAAGTTTCTTTGCTCCAGTGATTTAAAAACAGCCTTGCTGACCTTTGTGATGTAAGATTAGAGTCATTAAGACTACAATCCAACAATCAGTCTCTTCACTCCGCTTCCACTTCCGCTTTAGAGGAGGCAGGGCGCAATCGCTCCGCTTTCACTTTCAAAGCTGCAGGGAGCCCTGCAGAAGGTCACGCAGGGCTCCCTGCACCCCCGGGAGGCTGCAGGAGGCTCAGATATGTGCAGCCAAGCCTCTTCAGCCCCCCTGAGCAGTGCAATCCAGGGGATCGAGCCACTGCCTCCTCCCTGCCTCCAGGCTGCCCCCACCCCTTAAGGTGAAAGTGACCAGGGCCCACAGGCTGGGGCGCCATGACACCTCAGTTTGAAAAGCCCTGGTTTAAAGCTATCTCTTCTTTGCCAGGCTCTCCTTTCCTTGCAACACAAGCCTTCACAAAGACTCTGTAAAGACACTCTTTGAAGGAGAAGGTTGCCTTCAGGAACGCACTCAACGCACAGTCACAGGGGAAAAAATGGAGGACAGTTGGCTGTGTGTCCTTCTTTCCCACGCCTGGCTGTGTCATGTGGCTATCAGGAGATTGCTACAATTGGATCCTAAGATGGGTTACTAACCAACAGGAGCCTGAGCTCATTGGAGAAGGCTGCCTGCAGGGAGAGGCTCAGCTCACAGGGAAAAAAACCAGAATGGAGGACAAAGAAGAAAGTCGCACAGACTCCCAGACAAAAGGCTGAAAATCCAGGCATGTCCGGGAAAATCTGGATGTCTGGTCACCCTGCTCAGGCACCACAGTGAGCAGTTAGTGGTCAAATGGCGTAGAGTGTTCTGTGGCCATCTCATCACAAAGAAGGCTGATCTTATTCAAGGAATGTGTCAGAGTGGAGAGTCTGGGGTGCTAATCTCTGATTTGAAAATATGGCTGTTACAAGTGTGTCCTCACAGATGAACTGGGCACTCAGATCATAGTGCACGGATAGATGGCTTTAACTCTCTTCCCTATTACAGCCTTGATCTCAGGCAACCAGTCTCACTGCTATTTGCAGAAAAAACAAGCCCTTCAGAGCTAATGAGGCCCCATGTACCTTGGCCTCAGTGAATGACCGGTGTTGTTGAGACACTTAGTAAAAACACACTTTTGGAGACTCTGGGAAGGAAGAGTGGAATTTCTATGTATCAGTGGTTAATGATAAATTAATATTTACAGACAGAGTCCATGAAGAAATTGATAACGTGATTGGCAGGGACAAACTACCCATGATGGAAGATCAGCCAAACCTGCCCTACACCACTGCCGTGATCCATGAAGTCCAGCGTTATGCTGATATTACGCCTCTCTTGATCCCTTTTTTGATATCCCAAGATACGGAACTTGACCAGTTTGTCATCCCTAAGGTAGTGTCATTGAAAAAGACTCTTTTGCAAAAGAGATCGTACTTGGAGAATCATGTCCTGGTGGATCAGATTTGATACTCAGGTGATCAGAGCCAATGCCAAAGATTCAATTTACTAGCAAGACAAAAATTTCACCTACAACAATTCACCTACGCAGCATCCTGAAAGCCTTTTGGTCCTGAAACCCTGAACTCACTCATAATAGCAATGTTCTCCACACGGTCCATCCTGAATACCAGCATCAAACGTCCTTGTGCACATCTTCTTCCTCTCTGAAGTGAGGCGGGGGTGACTGGAGAGTGGGCCTTTTCAGCCTCCCCACCTAGTATGTGGAATGCCCTTCTAAATGTCTTTTCAGAACCTGGTGAGCACCTCTTTATTTGCCCAGGCAAATTCCAGCAGGTCATCTAAACTGGGCTTTCTCTGGTCATTTTTAATGGGCCTACTGGTTTTGATGACTCTGCACAAGGTTTAGCGTTCTGCTGTTTTTGTATTGTTTTCCCCATGATGTGACTCTTGTGAGCTGCCCATGAGAACTGAATAGCAGCATAAAACTCTGTCCAGTCAGTCAATCCATCCAAACCATGGCTGCAAGAGACAAATCACAATGCTATTTTTGGTTGGCCCTTCATACAAGATCCTTACTCCCTTGTCTTCTGTTTTGAAAGCTGAGTTTAAGGCAATTGGCAAGTTAGTTAACTGAACACATTTCATCAGATAGTGTATAGGACCCACTACATGAAGATTTAAGAGACATGCCTCTGTTCTATAGGTGTCTTGAATAGAAGGTTAACACCATGTCTTCCTTCATTGTCAGCTGGTTTTGCCAGGTTTCCAGAACTAAGCTTGAACTGCAAATGCGGGTTGGCCCTCCTTATCCGTAAGTCTGGGACTTGTGGATTTGACCAAACATGGGTGAAGAGGCTCTCAATGTATCCCCTGAATGCAACTGGAAATTTCTTAACCAAAAACCAGACGTGCTTCTCAGAAGGCTCTGGCAGGCCTTCCAGGATGTGGGGAGGTCACGTCCAGCTTCTCCATGCCTCAGAACACCTCTGGGCATGAGCGGAAGGTATTTGCGGTCACTTCCAGAGGTCCTCTGATGGCCCCAACCTGCGCATTTGATTATTCGTAGGTTTTGGTATCCACTGGAGGGTCTGGGAACATTTCCCATGGGTAACAAGGCCAACTATACTGGCTGTCTTCACTTATATCCAGATGAACAGCATTTTGGCCCAGTTTGTCTTAAAGCACTTTGCAATAACATGCCTACAAGCAACACCTTCTCACTGGTGCATGGAATGATGCCCACTGGAGCAGGTAATTCCAGCACACAGGATGGGGGGAGGGCAATAATAGGGGCAGACGGTGGCCCAGGAGGAGGTGGAATTGGTGGTGCCGGCATACTCCATATCCTATCTCCATTCCCAGGCCCAATCTGCTGGCACAGATCAACTCAGACCTGCGCCAGTCTGCAGGTCTGAGTTGACCCATAGCGGCTGCTAGAGCCTACCCCTTACAAATGTCCCCTTACCTCAAGGAGACCTCCAACAGCTGACACTCCCCTCATGTAATGCAGCACAGCCCATGCAGGCTCTGCTATATTGGCACAGACCTATATATTAGGTCTTATTGGACTACTCATCCTGAAGACATGCTACTCAGAAACAATACACAAATCTGCTGCTTCTGTCCCTACCTGTCAAGAGATTTAGAGATCCTAAACTTTTGTCTGAACTCCATTTTAACAAGCCAGGAACCATTTAGAATAGCTGTGAACTGTTGTGCCTTTCTGTCTGGAGAAGGGCTTATCAGCAGTTTCCCAGAGCAAGATGGACAAGTAGCCTCGCAGGTATATAGCCCCATTGTTAAGTTCTAACAGGGCCCTCCCATGGCCATCCTGTTATGGATTGCTGCTGGAAAGGATCGTGTCTTGCTCAAGCTGAAGTCTACAGGTGAGAGGTCAACTCATTTTCTGCCTCTAAAATCTGGCCTGGAGATGATGCCACTGACCTGTAGCAGACTCTCTTCATAGCTGTCTGGTGAGAGCAACTGACACGAGTCTCAGCCTGAGACCTAAGTATCAACTAGGTGTCAGCGCAGTATGTACAATGTTCCCAAAAGCACCGATTTTTACAGATCTGATGGTGATTTCAGTACGCTGCAGTTGTTTAAAGTAGTTTGCAAAACTTTTTGAGATTGTTCCGAGTGCCCCGATGACAATGGGACCACTTTGGTATGTTTCGTCCATAGTCTTGTGATTTCAATGGCCAGGTCTTGGTATTTTGTTGTTGTTGTTGTTAGATTTTTCCACAGTCAGGTAGATATTATTGACTGGTTTGTTTATCCAGACATCGAGTCCTTCTCAAGGACCTGGGATGCCTGGTTTTTATTCTATTTTGCTGTTATAAATTTTGTCACAAGATGTAAGCTGTTCCCAGTACAGCTGTTTTTTGTAGTTGGTGGATGGCAATTTCTGTGACCCCAATGCTGTTCAGCTACTCTTCCACGTGTTTTGGAATAGCACCAAGGGTACCAATCACCACTGGGATCACTTTAGTCTTCTTCTGCCACAGCCTTTCTATTTCTGTTTGTAAATCTTTGTATTTTGATATTTTCTCCAGCTCTTTTTCTTCCACTCTGCTATCCCCTGGTATGGCTATATCAATGATTTTGACTGTTTTTCTTTCTTCTCAACTACAGTTACGTCTAGCGTATTGTGAGATAGGTGTTCGTCTGTCTGTGGCTGGAAATCCCACAATATTTTGGCATCTTCGTTTTCAATGGTTTTTTCAATTTTGTGATCCCACCAGTTTCTGGCTGCAGGTAGCTTGTATTTTTTACCGATGTTGCAGTGTACTGCCAGGTCTTGGTGATGTTTGTTTTTCCAGTAATGTCTCACAAATTTTGTCCATGTAGTAGCTTATTTTTCCAATTTTCTGCTCGGTTTTTTATTTGTTCTTTTTTATAAGCCTGGTTTGTTTCGTTGGCATTTCTCATTGTTAAACCTTTTGAGTGCATCCTCTTGGTTATCCTTTATATATTCTTCAAGGCCTCTTTTTCTTCTTCTTCTGCTATTTGATGGACTTGCAGCATTCCTCTTCCACCTGAGCTGCAAGGGAGATACGTCTGTCCACATCACTACGAGGGTGCAGAGGATGGTTGATAGTCAATATCTTCCTGAAGATCAAATGTCTCTAGCTCTGCCTGTGTCCAGGCTACTATTCCTGCAGTGTATCTGATGATGGGTATAGCACAGGTCTTTATGGCTTGTATAGTGTTCCCACTGTTAGGTTTGGACTTTAGAATTTTTCTGACTCTCCTGATGTATTCACTTTCAATTTTTCTTTCAACTTCAATATGTTTGATATTATCTGCCTGAAGTATACCCAGATATTTATAATGTTCTTCCTCATCCAGATTCTTAATTGTTTCCATTGGGCAATTCTATTCCTTCAGTTTTTTATTATTTTCCCTCTATTCAGTATGAATGCAGCACACTTATCTAGTCCAAACTCCATTGCAATTTCATTACTATATATACGAACAGTGTTTATTAGTGATTCTGTTTCAGATTGGGACTTTCTATACAACTTCAAATCATCCATGCAGAGCAGATGATTTATTTTTATTATTGCTTCATAAGTTTTTATTCAAGTACCACTAGTCAAAACAGAGGATTCTTCTAGTTACTTTTCCTTCTGTACCACACAGGGGACCGTGGTCTTCCATCGCATATCTTCTGTGCTGAAGGATGCAACCATGTGGGAGAAGCCACACCAGTTTTACCCAGAGCACTTCCTGGACACAAATGGGAAGTTTGTCAAGCGGGAGGCCTTCTTCCCTTTCTCTGCAGGTACAATCAAGGATGGGCAAGTTGGGAGATAAATGAGGAAAAGTACAAAACTTTTTACATTGTTTTCCTCAGTCTTTCGCAATTGGTAGGAAACTCAATTCTTATAAAAATATGTGCATCCTTTATGGGTATACAGGTATTTACAAGTCCTTTCCTCAACTGCCCTGTTAAGAAGCATTGAGAATAAGAATGAGGAGGCATTATGAGTAAACTTTTTCAAGAAATGGTTCCAGAGTCTTTTTCTATGGTGCCTGAAGAGCCCTTTCTTTCAGCTTGTGATCCTTGAAGGTGATTCTGCATGATGTGCTCAGGGCTAAGACTGGGCTGGCTTGAGTCTATGGCAGCACAGCTATGTGATCAGGTTGGCACACGCTGGAGAGACTGAAAGTTGGTGTGAGCTGTCTGAAATAAGTGGCTGTTGAAGGCTGATGAAAGGCGATTGTGGGAGTTGGGTCCTGAGGGGGAGAAAAAGTTGGGTCCACTGTTCTCCTTCCTCTTCTCCTGAACAAATATTCTGCTTCTCTTACCTGCAGGTCGCCATGCCTGCCCTGGGGAACAGCTGGCTAAAGTGGAGCTCTTCATCTTCTTCACCAGCCTCCTGCAACGTTTCACCTTTTGCATCCCTAAGAATTCTCCCAGACCTAAGGAAGGAAGGCAGTATGCCATAGTAGTTAACCCTCTCCCTTTTGAGATTTGTGCCTTTCCTAGATAATGTTTTATTCATGCTATCTGATGCCCAGCGTGTGATGGTCTAAGAGTTGCCAGCATGGAAAAATGGGGAAGAAATTTGTATGAGGTTTACTGTTGCGTTTTCGCACTGTAAAAACCATGGGCTTTTTGAATTAAGACATTTGTTAATAAGATCACTTTAGTGCATGTAGTCATAATGAAACTGATATACTTTACAGTGCTCTATACTTAGAGAGAGAGAGAGCGCTTGCTATCTAGCTGGAAAAGGGGCTCTGGGAAAGAAGAGCAAGGAAGGACAACCTGAGATAAGCAGTCTGCATACCAAAGAGAGCTTCACCAGAAAAAAAACAAGAGGGGAACCTCTTGCATCCCACATCTGGCTCACTCCCCCCTCCCCCAGTGCAGGATGCTTGTGCATTGTTGTTGCACCTTTTCCACTTCCAACATTTCAGAGACACAGTGCTGATTTACAGGAAACTCTCAGTCAAATGTCAATGAGGATAATAAATAGGATGGATTGGGGGCTCTTTTCGTGGCAACAGATGGATGATAGGTGTTCTCCCCACCCTGTGTCTGGCCACATGGGATAATTATTAGTAGGATGCATATTTCTGGTTCTGAAGAGGTCTGTGGGGTGACTTTGTAGAACTGTGTCTTAAGGTTGTCTGATGTCCAAGTTGAAGAAGAGCACTTTGCAAGAAGCCTAAGGAAGGCAGTTCACCCTCATCTTTCCTTTTATTCCCCGGCTCTGTACCCCAGGAAGAACTGCTGCTTTAAACAAAAGTAAAAACAAAATCCTGAGCGCTCAGTCAGCCAGTGCAAGTTCCTTGTGCCAGCCAAGGAGTGTTGCAAACATGCCATAAAGCATGTTTGTACCTCCTGTCAAGTCGAAAAGGCTGGCATAAGGATGTGTGCTGGCCTCCACACACTGATTCTGGCTGGTAAGAAAATGCCAGCCAAGGGCAGCCAGCACAGGAGTTTGAGAGGGTGGAGGGATGTCTTTTGGGGGGCGTCTGAGGTGGGGTTGTGCAGCTGGGCAGGCTGGTGCACTAGGTAGGTCTAGGAGGGGGTTGTGACTGGCCTCTGGCACTTAGTCCAGATCCTAACCCCCCTCCTGAGCTTCCTGGCCTTACACTGGGCTGCTCAAATCCGTGCTAGCAATTAAGCTGGCGCAGATCCGAGTAGCCCCGTTGAGTTGACTGGGGCATTACTCAGGGTAAGGGGACATATGTCCCCTTTCGCCGAGTTGTGCCAGGTCCACCTGCAAATCTGCACTGGATACAGAGCAGGCCAGCCATCCTGTCCGTTCCAGTGCATGTTAGGATTGGGCTGCCTGTCTTTTGAATATGATGCAGAAATAGTCTAGAAATGCAACAACAAATTAGAGAAATCACTCAAAATTTCCAGGACCACAATCAACAGTGCCTGTGATGCATAGTAAGGATAAGGGGTGGTGAGTTCTCCAACCACTTTGATGTGTTTATCAGCAGACCCATTATTCCTGGTTACTAAGATACAGCAAAAGATCAAGAGCAGGGCCAGCCTCTGGAGGTGCAGGACCCACTTGAAAACATTTCTTTGGGGGCCCTGGGTTCACCACCATTTGTATTGGCAACCTTCAGTCTCGCGAGACTATGGTATCGCGCTCTGAAAGGTGGTTCTGGCACAGCGTCTACTGTGGCTGAAAAGGCCAATCCGGGAGTGACAATCCCTTCCACACCGGGAGCAAGTGCAGTCTGTCCCTGGTCTGTCTCCCTGGCTATGGGCCTTCCTTCTTTGCCTCTTTGCCTCAGACTGTTGGCAAAGTGTCACTTCAAACTGGGAAAGGCCATGCTGCACAGCCTGCCTCCAAGCAGGCCGCTCAGAGGCCACTTGTTGAGGTCCATCCCTAAGGCCTTCAGATCCCTCTTGCAGATGTCCTTGTATCGCAGCTGTGGTCTACCTGTAGGGCACTTTCCTTGCACGAGTTCTCCATAGAGGAGATCCTTTGGGATCCGGCCATCATCCATTCTCACAACATGACTGAGCCAACGCAGGCGTCTCTGTTTCAGAAGTGCATACATGCTAGGAATTCCAGCACGTTCCAGGACTGTGTTGTTAGGAACTTTGTCCTGCCAGGTGATGCGCCCGAGGCAGTTGGAGAATGCAGCCAAGGTCGGCAGAACCTTTGAGTTACAAATAAAATGATTTTTGGACTTTATATCTCAGTGGTAGAATAGAGAGCAATCAAAATGTGCACTTACTATGTGCATGTGAGTAAATGGACCAAATGGATCTAAACACATTTTACTATAAAAATTGCATACCTGTAAGCCTACAAGTAAAGAAACAAAATGTGTAGATTACCTTTGAAAGTAAGCAGTAAATAAGAGTAGATTACCTTAGTGTGGGGATACACACCCTTCCTCCTCCCTCACCACTGGAGGGCCCTCAGAGCCCTGTAGAGGCTACAGACATCCATCCACAGCCTCTGCCGGGCTCAAACTGAGCTTGGCAGCTCAAATAACGCAACTTCCAGTTTCACAGAAAAACCAGAACTGATGTTTTTAATGCTGTTGGAGTCCACGCTGGCCCACAACTGCCAGTTGTGACTACCAGACGCAAGCTGCGAGCTGAGTTAGAGCAAGGCCTTTTATAGTTTCCATGTGCTTTCTGCTTGAACAACTATTTGAACTACTCCATGTGTTTCTGGCTTGGTCTGTACGTTTTCACGTGCAAGAGGTATGTGGCAAACAGTTCATAGTTCTCATGTGGTTCTAAATGCCTGTATTATAGTTCTCCTATGTATTATAAATAAGCTCAGTAAAATTGATTCATTCAAATAAGTTCCATCTCTAATGTATTCATTTATGTAAATTTATTCAAAATTAAAATATACATTCATTCTTTTTTTTTCGCCCCCAACACAATGTCAAAGAGATGAGGTGGCCCTCCTGCCACAAATTGTGCCCATCCCGGTATAGACACTATACTGCATTCAGCCATAATTTCATTCCATTATTCACACCATACAGTGGCCGAATGCAGTATAGCAAATGTATTCTGGGGCAACAATGGAGGAATAAGACACCTGTAAGTGGGTCTTGAATGCCATTTTTTGACTGTTTTGGTATCCATTGATATTTTTTATCTGCTGAGGGTTCCAGAACAGAACTCCCAGTGGATAGCGAGGCCCAACCTGTACAAAATTATTTTAACAAAACTGCATTGTTTAAACAGACCTGCAGTGTGCAATTCGTGTCTTTGGCCCACAGCTCTGCCCAAGCAGGGAGGGTGGCTGGCTGTTTGCCTATCCACTCTCACCTGCGTGGCATGGGTTTTTCAGTCCAGATGGGACTTGCAGAAATTGTACACATCTACGTCATCACCCCAAAACCACTCCATTTGCTAACACCAGGTGGTCCATGCTTGTAAAATCAGCACATAAGCAGGGGAATGGAGACTTTAAGGCTACAATCCTATGCACACTTTCCTAGGAGTAGGCCCCATTGAACACAATGGAACTTACTTCTGAGTAGACCTGCCTAGCATTGAGCTTGATGTCTGCAACCATCTGCAAGGTTGGGCAGTAAAGTTGGAACTTAAACATGAAACTGCATGAAGAAGGGAAGGGAAGCTGGTGAGGGGGTGAACCAGGCATCAGACAGGAAGAAATTACTAGAAAGAAAGGAGGATACTGACAATGTTTTGTGTTCAGGCAGAGAGGAAACTGTTCTGGGTTGTTCCGAGCAGGAGAACTAATCTGACCACCCCCTCCCTTCTTTAACTCACCCACACACATCCCTTGATCATTCTTGGTCATTTTTTATACACTTCTCCACCCACACTTTTTCTCTCTTCTTGTGTTGTGTCACAGCTCCTCCCCACTGGGTATCATGCCCTCTTAAGGCTGGTTAGTTTCCCTTGGTTAACTCACCAGGGCAGTAAGCACATGTCAGAGTCAGTTCCCAGTCTAATAAACGAAGATTGCCAAATCACAGACCAAAGTCAATATGCCAGGTCACAGTCCAGGGTCAAAGTCCAGGTAAGCCAGTTAGTCAATGCAAGGGGCCAAATCAGAGTCCAGAAACAATATGTCAGGTCACAGTCCAAGGTCAGCTTCCCAGCGGCCAGGCCTCTCCTCCAAACATTCACTCCTCCTACAACCCACACCACTAGTTCCTCCAGGTGCTGTTTATATGCTCCCGGGTTCACTTTAGCCTCTAGTGGCTGCAGCTGTGCAGCACACCTCCAGCTACCACCTGGGCTTTAACCCTGCATTTACTTAGAGCAAGGGGCACTGTAGACACCACACCCTCTCTCCTCCGTAATATCTTCTGAGATGTCACTACACCTTGACACAGGCCAAGTCCTTGCCTCCAGTTGCAGACCTGGCCTCTATTCCACCTCAGGGCATAAGTCTGCAACATGCTGCCCCTCGCACATCACACCACCCCCTCCCCAGGATACTTACCTGTGTTCACAGAACCTCACATGATCCTCCATGCCTGCTGAGGCTTCTGGTGTGATTTTAAAGAATGCTTCCAGTTTTCTGACCCATTTTGAGCCCAGCCCACAGGCCTACTCATTTGGTCCCTGTTGCGTATACGCAAGGTTGCACCAGAAGCTTCAGAAGGCTTTTGGAACAATTTGGAGTGCCACGTGGGGCTTCGCCTGCCTGTGGAACAGCTCTGATGGGCAGGCAGAGGCAGCGCAACGAGTGGAGGTGCAGTGGGTGTGGCGCCTGGGGCTTCCCCCTGCCACCCCAGGCCCGCCATCCATCTAAAACAGTGATGTCAAAGAGAAGGCCTGCAGGCCAAATGCAGCCCCTTGGAAGCAGTTTATCTGGCCCCCTTTATAATTGGGGTTTCCCAGCTTGATAATTGGGTTCCCTCATATCCTGAAAATATGAATAAGACTTGCAAATCTTCTCATCTGCTTCAGCTCCACTTATGCAGGATAACCCCAGTGCCTACATCAAAATCTGGGCTGGTGGCAGGATCACACGGGGGTCAGCATGGAGACCCCCAGTAAGGGCTCCATGTCATTACCACAGACACATACCATACCAATCATTACCACAGACACAAGCCTGTCCGTGGGGGTAACACATGAAGGATGCCCTAGCCCTGAGGTATTCAGTCTGTGAATCCCGACTCCTTAGGGAGGCATGGCTAGCCTCCAGGGGCATCCCCAGGCATCTAGGGAGAGAGGATGGGCTGGGCTGCCTGCTGACTTGCTACTTTTCTGCAGCTGTGAACGAGGTGGGTGGCGCAGCATGAGGCTGGGAGGGCTGTGAAACATGCTGGGGGAGGTGGGAGAGAAGGCTGGCTGGGCAGGCAGAGGTGCTGCATCTCAGTATGGAGCTCTCTCCATGTGCAACCTCACCCCAAGGACTACATTTCCCAGTGTGCCCCTTGCCCTGGGCATCCTGGGATTGGTCAAGGCTGGAGGAGAGAAGAGTGTGGAGGTGCTGCATCTCATCAGCACAGGGGCGCTCCTGGCAGGCTGCAAAGTGGGAGGGAAGAGTAAGTCCTCCACTTGGGGAGCCCAGCCTGTTCTTAGTGTCCAAGTGCCCCAGCCTGCATTCCTCTGTCTTGCCTGGGGGGAACAGGGGTGGCATCTATATGCTGGGTGTATGTATGTGAGCACAGATTAATCCACTGACGGTACACAGCTTCGCTAGCTGGGACCTCACAGGGTACTGTTGTCCATCATGCCCCCGCCTTTCGAGCTGCTGGCCAAAATTCCTCTACGAGAATTGACCTTTAAGACATTCCTCCTGGTAGCAAATACATCTGCCGGGAAGGTTTCAGAACCTGGGGCCCTATTGGTGAATCCAAACCTAAGAGAGATGGAATCCTAAGAGATGGCCTACCAGGCAGTGCGAAAGGAACCACTGGTGGGGATCACTGCCCATTTGATTAGGGGGCTGCCACATTGGCCGTTTTTGAGGGGATCTGCTCCCTCAATTAATTAATGTCGTATGGGGTGACAAAAATTTATGGGCCTGGGTATCAAATGACCTAGCTAGCCACTGTGCCATAAAACACTTTTACAGCACCCAGGGAGTAGGAGATCCTGGCGGTAGCCACTACACCCTCAGGATCCAGCGGTCACCATTTTGGCCCCACTGGTGCCCTGGGCACTGCGGGGTTCAGGATTGATACTGATGCAAGAGCAAACCTTATCAAAGAGGGAGTATGAAGAACTGAACCAAACAGAAATGATAAAGAAAAAGGTTTCAAAGTGTATTGTCAGATTAAACATTAACGAATCACTGGGCCCAGGTGCCACCTGACCCAGAATGTTCAGGGCACTCAAATGTGAAATTGCTGCTGTTCTAACAAAACGATGTACTTTATTCTTTACATCAGACTCCGTGTCAAAGAACTCAAAGGTTGCAACATAAAACCAATATTTTTGAGGGATCCAGGAAATTACAGACCAGTCAGTCTATTTCAGGTAAACTGCTGGAAAGCATAAATCAAGTGTTTAGAAGAGAAGACCTTGCTGAAGTGCTTCGACCTGCTGACTCTCCGGCCTGCTGACTCTCCCTTATGGCACTTTTGCAACCCCTGGAGGTCAGCGCAAGGGACTTGCACTGGCCCAAGAGCGCCTTAGAATTGCACTCTGAGACAGATAAGAGGCATGCAAATAGAAATTATCTAGTCAACATTATATGCTTAGACTTTTTCAGTAAATTTAGTAATCCAAGAATAAGATGATAGGTCCTTTTATGGACTGGCCACTGCTTAAAGAACAGAGGAGCAATTTTCTCAGTAGGGACCCACAAAGTTCTGTGTTGAGACTGATGCTTTTTAACTTGTTCATAAATGAGCTGGGGTTAGGGATGAGCAGCCAGGTGACCTGGTTTGCAGATGACATCAAAGCAGTGGACACCAAAACCAGAGCAGATTGAAATGAGCTCCAACAGGGTAGTTCCAAACTGGCTAAATAGTTCAATGCAGTAACTGGAAAGTAATGCACAGTGGGACAAAATATTTCCAAAAATCAGAGATGGGGTCTGTCATAAACTTGGGTCTCACTCCCAGGGTTTTGGGTGCTCAGAGTTGTTGGTTCTGAACCCTAGAGCCCTCAAAGATCCCTGTTCGGTAGTACTGCCACCACCCTGTAACAGCCAGTGCCTCAGTCCAGGGAAACCAAGACCCTTTAGGCTTAACTATATCCCTTGTAGGCACTGAGCACTTTCTTTACTTAAAGTCTCAGTCCTCAAGTTACTAGTCCACAATGA
This sequence comes from Tiliqua scincoides, assembly GCF_035046505.1. Taxonomy (NCBI): domain Eukaryota; kingdom Metazoa; phylum Chordata; class Lepidosauria; order Squamata; family Scincidae; genus Tiliqua; species Tiliqua scincoides. Next base: position 59,481,903 of record NC_089827.1, read on the forward strand.
GGATTTTTAGTAGCTTGCTGAACGGCTAGGCAGGATTCTGAACCTTTGTCCCCAACAGACAATGAACCAACATGGTAAAAAGATTTTCTACTTTATTAAATACATAGGGTTACAAAAAGTTACAAAGGCAGCAAATGCTAGAGGCATAAAAACTTCTAGGAAACATAACAGCATAAAACAACAAAGCTAACTTGCTAACTCTATTTTTTCTAACCCTCACCTGGGTCAGCTTCTTTTGTAGATCCTCAGGCCAGTTACTTATGGCCACATGGTCCTGGTAGGCAGGATGTGCACCCACCACCTCTCTCACCAAGAGACAAGGAACAAAGACCCTGTCCTCTGGAAGTGGGGCTGGAAGCTCGCCCTCTCAGCTCTTCCCTCCCCCCTGGAGATCTGCAGCTGCATTCCACCCTTGATGGGCGTCTTTCTGGCTGCCTAGGTGCTACATAATCACCTTCCATTGAATTGTAAATCCTGGCAGCTAGGACTGCAAGGCCCTTGCAAGCCCCTTCTGGGTTACTGAGGTTCAGGCTTTGCAATGCTACTAGGCCTAAACTGTACATATTCATGACAGGGTCTCAGCTGTTGGTGACAAACCAGGAAAGAGATCTTTGGGTCATAGTGGATGACTCAGTGAAAACATCGAGAGCAGCTGCGGAGAGGAAGAATTCCATGCTGGGGACATGACAAAAGGGATTGAGAATAACAGTGCAATCCTAAGGATGACTTAGGCTGGAGCAAGTCCTGTGCGCCAGCCTAGGAAGGTCGCAAACATGCTATAAAGCACATTTGCGCCTCCTCTAGAGCAAGCCACACCAGCGCACGGAGGCCGCATCCAGCCTCTATGATGGCTTGCAGGGTGAGTCTTGCATCAGCCAAGCTCAACCAACGCAAGGCTCTGGGGTGGGCGAGGAGCAGGCAGGGAGAAAAATCTTATGCATATGTATACAGAAGCAAGTCCCATTGAATTCAGAAGGGCTGACTCGCAGGTGGTATAAAACTATGCATGGTGAGGAGAGAGTGGATAGAAGTTTTTCTCTTTTTCTCACACTATTAGGAGTCACCCAATGAAATGGATTGGCAGGAGATTTAGGGCAGACGAAAGGAGGCATGTCTTTGCACTGAGCATCATTAGTCTGTGGAATTCATCACAAGTAATGGTGATAATCGCTAGCTTGAGTGAGATAATCACTAGCTTAAAGCCACTTGTGGACAAACTTGTGGAGGATGGGTCTGTCAATGGGTGCTGGTCATGATGGCTATGTGCTACCTCCCAGTTCAGTGGCAGTATGTCTGGCTTACAAGGTGCAGGGGAGCAATGGCAGGACAAAAGTACACCTTTCTGTCTTGCTCGTGAACGTCTCAATTGGAAGGCACGCTGACTTGTGACTAGCATTTATAATTATTTGTATGCCACGTTCAGGCCCATCATAGTCCTTGTGCATGAGTGGATGCATGACTTATTGTATACATCTCCACAGGATCAGGTCGAAAAGAGAGAAATATGGGGTGATGGTCATGGAGAAATGAACAGCAATATGCAAGCAGGAACCAAAGGCTTTAAAAAAAGCAATAAAATAACCACCCTGCACCTTAGCAAGAATAGCCTGAAGGACAATGATTACAAAACAGTTTAAACAGCATTGTTTGAAAAGACTAGCAGTGTGCAGTTGGGGTCTTTCCAAGCAGGGCAGGAGATGGGCAGTCATGCCACAGGTATTGTCAGTCTGACCCAGAAGGAACTTTCAGGAATTGTAAATATCTAAGCCATCACCCCAGAACCCCCTGCCTTTGCTAACACCAGGTGGTTGTATGTGTTTGTAAGTATGGTTTATAAAAACTCATACGCAGGGAAACAAAAGTGAAAGGCTGCAATTCTGTGCAATTTATTTGGGAGTAAGCCCTGCAAGCAAGTGGAATTTTGTTTCCAAGAAAACATGAAGCTGCATGAAGAGCTGGTGGGTGAGTGCGTGGGTGGGGAGAATGACAAAGTAAGACAAGGAGGAGCTAGAGCAGCCCTTTTCAACCACTGTGCCGTGGCACACTGGTGTGTCGCAGATGGTCTGCAGGTGTGCCACGGGAGTTTGGGAGAGTATCATTTGTTAGTAGGGCCACTGGGGGATGTGAGCCCTGGTGTCAGTGTGGTGCGCCTTGTCAGTTGTCAAAAAACTAATGGTGTGCCTTGACAGTTTTAGAGCCTTGTCAGTGTGCCATAAGATGAAAAAGGTTGAAAATCACTGAGCTAGAGAGAATATGAGTAGTTTTCTGCTCCATGTGGACATGGTAACAAAGTGGTGGCCTAGCTGGAGGGGGGCCGTGCACTCAGCCTGGACGGGAGGCTCAGCGGGGCAGGCAAATGGCCCCTCCCTTTGGAGCCATTCCCGGCAGGGGGAGCAAAATGGAGCCGTAAGGGAAGGGCCGCTTGCCCGCCCCGCTGAGCCTCCCTGCCAGGCTGAGTGCCCCGCCCCCTCCAGCTATGCCACCATAACAAAGGAAGGGCTGTTTCTTGCAGGCAGGCAGGAGAGCTAATCTGGCCATCCTTCCCTTTTGACTTGCTCACGCCCATTCCTCGACTTCACGCTCACTATCATTTTTCACTTGTGTGTGCTCTCATCCCCTCCGTGGCAGATTGCTCACAAACATACTGAGTCCTTGCCTCCTCCATTGTTCAGGCTCTGGAGTTCCAACCATCTGAGATGTGTTCCTCCTCTAGCCTCATTGCCTTGTTGCCCCCTTCCAGCAGGGACCTAATGTGTGAGGGCGGAAGGTGGGGCAGAACCGCCCCATCGTACCGTGTGGAAAAGCACTGCACCTGCTTATGCCTGAAGAGGCTCTCCTTACACCCAAAAAAATGGGTATAAGGAGAGCCTCCTCAGGAGTAAGCAGGCAGGTCAGTTGCAGTGCTTTTCCACAGACAACAACAGGCAGTTCTGCCTCACCTGCCGCTCCCACACTTCACATCCCTGCCTTCCAGCCCCATAGTTGTCTGTGGGCGGAGCACTGTTCCTGCTCTTTTGGATGAACTAGAGCACATAGCTATCTGACTCCAGGTGGAGCTCCAAGAGTTGGGCGGAAGCAGTGGTGGCTGCCTCTTGGTGAGCCTCCTGCATGTGGAGCTCTGTGCTGCCACAGCAAGAGGCATCATCCTTCCCCCAGCAGCTTGCCACCCACTTGCTCTGCTGCCTCCCCCAGTCAGTGGCATAGCTAAGGAATCTATCTGCAGCCTGGGGTCAAAGAAGGTTTTGTAACCCCCCATGAGTAAATCAAATTTAATTAAGTAAATAAATAAAAAGCGTGCCCTTATTGGTTAGAGACACTGTGCTGGGGTGAGGAGGGGTGGTGATTCTCCCCTTGCTACACGTAAGAGGAGCACCACTTGAAAAAGTGCCTCTTTACCCAGCTAGCAAGAGTAACTGTATTACGAGACATGAAAATGAAAGCTGACTCGGATTAGCACCTTCTTGGTTCTATGCTGTATCATAACAACATCTCTTCGGCTCTCAGAACAATCAGTCTCATAGGTCGGATTTGAGTTAAAGATACCCACTTTTTGTTCCCTGAGGTAGTTGTGTTTTCATTTTCTGGTTAATTGAATAACTTTTGATAGAATACAGATATTCCAATGCAAATTGCTTCATTGCATTCTGCATTAAATTAACTTGCCACTGATATGTAACATGATGGTATTTGTACATACCAAGGTTTTCACAATTTTGGCCACTAGTGTCAAGTTTAGCTTGTTGCCCCCCTAAAGCTTGTTGCCTGGTGCATTTGCTACCCCCAGCACCCCCTTAGCTATGGCACTGATTGCCCTATTTGCAATCAGAAGTAATAGAAATCAAGATTTCCCATTTGAATAGATGGGTCTGGGAATGGGGATGGAAGGGAAGCAGTGCCCTGGCATTTTGTGTTCGTGTATTTGCTTTTACGTGCATACGTACTGACATCACATGTATAAAAAACATTTTGACATTTTCCAGAGATTCAGCATTTTCCCACAAGGCAAAATAAGAGCAGTGATTTCTTAGGAGCAAGTAGCAGAAAATATGGCATGTCTCTGGTAAATTGGGACCACTGGAGTTTATTATTTACCAGTCTGGGGGAAAACAGATGTGTGGTGGTGGTGGTAGAACTAGCTATCGAAGTTCTGATTCTCCAATGAATGATGTAGTTGAATGTCAGATTGTCAGAAGCCCAAGGATTTTGTTCAGGGGATCTCTTCCTCAGTGGCCTATACACGATTGCCCTCTAGTGGCTGACCTGACAAATCTCCCATGCTGAGCCACTTTCCAGAGCACAAAACAGTGACACACGCAAAGGCATAACACCTTGCCCCAGCACCTAGAGTGATGCTGTCATGACGTCACGCAACATCATGATGTCACCCAATGTCATGATGTCACTCTCATGACATTCTCCACAGGGACGGGGCATAGCTGGTTTCGCCACAACCCATCCCAGCTCCTGTAAAGGATTCCAGCCTTCACAGAATGGGATCTTTCCAAACTGGGATCAAACTGGGATCTTCACAGACTGGGACAGGGCGCAGCCAAGCCAGCCAAGCCCCACCTTTGGGGAGAACATGAACTGATGTTCTCCTCAAGGGCGGGACTTCATGCGCTTCCTCCTGGGATACTGGGATGACTTATGGGAGCTGAGATGGGGCGCAGTGAAACCAGCCAGGCTGTGCACTTAGGGAGAACATCAATACATGCTCTCCCTGAAGACAGGATTGTGTGTGCCTCTTCCCGGCTTCTGTGTAGGCTGGGAGTCTTCACAGAAGCTGGGATGGGACACAGCGAAGCTATCAGCCCCCCCCCCCCCCGAAACATGGAGGTGTTTTGAGCAGAGCCTGGGGGAATCGTGTGCTCCCCTGGCATGATTCCTGGGGCATGTTCCCCTCAGGCTCTGCCCAAGATATGCCTCTGGACACACACAAATGCAGAAGGAAAAGCAAAGAAACAATGTGAACTTTTGTCACATTCACTCCTTTTACTCGACCTTCAGTGAAAGCTTCTTTTCTAAGGGGTCATAACAATTGTGGAAATAAGAGGAGTGAGCTATAAGGTGATGGGGGGAAGGTTTAAACCTCCATACAGGGACGGATAACGTCCTACCACACCAATGCAATACTAATTACCCCACCTACAACTGTTATTTCACATAGGGCGCAATCCTAACGCCTTATGTCTGTGCTTTCCAGCACTGGCATAGCTGTGCCAATGGGGCAAGGGCTGCATCCTGCAGTTGGGTGTCACTCACGGAGGCCTCCTCAAAGTAAGGGAATGTTTGTTCCTTTACCTAGGAGCTGTACTGCCCTTATGTCAGTGCTGGAAAGCACTGACATAAGGGTTTAGGACTGCACCCATAGAAAAACAAACACTCAAGGGCCAAACGACTTGTGAAAGAGGTTTTGGGAGCAGGAGAAGAGACAGTAGCCTCCTCACTAGCAGAAGGCAGCACCAGTGCTGTGCAGGCTGAGAGAAAGAGACGGAATATGGTTGATGCAGGAGGGGTTGTGGCAATTGTGCCCAGCCAGTTAATACTCCTGATATTTTTAGAAAGTTGTCTGGATTGGGTCAATTTTTTGCATCAAACGAGGTTTGGTGTTGGCCCTTGGAACATCATTGGGCATATTTGTGCCCACTTCCAGACTTGCCCCACCATTTTGCGCACCATCTTGGGGACTCCAGCTGAACCTTCATAACCCGGAGGTGACGATAGGCCTCTGGAAGGCTACCTGAGGGTTGTTCCGGAGCTGATGCAAGCCCAGCGAAAGAGCCAAGAGACAGGTGATGGAGGAGGAAGGGTGAAACAAACCTCTCCTCCCTGCTGAGCTCTGAGGCCTTGTCATTGGGCCAGCAACCTTCAAAGAGTTGAGGGATAGCCAGCATGGAGGAGGAAGCATCAGATGTTGGAGATGTTGATGAGTCCTCGCTACCACCCAGCCCCACAGACTTCAAGTTAAGATTCAGGTTCACAAAGTTCATAGAGTGTATGGTGAAGAGGGTCCCCTGGAACCTAACCCCATTTTCCCCATAGGCTCAATTATTCAGAATTCACTAATTCAGTACCCACTCGGTTTTCCAGAAACCTAAGCCTAGCGCATAATGAGAACCGACTGTATATATATTTTAGTACTCAAAAAAGTAACTGAGGCTTTCAGCATCCATGTGTGAATGTCAGCGCTCACACTGATGAATGTTCTGGTGGTGCAGGTGCGTCTTATCCTCAGGCCAGATATGGGTGCCCAAGAAACAGCTCAAGAAAATGGGAGCCCAAGAAATTTGCACCTCTCAAGAATGAAGGTGGCGCACAGATTTCTCTCCCTGGACACGGAACCCCATTGTCTTCAACAGGGCTTTCGTAGCAAGAGTCTTGGTGTGGTTCTGCTTCCACCTCTGTCACCATCCATGCATTGGGTGAGAAATCTTGGGCAAATGCCTGCATATAGACACCAGTGGCGGCAGAACCACTGGCATAGCTAGAGGGGGGTGGGGCACAAAGTTTTGCAGGGAGCCTCCTCGCAGCATGCAAGCAGCCCCTCCTCTTAGAAGCGATTCGCCTCTGTTCTCCCCCCCCCAAAATGGCTCCAAAGGGGAGGGGAGGAGCCACTTGCACACTGCAGTGAGGCTAAATGGAGGTGAATGGCAAGACGAGGGGGAGGGGAGCTTGCACGCTGTGGGGAGGCTCCCTACAAAACTTAGTGCCCCACCCCCCCAGCTAAGCCAGTGGGCGGAACCACTCCCAGTTGGAACCACCAGCTGAGCAGACATGTGGAGTGGGGGTGGCAGGTGAGGCAGAATTATCCCATCATTGCCCATGGAAAAGTATCAAAGCTGCTTTTCCCAAGGAAGCTTTCCTTACTCCTGAGTAATCTCTCCTTACACCTGCTTTCTCAGGAGGTGAGCCTCCTTAGGTCTAAGTGGGTGGGGTGGCTGTGGTGCTTTTGCACAGACTATGATGGGGTAGTTCTACCTCACCTGCTGCTTCTGCACCGCCTGTCCCTAGAATTTACACATCCCCAATCCAATCCTTGATTTATCCCTGTCTCTCTCTTGAAGTAAGTTGCAGACTGGAAAGGGTGATTTGGGGGAATCTCACGAATGTGCTGCACATAACTTTAAGACTGGACACAATGCTGCCTGCTTAAGCAAGGCAATGATTGGCAAGCACCAGCAAAAATCATATGGTTGCAGGGCAGTTCAGACAGTGGTTGCCAACAACATTATAGAAAGGAAGGCAGTGGGGTGGGGGAGTGACTCCAACTTCTCTGGTTATCTAGCCATCTTTGCAGCAAACACAGCACACATGAAGCTGCCCCACCCTTGCTCTCTCATACACCACAAATATTTATAGTACTCAGAAAACTGGAACTGACATTGAGTTCCCAGTTAAAGCCTTGCAGCACATGTGGAGAACATTTGCTGCTTATTGGTAGAGGCTTGTGCAATGGCTCCAAGGGGAGGGAGCAGTACAGTCAAGGTGTTTCCCTGAACTTTGACTGGGTGGGTCAGATGTTAATGCAGCCCAAGTGATGCAAGATCAACTGCATGCAGTTATTTTGCTTGCTTAAAAACTGAGATTGAAGCACAGTGCAAGTATAAGTGGCAGTGCTGAAAGTTATGGGGATTGGAGGGCACAAACAACCCCATTTCTCCCCAGTACACCCAAATTACCTGAGATTAATAATAATAACCCATATGTATATACTGCCTTTCTTGGTCACTCCTTTGACTTTAATCCAAGATGGTTCACATAGGCAGGCTTTCTCTAAACCCCCAATGGGAGTTTTTACAATAACAAAGAATTTCTAATCTTTGAAGAACAAGCAACATTCCAGATGGATCTTTCACAGTCTGGTATCAATTCTGGCCGCAGTGCCTCCCACACTGACTGACAAACAGCTTCGTCTCTCTATCGAAGGGCAACTGGAATAGTCGGGTCAGTGGTCAGTATTGGGCCACCATCCTCTTTGACCCAAGCAAATCTCTCTTTGGGGTCAGCTAATTTTCTGGCTCTTAAATGTGGCCAGGAGAAAATGCCACCAAACTAGTGCAGTTGACCACTCTTTCCACAGGTGTCTGGTTGACCCCCCCCCTCTCTCTATTTATTGGTTTGTGTCCAGAATGGCAAGGGATACGTCTTCTCAATAGCCTCTTGTGTGAAGGAATTTGTCTTTGAAAAACGGACAGACCTCCTTTAAAAGATATACAGATTATTTGTGGTTTGGCTTATTTGTACCACATATAAAAGTACCATCTATTCTATAAAATAGAAAGAGGATTCCTCTAAACTCCTTTCTTTTCTTTTTTTTTACCATCTTGGGGATCACTTGTCTTCTGTGCTGAAGGATGAAACTAATAATTGTTTTTAATTGTTTTTAATTTTTAATGTTTTTTTGTATTTTACTTGTTTTGTATTTTAATTTTCATTGTTAGCCGCCTTGGGTGACCTTTGGGGAGAAAGGCAGAATATAAATCCAATAAATAAATAAACTATGGTGGAAGAAGTCACAGCAGAGCATTTCCTTGATGCAAGTGGGCTATTTACCAAGCAAGAGGCTTCCTGCCTTTCTCTGCAGGTACATCCTAGGGAAGCATAGGTGGGAAATATATAGAGAAAGATTAAAAAAGAGTTCTGTATTGTTTTCTATTTGAGAAAGATGAAGGTGGGATGTCAAAGGCAATATTTTCATTACCTTTTTGACTCAAGAGACGTTAGAGACTCGAGAGCATTATTTTTTTTAAAATATGTACTCAACTATTGTGGGTACACCAGTATTTCCAAGTAATTTTCTGCATTTCTAACTGCCTAATTCGATGCATACTGAATTGAAAATGAGGAGGCATTATGAGTAGAGGTGAGTTTTTCGGTGATAACAACATAAAAACACTTAACACCGCTTCCTGCACTTCTTGGTTTTGTAAAAAACACAAAACTCCAAAATCTGTGAAAAAATACAACCATTCTCTGACATATATGCATATTCTCTAATGCCTCTACATGCATGTAGGTGCATCTGTGACACTATACCAAGTATATCACCTACCTAGCGCACTATCATAATAAATATACAGTAATTTATAATTATAATTTATAAAAATGCACCCTTGGAATAAAAACACATAACCCCACTTTCTGCAGTTCTAACTTTGGAAAACACTGAAATCCATGAAAAAATGAAACCATTTTCCCCCACCTCTAGTTATGAGTGGACTTCAAATGGCTTCAATAGTAGGAAGTACATACTTTATGTCAAACTAACTTTGACAGCTGAAGTCCTGCCCCTTTTTACCAGAAATTTCGCCCCTAAGGGGGTTCAAGTGACCCCTCAAACAACTCTGCCCAAGATTGTTGACCACTAGGGAAGGGTTTTGTAGCACCCCGACATTTGGTTTGGTGGGAAAAGGAGCCCCCCAATAAAGTGTTGGAAAGGGGTTCATGTAACCGCTCAAACAACCCCCACCACTGCCCCCCACCACTAGGGAAGGGTTTTGTAGTACCCCAACATTTGGTTTGGCAGGAAAAGGAGCCCCCCAATAAAGTGTTGGAAAGGGGTTAATGTGACCCCTCAAACAACTCGCCCCATTCCCCTCGACCACTAGGGAGGGGTTTTGTACCACCCCGACATTTGGTTTGGCAGGAAAAGGAGCCTGCCAATGAAGTGTGGGAAAGGGGTTCATGTGACCCCTCAAACAACTCACTCCGTTCCCCTCGACCACTAGGGAGGGGTTTTGTAGCACCCCGACATTTGGTTTGGTGGGAAAAGGAGCCCCCCAATAAAGTGTTGGAAAGGGGTTCATGTGACTCCTCAAACAACTCACCCATTCCCCTCGACCACTAGGGAGGGGTTTTGTACCACCCCAACATTTGGTTTGGCAGGAAAAGGAGCCCACCAATGAAGTGTGGGAAAGGGGTTCATGTGACCCCTCAAACAACTGACCCATCGCCGCCGACCAATAGGGGCAGGTTTCATAGCTCTCGGACCACCGTGTGGAGCCAATGGGAAAAAAGGGGGGATTGGGAACAGGTCCAGACATGTCCTTGTGTTTAAGGCCCAGGGCCTTTGGGAGGAGGGAGAAACCCATCCAGCCTTTGCTGTTGCTGCTGTTTCTGCCATGGCCTCCCCTCTGAAAAGCTCTCCCACATCGCCTTCTGAGATGGAGGCTCCCTAGTTGGAGTGCGAATCCCCTGCTGGGGAGGAGAGTGAAAACCACACTATGGTGGTGGTCAGGATGGAGAGCCCCGAGGAGAAGGAGAACATGCTGCCTTCTGAGGGGGGAGACCCCGGTCAGACCCGAATCGCCTAATAGTAGCGCGCTTAGATCAGTGTTTGAGAATCTTCCCTACCGGGCTTCAGGCTCTGAGCGATTGACGGATTCTCCTCCGAGGAAGAAAAGCCACTGCTGTGAAATCGATGCCAGTGGTGAATTTCGTAGGCCGATACCTATGGAGCTTCTTTTCAAGCTGGCTTGGGATGAAGAGACTGTGCGTTTTCCCCCAGCCGGCTTTGGCTGCGGGTTTGTGCTTTTCCACTCAGTGTCCGAGTATCCTAAGGCTGCAGCAATTAAGATTGCGCAGGTAACATTTTTACATTTATGGTTGATCCTCATTGCAACTGTATTAATGGACTTGAAATTAAGATTGTTTTTTTTAAAATATATTTTTTAAAGGAGAAAGAATGTCCCGGATCTCCAAACACCCGGAAGTTTCCAGGAAATCAAGAAGAAAAAGGCCGTACAAGTTTCCGTGAAATTTTAGGCCTTCAGAAGGCCCCGGGTGGAGCATTTCACCCCCAATTGCCGCTCAGGCGCTATGAAATCACTGATCAGAGCTACAGTGTTTGTGATTCTTAAGTATTGCTATAAGGGGTATTTACTTGACCGCTGCATTGGATGTAAAATTAAATCCAAGGAAGAGGAAGCCCACTTTTGCAGAAAATGGAGTAATTTTGATAGATTAGGATTCTTTGAAGTTGTGTGTCAAAGAATCTACCTGAAGGAAATTCTGAACAATGTGATTAATATAGCTTACAGTTTTCGGTTTTTGCATCTGACCGCCACAACCGTTGATTATATTTTAAGCCTGTTTGCTAGCATGATTATCTTTGCTGACCCGCTGGTTTGGCTTAATACATTGGTGAATGGGGAGGATTACACTTACCTTGAGTATGTATATACCATGGTTTCTAAAAAAAAGTATCAAAAGTTTCTTGCAAGAGGGCACTGCTGTCTAAGTGTTCATGACAAGTGAAGAAGATGTAAGAAAACCTTTGTATGATTTTTTAAAAAAGAAAAGAAAATGGAAGACCCACAATGTATGTTTTTTTGAGGGGGAGGAGGGAGGAATGAACCAATAGGAATAGGCTTTCAGGAACATGTCTGGGCATGCCAGGACATGCCCCTGTATTTAATTTCACAGGGGGTTCTAAAATATATTTTTAAATGAAGTAGACATCTCAACCAAAAGCCGAGTGAGACATGATTTTTTATCTTTGTCTAATGAAATTGAAGAGGATTTTGGGCGCATGACTCTCAGTGAGCCGTTAGGCTGTTCCTGCTTCCCTAAAAAGCCGGAGGAGGAATGAAAATAACTGTGAAGAAGAAAATAAAATAGAATTACGTTATCTGATTGTGCGCGTTTCTGTGCCAACTGGAGCCATGGAAAAGCATGACGAAATTTTAAAAAATATATAATATACACCTGGGGTGGTCGGGAGCTTTGGAGGGGTAAACACGCTCTTTCGAGAGGCCAAAAAGCAAAGTAAATCTCTGACTCAAAAATATGTTCGGGACTGGCTTGCAGAGCAAGATGCTTACACACTGCACAAACAGCACTGAGTACGATTTAAGAGAAACAAAACGGTTGTTTCGGGAATGGATGTGCAGTGGCAGGCTGATTTAGTGGATATGCAACAGTTTTCTAAGTACAACGCGGGACACAAGTACATTTTAACGGTGGTGGATATACTTTCCAAATACGAATGGGCCAGAAGCTTGAAAGACAAATCAGGCAGGCAGGTGGCAGCCGCTTTTCAACACATCTTCAAGCAGGGGAGAATACCTCACAAACTGCAGACTGATTCTGGTAAAGAATTTCTAAACCGTACTGTGAGAGAACTATTAAAAAAACACGGCGTACATCACTTTGTTACAGGAAATGAGGTCAAAGCGGCTGTTGTGGAACATTTTAATAGAACATTAAAATCAAGAATGTGGAGATTTTTCACAGCTAACAACACTTTTACAGAACACAGGAGTTCTGCAGCAACTTATAAGCAGTTATAACCATACTGTGCACAGAACGATCAGGGTTCGACCTGTGGATGTGAACCACTCCAATGCCGGGGCTGTCTGGAACACAGTGTATGGAGATTGGGTTAGAGGGGGAAAAGAGGTTTCTGTGTTCAGAAAAGGAGATCATGTGAGGATCTCTAAGCTCAAGGGGGTATTGAAAAAGGTTACGAACAAAGCTTTACCAGTGAGATTTTCATAGTTGACCAAGTCAGCAGCAAGGGGAGAAGACCTGTGTGCAGCTTAAAAGATTACGAGGGAGAGAGCATTGCGGGGACTTTCTATCCTGAAGAATTACAGAGAGTGAGGGCGGGAGAGGATAGGGTTTACAGGGTTGAAAAAGTTCTAGCTACGAGGGGGAGGGGTAAGAAAAAGCAACACTTGGTGAAATGGTTAGGGTGGTCTGACAAATTTAATAGTTGGGTCGCAGACTCTGAACTGTGTGAAGCTAAGTAGAGAAGGGGGAAAATGGCAGAAAATGATTTTTACATCACCCTTCCTAGCAACGCCTGCAATAAAATATTTGATCAGAACAGCAGTGCTACCTTCACGATCCGTCTGGCGTGCTCTCTGGATCTGCCGGGGGAGTGGGAAGTGGGGTTAGCGGAGATACAGTACCCTCACACCTGGGACACACTCACAGACGATAGAAAGTTTCAAATTGACGATGGAAGGACAGAATGGCTATTCACTCTACGGAGGGGTTATTATGCTTCAGTACCTGATTTACTGGATAATATGTACAAGCTAATAAGGAGCCATTTAAATCCACCGGTTGATACATCTCTGTCCTATGATTCTGTGGATAGGAAGATCTATCTTAATGCGCCACCGCTTCACAAAGTTGAAGCAGAAGCGGAACAGTCCCATATATTAGGATTGGACACGAGCTCAGCTACCAGAAAATCTACCTTCACGGCGGATATTACAGGAGGTTTTAGCACTCTGTACGTTTACACAGATATTATAGACCACCAGGTGGTGGGGGACTTTTATGTGCCTCTGTTGCAATGTGTTCCTATTCGCGGCGAGAACGGTGAACGAGTTAAGGTGACTTATGATAGACCGCACTATGTTGGCATATGCAGGGACCATATAGACAGCATCACCGTGGAGATAAAGACAGACCAGAACAAAAACGTGTCATTTCGTTTTGGCAAAGTGGTTGTGAAGCTACACTTCCGTCCCAGAAAAAACAGGATATTAAAAAAAAAAACATGGTCCTTCTAAAACGTTACGGGGACCCAGCCCTTTTTACCAACTACTACAGGGTGCAGGCTGGGCATGGACTTCAAGGATTTCATGGAGCACCTGTTATGTATGGAGCGGGGGTCAGAGGCATATTCCGAAGTCTTTTTCGAAAGGCGGTTCCCCTTTTGAGGAGGGGGTTAGAGATTATTAAACCACACATTAAATTAGCTGCCCGCAATATTACCCGGGACGTGGTTGGAAACGTTTCTCAGGCCGTATTAAATAAAGTTATACCACAGAAGGGGTCGGGTCTGATGTACGTGAAAAGAAGGAAAGCGGTTAAACAAAAAGCATCACGAGCGCTGCTGACAGGACCACCCCGTCCCTTTAAAAGAAGGGCTAAAAGTCGAAGGACTACACAGAAGAGAAAAGCTCGGAAGCTGAGGTGCAGAAAGAGAGTCCTCTCTAGAGACATATTTTTAAAAAAAACGACCATGGCCTTTATTCACGGGTGCTCAGAAGAGTGTACAAAATCCGAACTAGACCTGTTCCAAATAGCCCCTACGCAGACCAGCATTGAAGGAAGCGTTTATGTGGAGGTGCCTCCGTTGACGACTGTGACGGAGTCTTCATCATTGGAGTTTTTCATCATGGGAAATGGGGAGGATTATTTGGATTTAAACAACACTCTACTTTACCTGAGGTGTAAAATTGTAAAAGAAGATGGGGTAACATTGATCGACAGGCAGCAGTGGCGTTGGTGAACTACCCTATCGCTTCCATTTTTAGTCAGCTGGACGTGACCCTGGGAGACAGGCTCATCAGCCAGAGCAACAACTGCTATCCCTATAGGGCTTTCATCGAGTCTGTGCTAAACTACAGCGAAGACGCACTATCCAGCCAGTTCTCTGCAGGAATGTTTTACAAAGACACACCTGGTGAACATGACTCAGCGGACCTGGATGGGCAAAACCAAGGGTTTATTAAAAGAGCAGGACTGACTGCTGAAAGCAGAAAAATAGAACTCCTGGGTCATCTCCACGCAGACCTCTTTTTTCAAGAAAAACTGTTGTTAAACAGGGTGGACGTGAAAATTAAACTCACCCGGAGCAAAGACAGATTCTGCATGATGACGGACGATGCCAACGTATGCTACAAGTTGAAGCTTTTGACGGCGTCGCTGTTTGTAAAGAAGGTGAGAGTCGCCCCGGGGGTACGGCTGGGGCACGCTGAAGCTTTGCTTACAGCAACCGCCAAGTAACTGTGGACCATGTTAGTATGAAAGTGTTTAGTCTCCTGGCGGGGAGTCGCATCAGTAACCAGGAGAACCTGTTTCTGGGACAATTGCCAAAGATGGTCGTAATCGGCCTGGTGGACAACGACGCTTTCAGCGGGACCTTCGGCAAAAACCCGTTTAACTTTAAGCATTATGACATCAATTTTTTTGCTATTTACCTGTCGGGGTACCAAATCCCAACAAAGCCATTTCAGCCAGACTTTCAAGAAGGAAGCTGTGTGAAGGAGTACATGAGCCTGGTGCACGCCTCTGGTAAGCACATGAAAGACAAGGGGCTGATAGTCAACAGAGAAGACTTTGCGAGGAGCTACACGCTCTTCGCCTTCGACCTGTCCCCTGACCAGGAATGCGGCGAGCACTATTCCTTGATCAACACGGGGAACCTTAGGGCAGAAGTTTGGTTTGCCAGACCCCTCCTGCAGACTGTTAACATGATTGTCTACGGAGTTTTTGACAACATAATCGAAATAAATAACCAGAGGAATGTTCTGTTTGATTATATGTGACATGGACATTCTGCAGTTAACGTGGCTGCTGTCCGCTGACCCTGCCACCCGTAAGGTATTCAAGGGAGTGTTTCCTTGTGACCAGCTTCCTAAAGCGAACCAGCTACAGAGACCCGTGGGGCTGGTGGTCAACACAGACCCTTATGATCGCCCGGGAGAGCACTGGCTAGCCTTGTACCTGCCAGAAGAAAACCACGTAGAGTTTTTCGACTCCTACCGACATCCGCCAGACCATCCCCGATTTCCCAAGGCAATCATGGATTTTTTAAGAAAATGTGGCCCTGTAACGACATATCAAGCAAAACAAGTACAGCCCCTGGACTCTGCAACCTGTGGATACCATTGTGTGTTTTTTCTGCACCAGCGCTGTAAAGGGCTTACTTTCAACCAGATTCAAGAACTCTATTCCCATGATTTGCTAAGGAACGATCGCATGGTACTGCTATTTGTAAAAAAGAAGCAGTACCTGTTGCGACTAGCGCCCTGATTTTTTTATCAGCCCCAAACCTGTGTGTCATGTAGTAATTTTCATGGGCATGGTTTTCAATAAAAAAGATACCCCTCTCTGAGGGGGTTTAAAAGAAAAAAAAAGTCAAAACAGCGTGTTTTTTGTTTTTTTTAAAAAGTGCTTTTATTTTTTATAAGGTCAGCCACGGTACAGAACTAGATTGTCTCTGCTTTTTAGAAGATCTTCTGGAAGCCTTGGGGGTATGTTTTAATTCTGTCACGGGGCTGGGGTTTTTCAAGTGGTCCAAAGAGGTCCTGTTTCCTGGGTTGCCGACAACTGTGGATGGGATATTTAGTTCAGCCATTGCCTTCAGAAAGACATCCCAACCCTTAGGGGTGCGCGCAGCTGGCAGTGCGTGGATTTGTGTGATTCCTTTCACCAAGTCCAGCATGTTGGAGCCAGGGATAGTTTCCCCTTTGTAAACAAAAGCCCCCTTTTCATTCCACGAATAAATTGTTTTGCATCATTTTGTTTAGTACTATCTTTGCAGGGTGTTTATATCTGACAGACAAACTGTCCAAGACTTCATGATATACACTGTCTGGAGCTGGAGAGACATGTGCTTTGGTAGTTGTCTCAGCCTGTTCTGCAGGCATTGCTGCTGGTAACGACAAGGTCAGATGTCCTTTTTCAGATTCTCCCTGTTTCACATGAATTAGTTATTTTTGAAGCAGAGCGGAATATTGTTTCGCCTTTTCATATTCCGTTAAGTCCCTTCTCTGTAAAACATTTCGCATGTCAGCATCTAAGGAACTGAGGGCTGTAGTTCTGATGTTTTCTTCTCCTGGGGAAGGATTTTTCAGTTGCTCTAACTGGTGGCTAGGTACAAGGAACATTTTTTCAGCATGTTGCATCAATGGTTACGTAAAAGCTCTGCGACTAGGGGGAGAGCTATGCTTAACAAGGGAGCTAGAAACCATCCAGATTGATTTACCAGCTGCTTCTTTTTTCTTAATGATAGCCATTTATTACTCAGTTTTCTGATGAGTGAGTGGTTTTTTCTCAGTTGAGAAATCTGACTGCCGGATAAGGGAATGTTACCTTTTAAAGTGTTGAGTGCAATTTCAGAGATAGCCGAGATGAGATCGTGAGGAGCCGCGCACAGAATGGCTTTTCTCTGTCGCAGGGGGGCCTTGATAAGCAGCTGTAAAAGGGGTAGATTTCTTCTCACGCAGATAGACATGTTGCCGTGAGGAGGACGCGCTTACATTTGAACGCCCTATGGGTTAACTCACTTGCTTTTGTAAAGGGCTCCAAGTTTCTTTTTTTTCATAGTGTAGATGACTGGCCAGTCTGGTGGGAAAAGCCCCGTCCTCAATCTGAAAGACTCAGGCATGGAAGCGTTTAAGTCTACTAACAGATAGCCATAAGGTTTTGCTGTCGCATCCTGAAAACTCTCTAGAAAGAACTGAACATTTCCAGGGTACATCTGACGCGCCAGTGTAACGATCTGTAGTTTGTCCCTGGGGTTTTTGAAGAGCACCATGTATTTTGCGTTTAAGGTAATGGTGCGATTGGATTTTCCCTGGAAGAAAATGTTCTGTGTGATGAAAAAAATACTTAAATTACAATGATGCACATACTTGGTAAAAACATCAGCGATCTCAGTGCTGGAAGAAGCAGAGGCCATGAGGTCATCCACGATAACAAGATTCACTTTATTTGGGGGTAATATTTCATCATCATTAAACATCACAGGGAGCCCCTCCATAAAGCGTATGTGGGGGTACTTCTGAAGGAGCTCCTTATACATAGGCTGTCAGCATGCATAACACCATACAATACTTTCAGGAACAACAGAGAGCACAGTACGCGTGTGATCCAACATGTTTTTTATAAAATACGTTTTCCTGCAGTTGCTAGGCCCTGCTAAAATGGCCAAAAAAGGGTGTTTCCACCGCACATCCATCTTAATACCTGTAAGGTAGAGTTCTGAAGTCTTTCAGAAGGACCCTCTTATCATATACGACCCTTAGCATCTTCTTCAGACTGCCTGTTTCGATACGCCACATCTTTTTATTTCTCAGAATGTCCCTCTGCTGCAGAACAATTTCTTTAGACCCCGTTCCATAGTCCAGAACCATCTGTTTCAGACTATCGAAATGGACCCTTTCAGAATTCTGGGCGTGGAGCGTAATGCCCTTCACTCTCATGTAAGACCTCGCGGAGGACAGTCTCAGGCCATAGGTCTTTGGACCAGCTGACACAAACTCTGTGATGCGCTCATTTGGGGGAATCTCATTTGTCAGATCCCCTAAGTAGTCTCCTAGGGGGGGACGCCAGTCCCCCTCATGATGTACAAAGATCACAGAATCTGTGTCATGGTACAAGCACCTGTCACCCAACTGTTCCAGCAAGTTGTAAAGTTCTAATCGCGCGTTTGCGGTTGTAAAAGCCCCTATTAGTACATTTGTTCTCCCACGGCGGCTGAACCGAACTTTAGAGTGTCTCCAAGAAACAGTGACCGCCTCGTCGTCAAGAATTTCAAACCCTGAAATCTCATAGGCAGGTGAGAAGGCATACTCCAGAAGCTGAGTAGGGTCCCTCATGATGCTGCTGTTCAGCAAGTTAGAGCGCTGAGCAAATTTTCCCCACAAAGAATTTAAAAACAACTTTGCTATCTGGCGCTTTGCGGGGTTCACCGCGATCTTTTGGGGGCGTAATTCAATGCCCTCTTTTTCACGATAATCAGAGATATATTGTTTCTTCTTCGCCTCATCCGTGCACCACGAGGGATAGCCCGTGGCTTCTTGTTTCTGACGTAGATGCATTTTAATGTAAGAAAACAACTCGTCAGATTCGCCAGGAAAATCCCATATCTCTGAAATTGCCAAGACCCTGTACCCCTTTTCCAGGGCTTTCATCACCTCAAAAGTGCACCATGTGCCTATGATGGCGTGTTCCTCATCAGAGTGACGGCAGGGTTCCTGCTGGCTCGTTTCTGCACATTTCTGGCACATAGGGAACATGAGCTTCCCCCTCACCCTAACCGGTAATACAGGGAAAAAGAGTCCTCTCGGGGGGAGCACTTTCGTTTTCACGACACCAAAATAGCAAGACAGGGGCTTAAAGCTCTTGGTGATAATTTCAGGATGCCCCAAAGGATATTTCTTTGTTTTGTTTACATAAGGGTACAGGCTCATGAAGTCATAATATATTTCCTCCCCCTCTTTGGGCTTGAAATAGAGGATAATGGCGTTTGTTCTCCCACCAAACAGAGCATCTCTAGGTTGCAGAGGTTGCGGAGAGTTTATTTCAGATAGAAATGCTTTAAGCACTGCATCACTGGCTAACATTGCCCTCCATTCATGTTCCCAAATGGTAATGATCTCAAACCCCATATCTTTGATCTCATACTCCCTACGCTTGGTCTCATAATAAAGCATACGGTAGGTTGTGTTCCTGAGGGGGTTTATTTCCGTATCCTTGTAACAAATGGGACAGCAGTGATAAAAACACCCGTAAAATTCAAAAGCTGTCGGTTTGCCCCCAATCACTGTGTAACCATCCAGATAATATTCTCCTGCCTGAAATTCTCCCCCTTTCAGAGCATGTCTGATCTCAATGGATTTTTTATGCTCCAGATACATCAGCCATTGTATACCCGCAGAGGAAAATCGCTTTTTTATCAAGTCGTAGTTGTCCCATGGTAGAATAGCGATGGCATTGCTTTCTAAAAACATGTATCTAAACATGGCCATTGCGACGCTAGCTATGGTTAAGTATTGAAACGGATCCAGCCCGTCCCTCCCTCCCGATTTAGTCATCCGTAGGATTTCATCCCTGAACAACATACAGGCCTTCCTCAATATTTTTACATCCTGTTGGCAGTAATGCGCTAGCTCTTTCTGGAGATTAAAAATGCTGTTCTTATTTTCCTCATACCACGTGAGAAAATCTTTTTTCTCATCAGGCATCATGGTGTCATACCCGTAAAATTTTGGGTGGGGGAGAGGGCCTTGGTAATCCCAGTTTTCAGCAGTGTTAAAAAAGTGGGGAAAATATCCTTTACAGCCCTCAAACCCCAAAGCCTTGGGAAGTTTCCCAAGCTTCATGGGGAGGAAGTTTAAGCTGTCGATAAATTTTAATTTCAATTTTTTCACCGTCACACACATAAGTTTACCTCCCTGTACAATAAGTTTCACCTCCATCCTTTCCTTCACCAGCTGGTTTAAGATAAAGTAGCTATCATACCCCTTTGCATTGTGTGCCAGAAAGGTGAATCCTTTGAACTTTGGGGAGATAAAAGTTGAAATGAAGTCTGAAAGACAGCCTTCGCCCTTAAACTCCCAAGTTTTCCCTTCCTTTGTCCCCATCGTGTATATATAATTGGGAAGGTGAATTCCTGTCTCCTGAGTACACTCAAAGTCAAAAAAGATATACTTGTCTGAAAGTTCAGGTTCCCTAGGAGGGAGAATGTAACAGAGATGGTCAGGTAAAGGAATACTGAGACACTCCAAGCACTTTCGTGGCTTGCATTTGTGTCTTTTAGTGACATAACCTCCACATTCTTCACACAGCCATTTAGAGAAACAGTCAATCTCCTCTTTGGCCTCTAATTTTTTATGGATATTTAAACAGGTCCGAGAAGGGCATATCAGTCTGCAGCTTTCACACCGCACCTCCACCTCCCTGGTACACTGTCTCCGTAAACAAAAACGACAGTGAAACCTACAAGTGTGTGTATGAGCATAAGGAGTTCCACAGATGGAGCAGTAATTTCTAGAACCAAAGAATCCTTTCATGTTTAGAATACCATAATGCTCATCGTGTAGCAGTAGAAAGTAGGACTTATCATGTATAAGTGGGCCTGATACGAAGATTTCCCAGCCTTTATCACCATGTAGGACAACCCCTATATTCACTTGTAAATACCTTTCAAATCTTCCCAGGTCTGATAACAGAATTTTTTTATCAGGGGCAATCCCAACTGCTGCATACAGCTGTCTTGCCATCTGTAATAAATGAAAATCAGTATACCCTTGGCCATTTATGATTGCTAAGAGACTCCCCCCAAAGCAAAGGTTGCTGTCCTCATTATTCAGGTCAACAAGGTGTTGTCTTTTCTTTTCTATGATCTTGCTATAAAGGACAGTGCTTAGGAGTCTTTGACCCCTCCCACCCCTGTTTATAATAACAGAAACAATGAGACGCAACAGCCCATGGAGATGAACTTCTGCATTGCTCTGAATGAGATTCCCTATGTTAGCAAAAAATGATGCAGCATCCAGAGCACTGATGTGTCTCCTCAAGGAGAAGAGAGGGTTATTTAACCCGCCCCCCTCAAGACGCAGTTGTACTAAGTCTGCCGGATCTATTTCGCTATGTAACTCGTCCAACAATTGCTGTATGCTATTGGTTATGGCTTGTTCCACCAACAAAGGGTGACTTAAGCGCCCCAAGTTTACAAAACGGAAGGAAAAAGTGTATCGGGAGACAGGTAGTCTCGGAACATGCCATTCACAGCGACCCTCCCTTTCCAGGTAGACTCTTGGTTCAGGCTCCTCCTCCTCCTCCCCCCCTGTAGTGTTCATGGTGGAATAACCACTATCGGACACAGGGTTTGGATTGGAGGAATAGCCACTATCAGAATGGTCTTCAACCATATCAGCACCTGCATCTGGTGCAGGAACAGGTGGCCCCTGGGGGATGGGAGAAAGCCCTATATCATCATCATCATCATCCTCTGAATCAGAGGAGTCCTGTGGGGAGTGTGGGAAGCCTGCCCCAACCTGATTCACCCCTGCAGCAGATGGAGACTTGTGTGGTGTCTGGCTCAGGTCCCCCTGCAGACTATCAGGATAGATGTGGAAGTTTTTAATATTTTCTTGAAAAGATACAAGCATCTCTTTATCAAACCCCTTGCCCTGAAACAACGAGCACCAGTGTTTTTTTAACTCTGAATTCCAGTAGCTAAGCTGAGCTGAGAGTTTTCTCTCCTTCTCAATAACAGAATTCATACACTGGTTCAATAATCTACCCAATTCAAAACATTCATCTGGGTCAAGGTTTCTGGTTTTCTTCTGTTTTTTCTTCAGAGCAAAATCTTCAGATTCACTTTCAGACAAGGCAGCAGCAGGATGCTTCCGGTCAGGGAGTGGTCTGCCCATGGGAGTGACAGTTCCTAGAAAGATATAAACATTTTTTTACTGAATGGGGAGACTACATAACTGAAATAGGCAATTTATTATCATAAGAACAGACCATAGGCCCCCACCTAGTCCTGCGACCTGTATCTCACACCAGGTAAAAAAGAGACTCCCTTTGTCACGGGTTGAACCCCGGCCTGACTGGTAATTTACTGGCTGCACAGTATCAGGCCTGAAGCCTTGGCAAAACCAGGAGTGCACAGCATCCTGGGAGCTTCATGCTGATGCAATATCTGGTGATATTGCATCAGGTGATCTCATGTGTGTGCGTGTGTGTGTGTGTGTGTGTGTGGCAGCAGCTGCACAGTCAGCATGACTATGCAGTAATTCCAAATGCTGTGATTGGCTGCAAGAAATATAAATGTCCAGCAGAGGCAAGCAAGTGTGTGGGAGAAGCAGAGCATTGTGAGCCGGAGGCTACGTTGGTTGGAAGAGTGGATCGTGTACCGTTGTACTACTTGGACATTGTAAATATCTGTTCATACAGTAAAGGAGGAGTGTGGTGGATGACTTCTGCCTCTGAGTCTTCCTTGTCTCCGGGGGTGATTGTGGTTCGGCCGTGAGGCACAGAAACATCACACAGCTGTGCATAGCAGCTCGTAACAGGTTATGGGCCCAGCACGTGACTGCTTCTAAGCTGAGAGCACGGAACTTTAATTTACATTTGCTGTGCCAAGTTTTGCCCTAACCAAAACACCCCGATGAGTCTGCTGAGCGCCATTTATCTCAGGGACCTTCGTACGGAACTGCATGATGGCAGTAGTCCAAGGATATCCACTCACAAGGCTAAATGAGCACAATTACAGGGGCTGGGCTGTGAAAATGAAAGCCCTACTTGTGAAGGAGTCACTGTGGCATGTTGTTTGGACTGCGCAGTTGGATGAAAGCCCTGAAATGACCACAGCAAATGAGAAAGCCCTGGCCACAATCATATTGGGTCTGGAAGACTCTCAGCTTCTCCACATCTGCGGCTTGGAGTCAGCGCACCAGTGCTGGAATGCACTCCGTGTGGTGTATGTGTCTGACTCAGCCGTGTCGAAGGTCAGCCTAACAAGAAGGCTGTACCGAAAGTGCCTGGAACCTGGCACGAGCATGACTGACCATTTACATGCCATGAGGCAGCTATGCGCCGACCTAGAGGAACGAGGCCTTCAAATTTCAGAACTGCAACAAGTTTTTATAATTTTGTCTTCCCTCGACGAATCGTATGACATGATGGCAATGACCTTGGAAGCCCTCCCAGAGCAGTAGCTAACTCTGTCCTACCTAACCGGCAGGTTGATGGAGGAGGAAATGAAGAGGGCGGATAACCGCCGGGAGCGTGGGCTAACTGCCAAGGCATCTACAGCGAGGGAGGATGTTCCACTTAAAGCGACTGTCCAGGGAAATGGAGAGAGCCCTGGAGTGTTTGTTGTGTGGCGTTGCTATGCCTACGGATCCACACGGCATCTATGACGTGAGTGTCCCTCCCTGAAAGATCGCTTTGCAGGGAGGAAAGATACCAGGTGGAGGAGGGGCGGCAAGAGCTCCTACATGTCCATCGTTCAGCTGGTGGAGCAGGAGAGCGAGCACGAGTGGCTGCTAGACAGCAGAGCCAGCCAGCATGTGGCCTGCCAGAAAGAACTGTTTACATTCCTGCAACCAACTTCAAAAGCTACTGTACATTTAGCTACGGACTCGACTCCCCAGTGCAGG
Source organism: Tiliqua scincoides (assembly GCF_035046505.1). NCBI lineage: Eukaryota > Metazoa > Chordata > Lepidosauria > Squamata > Scincidae > Tiliqua > Tiliqua scincoides. Next base: position 59,505,545 of record NC_089827.1, read on the forward strand.
GGGAGGGCACAGTGACGGTGCTGGGATTTGATGGGTCTGTATGCAATGTATTGTATGTACCTGAGCTCAGACATAATTTACTGAGTGTTGCTGTGTTAGACAGAATGGGGTATTGTGTAACATTTGACCAAGGGAAATGTAAAATTTTGCATGGTGATAAGGTCTGTGCGCAAGGCACAGAAAGAGGTGGCCTTTACGTACTTGACAGTACACTATTTGAAGGTGCCACAAACCTCTGCAGAAATGAGGCAGAGCATGACAGTTGCTGTCACGTTTGGCACAGGAGACTGGGGCATCCATCCTATGCTGTGCTAGAAAGGATGGTGCAGAACACCAGTGGCATAAAATTAGAGAAATGCCAAAGGTACCTTGATTGCCAAACCTGTAAAAAGGTAAAATCAAGGCCTGTCCTGTCAACAAGAAGAGTGACAGACAAACGGACAGAACGTTTCAAGTGGTATCAGCAGATTTGAGAGGGCCACTTGATACGTTCGTGGGGGGAGCAAAATACGCTCTGACTTTGATCAATCACCATTCCAGGTTCAGTTACTGTTTTCCACTTAAAAGTAAATCTGACACCTGTCAGCGCATACGTGAGTGGGTGAAGTTCGTGGAACGAAAATATGCCCGTAAGGTTGGGGAATTGCAGACCTACCGAGGCACAGAATTCACATGTGCAGAATTGGAAAATTGGCTGAAAGCACAGGGCATATGTCACAGGCTAACAAACAGGGGAGTGCCTGCAGAAAACGGGATGGTAGAAAGACACAATGGGTTATTGCAAACAAAAATGAATGCATTGTTGTCAGACGCGAATCTGGGCAGACATTATTGGGCTGAGGCAAAATATCTAATAAATCGTCTGTGGACGTCTGGAATTGATAAGACACCGTATGAGGCTTTATACGGGAAACCCCCTTCCCTAAAACACCTCCGAACTTTCAGTGTGTCTGCCTGGGTCCAAATCCGCAAGGGACAAAAAAGCTGGGAGTGAAACGGAAAAGCTGACGTTTCTGGGCTATGACACTGGCTCAAAAGCTTACCGTTTCTGTGACAGAAATTGTAAATTGATAATCTCCCAATCAGCTGTGTTTAATGAGTCCGAGGGGTGGAACAGACTCACAGCCAGAGAACCAGAGCAAAGCACAGTAATATTGCCTGGAACACCAGCCGGCGATCTCCCAAGGCAGACAGATAAGAGCAGGCTGGAGGGGCCGAGTGCTGAGCAGAGGCAAAGGGAAGATTTAACCCTGAAACTGCCAAAATCAGAGCCAGACTCAGAGAAAGAAACCAAACCAGAAATACCTAGGCGTTCCAAAAGGGCAAATAAAGGAATGCCTCCCAAAAGGTATGGTTATGATGGTGAAACAAATTTTGTCACTATATGTAATGTGAAAACAGCAAAAGAAATTGTGAAGTGTAATAAATTGCATTACATGCCCTGGGAAAGAAAACGTAAACTAACGTGTGTAACATGCTGTGAAAAGATGAATGTAAATGAAATACTGAAATGTACCCACTGTAATGAAAATGTTGCTTTGCTGGAGGGAAATGTAACCATGAATGTAAATGCACTGCACAGCCAGAAATTAGGAGGGGTGTCACGGGTTGAACCCCGGCCTGACTGGCAATTTACTGGCTGCACAGTATCAGGCCTGAAGCCTTGGCCAAACCAGGAGTGCACAGCATCCTGGGAGCTTCATGCTGATGCAATATCTGGTGATATTGCATCAGGTGATCTCATGTGTGTGCGTGTGTGTGTGTGTGTGTGGCAGCAGCTGCACAGTCAGCATGACTATGCAGTAATTCCAAATGCTGTGATTGGCTGCAAGAAATATAAATGTCCAGCAGAGGCAAGCAAGTGTGTGGGAGAAGCAGAGCATTGTGAGCCGGAGGCTACGTTGGTTGGAAGAGTGGATCGTGTACCGTTGTACTACTTGGACATTGTAAATATCTGTACATACAGTAAAGGAGGAGTGTGGTGGATGACTTCTGCCTCTGAGTCTTCCTTGTCTCCGGGGGTGATTGTGGTTCGGCCGTGAGGCACAGAAACATCACGCAGCTGTGCATAGCAGCTCGTAACACCCTTGCATAGTCCACTTCTAAAATCCTGGCTTGTAACCCACAATGGATTTTTTCCCTCCAATCCCCTCTTAAAGGCATCCTGTCCCAAGGAGTAAAGAAATTTTTTTTTGTCAAATTTAGTGGATAAATTTATACAAGCGGTTACCTTTCTGGTTGGCAGTAGTTGCTACATTAGAAGTGGAAGGCCCCCCAGCAGCTTTTCTTTGAAGAATATTTTGCACAGGCCCAGTATTTCCTGAATGTAGAAAAAACCAAAATTTAAAAGCACTAGAAAATAGTGGCATAGGATTTCCCATTAAAAATATTCCTATTATGTAATTTATACAGGTAGTTACCTTTCTGGTTGCTAGCTGCATTAAAAGTGGAAGGCCCCCCTGCAGCTTTTCTTTGAAGAATATTTTGCACAGGCCCAGTATTTCCTGAGTGTGAGAAAAACCAAAATTTAAAAGCGCTAGAAAATAGTGGCATAGGATTTCCCATTATTATTAATATCCATATTTTGTATTTTATTCAAGCTGATCATGGATCAGTGGTTACCTTTTTTGTGACTGTCCAGAGCAGGTGGTTTGGACGTGCTAGGCTTTGGACTCAATGGAGATTTTCCTCGGGGGCCATTAACACCTGCATGATTTTGCACAGGTTCAACATTTCCTATTGTGGGAAAAAACCAAAATTTTAAAATCAATTTTCTTTTAAAAAAAAAAACCTGACCTCCATAAAAAAAAAAAAAAGGCCTAGGATTACCTCCCCCTGTGCTGGATTTTGGTGACCCTCTAGCAACTAGAACAAGAAAGGAAAATCTTTTTTTTTTTTTGTAGATGCCAATACATTTTTTTCCTTGTTATTAATCATGAATATTACCTCTTTTAAAGACGCTTGAACCACCATCACATCTGTCTGGTTGCTAGCTGCATTAAAAGTGGAAGGCCCCCCTGCAGCTTTTCTTTGAAGAATATTTTGCACAGGCCCAGTATTTCCTGAGTGTGAGAAAAACCAAAATTTAAAAGCGCTAGAAAATAGTGGCATAGGATTTCCCATCATTATTAATATCCATATTTTGTATTTTATTCAAGCTGATCATGGATCAGTGGTTACCTTTTTTGTGACTGTCCAGAGCAGGTGGTTTGGACGTGCTAGGCTTTGGACTCAATGGAGATTTTCCTCGGGGTCCATTAACACCTGCGTGATTTTGCACAGGTTCAGCATTTCCTATTGTGGGAAAAAACCAAAATTTTAAAATCAATTTTCTTTTTAAAAAAAAACTGACCTCCATTTAAAAAAAAAAAAAAAGGCCTAGGATTACCTCCCCCTGTGCTGGATTTTGGTGACCCTCTAGCAACTAGAACAACAAAGGAAAATCTTTTTTTTTTTTGTAGATGCCAATACGTTTTTTTCCTTGTTATTAATCATGAATATTACCTCTTTTAAAGACGCTTGAACCACCATCACATCTGTCGGTAAGAGCTGTATCAATAATTCCTTTAGCTGAAATGATCAGAAATTTAATTTTATATTAAATGGTTATAAATGTGCAATAAAAAAAAGGGGAGCAATAACAGAATTTTTACCTCTTTTGAATAGGGCTGGAGATGATTCTCCTTCAAGAAAGAAATAAAACAGTAAAAATAATTATGGATTATGTAGGATACCCAGTTTCTTGATTTTTAAATAAAATATGAGGTAAAGTAACACAAACCAGAACTGGGTGCTGAGTATAAGCCATCAGAACTGGGGGGGGGGGGTTAATCTGGTACTTGAAGGAAGTCCTACAGTTAAAAAAAGAAAAATAAGGAGGGTCACTTTACTTATTTTTTTTAAAAGAGACTCAGGAAACTTAATTAAAAAAATAGGCTCAGTTTTACCTTTTCGAAATATGAAAGGCTTTTTCTTGCAGTCTGAATTGTCGCCTGACTGCCTAGGGGGATCTGAAAAAAAAGAACCATTTTGATTTGCTCAGTATTCAGAGGAAATGGAAAATAAAAATTCAGCTGTGCAAATACCTGGTTAACCAGTTGATTCCTGCAGTGCCCCCAGAAACAGCACTAAATTGAAACAGAAGAAGACATGTAAATATATCTTGTACTTTTAAAAAATTATTAGGAAACTGCTATTTTTTTTATTCAAAGTACCATCAGATTCCTGTGAAATAATTGGCTCATCTTCCTCTGACATTCCACCACTGATCAGTCAAACAATTTTTTTTTTTTTGCACTGTACACCTGAAAAAAAAGACACTTTTTTTTGCCCTATGGTCAAAATTTCAAGACAGTCCCCCCAACCCTTGAATAAAACCCTGCATAATTATTGAACTCTGACAAACAGTCACACCTAGAAGGGGGGAGAGAGGTAGGGATTTTTACTCCTGTCATAAAAAATACCCCCTGAGCATGCACAGAATAAACAAAGACATCAGATCCCACAAAAAGATTCACTCTGAACAAAAATCCAGACATTTTTTTTGCCCCTATGGTCAAAATTCAAGAGAGCCCCCTCAACCCTTGAATAAACCCCTCAACAGTTTGACACAAGGGGGCAGTCAAATCCCATGAAAAAAGGCGAGGACCAAGCACCCTCACACATACAAAAATCCAGACCAGAAAGAGAGAGAGCTAGGATTTTTTAAAAAAACTCCTGTCAATACTAACCCCTGAGCATGCACAGAATAAAAAAAAAAGATTCACTCTGAACAAAAATCCAGACCAGAATGAGAGAGAGAGAGCTAGGATTTTTTTTAAAAAACCCCTGTCAATACTAACCCCTGAGCATGCACAGAATAAAAAAAAAGACATCAGACCCCACAAAAATCCAGACATTTTGTCCTAATGGACAAAATTTCAAGACATGCTTCCTAATAGGATCATACACACACACACATCATACATAACCCATGATCAGAGAATAATATACTCACCAAAATCTGCAGCCTTCTTTCTTTTGGAAAGGTGTGGTGTGGCAAAAAAAGATGTGTCCTGCTTTTATAGGGAAAATCTCACATCTGTGCATACCAGATAGATTCTGTTCCCATGTCAAAAAGTTTGAAAAATTTCCAAGTTCTTGGAATGCAATAGTCCTGGATTAACCCCAGTTTTGACCTGTGTCTGGTTTTTGCACATGCAAAATCCAGATACAGATTCTGTTCCCATGTCAAAAAGTTTGAAAAATTTCCAAGTTATTGGAATGCAATAGTCCTGGATTAACCCCAGTTTTGACCTGTGTCTGGATTTTTGCACGTGCAAAAAAACCAGACACCAAATTCTATTCCCAGTCTCATGGATTGATAAAATAGCTGAAATTGTTTTCCCATATAGAAAAGAAATGTGTCTGATCAGCTTCTGATTTTCAGTCCTTTTTTTTTTTTTTGTGTAACCCCTATGTGAGCAGGTTCTATTCTCCCATGCCCCCAAGCCCATGTCTTCTAAAATTCAATTGAAATAAAGCCCCCCTGTAAGCAACAGAACAGTCAAAAGTTCATATAAAGAATATAATTTTTATTCCTAAACATGCACATTTTAATAAACAACCCCTCCCTCACATCCCTCATGTCTTCTACATTATGTTCATTTTCCCTAGCATGCAAGACCTGTATTTTATTTCATACAATCAGATATCAATAAATCAGCCCCACCCGCTCATCTCAGATAAAACCAAAAAGATTTGGCTTTGACCACTCTTTCAACAGAAAAAAGAAAAACACGGTCTTGTGGTTGAAGCAGTTTAGCGGCTATTTTATGGGGTTCAGAATCAAATTTATATACATGATCCAATAATGACATAACGTATTCAGGAAATTCCTGCTTGATCTCAAGACAACCTAATGAAAATGCAATACAGATACACGTGTGCAACAGACTTCCAATATCCAATTTCTTCATAACCCTGCGCAACATGTCTCGAATAAACTCCTGAGTCCAGTCCAAGCAAACGTGGGCATCCTGGTTTGGGGCCTTCATTCAACATCCCTCACAGGACACCTGGAGAAATTTTGATACACAATACTTCACAATGGTGAACAAACTTGCCCTCAGCATACTTTTCATGATTCTTTGTTGTGTTTGTGATGTCAGATTTTTGTTCTGTCTGTCCAGCGGGAGAACCCCTAAAATGTTTTGTAACGTTTTGAAAGCGTCTTGCTTCACATCCTTCTTTGGAATAGCCTACAAAAAAAACACAAATAAGTATTTTTGATTTTACATTTCAGGCAACACACTCACATATGCACTCAAGCACAATGATTTACCTCTGCTTCAGTTTCTCTAGGTACAGGTGGTTCTTCCATTGCAAATTGGTAAACCAGGTTCAAAGATGGAAACGGTAACACGTCATCCTCCTCATCCTCCTCGTCATCCTCATAACGCCTACATTTTTGCTTCTTCTTCATAGGTGCCTGCGGTAGGCTTTGAGAATCAGTGGGTCTGTCTGGGGTCTCCGGCTCATCGCAGCTCTCCATCTTGAACAGTTTGCGAACGTAGTTTTGAGAATCCATGGGCCTGACCGGGGTCTCCCCCCCTCAGAAGGCAGCACGTTCTCCTTCTCCTCGGGGCTCTCCATCTTGACCATCACCATAGTGTGGTTTTCACTCTCCTCCCCAGCAGGGGATTCACACTCCAACTGGGGAGCCTCCATCTCAGAAGGCGATGTGGGAGAGCTTTTCAGAGGGGAGGCCATGGCAGAAACAGCAGCAACAGCAAAGGCTGGACGGGTTTATCCCTCCCCCCAAAGGCCCTGGGCCTTAAACACAAGGACATGTCCGGACCTGTTCCCACTCCCCCCTTTTTTCCCATTGGCTCCACACGGTGGTCCGAGAGCTATGAAACCTGTGCCTATTGGTCGGCGGCGATGGGGCAGTTGTTTGAGGGGTCACATGAACCCCTTTCCCACACTTCATTGGCGGGCTCCTTTTCCTGCCAAACCAAATGTCGGGGTAGTACAAAACCCCTCCCTAGTGGTCAAGGGGAACGGAGTGAGTTGTTTGAGGGGTCACATGAACCCCTTTCCCACACTTCATTGGCGGGCTCCTTTTCCCGCCAAATCAAATGTCGGGGTGGTACAAAACCCCTCCCGAGTGGTCAAGGGGAAAAGGGTGAGTTGTTTGAGGGGGTCACATGAACCCCTTTCCAACACTTTATTGGGGGGCTCCTTTTCCCGCCAAACCAAATGTCGGGGTGGTACAAAACCCCTCCCTAGTGGTCGAGGGGAACAGGGTGAGTTGTTTGAGGGGGTCACATGAACCCCTTTCCAACACTTTATTGGGGGGCTCCTTTTCCCGCCAAACCAAATGTCGGGGTGCTACAAAACCCTTCCCTAGTGGTTGACAGTCTTGGGAGAGTTGTTTGAGGGGTCACTTGAACCCCCTTAGGGGCGGGATTTCTGGTAAAAGGGGCGGGGCTTCAGCTGTCAAAGTTAGTTTGACATAAAGTATGTACTTCCTACTACTGGCTTCTGTTTGAGAAATGTGTGTATGTGTTTGCTTACATGGATCCCAAGAGCCTCCATATTCTTCCAGTTTGCAGCCCTTAAATGTGAATTTGTGGTGATGTGCTAAGGCCAAAGCTGGACTGAGTTAAGCCCATAGAAGTACAGTGACTAGCTTGGCACATACGACTAGCTTGGCACAGGCTGAAGAGGTTGAATGCAGGATGAGCTGTCTGACAGATGTGGCTGTTGAAGCCTAATGCAAAGTGATTCTGGAAATTGGCCTGGGGTGGGGGGGCAGATGGACACTGTGCTCTCCTTCCTCTTGTTCTCATTCACAAAATATTCTCCTGTCTTACCTGCAGGTTGCTGTGCCTGCCCTGGAAAACAGCCGGCGAACGTGGAGGTCTTCATCTTCTTCACCAGCCTCCTGCAGCATTTCACCTTTTGCATTCCTGTTCCAGGCCCAAGGAAGATGGGCAGATTGCCACAACATTTGCTCTTCTCCCTTTTGAGATTTGAGCCGTTCCTAGAGAATGCCTTCATGTTATTTTTTGCCCAGTGTTTGATGCTCGAGAGCAGTGGTTCACAAACGTTTAGCACCAGGACCCACTTTTTAGCATGAGAATCTGTCAGGACCCAGCAGAAGTGATGTCAAGACTGGAAGTGACATCATCAAGCAGGAAACTTTTAACAATCATAGGCTGAAATCCTATGCTGAGGTGCCAGGCTCCCCCAACCCCTGCTGCTGCAGGTGGCAGTGAGTGGCAGTGCACCCCTGAGCCCAGATCAGAGGTGCAATGCTGGGCATTGCATCTCTGCCTCCCTCCCCTCCGCTCCTTAAGGGAGAAGAGCCCAGGGCTCTCAGGCTGGGGCGTCATGATGCCCCAGTTTGAAAACCACTGATCTAAGGTGTTCTCTCCTCCAGCCTCATTGCCTTGTTGGACCCTTCCAGCGATGTAGTCAGCCATGGGAGTGAGGCACTGTTCTTGTTCTTCCAGACAAATCAAAGCATTGGCAGAGCCATCCAAGTTCAGATGGACCTCCCTGTCGCAGCTTAGAAGCATAAGCAAGAGTGGCTGAGCATGTTGGTGAGCCTCCCGCATATGGAGCTCTATGCTTCTGCAGCATGAAGCATCATCCACAGAGGTAGTTGTGAGAGGCAACTTGAGCCATGAATTCTGGGCTGGAGGAAGAGGTGTGGAGAAAAATCTATACGCAGGACCTTCACCTCCCTGTCCCCCAGGCATTCTCTCTCTGCAGTTGCTCTCTTGGACTCCATTCTCAGTGTTACTACAGAGGCTGGAATGGGAAAGTGCACAGATCGTCTTGTGACAAGTTGTCAAGGCAGGCACATATCACTGTCCGGTCACTAGACGGCAGACAACAATGGCTGCAGGCTTCTGTGGGGCTAGAAGTGAGGAGGTTGTGCAAGGGAGAGAGGGCACCAGGATGCAGGTTTCTTGTTTGGCTAGAAGTAAGGAGGTTTGTGCCTCCTCTATTTGAATAAGGGAAGTAAAGCATGTCTGTTGCTTTTCCTCCAGCAGAGGGCAGCTAACCAACATTAAATATTGAGGGCTCCAAGCACAGCATTGGATGCTTCTCACTCCCCCAGCTACCTGCAGTGAGGCTTCTGCTACTGACCATCCATGTTGAGGCTGGAAGGAGGCAGGGGGGCGCCCAGGCATCATTTGACTGACAGCACAGGCCCCACTCAGGTGAGTAGTCCGGGGCTCTGATCTGATCTGCACTGGCTGAAGGAAGGGAAGGGATCCTGGTAGAGAGCCCTGCAAAAGAACCCAGAACCTGCTAATGCATTGACAGCCAGTTTCCCCCAACACAAGATGAGATCAAAAAAGTCTCTACACTGGACTGGCAGAAGGGGTTCCGCTTAGGTGAGTAGCCAGGGGGCTCTGATCTGCATTGGCTGAAGGAAGGGAAGGGAAGGGATACTTGTAGAGAGCCCTGGGTGTTGACACGGCCCTGCAACAGAATCCAGAGCCTGCTAATGCATTGACAGCCAGTTTCCCCCAACACAAGCAGGGACAAAACACTACATAAGAACAGCCCCACTGGATCAGGCCATAGGCCCATCTAGTCCAGCTTCCTGTATCTCACAGCGGCCCACCAAATGCCCCAGAGAGCACACCAGACAACAAGAGACCTCATCCTGGTGCCCTCCCCTGCATCTGGCACTCTGATACATAGCCCATTTCTAAAATCAGGAGGTTGCACATCCACATCATGGCTTGTAACCCATAATGGATTTTTCCTCCAGAAACTTGTCCAATCCGCTTTTAAAGGCATCCAGGCCAGATGCCATCACCACATCCTGTGGCAAGGAGTTCCACAGACCAACCACACACTGAGTAAAGAAATATTTTATTTTGTCTGTTCTAACTCTCCCAACACTCAATTTTAGTGGATGTCCCCTGGATCTGGTGTCATGTGAGAGTGTAAAGAGCATCTCCCTATCCACTCTGTCCATCCCCTGCATAATTTTGTATGTCTCAATCATGTCCCCCCTCAGGTGTCTCTTTTCTAGGCTGTGCAGGCCCAAATGCCGTAGCCTTTCCTCATAAAGAAGGCGCCCCAGCCCCGAAATCATTTTAGTCGCTCTCTTTTGCACCTTTTCCATTTCCACTACGTCTTTTTTGAGATGCGGCGACCAGAACTGGACACAATACTCCAGGTGTGGCCTTACCATCGATTTGTACAACGGCATTATAATATTAGCCGTTTTGTTCTCAATACCTTTTCTAATGATCCCAAGAATAGAATTGGCCTTCTTCACTGCCGCTGCACATTGGGTCGACACTTTCATCGACCTGTCCACCACCACCCCAAGATCTCTCTCCTGATCTGTCACAGACAGCTCAGAACCTATATGTGAAATTTTGATTTTTTGCCCCAATGTGCATGACCTTACACTTACTGACATTCAAGCGCATCTGCCATTTTACTGCCCATTCTGCCAGTCTGGAGAGATCCTTCTGGAGCTCCTCACAATCACTTCTGGTCTTCACCACTCGGAAAAGTTTGGTGTCGTCTGCAAACTTTGCCACCTCACTGCTTAACCCTGTCTCCAGGTCAATTATGAAGAGGTTGAAGAGCACCGTTCCCAGGACAGATCCTTGGGGCACACTGCTTTTCACTTCTCTCCATTGTGAAAATTGCCCATTGACACCCACTCTCTGTTTCCTGGTCTTCAACCACTTCTCAATCCATGAGAGGACCTGTCCTCTAATTCCCGAACTGTTGAGTTTTTTCAGTAGCCTTTGGTGAGGGACCATGTCGAACGCCTTCTGAAAATCCAGATATATAATGTCCACGGGTTCTCCCGCATCCACATGCCTGTTGACCTTTTCAAAGAATTCTAAAAGGTTTGTGAGGCAAGACATACCCTTACAGAAGCCATGCTGATTTTCCCTCAGCAAGGCCTGTTCGTCTATGTGTTTTGAGATTCTATCTTTGATGAGGCATTCCGCCATCTTACTCAGTATAGATATTAGGCTGACCGGCCTATAGTTTCCTGGGTCCCCCCTCTTTCCCTTTTTAAAGATAGGGAACCAAACCTCTTCCTGACATTACAAAAAGCAGAGAAGGAGGACTAATTAACTTCTGACCCCAACATGGAGGTTATTCCATAAATCAGGAGCTACTGCAATTAAGGTCCTTCTCCTGTGGAGAGTCTAAGCTCATAAACTCAGTGGCGTCACTAGGATTCACATCACCCGGTGCAGAAGGCCTGCGCGTCACTCCATGCAGTGGGCGGGGCAACACCACAAGTGGTGGGCGTGGTGATGTACCATCACCCCGCCCCCAGTGGTTTTTTAGCTCTACCTTTTGTTAGAACACAGATATTTCAATGTGGTTTGTTTCATTGCATTCTGCATGAAATTATGCATTGATTGATATATAACATGATGGTCTTATTCCTCCAAACTCTGATTTTAGTTATTTTGAAAACTGGTAGAGTCTCACACACACACAAAACCCCTGTGTCAACTTACTAACAACTTATTGCAGCAGTTCTCAAACTTTTAGCACTGGGACCCACATTTTAGAATGACAATCTGTCCAGGACCCATTGGAAGTGATGTCATGGCCAGAAGTGACATCATCAAGCAAATTAAAATAAATAATTATAAATAATTAAATTAAAATAAAAGAAATAATTAAATAAGGAGGAGCCAGTCCTGTTCCACCAAGTGAATCTACTCTGAAGTAAGTCCTATTGTGGTCAGTGGGGCTTACTCTGAGGAAAGTGTGGGTAGAATTGCAGCTTGTAAGCCCAATCCTATGCATGTCTACTCTGAAGTAATGGGGCTTACTCTCAGGAAAGTGTGGGTAGAATTGCAGCCTGTGAGCTCAAGCCTATGCATGTCTTCTCTGAAGTAAGTCCCATAGTGGTCAATGGAACTTACTCTGTAGTCTGCCTGCAATAACAACCCCCCAAAAAGAATCAGTGAGATTTCCAGCCCTCCCCAGTGTCCTTCTGTTTCAGGCATATCAATGCAAAGACCCACCTGGCTTTGCAAGTGCAAAATAGAAAACATTCCCCTGACCAGTTCAAGCCACTTTTTTGTCCTTTTTAGTGGGGGAAGAGAGAGAGGCTGCCTTCTGAAGCATTTGTTGCACTCCAGCTCCATCAAATCGGGACCATTCTGGTGTCCTCACGTTCCCCTTTGCCTGGCCTTACCACCAGCCAAGTCATGTCTGCCTACTCATGAGTAAATGCGACCATGTGGCTGTTTGCTTCCCATAGGGCTCCATAGCCTTGCAGCTGGGAGGGAGGAAGCTCCTTGGGTGTTTTTGGGGGCTGCATTCATTGGATGAGGACCATTCTGACGTCCTTCGAGTCCTCTCAGCCTGCCTTTGCCGATGGACTAAGGCAAGTTCACCTACTCGCAAGTAAATGCAGCCACGTGGCTTCATTTCTGGCTCAATAGACAGAGGTGTAATGGAAAATCAGAAGATCATCAGGTGGATGATGTGGTGTTGACAGCGATTCCATGTTTTGACAGCTGGTTGACAGCTCTGGGAAGGGCAGGGCTGGCTCCACAGCTGTAATCAATCAAGGACAATGGGACTCTGATGGACACCTGAGCTTCCATTTGACCTTGATGGGACTTTGAATGGACATGGACTGAAGAGATGGCTCAGCTGAGCCTAATTTGGACTTAACAAGGGGCTAGCAAGGTAGCTCACAGCTGAGCTGCATTTTGGATTATGAGACAGCCAGCTCAGGATAAAAGGATAAAAGGCAGCTTCAGAAGGACCAAAGGCTATCCTAACCCAGAGGGAGATGCTACCTGATCCAGAGGAGACCGGACCGGACCTTGGACCGGACCGGACCGGACCTTGGACCTTGGACCTTGTACTGTGACCTGGCATATTGTTTCTGGACTCTGCTTTGGCAATCTGCACTTATTGGACTGGGACTGGACTCTGACTTTTGCCTGCTGCACTTGTGAGTTTAACAAAGGAAGCTAATTAGCCTTAAGCGGGCACAGGGCCCAGTGGATTGGGATTTGGCAGAACAGCCTTCCTTCTTTGCCTCAGACTGTTGGCCAAGTGTCTCTTCAAACTGGGAAAGGCCATGCTGCACAGCCTGCCTCCAAGCGGGCTGCTCAGAGGCCAGGGTTTCCCACCTGTCCACTCCCATCTGTCCACTCCTAAGGCCTTCAGATCCCTCTTGCAGATGTCCTTGTATCGCAGCTGTGGTCTACCTGTAGGGCGCTTTTCTTGCATGAGTTCTCCATAGAGGAGATCCTACGTTGGCTCGGGGCAAACGAGATCTTTGGGCAAAAGAGATGCTACCACAGCATTCAGGGTTGTATGGCACTGAAATACATAATTGTGTCTAGGGCTCCTCTCAACCTTTCTGGTGGAAAGAGGGAGTTTGTGTGTGGACTTCATAGTGCAATGAGCTGGTTCAAAGCCAGGCCCTTGGTTTAGATGTCAGGAAGTGGTCAACATGGTTGACCAACCAACAACAGTAGAGCAATAATGGCTACTACCTTGGACTGTCTCAGCAGCTCCTTTAGGATGCTGAAATCCATGCAGCAGTCCTCAAAGTGATCAGAAGGTCCAAAATGGGTGAACAAAATTAGACCAAAAAAGAGGGCAGAATCAGAGGTTTTCCTTTTTTGTATGTTATTTCCTTTTTTAAAATTTTATTTTCAAATACCAAAAATTAACAAATACAAACTCAGAAAGTTAGAAATAGAGATTAAAATAAAAGTAGAAATAAAAATAACAGGTATTGGAAGTTGTATGGCAAGTATGGAGTTTTGAATCTACATTTCTTTCTTCTTCTACAAGATCATATAAGATATTAGGTATCATATCTTAAACAGTCAATTGGTTATGTCTAAAATACATTTTCAGCAACAAAGAAAAAGATTATCTATATATCAATTATCTATTCATTAAATCCATAATTCATTAAACCCATTTCCCCATCGCACGCAAGAATAGTTTCCAATTGTCAACAAAAGTCAGAGATTTTCACTGCCAATACCACACGTCAATATGCTGGTTATTGGTGAAGAAGATGTGCAGTCAAATTATATCCTAGAGACCAGTAAACATAAGACCCTCAAGTAAAGAGGAAGAAAGAAGTCCCTTTTTAGACTATTTAAGATGCTACTTGATGGAATACAGTCCTTCCAGGCACTGGTGTTCTCTCATGGCTTGGGCGAGGGGGCCGCTTTACACTGGTGTTCAGGCACCTGAAAATCTTAGCATTTCCCATCCCACCCCCTTTCAGGAATGCCAGTATTTCCAGGCAATTTGTGAGCCAACCACACTTTTATTGTAAAGTGAACCAGAAGCAACAAAGATGCTGCAGAAACTTACTTGGAGCAGGACATCGGAACACACCATCAAATTAACAGTATTTATATACCGCTTTTCAACTAAAAGTTCACAAAGCGGTTTACAAATGCGCAATTCCCTTGATTATGGGGTTAAATTGGATATATTCCAGAACTATGAGAGCTTGCAGGATTGCTATAAGGACTATTAAGATAATCTGAGGACACTTAAAGATACATTGGTCATAATCATGGGGGTACACTGTGATCCAGTTTTAAGAGGGAGGTGCAAGAGTGGAACTGGGAGTCAGGATTGGGGGGTACACTAAGATTTGGGGTTAAGGGTTAAAAGAAAATTCTGGGGTTGGTGATAAAACAGGTTCAACTCAGGTATCTGAAACATTTGACTAATACAGAATTTCACAGAGGGCCTATGGCTTTTATTTATTAGCATTATTCATTTTTAGAAGCTAGTCTGGAAAGCAAAAAAAAACAAAACAAGGCAGAGCGCACAAGTTAGTGGCACTTGGGCCTTAATAAGAGGCAAGCCCAGAAGGTCCCAGGAAGAGGAGATCAGGAAAGCAAATTGGGATAACAGTTTTAAAGCAGAACTTATGTGAGTGGTTATGCTTGTGTGGTCCCTCAAGAGCCTGAACAGTCTTAGGCCCAGATGGACTAGGCACTCGAATGGGGTGATTTCATATTGTGGGCCGAATAATGTTCATGGCTGAGGGGCCAGAAGTGACGTCATTAAGCAAGAACTGACATCATTAAGCAGATGATGGTCAGGAATAAGCCATCAAGTAATAAGTTCCCAAGTAGAAACTCATCAGCTGCAATTGGCGGAAGCAAAAGTATGCACATCTTGATCATACTTTCAAGGTATGGGAAGGCCTGGTCACCTTTTCAGCAGTGCTGCTTCTGCCGAGGTTTCACTTTGTAGTTTAGCAACTGAGAAGTGCTCTGTGATGTCCAGAGTGAAGCTGCACTGCTGAAAGGGTGGCTCTGGAAGAGCCCAATTATAATGGGGGCAAATAAAGAGCTTCTGGGGGGCACATCTGGCCCACGGGCTTAATACTCCTGCACTAGAAACTCTCCTTGGATACCTTGTGCTTGTTTTCTTCACCAGTCTAGATTTTACATTCTGGGTTTTCCCAGTGAATTGTAGCTGAGTTATTAAAAGAAGTCACTATATTCACATATCCAATATTTTGACAATGGTAGGCTAAACATTGGCTATTGCCATTGCTGCTTCTTCACCATATTGGAGAATTTGACACATGTCAACCAGCATCTTGAGACTTTTATGCTGAAAGGCTTTTTTATTGCCTGGAAACTAATGAAATGGAAGGCACAGAACAGAAACATGGAGTCCTGCTGTCAGTGGGGCAAAAACATTTGCGAACTTTTAGTTGAAAAGCGGTATATAAATACTGTTAAATACTGTTAATTTGCATTTTGATGCAGTTACTTCTTAGTAAACAGGTGTCTCTGAGATAACAGTTGTCACAACATGGCTTCTCTTTCAATGTTCCCGAGGTTGGATGTAGAATAAATGGAATGGGAGGAAGAAGCAACATGGATATGATGTATCTGGATGGTCAGAAGGCGTTTGACACCATCCCTCACCAAAGGCTGCTGAGAAAATTCCAGTCAGGGAATCAGAGGGCATGTCCTCTCAAGGATTGGGAACTAGTTGAAGACTAGGAAACAGAGAGTGGATGTCAATGGACAATTTTCACAATGGAGAGAGGTGAAAAGAAGAGTGCCCCAAGGATCCATCCTGGGACTGGTGCTTTTCAACCTGTTCATAAATGACATGGAGACAGGGTTAAGCAGCAAGGTAGTCAGGTTTGCAGCCAACACTAAACTTTTCTGAGGAAGAGCAGAAGAGATTGTGAGGAGCTCCAGAAGGATCTCTCCAGACTGGGAAAATGGACAGCAAAATGGCAGACGCGTTTCAGTGTAATGCACACTAGGGCAAAAAAATCAAAACTTCATGAATAGGCTAATGGGTTCTGAGCTGTCTGTGACAGATCAGGAAAGAGAACTTGGGGTGCTGGTGGACAGCTCAATGAGAGTGTCAACCCAATGTGTGGCGGCGGTGAAGAAGGCTAATTCTATGCTTGGGATCATTAGGAAAGATATTGAGAATAAGATGGCTAATATCATAATGCCATTGCACAAATCAATGGTAAGGCCACACCTGGAGTAGTGAGTCCAGTTCTGGTTGCCACATCTCAAAAAGGATATTGTGGAAATGGAAAAGGTGCAGAAGAGAATGACCAAAATGATTACTGGGCTGGGACACCTCCCTTATGAGGATAGGTTACAGCGTTTGGAGCTCTTCAGTCTAAAAAAAGGCACCTGAGCAGGGACATAATTGAGATATACAAAATTATGCAGAGGATGGATAGTGTCGATAGAGAGATGCTCTTTCCCTTTCACAAAACATCAGAACCAGGGAACATCCACTAAAATTGAGTGTTGGGAGAGTTAGGACAGACAAAAGAATTTCTTTACTCAACATGTAGCTAGTCTGTGGAACTCTTTGCTGCAAGAAGTGGTGATGGCGTCTGGCCTAGATGCTTTTAAAAGGGGATTGGACAAATTTCTGGAGGAAAAGTTCATCACGGGTTACAAGCCAAGATGTATATGTGCAACCTCCTGATTTTAGAAATAGGTTTCCTCAGAATGCCAGATGCAAGAGAGGGCACCAGGATGTAGGTTTCTTGTTGTCTTGTGTGCTCCCTGGGGCATTTGGTGGTCCATGTGAGATACAGGAAACTGGGCTAGATGGGACTATGGCATGATCCAGCAGGGCTCTTCTTATGTTCTTATGGATGTCTTATGTAGTTCCTGCTTTCTGTCCAGAAGGGAACTGTTGTGTCACCCAAATCTCTACAGTGTTTTTCAGGGAAACCTTTAAAATAATATTTCAGTCATATATGACAAATATAAAGAGTATTCACACATACAGATGGACCGGGTCAGATCAAACACAAATGCAGAGAGTATGTTGAATCACTTGCCTTTTGAGCTTACTAAAAACCACATTGAGCACCAGTCATGTGACCATACAGTGAGAAGAGGCTCACAGCACAATCCTGTGCATGTCTACTCAGAAGTAAGTCTCACTGTGTTCAGTAGGGTTTACTTCCAGGAAAGACTGCATAGGATTGCAGCTTCACTATTTTCTGTTTCCACAGGTACATAATATAATACTCCCTTAACATTTTATTATATGATATAATAATATGCGAACTTAAGAATGACATAAGAAAGATGAAAGATCTCAGAACATCAAGAAGAACTGAGAGGGACATCTGCCCTTATCTTGAAACAACCTGGATCTGATAGGGGTGTGGGATAAGTGTAAAAGTATAACATCCATCCTCTCTTGGCCTGGGCTGATTCTTTGGCATATGAAAGGTGAAATGCTGCAGAAGGCTGGTGAAGAAGAGGAAAAGCTCCATCCTGGCCAGCTGTTCTCCTGCGCATGCACGCCGACCTGAAGAGAAACAGGAGGTCAAGCCAAAAATCAATCCCTGCTCACTTTGCTAGTAAGGAGTCATTCTTGTATCAGTTACACAAGGATACCCCCCATGCCTGACACCACTTAATTTGATTGATCCTAATTTACACTTGTGAATGCGTAGTTTTTCCACAAGGGTTAAATATTTGCTTAAAAAAATATTGGAAAGTGCACATTTTGCCAAATATTTACAAAATATGTAAAATTATAAAGGTCTTCCTTCTGGACACAGTAGTGATCTGAAGGCACATGACTGAGTTCTAACTCTACTACTAACCAGGTTTGGGCTTGAAGGAGCTCAGACATTTTAGAGATTCTCAGCAGATTTCCCAAGCAAAGATTTTTTTAACAAAGTTCTACCAGACAAATTCTCAGTTCTGGCACCAGGTATCCCATCTGACCTCTAATGGAGATGTGGGCACTATTGCTGTCACAATACAATCAGGGGTTATCCTAACCAAGTGGGCCCTCTGAGAGGTGTGGGTCCTTGGTCAGTGCCCAACCTGGCCAAACTCTGATGCCACCCCTGTTAATTCAACCTCTCTGAAAAGCAACCATCTGTGCACAGACCAGTCTCATTTCTCTTGCTAAGAAGATGGTGTGAGCATCACACTGAAATGGGCCAACATAGTCCTCTAGAGAAGACCAGTTTGGGCTAAGGCGAAAGAGAGAGATTATTCCTCACAAACCTGGGGAGGACAAACCTAGAACAGAATCTGGAATGAACTTTCCTAGTCCTCCTTCCCTTGGATTTACCTGCAGAGAAAGGCAGGAAGGCCTCCCGCTTGACAAATTGCCCATTTTTATCCAGGAAGTGCTCAGGGTAAAACTGGTGTGGATTCTCCCACATGGCTTCATCTTTCAGCACAGACGACAGGTTGGTGATAACTGTGGTGCCCTAAAAGCATGCCGACACAAAATGCATCTCAGAACTGCACGCACTTCAGAAACAACAAAGATTGATAATCTTTTTTTTATCAAATATCTCCCCTTCAGGAAAGGCATTGTGGAATACTTTGGATATAACAAACCCCAAAACGTAAACCTAAACTCAGCTCTGCCTCAGACTGTGTTGCAAAATACTAGAAACCCCAGCTTTGGATGCTGGTATCTCAGCTAGATCCTCCTGTTTCAAGTGGTGCTCCTCTGATATTCAGCAGGGGGAGAGTTTAACTGTCCCTCTTCACCCCACCCCAGTATCTTTTCTAGCAACTGTTTGCTGGTATTTCTTCTGCATCTTTTTAGATTGTGAGCCCTTCTGGGACAGGGAGCCATTTAGTTTGTTGATTTTTCTCTGCAAACCGCTTTGTGAACTTGTTCTTGTCAAAAAGCAGCGTATAAATATTTTTAATAGTAATAAATTGGCTGTGAGGGAGTCCTGTATGTCTCAAAGTTCACCAGTTTCATGTAATGGAGAGCGTTTTCTAGGTGGAGGAGATTCTGATTAAGCCTTAAAGAAGTTCACTTCTGGATATGCGCAAGACAAAAAAGCAACATATTTTAATCATCTGTCATGGTACCGATCCGGTCCATTCTTACATTGTCCATTGCTGCCCATTTCACTGCATTACGTCTCCTCTCCTGCCCTGACATACCTTTGGGATGAAGAATCCAGCCAACTCTGTATCTCGGAATGTCATGTGAGGGACACCAGCTGGAACAACATCTCCAAATCTTTGGATTTCATGGATCACAGCACGAGTATAATGCATGTTTGCCTGGTCCTCCATTTTGGGTGACCTGTTCTTGCCGATCACCTCATCTATTTCTTCTTGGACCTTAGCTGGAAAAGAAGCCCTTTAGTGGGAAGGGCGCAACCTCCAGTGCTCTACAGCTGGCAATGCAGAGTCTGGAAGGTCTTCCACATTCAGCCCAGTAGAAATGCTCCGCTCACCATTTTCTCCTCGCTACGCCTTGGCATGGAAGATTTCGAGCTGGAGCATCAGCTATGGAGTGAGATGCAGGCTATGGCTGCGGGCACTCTGCTAGCTGCTCCAGTGCACAGCCCCTTCTGGTGCAAGGCCTAATTTGGCAAATTGGTAAAATTGCCTTCAGACTTGCCACTGCCCTGAACGCTACTTGCTAAGACATAGCAGTCTCACTTTCCATGGCAGTATTTGAGAGCTATGCTGTTAAGAATGAAAAACAGTTATCCCAATATTGAGTTTGTAATGTCTTTTTAACCATCTTTAGACCAACCATTGAGTTATATGAGCATTGGGCTGACTGATAACATGTTGGGTGAGTTACAACCCTTGTCCCTAACACACTAGCTAGCTAGCTCTCCCTTATTTTGAACAGCTACATTGGCTTGAATATGGCCATCATTTGGAAACTGAGTTCGTCTTCATAATGTACAGTGCACGAGCCTTTATTCATGCACACCCAACATTTCCTAAGAAGAACCAACTTCAATTTTAAAAAAATTGACAGCTAATAAAAGCAGAAAGCCACACACAATGCAGGCTTCCTGTTCAAAGTTGTTTCAGCTTACTAAAGGACAGTGTATAAAGAAAGGTTCCACAGAAACTTTTAAAGCCAGGAATATCAGGTGCCAAGTTTTCCATCCAACCAGAGAGAATTCCATAGTATTAAGGCTAAAGTAGAGAAGGGTTTACACTTTGTGTCCATTTCATATTATGTCACAGGTAGAAGAAGGACTTCCTCAGAATACCTGAATGGACAGGAACTCATACACAGATAGACCAATCACCAGTAGTAGCACTTACTCTGGACACTGGGATGGAGGATCATGTAGAGCAATCCCCAGCGCAAAGTTGTAGTAGTGGTCTCTGTACCAGCAGAGAACAGGTCAGCAATTACGAAAGAGAGGTTTTGGGCATTGAAACTGCTGTTTACATCATCTTTTCTCTAAGGAAAAGAAATAATTTCCTGAGGCCAGAACCACACATTACTCATACCACAAGGCTGCTTCCCAATATAGCATCTCTATGTCTAGTTCTCTCCCCTCTGAAAGAACAGTCGCTCATGATACTATGCAAACACACTGCAAATGCCCCCCTCCTGCCAGCAGTAACAAATTTTGTGGTGTGGGAGTTACAATATAAAGTCAGCCTGTCACAACATGTTTGTAAACTTTATGAAGGAGAGGACTCCACAAGTGGGAGCTGGTCCAATGCTCCTCCAAGTTTTAGAAGTAGCCTATCTCTGAATGCTGGATGCAAGGTGGTGACAGAAGGTTATGGGTATCTTGTCTTGAGTGCTCTCTGAGGCATTTGGTGGGTCACTGTGAGATTCAGGAAACTGGACTCAGTGGGCCACTGGCCTGATCCAGCAGGGCTCTTCTTATGTTCTTCCTCCCACTCCCTGACTCAGAAAAAGAAGGAGATGTAGCGTGATGCTCTAGCCCACCTCTCTCCTTTCTTCCACACTTCTGCTTCACTCCTCTCTCTATTTTCCAATGCAGGGAGTGGGAGAAAGAGAGGTCCATACTTCACTAGGTAAAGTGAAGCAGCACGATGCACCTCCACAGGTGCTGGGAAAACTTGGGCTGGTCCAAGGTGGTTGTGTTCAGCCCCACATAGGGATGCTCCGTTCAGCCTATGGTCATTTTTATATGGAAGAAAAGTCAGAGAACTCCACAGTGCAGTGATTCTTGTGCAATTCAGGTGCAACACTGTCACAGCTGGTCACCCTAGTAAAGCATTCATGGTATAGTTCTGTCCTCCAGTGTAATTAAGGAATCCCTCACTGAATTGCTGTGTGTGTTCTAATGCATGACCAATTAGAAGGTTGTATTTCCTCACCAACATGTCATAGCCCAAACCCTGGGAAAACCCAAATCGTACCTTCTCCATTTCTTCCAAAAATGCATCAGTGATGTCTCTTCTACAGGAAGGATCCAAAGTCTCTTTGTGCATCTTCACAAGCTCATGTATATAGGCATATAAAGCTTTTTGATGTTGAAAGGCTTTCTCCACAATTCCAGGGATGTACAGCAAAAAAGGCACCTCGTGAAGGAACTGATGCCACAATGAGAGAGAGAGAAGAAAAAATCAAGCATCCAGAATCCTGGGGTGCCAGGAAGTGCCATTGTTCAAAGAGCACGTTATCATACCTGAGGCAAGAATCCAGCTTCCTCTTTTAAACCATCTCCTAAGAGTAGAAGTAACTTTTCAAATTTCTCATCCTTATAGTCAAAACGATTGCCAAAAGTGAGGGAGCAGATCACATTGCTGACTGCATTGTTTATGTAACGTTGTGGGTCAAATGGATGACCTGAAAAAGACAGCACAACAAACATGACATTTAGCAGAGATGGGCAAATCTAACATGGCTTGACTCAGGTCATGAATCTCTGCCCTCCATGACTCAACTTGAAAATGAATCTCAACGGGTGGACAAAAACAGAGCTGCTGCCAGTGGGTTGTGTGTTGGAGTTCTCTTTAAACACTCCTTTGATGTCCCATCCCATCTATAAACAAGGCGGGAGGGCATCGAACAGACTGCATGAGAGTGGGACAGAAGAAGGAGGAGGGTCACGCACAGCAGCTGGAAGGCTCACCAGTAAGACCCAATGCTTTGCAGCTCTACTCAGAAGTAGTCCCATTTGCTCCAGTTGTTCAATGAGGCTTCCTTCTCCCAAGTAACAACGGAGCCAAAAGGTGCCATGTGATTGGAAAGTGTGCTTGCTACAAACTGCCACCCCCCCCCCGCCTCACTGCTTCCTCCCTCTCCTTGGGCTCCTCCAGCCAATTCTAAGGCAAGAACCCCCTTGGGCTCCTCCTTCTATCCTCCCTCATTCAAAGAAACAAATCTGACCACCCATCCTTCGTCCAATGATCACCTGCTCCTTCAGAGACAGAAAAGAGAGCTCTCTCCCACCTCCACTCTGCCTCCTGGTTGATGCAAAACAAAAACATTAACCCTTCTCTGCCTCCTGGCTGGAACTTCCCTGCTGTTTGCTCCGTCTGAATGATGACCCCATGAGGTTTTCACACCATAAAAAAGTAAGCAAGTATATCCAGGCACAGGCAGACTCGAGTCAGTGAAAAACATGGGTCACTTGACTCTGGTGGGTAAGCGTGGGTAGGATTGCAGCCTAGGATGGTTAAACAGTTTCCTGTTTGATGATGTCATTTCCGGTCATGACATCACTTGTGGTGGGTCCTGACAGATTCTCATTCTAAAAAATGGGTCCCAGTGTTAAATGTGTGAGA
This sequence comes from Tiliqua scincoides, assembly GCF_035046505.1. Classification (NCBI taxonomy): domain Eukaryota; kingdom Metazoa; phylum Chordata; class Lepidosauria; order Squamata; family Scincidae; genus Tiliqua; species Tiliqua scincoides. The sequence goes on from NC_089827.1 coordinate 59,528,578, forward strand.
ACCACTGCCTTAGAGCCCAATCCTGTGCTCAGCGGCACGGCTTCGTGCCGCCAAGCACTGTCGCAAATGTGCCATAAGGCACGTTTGTGAGCCTCTCCGCCGGGCTCCCGTCCGTGCTAGCCCAGCGCCAGCAGATGCTGGGCTAGTGCGGGTTGGTCACGCACCCTCCACGGCTCAGTGGTCTCCTGGACTGCCAAGCCACAGCACAGTAAGTGGGGGCAGGGACGGGGCGAGGAGGAGGCGTTCTGGGAGGGGGGAGGCGTGACACAGAGGTGACATGGGGAGGGGAGCAGGCTGGTGATGTGCCAGGGGAGGGAGGGAGGTGGGTCCGTGGAGCTCCGCTTTGCAAGATCCAAGGCACTCGTGGAGGTCTCTGCGCCCTACATGTGTGCCTTTACCTTACGGCAGTGGTTCTCACACATTTAGCACCGGGACCCACTTTTTAGAATGTGAATCTATCAGGACCCACTGGATGTGATGTCATGACCGGAAGTGACATCATCAAGCAGAGACATTTTTAACAAACCTTTGTAGCAATCCTACCCACACTTACCCAGGAGTAAGTCCCATTTGCTATCGTTGTTAAAAAAGAATATACAGAATAGCTTGTTCAAAGTACAGGTCTGTAACATTTCCCCAAATGCAGTCACATACCATGGTAGCATTGAGCTTAATATGTTAAAAATAAAATATTGAAATGAATGGGGACCCACCTGAAATTGGCTCATGACCCACAGTTTGAGAAACACTGCCTTACAGTAAAGTGAGTAGCCCCATTGCAGGGCTGCTTACCTTACCCGGGGGAAGGGGACAAAAGTCCCCTTCTCCAGAGGCACCTCCCGCGGTAGCCTGGGGCGTGCAGGATCCAGCAGCAGCCGTTCTCAGTGCCACCGAGCCTGGGCGCCCAGGGCAGCTCAGGATTGGACTGTGAAAAGGCGTTAAAAATGTATTTTCCAACTTTCCTCCGGAAACCACAAGTCGCAGTTTTTTGACCTTTTAGGCAATTCTGAAGCCTGCAGAGCCACAGACAGACATGCACAGCCTCTGTGGGCTTCAGAAAGCCTCCGGAGGCAACCTGAGCCCAGCTCCCGTCACTTTCAGAAGCTTTAAAGGGACTGAAACATCTGATTTCAGTATCCTTGGTTTTCAGTATCCGCGGAGGTTCCAAGAACAGATCCCTCACAAATATCAAGGCTCCACCTGTACTTCCAAGGAAATCATTCCCTCCATTACAATGGAGGGTATAACTTCATGGTTTGATTAGTTTCTAAATACTGCACTAAGGGCACAATCCTAACTAGGTCTGCTCAGAAGGAAGTCCAATTTTGTTCAGTGGGGCTTACTCTCAGGAAAGTGTGGTTAGGATTGCAGCTGAAGATTCATAAGACCCTGTTTTTCATTTATAAGAAAGCTCATACTTTGGTTGAGTTCAGGTGACTCAGTTTTTGCCTTTCAGTAATTTAAATTTTACTGCCGACGTTTTGGTCAGCGGTAGTGAGTAGCCCCATTGCGGGGCTGCTTCCTTTGACCGGGAGAAGGGGATGAAAATCCCCTTCTCCTGAGGTGCCTCCCATGGTAGCCCGGAGTGCACAGGATCTGGCGGCAGCCATTTTCAGTGCCACTGAGCCTGGGCGCCCCGGGCAGCTCAGGATTGGGCTGTTAATCATTCCTTTAATGTTCCAAGGAAAGAGATTCTGCATTTTCCCAAGGCAGTTGTTTCTCATTCCTACAGGGACAGCATTCTTCTGAATTCTTATTTTTAATTTTAACCTAAACTTCTGGACAGGAATTACGTACCAGTAAGGCAGTAGATAATAAATTCTTTCATAAAGAGTCATAAAGCAGTTTCCAGACTAAAAACACCACAGAAGTATACAATAACACACACTTAGGGCGCAATCCTAACCCACTTTCCAGCACTGACATAAGGGCAATGCAGCTCCAAGGTAAGGGAACAAACATTCCCTTACTTTGAGGAGGCCTCCATGAGTGCCACCCAACTGCAGGATGCAGCACATGTCCTAGAATTTGGGCCTTAGTTGCATCATTCATTTAAGTAATCTACTGGGGTGTCATCAGCAGAAACTGACCACACTACAGAGCTTATCAGACATACTACCCTATCTAGAGGCAGAAGTAATCCTGCTCCCAGAGAGATACAGAACCTCAAAAAAACAACCAAGTACGGAAATTGATGGCATTTGAAATGTTCCACAAACTTCTAGGAGGAGGAGGACAACTCTAAGCCATTGCTTGGTTTTTAAATTCATCTTTCTTCCTGTTCTCGGTACACCTGGATTTGACAAACCTTCCTCAGAGCTAAAGGCAGAGCACAGATGTCCAACTTCCTCGATCACTAGATGCTCCAGGGATGTCTTCCCCATCCCAAAGTCCCTCAGTATGGAAAGGGTAAATCTCCTCTGTTCCTTCCATTCATGGCTGTACTTTGCCATTATCAATCCTGGCAAAGGAAAAGAAGCAAAGGGACTCTGTTATGACATTTCTTATAAACACCTCTTTATCTTTAAAAAAAAATGGGCAGCCTAATCCTAACTGAACTACCCACAACACTGGTGGGCAATATGACACTGGTGAATGGCCATGAATGTATCCCATGCAGGCAGAGAGGCAGCTGGAGGTCTCCTGTGTAGAGACCCAGCTGCCGCTATGGTCTCCTCAGTTTGGCAGAACCTGAGAATCTGCAGACCCAAAACCAAGAAGTCCCACATAGGGCTTTCAGGCCTGGGAGGGGGAAATGGGATCTGGCTGGACGTCTGAACAAGAGCACTCCTGTTCAGAGCTGGAGATAATTCACAACATGTTGTTGTTGGGCCCCGTCTATGTAACAATGAACAGTCACATGGAGCCTAGAAGACTGGAGACAGAGTACTGTGGGCAGGGCGAGGGAAACATTTCAGGTAACACATCATGTAATTTCGCAAAACATGAGGGTGGAAAACAAGTGTGTGTCGTGATAAAACAAAAGGAAAACATAAGAGGCTTGAGATAGTGGTGAGGAGATCAAACTGAAACAGCTTCCTGCTATGTACTGAAGACTTTGCCACCACATTAGAACAATGAAGACAAATGGGATGAGCAGTGGCGTCACTAGGGCTCATGTCACCCGGAGCGGGAGGCATCACCACATGCAGTGGGCGGGGCACCACCCCAGGTGGTGGGCGGGGTGTCTACCATCGCCCCGCCCCCACTGGTCTTTATTTTGATAGAATAAAGATTTGTCAACACAGTTTGCTTCATTGCATTCTGCATGAAATTACACATTGATTGATATATAACATGATGGTATTATTTTTACAAACTGTGATTTTAGTGATTTTGATCACTAGTTTTGTCACCTCCCCCCAGGGTGTCAACTTACTAACAACTTATTGGAGCAGTTCTCAAACTTTTAGCACTGGGACCCACTTTTTAGAATGACAATCTGTCCAGGACCCATCATAAAGCAAATTAAAATAAATAATTATAAATAATTAAATTAAAATAAAACAATTAAATAAGGGGAAACCAGCCCTTCTCGGGTGTTTTTTGGGGGCTACATTAGTTGGATCAGGACCATTCTGGTGCTGTTGGATTACTCTCAGCCTGCCCTTTCCGATGCACTAAGGCAAGTTCACCTACTCGCAAGTAAACACGCGATACAGCTTGGTTTCACATTCCATTGGGCTCCATGCATTTTTTGTTTTCTGTTTTTTTGCCAATAACTTTTGATATTTCACTCTGGTTTTCTGCATTGCATTCTGCTGGAAATTCCACATCCAATGGTATATAACATGATGGGTTACCCCTAAACATCACGATTTTAGAGCATCACCCCCCAGTGCGCGTCACCTGGTGCGGCATGCACCCCCCCTAGCGACGGCACTGGGGATAAGGCCTGTTTTGAACAAGATACTTCTACTGATCTGAGAGATGGTGTCTAGCTCTCCTTGATGAGGTTGCACTCCCTCCTCCTTAAAGAGCAGGTTTGGAGTTTGCAGGATCCAGAAGCTCTTCTGGATCCACATAATCTAGAGACCCGGGTGGCCTTAGCGATGAGGAGTGCCTTTTATCAGTTTTGGCTGATTCACTAGCTATGGGTTTTCTGGAGAGGTCTGACCTGGTTCGAGTTATCCTTGCTCTAAAGTCAAACCCCCTCCCCCCCTTGGACTACTATAATGTGCTCTACTTGAAGCAGCCTATGAGCACCATTCAGAAACTTCAACAGGTACAGCTGCATTGGGTTGCCTTGATAGGCAAGAATGGCAGGATAGATTTATTTTAAAATAAATACCTCTCTCTCTCTCTCTCTCTCACACACACACACACACACACCCCTACCTACCTTAAAGACCTTTCGGTGGGGTACAGGGTACTGCTGTGGAATGGGGTGGGGTCTGCTGGTTTCGTTGTTTTGCTTCTCTCTGTTTTAATTAATTTTACATTTTTTAGCCACCTTGAAGCAGGGTGATAAGGAAGGATATCAGAACTACCTAACAATAGGTTTTGGTGTACCACATATGCAGTGCTAGCTTGATCAGTGGTTGAAGCAAAGCGCTTCAGACTTCTTTTCATTTTCTCCTTCTAAAACATAGCATCCTACAACATGCCTTGATTGTTTTCTCCACAGCCAAGCCATTTGTAGACAGGAAAGTGGGGGCGATCAGAAAAATCCTCCGATTTATCCACCAAGGCTTCTTTAATCAGTTTGAAACCATTCAATACCACCACGTTACTCCAGCAATTTTGAAGGCTGTAAATGTTTCCATACTTCTTACTTAGCTGAAAAGAAAAGAAAAAGCAAAATATATTTTCTTGTTACACACACCCAAAATGTACATCAAATGGTAAAACCTACTGAATAGAAATGTCTTTTACTAAATGTTTCAAGATCATCTTCTAAAACTTCTTACAGGTTACAGGAAGAATTAGGTGACCTCCTGAAAGGAAGGCATTCCTGGGTCAGAACTGTACAGAGATGTGTTATTTAAAAACTTGCAAAGAGAACAACAACAACTAGGTATTTATATACCGCCTTTCTGGTCATCAGATTACTCCTCTGACTTTATTCAAGGCAGTTTACATAGGCAGGAATCCCTCAAGGGGATTTTTACAATCATAGAGGTTCTCTCTTTCAAGAACCAACAACATTTCAGAATGGATCTTCCTGGTTTGGTCTCACTTCTGGCCTCCAGTTCTCCCACGCAGGCTGACTACCTGAATGAAGGCTACCAAAGTCAAATAAAAGGCTAGTAAGGGGAGCTGGCAACCCACTAAATGAATAGTAAGAATGATATTACACAGAGAATCTTGGGTATGATGGGAGCTGAGCCTGCAAATTCTGTCAGAACAAACCACTCAGGTCATCAGTACATCCCAAAGGACACATTAATTCTACATCTCCAATACAGACACACTTCAATGACATTCATTGATGCTATGGCAATGGACTTCATTCCACTGATGCTATGGCAATCATAGATCCGTTTCTTGCATGTTCAGTATGGCCTTATTTGGTACTCCAAGCATGATGTATCTGAGGCAGTCACACGATGAACTCAACCGCCACATCCTACCAGTCAAGTGAATTGTGTTTTTATGCCATTTTCTATCTAGAACTATAATACATTTTTCACCATCATATCATCATTGTAATTGAAATACACCCTTTCCCCACTATCATTATGTTCATTGTAAGGATCTTCACTTATACCAAGGCTCCCAGGCTATTTTGCACCCTGGGAAAAGCTAATTACTTGTGCCTCCCCCGCAAAAGTCAAATCCTAACCAACTTTCTAGCCCTGGTGTAGCCATGTCAGTGGGGTTTGTGCTCCATCCAGTGGTGGGAGGGTAGTTATGGAGTCCTCCACAAGGTAAGGGAACATTTTTTCCCTTACCTAGGGACTGCACTGCAGCTGCACCAGGGCTGGAAAGTTGGATAGGAGTGGGCCCCGAGTCAGCTCATATGCCCATGTATCAAAATACAGTTACCCTGGGTAACTGGGTAAAGAGCCACTTTTTCAAGTGGTGGCCCTCTTAAATTTAGCAGGTGGAGAGTAACTGTCCCTCTTCATTAGAGCACAATTCTTCTGATTGTTTGCAATATGGGTTCAAAAGAAAAGAAGAAGAGTGAGAAGGAGAATGGGAAAAGTGGAAAAACCTGTGAAATGTAAGAGAGTTTTAAGAGAGATTAATTTGGAGCTGAAGCCTAAGATGCTGAAGTGCGCTTAACATAGTGAAAGACCAAAAGACTTATCCCTTGCTTTAGGTTTATCCAAAACTACGCAATTCCTTATGACATTAGGCATCTAGGGTGGCTTTTGGGTGAACCTAGAATGGCTTTGGAATAAGTTAATTAATTATATAATTATATCATAATTGTACTCATTATCCAGATTTTCACTACAAGGGCTGTTTTTAGGAATGGGTTAGGTATCTGTAAGGAAAGGTGTATACAGGAATGGGGCTTTACAGTTTCTGTAATAACCACAAGGGGGCAATGCTCTATTAGCAAAGAGCTAGTAAACAAATGCTAGTCTCTACCCAGAATTCTGTAGGTCAGTGTTTCTCAAACTGTGGGTCAGGACCCACTATGTGGGTTGCAAGCCAGTTTCAGGTGGGTGTTGATTTACTTCAATATTTTTAGTACAGTAGACTTGATGCTGCCATGATATGTGACTGCTTTGGGAAATGCTACAGACCTGTACTTTGAACAGGCTACTATGTATGTGCTTTTAACAATGATAGTAAATGGGACTTACTCCTGGGTAAGTATGGATAGGATTGCAGCCTAGGATTGTTAATTTTCTTGCTTGATAATGTCACTTCCAGTCACAATACTACTTCTGGTAAGTCCTAACAGATTCTCATTCTAAAAAGTGGGTCCCAGTGCTAAAGGTTTGAGAACCACTGCTATAGGTAGTGTTGGCTTCCCTTCCATTCAGTGAGGAATGCAAAACAAAATATGTTTGCTCTGGGTGTATGGGAAATGCATGTGCTTTATACAAGATGCAGAAAATATGCCAATTTCTTCCACCTCCAGGAGTAAACTGGAATACTTTCCAACTTTGTGAGCTTCTGATTAGAATGCAGGGCAGGGCGAAGTATGACAAACACTTTTTATTCAAAGTACAGAAAGAAAGTTGTATACATGAAAATACTCTGCTTGCAGGCAGTAACATGTCTGAGGTTAATAAGATACCTGAGGAAATGCAAGATGAACAGATCTGCAGCAATTCTTGATTCAACCAAACAATGTGTTCACTAAGTTTATCATACTTGTTCACTAAGAGTGACAAACATCTTTTTTCTGTTTCAGACCAGCATAAAAGGAATCAATACAGCACTAAGAGTGAACTAAATACTGAACACACATCCTATGCATATCTATTCAGAAGTAGGTCCTATTATGTTCAGTGGGGTTTACTCCCATGAAAGTGTGTTTAGGATTGCAGCATTATGGTTCAATCCTAATCCAGCTCCCGCCAGTGGAACAGGGAGACTCGTGGGCACAAATGTACCATAAAGTATGTTGCAACCACGCAGAGGCCAGTGCCTTCGGCAGAGAGACCTCCACTTGCAAGCCTTCGCCAGCCCTGGAGCTGAGCCTCCTGACCAGTAACCACAAAAAACCACTGACCAACTTGATGACACTCACACAACTCACCCACCTTAGCGACACCACTGGTGAAAGTTAATTTGTATCCAGTAAATCTCTGGAAACCTTGAACTACTGAGAACCTTAATAGCATTATATAACACTAACACTATAAACGAAAAACCTTACCCAAGGATTTCTACAGGCATCTGAGAGGAATATTCTTTGGGTTGCAGAGCAAGGGTTCTTTCCAGTTGCAAGGAGACAGCAGCCCATTAGGCAAAAGGAACCCTTTTCCTGGCACTTACCTGGGTGAAAGAACGGTGGGGGTTGTTGAAGTCAATGTGCAGCATGGTGCCAATGAAGGGCAGGGAGATTGGCCCTGGAGGGTGATTCCAGCTTCTCCGGCGCTTCATGAAATCAAAGAAGAAGACAAAAAAAATAAGAGAGAAGCCCAGCAGTGTCAGGTTATTCCATATGGCCGTGAGCAGGGAAGACACCCATATGAACAGTGCCATGGCCTGCTTTTTCCCAAGTCAATCTGTTTGTGTTCTCTCTCCCTTCCTGCCTGTCTTCCGTTGCTTTCTGGCCCCGGATCGGTTGTTTTCCACTCTTGTTCCTTCTGCTTTGGCTCTGTGCCCTCTCTCCTCGGGGCCCAGCTCCCAGACTCAAGTGTCCTATTAGCATACCTCCACAACCACCAATGAAAACCCTGTGGGAGTGGTAATGATGGCTAACTCAGCCCTCATAAAAGAAGATGTTTGTGCTCTGCCTTCTTCCTATCAGGGCCTCAGATTTCTCTTGGCATCACTGCATTTCATTTATAAAGCAGCCATCACAGTTATTAGGTACTGTTAAACTATCAGTGTTACAGCCCTGCTCTCAGGCTTATACTTATATAGTTATAAGTAGCTATAAATAGGTGGTTGAACTGTGAGCTGGACAGAATGTTTGGACTGCTCCATCCAGCCTGTTTCCCCCTCTGCAGCTACAGACACTGAGCAAAAGTCACAATCTCCCCTTATCTAGGGAGGGGCACTAACATATAGCCCAATCCTGACCTGCCCAGGGTGCAGGGCTGCAGCAGCACCAAAAATGGCGCACTCAACACACTCAGGGAGCAGCTGCCTCCTCCTTGGGAAAAGGGGACTTTTGTCCCCTTCCCCTGGGTAAAGCAAGTAGCCCTGCTACTCCGAAGGTTGGCATAGAATGAAGAGTCTTCATGTCAGGCGGCTAACCCAACACAGGGGCTCTGGATCCAGTGGAGCAAAGCTCCACCAGTCCCACCGTCCTGCCACCCCGCTCCCTCCCCCCAGAACACCTCCTCCCCACCCTCTCCCCACCACCCCCTGCCCCCAAACGCCCCCCCCTTCACTGTTCGGTGGTTCATATCTGCTTGAGGTGCCAACTGTTCTGCCTGCTCCGGGGCAGATTAGGATTGGGCTATAAGTCACATGGAGGTTAAAGGGAAGATGTTTCAGACCTAAATGATAAAGATCAATAAGTCACCGGACCCAGATGGCATCCCTCAAGTATGATTAAAGAACTGAAGAATGAAGTTGCTGATCTCTTGACTAAAAATATGCAACTTGTCCCTTAAAACAGCCATGTCACACCAATCTTCAAAAAGGGAAGGAGGGGGGACCTGGAAAACTATAGGCCAGTCAGCCTAACATCTGTTCCAGGTAAGATGATGGAATGTCTCATCAAAGATGTCTCATCAAAGATAAAATCTTAAAACACATAGGTGAACAAGCCTTGCTGAGGGAGAATCAGCATGGCTTCTGTAAGGGTAAATTGTGCCTCAGGAAACTTTATAATTCTTTGAAAAGGTCAACAGGCATGTGGATGTGGGAGAACCTCTGAATATTATATGTCTGAATTGTCAGAAGGCGTTTGACATGGTCCCTTACCGCCTTTTCCCCGCCTCCTGTTTGCCCACCCCAGAGCCTTACGTTGGCTGAGCTCGGCCAATGCAAGGCTTGCTCCCTCCGTCAGCGTGGAGGCTGAATTCATATTAGCTGACTCTCGAGGAGGCGCATGTTTGTGACCCTTCTGGGCCGTGGCAAGAGACTTGCGCCAGCCCAATCCTGGTCTGGATTGTGCCCTAAGTGTAAAGTTATGCACACTGGGACAAAAAATCAAAACTTCACATATAGGCTAATGGGTTCTGAGCTGTCTGTGACAGATCAGGAGAGGGATCTTGGGGTGTGTCGTAAACTTGGGTCTCACTCCCAGGGTTTTGGGTGCTCAGAGTTGTTGGTTCTGAACCCTAGAGCCCTCAAAGATCCCTGTTCGGTAGTACTGCCACCACCCTGTAAGAGCCAGTGCCTCAGTCCAGGGAAACCAAGACCCTTTAGGCTTAACTGTATCCCTTGTAGGCACTGAGCACTTTCTTTACTTAAAGTCTCAGTCCTCAAGTTACTAGTCCACAATGAGGATTTTTGGTAGCTTGCTGAACGGCTAGGCAGGATTCTGAACCTTTGTCCCTAACAGACAATGAACCAACATGGTAAAAAGATTTTCTACTTTATTAAATACATAGGGTTACAAAAGGTTACAAAAGGCAGCATATGCTAGAGGCATAAAACTTCTAGGAAACATAACAGCATAAAACAACAAAGCTAACTGGCTAACTATTATTTCCTAACCCTCACCTGGGTCAGCTTCTTTTGTAGATCCTCAGGCCAGTTACCTATGGCCACATGGTCCTGGTAGGCAGGATGTGCACCCACCACCTCTCTCACCAAGAGACAAGGAACAAAGACCCTGTCCTCTGGAAGTGGGGCTGGAAGCTCCCCTCTCAGCTCTTCCCTCCCCCCTGGAGATCTACCTGCATTCCATCCTTGATGGGCTTCTTTCTGGCTGCCTAGGTGCTACATAATCACCTTCCATTGAATTGTAAATTCTTAGCAGCTAGGACCGAAAGCCCCTTGCAAGCCCCTTCTGTGTTACTGGGTTACTTGGTTCAGGCCTTGCAATGCTACTAGGCCTGTACATATTCATGACAGGGTGCTAGTAGGCATCTTGATGAAAGTGTCAGCCCAATGTGTGATGGCAGTGAAGAAGGCTAATTCTAAGCTTGGGATCATTAGAAAAGGAATTGAGACTAAGGGCGAAATCCTAACCCCTTATGTCAGTACTTTCCAGCACTGGCATAGTGATGCCAATGGGATGCGTGCTGCATCCCGCAGTTGGGTGTCACTCACGGAGGCCTCCTCAAAGTAAGGGAATGTTTGTTCCCTTATCTCAGAGCTGCATTGTCCTTATGTCAAAGCTGGAAAGTATTGTGCCCTAAGATGGCTAATATAATAATGCCATTGTACAAATCGATGGTAAGGCCACACCTGGAGTATTGAGTCCAGTTCTGGTCACTACATCTCAAAAAGGATATTGTGGACATGGAAAAGGTGTAGAAGAGAGTGACCAAAATGATTACTGGGCTGGGGCACCTCCCTTATGAGGAAAGTGTTTGGGTTTCTTCAGTCTAGAAAAAAAGGTGCCTGAGGGGGGACATGATCGAGATAGACAAAATTATGCAGAGGATGGATAAAGTGGATGGGGGGCATTCTTTTCCTTCTCTTCCATCCTTGGGAGAGTTAGAACAGACAGAAGAAAATATTTCTTTACACAGTGTGTAATTAATCTGTGGAACTCCTTGCCACAAGAAGTGGTGCTGGCATTTGGTCTAGATGCATTTAAAAGGGGGTTGGACAAATTTCTGTCCATCACTGGATACAAGCCATGATGGGTTTGTGCAACCTCCTGATTTTAGAAATAGGCTACCTCAGAATGCCAGATGTGAGGGAGGGCACCAGGATGTAGGTCTCTTGTTGTTTTGTGTGCTCCCTGAGGCATCCAATGGGCCACTGTGAGATACTAGATGGGCTTTTGGCATGATCCAGTGGGGCTCTTGTTATGTTCTTATGCCATGGTGAAATTGCCAGATAAAAAAGTTCCCGGTATTGATAGGATATCTGCAGAATTGCCAAGACCAGTGCCAGTTAATACCATCACTGCCCTATGTCAAGAGATATGGTCCATGTGCAAATGGCCTCAAGACTGGAAAAGATCTATTTTTATCCCTTTAGCAAAGAAAGGTGATGCCAAAGATTGCCCCAACTATCGCACAATTGCACTAATTTCTCACTATAGCCTGGGCACCTGCCATGCAGCAGGATTGGGCTCAATCGCCTGGGAGGTGGACCGGCACAGACCCCTTCAAGTGTCAGCTGAGGGGAGCGCTGACCATGGGAGCCATTGGGGGGCTGACAGGACACTTGGCACAATCAGCCTGGAACCGCTCCTGAGCTCTGAGCGCCTGCCTAAGGGCAGGGTGCCAGGCAGGGAGACAGCCACAGAGCCAGTGCACGGTTGCTCCTGATGGCCGCCTGGGCTCCAGAAGTGCTTCCCTGAGAGTGGAAGTGGTGGAGGCTCAGCAGCTGGGCTCATAGGGACCCCAGCTGCCAAGGAGAGGGGTCACTCTTCTTTGGGCTCGGGCTCCTGGAGGATGGCCAGGGAGGCAGCAGCAGCCCCATCACCTTTCCTCTGCCTGCAAATTCACTAGGGTACCTTCCCTATGAGGAAAGCGCTTGGGCCTCTTCAGTCTAGAAAAGAGGCACCTGAGGGGGGACATGATTGAGATATACAAAATCATGCAAGGGGTGGACAGAGTAGACGCCCTTTTCCCTCTCACAAAACAACAGAATCAGGGGACATCCACGAAAGTTGAGTGTTGGGAGAGTCAGGACAGACATAAGAAAATATTTCTTTACCCAGCGCGTAATTAATTTGTGGAACTCTTTGCCACAGGAAGTCGTTATGGCATCTTGCCTGGATGCCTTTAAGAGGGGATTGGACAAATTTCTGGAGGAGAAGTTCATTATGGGTTACAAGTCATAGTAGGTATGTGCTTGGTTTTAGAGGCAGGCTGCCTCTGATTGCCAGATGCAGGGGAGGGCACCAGGACGCAGGTTGTGTCTGTTGTCTTGTGTGCTCCCTGGGGAATTTGGTGGGCCACTATGAGATACAGGAAGCTGAACTAGATGGGCCTTTGGCCTAGTCCAGCAGGGCTCTTCTTATGTTCTTTTGTCCCTTGCCTTGGAGGGGCAGGAGATGCCCCTCTGTTCGGGGCCTTCGCCCTGTTGTTGGAAGCAGGGCAGGGGAAGCTGGATCAGCCCCAGGACCAGAAAAGGACAGGGGGCACCTGGAGGCTGTGGAAGAACCCCAGCTGGGGTACCAGACTGGCTGGCCCCAAAGACCACTCCAGGCAGCACCAACCAGGTGGCCACCTATATACGTATATTCAGGGGTAAACAAGACTTACAGGGCACCACTGGGGATTACCTAAGAACCCCTCTTGGCAGAGCATCAGAGAGTCCTCCACCAGCTGCTGGATCCAGACTGCTGCCAAGACCGCGAGGACCACGCTGTGGACTCACTGGACATGCACACTGAAACTCTTGTTAAAAAGCGAACTCTGCGCCAGACCCTTGTGACGCAACCTTCCCTTACCTTGAGGAGGTTATGTCTCCCCTTCCCCACTGTAGGATCCATTGGCATGGCTGCACCAGTGCTGGATTGGGCCCTCAGTGTCTTCTTAGTTCTCTGCATTATGCTGACCTGTTACCCAGTTTAAGATCCATATATCAAATACAGCCGTATTGTGTGCTCCATACTGACCATATTGGCTCACTCTCTCGGAGAGTTAAAAGTAAGGACTCCCCCACCCCACCCCCACATGCCTCAAGGAGACAATTAAGTTAATAATTAATAATTCCCTTTGCCAGTTCTTTTGGTAATAGAGCAAAGGGCAAAACAGACAGAACGCCTAGACATGTAGTGACAACCCTCCAGCTCTTGTTCTCTCCCTTCCCTCTCCCATTGCTTTAGGTCTGCAGGCACTTGGGAACTTGAAAGGCTTTCACTGGCCCTCAAGGGTGGGGAAATCAGATAGAGGCCACTTGAAACATCTCCCTTTCTGAACTGGTCCCAAATCTGGAGGATTTTCGCTTAGATAAAAGTATAAACAAAAAGTACTGAAAACTGAACAATCTAGGAAAGCATGGCTCACTTGCTGTGTATGAATTGAGACAGACCGGCAATCAACAACAAAAAGGAGCTTATTAAAGGTCTAAAGAAAGAAAGATAGAAAGAAAGGTGGGGATGCAGAGATTCCAAAAGCAAAACTCATATCAAAAGTGAGAAACAGGACTGGCTGGATAATTGGCAAAAAGCAGGCGCAAAGCTTGACAAGTGGAAAACAAAACAAAGTCCCTGAAGCAAGTTGCTGGATACTTTCCTCTTAACTGCTCACAGGACTAACCTATTTTTGAGGCCAACAGAAGCCGTTGCCTAAGGCAACGGATTGGTGGGGGTCACCATCTCCACCAGCCCATTCACCTCCACTGCCCTCCTCCTTGCATTCCTTAGGTTGGAAAAGAGGAGGATGAAGCAAGTGCAGAGGCACTAGAAGCTCTTTAGCCCAGTGGTTCCCAAACTTTTCAGTGCCACAAACCACTTCATCCTCCATGGTGGATCACAATGAGATGCTCTTGGCGGTGCCAGAATGCTTTGGGGAGGCCCTGGAGGCCTCTTGCAGGCCACACTGCACTAGTGACCCACCCTATTGGCCTTTGTGGGGCTCTGAATGGCCCACAGAAGCTACTTCAAACCACAAGTTGTAATCACAAACTGAAAGTCACTTCTGGATGCTTCTGCGGATCATTCTGAAGCCCTGAGGCCAATAGAGTGGGTCACTAGCAAATAAGAAGAGGCCTCCCAGGCCTCCCAAAAGCTTTCCATCACCACCAGGACCATAGTGTCAAGTCCAGGTAACATGGGCATGCTACCCACCAGTGGGTTGCAACCTAGTTTGGGAAACACCACTCTAGCCTTCCACTCTTCTCTCCTCCACACTTCCTTTTCTGCTCTATCTGTCTCTTCCTTTTCCAATCCAGGGAGTCAAAAGAACAGAGGCTAACCAGTAAGTGGGGGAAGGGCTGCATCTGGCTCAGGTGCCAGTAGGTCATGGCCTGGCCCTGGTTACTCACATTGTCCAAAGGAAGTGGCAGGGAGGGCTTAGTTCCTGCACTCCTATGAATGCATGGGCACACGCCAAGAATTAACAATCCAGAACCTCCCTTTGTGTGCACTTAAAAATCTAGGGTTGCTGCTATCATAGGGTCGTCTGACTTAATGACAAAACCAGCTTGACATCCTATCGTACTCCTAAACCAGGTGTATACCTAAACCTGGCACCTCGGCAGAGGCGGTGCTGCTGAAAAGGCCGGTTGATTGACAGCCACTGTAGCCAATGGGAACAGTGCGTTCTGGGTAGGTGGGGGCAATAATCTCCAATAGTGCTGTTTAAGACCAAGCTTCGTCATCCAGAAACAGATCCCCAAGGTTAACAAAGGTACTACTCTATGGCAGGGGTGTCAAACTCTGTTCAAACTGAGGGCCAAATGGCATTCATGATGCTTGCTGAGGGCCAGAAGTGATGTCATTAGGCACGAAGTAATGACCAAAAGTAAGCACTTTTTTCACTTAGAAATTCATTAGCTGCAAATAACAGAAAACACGCAAATCTTTATCATATTTCAAGATATGGGAGAGCCCAATTTTCTGGGGGGCTGCCCTTTTAGCAGTAAAACCTCAGCACTCCTCAGCAGCTGAGAGCCTGAGGGCCAGATAAAAAGCTTCCACGGGCCACATCCAGCCCCCAGGTCTTATGTTTGACACCCCTGCTCTATGGCATGACTGATGACTTCTCCCTCCTTCACTCTTTTTCCTGTTTTCTTTAGATGAGCTTTAGCCAACTAAAATATCTTGCACCTTTGGGTGGACAAGATACATATATAAGTAAGTGGATACAGAAAAACTGCTCTCCTGCTCCTCAGCATGCGAAAACCTGGGGCATCCAACAAAATTGATAAGCAGCAGTTTCAGGACAAACCAAAGAACTTCCCACAGCAGATTATTAATTCATGAAATTTCCTGTCTCGTACTGTATAGTCATGCCACTGGCTTGAAGTGGCTTTAAAAGATTAGACAAATTCCTCGGTATGTCAACTGATGGCTATCTGTTTAACAGTTTTTAGCCACAATTGCTAAATGATATCTTCTGATTCAGAAGCTGTAGCCTTTTGAAAACCAGAGGCTGGGCTGCAAAAGAAGACAGGAGAACTGTTGCCCTCACATCTGGTGTGTAGACTTCTTGGAAGCATCTGGCTGGTCACTGTTGGAAACAGGATGCCAAACTCAATAGAACCTTGGTCTGACCCAGTTCTTCTTAGGTTCATTAACACGATCCTTTCATATACTTCAAACTGGAGAAAATGTTAAACAGATTTTAATCCTCTTTGAATCAATCTGGAAGAAATATGAGGCAACATTTATTTGCTTGAGTTCATTAGAAAACATTTATTAGAAAATAAATTATTCATTAGAAAATTTATTTCTGTCATTAGCCTAAGATTGTGCTGGGCCAGTGTAAGTCCCTTACATGGCCAGGGAGTGTCACAAACATGTTGTAAGGCATGTTTGCGCTTCCTTCAGTCAGCTGGGCCAGCGCACAGATGTGCACTGGTTCACAGAAGCTAGATCCTGCCTCTGCGCCTGCACAGACAGGTAAGTTTGCACCGGTGGTAGGCCGCAGGCGCAGGGGTTTGGGAAGGGCAGGAGGAGGGCATTCTGGGCTGGGGGTGGATGGGTGGTGGGCAGGTTGGACCCAGGAGCAGCGTGGCGCCAGGATCCAATACTTACTCCTGATTCTAATCCCCCTTGCAGGTGGCCTGGCCTAACATGGGTTGCTTGGATCTACGCCACCTCTTTAGGTGGTGCAGATTCAGGTAGTCCCATTTGGCTCACTGCCATGTTACTTGGAGCAAGGGGAATTAATTAATGTGCCACAGTCAGCTCCAACCCTACTCTGGATGCAGCACAGGCCTGCTGGCCTGCCTGCTCCAGGGAACGTTGGGAGTGGGCTGCCTGACACCCAGTAAGGTTATTATGAGGATGAACCCGTAAAGACTGCACAGCTCTTTCCACATTAAGACAGCTGTTCAAATGGTGAACAGTCATTTGTGATCTTGTATTTTCTTTTAACAGCATTTCAAATTCAATTATCTTTTCTTTAGGATTAAGTACTGGGTTGCTGAGTCTGTTCATCAGTCCTGACTTGGATATGCATCTTTCTGTCTCGCACTCAAACGAGTATTTGTAAGCCTAGTCAACATCCTGTCAACTACTGTCAGCCTAGTTGACAGGATGACATACTGAAATGATAAAGAAAAGCTAGCCTTGAACTCATCAAGGAGGCAGAAACCTACTAAAGATATTTTAGATTACCAAGACCAGTTCCGATGGTCTTGGATAGAGAATATCCAGATAAAGATATGCATATTGGTGCATATTGCATATTCTTGCATATTGGTGTTGATCTTTGGCTCTACACCAGGTTATGAAGTCCCATCTAAAATAGTTAGTGATAGTTGTGTGTGCAAGTATGTGTGTGTAAACAATTCAAAATATAACTACAGAAATGAGACTTGTTCATAAGGAGGGCAAAAGACATGAAATTACACAGAAGAAGCAAGGTTAAAATGAAGTTTATTAGGTTTTTTTGTGATTTTTTTTGTTTGCTTTAGGTTTTTTTTATATATAAAACTGTTTGTGAAACAGCTATTTTATTCCCATGGCAGAGTGACCCCTGAAAGATGCACTAACCCCTTCTTAAGGCCTTAACAAGAGAAAAAGTTTTACTTCTTAAACTCAAATGTTTAAAAATTACACAATGTACAAACAAACAAAAATAAGTAACCATGTGGTGCAGGCTGCTAAATTGACATTCTCCCTTCCTTCTTAGAAACAAAACACAGAGAAGAGAAGGGTTAATTGGATATTCCTGGTCAGCTTAACACACACAGAGTATGTCAACATTCAGACTTTTTGTTGAATGCCCCTTTCCAATAGGCAAGCCAATATCCTCCTCTAAACTGCTCTTGAAAATGCAGCAGCTCCTTGGAATGATTTTGGAGTATTTGTCAATGCCAAGAATGGCTCAAATTCCCCCTACCTTTTGGTTCAGAGAGAGTCATGTCTCTAAAGTCAGAGCATCTGTATATGAAGCTAGTAGAAGTCACTCTGATTTCACAAGTCACATGACATAGGAGTCTCCCGATGCTTCTCAGGCTTTTCTTCTTAATAAAAATAAATAGTGTTTCTTAACATGGAAAAAAAAAAATCCCCCCTTCATACAGACACAAAATACAAACATCTCATTTCTTGCAATCATTCACTCCTACCTTCTGCCCCTACAGACAACACACACACAACAAATCAGCATTCTTTAAAACCTGGGTTTTCTGTTACGGAAGTTGGAGTGAAGAGACAAATTTGATTAAGCAAGCTCATAACTCCAGACCTCCTTTTAAAATAAGATGAGATTCATTTTCAAAGGCCTTGTTTGGATTTTATGTATACTTGTTTATGAGCAACTTGGAACGTATGTGGATCTTAAAAATTGAATTAAATGCATAAAAAGGGATAGCGCACCTTTCATTTAAAACAAGTCTATCAAGACTAAAAATAGATCTTTATATATATATATATATCTATATATATATTTTATCCCTCCCTCTTTAATTCCCCACCTTTTCCCTCCCCTTCCCATAGTCACTATGGAGATTGTGTCCATGAAAACAGCTGGTTCAGACTCCTTGATCATATTCTGTGATGTTGTCGGTCAAGTGTGATGAAAGAATTGATGAAGGAAGTGCTGGCATTGGCAGGCACATCAAGAGGGGGCATGACTGCACAGTGGGAAAGAATCCATTCCATCTTGAATGTCTGCAGCTTTCTTATCTCAACAGCCTAACCTGCAGAACAAACAGATAAAAGTGCTCTTAGAAAAATATCTAAACATATAACTTTCCCATTAACTGTCATAGCAAAATTAACATAAAGGCCAAAGAGACATGTATAGTAGCAATACTGCCAGAAGTTCTTACACTTGGAGAAACGGCTTCTAGAAGTTTACCAATAATTTTTCTTTCTTAAAAAGCAAGTTTTTTAAAGAAAATAATAAAAAGGAAGCCACGCTGCAGAGATTACATGAAATACAGAGAACCAGAGTCCATTTATTTCTGTCCAGGTGTCCATGACAGAATTCACCTCACTTGTAGCCCAGAATATAAGGCTAGTGGCAGTGACACCAGCTTTTTTCCGCCTGGAGCCACGTCCCACTTTGCCACCCCTCTCCTCCCTTACCCAGAAACAATTGTGATGATGTCTTCATGTCACTGCAATCACTTCTAGAATTGCACCAGGAATTGAAGCCTCTCCCGGCATAATGTTGCATCGCAGTGCAGAATCACGCCATGAGGGGATGCAATTCCCAGCGCAATGCCACTCTTGGCCATGTCTTTCCTCTCCTCCTATAAAGGAGGAGAGGAAGGGGCAGTCCAGAACAGCATGGAATTGCGCCCAGAGTGGCTGCAACTTACAGGCACTCCAGGTGCATTTCTGAGACACTCCTCCTTCATCAGGATGAGGGTAAAGGGAAAGAAACCAGTGGAGCTGCCAGCTGCTTCCTTTTTTTAAAAAACAGATTAAAAAATGGGCTGTTGGGGGGCGAGACTGGAAGCGCCACCCCTGCAGGTGTGGTGCCTGGAGCATTTCCACCTGTTGCTTCCCACCCAACTACACCACTGGCTAGTGGAGAACACACAGTGTGGGGCTAATTTAAGCACAGGATGCACCTTTGCTAAACAGTCCCAGTGGTGCAGTTTGACACAGACATCTGGCCACTAGAGAAAGGGCTGTAGACGTCACATCTACGGGGCAGGAGGTCTAGTCTAGAGGGTTGAGCCTCCGTTTGCCTGAAGATAACATCCAAAGGTCACCAGTTCGAGGCCACTGGCACCATGCGACCTTGAAGCAGCTGACAAGCTGAGCCGAGTTATTCCATCTGCTCTGAGCGTAGGAGGATGGAGGCCAGATCAGAACGAAACATCTGAATTGTTGTAGCTCTTGAAAGATAGAGCCTTCTTTCAATTGTAAAAATCCCTACGGGGATTTAAATTAGCCTGACTATGTAAACCGCCTTGAATAAAGTCTGAGGAGAAATCTGAGGATCTAGAAAGGCGGTATATAAAATACCTGTATTATTATCATCATCATCATCTTCTTCTTTCTGGACAATTATCGGACAGCAACAATCTAAACATCAATCCAATAGAGAGTCATCCAAGAATGACACCAAAAAGAAGATTTTCAAACCAAATTGTCACTGATGTGCTTTGCAATAAAACAAATGCCTCTGCATGGGGCTGAAGCTGGACAGGAAAGTGTGGCAACATAGACAAGGTAAATGCACATCTCAGTTGAGCCTCAGTTACCCTTAACTTTTTTCAGCATCGGACAAAGAGACTCCAGACTCAGCCATACCATGAACCCACCCTCATACCCTTCTGCCGCAGATGAATTCAACTTTCACCCTTGGTTGGCTATTCATTCTCACTAGCATGTATTAGAACCGTCGCTCCACTTTAAGCATGTATTTGAAAACTATAACATGCTGTACTTTTTAAAACAGCCTTCCCACAGATATCAACAGGTCATGACTGGAATCTATATCTTGGTTTTCTTGTCAAGGAACTCCAAGTAGATATATACAATGCAAAATTGTATACTAACATTAGGTGAAAACAAAACACCACCATACCAACACATCAGCCCACATATAATCACACTTGGTTGAAATATGTTCAGACACAAGCAGCCCAATCCTGTTGTTGCAATGTACCTCACTGCCTGGATCAGAGTTGAAGAGCATAGTCTCTTCAGGGCTTGCTCAAGAACTGTGGGTCGGGACCCACTAGGCGGGTTGCGAGCCAATCTCAATATTTTATTTTTAATATATTAGACTTGATCCCATGGTATGTGACTGCATTTGGGGAAATGTAACAGACCTGACTTTTAACAAGCTACTATGATATTCTTTTAACAATGATTGTAAATGGGACTTACTCCTGGGTAAGTGTGGGTAGGATTGTAGTTTAGGATTGCTAAAAATTTTCCTGCTAATGATGTCACTTCTGGTCATGGCATCACTTCTGGTGGGTCCTGACAGATTCTCATTCTAAAAAGTGGGTCCTGGTGTTAAATATGTGATAACCACTGCTCTAGTCCACCTGCACCAAGCTTTGGACAAGAGTGGTTACTGCCCAATAGGAAACTGATTGACCTGCTGAGGCTCAAAAAAATACTAACCTTAACAGGTCTATCCAAATGGTAGTGTGATGAAATGTTAACCCTTTAGTATTCATGTAAGTAGATGGAACAGAGGACCAATAGAAAAAACATGTTAGTCATTTAGCATACT
This sequence comes from Tiliqua scincoides, assembly GCF_035046505.1. Lineage (NCBI taxonomy): Eukaryota > Metazoa > Chordata > Lepidosauria > Squamata > Scincidae > Tiliqua > Tiliqua scincoides. Next base: position 59,549,559 of record NC_089827.1, read on the forward strand.
GAAGAAAAGAGCATTAGTTCACTGTTTCTCAACCAGTGATATGAGTATCACCAGTGGTACTTGAGATAGCACCTGGTGGTACTCGCAGGACCCCTGGACACCTGCCGCCCAGCAGTGAGATCAGTAATGTGACACAACAAATAGCAGCAGGAGGCTCCAAAACATGCTTTTCTGTGCTTGAAAAAGTTCTCCCATCCACCCAAAGCCTCTTACTGTTGTTTGTCACAACATATCTGGCCTCCCAACCCAGAAGTATCTGGCAATGAAGTCATCACCAGTTATTTCTGATGGTACTTCGAATAGATGGACCATGTGTAGTGGTACAACAGAGGTCAAACATTGAGAAACACTGCATTAGTTCAATTTTGTCTTTCACTGGTAAAGAAAAAAGGACAGAAATACACCGGTAAAACCAGCAACCTGAAGAGAAAAGGCGTCCAAGTTTAAAACTGCATGGTAAGATCACCACCTATTTCTCCCTCAAACTAGAAAGGAGGTGAGAGGGAAAACTAACAGTCCTTCCCTCAACTCACCTGTGCTTGCTTTTTTTTTCATTCCCACGAACACATTTCCCCCCTCACCCCCGCTCCGACTGCTCTGTGCTGAGGCTGCCTTTCACCATCTTGTTCTGCAAGGAGGGTAGAGAGCAAGGGAGGGGAGGCTGATGGTCCAGTATGCAAAGGAGGTAGTGAAGGGGAAAGGAGATGATAAAGGGAAGATGCGGAGATAAGAATGGAGAGTGAAAGAGAGAAAGCAGCATCAGTACTGGAACCAAACAGATTTTTCAGGCAGGATTTCTACATGACAGCAGTTGGCATTTTTGTGAAGCATGAGGACCATGTAAGGAGCACACTGTGTTTAGCAAGAAAATAAAGCAGCACCCTCTGCATAATCAGAGAACTGACAAGGTGAGCACTAAAACAAGGCACTAAATACTGTGTTTTATTATCTTGCCGTTAACATATTTTTATGCATTTTCCTTGACTGATCCAAAAATACATTTTGACAAAGACTGATACTCCTCAGTGCAAGTTATTTTTAACCATTTATATCGGGAAAGTCAGAACTGACACTAAATTTGCTGGAGGTCTTAGCAGAATAAAGCAACACCTTGTTTTCACATGTTAACTGAAAGAGCTAGCTCATTACAAAAAACAGGTGTTAACATCAGCTTAAAAGAGCATGTCTGAAAGCCCTCTCAATTTAAGTAAGTTTTTTTTTCTGTATATCCATTAAAGCTAAGTGAAAGCAACTCTTCCTACACTATGACCTCTGACTGAGCAGGACAGCTGGCTTCCACTAGAAGAAAATGTAGATTCTAAAATAGGGCTGTACATACGCCCTGGTTCTGTACAAATGAAGAAAAAACAAAAGCAAAGATTGCTAATGTGTACAGAATCAGAAACCTGAAAACAACAGCTTTAATTTTCTTTTTAAAGCAGATTCTAGCTGTTTTGTTTGTGAAGACTGGTGTGAAACTGTACCCATGTGCACTGTCTGATAAAACATCTACTGCCAGAGAGGGGCTTTGTGAGATTATCTGTGATTGGGGGAATGGGATTTCAGTGCCCTGCGCCAGTCTACATGCACCAGGAGCAGAATGAATTATGAAAAATAAAAACCATTTGCAAATCTGCCTGATACACAAGATTTATGTATAAGTTCATGGCACACTCAGCCCTGTTTTGTAAGTTTAAAAAATAAGGACATTAGTGATTTTTCAAGTGGAATTACCACACCCACTTATCAGTACAAAACACAAGAGGAATAGGATTCAAAGAAAATGCCTTCCAATTCTTTAGCACATGTTACCATACTCCTCTGTGAAAAAACATCTGGATCAGGTCAATGATAGAGCAATAAAATAGATCAGGGAAGAGCCATTTACTCAAATGATGAGTTATGAATTTGGTATTGTTCTTTTCTGTTTGTTATTATCTTGTTATTATCTTGCTGTTAACATGTTGTGGTTTTTAAGAATTTTGTAGGCTAACTTGTAGATTCATGAATTTAAAAAAGAGCATAAATACTTTAAGAATAAAAATATGCAGCAAAGAAACTACTGAAATGAACTGCTTGAGCTGAATACCCATTTTCATACAAAAATGCTGTGGAAACCTGGGCCTCAGCTTATGTTAGGCTGTCTCACAAGGTATTAGCGTCTCATAAGACCCTTCTAAATTCCCACTAACTAGTCTTCTGCCAACACTCCCAATGAATTAACACTGGTCAGATGGCCTGGAGTGAAACAATTAGATCCCAACTATGCTGCTGTTCCATCTCACTGCCTAAGAGCAAATACTGACATAATTCATATAAATCCCAAGTTACAGAGATAAATTCATAGATTTTATCTTCATATTACTTGTCACTTGGCAACAAAATGGAAGGCATTCATGACCCTTAAGACCAGAAAGACATTAACTGCATAAGTACTTTCATCCCCATGTACCCCCCCCAAAAAAATTTATCTGCACTTGGTATAGTTCTGTATGCCAATCCAGGAATATTCTAGAACTCTAGAATTCAGTCAGGAAGCTGGTGATCTTGTCCTTCCTCTCAAAACGATACTTTAGATTATTTTTATATGTCTCTTAAATGGTATCAATTCAAATAAATGTAAGCAATGTCAGTAACAGGGAAGGAGGGAAACTGTGTGACTATGCAGATAATCATTCAAAGAGCACCATTTCTCCACAGTATTTGTGGAGCTCACACAGAGGTGACTGGTTGATGATACCAGGAAGAAAATGACAGATAAGAGCATCATTTGTAGCCATTTCCCATTCTGCTACCTTGTCCTACTCCACCTGATGAAAGCAACCTTCAGTCTCGAAAGACTATGGTATCGCGCTCTGAATGGTTGTTCTGGAACAGCGTCTAGTGTGGCTGAAAAGGCCAATTCGGGAGTGAGAATCCCTTCCACACTGGGAGCAAGTGCAGTCTGTCCCTGGTCTGTCTCCCTGGCTGTGGGCCTTCCTTCTTTGCCTCTTTGCTTCAGACTGTTGGCCAAGTGTCTCTTCAAACTGGGAAAGGCCATGCTGCACAGCCTGCCTCCAAGCGGGCCGCTCAGAGGCCAGGGTTTCCCACTTGTTGAGGTCCACTTCTAAGGCCTTCAGATCCCTCTTGCAGATGTCCTTGTATCGCAGCTGTGGTCTACCTGTAGGGCGCTTTCCTTGCACGACTTCTCCATAGAGGAGATCTTTGGGATCCGGCCATCATCCATTCTCACAACATGACCGAGCCAACGCAGGCGTCTCTGTTTCAGCAGTGCATACATGCTAGGGATTCCAGCACGTTCCAGGACTGTGTTGTGAGGCAGCGCATGTGGAAAGCATTCCGTTTCCTCTCCTGTTGTGAGCGAAGAGTCCATGATTTGCTGCAGTACAGAAGTGTACTCAGGACGCAAGCTCTGTAGACCTGGATCTTGGTATGTTCCGTCAGCTTCTTGTTGGACCAGACTCTCTTTGTGAGTCTGGAAAACATGGTAGCTACTTTACCGATGCGTTTGTTTAGCTCGGTATTGAGAGAAAGAGTGTCGGAGATCGTAGAGCCAAGGTACACAAAGTCATGGACAACCTCCAGTTCATGCGCAGAGATTGTAATGCAGGGAGGTGAGTCCACATCCTGAACCATGACCTGTGTTTTCTTCAGGCTGATTGTCAGTTCAAAATCTTGGCAGGCCTTGATAAAACGATCCATGAGCTGCTGGAGATCTTTGGCAGAGTGGATAGTGACAGCTGCATTGTCGGCAAAGAGGAAGTCACGCAGACATTTCAGCTGGACTTTGGACTGTTATCCCCTCCTAAATAACATTCTATCTGTGCTAAGGAAGTGGGGAGGGTCTGACAAGCAAGGCAGGAAGCAACAGAGGCTTGGGGAACTGGGGGAAGGAGTCAGGTTCTAGCATTTTTTTCTAATCAAAATACTTAAAAGGCCCCTCAAGTTTTTTTTGAACTTTTGACCTTAACACTTCAAAAACTCAATTAATTTTGGAGACAAAAGGAGAGGTTTCGCACACCCTTAACTCTGGATAGGTTGTGAAGCATCCTGGGTATTAGAGGAACTATTAGATATGCCTCCCCACATCATTAATGCATCGCCAAAGATTCCCTCGCCCTGCTCTCCATCCAGATCTCCACCCCATTCCGCCCACCCCCTGTTCTGACTTAGAGGCACCTGAGCTCTTTCTCCATACACTGGTGCATGGACCTGGTTGCTTGCCACTTGTGGCGGTGGCCAGATTGCACTGAATGGCACATTACACTTTGTGACAGGCATAAAGGACCTTACACTGCTGGAAGGATTGGGCTGTAAATTCGGTCTGTAGGTTATATTTAATACCCACTTGCACCATGGCAGAAATTATATTTCAGATTGCCTAGCTACTTGAGGTTATTTTACTGAATTGTATTTTAACTATATCTGTCCAGAGACTGAGCCAAGTGGATTGGAATTAGCTGGCCAAGCGTGCTCAGAACAGGAACTAAATAAATAACTACTGCTCATCTCCAACAGATTCATTATTTGGAAAGTTGTTCCCATCAGCTAACCACCCACTTCTAAAAGGGGAGATTTGGGCTGACCGGGACCTCTGCCTGACCTGCCTGCCTGAGAGGGAGGAGCAACCACCTGTTCCAGACTGACCGTGCCATGGAGAGCCCACTGGAGAATTTCCCTTTCTCAGAATATTTCCAGAGAGGTAAACCACTTTTAGCAGAACATGTGTTGAATGCCATAGCCAAAAATAAATGCTCAAGACAAAATCTAGACCATGGAGGTAGCTTCACGGGGCAAGTAGCAATACAGAAGCCAATAAATTCCATTGGAAAAGCATATGAAAACTCTTGTATCTTCTGATCTTTTTGAAAGATGCTATCCTGTAGAGATGGTAACCTATGAGTGTATCCTTTTAGAATGCATTAGCAGATATAAAATCAACTTAAATAAACTGTGATTTATCTACAAAATTAAGTCAGCAAGACGCAATACCAAATGGATAATATCTGTATTACCTTGTGCTTGGGGCACCTCACTGAGAAATTCTCTTCGTTTAGTAAACAATCTAAAAGAGAAGAAAAAAACCAGCATGTTAGATTACTTCTAAAATAAAACAAAATATCACATTACGTCTGCTAATTCAGCTCGCAAGGGTTCACAACTTCACATAGGAAGGACTGCACTGATCTTCATAGAAACCGCAGAAGTTATAAAAGAGGAGAATGGAATTTGTTCAACATGCAGAGCCAAACTGCCAAATTATCACAAAGCTGTTCAATAAAAATGAAGAACACTCTCTCAACATTAAGAATATGAAATGGGCAGTCCAATCCTGAGCTGCCCGGGGCACGCGACTGCAGCAACAGCAAAAATGGCTGCTGCCGCATCCTGCACACTTCAGGTAGTCACCAGTGGCTCCTCGGCTTCTGCCTCCCTCCCGCCCCGCTCCCTCTCCTAGGCACGCTCCCCCCCGCCCTCTCCCCGCCTCTCCTCATAACGCCTCCTCCCTCCCCGGAACAATTCCTCCCTGCCTCCCCCCACTTACCTCTCCGCTGCTTGGCGGTCTGCGCAACCACCAAGCAGCAGAGGTTGGGTCTGTGCTTGGTTACAACTGGCGCTCGCTCAGCGGTAGGGCCCTCAAACGTGCCTTATGGCATGTTTGCGACAGTCATAAGAACATAAGAACATAAGAACAGCCCCACTGGATCAGGCCATAGGCCCATCTAGTCCAGCTTCCTGTATCTCACAGCGGCCCACCAAATGCCCCAGGGAGCACACCAGATAACAAGAGACCTCATCCTGGTGCTCTCCCCTACATCTGGCATTCTGACTTAACCCATTCCTAAAATCAGGAGGTTGCGCATACACATCATGGCTTGTACCCCATAATGGATTTTTCCTCCAGAAACTCGTCCAATCCCCTTTTAAAGGCGTCTAGGCTAGACGCCAGCACCACATCCTGTGGCAAGGAGTTCCACAGACCGACCACGCGCTGAGTAAAGAAATATTTTCTTTTGTCTGTCCTAACCCGCCCAACACTCAATTTTAGTGGATGTCCCCTGGTTCTGGTATTATGTGAGAGTGTAAAGAGCATCTCCCTATCCACTCTGTCCATCCCCTGCATAATTTTGTATGTCTCAATCATGTCCCCCCTCAAGCGTCTCTTTTCTAGGCTGAAGAGGCCCAAACGCCGTAGCCTTTCCTCATAAGGAAGGTGCCCCAGCCCCGTAATCATCTTAGTCGCTCTCTTTTGCACCTTTTCCATTTCCACTATGTCTTTTTTGAGATGCGGCGACCAGAACTGGACACAATACTCCAGGTGTGGCCTTACCATCGATTTGTACAACGGCATTATAATACTAACTGTTTTGTTCTCAATACCCTTCCTAATGATCCCAAGCATAGAATTGGCCTTCTTCACTGCCACCGCACATTGGGTCGACACTTTCATCGACCTGTCCACCACCACCCCAAGATCTCTCTCCTGATCTGTCACAGACAGCTCAGAACCCATCAGCCTATATCTAAAGTTTTGATTTTTTGCCCCAATGTGCATGACTTTACACTTACTGACATTGAAGCGCATCTGCCATTTTGTTGCCCATTCTGCCAGTCTGGAGAGATCCTTCTGGAGCTCCTCACAATCACTTCTGGTCTTTACCACTCGGAAAAGTTTGGTGTCGTCTGCAAACTTAGCCACTTCACTGCTCAACCCTGTCTCCAGGTCATTTATGAAGAGGTTGAAAAGCACCGGTCCCAGGACAGATCCTTGGGGCACACCGCTTTTCACCTCTCTCCATTGTGAAAATTGCCCATTGACACCCACTCTCTGCTTCCTGGCCTCCAACCAGTTCTCAATCCACGAGAGGACCTGTCCTCTAATTCCCTGACTGTGGAGTTTTTTCAGTAGCCTTTGGTGAGGGACCGTGTCAAACGCCTTCTGAAAGTCCAGATATATAATGTCTACGGGTTCTCCCGCATCCACATGCCTGTTGACCTTTTCAAAGAATTCTATAAGGTTCGTGAGGCAAGACTTACCCTTACAGAAGCCATGCTGACTCTCCCTCAGCAAGGCCTGTTCGTCTATGTGTTTTGAGATCCTATCTTTGATGAGGCATTCCACCATCTTACCCGGTATGGATGTTAGGCTGACCGGCCTATAGTTTCCCGGGTCCCCCCTCTTTCCCTTTTTAAAAATAGGCGTGACATTTGCTATCCTCCAATCTTCTGGCACTGTGGCCGTTTTGAGGGACAAGTTGCATACCTTAGTCAAGAGATCTGCAACTTCATTCTTCAATTCCTTAATAACCCTTGGGTGTATGCCATCAGGGCCCGGTGACTTATTGATGTCATGAGCCGGCATGCTGAGCCCAGGGTTGGGCTCTAAGAAAGATAATCTTTGTGATGCATTTATGAATTTGTATTTAGCATATGCTTCTCCATTACTTCAAGATGTCTGATGACACCACAGCAAACAGTCAACTTCAAATTTCAAATAATGTTCAAAGGGAAGATTTATGTCTGCAGACAGTCTATGTGTCCAGGAACCACAGGGTTCAAGCCTATCCAACTTTCCAATGCCAATGCGGCCATGCCAATGGGGCATGAGCGGCATCCTATGGTGGTGGGGAGCAGTCAAGGAGGCCTCCTCAAGGTAAGCAAACATTTGTGCTCGCAGGCATATCTCTCCTTCAAGTATTAGTGTCTGCTATGGGGACCATAAATGGTTTACTGCAAACACATTTTCCATACTTTGTGAGGCTTTCTGTATCATATGGAAAGGAAAGTGGTTTCAACACTACTGTTTGGCATTTGTATAAAACAAATTAAGGTGCTCACTAGCCAAGCAGCCACAGCAAACCCCGTTTTCCAAAATCTTAAGTCATTACAAAGGCTTTTCAACAGATTCATTCCACAATCAAACTTAGCTACAGCAAAATAGGCTTAAAAACCACATGCTTCTCCCTAGACATTCTTCATGAGTGCAGATTTTAGTTCCACTCTTAGACACCTGTTTATGCTGAATGTCTGGCATTATTTCCAACTGCTCTCCAATTACTATATTTCAGAAGTATCGTCAGGAAGCAAGACTTTAGAAAACCATTTACAGAGCTCATCCTTAGAATTCTCTACAACTTCCAAGCAACTCTCATGGTGGTAAATAAACACGTGCTGATTGAAACCCTCTTGAAATATGAGGTATTATCAAATTCCTCTGTTGCTGCAATCTGTTGGAAAAGTTGCAGTAATTAACATGAGACTAACAAGGAAAAAATCTGTCGTCACTCTGATTTTGGCCCAGCTACCCTTGCTGCAAGGCAACAAGTCCATTTTCCATTAATGCTAGCTAAAAAGAACAAAGTATGCAAAAGGCTAAAATAATTAGCACAATGCACTAAAAGGAGTATGTAGCCTAGTCAGCAGCTACAATGCAAACAATGAATTAGGATAACTGCGTGATCTCATTCTACAAATGCATAATACAAGGCAGTAACCATTTAATCATCTCTTCCCAATACAGGAACTCTCCAAACCAAATATGGGCATGCGCCTGGTATTCAAGGATTTGGCATCCACAGTTTCAGTTATCCACGGATACCATGGATATCAGGGACACCAATTAAAAAGCTATGGGAACATTTTAAAAAATCTTGTTTTACCAAGATTTTTTAAACTTTCCCTTATCTTTCATTCATTCATTCCACCTTTATTAGCATAAACAATCCAACAAGAAAACAAAATTAAAACATTCAAGGTAGCCACCAATCACTGATCAGGTAAAGAAATACAAAGGAATTTCCCTTTCCCTTATCTTTTTAAAGGTGTCCCCAGTATCCGGGAGTCCAGACTGGAACTCCAGTGGATACTGGGGCACATCTATATTACTTTTTAAGATTTACAGGCAAACATAGTCAAATGTTGCTGAAAGTGGAAGCCTTCTACATCCTCCAAACACAAACAATTTATAAAAACACAAGAACTGCACTTGTGAATGAGCCCATAGTTCCTCCAATCCAGCAATCTAACTCCAACAACAACCAGCAAGATCTCCCTGGGGCACTTGCAATGTTCTGAAGTCAACCTTGCCCTGTTGGTCCTCCCAGTCATTTAGAAATCCAGGGTAACATTTATTCTTCTGAATATGAATATTCCACTCCTCTAAGTCTGTGCTTTTCAAACTCTCAGGGAGTCTGAAGACTGCAGTAAGTCCTTGAAGGGGAGGGAGGCTGCGGGGGTGGGGGGAAGGCAGCGACATGATCCTCAGGGGGGCTGAAGGGACTGGGATGTGCTCACCAGTCCCTGCAGCAGCGTCCTAGGGGTGCAGGGAACCCTGCACAAGCATCTGCAGGGCGCCCTAGCCTTCTAAAAGTGAAAGCAGAGAAATCGTGCTCCACCTCCGCAAAACCGGAAATGGAGCGCGATTGCTCTGCCTTCATTTTTGGAAGGCTGGGGAGCCTTGCAGACACTCACGCAGGGCTTCCCGCACTCCCAGTATCCTGCTGCAGGGACTGGTGAGCACATACCAGTCCCTGCAGCCCTCCTGAATGACACAATCCTGGGGATCGTGCTTTCCTCCTGCCCCTTCCCCTTAAGGGTGCAGAAGCCAGGGTTCTCAGGCTGGGGCGTCACGTCTGAATAGTTCTGCTCGAAGGACAATATCACAAACTGACACTCAAAATTTTGTTAAGACATCTCTCCCTTGACTAAATGGGTCTCAGTCATGAGATTATTCTTAAAAACTACTTATATTGCACTTTTTGCTTAAAAAAAAGTTGATCAACATAGGAAAATAAGTGAAGGCATGGTTGCCTGCCTAGCAGGTTCACAATCTAAACAAAGACACAACAAGTCACCAGCAAACAGCCCCTGGAAAAGCCATTTTGTAGCAGTGAATAGGGACAGCTTATTACAACACAATAGTTCCACAAACCATAGAAAAGGCTTTATTGCACACCCATGCAAAGTATCTCAGGTCAGGGATGAATCATGACAGGCACTATACAAGCATATTTTAAAACAAGAGCATCTGCAACCAGGATTTTTATAATCCAATAAAAAAGATGCAACAGATAGAAAACACAAATCATGTCGTCATAGCAGATGCCCTGAAAGAAACAGTTTCCAAACAGCTTCAAGAGCTACCCTCTCTAACCCTATTCACTAGTCTGTAGTTTTGGTCTCTTGCCAGTCTCTAGGTTTGAGTATAATTCCATCTCTGGCACTTCAAATGCCATATGATTATATCCCCCTATATTAAGACAGAAAACATGCATTGCAAATCACTAAACTCCCTCATGTAAGAAAGTCAAAGAACACATAAGTAAAGACACTTAGAGTTCGGCTTGCAGCAGAAAAATATAAAACATTTTTTCATGAGGAAACAGGCTTTCATCTCTGCATCACAGGTCAGCATCTAGTTTTTGGTTGACAACTGTGAATACAAAATCTGATGCTTGAAGATGTGTTTTCCACTGTTCACTGCAATTTATTATAAAATGGTACCAAATTCTGTCCCACGGGTTACTTTTCCACTTTGGTGGCCTGTGGTTTTCAAATAAAGGCTCTTATACAATGTTCTGGAATGAGTCAGTAAAAAAATTTTTTTTACATTACTGTCTTGTTCTTACCTGCATCGATGGCACACGGATAATGGTATCGGAAAGAGCAGCCTTTGTTGTAGCAGCCTAAGGTGGCTCCTGGTTCCTGGCAATGAGAACATTTCTGGGGAAAAAATGGAAAGAACTTCTTATAGCTTATATATTAACCTTAGATTTTTCTTCTATTGCCATCATATAACATTCCATCTGACCAGACACTAGTTCCTTACGTTAACAAAAACCCACAAAGAAAATTCCAAGGAGTTTGAATACTTGGTTGGGGGGGAGAAAAACCCAAAACAGCTTTTTAAGTCAAACAAAACTGTGAGTGGAAAAAAACAAACCCTAAACACACATCCCATGTAAAAACAAAAAATCCTTAACTACCCCAAAACGACTTAAAGAATACACTGTTATATGCACATCACAACTCCACAACCTTTAGAAGCCCACCACTGTGGCCCATCTATGGACTGCAGCCCAGAAAGAGGGAGGGAAGAGCGGTGCTGGGATCCTCCTCATCTTGCCTCATCAGTCATTCTCAGCTGCAACAACATCTATTCTTCTCAGAAGGCAGAGCTGTTTCCATTGAAGGAGAGAGGCAAAACAATGCTTGGTGCTATGGTCTGTCCACTACATCAGTCATTCATGCCCTGCAAAGGAGATTGGCTGGGCAACTGAGGCCCAGACCAAAATTGCTTCACTTTCCACCCTGCAAAGTAGATTTGGTTAATTTCCACATTGTGAAATTCAGGGCGCAATCCTAACCAACTTTCCAGCACTGGCCTAGCCGCATTGCAGCCCCAAGATAACATGCCCTTACCTTGAGGAGGCCTCCTTGACTGCCTCCCCAGCGCAAGATGCAGTGCATGCCACACTGGCACAGCTATGTCAGTGTTGGAAATCTGGTTAGGATTGCGCCTGCAGTGTGCCTCCCTGCTACCTCTGTAGGGCTTCCAAGTTCCTCAGGCTTCATCTAACAAGATCCCATACCTGTTAGAGCTGCACAGAAGAAAGGAACTTTGCTTTTCTCATCATAATGTTACAATGATGGAAAAGCTGTACACTGCAGAATATATTTTGCTCCATTTTTGTAATATAATATTTATATCTTTGTGCTTATTATCATATCCTGCCACTTAAAAAAAAAAAGAGTGCACCATTCAAGATACTAACACACAGCCATCTTAGTGAGCCTCCCTTTTGGTCAGCTCTTAAGCATCTACCTATACCCCATTTAACTACCTTGCACACTCCAGCAACAACAAAATTCAAGTTAGGTACATTCATGTTATGTACATACCTCAATGTACAATGTTATCAAAGATCAACTAAAATAGAGAGGAAAATACAAAGGGAAAGCATTCTTTACTATGCAACTCAAAAAGTAATTTCTGCCACTGTCACCATTTTTTCTCCTCCAACTTTGTTTTTGGACCCCTCCAATCCTTTTTTTTTCTGCCTCCAACACTCCACTGAAACTCTGCAAGTCTCACTCACTTGACTCATTTTCCCCCAAGTTGCAATTCTGTCATCAAGTTAGTTCTCTTCCATAAAGGGAAACCCTTCATTTGCTTTCCCTCTCTCCACTGGAGTCTCTCAGGGCTTGACCCTCTGCTGTTGTCCTTCTACACTCTATCCCGGAGGGACCTCACCAAATCATATGGTTTACAGTACACTGATGATACCCAGCTCTACCTCCCCACCCCAGAACATTCTCCCTCCATCGAATCTCAAATCTCCAAGTCCCACTCTGGTATTTCCACTTCATGGCACCTGAAGCTCTATCTGTCCAAGACTGAACTCTTCCACTCAAGTGCCCTTTACACGTTCAGATGCCTTTTCTGTTTGATGGTGTCACCATCCACCTGTGCCTGTAGATCAGGCACACAGCTTTGGTCTTCTCTTTGATGTCACTCTCCCCTCCCCCCATTCAGTTTATTGCAGTCATGTTTGCTCTCATATGATTGCTAAACATGACCTTTCTTCTATACCAGGGGTGCTCACACTTTTTTGGCTCGAGAGCTACTTTGAAACCCAGCAAGGCCAGGAGATCTACCAGAGTTTTTTTAATGTTCGCACCATCATAACATATAACATTTATGTGTACAATGTATGTTGGTGTACCTTGCATAACCGCATGAGCCAATATTGCACAACACAACATAATTAACTATAAACATTTTTTGTAATTACTTGAGTTTACTTTGATGACTTGCACTGAAGTGAATCAGCCAAGGATGCATAGTCCGGACAGTAGCTGCTGACAGCCAGCCTCAAGCACACTTCCAAATGTTCATCAGGCATGGTGGAACTTAATGATCTTGGTACTTGGATTTAATGATCTTCAGGTAGGAAAAGGCTGACTCACATAAATAAGTGGAGCCCTTCCTGCCTCAGGTGCTCTTATATCCCTGAGGGCCCTATTGCCTTCAAGTGGCTGCAGCTGTGCAGCACACTCTGCTGGATGCCCAGGCCTTACCCTTAAAGGGGCCACTGCTGCTGACACCACATCTACGTCCTCATCAGATCTTACTAGATTCCAATACAAGTGGGGGGGGGGGCGGAGCAGATCTCTATACAGACCAGTGCAAAAACAGGGGAAAGGTGTGGGGGAGGGAAGATCTCTATATAGACATCACAGCAAGACCAGTGCAAAACCCCTTGCACACAGAACCAACAGATGGAAGTTGGGGGGGGGGGAGGGACAGATCTCCATACATACCAGTGCAAAAGCAGGGGAAAGGTGTGGGGAAGGGAAGATCTCTGTATAGACATCACAGCAAGACCAGTGCAAAACCCCTTGCACACAGAACCAACAGATGGAAGTTGGGGGGGGGCAGATCTCCATACATACCAGTGCAAAAACAGGGGAAAGGTGTGGGGGAGGGAAGATCTCTGTATAGACATCACAGCAAGACCAGTGCAAAACCCCTTGCACACAGAACCAACAGATGGAAGTGTGTGTGTGTGGGGGGGGGGAGATCACCATGCATACCAGTGCAAAAACAGGGGAAAGGTATGGGGAAGATCTCTATATAGACATCACAGCAAGACCAGTGCAAAACCCCTTGCACACAGAACCAACAGATGGAAGTGGGGGGGGGGGCAGATCTCCATACATACCAGTGCAAAAGCAGGGGAAAGGTGTGGGGGAGGGAAGATCTCTGTATAGACATCACAGCAAGACCAGTGCAAAACCCCTTGCACACAGAACCAACAGATGGAAGTTGGGGGGGGCAGATCTCCATACATACCAGTGCAAAAGCAGGGGAAATGTGGGGGGGGGGAGGGAAGATCTCTGTATAGACATCACAGCAAGACCAGTGCAAAACCCCTTGCACACAGAACCAACAGATGGAAGTTGGGGGGGGCAGATCTCCATATATACCAGTGCAAAAAGAGGGTAAAGTTAAGTCAGCCCCAGTAGAGTCAATGGGGCTCACTCCCAGGGATGCGTGGACGGGAGAGAAGCCTGCCAGCGGCTCCTCTCCCAGGGAGGAGCCTGCCAGGTGCTCACTTCCTGGGCTCCTTGGGCTCACTCCCTAGGTTTCCTGGACTCACTCCCTGGGCTCGCTCCCTGGGCTCACAAGCCTGCCAGGGGCTCACTCCTAGGGATGCGTGGACGGGAGAGAAGCTTGCGATCTACTCATTTCGACTCGAGATCGACTGGTAGCTCGCGATCGACATATTGGGCACCCCTGTTCTATACTATTGCAAAGGATAGGAAGCAATTTAAAAACTCAACATTTAAAAAGGTCTCCTTAAAACCACGCTAATAATTGCAACCAAAAAGAAACAACTAAAAACAAAACAAAGACAAAAAGTCAACCAAAAGAAATGAGCTTTCACTGCCCATTTGAAGGTTACTAAGATCTGGGATAGCCAAAGTTCTCTCTAAAGAGTAGTTCTCAAACTGGTGGGTCACGACCTACCAGTTCCAGTAAAGCTTCCCCTGTTCCTTTAAGGGGCAGGAGAAGAGGGGAGGCAGCAACACAATTGCCAAGATCACGTTACTTCAGAGGGGGCACTTTTATTTACTGTGGACTTGGAGCAGCAGGAGGAGCAGGGAGCCCTGCACAGCCCTTCGCAGGGCTCCCCGAGACTTGGAATGTTCAAAAATACTGAGTGCAGACCACTTCCAGTTGGTGAATGCAGCCAGTAGGTGGCTCGCACTGGTTTGTTTATTTATTTTAACATTCCAAGACTCGGGGAGTCCTAGAGGGCTACACGGGACTCCCCACTCCTCCTGCTGTTTGCTCAAGCCCCCTCCCCAGCAACACGATTCTGGAGTTCACGTTGCTGCCCTTGCCCGCCTCCCACAAAGACTTACTTAGGGAGTAAATCTACCTAAAAGTTTGAGAACCACTACTCTAGACAAAGTTCCATAACCTGGGTATAGATGCTGAAAAGCCCTTGTTTGTGCTGTTCTGCAGGCAACAGACGCTTTATACTGATTATGCACAAAATGGATAGGACATGTGGAAGAAGGTAGTCCTGCCAGTAGCCAGGTCTCAAGTCATAGAGGTAGAGGTGTGCTTTTTTAGTTTTATTTTTTCACAGATTTTGTTTTTTGGTAAAAATGAGAAGTGCAGAAAGTAGCGTTATGTGTTTTTATTCCAAGAGTTCATTTTTACAAATTATAATCACTTTAAAAGTGTACTAGGTAGGTGATAAGGTGGTATAGTGTCCACAGATGCAGCCATAGTCATTACCAATAGGTAGATATGTTAGAAAACTGTTTCATGTTTTCAGTTTGGGGGTTTGTTTTTTGTCTGTTTTTACAAAAATGAGGAGTTCAGAAAGAACTGGTGTGGGTCACTCTGACCAATAAGTCCAGGAAAGCACTGGTCAAAAGTGCTCCAAGTCACAGCAATAACCTGGTATGCTTTATTTTTCACAGTTGCGCTACGTATGGAAAGGGGCAACATGCAATGTATTCATCAACTCCCAAAAGTAAACCTGCTACATCTTCATCCCCCTTCTGCCTTGACCATATGCAGCATACCAGCCACTCATTAAACACTACTTGTAAACATCCCTGTTTTGCATCCAACCTGGAAAACTCCCTATGGTTGCAATGCTGTTGGCTATGGCCCCACAACAATGCAATACAGGAAACCCCTGCCCCAGTTGCAGAAGAGGTACCTTGCACTGTCAGACCCAGGGCTGCCCAACTGGCAATGCAAGATCTTCCCCAGACCTGCTACTTGAGGTCCTTTAATTTCAGTACATCAAAAGCCAGATACCTGCCAGTGAGATGGTAAGACTGTTACATAATGAGAATATAAAAAGAAATAATAAAGAGGATATGATGATTATACGAAAGCTAAATGATTTGCTTCTGTGAAGTGACAAGGCATGGAGTTCTGGAGAGTACAGGGCACCCCCTTATCTGCTGATCCCGTATCAGCGGTTTCACTTATCTGTGCATCGGGCTCGTGCCCCCCCCATCTAGAGGTGAGGGGAGCTCTACTCCCCTCGCCTCAGAAAGGTCCTGAGTCCAGTAGAGACTGCGTGCATCCGCCTTTGGTCTCTGCCAGGTTCAGAATGACAACTGGAGGTTTAAAAATTCTGTTCGGATTTTTTGAAAAACCAGTAGCGACATTTTAAAAATATTATAAGGCATTAGGAGGCCCAGGGAAGACCTCAGTGGCACAGAGTGGGAGACGTTCCCTAGTAGCCATAGTTTCATGTAACCACAGGGGGTTCTGGTACAGAACCCCCAGATACCGGGGCACACCTGTATTGACAAAAGAAACATTAACAAATCACCAGGTCCAGATGGCATCCACCTAAGACTGGGATCGGCAACCTGTGTTTTTAGAGCCACATGCGGCTCTTTCAGCCATCTGCTCTGGTTCCTGCAGGCTGGGATTTAAAGGGGCAGGACGGGCTGCTGTTGCTCTGGCTCCTGCAGGCTGGGATTTAAAGGGGCAGGACCGGCTGCTGCTGCTTTCCCCTTGGGGGGAGCAGGAGATTGTTTTATGCTGCGGGGGAGGGAAAGGGGGGTTTGGCCGCTCCTGCCTGGGAAGATGGTGTGCTGGGGCTTCGCCTGCTCCCATAATGCGCTGTGCGCCCTCTACGTCATGTATATGGTGAGTGTGGCTGACAGCAGCCAGGCTCCCCGCCACCCTGAGTGTGGCTGGCAAGGGGTGGGGGCGCCAGGCGGGTGGGCTTCCAGTGGGGGATCGGTGGAGGGCACAGAGTCAGGAGGGGGAGCCCAGGCAGGGCTGCCTGGGTGGGGGGAGGCAGGGGCAGCTCCCAGGAGAGGGCAGAAGGCGCCTGCAGTCCCCTTGTGGGCATCTCCTGTGCACACAGCTGTGGGGTGGGGCTTGGCACAGTGAGGCAATGGGGATGACTTCACTTTTGTCTTGTAGGGCAATAGGTGAGGCAGAGCAGTGGGAGAGGGGGGAGTGTTCATTTTGCAAGGGTGGGTGGGTGGGGAAGAGGGAGGCTGTGGAAGGGCTGCCTGTGTAACTCCATCTTTACCTTGCTTTTCTGAGGTGCCATGGGGAGCAGGAGGGCAGAGATGGGGCTGTGGGAGCCTTAGAAAGGGGTGCTCTTTCAGGAGCAAGAAAGATGGGGGTTGACCTGGGAAAAATGAAGAGTGCTAAATTCAAGGGTGCCGTCTTAGCATGCACCGTCCCAGTGTGTGCCCAGGGTGACCAGAGGTCCTCTTTTTCCAGGACATGTCCTATTTTTTAGCCCCATGTCCTGGAAAAGAACTTAAATGTCCTGCTTTTCCCTGTGAGCAGGCAACGCATCCCCTCTTGTAATTAATAAATTATATGTAATACAGTTTTAAATTCAATAATAAGTAATTTTAAATTAGGCACATGAGATCAATAATACAATATATAATAAATATATAATCTATATATTGATCAATATATAATCAATACAGATGAGTGTTTTTAGCTTTTATTTTGTGGTCCTACACTTTTCTTCAATATCCTACATTTTGGGGTGACTTGTCCTCTTTTATTGTTATGACATCTGGTCACCCTGTGTGTGCCTCAGAGTGCCGTCTCAGGGCCCAATCCTATCCAGTTTTCCAGTGTCGGTGCAGCCATTCTAATGGGGCATGCACTGCATCTTGTAGTGGGGAGTCAGTCACAGAGGCCTCCTCAAGGTATGGGAACATTTATTTCCTTATGTCTGGGCAGCATCAGTGCTGGAAAGTTAGATAGGATTGGGCCCTCAGTCAAGATATATCTATCTTGACAATAAGTATATTGTCTGGTTAACACAGGAAGGGGAGCTTGCAAGCAGATCATAAAGGTAAAAAAAACTATATATGCAGTGTTATCTTCATTTTAGATGTCAAAAGGGTTTTGTGGCTCCTGAGGTTTTCTTTTCTCCGGAAAACGGGTTCAAATGGCTCTTTGAATGTTTAAGGTTGCCAACCCCTGACCTAAAAGTTCTTAAGGAATTTAAAATGTGAAATTGCTGGTCTTTTTACAAAAATATGTAATCTGTCCTTTAAATCAGTTTCTATTCCAGAGGACTTGAAGGTAACCAAGGTTACACTGGTATTTAAAAAGAGATCTGGGGGAAATCTGGGAAATTACAGGCTGGTCAGCTTAACGTCTGTTCTAGGTAAACTGGTGGAACATGTAAATAAAGATAAAATTAAGCATATAGAAGAATGAGAGGAGAAAGGAAGGCTAAAGGGAGAGGGGAGGATTGTGAATACCTGGGCTAACTGAACATTTTGCCCTATCCCCTCTGTTTCTCAGATACTTGAGTTCTTTCAGAATGTCAACAGGCACATGGACAGAGGCAATTCAGTTGACACTATATACAGGTGGATTTTACATCTGCGGATCTAGCTCAACTCCGATCCCCCGGATCCACCTTGGGCCAGACTTGGAGCTGTGCTCCAGTCCCTTCCAGAGGGTTTTCTGAAGTCCATAGAGGCAGTGCGCATCCGCCCACTGCAGGCTTAAGACCGGCTCCTAGAGCCAAAAAAACACAACTTCTGATTTCCTGAAATTTTCCGGATTCTCTCTGGGGGCTTCCCCAAGCCCTAACATCACTTCCAATTTCGCTTAGGAAACAGCTTTTTTGGCTCCAGAAATCAGTCTGAAGCTAGTAGAGGGTGAAAGGAGCAAAAAAAAAACAGATTTCTTTACTTGCGATTTTTGGTATCCATGGGGGGGGGTGGTCCAAGAACAGAATCCCCATGAATACTGAGGCCCCACTTGGATTTTTAAAAAAACTTTAAAGCAAGTTTTTAACAAAGGCCTTCCTAAAGGTCTTGAATAACCTTAGCATTCATGGAATAAGATGACAGGTTCATTTCTTGGGCCAGTCACTTTCTCTCAGCCTCACCTACCTCACAGGGTTGTTGTGAGGACAAGCAGGAGGGGAGGAGCAGCTGTGTAAACCACCCTGAGCTCTGTGGAGGAAGGGCAGTATAAAAATGTGAATAAATAAATAAATAAAATTTCTGGATTGGTAACTGGTTAAAAAACAGGAAGCAAAGAGTCTGAATCAATGGGTAATTTACACAGTTGTGGGAACCAAGAGGTAGGGTCTCACAAGGACTTGTCTCAGAAAACAGTGCTTTTTAGTTTATTCATAAGTGATCTGGAGTTGGGATAAATGTTCCAGGTTTGCAAATAACACCAAACTATGGGGGGTGGGGAGGGTTTTAAAACAAAGCAGGTTGTGAAGGGCTCCAAAAGGACTTCTCCAGGCTGGGCAAACAAACAACCAAATAGCAAATGTAGTTCTATGAATAAGTGTAAAGTGATGCACACTGGTGCAAAATATCTCAACTCCACAACTACACTAATAGAATCTGAGTTGTTGCTTATGAACCAGGAAAGTGATCTTGGGGCTGAAGTGGAGAGCTCAGTGAAAATGCCAACCTCATGTGTAGCAGTTGAGAAGGTAGCCAATTTCATGCTAGGAGTAATCAGGGAAGGGATTAAGAGCAACATTGCTCCATACAAGTCTATGGTGCAGCCACATTTGGAATACAGTAACTGTGTACAGGTTTTTTAATCACACTTCAAGTTAAGCTTGAAAAGGTGCAAAAGACAGCAACATACAGAGGGCTAAATCAGAGGGCTAAAGTGGTTTTCATATAAGGAAAGGCTACAGTGCTTGGGGCATTTCAATTTGGAAGGTAATTAAAGGGGGACGTGATTGAGATTTATAGAATTATGCATGGTATGGGAGAGGGAAGTTTTTCTCCCTCTTCCACAATCCTAGAACAGCCAATGAAGCAGACTGATAGGAGATTGAGGGCAGGAAAAAAAAAGGAAGTACTTACATAGTGCATAATTAGCCTATCGAATGTGTTGCTGCAAAATGTGGTGAAGGCCACTACCTTGGATGGCTTTGAAAAGGGACTGGATAGACTTGTGGAGGACAGGCCAATCAATGGCTAGCAGAGATGACAACTATTTGCTATCTCTGGGTTCAGCAGTATTATGTAGGTCTTTCTTCCAGTTTATGGGCTTACCTCCAGTTTATGGGCTTACCAAAGGCAACTGGTGGGCCGCTGTAGGGATGCTAGACTAGAAGTACATTTGGCGATAGAGCAGGGCTAGTCTTATGTTCTAAAAACAAGTGGACATGAAGCAAGTGTTTCTACTTGGAAATGTCAGGTTCTGTGGTGTATCTGAATAGATTCACAAAGGAAAGAAAAAATCTCTAGTTATTATTACTCCCATGATTTCATGTTTCTTTTTACAACACACAATTTCACTTGCTTGGCCACTGGCCTCTTGGTGAGATGGATGGCCAGTAGTATCCTCACTCCAAGCTCTGGCTTATGCTAAGGCAGTGGTTCTCAAAACTTTTAGCACCAAGACCCACGTTTTAGAATAAGAATCTGTCAGGACCCACTGAAAGTGATGTCATGACCGGAAGTGATGTCATCAAACAGGAAATTTTGGTGTTTTTTTTTTTTTAACAATCCTAGGCTGCAATCCTACCAACACTTATCCAGGAGTAAGTCCCATTAACTATCATTGTTAAAAGAATATAGTATATAATAGCCTGTTAAAAGTAGAAATGTGTAACATTTCCCCAAATGCAGTCATATACCATTGTGGCATCAAATATACTAATATACTAACATTTAAAAAATAAAATATTGAAATGAATGGGGTCCCACCTGAAATTAGCTTGCTACCCACCTAGTGGGTCCTGATCCACAGTTTGAGAAACACTGTGCTAAGGTATGGAGAAGATGAGAGACATTCCTGCTGTCTTCACCTTCAGCATGTTCCAGTGAAAATGAACTTGCTGCCTCCCAGCCCTCACTGCATAGCAAAGGATGTGAATGAGGGCAGGGAATGGTGATGGGGACAAAGAAATGCTGGCAAGCAGGTCCAGTCGCTATTTGTAGATCTGTCTTAACAATGGCAAAAATTATTTTTACACTAGATCACTAAGGATAGAAGTACCAGTTGCCATGTCATTCTGCTGCCTAGAAATTGGATTCCAGGCCCTTGAAACCTTAAAAATAATCTCAGTCATGGGCAGGATAAACATCTAAAAATAAGATGCTGGCAACCAGGCATTTATTTTTCCCCCAACATTATCTTACCATGTGACAAGTAAAAAGTGTATACTGAACATTGGAAAAGTTCTGAAAGTAAGCATCAAAGTGTTTTCAGTATCAGTTCTAAAGAACTGAAAGAAGTTTTCAAATTCTTAGTGCTCAGGAAAAGAGGCAACTGGAATTTTTCCAGATCAAAAATAAATACCAAATTCTATCTTTAATGTTCTCTCCCAGATATGAGACGACTCATTCAGACTACCAGTTTACCACATGAATTAAGTTCTACTTTGTTTAATTCTTTTGAGGTATATAGAGCCAACAATCCAAATGAGAAGATATTCTAACATGCATCTTCCTTGCACTGTTTCCCACAGAGCACAGAACCATCACAGCACGGCATCTTCCAAGCCTACAAAAGTTTCAGCAGGGCATTAGACAATAAAAAAGGTGAAAGTAGAAACTGAACAGACTTCATTTTCTAATTTAACTTTTTACAACAACTCCTCCTTGTGACTGAAGACCTTTCATGGACTCTTTTGGAAATACCATAAACTTGCCCAACTACTCTTTATTCTGAAAAAGAATCTGGTCACAAAACTCTGGGCAAGTGTTTACTCAGTTCTTCTTTGTTTGCCACATCCCTTGTTCAAAGTACAAGAAAAACCACCTCCCTACTTTTATTAAATGCTCAATAGGAGTTTTTTTTTTAATGAACAGAAAAAAAGGACTACAGGGAGCAGTTATTTCCCACGTACAGTCTGCCCAACCCGCTAGATTATCCTCAACCACCCACACAAATGTAGTTTCCTACTGAAATGCAGTTAACTGACTGTGCCAGGTAGCATTCATCTGCTACTGCTGCCAGCTCCCCTGCTGTTGAACACGTCTTCAATCTGGCAGATGCTGCTGCTTTCCACAGTCCACTGGCAGCATAATAGTTACAGCTTCTCCACCTCCTGGGACCTGAAGCCATCTGCTTCTTTCAGGAGTTAACAGGGTCCACATAAAGTGCTCTACACTCTTGCTGAAAGGAAGCAGCGCCACTATGCTGGCTGCACACATCCTTAGTCTTCTGGCCTTACACGGTTAAGCAGAAAGAGCATTCAGAGGCCCTTAAGACCAAGAGCTAGAGTAAATATGTACAACTGCCATAATATTGTGGCATCATCACAGCAGCTGCAAACAGTGGGGCAGCAGTAGTGGAGGCAGCAAGGGGGAGCACATGTGAATACACTGTAGAACTAGTTGAACCAGTCTCTCGTTCATTCATCTTCAACTGGCTGATCCCTAAACTATTGATGCTTCAATTTTAGCAAAACTTAACAATGAAACCACTTGCCAGTCCCAATGAAGAAGTCTTAATGCCTTTTCTCTTTGCTGCACCATAGTCCAAGGAAAACAGGCAGATAATTGGACAGACTGAATCCCAGATAATGCAACAACGTGAAAGTGAGAAACAAGTCTTGTTCACAGGGTATTAATTCCCAGCTTATCTGTAATTTTTGCTGTTTTGGTTTTTGTTTTTTTTACCCCTTTCTGCCCAGCCCACAGGTGTACACATTTGGTCGTTGGGCAGAAACAGCTTAAAATGGGGGATCAGAACTATATGCAACATTTCAAATGCAGCTACATCACTGTCTTACATAAAAGACTTTATGACCCTGTCCATTTTATCTCCAATATCTTCCCTAGTTGGCAACTATGAGAAACAGAAGGCGGACTGAGGCAGATCTTTGGTCTGATCCAGGGATGACCTATCCATGTTGAAATAAGAGTATATTATAAAACAAATTGAATGAAGTGTATTCTGTCTATTAGACATTTTAGAGACACCCCAATTAATTAACTATACAATTAGTTGAAACTTTATCAAAAGGGCAAAGGGCTGGGAAGCAGAATAATTCCTCACTCATCCTTTGTCTTCCAGGGAAGGGTAAATAAGTAAATTAAGGAGATTCCTGCTACATCAGGAGCAAACACAGACAGTGAACAAACAATGAAAAATTTAGGGAAGAGCCTTGAGTTACAAGAATACAAGGGGATGCAAGAAGGAATCCACTAAGTCCATCAAGCTGTTAAGTGGGAACATCAACTGATTTTAAATACTGTTCCTGTTATACCTCAGAAGGACCCCAGGCAACCAAGTTACGGAGATAATATTACCTTACCGAGAGAAAAACAAGAGATAACCAATAATCCCTCTTCCTGCAAGGAACTAAAATAGTTAATGACATATTTACTAGTAATAATCAACTATGTAAAAACAAACATACTGTGCTGCACAGACCTTTTGAATGTATAAAAAGCTGTTGAAAGATGGGTAGCACACAAGCTTTTTAGATACCCGCCAACTTGCATCCTTATGTTGCAAAATAGAATTTTTAGAACCAAGTGCTGGTATTTTTGTTTACAATGATGTGTCATTTAGCAACAGGAGTGCAACTGGCACCCCCCACCCCTGTCACCAAGTGAAGCTTGACATTATGTAAAGCCTCCAGAGGTGAGGGGAGTATAGCTCCCCTCGGCTTTGGAGGCTGGAGGGGTGAACAGGGATTAGTTGCGGCCATCGCACATGCGGACTGTTGCTGGTCGGAACATTGACGCTTACCTGTATTTCTTTCTGCACACAGAGCAGAATCCTCAGCCTTTAAAGTCCCTATGCCTCCTCTCACAACAATGTGGGTGACTGAAATGGTTGCTTCAAATAGCACACTGGGGTGAGATGACTGGGGCACCGAGCCTCAGCGGCACCGAGAACAGTTGCCACCGGATCCTGCACACCTCGGGCTACCGCCGGCGGCACCTGGGGAGAAGGGGACTTTCATCCCCTTCCCACAGGTAAGGGAAGCAGCCCTGCAACAGGGCTACTCACTTTACCGCTGACCAAAAGGTCAGCAGTAAAGTAAAGCCATTCGTGTAGGGCGCCGAGCCCTTCACGAACGCGGAACTGAGCTCCACCAGGCCCGCCTCCCCGCTCCCTCCCCTGGCACGCCTCCCATCTGCCCTCCCCACACCCCCTCCCCCGCTTACTGTGCCGTGGCTCGACAGTTCGTGAGTCCACCGAGCAGCAGATGTTGGGCGCCTGTCCTGCACTAGCCTGGCGCTCACCCAGCACTGGCCGGTGTTTGGGGAATGTGAAGCCGCAACAAGGAGCCCCACTTGTGTGCATCATGTTGAACAGAGGTTTTCAACTCAAACCCTACAACATGGGACCCACCAACAGCCCAGTAGGCAAGCAGGTGGCTGCAGCTCCTCATCTTTGCCTACACAGTAGTGGCCAACTGCCACTCACTGCTACTCTGATGCCCAGTCACTCCTTTGCTTCCAGAAAGAATGGTGTAGCAACAGCTCAGTGCGCTCAGTTTTAAAAGGCAGAGTGAAAGTAGGAAGCAATAGAGGCAGAGAGAGCACCATGGCAGGGAAGGGGTTTGATTTGAGCTGCATTTAAGTCCTCTGCTATAAGGCATTCAGTGGGGCTGCCCCAACATCTGTGCAATCACAGGGGAGGCTGAGCTGTCATTGCTCTAAGCTCTACCTGTATGTGAGGCTATTGTCACTGGAGGCATGTGAGGTTCTAGGGCTATTTTCATTAGAGCAGGACAGGGGAGGCTATATCCCTGTGCCAAACGTTTTCTGGAATGAAGAGCAAGGCAAAGCATTCACTTAGATCACTGGCTCCCAACCTGTGGTCCATGGCCAACAACTGGTCCGCTAGGTTTCAAGAAAAAAAAGATAGCCTTCTATCGCTTTCAGTGTTTCACAGAGCAAGCACTCTCCCAAGGACCACCAGAGAGGGCGAAGAATGGACTGCCCACAGCTGGCTGTGGGGAGTCATTCTCTGCCCTTTCTGCTAGTTCATGGGGGAGCACTCACTCAGAAGATGCTTCCCCATAGACCACCAGAGAATGGACTACTCAGAATCACAGCGGGCAACAAAAGCAGCAACCCAAATCTTCTCTATAAATAATAAATCTCTAATAAATCTTCTCTAATTACAAATTTAATTGTATTTTGTGTGTGGAGGGATTGCGGGGGCTTGCTCGTGGTCCACGATGATTCCAGTTTTTGCCTCAGTGGTCCGAAGGCTCCTAAAGGTTGGGAACAACTGATTTAGATTTTCTGCCATCTCCCTCTCGTCCTTCAGTAATCCTTCTGCCATCTATAGGCCCTTCCATCTCCCTGGTTGGTTTCCTATACCTGAAGTATACGAAGAGATGTTTGTTAGGCAGCCCAATCCTAACTTTCAGCATTGAGAAACAGCAGCACCAAAACGGCCTCCAAAGAATCCAGCGTGGGAAGAGTCTGCTTGAGGTCTGTCTGAGGCAAGGTGACATTCGTCCTCTTCCCTCAAAAGTAAATCCCAGCAAATGCTAAAGAGCTACTTAGGCTTGCGCCAGCAAAATCACTAGCGCAAGTCCAAGCAGTCCTAGCTCAGGAAATCAGACCAGGAAAGAGGGATAGGATATGTCCCCTCCCTGCCTAGATTAGTGAAACAGGCAAGGTTCTGGATAAGGAAATTAACAAGAGGTCAGCAGATTCAATGAGTGCAATTACTCAGGGAACAGCAGGACATTTGCAAGTCTTCAGTTCATGATGTGCACTTGAATCCGTGCCCTCCCATCATACTATAAGAACCAGAAACATATGAAGTACAATACAATGCCCACATATCTACATCATAAGTAAGAGATTGCATCTTGCTCTTCTTTACATTTCATTTGCTTCTTAGAAACTTTTATTTATATACATATTTAAAACAGCCTGATAGTAATACTGTATCAATAAGCCAACATTTTATTAAATATTTACAAACTGCTTTTTAATGAACAGTTGAAAGTGGTTTATATAACAATAAATGAAAAGCTGGTTCTTAGTCCCAATTTTCTTTAACCCATTTCTGCCCAGCCCACATTTGATCCCTGCTGCATTAGACTCTACAAAGAACAGGGCCATCTCTGATGCAACCCCACTGTTCTGACATCTCTCCCAAAAATGCAATTTATTGATATTTAAGATTCAGCTTTTCAACCAAAAAGTTCACAAAGCATTTACAGAGAAAATAAAATAAATGGTTCCTTGCTGCAGGAGGGCTCAATCTAAAAAACAAAATGCAGACAGAACATCGGCAAATAGCCATTGGAAAAGACACAGTGCAGGGATGAATCTATTCTCCCTTTGCTAAATATGAGGGGAGCCACTCAAAAAAGTGTCTCTTTGCCCAGGCTCCAGGCTCAAATCCTTTCAAATGGAGATTGTTGTTTTTCATAACATCTTTTGAATGCTGTTTGTTTCTGTAACTGTGATGGTTTTACTGCTGTTTTACTGGAAGAAACTTACTAGATGTGAGTTTAACTCTGTAAACCACAACGAAATTTCACAAACAGCAGTATAAGAGATGGCTTAAAATAAAAGTGGCTTCCCAGAAACAGTTGAGGGGAAGGGACAAAATCTACTACCTACCCTAGAAATCAGAATCACCTGTATGAGATATAAGGGAGAAGGTTTTACCCATGACAACTGCAACTCCCACTGCAGCTAGTTAACTTTCTGCCACAGAATCCAGTGAGAACCACTGAATAAGAAAGCAGGCAGAGAGATGCAGTCTATGCACTTCTGTGGGGACACTACAATACAGTATACAGGCTGCAATCCAAACAAGAACTGCAAAACAGCTGTCAACACTAATATAAGAAGCAGGCCACCACTAGACAGCAGCTGCTACAAATTCTCCACATGCCAGGTTGATTTATGCAGCTGATGACCTATGGCTGCTCAGTGGGTGCAATGGGTCTCTAAAGAACAAAACTGTATTATTATTATTATTGTTATAGAATATTTATATATTCTTTAGGTGAGCCTTCAGCAGTGCTTTCTGCAGAATTAGGGTTATTTTGAGCTAAGAAGGGAACCAATTAGCTTAAAGTGGGCATAAGTTCTCTAGGCAAGTTTGTAAAGGGAATTTGGCAAAACAGCCACGTGCGGCAACAGCCCAGCCAATGTGAAGCAGCTCCTTAAAAGAGGAAGTGGGATGTAAGGGAGGGGCCTCCCAGGTCTACCACAGAAGCAGGCTGGGGAGGAGAAGAATCAGCCAGAAGCAAGAAGGGACTTTGAATCTTCAGGCACTAAGGGCAGACCTCCCCCCAAGCTGGCCTCCCCAGGGCCATCCCTCTACCAACCCCAAGTTTCCCAGACTTAGAGAACAGGAAAAGAGGACTCCACCCAATCTAGGCTTGAGGATTCCAAAGTGGCTACTAGCGGAAGGAAAAAGACAACAGTTGTGTTAAAAAGACTATGCAAAAAGGGCAGGCTGTGCAGCAACAAGATTGCTTATGAAAGTTACAGGAACTTGTAACCAACAACTAATCACATCTGGTATTGGTTTGTGTCCTTTTATTTCACAAGGACAGGACCAGCAGCTGAAGCAGGATTCCTATGGATAAGGGCACCCAAGGGAGGAGGGGAGACCCCACACCACCTTACCCTATTCAATTAGATGTTTTCTAGAAAATTATTAGAATCCTTCTCTGCTACTGAAGCATCAAAGGGTAACTTTCAAAGCAGTAGTTTCTAAGTAAAAGTGCACTGCCCACATTTTAATTTCTTCAGCTGTGTAAACTTCTTACGGCAGTGGCTGCCAACCATGGGTTACGACCCAATTTTTGGTGGGTCTTGTAGCAGCCAAGCAGCGCCTCCAATGAAAACATGGGTGATGAAAAGATCAGGTAACTGCTTCAAGACCTGAGACTGTTCAAAAATCAGATTGCTAAGTGTCCTGCAAAGAGCTGAGCTCCTGCACTTTGCAAGTGTGTCTAAATAAACAGAGATAAATGTTTGAGCATCTTTTTTCTGGTTATTATTACTTGTAAATTAAAAAAGATATAGAAAGATTTATTTAAAGTCTCAAACCTAGGTGGGTCCTGTCATTTGGACCCACATAGGTTGTCATTTTACAAGTGGGTCCTGGTGCTTAAAAGTTTGGGAGCCACCAACTTAGGGGACTTTTTGGGCAGGGCAACAGTATGACAACAATGGTTGTATTCTAACCTTGATTCTTAGAACAGCTGGAGGGTTTATGGAGAACCTCCCTTGGAGGGAAGGAGTGAAAAGCTTAAGCAGAAATATTGCACTTTCACTGCTCAGGAGACAATTCACTAAATCCTCACAAGAAAATTTAGAAAAATTCAGAAGAAATCTAAATAAAGCTGAATGAATGCTACTTTTTTTGTCTCACAAAGTTAGTAAAATGTTTATGCATGCCCTTGCCAATTGGTGCTTGAGGTTCCTGTAGAGCAGCAATTTTCAACCTTTCTAATCTCATGGCACACTGACAAGGCACTAAAATTGTCAAGGCACACCATCAGGTTTTTGACAATTGACAAGGCACACCATACTGCTAGTGGGGGACTCAAATTCCCATTGACCCTACTAATAAATGACCTTCCCCCAAATTCCTGTGCCACACCTGTGGACCACTCATGGCACACCAGTGTGCCATGGCACATTGGTTGAAAATGGTTGCTGTAGAGTAAGAATCTTAAAACTATTAAATAGGGACTCTAGTAGAGGGGGAAAAAGAACCAACAGCAGAGCTTAAAAGCAACCAAGAATGGATCTGAAGCTTTTTCAACCAGGAGGACAGAAGACCTAAGCTGAGGATACAGAGTACACACACCCTGTACTTGGGGTGTAACGAAGTCAATAGCAACCTTCCAGGCAAGAAAAATATCAATATGTTTGGTCCTACTAGTTTTTTGTCACCTGGTGAGAACAAGGATATCTGGGGAAAACTGGTAGTGGAAGTGCTGACTCCTGATTAGGTTTTCAATTACTGGTACTGCTGCTTCTGTTTACTGCTGGTTCTGAGGTTTAGGGGTTTGCACCTTTTATGGCTTGATCTGCTGCATTATTTTTAGACTGGTTTTAATGATTTGTATTTTAGGTGCTTGGGGGCATGTTTTAAAAAGAAAATGCCAATGGGACAAGAATTTAAAATAAACACACAATTACTACACCTGCCACCTTTTTCTTAATGTCCAGTTTCACAACAGGTCTACATCCATTCCCCAGCAGATGGCAGTAATCTCTTTGAAATGCAAAGTTATGGCATTAAAAATCTATAATCACCTTCTCCTTGAGTCTTCATTATGACACTGGCAGTCAGAGGAAAAAATTTCACAGTGACTGGTCTTGGTTTTCTCTGTTCTAAAACAGATATAAGCACTTAAAGAGTAGCTCCAAAGGGACAAAAGTGAAAAAGACAGATAACTGGTTACAGTGGTCTTCCCCACAATCAATTCTTGTAATAAAGTATGAAAAGGCCTGGGTGCTTCACATGTTGCAATAGGCACTCTACCACCATTTTGGAGAGCATAAATGCATTTCTTTTTACTGCATATGCACAACAAGCAATTTAAGAGAAAATACAGCATTTCCAAAACAGAACCACTATCTGAAAAAAGATGCCTGGATGCTGTTCAACATAACTATATAATGTTTTGTTTAATGCAATAACTAGATGGAAAAGGCCATGAGAGTTAAACTTGCTCTTTCATTAAAAGACAGTGAGACTTCATTCTCAAGATTCAAATAGTGCAACAAGAGTCTGTGGCAAATTTCTTGACATAAGAGCACATGGGTAAAGTGACAAGGGAACAGAAGTTCCAAGCAACAATTTTTGCAGTAAGACTAGAACTGAACACAGATCCTTGGGACATGAAAACTCTTAAGTACACAGATCTGAAATACTAAAAAGGATGGGGAGGGAAAGAAAGGATAGACAGGTCTTGTAGATCCCTTCCAGACTTACAAGCTTCACAGTCTCCAACGAGAAGTTACTTAGAGAGGTACTTACATATTATAGACCCATCTTTCACTATCCTGCAGACACAAACCCATCAATTGCCATCTGTTATTTCTATGGCCCGCTGTGGCGATTTTCAAGTGGCCGTTCTGAAAACCTATGAAAATAAACTATTTCTGTCGGTTTTTATTAGTACTTCAGCTTTGGCACTTCTGCAATTTTCCTATAGCGTGACCCTGAATAGTACACTATTCATATGGTAGTTTACTGGGGCAGGGAAGCAGGAGACGGAGCTGGGACCTAGCCGTTATGCTGGATCCCAACCCGTTCCCAGGGAGTTTGGAGCAGCTTCAAGCCACTCTGCTCTACTCAGACTTGCGCCACCTGTCCAAAGAAAGTATATTGCTTTAGAGACAAAAATGCTAGGTAAGAGTCTGTCAGGAAGAAGTACCAACTATTTTAAATAACTCTTTCCATCATCACTAACCTCCCTTTCTCTCCAATGACATCATCACTCTTGTTTCTTCTCCTTTCATCTTGTCAGCCTTAACCTTTCTTGCTTTTGCTTTCTGTTGCTTTGCTCTCTACTATACGCTTCATGCTTATGTTGGCAAGGAGTCATGGCAGTTTGACTGCTACACTAGTTTGCCTAGGCCAGCAGTCCTGTCTAGTCCTACCTTGCTCCAGGTAACTGACTACTCAGGGTGAGACTTTGGACTCAAAATACAAGTGCCTAGTCCCAAGAACATAATATGAAATTAAGTCTCCTCATCTGTAAATTTATTTTAAGAATGACTTGCAGAAAACTCAACACACAGCCTTAATTTGTATTACATTAATTAAGCTCTCCATCTTGTTGCAAGGGTTCTACTACCAACTTCATTTCATTAGGTTGAGATATGAAATGACTGGTCTGTCTTTCTCACAGCATTTCTTGCTACCTTTAGAAACAACAAATGGCAGCTGTTGTGTCGCTCTGCACAGTGCCCAAAAGTAGTAATTAATCTCATTCCCATCATCTAGCCTCAATTAATGAAAGGTCTATTGGTTGGCACAGCATTTGATAATGACATTCTATTCTATACCCCCAATATATGCACCATGTGATACAGAATCTGCTTTTTATTGAATTCTATGTGGAATGATCAGGAAGATAAATAATCCCACATTCTCTGACTGCAGTCAGTACTATCTATAGTAGCAGGTGAGCCAAATCTTAAAGACAAGAGGGCAGTAAAGTAGCATCATCTGAACAAGTTCATGATTAAATTATGCAAGTTTGAAACAATTTCAGATAACTTGCCCCCATTTTGTAGTTTAACGCACCTACTACTAAGCAAGCAATTCAGTACATGTGTTATTTTTTGTGCTTGTCTATATGTGGGATTTTGATTTGTATTCTAAGGAATGCCAGCAGAAGAAAGTCATAGGTCAACTTCCCCATCACTGCCTCAGCAAAGCTGCCTGCCAAAAGGCAAATCCACTACAGCAGTATTTCTGAACCTGTGGGTCGTGAGCCAATTTCAAATGGGCCCCATTCATTTCAGTATTTTATTTGTAATATATTAGACTTGATACTACCATGGTATGTGACTGTACTTTTGGCAGGCTACTATGTATATGCTTTTAACAATGACAGTAAATGGGACTTACTCCTGGGTGTGTGTGGGTAGGACCGCAGTCTAGGACTGTTAAAAATTTCCCTGCTTGACAATGTTACGCCAGGTCATGACATCACTTCCAGTCGGTCCTTACAGATTCTCATTCTAAAAAGTGAGTCCTGGTGCTAAAAAGTTTTGAGAACCATTGCACTACAGAATCACAAGAAGTTCAGAACAGGCTTGCCAAGGGGGCAGAGTGCTGCAGAGTTAAAGAGAAATTGGAAAGAAGCATGTCATGTCTTGTCTTATCCCTCCACCATGAACAGAAGCGCCTTCTGTTCGAAGAAATGTAGGATACAAGCCTATACAGTTCTCTTCTACTGTTCCTTAGTAAGTGTTTTATTTTAAGTATAGTTCTGAATTTTGCTGTGAAGGTTCATAAAGTCTAGCTTAAACCCAAACTTTAATCCACTTAAATTCCCAGGCTATCTTTATGTGGCTGACCAATGAAGGTGGTGACCCTATCTGTTAAACATGAAATGAGCACTGTATTTAATTCATCCTAGTCCCATGTATTCCTGCTTGACATACACAAGTAATCTTACCTACCTACAACTAAATACAACATAAGGCAATGACAAGTATTCATTTACAGTATTTTGATCCCACCTTTCTCCCCCAAAGGGACCCAAAGTATGGTTACCCTGCATTTACATACTAGTGCAAGAACTGGTTAGCCTATACTTTATTTGTTCTGCCTCTTCAATACTAGGACTTAGTTGACCCAACATACTTGTCAAACAAGTCCATGAAATCGGACTTTGTTAAAACAAAAACATACTAGATGACACCATGGCAGCTCTTTATTAAAAGGACCAAAAGAGCAGGCTAAGGTATAATCCCATGCACACTTCACTTGCGAGTCAGTCCCACTGAACTCAGTAGGATTATTTCCAACATACAAAGAACTGAGTTGCACATCTGGAATCCTAAAAAACTGGTAATAAGGAGTACGTAAACTTCTTGTCAAATAAACACACTAAGGATCAACTGCAAGTAGTATACTACAAGTATTTATATTTATAATTGCCTTTCAATAAAAAGCTGAGAAGCCAGTTTACACAGCAAAACTAAATGATTCCCAGTTTCAAAAAGTTCACAATGGCTATTACAGTATACTTTTTAAGCTCACATTTCTAGTTATACTCTCTCCCTCAACCAAGCTCAAAAATGAAAATAAAGTGGGAGATTTTAAAAAGGGTCATATCAAAAATACTTAGAAGCATTTATTAGAATAGGAAGACAGAATGGGCCAATTTAAAGCTCAAATGAATGAACTGTTACTATGAAACAATTCAATTGGCATTCACTGTTATTTACAAATAAATAATAATAATAATCTCGGTATTTATATACTGCCTTTCTGGTCATCGGATTACTCCTCTGACTTTATTCAAGGCGGTTTACATAGGCAGGCATATCTAAATGCCACAAGGGGATTTTTACAGTTATAGAGGTTCTTTCTTTCAAGAACCAACAACATTTCAGAATGGATCTTCTTGGTTTGGTCTCACTTCTGGCCTCCAGTTCTCCCACGCAAGCTGACAAGCAGCTCCATCTCTCACATGAGCCAAGACGCTGCTTGCTCACACCACGAGCAGGTAGAATCACTCAGCTTGGCTTGTCAGCTGCTTCAAGGTCTCGCCATTCTCAGTCGATCAGGGAGCTGCAGGTGTCCTCGCACTGATGACCTTCTGATGTTTATCTTCGGGCTAATGGAGGTTCTACCCTCTAGACCAGACCTCCTGCCATCTAGACCAGACCTCCTGCTATATAACTAATGATATACAAATATAAATACAAGACAAACAACTTCTTTTAGTTTCCTCTCTCAACACAAAGTAGCTTCCCACAAAATTCCTTGGAGGGACATAGAAGAACTATGTGCAGGGTAAGGCGTGCCTGCTTCTAAATGAAATAATACACAGTTGGACACACAGATTTGTGAAATGCAAGGATCCCTTACTATCAGATGATGTACATACTACTTACCCTCAAACCAACTTTTTCTAGGTTGTGTGAGATGCTATAAAGTCAGATTCTAGAAAGTAACTAATTATGTATCTGAGACCATGCATTTTCCTAGAGAGCTTTGAAAATCTGACTAAAAATTGCCCCAACATCAGATGCTATCTGTGCTATCCAATGCAATTATTAATGCACATAATACCTTAAAGCTACATTTCTCAAAATGTGGGTTGTGACTGACAAATGGGTCGCAACCTCATTTTTGGTGGGTCGCATAATGCCACCTGTCACCCTGCCAAAACTTTCTCATGGGCCCACAATTTTCACCTGGCTTTTGTCACCAAGCCACAATTGTGGCCATTGATCAATGACGGACACACACAACCATGCTTCCTTTTCCTGCTCAAGAGCAGAAAAGCCATCAGTAGATTCTCAGTACCCTTTCCACAAAACATGGAAGGAAAATGTCCTTCTATAACACAAAGGATTGAGGACCTTACAATTCTACCAACAGTTGAACAAATGGCTTGTAGATGACAATCACGAATGGATATACAGGCAGGCCCCCACATATGTCGGGATTAATTGCAGCCCCCCCCCCCGCAGATACAGAAACTGCTGATACAGGGGAGTCCTGTCTCCACCCCCCACCCTCCCATTAACATTGTTGAAAGTCTTACCAATGAAAGAATGCTCTTGCTTGGATGGGTCCCTATAAGCGTATAGCAACACTGAGGCAGACTGCCAGTAGCCTGAATACTTGAAAAAACTAGATTGACGCTAACAGGAAGTTGTTCAGAAAGTAAGAAGTTAACTGCTTCCTGTTAGCGTTAATCTAGTTTTTTCAAGCACTTAAGCTGCTGGCAGCCTACCTGAACATCGCTATAAGCTTGAATGCTTATAGGAACTGTACAAGTAAGAACATATTTGCCCCAGTAAGCCTTTCAACAATGTTAATGGACCTGTGGGGAGGGGGATGCATCCACAAATAACTGAACTCATGGATACCAGATTCACAAGGTTTATAGCATAAATTACTTAAAAATTTCATTTTTCCTTAAGTATCAATGTTATATATATATGTACAATTTTTCTCTGCTTTTTCTTTAGTAAATTGGATTTTTTCTTCCTCACTAATGAAGTACATGTGGGTGGGGGAACATGATCCATCTGGCTGCTCCGTTGAACAGGAACAGGGGACGCAGGCAATCTATTTGGCTACCACTTGCCAAGGTCTTTCGGGGAACCACAGCTGAAGAGCAGCCAAGTGCATCTTTGTGCCTCCTATTCTGACTCTTTAGCAGGATCAGTAGGGCAAGAGGCAATCTGTTGGCGCTACTAGTTGAGGCATTCTGGAACACCACGGCTAAGTGATAGCCAAGCACATCAACCCCTCTCCAACTCACATTACTGCTCAAGAGCAGGCAATCCAGTTATCCACTGCTCAGCTACAGAGCTCAAGTGCAGGAAGGCGAGTAAGGGCTGCCCTGCTTGCCCAATGCTCAGGAAAGGTATTCAGTAATTATCAAAGTCAGGTAGCTATAAAGCATCCCCCACCTCCTCCTCGTGTTCCTGCTTAAGAGCAGAAAGGAGGCAGTACAGAACTTGTTTCTTTGGCCCTGTATAGTCAAGGCGCACTGTCCAAGAGACACCTTGAAAATATTACAACCAAGCAATCCAAAGTTTTCCTCACAAACTTGATGCTGGAGAATAGGAGGGGATTGCCAGCACTGTTGAGGCAGTCTCTACCCACTTCTGCTCCAAATTTGAGAGGAGGGCTGGGTCTCCTTCTGCCTACCAGATTGTAGCACCACAGCAAGCAAACCATACAAAATCACGGAAGCTTGTACGTGTAATACACCGAGGATCAGTCCGTTGGTACAAGATGTGTTTAGGCATTAAACTTTCAGACACCAAAAGCTGTTGAAAACACAATACATATAAAATGGCTAACCAGAATTAGTATCCTTTGAGGCATTAATTACTCTTCATTTTGTATGTTTAGCACACACTTCAGTATATAAAAGATTAACATGGAAACTTTCATGGTGGTTTTAGTTGGAAACAAAGGTTTCTATTTCAGTTCAGATTCAACATGAACTTAGGTTTACTGCAGAATAGGTTATTTATCTAGCATCATCTATATAGGTGATGATTTGAGTAGAGCACCAGTTCCCAAACTTCTATAGGGAAGTTGGGAACCACACGAGTTTTTGCAGGGGCGCAGAGAAGCAGTGACACAATTGCCTGGATTGCACCACTGCCAGGGATAGTGTTTTCAACTTACTGGGGCAGCGCCTGCCCCCTGGAGAGTCTAGAAAGCCTGTGGATATCTCTGCAAGGTTCCCAAGTCACAGAATGCTTGAAAAAAAGTTATCACAACCCACTTCTGGTTTGTGATCATGAAACCAGAAGTAGGTTGTGGTCACTTTAAGCCTTCTGCTGCTTTGGAAGCATGTGGAGGCAACCATGGGCTCCTCACCCCCCCCACCCCACCTCCAGGTGGCCCACACTTCCACAGTTCTTCCACCCTAGTCAGTATTCAGCTGGGCATAGCAATAGAAAGTCGATAAATCTTGAGAAAGAATCAAGTAAAGTATTTTGCAAGCTACAAAATGTTTGTAGTCTATATTTTAAAATAAAATCATGACTGGTATTTATATACCACCTTTCTGGTCACTGGATTGCTCCTTTGTCTTTATTCAAGCTGGTTTACACAGGTAGGCTTTTTCTAAACACCCGAGGGGTTTTTACAATCACAAATAAGTTCTGTCTTTCAAGAAGATCTACATTCCAGGTGGATCTCATTATGGTCTGGTAAACTTTCTGGCTGCATGCTGCCTCCCATGCAGACAGCTTTCTTTCCCTCTCACAGAAAAAGCTACAGCCGGCTTCTTTTGGCTCTCACCCAAAAGGGCTCAGCTCAACTTGTCAGTTCTCCAAGTCTCACTGCTCACAGAGGTTTCTGGTGGTCTTGAACTGGCAACCTTCAGACGTTTAATCTTCAGGCTTAATGGTGACTCTACCCTCCAGACCACACATCCTGCCTTCTCCAAGTAGGGAACCAATAATCGTGATCAGAACAAAGCTATTTTTAAATTTGAGAGTCTTAATTATAAACCAATGGTATCCCATAAGCCTCCAAAGCATTTGCTTGAAGTTTTAGAGCAGAACATGGATTCCATCTGCATCTTTTTGGAGACAATGACTTGCACCATTTACCCTAACCAGGACCAGACTGCCTTAATGATCTACTGCATTTAGGAAAACTAAATTATGTGTTGCATTTCTGTATAATCTGAAATAATGAAATGATGAAGCAAATAAAAACAAATCACTGGAGCAGAGAAGACACATCTTATACATACATATGTACAAGGCATCTAAAATTAATTTCATATTGACTGAGCCAGAAGGTTATCCTCTGGCAGCAAGGTAAAATAGAACGGAGTTCAACTAAATCTTTCCACTGCCTAAGGATGTCTTCTGGCAGATACACTTCTCATCCCAATTCCAAAAGCAAATATAAGCCTTTCCCTTCTGAGTAAGGAAGTTAATCATTTCCCTATAAAATACAGACACTTTCAGTGCTTCACTGCAACAGAGAAGAAAGTATTGGGGTCCAAGTAGTAATGAAAATACTAAAACATAAAAGGGGGAGTAGGTCTCATTTGCTAGCATGTCCTTTATCTTTTCCATTTACAGAATGTTGTTTATAACCCCTGGTGGTACCTGGTTTGAGAGTTCATGAGTATTCCTGATCAAAACCAACAGAAAAAGCACAAGGTAATTTTGAACTCTGTTCAAAATAATTTTGCACATAATGTAAACAGATTTTGAACACAACATGAATACATTATGAATAATCTACACAATTACAATGGCATGCTGAAAATGTGGCAAAAAGATTAAGCAGGACACAATTAAGATAGATCAAGAGAAACATGACAAAATTATTTGTGGTACTCACCATCTCTTTAGCTATTTCCACAGCTTCCCGCAGTCCATAGAGTCTGCCACAGACCAGGTAAATCCCATTGGCCCAGAGAATACAGCCCTCATGGACCCAAAATTCATTGCTGTCAAGAGGTAGTTCAGGAATTTGTAACTCCAACTCAGGGCCACCTTCAGTGGACATGGGAGGCTTACAGTCCAAAGGGGTTTTTTCGCCAACATTGCCACTCTCACCGGTTGCTTTTTTACAAGCAGCACCCCTTGAAAGTGACCGAGAGGCCCCAGCACAATCCTCAGAGCGATGTCGTCTCTTAAAGCGAGGGTGGGCAGCCAGGCTTCTGGTCTCCTTCTGTTGTTGCTGCTCTTCCTCCTCCTCTGTATCTGTCTTGGAACCATTAGAAGCACTTTTATGCCGTACCTTGACCTTATTCTGCATTTCTGTGGCCCTCTTGGGAGGGGGATTCTTGGGCAGTGTGGCTGCATAATCCTGGGGATAGAAAGGTCCAAAGAGGTCACCCATGTTGCGGTAGCTGGCCCACTTGCCACAGAGGCAGCAGACTAAGTGGCCCATGACAGAGGATTCTGTTACTACAGGACCCTGTAGCATGAAAGTGGACACAGGCAGTGCTTTGCTCTCAGCGTTGCTGGGAGGTGGTGTTGATGACCTCTGTCCTTTCCGGCCCCTCACCAGCTTATTCTGCTCCTCCTCCTCTGCATTAATTATTGTGCACACAGCACCGATCTCACACTTGTTTACCACATGAATATAAGGGAAGAAAGATTTATTCTTGGTGTCAGTTTTATCAAGAGACTGGGTGGCATATTTTAACTTGATTTCTGGTTCCTGAGGCTCCACAATTGGAGCAGCACGCCTTGGTTTCCGCTTCCGCGGCTGTGCTGTAGGTTTCCTCCTCTCCCTTCGCTGCCTCTTAGGCTTAGGTTCTCCTGATGGCTGCAGTGCTACAGGTGGTGAAGGCAGTGGAAGCGGTGGCAGTGGTAGCGGCTGCTGCTGCTGCTGCTGCTGCTGCTGCTGCTGCTGCTGCTTCTTCTTCTGCTTGTTCACACTACCAATGGGCCTTCCTTTCTTCTTACCTGAAGGAAAATACCCCTTTGGAGGAAAGGGGTCTGGTTTGGGTGTCATAACTGCATCTTGGTCTTTTTCTTCAGACTTTGGATTTGGTTCAGAAGTCAAGACACTGGATGGGGGGAGAGTTTTTGATTCAACAAAGGTTAAAGATCCTGCTCCAGTTAGAGAGCCATCTGTTCGTCCTAGACCGGCAGATTTTTGAGAAGGTGCTGGGACCATAGCAGACACTGAGCCCTCCTTGCCAACAGTGGCAAGTTCAGACACCTCGTTCTTCACCACCTCATCCCCATCACCATGCCATTCTTCAGAAGATACTATAAGAGAGACTTCACTGGTTAATTCTTGGCTCTCTTGATCCAACACAATTTCTTCTTTTATATTTTCTGCCTCCAGCCCATGATTGGCTCCATTCCCACCCTCAGGGGGAACACTCTTCAGGGACAGAATGTCATCCAGAGTGACTGCATCTACACCAGCTTCAGCACAATTTGTGGAAGCAGTTCTCCTAACACTAGGAGATGTTATTTTTTGAACAATCGCTTCCAATTTTAATCCACGTCCCTTTCGTGGAGGCAGAATTTTTGTTTTAGCTGGACTTGTGAGGGAAACAGCAGAGCAATTTCTACTATCAGGACTTGGAAGGTTCCTGGAGATTTCTCCTTTTGAGAGTGGCTTGCCAACATCTTGGTTTTGGGAGGAGTGAGCATAAGAGTTAAATGCTTTTTCAGTTCCATCCTTTGAGGGAAGTAGGTGCCCTTTTTCTTCAGTGCTACTATTTTTCATTTCCTGCAATTGTCTTTTGCTGGGAATAGGAGAAATGAAAGAACGTACTCTCCTTCTCATAATCAAAGGATTCTGAGGAGACTGATCTTCTTGGCCAGGGATCCTTCCCATTGCATTACCAGATTTAATTACATCTCCAGTATCATCACGTCTGTGTGCATCACTATCTTGTGGACCAAATCTCTTCTGATTGGCTGCCCCTAGAGAGCCACTGCTCTTTCCAGGAGCCATCTGCCGGGAGAGGTCCCAGCCAGACTCATGTTGTGGAATCTTTTGGTTCATATGTTTCATTTCAGCACACTTATTTTGAAGAGCACCATCACTTCCCAACAAGCAACGGCTAGATTCTTGGCTTCCAGCATTGTGGTAAGAACCAGAATGAAGATACATCATTCCATCTTTGTCATTTTTCAAGGGGCTCCTTACTCTGTCCAGGAATGGCTGTTGCCTTGGGCTCTTTCTTGCTGTCTCCTGCCTATGCTGTGCTGCTGCAATAACTCCCTGGGCAGAGCTGCTACTCCAATCTTTGTATTCCTCCTGCTGCTGTTGATATAGTTGCCTTTTGTAGTGGTACTGGGAATTTAATCCCTGGCTAGGATCCGCAAAAGTATGAGTTCGAGTGTTCGTGTGATAGGCCGATGCCAAAGCTGAGCTTTCAGAATTTGGGGGGAATGGAGAGTGCAAGGAACCCCTGTTGACCCTGTCAGAGAGCACCATGTGTGGATTCATATGGTGAAGATCTGACCCTGGACCTCTACTTCTACCTGGTGACATCTTCAGTTTGTCAGCCAAATCATGGAACTGAGAGGGTGATTTACCTCTCATTCCATCACGGCTGCTTCCCATTCTACCAGGTCCCCGCCTCAGCTGTGCTGATCGGCTCTCCTGTTGTAGCATGTAGTCTGAGGCAGAATCAAGTGCTGCAGCTCCAGGGCTAGCATTCCCACGGTAAGACTCATGTTTAAAACTGGCAAGATGACAGTGGTCTCCTGATTTTTTATTGTTGATACTGATGGAGGTCTTTGACTGTTCAAAATCCTCTTCCTTGATCTGCCCAGTGTGAGATTTCATCTTGGCTTCCACGGCCACTAGACCACCAGGAAGGATGACTGACTGACCTGAACCAGGACTTCTTCCACTCCTGCCATCGGAACCCACGTGTCCCACAGAGTGAGGCCCAGGATCTCTAGCAATCTGTCTCAAAGGGGATATGTCACAAATAACTGATCTCCTCTCAGAAAGCCCAACCCCTTCATGAACTGAAGACTGAGATTCCATCTCAAACTTTCTAGGCATGGGATAATCAGCCAGATTTATCTGCTTCATCTCAGAAGCAGTGCCACTTGATTTTCTATCCCAGGGCCCCCAATGTGGATTTTCCAAGAGAGATCCTATGCTTTTATTTAAAAGACCCCTATTACTCAATTCATTGGCTTGATTGATCAGGACATTGGGTCGCATAGAACTTTCCAGACTTCCAGTCATCCCATGATGATCCTGTGTATTTCTAGCATATCTTCTGTCAGGGTTGTGGTGATAGCCCTGCAAGACTTCCTGCAACAGACTGGGAAATTTTTCATTCCGACCCTTTCGCTCACTATGTCCTGGAAAATCCCCTTTATCTTGACCTGAAGGATACTGAGGGAAGTTGCCAGCATTTCTCTGCACACCAACCCCTATGCTATCTTTGAAGCTATATCTCAAACTACCAGGGGATTTAGAAGGCTCTGTTCTGCCTGGAAAACTGGTGCCAATGACAGCATGTCCAAGCTGATTGTTCCCATCTCCATTGTGATTAGTGCTGCTGTCTCCACTCTTGCTCCCTTTACTCCCTCCTTGTGGTTCTTGCTGTAGTCCCATTTGACTAGCCTCTTTCATCCCACTGGCAGAAGGAGGTCCTTGAGAACCTGTAGGAGCTTCATCTTGCTGGGTTTTATCCTGTCCACTTGACTTTTCTACCCTTCCTGTCATAGTCTCTCGTGAGACTATTACACCAACTGCCTTTTCATTGACTTTTGGGGCAGACTCCACAGCTGCTAAGGGTTCCTTTTCATCAGGAGGGGAGGCTGCTTCTTCCTCATCTGCAGGGCTGGTGCTGAGCTTTGGGGGCTCATTTTGAGATGCTTGTGCTGGTGAGGAGTGGGACCTCTCTAAGTTACTCCCTTTGTAGGTGGTGTCAGAACTGGTGCTCTGACCACTCAACTGTCTCACCCTCTCACCTTGATCCTCTGAGCTACTAGAGCAACCACCATCAATGGACTCTGCCAGAGGAGACTTGAGCTGCTCTTCTGCCTGGGAAGAGCCTTCTGAGTTTGTGCAGCTGTCAGCTTTTTTAGCTGATGATGGTCTTTTGGAGCTTTTCTTTTGAGGTACTAAAGCATCTGAGAGTAACATGTGCTGGACTGTATTGGGAAGATTAGCCACTTGACTACTTAGGGCACTTAAGCTGCTTAGTCCTGGATCTGTAAGCCTCTTTTCCTGCAGTCCTTCAAGCCCAAATCCCTTGAATCCTCCACCCTGAGCATTGGGGCTTGGCATCATGGATGGGGTTGGACTAAGCTGTGGCATCATTTGCAAGATGCGGTTTCTAGAGGCTACGTTACTTTGTCCACACTGAAGATTCTCACCACTTGGCATGAGAGGAGATGGTGTGGAACTGCAGCTTGGAGACTGAACAACAGAGGCAGCTGGTGACGGGTTAGAAATAGGACTAAAGTTTTGATGGAATTGCATGGGTGATCGCACAGGGACTTCAGCTTGATTGTACTGCCCCACCTGACTTTGCAGAGACAGTTTAGTAGCAGTACTGGAGTACTGCATTACATGCTGTGAGGGAGGCTGTTGCTGTGCCTGTGCCTGTCCCTGTGCAGGTTGACTTGCTTGGGGCAACTTTGATTGTTCAAAGTTCTTCATTGACTGTGCCTGAAAACTGTAATTTGATTGAGTCCCATAAGCTTGTGCACTTGAACCCACAGCATGTCCCTCATACTGTGATCCAGAATTCACGCTGTAACTGCCATCATAGTTCTGCCCAGTCTGGCCAAAACGCTGAGGAGAAGGAAATGAAGAAGAGGAAGAAGCGGGAGACTGATAGTGTTGGCTGTACTGACCCACTCGCAACTGATAGCCAGGTGCAGATGAAGGAATGGCTGAAGGGCGCTGCATTGCTGGCAAATGAGATGAGCTGGATGCCTGTGGCAAGGGTTGATGAGGTTGATAGAGTTGCCTCATCTGCTGAACCTGTTGTTGCTGCTGGCTGGAAGTCTGCTGTTGGTACTGAGCACTTCTAGGAGAGAAAGGACCAGTATAATCCTGTTGATAGTGAGTCACCCCACTAAGGGATGAGTGCTGTGTTTGAAACTGGCTCACATGACCCTCACTCCCATACTGACTCCCAAAACTGCTCCCTTGGGGTGGTCCATAGCTCTGCACTGGTCCTGAAGACCTGCGCTGAGGAAGCTGCTGTCCTCCTGTTGTCACAGGATCCTTACTGGAGGCCATGTAGTAGAATTCTCCGGCTTCTTTTCTGAAACCTTGACAACTCTGATGTCCAGAACTCTCACCAGCCATTGAGGCAGAGCTTCCTGCTGCTCCACGGCGCCCACTGCTGCTGCTGCTGCCGCCGCCGCTGCCACCACCACCTCCACCTCCCCCAAAGCTCTGAAACATCTGAGCCTGCTGGCGGGTGCTAAATTCTTCTAGCCGGGATGCACCATGAACTTCCTGTGGGTAGTTCTGCTGGTTTCCGTGGTAACTGCTTTGCTCCCGAAAGGACTGCATGCTGTTCAGCTGCAGACTGACAGCTCAACAGCCAGCCTGGGGGAGGAAAAAAAGACAAAAATATCAGCAAAACAAT
Organism: Tiliqua scincoides; assembly: GCF_035046505.1. NCBI lineage: Eukaryota > Metazoa > Chordata > Lepidosauria > Squamata > Scincidae > Tiliqua > Tiliqua scincoides. The sequence continues at coordinate 59,592,791 of NC_089827.1, forward strand.
TGACATTTCCCAGTCACGTCACCAGTTTTGTTTTCTTAAATTGATGTTACAGCTTTTTAAAACCAGCCTGAGTTTTTTTTGGGGGGGGTGGCGCAATTCCAATCTGGAGGATCCTCTTTACTGCCCCTTCTCTTAATCAGTTACTTGGTCTATCTTTTCCACCCTAGGAAACTGAAAGCTTTATAGGTGGAATGGGAAACCAACTTTAATGCATTTTAGAGTGTCTGACAGATAGCTAAATTTACATCATATTCAGGCAGAGGAACTGTTAGAACAAAAAACAATCCCTCTCCCAAACAGCAGTGCTATACTGCCAGCAGCATGCCACAACAAAGATGCCTGAACAAGTGTAACCACAAAAATGTTGGGGACTTTCCGTCTACCACATGTGTATCGATACAGGTACTGCTAGAAAAATAAACATGAACAAGAACCAGAGCCAATTGAAACATACAAGATCACCTGACATACAAACCAATTTGAACTTGAGGAAAAAGTCAATTATTTTAGTCAGCACTTAAACTACAGGGGGGTAGCCCCAAACGTTAGTGAAACCTGCTAATTTAAGAGAGACAAATGTGGGGGAAGAATATGAAGGGGCTACGAGGGAGTCAGGGGATAGGACTTATGACTTTATTAAGGACCCCCCTGCCGTGTGTCCCACACCTATAATTTAAGCACTGAGGTCAGGTAAACACACCCCTATCTGCTCACACTGATGTATCTTTAACTTGAATGCGTTCTGCATTTAGCCAGGTTCTCCCATTTAAAATCAGCAGGTTAAGTTTGTGCAAGAAAAGACAGTCTAGGATATTCGCATGAAGCACTTTCATGATGCTTCCCTGCAACACTGTTTATACAATTCAGATTACAGATTGTGTCTATTATTATTAATAACTTTATTTCTACCCCGCCTTTCTCCCTGGAGGGACTCAACCGCAGGGAGTGTCTATGCTCCAAGACTGGTTTGAAGCAATGTTTGGTAGAAGCCGAATTTGTTGCAAGACACCAGGTACATGAGGAAGGCATTAAACAATTAAAGCGATAAGATCCTACTGCTAGAGAAGGGGTCAACAACTTCAGCTGACCAATTCATTTATCTCCTCAACAATCTTTAGCACAAATCTTTTCATTCTTGAGCATTACAACAATATAAAGGTGTTAAAAATCCATTGGCTAGGATTGGGAAAAGCTAACACACCTGAAGAGACAAACAACTGTTATGAAGCTGCCCTATGGGTTATAGGAGCAGATGTGAGCAACATCTACTCAACAACCAATTACATCATGCAACAGAAACAAAGTGACTGGCAATCAATGTAGATTCAATTAGTGTGCAAGAAAGACATTTGCCTCCATCCCAGCATCAAAAAGCTAGTGCTGTATACATTTCAGTCAGTTCCACCATGGGAGTCATTTTTCTGTGAATTTTTCCACAGATTAGCCAAAGTGATTCAAGTGGCCTGCAGTCACATCAGTGCAGGCATTAACACTGCCATTTCCACTGGAAAGACAACACCACTTACAGTGGATACAAGTGAGGCAGGGTAAAACTCATGTGATCAGCCCCATCTACATGGTTGTAGGCCTTCAAAGTGTCACAGGGCATAGTCATAACAAGTCCATGAAAAACCACCTTATACACCAGGTTCCAACATGTAAAAGGGCACCTTACAAACAGTGCTGTCCTATGTTCTTCAGTACAGAAGACACATGAACAAATGCTATGATTTCACTATCAATTCAACAAGCCATCTCCTTGCTACAGATGGCAATAGAAGCTGGTCCAGACCATGCCAGATACTTAGAGCCATCAGCACAGGTGAAAGAATATTACAGATTTTCAGAGGACTTCAATGAGTGTTGCTACATCCCAGTAGCCATCAGAGCAGTTCTGTCCGTAAGTTGTGCTCCTTACAGTGGCTGTGAAAACGTATTTGGGAAGAAACTTTCAAACCTGGTTTGGAGGGCTAAGTTGAATGGGGAAGGAAGATTACTCCACTGAAAACGAAAGGTGGGAGATAAAAAATAGGAAGCAGGGGGGGAACAGTACTATACATTAAGGAAATGCAAAGAAATCTATGAAGGTGCAAACTTGCAAACTGCAGGAGCTCTTTGCAAGGGAGTTATCCGATGCTTCCAACACCTGTGTTTTCATTGGAAGCCCTGCTTGGATGCTATGGGACCCACCAAAATTCAGGTCATGACCCACCAGTGAATCCCAGCCCACAGTTTGGGAACTACTGAAACAGATATTTGAAAGTACAGGGCACACGTTTTCTGCAGACTCCTTCAGGCTTAAACTGATATTTGAGAAAGATCTTATAGCATAATGATATACATGTTTAATTAGAAGGGAAGTTCCACAATGTTCAATTGGGATTACTTTCAGGTAAATGTGGACAAGCCCAAAGCTTTACAGTACAATTCAGTGCATACTTACCTCAGAGTAAGCACCACTTAGCAGACATACTTATGAGTAAACATGCATAGGATTCTGCTGTTGCTTATACCAGAAATGGACCAGGCTGGTCCAATTTTTAACAGCTAGGGGGCCACAAGATCTTGATCTCACCTCCTCCAAGTGTGCAGATATAGAAGTAATGAGCAGTGACATGACGGCATCACTACCAATTACTTTCAGGTTCTGAGTGGGTGGGTGCAGCGGGGCTTTTCTGTCTCCCTGCTGCTCTGTACCAAGGAGAAGCTGGAATAGTGCAGCAGCGAGACAGAAGAGCAGCTGAAGCAGGAGGCAGCAGTGGGACTTTTTGAGAACTGCCAAAAAGGGCCCGTGTACAGCCCACGTGCCTCACGATGAACCACCCTGCTTTAGGCTATACCTAGGCGTATTAAGACGAAGTAGCAATGGAGATCCTTTTGAAAACACACAAAAAGTATTTAAGCCATTATCTAATTGTTAGAGATGAGAAAAATGGGGTGTGTTTTTTTTTTTGCAGATTTGAGTTTTGTTGTTGTTTTACAAAAATGTAAAATGAAGTACAGAAAGCAGCACTATGTGTTTTTATTTTTTTAATACCATTTTCTCCCACCTCTACTAACTGTAGGCAAATTATTAGATACTATGCCTCAACTATCAATTTCAGAGATATCACAATATAGCCTTTCTTGAAACTACCACTTATGTCAGCAAATGGAAAGCATGTTTGCATGCTCTCCATGACAAAGTAACTAGCTAAACAGAACATTAGAAAGAAGGTTAGAACCCTTCTCTTCAACATGGTACTTTTTAATGTGGTGGCAAGAAATTATTTAAACAAGCAGTCGCCTGAAATGGTAAATCTAGGAGGGCTCACTTCCTCACATTTTTCCAAATCTGCAGATATGGAAACCAGCCCTCAATAAAGGTAGCATGCTTCCCCTTTTAAATACAGATTATTCTTTCTTTCATAGAAAGCCAAGCATTTTGTATCTACATTTTTCAAGGAAAAATTAAAATCTACAACTGCCACTTTTCAGGAATGTCTCCAATGACAATATTCTTATCCTTCCTGTTCTACTTCTCAGCTTAGGCAGGTTCACAGATTACAGGCCCCATATTCACCACTTACACTTATTGGGAACCCAGGAAATGGCCTTCTGTTTCATCAGACTTTTTGCTACTTTACAGCTCTCTGGAAATAAGGAAGTTTATGGATTGTTATACAATTCTAGATCCTGTTCTTAGCGTAACAGTGTGTAAATTATTTTCTCCAAGAACATGGTGGGGGACCCTTAGGAAGTTCCATCTTTAATAAGATTAAGAACTCCCTCCCCCTTAAACTGCCAAAAATTTCCAATACTATACAAAACTGAATAATTCTGCTGAAGAATTTCTGTATATTCAGTCACTATTAACTGCTCATTCCCTACCCCTGCGATTTTCAAACTCTCCAGGAGTTTGAAAAGCGCAGTAAGTCCTTGCGGGGGAAGGCAGCAATGCAATCCCCAGGATTGCACCACTCAGGGGGGCTGCAGGGACTGGGATGCACTCAGTTTTGCTGGAGTGCGATCGCTCTACTTTCACTTCAAACCAGTTGGGGAGCCCTGCAGGCGCTCATACAGGGCTCCCCACACCCCCCAGGACGATGCTGCAGGGACTGGTGAGTGCATCCCAGTCCCGGCAGCCCCCTGAGCAGCGCGATCCTGGGGATCACGTTGCTGCCTTCCCACTGCCCCCACTCCTTAAGGGGGGGCAGAGGCCAGGGCCCTCAGGCTGGGGCGTCAGGATGCCCCAGTCTGAATACCACTGCCCTACCCTGTAAGCAAATCATACAGTGCAAGTTCATGTTTACTCAGTAGTAAGTACTACTGGACTTACTTTCTTGAACATACAGTGGGTTGCAGGCAGCTTCCCCACACTCCAGAACACCCCTGGACATGACCAGAAGGCACTTTCAGATGTCCTTCATCCTCCATTCAGTCGATCTCAGTATCTGCAGCGGGATGGTGGTAGTCCAGGAATGAATCTCCTGCACATACTGAGCTCCAACTGTATGCATAGAACTGCAGTCTCAGCACCAACAGCACACAGCCTAAACACACATGACTCAAAATCTGCACTTCTAACTCTACCTACCAAGGAATACAAACATCTACCTCACATTTGATGAAAAACATAAATCTGCCCAGTATATTTTTGGAGAGGTTATAAGAAGAGGTGAAAAATAGAGATAATGATTCAGGGTGAAGTGTTATATGACTAAAGAAAAGGGGCAGATTAAAACAGATAGCAACAGTTTGCAGGGCAGGGGTGTCAAATTCATTTCATACACCAGCCAGCCAGGATTCATAGCGCCTGCTGCAGCATCTGTTTTGTACATCAAATTTTATAACCACACAGACAATAACAAACCGAAGGGGTAAGCACTATTCATAGTGATTGTAAATTATTACGGCTATATCCACATATACTCCTATAGTTCTGTATACCAATTCAATATTGTTTGTTAGGTCAATGATTTTCAATGTTTTTCTTCTCATGGTATGTGTGTGCGCATGTAGTTTTCAAACACGACTAAAGTAGTGGCAATGGTAGACTTATTCAGCACTGCTGCCGCTCATAAGCAAAACAGTAAGCTAAACCAATGGTATTACATTTCAAAAAATTTGTACTGGAAACATTTTTGAGTTTGACTGATTTGCTCTGAAGTAAACAGAAATATTCTGGAAAGGGTGTGTTTGGGACTATAGCCACAATCCAGAGTTAAGCCACTGAAATCAATGGGGCATAAGCATTCATAACCCTGTGTTGAACAGTGTACCCATAAAAAAAGATTGTAAAGCAAAACCCAATGTGCTGCTTGTTTTGCCATAAGCAACATTTGACTGAAAATATCTGCATCGCAGTTTACATCATTTCCAAAGCAGCAAGTTGTGCAAATAAAATTTTCTTCACCCTTCTGTGAAAGCTCAAGATTCCAGCAAACAGCTTGAAAATCGAGAACGCACCATTTGGAGCTCTTGAGAGGCTGCCTCACAGCTAGTGCCTAGAATCCCTCCTTCTCCCCCCTTTCTTGCTATTTTTCACTCAGGTAGGATGCTCTGATGCATGGACACAAAAAATGTTTGCTCAGTGACCTGTAAGGAAAGGGAAATTCCTTGCCAGTTCTGCAAGTGACCCAGCTCTGATACTTACCATTACTGTGCACTCAGCAACCTCCCTAACTTCCATTATGCAGCTTGACATTTTTGGGTACACAGACTGTACCCCCACTCAGCATCAAGCAAAGCTTTTTGAAAGCATTTGCTGAGAAATGAGGCAAGTAGTATGATCATGGGATGAAGGTGCCTGTTGTCTGGCCTGGGTAAGGGTTGAGCGAAAGCTGGTTTCTTCCCAGTGGACATATGGCTGACAGATAGAGCTGGGGGAGGTGAAGCTGCCAGCAGTAACTAGACCTGCCATTTTCAACCACTGTGCCGTGGCACACTGGTGTACCACAAATGGTCCCCAGGTGTGCCGTAGGAATTTGGGAGAGCGTCATTTATCAATAGGACCAGTGGGGGATGTGAGCCCCCATTGACACAGTGTGCTTTGTCAATTGTCAAAAAGCTGATGATGTGCCTTGACCATTTTAGTGCCTTGCTAGTGTGCCACAAGATAAAAAATGTTGAAAATCACCGAGCTAGACACATGAGAAGGTACGCACACACACAGTGAGCCAGAGGCCAACTGTCATCACTGTGTAAAGCTGCTGCTGGTTGGGGAGGCAAGGTGGGGAAGTAAAGGAGGTGAGGGGTCTCAGAATGAGTATGGAGCAGCTGAGCCAGCAATCATCATCTATTTGGGCCATATAAATAGGCTCCACAGGTCATATGTTTGACACCTCTGGTGTAAGGCGCCATGGGTTTCCAGTTGTGGACCCTGACAGCAGGGCTTAGGCCCCCATTCTCGCTGCACTACCAACACAATCCCCAGACTGAGGGAGCTATTAGACAGATCACTACTGATATTCTGAAGAAATTTGTTTCATTTTTAAAAAGGAAAGTGTGACAAGTGGTACCCTAGGCAACATGCCACCTTAACATCTAGCTTAAGGCTACTACAAACCAAACATTCATACTGCCAAGAATGAGACAAGACACCCTAGCATCATGGTTGGCTGAAAGCACTGTTTGTGCATGACATTTTATTTACAGTATTTTTATTTGCCTTTCTCCCCAAAGGGACTTAAAGTAACATCACATATGCTTCCCCTACACCAGGGGTCTCCAAGCCCCAGCCCAAATGGAGGTGGAGGAATGGGGGCCCTTTTATGTGTGTGCTTTGTTACTTAGGATGTGTTGGTACTTGGAGAAATCCTGGGCATTTGAGCCCATTCATTCATTCATTCAAATATATTTATTTAAATTTTATATTTTTTTCCAGCCCTTGACACTGTGCCAGATATTTGATGTAGCGCTTTGGCTGAAAAATTTAGAGACCCCTGCCCTACACCAATATACATATGAGAAGTATGCTCCCCAAATCATGCTCAAAGTAGACGACATGTCTCCCAAACCATTTTATTTCTCAAAACAACCTTCTGAAGTAGGTTAGACTAAGATGATTTGCTCAAGACCACCTAATGAGCTTCATGACCAAGTGGGGATTTGAACCGAAATTTCTTGCTCCTTGTCCCACATTCTGCCACATGACAACGGTGGAAACTATGGATGGCAATTGTTCTTCTGCTCCCAAAACAAAATCCCCAACCAGTTAATGTAGAGAGCTCATCACAGATCCACATTCCCATGTTTACCATCCTGGCAAACATCTACAGAACTAATGACACACATTAAACCTGTCTATCCAAGGGCCCAATCCTATCCAACTTTCCAGCACTGATGAAGCCTTGTCAATGGAGAGTACACTGCATCCTGAAGTGGGGGAGCATTCACAGAGGCCTCCCTCAAGGTAAAAGAACATGTATTCCCTTACCTTGGAGTTGCACTGCAGCTGCATTGGTGCTAGAAAGCTGGAGACAATACTGGGCCTCATGTTAGTTTTGTATTTACATGGTCTAGAACAGCTATTTTCAACCAGTGTGCCCAGGAATGCAGTGGGAGATTAGGGGTCATTAATAGGGCCACTGGGGGATGCGAGCCCCCCACCTGCAATGTAGTATGCCTTGTAAAAAATCGATGGTGCACAGCAATTTTAGTGACTTGCCAATGTGCTGCAAGATTTAAAAGGTTGAAAACTGCTAGTCTAGAAACACATACAAAAGTCAAGATTCTGTGCACATTCCTCCCTTCCTTTGGGGTAAATTGAGGACCCAAAACCAAAAAAGCAGATATGCTTGGCCTGGTTTCCAAAATGAAGCAAATCAAAATGCATGCATTTTTTCTTCACAAATTACTTAAATAGTGGATAAAAAGTTTCCATTTTAAGAACCTAGTTTTTTTCCTGAGCTGGCAATTTTTAAAAACCTATGATTTAAAATTTATCCATCTATCCTAGTTCTACTTGAGGCAGTCCCTAATGTTTCCAAAGGAAGGAAAACAGTAATAAAAACTGACCAATAAGATACAATTCACAAATACCATGATCAAATGCTGTACTCTTATTTATAAGCCTTGAAAGGAGATGCAAAGATTACTACAAAAACACACCACATCACAGAGAGATTAAGATGAAATGGGGGGGAATGAAAACAAGTTTTAAGTGGCAGCAAACAAGCAAGCAGGCACTGCACGAGGGGCAGTGCTTAGGTCTGAAGCCAGAGGGACAGCATTTCAAAGGTTCCCAGTATTCATGAGCATCAGAGGGACTAGGAATGAACAATTTTCCTGAATGAATGAATAATTTTTCTCAATACTTACAGCCCGGCATTCCATGGGCTGGGTCAGGGAATGGCAGTGCTTTTATGAAAATGCTATAACCAAGAAGATAAATTAAAATTGCTTGCTAGATTTTTATTTTATTTTATCAATGCAAAAAAAAAAAAGATGTAGCATGCTATTTGCTAAAAGAATATGAAAAAGGGGGAAGGAGATTTTAAAAAACTGCTGAAATTTACTGTGAAGAAAACTTCCATAGAAAAGTTACTAAGGTCAAAATTGCTGCAGCAATCAAGACAAAACATCAAGCAGGAAACAGTCTGCCTCATCCCTTGAGGCATGGACAAAGAGTCAGAAATCTCCCCTCAAGCCAATGCTGAAGCTGTAGAACAATGTCAGTGTTGGCTTTAAGGAGGCAGAGAACCCAGATGAATTCTGAACATCAGCTCAGTGAAGCAACAGAAGTTTATTTTGCCTACATCCTCTACTTCCCAGAAGCATCTGGCTGGCCACTGTGCGAAACAGGATGCTAGACTAGATGAACCTGTGGTCTGATCCAACAAGGCCCTTATTATGCTCTATAAGGGTGACTACACAGAGACCTCAAAGAACAATTTTTAAAAGATGTAAGAGGAACTGAGAGCACAAAATGACCAAAATGTTTACCAAATAGCACTAAGCAATCCTGTTGACAAATCACGCTGCATACATTTAGCAAATCGGCATGATCAGCATTTTGCCCGTAGAGCCCTCAACACTCAGTTGCAGACAAACGCTAAAAGTGCAGGAACCCAGGGAATATAGCCAATATCAGGGAGAGTGGTTAGCAGATGCATCCTTTTCACACACTTTCTGAATATGGGGGTTGGATGCTGCTGAACAAAGCTAATATACTTCGAAAGCACAGTCCAGTTTGGTAGATTATTTCCCTGGTGGGTTGTTTTCCTAATCCTAACATACCATTACTTCTGATCATCTGAATTCCAGTGGGTTACTCAATCTGTGGATTTGCAATGTGCTTAACATTCTGAATAAAAATTACCAATCTATGCGTAAGCAGAGGTGTACCTCTACAGAACCAAGAAGCTGAAATAAGTGCAAGAAATTGTTTCCACACGCTTGTTAAAATGCATGCTTAAAATGCACATTTCTTTTAAAAGAAATCTAAAGTCCTTTTCACGCACATATGAACACTGAACAGTTAAAATAAGTGCAGTGGTACACCAATACAAGTTTTATAAACACATCAATTTAGCCAGTTAATAGACCCCTGAGAACCAGGTAAAGAGGAACCATTAAGTTGTGTTTCTCTTACACCTGGAATCCGCAACCTGTGTTTTTAGAGCCGCATGCGGCTCTTTCAGCCATCTGCAGGCTGGGATTTAAAGGGGCAGGACCAGCTGCTGCTGCTGTTCTGGCTCCTGCAGGCTGGGATTTCAAGGCTGCTGCTGCTTTCCCCTTGGGGGGAGCAGGAGATTGTTTTATGCTGCAGGGGAGGGAAAGGGGGGTTTGGCCGCTCCTACCTGGGAAGACGGTGTGCTGGGGCTTCGCCTGCTCCCGTAATGCGCTGTGCGCCCTCTACGTCATGTATATGGTGAGTGTGGCTGACAGCAGCCAGGCTCCCCTCCTGGCTTCCTGCCACCCTGAGTGTGGCTGGCAAGGGGTGGGGGCGCCAGGCGGGTGGGCTTCCAGTGGGGGATCGGTGGGGGGCACAGAGGCAGGAGGGGGAGCCCAGGCAGGGCTGCCTGGGTGGGGGGAGGCAGGGGCAGCTCCCAGGAGAGGGCAGAAGGCGCCTGCAGTCCCCTTGTGGGCATCTCCTGTGCACACAGCTGTGGGGTGGGGCTTGGCACAGTGAGGCAATGGGGATGACTTCACTTTTGTCTTGTAGGGCAATAGGTGAGGCAGAGCAGTGGGAGAGGGGGGAGTGTTCACTTTGCAAGGGTGGGTGGGTGGGGAAGAGGGAGGCTGTGGAAGGGCTGCCTGTGTAACTCCATCTTTACCTTGCTTTTTTGGGGTGCCAAGGGGAGCAGGAGGGCAGAGATGGGGCTGTGGGAGCCTTAGAAAGGGGTGCTCTTTCAGGAGCAAGATGGGGGTTGACCAGGGAAAAATGAAGAGTGCTAAATTCAAGGGTGCCCAGGGTGACCAGAGGTCCTCTTTTTCCAGGACATGTCCTATTTTTTAGCCCCAAGTCCTGGAAAAGAACTTAAATGTCCTGCTTTTCCCTGTGAGCAGGCAACACATCCCCTCTTGTAATTAATAAATTATATGTAATACAGTTTTAAATTCAATAATAAGTAATTTTAAATTAGGCACATGAGATCAATAATACAATATATAATAAATATATTGATCAATATATAATCAATACAGATGAGTGTTTTTAGCTTTTATTTTGTGGTCCTACATTTTTATTCAATATCCTACATTTTGGGGTGACTTTGTCCTCTTTTATTGTTATGACATCTGGTCATCCTGTGTGTGCCTCAGAGTGCCGTCTCAGGGCCCAATCCTATCTAGTTTTCCAGTGTCGGTGCAGCCATTCTAATGGGGCATGCACTGCATCTTGTAGTGGGGAGTCAGTCACAGAGGCCTCCTCAAGGTATGGGAACATTTGTTTCCTTATGTCTGGGCTGCATCAGTGCTGGAAAGTTAGATAGGATTGGGCCCTCAGTCAAGATATATCTATCTTGACAATAAGTATATTGTCTGGTTAACACAGGAAGGGGAGCTTGCAGCAGATCATAAAGGTAAAAAAAACTATATATGCAGTGTTATCTTCATTTTAGATGTCAAAAGGGTTTTGTGGCTCCTGAGGTTTTCTTTTCTCCAGAAAACGGGTCCAAATGGCTCTTTGAATGTTTAAGGTTGCCAACCCCTGTCTTACACCAAGGTGTGGTAAAGCAATCGGTCATTTATTGGTGGGTCTTTTTAGATTGCCCTAAAGGGCTAACAAGGAACCATCTTCATTTCTTTTATTTTGCAAATGCTTTGTGAACTTTTGTTGAAAAAGCAGTACAATAATGTGGCTAATTCATACTGCAAATTGCTCCCAATACTAAGAAACCTATAAAGCTAAACCCAATAATTCCCAAACTTGGGTTTACAATACCAAGTGGGTGCTCCTCTTTTATTTAACGGGGAGAGTAACTGGCCCTCCTCACCCCAGCACTGTCTTTTCTAGTGGCTGTCTGCTGGTGTTCTTTTGCATCTTTTTAGATTGTGAGCCCTTTTGGAACAGGGAGCCATGAGTTGTTTGCTTGATTTTCTCTGTAAACCACTTTGTGAACTTTTTGTTGAAAAACAATATATAAATACTGTTAATAATAATACCCCCACAAACTCTTCTTCCCAGCTCAACCAGGTGCCGTCATCTTGGAACTCACAAGATTTCAAATGACCCAAGATGGCAGCACCCAGGGGAGAAGGTAGGAAGGGCCACAGGGGTGCACTGTGAGTGTGCTGCAACACCCTAAGGAAGTCATTCTCACACTTTTAGCACCGGGACCCACTTTTTAGAGACAGAATCTCTCAGGACCCACCAGAAGTGATGTCATGCAAGGAAGTGACATCATCAAGCAAGAAAATTGTTACAGCCATCTAGTGAACCCCATTCTAGCCCTCCCAACATCACTGCACCATCATTCTCCTTCCTCTATTTGAAAAAGCCAGATATTACCAAGGAAAAGTGAAGACAGTAACACTGCTGAGAAGATGCAAACAGAACTATCTGTAACAATTACTGGAGTAGCTACAGCCAAAGTTGTCTGTACATAGAGGCAGATCTCCAAACTTCTGTGTGAATGAACTTTTAGTGGTGCTGTCTCCTGTAATTTCACGTCTAGAGCAGACACAGCAAATGGAAACCTAAATCAGTGTTTTCCAAACTGTGGGCCGGGAGTCAATTTTTGGTGGGTCACAAAGTTTTTGAAACATTAGAATAACCACTTTGCAAAGCCCCTTCCTGGCTTGCAAAAAAAAATTCTTAGCTGGAATCCTAACCAATGGTAGGTAGAGATCTTCATACCCCCAAATTAAAGTGGCACATGTTCTGATTTTCTCTAGTAATTGGGATGCCATAGATCATGTGTGAATCAAGTGTCGGTCTTTTGCTAGCCTGGAAGTCCCTAACTACACATACTGATCTCCAGTTCAGCCTTCTGGGTACCCTAAAACAGAGGCAGGTAAACCCTGGCCGGGGGGCCATTTACTGCCCTTGGGGACTGCCAATCTGGCTCGCGGAGAGCCCCTCGTCTCCAATGAGCCTCTGGTCCGTTGGAGACTTGTTGGAGCCCATGCTGGCCCACAACTGTTCACTGTGACCACCAGATGCCAGCCACGGGCCGAGTTAGAGCAAGACCTGGGCATTATTTTAACTACCCCCTACGGCTCCGAACAACTTACATCTCCAAGTGTTTCTTGCTTGGTCTGTATGTTTTCACTGTGCAAGAGGTGTGTGGCAAACAGTTCATAGTTCTCATGTGGTTCTACATGCCTGTATTTTAGTTCTCCTGTGTATTACAAATAAGCTCAGTAAACTTCATTTATGTAGATTCATTCAAATATGAAACATAAATTAATTCTTATCCCTTCCCCTGCCCCCAACACAGTGTCAGAGAGATAATGTGGCCCTCCTGCCAAAATGTTTGCCCACCCCTGCCCTAGAATGACTGAAGGTTGGAAGGGAACAATCCTTAAGCTTCATTTCTAGGTAGAGTCTAGCAAATGTACACACACACACACACCATCTACGGTCTCTAGCAGACTCAGGAGCACAGGACCCCGATTATAAAGCAATTAATAAATGACTTTTTTCATTTCTAGTGGATACAATAGTTTTAAAAAGTGGGTCTGTACTATAAAATTTGGGAAGCACCAGCCTAGATTCAACCTAGAAAGCAATTTTAACTGCTCCCCACACACTGCCTGTACCCTATCAAGTTTGAACATGGTATAGTAGAAACTTTGCTCATGATTTTATCTGAGAAAAGGTGATTTCATAATTAATGACAATATTTTTAAAGGCTTATGTACCAACCTTTTCCGGTAGGTAGAACTAAAAATACAAATTTAAGCCAAAACAAAAAGCAGAAGCATACTCATCCAGAATCAAAATAATTCAGTACTTATCCAGCACCAAAAGCAAACTTAAGTAGTTGAGTTTCGGCAATATGCCAACAGGTATACAGTGAAAATGCTTGGATTACTTCCACAGAAAGAGGTACTGAACTAAGTCCTCAGAAAGATAGTTATCCCTAGTCTCAATACCACATAAGTATATAATACATAGAACTCTCAATAGATCAAATTGCGCTAGATTAAGATATTGACAGATTGGACAAATGCTTTTGAGCCCCAGAAAAGAAACAGGATTGCTACATTTTGTAGCAGTGGTCTAACTACATACTAAAATTGGTATCACAGACTCTCACCAAAACTAGAACTGGTGAAACACCCAGAAAATGCAGTATCTACTGTTGCATGGAATTTGGCAAATTTACAGTTAAAAGATCAACTCAACATGTGAGTTAACCAAGTCCCATTTCCCGATATCGCTACTCAACAAATTATGAAGACTGGAAAGCCAGATGCAAGACAGTCAAATTCTCACATTTGTATCTTGCCCAGTAAGGAGTTCAGGACAGCATACATTGGGTAATCACAACTTTGTCCCAGAAACCATCCTTTGGAACAGAAAAGGTTGGAAAAGGATAAGCATAGTACAATCATTAATATCTGTCTGCCTCAGGCTTTTAAATCCAAGTCTCTCCACTCCATTCCTGAGACTTTAATACCAACTCTGATTAAATGCACGCTGGATTGTTAGGAAGGGTTTTGGAAATAGCCAAACACCTAGTTTCTTGCCAGTTTCAGTGGTCTGAATCTGAAGTGGTAATGATGAAGTTAGAGAGCATGTATGCATAACAATGTGAACAGTGCCCATGCTTACATGAAGTTTTTTGTGTGTTTTATTAAGAAACCTAAACTGAGAAGATAGGAGAATCTACATTTTCCACTTGCAATTCCGGTCAACGTAGACAGTATAAGAACAATTCCAAAAAAAACTCTTCAGCACTGCTCCCAATATATGACTACAGTACAAGGACATGCTGTTCATAAGAACAGCCCCACTGGGTCACAGGTCCATCTCATCCAGCTTCCTGTATCTCACAGTGGCCCACCAAATGTAACAAGAGACCTGCATCCTGGTGCCCTCCATTTCATCTGACATAGCTCATTTCTAAAATCAGGAGGTTGCACATACAAGTCATGACTTGTAACCTGTAATGTACATTTCCTCCAGAAATTTGTCCAATCCCCTTTTAAAGGTGTCTAGGTCAGATGCCATCACTACATCCTGTAGCAAGGAGTTCCACACACCAACCACACACTGAGTAAAGAAATATTTTCTTTTGCCTGTCCTAACTCTCCCAACACTCAATTTTAGTGGATGTCCCCCGGTTCTGGTGTTATGCGAGAGTGTAAAGAGCATCTCTCTACCCACTCTATCCTTCCCATGCATAATTTTGTAAGTCTCAATCATGTCCCCTCCGTAGTCCTTTGAAAAGCACCGCCATGTGAGGTGTGCTAGCACTCACAACCCACACATAGAGTTGTGAGTGCTTGCACACCTCACATGGCGGCGCTTTTCAAAGGACTATGGAGGGGAGGCTCTGCCTCACCGCTACAGCACTTACAATACATTACCCTGAACAGAACCAAACATACCCTCAAAATGATCTCACGCAATTGTCCTTGGGGCAACACAGAAGAAACTGCAAATGAATTGTTTCTGGGCAGCCATATAGAAATATTTCAGGTTTAATACTGCTCAATTAAATGGAGACTTACAAAAGGTTTTCAATTCTAGTTTGAGGTCTCCGCCCGCCCCCGCCCCCAACACAGGATGCATAACTTCATTAATCATGTACTGGAAGAGTCATGATGGAGCAGCGGTTCGCAAACTTTTAGCACTGGGACCCGCTTTCTAGCATGAGACTCTCTCAGGACCCACCGGAAGTGATATCATGACCAGAAGAGACATCCTGAAGAAGGAAGAGCTCTAACAGTCCCAGGTTGCAAACCTGCCCACACTCACCCACGAGCTTGTCCCCTTGACTATCCTTGCTTAAGCCATATACATAGTAGCCTATCGAAAGTACAGAGCTATAACATCTCCCCAATGCAGACACAGGCCATGGGCGCATCGGGACTGATATATGAAAAGTAAAACATTGAAATGAAAGAGGACCCACCTAGTGGGTCCCGACTCACTCTGAGAAACACCGACGGAGCAAGTGAAGTTGGGACAAGGGCACAATGACGAGACAATGAAGTTCCTACGGAGCGGCCTCAGAGCACCCGGAGCTGGGGACGGGAGTGCGGTCCGGGCTGGATTCAACAGGCACTGCCGCTCCCCTCGACCGGGGGCGCGGAGGCACCGCAAGAAAGAGGGCGGGCGCCGGGGGAGCGCAGGCGCCTTCACCCCCGGCCCGGACCTCGGGAGGGGCGGGAGGACCGGGACTCCGAGGAAGCGTCGCAGCGCTCCCGAAGGCGGGCGGTGGAGGAAGCGTGGCGGGAACCACAAAGGCTTCCGCAGACCGGCCCCGCCGCCGCATCGCAGGCAGGCCGGGCCGCCAGGCGCCGTCCCCGCCTTCCCGTCCGCCCCGCCCCTTCCACCGGGCCGCGCGAGGGCTGGGCATTACCTCTTCCGCTCTCCTCCTGCCCCGGGGAGCGCGGGGCGCACGACGCCGCTCAATGGCGCGGGGGGCGGCACAGCCCCACTCCGGGCCGGGGACGGCTCCACGGAGGCGGCTCGCAAGCTCCCCTCTCCATTCTCCCTCACACGCTCGCGCACAGAGGAAATAACACCGCGTCAGCTGACTGCGCCCAGCCAATGGGGCTGCGGCGGGGCAGCGCGCGCAAAGGGGCGGAGCGCAGGCCGGCTGCGAAGGGGCGCGCATGCGCACGCGCCCTCGCGCCCAATCCCCTCCGAGGTGCCTCCGCCGCAGTCCTGGCCACGCTTTCCCGGGAGTCAGCCCCGCCGAGCAGGCGCGTGCAGGACGGGCTCTCGGCCCATGGACCGCGACGGGACTTGCTTTTGCCTGGGATCGCGCTCTCCCTGCCGTGGGGCCGCCCCGGCAGAAGCTGCACGTCTGCCGCCTGCGCGAAGCCTCGAGGGAGACCCTCACCAGCTTCCTCCCGTGCCTGCCTGTGACGCTGCAGAGGGAGCTGAAGGGCGGCGAAGGCGTAGACCACTGTGGTTTCCTGGGAGCGACCGCCCTGCGCCGACTGGCACTGCCTCAGTGAATGCGACAGGAGGAGGCCGCAGCCCTGGGGGCACAAGTGCCGCTTCCTTCCCAGAAGGGACGGAGGTTGCCACCAGGATTTTGTCAGGGTGTCAGGTGGGTGGGGAAGCGGGTGAGCCTCCCCACCAGAGCCCCGTGAGAAGTGCCACAGCTGCTATGTCAGGCACTCGGGCAGCCCACACACAATGTATGTGGGTCAAGCTTGTGTGAGAACCTCATGCGGCGGCGCTTTGCGAAGGGCTTCAGTTGGGAGGCTCTGCTTCACCTGCCTCCCACCCATTGCATGCCCCTGGTCAAAACCTACAGGTCTGGGGCACGTACTGTAGTTTCAAACTCATTCCTGGTTCCAGAAGGTGGCAAGGACTGCCAGGCACCTGCCTCCACAGGACCACTGTCTCTTGAACTTGGAGGCTGCTTTGGAGAACACTCGGTTTGCTCACCCTGCCTTTTGTAAGTTCACCACCACCTCATCTTGGAGCTGGGTGTGCTCACATTTCCTGGTCCCACCTGCCTATCATGTGTCCTGCTGAAATCTGAAAAACAGCCATAAGGATCAAGAATCAAAATTAGCCCCTTGCCAACATCACCTGATTCTTAGTAAACATGAGGGAAAAGTCAGAAAGTTGGGCTGTAATAAAGATAAAAAATAAAAGCCACGTATATTTTAATCTTTTAACACAACCATGGTCTTTCCACCCAGATACATTGAATACTTACATTGTTACTGGCCATGAAACCCTACGGACCTATATAAAAAACAAAAACATATTTGGCTGACCTGACTCTACTGTGCAGCTATGTAAAATATTAGAATACTCAGTGCAGCCTTGTTTACTAACTGATCCAAACAATTCAGTTTTTCAACTTCCTCACTGCTTAAGCAAGGAACTAGAGTACAGGTTGAGCCTACTTATCTGCGGATTTTCCATCCACGGATTTGGCTCTATGTTCAGCCACATTCGGCCCAATCTGAAGCCAACAGACGTGACTGGAGTTGTGCTCCAGTCGCCTCTGGAGGCTCTTCTGAGGCCTGTGGAGATTGTGTGCAGCCTCCATGAGCCTCAGAAAGGGCTCTGGTGACTCAGCCTCGAGAGGTGACTGGAGGAAGGCTCTGGTTGCATTCAGAGTTTGATGGACCACAAATTTTGTGTGACTTCATTTCACGCAAAATTTGGTATTCATGTGGGTTCCAGGAATGGAACCCTTGCAAATAATGAAGGTTCACCTGTACTTATTTATTTATTTATATACCGCCTTTCTTTGGTCAGATTTCTCCTCAGACTTTAATCAAGGCGGTTTGCATAGGCAGGCTGTTCTAAACCTCCCCCCCCCCCCCCCGGTAGGGATTTTTACAATTGAATAGTTCTAGTCTTTCATAGAACTCCTCTTTCCAGCTGGATTCCTTCCCGGTTTGGCCTCTCTCTGGCCCTTTGCCTTCCACACTCGACTGCAACTCCTCTCTGCCACCGAGGGTCAGCTCATCAGTATATCAGCGTGTCGTCAGTTCTCGGGTACTTCCGGTTGTTTCAAACCAGCAGCCTCAGATCTTCAGGCATACAAGGCAGCAGCTCTACCAGCTGAGCCAGACCTTTTGCCCTCCTGCCTCCTTCACTTGCTTAACCAAGTCCCTGTTCCAGTTTGCCTCTGTTCATGCATCCCCCTCTGTAATAAGGTTTCCAGTTAAATGTATATAGGAAATCAAGTAGGTAGGTTTACTAAGAAAAAAGCTGTTTGAAACAATGCCACATCTAGCCCAGCACTCAAATGGGCACAAACCGTTACTGTATCACATTTCTTATACTTGAATCTTCCTATATGGACCAACAACTTACATCACTGTTAAGTAAAAACATATTTTCAGAGTTCTTTTAAATATTTGGCACACATCCCCAAAAATTGCCTAGTTTGAGAAATTGGCAGCCCAGGGCTAAAGGCAGCACTTCCACCAGATACAGTGCCACCAAAGTAGCTACCGCTGCATCATGCAGCCCAGGGACAACCACCAGAGTCTCAGGGGAAGAGGACTTTTGCCCCCTCCTCCAGGGAAAGCCCCAAGTCCTGCAATGAGGCTTCTCAAGCCTGCATCGGCTGTTTTGACTTCTGGCCCAACACAGAGTTCAGAATCTGGCAGAGCAGAACTTCATCAGTCCCACCCCTCCCACTCTGGTTTTTTGCCCCACCCCAGAACACCTCCCCCCACCCCAAGGCCCTCAATGCTGCCCAGAGGTCTCACCTAGCTGCTGGCAGCATCTGGCTGGGCTGGCGCCTACTTGGTACAGGGTGTCACAGTTGTGCCTTACGGCATGTATATAGCACCCAATACTAGCGGTACATTCATACTGCCGGCACTCTGAATTACAGTATAAACCTCTACTTTATAAACCTCTACTTCACAAGATTAAATCAAAGCTCAACAGTGGTTGACACTGTCACTTTCCTGCTTGGGCCAGTTTACAACAGTTAAAATGATAATGCTGCTGAAATTAAACGTTTTTTAATCTTTTTAAATCTCTAATATTTATTTATAGCAAATAAAACCAAAATGCAATACAAAAAACTAATAACACAACTAAACAACAATCAAATCTATAAAAAATGTGTATAACCCTATAAATGTCATGTAAGTATACAGAGTATCCTAATTAACTATAAATTCCCTACCATCTAGTCCAGTGGTTCTCAAACTGGTGGGTCTCAACCCACCAGTTCATGTAACATTTCCCCCGTCCCTTTAAGGGGAAGGAGGCAGTGACCCAATCCCCAGGATCACATCGTTAAGGGGGGCGAGGGAGGTGCTTGTGACTTATTTTTTACAATGTAGGGCTGCAGCGGGCTGCAGGAGGCCCTGTGCAGCCCTCCACTACACTCCCCAAAGCTTAGAATCTGCAATCAAAGTGGGCGCAAAGCACCTCCTGCAAAACGGAAGTGCTTTGTGCCTGCTTCTGTTGCAGGTTCCAAGCGTCAGGGAGCGCTGCAGAGGGCTTCGCAGGGCTCCCAGCACCTCCTGCAGCCCTTCATTGTAAAATGTCACAAGTACCCCCCTCACTCCCTCACGTCACTGCCCTAGCCCCTCCCCCACAGGTACTGACTGAGGGAGTAATGCTCCCTCAAAGTTTGAGAACCACTGATCTACTCCAAATATCAAGAAATATACCACAGACACTCACCTACAAGTCCATCTCATAGGTACGTCGAGGGCAGGTTTTTGAGTGAAAATCAAGGAATTTTCTATAACTCTTGGATAAGTTGGGGGTTAAACTTAGGAGGGCATCCAACTATAGTTCTGTCTGATTTTACCTGATTTTTATCTTGAAAAATAACCTACCAGTAATTGTTCCCTAAGAACTGTACAGTCTCTTAATTTATTAAAAATATAGTAAAAGATCATAAGATACATTTTTATTCTTTAACTTTTTAAATTCTGGACTTCACAACCTTTTTGTAAACATTATCAGAGTAAGTGCACTGTAAACAACATACCAGCAGAACAGTGTTTCCCAACTTGGGGTACATGAACCCCCAGGGACACTCGACCTTTAGGAGTGTTTGAAAAAGAATTGAATAATAGCAGAAAAAGGCAGGTAGTGCTCCAGAATGCCTTGCAGGGCTAGCAAGGCAGGAAAGGAGGTAGCTAGTTGGTTGTGAAAGCCCCACCAATAGCTAATTTTTGGTCATCAATTCATGTATGAATCAGTGATTGAAAACCAGCACAGGAAAAAAACCTGAAACATAAAAAAGTGATCTACCACCCAGAATTTCTCAGGACACTTCTGGTGCAAAACACTGCAAAGGCATAGTCTTCAAATAGATAAAAAGAAAAAATACTGTGATTAATATATGAAATATGGAGGAGGAGAAGGCTCATATTATTATTAATTACAAACATTTAGCTAATATGAGGGGTACAATTTATGGAAATGGGCTGCCAGGGGATACGCAAGTGAACAAAGATTTAGAACCACTACAGAAGAACCATTAATCAAATCCTCCTCTAAGGTGTCTGGTGTGTTAAGCCAGAGGTTCAACATATACAACCTGTATAACTGGGCGTGTGCAATTCAATTCACAGCAGAGAGACAAGCAACAAGGAATGTCTGTGAGTGCAGCTGCACATAGTTGCAACCCTATTTACTCAGAAGCAGACCCACTGCTTTCCATGGGTGTTATTCTTAAGAAATGGTGTACTGAATTGTAGCTGGGACTTTGTTTCAAATGGAAACGAGGATGACATCCTGGTGTTTAAAAAAACAGATCTCTGCAACACGCAAGCATTTGCAAAACTGAATGAGGCTGCAGTAGACTGTAGATTTAGAGAAGCTGGCTGGCTTCAATTCTATGCAATTCAATGGAAGCCTCAGGAGCAGTGAAAAGGTTAACTTTGGCTGCAGCTTTCCAGGGGTTGCCTTATAGATTAACAACCCTCTAATTATCTCTGCATTGCTTCTCCTGTGGCGCTTGAAAAGCAATGCTGCCTGAAAAGCAACTTCTGCAGAGTTGAAAAGTTCTGCCCCCTGAGCGACCTTGGAGATAAGGTGAGTTGATGATCTAAGCTTGATTTATTGGCAGAAATTTCTCACCCTGTAGGTGGGTATCTACAGTACATCTCCATCTGCACTTCTTATATAATTCTTTTCTTCTTAAATTATCAGCTAGTTATTTACAGCCTAATCCTGAGCTGCTCGGCTCAGGCTGCAGTAGCACCAAAATGGCTGCCGCTCCACCCTATGGATGTCAGGTGGCTGTGAGTGGCTTCCAACATCTCCCTGGGGAAAGGAGACATCTGTCCAATTCTCCCAAGCAAGGGAAGCGGCCCTGCAATGGGGCTACTCGACTCTGCACCAGCTATTTAGCCAAGACACAGTAAAGTAGTCCAGTGTCGGGCTCAGAGACCTGACATGGGGCTTCAGACCTGGTGGAGCTGAGCTCTGCCCATCCAGCCCCCCTCCCACTTCCCCCCCACACCTTCCCCCTCCTCCCCCATTCCAGAACACCTTCCCCCATGCCCCCATTCACCCCTCCGCTGCCCGGCACTTGCATGGAGCTCTGGGTGGCAGCCACCCATCCTCCATCCAGTGCTGACTTTCCCAGCAGTGTCACAAGCATGCCTTATGGAATGTTTGCAACACGGCATGCTGGTGCTGAGCCAGTACAAACCATCTGGATCAGGTCCTTAGATTATAGTTTACTTCATTTCTCTCTAGTCCTCAAATCCAGAAATCATTATGTCATTTTTTTCCTCTAGTATGCAGAACGTCAATGAGTGCTTTCCAATTATTCGTAAAAGTAACTACTGACTTCTCTTTAAGTAGAATTGTTAATTTGTCAATTTCGGCAAAGTCCATAATCTTCATCCACCATTCTTCAAACGACTGTATTTCTGTTGTTTTCCATTATTGTGTGTAAAGCATTCTCGCTGCAGATGTCATACATAAAAATAACATTTCAAAGTTTTTTTTCCCCAACATGATCATCTACCAAACCGAACAAAAGGCTTCTGTTTTCATCTGTATGTTCACTTTTAAAATTCATTTTATCTGCAGATGGTTCTGGATCCAACATTTTTTCACCTTGCCACAGGTCCACCATTTATGAAAAAAAGAACCTTCTTGTTTTTGACATTTCCAACATCTCTTTGGCATAGTATCATACACTTCGACTAATCTACATGGAATCCTATACCATCTGTACATCATTTAATAAAAATTCTCTTTAAGATTTATATTCAATGTAAAATTCATTCATTTAGTTTGTAATTTCTCTCACTGTTCAGAGATGACATGACCCATATTTTTCACCCACTGAATCATGTAGTCTTTCATTGGTTCCTCTTCTGTCATGAAATATGACAATAAGGGTGCAATCCTAACCAACTTTCCAGCACTGGCAGAGGTGTGCCAGTGGGACATGTGCTGCATACTGCAGTTGGGGGGCAGTCATGGAGGACTCCTCAAGGTAAGGCCATGTTTGTTCCCTAACCTCAAAGTTGCATTGCTTTTATGTCAGTGCTGGAAAATTGGTTAGGATTGCGGCCTAACTTATACATTTTAGCAATAACTCTTCCATCTTCTGTACATAATTGTGTTTCCAATAATGTCACTCCCTGCTCAAAACCATATGACCTTTTATGAAATTAAACATTTTTAGACTTCAAATAAGAGCCTTTCTGTAAAATGGCAAAGGCTTATTTATTGGTTTATACACACCCAAAAAAAAAACACCACACCACACCTGGGGGATGGGGGATAAGAATAGGCCCTCAGTTTGGCTGTACTTGTCGTAAGAGGCGACTAAACAACCACCGGGTAGATGGGACTCGATAGCCTGGGAAGTCAGCTCATCTGAGAGAAGAAAAACTGATCCCAAACCTCCACTGTCTTGTGGCTACATCCAGTTATGGAAAAGGCTTCAGGAGTCAACCTCGAGGCAAAATCTGTAGCTGGAGTCCCTGAGGCAGTTCATGGCTGAACGCAGTCACGTTCTGGCAACTCCTGCAACGCCACTGGAACCAACCATATTGGCTTCTGCCTTTCCATTGGACCATTTCAGTGACGTGGAGAGGGGGGATTTGCTGCATGGGAAACAGTCTGTCCTCCATATCTACTTTGGGTAAAGACTTCACACTCTGGAGAGGACATTCTGTTTCGGAACCACCATTCAGAGTGCAATGCCATAATCTTCCAAGACTGAAGGATGCCAATGCATACACACCAATGAGAAGCCTTGGTTTGGAAAGGCTCTATAGGACATCTGAGACCTATACTCTATAGGTCATCTGATGGTTTTGTAATCTAAAATCCTACAAATTTAGATTTTCCAAATTCTTCAGCTTATAAATCTTTTTTTTTTACGCTCACTATGATATATGTTGGTATTCTACTGAATCCTTGTCCTTCTGATACTGATTTTGTCATATTACAACACATCACTTATGTATGATTAATAATCCTTTTCTAAAACCTATTTTAATCTGGAAAACATGGTATAAGAATTAGTTCCCATGATTTCTCCTTGTTCCTTCTTTGATTCACCTGCTTTTCAGTCAACTTACAAAACAGAAAAATTTAGATGATGGGATATATGCAACCTTTATAGAATGCAAAGAGATTTCTTCATCACAGAGAAACCACTATCAGGAATATACATATTAAAGAAAAGTTGAAAAAATAACCAATACAGTACACCAGTGGCAGGCAAAGTGCTGGCCACTGCACACCGGGAATGTGTGGAGCATTCTGGAGCACTGCACAAGTGCCTGTCCCTAGATCAGGATGATGCGACACTCTGATCTGTCGTGTCTGTGGTGCAATCTGGTCACAATGCCTGCCAGAGCATCGCATTATTCCGATCTCAGGACAGGCATTTGTGTGGAACAAAGCATCCCAGTCACCAGAGGGACAGATTCAGCTGAATGCCGGATCTGGCCCTTGGGGTGGAATTCACCCGAGCCTGCAGTACACTAATACCATTTTCCAAGCCTTAAACTGTATCACGAATCCTACTACATATAACAGCAGGTCTTAAGATCTTTTAACAACATTTGAAGGTCTAATAGTGCTAGATCAGTGTTTTCTCAACCAGTGGTACTTGAGGTGATGTCTGGTGGTACTCTAAGGACCCCCAGACCCCTAGCATCTGGCAGCAAAACCAGAATGCAACATGACAAGCAGCAGTGGGAGGTTTGGTGGGCAGGGCTCCACCATGCACATTTTGTGCACTCAGAAAAACCTTCCTGTCCACCCTAAGCCTCTCACTGGTGTTCGTCATGTTGCATCTGACATCCCAATCTGGAAATAACTGGTGATGACATCATCACCAGTTACTTCTGGTGGTACTTCCAATAGGTGGCCCATGTGAAGTGGTACAGCAGGAGGCAAAAGTTGAGAAATGTTGTGCCAAATTATCTTTCTTCTAAAGTGTTGACTTTACTAGTGTACCTGAAGGCGAGTCAGTGGGTGCAAGTGCCCCCAGGCAGCACGGCTGGGGGGAGGACTGCCACCATCCACTGCTCCCCCCAGCTTTGCCACCCAGGAAGCCTGCCAGCAGGAGCTGCCCTCCCCATACCCTCTGGATGTGACACTCTAGTTATGTCCAGAGATGTTCTGGAGACCAGAGAGGCTGTGCAGGGCCTCTCCAGCCCCCAGAAGACCTTCTAAGGCCTCTGGAAGACCTTAAAAAGGTACAGAACACCTCTGGAGGTCTGGCAGGCCCCTGACCCACAGATTTATCTATGGTTTTTGGCAGCCACAGAGGTTCCAGGAAAAGAACCCCCATGGATACTAAGGCAGGACTGTAATTTGCAGTGATGTCAGCACATCACATTTACTTCTGAGTTGGGGCAGTGTTAACACCATTCCAGAGTGACAGAAGCCCCAGTACCACCACTGGTTTACTTCTCAGTTATACTAATTATTTATTTATATAAATAGTATGGTATAGTATTTTGTTACTAGGAATGCTAGGAACAGTAGCTGAGTTGAAGTTTATTTGGGAGACTAATCTAGAGTTTGACATTCCTGAAACTGAGCAGAATAGCAGTGAGGGTCCAATCCTATCCAGTTTTCCAGTGCCAGTGCAACCCTGCCCATGGGGTGTGCACTGCATCCTGTCGTGGGGAGTCAGTTACAGAGGCCTCCTCAAGGTACGGGAACATTTTTTCCCTTATCTCAGGGCTGCATTGCAGCTGCACTGGTGCTGGAAAATTAGATACAACTGGGCCCTAAGGTGTTTAAATCACTCTCAAATATGTGTGTATAGGATTATAGCCTTTCTTCCAAAATTATAAAAAATTATCTAAGACTAGTGCATAGATGTGGGAAGGTAGCCAAATTCTGGAAGGAAGGTTTCTACGGTGATGTCTAAAATTCTTAAATGTTCCATTTTATATGATCCTTTGCTCCCATTCTTAACTATTTTTTCTGATTTTTCTATGATGTTGCTTCACAAGGACTTTCTTTCTTGTAGGTCCATGACTGGAAATTCCTCTATACTGGAAGACAACTTTGAAACATACAGTGGATTCTTGGTATGCTTGAGTGTGGGTAGATTATGTGAAACACTCACCCACCAGCTGCAATTATCAAAAGGGCAGGGCAAACTGGACTCTTTTGCTACTTGGTATCAATCTATATTTAATATGTTAATACCACAATCAACTCCTCATACAAACCTCAAGAATTTCATTGATCATTCTGGTCTATTTTATTTCTTTTTGAATTATTTGAAACATACAGCACTGCAGTGGATGGTGCAGACTTACCTTTTATATAGCCTCTCGGCAGGTGTCTTTCATTTTGTTTTTCATTTGATTGTGACTTTTTGTAGATTGATTGTTATGTAATGTTTTTATATTTGGTAATAAAAAGTCCTAGAAGATACATAGCAAATTATGAAGACCAGAGAACAGTCCTTGGGCCAGAACAACACACTTGTGATCTCTCTTCATCCATCATGAAACTGTTCAAGGTGAACTAACAAACCAACAGTCCAATCCTAACCTGCCGTTGAGAAGGAAGGCCAGCTGGCCTGCACTGTATCCAGAGCAGAGTTGGGCCGGGTTGCAGCACAACTCAGAGTAAGGAAATTCATTCTCCTTACCCTGTGTCATATGGCAGCCGCCCCATGTGGCTAGTTGGATCTGCGCCACCTAAATCGGTGGTAGAGATCCGACTGGCTCAGTGTAAGGCTGGACCGCTCAGGATGGGGGTTAGCATCATTCCTAAGTGCCATATGGATGCTACCAGGAGCAAGGTAAGAGCTTCAGGTGGTGATAAACACCTTGGGGCAGGGAGCAGGGAGAAGTGTCACAGGTCCAGGAAAGGGGTGCAACCAGCAGCTCCACCAGGCTGCAAAACCTGACACGGAGGCTCTCAAGTCTGCGCTAGCAAAATAGCTGACGCAGACTTGAGAAGCTCCATTCTGGGGCCTAAGGCTTTCCTCGGGGGGTCAAAAGTTCCCCGAAGGAGACCTCAGGTGGCCCTGGCGGGGCCACTGGATACAGCAGTACCCATTTTGGCACTGCTGCACTCAGCGGCGGAGCCAGGAATAGGGATAGGATGGGGCTGCCTGTTAGACCCTGCACACACTTCCATAACCTATTTTATTCAATCCGCTCAACATTCAGCATTGGTGCATGGAAAGCATAATGGCTTTGGCAGGTGAGCTATTTCTAAAGTTGCTATATCATTTCTACCATTCTATATATAATTGTTTTGTAGTTCACTATTCTCCTCTCTACATTGTAGATTAATTTATTCCATTTTTCTTATTTGCAGTTCAACCTATGTTTACTTCAGTGGAACTTATTCCTAAATAAACACATAGCAATGCAACTGTACAATTCTCTCTTTTCAACAGTGGTTGAGATGTTGTGATACAGATTTTAGAGGGTTAACTTGTCTTCTCTTGTTAAGAAAAATAACTGAAATAGGAGCCAAGAAAAACACTGGTGTTTCCCGTAAAAAGATAAAAGATTATGTTATATCAAAGTGACCTAAAGAGATCATTATTGACAGAACATGTAGAATTCCAAGAACTTGTGTAACCAGAGTTGTGGGCCAAGAACATTTGATTTCAGAGCAAAGTGACCTCCTAGTTAGACCTGGAACCATGCAATAAACAGTGTCATAATATGTGCAAATAAGGAGGTGGAAGTGATATGCAGTGTCACATGGTTGTCTTGTTGTCTCAGGTTATTTAAAATGAAGTTCTGGGTGTGGTTCTGGGAGAAGCAAAATGAGAAGGAAGGAGTGCACATCTGTATCCAAATTGAACTGAATCGGCTTGTAACTATGTAAATAAAACCTCCAAAAAGATTTTAAAGAGTCTGTGGCTGTTTGGCATTGCGTCAGTGCCAAGAATCCCAGAATCTTTCTATCAATGGCGACTCCGCCGGGACACTGATTGTTCTCTGCTAAGCAGTTGTAAAAATGAAAAAAAGAAGACATTTGGATACAGGTTTCCTCTTTGTTTTGTTTCTCCCCTGGTTGCATGTTCTACTGGTTGTGGGTGGAGGTGCAAACAGGTAAGTGTTTGTCGTAAGTGTCTGTCTGGTGTCTGTGATGTTGGTCTGTCTCCTGTTGATCTGTCTCCTGTTGTCTTTTTGTCTCAATGGTTGTGTTTATGCTTCTCTAACATTCTGCTTAGCTTAAGGTTAGCTTAAAATGGTCTGCGCAGTAGCTGGCGAGATAGAGTCAGCAAGCATTATTGCTTAAAGGCAGTGAGGATGTTATTGGGAACCAGGACTCTTTGGGAGTGAGGTTGTCACGCTGGGTAAATTAGCCTGGCCAGTCAGTTTAGGGAGATTTCCCTGGTGTAAAAATGCAATGCATTGCAATTGGTTCCCTTGTTTCAGGGTTTTTTGAGAAAATCCTGGTTTTTCAGTTCAAGTAAGTTGCTCTGAAATAGGCTGTTTCTAAATCTGTTGCAAGTGTGTGTTTCTAACTCTCTGTGTGTCTTTCTGTTTAGCAGTCATCCCAGACTGGTCTGTTCAGTAAAAGTAAATATTCTCTAGTTTGCGCAAACTGTTATTTTGCCCTGTAAGTCACCCAGTGTTTAATTTTTGAATTTTGCAACAGTGCTGTGTGATTTTGTAAATCAGTTAGTGAATGAGTGAATCAGTTAGTCGCAACATGGAGCAAGGTAAGGATATGAGAAGAGCAAATACGCGAAAAGTTAAAAAGAACTTAAAAGGGAAAGTTTGCCCATTGTTGATCCAGTAATGAGATCTAACAGAAGCTAGTATCTGAAAAGTGATAATGTTACTTTGGCATTTGAAGAGAAAAGGTAAGATTTTGTAATGTAAATGTGCTTTTAGTTGTGGGAACCTTATAATGGAGGGAAATCTGAAGTAAGTAACGATAGGTTTGAGATGAATTCTTTAAGCTATAAATTAAAACATGTTTAATGTAAAATATACTATCTGTGTATGAGTGAATGCAGTGATTGCTCGCAGTGGAGTGTTTGAAGTGTGTCCATGGACATATGTGTGAGAGTTAATGTGATAAAATGCTGCAGTATTTCCTCTTTGTTCAGATTGAGCCAGAAATCACATGGCTTGATTTTGAATAAAGGCAATTAAGAAGTAACCCTAAAGAGATTAGAAGCAGCTAAAATAAAATATGAAGTATTCTTCATCAAATTTCTTCCCTCACAGTAATTATTTTTACAGATTAGCACTTCCAGATGGAGGCTCAGCTTTTTGTTGTTGCCACTTGGGTTTTACCGCGCACCCTTCAAGAAGGAGAAGCCCAAAGTTTTGGCTGCAGCTGGTGGGGCTGATGGCAGAGCCATTTAGAATTGCTAGTTGCTATAAAAATGTTGATTAAGTTATTTCCAAAGTGACTGTGAACTTAGGTGATGAGCTCATCATGTTTCTGTCTTGTATTAGTCTGTTTATATTGGTGAAGGTTGTGTTAAACTCCATAAATGTGTTTTAAAGCATAGATTTTTATCTATTGTTATTTTCTGTGTGTTACTCAATATTTGTTTTCTTTTGAGCATTTTGCCAGCAGCTAGTGAGCTGCAGTCCCAGAAATGCTGTCCAGCCATTGCTTTAGTGCTCAGTTAAACCAAAAATTGAAAAAGGATTTTTACTTGCAAGTAAAATAATGTTTTAATTTCCTTAAAATTATTTAAATAGTGGCTGCACCACTTTCTTAAGTTTTGTATGCTTGGTGATTTCTATCAAATTTACCTTGGCTGGGACAACAGTAAATGCACAACAGTAAATAAAGTATATATGTGTAAAGCTAACTGAAGGAAGTTTTTGGGGAGCACATCCAACTGTGATTTGAATTGAGGATGAATTGGCTTGATCAGCCTATTTACCCTCAATGAAGTAATAGTGATGTTCCCTTAAGGATTTCCTTATTATGTTTTAAAGAAAGTTAAATGTAAAACAATATAAGTTTATGCAAAGGAGAAGTTACTTAAAGGCTGGTTCTATGTCCTGAAACAGTCTTGTTTCTGTCCTGTATAGCATATCTGCTAGGAAAAACAAAAACAAAAAACTGTTGGACTAAGAACAGTATAGGTGTCTGTCATTCTATTTAGCAATTAGAAAGAGAAAAATTTGTAAACCAGAATCTGTTTGAATAGTTAGAGTAACCTTTAGAGTCCTTTTAAAAGCTGAAGTTAACATACAGTAATCAGTGTTTCTTTCCTCTCCCCAGCATATATGTAAATAAATAATTTGTTTGTTGTGTTATTACTGAAAAGGGAACTTATAGTTTCATTTTAAAAGTTTTAGCTTACAGGGAAAACACTATTGGAAGGTTGCATTCTAAAAGGGAAAAACACAGAGCTGATTAAGTAACAGATGAAGTGATTAATTTTGTTGTGGTGTGTCATGTTGTGTTTTCTTTTGTTTCTTTTATCAGTAGTATGTTAAGATAATATGTATTATAGGTTATATGTTTAAGAAAGTGTTAAGAAGGTGATTTGCCAATGCAAGAACAAAGAAGTTTGAGTAAATATTTCTTACAATATTAGAACAAAGGAAGAAAGTCAGTAAGTTCCAGTAAATGATAATTATTACAAACAAAAGTACAAAAGAACAAATTTGGGTGAGTTTGGTTTGTTATTATATTCCTATCACTCAAAGTTCTAATACGCTTCAATGTAAAACAAAGTTCAAATTCTTGCTGTGAGCTAGTTGTTAGTACATTGTTAGTACCTTGCAGCTATAGATTTTAGATAGGATAGGTGAAATTACCTGAAGATTCTGAAGAAAGGTCGAGGAGGACCAGTTAGATAATTACCTGTTTTAATCTGTATGTTCTTATCTTCATATTGTCGTAAAAGCTGTAACTTGAAAAATTATAAATGTGTGTGTGAATGTGTGCTGTGCGGCCAGCATAAAGTAACAGAGAAGTTCAGTTGCCAGAGGTTTCTGGGAAATTAGCCAATTCTAGGAAGTTGGCCAATTCTGAGGAATTTGCCAAAATACTGCTCAAAGGTAAAATGTGTTTCCTTGTATGTGAAGTTAAAACAGGATAGTATTTTTTTCTAAAATGAAACCTTCTGACAGTTCTGAATAAAAAAAAAATGAAGCTTTCTTCATTTCATTCTGTTTCTGACCATTATAAGTTCAATAATTTGTATTGCTTGAGTTTACTATTTCACAGGTCCTAACAAGTCCAATGAGATTCTAGTGATTGTGTGTGTGAAGAATAATCACAAAAAGCTTGAGAGCTGTCCACTTGGAATAAACTACCAACTGCAGACGTAGAAAAAAAATGGAATGGACTTTATGACATTATTTGAAAAGAAAGATTATAAAACGTTTGATGGCCTATGAAGCACTACTCTGAACATTAGACCTTTTCCTAAGGGACTCTTTCCTTAATAATTGCAAACTGTAAAAGTGTTTGTAGTCTCTAAACCAGGGGTGCTCACACTTTTTTGGCTCGAGAGCTACTTTGAAACCCAGCAAGGCCCGGAGATCTACCAGAGTTTTTTTTACAATAATAGCATTTGCCATAACAGAATTATCCTAGATGAAATCAGTTTCTCTCCCCCCCCATCCTAGCAGCTAATAATATGGGTAATATAAATATTAGTATTATTTAAAATTATGCAGTGGTTCTCAAACTTTTAGCACCAAGACCCACTTTCTAGAATGAGAATCTGTCAGGACCCACCGGAAGTGATGACATGACTGGAAGTGACATCATCAAGCAGGAACATTTTTAACAATCCTGCACTGCAATCCTACCCACACTTACTGGGGGTAAGTCCCATTGACTACCCTTGTTGAAAGCATATACACAGGAGCCTGTTAAAACTACAGAGCTGTCACGTTTCCCCAAATGCAGTCACATACCATGGTGGCATCGTCTAATGTATTAAAGATAAAATATTGAAGTGAATGGGGACCCACCTGAAACTGGCTCATGACTCACCTTTTGAGAAACACTGAATTAAAGCATTTGGACACCGCCTTTCTCACTAGCTCTCACTGCGAGGATCTCACAGTCTCAGGGAGGTTGGCACAGGCAGGCTAAGAATGAGGGCAAAGAGGCCACGCCAGGCCTGAAGCAAAGCCCCCCCCACCTTGTCCAAGCAGCTCAACCAGAGCCCCTCGCTTCCAGATGGCCTGCAGGTAGACTACCCCTGTCCATGGAGGCTCTCCTGCAGAGCCCAGTCCGTCACCATGACAACGGTGGGGGAGGGGCTGGGGGCCTGAGGCGGAGGGTGGAGGCTCCCCCGACCCCTTCCTGCTGAGCAAGGGACCCGCGCCGCCCCAAGGCTGCTCACACTTCCCCCCCATACCTTTCCCTTCAGGTCTAGCATGTAGACGGTGCTGGCGGACATGGCACTCCTCCGAGGGCCGCTATGGCACCCGCCCCAGCA
Organism: Tiliqua scincoides; assembly: GCF_035046505.1. NCBI lineage: Eukaryota > Metazoa > Chordata > Lepidosauria > Squamata > Scincidae > Tiliqua > Tiliqua scincoides. Next base: position 59,624,707 of record NC_089827.1, read on the forward strand.
GCACTTCTCCCTCTGCCCTCCCACAACCACTTCCGCTTCCCAGCCCTCTCCTAAACAGCACTTCCGGTGACAAAAGCGTGGGCCTCACCATAGAGGGGCAAATGGCTAGACGGGCGACTGCTGGGCCTCATCGTAGAGAGGCGAAAGGCCAGAAAGGCAACCGCTGGAGGTGCTCAGCGTGCGTGGAGAGCTCTTGAAGCGGCGACAGACTTCAAGGGTAGACTCACAGGCACTGATCTATAGACTACTAGAGTCTAGACTAGACTAAGGGCTCTGCGATCAACTCATTTTGCCTCGTGATCGACAGGTCGATCGCAATCGACGTGTTGAGCACCCCTGCTCTAAACTGTTGATATGAGAAGTCTTAAGATGTGTTTCCATTGTTCCAACATTCTTCACATTTCAATGTTATGATGTGTTTATTATGTTTAATTTGTATTATGTTTTGTGATGTTGTTTTCTTATTGTATATGGGGTGAATGTGTAAGAGTTAAGTTGTAGATGGGGTTCTGAAGTGTAAAACAAACTGTTTATTGTTTTGTTTTGGTTCAAATCAATCAAAAGAGCAATGAGGAGAAAAATAAGCTACTGAGCTAAAATAAGTTAATGGGTAACTTATTGCAAGAAACACCTAACTGAAGGAGGTGCTAAAATCCAGAAAATACTACACTGTGGTTAAAATGTCTCCTCTTAGAAGCTTTTGAGAAATACCTTTCAAGAATTCCCTATTCAGTTTAGGTGTGTTTAACCACAATAGTTATCCGATTTATCACACTTGTGCTATGTGCTACATCATGCAAAGTAAATTATCTACCATGCATAGTAGAATCACGTACATGAAAAGTAAGAAAACTGTTCATAAGGTCAAACTACACTTATAAGATATCTCTACATAAGAAAACATCTTCGTAATAGATTAAGCTGTGTACACTGTACAGAAATATAAAGTGGTCTGTCCTTAGTATTATTTGAATTTAAGAGAAAAGTTAAAAGATAGCAATTCTGGAGTACTTCTTCTGCAAAATAGTACTCTTTAAAGAGTGCAATGTGCGTTGAGCATTGTGTCGGCCATGTGAAGTTTAGCTGCAAACAGAATGGCAGTGATCGTAAGGTTACTTAAGTCTGAAGGGACTTAAGTTGGCTTAGATTGCAAGGCTAAGGCAGCAGCCCATAGAAAATAAGGTGGCACAGATGCTCTTTGCAATCATTTATGTGAAAATATAGGAGTACTAACAGAAATGAGAGTAAAACAAAATCTATTGATCCAATTAGATCAAATAGTAAAAATTGAATATTAAATTGCTAAGGATATTGCACTTTATGTAGTAAAATATGTATTTTAAAATATATCTTAGTCTACTGCTATCATACATAATGTCTATCACCCCTTGCGCACATAGAGGTTCCCTGGAAAACTGTTGTGTACCCCTCTAAGCTACACCTTTGGCTATCACCATAGCAGGCTCTCTTTCATGACTGGTCTCCCAAGTACCAGAAGTGTGTCCCCCTCACAGTTCCAGAGGCAGGACACTGGAGTTGGCCTAGGTGAAAATTCAAAACCAAGCTATTAAGGTGCACTCAAGAAGGTGTGGTTAAGTGCCTTAGTCTGCCATATACACAGTGTCACATAACAAGAAAACCAAATGCACCTACATAACAAAGTAGGCCTAACAAAGAAGGTTCAAACAAGCGTAACTGTCCCAAACCAGCTATATAGCTATTTGGCCAAAAATGTTCTATTTTGGCCAAAGAAAAAAAACGGAGGACTGATACAGATTTTAGAGGGTTAACTTGTCTTCTCTTGTTAAGAAAAATAACTGAAATAGGAGCTAAGAAAAACACTGGTGTTTCCCATAAAAAGATAAAAGATCATGTTATATCAAAGTGACCTAAAGAGATCATTGACAGAACATGTAGAATTCCAAGAACTTGTGTAACCAGAGTTGTGGGCCAAGAACATTTGATTTCAGAGCAAAGTGACCTCCTAGTTAGACCTGGAACCATGCACTAAACAGTGTCATAATATGCCCAAATAAGGAGGTGGAAGTGACATGCAGTGTCACATGGTTGTCTTGTTGTCTCAGGTTATTTAATATGAAGTTCTGGGTGTGGTTCTGGGAGAAGCAAAATGAGAAGGAAGGAGTGCACATCTGTATCCAAATTGAACTGAATCGGCTTGTAACTATGTAAATAAAACCTCCAAAAAGATTTTAAAGAGTCTGTGGCTGTTTGGCATTGCGTCAGTGCCAAGAATCCCAGAATCCTTCTATCAGTTGCATTCAACAAACAGGAAAGTCATCAGGAGCCAAACTGAAAAGCATTCTGTTTCTCCAACAAATATCACACAAATCATTAGTTAATAGGAACTGAGTATCAAAACACCAATATTTCTGGTGGGAGGGGCTGAAACATTAAACAGCAGGTTCCAGAAATCTCAGTTCTGTACTGCATGTGACCAAACTCTAATTTACAAGTATAAGGAGTAGTTTTTTTTTTCCAAGCTCTAGAACTTCAAAATTCCAATTGACAATAATCTACCTTATCCTTAATACAGTGATTTTCAAACTCTCATGGAGAGTTTGAGCCAATGTAAGTGCTTGTGGGGGCAGGGGGAGGCAGCGGGGGCGGGGGGAAGGCAGTGGCGCGATCCCCAGGATCGCGCTGCTCAGGGGGCTGCAGGGGCTTGGGTGAACTTACCCAAGCCTCCTGCAGCCTCCTGGGGGTGCAGGGAGCCCAGCACGACCTTCGGCAGGGCTCCCCGCAGCGGTGAAACTGAAAGTGGAGCAATCGTGCTCCACTTCCACTTTAGCCTCCTCCCTGCCTCCAGGCTGCCCCCGCCCCTTAAGGGGGCAGAGGCCAGGGCCCACAGGCTGGGGTGTCGCGATGCCCCAGTTTGAAAAGCCCTGCCTTAATGTATTGCTCTATCAAAGCTTACATTCTAATTTCAGAACACATTATATCAAGAATTTCTAGATTTCAAATCAGTACTTTTTTGAAAAATACTAATTTCCCCTTTCCAGAAGATTTATCATTAGATTCTTAGTGGCTGACCAGTCAGTGTTCTCTCAGAATTGAAGTGCTATATGAGCACTATCTAAATGGCCTATTTTAAAGAAATACTGTACGTTCAAAAATAGTTTCAGACCAAGTCTCTTGCAGGGTTCAACAGCACCAAGAAGAATTCAATGATGTGATCTAAAATGATGTTCAGAGTAAAGACCCTACACAAGTAGAGCCCTGCTATGTTTCCATTTTCATGATAAATGACTACCTTGTAAATGAAAATTATCACATCTATAAATAAAATTAAACGCTTAAAATTTCTATTAGAAATTTATCTTGCAAAAAGACTCAGAAGAAAAATGCAAATGGCATATACTACTTTTAGAACACAGAGATTCCCTGTTCAAGCTTCTTGGCTACTCAAAAAGTATTACAAGCATTTCCTTATCACTCTAATTTGTATATACAGCTTTTTTTTTTTTTAAAAAAAAGGTCTAGTTCTTCCATGTTTTCACCTTCTTCATGAGGCAACACACTCAGGAGGAGCTTACCTCCTCCTTTCATTGCAATCTCCATGATTGAATGAAAACCTCCATGACTGAATGGGAACCTTTCTTTGGTTCACAGTAAGATTTAATCCTTTTGTTTAACCCAGAAGGCCTAACTCAGGGGTGCCCAAACCCCAGCCCGGGAGCACTTGCAGCCCTCAAGGGTTCCCAATCCGGCCCGTGGGGAGCCCCCAGTCACCACTGAGCCTCTGGCCCTCCGGAGACTTGCTGAAGCCTGTGCTGGCTGCTCTCAGCATGAGGATGACTGTTCAACCTCTCGTGTGAGCTGTTGGTGAGGGCTTCCTCTACTGCTTGTTGTTTCATATCTGTGATGCAGCAGTGGCAGCAAAGGAAAGGCTGGCTTTGCTTTGTGCAAGGTCTTTTATACTCCTTGAGCTATTGCAAGATCTTCATTCATTCATATAAGTTCCACCTGTAATATATTCATTTAGGTAAATTTAGGTAAATATATTCAAATTTGAAATCTAAATTAATTCTTTTCTTTTCCCAGCGCCGACACCGGGTCAAAGAGATGATGTGGCCCTCCTACCAAAAAATTTGGACACCCCTGGTCTAACTCATCACAAATGGGTGTAGTATTGGGTAATAAGATTGTACAACTATTAATGCAGAAGCTCAGCCACCATATTTGTTGATGAAGAAGACCCTGGGTCAAATACCTGGAGTAGCAATTCTGCCATTGAGTCCACTGACATGAGACTTAAGACAGTAGTTCCTAATATTTATTTATTTAATAAATAAAAATTTAAATTAAATAATAAAGATCCAGGATGGTGTAGTGATTCTAGAGTTAGACTTAGACTTGGAAGCACCAAGTTCAAATCCCCACTCAACCATGAAGCTTCCTGGGTGACCTTTGGCCAGTCACTATCTCTCAGCCTAACACAATGGTTTTCAAACTCTCAGGGAGTTTGAAAACTGCTCTAAGTCCTTCTGGGGGCAGAGGGAGGCAGTGAGGGCAGGCGGAAGGAGGAAGAAGGGGGAAGGTGGGGGGAAGATCCTGGGGATCACGTCACTAAGGGAGCTGCAGGGGCTTGGCTGTACTTACCAGAGCCTCCTGCAGCCTCCCGGGGGTGCGGGGAGTCCTGTGCAACCATCTGCAGGGCTCCCCGAATCTTAGAAAGCGAAGTGGAGCAATCGCACCCTACCTTGGCAAAACTGGAAGTGGAGTACAATTGCTCCACTTTCACTTCTTAAGCTTCAGGGAGCCCTGCAGACGGTCACGCAGGGCTCCCCCCACCCCCGGGGAGGTCACAGGAGGGTCTGGTAAGTACAGCCAAGCCCCTGCAGCTCCCTTAGCGATACAATCCTGGGGATGGTGTTGCTGCCTCCTCCCCTTAAAGGGGCAGAGGCCAGGGCCCTCAAGCTGGGGCGTCGCAACCACAAGGTTGTTGTGAGGTCAAATTTTGGGAAGGAACTATGTACACCACCCTGAGCTTCTTAGAGGAAAGGTGGTATAAAGATGTGAAAAATATCACCTGCTAATGACTGGTCAAACTGCTGTTTGTAGCAATATGGGGAAAAAAGGCCAAAGAAGGAGCTGGTTTATACCCTATTCTCAGATATTATTCTAGGCCATGACTTAGAACTATAGGGTCACAATCCTAACTAATTTTCCAGCACCAAGGTAAGGGCAATGCAACTCCAAGGTAAGGGAACCAACTACAGGATGCAGTACATGCCCCTCTGGCACAACTATGCCTGTGGTGGAAAGTTGGTTAGGATTGCACCCTAGTTCATTTAATGCAGAGCTAGAGGTCTGAATGGAAGGATTCTATTGACATTGCTCTTGAATAACATTATTAACAGAGATGAATAACTGCATCACTGCACCATCCTGGATCTTTATTATTTAAATTTTTATTTATTAATAAATAAATGCGGTACGCAGGACCTGGTTAGAGATGTAAACGTTACTGAGCCATTGGGGAACAGTGATCATGCTGCGATCCGTTTTGACGTGCACGTTGGGGGAAGAATACCAGGCAAATCTCTAACAAAAACCCTTGACTTCCGACGGGCGGACTTCCCTCAAATGAGGAGGCTGGTTAGAAGGAGGTTGAAAGGGAGGGTAAAAAGAGTCCAATCTCTCCAGAGTGCATGGAGGCTGCTTAAAACAACAGTAATAGAGGCCCAGCAGAGGTGTATACCGCAAAGAAAGAAGGGTTCCACTAAATCCAGGAGGGTGCCCGCATGGCTAACTAGCCAAGTTAGAGAGGCTGTGAAGGGCAAGGAAGCTTCCTTCCGTAAATGGAAGTCTTGCCCTAATGAGGAGAATAAAAAGGAACATAAACTGGGGCAAAAGAAATGTAAGAAGGTGATACTGGAGGCCAAGCAAGATTATGAGGAATGCATGGCCGGCAACATTAAGGGGAATAATAAAAGCTTCTTCAAATATGTTAGAAGCAGGAAACCTGCCAGAGAAGCGGTTGGCCCTCTGGATGGTGAGGGAGGGAAAGGGGAGATAAAAGGAGACTTAGAGATGGCAGAGAAATTAAATGAGTTCTTTGCATCTGTCTTCACGGCAGAAGACCTCGGGCAGATACCGCTGCCCGAACGGCCCCTCCTGACCGAGGAGTTAAGTCAGATAGAGGTTAAAAGAGAAGATGTTTCAGACCTCATTGATAAATTAAAGATCAATAAGTCACTGGGCCCTGATGGCATCCACCCAAGGGTTGTTAAGGAATTGAAGAATGAAGTTGCAGATCTCTTGACTAAGGTATGCAACTTGTCCCTCAAAATGGCCACGGTGCCAGAAGATTGGAGGATAGCAAATGTCATGCCTATTTTTAAAAAGGGAAAGAGGGGGGACCCGGGAAACTATAGGCCGGTCAGCCTAACATCCAAACCGGGTAAGATGGTGGAATGCCTCATCAAAGATAGGATCTCAAAACACATAGACGAACAGGCCTTGCTGAGGGAGAGTCAGCATGGCTTCTGTAAGGGTAAGTCTTGCCTCACAAACCTTAAAGAATTCTTTGAAAAGGTCAACAGGCATGTGGATGCAGGAGAACCCGTGGACATTATACATCTGGACTTTCAGAAGGCGTTTGACACGGTCCCTCACCAAAGGCTACTGAAAAAACTCCACAGTCAGGGAATTCGAGGACAGGTCCTCTCGTGGATTGAGAACTGGTTGGAGGCCAGGAAGCAGAGAGTGGGTGTCAATGGGCAATTTTCACAATGGAGAGAGGTGAAAAGCGGTGTGCCCCAAGGATCTGTCCTGGAACCAGTGCTTTTTAACCTCTTCATAAATGACCTGGAGACAGGGTTGAGCAGTGAAGTGGCTAAGTTTGCAGACGACACCAAACTTTTCCGAGTGGTAAAGACCAAAAGTGATTGTGAGGAGCTCTAGAAGGATCTCTCCAGACTGGCAGAATGGGCAGCAAAATGGCAGATGCGCTTCAATGTCAGTAAGTGTAAAGTCATGCACATTGGGGCAAAAAATCAAAACTTTAGATATAGGCTGATGGGTTCTGAGCTGTCTGTGACAGATCAGGAGAGAGATCTTGGGGTGGTGGTGGACAGGTCGATGAAAGTGTCGACCCAATGTGTGGCGGCAGTGAAGAAGGCCAATTCTATGCTTGGGATCATTAGGAAGGGTATTGAGAACAAAACGGCTAGTATTATAATGCCGTTGTACAAATCGATGGTAAGGCCACACCTGGAGTATTGTGTCCAGTTCTGGTCGCCGCATCTCAAAAAAGACATAGTGGAAATGGAAAAGGTGCAAAAGAGAGCGACTAAGATGATTACGGGGCTGGGGCACCTTCCTTATGAGGAAAGGCTACGGCGTTTGGGCCTCTTCAGCCTAGAAAAGAGACGCTTGAGGGGGGACATGATTGAGACTTACAAAATTATGCAGGGAATGGACAGAGTGGATAGGGAGATGCTCTTTACACTCTCACATAATACCAGAACCAGGGGACATCCACTAAAATTGAGTGTTGGGCGGGTTAGGACAGACAAAAGAAAATATTTCTTTACTCAGCGTGTGGTCGGTCTGTGGAACTCCTTGGCACAGGATGTGGTGCTGGCGTCTAGCCTAGACGCCTTTAAAAGGGGATTGGACAAGTTTCTGGAGGAAAAATCCATTATGGGGTACAAGCCATGATGTGTATGCGCAACCTCCTGATTTTAGAAATGGGTTATGTCAGAATGCCAGATGCAGGGGAGGGCACCAGGATGAGGTCTCTTGTTATCTGGTGTGCTCCCTAGGGCATTTGGTGGGCCGCTGTGAGATACAGGAAGCTGGACTAGATGGGCCTATGGCCTGATCCAGTGGGGCTGTTCTTATGTTCTTATGTAAATAAACAATATTAACAGCCCACTCCTAACCAACTTTCCAGTGCTGATGCAGCCTTGAGGAAAGATAAGAAATGTTCCCTTACCTTGAGGAGGTCTCTGTGACTGCCCCCCCACCACCACAGGATGCAGAGCACACTTGGCACAGCTGCATTGGCATTGGAAAGTTGGTTAGGATTGGGCTGTAATTTTGTTTTAAATTTTCTGAGGCTTCATGATTGAAAGCAGTCACTATCACTGTTACCTGAAGCATAGTGTCAGACATTATTGAATCCTAAGGAGATCAAGAACTATGAACAGTGAGTTGAAGGGGGGGAAAGCCTTATAATAGAATAAGGGAAGGGGGAAATGGAAGGCCTGAAGCCACAAGGGATATTGAACCTGCACACACAGAAGCTAGTCCTAGCCCAAGCATGGAAGGCCTGGAAAGAAGAATTCAATTTGTATGTCGACGTTATAACAACAGGTAGAGGAAGATTTGAAAATAAAATTATTTTTTACTTGACTGAAGGAGAAAATTGAGATGCTATGAGCAGAAACCCCTCAAATAGTGTCCTCCACCTGTAATAATGTCTTGTTTTGGGGCCCAGTGTGGATTATTCACCTGAGAGCAAGCAACAGGGGAAAGCAATAAGGTATTGCCCTTTTTTAAGAATACTAGTAGCAAGTTGCAATTTTGGAACTGTTAAGGACTCACTGATAAGGGATCAGATTGTAAATGGAACCCAGGATACTAGAGTATGAGAGACATTGCTGAGAGAAGCTAATTTGATGCTAGAGAAAACTGGATATTTGCAGGATGGCAGAGCTGTCTCAAGCCAGGATTAGAACTCTAAGGAGACAGATATAGTGGATCCAATTCATACAATTCACAAGAAACAGAAGGAGAATTTAGATGGAACAACATAGAACTTGTTAGAGCAGTGTAAATATTGTGCAAGAAAACATGGAACACAAAAAGAAGTGTTCAGACCATGGGGGAGAAAATGCAACAACTATGACAAATTGATCATTTTGCATCAAAACGTCTAAGATAAGTTTAAAGCTGAAGTGCATACTGTGAATGTAGAGACTGATAGTGAAGTGGAAGACATTTTGTGTATAGGAGAGCTAACAATCAATGCAAGTCCTGGGCAATACAACTGTATGCAATCATATTATTGGGGGATCAAACTGTACTAATTGAATTACATTGTGGGGATGCTTGCAGTGTTATACATTTAGTGAATCCTATCATAACATTGGAGGACACAACCAGGTATTGCCTATGCAAAGCTGCATTAAAGGTATGCATCGCTTGATGATGGGGATACAATCCAAACCTCATTATTATGCGAAGCAGTCGTTAAGCAAATCCTTACCTTTGTGTTGGCCCTTTTCCAGGGTCTTGTTGACACTAATCCAGGCTCTAGTGGCCTCCAAAGGCCTCAGAATGGCCTGCAGAAGCCTCTGAAAGCTACTTTCACTTTTTAGAACGTCATTTCTGGTTTGCTTCCAAAAACTGGAAGTAGCTTTTCACCCTCAGAAATGCAGTGGAGGCCCTCAGAATGCAGCAGAGACGTTCAAAATGGCACCCGCAAATAGCGTGGAGAGCTTTAAAATGGCCGTGGTAAGCTTCAGAATGTCTGCAGATAGCTATTGGTGGGTGCCATTTTGAAGGTCTCTGCTGCATTCTAAGGGTCTCCTCAGAATTCCAAAGGTCTCTGCCGGCATTCTGAATGCAGTGGATATCTTCAAAATGGTGCAAAGGCCTTTAAAATGGCCCTGTGAACATCTTTAGCGTGGACATCTTTAAAATGGGCCCCATGAATACATTCAGGAATGCCTCAGACAGCTTTAGGATGGCCGTGGATGGCTTGCAGACTGCAGATAGCCAAGAACAGACTGCAAATTGAGGGAGGTGTCAATCCTGCTCCCTGCAGACAAGCAGATCTGCCAGTAGCGAAGATTGACTGTACTTCTGCAAGATAAATTAGGGCATCCCTTGGCCAATTACAGAATCAGCAGTAACAGAGACAAGCCCCGTACTATAATTGATCAGACATGGATCTTCAAGAACTTGGCCCAGGAGGTACTGTGAGGGTTCAACCTTTTATAAAGGAGGATAAGGTCTGGCAAATTGTTGGCAACCTTCAGTCTCGGAAGACTATGGTATCACGCTCTGAATGGTCGTTCTGGAACAGCGTCTATTGTGGCTGAAAAGGTCGATTCAGGAGTGACAATCCCTTGAACTGTAAGGGAATCAATTATCAAATTAGTTGAAGATGGAGAATGGAACAATATACGTATAATCAAGGACATCTGAGAACAGCAAAAGCATGGGATGATTACTGGTATGTCAGCTACAAACAAGCAAGTAGCCAACAGAGGGTCCAGCATGAACCTGTTGGGATAGATCCTATACCACCTGCTAATAGAAGTGGATTCAGCAGAGAATCAATAGAAAGAGAAGGACCTACAGAAAAGATTTCTTCAGACAGTGCCTGAGAAAGAAGTTGACAGGGCATATCCCTCAATACTAAATATACTAGGAGAGCTGTAAATAGACTTGCTCACCTTAAAGACTATCTGTAAAGCACTTGCTGCTTTTTCTTTTTTAAAAAAATGGTTGAAACAATATGGAAAAAGAGCCCAGAGAGGGAGCTGGTTTATACCAGATTCCGTAGATGATTCTAGTCCAGTTATTAATGCAGAGGTAGAGGCCTGAATTGAAGTCATCTGTATTCAGGAACAGCTTATGAAGCTGAAGTTTGTTTATACCTTGTTCAGAAAATTTTTATGGGGCTCTGCACAGCCCAGGATCTTTTTTAAGAGAATGCAATTATTATTTAACAAAGGAGGGTTTGAACTTTTGTATCATTAAGGTTAACTTTTCACCTCCAGTAACTATTGGGATAAATCACTAATAGGGACTGCATCTTGGGCTATTTTAGAAACTTCTGCAGTGGTTGTGGAAATTGACTGTACTGGGATCTACATATGTTAAAACAAAGGAGATCCCATTTGCATTATCTACTGTTAGATATATGTGGAACATGATGGCATGAAAATATGAATTTGATACTTATCCATAAGCTAAATTGATGTGTGGACCAATCCAGAATTCTGAAGATTGGGAAGGAAACGTTCCCCTACCCTGAGGAGACTTCCAGCCTGCTCAATTCCAGCGCTGGATACATGTATGCTCCAGGAGGCCTATAGCTGGGAAGACTTTTGCAGGTAAAACTATTGTTGCTGGCACAATATCCAATAGCTGAGCTTTGCTTTGTAGTGATCACTTCAATATATCCCTAGGCACAGCATGAACTCGTCTCCTTGCAGTGCAGTCAGGGTACTCTTGAGATTGTTTTGAGAAATTCCTCTTATGTTTTCTGTCCTCAACCCTCCCACTTGCAACACGTGTGTTCCCCTCACACAAGTATCAATACAACTGACTTGTGTAGAAGATGCTGGTCATTGCCTTAATACAGCATTATGCAGAAGGGCTTGAATCCTTCTCCTTTGTTCCCCATGCATTGGGGTATGGAGTGGGCTGAGTGTTACAACTGCAGTGGGGAAGGAAGGACTGCTAAATGGCCCTTATTGCCAGGCAAAAGAACAACTGTGTTGCATGGTGCCCGTATTTGTACTGCCCTTTTGAATCCCCATCAAAGGGAGATTTTGTTGTTTATAGCCATAGGTATTTGTATAAGTTTTTCTGTCCCCTGCTCCATGATGTCCTGCCCTGGAGAAGACACTCCAGTCTTTATCTGACTGGCTGCTTGTGTTTTGTGCTTATAAAGCAGAGTCATTCTGGACAGGGTGGCATCACAAGGATTTGCTATGCTATCCCTGTATATCTAATTCTGAGGTGGTATTGGTCAGTAATGTCCTGATGGCAGTGGAGTAACCGAGGATATTTTGGGAGCATCCATTGGATTTGTTACACTGGCGTTTATTTCTGCAACTATTATTGTTTCTGGCTTTTCCACTTGGTATACATAGGATCATGACTACGTAATTTATTATCAAGATCTATACCCCATTTTTCCAAGAATTGTCCAAGGTGGCTAATAACTTTTTTTAAACCAAGGCATGATAAAAACAGTTTAAAAATTACGTAAAAGCAGCAGCAGTAGACATCTTCTCCATTATTTCATTGGTAGCCCATTACACCATTATTAGCCCTTCTGCAGCAGCTGCCAGCTTACTGGGACCACAGGATCACCCTGTAAGTCCGAGAAAAGTCAAACTGTGTGTATTTGGGCAGTGAACCTTTGCCATCCTCCTTATGGAGGCAGTTAAAGTACACTGAAATCTGAAGAGGGAGGAGGAGACAAGAGGTCATATTTACATCTAACATGAAAGCAACAAAGGAGGATTTATTGCACTGTGAACTGGCACAGCCCTTTGCCCACACACACCCTGACAGGGCCTTCAGAGCAGAAGCTCTCCCTTTTGAACACCTGATCTCAAATCTTAGCTGGATAATGCAGGAAAAGGCTTAATTTCAACCCAGAGTCACTAGTGAGGAGCTCTGCCACATGTCAGCAGGGAGAAGTGCCTCTGGTCACGCACAGAGTGCTCCCATCAGGACCTCAGAGAAGCGCTCCAGGCTCGCACAGACCGTAGGCTCAGCGAGGGCGCCTGCCAAGGCCAGCAGGATCTGAGCCCAGTGCTCTCCTCGCCCCTGTACTGGCAGCCGCGCTAGCGCCCCTGGAGGCTCCCACCACGGCAGCGCACGCGTTCCCCCGCAAGGCTCTGCGTGGCTGTCACTGCTCCTCGTGGAGCACCGCCGGGCTTCCTGGCGGCCCGGCGCCCCGACAGCCGTGGTTCTCCTCGGCATCGCCGTGCTGATGAGGGCCACGCAGCGAGGGGACCTGAGCCGCCAGGCCGCGGCCCGCCCGCGTCCTTGGGAGTGCGCGGGAAACGGAGCCGTGGGCGAGCGGGGCTTGGGGTCGGAAAAGCCTCCCACGCAGCCCCGCCCGGCCCCGGAGTCGGGAGTGGCGGGCCGGACGACCCCGGTCAGTGCACGGGCGCAGCTGCGAGGGGCCGGCGCGGGGCCTCGGCGGCGGCCGCAGCACATCTCCTTCCCCCGTCCCCAAGGCAGAGCCCCGCCGCGAGCGCGCAGGGCCGCTCCTTCCTCCCGCTTCCTCCATCGCGCCCGCACAATGACGGCTGGCTTCCTCCCTCCCCGAGCCCGGCCACGGTGCCCCCGGCCGGCGGCTGCAGCAGCGACCGGAGGGAAGGGGAGGAGGAACGGGGGCCGGAACTGCCTGGCGGCGGCCGCGCCGCTATTGTGATGTCGTCAGTCAGTCCCAAAGATGGAGAGGCTTCTCCTCCCTCCCTCCCACGCAGGAGCCCCGGGGAACGTGACCCTCAGGCCCGGCCCTTCTCCGCGCCCAACAGCGGGCCGGGCCGCCCGGCGCTCGCCGCGCCCTCGGCCACCTGCAGCGCGAGCGGGAGCCGCAGCCGCAAACCCCGTAACCCACTGCCGTCACAGCAGAGCCTGGCGCTCGCACAGGCCGCGAAGGAGGCTCGCCGCGCCCGCCCAATGGGACTCCGGCCGCTCCCGCCCCGCCGCCGCATGCACTGTGCAGCCGGAGCGGAGCGGAGCGTCACTGGGGCGCGTGGTCTGCGGGTCCGGCCTCGGGCAGGTGGAACTTTCGGGAGAACAGACGCGGACAGACGGCGGTTCTACCGTACCTGCTCGCAGGCATCGCGCTCGCTTCCCCGCCCTTCCACTTAGCTCAGCCGCGGCTTTAGAGCGCGGGGCGCAGGAGGTGGGGGCCCGCTTTTGTCCTCCCCTCCGCCAGCCCGCCGCGCCCTCCGTCGGAACCGCGAGTGAAGTCACCGGCTGCCTCCGTGACATCACGGGGAGCCCGAACACGGACTGTGACTTCACTGCAGGATGGAGGGGAGGGGAGGGGAAGGGCTCCTGCTCAAGCTCAGGCTCCGATCTGCAGGAGCAACAATGGAGCGCGGGAGGGAGGCTGGCGGGAAGCGCTCCTGCCCCGCAAGCGCCTCCCGAGTCCCGGCACCGAGTTCCCCCCACAAAACCACCTTCCCAGGCGGCCTGAGCAACGCGGGGCAGCACCCCAGGCGCACCCTCCCTGCTCCAGGAGGAGCGCTGCACCAGCGAGCCGGTGGGCGCAGGGAGGGGTCGCGGCGGAGCGCTCCAGGTCTGGAAGGAGCGAGTGGCGCGCAGTCCAGGCAGAAGGCGCCGATGACGCTGCCACACGTTCCAGCGCCAGTGTTGACACGCGCTGTGACGGGCTGAGGTCGGGCCCAGGACGAGAGAGCAGCTGGCAGTGGTCACTCAGTGACAAGCGTGTCCCCACTCCTGGCTGCTTGGAAGGAAGCACGAGGGCTGAGCCGAGGACTGCAGCGAGCAAGCCACTGACTTGGGCATGCCATTTCCCACCAAGTGACACTCTTGCCAGGAATCCAGTGGCCTGATGCAGCAGGAAAACAGCTGCAGGAGCACCTTCGAGGAACGTTTGCTCACTCAGTACAGCAGAAAGCGGCAGTCGCCCAGCCTAAAGTTGCACTGCAAGGACAATTTTTATTTAAAAACATTTCACAGAATTAACATCTGAAATTTTTTTTGGGGGGGGGGGGGGAGAAGGTGTTCTTTTTACATTTCTTATTAAGGCAAAGGGCAGATTTGCCCCCCAGAGCACAGCACAAGCCCTCTTCCCATTTACAGATTGTTCGAGTTAACCTATAGGGTGGTTGGCCCTTCACCAATCCTAATCAAAGGTTATTTACAGAGATCAAGTGATTGCAAGTGATCATGCTGGATACTTCAATTAACCTGAGTGCTGTTCAATGAACAGATGCAATCTGACTTACAGCACAAGCCTGTGGATGTCTACTAGGAAGTAAGTTTCATTGTGTTAAATGGGACTGCCATGAAAGAGGTGGGGGCTCTTTCTAGCCACCATGCACTGATCCAGGGCAGTGATGCCTAGTGCCAAGCTTTCACTCTCTTCTCATCCCCCACTCTTCCAATTGGTTTAACATGCAGCTTGGTGGGACAAGACCTGGTAGATCTACTCTGCTGCCACCAGCCCAAGAGATCCAGTTTTCAGAGGAGTTCCTTGGGCAAAACACCTCTCCAAGTATGCTATTTAGAATTGTTAAAATGCTCTCACTCTGCCAGTAGCACCTGCAGAGCAGGGAGGCTGATAAATCCACTGATCCCAGAATAGGCAGAGGGTTATAAGCAAAAAGTTTTTATTAAGAGTTGAGGAAAAACAGGCTTGCTTTTTCACAGGTTAATGCTCCCTGAAAGGTGCTGGCTCTGGAGGGAAGCCTCACACATTGAGGCTCTGCTGGACTAGGCCAAGAGCCTGGATTCCACTTTGTCTAGCCTGAGCTGAGGGGACAAGAGCTCCCCTTGTCTGGATGGGAGGACAGATCAATACAAACGGAACCTAATGCTCTGTCCTAGCTGATACTTGGTCCCTGTCTATGTCCCTGGGGCTCTCCCCAACAGCCTTTCATTCTGACTCCAGAGAGTGGCTCTCCCCTGTTTTGCCCCGTCAGAAGCACCCAGAAGAGAGCAAAAATCTCCTCAGGCCTGGTGATCTTTTCCCTGGCCCTGGCTCTCTAATTGGCTGCCTTCCGCTGGAACCTGAAGCACCTCAGAAACGGAGGGAAAATCCTCCACAGTAACCACAACTGTTTCATTACTGGGGCTCCCAGGAAAGAGTTATAGGACTGCAGACTTAGATGATGTGCCAGTGATTCTGGAAAGGACATAAATGGACACCACATCAACCTTTACTGTTGCACAGGCACTACAGAATAAAGGAGGTACAGCCTCATTCAAAGCAAACTTCCAATAACCAGAGGACGCATTCCACTGTATTGCAAAAGTCAGACATCATCTTCATTTCAAATTTAGTGTCATTGGTCCTATAAGGATCAAATCAGGATGCATATTTATGAAAAATCTATCAAATACCTTAGTGATTTTCAACCTTTTTAATCTCACAGCACACTGACAAGGTACTAAAATTGTCAAGGCACAACATCAGTTTTCACAATTGACAAGGCACACCACACTGTTGGAAGGGGGCTCACATCCCCCAATGGCCCTACTAATAAATGACCATCCCCTAAATGCTCCCAGCACAGACTATTCGTGGCACACCAGTGTGCCATGGCACAGTGGTTGAAAATGGCAGCCTTAGGACCTAATCCTAACCAACTTTCCAGCACCAATGCAGCTGCAATGCAATTCCCTTATCTTGAGGAGGCCTCTGTGACTGCTCCCCACTGCAAGATCCAGTGCACACTCTATTGGCATGGCTGCATCAGCACTGCAAAGATGGATAGCATTTGGTCCTAAATAAAAGACTTAACAGATTTGTTCTGTAGCCCTATCTGAGTCATGCTTAGTAAGAAGTAAATCCCACTGATTTCAATGGGACTCACTTCCAAGTGTACTTGAGAGTGCAAGCAATTTTTAAAGCCCATTTATTTTTTATAGTGCAAAATTCCTCCATTGGATTTGCAAGACCCCATTTGCTTTCACATAGGAATTAGACAGGTCTTCTTTGGAGGCATGCCAGGATTTAGGCAGTATCAGTTCAAGCCAAATTGGTACCTGAAGCAGTACTACATTTTTCTGACCCCCCTTCTTTTCTATGGTGTGCACATTAGTCCAGTGTCCTCCTCCTCACCTTTTCCTAGATCTCATGCAAACATGCTCTGCTCACTCAGGGCCCAATCCTATCCAATTTTCCAGTGCCAGTGCAACTGTGCTAAGAGGCCTCCTTAAGGTATGGGAACATTTGTTCCCTTACCATGGGACTGCATTGTAGTTGCACTGGGGTTGGAAAATTGGATAGGATTGGGCCCTCAGCTGTTTAGAAGACAGCCAGGAAGAGGATCATAGCACCAGAGTTGAAAGACCCTATCATGACCTTCTTCCTAGAATGTTCCCTTTCCCACAAGGAAAGGGAAAAGAATAGGAAGAGGATTGGTTATAGCATCCTACTTTTCCCTCTGGCCCCAGCACAATCCTCTTTTCACTCACTTCCTTGTCCGAAGAACAGCAAGCTGAGAAGAGGATCATAGTGGTGGCAGCACTGTAGGAGGCAGTAGGCCATAATTACAATTCTCTTCTAGTTTCCCTTCCCTTCCTGGAATGACAGTGAAAAGGCAGAGGGCTGTAATGAGGGGCAATGTGAGTAATGACAGGTAATGTGACAGACATGGGGTGTGGTGCACTGCTCCCCCAGCCCATCATTTCACCCTGCCTTATGAGTAGGCTGGTCCTGGATTAAGGTGATTACCTATTCAATACACACTGTTAGAAATGCATGATGGGCAAAACCTGAGAGAAACCCATATCAACACTACCAATGGTTGGAGCTTTCATGTGCTTTAAGGATCTATGTACATCACCCTGAGGTCCTTGGAGAAAGAGCAGTATAAAAATGTGAAAAATAAATAAGGGCGCAATCATAACCAACTTTCCAGCACTGACTTAGCTGCAATGCAGCCCCAAGTTAAGGTAACAAACATGCCCTTACTTTGAGGAGGCCTCCTTGACTGCCTCCCCACTGCAGGATAAGGTGCATGCCACATTGGCACAGTTATGTCAATCCTGGAAAGTTTGTTAGGATTGCGTCCTAAATAAAATAAGTTGGTTTGGAAGGAAGAACTTGGGTGGCTCTTCCGTGGACTTTTCCTCCTCTCTACTCCCTGGCCAACTACACTTGCTTCCCAGGGCTTCTCTGTGAACAAAGGACTTTTGGAGAAGAAGTTTAATGGCCAATAGGGTGGGAGAAGAAGGAAAGGCCTGCATGAAATTCGCACAGATTTACGATATCCTCTGCCTTCTACCACACTGGCCAATAAATCCTTTCCCCCACAGTCTCTTGTGTTATCACAGGGCCCAAGGAACAAGCTCTGGCATTGGGAAGGGAGAGGAAATGTGCCATCCCACCCACCAGTCTGTGACTGGACCCAGACTAGTCCACTAAGCAGAGGCTGCTGAGGGTGGGAGAAATGGAGGGAGGAGGGGAAGGGGAACAAAGCGGGAGGTACAAGGCACGCACATGTGATATGTATATGCAGTCCCCCAACTCATCTTTTGTCTCTGAATCCAAGGCAACCTGATACCAGCCCTGGATACAGCCCCCATATTAGGACTGTGCTGTCTTAGTTTCATGCAAACACTTATTTTCTGTAAAACTGTCCTCTTGTGAAAAAATGAAAACCATATCATAAATGTGTGTGTTCATAACGTCATGACTGCAACATCAATTGTGTGTGTGTGTGGGGGGGGTATTTCTGTGTGACCTTCTTGTAAAATCCTTGTCTATATTAAAATGGAACTAGCCTGGTTCTGCCATTATGGCTTCTATCACCCTTACATCCCCTGGAAAGGATTAACCGGGGATGTGTATTGATAGCACCACTGTGGCTGACAACGGTGTAACAGTAGGCCAGGAACAATCCACCACTTGTTGGCAACCTTCAGTCTCGAAAGACTATGGTATCACGCTCTGAATGGTGGTTCTGGCACAGCGTCTAGTGTGCTGAAAAGGCCAATTTGGGAGTGACAATCCCTTCCACACTGGGAGCAATTGTAGTGTGTCCCTGGTCTGTCTCCCTGGCTGTGGGCCTTCCTTCTTTGCCTCTTTGCTTCAGTCTGTTGGCAAAGTGTCTCTTCAAACAAAAAGGCCATGCTAAACAGCCTGCCTCCAAGCAGAACGCTCCGAGGCCAAGGTTTCCCATCTGTTGAGGTTCATTCCTAAGGCTTTCAGATCCCTCTTGCAGATATCCTTGTAGCGCAGCTGTGGTCTACCTGAAGGGCACCTTCCCTGCACAAGTTCTCCATAGAGGAGATCCTTTGGGATCTGACCATCACCCATTCTCACGACATGACCAAGCCAACGCAGGCATATCTGTTTCAGCAGTGTATACACGATGGGGATTCCAGCTCATTCCAGGACTGTGTTGTTTGGAACTTTATCCTGCTAGGTGATACCAAGGATGTGTCTGAGGCAGCACACGTGGAAAGTGTTCAGCAATCCACCAACACCCCATTGAATTGTGAGCTAGCATCTGTCCACAGTCAAGCCTATCCACCTGGTCATGTGCTAGGGGAGGTCAGAGGGGCGAAACTAGAGTTAACTGCCTTGAACTACTAGCCAATGGGAAAGGTTGAATCTCAACCCCCCCACCCAACTCTCATGGAAAGGGGCTGTTGGTTGTTCCAGCAGCTGTGAGGAAAGCCATTGATCTGCTGCTTCCTCTTGTTCCAGGAGGTGAGCAAAGGAATCTACAACCTGTGTGTAAGTAAATCTGAAGCTGGGGCAATTTAGTCAGACTTTTTCTTGAACTTTCATTTGTTTTGCCTGTAACCTCAAGTTGCACTATGTGTCTTTGTCCATTCTTTGTTTCCTTTTACTATTTTTAAAGAAACTGCTGTCTGATTCTTTACACTGTGAGCTCTGAGCTATGCTCTCACACTCTGATAGACTGATCTCAGCCAAAGCCACTCAAATGCTCTGAGTTAAGTGCTGACTATGATCCCAGGCAAAGAAAGACATGGGAGAGAGCCTTCCATATTCTCTCTTTTTTTACTCTCCTTGGTGGCAGCATCTGCTCTCTAGGGCCATGCTGTGTTAGAAGGTCTATTCTTGTATCCATCATCCCTGGAAGACCCAGAGAGTACAGGGGAGGGGGGAGCCTGGTGCATGTGTGCATATGAACCTACAGTCCCATCACTGCAGCGTGAAAGTGCCACAAGTGACAGTTTCATAACAAACAGAATAATTTCTAATTGAGACAGTTCACACATTCAGCTGAAATCCATCAAGTGCTGAGTAATCAAGGGGTGAGAGATCAAAGTGATTTACATAAGAACATAAGAACATAAGAACAGCCCCACTGGATCAGGCCATAGGCCCATCTAGTCCAGCTTCCTGTATCTCACAGCGGCCCACCAAATGCCCCAGGGAGCACACCAGATAACAAGAGACCTCATCCTGGTGCTCTCCCCTACATCTGGCATTCTGACTTAACCCATTCCTAAAATCAGGAGGTTGCGCATACACATCATGGCTTGTACCCCATAATGGATTTTTCCTCCAGAAACTCGTCCAATCCCCTTTTAAAGGCGTCTAGGCTAGACGCCAGCACCACATCCTGTGGCAAGGAGTTCCACAGACCGACCACGCGCTGAGTAAAGAAATATTTTCTTTTGTCTGTCCTAACCCGCCCAACACTCAATTTTAGTGGATGTCCCCTGGTTCTGGTATTATGTGAGAGTGTAAAGAGCATCTCCCTATCCACTCTGTCCATCCCCTGCATAATTTTGTATGTCTCAAAATTATGATTTAAAAGCATATGAGAACCAACCCAGAGAGAACACTTGAGGGTCAGCTCATTCTGTCACTGCCATAGTACAGCTATCTCAAGCAATTTATCACACTTGATTTCACATGGGTGGGGAGCTGTTTGAAAGAATTCCCAGCTTGAAATCATGCTCCACATTAAAAGTGTAAGGCTACAATCTTATGCACTACTCTTTCCTGGGAGTAGGCCCCACTGAACAAAATAGAACTTACCTCTGAAGAGACCTGCATAGGCTTGGGCTCTAAATAAATTACAAAATATTTGAACTGGCTCTTAAACAAAATACCTTTTTTTAAAAACCCATATTTATTCCCCTCCCCCACCCATACACACAACCGCTGTTTTATAAAACAGTTCCTCACATGAAGCAGACATGGTACACCCTCCATCTGAGGGCTTTTGCATGTCAAATTTTAACTTTCTACATAGTCGTTTTTGCCATGTACACTGTTTTGAGAACATTTTTGCTGTAAAATGGTATATAAATATTCTAAATACTAAATAAAGAATTCTAAACAACAATAGCAATAATTTAAAAATCAGCCCTAAATCAGCTTCCTAGAAGCGGACAGGTGGTGCTGCCACCACAATAAAGACAGGCTTGGGTATCTCATCATCTGAGGTCCCAATCCTAGGGAAGTGGCACACAGGTGGAGTGCACACTTCACCGGTGCACCACGCCTTTACGCTGTCACAAAAGTGCCATGAAGTGCTTTGCAAAGGCTGTGCGAGCTGGCAGGAAGGCCAGAGCCTTCCCAATGGCACTGGTGCACAGAGCTACACTCACTGGAGCAGATAAGACTGACATAGGGAGGGGAGAGGGGAAGAGGGGGTGTAACGAGGTGAGAAAAGGTGGTAACAGGGTGGGGGCGGGTGGATCGGACCCAGTAGGGAGGTAGGATCAGCTGCACCAGTGTGCACCATATCCTATCCCCCTTCCCAGGCCCAATCCACTGACACAGATCAACTCAGATTTGTGCCAGTGATATTGCTGGTGCATGTCCAAACTGAACCATAGCAGCTGCTGCAGCTTACCCCAAAGCAAGGGGGCAAATGTTCCCTTACCTCAAGGAGAACTCCAGGAGCCAAAATTGCCCTGCAATTAACATACCTAGCACCACTACACTGGCACAAGGGAATTTCGGTAAGATTGGGCTGTGAGCCTGGGTGCCTTTTTCTTTGGTTGACTGACCATGATCAGCTTGTCTACAGCCACATGTTGTCATGGACGGTTACCAACAAGGAGAGGTAGGAAGGTGATGATGGATCTATGCACCACACAGTTGCAAGGAGGTAGCTGTGGTTCCACTCCATCCTATTGGACTTTATTCCCTGCTTTTCTAAAACAGGAAAGAGCTTCTGATTGTTCTTTGCTTCAAAGAAAGGAAAAGAGTCTTCCTTTGATCTTGCAAGGTGGAAAGGCTGCAGTAGGTATCAACTTTCATTCAGACAGCTAACCTAATGCACCAGCTACCTTTCAAATGAGCACTTTACACATTCGGAAGATGCCAAAAACATATTTAGATCATAACTGGTCTAGGTTTTAGGCGTGAAGCTTGGCTTCATTGAGCCACAGAGAACTTGAATAGTGAGCCACTGCACATAAGCACTACTGTATTACAGAACACTAAAAATTATCATAAAATGGAAGAACCCAAACCTGCAAATTCTCCCTCCCCCATCTTTCCATAAAGCTCTTGTAGCAATTTTCATCTGAGACAAGGAGATGTAAATGACCTTATACAGTTCACATGTTCTACTAATTGGGCTGGGGAGCAGGAGACCAATGGGCAAAAGAAGTGCACACAAAAAACCAAGATGGGAGCAATTTCTGCTCCAGTACATCCAGACTGATGTGACAGTGCATCAAGCTATGCCACAACCTGATGTGACAGTACATCATGAAATACATAAGAAGCCCAGCAACAGATAAGAATATCAGGATCTGCTAATGTCATCTGAAAAGGACACAGGTTACCAGTCATTTCAATAATGCTAATAGTTGGGAAGTAAACAAAGGAGGTGATCTTATGAAACTTTTTTTTAATTACATGGCATTACAACTTCAAGGGTCTTTTTTTTGTCAGTACCCAGAACCTCAATTGCAAAAGTTTAACTTTGGGCATAATCCTATCCTGTGCTGGAACAGGATCCTATCCTGCGGTGGCCCCTATCCTGTTCCAGCGCAGGATAGGGGCCAAAAACAGCTCAGCCAGAGGCAAGGGAAAACTTTTCTCCTTACCTCTGGGAAAAGCACCCTTTTCCCTATGGGTCTCCTCGGACTTGCATCAACTCTTGATTTTCCTGGGGTTGGGATCCAGCATAACTGCTGGATTCCAGCCCTGCCTCCCACTCCCCGCCTGCCCGTCCCCAGGGGCTGCCTACTGCCCGCCCTCCCCCCGCCCAGGAATGCCTCTCTCCAGCCTCCTCCCTGCCTACCTCAGAGACTTGCATTGGCCCAGCCGTTTCCAGACTCCGCAGGCTGGTGTGCCTCTGTGCGCCGGCCCAGCTGACTCCCTAGCCAACTTCCTTATGGCACATTTGCAACCCTCCTGGGCCAGCGCAAGGAACTTGCACCAGTTCAAGCCCGGGTCAGGATTGCGCCCTAACACAACGTGTTGTGCAAAAGTCAAAACTGTGTTAACTGTGTGAACAACCAGTGTCCTTCATAGAAGAGGGCTGTGGGCTAGAAATGTACCAAGCTGTCAAAGATAAATGCTCGTTTGGGAAATGCTTTCTAATCTGGAAGGTGAGACATCCCACACAAAATTAAGATCAGGTTTGAATGCATTTTTTTTTTTGCCTCAGTCACCATTAGAACATTTCTTTGTGTTTGCTCAAAGACAATGACAAGCCTGTCAATATCTCTTGACGCTGCCTGGCCTCTTTCATCCCCCTGCATGTCAGCTGTCCATTCCTGCTGGGGAATGTAGTCTCCCATATCACAGTGTCATGTCAGGGACCTTCACACATCTCTTACTAGGTGTCTAATCACACTATGAAAGATGAAGTTCTTACGCAACAGAAGTTTAAATGAACTTTTCAGATTCTTGAGAATTGTGTTCTTTTTAAAAAATCTGGTTGCTAGTTGTTACACTTTCAAAAATAATATTTTAAAAGTAGGCAGTGGCCTCTACATTCTCCAAGATTAAATGACTGCGAAAGGTTTCTATACAGCTGCTGGGGTGAGTGGCCTTTTCCACTTCACAGATTCTTCTACCTTTCTATGGACTCCAAACCCATCAAAAGTACAGAACCTGGATGTCCAAGTTGCATCATGTTCTTCTGCAATTCACTAATTTCCTAAAAATGCTGTTCATTAAGGCTGTGTCAATTCTACAGTGGCTCAAGAAGCAGATTACAGGACATTTCTCAGAGCTGCCAGACACTGCCTCCCTTATACACACATTTTGGAATATTTTTCCAGTGCATATGAAGAGCCTGAAGGTAAATGATATATATGTCACAAAAGGCAATGTAAGCAAAGATAAAACACTGAAAGAAATCTCTTATCCAGAAAGAAAATGTCTATACTCACTAATTCCCCTGCATAAAGCTGAATACTTACCAGTGATGCTACAGCAAAGCTGTTATGGTTGCTCCATCTTAGCCTACACCAGTAGGTGCCTCTGATGCTCTGTGTCAGAATCACTAGGGACAGCAGTGTGTACTTAGGCATGTGTCCTTGCAGCCCTTCACTTTCCAGCGCCATCAGCTTGTTTTCAGTTTAATCACTAGTAAAGTTAGGAACCGAATCTACATCTTGCTCTACTACAGGGGTCTCCAAACCCCGACCCAGGGGCCAGATGCAGCCCGCAGCAAGCCTTTTTCTGGCCCACGGCCAATCTCTTGTCCCCTGAAAGCCCCTGGCCCACTCACTGAACATGACCAGAATTGTGCTCTGATTGTGTCTGAAGGGTGTTCTGAGGACCAAAGAGGTTGAATGAATGAGCCCATTCACTCATTTAAGTTCCATCTCTAATTTATTTAAATTTTATATTTAAATTTTTTTCCTGCCCTCCACACCACGCCAGATATTTGATGTGGCCCTCTGGCCAAAAAGTTTGGAGACCTCTGCTCTACTAAATCCTCAGTTTGCCAGCCTGGAGGAGCACCTGGCTCTCCATAGGAATGAGGACCAGCAGTGCAGCTGCTCTCGGATGTGAAATTGCTCAGAAGAAATCACTGAGCCCACATCCAAACATTTCTGAAGGCAAAAAAATTAGTTTAGCCTTTCAGAACACACTGAGATGGCTCAGGCACAGACAGGCCTGCTGTCATTCTCAATGTCCTTATAACCAGTTACTTGGTGTCGAGTGTATTTTGGGACGGAAGAAACAGATTTGTTCTGCATTATCCATGATGCCACCAGGGGATGATGGGGAACAACATGGATATTGCGCACCCTGGATGAGAGAAGCAAGGAGGCATTATAGGCAGTGCTTTTTTTGTAAAAAAAAATAGGTGCAGGAACTCACAACTTTTTATTTTATTTATTTATTTTTAAACCATTTTTTATGCGCGCACACACACACACACACACACACACACACACACACACACGTCCATCTCGTGTGAGCTCCCTGATAGCAAAAGCACTCCTGCCACAGCTGGAGTGAAACACCCCATTTTTTTTAGGTGGGGAGGTGCTCCATTGGGCTATAGGAAACTCTCTCCATTGGGCTATAGGAAAGCCTATACAGTAGTTAAAGTGTTCAGAACAAATATATAAGGTCTTGAGCCCAGCTGGTGGCCATCAGTGCCTCAAGTGTTAGTTCCAAACACTTTGAGCCTAAGAGCTCTGGTGGCTCAATGGATAAACTGCAGGTCTGTGGGGTTCAAATCCCAGTGAGGAATAATTTTTTTTTTTTAAGGTGGGAAGGTGCTCCATGGCTGCAAAATATAAAGGTTGGTTGCTAGTTGCCAAAGGGGGGGCCAGTTGAGGCTGCAAAATTCCTCAAAGTTCAGTCCCAGGCAGGCTCTTTTTTGAACTTTTTTTTTTAAAGTCCCAGGTAGGACTTAACCCACAGCCTCCAGCAGGGGGCTCACTCCAGGAGCTTAACTGTGGGTTAAGTCCTAACTGGAACTTAAAAAAAAAAGGTCAAAAAAGAGCCTGCCTGGGACTGAACTTTGAGGAGTTTTGCAGCCTCAACTGGCCCCCCTTTTGGCAACTAGCAACCAACCTTTATATTTGGCAGCCATGGAGCACCTTCCCACCTTAAAAAAAAAATATTATTCCTCACTGGGATTTGAACCCCTAGCCTCTGGCTCCACAGACCTGCAATTTATCCATTGAGCCACCAGAGCTCTTAGGCTCAAAGAGTTTGGAACTAATACTTGAGGCACTGATAGCCACCAGCTGGGCTGAAGACCTTATATATTAGTTCTGAACACTTTGGAGAGAGTGCTGGGTTGTGGAGCACAAGGTTGGAGGTTCAAATCCCTCCCTAGCCAGCAGTGTGGAGTGGGGTGGTGCAGGCAGGGGAAAAAAGGTGGGGGCAAGGAGGAGGGAAAAAAGGGGGTGGGGTGGTGCAGGCAGGGGGGAAAAAAGGTAGGGGCAGAGGGGAGGGGGAAAAAAAGGTGCTGGAACGCCGTTCCGGTGCGTTCCATTACAAAAAAAGCCCTGATTATAGGAAAGGAGAACTTTGTGTGCTGGAATGGCAGTTAGGGAAAAGCAGTTGGAATGGCAGTTGGAATGTTGGAAAAGAGCAGTTAAGAAGCCGTTGGAAAAAAAATGTGGGGGGGGGGAGAGACAGTTGCTCTGAGGAAAAAATTGCTGAGCAGATGCTTGGGAATGGTTGAGGTACATGAGAAGCAGTCCCTGAAGAGCATCTGGAAAGTCCCACTGAGGAGCAAACCTTCTGTAGAATATATGTTAATACTTCCTGTTGTAAAGTTTGTAGTAAAATTCTTTAGAAGAAATTCTTCTGTGTCAGTGTGGTTTGGTGGGGATCAAGCATTGTTAGCCTGACAAGTCCTGTTGCTTAAAAAATTAGCTTCGGTAACATTACCAAGCAACAAAAGGGGGCTCAGTACCCCTTTCACATGACACTTGACTTAGATCAGGGGCGGCAAAACTTTCAACTGTAGAGATCCTGGACCTTTAACAATTGTGTAGGAGAGAGAATTTCAGCAGGTGCAGCTTGTCATCTGTGAGATTTCAAGATGTACCTGCTGAAATTCCCTCTTCTATACAATTGTTAAAGGTCCAGGATCCCTATAGTTGAAAGTGTGCCCATCCCTGGCTTAGATGTTTCTCCATGTGCATGCTAAGCCATGCCAGTTTATTCAGAAATTCACTGACGCTGGCTTTCATTGTAGGATTATTTCAGTAAAAGTCACTAATTCTTCTCAGAAAAAGCTCTGGTCCTGTGGGGAAGACACTGAGGTAGTGTGTCAGAATTAGCTTCACATGCTTGTTCAGCATTCATTTCCACCAGCCTCTGTTCTGGGCATGAGACAAATGCGCACAAGCAAGATCAATGATGGGGAGAGATGAAAGGAGAACCAGAAGGGAAATGTCAGAGAACCATATGGTATGAAGCCAGTAAAGACAGGTAACTGGCACACAAAGCAGCCTCTGCATCTTCCCCCTTTTCATATTCGAGTGGACGGAATTCATGACTTGCCTGAAGTAATACTGGGGAAAGTGTCCTATGTCCAGATAAACACATGGCAAACATTTGACTATGCTTCTGTGTGCTGCATGAGACCCAGAAGAAAAATTCCCCCTTAAAACAGTTTCAGATGGTGATTACAACATGCAATATGCTTACTTATCACATGAATACCCTGCTGTCTGAATTCTTCCTCCTTTACAGAAGAATTCCTATAAATGAGTTCTGAAGGGTTGCCTATTATACATGCCACTGTCATGTATGCATTATTTATAGAATCTGCTAGAAGAATCATTGACAGCTGAGCACAAAAAGACATAGAGTTGAACATGGTATCTGCCATACTGTAGGAAGTATAGAGGGGAAAGGTGGGATACAAATATTTAAAATAAATATTGATCACATTTTTTAAGAGCATTGAGCATGGCATATCTTTGAATAAACCCTGGAATGTAGACAAAGTTAAAAAAGACTGTGGATCCAAGTTAAGGACATGAATCAACATTGTTTTTATGTTCAAGGACAGACATTAGCTTTCAAACAAGTTGTTAATAAAATAAAGGATCACTGTACATAGTTTTCTTAGCTTCTTCTTTCTTACCTTCTGATCTCTGCACCAAGAGGCAGCAAGGGGGAGCACAGCCATCTCTGTAGGTTAGGATAAGGTACACATACCCCACTCCCCCTTCTGGTAGTGTTGGACAAATATTTATTGCAGCCATTTTCAACCACTATGCCGCGGCACACTGGTGTGCTGTGAATGGTCCGCAGGTATGCCACGGGAGTTTGGGGAAGGGTCATTTATTAGTAGAGCCATTGGGGGATGTGAGTCCTCTGCCCACAGTACAGTGTGCTTGACAATTGTCAACAGACTGATGGTGTGCCTCGACAATTTTAGTGCCTTGACAGTGTGCCGTGAGATGAAAAAGGTTGAAAATCACTAATTTATTGCCTTAGTTTTCCCTTGCAGGACCAGAGTCAGGGTAAGAAGCACACTGCACAGTAACTGGAGGCTGAGGTCCAGCACAACTCCCTACATGGGACGGATTCATGTCTCAATGATAGTGATTATGAAACCAAACAGATGTACCACTAAGCATAGGCACCAGGGGGACTACCAAAGGGGCAGTGAGGCTGAGCCATGAGGAATGGAAGAGCACCCAGGTGAACACTCCCATAGTGAGTCATTTGCTCACTAACTCCAGCTGAGCATACAGGAAATTTGCTGACCTTGAGTCATTACCATTCCCATGAAACAAGGCAGGGTAGTATGCCTCTGAATACCAGATGCAGGACAACAGTGGCAGGAAAGAAGTATGCCTTCCTCGTCTGCTTGTGGGTTTCCAGAGACAGCCAGTGGCCCACTGTGGGTATGCTGGACTAGATGGGACTTTGGCCTGATCCAGCAGGACTTTTCTTATGTCCTTAGGCAGTCCTTCCAAAAAATGCAAAGAATGTTTGCCACCTGCTGTGGAATACAGAAAACAAGAGAGACCTATGCAAAACTAGGAGCACCAGTGACAAGTTAGCTGCCCCCCTTAAGAGTTGCCACCAATTTGTCCACTGAGGGGAAGGCAGGTAGCGTTGCAACCAGCATGGAAGGGTGGTGATGGGGAAAACTGCACCATTGTTCTGCTATCTGTCATACAGCTGTCAAAGCCACAAGAAGATTGGCAAACTCATGTGTTTGTAATGTTGTCAGAACTCACTATACCACTGAGGTTAATCGGACTGTTTCAGCTGAATCTCTGTTCTCATGAGAGTTGACAGCTTTTGCTGACTGCAAATTCATCATTTACCCCAGCTATCTTCAGAGAATGGCCATACAATGGGACCAAGGCTGGGTTCTTCCACCACACCCTGTCTTGAGGATCTGCGCCTTGCCTTGAGCCATGCCAATGAAGCACCAACAAGGGTGGCCTCCTTTTTTACAGCCAGTGATATAATAAACTGAATAAGACCAATTGGGACAACAATACTCAGGCAACTGATTGTCCAACTGCCAGTAGTTAAGGGAGTGAGAAAGGATGAAAAGGGATGGAAACACTCTCAATGCTTAGAAGAAATATATTTCTTTACCCAGCATGTAATTAGTTTGTGGAACTCCTTGCCACAGGATGTGCTGATGGCATCTGGCCTAGATTCCTTTAAAAGGGGATTGGACAAATTTCTGGAGGAAAAGTCCATCACAGATTACAAGCTATGATGGATACATGCAACCTCCTGTTTCCAGAAGTAGGCTACTTCAGCATGCCAGATGCAAGGAATGACACCAGAATGCAGGCTTCTTGTCTTGTGTGCTCCCTAAGGCATCCGGTGTGGCACTGTGAGATACAGGAAGCTGGAGTAGATGGGCCTTTGGCCTGATCCAGAGGGCTCTTCTTATGCTACTGAGTAATTAATGTTGGGAAAGTGGTCACCCCAGAATAGCATCATGTGTTGGAGGGAACAAAAGCAGATTCAAATTTAATTGTACTTCATTATTTTTATATAAGCCATTTTGAGGATCCTTCAGAATCAAAGAGTAGGGTTGAAATCATTCACTAAAGCAGCAGACTGTGAAAAATGAAAATGGGGGAGACACTACTGGATGAGATAAAGGGGCTGGGAAAACTGACAGAGACCCAGAGACGTGTAAAGACGGGGACTTGCCTCAATTGGTTCATGTACCATTCTCTGCGACTGGTTATGCTGTTGCACTGTCTTAGATATGCCTGCCTCCTCCCAGTCTTTTCTAACTGGAGGTCCCTTCAGGAATTGAACCTAGGATCTCATGTGTGCTTAGACTGTACACTGACTCAGCTCCATATAACAAATCTTGAGCAGCCCAATCCAATTTCCAGCAACTCCACCTGGTGCAGTGGCGCCAAAATGGCTACCACTGCATCCAGCAGCACTGCTGAGGCCGCTGGAGGGACTTTCACCCCTCCCCCAGGAAAAGCCGCAGGCCCCGCAATGGGGCTTCTCAAGTCTGCACCAATTATTTTGCCAGTGCAGACTTGAGACTGCAGACGTGTGTGGCCTCTGGGAACCAAGTGCCTCGGGAACTAAGTGCCAGGTAAGGCACAAGAGTTTAGCATCTGGGCGAGGAGAAGGCAAGGAGACCTCTGAGTTTTGGAGAAGGAGAGGAGGGGGAGCAGGAGGAGGAGGTAAGTGTACTCATTCTAACGCTTTGTCTTTCCAACTCCCTGTCTTCTAACCTTAACCTTACCTTTAAAGCAACCTTAAATCAAAATTGAAAGTTAGCACCTAAGGGAGGTACATAGGGCTACTCTGAGCAGGAGCAGAGTCCTACTCGTGAGTAAGAGCCCAAGGGTCAGGCATTTAAATCAAAGTTGAAAGTTAGCTGCACCTAAGGTAGCACTTAATCGAAGGAAGGGAGGAGGATAAAGTGGAAAGCAGGTTTTTTCTACTTGTTTAAATTAAACCTATACTTAACCCAGGTTAAACCTAATCTAAGTTAGAACATAACCTAAACAGGTCAGTAAATTGGGACACAGGATCTAGAGAGCAATAAATAATTAAACAAACCCAAATAAAAACTAGCTTGAGGTTACAAAAACAGTCCAGCCTAAGAGAACAGAACTAGGAGGGAAAGGACCTAGGAAGGGCCAATTCCCAACCCATTAAGAGCCCCATTAGGCTAATCCAAGCAGTCCATTCAGGAGCCTGCAGAGTAGGTCACGCCCATCAGCAGCCATTTGCCTTCCTGAGCTTTTGTAAACTCACCTGGGAAGGCCAGCCCCCTTTCAATCAGGAAGGAAGGAGGGGGGAGGAGCCAGCCAGGAGTATAAAGCTAGGCAGGCCATCGTGTGTGGCCTCTGGGAACCCAGTGCCTTGGGAACTAAGTGCCAGGTAAGGCACAAGAGTTTAGCATCTGGGCGAGTTCAGCAGCAGGGCGAGGAGGCCAGGGCCCCAGACACTGCCCTTCCTCTTCCCTTGAGAAGAGGGCTGCTATCCAGTGTAGGGTTTTTAAAAGGACCCCTAAATAAAACAACAACAACAACAACAAAAAAGCTATGCAGTCAGACAGCCAGCAGCAGGGTGGGGGCTATCCAGTGTTCTGCATCGAGTGCCACATGTATGATTATATGCCTCTGGGGCATAAGTCATGGGTGTGTCCTCGATGCAAGGAGCTCCAGGCTCTCAGGGAACGCGTCCACTCCCTTGAAGCCTTGGTGGTCGACCTGGAGAAGCGCAGGCAGCCAGAGGAGGACCGTGGGGAGACTTCTGGGGACGATCAGGCTTCGTCCCAACCTCAGGCGTGCAGCTCCTCGGCTGCCCGGGTGGGAAGTCTCGGGACTGGAGGACGTCATCCTGGAGAGGAGGGAAACAATCCCCTAGGGGGGATCCCTTCTCCAGGGGATGGGCCCGTATCTGAGCGCACTCAGGATACTCCTCGGCGGGAGGGGGGTCGGGGGCTTCTTGTAGTGGGGGATTCGATTATTAGAAACATAGAGAGGGGGGTCTGCGACGGATGTGAGGACCGCATGGTGACTTGCCTGCCTGGTGCGAAGGTTGCGGACATCACTTCTCGTCTAGACAGGCTGGTAGACAGTGCTGGGGGAGAGGTAGCGGCCGTGGTGCATGTCGGCACCAACGATGTGGGCAAGTGTAGCTGGGAGGTCCTGGAGGCCAAATTTAGGCTTTTAGGCAGGAAGCTGAAAGCCAGGACCTCAAAGGTAGCGTTCTCTGAAGTGCTACCTGTTCCACGCGCAGGGCCAGCTAGGCAGGCGGAGATCAGGGGTCTCAATGCGTGGATGAGACGGTGGTGTAGGGAGGAGGGGTTTAGATTCATTAGGCACTGGGGAACGTTTTGGGACAAGCGGGGCCTGTACAAGAGGGACGGGCTCCATTTGAACCAGAATGGAACCAGACTGCTGGCGCATAACATTAAAAAGGTGGCAGAGCAGCTTTTAAACTGATCCCTGGGGGAAGGCCGACAGGAGCCGAGGGGCATCCGGTTCGGGACTCCTCATCCCTATGGGATGAGGATGGGGAGGTTAGAGAACAACAAGACAAAGGCAGGGTAGGAGAAGAAATTGGGAAAGGTAGGGTGATGGGATGTGATAGACGGTTTGGCACAATGAGAGGATGCGGGGACAAAGGAGCGAATAAGCAGCCCATCCTGGGGCATTCCGTGTATAAATGCTTTTATGCGAATGCCCGAAGTCTACGAGCAAAGGTGGGAGAACTGGAATGTCTGGTGACAAGGGAAAATATTGACATAGTGGGCATAACAGAAACCTGGTGGAATGCGGAGAATCAGTGGGATACCGCAATCCCGGGCTATAAACTCTACAGGAGGGACAGGCAGGGGCGTGTTGGAGGTGGGGTGGCCCTTTATGTTAAGGAAGGGATAGAATCCAGCAAAGTAGAGATTGAAGGTGGGTCCGACTCCACCGTAGAATCTCTGTGGGTTAAATTACCAGGCTTGTGCAGCGATGTAATACTGGGGGCGTGCTATCGTCCTCCAGACCAGAAATCTGATGGGGACCTTGAAATGAGGAAACAGATCAGGGAGGTGACAAGGAGGGACAGGGTTGTAATCATGGGGGCTTCAATTATCCTCATATTGACTGGGTCAATTTGTGTTCTGGTCACGATAAGGAAACCGGATTTCTTGACGTGCTAAATGACTGTGGCTTAGATCAGCTAGTCACGGAGCCCACCAGAGGACAGGTGACTCTGGATTTAATTTTGTGCGGTACGCAGGACCTGGTTAGAGATGTAAACGTTACTGAACCATTGGGGAACAGTGATCATGCTGCGATCCGTTTTGACGTGCACGTTGGGGGAAGAATACCAGGCAAATCTCTAACAAAAACCCTTGACTTCCGACGGGCGGACTTCCCTCAAATGAGGAGGCTGGTTAGAAGGAGGTTGAAAGGGAGGGTAAAAAGAGTCCAGTCTCTCCAGAGTGCATGGAGGCTGCTTAAAACAACAGTAATAGAGGCCCAGCAGAGGTGTATACCGCAAAGAAAGAAGGGTTCCACTAAATCCAGGAGAGTGCCCGCATGGCTAACCAGCCAAGTTAGAGAGGCTGTGAAGGGCAAGGAAGCTTCCTTCCGTAAATGGAAGTCTTGCCCTAATGAAGAGAATAAAAAGGAACATAAACTGTGGCAAAAGAAATGTAAGAAGGTGATAGGGGAGGCCAAGCGAGACTATGAGGAACGCATGGCCAGCAACATTAAGGGGAATAATAAAAGCTTCTTCAAATATGTTAGAAGCAGGAAACCCGCCAGAGAAGCGGTTGGCCCTCTGGATGGTGAGGGAGGGAAAGGGGAGATAAAAGGAGACTTAGAGATGGCAGAGAAATTAAATGAGTTCTTTGCATCTGTCTTCACGGCAGAAGACCTCGGGCAGATACCGCTACCCGAACGGCCCCTCCTGACCGAGGAGTTAAGTCAGATAGAGGTTAAAAGAGAAGATGTTTCAGACCTCATTGATAAATTAAAGATCAATAAGTCACCGGGCCCTGATGGCATACACCCAAGGGTTATTAAGGAATTGAAGAATGAAGTTGCAGATCTCTTGACTAAGGTATGCAACTTGTCCCTCAAAACGGCCACAGTGCCAGAAGATTGGAGGATAGCAAATGTCACGCCTATTTTTAAAAAGGGAAAGAGGGGGGACCCGGGAAACTATAGGCCGGTCAGCCTAACATCCATACCGGGTAAGATGGTGGAATGCCTCATCAAAGATAGGATCTCAAAACACATAGACGAACAGGCCTTGCTGAGGGAGAGTCAGCATGGCTTCTGTAAGGGTAAGTCTTGCCTCACAAACCTTAAAGAATTCTTTGAAAAGGTCAACAGGCATGTGGATGCGGGAGAACCCGTGGACATTATATATCTGGACTTTCAGAAGGCGTTTGACACGGTCCCTCACCAAAGGCTACTGAAAAAACTCCACAGTCAGGGAATTAGAGGACAGGTCCTCTCGTGGATTGAGAACTGGTTGGAGGCCAGGAAGCAGAGAGTGGGTGTCAATGGGCAATTTTCACAATGGAGAGAGGTGAAAAGCGGTGTGCCCCAAGGATCTGTCCTGGGACCGGTGCTTTTCAACCTCTTCATAAATGACCTGGAGACAGGGTTGAGCAGTGAAGTGGCTAAGTTTGCAGACGACACCAAACTTTTCCGAGTGGTAAAGACCAGAAGTGATTGTGAGGAGCTCCAGAAGGATCTCTCCAGACTGGCAGAAGGGGAAGCAAAATGGCAGATGCGCTTCAATGTCAGTAAGTGTAAAGTCATGCACATTGGGGCAAAAAATCAAAACTTTAGATATAGGCTGATGGGTTCTGAGCTGTCTGTGACAGATCAGGAGAGAGATCTTGGGGTGGTGGTGGGCAGGTCGATGAAAGTGTCGACCCAATGTGCGGTGGCAGTGAAGAAGGCCAATTCTATGCTTGGGATCATTAGGAAGGGTATTGAGAACAAAACGGTTAGTATTATAATGCCGTTGTACAAATCGATGGTAAGGCCACACCTGGAGTATTGTGTCCAGTTCTGGTCGCCGCATCTCAAAAAAGACATAGTGGAAATGGAAAAGGTGCAAAAGAGAGCGACTAAGATGATTACGGGGCTGGGGCACCTTCCTTATGAGGAAAGGCTACGGCGTTTGGGCCTCTTCAACCTAGAAAAGAGACGCTTGGGGGGGGACATGATTGAGACATACAAAATTATGCAGGGGATGGACAGAGTGGATAGGGAGATGCTCTTTACACTCTCACATAATACCAAAACCAGGGGACATCCACTAAAATTGAGTGTTGGGCGGGTTAGGACAGACAAAAGAAAATATTTCTTTACTCAGCGCGTGGTCGGTCTGTGGAACTCCTTGCCACAGGATGTGGTGCTGGCGTCTAGCCTAGACGCCTTTAAAAGGGGATTGGACAAGTTTCTGGAGGAAAAATCCATTATGGGGTAAAAGCCATGATGTGTATGCGCAACCTCCTGATTTTAGGAATGGGTTAAGTCAGAATGCCAGATGTAGGGGAGAGCACCAGGATGAGGTCTCTTGTTATCTGGTGTGCTCCCTGGGGCATTTGGTGGGCCGCTGTGAGATACAGGAAGCTGGACTAGATGGGCCTATGGCCTGATCCAGTGGGGCTGTTCTTATGTTCTTATGTTCTTATGAGAGCCTCCGAGTTGGGCTTTGCAGCCTAACACGGAGGATAGGATCTGGCAGAGCAGGGCTGCGCCTGTCCCACCACCACCCCCAATCCTGGGGGGGTTCACACAGTGCATGCTAGCTCTGTGAACAGGACACCGTGGGTTCACCCCACAGGTTGAGGAGACTCAGCGGGGCTGAGGAGGCTAACCCCAGGCAAGGGAACAAATATTACCTATAGTAGAACTCCAGAAGTGCCCCCCCACAGGATGCAGCATGCATGCTGGTGGCAAGGCTGCATTAGCAGAGTGGGGGATTTCGATAGGATCAGGCTATTAGAGCTTATGGCTGGAAGTATCTCTTGCTGCCATCTTCTCCTTTGCACCACACAGCTTGTACAATGAAAAGCAATGTGAGTTCTCTCCATAGTGTACTCTGCGTGTGGAAGGGGCATACAGTAAGGATAAAATCATTGGGGGGGGGGGAATCTCATCATTACTGTGCATTGATTATTGCTGCCTTTTGTGCACGGCTAGTGTCAAGGCATAATCAGCACACAACACTTGGGGATGGTGGAGTTGCCATAGATGGTGGAAGAGTGTTATTACATTAGCTCTTGTTTCTGATGCAATTCTTGTTTTTGACTTTGCTCCTGTGTGTGCATAGGATCGCAACTGCATTACAACACCACAGTGGCCACAAGCGTAATTATTATTAACAGTATTTATATACCGATTTTCAACGGAAAGTTCACAAAGTGGTTTACAGAGAAAATAAAACAAACAACTAATGGCTCCCTGTTGCAAAAGGGCTCATAATATAAAAGGATGCAAAAGAACACCAGCAGACAGCCACTAGAAAAGACAGTGCTGGGGTGAGGAGGGCTAGTTACTCTCCCCCCACTAAATAAAAGAGCACCCACTTAAAAAGTGCCTCTTACCCAGTTAGCAGGGGTAAATCCTATTTCACCTGTAATATCAGACTGCCCAAGTCATAGGGGTAGAGATGGGGTGGAGAAGAAAAGGAGGACTGGGGAAACAGTAAGGGTCATATATTGATATACAACGTGGTAACCTTAAGCAAAACACAGAGCAGGCTCCAAGATGCCACAGACTGGCTATTTTCTGTGTTCTTCTAACGCAGGAAAATTCTGGTGGCTTCGTCTCTAACACAGAGATTTTCAACCAGTGTGTTGTGAATGATCCACAGGTGTGCTGCACGAGTTTGGGGGAGTGTTATTTATTAGTAGGGTCATTGGGGGGTTGTAAGTCCCCCCACCTGGAGTGTGGTATGTCTTGTCAATTGTCAAAAAAAAACTTATGGTGTACCTTGACAGTTTTAGCACCTAGTCAGTGTGCCATGAGATATAAAAAAAAAAAGTAATAACAGAGCACATATTGCCAACTAATGCTAGGGAGAAAATACAGCAAATATTCTGTGTTACTTAGTGATGGAGGGAAAAATTGATTCATCAGAAATTAAGGGCAAGGAAGCTTTAGAAATTGACTTGAACACAATTTCCCAATTGGGAACCTGGTTGTGATACTAGGTAACCCTTTTTTTCCAGGCACAAAATAGTATAGGAGTCAGAACTTATAGTACAGGTTTTGTACAAATTAAAGAAGACAGAAGAAAGGCAAATGAATTGATTTATTTTTACATATTGTGGCTGTTTTGGTGTGGAAAGGTAATTTAATATTTTTTTTATTCTGTACAAGCTATAGAATTCCCAAAGCCCGCAGGCTGCTGCTTAGAGGCAGATTAATCACACTGAATTCTCCACCTAGATATTGCACAGACTCTCATCACTAATAGTTCTAATATTCTACTCAGTGTGTGCATACTGCTGATGTTACGTTCCAGGAATATTAATTGCACTCCTAGCTTCCCTTTCTTAGACATGTATTTTCTAAAGGTTTGCTTCTGGGCATTGAGAGATTATTAACAGGAAGAAAGGAGCAGTCCTAGAAGAAGAGTTGGAAGCAGTAAAACTAAAGTCATAGTTTAACCATGATTCTTCCCAGTTAGACCAGGGGTGCCCAAACATTTTGGCAGGAGGGCCACATCATCTCTCTGACACTGTGTCGGGGGCCGGGAAAAAAAGAATTAATTTACATTTACAATTTGAATAAATTTACCTAAATGAGTATATTAGAGATGGAACCTATATGAATGAATGAAGCTCTTGCAATAGTTCAAGGCCTATAAAAGGCCTTGCACAAAGCAAGGCCAGCCTTTCCTTTGCTGCCACTGCTGCATCACAGATGTGAAACAGCAAGTAGCAAAGGGAGCCCTCAACCCACAGCTCAGGTGGAAGGTCAAACAGTCGTCTTCATGCTCAAAGCAGTTGTGTTGGGCCAGCACGGGCTCCAGCAAGTCTCTGGAGGGCCAGAGGCTCATTGGAGACTGGGGGCTCCCCACGGGCCTGCTTGGGAGCCCCTGAGGGCCACAAGTGGCCCCCGGGCCGGGGTTTGGGCACCCCTGAGTTAGACCATCAGAGCAAATAACTAAGGCCTTCCAGTACTGGACAAAACACACACCAATCTGTAAAGAGAAACAAGCTTTAATTTAAAATTATTACTTCCTAGTATCTGTCCAGCACTGATCTCCCATCTACGAGCAAAATATAAGAAAAAAATAAGCTTTAGGGTTTTCTCAAGCAGGGCCAGCTTTAAGCCAACGGGATCAATTGCTCCCAATTGGGTCCTGCGCCTAAGGACCCCTCACACTAGGGTAATCAGCTGTAGACATATCAAATACACACAACACATAGCAAAATATGAGGTCTACTACTGAGTTTCACACCCTCCCTAAAGTTAGAGCTACACTGTGTCCCTGAACAGGGCCTATCTGTTCTTTGAACCAAGGTCCTCTCGCACCCTAAATGAGAATCATACCCCCACCTAGATGTCTTGCTTTTGCAACCTCAGAGCACCTGACATATTCTGCAGGTTCCTTTTTGCAAGAACAAGAAAGCATGACTCCAGAAACCATCGCTTCTCTGGCCAACAGCCAGTACCAGACTGACCTTCTCCTTTCTGCTGCTCTCAATGGGGAGAACAATTTCTAACACTCATTCTTCCTCTGACTGAGGACTGGGACCAGAGGATCCTTTCTCTTGCCTCTGCAGTCACAAAGTAACTGACCATATACAATTCTTTTGCATCACCTGTTGCGTTTTCCAAACAAGAGCAGCCACACCAGCAGCACCAGGGTGAGGTTAGTGCTTTCTCTTTCTGCACAAATATATGGCTATATATTTTGTACCCTCTCTTGGGGAAAGCAGAAGCTTCTGAAAAATGGTGTTAAGAATAACTAATGTTCTTTTTTTATGATGATCCCCTTTGTGATTGGGAACCATTTTCTCATCTCTTTTGCTATGTAATCCATTTGATTACATACTTTTCTTGTTGAAATAGAGTTAATATTCAAAATCATTATAATAAATAATAATAACTGCTCCCCCAGCACTACTGCGCTGATCCAATTTGGGCTCCCCACCCATAGCTACCTTTTAAAGGAAAACAAAAAACAGGCAAAATGCTGGTCACAAATCTCCTATGTCTCATGTAGCTGCACTGTTAAAAACTGTACAATTCAAGCTTACCAGGAATTTGAAATTATTTGGCAAAGAGCTGGGTAGCTGTGTCAGTGTCTCTTCTGGGTTTTGTTTTTTTAAATTCAGTAGTATTCCCCACCCATCAACTCAATGACTCATCCAGAATAACACAAAACAATGTCAGCTGGTTATCTCTATCACTGTGCAATTCACATCTTTGGTTCTTCATCTCCAAAACACAAATCAGTAATAGTGCCAAAGACTCATTTGGGATATGCCAAGTGTCCCTAGAAGGTCCCCTTTCCCCACCCCATACAATACATGGGGGGATGGGGAGGACATAATATTATGTAGGATCAGCCCATGAATGAGGCCAAGTGAAGTGGTCACTTCAGGGAGCAGATTGGGGGGGGAACCCATTTCCAACCCCCCCTCCACTTGGGAGGAGTGCTAAGTTAGAATATTGGAGAATGGGAAGAGCAGAAGCTGGTGCATCATCCTGCCGCCTCAGGTGTCAGGAGGTCTTGGGCTTGACTTGATTTTATGGAAGAATTGACACTGAAAGCCAAAACAATTGTAAGATCTCATTTGTAACAGGAACTGTGTTTTCAGTTGAGGGATCTTGTAATGAAAGGGGAATATGAAGAGGTTCTTCTTGGTCCTCCAGTGCCCCTTAAAATACAAACAATATATGAGGAGCCTGTGGGCAAACTGATCTCTCACTGCTGTTGTAAACCTGGCTTATCCAACAAGAAATCTCATTGATTCTGATGAAATTCACTTCCAGGTAAATGTGCTTATGATTGCAACCTTGGGCAACAAATACAGAGCAATCTAGTGCTCTGGGTAAGGGCCCAATCCTATCCAATCTCCCAGTGCCGGTGTAGCTGTGCCAATGAGGCAGGCACTGCATCCTGTGGTGGGGAGGTAGTCACAGACGCCTCCTCAAAGTATGGGAACATTTGTTCCCTTACCTCAGGGGTATATTGTGGCTACACCAGTGCTGGAAAGTTGGATAGGATTGGGCCCTTAGTGAGGTACACAGGGGTTGCAGGAAACTGTAGGATTTTTTGGAAGGAGCCTTTTTGTTGTCTGTATAAATTAAAAATATTCTTAAAAATCCAAACACTGCATGTTATGAGAAGCATTAGGATCTCATTCAGGAGCATGCAACAGCCTTCCATCAGCACCCTTTCATCACCCACATCCTTGCACCAACCTTGATAGCCTTTTCCATGTCCTACCTCTTAGCTTACTACCTGCAGCACAGAATACACCTGGGACTGGAGAAGCTGTGTTGCTGTCATGTCTTTGAAGCTGGCAGTCACCTGCCAATTGCAGCCTCCTCCAGCTATGCCTCCACTATCAGACATTTCCCTCTTGAGCAAGATCCTTTCCAATAGCTTAAAAAATAAGTAATGCAGACTCAATCCCTGCACCATGCCCTCTCAGAAGAATTTAATTACAAGGTGGAGAGACAATTTGCGCAAAGGGAGAAGAACTGAAGGAAGCTTCCAGGAGTTTGGGGATGTTTTGATCTACTGCAGCTTCCACATCAAGACAGAGAGACATTTACAGTTTGGTTCACACTAACTCTGCCACAGCCTCCTTGCTGTCTCTTCACATTGGATTTTTGCCAAACACTGAATGGGTGTGTAATTCTATTGCAAGCTAAAGGTTTCTGTACACTTTCCATATGTCAGTGGGATAATCCAGCCTAACATGCAACGGTTGACATGCTTTATGATTGTAATCCAGGAAAGGAAGATATTTGCTTGCCAAACACTAAAAGTTACTGGAAAAGGCGTGGGAACTCTCTCTCTCTCCCCCCCCCCTTTGATCTGCTAGGATTTTTAAAATATTGTGTAAGTTTTTCTGGCTGATCATCCAATCTAACAATGGGTTGGACACCGACTAAAACAAACAGAGTTCAACTTAACTGGATCTAGTCACCTATTGGAGTCTGAAGCTCCTTGAAGCTAGAATGTTGAATGTGTACTGTCTAGGTGGGCCCAGGACCAGTCTGTTGATGCCAGTGGTGGCAAGTAGGGGCAGAGGAAACCACCTGCAGAGTGATTTACCTGCCTGTCATGGTTTTCTTCTCAGTGAGGCATAAAGAAAGGAAATCCTGAAGTTTGTGACAGGAATTCCCTGAGGGCATGAAAGAAATCTGTTACTGTGTGGCAGTAATTCTCTAGAGATACTCAAGGCTCTCTCCAGGACCTGATGGCAAACTCCCAAACAGAAGGGAACAAAGTTCTGCAAAAAGAGCATTAACTGGTATTAAGACACTACAGAATAGGGTTTCAGCCAAGTAACAGACAAATCAGCTGAAGAAACAGAACTAAAATTCTGTTTTCTACCCCCACCCCCACCCAGGATGCAGCTTGTGTTCCATTGGTCCAGCTGTATCAGCACAGAGGGGCTTAATTTGGACTGGGCTGCAAAATCCACAGGGCACTAAAATTCCAGGTTTTGGAAAATGCCACGTGACATTAAAATTCAAAAATGCATAGCCAGAATATTATTTATCACATATATATCTTGCCTGTCTTTCAAATACCTCAGGGTATGATAAAATTGTTTCCTTTCACTTATAAAAGCATTAACATTTTCAGAATAACTGGAACACTTTGCACCTCTAGCAGTCTCCTGTTCCTAAATATGGCCCTAGATGTGGCATATAGATACATATGTCAAACAGCTGGGATTGGGTTAGAGTCCTGGCATATGTGTACACACACACACACACACACACACACACACACACACACACACACACACACTTGCTCCAATGTGACATGCAAAGCAAGAATCAAACACATAATCTGGGTCACTGCTAAGACCCAAAAGGGTTCAAACTATCTCATGAGAGTTTACCCCTTGTTGCATTTCTAAATAACTACAGAAAACCGAAATAGACAAGATTTCAGTTTCTATTACAGTATTATAATCACATCAGGAAACAAAAACTTTCTATCTGTGGCATTTTTATCCCTCCTTTTTCCCTGAGGTAACCCAACATCCACAATATTCCAAGTTCAACCTATTACATCCGCCATTCTCCCTGAGTTCCAGGTCACATATCACACATAGCATTCCATCCTCAAATGTAAAATGAAGGGCACAATCCTAACTGGGTCTACGCAGAAGTAAGTCCTATTTTGTTCAATGGGGCTTACTCTCAGAAATGTGTGGATAGGATTGCAGCCTTTGGCCCAAATCCTAACCCATTTTCCAGCACTGGCATAGCTGTGCCAAGGGGACGTGTGCTGCATCCTGCAGTTGGGTGTCACTCATGGAGGAATCCTCAAAGTAAGGGAATGTTTGTTCCCTTTCCTCAGAGCTGCATTACCCTTATGACAGTGCTGGAAAGTGGGTTAGGATAGAGCTGGAAGTCTCATGACTATCTGGTATCACCAGGGACCCAATAACCTTAACAGATGGATCTCTGCTGGGTTTAACTCACACCTACCAATTGGTTCAGTTCACTCATCAGACTCAGGAGTGGGAAATTTGAATATACATTAATTTCTTTAAACTAGGCTATCAGAACCTGAGGGGGCCACTCTCCTCAAAATGGGATAAGAGAGAGCTGATCAGCAGCATTAAGTGTGGATTGTCAAAATGTAAGATGACAGTCACACTGGCAGTCCTACTGGGACAGAGTTAGTTCTTAAGTAAATATTTCTCTCTGGTGCAAGGAAGATATTGAGTGGATTTATTTCAGTCAGGAAAGCATAATTGAAAATCTGTCTTTACTTCATTTTGAACTTTGCCTCTTGGTCTCAAATATAGAATTCGATTGTCTATTAGTTTATCCTTGTTTACTCACAATAAACCTTTTCCTGTGTTTGGATTAAAACACACCTGTCTAGTCATTTAACCTGAAAAGAAATAAAATCCGCCTCCCATCTCCCTAGCCTTATGAAGCCAGTTGCTATCCAACGAAGGCCTGACTGTGTTGTGTGATTATATAGGGATGTGTAGGTGAGAGAAACAAAGTAAGGATGTCAGTCAAGAAGCTTCCCCTCCTTCCCCTGTAGACAAACAGACCCACAGCTGGGTGGAAAGCTTTCTTTATGGCCTCACAGAGCTGGTGGCAATGAAAAAGAGCACCAGACTCATATATGACAGTGTGTTGATGTGACCTAAGTGTGAGGAGAAGGACCAACTCACACAAACGAATGTGGTCCTTTTCAGCACTATCCTGCAGATTGCCACAAGACCTCTGACTGATCAAACAGTGACTTCTATGGAATAGGGGAAACTGTGACTCTCTTGCAAGTCCTCCCAAGGAGTACTTTGAATTAGAGAAGAGGGGCAGTGCTGTATCCTCTGATCACAAGGTGTGGTGTGGCAAGTCAAATTTCTGTGCAGGGATGTCCAGAGAAGAAACATCCTATGTCTGCACTCCACTTTGCTTTCTCTTCCATCTCCTGGAGGGAGGGTCATGACGCCAAGCATTCAATTAAATAAATTTCCAACTTCGCCCCAGCAACCAAGACAGGCTTCCTGTTTATCAGCTGGGAAGATTAAATAACTCACTGTGTGAACAGAAGTCAAGAGTTCATTGGGTGCTGCTGTTCAGGGGCAAAGCAAAAGATTCTCAGAAGGTCAGCTCATCTTAAAGTAAGCTGTTACCTGCTCTGTTTGTGGTAGACTGCCATGTTCAACAGCTCACAGCGTTTTATCTGTCTGCATTCTAAAATGCAAAGCTGTTTGGCTAAAGCCAGTATTCTGGTCAACTTTTCCCCTCTCAAGATAAACTAGAGGCTGCAAAAGAAACACACTCTCGAGTCTTGCTCAGCGCTTCTGATTGTGCTTGAATAGGGTCAACTTTACCAGGAGGCAATGTGAGGCAGTTGCTTCAATGAACATATTCTAGATTCCATGGTGGGGTTGGGACAGGACTTTTTTTTTTTTTTTTTTGGCTCCAATCTTCAGCCCTCTGTAGGGGGTTAGATTTTAAAGTGAGCTCCACTCAAAAGCAGGGGAGGAAAGATGCATTTCATTTCACCAGAAGTATGCTTGCTTTTGTGTGGGGATTTTGGCACTGTGAATTACAATGGAAAATTCAGTCATCTCCACCCCTGCACAAAAGAAAACATTCAAGAAATGAACCAAGAACCTTTTAAGAAAATGCAGTCAGCTCTTTTCCTCTTTTACAAACAGGTTAGGTAGAAACATACTTCTATACTTTAGATATCTTTTATGCCTAGTAAATCTTCACACTTTTACCTGACAGAAGCGATCATGCTCCAACTCGGCTACCATCATGCACTTTAGATTGCTGATATTGAACAAGAGAGATAATTGCACTTTTATTTTTTTATTTTTTATTTTTTCTCCGCATGAAGAACATAGTCTCAGAATGGCCTCTGGCTGCCTGAGGTCCTGGGTGCAGAGGCTTTCATTACCTGTGCTGTTCTGCTCATCTCCTCCCACTCCAAACAGACACAGGGCCCCTTCAGGCAATGCAGAAGAGTCCCTGCACAACCTTAGAAGAGCAGTTCATCCAAAACACCAAGGTCAGCAGTTCTGAGAAAGGTGGAATCAAACTCTTATGACTCACCGATGAATACATATTTTACCAAATGCTCCCATAAATCAAGAAAAC
The DNA here is from genome assembly GCF_035046505.1 of Tiliqua scincoides. Taxonomy (NCBI): domain Eukaryota; kingdom Metazoa; phylum Chordata; class Lepidosauria; order Squamata; family Scincidae; genus Tiliqua; species Tiliqua scincoides. The sequence goes on from NC_089827.1 coordinate 59,668,855, forward strand.
AAAGGGCGAAGAACTGGAAACTAGCAACTTACTAGGCACCAAAGGCTAGCTTGGAAACATATAAATGGGCTAAAAGCCACAGACAACTTGCCCATTTTCTACATACCAAATGAACAGAGATTGCTGTGCCAGAACACACTGCTCCTGGGCATGCTACCATTTCTAATCCCATCATAGAAATTTGTGTGACATTTGCATAGGTCACTGTGTTTCAGTGGGAGTATCAGGAAAATGCGCACAGTATTGCAGCCTAAGGTTGTTGCCAAACCTTATTGGCTAAAATAGGGAAACTGCTCCAAAGGCCAGCTGAAGGAATCATTGGTAGAGTAAATATGTATACAGACAAAAAGACAGGAACACGCCCCATGCGATAAGATTGCCAGTGATCCATTCTGATTTTCAGATGCGTTTCAGGATGTGGTAACTTACAATATTGCCACATGGATGCACTTTTACAAGACCACTGTACCACATGAAACCTGATGGGCAAAGACACCCCATGATTGCCTTTCCACCTCAGAAGTGGTTCTGAGAATTGGCCCAAGTGACCTTAGATGTATCAAGATTTGGAAGCCTGTTAAGCTTGGATATTGGTCTTTGAGCTGTCAAAAATTTGCCATAAAGCACTTTGTGTAATGAAATGCTTCACAATATTTAGGTTATTAATCTTTAAAACAACTCTAACATAGGTCACATTCCCATTGTTATTTATATTAATTTTAATAGACTTATACTGTATAAGCCTTTCTGGCTATGGAAAGCCTTATAGTTTACAACAGAATAATAAAAATGTATTTTTTTAAAAAATTCTTACAAGCAATCAATAAATCACACCAAAGGGTTATAAAAGTTTAAAAGAAAAATAATCAGTTAAAATAGCACCAGCTGGAACTGAAGTTAAGAGACTTGCCTAAGGATATTCAGTACAACCTTAGCTGAGCTTTGATTTGAACTCGTATCTCTGATCTCCATCCAACTTTATGCATTTCTCCATATCCTTAAAGATCAGAACTTCAAGTAAAAGCCACTCTCCAGTTATAACTGGGTTACTGACTATAAACCAGGTTAATTCTCCTCAATGTGATACTATACTCATTTAAATCCAAGGATTCTGGTTTTTTGAACAAGGCTGTCAGTAAATTAAAAAATTTTTTTAAATATGCTAACTTTTCAGGATAAAAAAGAAAAAAGATACATCTTGGCAGTATAAATAATTAATAGGAGTATGTTTTACCAGCTTTTGTGCTAAAAACATTGGGGTCACATACTGCCTTAATTTGACATTTCTGCAACCTGTGCTACAAGAATCTATCACACTGTAATGTCCTCAAGAAACAGAATCCAGGACAGAATCATATAGATAACTATGGGCGCAATCCTAACCGGCAGTTATGCTGGCATATGAGCCCCTGGAGGATTGCAAATGTGCGGTAAAGCACATTTGCACCTCCGTGGGAGGAGGCTGCGTCAGCGCATCCAGATGTGCCGACACATGGAGGCTAGCAGAAGCCTCCGCAGCAGCTTCCTCCCCATCACTTGTGCCAGCACACCCATGCTGGCAGGGAGCTGGAGGGGCTGGGACCTGGCGGTTATGCCAGCCTTATGGAATATAGCAGTGGTTCTCACACGTTTAGCACCAGGACCCACTCTTTAGAATGAGAATCTGTCAGGACCCACCAGAAGTGATGTCATGACCGGAAGTGACATCATCAAGCAGGAAAATGTTTAACAATCCTAGGCTGCAATCTACCCACACATACCCAGGAGTAAGTCCCATTTACTATCATTGTTAAAAGAATATACTATACATAGTAGCTTGTTAAAAGTACAGGTCGGTAATATTTCCCCAAATATAGTCACGTACCATGTCTAATGTATTACAAATAAAATATTGAAATTGAATGGGAACCCACCTGAAATTGGTTTGCGACCCACCTAGTGAGTCCCAACCCACAGAAACACAGAAACACCCCAGAAACACTGGAACAGAGGAAAAGGAAGTGTGAATTTGAGGCTGGAAAGAAAATAGCTTGCCCACGGACGCTATTAACTATTATCCATACTTGCCTCTTAAATTCCCCAACCTTGACACTACTCCACCTACCTTAAATCAACCTCTGTTTCTATTCTTATCCTATATAGAACTACATTCCAAATCTCAATTACTCCTTTCCTGAAAAGTTTGTGCCATTCCTCTGTCTCTCCCACAAACATCCTGACACATCTGCATGCAATGAAAAGCACTTTCAATCACATTAGGTTAAAAAAACAAGATATTCAAGATCAGGGCTTCAGAGTTTAACAAGAGCTTCCAAACTGGTGACCAGCTATGAGCTTTCTATAAAAATCAAATGGCACTCTGCAGTAGCTGCAGAATAAACATTACTTCAGTGTGATACAGCACTCTTGGCAACCTCTACAACAATAAACTAATACACATAGATTTGAAGAAAAGGAACTGTCAACAACTTAGGACTGTTGGATGCTTCCATCAAGCATAACATGAAATGAATGAGAGGGAGGCCAAATTAACAGAACAACATTAGGAATCAGCAGTTTGAAAACAGTCTTTGTCTATGAGCTTTAATCTAGCCACTGGCTAATTTGCTAGGATGTCATGAAATGTGTGACCTATCAGTAATGGAACAGAATGTTGACAAACACATGGAAAGGAAAGGCCAGTTTGATCAGTGTGGGGCGGGGGGACCCTCTCACAGGGCCTGGGAGCATAAGTAGGTCACAGAGATTAAGGTAAGGAAGAGGGGATAATGTTTGGAAATCTGAGTATGGAGAGTGCTTAGGGGCCATGCCAGCACCAGAAAGCTCAGCAAAGCTCCCCACTGAGCTCCACTGCCTGCCCCTGATGGCACTTCATGTGCTATCACTGCCACTGGTACTGAGGATTCAAAGGTTAGTTTCACAGGGTGGTCTATGATCATGGACTCTTGGCCAGTGACTGACGCCACCCCTGCCTTGAAGCATGCACTTCACTGTCCCTGCTCACAACGGATAGTTCTCTTTTGGTGGTACCTGCCCCTGGAAAATCACTCCTCCCATTTTGCCTTGTTCGAAACTTTCAAGAATGGTCTTAGACTAAAAAAAAAAAAATTTGTTACCATGCTCCACACCAGTGGCATAGCTAACCAAGTTACTGCCCAGTGCAAAAAAAAATTCTGTAGCTCCCCTCCCAGCAATGACATCAAATTTAATTAATTACATTGGGTTATTTTATTTGTTAAAGTGAGTGAGAAATGTTAGCTAATATTTTAAAATAGCAAACACTTGTTGAAAGTACTTATTGCACTTTTACAGTGCAATATATTAATGTCTACTCAAAAGTAAGTCCCATTGTGTTCAATGGGGCTTATTCCCTGGTAAGTGAAGTAAGGTAGGATTGTGGCCTTACACAGTTTGAGATGTGCAGGAGGGGACTGGAGACAATCATAAGAGCCAGCTACTTACCTTTAGGAAGTGGAATTGAGGAATTATGTGAATAAATGATGAGGCCAATCCACCTGCTGCTCAGTGCTCCTGCTGCAACTTGCCTCCCAGGGTGCTGTGCCTTGCTTGCTACCATCTTCAGGTTCCTGCACATGTGCAGGTAACCTATCACGATCAGCCAACTCAGAGCCCAATCCTCTGCATGTCTACTTGGAAGCAAACCCAGTCTAGTCAATGGGGCTTACTCCCAGGAAAGTGGGCAGAGGATTGCAGCCTTGGAGCCCAATCCTCTGCCTGTCTACTTGGAAGCAAGCCCAGTCAATGGGGCTTACTCCCAGGAAAGTGGGGAGAGGATTACAGCCTTGAAGCCCAATCACCTGCATGTCTACTCAGGAGCAAGCCCTACTGGCTTAGATTGCAGAGACAATTGGGCTGCTGCAGCCTTGCCAGGAGGAGAGAGGAGGATAAGGGGCAGGCAAGTAGAGAGGGGGAGTGGTGAGCAACTGGTCCCACTGCACAAGGGGAACCCCCTCCTCAGTCCAGGCTGGGCTCCACAAGGGTCTCTGAGGGCTATGCCTGCTTATTGGGGGGGGGGCTCCATCTCTCTCTCACACACCCAGTGTCCTGATCAGCATCCAACAGTCCCCCCCAACACACTTCTTCCTCCCTCTCTAAACACAAACAAGCACTGACACACTCTGCTCCACTCCCCAAGCGCCTCTCTTGCCATTTAAGCCAAATAGGGGGCAGCATGTTGAGCAGGACAGGTGGAGGGATGAGGGCTGGCAAGTGCATGAAAGGAAAACCAGCATCTCAGCTGTGGGAGGGGGAGAGGGCCAGTTCCTCGTGTCTGCCTTGACCTGTGGTTCTTGAGCTCTAGAGCTAGACTACCTTCCATCTCCGCTGCAGGGAGGGCCAACATGCAGTTTTGCCACTCTCTGTGACTGTTGCCCCTCCTCCCTCCGGAGTGCCTGGCACTGGCAGGGCTGCCAGCAGAAGCCCAATTGTTGTGCACAGGTGCTGTTGCCTGCAAGTTGTTGCCCCCACCCACCCTGTAGCCCAGTGCACCTGCCACCCCCTGCACCCCCTAGTTACGCTATTGCTCCACACACACCAGAGTTGACCAGAGTTCAGTTCCCTCCCCAGGTCTTCTCCCCAGATAGAAGTTAAATCTCTGAGAAAGGAGCATATAGAAATATCAGCCATATTTCTAGTGCACACAAGCCTCCTGGCTTGCCTGCTTCAGCACAGGTTTGCATTGCACCCTAACTATATAACATACGCAAATGCATGCAAAACCTAAACAAACAGAAATTGTTATTAAATAAACAGAAATTATTATAAACCTAAATAAACAGAAACATAAGAACATCAACGGACATCGTGGAAGATTGGATGAAAATTGAACAAAAGAGGTAAGCACATGTACAAAATGTGGTTATAAATGAAAATGGCTGAAAGAGCAAAGTAACAAAAATCAAGTGGATGAAAGTCAAGGTACTGCTGGATACACACAGATACAAAATGCTTTCTCCTCCTTTTGTACCTCTGGTGTCAACAAGGTGTCCACAAGTGTTGGCCAACAGATAAATATCCACATAGTGTAGTATCAAGTTATGGTTAGGTACTTAATAAGTTCTAAGAGCTTTTGGGCTTTTTTATTTTTCTACCTATGTGTATTTCTATGCATATTTTCTATGCATATTTCATATCTCACATATTTCTAGTCCATCAATAGCTTCTCGGCATCACCTGGCAGGACAAAGTTCCAAACAACACAGTCCTGGAACGTGCTGGAATCCCTAGCATGTATGCACTACTGAAACAGAGATGCCTGCGTTGGCTCGGTCATGTTGTGAGAATGGATGATGGCCGGATCCCAAAGGATCTCCTCTATGGAGAACTAGTGCAAGGAAAGCGCCCTACAGGTAGACCACAGCTGCGATACAAGGACATCTGCAAGAGGGATCTGAAGGCCTTAGGAGTGGACCTCAACAAGTGGGAAACCCTGGCCTCTGAGCGGCCCACTTGGAGGCAGGCTGTGCAACATGGCCTTTCCCAGTTTGAAGAGACACTTGGCCAACAGTCTGAGGCTAAGAGGCAAAGAAGGAAGGCCCATAGCCAGGGAGACAGACCAGGGACAGTCTGCACTTGCTCCCAGTGTGGAAGGGATTGTCACTCCCTAATCGGCCTTTTCAGTCACACTAGACGCTGTTCCAGAACCACCTTTCAGAACGCGATACCATAGTCTTTCGAGACTGAAGGTTGCCAACTGTCAACTGTCAATAGCTCAGAGATGGCAGAATGGGCAGCAAAATGGCAGATGCACTTCAATGTCAGTAAGTGTAAAGTCATGCACATTGGGGCAAAAAATAAAAACTTCATGTATAGGCTGATGGGTTCTGAGCTGTCTGTGACAGATCAGGAGAGAGATCTTGGGGTAGAGGTGGACAGCTAGATGAAAGTGTCAAGCCAATGTGCAGCAGCAGTGAAGAAGGCCAATTCTATGCTTGGGATCATCAGAAAAGGTATTGAGAACAAAACGGCTAATATTAGAATGTCGTTGTACAAATCGATGGTAAGGCCACACCTGGAGTATTGCGTCCAGTTCTGGTCGCAACATCTCAAAAAGGACATGGTGGAAATGGAAAAGCTGCAAAGGAGAGTGACGAAAATGATTACTGTGCTGGGGCACCTTCCTTATGAGGAAAGGCTACAGCGTTTGGGCCTCTTCAGTCTATAAAAGAGGCACCTGAGGGGGGACATGATTGAGACATACAAAATTATGCATGGGAAGGATAGAGTGGAAAGAGAGATGCTCTTTACACTCTCACATAACACCAGAACCAGGGGACATCCACTAAAATTGAGTGTTGGGAGAGTTAGGACAGACAAAAGAAAATATTTCTTTACTCAGCGTGTGGTTGGTCTGTGGAACTCATTGCCACAGGATGTAGTGATGGCATCTGGCCTAGATGCCTTTAAAAGGGGATTGGACAAATTTCTGGAGGAAAAATCCATTACGGGTTACAAGCCATGATGTGTATGTGCAACCTTCTGATTTTAGAAATGGGCTATGTCAGAATGCCAGATGCAAGGGAGGGCACCAGGATGCAGGTCTCTTGTTATCTGGTGTGCTCCCTGGGGCATTTGGTGGGCTGCTGAGAGATACAGGAAGCTGGACTAGATGGGCCTATGGCCTGATCCAGTGGGACTGTTCTTGTGCATTCACCACATTGAAAGACAGCACCAGGCAATGGCACCACATTGCCACAAGGCTGCCCAGAAAACTCTATATCCGAGTAAGAAATCTGAATGTATTTCCTATATCCAAGAATAACTTCTACTCACTGCACTGGTTCACCCAGGATAAAAAGAAAAATTTAGCAGTCCAAAGCTATCTAAATCCCCGTATGGCTGTGCAGCTGTAACGGCACAACTGTTGCTATATCTCGCAGGGGATCCTTTGCAAATGACCCAATAGCAAGGCCATGAAGACCCTTATCTTGTGTATGGCATAGTGGCTTCATCCCAGCAGGCCATTGGCCCACTTCTCAGTGTGTATGCCCCATCAGAAGAGCATCTGAAGTGAGGAACAAGAAAGGGAGACTATTAAGAGAACAGACAACTACCAGGACAGTGGTTCCCAATCTTTTTTGCCCTGGACTTAGGAGGGCAAGTTTTTAAGTACAACAACATGCCAGGACCTACCTAAGACCTAGGGCCAGAAGTGATGTCATTAAACAGGGATGTCATTAAACAGGGAGTTATGTCATTGTGCTGGCAGGGCTGGAAGTGATGACAATAAGCAGCAAGTTATTGTTTTTAATAAATCACACTTTTTGAATGTCAAAATAACTCCAAATTCTTTTTAAAATGTTCTGAATGCTTTGTCTGAGTGACGTTTGAGTTCTGAGTGTTTCATTGATTCAGCACTGAGAAAAAAACATTGCACAGAATGCATTGTGACGTCTCTATGCCATTGCTGATCAAGGCGGTAAAGCCAAATTTTATATAGTATTCAGAGTATTTATGTTCCTCTTCCCTGCTGAGACTAACCTAGGCCTGCACAGGGAAGTTGCAACATGCCCACTCAGAGAGAGACCTGGGAGGAACTTCACCGCACATTCACATACACAGCAAAATGGGCCCAATGGAAGGCTTGTTTTCCCTGAAGCATTGAGGAAGTGGCAGTTTAACAGGCCAGGAATTCCCACTGTTCCCAACTGCTAAGTTTTCCAAAGCCAGTTTGCAGAAGGCCCCCAGCAGGCACAGGAAGGACATCTTTCATAAAGACAGTAAAGAAAGCATACTTGCTACCAAACAATCACAATCGCTCCAAGAACAACTGCTAATGCTCACTGTGTTCTCTCTCTCTCCCACCTCACACTCTCACCAACCATGTTCTTAAGCTCTGCCTTTCAAGATGGTGGTAAAAGGTTGTTCAAAAGATGTTTCCAAGATGGCAGTGCCCAACTTTTCCAGATGGCAATGCCAAGCTCTCTGTAACCCCCTGAAAATTGGCAGCCCTTACATTGGGAACCAATGTACTAGAGGACAGAGAAACTGCTGAAACAATCACAGTTTTTATTAAATAGCTTTTGTAAAGGGAGTTCTGACGGCATCACAAAGATGTAAGACCTCTCTCTCATCATACAAGACCACTGTGATGTTGAAATTTGCATCAGAGACAGAAGACCAATGGTGGCAGCTGTCCCCATCACTGCACCTTAATGCTGCATACAGCTGCACTTGCCACAAAGGCAGCAACCCTACACAAGACAGCTGGCTTTCTACCGGTCACTACTGTTGCAATAGACCTTGGTTATGATCAGCATAGCACTGGGGGTGGTCATTCTTGCCTCTCTGAGTGTTGAGGAGCTGCTGTGTTGCCTATGGAGAGACAAGAAAGGCATAGGGTTGGTCATGAGTAGCAGCTACAACAGATAGTCCCTGTGTCTAGGTGCTCACTAGGAATTGCTGAGAAAATAAGTAAGAAAGGGGTGGGATCATATAGGTGCTTTTAGCAGCAAATGTTTCCCAGTCCTGCTAACTCTATAATTGGAGATTCACCTGTTAGGAAAGACACTGTAGTTCTTAAGACAACTGTCACTCATGCAATGTAGGGAGTGGAACTCTGTCTTCAGTTATGGTCTCCATTATTCCTCCAGGACTTCTTGATCTACTAGTTTGAATTGTTTTAATTTTCTCTTCTGCCACTCACTGATTTATATCCTTGTTTTAAATAATTGTGATTTAAAATATATGAAGTTCTGAGAGCTCTATCGGCTGAGGAGCAGGATAATATTAAATAAATAAAATGGCTAACGGGGACCCATGTTCTATACAATATATATAAACCCAGAGTACAACCATTAGATAAAGAATATTTATTTAGCCAAAACACAAGATTACCCCTAATTTGTGCTGGGTGGCTGGAGAACACTGTGACTGGAGAAACTGTAAGTGCCCCCCATGTTGGTGGAATAAATGTTATTATTTACTGTCCACCTACTTTTGGGTCACCCTCTGTGTGTGTGTGTGTGTGTGTGTGTGTATACATACATACGTATATACATACATATATACATATATGCTAGGGCAGAACCATCCCTAGCACTGTACCATGATAGAATCCTGGCAAACTCAGGAGCCAATCTTCAGTTTTAGGTCGGGTGGGTGGGGACTAGCACAGGCATTTTTTAAAAAACAGTGGTTATGTTAACCATTCCCAAAGGGGGGGGGGATGCTAGTATGACTGGAAAAAATGCTAGAAATGGTTAAATAAAGTTATTTTCTTTATTCTTGCTTATGCCCCGCTTTTCTCATCATACAGCAACACAAAGCAGCTTACATTAAAAAGAAACAAAAACAAAAATACAATAAAACACTAGTAATTACTTAAAACAGAAAACAACTGTAAACAGCAGTAAAAGCCAGATCCCTAGTAACAGAAAACCAATCATAATTAAAATCATAATTAAGCCATTCATCAATTAAGGATGCTCTGGAAGGCATGGGTACACCACCTTCCAATAAGCCTTCTCTGCTAGCACTGAATTCTGCTGTGTTGAGCACTGAGACTGACTGAATGCTCCTATCACACCTCATACAGAGACATGCCACAATCACCTACCCTCAGAGTCCAACCACAGAATGAACAGCTGCTTTGGGTTTGCTTCTTTGCAAACAGAAGGCACACCCAAAGCAACAACTTACATAGAGGTGATTCTGCCACACCTGAGAGGGACTAGCATGAAGTTTGCACTCAAGGAGGTAAGTCAATCTCTCCAGAGTAAAAGGGAAGCATGTCTCCAAAACTGCATGCCATAGCTAGCCAATGTTTGAGAAATCTGGGTTATGCTATGCTCTCCCAAACAGCTTCCAATGCATTCTGGAACTCTCAAAACTTGTTATTATTATTACTATTACTAACAGTATTTATACATCGCTTTTCAACAGAAAGTTCACAAAGCGGTTTGTAGAGAAAATCAAACAAACAACGAGTGGCTTCCTGTCCCAGAAGGGCTCCCAATCTAAAAAGATGCAAAAGAACACCAGCAGACAGCCACTAGAAAAGACACTGCTGGGGTGAGAAGGGCCAGTTACTCTCCCACTGCTAAATAAAAGAAGAGCACCCACTTAACAAGTGCCTCTTACCCAGTTAGTAGGGGGTATGTTATGTTATTTAACTCTGGACACAGTCCTAACCGGCAGTTATGCCGGTATAGGTGGCCCTGGAGGGTCACAAACGTGCCATAAAGCACATTTGCGCCTCCAGGAGCGGGAACCGCATTGGTGCATTCAAATGCACCGACGCAAGGATGGAGGCAGAAGCCTCCGCTGCAGCTCCTGCACCGACGCTTGTGTTATGCCGGGGTAACCCCCACCCCCTTCAAGCCGCTCTGCTCTCTTCAGACTTGCACCACCTCCGGAGGTGGTGCAGGTCCGAGGAGACCCATAGGGGCGCGCAGCCCTTACCCATGGGTAAGGGGAAGAGCTTGCCTGTGGCTGAGCTGCCACTCACTGCAAATCCACGTTGGATGCAGCGCAAGCCTCCTGGCTTGCCTGCTCCAGCGTGGGTTTGGACTGTGCCCTCTGTATATTATTCACTTGCACCTTTTGCTCCTCACTCTATTTGGCTCAACTCCTATTCAGAAAACAACATAGTTCTATAGAGATTTTTTCTGAGTGCCCAAAGCCCATCACAAACATTATCTCAGTAATCCTTACAATAACCCTGCATGGGAAGCCAATATCTCCATATTACAGAATTGGGCAAGGCAGAAAGTAAGACTATATAAAACTACCTGATACAAGTCTTCTCTGTTGGCATTTGGGTTTCCAAGCTTCTATGACCGAGGCCCAAATTCTAACCCACTTTCCAGCACTGAAATAGCCGTAACAATGGGATGTGTGCTGCATCCTGCAGTTGGGTGGCACTCACGGAGGTCTCCACAAAGTAAGGGAATGTTTGTTCCCTTACCTCGGAGTTGCACTGCTCTTATGTCAGTGCTGGAAAGTGGGTTAGGATTGCGCCTGAAGCTATTCCAGGAAATTCCACCCCCCTCTCTCTCTCACACACACACACACTCCTGCCGCCGCCACCACCACATACATGTCTTGATGTCATTTAACCAAAAAGGTTCTGTTAAAAACCACCCTGATTGCTTTCAGTAGCCACCTGGAGATCAGTGCTGATTCTTGGAGACTGCAGGTCACTCTTGGACAGTTAGCCCTCCTAAGCAGCACTGTTTCCAATCAGTGACACTCTGATCTTTTATTTGTTTGCACTTTATCACAGATTCATGGCCCCCTTTCAACATTTCAACCTCTGTACGACACCAGCTCCTCATCATCCTACCTGCCTTCCTCCATAGCTATTTTTTTCACATTTATTGAGCTGGAGATTCTAAAGCCCTGCTTAAAGCCTGCCACATAAGGAGAGAGAGGATGAATCACTGTGCTCCCCCTCCCTATAATAAAATAACAGTGAAAGGGGGAAACCTGGCCAGTTAGTTGAAGGGGGCACAAGGGCAAGGCAAAGCAAAGTAGCAGGAGTGGAAAAAGTCCTGGTCTTGTGAATTCTTCTCTCTGAAGGTCTCCTCTGATATACATGATTAATCACTTCTGAGACACGCCTGCTGCTCCCCCTCTGGCTTTAAAAACAACCGCAACTGCAGCAGTTGAGAGCAGAGAAGCCTTCTAAGGTTTTTGGCCATTTCCCAATGGAAGCATCTGATCCTAGAATACAGCGCGCTCTCTCTCTCGCTCTCTCTCTCACACACACACACACACCAGTCTCTTTCACAGCCTCTCAATTAATCCATTCGCCCTCCAACTCCATTTTCTGATCCTTGCCTAGACTCAATTGTCTTTTCTGCCCTTCTTTTTCTCTGTAAAACTTATTGGGAATATGTCCAGAAGACCTGTGCAGCATAAACATGTATCTCCTGCAAAGAATGGGAAGAAAGCCTCTCTGGCAGACTGAATTGCCTATCCAAGTTGATTCTTCATGACTACCTTTGATTCCTCCTTTCCCTCTCAGTGCAGCCTTTTAGGTGTCCAGCTGCAAATCTTTGCCAGTCAAAAGGCAGCGGATAACAATAATGGAAGCTGGAAGGCACTGCCACTCCCAAGAATGATAGAGCCAAAGCAAGAAATGTCATGACAAAGCCACTGACAGGAAATGGGACATTTTCCTTAAAGACTCCTTGCTGAAGGTACTGAGCGCCCACCTGGCTGCCTTCCCTACAATGCTGCCTATTTCAGATCAAATTAGAAAGAAAAAAAGAGTAGAATGTCCACAAAATAGCAGGATATCTTTGGACTGAGGTATTTTTACTAGCGTTTACATTTTTTTCTAAGCAAAACCAACCAAGACTCTTGTTGCACCCTCTAAAGACTTAATACATTTATGTTAGCATATATATTTGTGAACTAGAGCTGACTTCACTAATCCACAACAGCTTATGCTAGTTTTGCAAGCCTTTAATAGGCCACAAGACCTTTTTAAAGGCTGCACATATAGGGGAGTGCTCAGTCTTCACAGTAAAATAAACATACTGTATAACATTTAAAAAGATCACAAAAATAGCATGGAACACTGGGGGAGCGATATTGCTCATTGCCAGTGATACCACAAACACTACTCTAGTGAAGCGCATGAGACTTGTGCAATCACATTTCATGCTGCAGTTTCAAGTGCAATGACCATGCTAATGGGGGGGGGGATCCAATGTTTCCAGTGATAAAATATGCTCTTTCAGTTCTTCAGAAATAAAGCATCTCCATATGATATATAAAAAAGCTGTCCAGATTTTTCCCAATAAAAGAATATTTACTGCATCTGTCATAAGAAAAAAATGACAACAGTTTGGAAGGGACCATAGAGGCATGTTCATGCTGTTTGCTCAATGAGGAGCAATGCATTCATGTGATGCAAAATTAATGTGCCTATTTTCATCTGACCAATATTAGTGTGCCATGGAGAAGGGGGATTGCACAATTAAATATTTTAATCTAATCTTGCCTCTCCAAAAACAAAGCATACTTACAGCCCAATCCTATGGGCCTTTTATGTCAGCTGGACTAGCATCCTGCAGATGTAAAAGGCACTGTGATGGTGCAAATATTGCATCGCTGCCAGGCCATTTGAGGCCACTGCCATAAGACGGCTGCAGATCCCTGCCACTGTGGACCCTGGACAGCGCCAGGGCCAGCAGGCCAGTGTGAGAGGGGAGCAGGTCATGGGTGGGGAAGGGAAGGCAGGAGGAGTACCGGGTAGGGAGAGGGAAGAACCAGGGAGTGTGACAATGGGAAGGGGTGGATCTGGCAGCAGTGACTTTAGCGAGATTCTATCCTCCATTTTCCAACCGAACAATCCCCTGGCTCTCCTTGGAGTTGTGCCAGCAAAATGGGTGATGCAGGTCTGAGAAGACTCATAGATGACTGGGAAGCCTATCAGGAGGTATATTATATAAAAAATACTTAATGGTACCTCCTGCAGGCTGCCCAATTACCTCCCTTGACTATAGCATGCAACATACACTCCATTGGCGTGACAGCATGCTATAACATGGAGGGGGCTAGGACTCGGCTGGACAGGACTTCTTCTGATAGGTCATGCCTGTTGCAATTATAGGTATTCTGGTTTTTGCCATGATGTGTAATACCTTCTAAAATACAGTCCTGAAGGACTGGATGTAGCAACCTTGTAATGTTCAATAATATTGTTATTTATTATTCTTTAGTCAGACTATTTAAATAGATCTGCTTGTTTCTGTAACACTATTGAAAGTCAGTGACTAATTAACATTTTGATTAGAAAGAACCTCTGTTAAAAATTCAGCACCTTCTCTCTTTCAATTAAAGTGTAAAAATGCTCACATTAATACATTCCTGCATACCTCCCACTGATCTTCTAGTAATCAACCACATCCTTCAGGCTTCCTACTGGCACTTCACCTTGTACAGTACAACAGGGCTTACACTCAGGGCTGGCCCATTCCTGAGGCCAACTGAAGTGGTCTCCTCAGGCTGCAGATTGGGTGGGCAGATTAGCTGTGGTCTGCACATGCACCTCTACTGCTCCCTTAATCAGGAAAGAGGAGGAATGAGTGGAAGAAGAAGTGCAGAGAATAGTGGTTGGCTAGGTATTTCTGATGCTCTAAGCCAGGGGTGTCAAACTCATTTCATATGGAGGGCCACATAGCATTCATGATGCCTAATGAGAGCCGGAAGTGATGTCATTAGGCAAGAAGTGATGTCATTAAACAGGTCATAATAAAAAATAAACACTTTTTTCTCACTTAGGAACTCATTAACTGCAAATAACAAAAGAGAAAATATATGAATCTTGATCACATTACAAGAAATGAGAGAGCCCAATTTTCATGTGGGCTGCCCTTTCAGCAGTAACACCTCAGCACTACTCAGTAGCTGAAAGCCTGAGGGGCCGTATAAAAAGCTTCCGCAAGTCACATCCGGGCCCCTGGCCTTATGTTTGACACCCCTGCTCTAAGCCCAGTACACTTCCTCCTTCACTCAATCCCCTCTTCCAAACCAGGGAGCAAGAGGAGCAGAGGCTGGAACTGTTGCAAGGTACCCAAGATGTTCCAGGATATTCCCAGATGTTGCAAGAGATCCCAAGATTCCAAAGCAAACTCAGAAGGCAGTGGTGATCAAATCCAAGCGTTTATTGTACATCCAAAGGTTGAGAAGTGAGAGTGAAGTCACCACCGAGCGCTCTTTCCAGCTCGCTTTTATTACAATCTGGGATTCCCTCCTTGAAACACATCATTGGTGGGTTACAAATCACCCGTTGTTCCATAATAGGCAATCTTATACATACATCATTGACAATTCACAGACCCCCAGCAGTCAGCAAATGGCACTGCACTTTCAATTTCGCTCAAAACCTGACCTCATCTCATAACCATCTCATAATGACTTACTTTGACCTTCTTTGTAGCCACTTGTAATGCAACTTACTTTACCATTGACGTCACGGTGTGTGTGCTCATCTAAAAACTGCTGTGAAATGGTTTTCTCTGGGAACCTGACTTGATGTTAACCCGGAAATGATTTTGGTGTGAACTGGAAAATAGCTTTGATATGTTGTCTTAAACCCTTTAATGCTGCTAGATCACTAAAACTTACTCAAAATAGTGTTAGTTACACTTGTGTATGCACCAAAACGGGTTTTAAAATGAAGCATAAGAACAATAAGAGAACTAAGCTTAAAGCAATGATCCTCTATAATATATCTGGGGGATCTGGTGTCTAATACCATTCCAGCGTGTGTGTGTGCAGCCTGTTGCTCCAAAAGTCTTCAAACCGAATTTTCAAAACACAACCCATTTTTTTCCCTCTTCTTCGAAAACAAAGACTTATTCATTGTGCCTGCATAGTCTCATCAGAATGTCCTGAGAACAATTGTCATGCTGCCAAGTCCAGCCACCCACTTGGCTTTCGTTTTTTTCTCTTTAACTTAAGATTCAGAGAGAGATGGACCATGCTTACGTTTCAGGTAAGCATACTATAGCATAACTACCAGGCTTACCTTGTATCAGAACATCACCAGATATGGAGGGGCAGCTTTTGCATATGCCGCCTCAGGTGCCAGAGGTCTTGAGCTGACTCTGCTCACACTCGCAAAATAACTGAAAAATCATGATGGAGAGATAAAACTTTACACCTCTTGTGCCTACAGCAAAAACTTTGTGCAGATGCAGAGCAGGCATCTTTATCAAAGAAAACGAGGGGAAAAATTAACCCCAATTTAAAAACAAAATGAAAAGAAACCTATTTATATGTTACTTTTAACTCTATGAAGGAAAAAACATAATCAACAATGCAGGTCCTTGCCCAATGCCCAAAGGCAGGTACTGAATGGAAAGCTTGAAAGGGAGCTAATTCCTTCTTCTTCCCTGCAGGAATATCCACACTTTTTTCAGGCACATTATGTACCCTTTTTATTTACTAACCACACATAGCAAGACCACCTAGCCGCCCAGGTTGTTTGAATATTTACATATATTAATTGCAATGTCAATGTATTGGCGTATGCTAATTGCATGCATAATATTTGTACCTACTGTGCTCACTTGATGGGGGTGGGGAGACTGGATCTCACTATACCTGTACCATTCTGATGTCACATGGAGCTATTTCCAGCCCAGTTACCATGGAAACCACAAGGCCTCCTCACCAGTTAGCAGTTCAATATATAATTTACTCAATTTTTTTCCACCTAAGTGATTGGGGCTCATACACAGCAACTGCATATACATACATTTGTGCTCTCGTTTTCACACTCACAGACACATATCTAAGATTTTTATTTCCAAATATATATTTGTGCAACAACAGTAGAAGTGTAATCATAAATCTCTCTCTTTTAAAGACATTTTGGGGTGGAAATCTCAAAGACAGGAAAGGGGCATTGAAATTTAGAGCGTGCTTCACTGTGTTATCAATCACCACTTCAAGGAAACAAGCAGGCAGTGGGTACTAATGAACACAGAAAAGAAAACTGGAATGCGATATATGGCCTTTGGAACTTTGGATAGTGTTGTCCAGAATCCCATCTCCCACCAGGATGCTGGTGTTGAAAAAGCTGAATCTCCTTATTAACTCTGAAATGCTGGACTTAAACAAGAAGTATTTTTTTTTAATCTCCCTTACATCCAAGGCAGTTGTCATTTTTAAAATATATGCAAAAAAGTGGAAATCACAGGCAGAAAATGTGCTCCTCTGGCACAAATTCTTGACAGATGAAGCCTTTCTCAACACTGCAATCCCACGCTGGGAACATTTGCACTTGTTGAATATGGTCCATTTCTGTTCTAAGCAGATCTAAGAGATCCAAACCCTGAGAAGGTTCCTATACTTTATAAGAGTTGCAGAGAGAAGGATTTTTAAGAGGTTTTTCCAACCACAGTACTACACTGGCCGAAGCAGGAAAGGGGCAATTGTAGAGCATCTCTTCTGCATGCTGTTGGTCCTGGGTTCAATCCCTGGTGGCATCTCTAAATAGGGCTGGGAAAGACCCCATCTAGAAGGCAGTCATATAACTAATTCTGACAGAACCAGTGCTCAGATTCAGCAGAGCACAGCTCTGTACATTCATAAGAATTTGTACAGCAAAACGCTCCCTTCTATGCAACAAAGGGCATAGAAGCCTCACAAAACCTAGATCCGACAATCCTAGTCGCAAAACATAAGACTCTATTATTGGTCAATATAGTTACAAACCCTGCTAGGAGAACAGGTTTCAGCCCCATAAAAATGTAACCCACCGGGTCTGCCTACAAGACCTTTCGTCACCATGGATCCAAGAAAATGCCTGTGTGCTATATAAAGAATTCATGAAGAGATTCTACACTTATTATATCCCGTTGCTAACACTCCCAATTTTCAAAGAACTGCACTGCTGCTATGTTTTCTTTGGCCTCATCTCTGGCAGGCATGTTATGACACATGAGAATCTCAAAAGGTATTTCACACAGCCTTTATGAATGCAAAGAGAAAGATCAGTGTGCACAAGCAGGCTACAATCCTGCACACATAGTTATGGACGGCTGAATTCCATTTATACCAATTTATTCACTTACATGGAAGATTGTGCACACATTTCAAGTGCAGGACTGCTATTGTAATTTTGAAACAAAGCATTGAAACCTTAAGAGATCCCCAAACTATCATTTTTAAGCAGAGGAAGTTTGCAAATAATGTTATGCTTTAAATTATTTCTTTAAGTTTCAGTTCTCTTAATCGTTTCTCAAACAGGAAAAAAACCATGCATAACGTTGTTTAGCTGGAAGCCTGTGTTCAGACCAACTGAAGTGTGACAATATCTGTATAATGCACAGAAGTGGCAATGACAAACAGTTCGATTAACATTTTTTTCAGCTGTAACATGGATGTTCACACACACATATACACCTCCCACACAGTTAGTACATGCGCAACCCTACAGGAGGATCTGTATGACTGGGTTTTAACCAAATAATTCCTAGCAAAGATACACAAAGTTGGCATACAAGGGAAAAAAGGAAGGCTCTGGGTTGCTTTGTTTTCTTTTAAATTCTTGAAGCATAATAAAACACCTTCTGGAATTTCTCAAGGGCTGTTCCTCAACAAGGATTGAGTCTAGGATCTGCCAAAGGGTTGTGAGACTGCAGCATGCCAAACCCTAGGGATGTTAAATCATACAACCTCTACAGATGCCAAAGTGGAATATTTTCTTCCACCCCAACATATAAATTCTCAACTCTAACCCAAAGCTGATAAATAAGATGTAGAGGCCAGTGGTTCCCAAACTGGTGGGTCTCGACCCATCAGCCAGGCAAGCACTTGTCCTTGCCCCTTCAAGGGGGTAAGGCAGCAACACAATCCTCAGGATTGCACTGCTGTAGGGGAAAGAAGGGAAATAGGAAGCCCTTTTTCTCTTTTTTTAAACTTACAGAGGCTTGGGGAGCCCTGCAGATGAGGGGCAAATAGTCTGTTTGGAGGAGACAGAGAAGAGGGGGACAGCTTAAAGAACTAAAGGATCCTTGGTTGATTAGGTTTTCCCACAACTTTTCCTATTCTGCTGTTTGTTAAGGGACTTGAGCATCTACTGAATGCTCATCCACGGGGTTTCTGGAACAAAACCCGCAAGGATAAGGAGAGTCCACTGTATCTTAAAACATGTGTCAGGGATCCTGCTCTCACTCCTAATAATCACAGACTTCACCCAAATATATAAGATTGGGACAGGACTTCAGGATGGATTTCAAGCAAATTTGAATACCAGAACCAACCACTCTATCACTGCTCTTAAAACCAAATGGAGGAAATCATACACTAGACATAAGAGAATAACGTAGTGTCAAGGTATGATATGCCTCTCTCAATAGGATTAGGTCCCAAACCTCCTTGAACTGTTAACTCACACACACACACACACACACACACACACACACACACTCAAATGAAAGAATGAAATTCCACCCTCCAAATTACAAAGATAAATTACCTGTTAGATAAAAGCAGTATGCTAATTTTGTGAGTCCAATTTGTACAATCTTTGAAAGCCCCAGACTGTCTGCATTGGTGTGGTCCTCTGTACTACCATTCAATGGCCAATGTAACAGGTACAGGAAAAAATGACTATAACAAAAACTACCTGGAAAAATTTTAGTTACTTTAAAAAACCTGGCAATTCAATTACTTTTATTTTGTGATTGAATGAGTCAGAAAGAATAAGAGGCATGTTGCCTAAATAAACTGTTTTTTAGTATTTCCTTACTCTTTTAATCAAATAAAAATCATAGCTTTTGTGTATGGCTGTAGTAACTCCTTCCAGGAGCCTAGATAAACAGATTCTCCCTTACTCTTCTTTACATGCACACATATCACTCCTTTGAATGTGTTACTACTAATGCGCACAGACTGTGACATTATCATCTTCTCTCCAGAGTATAGGCAAGTTTATTTTCTGGAGAAGACAGAATTTCTGCTACAAAAGGACTTTCGGGGGCAAATGCTATGTCACGTTTTCATCAAATAAAAATAGGTTTGGCTGCTTATCATGGTGTAAACCTAACAACAAAAGTACTAAAGCTAACAGGAAACAATTTCTCTTAACAAAAATATACCTTTTAACTAGGGACTAAAGAGCTATTCTAGGCCTGTTACACAAATGGGGGCAAACAAACTGAAATTAAATCTAGATAAAACAGTGCTGCTTCCGGTCAGAGCATCTGCTGATTTGAAGACATTGTGTTAGCATGTTCTAATGCTTACACACTCCCCTTAAAGGATCACGGGCACAGCTCGGGAGCACTCTGGATGTCCAGGTGGCAACTGTGATCCAGAGCACTTCAACTGCTGCATCAACTGCAACGATTTCTGTCTAAGTTAGACCTGGCCCACACCTTACTCATCTCACAATTTGATTACTGCAATGCACTCTACATGGGGTTGCCCATAGAGACACGTCAGAGCTTTCAGTTGGTACAAAATGCAGCTATCTGAGCTTTGACCAACAAGAGGCTTTCAGACCAATTTTAGGTTTTCTGCTGGGTTGGTTACCAGTTCACTTCTAGGCACTACTCAAGGTGCTTGTCACTATTTTAAAGCACAGCTTAGGACCAAGCAGAGGCGTCACTAGGGTTGGCGTCATCCAATGCAAGAGCTCACTGTGTCACCCCCACGATGGACCTCCTCCTATATCAGACCATACAGAATAAATTACAATATCGGATGCACAACCTAAATGCAGTGGCATCACTAGCATTGGTGTAACTGCTCATTAACTTTATTTATTTAAATATATAACAGTACAGGTCACCCAACAAATCAGTAACCACCCAATAAAAAAACAGTGGCCAACTTGATGACCCTCACACAGCTGAATAAGAGTTCTAATATTAGCCCTGATACATGGAAATGAGAGCTGACTCATACTAACACCTTACTGCAGAGGTTTTCAGACTGAGGCGTTGCGACACCCAGCCTGAGGGCCCTGGCCTCTTTGCCCTTAAGGGGTGGGAACAGCCAGGAGGCAGGGAGGAGGCAGCTGTGCAATCACGGGGCTTCAGGGGCTTGACTGCACTTACCACAGCCTCCTGCAGCCTCCCAAGGGTGCTGAGAGCCCTGCACAGCTGTCCACAGGGCTCCCCGAGGCTTCCGAAGTGAAAGTGGGGCAATCACACGCCGCCTCCACTAAACTGGAAGCAGAGCGCAATCGTTCCACTTTCACTTCTGACGGGTCTGCAGGGACTGGAGTGCACTCACCAGTCCCTGCAGCAGCCGTCCTGGGGTATGGGGAGCCCTGCAAGAGCCTCTGCAGGGCTCCCCAGGTCAGCAACAGTGAAAGTCAGCGGTTGTGCATTCACTGCTGCTGACTTGCGGAGCCCTGCAGAAGCTCACGCAGGGCTCCCCACACCCAGGGATAGCTGCTGCAGGGACTGGAGGGTGTACCCCAGTCCCTGCAGCCCCCTTGAGTGGCGCGATCCTGGGGATTCTCCTGCCCCCGCCGCCTCCCCCTGCCCCCGCAAGGACTTACTTCAGGTTTCAAACTCCTAGAGAGTTTGAAAACCGCAGCCTTATTAGTTCTCATCTGTGTCAAAACACCTCATTTGCTCTCAGAACAATCAGTCTCATTGGTTTGTTTTAAGTTAAGGAAATCCACTTTTCATTACATAAGGCAGTTTCCTTTTCTGGTTATTTGGTTATAACTTTTGATAGGATACAGATATTTCAATGAGGTTGTTTCATTGCTATCTGTATTAAATTACACACTGAATGATATATAACATGATGGCATTATTTGAAAATACCATATTTTAAATACCGTATTTTACCATTTTTGTCATCCCTCCCCCTGAGTGCATCACCTAGTGCGGTCAACATGCCACACACACACACACACACACACACACACACACACACACACCCAGCAATGCCACTGGGACCAATATACCTGAAAGACCATCTCCTTTCAAATAGATCTACCCAATATTTAATATCTGGAAGGGAAGCTCTCCTGGGTGTCTGTCTTTTGAGGCTAGGTTGGTGGTGATACATGAAGAGTCTCCTTGATAGTGGTTTCTATCTTGTGAAAGTCCCTGCCACTTTGTATGTGTCTGTCCCCTTCTTTGTCAGTGTTTTGCCAGAGATTGAAGACAAGCATTTCAACAAGCATTTCCTGTGTTACCCTGACTGTCTCTGACCTTGGATACTCTCCTCTGGCTACTGTTACTGCTGCTACTGAAAACTTGCTGTCCAATTTTTTCTGCTAACTTTTTTGCACTGTATAAATTGTTTTAGGATGCAATCCTAACCAACTTTCTAACACCAAGAAAAGGGCAATGAAGCTCCAAGGCAAGGGGGCAAACATTCCCTTACTTTGAGGAGGCCTCCGTGAGTGCAATCCAACTGCAGGATGTAGCACATGCTCCACTGGCACAGCTGTGTCAGTGCTGGAAAGTTGGTTAGGGTTTGGACCTTAATTACTCTTGTAAGCCATCTTTAGTGGGAAAGAGATGCCATATACATTTTTAAAAATAATTATTGATCACACAATACTTTCAAATGTGTCAGTTCACACATTCAGCTGCCAGCCACCAAGCACAGGAAATTCAAGTGATGAGAGAGCCAGTAATTTATGTGCACATGTGAAGTGGCTAAGACAACTCTATTAAGGCTGATTCACACATGATGCAACAGAATTTGCTTCAAAGCAATCAGCTTCAAAGTGTCAAATTGTCCTCAATAGTTCAAGTACTATGAAAGGTGCTGATCAGAGTCCTCTCAAATCCAAGATGGGACTACACTGCACAAACTATTCCCTCTCCCCACCCCACTGCCAGTGTTGCAGGTGCTTTCATATCAGATCTCCACTACCAATATATGAAATATAACAGGAGAACAAACCATGTTTTAGACTATAAGCCTAGAACTTGTTAGTGATTGCTAGTACCATGTGCCCTCATAGTCTAGTTATGCCAGGCATTTCTTTAAGGGTCAGCAATACTTCAAATAGTTTGGGGCATAGGTTCCCTAAAAGTCAAGCACTATATGAAACAGTGCTATTGGGGACATCATTGAGCTCACAGGCAGAAAACAGGCACTGATTGACCTCAAATGCACTGCTCCCACTGGGCAGAATGGCTGTCAATCACTCTGGGACACAGAACACTGTAATGAATCAGAGCTAAAGGAAGCTGTGTTATCTGAGGTATGACTGTACTGAGCTGTCAATTTCTCTCTGTATGCCAAGAATCCCTGAAGAAACATAATACTGTGTAAAGGGATTTGGAAGGGAGGGAGGGGAATGCCAGCTGAGCCATTCCATATCTTAAGGGTTTTTGGAGCAACTTAAGATTTTGCACTTAAAACTTTGTAGCGAAGGGTGTAAAGAACATTTTGTAAGGAGTCAAGTGTACTGTAAGGATCTCTCTTCTTTCCCAGGGAAGACAATCAAGTGATACCAAATCAATTTCAGTACGATCTGAAGATGTACATGGTCCTTGTACATCTAAACATGGCACAGAATCTGCAGTGCTCAGTGTTTCCCCCTTAATGGCTGAAAATCAAAGGTATATGCCAATTCTTACCCATTACCAGCTCTCTTGCATACCACTAACTGTTGGTAACATATCTTTGTCTGTTGATAACAGTAAGGATCATTATGCCAATGGGAGTTCAGCCTAGTTCTGCAAGGACTGAACTCTAATATTCCAAGCCCTTAGGATCTGGTACTAGCCTATAGCTCACTTATTGACCCTTACAAACATGAGAAATTCATCCAATTTTTCAGATGAAGCATCAAGGCTTTTTTGTCACCCCCTCTAAAAACTTTTCTCAGGGCCATCTGCTAAATCCACAGGCTGAACTGTTCTAGGATGCCACATCTACCAACTTCAGGTCCACCACTAGAACACAAGCAGCTAGGAAGCAATGGTATCTCCTGATTTCAAGGGTATCCTGGTCTGTATCTCTGCCTCAGGTCACACATCCCTGATAAACTTTTTCTTGCATGTAACAAGCATGAAAATGATCAAATTATGAACAGCAAGTATTTGGTGCTAGGATACCCTTTTCATTTGCAGAGCTATACATCTTGAATGCATCACAGAACAATTTTCAAAAGAAGCAAGAGAATATGTAAGGGTCATTCATTTTTCCATTTGTAAGTGAGATGAATGAATGCGGAGCATGGGGAAAGATAAGTATACAAATGAAAGTATCTGATGTTCACATCTGTGTTGTACTCTCAATGAAAGGTTAGTATTTAAAAGATCAAAAGAGGGGGAAGGAAAGAGGCTGAGAGTGACACAAAGTCGCTGCCATTCAGGTTCCAGAGACTTGCTAACTCCCACGTACAGCACCATGTGGAGAACTCATTCATTGTGTAGCTACCTGCTCATCAGTATCCAAGAGCCAAGAAGTGACTACCAACATAAGCACATGTTCCACTTTGATATTCAGAAAATCAAATCTGAGACTATTTCCTCTGCTCAAGGTATGACTCTCAAGAGACAAACAAGACCTTAAAGTATTGCAATGACTGGTGGTCACAACTAAGATGATTAGACAAAAGGCTTCAGGGAAAGGAGCTTAGCTTTAAAAAGAAATGTTTTTACCTTCAACATCCCCATTCCTTCCATTGGAGTTTACAAAAAGCATACAGAGCAGAATACCAAATCCAACTGAAGGCATGGAAACACACTGACAGCCCATTATTATGAATATTTACATATTGCTTTTCAACAAAAAAGTTCATAAAATTTTTTACCAAATTCAATCAACAGTTCCCTGACCCAAAAAGGCTCACAATCCAAAAAGGGGGGAGGGAGGAAGAAACACCACCAAATAGCCCCAGGAAGAGTTACTATGTGGGTCATTAGGGACAGTTGCTCTCCCCTGCAAAATATTACAGGAGCATAACTTTAAAGAGTGCATTTTTGCCCAAATAACAAGATATTACTATCTTCAAAGCAAGATTCATAAGAACATAAGAACAGCCCCACTGGATCAGGCCATAGTCCCATCTAGTCCAACTTCCTGTACTTCACAGCGGCCCACCAAATGCCCCAGGGAGCCCACCAGATATCAAGAGAACTGCATCGTGGTGCCCTCCCTTGCATCTGGCATTCTGACTTAGCCCATTTCGAAAATCAGGAGGTTGCACATACACATCATGGCTTGTAACCCATAATGGATTTTTCCTCCAGAAATTTGTCCAATCCCCTTTTAAAGGCATCCAGGCCAGATGCCGTCACCACATCCTGTGGCAAGGAGTTCCACAGACTGACCACACGCTGAGTAAAGAAATATTTTCTTTTGTCTGTTCTAACCCTCCCAACACTCAATTTTAGTGGATGTCCCCTGGTTCTGGTGTTATGTGAGAGTGTAAAGAGCATCTCTCTATCCACTTTATCCTTCCCATGCATAATTTTGTATGTCTCAATCATGTCCCCCCTCAAGCGTCTCTTTTCTAGGCTGAAAAAGCCCAAACGCCGTAGCCTTTCCTCATAAGGAAGGTCCCCCAGCCCAGTAATCATCTTAGTTGCTCTCCTTTGCACCTTTTCCATTTCCACTATGTCCTTTTTGAGATGTGGCGACCAGAACTGGACACAATACTCCAGGTGTGGCCTTACCATCAATTCACAAGCTCTGCAAAGAAATGCAGAAAATCCATTTTCATTTTTTCTGACAATGGTAGCTCAACTCAAAGCAAAGCATCAGTTGTGCTTGCTGTTAACCCACACGTCTCAGAGGTCCCCAACCCATTCAGGAGATTTTGTTCACACTAAAGAAAGATTGCACAGTAATTACAGTACATGTAAATAAATAAATCACAACATTCTGATATAACAGATCAGCATTTGTACTATAGAATTTCCTTTCAGAAGGAAGATTGTCAGTAACTGTCCCAGCATAGGACTAGTTGACCCAAATATCACAGCTCTGAGATGGCTGGGTTGTCTCCTTGCCCCGAGGGCATCATTGGCTACTAAGGCCTGCAGATAATGTCCTCTTATGTCATAATAAAGAGTCTCAGTACTATTAGAATCAGTTTTTTAAATTAGCATAAATGCTCCCTGCTGTCACTGAGCAACAGAGTCCCTCATGGCTTTGAGTCCTCATGGATGAGGACTCTCTCTCATCCAGTTCCAGAATCTGCAAAAGCATCATTCACAGGACACATCCTCACCCCACAAAGAGGAGCAACAGCCCAGGAGTGCCTGCTGTGCATAAAGAAGAAAAGAACAGGGTAAAGCTAAGAAGGCAAGTAAAGAGTCAGTCCATTTTAATTTACTTGTGGCATCCTTAATCTTTGTCTCAAGGCGCATATTGTTAAAACAGACTGTTGATGCCGAGATGTCAGGATTGTGTTGCTCATGCGGGATACACCAAAGGAAGGAGAGGAAAAGCAAGAAAACAGATCCAATATATCAATGTATATATTTCTGTTATTATTCAGCCGAAGCAGAGGATGCAGGTGCCCTTCTTCATGGAATCACTTCGGTTGAAGCATTTTGCCAGCATTCAGATAGCAGTATTTTGTTTTGTTGCTGGGGAAATGCATCATTCTCAGCCCCCCCACCACCACCACCACCACATTACTTCTGTTGCAGTTGCTACTAATGGGCAAGATGTACCAGTCAAGTGTGAGATAATTTATACAGCCTTAAGAATAAAAATTAAAAAGCCTGGAGCATCAATAAGGCTACCCCCTTTCCCTGACAATAATGTTCTATCATTTCATGAGCTTTTTATTGTTTTTGTTTAATTAGTTCTTTGAAGACTGCTTTCTCCCTTACTCTTTCACTGGAGCACACATCTTCCCTGAGATGTGGTTTTTGGTTGCTGTCATGTTCCTTGTTTTCTACTTTAAGTCAAACCAAGCTACTCTCCCATAGCAAAGCTACATCTCTTAGCACAGAGACACCGTGCTGTGCTGCAAGGGCAAGCACAGCACCAGCACAAAGATGGAATGAGGGAAAATAGATTGTCTTAGAGAAAGGTCCTGTGCCTTGCATCTAATCCTGGTTTCTGACCCTGTAAAATCAGCAGAAGATGACAGCAATATTCTGAAGGGAAGTCCCATCCAAGGTTGTCAAGAAAGTAACTCTGATGTTTGGCATTGTAGGCAGATCACTCAAGACTGACAGGCATGCTCTGCACATTTCAGAGATGGAGTCTCTCTCTCTCTCTCTCTCTCTCTCTCATGCTGCCAAGCTGATGGTTTTGCCTGCCTGCAATTCTCCCTCTTGTACAGTATAAGAGAAAGAGAATGAGAATGTATCTCCGCTTCTCTCCCTTTTTTAATTCTGATTTTCCTTTTGCCTCAGAGCACAGAATGAAAGAAGTAGATGAGAGGGCTGGGAGAATTCAACATCTAGAGAATTACTTCAATGGGGGAGGAGCTGGAAAAGAGAACAAGAGGATGCAAAGCTTAAAAACAATATGCAAATGAGGCATAGCAAAATCATTTGTTATTGACAACAGCCCAAAAGGCTGAGCAGAAGGGGAGGAAAAACCATTCCTTCCCACACTGGCTTGAAGGGATACTATGGAGTAATAATAAAGAATGCGGGGGGGGGGAGAGAAACCTCCCCACCACTCATCCAGAGAGCCCAGGCTTCCAGAACCCGGCTACTGAATCCATCATATGCCACCCAATCCTATGGATACCTATTCAGAAATGTCCCACTGTGTTCAATGAGGTTTACTCACCAGTAAGTATGTACAGAATCACAACCTGGGTCCCAACACATTTACCTGAATAAATCCCACTGAACACAATGGGGTTCTTAAGTAAAAATGTCTAGGACTGCACCGTTAGAGAAACAAAAGAGAATTAAGAAGTGATACGGCAGTTGATTAGCAAACTAGTCTTTCCTGTTCACAGTCCCTTTAATATATACTATGGCACATGGGCAAAGTCTGACACCCAATCGTTTTTTTAAACGATTTTGAGTAGCAGCAAAAAGGATTGTGTGTATCGTCTCCAAACAATTTCATTCCCAGTCAAGAGCTGCCAGTTCTTCTCTCAAGGCACAGCTTCTCTTGGCAGCCAGTAACACTTACAGAGTCTTGCAATAGACTCCTCTGAGTCTCTGTGCTCTTGGTGGCAAGAAAACCAACAAAGAGTCACTGAGTCAGAAGGAATATTATAGGTTGCCTAGTCCATCCCTCTCCAAAGAAAGGATTCTCTCACATGTTACTTCCACCAGTCTTTAACAGACAAGCTAAAAGGAGGGTGTGGGCTGGAAGCGATCCTTTCAAACCCTCAAACAGGGGCCTAATCTAACACAGCAAGCAGCAATGTTTTCATACTGAAAATCACTCTTTAAAGCAGCTATTTCCACACCCCAAAAGTGGCTAGTGAAGGGACAAGGAATTAAATCACCTCTCACTGTATACTACACTCAATCAAGGCCCCCTGCAGCTGTTAGTGGCCTTAGGGCCCAATCCTATCCAACTTTACAGCACTGATGCAGCCATGCTGATGGGACATGAGTTGCAACCTTCAGTGAGAGGGCTGACAAGGAGGGTTCCTGAAGGTAAGGGAACATTTGTTCCCTTACCTTGGGGCTGCATTGCAGTTGCATCAGCACTGGAAAATTGGGTAGTATTGGGCCATCTAAGAACCACTTCCACTCCCTCCTCCCTCCACCTATGAAACACACAGCCCAATCCTATCCTGCACTGGAACAGGCAGGCTGGTTGACCTGTTTTGCATCCAGTGCAGGGTTGGGGCTGGCTGCAGCACAATCCAAGGCAAGGTGAACTGACCCCCCCCCCCCCCCGGCTAACAAGGCAGCAGCCCAAATGAAGCTAAAGAGGAGGCACAGATCTGAGTAGCCTGGCACTAGGCCGGGTTGTCTGGGAAGGGGCTTAGGATTCAGCCTAAGTGCTGGATCTGGCTCCATCCTCCTCCAGGCCCGCTTGCCACCCACACAACACCTCCCCCTCCCCAGACTACCATGCCAGCGGTCCACCGCCGGTGCATACTTACTCTCTGCCAGCGCTGCTGAAGCCACATTTAACCTCTGGAGGCCGGTGCAAGTCCCCTGCACTTGGCCTCCCAACTCACCCCGTGGCACAGAAGTGCCTTACAGCACTTTTTCAATACTGGGAGGCCGGTGCAGGGGACTTGCACCAGCCTAGGGCACTCTTTGAATGGCAACCACAGTTTTGTTTTTTAAACTAAAATGCAGAAACACTCCATGACAAGGGCTCAAAGTTATATTTACTTGGAAATAAGTAATGAAATGAGAGCTTTCAATACATTCCCCACCCCACTCCCCCATTGTCCAGGTGTTTTTACAGTTAGGAAAATTTTCCCATTTAAACTTTGATTTTGAAAGCATTGCTTCTTGTTCTCTCAGTAGCCCTTATAAACATCTGTTAGCCTATTTTGGAAGCCCACCTTTTAGGCAACTGAAAACTGTTACTGAGTATTCCTAGTCAGCTTTCTTTTCTGTGCAGGTCAGTCCTTCCACCCTGTATTGTGATGGCATAAAAAGTGGACAGTTGGAGCCTGTTTTGGGGAAGGTCAAGGTTCAAGACCCTTTCGGCACCTGACAAAATGGGAACTTGATCTAATGAAAGGAATTGTCTCAATTGCTCTATGGATAATTCCAGAAATAATAGCATTTTGAGAGCTATTGTACTCACCAAGAAAAGGGGTTACTAGAGAAAAATCCTGATTCAGCTCAGTTACAAACTTACTTAGGTTACAATGTCTATACCAGTGGTTCTCAAACTTGTAGCACCAAGACCCACTTTTTAGAGTGAGAATCTGTCAGGACCTACTGGAAGTGATGTCATGACCAGAAGTGATATCAACAAGCAGGAAAATTTTTAACAACCCTAGGTTGCAATCCTACCCATACTTACCCAAGAGTAAGTCCCATTTACTATCATTGTTAAAAGCATAGACATAATAGCCTGTTAAAAGTACATATCTGTATCATTTTCCCAAATTCAGTCACATACCAAGGTAGCATCAAGTCTGAAATATTAAACATAAAATATTGAAATGAATGGGGACCCACCTGAAATTGGCTCATGACCCACCTAGTTCACAGTTTGAGAAACACTGGTTTATACTATATATCAGCAATTTTCAACCAGTGTGCCATGGCACATTGGTGTTCCACAAATGGTCCACAGGTGTTCCATGGGAATTTGGGGGAAGGTCATTCATTATCAGGGCCACTGGGGGATTTGATTCTCCCACATGCAGTGTGGTATGTGCCTTGTCAATTGTAAAAAAAAACCAAAAAACTGATGGTGTGCCTTGACAAATTTACTGCCTTGTCAGTGTGCTGTGAGATGATAAAGGTTGAAAATTGCTGCTGTGTACATTTTCCAGGGAGGAAGCTACACTGAACCCAACAGGACTGACTTCTGCACATGAAGGCACTCTTAGCACTCCTCCATCTATATTAGGGAGTACTGGATTAATGCTGGCCTACCTTACAGTGTTGTAAAAATGTGAGGCACTTTGAGCTCATTAGATACACATAGTATATAAAACACCAGATATTATTATTACAGCACTATACAGAATGCATGCGCCTTGGTAAGTAATTCATTTGGCCTGGACCAAGTAATCTATTTAATTGACCAAAGACAAATATACAATAAAAATGTTGACAAACTGACAATATCAAAATTATGTTCAAACCAAAATACAATTCAAAACTACAGTTGATTTCAACACGTTTCATCCGACTGGGGTAGAAGTAATTTCTATATCAACATACCTGATAGGAGAAATTTGGGATTCAAGGACTTTACAAATGTACCATTTTTACCTTTGAGAAGAAAAAGTGAAATGCAGGTTCTTGTGATATAAATGAGCCATCCTGTCGGTCTCTCTGAAGAACAAAAATGTGAGCTGCACACAGTTCTAGACACACACGCGCGCACACACAACCCTGGCACCATTCTACAGATGGAGTATCTCTACCATTCACAAGTATAAACCTCTGACCCAGGACTGGAGAAGAACAAAAGACAGACGGTAGTATGTGTTTAACCATTCCTTGCTCATTTCGACTCCAATTATCCACAGAGCCAAAGGAATGAAAAACAACAGCAACTGGAGGTCTGTCAGATCAGCTGTCTGGAAGGGAATCACTCAGGCCTCCTTCCACAGGGAAAAGGCAGGCATTCAAAGCTAGAGCTACAATTTTCCTGGCTAGCTAGATGCTCACTTCAGCCAAGGAAGCAGCAGCACCTGTTCTGAGTGCCTGGTCTCAGATAGTGCCAGGCAGTTGTGAGAGGCAGGGAATACTCTGAACTCTGCCTGGATTCCTGCATTTTGTCTACAATGTAGAATCAATTCCATCTCTGGATTCCACCTATCTGTGGACCTTTCAGCCCCAGGACAGGCAGACAAAACAAGGATTCGGCATATGGAGGCTCTGTTTATATATCTTAAACAATTCAGGGTCCCGTTGCTAAAAGGCACCACATTTAACACACTCCCTAATCCCCTTGCTGTCAGACTGCAAGCTTGTAAAGACCAAAAAGGGCAAGGGACAACAGAAGTTCCCTCTCTCTGTGTGATCCCCTGAGATGAGAGTTCAGACAGGCAGTGAGTGTCATACCTGTATTTATGAATAAAGAACTCCAAGATCCAGAGCTGTCATATCTGCATCCTTCCACTGCATGTAGAAACAGGGGAGGAGGAGAGGGGAGGGGAGGAGCAACTAGCTTTAACTGGATTGTACCGGTAGCAGCTCCATCACAATTCAATCTGTCAAGGACTGTACCAAGAAATATGTTTCTCCAAGATTTAGACAAAAGGAAGAAAAAAAGAAAAGAAAATCTTACGCACCCAGAAATGCAATCACTTCTATGCTGAAGAGCCTGGGCTAAAAAAAAAAATACAAAACAAACACATTGCATGCATGTAAGGACAGGCCCTTGCATGCAGAAACACATGGGCCTGAGGGAGAGAGAAATGTGGGCATGAAGGGCTGAGGGATGCTAAGCATGGAAGGATTAGAATAAAAGTGCCTGGGGGGGGGAAAGGAAAAGGGAAAAAAGGTCTGAGGAGAATTATTCCTCTCTGGTTACCCTGAAAACCCATTTAATGAAGGTGCTGCTAGTGTAATTACTCTCCTTGTTTGGCATGGCAGGGCATCCTGCTGCCACGGGGCCAATTTCCTCTCTTCTTCTCCCAATTAGCATGCCAAGTGGTCCAAACAGCTCACTGGGCACTGATTGGAGAAGCAGACTAGCAGCCAAATACCCCTTCACCCAATCGGAAGGCTGCAAGTGTGCTGCTACAAGGCTCTGGCTTGCTTCATTTTATGTCCTTCCACAGCTATCATTCTCTCCTCTCCTTAGGAGACTCTAAAGGGAGTGATAAAAACCGCAAGCCCTCCCTCTCCTTCCCCAGCTGGTCTCATTCACAGCTCATGGCAGCCCTGGCTTCCTCAGGGGACCCACTAATGAAGACGGCCAACGTTAATCTCTTCCCCCCCCCCTCCCTGATGGGTCGATTTATACTTCCACAGAGAGTCCTGGCTTCCAGCCAGAGGGCTCAACACATTTTTCTTTCTGAGAGAGAGAGAAAGAGAGAGGCACTTTCTCTTTCACACAAACACACACCTTCCAAACACACACTGAGACAGTAGATTTAGGAAAACACGTGCTTGCAGGGCACAGCAGAAAGCCAGGTAGGTGCTGAATAGCATCTTAACATTTCTGTCCCACCTCCTTTATTCCAAAGAGCTTTGCAGGCAGAGGCAGCACTGAGAGATTTCTGGATTACAATGAGACAGCAGTTCTGTGCCACCTACATTACATATCAAGCAGGGAGGGCTGAAGAACTGAAACATCAAGGGGAATTTCAGACAGGAACAATGTAATGCTCCCAACTGATCCCAGCCTGGACAAAAGGTTTAATTGTATCTTCCTCTCAGAGCGTGTACCTGAGATGCACTAATTCTGATTAGTAACCTTTTGGCAGACTTTAAGCATATTTCGTACATAAAACCAGGCTGGCGAAGCTGCCTGGCGAAACCAGGCAGGCTTTTCCAATTCATGGAGCTAGTGATTATTGGTGATTGTGAGTACAGAACCAGGGGGATGTAATTGTTCCAGAGTGATCACAATAAAGCAGTGATTTTCAAGGAATGGTCGCGAATGGTCTGCAGGTATGCCATGGAAATTTGGAGGAGGGTCATTTATTATTAGGGCCATTGGGGGACATTAGCCACTCACCAGCAGCATCGTGTGCCTTGTCAATTATCAAAAAGCTGATGATGTGCCTTGACAACTTTAGCACCTTGTCAACATGCCCTGTGATGAAAAAGATTGAAAATCTCTGCCCTCTAGAGTAAAAGACTGCAATTTTTGGTCTTGACAGGTTAGAAGCAGTGCAGAGGAACTGAAAGTACCCAGAAGATAAACCATACAAGGAAAGGTGGAAGGGGCTAGTATGTTTAGCCTATAGTAATAAAGCAGGAACACTGCAAATGGTTTGATGGCAGGATTTGCTATCAACTAAGGTGTGGAATAGTCCTTATTTCCAAGAAAATATAGTAAGGATTAGGCTATAACTTTAAGGAAGGATATGTTCTGTAAAAGTTTATCAGGAAGAATAGTTGTTCACTCCTATCCACTAAAGTCAAGGCAAGAACCATCTTATTCAAAATTGTAGGAGAGGTTTAGGATAAATGCTGGGAAAGGTTTCCTAACTATACAAACAAAAATCTAAAGCACAAATACATGCTATTGGTTGAACTCGTGTACACATTTTGCAAGTGTAAGCTTTTGCCTTTCTTATTCTGTGGGAGCAAAAGAATTGTCCAAACTTTGGTTTAAGTATTCAAGTAGTTCAGACACTAGACAAGTGTCTACAGTTGAGAAATCTCCAAATGGCAAGGGGAAAAAAGATAAGCATCTGTCAGGAGAAAGAAAGAAATGGGAACTTATCTGGGAAAGAGAAGTTGCATGTGTATATGTGATCCAGATCAGGGCTGTAGCAGAGAAAAGGGATAATGCAGGTGTGTCAAACGTAAGACCTGTGGGCTGGATACTACCCAAGGAGGAAGTTATTTATGGGGCCCATGTCATAACTGGCCACTTCCAGCACTAAGCAACACAGCAAAAACTCTGGAAAGGAGAGATGGAAGGAGGCCTCAGAAGGCTAGTAATGTTATGGGGTGGCGGGGAGGCAGACCAAGAGAAGGAGATGCTGCTGAGGCACTGGGAGAGCCCAATTATCACATGGGCCTCCCTTTCATATGCACCCCTTCTGCCAAGGTGTCACTTTGCAGAGCACCTCTCAGCTGCTGAGCTGTGAAGTGACAGCAGAAGCAGTACTACTGAAAGCTGGCCCATGTGATAATTGGGCTCTCTCAGCTTGATAACCGAGATAAACTTGATAAACTTCTGGTTGCTTCTGGAGGTCCTCTGAGTCATTTTGCTTTCCCCGCCCCCCCTTGCAGAACTTAATATCCCCAGGTTTAGTATCCGCGGGGGGGGGGATTTGGGAACGGATCCCTCGCACATATTGAGGACAACTTGTATTAAATCATTTAGAAGAACATAAAGAATGCTCAGAATTATAAAATATGAAAAAACAAGGACAAAGACAGGGAAAGCAACTTGTTTCTTTAAAAGAAAGAAAATGAAATTCCACTATTTCAGGAAATTCATACAAATATCCAATCACATGGAATACATATGGAACCTGACCACATGGTAAGGAGCCCACAATTCAACACCCATGAAAATGCATGGCAGAAAAATTTACACTACACATGTAGAAACAGATAACCAGCCAACAGCGTGAAAGAAGACCCTACTGTACTGACTGTTCGCAGTCCACAGTATTTTGTTTTGTGACTCCATACATGGGCAATGGGTAATAAACTGTCAGTGAAATCCTATGTACAGCTACTCATAAGTTAGTTCCACTGAGTTCAATGGACATTGCTCCCAGGTAAGTGTGCAGCGGACTGCAAATAAATAGCTCACCAACACCCACTGTCCCTTCCCAGATGCCCACCCTCAGCTTCAACTAACTTTACCTCATGTATGTAGTTAGGTTCTTTTATTCTCACATCAGAAGAGAAAGCCTTTCTTACTCAGATTAGTCTTCACCATATGGCAATCATTGTTTTCTGTTGTTTTGTATGTCTGTCTATATACCTGAATTACCAAAGATAACAAAGCCACTCTGCTACAGGGTCAGCAAACAAACAGTTGCTGTTCAGCCACGAGGGAGCACAAAATACAGGCTCTATTCCTGCCAGACTTCTACAGTGCCTTTTTGCTTCCACCCCTCCAGAAACAGTTGCAGGGTACAGCATGACAGTGGAGAAAATGGACTTTTGGCCTCAGTGACATCACTAGGGTTTACATCACCCAGTGTGGGAGGCCAGCACATCACCCCCATGATGGGCTTCCTCCCATGCAGTGGGTGAGGCAACATCCTGGATGGTGGGTGTAGTGATGTGCCATCGCCCTGTCCCCGCTGGTCTTTTGGCTGTATTTTTTGACAGAACACAAATATTTCTATGTGGTGTTTCATTGTATTCTGCATGACATTACACATCAATTGATTCACCTGGCTTTGCAAGTCTAAAATGAAAAAAAATTCACCTTACCAGCTCAAGTCTCTGTTTTAATCTTTTTATGGGGGGAGGGGTGCCTTCTGAAACATTTGTTGACCTCCAGTTCCATCAGATAAGGATCATTCTGGTGGCCTCACATTCCCCTTTGCTTGGCCTGACCAGAGCCATGGTATGTTTGCTTACTCATGAGTAACATGACAGTGTGGTTTTCTTTCACTTTCCATAGAACTCAATACATTCCTCAGCTTGCAGGGAGGAGCCTCCTTCTTGGATGTTTTTTGGGAGCTGCGTCCATTGAGTCGGGACCATTCTCATATTGTTGGATTCCTCTCTGCCTACCCTTTCCGACAGACTAAGGAAGTTTGCCTACTCGCGAGTAAACACACGCTAGGGCTCCATTTCATTTTCCATAAGGATCCATGCATTTTTGTTTTCTGGTTTTTTGGCCATAACTTTTGATAGAAAGGAGATATTTCATCTGGTTTTCTTCATTGCATTTCACTGTAAATTCCACATCCAATG
Source organism: Tiliqua scincoides (assembly GCF_035046505.1). Taxonomy (NCBI): domain Eukaryota; kingdom Metazoa; phylum Chordata; class Lepidosauria; order Squamata; family Scincidae; genus Tiliqua; species Tiliqua scincoides. Next base: position 59,704,431 of record NC_089827.1, read on the forward strand.
GTATATGACATTATGGTATTATTCCTAAACACCACGATTATACCACATGACCCCCCGTGCGTGTCATCCCCCCGTGCACGTCACCAGTGCAGCCTGTACCCCCAGCAACCCTCTAGTGATGCCACTGTTTGGCCCAATCCTAATGAGGGCCTGTGCTGGCAGAACACATGTTCCACTGACACACACTGTCACAAAAGCACTGTAAGCCCAGGCCAGATTCTTTCCATTGGTAGCATCGGTCATCAGGAGGCCTGCTGGACTAGGTCCAGAGTCCAGAGCAGGGGAGGGCAGAATGGGGCAGTTACGGGGTGGGTGGACTGGGCCTGCGAGGGGGGATCAGTGGCACTGGTGCACACCGTATTTAAATCCTCTTCCTGGGTCTGATCTGTCTGCACAGATTGATTTGGACTTGTGCCAGTGATATTGCCAGCACAGGTCCAAGTTGACCCATGGTGGCTCCTGAGGCTTACCCCAGGGCAAGGGGACAAATGCCCCCCTACTTCAAGGAGACTTCCAGCAGCCAAAAATCCCCCATGGGATGCAGTGTAGCCCATGCAGGCACCATTGCATCTGCACACTGGGATTGATATTGGATTGGGCTGTTTATCTTGTTCTGTCTATTATTTTTAGCCTCTCTCTTTTCCAAAGTACAGCCATTTTGGTACTGTCAGGGCTGAAAGAGCCAAAAGGTTAAGCTTTCAGAAAAAGAACATCATTACTCGAAAATGTGTATGGGGAGCCATTCACAACTATCCTTTTGATCATTATTCAATTCAGTTTGCTGCTTTCTGACACACATGGCTCTACGGGAATCTTATGAATTTCACCTGCTCCCATTTTTGATTTGCAGCTGGGATCAAATCTACACACTTACCTTTCAAATTAAAACAAACAATTTCTCAACACACTTTTGATTTATTTCCAAAATCAGGAGTAGAAATGTAACTCAATGGAAGAGCACCTGCTTTGCATCAGTGGCATCTCCAGATAGGGTTGGGAAAACCCCCCGTCTGGAACCCCAGACAATCATTGTCAGCCCAGTGAAGACTATACTGACCTAGATGGAGCAACTGGACTGAATGTAAGACGGCTTCATATTTTCAAAAACGAAGGGCTTCCGAGATCAGTAGCTATACCTGGGAAGAATGTTGCTCTTATAAGAGGTGGTTTCCTTTTCCCCTCCTATAAAGTGGAACACTCAGGGGGGATACAAGTATGAATTCTAGAGCAGAGGAACTCCAAACTGGAGACCACTGTGCTCCAGGAAAGGCTTCCCTAGCATGAACTGTGCTTACTGTTCCACTGGGGAGCCTCCAGTTCACGGTACCAATCTCCCCAAAACTGCACCCCAAAATCTGGGCTCAATGGCTGCTGAGGTGACAGAATCCGGAAGTGACTGACCAGAGCGCAGTTCAGGGGAGATTGACACCATGAACAGGAGGCTCCCTCGCAGAACAGTAAGCGCCATTCACTCAGGGGAGGGATTAGGCAGGGCTTCAGATCTGGCCCGTGGGCCAAAGTCTGGAGGGCCCTGTTTGAGAGCACTAGATACTGTGACACAGAGAGATGCTTATTTTGCATTTTGTTTGAGAAGACCAACGTGTTACAAGTCACCTTTGTCCTGTCCTGTTACGTTGCTCCCCCACCCCAGCCTCAGCACAACCTGTTTGAGAAAAAACTTTGAATTTCCTTTGAACTTCCTTTGAAAACAAAAAACTTAATAGATGTTTACTGTCTTTGGAGGCAGAGCACTATCATGAGATGAATGGGTCAGTTTACTGGGTTCTGATGCTTTGAAGGCAATCCTTTTTCTAATTCTCCTGATACACCCTCAGAAAGAACTAGGTTAAGAACATAAGAAGAGCTCTGCTGGATCAGGCCAAAGGCCCATCTAGTCCAGCTTCCTGTATCTCACAGTGGCCCACCAAATGCTTCAGGGAGCATTAGGTTCAGGACAAACATTGTTTTGGGTTTCCAAGGAATAGAGGCAAGAGGAGCTTAGTCAGATCAGCTGGAATAAAACTGCGAATGTGCCCTTGCTATGGGGAGAGAATGGAACAGTTCCACAGGAAAACCAAATTCAAACACAGTTTCTAGGCTAGATTCCCAGTTGCAGAACATGCTGCCTTCTGTTAAAGTCAGAGAGCTATCTGGGCCTGTTTGCTTAGTGGGGGCTTACAAGTGGTTTTTCACATGCAGCCTACTTTGCCAATCCACTTAAGCAAGAATAATCAGAAAAGGGACAATACCAGGGAAACCTATCTGAAGGCAAATTCCTTGCTACATAATATTTATGGGGTGTCAGGGAAATATATAGGGACCCTAATGGGAAGAAACTCAAAACCTGCCTGAAACAGATTAATAACGTATTTGCTTGCCACAAACGTCTTGCTCTGGCACTGCATTTTGCACTCAAAGGAAGTCAAAGTTTTAGCTGAGTTAGAGCCCAGTCCTGAGCTCCACGTGCCAGCTTACCACCAGCACACACTGTCACAAATGTCGTAAGGCACGTTTGTGGGTCCTACCGCCAGGCAAGCGCCAATGGTAGTCCAGAGCTGGCCAAAGCCTGAGTTCAGTTGCTTGGCAGTCTCATGGACCGCTGAGCAGCGGAGAGATAAGTGGGGGCCTGGGGGAAAGTGGGGAGGAGGCATTCTGGGGAGGGGGGAGGCAAGTGGAAGGTGGGAAGAGGGCAGGGAGGGAGGGAGGGAGGTGGGACCCGACACAGAGACACTTAATTCACCTCCGACCTTTTACCTGGGGGAAGGGAATGAAAGTCCCCTTCTTCAGAGGAGCCACTGGCAGCTGCCCGATGTGTGCAGGAGGTGGAGGCAGCCATTTTTGGCGCCACTGCAGCCCTGTGCCCCAGGCAGCTCAGGATTGGGCTCTTAGCCTGCTATTTTGTGTTTAGTTTCTCATATGCCTGACTTTATGTTTTCTGTAGGCTGGTTCAGATGCCCAACTGGCCCCAAGCAATAACAGCTGTACATGCTCATGTTGTGTGCACACCCAGGCTGCTTCTCCCCTCTTGAGCTTGAGGCACATGGTCCTTAATTGCACATATAGAGAGGCAATTTGGGTGAAAGGTCCTCACTCAATTAGAACAATTAGTAAGGGAGGAGATGGAACCAGGGCATGTGCAGGGCATGCACAGCATGAGTGCTCACTTCAGGAGCATAAAATATCACATGAACTGGCCATATGTGGCCAGGGTTTTTGTATTTTTCCCCCCTGAATACACCTTTTCCTTTGTATAAGTTAATCCATTATGCCCTAGGTCAGTGGTTCTCAAACTTTTAACACTGGGATCCACTTTTTAAAATGAGAATCTGTCAGTGCCTACTGGAAGTAATGTCATGACTAGAAGTGACATCATCAAGCAGGAAAATTTTTAATAATCCTAGGCTGCAATTCTACCCATTCTTTCCCAGAAGTAAGTCCCATTTACTATCATTGTTAAAAGCATATACAGTGTAGCCTGTTCAAAGTACAAATCTGTAACATTTTCCCAAATCCAATCACATACCATGATAGTATCAAGACTAACATATTAAAAATAAAATATGGAAATGAATTGGGATCCACCTGAAATTGGCTCACGACCCACCTAGTGGGTCCTGACCCACAGTTTGAGAAGCACTGCCCTAGGTGATTCAAACACTCTCGACTACCATTTTCCATATCACCCTTTTTATAATTTTCTCAAGCAGACATTTTCAGCAACGTGGAATGGAATAAGCATTACAGACAGCAGATAAGAGTCACAATGAAGACTTTGTTACTCATATAATAGGGACTAAGAGCCAGTATGTGTAGGGGTTAGAGTCAGGGACTCGGAGCAGAGAGAGTCAGATTCAAACCCCACTCAGTCACGAAGTTCATTGGGCAACTTGGACCAGTCACTGTCCTCACCCTAACCTACCTCATAGGGTTGTAGTAAAAATAAAAGAGAAGGGGGGGGGGAACCATATACACCAAAACTCAGAGAAAAGACTTGAAATACAAAGATCAGGAGCTTGAGGATGATCAGGACAACTGTAAGGAATCAGTGTAGCAGTAGAGAGACATAACCATAGCAACAAGAGAGAGAGGATTTTTTTTAGCAACATTAATATCTATGTGCAAAATTAATTTGGAAGGTAAAGCAATCTCTCAAACAGGAGGCTCTCAGATTTTGCCTTTAACAAGAATTATTGTATTTGTATTCAATTTGTATTATTGTATATGTATGTAACAAACACTTTCGTTACAGGCTTCAAGAGCTCTGCAAGAGATCAAGCACAACTGACTTCAAAAACACCCACACTAAGCTATCCAATTTCTACAGATATTGCTCACCTTCACAACATATATACCCAAAATACAACACCTGAGAATATTACAAAAACATCCTTGAATCAGAAATATTTCAGCAACTGAGCAATACAGACCAGTTTACGAGTGAGTGTCATAAGCCACCTGCAACATGTGCTTGGTTAATGGTGAGGGACACCTGGGATTGTTTCAGATCATTTTCAGTGTTACCCCAATCCAAAAATTGTATCACTGCATTGGCTGTGAATTCTAGTAAGATTTAGCCATGTCTCCTTGGGTTGTCCTCTCTCACACTATTCTATGTGTGTAGTGAACTACACCTGCAGCTTATACTCAGGATAATGACTGTATCGCTGTTTGCTGTGCCAAAATTTAATGGTCCTTGAGTTTTGTTTTGGGATTTGGACTTTTGAAAAAGACACAAATTCTGCACTAATAAGGTGCCTATTTTACTAAAGAGATGAGAAACAATTTCAAAATTGTTCAGCATCCCTTTTTGCAAAGATACTTCCACCCTTCAAGGTTGGCACTTGGCCAACAATGACTTCTGTAATAAGATAATTTGAATATATACAGCCAAATTGAATACCACATTGGAAATGGACTGGTGTTAGGTTGCAATGTGTGATGTTAGGAAGGCTACCTCACTTCTGCAACAAAAACCACTTGGTTCAACATAGGCAATAGGGCACCATGCAACACAGCATTTCGTGGTGCACTGGATGTCAAGAGCTACACTAGATGAATCACTGAAAATGTGTGAATGTACCTCCAATGAATTTTTGGTTTTTTTGCTAAAAACAGCTGCAGGGTGACTTAAGTTGTATCTGAACCACTGTACAGGGGAAAGGTTTAGGGCACAATCCTAACCAGGTCTACTCAGAAAAAAGTTCTATTTTGTTCAATGGAGCTTACTCTCAGGAAAGTGTGGTTAGGATTGCCGCCTTAATTATTTTCCCCTGTGCCAATTCCCCGACCCAAATTGCCCCTTCCTGGAGCTGCTAGCAACACTAAAGGGAGAAACATACAAGCACAGATATTGTACCTGTATGTTTTCCCCTCCACAAATAGCAGTAGATCCAGCGGAAGGGTGCAGTTAGGATCAGGGCTACAATGCCAAAAGAAATCACTAAAACAGGAAGATGCTATTGATTGGTCTGACAATCAAACAACTGAGCAAAATAAATAACTATTTTGAAATAGGCATTCCAATTTAAAGTCTAAAATCCAGGACAAAGAAAAGACAATGCAAAGGCAGTTTCATCTCAATGATATCCTCTCATGTATTCAATGTTTTTTTAAGAGGGCACTTAAGATTCCTCTAACTAGTAAGCACTACCACCTACATTGAGCTTGCTTCATCCTTGGAATAAGGCCTTTATCATACAGAGGTAACTGAAGGTGCTGTTATGCAAGGTTAACTGATAGTACAAACAAGCCCTAAAAAAAATCTCATGTCCAGAAGGTTGGGGCTGCTTCATCCATTACAATTAAAAAACAACAAAAAGGATTCCTGATGTTTTAGTAAGCCATTTTTTGTTAGCTTGACTACACTGCTTTACAATTGAAAACACAGTTATTCAGTTCCATTAGCTTTGAGACAGCAGGTGCTCAGATAGCTGATTTAGCAGCAGCCAATGTGTGTTGCTGGATGCTATTTACTGACTGCATTTCCCTGCACCCCTCAATGCCACTTAAGGGACATCAAAAGAGGGTTGGAGGGAAATCATATGAGGGATGAGATGAAAATAAAGGGAAAACCTGGATGGACACTATTAGATTAGCAGTCCCACTTCACAGAGGGATTCCCAAAAACCAGCACTCAAGAAACACATATCACCTGTCTTTTCTCATTTACCTGTGCTTCCTTTTCGTCATTCAGGAGTTATCATCAACTAGGCCAGGAGACCCAAACAGTGGATTAGCCTTAAGCTGTTTGCTAACAGATTCCATGTGAATCTTTATGCAGACTTTCAGGAATCATGCCAAAGCCTTTTTCATTAAAATCAACTAGAATCAGCAGTTCAGCTTTGACAGGCAGCCCAAAGGAAGAAAACTGGTACATAAAGTCCTATGCTTAAAGTTACAATATGAGTAGCCGATTCTGACATTAGGTTTTTTCCCCAGCCCCCAACAATTTATAGAAATTGCAAAACAGGAAACTTTGAAAATGTGATCTACAATGTGGGGACAGAGGAGGTTAGCTGTATTTGTATCTTAGTCTGTACTATGAAAAGGAGAGTCTTGGAGAGGCTGCATGTCTTTAAGAGCTGGTCTTAAATCTTCTGCTTTCATACTTAGTCTGCTATTTAACATGGAAGACTAATAAATATTTTAAATATAGGAATCTTAAGATTTCTGCAACCTCAGCTTTCCTGCAAGACAGTCTCTCCACACATTAGAAAGGGACAAGCACAAGTTTAGCACCAAGTGCAAGTGCAGCAGAAAGCTGCTGCCAACCCCAGCACCTTGGCAAGTGTGCCTGTAACAAGGGTTTGTCACATTTACATTTGCCTTACATTTAACTTGTACATGTAAAAGTGTAACACATGGTCAGGGCTGGCCCAGACAGCCACAGGCCTCCCCAGCCCTGCTCCTGGGGCAAAGGTCCGCAATGGTGCCCCTGGCTATCACTGCCCCCACGCAAAAATCTGTCCCCCCTACTCATCTGAGGCTCACGGAGCTTTGCGCGACCCAGAACCATGTCAGGAAAACCTCTCTGAGGTCCCCCAACACTATAAACTGTGCTTCCGGGAAACTGGAAGCAGTTTCTGCCCCCGTTGGGAGCCTCAGAGGCTCCCAAGGAGTCCTAGCAGCTCGCGTCTAGAGTTTTCATCATCACCTCACTCTACTTGTCCACTCATATTTCCCTTCCACTCAGACAGGCAAGGCAGAGCCAGTCCCTTCACTTCCTGCTCTGGTACCACGTCCTTGCTCTTACTCTGCTTTGCCCTGTTTACAGCATGCATGCGCCACTCATCTTTTTTTTTTTTTTAGGTAACAGCAAGGAGGTAGCACCAGAGTGGAAGGTATGGCTCTGCCTCTCCTCCCTCCCTCTCCTTGCCCACCTGACTGCTTTGCTAAGCAGCCAGGACAGCAAGGAAGAGAACATCGTGGTACTGGTAGGTAGTGTGCACAATGAAGCGTGCCCAGGATCTTTAAAAAAAATTTTTAAGGAGGGTGGCTGGGGCATCATCTCCCCCACAAATCAGGTGGCACCTTTACTTATGCTGTTCCTTTATGATGTGACCCTTGGAGCTCGCCACAAATATCCACTGTTCTTCTCAGCAGCAATCTTGGAACACTGAGAAAGGACAGGTATTTTTACAGTCTTTACATGACAAACGTTCCCCTTCACACACACACACAAAAACTCCACAAAAAGATATTATTCCTTACCTGAGTCCTCTCTAAAGGGAAAAGTCCTTTGTGAACCATTGTCAAAACAGAACCAGGGACGATACTAAAAAGCAAAATAAAAGGAAATTCTGTAAGAGTGATGAATGAAAATAATTAAAAATGTCAATTTGTATAACTAGGTACAAGCAGGAGGCACACATGTCTCATATTATATAACTGTTTTTCAACTATCCATGAAGTTCACTGGATGGCCTTAGGCCAGACTCTATAGCTCAGCCTACCTCACAGGGTTCTGAGGAGGATAAAATAGAGTCCAGCCCTGCATGCCGCCTTGAGCTCCTTAAAGTAAGGGCAGAGACTAATGAGATGGATGGACCCAGGCTCAAGTCCTAGTTTGCAAGATGGCCTTGTGCAATTAATTATGACTCAGCCTCATCTACTTCACAAGGCTGACTAAATGAGGTACAAAAGTATGAAGTACTCTGTACACTAAGAAATGCCACAGAAAAACAGTAAATAGAACGACAATCAGAAATCAAAACCACTTCAAAAGTAATATCTCTCTCCTGTAAAATACACAGTCAATCACAAAAAAGAGCGATAACTCAGCCAAAAGAAGAAAAGGTCCCCACAGACTGAGCCTATAACAGGAGGCAGCACAGAATGCCAAAGGAGTATAATTAGGAGAACCTCTTGCTGAACCTGACCAGGTCTCTCTAATCTGGCACTGTCTCCAACAGTGGACAACAAGATACCCTGAGAAACTTGCAGGCAGGGCAAGCTGAAGGTAGCTGTCCCCTGTTGCTTCCTCCCAGAACTGGGTATTCGGGAATACGTTGCTCTTGAATATAGAGGCTGCATGTAGCCATCCTGACTACTGTTTTACTAATTAAACCTCACAAGAAAAAAATGACTACGAATACCTACCTGAAATAGCTGCTACTGGAAGAGAGAATCAAGTGGATTCCTTCTTACCAGCTCCTGGCACTCACATTACACCTGGCTTCTGCCTCTTCTTCCCCAGAGGCAGAGCATTCTTATTTTCAAGAAATATTTAAAACCCAGCCACCATCACTTAATTATCACATGGCTTAGAGAGCTCAGGAGGAAGACTGTGTTGTTTTTAAAATGTGATCAATATCATCACTTCCCTTCCAAATCATATTGCCTTCCAGCCAACCTGTCAGCAAGTCAATGAGGGCTGACCTCTTTTGGCAGCTCTATTTAATCAGACCATGTGAGAGAAAGGGAGACAGAGCTTGCTGTTTGCACTTTCTCCCCTCTCCCTTCTCCTTCTCTGACATGGGTTACGCAGCATTAAATTCCAGAGAAGCCAATCTGGTTCTCACCGTGCAAATACCTCTATGTCGTTCTGTCAGTGCATTTCAGCTCTGACCTGCAAATCTCACCATGTAACTGTCAGCGCATCTCAGTCTGGCATAGCTCCCACTATTCTCCTTCTGGATTCCACACACAGCTCCATCAATGCCCTCTCATGCATGACCTGTAAGATTCCACTGCCACCTGGTCTCGATTCTCTCCTGAATTCAATCAGTGAGTTCCCTCCCTCTGGAGTAATGAGGTCTGTATCACAAGATCTGTCTCAGAAGTACCCTCTTAGGAATAATTCAGACCACCAAGCTAATTTCATTTGCCACCTAAACAGTATGTTACCTAAAGAAGCAAGAAGCTAGTGTACATTCAAAACCAATGTTTTACCCAAATAAATGCAACCCCCTGCCTAGCTTATATTAAATGTGCCAACTCTATCGCTTTACTACCTCTCAATTAGAACTCAAGGCATTCATTTTTCTTTAGATGTGCAGCAGTCTGGAATGTTCCATGAGGCTGCGATAATCAGGGAAGTGTATGTCTCCAATTGTGATTTTTGTATTGTAGAGAAGTGGTCCAGAAAGACCTCTTTCCCGATTCCCAGACACCTCTTCCCAGACCTCTTCCCTGATTATCGTAGCCTCATGGAGCATTCCAGAAGAGAGAGAGAGAGAGAAGTGGGAACAGGAGTTTCTGCACTACTATCCATTTGACTTCCTAACAGTTGTGATTGTTTTGAACAGCAAGTGAGACGTCAGCCATTCAAATACTTGGCTGATAAAACAAAATGCACAGGATAAGGAAGGGTCTTGATATGCCTCTTATTAGATGGACCTACAAACACAAATCATTTGACTGTACACATTAATCCAGCCAGCATGGCTGTTAATTTTTTTCCCCATGAGAAAGAAAAGAATCATGCCCCAGAAAGAGAGACTTTAATCAAGTCTCTTTACCTCAAACACAGCCTCACACACCACACCTCCCGCAGAGAGCAGTGCAGCTTCTGCTGTCATTAAAGACACTAACATATTAAACAAGAATTAAGCCCAGAGAAGCATGCGGCTAGGAATACACAAATGGGGAGGTGGGGGGAGGTGGCCACAGCAGAAAGAAAGGCTCTCCCCTCCCATTATTCCCAGGAGGTATAGAGGGTTAAACAAGGCTACTGGTGGAATTTTTCCTTTAGAATATCAAAATATTCTAGAATATTTTATGCTAGAATATGCTAGAATATCAAAAGCAAATATCAAAATATAGAATATGCTAGAATATCGAAAGCCAGGGATCCCACAGAGTGACCACATGAGGCACATCTCACTAGAAAAGGTGCCAGTAGTTATCATGGGAGGCATAAACACTTCTTTTACCTTTCTGAAAACAATTTGTGGCTGCTGTGATTGGGCCCTGAACTGAAGTGCCAACATTGTCCCTGTCTCCCTCCCCCCACAAGCATAGCTCTCCCTAGCATTAATAGGAGCCACTTGCAAAGATCACTGTATGCTGACATTTTAGGGTTCAATAATGCTGCTGAGGAATCAAAAAGGTAAACACCCCATTTGCAGGTTTTGCTTCCCATGACTCAGAGATTTTAAAATGACTCTGATGACTTGCACTGCACGGCTAAGTGCGTTTTTCCTTTCATGCTAGAGCCACCTGGGCTCTAAATAGCTCTGCCCACCTGGTCTCAATCTGGGCTTTCAGGTTGGTAGATCACTACCAATTGACCAGCTTTCATTTAGTCATAGGCAGCAGTTGTTTCTCAGCTAGAAAATCACCGGAAGTGAAGTCACCAACGTGCCCCTAGCGCGCATGCCCCCTAGCGTTCATTAAAAAACAGAAAGGAAAATGGTGTTGAACATACTTCAGGGCGACGTTTAATCATTGTCTTATAGTTATTAAAATTCTCTTAAGTTATTAACTTCTATATAATGCTTTTAAAATCTTGAGGATGAATGGCTCCTTTTGTCCAAGTTTAAAAACCACTTCCGCTGTTGTACAAAATGACTGAGCCCAGTTGTTTCCTTAGAACAGAGACAATACGATAACATTATTCACGGAGGCAGCCATGTTTTCTAGCACCTAGCTCACAGGAAAGAAACAGAACATGGCATGCATGCTAGAACATGAGTAGCAAACGTGACTGAAACGTGCTAGAAAGAGGGGGGCTCCCTAGCACTCCTAGCTCAGGAAGCTGAAAAACAAATGCAGCCTTAGTTTTCCATGAAGGACCCGTGCTATCTCTTACCTCATTCACAGTAGGGTCTTTGAGAGGAATTTTATCAGGGGGTACAAAGTTTCTTTTGGACCCCTTCCCAAAGGGGGAGGGGCCAACAGAGGCTGGCAGAACAGAGAGCACAATAGGGCAGGGGGAGGATACTGACATCCAGAATAGTCTTTGGAGCCCAACCAAAGGCATTGGCGCTACATAAAGTCATATGGAAAACCAAACACACTCCCAAGTCTCTCTAAAATCTTTGAAATATAGAAAACTCATTGCAGAAAATGAGCATGGTTGGAGTAGGTGAATGGACTAGCACTAGAGTGGAACAAAATGAACTTCTGCAGCAGCTGTAGCCCCAGAGCTGTGTCCCTGAACTTCTATACACTCCTTCATGGTTACTGGATTCACAAGCCAAAAAGCTACTGTAACAGGCCAGTTTCTTCCCAGATATGACACTGTGTTAAGGAGGCTCATGGTTGCATTCCTGGGTCCAGTGTGCATGGCTTGCAGTGGCAGTTGCCACTGAGTATCCATGGTTGTGCCCCCAGCATCATGTGTAGGCAGTGAGTTTGGGTGAGATAGAAACTTTTTGAGCCCCTCTTTTGACTCCTGGGCCCCCTTTCTGACCCAGGGCCAGGGTACAAATCACCCCCTCTCCTATGCCCTGATTCACAGGATGACCATCTCCAATCTCTCATGTTACTCCCACTTACCTATGCTTCAATAGGAGAAATCTATCCATTTATTGAGTCCTGTGACCCCACAAGCTATAGAATTGTATGCATACAATGTGGGTGCTGAAAACTGCAGTCTAAATCTCAGCACTCCCCCACTTTACCCAAAGCAATTAAATCCCAAGTTATGCCCGGCTCCTTTTGAATGGTTACAATATGACTGCTCCTTGCTTGGCGACAGGAAACCAAGGTGGGATTGGCAACAACCCAATAGTAGCTGACTACTGCTTAGTGTCACTAGAGTAAGCACAAAACAGAGATTCGTAACACTGGTCTTAAGAAGCAAAGGAGCTGCCCAGTACTCTGGAAGGCAGAAAGGACATCTGTGTATTTCAAGATGAACCAAAAATAAAGCCTTCTCTCAAGGCTTTGGGGTAGGGGATTGGCAAAAGCCCTAGCTGCTAACTTTTCTACAACATTCCCCTTCAAAGGGTCCTTGGACTGTAGAAAAGATTTGTAGGAAAGCATATAAAAGAAAAACCTATTGCTTTACACCCACTGAAAGCAGTGGGGGATGACACAAGCACAGAAAATAATAATTCTTAACAATGATTCTCTGCATTATTGCTCTTCTTAAAATAGGTTAGGAAGATACCTACCCTGCACTTATATTCCATTTGAAGCAACAAGAAAGAATTTCTATTAGACACTGAGCAGATGCTGAAACAAAATAATACCAGGTCACTGAGGAGGGAAAAGCATATATTCAAGGAACTACAGAACTAAGTGTTTCATGTGCCCTCTCTCTTTCCCCCCTACACAAATATATACTCTCCTGCCCTCCATACCACCCACCACCCACACAAATAAAATTAGTACTGCAAAGGAAGATGTGGGAAGCATTCCATTACCACATAGAAGCATATTATGTAGGGCATATACAGTATGCCTAACTACAACACCCATGTTCTTGCCTCAGGTACCACAAGGTGTTAGTGTCCTAACTAGACAACATAGTTTCCTGTCTTCCTTTCCTCTGGTGTCCTTAAGCAGCAGCAATGAAACTCAGAGCAATCCAGTGTTCAGTGTGCTGGCACACGCCCCCTGCACTGGCTTAAGGGTGTTGCAAACATGCTGTAAAGCATGTTCGCACCACCTCGGGTGTTGGCCAGGTCAGTGCAGAGGCCTGCCCTGATGCCTAGAGGCCAGATCCAGCCTCCAAACCAGCCAAAGGAGGTGAGCTTTTGCCGGCCTAGGCAAACCAGCATGGGGGTGGGGGTGGCAGGAGGGTGGAATGGAGGTAGGAAGAGGGTGCTTTTGGGCGGGGAGGACAGTCCGGAAGGCAGATCAGGCCCACGAGGGGGGTGGGATCAGCCAAAACAGTGCAGGCAAAATCCTAACCCCCACTCCCAGCCCAATCAGCCTTACATGGGCTGTTCAAATTTGCCCCACTGAATCTCCTAGCCCCATAGGGATGAATGGGGCTTTACTCAGAGTAAGGGAGAAAAATGTAACCTCACCCTGAGTTGCCCTCCAGCCACCTCCTAACCTGTGCTGAATCCAGTGTAGGTTAGGATTGGGCTGATAGCAGTTCAGGGAAATCTGGGGAGGAGCCACAGCTCAGCAGCAGAGCACCCATTTTGCAGGCAGAAGGTCCCAGGTGTAATCTCCAGGCAGACCTCTGTCTCAAACCCTGGTTAGGACTGCAGCCAATGTCTGTTAAATGGACTAAGCTGCAATCCTATGCACACTTATCTGGGAGTAAGCCCCATTGGATAGAATGGAATGGATAGAAGTCACTAAGGCACAAACCACCATGGTCAAGCCTGATAGGCTCAAGTATGGTCACATTTGGCACACCAGTCGAAGCTGGGGCAGACACACTCCTGGCCACTGCTGTCACCTGGTTTTCCAAAGAGAGCTGCAAGTTCAGGAGTGTACCTGTTCTTGTAGGGGAGTGCAACATCATTCGTAGTGGGTGGTTGACTCAGTACAGTACCTGCAACATGATTTCCTGGCCTGAGAACTCCAGTCTTTTCTGAATTCATTGTCAACCAATTGGCTTTTATCCAGGTCGCAACCACCTCCAGGCAGTTCCCCAGGACTTCCACAGCCTCCCTGGTGTGAGATGGCAGGGAGAGATAGGGTGTCATCAGTATATTGGTGACACCCCACGCCAAATCTTTATGATTTGAAATAATTATCTCTGTCTCACACACACACTTATGAATGCTACTGTTCAGAATTCTTATGTGCTAGAAGTCTATATAATACATTTTAAAATGTGTTTTCTATGCCCTCAAAATTTCCAGAAATTTTACATCTTTCCACTTGAAAATGTTTCTACATCTTTGCAATTTCTCCCTTTCAACCTTGCTGTAGTTTCCATTAGCCCATATTTACATATGAACAGGTTTTCAATCATACTTTTCATTTTTGGTCTTAGAGGCAATCAGAGGGAAGAGTAGCTGCTTCCAATCTCTTCTCAGAACACCCTATTAACTTCAAGGCACCATGCCAAATCCCAACACAGGCCAATCTCAGATGTCATCCAGGAATTCATGCAAAGGCAAAAATGTGTTTGGTGGTAAACTAACAGAGTATTATGCCAGATCAGGTCAATGTCTGAAAATCTCCAGAATGCAGTCGAAGGATATGAACAGAAAAATACCACAGGGTGGTTGACTGGTTGCTTTTTTCATACAGCTGAAAGTACCCAATTTTTTTGTTAGGGTGCTTTCTGATTAACACAGAAGAAGTGATTTAACAGTTTAGCCACAACCAAGTTCCTCAGACATGTTGTGTCTGGCTAATGATATGAATTTTAACAATGCTCTGAGCCGTTGTGTTGTAACAGGTTATAAAGTTGTGCAATATTATCTTCATTGCAACTGTATATTTGCATATTTGCCAGCTGCAATGAGTTTAGAAAGCTATCCTACAAGACCAATGGCTCCCTGGTTTCCTGCACACGAGGAAGAACCTGGAGAGCACACCACAAGGACCTGCAGCTGACAGAGGCATTCAGCATACACTAGTAAAAGGGGCAATTGAGCTGCTGCTGTCATAAAAGAGGAGCCTGAATGGATGTAGGCAAAAGGAAAAATGCTATCCCAAAGGACAAGAGTCTGACACCCATGATTAAAGCAACTCTCTAGGAAATGTTTCCTGACAGTGAAGTCTATTAGACTGGTACATAAGCTCCCAAGGGGAGCCGTGGAAACCCCCATCTCTCCACTCATTTGAAGAGATGGAATAAGCAATAAAGATCACAGTGCAGGATACTACATAAAGAGCAAAACTGTCCACTAATTTCACCTTTCTGCTCAGATTTCTATTAACAGGTTGCTGTCTGCATTTATACCATTTAACGTCATTTTTTTAAAGGAAAAAAAATCCACTATAGATTAATCCCATTATGAAGGGAACAAGTGGATTATCTATAATCTCATTACTGATCAAATAACAAAAGTTATCTATAACCTACTAGTGTGCATTTGTTCAAATGATGGTATGCTTAGCTGTGAGGTCAAGTATTTGCTTATACAGGTGGTGCCTCCGTATCCATCAATTTGGTATCCACTGATTTGACTCACTACTGATACCAGAGTTAAATTTAAATGCCTTGTAAGATGAGAAAAGAAGCACCAAAATCCAATTTACTACCTTTGTGCTGTTAAATTGCACTGGTTGCAAGCTTCTCAGTGTTAAAGACCCACTTTCGGGTTCCTTGCTCCTCCATTGTCACCCCAGAATGCATCGGTATAGACACTATACTGCATTAAGCCAGTAGATGGGGTAATAATGGAATCTAATGGAATGAAATTATTCCATTAAGAGCAATGGAGGAGCAAAAACCTGGAAGTGGGTCTTTAAGGGCGCAATCCTAACCCCTTATGTCAGTGCTTTCCAGCACTGGCATAGTGGTGCCAATGGGACATGTGCTGCATCCTGCAGTTGGGTGTCACTCACAGAGGCCTCCTCAAATTAAGGGAATGTTTGCTCCCTTACCTCGGAGCTGCATTGCCCTTATGCAGTGCTGGAAAGCACTGACATAAGGGATTAGGATTGCGCCCTAAAGCTATTTTTCCACTGATTTGGTATCCACTGATTTTTTATCCACTGGGGGTTATGGAATGGACCCCGAATGGATAACGAGGCACACCCTGTATTCTTATTTCACTGGTTAGTCATGCACAATATCCAGTGCAAAATGTTTCAGATTTCTGCAACATTCTCAGCACTTACACTATGTTCCCATATGCATATTCATCACTTGGTGACAGCAGAATCAAACTGTGACGCAGATGCAGCATTGGGAAAGGGCAAAAGTCAGTGGAGATGGCAATGTAGTATAGAAGGGATGAAGAGTTACCTGGTTCATCAATATCCTATCCTCCAGCACAGCAGAGAAAACAAGGGTCTCACTCAAAAGAAACAAAACTTGCTATCCAACAACTATAGGCAACTAACAGTACACCTACTGGCAATGCTGACCAGATGCAGCTGGAATTTGTGTTCTGGCAGCACAAGGCCCTTTTCGGCAGTGAAAGTTGGACCACCATCATGCACTTCCAGGCCGCTGTTGCAAATGAGCAGAGATGTGGTGTGCACACCAGCAGCTCCTGGAGGCTCTTGGTAAATTGGCAGCAGGGGCATGTCATGGGTAGGGAGGGGCAGGCCAGGGGGAGTTTCTGGGTGGAGAGGGGCATAGCTACAAGGATGCTCTTAAGCCATCAGGATGCCTCTGAGATAAGTAGAAAATATTTTTATACTTTGCAGGCCTCCTGATCGCTCCCCCATTGGATGCAGTGCATACTCGTCATCATAGCAGCATCATAATTCATGGTGGGGATTAGGGCCTCAGTTTAGTAAGAACACAGTTTGAGGATGTGTGGCAGCAAAGAATGACTAAAAATCACACACACACACACACTAGCCACTTCTCCCCAACAAGTGAGTGGTTCCAATAGTTCGGTGCCCATCTCCCTCCGGGGCGTGCAGATGTTGCTTGAGTTTCATAATAACTTTTGTGTCTATACCACTATGTTCCCAAGAAGAAATTATTGTACACTGGCAAGTAGCCCAATGGGCAGTGAGAATACTGCTGGAGTGAGGGGGGAATCTGGGAAACCTGAGCTTCCTGAATTGTTGGAAAACAAACCTGGGAGTTGTCAATGCTCACAGCTTTGCTGATCTTCAGGTATGCCTCTTTCCTATCCTTCTCTCCTAAAATCGCAGTGTGGGAGGAAAAGGAGTGGAAAGAGTTAAATACTGTCAGCAACCATGATGTTTCTGTCCATTGATTGAGCTTTCTATGCTAGATGAGTTGCCTATGGGTGATATGGTGGGCAGCTACAAACTTGTTAGTGAGTTCTTGGGAATGATGATCACAGTAATTGCATGGGTTATTCTTGCAATGTTGCTCATGTGTTGAGTTGCTACTGAAAAGGTGCAGAACAGCAACCAAAATGTTTACTGGGCCGGGGCACCTCCCTTATGAGGAAAGGCTACAGCATTTGGGGCTCTTCAGTCTAGAAAAAAAGTGCCTGAGGGGGAACATGATTGAAACATACAAAATTATACAGGGGGTGAATAGAGTGGAAAGAGGAATGTTCTTTTCCCTCTCACACAACACCAGAAGCAGGAGACATCCACTAAAATTGAGTGTTGAGAGAGTTAGAACAGGCAAAAAAAATTATTTACCCAGCATGTCATTAGTCTGCGGAATGCCTTGCCACATAAAGTGGTGATGGCATCTGGCCTAGATGGCTTTAAAAAGGATTGGACAGATTTCTGGAGGAAAAGTTTATTACAGGTTACAAGCCGTGATGGGTATGTGTAATCTCCTGGTTTTAGAAGTAGGCTACCTCAGAATGCCAGGTGCAAGGGAGTGTCTTGTGTGCTCCCTGAGGCATCTGGAGGGCCACGGCAAGATACAGGAAGCTGGACGAGATGGGCCTTTGGCCTGATCCAGCAGGGTTCTCCTTATGCTCTTATGTTCTTCACAAGTATAGAATACAGATTAGCTTGCACTGCTAGCAATGCAGTGCTCTTGCCAGGACTATGATCAGGGTACTTATGTCATGGTGCCATAAATGCAAGTAGCACTTTACAGAGTCACAACAAAATGACAAGTCCTGGCCTGCAGAATTTACAAGCTAAAATTTGCCACATGGATGCTACAGTGGGAAGGGAAGAGGATGCAAACGAGGGTAAAGAGGGGAAGAATATGTGTTCACATACTGTCATAGGTCCCTGGAAAAAACATTCTTAGCAATTTCAAGTCTAGCCCCAATTATTATTCCAGCAAGGTTCAGAGATATCAAGGCATGTTTACTCAGAAGTAAGTCCCATTGTGTTCAGTGGGGTTTACTCTTAGATTAGTGTGCACTGAACTGCAAGCTTAGCTGCCTTGTATCTTTTTCAAATGTACCTGATGCACAAGTAGCCCAAGATATTTTAATATAGAATATAAGAATATAGGAAAATGGCACAAGCTGAATCTGAATGCCAGCAGCCATGCACCATGCAAGAAGTTCAAAACTTTACATTAAGTAGACTCCAAGAGTTTGTTTAAAGAAGAAGCATTACAACATTTTTAAGGCAAATATTTCATAAATAAATCCCAGGATATTTAAAAGCAGATTTTAACAAGAGGAGCAGTTTTAGAAGACATTCTTTACTTCTTCTTACCCAATTCCAGGCAGTAACTGCGATTTCTTTGAGTCACATTGCCCTGTTCAAAAAATTTACCATGCAACATGTCACTTCTTCTCTCCAGGAATGTAATGCTGTTTGTCCATATGACTGTTCCAAATTATTTACATACCTGCATCATGCTGTTCTGAGTAAATCACATTTCAGCAGGGACAAACACTTATTTAACTCGGAACTGTTTCCGTCTCAGCTGCTTTAATCCTAATGTGGATGCAGCCTGTTTGAAATGCCCCACCCACAGCGCACTGTTTTGGGAATCTCTGCAGGGAGCTCTGGGATAGGTGCCCAGAAAGCCTCAGAACAGAGTCTAAAATGACTTTTAAGTCAGACAATGCTAATGTGAACGCAGAACAAGTCCATAACAGTTTACACTAAGCCATCTGTGCTCAAGATGTGGCTTCACAGTCGGCTGAATTTTCTAGGGTAGCCAAGGCTACATTATGGCTTTGTCCACACATACATAAAAAGGAGGTGCTGGTGTACTGCCAACTAGCTGCAGTGATTAAACATGTAACTGTTGCCACAATGAAGTGTCATGCTTAAAGCTAGATAAGGAGGAGGGAAA
This sequence comes from Tiliqua scincoides, assembly GCF_035046505.1. Lineage (NCBI taxonomy): Eukaryota > Metazoa > Chordata > Lepidosauria > Squamata > Scincidae > Tiliqua > Tiliqua scincoides. The sequence goes on from NC_089827.1 coordinate 59,723,617, forward strand.
TATGTATTAACAATACACTTACACTTACTAGCACGGATTGCATAGCTGCACATTTAGTTTACAGTGGTGTTGCACAGAGTGGGTGAATGTCTACCCACAATCACTTGCTGCAAATGGAGTACTGAATTGCTGCCTAGTACCACAACCTGCATGCTCACAGCCCAGAAGTGTAACTGTAGGTCTGTGACCCACACAGAAGACCCTGCCAAGACCCCAGCACTAGTGGGTGATTGAGGGGTGGGGAGTCACTTTTAACTTACCAAAGGGGGAGCAGCACACACAAAATCTCCACTGTACAGCACAACCACAAACCAGTTACATTGGGCTATGCAGTCATGAACTCCATTGACTCGATTAGACATGTGCTGTAATTCTCCTCCATCCCCTCTGGCCTCTAGCACCAAGACAGAGTAATGTCCCCTCCCTTCTGCCCAAGAATACAGCCTAACACTGTGAGACAGGGGCCATGCATCATATACTCACAGTAGCAGTATACTCCAGTGTTGGGACCAGATTTCTGAGGGTTCTGTGACACACTTCCTCATGCTGCATTGGGCATTAGCACTGAGGGTTTCAGGGGTTAGCCTGGGGGGGGGCCCTTGGCTAGAGTTCAACCAGAGATGACACCATCTCTGCTTGCTTGGGATCTCTAGGGATCAGTATCAACCTCCAGATGAGTACTGAAAAGCATCCTGGATATTTTAACAGGACATTCAGGAATTTCCAACACTACATTACGCTAGAGGAAAAAAAATCTTCAGAAATAGATTCAGCCAAGTTGGCAATCCTACATCTGGCATTCCTTACCCTGTACAGGCAGAACTGAACTGTGCCCAACATTTCGGTATACGTTTAGGGTTTCTTCTCTCTACTGCTTGGATTTCACAGTAGCTGTTCAAGAATATATCCTCCAGCTGTATCTACTGCAATGGTAGGTGTCTATTTTGCACAATTACACACAGGTGGGAATACTTCCCCTTTTACAAATCTCAGGCATACTAATCTCCCTTTGAAGGCCCAGGAATTCCACACTCTCATTACCTCTGCCTAGTCTAGATTCTTTTTAACCATTTCACTCATATTCTTTACCATCGCTTTCAGATACTTTCAATGTACCTGTTTGCCTACTCCAATATCAAAATGTCTAGGTGACAGCAAGAACAAGGAGAACTTTAAATTAGCTTCAACTACTATCTCAGCTGCAACTGCTCTTTGAAAGGTCTGACCAAGCCACAGATATCCATGCCATGGTAGTCTTGAAATTGGACTACTTCAATGCTTTCTACATGCAACTGCCCTTCAAGAGGTCTCAAACATTTCATTTGATGTGAAACACTGTGGCCTAGTTATTCACTAGTACAACTGGTTGGAAACACATTACAATCTACTTTGGCTATCTGTTCTGAGACCCAATCCCAATTTAAAGGGTTCTTCCCTTTAAATCCCTAAACATCTTGGGGCCTGGGTACCTGAAGGATCACCTTCATCCATATATGCTTCCCTGCATGCTCTGTTCTACATCCAAGACCCAGGTCCAGGTGCTCTTACTCCTGGAAGTAAGGCAGGCATCTACTGGGGCAGGGCCAGCGCAACGTTGGCCTCTACATTCTGGAATTCCCTTCCTTTGGAGGCATCTCAGGCTCACACTTTGCATGTATTCAGGTGCCAAACTAACAGTTGGCTGTTTCCCAAGGTTTTGGGGACTAGGTGGTTTTAGTTGGTACTGAAATTTGTTTTGTTCAGCTACTCTCTCTGAATGTTGTGTCTTATTGCTGCTGTTACAATTGTTTGAGTTTTGTTAATTTTTATTGTTTGGGTCATCTTCATTTAATTCATAATTATGCCACTTTGTGCCGCTGGTGCAAAAAAAGGACATGTTTAAAAATTAATAATTTTAAAAGCTGAATTCTGGATTGAAGGAAAGTGTTAAAGTGCACATTAAACTGCTAAACAGTATTTTAAAATGTTAAAGTACAAATGCCAAAGGATTATGCCTCCCAACTTCATTTGATGTATTCCTGCCATACTCAAAACTCCCGAGGCTACCAAAGGTGAAACAAAAAAGTTCCCACCTATGTTCCTTTATCAAATGCTGACAGGCAAGGAAAATAAAATGGGAGCTGTACAGAAAGCACAACCTCAAGCCTCTTCACTGGAATGGGAGGGGGAAATGGAGAAGGGATCACAAGGAAATAAAATACAGCTGTGGAGGAGGTGCCATACAACTAGAAAACTGCAGTACGGCAAAGGCATTTGGAACTAATTATATGCATTTAAAATACCTGCTACTGGGAAGGAATTCACAAAGACCTAGTTCCTTCTCAGTTCTGTCAAACACAGACTCTCTGAGTAGCTGCACAGTTTAGTTCCTAAAGCAACTCAAATGAATGAGAAACTGTGAAATTATTTATGTGAATTTAGCAAAGGTGAAAGCTTCCAGATTGGAAATTCCTGGAGGACAAAACCTTCTCAAGAACAGATACAAGTCAGTGAAAGAACACACTCCATGCAATCCCTTCTCCACATCCCTCTATTAGGCAAATGTACTACAGAGAATAGGGAGGAAGCTCCAAGAAGAGGGAAGCACAGGAAATTTAACATGTTATTCCTATAGCATAGTCTCCACAACCTCTTACAGCGCAATTGTATCCAGTCTTGGGCTGTTGGGACAAGCGCGCAGGCTGCCTTGAGGCACGTTGCAGCAGTGCAGAGGCTTGTGGTGCCGGTGGAAAGACCTGCTCTGGCGTGTTCCCACTGGAGTACCTAAGGTCTCCGTGGGCTGGCAGAGGGGTGGTGGAGGGCAGAATGGAGATGGGGATGGGGCAGGGGAGGACGGGGAGGGTGGAAAAGGTGTCCAATTCTGTCCCTCTTTTTGGGTGCAGGTGTGTTTGTAACCATTTTAAATATTTGCAAAATGTCAGAATCAGTGCTTGCTCACTCTGTCCTCTTACCAATTATGAATTCTAATTTGTAATCTGTTTCATCATTTCTAATTCTTTTATTGGGTTTGAACTTCTTCTTAAATTGGAAACATTACTATGAAGCAGATGATCTTGCTCGTCATCTGCTTTTCCTGCCTTCCTAAAGCTGAAATTGCCACCAGAACTCTGGACACTTGCTGCAATGTAATCCAGCCAATGCCAAGGAATGTATGGATCACAACTCTGCCTGACGAATATTGATCCCCTTCACTAACCAATTTCCTATCAAACCTTCTTCCACCACCGTCATCCAAGTGTCTGCCAACACTGTAGTGTTTTCCTATCTAATGCGTGTGGAGACGGAAGGCCACACAGGGAAGCTTTAGCATGCGCAGGCAGAACCACGTAAGCTGGGGTTTCATCATGTCCCTTACTTTTCCCTTTCTCTGTTAATGAAGAAGGTCTTTTGCTTTTTTGGACAAAGAGCTTATGCTGGTCTTTGAACTTATTAATAAATTGACTTGACAAAGAACTTCTACCTCATGTTACAACCCAGTGGTGACCAAAATGAAGTCCACTACAGTCCTTGACACTGTACTGAAGTTCCTTGAAGCACAGAACTGGTGAGGTGATCACTTCTATTGGACCAACAATTGATTAAAGATGTTATCTGCGTGTTTTCAATGCACACAGAAGCCTCTGCCAAGTTAGTCTCAGTTCTAAACAACTAATGTAGAATATAGTCTTGTATGCATAATTCATTTCTTTAGTAACTAACCGAACGGGATTGGGGAGGAGGAATCATGTTAGTGGACAGAGCACTGAAATTCAGAGCTGACTGAAATGGTCACTGAGTGGCAAGCTGCTGGGATGCCCTACACTCCACACCTGTCTGCCACCTCTCTCAACCTATTACACAGGCCAACACACATTTTGTTTCCTTAAACATTTCACCAATTCCTGGGTATATTTGGGGTGCCAATTCCAAAAATGGCTTCCGTTTTGCCCTGTCACATCTAGTTTTGGAGACACGGCATAGCCTCTTTAGTGAATGGTTCAAGCAGCTTCCTCATGAGGAAGCCTACACCACAGCTAATGAGGCTATACTATATCTCCAAAACTAGACTTGATAGGGCAAAATGGATGCCATTTTCGAAATCAGCAACCCAAATTCATATCAAAGCACCATAAAGTTTGGGAAAAACTTTTCTGACCCTCAGTTTTGTAGGCCTATGTTACCTGCCTGATTGCTCCACCTGAACACTGCTCCATCCTCTTCTGGCAGACTGAGAGAGCATGAGGAAGGGGGGCTGGGCGGGGCTGGGCTGGGCTCCTCTTTCTCCCCCAGCAGTGGAACTGCAGAAAGTGGTAGCCATTGCTGCTTTCTCTACTGCTTCCTTTAAAATGAACTGGGGAGGGAAGGGCATACTAAGAGCAGAGCAGGCTGGACAGGCAGTTGTTGTTTCCTACTTCCTCCAGTTTGAAAGCAGAGGCGAGGAAATTACCATGGTGATGTTTGCCACCATCTCCTCTTCCACAAGTAAGGAGAGAGATGACAGTGGAGGCCACACTCCTAGCCCAACCACTCATTCATGGAGGAGGAGATGCAGCAGTGGTGAGAAAAGCGGCAGCAGCCTCTTCCCAATTTGCACCTGCCCACCTCCTTTTCTGCTTACCTGCTTCCTTCCCCCCCCCCCCCCGCTCCACTGCACTGTTTTGAAACAGAGTGGCAGAATGAGGTGGAAAAGGAAGCCAGGAGAAGTGGACGTGGGGCAGTTCTCCCACTTTCCTTATCACTCTGCTGCTCTCTTTCAAACCATAGAACAGTGGAGCTAGGAGGAATAGGTAAGGAGGCAAAGGGGGGGGCTAGGTGAGGGGGGTCAATGGGTGTGACCACCCACAACCTGAGACAGTCCACCTCACTCCTCATCATCACTGGGTCGGCCCTGGATTTAACGCAGAGATATTTCTATTTATAAAATGGTTATTATAACCCCTTGGACCTACCAGATAGGGTGAAATAGACATTTAACTAAATTAAAATAGCCCTACCCATTCATTTTCCCTCACTACCTTAGCAGATGCCCTCAGACATTCCACTTCCAAGACTTGTTCTGGAATATATCTTAATGAGCAATCCCAAGCAAAGGGTGAACAATGAAGTTCAAAATATGCTGATGATACAAAGCTGTTCATTACAGTACAGTCCAAAGCAGACCGTGAAAGAGTTCCAGAAATATCTTGTATAATTGGATTATCTAACACCACAACGAGCACATGAAATATAAATATTGATAAGTGAGAAAGAATGCATGGGGGGGAATAATCTGGGCACTGCAGTTGGATTTTGATTTTGAAGAGGATTTTGAAGCCATTGTACATAGCCCATTGAAAAGATTGACTCAGTACACAACAGCCATCACTAAAGGCAATAAATATGGAGTATAAAAGGTTAAAAAAAGCTAATGCCCCTATAGAAATCATGGTTTTTCTGCCCCAAAACTTGCGACCTCTGCCTTGGTCCAATTACTCCAGTTCAAAGTAAATACTGTAGTATCAGAAAAAGAGGATTTTTTTTTAAATTCCAGCTAGAACTGTTATTTTAGAAATTATATATTATAGAGTATGTGCAGAAAATGGCTAGAAAACAGTTACTTTTTCGTGTACTGCATTAAACCAATAAAAATAACATACCTGCAGCCCAGTCCTATTCACATTTACACAGAAATTCTTGCATCTAGGTCAATGAAATTTATTCCTACCTATACACAGGATTGCAGTCTTACAGTGTAATAATCCACTGTTTGTTCAAATGCAACTCCCACTGGGTTCAGTGAGGTTTACTCCTTAGTAAACAAGTTTAAGATTGTGAATTTTGCCACAAGGTACACTATTGACTTATGGAACTCTGAGGCACAGGATAACCCCAATAATACAAAACGGTTTTTAAAATGGGACAAAAATTCAGGAATGACAAAACCTGTCATTGTGCTCAGCACGTTAAGGTTAGGGGAGAAAAAACCCAGACCCTCAGTGGCCGCTAGTGCTTAAAAAAATTGGACCTGGCAATCAGATTGCGTGAAGGGGTAGGAAGAAGTTTATTTTCGTCCTGCTCTTCTTCCAACCTTTCCTCCAAGGAGCTCAAAGTGGCACAAGTAAATTTTCCCCTCATAACAACCCTGTGAGATCAGATTGGGCTGTAGAGGACCTATCTAAATCTCTGCACAGCAATGCAGGAGCACCAGCATAAGGGATTTTTGGTTGCTGGTGTTTCCCAAGAAAATTACAGGAAATATGAACACATATACCACACTTACAGCCCGATCCTATCCACACTTTCCTGGGAGTAAGCCCCATTGACTTACTTCTGAATAGACATGCACTGGACTGTCAGGATCTCAAATATCTGCAGCCAGGGGAAAGACGGGGCAGTTAGGTTCATCTTGGGTTACAAGTCATGGTAGGTATGTGCAAGGTAGAGGTAGGCTGACTCCGATTGCCAGATGCAGGGGAGGGCACCAGGACCAGGTTGTGTCTGTTGTCTGGTGTGTTCCCTGAAGCATTTGGTAGACCACTGTGAGATACAGGAATCTTGACTAGATGGGCCTTTGGCCTGATCCAGCGGGGCTCTTCTTATGTTCTTAGGTGGGGAACCTATTCTTTTTGAATACTGGGCTAAATGGAAAGTGTTGTGCTACAAGGCTCTCTTGTTTTTGTTGCAGCAATCTAAGGGCCCAATCCTATCCAATTGTACAGTGCCGGTGCAGCTGTGCCAATGGGGCATGCACTGCATCCTGTGGTGGGGCAGCAGTCACAGAGTCCTCCTCAAGGTATGGGAACATTTGTTCCCTTACCTTGGGGCTGCATTGCAGCTGCACAGGGGCTGGAAAATTGGATAGGACTGGGCTCTAACATGACTATCCCTCTGGAAGCTGGCTAGATGGGCAATAGACATTAATCAATGCAGCAATTTGCTCTTTGCAAAATTTCATATCCCATTTCTCATTTGTTCATAGCTGGGTTTGTAACTATTTCCAGTTAGCATAAGAGCATCCAAATCATAATGCTTTTCCTTTAGTAATAAAGCTATGTTTCACAGATTCAAAATGGCTGACAAGAAAATAAAAAGATATCAACAAAACCACAATATCAGAAGCAGAAACTTTTTTGTAACAAGAAATGATGTGGTGAACTGGGAAATATTCTATCAAGCCTACAGCTGTGGTTCCTCAGCAACACGCCTCTTATCTCAAAATCACTTTTCACTCTCTCATTTAGCTTAATGCATGAAAAGCTGCACTAATTCAGATTTATTCTGCCTCTCCGTTTAATGCCTTTCAAGCAACATAAAGCACATTCAGAAATAAAAACTGATGCATGACTAACACACACCACCAGTACATTGGTGCAAAAGTGACAATATAGTAGAGCTACCTAGCTCTTAGGTTTAGCCTTTATTTCTACACACCCACCCCAATTATCTCCAAAAGCTTTTCAGAGAGCAAGTGCATGTTTGAGCTTTGCAGTCAATCTTTCTGGAGACCATATACTTCCCCCTTGGATCTGTGGGCACACACACTGTAATGCAGGGGTGCTCAACAGGTAGATCGCGAGGCAAAATGAGTAGATCGCGGAGTGCCGACCCCCCCCTTCAGGTGCCTCTGGGAGGAAATGCCGGGAGTAAGGCCCATTGTACTCAATGGGGCTTACTCCCAGGTAAGTGTGGCTAGGATTGCAGCCTCACAGCCTAATCCTAGGCATGTCTACTCAGGAGTAAATCCTGTTATACTCAGTGGGGCTCAAGGTACACCAACATACATTGTACACATAAATGTTATATGTTATGATGGCGCGAACATTGTAAAAAAAACTCTGGTAGATCTCCTGGCCTTGCTGGGTTTCAAAGTAGCTCTCGAGCCAAAAAAAGTGTGAGCACCCCTGCTGTAATGGAAGATCAGATCATCAGGTGGATGATGTGGTGTTGACAGCGATTCCCTGTTTTGACAGCTGTTTGACAGCTCTGGGAAGGGCAGGGCTGGCTCCACAGCTGTAATCAATCAAGGCCAATGGAGACCTGGATGGACACCTGAGCTTCATTTGACCTTGATGGGACTTTGAATGGACATGGACTGAAGGGATGGCTCACCTGAGCCTAATTTGGACTTAATGGGATATACAAGGATAAAAGGCAGCTTCAGGAGGAGCAAAGCTACCCTGACCCAGAGGGAGATGCTATCTGATCCATACCTATGGGAGAAGGGGACTACTAGAACTCTGCTGGAGGACACAGAAGAGAGGACTGTCAGGACCCTGCTGGAGAGGAGGGACTCTGCTATGGAAGACTGGACTGTGCTTTGGAGACTGGACTTGGACTGGAGGCTTTGGACCTTTACCCACTAAGTTAAGTGGAACTTTGGGGAGCGAAAGCCTCTGGACAAGAGGAATTGCAGGGAATGTGTTTGTAGCAATAAATTCTTGTTAATTGCTCAACTGATAAGAAGTTCTGTTCTTTTGCACACCACAGCTGTTTTTCTTGGAAAAGGAGGGTGTTTAGCCAAAAGTGGGCATTAGAAGGGAGTTGGAATATTTGGATGGCACAAATTGGTATAGTCAGCAGGCTAGGGAGAATTTGGGCAAGACACATATGGATTCAGGAACAACCTTAGTTCACTGGACTAGTTCACCGAGTAGATAATCATTCTATTCATTCACCAGGCTTTACACTCACTCACTCAAGCAGTCCTCTGTTACATCCTCCCAGCAACAAGGAGAATGTGCATATGAAACAACAACAATACAAGGAGAAGTTTGCCTGTGTAAACCTGCAGCTGATTGCAGTGGCCATCATCAGTCCAGCTCTACACCTTTCTGTTGCCCACTCTCACATTACAGGCCTCAAAGCATCTTATTGTTACAAATAACCCTGATGGATCAAGACAAAGCATTCCTCATTCATCTCTCCCCACCCCCCAACAGTGGCCAATCATACACAGTTGGGAAAGCATGAAGTCAGCAAATGCTCATATGCTGTTGGTCTGAGCCTCAGACCCTCGTAACTAGCATTTTTTAAATACCTCTGAGCAACTGTTACCCTGCACATGCCTGATCTCAGAAGCTAAGCAGGGTCAGGCCTGGTTAGTACTTGGATGGGAGACCGCTTGGGAATACCAGATGCTGTAGGCTTATACCATAGTCTTTCGAGACTGAAGGTTGCCAACCATTTAGAACCTAGAGGTCCTACAGTTAGTATTAATGGTTATTGGCCACTGGCAGATCTAGGCCCCCATTACTTTGTCTAATCACACTTTAAAGCCAGCTAAGCATGTGGTCATCCCCCTGCCTTGTGGCTATGGCTTCCAGAAGTTCATTACATATCGTGAAAAGATATAGGTCTGTTGTGAATCTACTGCTAATCAGTTTCTTTAGATGATCACAAATTCTAGTAATATCAGCAAAAGAGGAGAAATAATCTTCATTCACTCATTCCACAGATTCATAGTTTCATAAACATCTGTCACTCCATTGCTGCTTCAGGTACCCTATCCATGGTTCCTCTGTTGTCAGAAGCACTGTGTGTGAGGTCAAGAGGCCGGCTGTTCTTAGCTTCTGTGTTCAGGTTGCCCTTCTCAAAGAGGTTCATTTGTCCACCTCAGTGTTATCTTTCTGCAGTGTGATTAAGGCTTCTTAGAAAAATCTGAACTCATTTAAGGTGGACTGTGGAATTAGTTTTTTTATTTTTAAAGGATCAATAATTTCACATCTGAGTTCTTTCAGAACTCTCATGTTTAAACCATCTAGATTGACTTGTTAATTTTTAATTTGTCCATCTACCCTAGAATTTCATGTCTTGCCATTTCTATTAGACTAAATGCTTCCAACACCCTCCTAGAAAAAGCACTTCAGTACATTGTCTTGCCCTAATCTCTGTAACAGCTCTGCAAGATAGTTCAGTACAGTATTATCCCATACTGTAAATGGAGAGAAGACAAGTCAGAGTTCATGGCAGGAGCAAGACTACAACTGAGAACTTTCTGGTTCCTAGCTTTGACTCAGGCTGCAATCCTACGCACGCTTTCCAAGACCCACTGAATAGAACTTAGAACTTCTCAATAGAATTTACTTCTGAGTAGATATGCATAGTACTAGGCTGTTAGCCTGTAACAGCTGCAACCTGAGATTTTCAAACCAGAGTAAGAGATGCAATTAAACAGACACTAGAGATGCTAAAAAGAAAAAGAGTACAAACTGTGAATTTAAGGTATAGCCTAGAGCAGGGGTCTCCAAACCCCAGCCCGGGGGCTGGATGCGGCCCACAGAGAGCCTCTATCTGGCCTGCCAGCAGCCTCTGATCACCTGAGAGCCTCTGGCCCAGTTGACCAAACACAACCAGAGTGGTGCTTCTGGGGTGGGGGAATAGGGGTCCATTTAAGTGTGTGCTTTATTTCTTGGGTTGTGTTAGTGCTTGAGAAATCCTGGACATTTGAGCTCATTCATTCATTCAAGTTCCATCTCTAAAGTATTTATTTAAATTTTATATTTAATTTTTTTTCTGGCCCTCAGCACTGTGCCAGATACTTGATGCAGCCCTTCAGCTAAAAAGTTTAGAGACCCCTGGCCTAGAGGACAGATGGGGATTTATCTTCAAGTTGTAGCAAAAATGCACTACTGTTTTGGCATAGAGCTGGTATATTTGAAGGGGAGAAGCAAAGAGATCCTATGAAATCATGGTAACACATGGAGACAAAAACAGAACTTGTACTGAATACTGCAGCTGTAGGAAACGAAATAGCATCACAAGAAAAAGGCAAGACAAGGGAAAGATGAATTTAACAAGGAGAAGGAAATGCATCTGTGGGACTTGGTAACAGAAGGATCCCTCCATTTAAAAAGCACAGAATAAAAAATGACTTTGGACACATCAGCTGACTCCCACATGTCCCTTCCATTTGAAACATCAAAATCAGTCAAGACAAGAGCATTTCTTATACTGCTCTCTCAACTGGGCATTGTTAGGTGTCCACTGTCCTTGACAAAATGATACTAAATGTTAAAAATGCTGGAGCTCCTGGTGTAGGTAGGGACTCATTCCATAGGGTTATCACTGAAAAATATTATATTTAGAGCGCAATCCTAACTGGCTCTTAGGCCTGCTCAACAGACTTGCACCATCTTCTGGGTGCCATAAAGCATGTTTGCAACACCTCAGGAGTCAGATAGACCGGCCTGAGGACACACTGCTAAGGTATTACTGCTGCAGATGGGATGCAAGGGGTGCATGCCCCCCATGGGGTGGCTGATCTGCGACAGGGGGAAGGGGATACATATTCCCTTACTCCGAGTTGCACCACAGTCACCACCTCAAATGCACTGGATACAGCGCAAGCCAGTGGGCCTGTCTGTTACAGCACAGTTTAGGATTGGGCTGTTACTCCTGCAAATACTTCCTAAACCAGTGGTCAGTGGCATCGCTGGGGGGGGTGGGCCACACCGGGTGATGCGCGGGGGGGTGATGTGCCCTGGGGGGATGACACGCTAACATCGCAGCATTAGGAGCTAACTCATCATGCCATACACTGTTGGATGCAGAATTCCCAGCGGAATGCAACGCAAAAAACAGAATTAAAATAGTTTCTTTCTTTCAAAAGTTATGGACAAAAAATCAGAAGGAAAAAATGAATGGATCCCTATGGAAAGTGAAAGTGAGCTGTATCTCGTGTTTACTCATGAGTAGGCGTACTTGCCATAGTCCGTTGGAAAGGGCAGGCTGAGAGGAATCCAACAACACCAGAATGGTCCTGATCCAACGAATGCTGCCCCCAGAAAATACAGAGAAGGAGGTCCCCCTCCCAGCTGTGAGTCTATTGAGCCCTAAGGAAAGCGAAGCAGCCTCACAGTTGTGTTTACTCACAAATAGGCAGACGTGCCTTGGCCACCAAAGGGGAATGTGGGGACACCAGAATGGTCCTGATCTGTTGGAGCTGGAGTGCAACAAATGCTCCAGAAAGCAGCCTCCCCCTCCCCCTGCCCCACTGAAAAGGACAAAAAAATGGCTTGAACTGGTCAGGGGAATGTTTTCTATTTTGAACTTGTAAAGCCAGGTGGGTCTTTGTATTGATATGCCTGAAATACGAGAAGAACTTTAAACTGGGCACTGGGGAGGGCTGGAAATCTCACTGATTCTATTTGGGGGGGGGGGGTTTATTGCAGGCAGACTACAGAGTAAGCTCCATTGACCACTATGGGACTGAGAGGACATGCATAGGCTTGGGCTCCCAGGCTGCAATCCTACCCACACTTTCCTGAGAGTAAGCCCCATTGACCACAATAGGACTTACTTCAGAGTAGATTCACTTGGTGGAACAGGACTGGCTCCCCCTTATTTAATTATTTCTTTTATTTTAATTTAATTATTTATAATTATTTATTTTAGTTTGCTTGATGTCACTTCTGGCCATGACATCACTTCCAATGGGTCCTGGACAGATTGTCATTCTAAAAAGTGGGTCCCAGTGCTAAAAGTTTGAGAACTGCTGCAATAAGGTGTTAGTAAGTTGACACGGGCTGTGTGCGTGTGTGACTCTACAAGTTTTCAAAATCACTAAAATCAGAATTTGGAGGAATAATACCATCATGTTATATATCAATCAATGCGTAATTTCATGCAGAAAGCAATGAAACAAACCACATTGAAATATCTGTGTTCTAACAAAAGTTACAGCCAAAAAACCAATGGGAGCAGGGCGATTGTACATCACCACGCCCACTACCTGGGGCGTTGCCCTGCCCACTGCATGGGGTGATGTGCAGGCCTTCCGCACCAGGTGACACAAATGCTAGTGACACCACTGCCAGTGATTCTCACATATTTAGCACTGGGATCCACTTTTTAGAATAAGAACCTGTCAGGACCCACCAGAAGTGGTCATGATCGGAAGTGACATCATCAAGCAGGAAAATTTTTAACAATTCTAGGCTGCAATCCTACCCCACTTACCCAGGAGTAAGTCCCATTTACAGGTTGAGACTAATTATTCACGTGGGCTCCCTTCCAAGCTCTCACGTGAATGGCAAAAAAAAAAGCTCTATAGCAAATCAATTTAAAAAACAAAGTTTCTTTGCTCCAGTGCTTTAAAAACAGCTTTGCTGACCTTTTAAATCTAAGAGTCATTAAGAAGACAATCCATCAACCAGTCCTCCTCCAAGAGCTTAGAAAGCTATACTCAGCCCCTCCCTTCACCAATGCAAAGTGATCACCTTTCTTTCACTTATTTAGGGGGAAGGGAGGGGTCAGCTGGAGAGCGAAGGATTGATGGATTGTCAGACAGCTGCCCCCCCTCTCTTTTTAAGGAGGCTATTGTTAAAGGACTGTTCAGTTTTTTAAATTGATTTTAAAGGGGTGCGTTTTCCCCTTCTCCAGGGATCAGCACATCCTTCTCATTTGCAGGAGGCATTTGCATTGAGTCAAATCCGTGTCCAAATAGGCTGGACCTGTACTATCATTGTTAAAAGAATATACATAGTAACTTGTTAAAAGTACAGATCTGTAACATTTCCCCAAATGCAGTCACATACCAGGGTAGCATCAAGTCTAATATATTAAAAATAAAATGTTGAAATGAATGGGGACCCACTTGAAATTGGCTCGCAATCCATCTAGTGGGTCCTGACCCAGAGTTTGAGAAACATTTTCCTAAACAATACATAACTGGCCCAACATTGGGGGGGGGGGTTTAAGGGAAAAAAAGAGGACAAACCCAAATGTTACATTTCAATTCCTGATATCTAGTTTTATTTAGCTGTTCAGTTTATATCCAGATTGCTTCAGGAAACTTGGATGGCAAACAGCAAGTCTGTTTTGAATGTCTGCTTGTGAGGTGCTCTCTAGGCCTAAATCCCACTCTGAAACCTCACAGAACAGCTGTCAGTCAGTGGAGACTACACTGAGCTAGACAAGCAATGATCCAACTTGGCATAAGGCAGCCTTATATGTAAGGCACTTTTCCTTGTGGACATCCACCAAACATTGGTCATTAGAGGCACATGAAGCAAGATCTCAAGATGCTGGACAGACTACACAAGGTACAAATGGGAGAAGATTCTCTTTGAGGACTTGCAGCGAATGGCTTGTTGAAAACTAATATCTATAGACTTTACATAGATATTACTCTTAGGGTGCAATCCTATCCTGCACTGGAACAGGCAAGCTAAGAGGCTTGTGCTGCATCCAGCGCAGGACAGGGGCCCAAAGTGGCTCAGCCAGAGGGAAGGGGAAACTTTTCCCCTTACATCCAGGTAAGGTGCCTTTGCCCCTATTGGTCTCCTCAGACTTGCGCCACCTCCTGAGGTGGCACAAGTCCAAGGAGAGCGGAGCAGTTGGAAGCCACTCCAAACTTCCCAGGAAGTGGGGTTGAGATCCAGCATAAGTGCTAGATCCCAGCCCCACCTCCTGTTCCCCACCTGCCTGCCCCCTGGGCCGCCCACCACCCGCTCAGGAATGTCTCCCTCCCACCTCCTCCCCACCCACCCCAGAGCCTTGCATCGGCCCAGCTGGGCCAACGCAAGACTCACTGAGGAAGCAGGTCTCCTTGTGTCAGCCTCCGCAGGCCAGAGAACCTCCGTGTGCCGGTCTGGCTGACTCCTGAGGAGGCACAAATGTGCTTTATGGCATGTTTGTGACCCTCCTGGGCCAGGGCAGGACCAAGTAAAGGGCAGGATTGCTACTTTCGCCAAACATTATGGTAAGGCAGACTAGATATTGAATGAACCTGTGGTTGGGCTTGGGAGAGAGGGCTAGGCTACAGAGAGTTCATTTTAACTCCACCCATCTTCTCCAAGTTTGCTTTACCCACCACTGGCTACATCCAACATGATGCCAACTGTTTTCCCTTTCCTCACAGTGAAAGGCTGGTTCCTTCTCATTCTTCCATAAGAATAATATACAGTATGTAACAATCATATAGTGCTTTCTGAGTATACAAAGCAGTTCAGTTGTATTAGCTTGACTGAATGAAAAGAAGGCTGCAATCCTGTACACATTTTCCTGGGAGCAAACCCCACTGAACACAATGAGACTACTTGCTGTCTCCTCAGAAGTCACGCATAGGACTCTGCTGTAAGTATCATGAAAACTAGAGAGCTGAGACAGAGAGGGGAGCTGAGGCAGAGAGTTTCCCCAAGGACACCTGGGCTGAATTCTATCCAAACTTCCAGCACTGATGCAGCAGTGCCAACAGGGTATGTGTTGCATCTTTCAGTGGGGGGGAGGCAGTCAGAGGCCTCCTCAAGGTAAGATAACATTTGTTCCCTTACCTTGGGGCTGCACTGTGGTTTCATCAGTGCTGGGAAGTTGGATTCCAGGATTGGGCTCTGGTGAGTTCATTGCAGAGGCCACCTTCATCCTGTGGAAGTCCTGATTCACAGGCCTATCTCTATGCTCTACCAGGGCCTTGGTCACAGCTATTTGCCTGCCCATGGTAGGGGAGGGGGCACCCCCGACAAGTCGTATCTTGCTGAATGTTTTCACTTGCATGAATGCTTGCGCGAATTGACCAGATGCACTTTCAGGAAGAGAGTGGGGAATCCATGGAGACAGAACTGGGGAAGGGAGAGGAAGTCAAAGCAACTGCTTTGACTATTATTATTCCATTCCTCAGGAGAGGTTGAGCCTGTTGGCCCTCCTCCATCCTGTGTCACTTTTTGCTACTACAGCCCATCTGCAAATGTGCTAAGAGTGCCATAACACTGATTACTGAAGACAAAAGTTCCATGTAGTTTCAAAAGCAACTGTACTACACAGTACTAGCAATAAAGCATTGGTTTCCTCTTCCATAGATGCTTTCATGAAAATCTAAATCCTTGCAGAAGAAGATCCTGCCACTCGAGCAGCACAAGGCCACAGTAATCCATTCTTCCATAGACTTCCTCCACATACAAATGACAAATTTGGCTAAGTGCACAACAACAACAAAGGAAAGCCAGCTGCATGTTGGTGTGAAATGGTTCACTGTTTGCTACGTTCAATCTCCAAATTATACTCACTTCACTGGCCCATGCCCAGCTTTCTATCATGCGGGCCTAGGATTGTCAGGCTGCATCATCTGGAGCATGCTCAGGAATCAAGGGGTAACACAAATAGTAGGGCCACACAGCAAAGCAACAACAGCACCGCCAAAAAAAAAAAAGTATGAGTAGCAAAGCACTGTGCAAAGAAAGAAAATACTGTTGAGTACTGTGCTGGCAGAGGGAGGATATTCTTCTTCAGCTTTGAAAGTGACATGAAGTGAGGATGAACAGGTGGCTGAGAAAGATGAATGCAGAAATTCTTTTTTGCCTTACACCCCTGCTTAGGTTTTTCCCTAAAGATGTAACAACAAAGTGACCACCATCACAATGATGTATGGGCCAGGGTGGTGTAGTGGTTTGGGAGGTGGACTTAGACCTGGGTGATCCAGGTTCAAATCCCCCCTCAGCCACAAAGCTTCTTGGGTGACCTTGGGCCAGTCACTTTCTCTCAGCCTTACCTACCTCACAGGGTTGTTGTGAGGACAAGAAAGAGGGGAGGAGCAGCTGTGTAAACCGCCCTGAGCTCTTTGGAGGAAGGGCGGTATAAAAATGTGAAAAATAAATAAATAAATATAAATAAATAAATGGGAGGTGGAGGGGAAAGGATCATGACCTATATTTTTGATTTAAACTATCTGTGATAGTTGTTGAGGGTTGGTAGCTGTCAGGAATAAAGATGAATAAACTGAGTATGCCTTGAATCTAGTACTGTTCATCATTTGTACAGAACATTTTGTATACTAAAGAGATTTACTCATTAATGTTCCCATTTTACAGAGAGGATGCTCAGAACTTGCTTAACCCATTCCTGCCTGGCCCACAGGTGTACAAATTTGGTCCCTGTTGCATATATGGAACATTGGGCAGAAATGATTTAAGAATATGTTTAAGAACTTGCTTATGAACTTGCTCAGACTTGCTCATGGCCATCCACTGTGGAGGATAGGAGTCAGTTCAGGCACAATACTCACTAGATTGCAGTCCTGAATTTAAGGGGGAAAAGATCATTTAAAGAGAAAATGAACTAAGCTCCCTTCAGCAAATCATCAGTTTTAAGGGGATACAAGTTTCTGTAAACAATAAGGCATATACAAGTTTTTCTCACTAGTTAACCCATCTATGCATTGGCAGGCACTCGTTTGCCTGCCTTAGCATTTTTCAACACTATCATTTGTTTTCAGATTATACAAAATAGAGCTGGCAAATATAATGATAATATTAGTCACTGAAGTATGTAGCACATCATCTCCATTTCCATGCTCATTCCTAAATCTCTAATGCTCCTCTTTTCAATATGTGTCATAGAAATGCTTCATCTGAATAACTGGGGAAAAGATTTAAATAAAATGATTCACCCAGGATTAGACACAATTGAAACACCAAAACCAAACATCATTTAACACCTGAAATTAAAAAATGATAAATTTTTACCTATTCTCCACTCTAGAAAAATCCAGAATTTGATGATGATTGGCATTAGACTATCTCATACCCCCCAAAAAATGACACTTCATAGAGTGTGTCTCTATCCAAAAAATGGATATTTTTTGTTTCCAAAATCTTGGCTCCACAACATTCCTTTAGATTAGGCTTAGTTATCTAGTAACTTTGATTTTTGTGTGTGTGTGTCTATGGCTTTCCATCACTGGGGATAGCGACAATAGGTTCACATGCAGAAAGTTAAAGACTTAGACTGCAATCCTATGCACATTTTCCTGGGAGTAAGCCCCATTGACTTTAATGGGACTTACTTCTGAATAGACATGCCTAGGCTGCTAGTCAGTAAACCAGTAACAGTTTTACTTAGATTTCTCCCTTCCCCCTCGGCTTTACTGGAAGCCTTGTCAAATGACTTGTTGCATTTTGCAATGGCCATAAAGGGCCTTACGCCACTGGAACTTTAAGATTGGGTTGCAACCAGGACCAGCAGCCAGAGTGGGAAGGAAGCAACAAGCACCATCAGTTGATGTCTGTAATGGAAGATCAGAAGATCATCAGGTGGATGATGTTGTGTTGACAGCGATTCCCTGTTTTGACAGCTGGTTGACAGCTCTGGGAAGGGCAGGGCTGGCTCCACAGCTGTAATCAATCAAGGCCAATGGAGACCTGGATGGACACCTGAGCTTCATTTGACCTTGATGGGACTTTGAATGGACATGGACTGAAGGGATGGCTCACCTGAGCCTAATTTGGAGCTAATGAGGTAGCTCACAGCTGAGCTGCATTTGGATCATGAGTCATTCAAGGATAAAAGGCAGCTTTGGGAGGAGACAGAGCTATGCTGACCCAGGACCAAGAGTGGGACCCTGACCCAGCCGGAAGCTGGACCCTGACCCAGAGCAAGGAGCAGGATGCTGACCAGAGGGCAGACCCTGACCCAGAGCCAGAAGCTGGACGCTGACCCAGAGGGAAACCCAGACAGACCCACACTGGGAGAAGGGGACTGCCAGAACTCTGCTGGAGGACACAGAAGAGAGGACTGCCAGCACCCTGCTGGAGGAGACGCTCTGCTGGAAGAACACTACTGGAGAGGAGGAACTCTACTGCAGAAGATTGGACTGGGAATACTGGACTGGGAAGACTGGACTGTGCTTTGGAGACTGGATTGGACTTCGACTGGAAGCTTCAGACCTCCATCCAGTAAGTTAAGTGGAGTTTTGGGGAGGGAAAGCCTCTGGACAAGAGGACTTGCAGGGAGTGTATGTGTTTGTAGCAATAAATTCTTGTTAATTGCTATAGATAAGAAGTTCTGTGTTTATTCCTTTGCACACCACAGCTGTTGTTCCTAGAGATAAAGAGGGTGTTAATTAGTCAAAAAGCGGGCATTAGAAGGGAGTTGGGATATTTGGACGGGACAAATTGGCGTGGTCGGCAGGAGTCGAAAATTGGGGCAGAACAATGTCAAGGGAAGAACCAAGCTTGTGCCAGAAGACAGTTAGGCCATGAGAAGATGGCACTGATGTCCAGCAGGACAGAAAGCTTCCCAGGTTAGGACAGCAGGGTTGGGAGCCTTTGTTTTTGTACAATATACTGTAGAGAAGTGTATTCCCCATGAAGGACCTTTTCTGGCAACAACTCAGGCAAGAAAAAGAACACAGGAGAGACATGCTGACAGAGCAAGTACCTCCTGCACTGCTCAAATCCCAATATTTTGTCTCAACTATAGACTCCCCCAGGTGCTCACAATATATCAGAATCCCCAAGAAACAGAAGCTAAAAAATAACAAAACAGTAAAAACTTACACAATCAATAAAAATGATATAATGTTGGAAATTCTTAGAAGCCCTAGTAAAATCTCCAGGATTGCTTTCAACAGGGTCCTTGAGTGATGCTGATGCTTTAGAGCAGGGGTGCCCAAACCCCTGCCTGGGGGCCACTTGCAGCCCTTGGGGTCTCCCAATCCGGCCCGTGGGGAGCCCCCAGTGTCCAATGAGCCTCTGGCACTCCGGAGACTTGCTGGAGCCCGCGCTGGCCCAACACAACTGTTCTCAGTGAGGACAACTGTTCAATCTCTCACCTGAGCTGTGCGACGAGGGCTCCCTCCACTACTTGCTGTTTCACATCTGTGACGCAGCAGTGGCAGTGGAGAGGCTGGCCTTGCTTTGTGCTAAGCCTTTTATAGGACTTGAGCTACTGCAAGACCTTCATTCATTCACATAAGTTCCATCTCTAATACATTCATTTATGTAAATTTATTCAAATTTGAAATGTAAATTAATTCTTTTTTCCCAGCCCCAATACAGTGTCAGAGAGATTATGTGGCCCTCCTGCCAAAGTGTTTGGACACCCCTGCTTTAGAGTGGCAACTCTGTCTATTGTCCCTCTGCCCTTTGCATAGGCAAAGTCAAGCCCTTCCCCCCCCCCAAATGTACATACTTGCAAGGTCAATGAACATGGGATAATTGGAGGTAGAATCATAAATGTTTTAATTAAATGCTCTAACATAAATGTATGTCTGGTGATAGTGGGTGTCCTAGCATTCTAAGGTTAAAAAAAACCCTCCAAAATATGATTAACCTTTTGAACTGGAGCTGTTCATCTTTCATGCCTTCACGAGTATATTTCAATCAGCTTTGGTAACTAAGAGCCCAATCCTGTGGTCAGCGGGACGGCTCCGTCCCGCCGACCACAGTCGCAAACGTGCCATAAGGCATGTTTGCAGGGCTCACTGCTGGGCTCCCACCAGTGCTAGCCCAGTGCCGGCTGGTGCTGGGCTTGCGCCCAGCAGTTGCCCAGGTCCCGCGGCTCGGCAGTCTCCTGGCTGCAGAATGGTAGACAGGGGCATGGACGGGGCAGGAGGAGGCTTTCCAAGGAGGGGGAAAGCCAGCGGGGGGGGGTGGAGAGAGGGTGGAGGGAGGCATGCTGGGGGGCGGGCAGGAGGAGGATCCATGGAGCTGCACTCCTCAAGATCCAGGGCGCTCGTGGAGGGCTACGCGCTCTACACAAGCGCCTTTTCCTAGGTAAAGTGAGTAGCCCCAATGCGGGGCTGCTTACTTTACTTGGGGGAAAGGGTTGAATGTCCCCTTCTCCCGAGGTGCCTCCCATGGTAGTGCGGGAGGTGCTGGATTCGGTGGCAGTCCTCCTCTGTGCTCAGGATTAGGCTGCAAGGCTGCAATGCTATACACACTTACTTGAGAATAAGTCTTATTGCACTCAATAGGACTTACGGCCTAATCCTATGTTCGTGCTGCAAACCATGTTTTACAGCAGTTGCAAAACACAACCAGCCACTCCATGCTTCCAGGCTGCTGCTACAAGCCAGCAGCTTCTGGAAAAGCCCCAGCACTGGGAAGTTGGCACAGGAGATGGGTGCTGAGCAGAAAGGGAGGGGAGGGAGAGGAATGGAGCAGAGATGGGGACAGGCAGGGAGTGTGTAAAAGCCTGGAAGGGGGTGATATTGGCTGCCACAGCTCAGCAGATATCCCCTTCCCCTTCCTGGCTTTGATCCATCTCCCTATTACAGCAGTAGAGGCTTATCCCCTCACAAGGAAACAAAAGTTCCCTTACCTGGGGTAGATCTCCAGGATGCAGTGAATGCTCGGGTGGCATGATTGTATTGGTGGGGAGGGGGTTAGATTGAACTGGGCTGTCACTTCTGAGTACACACATATGTATTGTAAAATAATCATTCGTTTTTTGACATACAGGGGCCACATATCTGCGGATTCATTTAATCATAGATGCGGGAGGACCCCCCACCCCTACCCTCTGGAGGTCTTCTGAGCCCAGCAGAGGCCACACACATCTGCCTGTAACAGCAAAACTAATCTGGAAGCTTTTCAAAAACAATCACGATTTAAAGTACCACTCTTTTAATAATGAAACTTGTATATGACATGTAAAAAATATATTTTAAGATTACAGAAAGCAAGAGTGCTATTTAAAAAATCAAATGATTTAACAGCCGAATCCTATCAAGGATTGGGCTGCCGGGCGGAGGATTTTGCAGCAGTTCTGCTGTTGTAGAATGGATGTTGACAGCCTGTGCAGCACTGTATTGGTGGCCACTTTCTGGGAACAAAACACTACTGCTACTTCCTGCCGCACCCACCGGACCAGGTAAGGCAGTGGATAGGTGGGGTGGGAGCAGGGAGGGGCGAGAAACAGGGGCAGGGAGTTGGCGGGAGGGGTGGTTCTAATGGCAATGGTGTACACTGGATCCTATTCCCAATTTTAAAATCTCTCCACCCCTTTCTTCTTCTTGGACTTGCACCAGCGAAAGACTTTCTCCACCCCTTCTCAGACTTGCACTTTCCACCAGCTAAAGACCCATTGGTGAGTGGAGATTTGCAGATAATTCCCCTTTTCCCTCCTAATCCACCACCCTCCCCCCTCTGGATACAGCACACACCTTTCTGGTGCAGCTGCATTGGCGAGGGAAAGGACTGAACTGGGCTCTAAATCAAGTAACTTCTGAGTAGCGATTTAAATAATGATCATTGGATTTACCCCAGATTTACCCTATGGTTCGTAGCCTGTGTGTGTGTGTGTGTGAGTGAGAGAGAGAGAGAGAGGAGCCTGGAGAAAAGGGATATAGGTTCTTGGACACTTCCTCCCCCCCTTCTCCACAAGTAATTCAGCACTGACAGCTGACAGGCAGATCCTGGGCTCAGAGAAAGGCGTCCAAACATAGCCTTAACCTCACGTTCCTGGTGGCAGCAAAAATCTGCCTCTCTGTTTGTTGACCTTCATGTTTAGAAGTGACAAGCTGTGTACCTTCCTTCCTCCCAGCACCAGCACCCGGTTTCCCTTCAATCACCATGGCTCCTTAGCAGAAGCAGGAGATACGTACAGCATGACCTGAAGGTGCATGATGCAGCCCCTTGTTTAAACTCAGCAGACATGGAACTAGTGAGTGCCTGCAAGCAGGGGACCATCTGGCAACCCCATGTAGAATGGCTTGCTTTAGAGGAAGAAAGGTGGGATATAAATAGAATGCACAAATAGGTGGCTTTTTATGAACAAGATTTTTTTTTAATGGGAGATACTATATTATCACAGGTTGCCTGAGGTTTCTATGTTTGAATCCACACAGTTAAGCCTAAACACAATTCCCTAAACCTTTGGCAGGAAGTCAGAGTCAGGTTTGCTCTTGGATCCTCAATGGCTGATGAATAATAGCTGAGATATTCTCTCAAAGTCCTTTCTAGCTTTTTGATTCTATAGCTCCAGATACAACCAAGGAGACAAAGCAAATTACTGTACTATCAATCTCAAGAGTATGAGCTCTTCAAAATTTAATAAATTGAAGATGAAATTATCTCCACACCTGTGAATTCCAAGATTTTAGCCCCATCTAAAGGGCTAAGGGCACAATCCTAACCCACTTTCTAGCATCGACATAAGGGCAATGCAGCTCTGAGGTAAGGGAGCAAGCATTCCCTTACTTTGAGGAGGCTTCCGTGAGTGCCACCCAACTGCAGGAAGCAGCACACGTCCCATTGACACCGCTATGGCAGTGCTGGAAAGTTGGTTAGGATTTGGGCTGAAAACTACATATTTTTCATTTTTTTTAAATAGTGTGTGTATTTGAACATGCTTTGGAAAGAAAACTAAAAGTTTGCCTATTGACTACATACACAGAACCCAATACTCAAAGAAGGTCTCATCCTGACAGCCAAGACAGTGTAGAGCAGGGACGTCAAACATAAGGCCCATGAGCTGGATGTGGCCCCCAGAAGCTCTTTATCTGGACCTTGCGATAATTGGGCTCTGCCATATCTTGAAAATACGAACAAGATTTGCATGTTTTCTTTTCAGTCATTTGCAGCTAATGAGTTTCTATATGAGAACAAAGTTCTTATTGCTGACCATCACCTGCTTAATGACATCACTTTCTGCTTAATGATGTGACTTCTGGCCCTCAGAAGATTCCATGAATGTCATTTGACCCACTATATGGAAAAAGTTCGACAAAGCTGGTGTAGTGGTTCAGGAGTCGGATTTAGACATGAGAAGATTCAAGTTCATAATCCCTGCTCAGCCATGAAGCTTCCTAGATGACCTTGGGCCAGTCACTGTCTCTCAGCCTTACCTGCCTCACAGGGTTGTTGTGAGGACAAAAGGAGGGAAGGAAACATATACACCACCCTGAGCTCCTTGGAAGAAGGGCATTACAAGTGTGAAAAATAAATAAAATAAGTTAAACTTTTAGATCTTGTAGGGTAATTGTTCAAAGGGAGAAACTGGATCAGAATTTGTTCTGTGGGTGTTATCTTTCCTGCTTGTACAAAAATAATATCACTTGAATAAATGCATCAAAATCAGGTGTTGTTCAATCCACCTGCCCTGGTGGAATATGCACAGGTCTTCCTGCCTCCTCATAAAACCCCACATACCCATCAATTCCCATTATCTATATCAGTGATTTTCAACCTTTTTCATTTCATGGCACACTGACAAGGTACTAAAATTGTCAAGGCACACCATTAGTCTTTTGACAATTGACAAGGCAATTGATGGGGGCTCACTTCCCCCAATGGCCCTACCAATGAATGACCCTCCTGCAAACTCCTGCAGCACACCTGCAGAACATTCACAGCACACCAGTGTGCCATGGTACAGTGGTTGAAAACGGCTGATCTATATACATAGTTCAGTTACCCTGGCTATTGTGAGGAATTATTTTTACACAGTCACAGCCCAGAAGACTCAATTAGGATTCAGCTCCCATGATACTAGACTGTGTACCAACAGAGGGAAGCACTCATGATCCTAAGATACCCCATTCTTCTAGGGCTTCCTTAAAGATCATGCATGAAGTAAATAACTGTAAATTAAAAAAAACAGCAGATGGTCATTTGCAAAAGAGTATTTTCAGGTAAAGGATAATATAGAACAAAAGCAGAACAAAACCTTAGCTCCTCAATTCTACATTTCCATGACAACAATTGCTAATCACTTGCGCTCAAATTAAGAGTTTCCCTTTGCAGTGATACGCTCAGCTTTAATCTTTTGAAGACTGCAGGCCCAATGTAACTAATGAAAAATACAGTATGCCAGTAGGCAAAATCATTACTGACAAGAGCCCCCATGTTCTATCAACTGTGCTCTGCCTTGTTTGCTGGGGACATCTTCAGAAATCATGGTTTTGTATGGAAACTGCTACTTATAGGTAGCAACTGAAAGGATCATCAAGCCTCCCCAGCCCTTAGCTTAAACAAGTAAGGGGGGAAGGTTTCCATCCAAGCTACTAAGTCTGAAGAATTACAGTACTTCTTGGCATCTCAATTCACATATCTCTTCTAGATTACTTTCAAACCACATTTTAAGGATTCTTTTTTAACTTTTTTTTCCAGACAAAAGCACAGTGTGAAATCCTTCTCTCTGATCACTGGGGATGATTTTTTTAAATAAATATGAAAGATTTAAATCACCTAAAATTTGACAAATGCTTTTTAATTAAATTGAAATAAGTAAATCAGATCCTGTTGCCATGGTGAATATATGTGATGTCACAGGCTCCAGAACCCTGGTTTCAGGGCAGCATCAAGGAAGAAAGCACAGTAGAGGATATGAAATTGTAAGCACTGACTTTAAGGCATATAAGTTTGATAATTAGCAAGAAATGTAGCACAGAAAAAAAAATTATGCCATATGGAGGGAAGGGGTTTCAAAGGTGAACAGTAAAGCTGTGCCAAACATTAATAATTATCTTCTTAAAATCCCATATTATTAGTGAGCCTTATTTTGCAAAACTATTTGCAAAACTGCAGATCTAAATTATCTTATAGAACTGCTATGCCATCCCGTCTTCACAGAGTTCAAGGTGGCACAAATAGGGTTATTCTCATTTTATTCTCAGAAGAAACCTGTGAATGAGGTTAAGCTGAGTGAAAGTGACTGGCCCAAAACCATCCAATAAGTTTACTAATTGAGGATTTGAATCCAGTCTCACCAGTCTCACACCCTATCCAGTACATGACTGGGTTGACTTGGCCCTAACCAGACAAGAACTGTACAAGATACTTTGTTTTACCTCCCTTGCATAGCCATTTCCAGTGAACTGCTGCTTTTATGTGCTGATATTTTCTCATATGATTGATTGTTCAGCTTGTCTTTATTGCTTTATTGTTATGAGTCACCTTGAGCATTTCCTCAAACAAATGTTCCAAGAAATGAATAAGAACTTCCAGACCATAGACTGTTCCAGTTCCACTCATTTATTGCTCATTCTCCTCTCTCCCCCAGCACAGTCCACCGCCATCATTTTTCTTCCACAATGGCCTAGAACAGGGTTGTCAGACATAAGGGACTTGGGCTAGATATGGCCCGTAGAAGTTCTTTGTCTGGCCCACATTGTAATTGGGCTCTCCCAGCACCATCATGACCTACAGTGGCAGACTTCCCCAGCCCTGCACCCCAGGGCAAAGGTCCACAATAGCGCCCCCTGCTGGATGCCACTGCCCCCACTCACCTGGAGCAAAATGGAGCCTTGCACAACTTCAGGAAGCAACGGGGAAGCCTCCTGAGGTTTCTCCATGGTCTTAAACTGTGCTTCTGGCAAACCAGAAGCACAGTCCTAGAAGTGAGTGAGTCTCTGTGCCCAGGGCATTTGCCCCTTTCCCATAATGGCAGGTCCACTACTCCAGTGACACATCATAAGAAGCTTTTGAAAGGGCAGTGCTGGGAGAGCCCAATTACCACCCTTTCATCCACCCTTTCAGCTGCACCTCTTCTCCCGAGACGGTGAGGGCAAAGCAGAGGAGACACCTCCACATTGCTTTCGCTGCTTGGAATGGCTCCAACAAAGAGAGGGAGGAGCGGCATACACAGCCATTCACACACCTTGCAAAACTTATCATTTTGTCCCCCCTCTGGGAAAGCCACTGGCAGAGACTAAAGGAGGCCTCAGAAGGCAAGGAACAAGGGGCAGACCAAAAAGGGTGAGAAAGGGAAAAGGGAGATGCAGCCAAGGCACTGGGACAATCAAATTATCATGCCAGCTGCCCTTCCAATAGTGCTGTTGAGGCATCATTTTGCAGAACAAGCACCACAAATGCTATTTGGCCTGCTGTACGAAACGAGTTTGACAACTCTGGCCTAGAACAAGTGGTACAAGGTGACCAAGATAAATTCTTCATCACTTTTGGCATAAGTCTCCAAAAGGATGTCCTACCAGTAGTCTAACAGCACAATCCTATGCATGCCTACTCAGAAGTGAGCCCTATTGAGTTCAACAGGACTTACTCTCAGGTGTACAGGATTGCTGTCCTATACTATGGGTGGCACACCTTAGGAATTAGGCACACTTAAACCCAATGAAATCAAAGTGATTCAGCTGCAGTGTATCACCACATCAGTGCCACTGTGGTTCTAAAGGAAGATACCTCTCTTTAATCACCATTACTGCTGCTTGACCAATTATGAAAAAGATTCTTCCATGCTTTTAACAATGTATTATGAACACAGAGAATCACAGGCATCTGAATCATGTTAACCAGGCACTATAAATACAAAATGCATTTTAACTGCTGCTTTTTAAACAAAGTAGTAATAAGTACTTAGTACTAGTAAGTACTAAGGCCTGAGGAAATGACGTCCAGAAAAACATATCAAATGTAGTAAGGATTACTTTTTCAACATATGGCAATAAACACACAATGTATTTTTCACAGGTTTTCACAAATTCTCATGAGCATCCACACTGGAGAGGTGCATCATAAGGTGGCTCATGCAGACTTGTGTTGCTTGAGAAAAATTAGGCAAGGAGATGGTGGTGGTATTGAGGAATCTTGTGTCAAGCAGAACCTGTTTAATGATAAGCAATTTTCTATCCATACACATAATCACAATACGACTGTGATGTTAACTGGCTTCTACCTGGGCAACTATCCTAATGACAAAGAATACATGATTATTAAAAAATTATTAAAAAATTAGTAAAATTTATATATGCCTGTTTTGATGCATTTGAAGGGGTTAACTTTGGGGACAAAACAAGAGGTCAACCAACCCACACACATACCCCTTTGCAGGTTGTTAAATACAACCTGTAACAGCCTTTAATGGGTGAAAGGGGGAGTGGGTTATAACCACAGTGCCAAGACTTTCCCTGTTCTACAGGAGAATAGTGATTTCCAAATCATTACTACCCACCAAGGTGTTTCAGGAGCCTTCTGTATGGTTCACCAGGATCCCAACACTGACTGCTGGGGACAATATGGCAGTAAGGGTGTTTTATTTGTGGTCAAACACACAAAAACAAAAAATTCTATTAGTAGAGGACCCAGCAGCAGTACACAATGTGTGACAGGGCAGGGTTTCTCATTGCAGGGCAGAGTCTGGTCACAGAATCACCTCAGACAGAAGCAGGGCTTTAGCACAGCTGTACCACCAAGAAGCAGGGATGCTACAAGCCCCACCTATCTGCCCAAGCCACACCCAACATACTTTCCCTTAGTTCCACCAATCCAAAGATTGTTTACCTGTTCTATCCCAGCTCCACCTACCAAAGCCCCTCTTGGCAGCTGTGATAGCTAAATACAGGCTCCATATTCAAGGACAATATACCTCTAAATACCAGATGAGAGTGACAAGCAACAGGGAAATGCCTTCGTTCTTATTCCCTGCTTATAAGCTTTCTGAAGGCATTTGGCCAACAGTGTCCTGGACTAGACAGAGACAAATGACTTTCCTAAGCCAGAAGTGGTATCTGAGCCCCAAACTAGTTCTTTGACCCAACATTTGTTGCAGTAACATCCATTTTTCAGAAGGCAATCTAGTAAGGCTGAGACACTAGAGACTTGTCCAACTGAGTACAAGGGAGAGGTCAAGTATAAGCACAAACCATGAATCCCACAAAAGCAATTAATTTCCTACCAAAACATTCATTATACTGCCAGATTCCCCCAAATCAATGCTACTTCAAATAGTTTCTCACCCCACATTCATTTATTTCCCTGATTGGATCCCAAAATCCATTTTCCTCTTAAATCATTTCCATATTTGTTCTCTTCCAAAAACAAACTACCATATACAGATTCCCAGATTCCCTCCATATACCAGATTCTCTCCCCCTTTGTATCCAAAAATTATTTCAATATGTTCTCTGTCACCTCCGGTATTGCAATCACAGCAGCTCTAGCAAGGAGATAGGATGTGGTGTCAGCAGTGGCCCCTTTACGGGTTAAGGCCTGGGCTTTCAGCAAAGTGTGTGCTGCACAGCTGCAGCCCACTAGAGGCAATGAGGTCTCCAGGGATATAAGGAGCACCTGATACAGGAAGGATTGGGGAGGGGTGGAGTGGATATTGATTTGTTGATGCATAGCTCTACTTATTGAACTGGTTCTCTGGCTAACTGACTTTCTGGTATACTTTTCCGAGTGGTAAAGACCAGAAGTGATTGTGAGGAGCTCCAGAAGGATCTCTCCAGACTGGCAGAATGGGCAGCAAAATGGCAGATGTGCTTCAATGTCAGTAAGTGTAAAGTCATGCACATTGGGGCAAAAAATCAAAACTTTAGATATAGGCTGATGGGTTCTGAGCTGTCTGTGACAGATCAGGAGAGAGATCTTGGGGTGGTGGTGGACAGGTCGATGAAAGTGTCGACCCAATGTGCGGTGGCAGTGAAGAAGGCCAATTCTATGCTTGGGATCATTAGGAAGGGTATTGAGAACAAAACGGTTAGTATTATAATGCCGTTGTACAAATCGATGGTAAGGCCACACCTGGAGTATTGTGTCCAGTTCTGGTCGCCGCATCTCAAAAAAGACATAGTGGAAATGGAAAAGGTGCAAAAGAGAGCGACTAAGATGATTACGGGGCTGGGGCACCTTCCTTATGAGGAAAGGCTACGGCGTTTGGGCCTCTTCAGCCTAGAAAAGAGACGCTTGAGGGGGGACATGATTGAGACATACAAAATTATGCAGGGGATGGACAGAGTGGATAGGGAGATGCTCTTTACACTCTCACATAATACCAGAACCAGGGGACATCCACTAAAATTGAGTGTTGGGCGGGTTAGGACAGACAAAAGAAAATATTTCTTTACTCAGCGCGTGGTCGGTCTGTGGAACTCCTTGCCACAGGATGTGGTGCTGGCGTCTAGCCTAGACGCCTTTAAAAGGGGATTGGACGAGTTTCTGGAGGAAAAATCCATTATGGGGTACAAGCCATGATGTGTATGCGCAACCTCCTGATTTTAGGAATGGGTTAAGTCAGAATGCCAGATGTAGGGGAGGGCACCAGGATGAGGTCTCTTGTTATCTGGTGTGCTCCCTGGGGCATTTGGTGGGCTGCTGTGAGATACAGGAAGCTGGACTAGATGGGCCTATGGCCTGATCCAGTGGGGCTGTTCTTATGTTCTTATGTTCTTATACTAATTCATAGACTGGCAAACAAACTGGCACTCTGACTGATGAACTGGCAAACAAATGATGAACCAGCATACTAACTAATGGACTAAACCAGGGGTGCTCAATAGGTGGATCATGGTCTACCAGTAGATCGTGGAGTGCCGAACCCCCCCCTTCAGGTGCCTCTGGGAGGAAACACCAGGAGTAAGGCCCATTGTACTCAATGGGGCTTACTCCCAGGTAAGTGTGGCTAGGATTGCAGCCTCACAGCCTAATCCTAGGCATGTCCACTCAGGAGTAAGTCCTGTTATACTCAGTGGGGCTCAAGGTACACCAACATACATTGTACACATAAATGTTATATGTTATGATGGTGTGAACATTGTAAAAAAAACTCTGGTAGATCTCTGGGCCTTGCTGGGTTTCAGAGTAGCTCTCGAGCCAAAAAAGTGTGAGCACCCCTGGACTAAACCAACAAGAGACTGCTGAGTGTTGGAGAGCTGAGGTGGTGCTGCTATACCTGAAAGGACTGCTGTTTCAAGGAGGAACCCTGCAGACTTACAGGCAAGCCAGCCACCTACTAGTCTCCTTTCTACTGAGATAAAGTGGTAGTTTTTGCAGTTTGCTAGACCTAGCTGTGGTTAAACTGGGGGAGCTAAGTGAGCATAATTCTCTAAATGAGGCTTAGATTAGGAATTTGGTGAGGCAACTCCCAAAAGAAAACATCAGATTTTCTCCAAGAGCCACAAGCTATCTTTGCAGCCTAATCCAAAACCATTCTGTTTACCCATTTTCACGGTAAAGAATGGCCCAAAATTTAAGACAAGAGACAGTCCTGGGCACACCCCTCTGCCAACCAGTACAAATTTTACAGCTGCTGCAGTTGTCCAGAGTATGGTACCTGCAGGACAGCACAGGCCTTCTCATCAGTGCAGCTTACTTGCTGGGTGTCAGAAAGCACTTTACAGTGCTTTCACAACCCCCAGTGCTGGTGCTGCCCATCAATAGGATCAGGCTTTCAGTTATTCTTTCCAGACACCAATAAGGGCCCTCTTCTTGGTACAGAAGCAAAATAGATATTTTCATAAATACTCCCAGCGTATGGTTTAACCTGGTTTCTTTGGTCAGGTTCAGTATAAACATACATACTTGTGTGGGTATATATGCTAGTTCTGCTCCAGACCACAGTAGATTAATATACTGGCTCAATAAAAAGCACTGCCCATTTTCATATTTTTAGAAACCATTTACAAAATCATAGCTCTAAATAAGCATTTGTAGGGAAGTGTCAGAAATGGGACAGAAGAGCATTTCATAAGCATAGCAACTGTAAGAGAACATTGTACAAACTTCTAATTTGCTTTTATTTTTTGAGCATCTTTAGGTTAGCAGTCCTCCACAGAAAATAACCAAGCCTTTAAACAGAGTCATTTTCTCCCCACCCCAGGCCTTCTCAGAGAAGGCTTCTCCAAGTTGCTCAGAAGTCTTCTCAGCCCAAATTTTGAAGGCAGAAAACACTGTAGTATCTTCAATACCTTTCTATGAAGCTGTAGTTTTCTGCAGTTAAAGACATTATTTCACATCCCTTGGAGGTATGATGTTCTGGTGTAAGAAACAATTCTCTCATCATTAGGTAATAGGCAAACAATGCTCTTTGCAAGGCAAGCATTTGATTGATTGATTGATTGATTGATTGATTGATTGTCCACCTTCCCCCCACATTTTGGGATGATTAAGATGGTTTACAATGTAACAAAAATAAAACTTAATTAAAAATATTTATTTATGTATTTACCACCATTCTGCAGGCTGACCCTGGCACTCAATATGCTAACAAGGGGGTGTCCAAACTTTTTGCCAAGAGGGCCGCATCATCTCTCTGACACTGAGTTGGGAGAAGGGAAAAAATTAATGTATAAAATTTGAATAAAGTTACATAAATGAATATAGTAGAGACAGAACTTTTATGAATGAATGAAGGTCTCTTGATAACTCAAGGCCTATAAAAGACCTTGTGCAAAGCAAGGTCAACCTTTCCTTTGCTGCCTCTGCTGCTTTGGGTTATGTCAGAATGCCAGATGCAAGGGAGGGCACCAGGATGAGGTCTCTTGTTATCTGGTGTGCTCCCTGGGGCATTTGGTGGGCTGCTGTGAGATACAGGAAGCTGGACTAGATGGGCCTATGGCCTGATCCAGTGGGGCTGTTCTTATGTTCTTATGCTTAGCAGACACAAAACAGCAAGAGGCAGAGGGAGCCCTTAGCCTGCAGCTTATGAGAGGTCAAACAGTTGGCCCTCACACTGAGAGTAGCCATGTCGGGCCAGCATGGGGTCCAACTCTCTGGGGGACCAGAGGCTCATTGGAAACTGGGGGCTCCCCATGGGCCAGATTGGGGGCCTCAAAGGGCTGCAAGTGGCCCCCCAGGCTGTGGTTTGGGCACCCCTGTGCCAACAGAACAATGCTAAGTATGGCTACTCAGATGTAAGTCCATTATAGCCAATAAGGGCTACTCCCAAGTAAGTGTGCACACGATTGCAGCCTAAAGCTACAATCCTATCCACACTTTCCTGGTAGTAAGCCCCATTGACTATAATGGAACTTCTGAGTAGAAACATAGGATTGGACTCCAAGTTCCCAACATATGGACTAGTTCCATTCCAGAAGTCTGTATGAAAGTCAGAATGTACGAGCCTCGTACGTACCTCAAAACAGCCAGCTCTTGCCAGGCTGTTGTCATACCTGAACAAAAGCACCACACAGGACATACTGTGTGGACAGGACATATATAAAGTCTTGAATAAAGACCAAGAAAGGCGGTATATAAATACCTGTTGTTGTTGTTACTGTACCTGTGCAAAAGCACTGGCGCAGCCACCCGCAACTCTGGTGTCCATAACTCATAGCCAGTGTCAATAAAGATAGCATAAAAAGTAATTTACAGACATAAACAGAAAATGAAAGAAGAGCTGAAAGAGAAGAGCTAAAATCAACAACAGCATCTAGAAAGGCCTGACAAAATTTAGTGTTTAGTCCCTCACTGGAAGGTCATTCTCAACTCATAGTTGGAGGAAATTCCACAGGAGTGGTGCAACCATGCAGAAGTCCCTCCCTTTTTTTCTTGTTGCCAGCCAGGCTTCAGCTCCCCTTCCCCAAATAGCACAGAGAATGGGTTGTCTCTTTTTGGAGGAGACAGTCCCTCAGATACCCTGGTCCTAAGCCAGTGGTTCTCAAACTGGTGTTTCATGACCCACTAACCTAGGAAGCTCTTCTCTGTCCCCTTAAGGGGCAGGATGGGGGATGGTGGGGACGCAAAAACCATGATTGTGCTGCCACCAGGGCAGAGGATTTTTCTAACTTACTACAGCCTGCACTAACTTCTGGGTGCTGCAGGGAGCCCCACAGACCCCTCTGCAGGGCTTTCCATGCCTCAGAAAAGGCAAAAATAGCAATCATGACCCACTTCCTGTTTCACAATTGCAAAACAGAAGTGGGTCATAATAGCAGTTTTTTCTTTTTCCAAGGCACAAGGAGCCCTGCAGAGGCGTCCACAGGGCTCTCTGCAGCCCCCAGAGGCTGGCATGGGCTGTGATAAAGTAAAAGAAATCCTCTGTCTCTGGCGGCAGTGTGATCCTGCCCCCACAAAGGTTTAGAGCGGTCCTCAAATTCCTGGAGAGTTTGAGAACCGCTGCCCTAAGCCATAAAGGGCTTTAAAGGTCAAAGCCACCACCTGGAATTGAGTCCAGAAACAAATTGGGTCAGCGGAGCAGTGGCTTGAGAGAATCAAATTACCACATCACCATGATCATGTAGGCCACCACATTCTCCACTAATTGCAGTTTCCAGGCAGTCTTCAAGAGCCAGCCCTATACAAGAGTATTGCAGTAATCATGTCTCAAAGTCAACATTGTGGACCACACAGTGGTCAGGTCTGATCATCACAACAATTGCACAAATCTCATCAGAGGCCACAGACACACCATTCACCAGCCTTTGGTAATCTTTTCACTCTGCAATCTTTCTGTGGCTTCCTTTTACTACTTTCCCAATTTGAGACTGGATACCACCATATTCCTTTCAATCCATGCTTATCTGAGTAAGCTCAGGCCAAAGCACTTGACTCCTCAAAGCTGCATAAATTCCTGAAGGGATATTGTTCTCAAACTTTTGACATGCAACTAAAATACTTTTGGGAATGGCTCACAGAAACATACAACATATAGCCCACACTTGTGGGCTTCAAACACTTCAAAAACTTTGAAATGCATTATCCAAGTTTTCCTCTCTTTTTGCTCAGAGGCAATGCCATTCTGATAGATTCAAAACAGCATGTAGGCTGCAGGCCTTTGCACACTTGCATGGGAGCAAGCGCTAGTGACCACAGCAGAATTTACTGCAGAGTCTAATGCCTATGATTTGTTCTGCTGGACAATTCAAAGCATCATGCAGGAATAATCCACTCTGGGGGGGAAAAAAACCTGAGATAGCTTTTTTGGTGCCCTCATGAAAGGTGCTGCAAACATTCTCAAACAGGGGTGTCAAACTCATCTCATACAGAGGGCTGAAGTTGGCATTCATGGTGCCTGCTGAGGGCCGGAAATGACATCATTAAGCAGATGATGGCCAGAAATAAGCACTTTGTTTTCACAGAGAAACTCATTAGCTACAAATGACAGAAGAGAAAATGTGCAAATCTTGTTCTTATTTTCAAGTTATGAGAGAGCACAATTATCATGCTAGGAAAGCCCAATTAAAACAGGGCTAGATAAATTGCTTCCAAGAGCCACATTTGGCCCACAGACCTTATGTCTGACACCCCTGTTCTAGAATTGCAAGTGGTAGCTGGACTCTGGGGTTGCTGAATGGGAGACACCCAAGTGCCCCACAACTGACAAGGATTGATGCGCAGAGAAATCGCAGCAGATGGAAAACATCATGGAAGAGAAAGATTATTTCATCCAGATTGGTTGCAGAGCTTTCAACAGTCAGTCCATCCTCCCACTCCACTCTGGCTGTGTGTGTGTGTGTGGGGGGGGGGGAACAGCCTCGATTTTCCCAAAGGCAAAACCACATTCTCCCTCCACCCCCTCCCTCCTACTCTCTCACTCACTATTTACAGGGATTTGAAAAGTCTTTAACACTAATAAGAGAGAGGCAAAGGGCTCTTCCCCAGGGTTCAGCGCTGAAATGCTGGAGTGGCATGCGTTTGTGTGTGTGTCCTTCACACTTAAGAGAAGGAGGGTTGCTCAAGAATGCGAAACGTGAGACCTACAGATCCTTTCCCCCAACCACGTCCATCCCTTTTGCCTTCAATAATACATCTCGACCCTCTTTCGTCAAATCCCTTCCCAAGGGGAAGAAGGGCTCAGGTTACATGGGGGGAGGAGTCTAGATAGTGGTGATTTATATCACCATTAAAAAAAACCCTTTTAAAAAATGCTACACACAGATAAGTCAACAACGTTAATCTGCCTACACTTTTGGTGGGGGGGCTCTAAACTCTGTGTGTGTGTGTGTGTGTGTGTGTGTGTGTGTGTGTGTTATATAGCAGAGAGAGAGAGAGATCCTGTTTTTAATGATGTTTCCACTTTCCAAACTGCCTCCTCCACCCCGGGGTGGTTTATTATTGGGCTCCGGGGTCTGATTCTCTTTGCCTATCTCCCCATCTCCCGCATTTCCTGCAGCGCGGTATGAAAACCCAAGTATTTCGCAAGGGGGAAGTTGTTACAGCAGATCAAGGGGTTGGCAACACTGTGGCGCCCCTTCCGCCCACACTTTTCCTTTCCTTTCCTTTTTTTTCCAGCCACAAAAAAGAGAGCGTGGGAAGAGAGAGAGAGAGAGAGAGAGCGAGAGAGCAGCTTCCACCCCGCCTGTCAAGAAGACTCCCCACCACCACCACCTTGATAATCCTGGGCGTATCAGCCCTTGGGAGAAGGAGCCAGCCCCAAGTGGTGGAGTCTGGAATGGATACACTGAAGCTCTCAGAGACCAGCCTTGCACGAGGAGATTCTTACCTTGAGATGCTTCCTTATTGTCCCATCTTAGCTCCTCTGTGTGTGTGGTTGGGGTGTGTGTGTGTGTGTTTTATACAGCTATGATTTTGTTGCACAGAGAGGGGGAAATGGGTAGCAATGCTGTCAAGTCATGTGATGGATTGAATTATTCCCACCCTTCCTTCCCCCCTCTCTTTCTTTCCCCCTCTGCTTTTAGGACAATACTCCCCAGCCCGCACTCCAATGTGTCAGGCCAAGCTGGCTGATGACAGAGAGGAAGGAGCGCGGCTGCCGTCGCCAGCCAGGGCTGGGCTCAGCCGGGCTGGGAGGGAGGAGAGAGCCTGGAGGTGCGTGCGAGTGGCGTTGATTGGGGTCTGGCATCTCCCAGTGATGCCTTGAAGAGGAGGAGGAGGGTGAGTCTGATTTTCTCCTGGCTTCCTCCTCCTCCCTCTCCTTCCCCCATCGCCCTCTTCCCGAGAAGTCGGAGAGATCCCGGAGATGCATCTTTCTGCAGGGATGCAATGCTTGCAAACGCTGCTCCCCTCCCAGGATGGATCTCACTTTCCCCAGCCAAACCACCGGGAGGGCTCACAGGGGTTCTTGTCTCTGCAAGTGGGAAACCAGCACACTTCCCCTTTGGGCAGATCTCAAGTCCCTGTTCACTTTTCAGATGGTGCTGAAGCCTGATGATGAACAGGAGTTTGAATGGCTTGGCATCCTGCAAAGTCAGCTCTCCAAGCCAGCCCCTGCTACTAGAAGTCTGCCTTCTTTAAGCAGCATGGCTAGCCCAAGTACCAGTTTTTGTGCAAATTGTCCTATGTATGGTGTCCCAGGAATCCCAAATAACTAAGGGCCAAATCCTATCCAATTTTCCAGTGCGGGTGCAGCCATTCCAATGAGGCATGCACTGCATCCTGGGTGGGGAGGCAGTCACAGAGGCCTCCTCAAGGTGAGGGAGCATTTGTTTCCTTACCTTGGGGCTGCTTTGCAACTGCACCAGTGCTGGAAAGTTGGATAAGTTTGGGTACTGAGTTGTCAATAGGGTCAACCCAGGGCTTCCTGGCACCTAAGGCAGAGTGCCAAATGCAGTCCCTCCCCTTACTGATGATATGTCAGCCTCTGTTTCTCCCACTCTCCAATGCCCTCACTCAGCACTCTCCTCCTCTCTTCATTTCCTCTTTCTTTCTATACCAGGGGTGTCCAAAGTTTTTGGCAGGAGGGCCACATCATCTCTCTGACACTGTGTCGGGGGCCGCAGAAAAAAAGAATTAAATTACATTCAAAATTTGAATACATTTACATAAATATATATAAATTAATATATTAAAGATTAACTTATATAAATGAATGAAGGTCTTGCAATAGCTCAAGGCCTATAAAAGGCCTTGCACAAAGCAAGGCTGGCCTTTTCTTTGCTGCTACTACTGCATCACAGACATGAAACAGCAAGTAGTGGAGGGAGCCCTCATCCCACAGCTCAAGCGAAAGGTCAAACAGTCGCTCTCACGCTGATAGCAGTTGCGTTGGGCCAGTGCGGGCTCCAACAAATCTCTTGAGGGCCAGAGGCTCATTGGAGACTGGGGGCTCCCTGAGGGCCACATTGAGAGGCCTCAAGGGCTGCATGTGGCCCCAGGGCCAGGGTTTGGGCACCCCTGTTCTATACCCTCACCCTTCTTCCACTCCCTGGACTAGAAAAGGAGGAGCAGTAGAGGCAAGTAGATAGACAGAAATGGGCAGCCCTCCCCACCATTCTGCTGCCAGAAGTCACCACTTCAGACAGCTTCATAGTTGGGCCAGCCCTGCCTATCATCTGTGCATTGGAACCATACTACACTATCTGGCGGCCCATGTCAGATCATACATTTTCTAAACCACCAAAATATATATATATATTGTACATACCCAGTTACCTCACCTGAAAGGGAGTGAAATGCTCTTAGTGTTGCCCACACGGTAACCCACCTGGAAGGGGGAAAAGTGCAAGGGCAGGTGAGCAGGCAAAGCCGCAACACCCATCAAGTGGGCCAGCAAATAATATTTTATTTTTATTTTTTCAAAGTTTTGTGGTTGCCTTCCAAACCCCTTGGTGGTCATGACCCACAACCCTTGTCTTAACCAATAACACTCAGTTTACATGTAACAATAAATATGTATCCTAATAAAACATATTGCACTAAATAAAAACACGGAGGCTGCATTCCTATACATACTTTCCTGAGACTAAGCCCCACTGAACACTGTGGGTCTTTCTTTAGAGTAGACATGCCTAAGCTTGTGCTCTAAGTAAGTTTATTTTTAAGTAAGTTTATCAAGACACTTCTACATTGTCAATTACTCTTTGGTACACTTGTAATGAAACATTTCATATCACCTCATGTATAGGTGGGAGGTCCTAACAAGAAAGCCTTTTTCAAACCTGGCTACCATTTGCGTTGAACCAGGACCAAAGTGGTCCTGGCAAATACCGTACTTTTCCAGGTTAGTGATTTTGACCTAGTCATTACTCTCAATCCATAAGAATGGCGAAAACATGCCCTATAAAACTGTGTTGTCCTGGAACATAGAAAGACCAGCTATCTTATTCTGCTATACCTTGTTAAGTTTTAAGTATGAGGTCCTGAGGGTCAAAAATATGCATGAGATGGGTGATCCATAATCACACTTATCCAGCTATTTTGAGAAGGGACCTTACTCCAAGCAGGGTCAGCCCAAGACCACCCAGTGCCTAAGGCACAGTGTCATATACTTCCTCCTTTACTCTGATCCTCCCACTCAAAACGCTCTAGTCCAGAGCTATCAAACCCATTTCATACAGTGGGCCTATACAGCATTCATGATGCCTGCTGAGGGCCAGAAGTGATGTCATCAAGCAGGAAAAGATGACATTAAGCAAGTCATGACCAGAAATAAGTCCTTTTTCTCCCCTAGGAACTCATTAGCCACAAATGACAGAAAATATACAATTTTTGACCATATAGGCAGGAGGTCTGGTCTAGAGGGTAGAGCCTCCATTTGCCTGAAGATTAACATCCACAAGGTCGCCAGTTCGAGGCCACCGGCACCGTGCGACCTTCAAGCAGCTGACAAGCT
This sequence comes from Tiliqua scincoides, assembly GCF_035046505.1. Classification (NCBI taxonomy): domain Eukaryota; kingdom Metazoa; phylum Chordata; class Lepidosauria; order Squamata; family Scincidae; genus Tiliqua; species Tiliqua scincoides. Next base: position 59,762,476 of record NC_089827.1, read on the forward strand.
GCAGCTGAGCTGTTCCATCTGCTCGGAGCGTGGGAGGATGGAGGCCAGAATGTTAAAACCAGATCGGAGTGTAACAGCTCGAATGTGGTGGTTCTTGAAAGAGAGAACCTTCTTTCAATTTGTAAAAATCCCTGCGTGGATTTAATAAGCCTGCCTATGTAAACCGCCTTGAATAAAGTCTTGAATAAAGACCAAGAAAGGCGGTATATAAATACTGTATATTATTATTATTATTATTATTTTCAAGCCTTAAGAGAGCCCAATTATCATGCAGGCCACTTTTTCAGCAGTGATGCCACAGCTCAGCAGCTGAGAGTAGCAGGTGGTGGTGCTGGGAGGGCCCAAGAGCCGGATAAACAGCATCCGTGGGCCATATCTGCCCTGCCAGCCTTATGTTTGACACCCCTGCAATCTAGTCCATCACTCTCTTCTCCACTGTTCTTACTAAACTTGATCTTAACCAAAAAAAGCCAAGAAGCAAAGAGCACTTCTTGTTCCACTCAGTGTAATTAAGAATACTTATATACTGCTTTTCAACAGAGTAGTTCACAATGCAGTTTACATATGAATAAACCAATATCCCTCTTCCTTTTTCAGTCCAGGGAGTGAGAGGAGGAGCACTGGAGATGAATGGATTGATGGAGGTGGGTACCTGCTGCCAATCTGCTGTCTGAAATGACCACCTCCATTGACCTCATAGATGGGCTGGCCCTGCTGCAGAGTACCTGCATGGAGCTGATTGTTGGATCAACAATATGATATTGGAGAGGGTTAACCCCTCCCCATGTCATGCTCCTAGTTTAAAGTTCCCTCCCCAGAGCTGCCATTTGGTCGTTTAGGAGAAATGTGCAGGTACCTATATGGTGTCCATGTGTTTTCTTCTGCAGGGCAAATAGCAGCCTTGGAAACAGCAAGGGGTTTAGATTGCAGAAACAGTGCAAAGGTATACCCCCCCAACAGTCCCTGTTTGGTGTTTGCTGTAAAAAAACAACAACACAAAGCATAGAAATGCTATGCATCTGCTTCCATAGATGTGTAATTTGTTTGATGTTTACTGTGCTGTGCTCAACATCAACATGTGCGGAAATGAGGCAGATACAATTCTTTGTTTGAAACTTTGACATGGAGCAATTTTTGATCACTGAGACTGGCCTAACAGCAAAAAGGCTTTCTACCCCTGAAGTGAAGAACTATCTTCTGGTACAGAAGCCTGAAATCCTGAGAAGTAGGGGTTTTTTTAGAGCTAGGTATCATATTTTTATATGCCCAGGCAGTAGAGACCATTAGTGTTGTTATAACAACAGCCTGTTTTTCTCCTGTATTTAGAAGAAGAAGGCTGTAGTCCTATACACACATTCCTGGAAGTAAGTCCCACTGAATTCAATATGACCTACTTCTGAGAGTAGATATGTATAGGATTGTACCATAAGTTTATTTAATATGAGATGAACAATGTTATAAATGATCTAGAACAATGTATACCAGTGTTTCTCAAACTGTGAGTTGGGACCCACTAGGTAAGTCACGAGTCAGTTTCAGGTGGGTCCCCATTCATTTCAAGGTGTATTTTATTTTTAATATATTAGACTTGATGCTCCCATGGTATGTGACTGCATTTGGGGAAATGTTACAGACCTTGTACTTTAACAAGTTGCTATGTATACTCTTTTAATGGGACTTACTCCTGGTGAGTGTGGGTAAGATTGCAGCCTAGGATTGTTAACAATTTTCCTGCCTGATGATGTCACTTCCGGTCATGACATCACTTCTGGTGGGTCCTGACAGGTTCTCATTCTAACAAGTGGGTCTCCATGCTAAAAGTGTGAGAACTGGTGTATACTAATAAAACTATTAGCTTTCTAATAAAGTGTGTAGAGAAGGACTTGAAAGCCTCCAGAGGGAGATGTTTTCTAGAGACATTTCTATCTAAATGACAGGCTCGTATTTAGGACTGTGGGAATGTTCCCTTGATGGCTACTTTACAATGCTACATTATTTGTAGAAGAAAAAGAACTGTGGTTTCTCAACAACCATAGTTAGTAATTTAAGAGCCCAATCCTATGCGTGTCTACTCAGAAGTTCCATTATAATCAGTGGGGCTTACTCCCAGGTAAGTGTGGATAGGATTGTGTCCTAAGTGCCACAAAATGATTAATCTACTATGGGACAATGTTGTCTGAAGATCAATGATAACAACATAGTTACTATCAACACACATGCACGCGCCTCTAAGAAATCCACAACTGTTTGGAAGCCCTGTGTATCAATAAAGAATTCTGCATCTTTATTTACTCTGAGATGTTTTAACCTGCTGAAACTTGGGTAGAGCACTTCTAAATAGAGCACTTAAGGCAACTAACATCAAAAAATGTTAAAACAATAAAGCAACATCATAGTTGAAAACACGAGAAAGGATACTGCAGATAATTTTTTAAAACTGTATTGGGGAGGGGAAAGAAAAGTCAGCTGTCTAATGGCCCAATCCTATCTGCACGGTATGCTAGTGTATCGCACAGTCTGCCATTGAGGCGCCCTCTACCAGTCTGCTAATCACTGCCGCCAGTGCAAGGCTTGGTAGTGCTATTTTTTGTGCAGGGGGAGGCAGCATTTTGTGGTCCTGTGCCCCCGGGGGGCACCAGGGTCAGGTCAGTAATTGATGCTACATTTCTTACCTTGATCTGCTCATAACATCTTGTGCGCTCCTGGAGGCATCTGGTGAGCCACTGTGAGATACAGGAAGCTGAACTAGTTGAGTCTTTGACCTGATCCAGCAAGGCTCTTCTTGTGTTCTTAGGGACTGTTGCTCTTAACAATGTTGAGGTGACCATTAGGTCAAATCATCTCCATACTGTATTTGTTTCTGAAATAAGTAGACCTGTCCCATTTCATGCCACCACTAATGTATATACAAATTTCATGTGGGGTTTTAATATTACAGTTTATAAACTGTGAGGGGAAAGGCTTTTCATCCTGGCATACCATTCATGTCATACCTTTGGGGAATGGGGAATACCTTCATGACATTACCTCTTGTTTTGTAGGATGCTTTTGGTGAACCTTCTGTTTGTGTTCAAATAGGCATAATCACAATTTAGAAGAAAAGCAATAATATTACAGATAGCGGAGCTCTTTGTATTTTCCATGAACTGAATACATACAATTCCACGAATTAGAAAAGCCAGGAGTCCCCATTATAAGTCTCCCTATTACACCTTTCCCTACATTTAAGTCCTCCACTTTTTAAGGATTTGGACATTAAAATTCCCTGCACTTCCATCCTTTGCCTCCTGCACACAATTCTTTGCCTTGCAGGATCTTGTCATCTTGCCTGCAGGTTCTTTTCTCCTCCCAGTTTTTAGAGAAACAGTGCTGGATAGTTATATTTTGCTGTGCCTGTGTGCTTCTCTTTTGCCTCTCCCCATCTAAGCTCTTAAAAACAAGACCTCATTGTTTGCAGCATTTCAGTACCGTACTGTTTTGGGATGTGTAGTATTGGTACTCATCAAATTGTTAACTGGAGTAACTGGAAGAGCATCCTTGTATCTTGCCCTCTCTGGATATCTGGATTTACTGCACCAACACTATCTTAGTTGCTAATCTCTGGTGACCCCTGTTTACAACTCCTTGTTTCTTATGGGGGAAAATTTCCCTTCGGAAGTCATTTCACTGTAAATCCAAGTTTTTCAAGTCCCTAACCCCGACTTATCAAGGGGGACCCCCCCTACAATGGGGTTTGTTTTGTGGATGGAAATAAATAGCCAATGAGAATCAAGGGCACCACCTGGTGGTTTAAGGGATTGCGGGCCCAATCGTATCCAATTTGCCAGTGCCGGTGCTGCTGTGTCAATGGAGTATGCACTGCTTCCTGTGTGGGGAGGCAATCACAAAGGCCTCCTCAGGGTATGGGAACATTTGTTCCCTTACCTCAGAGCTGCATTGTGGCTGTACTGCAGCTGGAAAATTGGATAGGATTGGGCCCTGCTTCTCTTAAATTTACCCCCCCCCCTTCTGTGACAGTTATTGAGTGATACAAAAACTTGACTTTAGAAAATCATATACTTGGAAACTATGTTGAAGATTATCTAGCTTCATGGCCTGCAGGGACAGAATTGATTAGATGTAATCGATTCTGGACATATTCATCCAGCTTTCTTTTAAAACCACAGATGGAGAGCCTATGATAACACTGAGGATCTTCTTCCAAGGTACTGCAATGAGGACATATACTGACTGCCTCTTGGCCTTTTTTTGAGGTTTCTAGTAAACATGAATGGCATACCTGAGGGGGAACAAGGGGTGTAAATGCCCTGAGTGCCATGCTTGGAGGGTTGGTGCCATGCCACCATTGACTCCCCACAACAGCGCCCTCCCATGGCACTCAGTCAGCATGCCAATCTGAGGGCCGCCCCTTGAGGGCTACGCTCCCAAAGGTGTTCTGAGGATCCGGGAAGCTGCGCATAGCCTCCCCAGCCCTCCCCAGCCCTCAGAAAACCCTGTAAGGCCTTCTGGAGGCAAAAAAAAAATCATCACTTAGAAGTCACTTACAGGGTCTTCTGAGGGCCGGGGAGGCTACATGTGGCTTCCCCAGCCCTCAGAACATCTCAGAGGGCCAAAAATCTGAAGTGACAATTTTCAGTCTCCAGGAGGCCTTACAAGGCCTTCGGAGGGCCGGGGAGACTGCACATGGCCTCCCTGGCCCTCAGAATTCCTGGGGGGGGGAGGCAGTGGGTAAGGATGGGTGTACCTGGGGTGTACCTTGGGGGGGGGGCAGTGGCCAGGAATGCCACAGAGAAACATCCCCCCCCTTTTTACCCTTTTTTTTACCTCAGATTTTTTACCTTTTTTTTTTTTAACCTCAGATTTGGTTTTGTGTCTTTCCCAATATTTTTGACCCAGATAAGGATGGGTGTACCTGGGGTGTACCTCGGGAGGGGCAGTGGCCAGGAATGCCACAGGGAAACATCCCCCCCTTTTTTTAATCTCAGATTTTTTACTTTTTTTTTTTTTACCTCAGATTTGGTTTTGTGTCTTTCCCAATATTTTTCTTCTACATTCAAATGGCCACATCTGTAATAATGATTGTGGATCTCCTCTGAACCCTTTCCAGTTTGTCTGTAGGTTACTAGGTTGGCAAAATTTAAACTTGGGCTGTGCCCCTCCTCCCTCACAGTGGCCAGAGAAACACCAACTGGCTTGTGAGGAAAAGGAAGAAAGGATTTATGTTTTTAGCATTGTATTTGTTTTCTTTAATTGATATGAGCTTCCTGGGGGCCTCTTCAGAGGCTGAAAAGTGGAATAAAATGGTCTGCATGGATGGATAGGCGGGCAGGCGGGCAAGCAGCTGAGGGCGCAATCCTAACCCCTTATGTCAGTGCTTTCCAGCACTGACATAAGGGCAATGCAGCTCTGAGATAAGGGAACAAACATTCCCTTATTTTGAGGAGGTCTCCATGAGTGACACCCAACTGCAGGATGTAGCATATGTCCCATTGGCACCGCTATGCCAGTGCTGGAAAGCACTAACATAAGGAATTAGGATTGCACCCTGAATGTATTTTAGCTGCAGCCAAGCCCCTACCAAGCAGAACTACATTATTACTCATGTGCAAGGTTTCTGTTGCTGCAGCCCATACATTGTTTGTAACAGTGGAACCATTGCTGACTCATATTCAGAAACTGGTCTACTCCAGTTTTAATGGTCATACTGAGTACAGTACTATCGCATGAGGGATTAACATACTTAGTTCCTGTTGAGGTTTAACATCAGTCAATCTGATCACATGTTGCACATCTATCAGCAAGTGTAATGTTTTCCTTTTATATTAAGATGTTACACACACAATAACATTATACACATGAAGCAAGCACTAAAAATGTATTTTCTTTCACAGAACCTCTGCCCCCTTCTCCATTCATGCATCTGTTCAAGTAAGCTTTGCCTTCACAAAGACATGCTACAATTGCTCTGTTGGTATTAGGGTAACACAGGATCTTTTTGGAATCTATAATTTATAAAACCCTTTTAATGGTCCTGTCACTAAGCCAGTGGGGGAGAGGAATGGGGTGGAATTCAGCTCTCTCTGGATTTTTTGTAAATATATAACATTGGGAATTAGTTTTCAAGTATACGTTCAATACTAGGACAATGGTCTGACTCTAAATACGGTTAGATTTATTTCCTGGTATAGTACATCATTGTTGAAATGGGTTAAAGTCAAATATCTGCCTTAATCCCTGTTGCATATATGCAGCGTTGGGCAGAAATGGCTTAAGTGGACTGCTTGGGCAACATTAACAATTTGAAACACAGAAAAAAAAACATTTTCAATAAATAAAAATATCAATAACTATTTCCAGAAGAAATATCTGGGCATTTATATACTACTTTTCCATCCGCTAAGACAGTGGTTCCCGAACTTACCAGCGACACAGCTCCCCTCTTCCATGGCATCCTCTTCCCAGGGCCTGCCATCTTGGATTATGTGAGATCTCTCGCTATTCTCGTGAGATCCAAGATGACGGCGCCTGGGAAGAGGATGCTGGGGACATCCTACGACTCCCCTTTGAGTATCCCATGGCTTCCTTTGGAGCCATGCCTCACTGTTTGGGAACCATTGCCCTAAGAGGACATCAAGGCAGCTCACATTCTGATAAAACCACAAAATATAAACAAAACATTATGAAACAATGAAAAATAAAAGAAATAATACATAACAAAAAGAAACTGCATCCAAAAAAGAAGGGGAGTTCAACCAAAAATTTGTGTAATCAAAAAAATCTTCACAAAGTGGCAGAAGAATATCTCTGAGGGGGCCAACCAGGCCTCCAAGGGAAGTTTCAATGCTGGGGGCTGCAGCCAAAAAGGCCCTATCCTGTGTTTGTGTCAATCACACGTCCAAAGGAGAGGGAACATGGAGTAGGGCTGCAGCTGGTGACCAAAGTGGGTGGGCAAATTCATTTGGGAGGAGGAAACTGGTTCATGAGGGCACAAACTTAATTTTTGTTAACTAATTTTGTTGAACAGAGCTATAATAAGAGAACAGTTAGACCACTCTAATTTAAACATAAAGATCTCCTGGGTCTGCAACCTTAGCTAGTCTCTATTCTCCAAAACACAATATAGCAAATAAAACTGGAAGAAACAGGCAGCTCAGTTTGAATTTCATAATATTTACAGAGGTCTGAATGATCTAATCTTGTGAGTTACATTGGAGTTACACTGGCCCAGGCTTTTTTTATTCACTACATAAAGCACATTAATCAAATTAATTTAGTTCAACTTTTTCTCTTTTCTTGGTCAGATAATGAACTCTAGCAGATAAAGAGATCTCCATGTGGAGAAGGCAGCCAAGTGATAGAAAATTTACCCATGTAACCATTTCTATGTTACATACATTACTCTAATTGGTGAAATAATAAATCAAAATGCACAATAAAATCTGACAAATTCATCACTTCACCAATATGCTTTATAGTGACCAAGTGCAACAGAGCCAGCAGAAATCAAGAACGTAGCATTTAGTAGTCAGCAAGGCTTTGTAAATATCTTTTATGGATTCAACATGGAATATTGTTTGGAGGACCACTAAATAGTCTAAACAAGGTTCTCTGGAATTGAGGTCACAAATCATGCCAGTAGGCTGAAGACATTCTGGATTTGTCTGTACAGTTCTCTTCTTTCTCCTAGTTCCTGTTCCCACTTTATTAATCAGTCCTGTTCAACAGAGAGCATCAAGGCCATAAAGCTGAATCTGGTATACTATGCAGGAACAATACTGGACTGCTTGATGGTGTCTTCCCAGGATATCCTGCTACACAAAGATCAACAGGCCTTTTTACTTTATACAACAAATGTTTGTTCCATGCTCAGCTATACTGGGAATTCAGGTCTTCCTTCTGAGTTGTTAAAGTCAGTACAATTGTGTGGTACAACATCTCTGTTTAGAGGTTCTCATACACAATATCACTGATTTCTCTTTGCGTTTCCTGCTGAGACACCTAAAAATAGGTGAAACCAAGAGGGAAAAAAATCATTATGATAGCTGTAGCCAGAGTGAATAGTGATATAGATTATTCTTTTTTGGAAAAGAATATCCATTTTACCTCACCTTTCACAAGTTGAAGTTTACCCATTTAGGCTTAAATAGGATCTCTCTCTCTCTCTCCTCTCTCTCTCTCACACACACACAGAGAGAATGGTTGGTTTTTAAGGTGCTACAAAGCTCTTGTGAGGCTTGGCACAGGTTTCCATGATACCTGAGATGGTGAGGCAAGGCCTCCAAGAGTGTGGAGTTTCCCCCCTTTGGTGCACAGCGCACATCAATCTTTCCACCAAACTGCGACCTTCCCATCTTTCACCTGCACACCAATTTTCACCTGCCCACAATCTCTGCCTGGCCCTTCCTCTCCAACCCGGGGCCAATCTAATCCTCCCTTCCATGTACCTGCCTGTTGGTGCTATTGTGGTCATCGCTTTATTTTTCCACACTCCTTCCCTGCCCTCTTTGGAAAAGGCAGGAAGCAGGATGAGCATGAGGAGGAGCTGCAGCAATTGACCCTACAAGGGTAGGGTCAGCATATGTGGCTGGTGGGTGGGGGACAACCTGTTGCTTCTGGCAATGCTCCACCTGAGGCAGTTGTCTCACCATAGCCCTCTGTGGGTTGGACAGGCTCGTTGATGTTTTTGCTACAACAGACAGCTGCCTCTCTAGCTGTTACCCAGTTGAGGTGATCTAATCCCCTGGTCTTCACAGAACACATCAATGTAGTCCTATGCATGTTTATCCAGCAGTAAGTCCCACTGAATTTGAAAGGACTTACTTCTGAGCAGGCATCCTTAGGTTTGTGCTTTTAGCAACTCTTTCAGGATTAAATCACACAAGTTTGGTATTGTATGGTCTGCACCAGTATACCCCCAGATGCTATTCCACCTTGAAAATATATTCTAGGATATAAATGGTTGTAGAAGAAGGGTATTTAAAGCTTAGATTTATTCAACACTTTTACTTCTTCTGGTTAAACGGTCTTAGATGTTCCAAAATTTTTCAACCAGGATATTTTCTGTACTTCAGTTTTCTGTCTTCACAGACAATTGAATGTCATGACAACAGTGAAGGTAAGGTTTCACACAGAAGTAATGGAAACACTGTGTATACCACAGATTAAATTTGACTTCAATTTTTACCTTAACATTATCATCTCCAAGTGGTGATTCTGAGGTTACTTTCTTCAGCTAGATGTGGGAAACACTCACACTCCTGCATACTCACAAAAAACGTAGCATGCCAGCTGGAAACAGAGAATCTCACTTGCAACCCATACTACAGAATGCATTTTAGGACATGGATGAGCTCCACGTGTTTCTTATTCACACATGCTATTTTTGCAATGATGCCAAACTACAATTGACTCCACATCTGCTATTTTGAGAGAACAACCAACATCCAAATTAGACCCAAGAGCAATACAGACATAATCTGGAAATTAAGCAGCTGGCATCCCAATTGGTCCTGTCTAGAGAGAGATATTCTGGCAACCTTTATTCTTTTTCAGAGCCAAGCATGGAAACAAGACACCAGATTAATGAGAGTGAAGTCCAAAATGTTCTCTTTCTAATTTGAGGTAGCTTGCAACAAAATACACTTCATTTTGAAAGAGAAGAAATGCAAGAGACTCTTCATATGTATGTGCGCCTTCAATTTCTTTTTGCTCTCATTCGATAATTTCTATTTTGAATCCTTTCTGGCTTTGAATTGGTTAGATCTTGGGGCTGCAACAGGTATTCACACTCTAACCATGTATTGGTTTAAAAAACAGACTGTGGGCCAGAGAAGCACTATATTGGAAAAGCATATAAAATATACCTGAAAATTATTTTAATATGAAAACAGAATATGTGATAAATATTGTACCTCACAATACAGGAAAACTCATGTACAGAGAAGGTATTAGAGACTTTCTGACATTTTGAAAACTTGGTTTGTATTCAGAGTTTTTATATATTTTTGACTTTTTAATGCAAGTCACATTGCTCTTTAAAATTACTGGAGTCATTACTTAATGTTCTGAACACACATTTTGCCTGATGAAAGGTTCTGCAAAGCCTGACAGATTGGAATACTTCAGCTACTCATTGATCTAGAAAGTGATACCACTTTGACTGCAATCTAGTGCACATTTTTAACAAGTTACCTTTAGTAGAATTCATTCTACTGCAAAAAATGAGCTATGGTGAAAACCCCTGATTCCTCCCCCCCCCCTTTAAAACTATCTTTCACTTTTGAGACTTTTCTAGTGTCCCAGAGACTTCTGTGATATCCCAAAGGGGGGTGTTAAGTCATCCAGAGGCCAGTCATTATCCTATGTTGCTTATTGCGGAGCAAATTCTCCTTCCCTAACTGACCAGTAAACAAAGGATTTGGCTTTGAGCCAGCCAGTACAGACCACTTGATGTTCAAGGGGGGGAAATTCAGGAACTCAGGTAGCACCCCCTTCAAGTAACCAGTCCCACAGACGGAACCTGGTTGACATTCACAGAATTATAAAGTGGAGTTATGCATCTCCTACCCCTTGCACATTCACCTAGGTCTGACATGGAACCATCTGATGCATCATGGTTGAGCTTGTCTGCTCACCTTGCTGCAAGTGTTCCTGGACTAGGACCTTGGAATAGCAAGAGTAAGTAGGGTATGGATCATACCCAATTAGAGACATCAGGGTTTTTATTTTATTTTCCAATTGCTTTTCAGCACCTTTGCTAACCTTTGCCATCTCCCACCTTTTCTCCTTTTGTTAATTGAGTGGTACTTTGTTTTTATCTCTTGTAGTTTTCACTCCATTGGTTTGTTCTTTTCATCTTTTTAATGAGCTTCTTTTACTTTTACAGTTTGCCTGCTTGGTCTCAGTTCACTCAGGAGGGAGTCCATTGCCCTGTCTAACTAGACCATCCACATTTCACTAGTGGTTGATTTTAAGGGAGACTCTCCAGGTGGGAGGATCTCTCAAAATGACTTCATTCTGTCTGAGCTTTCTAGCTTTGTTACAGAACTACCTTTTCCCAGTTCACTCTCAGTTTACCCAGTTAAAAAGTGAAACGGAAAAAGATAAGAGTTCCATCACTAACCACTAGGCACTATGCCTGTTTTGCTGTCTGTCTTTCCTTTATTGAACATACCTCATGTGACATAGAATCTCAGTGTCCAGTGCCCAGAGGAACTGGTACATATTTTGCTAACATATATTTTGTTAACTTATTGATATGAGCAATGGGGGGGGGGGGGTAAGGAACCAAACTTTGTGCATGTTCATTGCGTTTTTTATTACTGCAAATGCAGCAAAGATGAAGAGACACTTGAAATAAGAATGACAAGCACCTTATGGTAAAGTATCAAACATTCCGAGACCTGGCTTGAGACCATTTGTGACATTAGTTTCTGCAGTCATCTCAAGAGTGTTTGCCTTTTCAATTTCCTGTGTACTCCAGGATGACAACCTGTATTTTGAAGGAGAGATCTCCACTGAGCTGCTCATAGGTTATGTTAACTAGACTAGAAATGGTTTCATGATGGTCTGCTTGGGAACACTATGCTGCCAAACCTTTCAAGGTAGCTTGGATCACTGCTGGCCACATAAAACAGCCTAGTCCTATCATGTAGAGTAGAATTTTTGCAGCACAAGGTTAAGAAGAAGCCCCTGATTTGTAGACTTGTCTGCCACTAAAGAACTGGTGCTATCTTATCACTAGTTACACATGATCCTGTTGATACATGCTAGGGAAGTGGTTTCCCCTAATTTTGAATTTATCTGGGCCTTGTTCAGGATGACAGGAGATAAACCACAGAGTCACATTGGTTGTAGCTGAGGATGTAGACAGAAGATGCCTCAGACTGAGATGCACAGTGTGTTGAGCTGCAATGGAGGATTGTCTATGCACCAGGATTTGCAGCTCATGACATGTTGCATTTTGCTGACTTCTCCCCTACACAGAAGGGCATGCAACAGTTTCTATAACAGCAGCTAATCTAAGCAGAAGCCCTCAGCAGAGCCATGACAAAGTTATCAGACTCACCTCAGCTGCAGGCATCTTTCTGAATGATGACTTGCCTTTGTCTTTCTTAATGACAAAATAGACACCAGACTGACGGGGTTCTAAGTCCTGAAGTGAGGAAAATAGTCGAAAGGAGAGAGAGAGAATATAATAAACCATTTTGCAGCAATATGTTTACTTTTAAAATTAAAGTCCCAGTAATCAAATACACATATATGTTCAGCTTAGCCCCTCATGGCACAGTACTCATGTTCACAGTCCACATTCACATATGTTAGGGAAGGCTGGAAACTGACTGAGTAGAGTAGCATCTGGTGCTACTCTACGATTTTCAACCAGTGTGCCACAGCACACTAGTATGCTGCAAATGGTCACAGATGTGCTGCTGGAGTTTGGGGAAGGGTCATTTTATTAGTAGGGCCATTGGGGGATGTGAGCCCCCCACTGGCAGTGCAGTGTGCCTTGTCAATTCTCAAAAACCAATGGTGTGCCCTGAAAATTTATCACCTTGTCAGTCTTCTGTGAGATTTTTTAAAAAAAAGGTTGAAAATCGCTGATCAAGTGCAGTGTTTCTCAACATTTGTTTCCCACTGTACCACTTCCCATGGTCCATCGATGGGAAGTATCACCGGAAGTTACATCATTGCCAGTTACATCCAGGTTGGGAGGCCAGATGTGACACTAGAAACACCAGTAAGAGGCTCAGAGCAGACAGAAGGGCTTTTTCGAACATGCAAAAAGCACACACTGGAGCTCAATCTTCTACCAGTTTGTCAGTTGTGTTGCTGGTCTCGCTGCTGGGTGGCAGACATCCAGGGTCCTGTGAATACCACCAGACACCACCACAAGTGCCACCAGTGGTACTTGTACCAGTGGTTGAGAAATCCTGGCCTAGTGGTTTCTAGTGCTTCCTGCTCTCTGCTTCACTGATTTATCAGTTCAGCAGCTGAATCGGGAGGGGGAGGAATTGGTAGATATATCTGCTACCATTATCCTAGGCTGAGGAATCTATGCAGAGAGCAGCCCATCTGGAACAAAAAGAACCTTCCCTCCCAGGAGAGCACAGACACTATGGCAAACTCAACTGCAATAGTATCAGCAAATGATCCAACATGACAGTCCACTGAATTACCAGTGAACATAGGCTAGGCAGGCAATGAGTCAGAATATAACCAGTTTATTAAAAACCCAGAAGATTAAGTAATTTTAAAAAGTACGGAAGGGGTGGAAAGTACAACAAGCAGGTGGTGAAAAATGCATGGGTTTGGTTGGATGGCCACAACAAGATAGCTTGACACAAGTGATGCAGTAACTACTTGCACCCAGCAGAGTGAGCCGGGTAGCTACTTAGAGGAAACGCACAAAACTTCAACTTTGCTACACTGGTAAAGTTCACAGGTTGGCTTGATGTGAATGGAGCAGGAAAATTTTTTTACCCCAAACGTGCCTAGGTAGAAATACAGTCCTTATTGCTAGTTACTTATGTTGTCCCAGAAATTCTGGCCTTCTACACTTACTGGGGAGTAAGGCGTGTGCCTTCCATGAACAACCATTGTGGTGAAAATCCATGATTTCCCAGTCAGTCTCAGTCTCCTCAATGGAAGGGTGAACGGAGAGGAGAGAGAATGCAGTGCCAGTCACTAAATACCAGGCACTGTGCCCGTTTTGCCCCCCTCCCCCATCCCTTTCCTTCCCATTAACCCAGCCATTTGCAACCACTGTGCTGTGGCACACTGGTGTGCCGCGAATGGTCCCCAGGTGTGCTGTGGGAATTTGGGAGCGGGTCATTTATCAATAGGACCATTGGGAGATATGAGCCCCCATTGACCACATAGTGTGCCTTGTCAATTGCCAAAAAAACTGATGGTGAGCCTTGACCATTTTAGTGCCTTGCCAGTGTGCCATGAGACGAAAAAGGTTGACAATCGCTGCATTAACCCAATGAGAGATAGGCTGGCTCTAGTACAGTGTGCTGCATTTTGAAGAGAAAGCCAGACCTCTCCTTTCACTTCCATGTTCATAGCCCTTTCCAGTGAGACCAGTTCTGATCTGAGTTACACTAACGATGCATATCAGATGCACTGATGCTGAAGTTCTCTCTGAAGAGCCCAAAATATCAGCTAGGAGGATTTTTCCATGGGTGTTTGTGCAGGTTGCCATAGTTATGGTTGCTGTTTCCTTGGCAACAGGAAGGTGGGAGGAGCCTTAGCAGACAGGATAGGCAGGGGACACCTGCAGGAAGACTGAACAACTGAGAAGTTTGAATGGCAATGCAACAAAAAGAATGAGCAAATGGTCGCAGAGATTCCTCCCCCCCCCACACACACACACACTTTGTTTCAAAGGAAACTACTAAATTAGTACAATCCCTCCCACTTTGATCGAAAAACAAAAGAGGTGGAAAACTGGAGGGTGATGCAGAGAAAACCCCCAAATACCACAGTCAGCAGGTTTTAGCGGGGTTGGCTCATTCATTTGATGGGGTCATGGATACTGGTGTCACCAGTGCCACTCTGGCCCTAAGGAAGAGATGTCAGATGGTCTCACAATGGCAGCAGATAGCAACCTGTTTGGGTTCTGCCAGAAGAAAAGCAAAGGAAACACACCAAACAGCAGGGTGCAAAATCACAGACGAGGGTGAGTGCAGCATTTAGGGCCAACTGAAGACCCTAGAGCTGCAAAGACACAGATCTGCAGGTATACTGTGCCCAACATGCTAAGTCAGTGGTTCTCAAACTTTTTAGCCCAAGACCCACTTTTTAGAATGACAATCTGTCAGGACCCACCGGAAGTGATATCATTAACCTGGAAGTGATGTCATGGCCGGAAGCAACATCATCAAGCAGGGGAAAATTTTTAACAATCCTACACTGCAATCTTACTCATGCTTACCCAGGAGTAAGCCCTGCTGAAGATAATTGTTAAAGCATATACACTGTAGCCTGTTAAAAGTACAGATCTCCTTAAATGTCACATACCATGTTGGCATCAAGCCTAATATAAAAATAAAATGTTGAAATGAATGGGGACCCATCTGAAATTGCGACCCACCTAGTGGGTCCAGGCCGACAGTTTGAGAAACAGTGTGCTAAGCCACAGGGAGTACAGGTTGGAATGTTCCTGGAAAGGAAAGACTCTTGGGGTCTTGAATGACTCCACCCCTCCTAGCTGGCTGTTGGCTCTCCCTGACCAGGAAGAACTATAAAGACTTCCTGCTTAGGCTGGGAATTGCCACATGACAGTAGTATTCACAGTATTTGATCCTAGCTTTTAATTTCCTGTTTTTGCTCAGCTCTTGCCAACTCTCCAGGATTGGCCCAACATCTCCAGGAATCAGCAGCAATCTCCTCGGGACGACTGAAAGCAATTCTAGGATTTTAACAGAGCCCCCAGGAGTATTACATCATGCTGGGGAAAAAAATGTTCAGCTTCAGTCAAGGTTAGCAACCCTATTCAGTGACTGCCCACAGCCCAGGTCTGAAAAGAAAACTAGACTGAAGTTTCTTCCCTTGTTCTGCAATTCTCAGTTCCCCTTTTTGAGCATGATCTCAAATCATCATTAGCTCTGACTTTTCCCAAAGCAAATGAGAGATGAATAATTCTCTAACAATTACTCCTATCAGATGAGAATCAAACTGCTTGCCCTAAAATAGACTGGTAATGATAAAACAATAGTTAAAATCTACTGCTTGTAAATGTACAGTATCCTAATATCCAAGGGAATGCATGAACTGCAAGCACATCTGAACTCAATCCTAACTCCTATTTAGGTCATAAGAGCACGTTTGCTTCTACCAGTGTTCTGCTGGATATCTTCAGTGGCTCAAGGATGCTCACCTTTCAGTAATTACCAAATGTACTTACAGGTATACCTGAGGTGCCTGAGCTGCTTATTTTTGCTACACTATTTACAAGATTACACACCATGAAGTGTATATCTACAAACAGTATGGCAAGTGAAAAAACTGCCTCTTACCTTGTCTGCTACCCCTTACAAAATCATATCAAGTACCCATATTTCCTGATACAAATGCTGGCTGGCATATGAATATTCGGCTAGAGGCATAGAACAGTGTAGTAAGCAGGGTGTCAATCTGCTTGTACAGCTGCTCCTGCACCTGGGCAAGTTCAAGTAACAGTGCAGAACTTCATTTATACTACTGTACTTACTCAAGTGGGGTTCAAATCCTCACTGTGTGCATTCTAGTCAAAAGAACACATGTTCTGGATCCTTTCTCAAACTGGGTTTAGATTTACTTTGGGGGTAAGCAAGCAAGCAGTAGTACAGCACTTCAGTTGCTAGAGAAAACATACATTCTATTATAGATGTTACTGAAGCTAAGTTAGTGCTGTTAACTAACCAATTAACCTAACAAATACATAAATTGACTAAATCAAACAGCAGGTTCCATTAGCCCACAGTCACCTAATTCCTTTACAACATTTCCTCTCCCCTGGGTGAAACACTGACACACATCGCTGTTTCACAGCCTTGACTATTGTAGTTGCAACCACCAAGCTCAGCCGCCAGCCTTCGTCTGATGTCAGGAGTGAGGCCTCCAGGGAGAGCCGTTAAACAGTACTTACACTTTTCCAACTAAAAGGAGGGCAAGGAGATGCCTTGTGGGGCCCCTCCAACCCTCAGAAGGGCTCCAGAGGGCAGGTAGCAGTGGCAGTGCAGCAGGGGCGTGGCAGTGGTTCCCCCACAAGCCCCACAAGCGTAGTGCTTTTGCACCCCCTGACCCTCCCCAGGACTGCCAGTGGATGACAGTCCCTTTACAGTAGGTGTTTGGAGGCCTTTTCAATCTCCGCAGCTTCTGGATTTCTTTTCTGGTCTCTCTCTCCTTCAGGCTCAAAAGGCTGAGTTCTTCTTCCAAAAAGGCAGAGCTTTCCCCTCACTGACTTTCAAACAGGGTCTTCTCAGCTTTCAGACAGATCCTTCTTGAAATATGGGCAGACCTCTTCCCAATCTTTCTACATAAGAACATAAGAACATAAGAACAGCCCCACTGGATCAGGCCATAGGCCCATCTAGTCCAGCTTCCTGTATCTCACAGCGGCCCACCAAATGCCCCAGGGAGCACACCAGATAACAAGAGACCTCATCCTGGTGCTCTCCCCTACATCTGGCATTCTGACTTAACCCATTCCTAAAATCAGGAGGTTGCGCATACACATCATGGCTTGTACCCCATAATGGATTTTTCCTCCAGAAACTCGTCCAATCCACTTTTAAAGGCGTCTAGGCTAGACGCCAGCACCACATCCTGTGGCAAGGAGTTCCACAGACTGACCACGCGCTGAGTAAAGAAATATTTTCTTTTGTCTGTCCTAACCCGCCCAACACTCAATTTTAGTGGATGTCCCCTGGTTCTGGTATTATGTGAGAGTGTAAAGAGCATCTCCCTATCCACTCTGTCCATCCCCTGCATAATTTTGTATGTCTCAATAATGTCCCCCCTCAAGCGTCTCTTTTCTAGGCTGAAGAGGCCCAAACGCCGTAGCCTTTCCTCATAAGGAAGGTGCCCCAGCCCCGTAATCATCTTAGTCGCTCTCTTTTGCACCTTCTCCATTTCCACTATGTCTTTTTTGAGATGCGGCGACCAGAACTGGACACAATACTCCAGGTGTGGCCTTACCATCGATTTGTACAACGGCATTATAATACTAGCCGTTTTGTTCTCAATACCCTTCCTAATGATCCCAAGCATAGAATTGGCCTTCTTCACTGCCGCCGCACATTGGGTCGACACTTTCATCGACCTGTCCACCACCACCCCAAGATCTCTCTCCTGATCTGTCACAGACAGCTCAGAACCCATCAGCCTATATCTAAAGTTTTGATTTTTTGCCCCAATGTGCATGACTTTACACTTACTGACATTGAAGCGCATCTGCCATTTTGCTGCCCATTCTGCCAGTTTGGAGAGATCCTTCTGGAGCTCCTCACAATCACTTCTGGTCTTTACCACTCGGAAAAGTTTGGTGTCGTCTGCAAACTTAGCCACTTCACTGCTCAACCCTGTCTCCAGGTCATTTATGAAGAGGTTGAAAAGCACCGGTCCCAGGACAGATCCTTGGGGCACACCGCTTTTCACCTCTCTCCATTGTGAAAATTGCCCATTGACACCCACTCTCTGCTTCCTGGCCTCCAACCAGTTCTCAATCCACGAGAGGACCTGTCCTCTAATTCCCTGACTGTGGAGTTTTTTCAGTAGCCTTTGGTGAGGGACCGTGTCAAACGCCTTCTGAAAGTCCAGATATATAATGTCCACGGGTTCTCCTGCATCCACATGCCTGTTGACCTTTTCAAAGAATTCTATAAGGTTTGTGAGGCAAGACTTACCCTTACAGAAGCCATGCTGACTCTCCCTCAGCAAGGCCTGTTCGTCTATGTGTTTTGAGATCCTATCTTTGATGAGGCATTCCACCATCTTACCCGGTATGGATGTTAGGCCGACCGGCCTATAGTTTCCCGGGTCCCCCCTCTTTCCCTTTTTAAAAATAGGCGTGACATTTGCTATCCTCCAATCTTCTGGTACCGTGGCTGTTTTGAGGGACAAGTTGCATACCTTAGTCAAGAGATCTGCAACTTCATTCTTCAATTCCTTAATAACCCTTGGGTGGATGCCATCAGGGCCCGGTGACTTATTGATCTTTAATTCTACTGACAGATCTCTCCAATGTCATTTTTCATTCTCCTTCCCTCTCCTATTGGACACATTACTCTTCACTGTCTCTATTTTCCATGGCAATCAAAAGCAGCCTGCCTTTCTCCCTGGACTAGCTTTTAGTTGCCCACTCCATGCACAAGGTTCACTACAAAAGGTCATTCTGGAAGTGAGGATAGCTGAAGAGACTCACAGTGTAGATGGACCCAGGAGATTCTGAGCTGCCTGAAGGGTGTTTAGGTTCCAGCCCCTGAGATGGGCACTTCTTGACATGTCTGCACTTCTCAGGACACACCACCTATTCATGAAGATACAACAAATGGGAGAAGATAGCAGTGCACTAGTTATAAATTTAAAAGATTTGTTTTTCCACTGTTCATTACCTTTTCAATGAGCATAAAGGCACTCTGCAGCCAGCATTCACACCATAACATAAGAACATAAGAACATAAGAACAGCCCCACTGGATCAGGCCATAGGCCCATCTAGTCCAGCTTCCTGTATCTCACAGCGGCCCACCAAATGCCCCAGGGAGCACACCAGATAACAAGAGACCTCATCCTGGTGCTCCCCCCTACATCTGGCATTCTGACTTAACCCATTCCTAAAATCAGGAGGTTGCGCATACACATCATGGCTTGTACCCCATAATGGATTTTTCCTCCAGAAACTCGTCCAATCCCCTTTTAAAGGCGTCTAGGCTAGACGCCAGCACCACATCCTGTGGCAAGGAGTTCCACAGACCGACCACGCGCTGAGTAAAGAAATATTTTCTTTTGTCTGTCCTAACCCGCCCAACACTCAATTTTAGTGGATGTCCCCTGGTTCTGGTATTATGTGAGAGTGTAAAGAGCATCTCCCTATCCACTCTGTCCATCCCCTGCATAATTTTGTATGTCTCAATCATGTCCCCCCTCAAGCGTCTCTTTTCTAGGCTGAAGAGGCCCAAACGCCGTAGCCTTTCCTCATAAGGAAGGTGCCCCAGCCCCGTAATCATCTTAGTCGCTCTCTTTTGCACCTTTTCCATTTCCACTATGTCTTTTTTGAGATGCGGCGACCAGAACTGGACACAATACTCCAGGTGTGGCCTTACCATCGATTTGTACAACGGCATTATAATATTAACCATTTTGTTCTCAATACCCTTCCTAATGATCCCAAGCATAGAATTGGCCTTCTTCACTGCTGCCGCACATTGGGTCGACACTTTCATCGACCTGTCCACCACCACCCCAAGATCTCTCTCCTGATCTGTCACAGACAGCTCAGAACCCATCAGCCTATATCTAAAGTTTTGATTTTTTGCCCCAATGTGCATGACTTTACACTTACTGACACTGAAGCGCATCTGCCATTTTGCTGCCCATTCTGCCAGTCTGGAGAGATCCTTCTGGAGCTCCTCACAATCACTTCCGGTCTTTACCACTCGGAAAAGTTTGGTGTCGTCTGCAAACTTAGCCACTTCACTGCTCAACCCTGTCTCCAGGTCATTTATGAAGAGGTTGAAAAGCACCGGTCCCAGGACAGATCCTTGGGGCACACCGCTTTTCACCTCTCTCCATTGTGAAAATTGCCCATTGACACCCACTCTCTGCTTCCTGGCCTCCAACCAGTTCCAACCACCATGCCTCTGCTATGGAGATCCCAATGTAAACAGAGCCAGATTAAGGTCTGGTTGGTGTTGCTAATTTAGGAGATCAGAGACAAGGTCTTGCTGCCCTTGTCTCTCTCCCTATGGAATACCTCCCTATGGAATAAAAACCTGATTGTTAATGCAGTGCAGTGGGCTACCTGATGGGTAGTTGGCTATTTTAAGCACCTAAAATGCGAGCTACTCCTGCTCTCCAAAGACAGGGGCCCAGGCTAGTTTTGCCTGGCAGTAGATGCTCAAGGAAAGTTAGAGAGCAGTCGTTTTTGGCATTCCAGATTGTGCATGTCGCTTATGGAACATGGGCAACCTGGATGCTTGCTTCTGCAACATCATCATGACTGCGAGCACAAGCCTATGCTTGTCTACTCAAAAGTAAGTCCCAGCATCTTCAGTGGGGCTTACTTTCAGGAAGGTGTGTATAAGATTGCAGCCTGCTTCTCAAACAGTTTGGTGCAAAAGACACCATTAGCCTACAGTAGTCTATCTTCCTAACAGCCCAATCCTATTCCCCCCTCCCCTGCTAGAGTACAATCAAATCAAAGTGCAAAGTGCAATCAGATCAAAGTGCTGTAAAACTAGCATTCATACTAGAAGCAAACTTTTGGCATAGGAAACTGCCTTTTCCTGAGTCAGGTCATTGGTCCTATGCTGACACACAAGGACTAAGCAGGAACCTTTCCAAGCCCTAACTGGAGATATTGGGGATTGAACCTGGGGTCTTCTGCATGAAAAACAGGTGCTCTATCCCTGAGCTACCATTCCTCCCCCCAAATCTAGCAGCAAACACAGTATGATGGAGATAAATCAGAATGTGTTGTGTGATGCATTATTTATTTAAAATATTTATGGACGTCTTTTAAAAATGAACTAATCTTCTCAAAGCAGTGAAGAATAAAATGACAGAGCTCTAAAACAAGAACTTCCAATATGAAAGAAATGAAGATGCAAAAGAGAGAACTTGCCTGTCTCTTCCAGAACAACAGGGCTGTTCCCATGATGCTCAAAACAGCCAGAATAATGGTAATGACAACAAGGCACACCAACATGGTAAAGAGGGGCTCTGTATATCCTTTGTCTGCAAAGAGATCAAACAAGAGGGAAGTCCATTATTCAACACTCAAGGATGAGAGCCACTCAAGGATGTTAAAGATCTGTAGCATTAAAAATAATACCTGTGGTAAGTCTAAAAACAATCCATAATGAAACCAGTAAGCATGATCATGTGCACTGTGTAGTGATACAACTTCCAGAAAGGTAGCTCAATGTGCATTGATGGCACCGTCTAAAAAACAATAACAAATTGGATGTTCTGTTCAACACATCTTGGAGAGAATCTGAGAAGTTCTAGAACTGAGAGTCAGGGAAAGTATGGGTGAATTCACAAAATGTGGACTTAGCTACCCATTTGCGCTCTCTCTCTCTCTCTCTCCATCAGTGTTTCTCAACATTTGTCCTCCACTTCACATGGTCCACCTATTAGAAATACCACAAGAAGTTACGGGTGATGACATAATTGCCAGTCACTTCTGGATTGGGAGGCCAGATGTGACGCAACAAACACCCGTAAGAGGCTCAGGGTGAATGGGAGAGCTTTTTCTAAAAGTTTGCTTTGGAGCCTCCTATCATGTTTGTTGCGTGGCATTCCTGGTTTCACTGCCGGGCAACAGAGGTTCAGGGGTCACTCGAGTACCACCAGGCACCACCTCAAGTACTACTGGTTGAGAAACACTGGTCTACATCATATTTTGGACACAATGTATCAGGAAGATCATCTGAAGCCCCATTGCACTGAATAGGAATTGTGTGAGTCTTGTTCCATGCTATTGTTTTCCCCTATTTTTTCCATATGCTACCTCACAATCTAGAGGCAACACACAGGTCAAATCACTCTGTTGCACGTACCAAGCTCTCTTATCTTGCCCCACTGTGTATGATTTTGCCCAGCCTTTTTTCCTGCCTGACCGCCTTCCACATTTATCTAATCCTAGTTCTTAATGTTGACCCTTCAGCCATTGATGAGGAAGGATGAGCAAAATTAAAGCTCCTGGTACAACAAGGTTAAACTTTGGCTGTGTGCCCATGCAAAACTGCACACGTTACATGCAGCAATTTTTTTAAAAGGAAATTAATGTCATGGATACTGTTTATCTGGCTCAGTATGGGTGGTCAGTAATGGTGAAGAGTCAAAGGCAATAGCAGATGACTTGGAGCAAAGTTAAATTTCTTGGGGGAGTAATATTAAAGTCCCCCAATGTGCACGTGTGTAAGTAGGCATGTTGCTCAAAGCTAATTAAAAAAAGGAAATGAAATTAAACAAACACACTTCTCATGGGGTCCAGTTATTATTTACAGCATTACAGATGGACGGGATGAGAGAGAAACAAGCAAATTTACATCTAGACATGAGGAAGTAAATACTTTTTTGGTGTTTTATCAATTCCAATGCTTAACAGTGTGCATGCATGAGGCCTTCAAGAAGTTTAAACAAATGAACCACATGACACTGGATACTCCACCAAATGGGTTTGGAAATACAGTAGCTTCCTATATCATGTGGAAAGAACCTGAGGAATGCTAATGGGACACAAATGCAATGTAACTGTCCTGTGAGAAGTCAGCAGCAAGACCACATTGATGAAAATGGTAAAACACCACCTAGCTGATGATAAGGGGTAGCTATGTGGAATTAACCCAAGAGTAGCAGAACTTCCTTGTAGGAAATTGCCCTTGGCCCAAAGTTCCCGGCATCACAGCCCAGAGCATGTCACTCAGTAGCATAGCTAGAAGAGTGCAGGGCACTAAGTTTTGCAGGGAGCCTCATTGCTCCATGCAAGTGGCCCCTCTTCCTCCCCTTCAGACCCTTTCCGAACCATGAGAGCAAAACTGAGGAGTATGCCTGGCTCCAAATGGCAGGTGGAGGTGCTGCTTGCATGGCACGGTGAGGATCCCTGCAAAGCTTAGTGCTTTGCAGCCCCTCTAGCTATGCTGCTGGTGCCACAGCTCTGAGAGACCAGTGGAGATTTGGCTGGTTCTCATGCTGCTTTTTTGACATAAAGCAAAAACATTTTTATTTTAGCAGACATATTTATTTGCAATGTTGCTGCTTTTTAAAAAAAGGATTTTGTACTGATCCCCATATTAGAACGTATAGATTCTTATTTGCATTCTTTTAATATATTGCTTTTGTAATTACTATATTGTGTACTTTATGCAGCACAGTTGTATGGTATACTAACGACTTAGCCTCAGTTTGAAGGCTATGACTGTGTTGGATTCTGTTGGCGGAGTTTTAAAAGAGCTACTCAAGCTGATCAAACTTTAGAAATTCAGCCAATATAGGCCATTTTTGTCACAAGGTCTGCCCTTCTCCATACATTCACTGAGTGGCACTAAACTGGTGTTTCATAACACCCTATGTATTTGTAACTTGTGCATATCCTACACACTTTCCCCATCAGATTCAGTGGTGCTTCTATGAAGTCTGCACCAAACAAAGGTGCCCCTTGCATCCTAGTTGGCCTTATTTCTAACTGGTCTCTTTTGTAGATTTCTATTCCACAGCTTGATCAGACATTCCAGAGCAGCTCACACTAGTTTTTGCATCCTCATTTCAAGTAAAAAAAGATAAACAGCCACAGGCAATTTACATCAAACAGGACAAAAAAAAGAAAGTGAGAGCAAGAAAACACAATCAATATCATATTAGTGAAAACAAAGTGGATAAACATTGTCCTGGTAATTATTGCAATTTATAAACAAAATCCATGTTTGGGCAAATTTCTTCAATTTGTCTTCTTCCCTAGATCTCTTATAGTACATTCACTTGATCAAGTGCATGAAATCCACACTTTTTTTCAGCCAGTAAATAACAGCAAATGGTTCCACTCCTCCCAAGTAGCTATTACTATCCATGCTACTCATAGTAAGGTTATAATTGGCTTCTGATCATCCTTCAATACCAAATTCTTCATGTACCTTATGAGGAAAGTCTTAGCATCATAAGCAACTCATAACAAAGAGTACCTTGCATTATTTTTATTACCTTTACAAAAATTTTACAGTTGTTGAGCAATTCCAAATTTGTCACACCACATCTCCAACAATACTCATGACATGCTTTATAAATGTGATTCAACCTTCTTGAAGTCAAATACCACCTATATTAGATCTTGTAAAAACCTTCTTGTACTAAGACATTAACCAGCATTTTTCTTGTACTCTCCCATCACCATATTAATTCACTCAGGTGTTTTGGTAGCACAACATCTTTTATGATGACGCTAAAGCAGCCACTGTTATGTGCTGCTGGACCACTGCCACAAACGACAATGACAGGCATTTGGAGGCTCTGCAAGCACAAGTAAATTGGTAGCAGGAGTGGGCCATGGATGGGGAAAGGAGTAAAGAGGTGGTGTTGGGAGAGGAACTGGGGGGGTGTTGAGGGGAGAGGGCTGAATCTGGTGGCTCTCATCTCCCATTTTTTCTGCCCACCCTGTTCTGTCCCCAAACTCTCCAGCATATTTCAGAGAGCCACACATTATATGTCATGCGTGGCTCTCAGAAGTATGTTGGCTGAGATACTTTTTGCATCCCAATTAATATAAAAGGTAAATAAAAGTTTTTCAAGCTTTATAATGATTTACCTGTTAAAAGGATAGTCCACTGGATTACAACTTATGTTTAATGTTCATGGTGAGCAAATGTTTTCAAGAATTTAAATGCGTCTTAAATAGTGTGGTCCTCAAACATCATTCTTGTAGCTCTCAAAAATTTGAAGTTTATCATATGTGACTCTTATGTTAAGCAAGCTTGGCCACCCCTGGGAAAGGCTATATTTCTAACATGTGCATTCAGAGAACAGAGAAGGCAGGATCTATTGAAGCTATGCTAAAATGGAAAAAGGGGGAAATTATGTTATATTAGCAATTGTTTAGCATTGGCTTTTGTACAGTATATGTAAATTTGGATCTATGGATTTTATATTGCAACTAGAATGGCTGTTTTCACATATTTGAACTGTTTATTTTTGTATAACTTTGCATATACTTCATTATTATTTATTACTAAATATATGAAGCATTTTAAAAAACCCGGAGGAAAAAAACCTGTTTGGCTTAGCATGGCAGTAGGACTAAAGAACTCTGGGTGTACACCAAAGTTTTGCTCAAACCACTTTCAATCCTGTATTCCTCTACACTCCTCAATCCTTGCGTATCTTCAGCCTCAGTTCCTCTTTTATGTGGATTTCAACCAGGGCTTTGCAGACTATTGCATGTAGACTGACTTGCATGCAGGCTATATAAAATAGATTAATTTTCTAGCTTGTTTTTGCATAAAATAAAAGATGATAATCCCTTTACTTGCTTTTGTTGTCCAAACTCTCCACCTTGACAATTTTGGCAAGCCTTCTTCAAGTGCTTACCTCTAAAAAGGATAAATGTCCCAAACCCCTCTCTTATTTCCTTGTGCCACTGAGCTTTGCAGTAGTAGGTATCAGTAATAGAGGCATGGGCAGTGGGTTTGATGTGCAGGTGATAAGTCTTTGTTGCTGTGTTGTTCTCCTGTCCAGGTGGGATCATTTCAGAGACTGGTAAAGTATTGACTGTTACTTCATTGCCTGTTGAATCAATCCGGTAATAAATAATTTGGAATTGTAAATATTCTGGTTTATATGGAAAAGTAGCCTTGCAGGTTGTATTCACTTGTTCATTGGCAAAAGCAGTCTGGATCAAATGGTCCTGTTGAACACTGACCGCCCCTGTGAACAAGAAAGCATTGTTTTTACAGCATTACCCAGGATTGGAGAAAATCACTCTTGATTAGACAGGTGCCCTCATCTGGCAACATTATATTTTCATGAGATGAGGCCTAGTTCAGCTCACAAAGAGACAGAAAATTTCACCACATATGAATTCATTAAATAAGAGGAAAATGGCTCCTGATTCAGTAGCCTACACCACAAAATTCAGTTAAGGAACCTACCCAACTGTACATAGCCCAATTGCCATTTGCTGGGTCAGCTCATACTACACCATAACTTTCCAGGCAGAGAGAATAGGAACAAACCTCAAGGTCACAGTGTCCCAAGCTGTGCTGTTTCGTTCACCATGAGGAACCCACAATGCACAATGGGGTTACAAGGCCAAAAAGAAATTGCAGGACTTCAGCTCCTAGTGAGCAACTTGGCCCAACTAGATCAGGAGGTCAACAGAGGTGTTAGGCTAAATTACTCCCCTCTGTGAGACTCTGCCCCCTGCCTGGACTATGGAGAATCATAAAAGGATAGCTACCTGGACCAGAGTCTTGCCCTCCTCCTCTCCATCAAATCCCCCCTCATCAGCATGCAGGCATGGAGGACACAAGGTTCCTAGTGTGGATGGAGCTGGTTCCCCAAGGGGATCAGGCTCAGATCTCTTGGGGCTTCAGGTCCTGAACCTCTTACTGGCAGATCCAGGTTCCACTTCCAACACAGTGTCAGGGCCTGGAAAGGGATCCAGTCCTGTTCTCACTGATCTAATCAGATCCTCCTCATCCAAACCTGAATTCAAACCCCAGCTGACAGGACAAGGATAATGAAACGCACACTTTTCACACGGTGTGGAATGTTTAGTGTGTACCAAAGTCTATGAGAGCACCAATGGGGTAGATGGGGTAGTGGAGTTAATTTGCAAATGAACATTTACACATAGACATTGGTTAACATCAAACATTCTACATGCTGTTCAGTGAGGTGGGTGAGCTCAAAGTTTGCTCCGTTGCTCTGCCACATGTGTGCCTGGGCAACTTGTGAACCTGCCTCCTCTGTTCTCTTGAATGCCCATGTCAGAAATACAGTTCTGAATGTACCAGCCCTGGAGCATGCAGAATGAAGCGCATGAGTACAGAGACTGTTATACTGATAACACTCTATTCAATACCAGAGAGAGAGATTATCCTGAAATAGACAGGCTGCTGCCTGCACCAGAAGGGCAAATTTCAAATGCTATACAGAGTCCATTAGCAAAGTGTTATCGGAATTTGTCATCTGTGCAGCTGCTGATTTCCGTTCCCCACCCCCCACCCCAGTTTTTGTAATTCTGGTATGTGGAAAGTGATGGGAGGAAGTGGCCTGATTACTCAGCTTTCTAGAATACAGTATTATGGTCTGATGACGGGCAGGGAGGGGGGATTTTCAAAACTGGCTGTTTTGTATAGCACACCATCTATTTTTATCTCACACACCAGGATGCACTAAGTGGGTCAATGCTCAGTGTGTATATTTGCCAGTGTTATGTGAGATTGCAGGCTAATGAGACTCCTGTGAGCCTCCTGTGACGTAGATTTTTTGAAGATATTTCACAAGGGTAAACCCACAGGCAAGTTTTGTGAGGAATGATTATTCATTTTTAGGGATTAATCCATGAGCAGGACCCAGCAGGAGCCCAACAGCCTGCTCGCAGGATCACTTCCCCTCCCCTCTGAGAAACAACCAAAAGGCTTTCCCATGAGTTCCATGCTCAACCAGTCTTATGTTATCTATATATTTGCATGTATTTGTATGGGTGCTGGATACTATGGCATACCTCTGCTCAATTCTGTTTGGGATCAGTTGACCTTATTGCAATAGATGGCTATCTATGTGTCTGTGTGGAGTGAGGAGAGAGCACTTACTCTCTAGAGCTCTACACATAGAATCAGAAATAGTTGCAAAGCCAGTCCTCAGTTGGAAGGCAAAAAAAAAAACTCTTAACCCCCTCCTCCATTAACCTGTGCAATTCAGCCCATAGTGTGCCACAAGCAGAGACCAAGTACACTACACAAATCAGCTGGCAGAGTATCTCTCAAAAATGTATACAAGAAAGTGGAACCACATGCTACAAAAAAGGGTGTTGCCAATCGAATCCTGAGTAAAATCCTACTACTGTACCTAATTCTTGCATGATGGACAAGTTACAAATTTAAAATAAATTGTTTTTGTTTGTCTGACAAATGAGGTGACCATGGTTAGGCATATGATCTTTGAGTTGGATCTCCTCTATTCCAAATCTCAGCCAGTAATTAATTACATTGCCTTAAACAATGTAACAAAGTGCCGCCGCCTAAGGAGGTACGTGGGGCGGCGGCAAGAAATAGGGCCTTCTCAGTAGTGGCACCAACGTTGTGGAACTCCCTTTCCCTTGACTTGAGAATGGCTCCCTCTCTTGAGTCCTTTCAGCGAGGCCTGAAGACCTTGTTGTTTAACCAAGCCTTCTGACGTTCTGGCCTTTTTAACATCTTTTATATATCTTTTAGTTGCTTTTTTACAGGCCCGATTCCTCTAAGAACTGCTGTTTTATGCTCTTTTATTCTGACTCTTCTGACTACTGTTTTCATGGGTTCTGCTAATGTGTTTTTTAATATGTTTTTATCTGTGAAATTATGTTTTAATTTGTTTTATATGTTGTTAGCCGCCCTGGGTCCCTTTTTGGGAGAAGGGCGGGATAAAAATAAAGTTTTATTATTATTTATTATTATTATTATTATTATTATTATTATTATTATTATTATTATTAAACAAGTCAGGGCACAAGCCTAACCAGGTCTACTCAGAAGTAAGTCCTATTTTGTTCAATGGGGCTTACTCTCAGGAAAGTGTGGTTAGGATTGCAGCCTCAGTCTCCAATCCTAACTCACTTCTAAGGATTAAGACCCACAGAATGCAGTGGGATTTACTCTGTGTAAATATGCATACAATTGTACAGTCTTTTCCCTTCACCCTCTCTAACAATGAGATAGTCATACCAGCCTACCTCACAGGATTGCTGAGATAGATAATATGTCTATGAAACATTCTGATCACATCACAATATAAATACTGAATTTAATTTCTAAGGGCTCATGAAGTTT
Source organism: Tiliqua scincoides (assembly GCF_035046505.1). Taxonomy (NCBI): domain Eukaryota; kingdom Metazoa; phylum Chordata; class Lepidosauria; order Squamata; family Scincidae; genus Tiliqua; species Tiliqua scincoides. The sequence continues at coordinate 59,791,709 of NC_089827.1, forward strand.
GATGGGAGAAAGGAAAAAGAGTTCCCAGCTTGACTCCACTCCATTTCCGCCACCCACCCACCCACCACTTATTTTTTGCTGCACCTTCTATGACCACCTTGGAATTGAATGGAACAGTATGGAGGCGGAGAGTTCATTTTCAAACCATCTTCTGCCCTCGCAACCACTGAAGCCATTCTTGGCAACCTGTTTTGTCTGTTCTCACATATTTTCAAGGCAGTGTGTCTTAAGACTGGTGGATTTGGACCACCACCAGGACACATCTTTGCCTAAGGTTGATCACAGCAGCAGCACCAATACCATTCTTTTCTTATTTGGTAATTTAAGAGAAGGCCACAGGCTAGGGTGAGGTGGGGATGGAAGAAAAAGCAGGAAGAAAGAGAAAGACAAGAGTGCACAATACTGTAACAATTAAGAGGGCCCTAGAATGGTGGCACACAGACCTTGAAGAGATCAGTTAAAATGAAGCAAATGAGGATTAGAAAAGGAAAAAGATGGGTATGGGTTTGTTTTTTTTTACCTTTGCATTGAAGAACCTGGAGAAGCAAGATGACAATATTTAGACTGAAGACCATAATAGCGTAAGAAAAGGAGCTCCTGGTTGAAAGTTCTCAAGTGCTGAGCAAAGGGGTGTCCTGAAATTGCCTCTCGTTCTTGCTCTTCCCTTTTCTCAGGGTAGGAGTGGCAGCTTGAGTAAGAACAAACTATTACTGGTAGTTTGTTCCTTGTTCCACTTCTTCTGCTTTTGAGCCTCTGGGTACTGAACACACCAAAAACATTATGACAGCATCACCGATCTCCTACTTGACCGGATCAGGACTCATCCAAGACATTCTCGTACTTGAGGCGCCAAATTCATAGGATACAATCCTCCTCCCAGTCGTTAGCAAAGGGTACAATTGAAATAATGTTCCTCTGCTCAGGCCTCAGTAAATGAAAAAAGCAGCCCACATGCATGAAAGAAAGTGCCTTAGGGTCCAATCCTACCAAACTTTCCAGGGCTGATGTAGCCAAAATATAGCCCCAAGGTAAAGGAACATATGTTCCCTTGCCTTGAGGAGACCTCTGTGACTGCCCCCGCCACCGCAGAATGCAGAGCGTGCCCCATTGGCACAGCTGCATCAGTGCTGGAAAGTTGGATAGGATTGGGTCTTTAGTCATTTTGGAATGGGATGAATCTGCAGCTCACATCACAGGTCTGTAGTATCCCTTGTTTAATCGCTTTTTTCTTTTTAAAGTTCTGCTTTTCTCCAAAATAGCTTATAAAAACAGAACCATTAAAGCAAATTCATAGAACAAAGCAAAGCACATCAATCAATAAAACATTAAGCAGCATCAATAAATGTATAAAATCTTACTTAAACAGCAGCCACTGGCTAAACAGCATGAAATGCTTTTTGAGAAAGCCATGTATGATCTTACAAATTGTACTGTGGTACTACATGTCCGAACTGGTGGCTAGACTTGGGCTGTAAGATCTTCCCACCTAAAATGTTTGATTCTAAACATAATTGTGCATAAATATTCACCAATATCAGAACTCACCAGTGGACAGACTGTTCCATGAAGCTTTCAGTTTATTTACTATCCAGCCACATTTGCAGAAAGCCATTGAGAAAGTGACAAATCTGCATGGAAAAACACTTCTGGATAGCAAAAAGTGTGCAAACTCCTTGATAAATCACCATGAATTACCATCAGGCATCTCTATTGCTACACATATCTACATGGCAAAATATTTGTACATGTAGCAAACTAGGAATGTGTATGAGCATTGCACACGAACATTTTATGTGCAGTTTGCATAATATTTCCCATATGTTAGTGCTTTCTGGGTCATCCATGAGTTTCTTACTGGCTTTCCATCAATATCTCTCAGCAGTTCCTGCCTGTAAAGAGGGAACAACAGGAATACATTGTAACACGCAGGGTTGTGTGTAGAACAAAATCTCCTGAGCACTTTGCACACCAGAAGTCCTATGGTAATAACTAAGACCCCACACACACAGTGGTAAATTTTAAAATGAAGGAGGTCATCATGACACCCCCTATAGCCATGTCCCCACAGTCATGCCCCTCCATTAAGACAAACAACAACAACAAAATCAGTTTTAAATTTCTTCATTGCAGGGTTTTCTTCTCCTGCCACTTACTCCTGCTTTGAAACATTTTAAAGATCTAGCTCATTTCATCCCAAACTCTAGAAGTGGGCTGCAATAGTTTAAAACAAATGTATGAAAATTGAAACATTGAATTAAAAAATAGTAGAGGTAAATATAAAAAGCATATGAATGCTCTGGTCACTCAGAAGTAAGTCCCACTGTGTTCAGCAAGGCTTACTCCCAGGGAAATTTGCATGCGAAAGGAGCCTTAATGTCAAATGAGCTCCATACTGTCTGTTGGATAACACTTGGGAAAGATAGCCCCTAGATGTGCCAAATTTCTCTGTTTGCCTCAACTGTTTTGTCTCAGTTAAGAGCCTTCAATCAAAGTTTCAAATGCAGCATCTGAGCACACCTGCTGATGACATCACCAGTCCTGCTGTAGGAGAAGTTCTGGAGCTCCACTTCTTTTCCACTATAATCCTCCTCACCCATTCATGGACTTACCAAGCTGCCCTATACTGAGTTAGAGACTCTGGGTCCATCTAGCTCAGGAGTGTCTACACTCCTGGTTTTCCAGGGTCTCTGTGGAAGGGTTCCCTTCTCAGCCTGGAGTTAGCAGGGATTTAATCTGAGACTTTTTGCATGACAAGCATATGTTCTCTCATTGAGCTATGGCACCACCCTACTGCATAGCAAAGACTCATCTCCTTGCTGACTTGCATCACAGTGCCCAATCCTATCCAATTTTCCAGCTCCGTACAACCACAATGCAGTCCAATGGTAAGGGAACAAAAGTTTCCATATCTTAAGGAGGCCTCTGTGACAATATGCAGTGCATGCCCCCATTAGCACAGTTGCACCAGCACTGGAAAATTGGAAAGGATTGGGCACTGTGATGCTACAAAAATGACATCTGGGGGTCTAAGCCCAGTGCAACATGATTTGAAGACAGATATTCTTAATTCAGCACAAATGTTGGCAAAATTGTTTCATTTATTACTATTTGTTTCTCACACTATTCTATAGGCCCAGTCAGGTACCAGCAGCTTAAAAGCAGATATTCAGACCATATTAATAAAATGTGAATGTCAAAGATTACTCCAAATGAATTTCCAATCAACAGGTCTTCACTAGATGATACTTATGCTTGGATGAATGCAGGGCAACTGAGAAAGTCTAAGTGCCAGGTGGTGCAAAGGGAGCTGATGTTCTGGTATGGGAATGCCTAACTATTACACCTGTCAACAGAACTCAGGCATAGATTACAGAGATAAATGCTTAAAATCAAATTTTTGATTGGATTTTTTACAGCTCCAGTCACTACACTCACTTAACCCAACAATTCTTAGAAAACAGGAATGCCATCTAAGGGCCAAATCCCATCCAATTTTCCCATCCACAGGTGCAACTGTGGCAATGGGGCATGCACTGCATCCTATGGTGTGGAGGCAATCACAGAGGCTTCCTCAAGGTATGGGAACATTTGTCCCCTCACCTTGTGTTGGAAGGTATCAAGGACTGTTAGTTATGGTATAGAATGCTTACCTGAAATGTAAAAACAGCATGGTTTTTGATCTCTCTCTCTCTGAATGTCCAAGCAAATTCAACTTGAGTCTCACAAGCATTTGGCTGGAATTGGGCAGCCTGCCACAAGATGTTCTCTTAGAACAATGTTGATACATTTGAATGAAGTCTTTGTCTTCAGAGCACAGAAAAAAAAAATCTAGCAGTTTGAATTCGGCTTGAAGTTTTAACATTGCTTTATTGTCCAGTTTGAAGACTTTTAGAGCACTAAATTGTGTGCACACATGCTAGAAAGCAAATATTCACACCAGCTCTCATAGAAGAACACTAGTAAGCTTAGTTTCCTCATATTCCTTGTTTTTCATTTTGAAATCAGTTTTGGGGTACACATAAGTGTGACTAACAAATAGTAATATTTTAACTGAGTTTTGGTGGACTAACTGCATTCTAGAGTTTAAAGAGACATAATATCAAAGCACTTCCGGATTAACACATTGCAAAGGTCAGATTCCCACAGAAAATCATTTCACAGCAGTTTTTAGATGAACACACACACCTTGACGTCAATAGCAAGTATGTTGCATTTCACGGGTTGCCTTACAAAGGCCACAGAACATCATCCAATGGTTATGGATGAGGTCAGGTTTGTGTGCAGTGCCATTGGCTAACTGCTGGGGGTATATTGTATATGATGAATGTATGAGATGGCCTATTATAAAACAACGGATGTTTTGAACCCACCAATGAATTGTCTCCAAATGTGTTTCAAGGAGGGAACCCCAGATTGTAATAAAAGTCAGCTAAAGGAGCCGTTACAGGCTTCCCTTCTTCACACTTCCTATGCTCACAGTCTCCTCTGGGGCTTCTCTTCTCCCCACTTCTGGGGCAAGCAGTCTCCTTTGGGGTTTACACAGTCTCCTTTGGAGACGTGGATGGATTTACAATCTTTTGCTGATGAATTTACAATAAAAGCCTGGATTTGATCACCACTGTCTACTGAGTTTGCTTTGGTACCTGGGATTACAGTGCAACATCTGAGATCTCTTGTAACATCTAGGATCCCTTGTAACATCTTGGTTTTTGCACCTTGCAACATTTGGGGCTGCATTACGGCTGCACCCATGCTAGAAAGTTGGATAGGACTGGGCCCTAAGCCTGCACAAATCCTTTCCCTTTTCAAGTTCCCCTTTCTACACAGATTGTAAAACAAACAAGCTGTTGTTCTTGCTAAGGCGTTGCACCAGGAGCAGAAGCAGCTTCTGTTCAATTGTAACAGAGGCAGAAGAAAAATCTGGAACACTGCTTCTGTGAAGTACATTTTGCCCTCACAAGGTGGTGCTAGACAACTATCTGCAACACCTCTCTGCAGCGTGCATCTTCACCTTCTGGCATTTATTATTATTATTATTAACAACAGTATTTATATACCGCTTTTCAACTAAAAGTTCACAAAGCGGTTTACAGAGAAAAATCAAATAACTAAATGGCTCCCTGTCCCAAAAGGGCTCACAATCTAGAAAGATGCAAAAGAATACCAGCAGACAGCCACTAGAACAGACAGTGCTGGGGTGAGGTGGGCCAGTTACTCTCCCCCTGCTAAAAAAAGGAGCACCCACTTGAAAAAGTGCCTCTTACCCAATTAGCAGGGTATACCCAATTTAGAGTGTGGTTATAAACTATTCAGTCCCTGGCACTGAAAACTCCCGAGCATTTATCTACTACAGCAGTGGTTCTCACACATTTAGCACTTGGACCCACTTTTTAGAATGAGAATCTGTCATGACCCACCGGAAGTAATGTCATGACCGGAAGTGACATCATCCAGCAGGAACATTTTTAACTTCCTAGGCTGCAGTCCTACCCACGCTTACCCAGGAGTAAGTCCCATTGATTATCATTGTTAAAAGAATATATATAGTAGCTTGTTAAAACTACAGGTCCCCAAATGCAGTCACATCCTATGGTAACCTCAAAAATCTTAAAAATAAAATATTGAAATGAATGGGGACCCACCTGAAATTAGCTCGCAACCCACCTAGTGGGTCCCGACCCACAGTTTGAGAAGCACTGTACTACACAGTAAACAGTCACGCATCTAAACATCAAAAAGTGAACCCATTTCTTCTCTCTGCATCCTTGTCCTCCTACATCCCCTGCAACACACACACACAGTCAAGTGTCAGCTGCAGCAATCTGCAGTGCTAGGATTGACCCCAAATCTTCTGGCTCCTGGAATGACTTGCCAGATGCTGGTGTTCCTCCAGCCCCTGCTCCTGCTTTCTGGATTAGAAAAGGAAGAGGGAGTGGCGCAGAAGTCTGCAGGAGGGAAGAGGGATGCACTGCTAGAGAGTGTGGTTGCAAAGGGCAGTCTTTAACTGCTTTGAGGAGGGGGCAGCAGGGAACACCCTGATTGCACAGGAGACCTGTGCCTCAGTCACCAGGCAACTCCTGACTGAAATAACAAAGCTGGTGGGTGACGGAAGCCAAGGTTGAAGTACCTTCTTGTGTGGTCACTATCTTGTTTACCTTTGACAGTTTTGTATGGCTACAGGTAGACTTTTTCACACGAACACATTGATGTGAAGCTGAATTTTACTGGGTCAAGCACAAGCTCCATCTATCCCAGTATGCTCTACTCTGGCTGGTGGTGGACCTCTGGGGTCTCAGGCAGAGCTCTGGCTAGCTGAGGACACCGAGGAGAAAAGCTGGAGCCTGCTGCATGGCAAGGCACGTCCCCATCACCAGGTTGCAGTGGCCTCTCCCTCCCTAAGAAAAGGGTGAGACAATGAGCAGGGCCTCATGTCTGCTCTCTTCCTGTCAGGGGATTCAGGCCTTGACCCGGAAATCTTACAGTCTCATGATGAGTTCTATCCCCATAAACTACCTACAATGCAGCTACCTTCGGTATCTGCTTCCCAAGATATTTTTCATGACAAACCATGTATTGGTCTGGACTTAGGAAACCAAAGCGTCCTTGCTTGTCAACACAGTGATGGTTGTACAAAAAGAAAACATGAAGATGGCCTCTGTCTATAGGATTACTTAAACTGCTGCAGTGCAGGCAAAAGATTTTGTTTTGCTGTTCAGGGTTCATAGTTAGTCCACTACTGGCAACAGGGCATGTTAGGTTAGCAAGATTATTCATCCAATTCAGTTTGCCTCACAAACTTCTGTAGGTTATAAATCTTCCTCCACCCCACATCAGCATTACTTTCATTCCTTTATTATCTCTGCTCAGCCATGGAATGTGTTTCTTAGGCCGCAATCCTAACCAATTTTCCAGCACTGACATAAGGGCAATACAACTCTGAGGTAAGGGAACAAACATTGCCCTACCTTGAGGAGGCCTCCACTACTGCCCCCCAACTACAGAATGCAGTACATGCCACACTGATACAGCTATGCCAGTGCTGGAAAGTTTGTTAAGATTGTGCCCTAAGTCTTTTCAAGGAATAGATAGAGATCATAATTACCTAGAATCCAAAGACCTCAAAATGTGGATAGATTCTCTGCCCTACTTTGTGAAAGCAAAACTATTGGGTTGTGAGTGGACAGGGAGAGAAAACAAGGAAGCAAAGGAAGATCTGTGACAGCCACCTATTCAAAACCTCACACAAGGCTATTCAACATCCAGCCTTGAACCTTACACTGACACTATAGAATTGTCAACCTACCTGCAAAAGTCTGGGCCAGCTGGGGTTTTGTTTTCTGACCACTGCTGCCAAATGAAAAACAATGCATTCGTATTATTTAAAGACCCTTCTATACTGGAGCCAGAAGGGCTGAGCCCAGCTATGAATTGACTAAAGGGAATGGACCATTGAGTAAAGGCTTAGGAAAGAGTATTGCTTGGCCAGCAACAGAGAAGAAAACAGCATATGGGGGCACATCTGGGTCTTGTCCTGTGCACATGTGTGCTGTTGAGACTCAAAGTGACAGTGTTTGCATTTCCTACGTGTTTAATTCCTTGACCAAATAACAGATGTGAGACATAACCTGCCATGGGTGGCTTTTCTGCTCTGATGTGCTGGTTGTGCAGGAAATGCACAGGAATGTGCAGGAAATAATCAATTTCCTGTTGATTAACGCATGAACATGGTCTGGATTAGGCTAGGCTAATCTAGAACAAACGGATAGCACATGGGAATGTCGTCATTCAGTGGCAGGAGACATAAGCACATGTGGTAGGAGAACCAGAGATTGATCAAAAGAAGTAAAGTCTAGTGGTTAGTGTCCAGTGTACCCCTCCCTGTTCTCCTATTTCACTGATTAGTTGGGTCAGTAGCTACAATGGAGGGAGGGGAGTAAATAGCCAATGCCACCAGCCCTGACTGAGGAAAGCAAATGATGGTGATGAAAGCAACAGTGGGGGCAGTCTTGTTACATGAAAATCCCCTTTTCCCTTCCAAGTTGTGGTTTTATATCTGGTTATGTATTTTGGATTAAAATGCAGGCCTAAAACTTCTCTTACAAGCCACAAAAGGAGTCAAATCATAAGCTCACTCATTTCTCATGTTGTTGGCCACCTTCAGTCTGGAAAGACTCATTTTCTCTAGGGACACTGGAAATGTCTTTATTTTTTAAGTCAATCACTGAATATGCAAACACCTTAAGGGAAGAGGACCTTGGCAGAAAAGTCTAAATACCTAGCCTCCACCTATTGTTAACTAAATCACAGCCATTAAGCTACATCCTGACTCCAAAGTCCAATAGCAACAGGAAGCAAGCTACCCCCCCCCCCCCCCGTCAGCCTTTGCTGATAGCTGATCTTTGGACCCTCCCACTTTTTTACATACTCCACATGTACCATTGTGTGTATACTGAGCATGTGCACAGCTCTGGGATACTTCCGGTCATTCTAGGTCAGCTTCCAGGTCAGCCAAGCCCCTTTTAAGAGAGAATTCCACCACATGGCTCTCTCTCTGGCTGCCCCCTCCAAGGCAAAGGTCCTCCATGGGACTCTCCCCTCCACAACTGCTCCCCAGGACAGGTAACTATCCTGCGTTTCTGTTACTCTTTCCCTTCTTCCCCATCTATTCCTCCCTTCTTCCCCCATCTTTAGTTAGCAAACTGGGTTTAGCAGATTAAGGGACCCCTAAAATCCTTCCCTACAACCTATCTGTTTCTGATTCCTTCTCAGATACACCAAATACATAGCACATGCAACCACCATAAAAGCTAGGTACATTTTTCAAGTACTAGAACCAAGAAATGTATTATGTTTACCTTTGTGTGTTTTGTAATAAAATATAATCTTTGATTGAACATTACCTTTTTCCCAGGCTCCTCTTTAAGCTACAAGGGAATTTCTTTGCATTACGCTGTTTTGTTATCCAGCCTGTGACCCTGAGGTTTCCAAAAAGGGTAATATACTAATTCCCCTTAAAACATAACTGCCCTTTTTGGTAACAGTCTGAAAAACCTCCCTGCCCAAGACAGCACAGAACCCAGTGACTAGGTTCAATTACAGTAGGGCCCACAAGGGATCAGACATGGCAACCTACTGAATTACCAGTGCACATGGAAAGTGCGGGGGGGAAACAGGGCATTCAGTGCAACCTGCAACTGCTGCAGACCTTCGATGAGCAGGCTGTCCCGATAACCCAGGCTCTACCTCCACTCTAACCACACTCCTCTGCAAGTGCCACAATTTTTTTAAATATTTTAATAGTTGGCAACAAACTAATGGCCAGCAGCATAAGGTCCTTTATGGCTGCTGCAAAATGTGACATGCCATGTTGTACAGCTGGGTTGCTACTGAAAATGGCAAGTGGCCATGCGCCAGCAGTCTGCCTATATCCCCTGGCACCAGTAACTCAGTGTGGGGGGGGGTGTGGAGCAATGCTGGCAAGGAGGCCATTTTGGCAGGGGCAGCACCACCACCAGTACCCCTACCTCCTTCCTGGCTCAATCCACCAATCTGGGTCTACATGGGCTTGCGCCAGCTATAGGAGTGGCACAGGGCTGAATAAACCTAATGGGGCTCTTGGGAAAGGGGAAGTGTTCCCTTATCTTGAAGAGGCCTTTGTGGCTCAAAACTCCTTCGTAGGATGCAGCATAGATCCTGTTTGCACAGCTAAATTGGCAAACAAGGAGTTAGGTAGGATTGGGCTGCCCTGATCTCCCATCCATTGGACTTGCAAGTGGGGATCAGACACATTACTTCAGAGCATTTGTTTTTAAAATATTAAATTGCAATCTCTCACAAAGAGAGTCTGGTCCAACAAGAAGCTGATGGAACATACCAAGATCCAGGTCTACAGAGCTTGCGTCCTGAGTACACTTCTGTACTGCAGCGAGTCATGGACTCTTCGCTCACAACAGGAGAGGAAACTGAGCGCTTTCCACATGCGCTGCCTCCGACGCATCCTCGGCATCACCTGGGAGGACAAAGTTCCAAACAACACAGTCCTGGAACGTGCTGGAATCCCTAGCATGTATTCACTGCTGAAACAGAGATGCCTGCGTTGGCTCGGTCATGTTGTGAGAATGGATGATGGCCGGATCCCAAAGGATCTCCTCTATGGAGAACTCGTGCAAGGAAAGCGCCCTACAGGTAGACTACAGCTGTGATACAAGGACATCTGCAAGAGGGATCTGAAGGCCTTAGGAGTGGACCTCAACAAGTGGGAAACCCTGGCCTCTGAGCGGCCCGCTTGGAGGCAGGCTGTGCAGCATGGCCTTTCCCAGTTTGAAGAGACACTTGGCCAACAGTCTGAGGCAAAGAAGGAAGGCCCATAGCCAGGGAGACAGACCAGGGACAGACTGCACTTGCTCCCAGTGTGGAAGGGATTGTCACTCCCGGATTGGCCTTTTCAGCCACACTAGACGCTGTTCCAGAACCACCTTTCAGAGCGCGATACCATAGTCTTTCAAGACTGAAGGTTGCCAACAAATTGCAATCAAACTGAGGTTCAACCAGGAACATTTTAACCCCACCCCACCCATCCACCCCCACATGACCTGATCCAGGGCATGCCATTTAGAGCATCTCTTTCCTTGATAGCTGCTGCTGGATGGGGTAATTGGGACCATGGCAGGGCTACAGAATGCTATGGTCCTGTTCCACAGGGACCCCAATACACTAATACCTTTTTAAAAGGCCAGCCTGGCAGAGTTCAAGAATATGTTAACAGCTAGTGTGATTTGCCTTCACTTCAGTCTTTAGTTATCACTGACAATTCCCAGTAGAAATAGATGTTTTAAAGCTACCTACTCACTGTCAAAACTTGTTTCAGAGTTTTGTTTTAATGCAGTAATTTCTAACCCCATTATTACTACAATACATTATTTGAATGCTCAGTCAGGACTCAGATACACAACAGCCACTTTTCAAAGTAACTTCCCAGCATCTCCATAGCAGCCAATTTCCAAACAGGTGTATCCCATCTGTTGCTATATTACCTTCTCCAAGCCTGGAAGAAATTTCTTATGGGAAAGGGTACTAGTACTAGACCCCATAGGGTTGGGGAGGAATGAAACCTTAGCAAGCAGGTTCACTCAGCTTCATCTTCTCTCCAAATGCACCAATAGCCCAGACCTAGCAAGGGAGATAAAAACATCCCAGGCAGAAATTAAGATCCTTTTACTCCACCCTGCTGGGAAGTCAAGCATACCAGGCTATAAGAATGGTTAATGCCATGGTAGTAGATATTGATTTCATGGAGTGAGGGTAGATAGGGACCCTTCAGTAACGCCTTTTCCTCTCAAGAAGAATTTGGGCATAATTTCATATGTACGGAAAAGATCATTTTACTCATATGAAATGTTTATTTTAGAAAATGGCAAGGAAGGGATTAACACTTCAATAACATCTCTTTAGGTTTTCTGTGTAATGCTCCATCTAGCCAGTGTCTTTATTATAGAGTCCAACAACTCTTGAAGCAAAATGCATTTCTGGTGCCCAGAGCATTGCCTGGATATCAGGATGCTCCCTGAGAACACAAGAACTGCCCATCCTCAAGGTAGGAAATCCATCTGGAGAGTTCTCTTTGGTGCTACTGCCTGTTAAATTTTCTGGTTTACTGCACCACTTCAGCACCATGATTTTCAGATCTAAACATCAAAACCTGAATCAATAATGGTTATATTTATTTTGTAAGTAAAAAAACACATACAATAATTAACTGACAGCCTGACCTGGTTTTGATACAGATATCAAAGTAGCCTCATTAGCTTACATGACAGGAAGATTTCCCCCCAGCTGTAAAAAAAAACTTGGTTTGTAAGATTTTTTTAAAAGGTGTTATAGTTAAGTTCAGGCAGTGATTCTGGAGGTGGGTGGATGCGTATCCAGTGTCCTGTGCTCAGTGTCCACAAATATTGGAAACTGAATCCAAGAGTAGTCCTTACATGTCTCTTTTATTTTGAAGATTGAACCGTGTCTACTGATAGCACCCATGCAAAAAGATATCTATGGCTTCCAGGTTTCAAGAAGAATTCCATGTTCGTGGCTCATACTAGAAAAAAACACACCACAGGGGTTAATTCACAGTTTCAAGATGAATTAGCAAAGAACTTGTTGTAAATTTGACTTTAAAATTTGCTTCTGTTCATGCTTTTATTTGAAAATGTCAAAGATTTTGTCTATTTCTGTAATAAGTTGCTGCAGTACAACTTCAAGTTTACAAGCAAACCATTTAGCTGGAATCCAAGTTCCATTCCAAGACTCTATGACCTCCAAAACAGAATCAGAGAGGCTATTCTAGAATAATTCTCATCAGGACAGATACTTTTCCCCAGTCAGCTGTTGTGCATGCCATCTCCTAGGACAGTGGTATTCAAACTGGGGCTTTGCGATGCCCCAGCCTGAGGGTCCTGGTCCCTTTCCCCTTAAGAGGCGGGGGCAGCCAGGAGGCAGCGGCGCAACCCCCAGGATCGTGCCGCTCAGGGGGCTGCAGGGGCTTGGAGCACTTGCCCAAGCCCCCTGCAGCCCCTCGGGGGTGCGGGGAGCCCTGTGCGACCTTCGGCAGGGCTACCCGGGTCAGGGAAGGTGACAGTGGAGCAATCACGCCCCGCTCAACCAGAAGCGGTGCGCGATCGCTCCTTGTTCCCCTTTGACCAGGCTGCAGGTACTGGGGTGCACCCTCCAGTAGCTGTCCCTGGCTGTGGGGAGCCGGGCGCAAGCGCTTGCAGGGCTCCTCGGGTCAGGGAAAGTGAGAGTGGGGCAATTGCGCACCACTTCCGATTTAGCAGAGCAGGGCGCAATTGCTCTGCTGTCACCTTCCTTGACCCGGGGAGCCCTGCCGAAGGTTGCACAGGGCGCCCCTGCAGCCCCCCTGAGCGGTGCGATCCTGGGTATCGCGCTGCTGCCTCCCCCCCACCCTCGCAAAGACTTACTGATGGATTCAAACTCCCTGCAAGTTTGAAAACCGCAGTCCTAGCAGAAAAAGGAGCACAAGTCACAAACAGCAATATTAATTTTAATCTATGTTCATAAATCAAAAGTATCAAGCCATAGAGTAGTTTCTAAAATCCTGACTAACCTCTGAACAAAATAATGGTGTCAGCTAGAGGTTGGATGGACAATACTTAAGAACAGGTCAATCAGTTACAGGAACTGTGTTACCTTTGGTAAAGATGCTGCTTTATCAAATAAAAGACTACTACATATCTCCCACCGGGTAACAGTGGCACAGTTTTTCATAATACTGGCTCACAAGCAAATAAATGCAATCTAAATGCTCTTTCAAGCAAATGTTTTAACCACTGTTGACTAGGACAGTTTCTACACATGACAATATACTTGGGAGGAGAATCTCTGTCTACACTTTTACTCTGAATTGGCACCTCTTGTAGATTTGTTACCCATCAATGCCCTTCAGTGTGCAGGTAACATCTTGCAGTGCACACCCAAAAGTCCCTCAGTTTGTAATAACTGGTATATTGATAGAGCTTTGCCAAAGAAAGCACACTGAATTGTTAAATTACACTCTGCCATTTCTTTTTTCACTTTAGTGCAATTGCCAAGTACAACAATCTTGACTACTGACATTGGAGCTATAGCAGAGCTAGCATTTTCCCCAAATAAATTAAGACTGCTATCCTGTCCACAATTACCTGGAAGTAGGTCCCATTGACTAAAGCAGCACCTACTTTTGAGTAGACATGCATAGGATGGGCTCAGTGGGGCTAGTCTTAGGCCAGATTACAGGTTTATAGACTAGGCTAAATAAAAGCTTTCCATTCCCTATCCTCTCCTATCGCAACACTATGCAGACATGCATTTTGTTTAGCTTATGGCTGTAATTCTACACAGTGGAAAATATTATCTGAGAAAATACAAACTGATAAAGCTGCTTTCTCCCAAATCAGACCATTGGTCCATACAGCACAGTATAGTCTGCATGCACCATCAGTGGCTCTCTGCAAGTTCCAAGCAGAGGTCTTCTCTAGTCTTACCTAAAGTTGGCAAGGATTGAGCCTTGGACCTTCTCTATGCAGAGCACTGTTCTACCACTGACCTACAGCCCCTCTCCTAAAACAAATCAAGAATAAAAGAGGAGACAGGTTCAGGTATGACTGAACCAGTACCATACTTACTGTACAAAAACATGAGAGCTAGCAGATACTGCATGCCATTCTAATATACAGTTAATGAGATGCAGGAGCGGGTGAAACTTTATGAATTATGCTTCTCTCTATCTAGGACAGCCATTTTCAACCACTGTGCCATGGCACACTGGTGTGCCACGAGTGGTCCACAGGTGTGCCACAGGAATTTGGGGGAAGGTCATTTATTAATAGGGCCAATGGGAGATGTGAGCCCCCACTGGCAGCATGGTGTGCCTTGTCAATTGTCAAAAACCTGGTGGTGTGCCTTGATCATTTTAGTGCCTTGTCAGTGAGATGAAAAGGGTTGAAAATCACTGATCTAGGACATCGGTTCTCCAACCTTTTGGTCTCTGGAGTAATTCACACTCCTAAAAGGTGTCCGGGGAGTCCTGCTGGCACACGCACAGAATCTCAAGGAGCCCCAGACCACTAGCACATGCATGGTGCATATCTTCACTGGATATCAGTGAAGAGCCAAAACAGGAGGGGAATGAAGGAGAGCCATTAACAGGGAAGGCGAGACAGACAGATGAACAAACCAGGCAAGGAGGGAGGGGGCAGATGGCAGCCACTGATGGTTTGTTCACTGAGCCCCTGAAAGGGTCTCAGGGAGCCCCAGGACTCCTAGGAGCATACTTTTGAGAAATACTGATCTAGGAGATTATGCATTGCTTGTGTGTTGCAATCAAATCTTTCTGTGGTTGATGAGATTTTCTGTCAGTCTGACAGGGCAATACTATGAAAGTTTACTCAAAACTAAGCCCCACTCTGTTCAGTGGGAGTTACTACCTTGTAGGTGAATAAAACTGCAGACTGCCTCACATACTTCTCTCTCACAATCTGCTGTTGCATAGATGCTGAGTGAGTATTTCTGCATCAGTCTCTGAAATGGTTTAAATATTTCATCAGGACATATTTAATCAGAATATATCTGCTTACTCACTGACTGAGCTGTGCCATTCTTCTTTAGTGTACTAATTACACTATTCTATTTATACTTGTTCTGGATACAGTTCCTGCACCCAGTTCACAGCTCAAATAAGCTGCCTAGGTAGAGAGGCTGCCTACAATTAGGAGGCAGGGGAAGTTCCAAAGGGATGGGATATTCCTGTCTACCCATAAAAGATATTTCTTACAGACATTTTCTCAGCAGTAAAAGCAATGGCCCACTCAGTATGTTGGCATCATGGCTATTTGCATATTATTGTCTGCCACATACAGGCTGGTATTTCTCCGATGCCAACAAGGTAGTAGATCCCACGAACCATTCTGCCCAATGCCACTGGAGGCAGCCAAGGCTTGCTGGCAGAGCTCCTCCAGTTTTGGTACGACCCTGCACTCTCTGCAAAGAGGCTCAGAAAACACAAGAGGAGCGTCTCCCATTTCATCACAGTGAAGAGGGTTGGCCTTCGTTCCTGCCACCACCAGTTCAAGCAGCCTCACCACACAGTCTGAAAACCAGTCCTTCAGCCAAAAGTAGCCCTTCCTGAAAGGGATCCGGAGACTGACAGGTCCAGATGGCATGCGCACGCTGAGGCTGAAGAGGCAATTTCCCTGAGAGCTATCTCTCAGCAGGTAGGTCCCCACTGGTTCTTGTAGTAGTCTAGCATGAGCCTCACGCACAGACAGAGGCCCCCAGTAAAATCCACTGGTCTGCAGGAGGCTGAGTGATCGTTCTACTACCTTCCATTCATGATCACGAAACACATGGTAGTGAGACAGCAATCTTGCTGGAACTGAGGTCTGAGAAGCATGCGGATTTTGCTTCTGTACGAGCTTGTTCATTGGTCCTCCCGCTGATCATCTCTCAGAGAACCCATGGACTACAAAAAAATTGTTACCTTCAAGCCATCATCATCTTCTCATTCAGTGCTGGAGAAAACAAAACAAATGAGAAGGGAGTTTTGAATATGAGCAAAATTAAGGAAAGGGGCAACTGCGTGTTACATTAATTCATGTTTTGATTTTCAGGATATTTTCTTAAAATAGCACGCTGGGGTGGGAACACCAAAATGCAGCAAGACTACAGTGGGGGAGTAGGCAACTAACACTTTGCTGTACAGTGTTTGCAGCTGTGATAGCTCCAACCCTATTTACAAAAGGAAAAAAGTTCTGAATTGCTTCTCTCTGCTCACCTGATTCTTACAAAGCACGTCCCTTCCCTTCCGTTCACTTACCAGGAACAGAGCATACAGCCTCCATGCTCTGCTTCTGTTCCCAATGAAGATGAGTAATTAACTCTGGGTTCACAGTGCAGAAGAGAGGCTGGACACCATATCCTTGGTTAAAGGAAAAGTGGGCAGGTGGTCGGGCTCTACATTGCCTCTCCCTGCCCACTCAGTGTTTTGTAAGTACCATGTGGGCAGAGACCCATGATCTGAAGTTGTGCCAGCAATTTCTCTTTCTTTCCCCTTCTTCCTCCAGCAGCTCCCACCCACTGCCTACTCACCCCCATCTGCTCTCTACCCTCATCTATGGATGGTGTGCAAGTATTCACAGGGGCAGAATTTGGGGGGGGGGGTTTCCAGGTGCTATGGGAGAGTAGACCACCACTGACCAAGATACTGGAACAAGATGAAGACGGAGCTAGGAACGCTGTTAGTCACATAACTTCCTAAATATAGGGATTTCTCATATTAAATGAAATGCCATAAAGGAAGCCAAGATAAAGGTAATAGACTGGGGAAGGACACATCTGTTCTTGTTAACTTTTGTTATTTATATACTACTTTTCAACAAATACTCCCCAGTGCATAGCAAAAAGAACGAGGACATGCTTCCTTGTAGAAGGGCCTCTTTGCAAAGTATACACAAAGGATCCAGCCCTCTTGCCTTGTATAACCATAAAAAAATTATAAAATGTCATATCAATGTTATTTGATAATACATACATACTTACATGAATGACTACTGCTGAAGTATGAGAGCAAAGGCAGAGCCTGAGCACATATGGTGCAGCTGCCCACCAACGGTGAGATTCTGGAAGAAAATTGATTATACAATTAATTTCATTATAGGATATGATATTTCTTATAGTTCAGTGATGATGCTTTTAGGATTTTTCAATGGTAATGCGAGGAAAGAACATAAAGTTAGTATGGGATTTGTTAATAGCAGCTGAAATTTTAGTGACATTCTTAACAGGAGGCCAAATCTTCCAAGACTGGAAAACTAGTTCCAATCACAAAGTAAGATGTGGCACGTACCTGAAACGTCTAAGGTTGCACACAGGGAAGATCCTGGCCTCTTTGCTCAAGCCTGGGGCAATGCATGGCTTTTCCTTGTGGGTGGGGGGTGGTATGTGTAGCTGCTGGAGCAACTGCATGGCAGAATTAGCTTGTCGAGCCCCAGTGATCAGCCGGGCTGCTGCATGCTGCACTAACTGCAGCTTCCAAACCAACCCCACCTAGAATGCGTTACATTAATCTAGACAATAAGTCACTAGGGCATGGACCACCATAGCCAAATCTAACTGACTCAGATATGGTCTCAGCTGGTGCTCCAGCAAAAGCTGGGCAAAAAAAAACCCTTGGCCACAGCTGCCATCTGGCTATCTAGAGACAGCTGTGGATCCAGAATTCCCAGGCTGCAAACCTGCTCTTTCAGAGGGAACACTATCCCATCTAGAACAAGTTGTACATCTAGTACGTGCCTTGTGGTCTTCTGAACCAGGAGGACCGCTGTTTCGTCCGGATTTGATTTCAGTTTCTTAGCCCTCATCTAGGCCCCTACCTGCCTCCAGGCAGCGCCCCAGCACTTTGATGGCCACCCTGGAAAAGAGAGATAGAGCTGGGTTACCAAGACAGGGATTTATTATGTACATAAATAAGCAAAAACATTCAGTACTGGACCTTAATAAGTACATTAAGACAAGAACAGATAATGCATTACCATTTCTAAAACATCCTAAGAACTGCCACAACTGGCAAGTGCAAAATTCATGAAGAAGATTGAATATAGCAAACTATTGGGTTAGGAATAAAGGCTCAGCAGTTATCAAAGCAAACAAGAAAAAACCAAAGAATAATATAGTACATACAACTAGATTTAGAAGTTACACAGAATTTGGCTTCATTTCAGGATCTTTACAAGAAGACATTTATGAGACGTTTTCTTAGGCAAGGCACACAAGGTTTAGCACACTGCCCTCTGCTTTCATTTGGTGTGTGGCTCTTCTTTTATCTTTGCCTGTCTGGGTGGGCCTATTATTTTCCAATGGCTGCCTACTCTGGAAAATTGTTTTCAGTACCAGTAAATGGCTGTTTGGGGTTCAATGGTCCTCAAGGATGCTAAGCAACTACCACCCACTCTGATAAAGTTAGCCTTGAAAATGGCTTCAGGGAGACAGTTGGTCATGCAAAGTACAAACACAACACTAACAAGGTTACATATCCTATAAGCCCTTAAAAAGTAGCAAGTTGGGCAGCCCAATCCATATGAACTCCTTGCATGGCAATGCAGTTGTACCAGCACAGCTACTGCTGTACCACACACAGGAGTTTTGGCCACTGGAGGCCTCCTCAGGGTAAGCCCCAGCAGCCCCTATGAGTGAACTTGGACCTGCGCCAGCTCAATCACTGGCACAAGTTCAAGTTGATCTGTGAATGTAGATCAAGCCCAGGAAGGGGATCAGGATTCAGATGCACCACTGTGGCCAATCCGACTGCCCTCCAGGGTCCAATCACCCTCCTGCCCACCCCATCTCTGTTCTACCTACCTTCCACTCTGTTCAACCTGCTCCCTTCTTCTCTCCAACCCCCTGCACTGACTGACAGATGTCCATCATCCATTTTCAGGTGGACCCAGCCTCTTGCAGCTAATGGCAGCGGCCAAGCTCCACACACTGGCCTAGTCACATTTGCAACAGCTGTAAAGTTGTTTACACCAGTGGATGCATGTTCCACTGGCATAAAAGCCCGATAGGATTGAGCCAAAATGTTTCCAGAAGGTATCACACAAACACACATCACAATGATGACAAAGCTATAGGGCTGCATGGGGCCTAAAATGTGACACAACACATGTTCATAACGATACTACAAGGCTGGAATGTGAGTCTTTCTCAAGGTGGCATCAGAGGTCGGCCAAGTCAGATTTTGGCCAAGTGCTTGATCTGGCCAGGTTAATCCCAGTACCAGTCCAACACTCCAAGTGCATCAGGGGGCAGCAAGGGTGTGATGGGGGCAGTGGAGGACATCCAGTAATT
This sequence comes from Tiliqua scincoides, assembly GCF_035046505.1. Classification (NCBI taxonomy): domain Eukaryota; kingdom Metazoa; phylum Chordata; class Lepidosauria; order Squamata; family Scincidae; genus Tiliqua; species Tiliqua scincoides. Next base: position 59,811,098 of record NC_089827.1, read on the forward strand.
TGGAGTTGGTGCTGACATCCAGTAATTTGGAGTTGGTGCTGCCCCTTCTACAGTTTGAGAAAGCCTAATATCAAACACTGAGGTTTTCCCCACCTTCCCAGCTATGTAAATTCTGTTGGAAAATTCAAGTATTATTATTATTTATTAACAGTATTTATATACCGCTTTTCAACTAAAAGTTCACAAAGCTGTTTACAGAGAAAAATCAAATAACTAAATGGCTCCCTGTCCCAAAAGGGCTCACAATCTAAAAAGATGCAAAGGAATACCAGCAGACAGCCACTAGAACAGACAGTGCTGGGGTGAGATGGGCCAGTTACTCTCCCCCTGCTAAAAAAGGAGCACCCACTTGAAAAAGTGCCTCTTACCCAATTAGCAGGGGTTGAGTAAAGTAATATGCTTTCCCTGCCAATATAAATGACCTTGCTTGATTTGATTATTCCTTCTGATCTCATCTTCCCCGTACTACTATTTTGCTTACACTCATATTAAGTTTTCCTTTCTCAGCCTTTCACATTCTTACCCAGGTGGACTGAATTTAACACTGTTAACACCTTCAGTTGTCATTGCTGGTTGCAGAGCACTTGGGAGAGGACACAAAGTACACAGAGATGTATTTTTAAAAAAACAAGACAAAACCACAACATTAGCCAGCGGCTTGTTCTGTGTGCAAGAGCCCATGCTGTTTTATAACACTCCTCTAGAAATTAAATTCACCACAAAAACCTTGCCCTCTGTTATGTTCCATTACTCATTTTTCCCTCTTGTGCAACAACATAGCCTCAGTAATTGCTTTGCTTTCTCATCCTCCTCATGCTTTTGACACCTTCATGCTTTTCTCTCAGGTGTGCCAGGAGAGACCTGAGGAATATCAGTGTCAGGCACCATTAGGAATATTCTGCTTTAAGTTGTCCAAGTTGAATATTGGTCAAAGCGCCTTCATTTCTACTGGGTCAGGCTCACGTAGCTTTCATTCTGGGCAACAACAAATCATCCCAATTGTGTCTTGACCTGCTAAGACAAGCCTAAACTTGCCCTGGTCCATTATTCTACCTTTCCTGAATTGTGTGCCTTCAGGTGAGTTTTCCTACACACAGTTAAGACTGTTTTTTAACCAGCCAAGAACAACTTTCCAAATTAAAAAAAAAACTTTAGGCCTCACTTCTCTTTTGAGTTGGGATGTGACCATCCGTTCTACATTATTACGTTTTAATATTCTCTTGATAGTGCACTTATTTTTTATTTTAGATTTCTAAACTATCCATTGGTGAGATTATCTGAGTGGCACACAAGAAAAATCAAAATATAATAAAAAAGTAGAAAACCCAAAATAAAGCAGAACAGAACAAATGGTGCAGCAATGAAGCTCACATAACAATGCTGATACTCAGGTCAGAGTGACCAGGCTCTCTCTCTCTCTCTCTCTCTCTCTAGCCCACTTGGGTCTCTAGTGACAGCATGGGTCCAACAACATGTGGCTACAAATGTGGCTGGCTACAAATGTGATTCTTTAGGGAGAGTATGACTCAGTCCAAAACTGAATGAATATCACTTCCTGGGTCACATAAACCATCACCAACAGAACCACTGTCTCACCTGGATTGAACCTCATGTACTGAAGTTAAACCAATCCATTACTAATTCCAGGCACCATTTCAGCCTTTCACAGCTTCACCTGAATGAAGCAGATGATAAGGGGATGCATACCAATGACACCTTACTTTAGTCTAAATCCTTGGATTAGCACACTCAACATACAGATGCGGCACAGAATGGGAGATAAGATAGAACCCTGAGAGTGTAAATGTCACTGGACCAAGCAGCAGTCTCTCACCAGCATGTTGGAATTAGCTGTCTAAATAAGAGCAGAAGCACTGAAGCACAGCAGCCCAACCCCCAATCCAGACTGTTTATCCAGAAAGATACCATCGGTGATGATGGTACAGAAAGTCTCTGAGATGTTCAGGAGAATGAGGAAGATCACATCCTCCATCTCTCCTCCAGCACAGGTCATCCATCAGGATGACCAAGCCAGTTTAAATCCAGATTGAGCCTGCCTACATGGTTTTAAATAAGATTTTTTTAAAGTGTTATTCTACATAATGAGACTCCACTCAAAATTTGAGGATTATAAGTAAGATCTACTCCCGATTCAAAGCAGCAAGACCCTACATGCAATAGCTTTAAGGACTACAGTACATAACAAACAGTATTGGTATTATCTCCCATAACACTGCTTCCTTTTGTGCCAATTCATTTCTGCACTTTGTCCCAGCACCACTGACAGCTATTCTAGCCTATAGAAGGAGCACACACTGAGAAGCAGGGGGCCAATCTGTACCGGTTCTGCCTCACAGAACTGCCATAGTGCTATTTTATCCAGTGCTCAACTTTCCAGGACAGAGCCCCCATGGTACAAGAGGTATTATTGTACTACTCTGCTGACTTCTACATGGCATTTTTACTGTAGGTGTACTGCACTTCCAGTTCTAGCCAAATTCAAAATAAATTAAAAGTTACATTCAGATCATTGCATAATTGTTGCTTAGTCACAGATAAATGGGAACGAGTCACCTCCCAGTTTCACACTCAGTATTCCAAAAACAGTTTAGTGCTTTTTTGGTGATGGGATTACATTAGTTGGGGGGGGGGGGTAAAAGAGCCAGACTGCAGTCTGATCCATTTGACTTCTTTCAAGTTCCAACAAAGACTGCTGATAGGCCTCACCCTGCAGCCAAGGATAGCTAAAGTTTTGCTGAAACTGTGCTGAATCCGTCCATATGCTTTTTCCACACATATTTTCTGTAGGCAGCTAAGAGCACAGTTTTATGCATATTTACTCAGAAGTTTCATTATATTCAAAACCTTACTCCCAGGAAGGTTTACAGGTTTACAGTCCAAGTGTACTAAAAAGTATGTTGTATTTGACACACCAAAAGCAGTTAAGTCCAAATCTAAGCCATTTCAATCCTTTTGGTATCGCTTTCCAAATGGCAACAGTGAAAGTATGGTATTTCACATGGTTTCTTCCAGAGCACTGGATGATGGAGAAAGGATACGGACAGTACCAAAATTGTTCATAGCTGTCTCATGGACATGGAATTTTCCATCATCCTTTGAAATTTTAAAGTATACTTGGAATAATTTTTCCAAGTTTTCAAGAATCACTGTATGTTTGAATACAACTTAGTAAGTCTCATATCATGGTTGCTACAAGACAAACACAACAACAACAAAAAATTTTACCAAAAATTATTCTAGATTCTTTGAAACCTGGCACACCTCTCTGAGTGCTACAAGTTGGAGTCAAAATAACAGGAGATGGCCACGTCTAGCATGCGTAGCTTATGAGATTTCTATAAAAGTATCTGAGTGACCACCGTTTGAGACAGAAAACTGACTAGAGGACAGATGTCTTCATCTCTTTGGGTTGGCTAGAGGGATGAACCAGAACTGCAGCTATTAACGCATTGTTTGTTGCAGAACCAAAGAGATGTGTGCTTTTTCCTAGAAAAGAATACTCAAACCACATGAAGCAAGCAGAGTCTACCAGTCTTCTTATACAGGAAATGATGACTGTACAAAGCAGAAACAGAAATCAAGCATATATCACAGCAGCTATAAATCAAACATAAAAGTTTTTCATCTGTAACTTTAAAAACAAGTCAATCTCAACAGAATAAGCCTCAAGGTGGAAAAACCACCTGCCTCTTACCCTATTTGCTAGAATATACTAAAAGGGAATGTATTTTTAGAAGCTCAATCCTATCCTTTCCCATTCCCCTGCTGAAGCAGCTGCAGCAAGGTGTGTGCTGCATCCAGGGAGAAGACTGGGGAGGGCCTCTCAACCATATGGAGGGTCCCTTCATAAGCCTCTCAACCTCCAGTGGGTCTCCTGGACAGTCTGAGAAAAAAAGGCTGGCAGCCTTGAAAAGGAGGGAAAAGAATTGGGGCATACCACTGCTGCTGGATCTATCCTCTCCCAACACCTCCCTGTTCCTCACCCATCCCTATCCACTTTTGCCACTCTATGCGCTCCATTGCTTACTTACCAGTGGCAGCTACTCCAGATCCCACTGGCATGAACGACACCTCTGCAGCCTATCCAGCTGCATGCTTCTGTAAGACCGTTTATGATGGTTGTAAAGCAAACCCTACCACCAGAATGCTAGTTCCAGCAGTGGAGAGGGGGGCTACGATTGGGTCATAAGTTAGTCCTAGCAAATTGGGCCAAGATGGAAATCTGGCCCACTAGCTAGCATACTGTCTCAAAATTAAATTTGGCATCCTCAGGAAATGAATCCTATCAGAGTACAAGTTAAAAGTAAAGTGTACAAGGTAAAGAGTACAAGTTAAGAGGGCAGCTTCTCAGGATCAGACTGCCTAGCATAGTGGCCAACTCCACATTCTTCAAGGAAGTATGAAGTTATGAATGCTACTGTGACACGCCAAATGAAGAGATGGCTGCGCTTCTCTGGTCTTTCTCTACAGACATATAGGACTGCTTTGCACGACAGTTTTCTACAAACATCAAACCCAATTCTGAATCCTGAAAGCAGATTGTTTTCACTCTAAATCAGTAAAACAAAAAAAGTAACATTTTACAGGCATTGTATTGTGCAATTATAAGACCAAAAGACCAAAAGTCTAAGCTGTGTGGACTAAGAAGCTTAGCTAGCAAATTATAATTATAATAGTTCAAAAACTGGAGCATCCCACCCCAGTAAGAGAGACTGGGGGTGGGGGTGGGGGTGGAGGCAAAGGAGAACACAAACACAACATGAATTACCAGATACCTTGAGAGCAATTCTTGGAAGTAAGCTGACTCATATCAGAGATTCTTCCTGTTAACAGACTTTGTCATCTCTCCAACAAAGTAAAGCTGTAGAGCTGAAGTAGGCTACCAGATTATCATTAAGCTACCAGAAAAAGTTGGTCACATTCCGATACTGAGCGCAAGAGGACAAAAACTACCTCTTCCTACATTCTATTTTTTGTTATTTACTCTACACATTTATTACAATGCTAAAATAGATAATCTATTACAATTTAGATCAAACTTTTTTAAATTTCTCATTTCTGAAGAAATTTGACAGCACATGTTAAAGTGTTACTGACATACCTAATCATGGTTATTCTGAAGCATTTGTTTTGCACAATCAACTCAATCTCACAGTGGAATCATTTGTGCTTCAAAGAAAAGCAAACAGACTTCAAGCTGAAAATATTAAACTTGAATAGATTATATGCTACAATTTGTATTTTGTGTTTTCATATATCCTCTAATACATGAATCCACAAAGACACAAATGTAAGCCTGAACTTACAAAAATTCATGCAAAAACTCTGAATAAAGACTCTGTTCTGTTTAGGTGATTATTTTGCTTAAAGTCCTTGTGTGCACTGATGAAGCCTTGCTCTGTGCGTTACTTGTAGAAAGTACATCATGGTCTACAGCTGTACACAATAAAAGTGACTTTATGCTTTTGGATTGATGCTCCAATTCAGTGGTTCTGAAATGTTAGGATCCAAGAGTATTGTGGATATTTCACCAGACTGTATGTTGAGAATGCAGCACAAATTATAAGGAGTTTTATTTTGCAGTCAGCATAGCCAGATTCCATCAGAAGGTCCTTGTAACCTTGCAAGTCTTCAGATCTACTACACTACTGTAGAAAGAACAACGTAGCTCTCACCGTTACAAATTACTGGACATTCCTCCCATAAAACTAACAGGAGTATAGTATTTCTTTTAAAGAGTTTTTCACTAGCACACTAAGCTTGGCCTTGCACCCATCTTTTCTGGCTAAACAGCTGAATTAAATTATGGTCAACAATCAGAAGACTTGCGATGTTACTACAACACTGAGAACATAGATGGAGTTCATATCCATTCATTGCTGTCATCTTGCAAAAACCAAAAAAGGCTGAAAGACAGGCAATGATTGCATGTTTTTCCAGTTACCATCATTCTTCATCTTACTTTTTTCACACAGCACCATAAAATAGTATTATACTTTATTATTATACTTTATTTATATAAAGCAGTAACTTCCAGCTATACATTTTGCTAAGGGGAAGCTCACTTAAAACTCATGCACAGACATATACTACATTTCCCTAGCTTTGCATCTTTTTCCAATACTCATCAAAATAAGGCACTAATGGTGACCCAGTTACAAAATCCAATACAAATCTCATAAAACTATGCTACATTTTTAGCCAATGAAAGGAATGTTTTGGACAAATTCAAATGTCAACATGTCCATATGAAATAAAGAGCTTTCCATTTTGAAAATGACTGTTAACTCATAAGTCCTACACCAGGAATACTCAAGATGCTCCTATCCTGTGCACCAAAATCAAGCAACTACTTAGGAGGTCAAACAAACAACATAAGTATTAAGCATTCAGTGGTAATCTAGGAATGTCAGTATTTCCAAATACAGTTTTAATCAAAGACACTTTAAATCACTTAAGCTGCCTACAATATTACAGCAGCCACAATTTTTCTGCTTAATCAGAACTGAGGAGAGAGGGCTAACCAAGCAACAGGTGGCTTCAATAGAAGGTGACAGAGGTAGCAAGAGATGCCAATGGTTGAAAAAGGACTTCCAAGGAGTTCACGGAAAACTCACATGGGCCTAGCAGCAGCAGATGACAGGGCTCAACCAAGAGACCTGCTGGAGAACAGGAGTTAAATTTTCACACCTTTCCAGGTTTGCTGTGAATGTGAACAACAAACGGTGGGAGACGATCAACAAGGACAGTGAGAGAGATCACTGCATCTCATTGGGCAGCTACCGCCCACCTTAAGCTGGGCAATCCCCAGCCAGTAAGGTGTTGCCTTGCCACAGTCCGTTAACCTCACAGGGTGCGTGGGGTTTAGGGTGAAAACCGACAAGCGGATCGACAACTCTGCACCATGCAACAGAAAACAGAGAACTCCTGCCCTAAAGCTGGGCACCTGGAACGTAAGGACAATGACACCTGGCTCCTCTGATGACCTGAGTGGACCTCAACAGGTGGGAAACCCTGGCCTCTGAGCGGCCCGCTAGGAGACAGGCTGTGCAGCATGGCCTCTTCCAGTTTGAAGAGACACTTGGCCAACAGACTGAGGCAAAGACGCAAAGAAGGAAGGCCCATGGCCAGGGAGACAGACCAGGGATAGACTGCACTTGCTCACAGTGTGGAAGGGATTGTCACTCCCGAATCGGCCTTTTCAGCCACACTAGACGCTGTTCCAGAACCACCATTCAAAGCGCGATACCATAGTCTTTCGAGACTGAAGGTTGCCAACAACAGAACAACACACACACTCCATCCCTTTGCCCAAAGCTGCCATCCTAGGAACACTTACTTGGCAGTATTATGTCCGACTGAACAAAGAGGTTCCTACTTTCGAGTAAATGTGCACAGACTCATCCAGTAGAGAGAGTCATTCAAGCGAGAACTTCTTGCAGTCTCAATGCTGGACCTTCAACATCTATGGGGGGGAGAGAGAGGAGCATCAGCAATATCAACATCTGTTCTCATTTCATTATTTGTGCTGCATTCTTTTCATCTCCAGGAGCTATTTTAAAAAAACACCCCATGAGGTTAGCCACTGTTTCCTTTTTGAGGTGTGACTCAAACACCCTGTCTGAAGTAGGCAGGGGGAAGGAGCTGCTGCACATCTTTTGTCCAGGAGAGAAAGGACACCAAACAAGCTGGTGCCCCCCCCTTCCCCGCAGCCAAAGAGGCTCCTAAGAACAGCCTGGCCACTAATGGGAAGCAGATGTGGCTCCTTCCAGCGCACTGTGCCTTGTCTGCCGTCTCAGGGCCGAATCCTCTCCAACTTCCCAGCCCTGGTGTAGCCACAATGCAGCCCCCTGGTAAGGAAAGGCATGTTCCCAGTCAGACCTTGAGAAGGCCCCAGAGACTGCCCCTCCACCGCAGGATGCAGCGCACACCCCACTGGCGCAACTGCACCAGCACTGGAGAATTGCTTAGGATGGAGCCCGCACTCGCCACGACCCCGGACGCCTCGCCAAAGGGGGGTCCAGTGGCGTAGCCGGAGGGGGGGCCAAGCCCCAAGTTTTGCGGGGAGCCTCCCTTTCAGAGCCATTCCGGGTGGGGGAGCAAAACGGAGGCGAACGCTGCGAAGGGGAAGGGCTGCGGGGAGGCTCCCTGCAAAACTTGGGGCTTGTCCCCCCTCCGGCTACGCCACCGGGTCTCCATCTTTTCTTTGGAACAGTTTAGCACTGCAGGTAGAAACACCCGCTGGGACTTTTGCGCGGATTGAGAAAGTTTCCAGGAGAGAGAGCGAGAGCCATTTCCAGGGGGGCCCAGCTGCCCTCCTCTGCCTTCTGCCCCGCGCCCCGCTTCAAGCCCTGGAAGGAACAAAGGAGACTTTGCAGGCTTACCTCAGCGCGCAGTGGGGGCGAGGCAGGCGGAGTGTCCGGAAAGTTTGCAGCGGGGGGAGGGTGGGTGCCCGCCTGGCTCTTGCTTTCCACTGGGGCGCCCTTCCGCAAAGTTAAACCAGGGAGCCCCTCAAAGCTTCTCGGAGAACGTGGCTGGAGTGCAGGGAAAGGCTGGAACTGACGCTCACTGGAGCAGCAGCAGAGAACTGCGAGCCCCAGTCCTACTCAGAAGTAAGTCCTATTGCTTCACTCTCTGGAAAGCTTGCCTAGGACTGCCCTCCACTGTTGTGGGCTGAAATCCGATGCACACTTTCCTGGGAGTAAGCCCTATTGAACCCAATGGGACTTACCTCCGAGTAGACACGGATAGGACTGTGCCGGCAGGCATTCCACCCAAGTTCTCCTGGCTGCCTTTTCGGCCTCTCTCTTTCTGCAGAGTGTCTCCCACCCATCCCTTGAATCCTTGCCACAGTCCCCTGGGAGCCAGGCTGGGCACTCGCTTCCCTATGGGAAGGTGAAAGGCAGCATCAGGGAAATAAGGTGTTTAAATAGTAACTGGCCTAAAGGCACCCAGTGGATGATATGGCTGGACTGACCTCTGAACTCTTGCCCAGCACCAGGCCCTTCTGCTCACACCGCACCACCACACAGTAGCCAAAATCCCCCAAAGATGCTCAGGCTTAGAGAAGCCAACAACAATTGAAGAAGTTTCAATTGATTCCTCCTCACTTAGCCAATTCATTGATCAATCAAGTGATTAGTTGCATTTCAAAGGTTTCTTATTGCATATTGCCAAAACATCAGTATCAATGTTTTTAGATGTGGAAGGAAGTGTGAAGCTTAGCATTTTGCATTTTAAATGCATGGTGTTGGAAGGAAAACTAAAACTTACTCACACAGGTTACACTAGGCCAGTGTTTTTTCCTAACAGTGATACCACTGGTGGTACTTGAGGTGGTGTGTGGTGGACCCCCAGACCCCTACCACCTGGCAGCATGACCAGCAATGCAATGGGACAAGCTGCAGTGAGAGGCTTAGCTGGCTGGCAGAGCTCCAGCATACCCTTTTTGTGCACTCAAAAAAGCCTTCCTGTCCACCCTGAGCCTCTTACCTACCAGTGTTTGTTGCATTGCATCTGGTCTCCCAATCCAGAAGTAACTGGCAATGTCATCATCACCAGTTACTTCCAGTGGTACTTCCAATAAGTGGACTGTGCAAAGTGGTACACTGGGGGACAAACATTGAGAAATGCTGGAATAGGCCCATATAGAATGATTGACCACATGCGTATGAAGCTGCCTTATCATATAAGCAGGAAAGTGGAGGCATTTTGCTCCTATGTGTGACATGTAGTTTATGATACACTATGTGTTTTTGCACAATCAGGTCATGGTAAATATTTGCATGTGACACCTGTGTGTGTGTGACATGTGCCTGTCATGTTATGGCACATTGCATGCTGCCACACTATTTGTGTTTGGCATGTTGCATTGTTTGAACTTGGCATGTATGTAGCTCTTCCTCTATAATTTGGGGGCAATGCTGAAGATAGGACCAATGTAAATGTCAATGTTTAATACAATACTTGCTGTTACATTCTAAACCTGTGTAGCTTATTGTAAACTACAGAGTGCAATCCTGTCCAATGGATTTTAAAAAAGAATCTGCTTTTTAAAATTCAAAAGCACTTTTAATTCTAGCAACCAACCTCACGCAAATCATATCTTCAGCATCACAGTAGAATTATATATCTCTTATCAAAAGTAAACCCAAGAAAACCATTATTTAAGTGTTTTCAGAATATGAAACTTTATCTGCTTGAGCCTCTGGAAACTAGAAGATGGAGCTAATTTTACTTCTGCCAGGAAGCATACTGTGGGCCTTCGTACTGCAGCTGTGCTTAAGCTCTTCTTCTCCCTTTCTAGGACCAGCTCAGTTCTTTAAAGAATTGTGACACATGCTTTCCCAGAAAATGATGCTTGACTGATGCTGTCAGAGAAATGAACAGAATCCATGAGGCACACTTCTCATTATCCAAATCTTGGGCACTGGATGGATGTCCTCGTAGACGCATACTACATCAAGATGTTGCATTGGCATTGCCCAGCATTGGATATATATTGATTATCCTGTCGTGCAGCCAGAATTGCTTTCCTCCAGGTTGGATGCCCAAGCTCTGCTGTCTATTGAATTTTAGAATGTAAGCTCTTTGGGGCAGAGACCTGTCATCTTATTTTATTTTTTTTTTATTTAAAAGATTTATATGCAGCCTTTCCTATGCTGGAGCTCATGCCCAAGGCAGCTTACAATTCCTAATTAAAATCTGCAGAATATAAAAACAATAAATATTTTAACTTGTCCTCAGAACCGTAGAGCATTCTCATTAGCTAGGTGTAACATGATGCTGTCAGCAATTTTTTATGCAAGATTTAATGGATCTCTGCTTACCCTGAGAGATGGTTTGTTTGAAACTTTAGTATATATGATCCTGTATTGCCCATTGTATCAAGATTTGCATTTACCATATCTGGATCTGATTTTGGCAAAGATAAGTGGGCAGCCCAATTAGGATAAGATACGTTGCATTTTTATAGTGGATGCTAACAGCCCAATCCTGAGCTGCCCAGGGTGCCCAGGCTCGGCAGCACCGAGAAGGCTGCCGCTGGAATCTGCGCCTCCTGGGCTACCGCGGGAGGCACTTTTGTCCCCTTCCTCTGAGTAAGATAAGCAGCCCACAATGGGGCTATTCACTTTACCGCCAGCCAAAAGGTCAGTGGTAAGGTAAAGCGCGGAGCGCTACACGAGTGCCTTGGATCCTGCAGAGCAGAGCTCTGCGGACCCGCCTCCCGCCTCCCTCCCTCCCTCCAGCACGCCTCCAGCCCACCCCTGGCATGCGTCCCCCTGCCCTCTCTCTGCCCCTTGCCAGCCTCCCCCCTCCCCAGAATGCCTCCTCCCCATCCCCACCCCCGCCTGCTGTTCAGCTCTTCGGTCCAGAAGACCGCTGAGCCATGGAGGCTGGGTGACCACCCCTCACTACCCCTGGCGCTGGGCTAGCACGGGCGGGAGCCCAGTGGTGAGCCTCGCAAACATGCCTTACAGCACGTTTGCGACGGTGCCCAGCGGCATGGAGCCATGCTGCCAAGCACAGGATTAGGCTCTAAGACACTTGGGAGGGTTGCAAGCTTCTTGAAATTGATGGCATGGTAGAAAGGTATGAATATGGTTGATTCTTTGAGTTGATATTTTTTATCTTTGTGTGCTTATCTCTGATCATTGTAGTGTTCTGCCAAATTCTCGACTCCTGCCGACCACGGCAATTTGTGCTGTCCAAATATCCCAACTCCCTTCTAATGCCTGCTTTTTGGCTAATTAACAACCCCCTTTCCCAAGAACAACAGCTGTGGTGTGCAAAGGAATAAACACAGGACTTCTTATCTATAGCAATTAACAAGAATTATTGCTACAAACACATACACTCCCTGCAAGTCCTCTTGTCCAGAGGCTTTCCCTCCCCAAAACTCCACTTAACTTAGTGGATAAAGGTCTGAAGCCGCCAGTTGAAGTCCAATCCAGTCTCCAAAGCACAGTCCAGTCTTCCCAGTCCAGTATTCCCAGTCCAATCTTCTGCAGTAGAGTTCTTCCTCTCCAGTAGTGTTCTTTCCAGCAGAGTGTCTCCTCCAGCAGGGTCCTGGCAGTCCTCTCTTCTGTGTCCTCCAGCAGAGTTCTGGCAGTCCCCTTCTCCCAGTGTGGGTCCATCCGGGTTTCCCTCTGGGTCAGGGTCCAGCTTCCAGCTGGGTCAGCATCCCGTTCTTGGTCCTGGGTCAGGGTAGCCCTGTCTCCTTCCAAAGCTGCCTTTTATCCTTGGATGTCTCATGATCCAAATGCAGCTCAGCTGTGAGCTACCTCATTAGCTCCAAATTAGGCTCAGGTGAGCCATCCCTTCAGCCCATGTCCATTCAAAGTCCCATCAAGGTCAAATGAAGCTCAGGTGTCCATCCAGGTCTCCATTGGCCTTGATTGATTACAGCTGTGGAGCCAGCCCTGCCCTTCCCAGAGCTGTCAACCAGCTGTCAAAACAGGGAATCGCTGTCAACACCACATCATCCACCTGATGATCTTCTGATCTTCCATTACATGTAGTATACCAATAAAGGTTTACTGAACTGAAAACAGTAAACAAACATGGCATTTTATATAAATACATAATGTCAATCAATGTGCCAGCATCCAGAAATGACAGTGCAGTTCCATGTACCCAAGAGGGTTTTGGACTTGTGTGTCTCAGGTAGCAGTGACCCCACCCCCATGTCACATACCAAATCACTTTTGAACCCACAGAGGATTTTCAAAAGTAGGTCCTTATTTGACATAAGGATTTGCTATGTAAAGAACAGAAATTTTAAAAATGCACAGGGCATGGCCAATGTATCTAACATACAGTAGCAGCTCTTGGGCCTCCGACCATAACTGTGGAGAAATTAAGTAGAATGCTACATCTTACTTAACCTTTCACATGTTCAAGACCTGCCTCTCAAGTCTCTTTTCCTTTAGCAAAAGTGTCCTATGAATCTACTAAGGCAAGAGAAGAGGAAAGGAGAAGCTGTTGCTCCTTTTTATACTTTCTAGTGCAATTTCAGGCCATGCTACGCAAATAAAACAGGTTCGCAGTGCAAGGGTGCGCTTAAAACAGACCTTAAATTTAGTAATCAGAAGTGCATTTGCCCTACATAGGATGATGTGCCAACTGCATCCTTTCCAAGAGACACCACACCTGGCCAGGACCAACCCAGCTATGAGATCAATTGAACCCTTCACCTCAGGCAGGGAATATCTTGCTCTCAACTGAGGTAGAGCTGAGCCCCTCAGGGGCCCAACTGAGTCCCTTTACACAAAGCAGCAAGGGAGCAGGAGCAGGATGTGTGAGGGGAGTGCTGTGTTAGGGATGTACATACATGTGCTTTGGCAGAGGGATAGTTGGGATCAGATAGTGGCTTGCCCAGGGGCATGGTGACAAATGCCTGCTTAGAGCAGGGGTCTCCAAACCCCAGCCCAGGAGCCAGATGCAGCCTACAGCAAGCCTCTTTCCGGCTGTTTTGCCAGATTCCCAGTCCAAGCTCTGCCTGGATAATTATGCCCACATTTAACTAATTAGCACCCCTTTTTTTACCCAAGAATGACCCTAGAATGACCACCTTGCATTCCTGCTGGACCCCACCACCAGGGTAGCTCGCCTGTTCAACCTGCAGAGGTCCTCTCGCCTGCCAGCAGCCTCCCACCACTCAGACAGTTCACATGGCACAATTGATCACCACAGGGGTGATCATTGCTGCCCCAAAGGAGTGCTGAGAGGGAGCACAGTACCCCTCAGCTATGCCACTGTCTGAGTGATCCTGCTGATGACATCACTGCTCCTTCTGTAGGAAAAGTCCCAGAGCTCTGATCCTGCCTTTCATCCCCCTCACTACACCTCAGTAAGAATAAGTGCATAAGAATTTCCTTGTTTTATCAAACCAAAGATTCAGCTAGTTAACACTGTTTCCCAGACAGAGTTAAACATTCATGTCAGAAGATCCTGGGAAGCGTCATAAGCAGGGCATGATACTATGGTAGGGATTAGCCACCCCTTGTTGTTTGTCCAAAACCTCTGTAAAACAGAGGCAAACTGCTTCTAATTGTGGAAGTCCTAGTCTTACTTAGCCTAAGACAGCCTATTCATGTCTACTCAGAAGTAAGTCTCATTGTTTTAAATGGGGTTTACCCAAAAGACAGTGTACTGTATAGGATTGCAGCCTTAGTTATTATGGTTTATAATCCTAGAGAATAGACTGTAAACATGGAAATGTTCACTGATGTTCCCATTGAAACATATGACTCCAAAATTCAAGTTTTATTTCACTATCTAACCTCACTTAGTTGAATGGTTTAGAACAGGGGTGCCCAAACCCCGGCCCTGGGGCCACTTGCAGCCCTCGATGACTCCCAATGCAGCCCTCAAGGACTCCCCAATGACCTCTGGAGACTTGCTGGAGCCCTCACTGGCCCAAAGCAACTGCTCTCAGTGTGAGGGCGACTGTTTGACTTCTTGCATGAGCTGTGGGATGAGGGCTTCCTCCACTGTTTGCTGTATCACATCTGTGATGCAGTAGTGGCAGCAAAGGAAAGCCCAGCGTTGCTTTGTGCAAGGTCTTTTATAGGCCTTGAGCTATTGCAAAACCTTCATTTATTCATATAAGTTCATCTTTAATATATTCATTTACGTAAAATTTATGTAAATTTATTCAAATTTTAAATGTAAATTAATTATTCCCCCCCCCCGCCCCCGCCACAGGGTCAGATAGATGATGTGGCCCTATTGCCAAAAACTTTGGACACCCCTGGTTTAGAATAAGGCTCTGATCCCTGTGTCTACTTGCTTAGGAGTAACTCCCATAGACAGCTGTGAAACCTACCTCAAGTAAACATGCTTATACTTGAAAATGTTCACAAAAGTTTTTTCCCAATTCTTCCACGCAGGATCTCTGTTTGTAACAGCCATCTGCCCTAAAGGTTCTCATGTGGTCAGATGGCTTTTCTCCACAGGTGGTAGCAAATTAGCTCACTTTTCAAAAATTTATTTGTTCAGAACAAAATATTATTATTAACGGTACTTATATACCACTTTTCAACTAAAAGTTCACAAAGCGGTTCACAGAGAAAAATCAAATAACTAAATGGCTAAACTAAAATAATGAATGAACAGTTTATAACAGCATTTAAACTAACATTACTATTCATTGAACAATTATGTAGAAAGTTATCTTTTAAAATGTATGTATTGAAGTTCTTTTTCTTTAGTTGCCTTTGACTATGAAGCCCCAAAGAAGCTAATATGTGGAAATACAGTTAGGAAATTGAAATTCCTGTACAGTATATTACTGTATGTACTATTAACTCTCTCTCTCTCTCTCTCTCTCTCTCACACACACACACACACACACACACACACAAACAGAGTTGCAGTATACAGCTCAGTTCCTGTTGTACTGCTCTTTTGAGTACATTACGGAACATTCATGTTTCTGAACCTTTTCCCTTAAATGAACATTGATTTTCTTGTGATGATGTGAGGCTTAGATCATCAAGCTTGTACAGGAAAATTCATTTACTAGGTGGATTCTTTTGAATGGAGTGTGGTATTCACAGCTTACAGTAAGATCCTACTTCCATTAAGTCAGAGAGCCTTTATTTAATTTTTATTTATTTATTTATATAAGTGTCAATCTCTTTGCAGTTTTCAGCCTTTCACCTTCTTGCCTGCTTAGCCTATCTGACAAGTAATGCTTGCCTAGAAAAGGAAGCTGTCTGTGCCAGATGGTCCCCCTATTACAATATACCCATATAATTTGTGGGGAAACATGATTTTGTGTTAAAGGAAAGAGAATACAGGAAAATAATTGCATTTCAGTTAGGTTTTCTAACTGAGGGCCCAATCCTATCCAATTTTTCAGGGCCTGTGCAGCCATGCCAATGGGGCGTGTGCTGCATCCTTTGGTGGAGAGGCAGTCACAGAGGCCTCCTCAATGTTAGAGAACATTTGTTCCCTTACCTTCAGGCTGCACTGCAGCCACACCAGTGCTGGAAAGTTGGATAGGATTGGGCCCTTAGTTGTTACGGACTTGCTGCAAAGCAGAAGCTTTTCCTGGCATGCAGATGATGTGATGACACAATTTAATTGGTTAGATTCTGTTTATAGCACAGGTGTTATGCACAAGTACATGAGTGCTGCCAGAAGAATGGTGGAACCCAACTTCAAGCTTGGCAGTGAAAACATTTGAATAGCTAACAGTGGTTTTTGCTACAGACAAGAAAATGGAGACTGTTACTGTATTAGTGGGAACTTTCCATTCTGATATGCATCAATTGTAATTCATGGTGATCCCTAGTGATGGGTGGCAGCATTCATTCACAGCTTTCAAAACTGAAGTTATCTATAGTGGACAGCAGAGGGGGCTTGTTTTGACATCTCTATGGGTCACAGGCATGTGGTTGTGACAGAAAGACTTGCAAGACTAGCATGAGCCTTGAGATCCTTGAGCAACTACCAAACCCCACCACAAGGGGCCACTGCAACTCTGCAGAGTGACAGCAGTCCCGTTGCTGCTCCTTGCTGATGCTGCCTGTTTATCTGCTCCCTCCAAGCACACAATCAGTGAGAAGAAAGAAGAGAAAGAGCAACAGCTTCCACTCACTGTGCTTTCTTCCTCTGGGCAGTGGTGAAAATTGGGTCCAACAGGAGAGGACAACCAAACACACAGCACTGGTACAAGGATGAGGAGGAGGTGAACCAGCTCACAAAAGGAAGTTCATGGGGCATCATGCACCTGGCAGCCCCCCAAATCTGAAGCAGACACTGAAGACTGTATACAACAAGAGCTACAGGCTGTAATCCTATGCACACTTTCCTGGGAGTAAGACATATTGGACACAATGATACTTACTTCTGAGTAGATATGCACAGGATTGTGCCCACAGAGTCCTTGGTGCTGTACAGTTCTGTGGTTTGGCTCTCAGTGATACACTGTGAGCATCAACCCCCCCTCCCCTGTAGAATCCCTTTGAAGGTGACTGGACTACCCACAGTCAGGATGGAAGACCACTTTGTCTACAGTATGACAGTGTTCACCAGAAAATCATTTTACTTTTCTCCTTGGGATGAACAGGAACTATTCCATTATACACTGGCTCTCTGAATTACAGACATCTGATGGCTGCACTGGCACTTTTGTGCAAGTGCAGTACTGTATGTCCTTTGGTGGTGCTTTTGTGCAGGTGCAATAGTGCTGGGCCGGCAAGATTCAGATGTTTCAGTTTAAGTACAGGCCCCTGGAACCTAACCTGTACTTAAGTTGGGGACAATGTATAGGAGTGTTGGTTCCTGACCTGGGCCCCTGAGTGCTGAGTGCTGAATGCTGACTCCGGGCTCAATCCTATCCAATTTTTCAGTGCTGGGGCAGCTGTGCCAGTGGGGCGTGCACTGCATCCTGTGGTGGGCAGGCAGTCACAGTGGCCTCCTTATGGTATGGCAACATTTGTTCCCTTATCTCAGGGCTGCATTGCGACTGCACAGGTGCTGAAAAGTTGGTTAGGACTGGGCCCTCAGTTATTCTGCTGCCACCACTGGTCTAGCTTGTCAGGGTCTCAGTTTCTACAAAGTCTTGAGAAATTAAGAGACATTCCCATCCATGTTCCCAACCCCTAAGTCCAGTTTCCCCCCAGTAACCTTGTGCTCTGCCCAGATGCATAACTGGGGGGGAGGGTCACAGGGATGCTGTGATCCTGGGGTGGCACTCTATGGGGGAAGGCAACACCGGCCTTGCCAGGATCCTGCCCCCTTGCTTGCAGCTGAGCCACCTGCTTCTGCCAGCCTTGCCCTGAGCAGGCCAAATGACGGTGCTGCGAATGACTATGGGGGGTGTACAGGTTTCCCTGTCTGCCCCCACAGTCATTCTCAGCATGGTCACTTGGAACCAGGCTGCCTGCTTTGAGAGAAGCAGCTGGCCTGGCTTTGAGAGGCAGGCAACCATGGGGAGAATGGCTGTAGGAGAACCTGCCCGCCCTCAGTCATTCTTGGTGTGGTCACTCAAGAGCCAGCCTCCCTGCTTCAAAAACTAAAACTCAAAACTACAAAAACTAAGTTCACAAATGGTAGAGGACAATTATGTGTGTAGTTTCATTGATTGGTTATTTGCATTTGTATTGGTTTCCTTTAAAAATGTAACTAACACTGCATGCTGCCCTGGGGGTCCCTTGTTAGGACCAAAAGGCCGCATATCAATCTTTTAAAGAAATGGCACTTTAGAAGGGGTCCAAAGGAGTGGTCCTGCGGTGGCAGGGCAGTGGCATTCCAGCAGGACCATCAACTGCTACCTTTTTTCAAAGTAATAAGTATTTCCATGTTAAAAGTCCCCCCACTGGCCTGGTGAGGCGGATGTTGCGTTGCCTCTCATTAATGTTTGCCCAGCTGCTCCCCCGAGGTTGGCACAGCCGCCATGGAGGCCCCAGCGGAGGGTAAGGAAGGCTCTTCTCCAGGGGCAGCATGGAAGGCTCCCAGACCGGGCCAGAAAGAAACAAAAGCCTCCACCAGAAGAAAGCCCCGAACTCCGCAGGGCTCACAGCAGCCTCGCGCGAGGAAGGAGAGAGGGGGAGGCAGCAGGGGCGTTCCTGGAGGGGGGCCAAACACTGAGAGCCTCTGCCTGTCTACTCAGAAGTAAGTCCCATGATAGGCAATGGGGCTTACTCCCAGGAAAGTGTGGCTAGGGCTGCAGCCTAAGTTCCTTCTGCTTGGCAGCCGCGAGGAGGAGGGTGGCTTCACCCCCAGGCCAGGCGCCTAAAGAAACGTTGCGCCCCCCCCCCCGAGCGCCACTGTGAGCACTGCAACCAGCCTCTCGGGTTTCCTCACGAGTAAGTCGCACTCTGCTCTGTGCCGGGGCCTTGGGGGCGCGCCTGCTTCCTCCTTCCCAGGCAGCCCGCGGGGGGGTCTTCACACCCCAGGGAGGAGGCAGGCGCGCCTCTGCAGGAAGGGCTCCAGCCAGACTGGAGCGCGTTGCGCGGCCACAGGCTCAGCACGCCAGCTTCGTGCCCGTCGCCTTTAAGAGCTCCCCCGCCCCACTGCAAGAGGCAGGGCTTGCCTCTCCGGCTCCGGAAACGGGGGAGTGCGGTGGCAAGCGGGGCGCCGGCGACTGGGGCTGACAGCAGCAGCAGGTGAGGTGCCTTGCGCTTTCCGCGTGCTCTGGCTGCAATCCTGTCCACACTTTCCTGGGAGTAAGCCCCATTGACTGTCATGGAACTTACTTCTGAGTAGACATGCCTAGCTGGGGCTCTCAGGCTGCCACCCTGTCCACACTTTCCTGGGAGTAAGCCCCACTGATTCGAATGAGACTTATGCATCGGCTGGGGCTCTCTGTGCTTCTTCCAAGGCATTTGCATCCTCTCTGTCCTGATTCAGCCTCCCTTCCAGTTGTCCCTTGTGACTGTTCAGCAGACACAGATCCTGGAGAGCCTCTTTGGAGCCCTTCAGGACCTCTCTGCCTCGGGATCTCTATGCTGACTCCACCCTGGACATCTCTGTGTGAGGTGCCCACTTGGGGTAAAGAGGCAGGCCAGGGCAGTGTCAAGGGCACTCCCACATCTCACCTTCAGAATTCCACTGCAGGCTCCAGCCCTGAGCTCTCATGAAGGCCTTTTGGGTGTCTCTGCTGTTCTGATCAGGGAGGACTCCTTAAGCCATGTGGGGAGAAGGTCAAAAGATGTGGGCCCGCTGGGTATCTTGAACCTGGAAAGCTTCATTGGAGAAGTTTCGCTTAACTCCAAAAAGGGTTGGCACACTTGAGCTCCTGGAGGTTTTTTTGGCCTGTGTACTGCATGCACATGCCCAGTGGAAAGCTAAATGGGCAGTCGAATGCCCAGAAACAGGTAGATATATAGACAATCCTACACTTCAGGTGCCGGGTTTCCGACTTACCTCATCAGCACTGGAAAACTTTGAATGGGATCCGTACGCTACATGGTGTTTGTCAGGATTCAGTGTTCAAATGGGGGCTAGAATCTACCCCTCAGTGTGATTGCGGGTTCTCCCACCAAACCATGTACCACTTTGTGTCTGGCTGCAAACTGAGGGCGTATACTGGCCCATGGTCTGACTTTTTCTATGAAGGTTACTCTGTCCTTGAATGGCTGCATGAACTGGACATTGACATTTGATCTAGTCTGATATATATCCATGCATTATATGCTATACGCTAAATAAATAAATAAACTGCACGTGCAGTTGGCTCCAGGAAGTTGCTGGATGCATATCCCTATGCAGGGCCAGTCCCAGTACTGGCAGGGCCCAATGTGGGATGCTCATGTGGCCCCACCCCACTCGCCAGGCAGCTGCAGCCATGGTGAGTCAGACCTGTGGTGCTGTGCGCAAAACATAATGTTATCGCCGACTACTTCTGGGAGGCCGATTTCAGGCCAAACAGTCCCAGGGGAGGGCAAGCAAGCCCACAAATCCGCTCATTGCACTGCTGTCCCAGGGTACCAGATACTGGCTGCAGCAATGGGGAGATCCACCTGCCACCCCAGTGTAGGGGCCCCCAGAGAGAAGGACCTGATTTCATGACATAGGCCACATTGCCCTAAGGCCGGCCCTGTCCCTATGTGTCCCTTACTCCCCACCGCATCCCCCTGCAATGAAAGCATCAATGCTCGTACGTTGCTCTGTCTTAGTTTTACTTACCCCAACTTTGAGAATAATCAAAGAAAGGCTAGAAAGAAAGAAAATCAATGGAAAGGCTAGCTCCTCCCCTTGATGATGAGGGTTGCTGACAACTTCAGGATTGGCCTGAAATCTCCAGAAATCGAAGGACTACTGAAAGCAACCCTGGAAATTTTTTTAATAGGGCCTCTCGGAATTTCCAATATTACATCCCTGAAATAGCTTCAGTTTGAGCTGGTAACCTTACAGAGGTGTTTGTTTCTGGTGAGTAAGATAGGGTTATAGCCCACGTTTTACCTAACACAATGGGCTTATCTCGGAGTAAAATAAAACTGTTTCCAAACACCTGTTGAGGAATGTGGCATTCCAGGCAATCCTGTGTGCTCTTTAAAGGAGGAGAACAACAGGGCACATAGGTATAATCTATGCTGTGTTTGGCCTATTTATTTTTTTGTCCTAACCCAGAGACATCAGCTCCTACTGCTCAGAGCTGCTCTTCACAATCTGTTTTGGGGCCTTTTTTCCATCTGTGTTGATTTTCCCCCCTGTGTCTGTTCAAGCCAGGATTTAATTTATTCGTGGTGAACAGTCATCTGAGGGCTCCACCACAAGGTGGAAAACTGAAATCTGTGGCAGCCCTGAAAGCACTGCCAAAGGACTGATTGTGCAGTAGATTGTCCTCTGGCGTGCTGGCAAAGTGCTCAGATGCTTCACTAGCCAGACATTGCATCTGGTCTGGAGAAAACTAACACATGCTGAGAATAATCCTCTGAGAATCCAGAGTTCCCAGGTACTCCTTGCTATGAAACGGAACTACATTTGGTGTGACTCTGTTTGTTGTCAGCTGCCACATCAGGTGTCAGGTGGCATCAGCTGCCACAACTAGGAAACTCTTCTGGGCAACTTCTTTTAGTGGATGAGTACATGGGGGGGGGGATGTCTCTTGCTTCATGATAGCTTAGTTAGTGAGTTCCCACCCCTCTCCACATCCTCTGGCATGCTCAGAAAATTCATGGGGAGAGGGCAGGGTCAGCCTTTGGCTTGTTGCCATGTCTGAAGGCATACGCTAAACAGTTTTTGGGAGAGGGAGCTCAGATACACCCATGACAGAGTGAGTTGTCGCATGTGCTCACTTCTGTCTTTCTGCCTAGCATGGCATGAGAGGCTGGTTGCCCAATCTTTGGCAGTGTTAGGGGGCAAAATTCATAAAACCCTGGTTAGCAGCCATGTTAGCTTCAGTGGCACTTGCAAGTGCAGATGTTCAGAATTCCAGGCGCTGGGCACAAATAGAGGAGGGCTGCTTGCATTGATGTTCTGTTTGTAAGCCTCTCAGAGGCGTTTGGCCAGCCACTGTTGGAAATGAAATGTGGGACTAGATGGGATTTTGGTCTGTTCCAGCCAGACTCATGTTATCTTCTTAATGCCTTGTATTCATTTAAACTGCTGCTTGTTCTTGGCAAAATAAGAGAAATGGCATCCAAGTCAGGACAGGGGTTCTTCTTCCTTGTATTTTGCTTGGAAGAGCAGTGATATAAGTGCTACATTCACAGCGGGTACAAGTTACTTATCTATATCAGGTACATGCATGTCTATACCTGAGACAAGAAGCAGCTCACTACTGCACAAGACAAAAAGTGACTTCTCCTAGAGCAACTTTGGTGTGAGTGGAGACTGTTCCCTGCTCAGAATCCCCACTACAATTGGAGTGTCCAGGCCTGTAATGTCACACTCAGGATGGTCTCTGGTAGATAGGACAGAAACCAGTGGCCGCTTCAGTTCCAAAGTCCTCTCTCAACAGGGTTTGCACAATTTTGCAGTTTCCCCCTTTGATAAGGAATACTGTATGTGCAAGCACAGTTAGGAGAAAGCAGCATCTTAAAGGGTTAAAGCTGCACATTAAAGCTGTATTACTTGAGGTGGCATATTTGAATTATTTTAGTTCTCTTTTGTCTTTTCCTTCCACTGGTAAGGATCTAGGGGAAAACAGTAAGAAAAAGGAATGTCAATTCTGGCTGTCCGTGCTCCTGAAGGGGTGGGAGGCTGGGGCAGGAACACTTTATTCGGTTAGAGTTTGGGTCCAAGTGGTCGCTAGACCCGAGTAAAGTCTCCTCCTCGGGTTACACAGCATAGTTAAGTTAAGCATAGTTAAGGTGGCAGCTAGAAAAACTTCTTCTCCATGCTGTGTTATTAACTAACTGTCATTGCACACACCCTGGTATGGTGACTGTTCTGCACGGTGATGAGTTGTTGCTGTTTCTTTTCAGGCATGATTTCAGAGCTGAAGTTCTTGGTTCCCTGGGGCCACATCGCAGCCAAAGCGTGGGGAATGCCACAAGGCCGCCCTGTGCTCTGTTTGCATGGGTGGTTGGACAATGCGAACACTTTCAACAGGCTCATTCCCTTACTCCCTAAAGGTAGGTTTAAGTATTATATTCATTTAAAGGGGGGTCTCTCTGCTGTACTGGACTGAGAACTGATGTGTGACCTGTTCTTTTCCTTGTTCTCTTTCAGATTGCTTCTATATGGCAATAGATTTTCCCGGGCATGGCCTATCATCCCACCGGCCAGTTGGGTTTCCATATCACTTCTTTGACTATGTGGCTGATGTGCGCAGGATAGTAGCAGGTGGGCATTTTGGGCACAAAGAGTCTGAGCTTTTTGATAGTCTATATCCATAAGACCATAGCTGTCTTGCCTGCAAACAGTAAGGTTTTTCTCACACTTCTTGAACTGTAGCCAGAGTTACCCTCCTGATTCTAATTTGATTCCTCCTCCACCCACTTTCAAGGTCAGATGTAAAACTTCTTGCCCTAACTGTAGTTAGACAGGCCCCGGATTCTCCTAAGTAAATTTGATCAGTGTCTATATACATTTTACAGCTTTATTGCAGGCAAAACAGCATTCAGCTGGGTTAGTGAGACCAGCTATCCTGCCTTGATCCAGGAACCACTCTCACTGTTTGCTGTGAAAGACAAAGAGTTCCACAGTCAAGAA
Organism: Tiliqua scincoides; assembly: GCF_035046505.1. Classification (NCBI taxonomy): domain Eukaryota; kingdom Metazoa; phylum Chordata; class Lepidosauria; order Squamata; family Scincidae; genus Tiliqua; species Tiliqua scincoides. The sequence continues at coordinate 59,834,735 of NC_089827.1, forward strand.
TGTGAGAGCCATTCTCAGTCATCTGAGTATGGTCCCAGTGTGTGGGGCGTAGTCTTCTTTGGGTCTCAAGAAAACTTATATTGTGTCTTTGCATGAGAAGTTGGGAAATGAGAACAAGCAGAAACAAATGAAGCTGCATGTAGGCACCAATGAAACAAAACTTTGTGCTAGTTTAAACAAACTGGGGCAGAAGAAACCTGCTCATTTCCTCCCACTGGAGCCAGCATCTTTTTTTCCCCAAGGGGCCATTTACATTAGGTCTGTTTCAGAAACAAATGGCCAACAAAACATCTGGGCAGTTGGGGATGAGCACTTTTACCATCTTGTTCTCCATCCCTTGCTACAGCTTAGAACTGATATGTGAGGAAGCAGAAGTGGCAACCAGGGGTGCTCTTGCATCTGTGGCCCAAAAGGGGAGAAAAACTGATTATCATAGTTTCTAATTGTATGCAAACTGCTTTGGAGGGACTTGGACCTGAAATGCAGTACACACATAAATTGCCAATCCCCATGACATTCAAGAGCAATTGCCTTGTGTGGAAAGCAAGGAAGGCGAAAGCTGTTGACTCCTGTAGTAGAATTGAGCAAACCACCAGCCCTGCATGGAAGTTTTTGTGATGTTTTCAAAGTGTGGGAGAAATTAGTGGTTTTCACCCCTTTCTTATACACTTACATCCACAGTCTTATATTCATTAAATGGAAGTCAGTCAGGTCCAGCTAAAGGGCCAGGAATGAACATAACTATTCCAGACATAAAATGAAGGCCTTGTGTCATGGCTGCAGCCAGAGCTTCAGCTTCAGCCTGCTTGCGCAGCAAAATAAAGTGAGTAAACATGTTTATGACCGAGGTCTCAGTCGGCTGTGGGCCAGGGACATTCTAGGGACATGTCCGATAAGGCAGGATGCTGATGGAAATGTTCAGGACAGAGTGACCTCCTAATATGGGAATAATGTGCAAACGTCCAGGACCGAGAGCGAAAATGTCATAATGGGCCCAATAAGGAGGTGGAAGTGGCATATAGTGTCACATGGGTAACTTGTCGACTACAGAGTTTAAATATTTTGCAAATGTTTTGGTCATTGGATTTGCAAGACTAAAGGTGGCAGAAAGATGGAACTCCTGTATCCTGAGAAATCTGTAATTGGCTTGTAATTTGAATTGCAATTGTAAAGAATAAAGCCTCCCAACCTTCCTGAAGACCTTTGATTGTTGTAGCAGTGTGTCAGAAAAAGAATCCCAAAATCTTTCTATCAGAAGCAAGGCAGGGCTAGTTCAGCTGCTGACCCAGGTGAGCACTTAGGCTGCTTGAGCAGTATTTTAGTGCTGGCCAGGGAAGTAGCACATGTCCCCTAGCATTCCCTGTAGCATTGCAAAAGATCCTTCGAATGGGGTGGAAAAATGTCTTGGGCCAGACCAAAGCAAGAAACCTAAACTACTCAAAGAAGATGAAACTCGGGGAAACTCAGAGCATTGCTTGGGTTTTGGACCAGTCTGCTACTTCAGGCTGTCCTCCAGCTTTAGCCTCCTTCCCCAGCCCAGTCTCTGGTTTAGAGAAGAGTTGACAATGATGATGTCTTTTGAAATTTTGAATAACTCAGCTTGTAAGTGGGAGTAGAGATTTTGAAACTAAATGTACAGTATACTTGTCCTGCTTCTTGGTTTCATGTGACACCTGGTGCCAACTATGGCTGTTTGGTTTTCGCAACTACAGTATTTTGAAATTGTAGCATATAAATAGGGGAGGTTATAGTATGGAGAGCATGTTTGCCTGAAGACTCTTAACCATTTCCTAAGCAATCCCTTTTTTCACCCAGAAGAAGCGATTTCTTAGTAATCAGCACATTGTCAGCCCCCTGCTTCTTAAATAATTCACTTGGTTGTTCTATAGGTTTTTCTCTAGTGTTCCACTCTGACCCTCTACAAATGCCGACTGTTCTGTTTCTATTTATGATCCTGCCTGAGTGCTGCATTTGAAAATCTGACTATCCAGTTTAATCCAGATTCTCAGTTCCTTGAATTTTCTTTCTCTTTCTGCCTTTAGAATTGAAATGGAATCGATTTTCACTAATGGGTCACAGTTTGGGTAAGTGTTTTTTTTCCCCCCAAAGAATTTTTTAAAAGATGTGAGTAATGGTTAACTTCCATCCCAACCACTGGGAAATCATTGCAATATTTACTTCATGGAATTCCTCTTGTTTTTTGGATCATTCTTGGGAACCTGACCTTGCTATCTCATTAGTAGTCAGCGTCTACCCTAGGGGGGAAGTTTAGGCTGCAATCCAGACACATTTTCCTGGGAGTAAGCTCCACTGAACCACATGCATAGGATTGTACTACCTGTCTTGGTACTGAGTTCATGCTGTGTGCTTAAATTGCATTTCCCTTTCTGTTTCATATAGGTGGAACTGTTGCAGGCATGGTGAGTACAGGCTGAGTCTCATTATTTGCAAGGGTTCTGTTCCCAGAACTTACATGGATGGCAAAAATCTAAATTTGTTTTGCACTAAAGCAAATCAATTTAAAAAACAATGTCCTTCTGCTCACAAAGAGGCAATCAGTCTCTCTCTAGGTACTTAGACAGGCTTCACTCTGAGGCAGCAACCCTGCCCTCCCCCAGGAGCCCAGCACAGGAAAAGAATGGAGGAGGTAATAAGGACTTGCATTCTTTCACTTGTTCATGGGGAAGGAAGGGGTCTGGGAGTGAAGCTGTTCTAAGTGCCTTGAGAGAGAATGATTGATGGATTGTCTACCGGCTGCCCTCTCCCCCATTAACAAGGCTATTGTTAGTCTTTTTTTCTTTTGTTTAAAGGGCCCTTCTCATCTTGCTGAGATAAAACCATAGGTGAAAAATCTGTGGATAATTAGTTTATACCTGTATACTTTTCCTAGGGCACTAATTGTCTTTTCTCCTTGTAGCATAGTTCTGGCTGTGGAAGTCAGGAAGAACAAGGGATAAAACCAGTGTTTCTAAAACCGTGGGTCAGGACCCACTAGGTGGGTCACGAGCCAATTTCTGGTGGGTTGCGATGCACTTGGCTCAGCTGTCATTGAAAATACAGAGCTGAAAATACAGGGTACAGAGCTGCTGGAAAGTGTGGGCTCCCAGTGGGAGAGAGGCAGAGTGCTTTGCCCTGAATAGGTGGGAAGATGGGACTCTGGAAAGGGGGGAGGGTTGTGTGACTGGAGAAGAAACCAAGTGTGTGTTCTGCTTTGACTTCCAAGCTGGAATGTTTGAAGTCAGAGCTATGCCAAAGAAAGCATGAGTGCCAAATGCCAAATGAACCTTTGGCTGATTGTAGCTTAGGTTTGAAGCCTACATTGATGATGTGACTTTTGGCCATGACATCACTTCCAGGTTAATGACATCACTTCCATTGGGTCCCTGCAGATTGTCATTCTAAAAAGTGAGTCCTGGTGCTGAGAACCACCAGTGGTTTGAGACCAGTGGTGGTCTGGTTTGAGAACCACTGGTCTGGTTTGAAAACCACTGGTCTTACAGATGTGATAGAAATTGCATGAGCTTGGGATAAAGAAATGAAGACTGCCATCCTGTGCATTCTTTCCTGGGAGTAAATCCTATTGAATTCCATGGGGCTTACATCTGAGTAGGCAATCATAGGATTGAACTGTAACATGAGCAAAGCCTGACTGGATCAAGCCAAAGGCCAATTTAAGTCCAGCATCCTGATTCCCACAGGGGCTCACCAGCTGCTTCCGGGAAACCCACAAGCAGGCCTCCTTTTCTCCCACCCTTGCAGGTGGTACTCAGAGGTATACTACTGTTGATCTGGAGGTGGCTGTTGATAGATCATTCCCTCCATGAATTTTCTGTTGTAAAACATGCATACTCTCTCTTTCTTTTTGGATAACCAAAGATTCAGTGAGGCTAACAATCAATATTTAAAAGCAATTAAACCATTAATAAATACAATAAAACATACATAAAAGAAAACTCAGCCATAAAGGCCATTGGCAGCTCTGTGAATGGCAAGACCTTGAAGCAGCTGACAAGCTGAGCCGAGTTATTCCACCTGCTCTTTGGTGTGAGCGAAGAAGCGTCTTGGCTGCCCTTCAAGTGAGAGATGAAGGAGTTGCTTGTCAGCCAGCGTGGGAGGCAACTTGGGGCCAGAAGTGATACTAGACCATGAAAGATCCATCTGAAATGTTGTGTGGTTCTTGAAAGATAGAAGCTTTCTGTTATTACAAAAATCCCTTCGGGGGTGTAGAGATAGGCAGGCTATGTGAACCGCCTTGGATAAAGTCAGAGGAGTAATCCGATGACCAGAAAGGTGGTATATAAATACCAGTATTTTTATTATTATTATTATTATTATTATTATTATTATTATTATTAATAATAATAATAATAATAATAATAATAATAAAAGCAACCAGCCATACTAATAATTTCTAAAGGGAATAAGCAAGCTGGAATAAAAAGGTTTTAAGCTCTCACCAGAAGGTCAATAGATAGGATTCAGTTCTTAATTCACTGGGGAGGGAGTTCCTTAGCTAAAGTGCTGTTGCTATTGAGAAAACCCTCCCTCTTGCTGCTGCCAGTTGAGCCTTGGAAGAGGGTCCCCTCAAGTGACCTGAGGGGTGGGCCACCTCATGTCATGCTCTGTCTGAAGAAGTATCTTTTGTCCATCTTCAATCTCCTGCCTGTCAGTTTCAGTGGATGACCCCGTATGAACTAAGCTTCCTTTCTGTCCTTGTGTCTTCCTAGTTCTCATGTGTTTTCCCTGAACTGGTGGACAAGCTGATCCTGGTTGAATCCTATGGCTTTTACCCAGCACCTACGGTTAGATTCTAAAACCTTTTTCTACCTCCACAGTATGATTGAGACTTAGCAGTCCTGAAGAAATGATAGAAATTTTGTTATGCTTATGCAGGGGGTGCGTGCGCGAGAGGGAGGGAGGGAACGCATGCCAGGGATGACGTGGGTGGAAGATGGTCCTGCCACTGCCTGCTTTTACAGGGGTTGAAGCAGAATGTCACACTCCTTACCTTGCACCTGATTACTGCTTTAGAAGCTACAGCACAACTAACTACTCATTTAGATGCATAGGATTTTTATTGCTGAAGATAAAAAATTTGACTTTCAAAACAGTGCAGAGTATTATTATTAACCCTATTTATATACCACTTTTCAACAAAAAAAATTTACATAGTGGTTTACTGGCAAAATCAATTAATTGCACACCTCCTTCCCTATTCTGGGACTAATTTGTAAGGCACCGAGTCATGTGGGTGGCTGTTCTCAGTGCAGAAGGAGTTCTGGGTAAGCAGTCACCCATATCATTTGGACAGATACATAGCGTTTGCTGTGTGGAGTTCTGCTCATTTGCACCATCAGATTAACCCAGTAGATGAACCCTTTAGCAGTGATGTCTTTTCCTTAGTTCTGTAAAATTCCAGCATTAAGAGATTTGGGAGTGGAAGACCTTCAGGAGGGAAGCTCATAACCTGCAGCCCCCTGGGTAGCTTTGACTATTTTGGCATTGATTGGTAGGGCAGGAATTTGGGGGCTGCCAGGGAAATTGGAAATCTATGTGGTATAGCAATGAGGGTTGGCTTAGTGGCAGTTGCAGTTAGGACAGCCCACATGGTGTATCATTTTGCCCTGGCCCTATCCAGAGAGAGGGGTGTGTGTGTGTGTGTGTGTGTGTGTGAACTAAGGCTCATGGAGCAGGAAAGGAGATTCCTCCCCATCAGGAGCATGAAGTTTCTTACTGATATCCTTTAAATGGGCAGTTACCTTTCTGGATAAAGGTGTATTGTGATTGCTGAGTCTGAGCATGTCCGAATGGAATGTATCTAGATAATTAAGTTTCATATGGCTAATCTAGCTGACTCTCATGGCAACCGTTAGATGAGTTTGGGCCCAATCCCATCTAATTTTCCCGTGCTGGTGCAGCCGTACCAATGGGGCATGCACTGTATCCTGTGGTGGGGAAGCAGACACAGAGGCCTCCTCAACGTAAGGGAGTGGTTTTCAAACTGGGGCATCGTGACATCCCAGCCTGAGAGCCCTGGGCAATTCTCCCTTAAGGGGCAGGGAGAGGGGGAAGGCAGAGATGCAGTGCCCAGCATTGTGCCTCTGATCTGGGCGCAGGGGCGCGCTGTCACTCACTGCCACCTGCAGCAGCCTCCCGGTGGTCAGGGGAGCCTGGTGCCAGCGTTAGCAGGGCTCCCCCCTGTAGTGCAGACCCTCCAGAAAGTGATCGCGACCACTTCTGGTTTTGCGATCGAGAAACAGGAAGTGGTCATGATAGCCTTCTGGAGCGCTCTGCGCTGCGTGGGGAGCCCTGCTGAGGCTGGTGTCAGGCTCCCCTGACCCCCAGGAGGCTGCTGCAGGCGGCAGTGAGTGGCAGCTGCCCCTGTGCCCTGATCAGAGGTGCTATGCTAGGAATTGCTTTTCTGCCTTTCCCCCCTGCCCCCACTGCCTGCAGCAAAGACTTAGTGGCTCTCAAACTTTCCCTGAGAGTTTGAAAACCACTGATATAAGGGAATGTTTGTTCCCTTACCTTGGGGCTGCATTGCAACTGCACTGGTGCTGGAAAGTTGGATAGGAGTGGGCCATCAGTATAGTAGTTAGCTGTGATAACAGTGATTCCAAAAATCTGTTTCTCAAGGCATGTATCATCAGTGGGATATGAGGAGTTCATGTTGTAGCTCAGGGTCTCATTTGGATTTCAGAAAGATTGTGATCAGGTGTTTACTTGCTGTTTCTCCAAAGCAAACACACTCAAGCAAAAGCCCCACATGCCTGTGTGGTTCTAGTTCTTAGCAGGACAGGAGTTCCATTCACAAAGGCCGCTATTTGTAAAGGCCGTTATCCATTATTGTTCATTGGCTCTCTTGTTGGCAGGGTTTTGAAAGGGGCCCAGGATTAAGTAAACAAAAGAAGTCAAACTCCCTGCCCACTCCTAGAGATGACCGATCACATTTAGAGGTGAGGCTCAAGGTGTCGTGGCATTGAGCAGTGAGGTCCGTTGTCAGTCATTCTTCTTCTTCTTCATGTTTTCATTCCATTACTCTGCTGTGCTGTTGTGTGCGCTTACCTTAGAAGATGCTGATTGTGGGGGCAGTGTTTTAGGTGTTCTGTAAGGGGCTTTAGGGGCAAGAAGCTACAGAAAGGTTAACTACTTTTGTTTTTTAGGAATCTAATCAACTGCTGCTGTCCAAAAGGAAACTGATAGAGGATCTTCTAAGTTTTGAGGAAAAGCAGCAACATTCCTCAAAAGTACGGAGCCCTCAAGCAGCACTTCAGAGGTGAGTAGTCTCTATGGACACTGCAGTCATTGGCATTCATCTCTTGTGATTGGCTAGGATAGGGCATGTCTTGACACACGTGTGGTTTTTGAGCACCATCCAGATCCTCTCAGAATATACTTCTGGCTGTTGAAAAAAACAGAACATGCAGGGAAATTTTGCTCGCCTTTCAGCACAGAGTCTGACTGTTTCTCTGTCAGAAACCTTTTAAAAAGCTTTTTTCTTAAAAGTCTAAACAAACTGTTTGCATTGGGGGGTATGTTCCAGTCAACTTAATGAGATTTACTTCCATGAATTAGGAATTTTCCCCTACCTTAATATGATCTTCATAGGCTACATTTACATATCCCAGTGTATATATTTTTCCCCAAAGCTACTGTACCATGAGTGTACTTGTCAAATATCTGGACACAACAACATTAAGGGGAATTACAGATTCTCTGAAGGAAGGCTAAAGGTTAAAAACAAGCAAAACAGGTAGCTGGGCTGATTATGGAAAAAATGAGATCCACATACTACAAATGTTACACAACAACTAGGATAAGAAGTGGGATAACTAGATCGTGATGCTCCCAAGAACATCTTCTCCACCTCTTTCTTCAGTGGCAAACTTTTGTTTCTCCCTGACTTCTCTAGGCTATTGGAGGCAAACAAACACCTCACAGAAGAGAGTGGAAAGATACTGCTGCAGAGAGGAACTACTGAAGTGCCAGGAGGTAAGGAATCGCTGTAGTGGGTTGGCTATGGTACAGTACTAAACCTGATATTAAGGTGGTGGGGCAAAGCTCAGTGGCAGAGCACGCGCTACCCCATGTAGTAGGGCCCTGACTTAACAGCAGGCATCTCCAGCTAAAGGCTCTGCTAGAAGCAGGGCTGGGGAGGACACTGCCTGCAGCATTGGAGGAGCTGCTTAAGGAGTGGAGCTTCACGGCCCCAGGTGACTCGAGAATTCTGTGATAAAATGTGCATTCTTAATGCTCAGTGGGACAGAGGACAAATAAATAGCGGGGTCTGGTTTACCACCTATTGTTCTTCCTCAGTAGTTCTTTCTCTGACAGACAGCAGAGTGGGTATGTTTGTATGCCACAAAAGGGTGTAATCTTTCCCCTTTTTTCCAGGTTTGGTTTATAACAGAGATATGAGAGTCCTTCTGGTAAGCTCTGCCTTAGTTTTTCTCTTCTCCTATTTCTCATACAGCCAAAGCATATTATGATGGTTGGCAACCTTCAGTCTCGAAAGACTATGGTATAAGCCTGCAGCATCCGGTATTCCCAGGTGGTCTCCCATCCAAGTACTAACCAGGCCTGAACCTGCTTAGCTTCTGAGATCAGATGAGATCAGGCATGTGTAGGGTAACAGTTGCTGCCGAAAGCATATTATGGCATGTTGGATAGTTGGGAACAAGGCCTTGCTTCAAATCTCTGCTCAGCCTTATTTTCTCATTTGTCAAATGGGGCCATGGCTCAGTGGTAGAACACCTGTTTGAAGGTACCCAGTTTAGTTCCTGTATCTCCATGTAGGCTTGGGAAAGGTATTTGAAACCCTGTCTAGATACTGCTAGGTGGGAGATGAACCAATGGCAGAATTAGTGGTTGATTTTTGTAAATACCATTTGCTTTGTTTCAGATTTATCCCCTTTATTTTTTTTGAGGAATAGGAATGTAAAGTATATAATAAATTGCTTTTTGAGAATCTATACACATTATCAAGTTCTTTAAAAAGTTTCACAGGGGCAAAAACACAGAAGGCTCACCAACCTTGTCTGACTTGCTTTGCTTTTTCATCTGTAGCACAACCACAGTCTTGTGACTCTGGATCACAGTTTGAACTTCTTGAAAACAATCCAGGCTGAAATACTGATGATCATGTGAGTGACTTACAGGTGTAACCAATGCCTAATATTCCTTGCTTTTCTCACACTGCTTCCTCTTTTCTGCAGGCAGAAAAGTCTTAAGGGAAGCTCACTGTTTCATTGGTCTGTCCCAAAATGAAGGCTCAGTAAACCCTTTAGGGCACTATTGTATCTGTTCTTCCAGCACACAGTTGTTAGCAATCATGGACCTATCAGGCTGATTATCATTATGACACCCTAGTATGGTTCTGTTCATATGTTAGCCTGTCCTTTATCAAGAACAAGGTTCAATACAAACTACCCAGAAATCCAATGAAATCGCCAACAGGCACCTTCTAGAGCAGCCATTTTCAACCACTGTGCCATGGCACATTGGTGTGCTGTGAATGGTCCACAGGTAGGCTGTGGGAATTTGGGAGAGGGTCATTTATTAATAGGACTACTGGGGATGTGAGCTCCCATTGCCAGCACAGTGTGCCTTATCAATTGATAAAAGACTGATGGTGTGGCTTGACAATTTTATTACCATGCCAGTGTGCCATGAGATAGGTTGAAAATCACTGTTCTAGAGGCTGAATAATTTGAACATGCAGATTGTTTTGTTGACTTCTGTCACTGCTTTCAAGCAGAACCAACTAAGTGTTGGGGTTTATTTTTCCAGAGCACAAGGTGGGATTTTCACTGGTGACTTTGAAGACTCTAGGCACTTCTTACAACCACTCAAAGAAGCATTCAAGACCACCCTAAAAGAGGTGAGAGCAAGTCCAGCTCCAGTGGACTGAGCTACCACACAACATACTGGGAAGATCTTGCATGACCACCACTGCCTTGGTGTGTTGGCCACCTTGTGTATAGCTACTTTTCTCATTTTGCCATGCATATATTTTGAGAGCGGCGATGGGAATAGACTTGTTTGCATTGTAGGATTGCACAAAACTTTACATTGCATGCAGCATTCACCATTTTTAATGTAAAAATTAAGCTAACTGTTTATACAGCAATGGGCTGTAGGCCTTTCACTAACTGTGGAGAGGAAAGTGGGAGGAGGTTGCCAAGCCAGCTGAGCAGCTATAGTGCTCCAGTTGCTTATCTCTGCAACTAATGAAACCAGAATTATGTAAAATAAGGACATCTACAAATGTAACAATAACAAAATTCAGGTTTCTTCAGTTGTATGCCCAGCTTAAGAGTTCCATACAACTAAATTGCATCAAACTGCGCACTTTCAAATACAGATGCTTCTGCGTTGAAAGGTGTAGTGGTGTCCGGCAATATGCTACCCAGTATAAACTCACCAACAATGTTTAGTAACTTCTTCATTAGAACGTCAGTTTCTCACTGTATCTTCTCCCATCCTTAGCGTTTCCAGCTAACAGAAGTTGCTGGCAATCACTTTGTCCACCTGAATGAACCTGAAGTTGTGGCTGGGATAATCAGTGCCTTTTTAACCAAGCATCAGAATCCGAAACCCAGTCTTTAACCAGTATTTATATCACGGCTCGCCTTCCAGCAAATGGATCCCCTATGAAGAACCAGACCTTACTTCTGCTTGGGTGAGATTGTTGCCATTGAACTTTCTACAAGAGCAAACTGTGCAAAGTGGTGCTGACTGCTTGCAGAGGGAACAGCCTAAGATTCCTGAAGAGAGGCAGAAGGACCATTAGAGCCACCTCTACTATTGCTAAGAATGTGCCTTCAACTCAGAGAAGCTTCTTTGCTTCTCATCTACTACTGACTGGTAATAAAGGACTGGCACAAGTAGCTTTGTGGTGTTTCAGCTTCTGTTTTTTCTAATGCTTTGGGGTGGTTATGTACATGACTTGGTGGGATCACAGGAGCTGCTCATGTTCATCTGTGAATTCTTATGCATGTGTTTGCTATTGGGGTTCTCACTGCAACAGATGTTTTTGCTAGATCAAAGCCTTGATATTCTAAATGGACAACAATTGTTTCAATTAAAGTGTCAGCTTCTAGTGTTGGATAACTTTTATTTAAAAAACTGGTTTGCAATAACTTAAAATATTTTTTTAACAGAGTTGCTTTAGGATTTTAGAAAATATGCACTTCAGCTTTATGAAGGGACAGATATGGGGGAACCTGCTTAATTTCACATTTTCCTTTTTGTGTCATTAGTAGCCTGTTCTTGCCCTTTGTGGTGGGCTCCAGCAAAAAAGCATCTGCCATCTTGATTTTTTTTGTAAACAGCAGGCAGTAAATATACCCCCACCTAGGTCTACCCTTGAAGCCCAAAGGAAGTCAGGGCTAGCATACCTTAAAGCCATCCTAAGAAAGATTGCAGGCAGGATGGAGAGTGTCATTACTGTCAATCACAGACAAGAAATAGATTATACAAAAACAGGCATGCAACAAAGCAACAATACTGGCTGTTCATCTTTGCATATTCTGTTCCAAAGATAGCTGCTGTACTATCATACCTACCTAGCAATGTAAACTGTGACGCCAGGAAAAATTGAAATATACAATATTTTCTTATCAGAGCTAAACTTTTTTAACTATTATGTAATATACTTATGAAATTGTGAAGTATAAATGCCTGAGTTTTGTTAAAAAACAGTAATTACACTAGAGCCAGAATGAAATAGAGCATCTGCTGCAGCCAATTTTCTAAACTTTTTTCTTTTTGCTAATTATGTGAGCAGGGAAAAAACAAAATGAACATTACCTTTGTAAAGAAAACTGATGTGGTTTTTAAAATTATCTGAACTGAAAACAAACAGGCTTCTCTCCAAATTAATGTTTGTTCTATTTCTAATATTGACAACACTAGTTTACTGGAGACAACAGTGGGATGAATGCACACCCTATAAGCAACATTCCTTCTTGCAGACTGCTTTCATCTGTCACATAATTACAGTCTGCCTCCAGCTTAAGAAAGAAGTGTTAAATGCTATCAGTAATCTTAAGGCCCAATAGATTCCTTCCATGTGAACTCTGTGTCAAGTGATGGGATTTGAGAATTGCACTTGCCTGCAGTATATGATCTAACTTAAAAGGCAGATACAGCACTCCTACTCTTCAGTGACTCAAATGTGAAATTTTGTACTATGATAGGTCCAAAACATTTTAGGCCCATTTTAAGAGAAAGCAGGAAGCTTCTGTTTAATCCCTTCTCCTACATATGTTCTCCACTCAGGGGGCAGATGAATGCTACACAGAAAACTCTCAACCAACAGAGCAAGCAACTCACCTCCTTCTACAGAAGGAAGGGGAGGCAAGATTGTGGGTATTAGCTACTGTGCAGTAGCCACTATTGTGCTGTTGCAATGTCCATCCAACCATACCCATTATTCTCTGAAAACTGCAATGCTATCCTAAACAATGTTCATTGCCAAATATATTTGATGCCAATTAAGTATTTCAACAGATTCAGGCAGTTTTATGCCTAGAGTCAAAAGAGTAGCTACTCAGTTGCAGGTTGCTTGACATTCAACTTGCAAGTTATCCAGTAACACCACATCTATAAGAACCAACAAAGTCTGAAACCAACACTTAGAAAGATATATTTACAGTCATAGGCACATAGTAGAGCAATCTGAAAAACTTGATCAGAACCATGATGTATATAGGCAAGGAGCTGTTGGGCAAAATCAAGCTCCTATAAAATCATTCCCATAAGAATAACTTATGGGACTGCTTGGGACTCAATAAGCAGTCATATGAAGTCCCACTTATGACCTACCAATATAGACAAAATGGTTTCATATCTAGACCCTACAAACTGCCATTTCAACCAGCATGGTTCAGTTCAGAAGATATTCATATATCTTGTTCTTGACAAGAGTTCTTGTCTGGGAGTGCTTCTCAGAAGCCCACGAAAATCTCCTTTGCTCATGAATTCCTTTCTGTGGCAAGGATCCTCCTGGAAACAGCAGTCAATTCAGTAAGGCCGGAACTTTCGCTGCGCCCGCATGAGTGCAATCTTTTGCTTGTCCTCTTCAAATTTTTTCCGCAAGTGGGCAATGTCTGAAAGATATAGAAAGGAGCAACTGATCAAACAGGAAAAAGATAGGCAAATGGGATTGTTAGTTTATTTTTTTGTAAATAATTTTCAAAGGGCAAACCATCCATCAAAGAAGTGTTCATTTAACTTTTTTGGTACAGGAATGATTTTGTCCAGTAGAAGACCTTCAATCTGTTATTATTCTGTACTAGGCATGCTGTGAAACCATCCTTGGGGGAAAGGAGGGATTTAAACACTACCTTGCCTTTGCAATTAGACCTCAAACTTGGATACCCACCATCCAAGCAGGTTCCTTCTACCCAGAGCAGATTCCCCCAAGGCTAAACAAATAGATAGGCTAAGGGGTTTGTGTGTGGGGGGGGGGGAGTAAAGAGAGAGAATAGTTTTATGTCCCTAACTTCATCACTGCTGTGTTACCAGCAAGGAGAACAGAAAGACTCTCCCCTACAAACACAAGCCATAAATTTAGTACAAAATTAAAAAGATTGCATTTTACCTTTATTATGTTTCAAGTCATCCCTGCTCCCTGATCTATACAACTACTTAAGACAAGGCAGTCCAATTACGTGCAAACAAGAAACATGGCAGAATGCTCAAAATAAAATCCTTGGTTGCCAAGAAAACTTTACTACATTACTATATTGAAGGGTCTTGGCAAGACTGCAGCTTGGGTGCAACAGTTGCTGAAGCTTCTGCCAAGCTTCACAAGATAACCACTAACATTCCCTGGTTTCAGCCTTTTTAAAAATTTCAGTGGCGTTCAGTCCCGTTGCACTGAGACTGCAGGTGAAGATGAAGGTACTCACGTTCCTTCTTGTTCTCACGATGCTGCCAAGCATAGAAGTTCAGCAGCTCCTTGCGTGCCCTCTTGCGCTTCTCCCTCTCCAGTGCCCGCAAGTTGGCTGCCTCTGTCCGGGGGAGTCCAGGCCTTCGCCCTTTCCTTGTAACCTTCACCCACCCTTCCTCATCGGGAACACCATCTTCCTTCTCAGCTTTGGCTTCTTCCTAAGTGGAGGAAAAAGAGGAAAAGCTGGAAAATGTGGAAAAGGAAATAATACAACTAAGTCTGCCGAGAAGGGGCTGCTTTGACTTCACAGCAATATTGTTTATAATCTAGTGCAGCCATTTTCAACCAATGTGCCATGGCACACTGGTGTGCCATGAGTGGTCCACAGGTGTACCACAGGAATTTGGGGGAAGGTCATTTACTAATAGGGCCAATGGGAGATGTGAGCCCCCACTGGCAGCATAGTATGCCTCGTCAACTGTCAAAAACCTAGTGGTGTGACTTGATTATTTTAATGCCTTAGTGTACCGTGAGATGGAAAAGGTTGAAAATCACTGATCTAGTGGTTGGTTCCACCCAAACTTTGCAGGCTGTGAGCGAAGAAATCCAAACACCAGCCCTCTGCCATGCTTACAATGGGGAATGGGCGCTTGCTGAGAAAAGCAAAGCAGAAAAAAAAGGATCATGCGATCCTTCAAGACTCTCCATTCTAGATTCACCCCATCAACATTAGAGAGAAACTGGACCTAGCTTAAGCCATTTCAGTCCAACATTGGCCATTTCTGCCCAATATGCAACAGGGACCAAATGTGTACACCTGTGGGCCAGGTAGAAATGGGTTAAGTCCATTATGATGCAGGGACAAAACACCGACAATAGATTAATATATTGAAAGATTGCAACTTTGCAATTTGTAACTTTGCAACTTGCAGGGAAAAGTGCAAGTCCAGTTGTTTTGTTTTGTCCAGCTGTTATTCATCCCAACTCACACAGTAGATGCTGAATCCAGAGGCCCCTGCAAGAGAAGCAGGCACCTGGCTAGAAAACATATTTCCAAAGACTCCCTACCTCCACAACCTTCTGGTCATAGACTTGCATGAAAGCATCCACTTCCGTCTTCAGCTCGGCAGGATCCACAACAGAAGCTTCATACCTGGAAATCCATTCTGAGAGAAGGAAGAAGATCCATGAGTTACTCTTGCACGGCACCACTCAACCAAGTATCCAAAGAAAAACCAAACTCTGAGAATGAGAGGCCCCTTTTCACACATCCAAAATGGAGTTCTGCTCTCCATCCCAAACCCCAGTGACCAGCGACAACAGGAATGAAGCTTGCGTGACATGAATGCCAGCCTGCAAAATTCTCCCCCACAGGCCAACTGGCAGTGGTGTGTTGGGCACCTTTGAGGTTAGGTTAAGAAATTCCAAATGCCATTGCACCAACTACCTGGTGGCCTGGCTATTGAATTCAATCCTATCATTGCAACAAGGCCCAAATTCCTCCAAACTTCACACTGCCACCTTGCTCTGGAAAACCAGGTTTTACCAGATTATCTAAATTGGGCCAGATCATCCTGGTACTGCCTGAACTGGTCCCTGAGGCCTGCAGGTCCTGATAATGCAATAATGCTCCGGGACACTGGATGGATGACAACTCACTATTGACGTTGCACAATGCCAGTTTAAGCAATCCAACAATACATTAAAGAGACAAGGGAAAGTTCTGTTCTAGTTAGGTTGGTAACAGGCAATAGCTGGAATTAAAAGTCATCTGGCAACAGTTTTGTATTTGAGAGAGACAAGGTGCCCTGCAGGCAAAAGGAGGTATCTAGGAAACTGAAAAGGGAAAAAGTATGAAGGAACTAATGTATTTAGTTGAGGTGAGCACCCATATTGGCTTCCATCAACATCAGTCTATCATTTTTTTTCTTCTTCCTTCAAGGAGCTCAGGGCAGCACATACTGTTCTGTTCTATCAACCACCTTATCCTCACAGAGACCCTATGGCAGGTTAGGCTGAGAGACAGCAAGTGGCCCAAGTGAGCTGCAGGACTGAGTGGGGATTTGAACTCAATGTCTCCCTCATGTTGCCCAGCACTTATGCCCAATTAGGGAAGGCTACTGCCAGACACGGAATATACATATCCCCATAAGCCAGAGAGAGAGAGAGAGAGAGAGAGAGAGAGAGAGAGAGAGAGAGAGAGAGAGAGAGAGAGAGAGAGGTTCTAGACACCTGTAGCTGACTTACTTCGGATGCCAGTTTGGACAGGATGTGTGTCAGAAGATATCACTAGTGGCCCCTGTGTTGATAAGGATTTGACTCCCTGCAACCCAGCTGGACTCTTAAACACCACATAAGCAACCTGGAACCCCTAAAAAGCAGAAGGAACATTTTTACAGACTACTGTGTTTCTCAGACACATATGCCTCAAAGAACAAAAAGGGTTAGTTAGCTACGGAAATAACTCAAGGGGACAGTCACCTAGTGCTTGTTCTCCTTACCTGCCCTGATGGAAATAAAGCTCCCTCTGGTCTGCTGATCAGCAATTTCAATATGAAAAGAGAGCCAGCCACACACACAGCTTCTATGGCTCAGTTAGTTAAACTGGGAGTGTATTTTCTCCCTTCCTCTTTAACACTGGGAAGGGGGACAGGGGGGAGACACAGAAAGAGGACCACATGCAGCCTGCATAAGCCAAGCTCTGTGAGGAATGAAGACAATGCCATAATCGGAGACCTTAAGTGTTCCCCTCACTCCCAGTATTAAGGGGCTATGTTCACTGGAGTGCTTGGGGAAAGTGGGATCATCTGTTTAGGCCCCACTGCATGGCTCTGTGACATGCACACCAAGCCAGGGCCAGCAGTTTCTTAGCCACATCCCATTTCAGGAATCCTGATTCAATGCAAGCAATAAATGGCAAGGGTGGCTAAAGTTGCAGAGAAACTCAACTCAGCAAGTTGTCGGCTTCCCTCCCAACCCTTAGACACACAACCCCACCTGTGCTCAGCACTCTCAATTTACCTGACTTGTCTTATTATGGAAGAACTTGGACTTGGGTGCTTCTGGCTTTTCCCCCGGACTTGGCTTTCCACACATCTCCACAGATTGTACAGAGCAGCAGCCAGAGAACAGCCTTGACAAACATTCCTTCAAACAAAAGGACAATGGAATTCAGCACCATTCATCTGAAGGCTCAAATTGTCTCCACTACCAATCCTTCCTGCTTGCTTGCCAAGTACCTGTCCTGAATCCTTAGGGCCTAATCCTATCCTTCTCCAGCTCCAAGAGGTACAGTGGTCCCAAAATGGTCATTGCTGTATCCTGTGGGGCCAGGGAAGGTGTTGCAGTTTTCCTTGGGATAAAGGTTGAGCGTAGCTGGCCCAATGGGTCTACTCAGATCTGCACCAGCCCTTGAGCTGGTTCAGGACAAAAGGACACCCATGTTGGGCTTCACGGCTCAGGAAGGGGAATAGGATAGGATGGCAGCCTCTGCCACCCACCCCTCTCCCAGGCCTGATCTGCCCCCCCTCCCCTGTGCCTAGATTTTAAAGGCTAAAACCAGCACCTTGAACTACACTCAGAAACACACCAGCAACCAGCACAGACAGTAAAGTACTGATGTAACATGATCCATATATCCTGTGCCTGTCAGCAATTATGCAGCAGCAGTTTTCACAAAGCTCCCAAACGGTCTTCAACAGCAGTCCCACACAGTGTGCATGTCAATAATCCAAATGAGATGTTACAGATACCTGGATAAGGTACCTTACTTTGGTAAGGCCCAAATGGACCAAAGAAAGGAAGCGGCTGGTGCACCAGTCTAAGCCAGGCAAAGGCCCCACAGGCTATGGCTGACATTTGGGTACTGGGATACAAAAGCCGAGTCCAGGAGTGCTCCCAAGTTGCAGACCTGCTCCTTCAAGGGGAGTGCGACCCCCTTCAGAACAGGGTGATAATCTCATGGGTCACAGATCAAGGAAGCAGGATAAGCCCGTATGAAAATTCCATGCCAGTATTTAAACTAATGCTGTAGGTTTTAGGATAGATAAAATGTACTTTTAAAAAGAAATAATAAGACTTAGCATCTTGTATCAGAACTTCTCAGTAAGCTTCTCTTTGAAGCAATTCTAGTTAAGTGCTCATACTGATTACCACTGCCCTTTTCTACTGTTCTCAGTACACAAGTCTCTGTATACCCTCCTTCCCTTCCCCATGTAAACTCACCTCTGTACAATACGGGGGGACATTAAGGACAAAAAGGGTACGATCTGGAGGCCTGTTAGTATCTGCGTCCTCTCTGACTTGGTGCTTCTTCACATAGAGATAGTGAGGCGACTTATATTTCTCAGAGAACTTCACAGGAATAGCTAAAAAGAAAAAGCAATTTGTGAACAACACATTTTAGCAAGAACTATAACCCAGAGAGAACATCTATGATACATCAAATAAGCAGACAACATCCACACTGTTTAATCATTAGGTACTAACAAATAAACTGTCTTTCCCATACATTCCATTGCATTCAGGCCTTTTCTCCCCAGCCTGGCTCACTTCCAGCATTGAAAGTGGACTGGGATAAAGCGCCTGAAGCAGCAGGAGGGCTTCCCACCCCTTACTAGTACGTCTAAGAACACAAGAAATGCCCTGCTGGATCAAGCCAAAAGCCCAGTTAGTCCAGCATCCTGTTTCCCACAGTGGCTCACTGGGAAGCACAAAAGCAGGACAGAAAAGCGTACTTCTCTTCCACAACCAGTATTCAGGGCCACTGGATCTGGAGCCATCATAGTCACTATGGCTAGTAGCCACTACTAGACCTGTCTTCCATCAAATTGTCCAATTGCCTTCTAAAGCCATCCAAGCTAGTGGCTATCACCACATCCTGTGTCAATGAATTCCACTGACTAATTATGCATTGTATGAAGTAGTATCTCATTGGGCCACCATAAATCTCTCACCAGACAGTTTAACTGGATGATCCTTTATTCTAGTATTGTGAGAAAAAGTCTCTTTTCACATCATGTATAAATCTCAAGCATCTTCCTTCTCAATTACCTTTTTTTAAAGCTACAGCCTCAAATTTGGTTGCCCATTCTCCCAGTTTGGAGAGGTCCTTTTGGAAAGCTTCACATTCTGCTTCCCCCCCCCCCCCCGAATAGTTTGATGTCATACACAAACTTGTTGTATGTAAACTCGGCCACTACTTACCCTTAATTCCAAAGTATTTATGTACAAAACAAAAAACACAGGTCCCAATATAGAACTTTGAGGAAATCCACTTCTTACTCCCTCCATTTTTTTTACTATTCCCCGCTTCCTGTTTAACTAGTTAGCAATCCAGAATTTTTATCAGCTAAGTTTACTCAAGAGCCTAAGGTGAAGGACTTTGTTAAAAGTCCTTTGAAAGTCCAAGTATACAGTGATTAACTGCATCATCTCAACCCATAAGCCTGTTGACACTCTCAGATTACGAAGGTCAGTGAGACAGGACTTATGTTTGCAGAAACTATGCTGATTCTCTGCAGCAAGACTTGTTTTACTATACACTTAATAATTTTATCTTGAATTATGTTTTCCATCAGTTTAACCCAGAACAGACATTAAACTGACCGGCCTGTAATTTCCCAGATCCCTTCTTAAATATCACTGTTACATGGGCTACCTAAAAGTCCTAAGGCACAAAGGCTGAAATAAAGGATAAGTTATTTAGTGCTGTTTATCAGCAATTTCACATTTGAGTTTCATAAGAATTCTTGGGTAGAAGTCATGCAGACCTGGTGTCAAGACGTTCCGATCTAGAACCTCATCCCTTTTCAAGACTGTCTGACTCAGTTCTCCAGACTACAACCCTATCCACACTTACCTGGGAGAAAGCCCCACTGATTATAATGGGACTTACTTCTGAGTAGACATGCATAGGCTTGAGCTCTCAGACTCCCTCCCTAAAAAGGTTAGTTTAGGCAGGGGTTTCAGCTTGGCATCTTCTATGAAGACAGATGCAAATAATTTATTTAGCTTCTCTACAGTCTTCCTATACGCATTATGCTTCTCTTTTATTCCCTCATTATTTCATATGATTTAACTAACTGCCTCTCTGGCAGATTTAGTGTTTTTAACCCATTTCTGCCCAACCCACAGGTGTACACATTTGATCCCTACTGTGTATACACAATGTCGGGCAAAAATGGCTTAAAGGTTGCTTCTATTGTTTGCCTTGCTCTGTCACGCCATGCACAGAGTATGCACACTTCATACTTTTATTTTTTTGCATCCCTTATTGTGAGCTTTTGATTTCCCTCTCTTCTCATTTAGGCAAAAATTTTCAACAGAAAGTCTTTTATAGGTTCCTTCACTGTACTCATGAGCCATGCTGGCATCCTCCTGGACCCGGTGCTGCCTTCTTACATAGTGGTATACTTCCTAGTTGAGCCATGTCACTGTGGATTTAAATAACCTCCATACACTCTGGAAAGATCTGGCCCTCTTGACGTTTCTTTTCTGCTAGTCCCCTAACTTTTCAGAAGTCTCCCCTTCTGAAGTATACAGCATGTGTTTGACAACGGTCCAACTACACAGTCACTGAACTGTATACTGCGGTTGTTACTGTTCCCCAACAATACTGTTCAACACACACATTTTGCACTAGGTCCTGAGCACCATGGAGGATTAAGTTGTGTGTGTGTTGAAAGAAGTACCCCACTTTGTGCGAACAACAAACCTGTTAACTCCTATTGTGTCTGGTCTGGACTGCAATTGGGGGCTCACATGATTGTATACTTCTCCACACAAGAAGAAAACTGGAGATCAGGAAAAGGTTCCAGTCCAGTGTTTCTCAAGATTTGTTGTCCGCCGTACCACTTCACACGATCCACCTATTCAAAGTACCACTGGAAGTAACTGGTGCGCCCAAGTGCTTCTGGCGTTAAGTGCATGGCGATGACATGCAGCATCATGACGTCATCAGCGTGCTCACACTCCAACTGCTTCCCAACACAGGGCTGACAACCGGCAGGGGAATTTCACCTGACCAGTTGTCAACAAGTCGCGTGTGCTCCCACTGCTTGCAGTTGGACTGCATGCTCCGGTGCCCCCCTTGATGGCATGTGCCATGTTTCACCGCACAAGTGATACACCTCTGCTGGTGATGACATCACCAGGGGTTGGGAGGCCAGATGCAACACGACCAACACCAGTAAGAGGCTCAGGGTGGACAAGAGGGCTTTTTGGGTGCAGTAACGCTCGCTTTGGAGTTGAGTCGAGCCTCCTACTGCTCTTTGATGCACCACGTTCCGGGTGGCAGGTGCCCCGGGGTCTCGCGAGTACCACCAGCCACCACCTCAAGTACCACTGGTGGTGCCCGCGCCGCTGGCCGAGCAAGGCTGCTCCAGGCTCCTCCCCAAGGCCCAGTTTTCCCTGGGCAGAGACTTCTGCGGTTCTTGTGGCTTGGAAGGAAGCGCTGCGCACACTTTCCTGGGAGAAAGTGCCACTGACACAATGGGACTGACTTCCGGGCAGACACGCAAAGGCAGGGCGCCCAGTCCCGCGCCCCGCTGCAGCCTGAAGGGCACCCCGGGCACAAGCGGCCCCTGAGCCCCGCAGTGCAGGCGCTCCGCGCGGCTCAGAGGAGCCCCTCCACTCACCCGCGAAGCCCGCAGGGGCCGGAGGCTCCGCGCTCTTCCCTCGCTTCGCCCCGCGGGTCGCCATCTGCGCGGCTGCGAGGAAGGAAGTGGCGTCGGCGCCGCTCTGCGCACCGCGAGGCTCTCGGGAGCGGAAGCTTCCGCCCTGCGCCGACCTGGAGCAGCCCCGTTCCCCGGAAGGGAGCCAGACCCTCCCCGGGCCTTGCAGGGGATGTGCCCGTCCTAGGCTTGTCTACTCAGGAGTAAGCCCCACTGTGTTCAATGAGGCTTACTCCCAGGTAAATGTGGATAGGATTGCAGCCTCAGGGCCGAATCCTATGCATGTCTACTCAGAAGAAAGTCCCACTCTAGCCAATAGAACTTACTCCCAGGTGAATGTGCCTAGGATTGCAGCCTTAGAGCCCAGTCCTTTGCATGTCTACTCAGAAGTAAGTCCCTCCGTGTTCAATGAGGCTTGCTCCCAGACTGCAAGAGGGATCTGAAGGCCTTAGGAGTGGACCTCAACAAGTGGGAAAACCTGGCCTCTGAGCGGCCCGCTTGGAGACAGGCTGTGCAACATGGCCTTTCCCAGTTTGAAGAGACACTTGGCCAACAGTCTGAGGCTAAGAGGCAAAGAAGGAAGGCCCATAGCCAGGGAGACAGGCCAGGGACAGACTGCACTTGCTCCCATTGTGGAAGGGATTGTCACTCCCGAATCGGCCTTTTCAGCCACACTAGACGCTGTTCCAGAACCACCTTTCAGAGCGCGATACCATAGTCTTTCGAGACTGAAGGTTGCCAACTACTGCTCCCTGGGTCACTTGGTGGGCCACTGTGTGATACAGGAAGCTGGACCAGTTGGGCCTATGGCCTGATCCAGCAGGGCTCTTCTTATGCTTGCACTGTCACCTTTTTCTCCCAACTTGGAACATATTCTTAGCACCTTTAACAGAGAGAAATCTTTATCAACCAGTATTCAGTGTGGTTCGTTTACTTACAGACTGGTTTTTAGGATGCAAAATACAATGTCAGCCAAATTTGGTTCCTTACCTTGTTGTACATCATTACACACATGTAAACCTTTATAATTTCTGGGCCTTTTGTTAAACCAAAACAAAGCATCATAAAAGGCCTCTTCCAAAGAGTTTTTTTTTGGGGGGGGGGGGTAGAGATGGGTGATTGAACATATGGCATAACTGTCAAAAAGTCTGTTGCTATAAGCATTGAGACAGAAGCAAGCAAAACGGGTGTATACAGCTCCCTTTTGTAAAAACAGGAATCAAACCAAGAGCATACATACTGGTTTATACTTCTCATTTCATCTGTGTGCAAAAACCTGCAAGTTTTCTCCAGTATACAAATATTTGCCATTAAATAATCCTCATTGTACTATACACAGTAAAAGAGCACGTTGGGAGACAGCTAGGCTGAATTCATCACATTGACAAGTTTTTCATTTGTAGGGAGCCCCCTTCTAGGTAATAATGAATATTTCTCTTGCTCACCCTTGAGGAAATATTCAAATAAGGAAGCCTGAACTAGTAGCCTTAAGTATAGTACAATCCAGGAAATACAGTCTGCTGGCCCAAACAAAAGAATTCCAAAGTGAAAGGAAAACTTAGTCCTATTGCACTGACAATTCTTGCAGTCCAAACAAATTGGGCAGAATCCAGTCTCTGTATAACAAATGTTTATTCAGAAACATAATACATTGTGTCCTCCAGCCCCAACCATTCTGTTCCCTGTAACCAACCATTTCTAAGGAGATTTAGGTGTCTGGTTACAGGGAATTAGTTCTATACAAAAAAGAAAAGTCTGTATTTCACAAGCAGCCACTCCCAGTAACAGTGAAATTGTGATCAGAAAAAAAAAAATGAGTAAACCAGATTAGTAAATCCCACTGGAAACAAATTTCCGTCCATGTCCTGGAGAGTTACGTAGTGAGACAATTGGTGCATGTGTACTAGATGAAACTAGAAAACTGTACAGAATGAAAAGATGGAAGAAGTTACTGAGCTGTGCCTAAAATGGAAGTAAGGAGATATATTTACACTACAAGATTTCAGCTCCAATGAAGAGAAATGGTTAAATCTTGTAGATGGAAGGATAAAAATTGGAGCCCCCAACTAGACTTGGAAGGCCGTTTTCAATATTCTGTGCCTTGATTTAACTTACCATACACACAACTAATTGAACTGTCAGTTTCCCATTTTCACTGGATTAATGTGGGGTTAGCAGGAAAGAGTGTGTCTGTCTGCTAGCGAAGACCGACATGCCAGAGAAGTTTCTGTATGGACAAAAATACAATGTTTTCTATAGGCAACTTCTTTTACTTCCCTTTCCTGTTCAATGTCATTGAGGGGTAGGTGCCTCTCAATATAAATTACAAGGGGCTTTTGCCATTTTCGGACCAGTAAGTAACCAGTGGGGCTGCACAGTAGCAGCAAACTCTTGCCCAAATATAGCCAAGTGTTACAAAGAGGCCATTTTACAACTGATAATTGATTGAGCTGGTAGTGGCGGTGGTTTCCTACACATTATACATGACTAAGCCCACCACTAGCTAGAATGACCAATGTTTGTTGGGGGATGAGAGGGTAGCGTATAATAACAATAGCTGTGATAAATCCTATTCAATTAATTCCAAGTGATCTATCACTGAAATGAGTTCTGATGTCACTTTCTCCTAGCAAGGTCCAGGTTCAACCAAACACAGGCATGGATCCTATTTTGTCAAACCTTGCTGTAAGTTCTTGTAAAGCACTGTGCCTGTATTATGCTGGAGAGGTGGTTACCCTCCTCCACCCTGTAAAACCGAATGGGGTGGAACTAGAAGCACTTTTCTCCCTCCCAATATAAAATGTCATAGTAAGGGGCTTGGGAGAACTTTATCTGGTGCTGAAGAGACATTTTACTGCTGTCCCAAAAATGTCTTGCATTTCAGTGCAGTAGGTGCATCTGTAAGACATCTTAGTGGACCAATGCCTGCACCTGTTTTCAGGCCTTTCCTTTCTGTGAACTAACAAATGATCACTATGACAATGGCAAAAGATGAAGTATAGGACATGCTATGTTCTTATATTTATATATATCCCAATTGACTTCGCAATTCTTCCTATCAGCTGCTGTGTAAATAGAGCATTTATTTGTCCTTCACTATTTTTACAACTGCAGAACTAAGCTAAAGCCAATATCGAATGCATGGAAGTCCAGCATCACACCTGACCTTGGCCCCAGCCACAGTTGCACTGGAAATGACATGTAGTTTACCAGTCAAAAGCAAAGAAACACCATTGCTTACTCAAATAATGTGTGCCCAACAGAGATGCTCATCACACCCATTGCTAGGTGCACTTTAGGTTGGATTGGGGATTGGAACAAAGGAAGGAGTTACATGGTCTAAGCTTGGCGATGTATATATCTCACCTGGAGGAAGGAAATTTTTATTCCATTAGAAATATGTGGACAAAAACTCCAACTATGAAAACAGAACACACACATTAGGGAGAACACTACTGTACAGAAAGGTAGCAATTGTAGAAAAACATCGGTATCCGCACAGTCAAAACACAACAACAGTTGTGCTCCTGCTCTTTTCTCCCTATTTCCCACGCTCAACAAGTTTTCCAGTCCGCTCCTAACCCTCCACTCCTCAAAGTTTGATTTTAAACTCTGTAGGCTGCACAGAAGTAGAGATCCCCGAGGATTTGAAGAGTGCCTTCAAGATGGTATCTGGGTCCACCTCAGCTGGCGGATTTGAGGAGGCTCCTGTGCTTGTCCGACGTGGCTCACCTTCCTTCTTCACTGAGGGGGTGTCACTTAATCGACTGAGGGGAATACAAAAGAAGAGAGGCTTAGCTGAATGTTGAACCAAGCATCAATATTTTCCATCCATGCCACTGGGAAGCTAACTTAAGCAAAAGTACCTTTCAGGTTTTTCATTTAAGCTATCTGACACTGGAGAGAGGGAATAGGAGAACAATATAAAAAATAGGGAACTGGACAAAGCTCTGCTACTCACAAATCCTGGAGGGAAGAATGGAGATCAATTTTCCATTTTTGTCCAGCCCACATGTGTATGCATCTGGTCCCTGTTGCATATATGCAACGTTGGGCAGAAATGGCTTAAACCAAACTCCTCCTCCAGATTCTCAAGTTAGCAATTACAGATTGAAAGAAGCCTGTTGGGTTCAGCTGCAAGTACAGTAACCATGTATGCAGTTGAAATTCTCCACAGCAGAGCCGGGATAATCAAGTAAAGTAAATAAGTAAATGAACAGAGGGCTCTAATCTCCATTTCAACAAGCAGTCTTGATACATCTTGTCACAGAACTACGTGTCACATCACAGTTTTATTAACAGAAGCCCAAAAACACTTACAGCAAGATAGGTTGGTCTGAGGTGATGATATTTCCATTCATATGAAGATTGCATTTCATTGGCTGCCCTGGTGAGGGTAAACAAGGGAAACGAAGTGACTAGTGGTGTTTATATTTTGTATTAATCTCTCATATTCATATATCCTATTAGCAGTGCATTATGAACTACTTTCTTGAATGCAACTATGGACACTGCCTCTTCTGAAACTTAAATCAGTCATTCAAACTCTTGACCTTTGCTACTCTCATGCAAGTTGTATATTCTGGGGAAGGAAACAAGATTGTTAACTACCAATGGGCTGGTGTAATGCTGTTCCTCTTGGAGTTTTACTATTCTGGGGCCATCCTGTCTGCTTGACCAGTCTTATAGGGACACTGATCAGTTTGGGGGTCTGGGAAAAAGAGCAGATAAAGAAAATTCTCCACATAAAGGACTACATCCCTAAATAACCAATCAATAATCATGATTCCAGCAACACAATAATCTGGTTAGTTTGGATATTCTGGTGCCTCACATGTATTATCTTGATGTAACCCTTTAAAAAAAGTAAGTATATACCAAAGTAGAGAACATATTATCCCTGTACTGCAGCTGGGACTGAGGAAGAGCAGGTTGAGAGTTCATGGCAGAGGCTAAATACAGTGGACCCATTTTACTACGGTAATCTGTTACAGGGACACCACTGTATTCCATTGAAAGGGTATTGAGTACAAAACGGCTAATATTATAATGCCATGTACAAAAGAGGCACCTGAGGAGGGACATGATTGAGACATACAAAATTATGCAGGGGATGGACAGAGTGGATAGAGAGATGCTGTTTACCCTCTCACACAACATCAGAACCAGGGGACATCCACTAAAATTGAATGTTGGAGAGTTAGGACAGACAAAAGAAAATATTTCTTTACTCAGTGTAGTTGGTCTGTGGAACTCCTTGCCACAGCATGTGGTGATGGCATCTGGCCTAGATGCCTTCAAAAGGGGATTGGACAAGTTTCTGGAGGAAAAATCCATTACACGTTACAAGCCATAATGGGTATGTGCAACATCCAGATTTTAGAAATGGGCTACGTCAGAATGCCAGATGCAAGGGAGGGCACCAGGATGCAGGTCTCTTGTTGTCTTGTGTGCTCCCTGAGGCATTTGGTGGGCCACTGTGAGATACAGGAAGCTGGACTAGATGGGCCTATGGTCTGATCCAGCGAGACTGTTCTCATGGCCTAATGTAAACATCGTAATGAGAACCTAATAATAGATTGTTTTTGGTAATTCATTCCAAGACCTAGGAAGTTGATGTTTCTGCTACAAAACTAAAGATCTGATTCTATCCAACTTTCCAGTGCTGATGCAGCTATGTCAATAGGTGCTGCATACTGCAGTGAAGGTGCAGTCACTGAGACCTCTTACCTCAGGGCTGCATTATGGTTGTGCTGGCACTGGAAAGTTGGATAGGATTGGGCCTTAAGCTATTTCCCTGTCTAAAAGTTGATTTTAGAGGTGCCTACTGTGCTCTTTAGGGGCCATGGTTATCCATTTACACAATGTTGTACTTATAAAACATAAATTACTGTGGTTGCATCTGCTGACACTATACCACCTACCTAGTACACTTTTATAGGGATTATAATTTATAATTATAATGTAGAAAAATGTGCCCTTGGAATACAAATGCACAACACCACTTTCTACACTTTTCCTCCTTGGGAAACACAAAATCTACAAGAAATAAAAATGTTTAAGAATGCCTCCAGCAATATCCCTTGAATTGCTCTCAGCAGTCATAATGCTCCTTATTTGTCCAACAAATAGAAAATATACGTTCAGCACTATCTGACAAAAAGCCTAGCTCTGCCTTCTACACAAGGCTCACACCTACCATCCAAGCACCTGTTGTTGTATTTCTTATAAGCAGTGATAGCATCTTCTTTTTTCACGAACACCACTTCAGCCATTCCAGGGTGTACTAGACGGGCTCGCTTCAGGGCACCACACACACAGAACAACTCCTAGGGAAAGAGGAAATTGCAGCAGGATTTAATGACAGGGGTATTTATTGTTACAGCATGTGGACAACAAATACAGTGAGCCCTCCTTATCCATGGGCTTGGTACCCACAGATTTCAATATCTGTAGAGGCCGCGCTCATAGCTGGAGGGCCTCAGAGGACCTCCTAGATGCAACTAGAAGGTTGCATCCAGCCATGGATTTCATTATCCATGGAATTCGGTATCTGAAGGGTATGTGTGTACTGGAATGGATCTCCCACAGATACCATGGGCCCAAATTTAATAAATCTTAGGAGTATGTGATTACCATAATAACAATATTTTATATGGAGTAGGCAAGGCTACTGTATCAACTGTATTTTTGAGGCATTATGCTAAAAAAATCATGAATGTAAAAACTGTCTTGCTGGAGCAGGCAAATATCCATCCCATCCAACATTCTGTTTCAACAGCAGCCAGTGAGATGTCTCTAAGTATTCAGATTGCAAGCAAGGCATGAAGGTGATGGCTTCCCTTGGTTAACTGGGCAAGCTCTGAACATGCAAGCTCTGTTCAGCTACCATACCTAATAGCTAAGATAGAGCCCGTTTCACATGAATATGCCCAATTCTTTATCTTACAGCCACCTTAGCTGATGATCACCACCATATCTTAGGGCAGGTGAATTCTTTCAATTACATGCACATTGTGTCAAAGTATTTTTATGTTCCTAATATCATGCATATTCTCAGTAAAGACAAATCTGGAGCAACAGATTATTCAGATTAACCAAAGTTGCATTCAAATTTTCATTATGCATTCATCAAATTTGCAGTTGCATTCATCAAATTTTCATTATGTAGAGCAGGGGTCTTCAAACCCCGGCCTACGGAGGGCCTCTATTTGGCCTGCAGCCAGCCTCTGATCCCGAGAGCCTCTGGCCCAGTTGACCAAACACAACCAGAGTTGTGCTTATGGGGTGGGGAAATGAGGGTCCATTTAAGTGTGTGCGCTTTATTTCTTGGGCTGTGTTGGTGCTTGGAGAAATCCTGGACATTTGAACCCATTCATTAATTCATTTCAGTCATCCATCTAAGTCCCATCTCTAATGCATTTATTTAAATTTTATATTTAATTTTTTTCCCGGCCCACGACATCATGCCTGATATTTGATGTGGCCCTTTGGCCGAAAAGTTTGGAGACCCCTGATGTAGAGGGAAATGACGCAAGCAGAGGGAGGTGATCAGTAAAGCTGTCAGAGCCTTGTCAGTATATTGTTCCAGATTCTGCAAACTTCAGAAACCTTTCTACTGTGTGTCTAGAATATTGTGAAGACTTCCAGGACTACTGAAAGAGGTCACTTCCAATGCAAAAGAGTAGCTGAGGCATACAAAAGGACTAGGGTCTCTTTGGACCTGTTGGATTGCTCTCTGTTCATAAGTAGTCATCAATTCACCTGAGGTGATTTGGGGGTCTTGGAACTTATGCAGACTGCTCCATGGCTTCATATTTCTTCCAGCTGAGATTATATCTTAATTTACATGCAAGAAATGACTGGATACCAACCAATGATATATAATACTCACAACAATGTCTTCCTCTGTGACTCGAGGATGCAAGTTATTCACAGTCATCTTAGTACCTTCTAAAGGGCTGAAGGCCGGCTGCAAGAAATACAAATGTGACATATGCAGAATATTCAGAGATGACAGATGAGGACAGAGAAACAGATTTGAGTAAACAGGACTCTGGAGGAGAGGGAATAGGTAGAGGTGTTTGTTTCCGGTGAGTAAGAGAGCATTACAGCCTAAGTCTTGCTGAACACAATGGGCTTACTTTCGAGTAAAATAACACAGTTGTCCAAACACCTTTAGGAACAGGGTAAGATTCAGCAAAGCACAGGTTTCACAAATAATTTTCACTGTTTTGGAAGATCCTTCCTATCTCAAATGATTACATGTGATTGTCAGATAAGGCTCACACTCTTATTTCTTCAAATTACACTGACATTCACATCAAATTCTTCTCTTCAGTATCAGAACAAGGCAAAGCAATGTTTTCATCTAGCTTGTATTTAGATTGCTTAAGGAAAAAAAGAGCAGAGGCTCTGCAGCTGCCACAGACGAGACCTCCTTTTATACTCACCTCAACTGCTACTGGCTCTTTCAGGGATTCTTCCTTGGTCACCAAGGTTCGGGACATGTTTGTCAGGGCCTTTGTCCGGATGGGGGAAGGTGGAGCTGGGGGGGCTGTATAGGTATCATTCTGGACCACTTTCGTGAGGGGAACAGTCTTGGCTAGAGAAAATTTATTGCCACTGAGCCCAGCCTATAGGAATGGAGAACAAAACATCTCTGAATGTTTCAAGAGCCAGAATCATTTTGGAGCAATCAATCAAGTAGCAATGACAATTAGCACAATTGCCTGTTCCAGAAAGATTCACAAAGTCAATACGGGAGGCAGCTACTCAACCTCCAAGAACTGAAGTCAGCTAAAGCATTTAAGGATACATTAGAACAATGTTTCTCAAATGTTGTAGAGGCCCTAGAGGCTGCAGCCTGGTTTATGAGTGTGGTTGTAATAGGGACTGTGCAGCAGTGTTCTCCCCCAAGTAGCAACTTGTTTAACCTTCGATGCACATAGCTTCGTCTGCCCTATCAGTTTCGCAAACCACTAAAAACTGGATCCCAGACCCAGAGTTTGAGAACTGCTGCATTAGAAGATTCTCACCATGTTTCCTTAAACAACAGTCATCTAGATCAGATGTACTTGCATGTTTAGAACATTCTGAAAACTAAATTATTTCTCATTTTGTATAAAGAAAGCATAGGCCAATATTAACCATTTCTGCTCAGCCTACAGGCGTACACATTTGATCCCTGTTGCATATATTGTTGCATATATTGATCCTGTTGGGCAGAAGAGGAGAGAGATCTTGAGGTGCTGGCAGAGAGCTTGATGAAAGTTTCAACCCAGTGAGTGGCGGCTGCGAAGGTCAATTCAATACTTGGGATTTATTGAGAAAGGGATTGAGAATAAAACCATCCATATTATTATACCATTGTACAAATCAATGGTAAGGCCACATCTAGAGTATTATGTAGAGTTCTGGTCGTCACATTTGGAAAAGGTTATACAGTAGGCCCTCCATATCTATGGGCTCAGCACCCATGGCTCAGCATTCCAAGCCCAGGGCCAGCTAGGCAGGTGGAGATCAGGGGTCTCAATGCGTGGATGAGACTGTGGCGTAGGGAGGAGGGGTTTAGATTCATTAGGCACTGGGGAATGTTCTGGGACAAGCGGGGCCTGTACAAGAGGGACGGGCTCCACTTGAACCAGAATGGAACCAGACAGCTGGCGCATAACATTAAAAAGGTGGCAGAGCAGCTTTTAAACTGATCCCTGGGGGAAGGCCGACAGGAGCCGAGGGGCATCCGGTTCGGGACTCCTCATTCCTATGGGACGAGGACAGGGTGGTTAGAGAACAACAAGACAAAGGCAGAGTAGGAGAAGAAATTGGGAATGGTAGCATGACAAAGGAGCAAATAAGCAGCCCATCCTGGGGCATTCCATGTACAAATGCTTTTATGCAAATGCCCGAAGTCTCCGAGCAAAGATGGGAGAAGTGGAATGTCTGGTGACAAGGGAAAACATTGACATAGTGGGCATAATGGAAACCTGGTGGAATGCGGAGAATCAGTGGGATACCGCAATCCCAGGCTATAAACTCTACAGAAGGGACAGGGAGGGGCGTGTTGGAGGTGGGGTGGCCATTTATGTTAAGGTAGAGATAGAATCCAGCAAAGTAGAGATTGAAGGTGGGTCTGACTCCACCATAGAACCTCTGTGGGTTAAATTACCAGGCATAAGGAGCGATGTAATACTGGGGGCGTACTATCGTCCTCCAGACCAGAAATCAGAAGGGGACCTTGAAATGAGGAAACAGATCAGGGAGGTGGCAAGGAGGGACAGGGTTGTAATCATGGGGGACTTCAATTATCCTCAAATTGACTGGGTCAATTTGTGTTCTGGTCACGAAAAGGAGACCGGATTCCTTGACATGCTAAATGACTGTGCCTTAGAGCAGCTAGTCATGGAGCCCACCAGAGGACCAGTGACTCTGGATTTAATATTGTGCAGTACTCAGGACCTGGTTAGAGATATCAATGTTACGGAGCCATTGGGGAACAGTGATCATGCTGCGATCCGTTTCGACGTGCACGTTGGGGGAAGAATACCAGGCAAATCTCTCACAAAAACCCTTGACTTCTGATGAGCGGTCTTCCCTCAAATGAGGAGGCTGGTTAGAAGGAGGTTGAAAGGGAAGGTAAAAAGAGTCCAGTCTCTCCAGAGTGCATGGAGGCTGCTTAAAACAACAGTAATAGAGGTCCAGCAGGGGTGTATACCACAAAGAAAGAAGGGCTCCACTAAATCCAGGAGGGTGCCCGCATGGCTAATGAGCCAAGTTAGAGAGGTTGTGAAGGGCAAGGAAGCTTCCTTCTGTAAATGGTAGTCTTGCCCTAATGAGGAGAATAAAAAGGAACATAAACTGTGGCAAAAGAAATGTAAGAAGGTGATACGGGAGGCCAAGAGAGACTGTGAGGAACACATGGTCAGCAGCATTAAGGGGAATAATAAAAGCTTCTTCAAATATGTTAGAAGCAGGAAACCCGCCAGAGAAGCGGTTGGCCCTCTGGATGGTGAGGGAGGGCAAGGGGAGATAAAAGGAGACTTAGAGATGACAGAGGAATTGAAGGAGTTCTTTGTATCTGTCTTCACTGCAGAAGACCTCGGGCAGATACCGCTGCCCGAACAGCCCCTCCTGACTGAGGAATTAAGTCAGATAGAGGTTAAAAGAGAAGATGTTTCAGACCTCATTGATAAATTAAAGATCAGTAAGTCACAGGGCCCTGATGGCATCCACCCAAGAGTTATTAAGCAATTGAAGAATGAAGTTGCTGATCTCTTGACTAAAATATGCAACTTGTCCCTCAAAACGGCCACGGTGCCAGAAGATTGGAGGATAGCAAACGTCACGCTGATCTTTAAAAACGGAAAGAGGGGGGACCCGGGAAACTATAGGCCGGTCAGCCTAACATCTATACTGTGTAAGATGGTGGAATGCCTCATCAAAGATAGAATCTCAAAACACATAGATGAACAGGCTTTGCTGAGGGAGAGTCAGCATGGTTTCTGTAAGGGTAAGTCTTGCCTCACAAACCTTTTAGAATTCTTTGAAAAGGTCAACAGGCATGTGGATGTGGGAGAACCCATGGACATTATATATCTGGACTTTCAGAAGGCGTCTGACATGGTCCCTCACCAAAGGCTACTAAAAAAACTCCACAGTCAGGGAATTAGAGGACAGGTCCTCTCATGGATTGAGAACTGGTTGAAGACCAGGAAACAGAGAGTGGGTGTCAATGGGCAATTTTCACAATGGAGAGAGGTGAAAAGTGGTGTGCCCCAAGGATCTGTCCTGGGACCGGTGCTTTTCAACCTTTTCATAAATGACCTGGCGACAGGGTTGAATAGTGAGGTGGCTAAGTTTGCAGACGACACCAAACTTTTCTGAGTGATGAAAACCAGAAGTGATTGTGAGGAGCTTCAGAAGGATCTCTCCAAACAGGCAGAATGGGCAATAAAATGGCAGGTGCACTTCAATGTCAGTAAGTGTAAATCATGCACATTGGGGCAAAAAATCAAAACTTCACATATTGGCTGAAGGGTTCTGAGCTGTCTGTGACAGATCAGGAGAGAGATCTTGGGGTGGTGGTGGACAGGTCGATGAAAGTGTCGATGAAAGTGGACAGGTGGATGACAGTGCCAATGTGCAGCGGCAGTGAAGAAGGCCAATTCTATGCTTGAGATCATTAGAAAAGGTATTGAGAACAAAACGGCTAATATTATAATGCCGTTGTACAAATCGATGGTAAGGTCACACCTGGAGTATTGTGTCCAGTTCTGGTCGCCACATCTCAAAAAAGACACAGTGGAAAAGGAAAAGGTGCAAAAGAGAGCGACTAAGATGATTACGGGGCTGGGGCACCTTCCTTATGAGGAAAGGCTACGGCATTTAGGCCTCTTCAGCCTAGAAAAGGTGCCTCAGAGGGGACATGATTGAGACATACAAAATTATGCAGGGGATGGACAGAGTGGATAGAGAGATGCTCTTTACACTGTCACATAACACCAGAACCAGGGGACATCCACTAAAATGGAGTGTTGGGAGAGTTAGGACAGAAAAAGAAAATATTTCTTTACTCAGCGTGTGGTTGGTCTGTGGAACTCCTTGCCACAGGATGTGGTGATGGCATCTGGCCTGGATGCCTTTAAAAGGGGATTGGACAAGTTTCTGAAGGAAAAATCCATTATGGGTTACAAGCCATGATGTGTATGTGCAACCTCCTGATTTTAGAAATGGGCTACGTCAGAATGCCAGATGCAAAGGAGGGCACCAGGATGCAGGTCTCTTGTTATCTGGTGTGCTCCCTGGGGCATTTGGTGGCCGCTGTGAGATACAGGAAGCTGGACTAGATGGGCCTATGGCCTGATCCAGTGTGGCTGTTCTTATGTTCTTATGGATTTGAGCATCTGTGGATGCTGAGCCCATGCCACAGAGGGCCCCCCAGACATGACTGGAAATCACTTCTGGTTCACATCAGTGACTTCTGGCTGCAACTGGGAGGTGTTCTTAGGCATGGGGACGACAGTGGGACCTCCAGATCGTCAGGTTTGGCCTCCAGATGAGCAATTGCTGTGGCCTCCCCTCGCGGATTCTGGTATCTATGGACGGTCCTGGAACGTATCCGCCTGTGGATACTGACAGCACAGTGTAGTGGAACTGGAAAAGGTACAGAACAGAATGACTAAATTGATTAGTGGGCTGGGGCACCACCCTACTGAGGAAAGGCTACAGTGTCTGGGAATCTTCAGTCTAGAAAAAAGGTACCTGAGAGGGTTCATGATTAAGACATATGCATGGGATGGATACAATGGGTAGAAGGATAATCTATTCTGTCTCACACAAAACCAGACCCAGGGGACATCCACTAAAATTGAATGTTGGGAGAAACAGAGGAGACAAAAGAAAATATTTCTGTATCCCAGCATGTATTTAATATGCTGGATAGTTCACTTCCATTTGCTGCCCTAATTGCAAAAGAAAACAAAATGCCACATACATCATAATGCACAAAATACGTCCATCCTGGACTGCTGCATGCCATTCTGGCTGACTACTGCAAAGATTTAACATATGCACACAAAAGTGGACAAAGATAATAAAGAAATCTGAAACAACTTCAGTACATGCAATAGGTTGCAATCCACAGCCTATTTATGTCAGAGTAATCCTATTAAGCTCAGTGGCACTGTTCCAGCGTAAGCAAAAGTGCAGCCTCCTTGACTTAGAACAGGAGTGATGACAATATGTTCAGCTAGATCACAAATTATGTGATGTCAAGTCTTCCTTTTTTCCCAAAATAAAGAAGCATTGCTGCAAAACTCATTTTGTATTCATCAAAATAAATAAGATGGCAACTTTCTGTTACAAAGGAGTTCAAAACCTTAAAACAACTGCAAGAGAGACACCAGCAACAGCTCCAGGGAGGGACACTACACTG
Source organism: Tiliqua scincoides (assembly GCF_035046505.1). Lineage (NCBI taxonomy): Eukaryota > Metazoa > Chordata > Lepidosauria > Squamata > Scincidae > Tiliqua > Tiliqua scincoides. Next base: position 59,870,238 of record NC_089827.1, read on the forward strand.
AAATGAACAGTGACATTCCAACAGTGACATCCTGCAAAGGACATTCTTTCTGATGCTCAGACTTTTGGAAGTGAAAGTGAACTAACAATGCAGGTTCCATCATTTCACAACTGACCTGCAAAGCACCCTCCATGGTTGAGATAAAACGTCATGATCCAATATGGCAGTAGTCAATCCTGGAATGCGAATTCCTTCCTCAAAAGGACCAGATGTTGTTAATGGCCATACATCATCAGAACTCACATTCGAGGTCTTCAAGTAAGAAGTATGGTATTGCTTCTCAAAAATTATGGTGTTATGGTTTCAGTAATGACACATGTAAGCTGGCCTAGACTACAAAAGGAGGCCTGCTCCCTTTTCAACTTACCCTTTTCTCATCATCAGCATTCTCCAAAATGCCGGTGTCTGCTGCTAGAATAATTTTTCAAAAGAATAAAGTTTAAAGCCAGTAGAAACTAAGAGTTTTAAGTTACTGGCTTGCCCAAGCAATAAAGAGATAGGTGCACAGCACACCTAAATGGAAGAGACTCATTTTTGTGTTAGCAATGCAAACCACTGCCATTCTGACTATATTGTGCAAATAGGTACAACAAAAAGCTCAAGGGAATGGTTGCTTATAGCATAGAATGAGACCATGTTACCAACTTGAAAAAGAATACAAATGCCATCAAGCCGGAACCAATATGATAATCTAATATAAACTCAGAGCAGGTGCACATCTGCCCTTGTACATTGGGGGTAGGAAGGGTAAATCAATGAGAAGACCCTTACTGCACTGTGAAGAAAGCTGTTTGTGGTTGTGATTTTCATCTGTTTGCTAGAAAGGGGAGATATGGATTCTTCATCATCTTCCATGTCATACAGGCACTAAAAGCAGACAGAAAAAAAAATATAACTTGACTTATAAACATGAGTGACCTGACATCTTTGGTTTTCAAATGTGAAATGGACATTTCAAAGAGGCAAAGTTACCATGAGGTAGGCTGCTAAGTGGCTTCTATTTGGTTTCCATTCATCTAGCTATACCTTTAACAGCTATATGCTCATCAGTTTCACTACTGTGACACTCACTGACCAACTGGCTTTTCTAATTGCTAGTGTTTTACAGAAACCAAGTACCATCCAAATAAATGACACTCACCTGTTTGTGTGTGTGATTGTTCACAACATTGATCTTCATTGCTGTAGGGTGAGAATGTGATGAAGTGGCAGCCTTCTGCTGTGATGAGAGGAAAAAGATGCCATTAACACCAGTGCACAACACTTCCTGTTCTTAGTTTATGGTAGGATATGAAAATGGGAGCAGTCCTTCAGTATTCATGTTAACAAATAAACCATTAATGTGTACAGCATTTACAAGACTGTTGAGTCTTGCAACCTACAATTTTACAATCATGGACTTCAACCTGTCAACAGCCAGAACCCACCTGAAACTCCAGTCTGCAACATAGAATCTACTACGTTGAATCCATGAAGCATTAGACACTCACCACCTCATCCTCACCCTATTTGTGGACTATCTGGCAACTATTCCTGCTGTACCATTTCTGCTCTTCCCTATCAGATAGCATGCATACAAGAACAGTGGCACACACCTTGCCACAGAGGCAGCAACAGGTGGCTTGTTTGCATCCATATTGGTGGCAGGCAGTTCATGCAATACGGGCAGGCATGTCGGCTGACTGAGAAGCACAAAGGGAGAGAGCTGTCCTATTGCAAGTATTCCTATCAATTCAATTTTTATAAACAGAGGTGCTAAAATGATTGTCCTTTTTTGACTAGAGTATCCAAATAATTTCTTATGCATTGTGGTGAAAAATTCTCTGGTTCCCCCTCCCTTTTATGCCAAAAGAACTTCCCAAAATCTGTTACACTGTGGCCTTTTCCAAAAAGCTGGGTGTTGCAGCCCATCGTGACCCACTTTTTGGTCCCACCCCATTTGTTTGACAATTCCTTCAAGTATTTGCAACTTTCACTTAAAGGTTAAAATGTTATTAGAAAATGCAGGGCAAAATGGTACAAACAGGCTTTCTTGCAGTTCAACACTATGCACAGGTGGAAAAGATACAAAGGATTGCAACAGCCACTGTCAGTGCTGTATCAATAAACACTATTCTATTCTATAGTTTCTCACTGGTTTACTAACTTCCCTGCTCTGCAGAATCACTAAACAGTTTTGCTTGACCCTTTCACTGTGGCTCCCAGTCCTGCCCTGATTGGCGAGGCCAGATTAGGTTGTTCCTCAAAGTAACATTGTACTTTCCAACCACACACAAAGTCTTAACTCAATAATATCTATTAAAACAAACAATGCTCACAAAGTGAGCCTCCTGGCTTGGTAACTACATTTCCTATCCTATACTCTGCATCTTTTCCCTCTTGCCCCAAAAACACCATGCAGTTGCTGCTCAGTCACCAGGAACCACTGGGAAATATGATGGCTTGTACATATTTGGTAGACTGTGGGCAAGAAGGCAAAGATGCCTTGCCAAATCATCTTTGCCTTAGGGCACTTACACTGGAGAGGGTGTGGGTGTTGCTTACCATTCCTCCCTTCCACTTTCAAGCCACTTCTGCCTGATGTGAGTGAGAGGCACAGTCAGAGTAATCTATTCTGCAAAAATGCAGAATTCATATGAATGAATTTTTTTCCTCTGTTATAATCTATGCTACATGACTGCTTTCCTCATGTTGTTTTGAAGCGCATGGAATTGTCTCCCTAGCAACAGCTGTCAATCTACAGGCAGACTAAAAGGCACTGCAGAGGAGATAACCGTAACTTACTTGAATTGTTTTTGTGATCTTCATAGCAGGAGCCACCGTTTCTACAGCTGTGCTCACTAAGGCTGAAGGAGGAGCACTTCTTTTCAAACTGATCTTCTCCCTGGCATCAACAACTTTGGTCACTTTCTCAACACTTTGCTGCTTTCGAGAATTCAGCATCTCCCGGGCATCCTGTACTTTCCCTTTGATTTTGAACCTGGCATCTTTCTGAAGCAGTTTCTCCCGGGCATCTTTCACACCAATTTTGTGCCGTGCATCAGTAAGGCCAATCTTTTGCCGGGCATCAAATGTCCGCTGGAAATCAACATTTGGTGCTGGTCTGCTTAGAAAAGTTCGTTGGACTCCAATTCGAGATCTGATCCCTCCAAAGAGTGGCCTGGTGTTCAATCTGGAACAGAGATGTCAGGATTTTAAAAAGTGAGTTTTTTATTTTAAAAAAGAGAACAGAAAGAGAGCTGAGTCCAAACTATGGGGCAGAGGTTAAATGCTACGCTCATAAATTAGGAAATCAGAAGTGCAATAGAAAAGTCCTGCTATACATGTAGAATACAGATCTGATGACAGCACAGTGGGTAAAAACTGAGCTGTGAATCAAGGGCACCCCCCCATTTGAACTGTGTCTCTGCTATGACTGCACTAGGTGGCCTTAAGGCAAGGCATTCCTTCTCAGTCTCCAGAGTAATATGGAAATAAATAATATTTACTTTACAGTGTTGTTGACTGAAATTACATCAATACATGTAAATCACTTTGCACTTTCAAAACTGATATATACATGCTAAATATTATTTTTATTATTATTAATATTTGAAGAGAAAAGGCTGGGAACTGTGAAACAACCACCAATTCAACCATTTATTATTACATAGGTAGCTGAGTGTTACATGAGTTATTCTGGAATACAACAAGGCTGAAACAGGAACACATTGTTTGCACCTTCTGGCTTCCAAAATTTGAAATTTAGATCTCTATACCATAGAATAAGACCCTTTAGCCTAACAAGGCTGTGGGGTTAGAGCTCTCACTTGTTTTTGTTTCTTTTAGAAGAGCTCTGACTTATGCAGACATGACACTGAGTGTTGCTGGAACCATGTAAAATGTTTGTAGTTTTATGGTGATTGATTGACAAGCATGCTTTTCTCTGTTCTGACATGGTATAAGAAGAAGTCTGAATATTACATATGGGGTCAGATCTCCTTGCTACTTGGCAAGACTCTGGCCCAGCACTGTTCCTAGTGCTATTGTACCTATACAATATTCTATCTCCAGCCTTTGTTTTGCGTAAATATCATTAAGAATATTTGTATCAGTGGTGTCAAACTAATTTCACATAGTGGGCTGAATAGTATTCATGGTGCCTTCTGAGGGCCGGACATGACATCGTTAAGCAGGACATGACATTTTTTAACAGATGATGGCCAGAAACAAGCACTTTGTTCTTGCATAGAAATTCCTTAGTTGCATATGACAGAAGAGAAAATGTGTAGATCTTGTTCATAATTTCAAGATACGGGAGAGCCCAATTATAACGGAAGCCAGATAAATTGCTTTTGGGGCTGCATCTGGCATGTGGACCTTATGTTTGACACCCATGATTTAGATACTGCTTTCGAACAAACAAGTTCCCAAAGTAATTTTCAGAGACAATCAAATACTGTAACTAAATGGCTCAAAAGGGCTCACATTCTCAAAAAATGCAGAACACCACTGGCAAACTGCTACTAGAAAAGACACAGTGAAGAGGGAGTTAGTCCCCCTCCTTCTAAACTCAGGTGTGTGTTGCTTAACAACCATTCACTTAATGACAGACTGCATGCAGGAAGGTAGTCAAAGCACAACAAAAAGGCTCTTAATGAGGCTCTTAATCGGTTCTCCAATAGCCTGCAGTGGGAGTGCCTGTTTACACAACAAAGAAGTTCTTAATGCAAAGAAGAAGCAATCTGTCTCCAGCCTGTGTAGTCAGCTAGTGTCTGGCAGTGAGTGTCTGGGTTGTATGTTTGCTTAATGACCTAATCACATAACAATGAGGATCAGAGAATGAATCCCTGTCATTAAATGGTGCACACTTAAGAGAAGCACCAATCAAAAAGTGCCTCTTTCCCCAGTTTTTATCGCTAACCAAGAGGAGCAACAAAAAGGAAGTTGACAGGAGATGAGAATGAAGAGAAGAGGGCGTGGTGGGAAGGAAAGGAAAGGGCTCCGTACAGAGATGGGATAGCTCAACCCCTAGAAAGGATGGAGGAGTGCGGGGAAAGCGAAGCATGAGAATGGGCTCAACCACCCAGGGGGTGACAGGTGCCTGTGACAGCATCTATAACCCTGGACATCAGGGATGTGCAGTGTGTGGGGAGGTAGGTGATGCAGAGCCTCCCCATCAGAGTCCTTCGAAAAGCTTTGCGTGTGGCTTGTGGGTGCACCTCACATGGCAGCAGTGCTTTTTGAAGGACTCCGGCAGGGAGGCTCTGCCTCACCTGCCTCCCCACACATCCCTGTGCATGGATTGTGGGTGGCTCAACCCATAGCTCTGCACATGGGTTGGGGGTGCTTGGGCACCTCCGACTCTGGTGAGGCAGCTCTGCCTCACCTGCCCCCCCCCCACACCCCTGCTGGACAAGCCTCACAGCATCCCAGGAGGGCAAGACCCCATCCAGTGACAGAGCACTTTGGAGCAGCCCTGGAGGCAGAGGAGCAGAGGGGGAGGCAGGCGGGCCACAGCAGAAGAGATCCAGCCCAGCCTGAAGGTTCAGCGCGAGGGCTGCGAGAAAGGGCCCTGCGGGGCCACCGTCTCCTCCTGCAGGCCGCAGCCACCAGCCCCCCACACCCAGCTGTTCCACGCACCGCCACCACCCCCCGCGGCCCTCGCACTCAGGGCGGCTCAACAGAACCGAACGCTCCAGTGGGCTATGACTGACAGGAGGGGCAGCCAATCAGCAGCTCTCTCTCGGCCAGCAGGCGGGCTCTCCCGGAACAGAGTCCTCTGCGCGGGCGGGCGCGGATTCCTCATCGACGGGGGCGCCTCTGCCCCCCCCCGCGCGCTTCACCGGCCCTTCCCGCTCACCTCCCCTTCGGGTTCACGTTCACGCCGCGCTTCCTGATCAGCTCGTCCAGGGACAAGTCCGCCATGTTGTCGCTAGACCTGCAGATAAGTCGTAGCGACCGAAGCCCGGACATGAGACGCAACCACTTCCGGTCTCGCACCGCCCCCCTTCCTCCTCTCGCGACTCTAGTAAGGGGCGCGCGCGCGCTCAACGAGAGGGGCCGTAGCACTTCGCGGGAGCGGGCGTCCCACAATGACTTGCGGCGGAAAATCTCGTTTGCATACGGGTCGCGCGGCAATTTCTGCCACTTTGGGGTCGCTTTTGTCTCTGTTGAGCGAGCGACAAGCACCACAACGTCGTCTAGTCAGAGCCTGGAACCTCTGAAGGCCTCTGTCCCTGGCACAACGTGTTCACCCTAACTGAGAAACTGACTGTGTTTCACCACAAGGGCTTTGTCTGTTAATAAGAGGTATGCCTTAAACTTATGAGTAAGGAAAATAACGATCCGGGGTGACGCCCGGGTCCTCACTGCTAATGTGAGAGGAATTTTTGAACGGGTACAGGTTGTCCCCGTGGTGACCCGCCTACTTAGCGGGATGCCTGGGTGCTTGATCTGCCCGGACTATCAGCGGTAGTAAAAGCAGCTGGTGTAGACTTTTTCGCTCAATACATACTGCCTCCATGTTGCATCTGAGCAGCGGAGAGAGAAGCAAACTGGTGCAACAGCAAATATGCTCTATCAAGCTTTGTTTTATTAATGTTTTGTTACATGGCCTGTCAACAACTATGCATGGTGTGGTCGCTTCCTTAAATGAAGGAGGTTGAAAAAGATCATCATGCAAATGTACTTGTTTCATGCGCAACCTGATGCTGCAAATAAAAATGTTGCAAGGATTCTTGCAGATAGTGTTGACCTAGAACAGGGGTCTCCAAACCCCTGCCGGGGGCCAGATGCAGCCTGTGACCAGCCAGCGGCCAGCCTCTGATCCCCTGAAAGCATCTGTCCCAGTTGACCAACACAACCAGAGTTGTGCTTGTGGGGTGGTGGAATGAGGGTCCATTTAAGTGTCTGTTTTATTTCTTGGGCTGTGTTTGTGCTTGGAGAAGTCCTGGACATTTGAGCCCATTCATTTATTCATTCATCCAAGTTCCATCTCTAATATATTTATTTAAATTTTTTATTCTGGCCCTTGACCCTGTGCCAGATATTTGATGCGGCCCTTTAGCAGAAATGTTTAGAGACCCCTGACCTAGAAGGATGTTGGTGCGAGCCAGCAAGGCACTCCTTATAAGAGTGGTGTCCTCAGAACCACTAACACAGCTAGGACTGATGGATAAGATGCAAACAAAGTGTGCATTTTTTCTTTGAAAATTTTGGGCTTTGTAAAAGTCCAAAGGGATTCTAGTAAAAAAAGTAGACCATAAGTCCACCTCTATTCTACAGCAATGTGTGTTGCACTTACCAAGAGATTTTTCTGCCAAAAATAAATAAATAAAAGGATTTATGATTTCCTGCTGGGCTTAGCTAATGTGAGCCAAGGGGAGAAGTCTCCAGAAACCTCACTCATACCCTCACCTAGCCCTGAGAAAAACAATGCCCAAACATTCACACAGCCTACTAAATTGCACTAATTTTGCAAAGAATGTAGTGGAAGTACAGTCCCCGCTACAGATCTGATATTGTGTCTGTGTGAAAATGAAGGGAGAGCAGTACACACATTCATACCTGTGAACTCATGTATGCTCACCTAGTGACCTCTTTGGAGATAAACACACTTCTCAGTTGTCTACAGACCAGCAGCACTGAAATGCTAATACCTCACAATGCAAATTCTTGAATTATGCAGCTAATCTCTACTCCAGTTGAAGATGCCACTGCATATGTGTAAGATGGTAGCCAAATTGTTCCCCAATGAATGGACTGACTGTGTTTCATACAAAGAACATCTTTAATAAAACTGCACTTCAACTGTGACCTTTCAACTAAAATTTATCACCATACAATTTCCAGTTGTGTACTGTACCTGAGGGGGTCAAATGCTCTGAGCACCAGGCTTGGGGGTGGCAGCACACAACTGTCACCCAAACCCCTGTGGCACCCCACCCCCCCGCAGCATTCAGTCAAGCCTGCACACCAATTTGAGGGCTGCCTCCTGAGCGCATTTTGCCTGGAGGTGCTCTGAGGGCTGGGGAAGTAGAGTGCTGCGTCCCCAACCCTCTGAAGGCCTTGTAAAGCCCTTGGAGGGTCAAAAAAAAAATCACTTCCAGTTTCTTTTCTGAAACCAGAAGTGAGGTTTTAAGCCATGAGCCCTCAGAATGCCTCCCTAGCCCTCAGAATGCCTTCTAAAGGCATAAAAAGTCACTTCCTGTTTCCTCTGTGAAATCGGAAGTCATGTTTTTCAGCCCTCCAAGGGCTTCACAAGGCCTTCAGAGGGTTGAGGAGGCTGGTGGCTGCAGTGGCTTGCAGTCATGATCCCAGGTGGTACTGGGGCCAAGATTGCCACTGGCTTCCAGACAACTAATCTAGCAGAGAACACAGACATGTAGTCTAGTTGTAAAGAAGGAATAGGGATCACACAACTGTTTCGGACAAAATTGTTGATTTATTTATTTATTTTTACAAGGATGTGCAGTTAACACCCCACAAGAAAAAGCAGAAAGTCTTATGGAAAAAAAAAGAAACAAGTATACTGAACACATACCAATCAAATGGTACAGAGATATGGGACTGGCTTTGATTTCAAAGTTAACAGAAATTTAAAAAAAGAATGAAATGCAACAGCTGTTCAATTTCCAAGTCTAAATAGGCACTGTAAAAAAAAATTAAAACTGTTTTCTCCAGTGCATGTCTCCAATCTAAACATACTGCCAAACATCTTGGGCTCTCAAGAAGCAATTGAGAACACAACCTTACAGTGATAATAAAAGCTTTGTACCCACCCACCCGCCCTCTTTAAAAACCACTCAGTGCTGCTTTTTGAACTGGAGCAAAATTAGAAGATTTTTATAAAGGTTTGAAAGCATCCAAGGCGAAGAGCACAATATAGTTTGTTCACTATAACTTGTATTGAAAAAGGAGAATAAAACACTGAGACCTACATCCTGGTACATAAAATTGTCTTTTTTGAAGAAAGATTTTTGAAAATAATGTTTTACAAGTTTATTGGAGGGGAAGGGAGGGAAAAGGACACTGCTTTAGTTGTCATCAATTGAAAGGGGACAATTCAGACTTCATTATAACCATTTTTATACACTGTACATCTACCCTAGCTGGATCTGTGTGTGGAACTGCTCACTGGTGTCCCTTTGAATAACTGTAAACTAAACCACAATATGCAACTCCATAGGAAGCTAAAGGATCAAGTGAATGTACAGCCAGTTATATTTCCCCTGCTTCACGCTCTTCTGAGCTTCTCCTGTCTTCTGATCGGCCATTAGCACTTTCATAGGAACGCTTCCTGTCTTTGCAATCTCGATCTTTAGGTGATTTTTCTCTGGAGCTCCTGTCTTTGTCATGTGATGTTCTGTTATGGTCTCTTGATCGTTCTTTATCTCTGGAAGATCTTTCTTTCGAGGACCTGAAAAAATGCAATAAGTTTTCAAATGCACACTACTGCATTGGTAACTGTTTATTAGCTACAGCCTAGAATACCCAAATATTAAAAGGCAAAAAGATAATGAAACTTTTCAGGTCCTGAATAAGAAAACGTAGTTTTATATGGAGTCAGATCAAACCACTTGCTAAATCTGTGACATTCTAAATCTTAGGAGAAACAATCAAATAAGTATGTTGCTGCCTAAAATATTTTTAAATGTATTTCAATCCAAAATGATTACTGGGCAACTGTTTGAAGAAGGAGAGCACACACATACACATGCAGCATGTAAAGGAGAAAAACTTATTGAGACAAACTCAAAACAATGTTTTCCTCATGTAAATTATCAGGCTATTCAGAATTTGCATTTGTGCTGAATGATTTGCTTACAAATTGACTATTGGGGGGGGGGGTGCCCAACTATAATTTTGTCTGATTTTACTCAAGGCCAGATCCTGAAAAATAACCTACCGGTAACTGTTACCTAAGAACTGTACAGTCACTAATTCATTAAAAATTAGTAAAAGATCCTAAGATACATTTTACTTATTAACTTTTTAAATTCTAGTCTTCACCTTTTTGTAAATACTATCAGAGTAAGTGCACTGTGAACAACATACTAGTAGAACCATTAATCAAATCCTTCTTTAAGGTGCCTGGTGTGCTAAGCCTGAGGCTCAACGTACAACTTATAACAGGTTACTGGGAGTGTGCAATACAATTCACAGTGGAGAGACAGGCAACAAGCTGACTGTGAGCAGGTAAAGCTGCACATAATTGCAACCCTATTTACTCAGAAACAGACCCATTGCTTTCCACAGGTGTTCTTAAGTAATGGTGCACTGAATTGTAGCCTGGGACTTTGCTTCAGATGGAAATGAGAACTGCATTCTGGTGTTTTAAAAACCAGACCCCTGAACGGGGTGTGAACTTCTTTGAAAATGACTTACCAGGAATTGTTCTGAGGTAGCAGCAAAAAGAAAAAAAAGGCGGCATTTTACTTTCTTCTCCAAACTGGAAGGGAGCTGAAGGTGCTTATGGGAGTTGTAGGCTTTGTGAGGTGTACGGTGCTGCACTTCCATAGCAGCAACACTCATACAGACTATAGTTCCCATGAGTCCCTTCTCTTCCTGTTTGGAGAAAAGCTAAAATGGCTGCTTCTGAATACCGTAATTACTCTTAAAATTTCTTCTTTTTTTGCCACCCCATGTCCTGCTTCTCAACCCAGTCCCACACCCCCAATTCAGACAGCTGCTAAGCTTCCCAGAAGCTCCTATCAGTGTCTGCTCCATTCACTGTACTGACCTGTGTATAAGTCAACCCAGGCTTCCAGGATCAATTTTTAGGCATAAGTTATAGGCGAGTATCTACGGTAATGTTTCTGGTGCAGATTTTTCAACTGCCTATGCCAAAAGAGAATTATGTTTCCTTTGACACAACTGGGTGATGGTCGAGGCAGCACCTATCTTCACCCAGAAATACTAGCAAAATTAGAAATGCGTAGTATTAGAAATACTCCTTTTGCAGGATCAACCGTACCTTTTTTTGGAGCTGCGTTCTCTGCTCCTGTCCCTGGAGCTATGCCTGCTCCTCTGGTGGCTGCGACTCCTGCTGCGGCTGGTGGAACGGGATCGGTGACGGTGACGTTTCTCACGGGACCTGGAACGGGTTCTTTTCTTTCTTTCACGTGAGGAGGAACGAGATCGATGTCTACGGCGATCTCGGGATCTAGATCTGAAACAAGGTTTACCATGGATGAAAGGCCAATGATTATATTTCCAGAATCTACTGGGTCAGCCCTATGCACAGCCCTTTGTGGATTAATGTCTATTGGCAAGAGTCTGCTGGTTTTGGAGTTTAACAGAAATTTGAGGCAAATGACCAGCTCTGTAGTTTTGTGCCTGAGAATCTCTGCGCTAATTAAGAACAGTCAAGTGCATTTACCTCTTATATTTGTTTCACACAATGAGACAACTGAAGGAACACTCAATGGCGATGCTAGGGTATGTTATGTAGGAATTCAGAACTTCTAATTCTAAAAAAGTCATGAAAGCTTAAGTCCCAAGTGTAAAACAAGCATTTTTTACTAATCTGAAGAAAGCAGCCAATTCAGTGCTCCTCATATCTTAAACTTGCTGCTCAATACTCAGTTCAAAATGGTCAACATTCACAGCAGGTTCTATAGTATCCAAGGTAGCTCATCAAAGACCAATTCCACAGCAAATGTACCTTTTGACAAAAGAGGTAACTTCACACCTTAAGACAAACCAAGAGGTGTATCCTTGATCCCAGTACTAACAGGAACATGTTTAAGGATTGCCAGTTTTCCAAAAACCAAGTACAAATACACAAGATATAAATGCAATGAACACACAGTTCTAATCCAGTGGGATTGCTTCATGGTTGGTGATGAAATGCTAAGGGAGTGTGAAGTTGCCAGCACTGTACCTTTTGGTCTCTAGGAGAAAGACCTTCCTGTTTTATTATTATTATCATTATTATCATTATCATTATTATTATTATATTTGACAGACTTAAAGGTTTCATCTTATGAAAATCTGAAGGGGAAAAAAAAAGTTGTTTTCCTACCTTTTGGGGTTCTTGCTATGGGACCGAGATCTGAAAACAAGTGTAAAATATATGTAAGTTTTATGTTGAAAAATCAACACACACAGTACACTGACTGGAAAAAAACATCAGTAAAAGAATGCATTCTAATCCAAGTGTAAAACTGATGCAAACAATTAGAACAGCAGAATAAAATCCAGGTCAGAGACATTCCAAGCAGTATTTGCTGGATATATTTTTAATGTACTTTGAAGAACAATAGTTGTTTGTTTCATTAACAGTTTCAAATGGAATAGGTAGGACACAGAAGTCCAATTACTATATCCTACCTATTCCACTTGTAATTGTAAATGAAACACACACAACTGTTGTTCTTCAAAGTACATTAAAATTTATCCCGCAAATATTGTTAGCAATATACATGCAATCTATGGAAAAAAGAATTTTAATGCTTAAATGAACAGAACATTCCTGATGTGAAATATTCTAAGGGGAGAATGTGAAAACACTTCTTTCCTCTCTAAGATGCCAAATGTAAGATGCATCTAGCACATTTCACCTTACAATTCCTTTTTAGCTTTCAAGCACTAGTCCTCTACTGGTCTTCAGATTATTTTCCTGACAGCCTTGAGGTTGTGAGACCACATCCAAACTGTGCAGAAATCATACAGACTAGACCTAGACTGCACTTCTGCACACTTATCTGGGATAAGGCCCACTGAACTCTCTGGGGCTTACTTCTGAGGAGACATGTACAAGATTGTGTTGCATCACTGTTATTTATAATATTGGCACTTGCGGTTTATGTGTTATGCTAGTTGACAACTATAGCACATTTCTACCTTCGCAGCTTTTCCCTTTCTTCTTTCTCCCTTTCTTCCCTCCGCTTTAGACGTTCCTGATTTCGTTTCTCCTGTTTATCGGCCACAATTCTCTGAAAAACAAGACATTTTCAATGAGTATTTTTTTAAAAAAATGAAAAGGTAGGATAACAGAACGTCATAAAAAAATAACCTAACCAAGATACATACTACTAAAAACATTCTTCAGAAGTTCACCGAATACTTTACTTTGCAAAACAATGGACAGGCAGATCTTTTTTGAGAAGACATACCAAAGTGAGCAATGCCAAAAAAACAGAAACCAAATGTAAAGTTCAGAAAATGCACACACAGGTTTTGGAGAAAATAGTAGGCTAAAAACAGGTAAGAGAAATGAAATTTAAAACTCGTCATCTGATCAGAAGGACAGGTCAATGTGTTCTTGTATAACCTGGGCTGAATAAGACTACAAAACTGTTTTGAAAGAAAGAGTTAGAGAGCTGCTACTTGACAAAGATATAACCAAGACAAAGATTGCTGACAGAAAGAAGAAAGGTGAAACTTGACAAGAAGATGGATTGAAAGTTGAATTACATATTGCTTTAGTTTGGTGCCTGGCTACAATGAAAAACACGAGTTTATTTTCTTAACTCATATATTCATACTTTAAAAAAACTACTTCAAAACTGCTTCCCTTGTAATGCAGGCGTGCCTCCATACCCACAGAGGTTCTGCTCCAGAACCCCCTGCAAATAGCTGAATCTGCACCTATGGGGGCACCCTCACCCTCCAGAGGAGAGGGGAGCACTCCAGAGGGTGTTCTGAGTCCTGCAGAGGCCATGCACGTCCGCCCACAGCCACTGCAGGCCTTAGAATAGTGGTTCTCGAACTTTTCTGGCCAGCGGCACGCCTGATCCTTGTGACCATTGGCCATGGCTCCCCATCACATCACCTCACCTCAGTTACCCCCAAAATGGGGAAGAAGGTGTTATAATTATACACTAGAAACCAAAAACAAGAGCCGGCACTCTGAGGCTGCAATCCTAACCACAGTTACCTGAAAGTAAGTCCCACTGAACAAAATAGGACTTACTTCTGAGTAGACCTGGTTAGGATTGTGCCCTGAGTTTGTTAGCAGCACACCTGGAGGGTTTTGGAAAGGGAGGGGGGAGAGAGAAGTGATGAATTTGCTGGGGGAGGGGAAGACTTTGTTTTGTGTGTATCTGCTAATTGCAAACTGATGTGAAACTGAGACCCAGAGACTGTTTGGCTGCAATCCTAACCTCACTTTCCTGGGAGTAAGTCCCATTGAACACAACAGGTCTTACTTCTGAGTAGACCTAGCTAGGATTGTGCCTTTTGTCTTATAATAGCAGCCAACATGGGAAGTACCCTCCCCCCCCCAAAAGGAGGCAGAAGGAAAAAGGGGGATGACTGAAAAGGAATGGGTATTTTTATTTTTTAATCAATTTTTGGAGACAAAGCCATCAAGAGTGGCTTTTTTTACTTTTTTGAAGGGGGAGGAAAAAGAGAAAGGTGAAGATCTTTGGTTAACCTGACACAGACCCCAAGCCTATGTAGGTCTACTCAGAAGTAAATTCCATTTGAGTCAATGGGGCTTACTCCCAGGAAAGTGTGAATAGGATTGCAGCCACACAAAGCAAGATTACAACTCACCCCCAAAGTAGATGGGGGCATACTCACACACATACACCCCAACATGCAGATGCCAACCCTATTCCCCCCAGACAAGGTGGAGGAATGCAGGCTGGGGTATTTGGACACCCCCCCCCCAAGAGCAGGCTGGGCTCGCTTCTTCTCAAGTGGAGGAAAGTGTTGCACTGCCTGTACTTACTGGTGGAGCTCTCTCTAGGTCAGGCTTACCTCCCAGTTTGAAGCCTGCCAGGAGCACACCCTGTGCTGATGAGATGCAGCACCTCCGCAGCTGCCCAGCCAGCCTTCTCTCCCACCTCCCCCCACCATCGTTCACATGACCTCCCCACCTCACACTGCCCCACCCACCTCATTCATAGCTGAAGAAAAGCAGCAAGTCAGGAGGAAGCACGTGCAGCTGAGCTGAGCAGCTACGGCTACCTCTCTCACCCAGATGCCTCACGATGCCCCTGGACACACAGATTGAATACCTGAGCCTTAGAATAATTGTTAGAGAGGAGAAAAAAGATTTGCAGTCTATAACAGTCATTCTGAGGGCCACAGAGGCCATGGGTGGATGTGCTCTGCCTCTGCAGAAGGCTCTGAACACCCTCCGGAGGTGAGGGGAGCCCTGTGGATCCAATTCACAGTTAACTGAAATCGTGGATACAGGATAAACGGATATAGGGGCCCCTTTCAAAATGTCTGGTAAACGTTTATTCTTATTGTTTTTCTAACTAGGTTTTTTGAGTTTTCCCACCCCACACCGAAAAACCAATGCCACTCTATTCAGTACTAGTTGGTTTTCAACCAAAAGGTTTTCCAAAGTACAAGGGCTATTTTAGTGAAGATAGCCATATAAAAAACTTCCAATGAACGGAAATCTATTAAAATGGTCTGTTCAGTACCAGCTGTCACCAGTAGCTTGAAGAAAGGAATATGTAATTACCCGAAGTTCTTCAAGTTTCTCTCTTATTTCAATGAAACCCAAGTGCAGTTTTCCTCCAAAGTGATCTGCAAGCCGCCTGTCATTATCATGTAGGCCAAGATAGGCTGAACACACTTCACAGACACGAAGTTTCTGCTGCTGAAAGCTAGAAGCAGGCATGGAGTTCCTATACACTTCCTGGAAAATACACAATACATACATCACAATACATACATGGATTCAACAGGCACAGAAAACAGCTAGCTAAAACAGCCTTTCCCGATCCCAAGCAGGGATAAGGTTGAGGTGGTCCATGTACAAACTCCAGGCTAAAATTCCAAGCTCCCAGATCTTCTCTCATTGCTGCTTCAGATTTTAGACTGTGTGTGTAGCGTTTGCTCTGGTTGTACATTCCACTGCCGCATGTTTCTCATACAATGAAGACTAAGGAAGCCTTAGTGAGTGAGCTATATTGGCCATTACTTCAGAATGGTTTATCAGGATCAGCTTAGGAAACAGTGGAACAGTTACCTGATTTGCTTTCACCCTGATGCATGATGCCCACTGGTCTGGAAAAGGGGGGAGCAAACAACTTGAGGGAAGCTACCTTTTTGGAGACTGTGCAAGAGCTGCAAATGAAACCACACACTGGACCAAAATAAATCTGAAAGCATTTAAATTTGTTGATTTACCCAGGCATCTATATTCTACTTTACTGCCTCCAAAATGGCTTACACCTTTTTAAAGTACAATACAATTGTAGTTATCTCAGGCTAGGATTGGTCTCTATGGCAGCTGGTATTATAAAGCTCCTTCTGGCCTGGAGACCCAATCTTTTTTCTTCCCCTCAAGACATGCAGACCTTTTCATTTAAAAACTGATCAAAACTAATATGTGGTATATTACATGTGGGGGGGAGGCATGGGGGAAAGATGGCTGCATACACATCCGATTATGGAAGAGTAAGTTAGGCTGCTGAATGCAACTGTTAAATGCAACTGATAAGAGTAACAGATTGCAATGGAGTAGAATAACTTGTGTTTCATACCTTAAATTTTTATTATGTTTTTAGATTAATTTTATTGATATACTGTGATTATTATTTTACTGTGATTTTTCATTGAGCATTGTTCATTATCTTTATTAAACACAGGCAGGACACAAATGCTGGAAATAAGTCTTCCCAACACTTAATACATATGTGGATTTACAGGACTTTTGAAAATTGTTGTTCTTGCTCTGGGGCGAGCTGTTTTTGGGTCCAAGTCAAGTCATATTCACGGTGACAAAAATGGGCTCGTCAGCTAAAATACTCTCTGGAGGCAGGCTTTTTGCATTAAAAAAATGCAAAAGCTTGGCAACCTGGAAGTGTCATCACATCATTGCTAAAGGTGGATCTCAGGGTAGGAAAGTTTGAGAACCTGGACTAGAAGATTAGTTAGATTAGGATTACTGTTTTAATCTCCCCTCCCAAAGTCCGACTGAAAGCTGCTAAAGTGAATCAGATTCTCCGACTACCTCAGCTTCTCTCTTCTTTGCCCTTGCTTTTTCTACTTCATCCATTACTTTCTGCGACTCTTCCACATTTCCATCAGCTCCGAGTTGTTCTACTTTCGCAAGCAGCTTTCCAATTTCTTCATTCAATTCATGAACTCGTTCAGCCTTTGGGAGAAAACCAAAAGAAATATAACTACATAATATGCAGAAACCATTGTAATATAAAGCTGCTCATAGGTGATTACATAGATAACTGGGCTTTCCTGAACAACAACGGGCTGGGGCTGCCAGCCTCTCATTTCCTAAGCTATATAACCTGCAGCACAAGAAACAGAGAGAGAAAAGTTTAATTACACTTAAAATGGAAGGCTGACACTCCAAAACTTTCACCATGTGCTTTCATTCTAATAGGTTTTCATATGGTATTACCATACTTTAAAATGCGCACACACATAACTGACTGTTGCAAGTCAGGATAAAATACTGAAAACATGTTAATAATATTCAACACGTAGTAAAAATTAAAAAAACTCTCCAGTAATTAAGCTTACTCTAGCTTGGGGGTTGGTGCTCTGTTTCATGTCATGTCAATTGCAAAAGACAGAAAAGGGAGAAAATACATTCTTACACCTGTAAGTTTAAGCTAGAAGAAAATACTTTCATTTCTCTTTTCCACAAGTAGGAAAATTTAACTGCATAGAAGATCACAAGGTCTGATTTTTCACAGGGGGTTAACTGCTTTTTCTTCCAAAAGCATGCATTCAATTTCAGTTCAAGTCAAGAAAGTCTGCAACCCATATGAAAAAGTTGCTAAAAGCAAGAGTGCCATGAAACCCTGAGCAAGATATGGGAAGCACCAGTTCAAATCTCTGTTCAGTGAGTGACCTTGTGCATGTTTATAATCTTCCAATTACATTTCAACACCTGTAAAACAGATCACATGATCTCAATGGGTAACAAAATGATGGAGATGAGTGGAATAATTACAGTGAAATTTTTGGCACACTATGCAGAGCTACTGTAGAGATATTGAACAAAATGACAAAAATAAATAACAAACTAGAATTCTCTAAGGAGGGCTCCATGGAAGAGCAATTACATACTTTAGCTGCAACTTCAGCACTGATCTCTTCTTGGGTTTCTGCAAGTCTTTTCTTTGCCACTTCAGTTCTTCTGTCACAGTCAGCAATGAATGACTGGAGATGATCCATTGCCTAAGGCAACAAAAGACTATCACTGCCAGAAATAAGCATTTTTCATTAGACAATGAGTAAATTTATGTACAGTCATAACCCCCCCACTCCTCCCCCCCCACTTTTTCTCAAGTGTTCTACTAAAAAATCTAAGTTTTCTGTTTGAGTGACATGTTTAATTGCCAAGGATAGGATTTCTGTGAAATCAACTTAGGCCACATATACATGAATATTTACTGTGTCACTGTAACTAAGCACATTTTAAAGTCTTGAAAAGATCACAATGAGTGCCAGTTCGAAAACCCAACCAATTAAATGGTACAGTTATATGGGAAGACTGAACCACATCCAGGACAGAACTTGAATTGGCAAGAATGGACAAGCCAAAGAGAGAAAGGAGCAAGAATAAGGACTTTACATAAAGAAGCAGTACCCTAGCTTCTCATACTGTTGATGCCACAGAAGTAAGACTTCCTCTTCCCAAGACAATTCCGCTTATCAGAAATAAAATTATTTCTACTGTAGGAAGAAGAGTCAAAGAGAACTCTGATATTCCCCCTTCTAAACCTTAACTCACATTCATTCTCTTGAGAAGATTATTTTTTATCTTAATGTGCCAGAAGTACAGAAAGCAAACCCTTTGGAATAGTTTCTCCACACATGTACATATTATTCTACGAAAAATGAATTGAACGATTAGCCCCGTCCTTATAGGCAAAATGACACTGCCAATGTGTTAACTCCTCCCTCTACCCAAAATTATCTGCTAAAATGTTTCAATTGCAAAAAAAGGATGTCGAGCTGAAAATATGTCACAACGCTGCATAGTCCAGTTAAAACAATATTGGAAACACTCTGGCACTTTGGTGTTAGGATTTGTTTTTATTAAATTCATTGCCATATGCAATGATCAGTGCCTTTCCTGTTCTCCCTCCCCCACACAGCAGACATAGCTCAAAGATAAAACATACATCAAGCTCAAAGAAAAAGTCTTGTTCTTTGGATGCAATTTCATAGTCTGCTCTTAATGCCAAGTCATGCACCTTCAGACATTCTCCAAGGTCCATTCTCTGAAAACAGAAAGCACATTTTTACCCAGAAACATTAAATAAGAAGGGGATTTAATCATATCCTAATGAAGTTTTATTAATTTATCTAAGTTTTAACAATGCATGATTTGAAGATGAATTGAAATAGAACATGCCAGACTTATTTCTACCAGAAGTGATTAGATACAGTCTGTACCAAAATGTCCAAGAATCACAGTAAAAGTATATTCATAAACAATAACAGAAAGCATGTGTTTGAACTGCAGTCATTTATCAGCAACACTATAAAGCAACACTAAAGCTGAAAAATCCAAAATAAGATTTCCTCCTTTTTCCCCCGGGTATTTTTCTGACGAGTATATCTGCTATGTAAAGATGCAAACAAGGAACCAAACGTTAATACAAACTGGATAACTGATCTCTTAAATAAAGAATTAAGGATTACAATTTTTTTTTTGGTGAAGCTACATTTTTCTCCCATGGCACTTTTACTTTCATTTATGCAACTCTGACTATGCTCCCTGCACTCACCATGACATAATCAGAAAATAGTGGCATTTTCTATTATTATAAAGAAGTCCAAGTTCACGAAATGGTATTGAACATGTCTCTGCCAGTGGTGTATTGGGAGTGGAACTGCAGAGAAAACTTATTTTAAAAAATACCAGAGGCAGTGAGTGCTAAGCATTAACATCCAGTGATATATGCAGACTTCGAAGCTTAAGCCTTAGAATTCCCTGAAATTACTTTTTGAACACATTAAGCCTACACAGTGCTCCAGAAAACTGTGAACTAGGAGGTTAAAAATGAACTCAAAACTAGAGTACAGCCTATATACTTCAAGAAATATTCAAAATAAGCAGCCATCTTCCAGTAAAACTACCTTAAAGGACTAACTGATGACTATGAGCCATGATGGTTATGCACTACCTCTGCATTCAGCAGCAGTATGCTTCTCAATACTAGTTGCAGGGGAGCAATGATAGAACAGAATATCTGCTTGTGGTTGTCCCAGGGACAGTTGATAGGCCTCTGTAGAAAACGGGATGCTGGACTAGATGGGCCCATGGCCTGATCCAGCAGGGCTTTTCCTATGTGCTTGTATTTGGTTAAAAGTCTACTGATTTGACATCCAGAGTAATAAAGATTGGAGATGCTGCACACAAGACTCAAATATGAAGCTGGGGAGTGCTTTTCACTTCCCTGTTACATCAAGTTTCTCTTTCCAGCAACTAAGCCTGCAATCTTCAGCCTTTTTCATTTCATGGCACAGTGAGAAGTCACTACAATTATCAAGGCAACCACCGTTTTTTGACAATTGACAAAGCACACCACACTGCTGGCAGAGAGCTCACACTCCCCAATTGCCTTACGAATATATGACCCTCCTCAAAACTCCCATGGCACACCTGCAGACCATTCGAGGCACACAATGTGCCATGGCACACTGGTTGAAAATTGCTGAACTAAGCTGTCTGCATTCTCTTATCTTGCTTTCTCTGTGGCTGAACTGCCTTTAGCATATTCACTGTTGCCTATCAAAAGTGTGACATTTTTTCCTTCCTTTCTTACCAGCTCAAAACCGCAAAGTTACATTCTGCTTTGGTATATGTTTTTACTCAAAGACAATTCAGACTGCACTATCTGGCTGTTGGGGAAGGAAGGTGGAGTAGGTAGAAACATGCTTCAGCTCAGATCCTGAGAACTGAGAGGTGTTCTATTTACTTGGAGCCAATTGTTACACACCATAAGTGAGCAGCTACTTACATTTGGCAATTCCCTTCCCCCCAAAATACATAACTAATGTTATGTTAACAAACAACATGACATAGTACACCTTTCAGTGGTATGTTCAATAAGGGCAGCTCAGAGCTCTCATTATCAGATTTATTTATTTAAAATATTTATAACTTGCCTTTCTAACAATGTTCTACCAGGGGGCTCCGGAGATAGTTACTGCATTGATTTGAAAGCAAAAGTTCTCCATAATTAGCATAATTATGGCAATGCAGATTTCTGTGTACCATGAAAAGCAAAAAACAGACATGTCCAGGGAGAGATAAACAGTTTATCACAATATCAAATGCATACTGAGGTAGTTGCTAAAGAAGCTTAAAGTCATGTGTTATTTCCAGTATGCGGAGATTTAAGGATGCTAAGATTTTTGATACTAATTGTCTTGGAAAAGCATGAATACTTTTTTGGTATTTTTATTTTAAAGTATTTTGGTACATTTTAAGGCAAGAAAATTATACATATGAAAGCAGGGCAATGAGCCGCATACCTTTCTAATTATTAGTAAGACCACATTAGCAAAAACACTCTGAAATCTAATAAAACCTATATAATCTCACTTTATAAAAGCAGTTGGACAGCAAGCATGTATGTTCTCTACATAATATTTCAGCCATGCATTCCATGTTACCCCACTAGTTTACACACTACACCAGTGTTTCTCAAATTGTGGGTCGGGACCAACGAGGTGGGTTGTGAACCTATTTCAGGTGGGTTCCCATTCATTTCAATGGGTATTTTATTTTTAATATATTAGACTTGATGCTATCATTATATGTGACTGTAGTTGGGGAATGTTACAAACATACTTTTAACAAGCTACTATGTATATTCTTTTAACGATAGTAAATGGGACTTACTTCTGGGTAAGTGTGGGTAGGATCGCAGGATAGGATGGTTAAAAATTTTCCTACTTGATGATGTCACTTCTGGTCATGACATCACTTTCGGTGGGGCCTGACAGATTCAAATTCTAATGAGTGCGCCCTGGTGCTAAATATGTGAGAACCACTGCACTATACTAAATGATAAAAATCTAAAAACTTTCATTTCTTTTATAATGTTTAAAAGCTGAAACACAAAAAGTTACAATATATTATTTAGGATTACCTAACTAATCTAGTTAACAAAATTAATCCTTAAAATCATACACAGGTATACAGTGCATAACATTTCAGATAAACTTCCTAAAGCCCACTGGTAACTGGCAGTGTTGTTGACAAATAAGCCAGATAAGCTGACCAAGCTCCCAAACCGCCCTGCACCACCACGCACTGACTGCCTCTGAAAGTGCTGCTAAAAGTGCTTCAAAAGCCTTCCTTGCTGTTCACTGGCCAGAAATCACTCCAGCAGGCAACATGCTGGGCCAGCAACAAGCCAGAATGCTGCCTATCAGCTGGCCCCACACAATGGAAATGCTGGGGCAATTTCCAGCCAGTGAGTAGCATGGAAGGCTTTCAAAGAGCTTCGAGCAGCACTTTCAGGTGCACGAGAGGTGGCAGTGGGGTTGCTTCGGAGCGCTCTCAGTGGGCTTATTTGGGCATGCTCGCTCAAGAGCAGACCACCAACTGACCATGCAGTCTGTTGTTGATCAGACCACGCAAAGCAATGCACACCTGGATGGCCAAAACATTTCTGATCATATATTAACAATACATCATGAGATAAATATATCAGATAGTCACAATTTACTTAGGCCGCAATCCTAACCAATTTTCCAGCACTGACATAAGGGCAATGCAACTCCGAGGTAAGGGAACAAACATTGCCCTACCTTGAGGAGGCCTCCATGACTTCCCCCTCCCCCAACTGCAGGATGCAGCACGTGCCCCACTGGCACAGCAATGCCAGTGCTGGAAAGTTGTTTAGGATTATGCCCTTAGTCAAACATATCATTCAATACCATTAGCACTACTATTTTCCTAACTTACTAATACTGTTTAATGTTTAACTACCAATACAATACAGTACTTGAAACCAATTCCTGCCTGCCTGATCTGAGCATGTGATTTGCTCTGCCCAGTCTGGTTTAGGGGCAGATGCTTCCAGGCAGGACTTGCTCTTTGCTCTATCATCAAAATACCTAGAATCACCACTGACATCAGGAAGGGAGGAGGGCACTTCATCAACCCCACCCCCTAACAGTCATTAAGCTTGCATGGCCCTCCAGCATAGACACAAAATAAAGGAAAGACTTCTGACTGTTCTAGGGTAGAAGACTTACATGTAAAAGTTCCCCTTCCCTGAAACTAATGAACACATGAGAATTGTTGTCAAAGGGGAATGCTGAGAAGTCCATGTGCAAGCAGAAGTAATCTCATGTCTCTCTAGATACAAACCTTAGATAACAATGTTGAATTGTGCATGAGGCGATTAAAATCAGGAATTCATAAATTAGTTTGCCAAGGCAAGAATATCTCTCCATTTGCAATTGTGATGAGCCCCTGGCCTTCTGAGAATGGAACTCGGCAGTCATGTATCTCTTTAGATGCTCTAAAGTACCTCCAACAGACAGAATGATTGCAGGGATAAAGCCCTACTATGGTTCCCAAGATCAGATAAGTTTGTAAAATCTTGATTAACATTATTACAATACTATAACCCAACAGGAAAACTAGATACTCAGGTTTTTAAAAAAAAAAAAAAAAAGCATGAGCAAGAGGGAAATTGAGAATGAGCACAGCAAAAATGTTGATCCCACATTACTTGATATTAAAGATGTAATATGATTAAAAAAAACACGTAAAGTACTAAAAGATCATAGCCACTCTCTGGCCCACTAAAGCTCTATTCACTCTTATGCTATCACTCTTTCTAGTTTCTGGGACCTAACAACCTCAGAGCTTAAATGCTTAAGGACTGCTGCACTCTGCACTGCTTGAAATTCTAGAAACCATGAACCTACAAAGATGATAATTTTTAACCAACTCTGCAAATGCTGGCATTCAAAAAGTTAGACAAGAGGTTTTGAAAATTTTAATACCTGACTGAGCAAAGGACTGAGATGGTAACCTATTTGCTACTTCTGTTACAAGAAGTAAGCTTCTTTATACTCTGTGTGTGTGTGTGTGTGTGTGTGTGTGCGCGTGCGTGCGTGCGCGCAAAATGTGGCAGGGCATGCTCAGCCATGCTACTAATCTAGTCTGCAAGCCATCTTTGTGTGAAAAGAGACCCACAAATAACAGAACATACGTTACCAACTAACTTTATCTGAATAAAACGGGCAGTGAGACTACTAACATTGCTTCCTCTCTACTTACACCTTGCTCTCTTTTCCATGTATATTTGCACCAATGGAAAACTTTTTTTAAATTAATGCCATGCATGTCAAGCTGTAACTCTTGATGTATTTCATTAGAAGAAAATGAGGACAGGTCTGACTTTCAAGAACATCGATAACCAAGTCAAACCAAAACCAATCCAAATTATTTTTCTTGACAAAATGACAGTTTTTGTTACTATGTCAAAACAGAAACAGTAGAGTCTTAACTGCACTCTTTCCTTTCAAATGTACATCAGTACATATTCAAAACAAATTTCTCGGTTGATTTCTGCATCTACTAGACCTGCCTACAATCCGTTTAATCTGACAAACAGCAACAGAAGATCTAATGCCTTAAGGCTGTTCACTGTAATTTCTAAGCAATCAGCTTGCAAGAGAGCCAAGAGGTGACACTTGAAGAGCACAAGCTCTAATGCAGTGGTTCTCACACTTTCAGTACCAGGACCCACTTTTTAGAGGGGAAGTGTCTGTCAGGACCCACCGGAAGTGATGTCATGATCAAAAGTGACATCATCAAGCAGGAATAGTTTAAACAATCCTAGGCTGCAATCCCACCCAGGAGTAAGTTCCATTTATTATCATATACACCAAGGGTGCCCAAACCCCGGCCCTGGGGCCACATGCGGCCCTTGAGGCCTCTCAATGCGGCCCTCAGGGAGCCCCCAGTCTCCAATGAACCTCTGGCCCTCAGGAGATTTGCTGGAACCAGCACTGGCCCAACCCAACTGCTCTCAGTGTGAGGGAGACTGTTTGACCTCTCGCGTGAGCTGTGGGATGAGGGTTTCCCCCACTGCTTGCTGTTTCACGTCTGTGATGCAGTAGCTGCAGCAAAGGAAAGGTCAGCCTTGCTTTGTGCAAGGTCTTTTATAGGCCTTGAGCTATTGCAAGACCTTCATTCATTCATATAAGTTCATCTTTAATGTATTCATTTATGTAAACTTATGTAAATTTATTCAAATTTTAAATGTAAATTAATTCTTTTTTTCCCCAGCCCCCAGTGCCAGTGAGATGATGTGTCAGAGAGATGATGTGGCCCTCCTGCCAAAAACTTTGGACACCCCTGATATACACAATAGCTTAATAAAAAAACAGATCTAACATTTCCCCAAATGCAGTCACATACCATGGGAGCATAAAGTCCAATATATAAAAAATAAAATACTGAAATGAATGGGGACCCACCTGAAATTGGCTCATGACCCACCTAGTGGGTCCTGACCCACAGTTTGAGAAACACTGCTCTAATGGATCAGTGATATGGAGATTGGGGGGTTCCTGAAGATTTACAGGTAGCACAGAGCATGGCAAATGTCTAATAATCTTGCAGAGGGTAGACATGGTTAGTGATTTACAAACAAATGAGCAATGTGAACTTGTCTACTCACTCTGAGAATCACTGTGGTCAGAGTGTGCTCTTTTCCGATCTGGCCAGTTGTCAAACAGGAATTAATCTGAACCTTGACAACAGCTGACTCCCAACTGAACTAAGATGGCAATTCTATGTACACTTTCCTGGGAGTAAGCCCAAATGAACACAATGTAACTTACATCTGAGTAGACATTCACAGACGTGTGCTGCAAGATACATTAGTTCAACTCACTATGAAACAGCGAAGGCGAAGCTATCGTCGCATACCTCAAGACACACTGGCTTCAATTTACAGCTAAGTTCTCAACAGCTTGAATCAAAGATCAATATTCTTTCTAATGTTCATTCTACCACCCTGAGGTCCTACAACATTCTGTGTATTTTCTACTTATCAAGATATTATCAAAGGATGCTGTATCTGAATTTTTACTTATGAATTCTGATGTGTACAATGGAGACATCAGTGGTTTGCCTTCAAGTCCACCTTGCTAATTTGTGCTGACAAGAGTACACTACTGTAGGAAACTTCTTATACCTCAAACACTTCAGTCTGAATTGTGAAACTTTAAGACAAACACCTATAGATTTTATCTTGGATTGCTGCCAGAATTCCCATTAGAAAAGGAAATTCTCTGGAAAAATTGCTTTAGGGGAAACCAAAGGCATATAAATAACTTACAATTATTAGAATTCAGATAGTCAAAACAATTTGGTAGAAAGTTCTTTACAAGTGACGGCATTACAAGTCCAAAAAAGTTGTAAGAAACAGAGGAAGTCCAAATTTTGATTTTCAGAATCTGGATTTTACATGCAATGGCCTATCTATGCCCATAGAAATGTGATCCAAAATTGTGAGATCCTTTTGCTAAATGATGCCAGCTTTGTTACAGAAACTGTGCAGCATTCTGTTTGTATACTAACACACAACTATGGATTCTAGATTACAGTTTGGAAAGAAAAGTGGTCCTGAAAATACAAGAACTGGCCACCCCTAATTTAGACACATGCTATTTTTTTCCTTTGAAGCAGGAAAATCTAGCTACGAAACAGGGTATATATCAAGAATAAAAACATACTACTCAGACTAGAGTTCAGAGTGCCAAAAATTTTAGAATTAAATGTTGCTTTGAGCTGAGGCTTGAAGCGACTTCTAACTCTGGCAACATTACATGAAACAGAACAAGGCTAGAGAATGTTCTTAGGAACTTGTTTCTCCTTCACAAAGACGCTGAGAAGGAAAAGATCTTCGACAACCAGGATACAGAACAGAAAGTGACAGCAAAACACCTGGAAATATATGACAATGTCATAATACGGGAAACTAGAAGCAAGAATGAGTCACCACAACAGAAGAAAATATATAGGAATCTATATGAAGGCAAACATATCATGTTCATAAAATCAATGTAAATTCAAGAGCAGATTACAGTGCTTTATTGTGTGGGCAGGATTTTGCCGGGAGGACGGACAGGACTAGAACCCCAATATACAAACATTTTATGAAAATTCAACATGGTATTTTTGTTTCTTTTCCAGTAATTTTAATAAAAGAAACACCAACTTTAATAAAAGCCGAGACTGTTGAAGCTGAACTGTTGAACAAACTGTTGAAAGTAAAGGTATATATGAATAACTAGAAACCCAAAAAATTGGTTTGTCTAGTCCTATAAATCTAGGATACAATACATTACTGGAAATTTTAGGATTACTACTTCATTTCTGCAGTGGAGATGCTCCTGTCAAAGTATTTAAAAAAATACGCACTGTTCCAGAGAGGACATCATGAGGGCAGCAGTTGAGGAGATGACTTTTGCATACTCTGTCATCACTGAATTTGATTCGTTGACGGGTAGTGTCCCCTGCAACACAAACACACATTTCTGGTTAGACAAGCATAGAACATTCAAGGTATATTTTTACTTGTGTTCAAAGAACTGTTTCCCTATTTCATATGAAAAAAATCTAGTAAAAGCAATTCTGAAGAATTGATACTACCTCAGCCTCAGCAAGACTTGTGATAACCTCCAACGTCTTTTTCAACTCTAACATTTATGAAATGCAGCAACTACAGGGAGTCTCAAGAAAATGTACAAACACTTTACAGTGTAAAATTTATTATGCTATAACTCACACAAATACTGAATTTGATGCACACAGAAGTAGTTGCTTGACCCAGTTAATTAACATTTCTGCCCAATGTTGCATATATGCAACAGAGACAAAATGTGTACACCTGTAGGCCAGGCAAAAATGGGTTAATGAATTAGACCAAGGGCTCAAAATGTTCCCCATTGTTGACTAAGGGATCAGCAGACATCCCCCAATGTGTGCGCTAGGATAGTTCCACAAATCTCTTCAATTGCTTCCCTTAGATTTTTGAGTGCTGCAGGTTTTCTGTAATGATGCATGAATGTGAGCTCATTAAAATGTGTGTGTGTGTTGTTTTTTTTTTGAGATACCCTGTATTTATACCTCAAGACATTAAAATAATGCAATGAAAACTTAATAGACTACATCTGAGGAAAAGTCACTGACTCTGAAGTACATCTACATATATCACAGATTCCAACTAAGATGGAGCACACCAACAGCCTTGGAAGCATTTGATACATTTTTTGAGCATTTAACTGAATATTAGCTGCCATTTCTTCAAGACCTCATAATCATGGCATGGATGCAAAGAGCTTTACTTTGGGCAGGTTGAATACAGATAGGATTATTTATACACCTAGAATACTGGAAGAAATATGAATGCCTACAAACAGCATCACTCTAAAAAAGCCATGAACTGAACACGCTGCATCTGCATTAACTGAGAGTTTGATAAACATAAAAGCATCAGCCTGCTTACCACAGATTGAAGTCCAATTGCAAGACTAATCAATCACATCTGTGAACGCTGGAAATATTAGGTCTAAATGGTAAACTCAACACCTGGCCACTGATTTATTGCAGGGTTTATTTTCCTTCAAGAAAAGGGACAATGGAATAGTTACTATTTCAGATTTGGAAATGAGGTCCCCTCAAAGGTACTTTTTGTGTAAAGATGCAGCAGTAGTAATACAACTCAAGTTATTCATGTTTTTTATATACTCCTTAAGTTGTCTACGAAAACCTACTGGTGAATCAGAGAAATAAGGAAGAGCTGCTGGGGGAAAAGGATGTTTCCAACTTTATCCCAACTTCACCTCAGAAGGTGGAGAACTCACAAATGTAGTCACTACCCAATTCCAATAAACTTGAAAAAAGCAACTTAAAGTTTATGCAGCAGTTCTATACTGTAATTCCTTGATCTAACCATTCCACTGTGTAATTCCAGTTTTAGCTATCTGCCCTATGCAGAACTAAAATGAAACATTTTCAGATGAGCTGTATTCCACTTAAATGAAACATATGTTTCAAAAATCAAAGTTTATCAACAAGATAATTAGAGCAGTTGTTCATTTACTAAAACAGCTTCAGAGCAGCCCAACCATAGGTTTTCGTTAGCTAGGTCTCTACATGTAATAGACTGATACTAGCGCAAATTTAGAGTTGTTTTAAAAGTCATGCCTGCTACTATGGAAGATCTGAGGGCCTGGGGTATTTTCCCCCAGTCTCGCCTTTTAGACACAAGTCCTTGGTTTCACATTAATTAACACATCTGAAAAGTTAGCAGTAACTCACGGCTCGGCGAATGCGGGGCCTTTCTGACACTCCCTTGCAGAATGAAGTAGGCAGGCATAGATACATTGAACCTTTATAAATAAAACAAGGGGCCAGATTGTTCAGTTTGTATATAATAAACTCTGCCAGCATTTTCATCACAGCATCTAGAATACATGTTGAATGCAAAGAATGGTGGGAAGCCTGAATTATGCTATGCCTGACAGCAGTGTGCTAGCCTGTTATTTGAGGAGAGTTTATTGAAAGTAGCCACCTTTTCTTAGGGTGAGGGTGGAAAAATATTTTAATTCCTAGGTAATAATTTTCTTATTCCCCTTCTTCTTCCCTCAAAATTATCCAGGTACCTAAGAATTTGGTTGGCCCTAAAAATGAAATTCTAGTGCTTAGAAATTGAAATATTTTTCCAGTTCTGGCTTACGAATTTAGCTGTTTCATAAGACCATTCCACTTTTCAACAATTGTGACATACACATCTCAAAATGAAAATCAGTAATAAAAATTATTTCATGGGAAAAGTGCCAAACGAAAAAACATTTTGATCATTATTTAAAATTTAGGCAAGTTTAGATAAAATCTGGTGCTACTCTTTATACTCCTTATCCACTTAGACTAACAGATACTAGGGATTTTTAAAAATTATAGGTGACACAAGAATCACTTTCAACTGTTCTACTATTACATATTTCAAAGTTCTCAGAAAGGTTTATTATTGGTATGCAAAGGTAACAATGAATGTATGCAATTATAAACCAAGTTCATCTTTAGGAAACAGCAGCTTCCTTTTCTGCAATGGTGTCTGGCCCAAACCATATTTCCATGTAATATACTACTGGGTATGGATAGAAGCAATTATACATAATATCTCCTCCAGGAAAAAACATACTCTCTGATGATAACAGCTATGTATATGCATTACATCCTTCCTGGATATTAAAACTCAGTTCCCAATAAGGGCTAAATAAGTCATACTCTACCAGATCATAACACAGTGGGAGCCATTATGACCCATAAGTAACGCACTGTATCCAAAGAAGTGAATTCTGACTAATCAGCACTGAAATAAAAGATGACAAGTTAGTTATGATTGTCCTATTAAATTCAATGGTGCATAATCAGCATTCACTTTCTTTGGATACAACCCAATACCCATTTTTCATTTTCACTACAATGTTAAGACATTATTAAATCAGGTTAAGTGATAGGAAATAAATGTAAACTACACAATCTTTTTTTTTCAAAATAAATATTTCACAATTTATTTTTCATGTTACTAACTATCCAACACTATTGAGGATATTAATACAAGTACATGCATTCACAACATAACTAAAGAGGACGACAAACAACAACAACAAAAATGTTTAACCACCTCATAACTATTAGTTTCAGGTCAAACCCAGATTCCCTATCACACATTCTCATTTCTAGTTTCTAGAAAAATCCTATTAACATTAGTGATAACCCTTGAATTTTAGAAATTTTATACAGCAACAAAAGCCAAAATTCTAAACATAAATAACTGAATTCAAGCCTCAGCTCAGTATGAGCCACTCCCTTCTGAAACTACCAAAATACAGACACTCCATTTTCCTATCTCTTCACCACGAGTCACACAAAGTTAGTAGTATTCCTTCTGCACTGAGGCATCAGGATTCTTCCTAATCCATTTACCCCCACACTTTTCATCTTCCGAATCAAAATATCTCCCAACTACAACTAAAATTATGATAAAATATGTTTATTTAATTGAAGTTAAATATCTAAATAGCTCTCTAAACATCAGAATGTAGAATTAAACCACATTTTGCAGGAAAACACTGCAAGAAAGACCATATTCCTGCCTACAATGCTTGTATTTCTTACAAAGTCCACACAAATCAGGAGGAATGTTATTCAAAATCAGCACCCAGGCTCCATATTGAACAGCATGAAGGAGGTCCTCTTGGCCTCTTCTGACTATCTAAATCAGGAATTAGGCTTTGTGTAGGGGAAAAGAGAATTTATTCTCTCTATGGATTTTTTTTTTAACAAAATAGGATGTCTCATTCCAAAAAGCCCATAGAGGAATTTTATTTAGAGAGAGCTTCAGAATTGTGAGATATCCTGGGATTCTCAGGTTTTAAGTCTTACCAGCATAATTTTTTTCCAAAATTGAGAGGGTACATTCCCCTCTAGCATTCTGGTGATCAAGAGAGAAACTTTCCCAAAGAGATACCTCTTGTTCACACTGTTAGCATACAATCTGTTCCACCTCTAACAATCAAGTTCATTCATTACTTACAAATTTAACATTCAATAAATTATGTGCAAGCTAAAATAATACTCCCCTATTTGGCCAATTATGTCATCTGCAAAACTTTATTTAAATATATATATGGCTTTTACATGGGTGGTAAAGATGTTTCTGTTCTGCTTGACTTTCCTTTGACCATAAGTTACTTGGCTTTGCTCCAGTTTTATTTCTCTTCATGCTGCTTGCTGGTTTCTGATTGTTATTTTTTTATTTGCTTGTTTGTTTTAAACTGTTAAGGTGTTTTGCTTAGCTGTTTTTTTTTTTTTTTTTTTTTTTTTTTTTTTTGCTAAAATTGTAACCTGCCTTGGTGACACCTTTACTGGAGCAAGACTGTGATCAGTAGCGTAGTTCAGGAAAAGCTATTCTGGTGATCAAGAGAGAAACCTTCCCAAAGAGATACCTCTTGTTCACACTGTATTCTACAGCACCCAAGGCATTTAACACTCTTTGATGCTTGGTGCCTCAGGGTTGGAAACACAGTAATCCTAGTATAATACATTTAGATTGTACTTGTCCTACTTCCTGTTAACATTTGGTTAGTCTTCTCCTTGTAGTGTGCAAGCTGGTTGTTAAGCCTTCAGTTAAACAAAAATGTTCCTTGGTTAACCAAGAAATACCTGTGCTTTCATAGCTTCTAATGGAAGATGAAGGAAACAGGCACAGGGGACTGCTATTTATATAGGGTTCCCCCCATTCATGGTTTCTGTATCCACCACAGACAAGACAGAACCAAACCCCTGTGAATACAGGGGCCACCTGTAATCTTATACCACAAAAACCCTTAATGTTTTAGAAAATGAAAATTTAACTGACAACTTTTTAAAAGTCTCAAATGTGTTAATAAGGTAGGAGCCTAATAGCTTGGCTGCAGGCCATTTTTGCACTTCCACATTGACCATCCTTATATTAAGACAAGATGCTGCTGAATTAAAGTTGCCAAGTCAAAAGCATTTGACAGAAGCATGAATTAAGGTTGCCAAGTCAAAAGCATTTGACAGTTGAAGACTTTGAGGCAGGGCCTGGTGACGCCACAGGGCCACAAGAACCACTTTGTGAGAATGTATGGTAACTCAGATAATGCTGAAGCCACACAGTGATCTAAGCAATATTTTGCTTCCCTCCCGCAAAGAAACACTAAGCAAGAAATCTGTCACATTCTAAAGCCATGCCATTTTTACCTTAACAAAAGTTATTATTTTGACAGAGCAAAGCAACAAGCACAGAGGAACCATGGACAAAGCTGCATTTTAAAGCCACATAGCGTTCAGCAACACAGTGCAAGCTGCACAGGAGAACCTGAAAAGAAAACTCCTGTAGCATTGCAAAGCCATGCATATTCAAACTATTTCAGACACAGAGAGCAAGACTGGATGTTAAGGAACCTTGTTGAGTCTGCTGAGGTAATAACTGTGTGGTTTTAGGAGTAGATTCTTTGTTCAGGACTCATTTTGAAGAGAAAGCAGAATGTTTTAAACTTATTATAGCCAATTACATTGATGCAACACACAGATTCAAAAGTCAAATACTTTCTGGAAAGAAAAGTTGGGTGGAAGAGGCAACCAAATAGAAAACATTACAGGTACATCCCTCTCCTCTCTGAATTTAGAAGAATATGGGAAACTATTATTACATGGGTACTCCAAAGAACAAGCAGGGCAAAATGAAGCATGCCAACACCATGAATCCACTCCCTCCAGCAATCATCAAACCAGCAATGCTCTTTTAAGCCCAGCACTGACGCGATTACAACCACCAGGAAAGCATTCTCCAATTCCTTCACCCCTGACCCTCACTTTCCATACTGGAGATCAGAGGCTTGTGACATCACAGGAAATGGACTCACACATGCATGCTCCTCCCCTTTACCTGACCACAAGGAAACAAGTTGGCTGATTGCTGGATCTGAAGGAGGAGGCTGGGAGGGCAAGTAGCAGATGGCTGCTTCTGCTCTTCCCAGTTGGACAAGGGCACTGCTTTGCTGCAGGCCAACATGGCACAAGAGTAAGTAAGCAAGAACAAGAGTAAGAACACAAAGCTGCTAACAAGTTGATCTCTCTCCTCTTCTCACTGGCACCACTGCACTGCTTACCCTCTTCTTCCAGGCCAATGATGGAGAGGATGATGGTGGAGTTACATAAGGAGCAGCAGCCAAAAGAAAACAGCAGTAAAGCATCATGTTGTCCCTGCAGTGGGCAGGGTTAGAAAAAAGCATATGCAGGTGGGCAGGCATTTAGAGAGGTCACAATTATATTGCAAGTTGACACTGAGCAGTAGTGCAGGCAGGTGGAATGAGATGTTAATTGTTCAAGGAAGCTACAGCAATAAGCCTCAGGCAAAGAAATAACCTTGCCACCAAATAACTGGAATTTGGTAATATAGTCAAAAATTTAGTTTTATAGCCCAAAGTGGTAAATCAATACTGCTCAGGAATGCAAACTTCATTAGGACCATGAACATGGAACTCACTCTAGAACAGCGGCACTCAAACTCGCGACTGCTGTGCACCTGGAATGCAGTCCCTGTCCGGATCACAGCTTTCTGTTCCACCCCCACGCGGCTCATCGTCTGGATAGACCCGGGCACCAAGACACTCTAGGCAGTCACAGCTGTTGCCAAGTGTCCCAGAAGGCTGCGTGACAGGGCATCTAGACAGACATGACTGCCCAGAGCTTCCTGGTGCCCAGGTCTACCAGATGACAAGCCATGCAGGGGTGGAATGGAAAGGCCTGCTCAGCGGGTGGGCGTGTTTGCCTGAACCCCTGGATCTGGCCCCTGGGCTGGGGTTCAAGTGACCCTGCTAGAGCACCCTTCACCAGACATTGTAAAATGACACAGAGGCCCATGCACCTGTGACTGCAAGTAAGGACTGTTCTCCCTTCCAACAACCATTATCAGTTCTCATTTCATGACTCATCTCCTGAAGGAAAGGAAGACCTGGGTTTAGAATAAATACAAGCCCTGATCTCAGGAAATGAATAATTGTTATTTCAGCTGATCATTTCTGGATACTGGACTGGGACTACCTCAATAGTATACCTTTACATGCAATGTGCTCTTCATAGCGAAACTTATTTCTGCACAAAGATCCTCCCTCACTGAGTCAAAATGCAACAAAAGCTCTGCAAAGGTTAATATGTGCATCAGGAGGATCACTTGGATATTTTAAACTTAATCAAAGAATTAAATTAAAATGCTCTTCCTAGGAGATGACAGCAAAATCCTTTTTTTTTTTTAAATGAAGTCAATTTCCAAAATCAAGCAAGGTTCAAAAGTTTTGTCTTGCTGAATTATCTGTCCATGGCAACATCAACAGGTAGTTAACAGACGTCTTATCCAATTCTAATATTGCAGTTAAAAACTGTCAGGTACACATGTTTATGCTTCAAAGCACATCTTTCATTATCTCAGCATTTGAATGAAACTAAAAAGCTAATCTGCCTAAAAAGCTCACTGAAATTGTTTGGATACTAGCCATTAATTTTGGTTAATCTAGTTGAGAATTATATCTTAAGCCAATTGTGCACACCTGAATATATACATATTGAACTAAAAATTTTAAAAATTAAAGAAACTCACTTTGGACCCAGATGACTGTGCTAATTGCAAATCTTTCCTTTCGAAGGAAAGGTCTTTGAGCAAGTGGTGGCACTTCCTCCTGACACAATTGGATGACACTGAGGTTTTTGACAATTGACAAGGCACATCATGTTGCCAATGAGGGGCTCACATCCCCCACCGGCCCTACTAATAACTTCACCCAAATTCCTGTGGCACACCTGTGGACCACTCATGGCACACTAGTGTGCCATGGCACAGGGGTCGAAAAAGGTTGATCTATATCCAGTTCAGTCTGAGTTTGGAAGTGAAATGGTCTTGATTGCCCTGTTGGATGATTAGGAAAAAAGATGGGATAATACAACCCTGCCAATTCTCCTTGACCTCTCACCAACCTTGGACACAGTGAACATTAGGGAAGAGCCTTAGATCTATTCTGTCCCCCATGTTTTTTAAGATCTACATGAAACTACTGGGGGAAATCATCCAGGGATTTGTGTCACAAGTATGCTAATGACACCCAATTCTATCTCTCCTTGCCATCTCATTCCAGGGAAGCTTGGAAGCCCTGGATCACTGTTTGGAGGCAGTTGGGTCTGGATGAGGGCCAATAAACTAAGATTAAATCCAGAAAATCCTCCTGGTCAGGAAATATTTGATGCAGGTAAAGGGTTGCACACCCCCTGCAGGAACAGGGACTTTGTAATCTGCCTTGGACATTTATTTTGACAAGGGAGAGGCAGGATATAATTTTTTTTTAATAAATAAAAATTATCACATCCGTTATAGAAAGTTCCAGGTACAATCCCTGCCAGAAATCCTGAAGAGCCACCTACAGTAACTGAGCTCGATGGTCTGACTCAGTATAATGCAGCTTCATATGGCGATGTTACCCTTCTGGAACAGCCATCTGAGATGAGTCCTGAGGGCATCATGCTCTGGTGATTCTATTTCTTTTTGGCAGCTTGATTACAGATGGTGCTAGGGGATTAGCTCTGCACAAAGACATTTATGCTATGATGCTCCTGCACTGTGATAGGTCACCAAGAAGAATTCTCACCAGTATGGTGATAATACCCAACTTAATCTCTCCTTTTCATCAGGTGCAGGTAAGGTAGGGGAAGCTCTGGCCTAAGTAACTGTAAGAGACAAAAAGGAAACTAATAAATTGAACTCAATCCAAAATAGATTAAGTAGATTGCCTGACTAAAGAGGTAGCTTTCAACTTGTTCTGGACAGGGTCTGGGCTTCCTAACGACTACATTTCCAACTTTTGGGTGCAGATACATCTGGCAACTCCTATAGATTAAAAAAATATTCTGCTTTTCAATATTTCTACTCTCATGGTAAGTTCACAATCACAATTGCATCTTTTTAGATTGTGAGCCCCATTGGAACAGGGAGTCATTAGTTATTTGATTTTTCACTGTAAACCGCTTTGTGAACTTTTAGTTGAGAAGTGGTATATAAATACTGTTAATAAAATAATAACAACAACAACAACGTAAGTTTAGATGCCTAGGCAACAACTGTGGTAAATTGTGCTTTTCACCAGTTTATGCTGATGTATCAACTGCAATTCTTCCTGGATAAAGGTAGCCTGACCACTGCAATATCCATATTAGTTATTGAAACCTGCTATACGTGGTACTACCTTTAAAGACTACCCAAAAGCTTCAACTGGTGCAACATGTAAGGATGGGGGGTTACTAGGTGAATCTCACCAAGGTCAGACTGAGAAGGCTCCACTGGCCTGTCTCTTTCTGGGTAGAATTCAAAGGGTTAGTCTTTCGAGACTGAAGGTTGCCAACTACTAGTTTAACCTTTGAAGCCCTTTACTACTTGAGACTGAGATACCTGAAATAGTTTACTCCCATGTGAAAGACACTGAGGTTTGCTTCAGAGGCCCTCTGCAGAATATCTCTGCCTCCTGAGGTGAGGGCAGCCAGTGATGGGGGATAGGTTCTTTTTAGTGGTGACATCCTCTTATACAGTCCTCTCTCTCCCCAGAGAGATGCACTTGGCACTATTATGCTTCAGGTATCACTGTAAATACATTACCTATCCACTCCATTTCAACTAACAAATATTGCTTCTAAAACTTACAAGCAATTATTTCTAAAGGTGTAAGTGTTCAGCATTTGAACA
This sequence comes from Tiliqua scincoides, assembly GCF_035046505.1. Lineage (NCBI taxonomy): Eukaryota > Metazoa > Chordata > Lepidosauria > Squamata > Scincidae > Tiliqua > Tiliqua scincoides. The sequence continues at coordinate 59,907,473 of NC_089827.1, forward strand.
CAGACTAAATGTTCTCCACCTATATACACCCCTAACCCTTTATGGTAAGAAAGGCACTTAAAAACATGGTACATAACTGGTAGACAAGCAGTTTGATTTCATTCTTAACTGTGAGGATCAAATGGATTCCTCACTACACTTCAAATGATTCCTCACTACTGATTCCTGATTGACAAATGATTCCTCACTATTACCTCCCTCACCACACTTCCTCAACCAAAAAAAATTCTAAATTTGAAAAACCAAGGTAATAACAAAAATCAAAGACAAGTGTATACTCACACAAAAAACAACACAGTTGCAATAGGATAAGTGGGGCAATAACCAGTTAAGCAGTCACATTGCCAAGGAGAAGAAATTAGTAAGAGGGACATATTTAAACAAAATGTCAGGATGAGACGGCAATGACTAGATTCCTTAGACAAGGAGAAAAACATATTAACTAAATGGAAGCAGATTTAGGTTAAACAGTATGAGCACTTCATAAGATCACTTCATAGATGGAATAGACTTGCCTGTGCAAGAGCCCCCTTGACATTTTCAGGATATCAGAGAAATGTATACTGTAAGCCTTTTTTTCACTGGATACATGCTGATAAGTTTAATAAATTTAATCAAAATGTAGCTGGAGAAAAGATTAAGATTTGCAATATGGACCAAAAAGCACAGCACTGACACTGTTTTGAATTCTGTATGTAAATGCGAATGAGCCAACAGGATATATTTTTACAGTGTAGCATCAGGCATATTGCCAGTGGTCCTCAAGACAGGTTTTTTTTTCTTGTAAGAGAGTTTCTGTGTTAAATTTCAAGCCACTGGCATTCAAAGAAAGACCAAACACCTAAAATTCACTCTCACATTCCCAAATGCAAAGAACGCATCACACGCTCATTTCCTGCTTCATCCTGCATTTTTTGACCACATTAAAAAGTCTAGAGCTGCGCCAACATTTCTCCGCAATTCAGCCTCACATATGGACTTGAAATGCTGGTTTGGGTCAGGTTTCCATTCCATCCTTTAAAAAAAGCAGAGGCCACGATTCGAAAGAGAGCTGATGCTTCTCTGCAGTCAGAATAAGGCGAACTGCTGTTTCAGAGGCCAATCCTAGGCATGTCTACTCAGAAGTAAGTCCCATTATACTCATGGGGCTTCCTCCCAGGAAAGTGTGGATAGGATGGCAGCCTCAGAGCCTCATCCTATGCATGCCTATTCCGAAGTAAGTCCCGTTCTAGTCAATGGGGCTTCCTCCAACGAAAGTGTGGACAGGACTGCAGCCTTAGAGCCCCATCCTATGCATGTCTACTCAGAAGTAGGACTCATCACAGGCAGTGGGGCTTCCTCCCAGGAAACTGCAGATAGGACTGCAGCCTGAGAGCCCCATCCTAGGCATGCCTACTCAGAAGAAAGTGCCACTGCAGCCAATGGGGCTTCCTCCCAGGAAAGTGTGGGCAGCATGGCGGCCTCAGAGCCCAGGCCGAGGCATGTCTACTCGGAAGTAAGTGCCACTGCAGCCAACGGGGCTTTCTCCCAGGATGCGGCCTCACCGGGGCAGGTGAACTCCGCGGGGGAACTTGGTGCTTCCGGGCGAGCGAGGCCCAGGCCGGCTGCGGAGAGGGAGGCGCCGCCTCTGCCTTCAGCGGGCCAGGCATCCCCGACCCCTCTGTCCCCGCCAGGGGGGAGCAGCCCGCAGGCCCGGCCCGGCCGCGGTGCTCCCGCCCTCCCCGCGCAGGCAGGCGGGCGGGCGGGCGGGCGCAGGCGGCGCTCCTTACCGTCCCGGGAGGTGCCCATGAGCTGGTCCAGCATCGCGCGCATCTGGGCCTGGGCCGACATCGCGAAGGCGCGTGAGGCCCGCTGGCGGCCGAGTCCGACGAGGCTCCGCCCACGCGGCCTGCAGGAGGCCGAGGCGCAGCGGCGCTTCCTCCCCGCTCAGAGCCGCGCAGCCTCAGGGCGCCTAGCCCGGTCCTCGCCGGAGAGCGGAGCGGTCCCGTCCGCGCCTCGGGTCGAGAGCTCCCCGCGCTCGTCCCCGCACGCCCGCCTCGCTCGGGAGCGCGCGCCCCTGGCGGCAACGGACATCCGCGCCCGCCTCGGCGACTCCCGCCCGCTGATTGGCCCGGCCGGCGCCTGCTCCGCGACTCCCAGGCGCTCCGCCCCCGCCCAGCGGCCGCCGTGTCCCGCGGCTGAGGGGAGGCGCTCCTGCTCGTCGCGACGAGACTGAGCGCCCCAGCCGGGCGGGTCTGGTCAGAAGCAAGCCCCGTTGTAGTCAGTGGGGCTGCTCGCAGGAAAGTGTGGACAGGACGGCAGCCCGCAGCCCTCCCGAGGCGTTCGCGCTGTGGAAACAACACTCACAAAGATACCACAAACAGCACACTCACAGACAGACAACACACTCACAGAGACACCCCACACAGACAGACAGACAGACAGACAGGCAACACACAGAGACACCACACACACACACACACAGACAACACGCTCACAGGGACACCACACACAGACAACATACTCAGACAACACACTCACAGAGACACCACACACACAAACACAACACACTCACAGACACCACACACACTCACACAACACGCTCACACACTCAGACACCACACACACAGCGCTCACAAACACACACACACACCCAGAGTCACAGGCACAGGGAGGGAGGGAGGGAGGGAGAACAGCTCCTTTCTTGCCCTGCCTTTTTAAATTATAAAGTTACAGTTCTGTGCAGTTGGGGGGGGGGGGAAGGAATCTCCTTTGAACTCCATTCCTTCTGAGTAACACTTGAATACAATGTGAAGTATAATTCTAGTGTTTACACAGAACTGCCACTGGGTTCCCTGAGATTCTTTCTGTATAAATGTGTATGTTCACTATGGTGAACATTAATAGTATGTTCACTATTAATATATTCATTCACCAAAATATCACAATTTACATCCAAAATGAGACCACATCTCCAAAAGACTCTGGCTGCAATCCTTGCCACACATTCCTGAGAGTAAGCCCCATTGAACAAAATAGGACTTGCTTCTGAGTAGACCTGCTTCGGTTTGTGCCCAAAGTTTTATTGTACTTAGGACTGAATTTTTGTTTTACATGTATAATGAAATTGGTTTAGTCCATTTGACTTCAGCTCTCCAATCATTTTTTTCTTTAAGATAGTAGACAATAGTATAGAGCATTTGGAAGAACTTATCATACATGACATAAATAAATGGATAAATTAATAAGAGGTAGAAGTAGATGAGCAAGTAGATTAGGAGGTATAGTAGGATTAATTAGTAATGGTATACTCAGCACTCCTAAATGTATGTTATATGTTTGTATTATCTGTATTGTTTTGTATTGTGTGATGTCTGTGTGTGTTGATTTAAAAAATTAATAAAATTTTTTTTAAAAGGTAGTAGACATATCCACAAGGGGCTCACAAACATGTCAAAAAAATAAAGAGCTTTGAAGCCTATGAGACAGAGCACAATATAAACAGAAATAACGGTTGCTGTTGTGAGCCACCCTAGTAAGGGCAGAATAAGAATGTCTTATAAATAAAATGGCTCCTTATCCCAAAGGGCTCACCGTAAAAAAAACAAAAACAAAAAAACTCAAAACAGCATAGGCCTGAAATTACAGGCCTGTTTCCCCCCCCCCCATTTTCCTCAAAGCTTTCAAACACAACCCTTTACAATTCAAACATGTTTTTATTTCACTAGAATCACTCCCATGAAACAAAAGGAAGCTGGTCTAAATGGGCCCTTGGCCTGATCCAGCAGGGGTCTTGTTATGTTCTTTATATGTACAACTGTGCTAGTCTTGTAGTTCTCAACCCAGAACCCAAGATATCAAGGACTACCTGCCTGGTTTTCTTCCGCTGCCACCTGTACCTAGTTTACAAATCTATGGTAAGGCCACACCTGGAGTATTGTGTCCAGTTCTGGTCCCCCCATCTCAAAAAAGACATAGTGGAAATGGAAAAGGTGCAAAAGAGAGCGACTAAGATGATTACTGGGCTGGGGCACCTTCCTTATGAGGAAAGGCTATGGCGTTTGGGCCTCTTCAGCCTAGAAAAGAGACGCCTGAGGGGGGACATGATTGAGACATACAAAATTATGCAGGGAATGGACAGAGTGGATAGGGAGATGCTCTTTACACTCTCACATAATACCAGAACCAGGGGACATCCACTAAAATTGAGTGTTGGGCAGGTTAGGACAGACAAAAGAAAATATTTCTTTACTCAGCGTGTGGTCGGTCTGTGGAACTCCTTGCCACAGGATGTGGTGCTGGCATCTAGCCTAGACACCTTTAAAAGGGGATTGGACAAGTTTCTGGAGGAAAAATCCATTATGGGTTACAAGCCATGATGTGTATGCGCAACCTCCTGATTTTGGAAATGGGTTAAGTCAGAATGCCAGATGTAGGGGAGGGCACCAGGATGAGGTCTCTTGTTATCTGGTGTGCTCCCTGGGGCATTTGGTGGGCCGCTGTGAGATACAGGAAGCTGGACTAGATGGGCCTATGGCCTGATCCAGTGGGGCTGTCCTTATGTTTACCAAAGCCTTGTTTTCTACAAAGACTTGAGGGATAATGGAGACTCCCTTCCCATGTTTTGCCAGAAGTTGGGGCAGAATTGCAGTATATTGTTTAAAGATACTTACCAGAAGATCATGCACTGTATGGATTTTATTTTTTGACATAGCATCATTCCCTACAATAGCAAGTTCAACTTGTATGCCAATCAGATTGTAGCCAAAATAGGACCACTACCAATGGTAGAGGTTTGAAGTCTAGCAATTTGAAATTAAAAGAAAATACACTTTGCTTCTTGGGAAGCCCAAGGGTTAATGGAAAAAGCAGAGCAACACCACTATAGGAGTCTTTCCTATTTCTGGTGCAAGAGGGGGCAGAGTTAAACTTTCAGTTTAAATTGAAAAGGAAGAAGGACAGATAGTGTGTACACATACATACCCACAATGAGAACATCTGAACCAGAGATTGAATGAGAAAAAGGTAAAGGCTGGCTGTTTCATGCAAATTGCTATCTATCCCTGAAGCCTATCAGTGCAATCCAAAGTATGCATAGCAAACCCCATTTTGCTGCAGTACATAGCCAATTGTTATAGCCAATTGTTAAATGCACATGTTAACACTTCAGTATTGTGATGCTGCCAAACTGAAAACCAACTTCTGAATGAACAATCCAATAATACACGAGAAGAACACTTTGCTGCAAATGCTCTAACTCAGGGGTGCCCAAACCCCGGCCCGGGGGCCACTTGCGGCCCTCAAGGCCTCTCAATGCGGCCCTCAGGGAGCCCCCAGTCTCCAATGAGCCTCTGGCCCTCTGGAGATTTGTTGGAGCCCGCACTGGCCTGACGCAACTCCTCTCAGCATGAGGGCGACTGTTTGACCTCTCAGTGAGCTGTTGGATGAGGGCTCCCTCCAGTGCTTGCTCTTTCACATCTGTGATGCAGTAGCAGCAGCAAAGGAAAGGCCAGCCTTGCTTTGTGCAAGACCTTTTACAGGCCTTGAGCTATTGCAATACCGTCATTCATTCATATAAGTTCATCTTTAATATATTCATTTATGTAAACCTATGTAAATTTATTCAAATTTTAAATGTAAATTAATTCTTCCCCCCCCCCCGGCCCCCAACACAGTGTCAGATAGGTGATGTGGCCCTCCTGCCAAAAGCTTTGGACACCCCTGCTCTAACTATATGAAAATCATGGGCAACACAAAGTCCTGGTGAGAAATTCTTCATTTCATGCAAAACATGAAACAGATATGTTTAAACAGACAGAGCCTGAAAAACAATTATAATGTCTCTGTTGAATAATAATTAATCCTTATGGTTCCCATCCTTTCCCCCCAGGTTGCTGAGGTAGCTTAAGTCCCACAAGCCCAGCCACTTCTTCTGATGAGCGCTCTCCACGTCCATGATATTCTTGATGGAGTGCCAAGTGCTTTTGAACACTACGCAGGAGGCAGAGATAGGTGGCAGCCTGAAAATGTAGGTCATGCTGAGCCCTGCATAACTTTTCACTGGTTACCTGGAGACAGAGAAATACAAGACATTTAGTACAAGCACAACATACAGGTCCAACCTTATTATACACAGATTTTTTATACACGGATTTGACTCAACACAAATAGCCCCTGCAAATGAGAAGGAATATGCTGATCCCTGGAGAAGGGGAAAAAGGCACCCCTTCAAAATCACAGTTTAAAAAACTGCTTTTCTTACTGTTGTGGAGAGACAGTCATGCAAGTGATCATTCTATTCTTCAGCTGAGCCAGGCAAGCTGAGCCAAGGGTCCTTTGCATTTCCTCTACAACAGTAAAAAAAAAGCTGTTTTTAAACCACAAGTGTAAAGGGACACACTTTTAAATTTTTTAAAATTTGCTTTTATTTAACACAGAACCAAACCCCTGCAATTGCTGAGGCATGGCCTTATTACATTAGGAGCAATGGACGGGCAAAAGACCTGGAAGTGGGTCTTTAAATCTAATTTTACACTGTATTTTTAGCCATGGATTTTTTTATCCACTGGGGTTCTGGAATGGAACACTAACAGATAACAAGATGTGACCTGTATACATTTTACTGTAGATTCCTACTCAAGAGTCTAGGTGAATTTTAGTACAAAGTTTATTATAGACAAGCAAAGTTACAGTTCAACTCAGGAAATTCATACTGAGGAAAGGGGGAAGAGAAAGGATATTAACAGTTCGTCTTGAGGGTTTGGGGAAATAGGCTAGTAACCACAAATTTCAATAACACCTGTGAATTTTACAGATAATCTCATTTAAAAACACATTATCTTAATTAAATTTGACTCTGTGCCTACTTAGGCTCAGACACAAACATCTGCTCAAATAAAAACAAATCTAGGAGAAACTACGGAACTTTCTGCCACAGGACGTGGGGGTGGCGCCTGGCTGCCTTTAAAAGCGGAACGACTGTGTCTGCAGAACTCCCCGCCACAGGACGTGGGGGTGGCGTCCGGCCTTGATGCCTTTAAAAGGGAACGACTGTGCCTGTGGAACTCCCTGACACAGGGTGTGGGGGTGGCGCCTGGTCTGGACGCCTTTAAAGGGGGAACGACTGTGTCTGCGGAACTCCCTGCCACGGCGTGGCGTGTGGCCTAGACGCCCTGCGGAACTCCCTGCCTCAGGACGTGGGTGGCGCCTGCCCTGGACTGCCTGCAAGGCCAGGTGCGAGGGAGGCACCGGGCGGCCCCTGAGAGGCAGGAGAAAAGGGCCCTTCGCACAGCGAGCCCTGCCCAAGCCGCCCGCATACCCGGTGCGCCCGGAAGGCCTCCCGCAGGTACTGCGCAGCCGCCGCGTCTCGGGAGGAGCGCCCGACCCCGCCCCTCAGGTAACGGAGCTCCCGCAACAGGCCGCGGAAAGTGCTCAGCGGCGACCCCAACGCCGCCATCTTGAGCGCCTCGCTTGGGGGGGGAGCGAGGTCTTTCAACCAATCAACACGCAGCTTCCCACGCCCAGCCAATAAGAAGGGCGCGTCATTTCAGCCAGCGGCCAACGCCTTTTTCCTGCTCGCGTGCCAGGCTCGACCAAACGACCCGCGGTCGACCGAACTCGGCAAGCTGCGGCGAAGCCTCGCGGGCTCGAGCCCATCCACAGAGCGAGCAATCGAATACCGAGGCGCGATCAGCGGCGTCCTGAGCGCAGTTCCTTGTTCCACCCAAGGGCGGCCCCTGGTGGCCGTGCCGGGCACTGCACGTCCAGCATCGCTGAGTATGAAAGTAGTTTGAAAGAAACTCCCCGTAGTTGTGAAAGCAGGAAAAGTCATTTCATAATTACTTATTCGTTTATTTTGTTTCTCCATTTACATAAACAAATAAAACACTCACCTACATTCACAAAGCAATGAAGGATCAGCTCCTCCCTGTCCCTGACTTGGAAAGATTTGGAGATTCCCCTCTACACCAGTGTTTCTCAAACTGTGGGTCATGAGCCATTATCTGGTGGGTCCACATTCATTTCAATATTTTATTTTTAACACATTAGACTTGATGCTACCATGACATGTGACTGCACTGGGGAAATGTTGCAGACCTGTCTTTTTAACAGGCTACTCCATACAGTATATGCTTTTGACAATGATAGGCAATGGGACTTACTCCTGGGTGAGGGTGAGTAGGATTGCAGCCTAGGATGGTTAAAATTTTCCTGCTGGATGATGTCACTTCTGGCCATGACCTCACTTCTGGTGGGTCCTGACAGAATATCATTCTTAAAAGTGGGTCCTGGTGCTGAAAGTTTGAGAATCACTGCTCTGCACTGTTCCTTTTAGAGGGAGCGAGTTTCTCCCTGCCAGGAACAACCATTTTTCAGGGATTCCTGACGACTGGCTTCTTAAGGCCCCCTCCCTGCTCAGCAAAGCCACTCTGAGACTGCAATCCTATACACTTACCTGGGAGTAAATGTATTTATTTATTTACAATATTTCTACCTCTCCTTTCCTGCGCTGACAGCAGATGCTATTGAGTCCAATTGGACTTACTTCTGAGTAGACAGGCATAGGATTGTTCAGTGAGAGGTAAACTGGAGGCAGTCTCTTCCTCAATCCCCCTTCTTAATGGGTTTCTTCTGCCACACTTGCTGCTGCTGCTGCTACCACATCTCTATCTACTGGCATCTAGGCTGGCAGCTGATGGGGACAGTGCTGCTCCTTCCAGCCTCCAAGATGCTGCCAGCTGTAGGGTTGGATGGAGTGTGCAGCCCGTCCTGGCTCAAGTGCTCTGGCGGGCACTTTCAGCTCATCCTATGAAGCACGAGTCTTTTTACACATCCACACAATTATGCATATGAAATAACAGCAAATAATAAAAAAAATACTGTTCCTACATATCCAATGCATAGTTAAGGCTGCAACCCTATTCACTTTCCTGGGAGTAAACCCCATTGACTCTAATAGGCCTTACTTCTAAGTAGACATGCCTAAGATTGACCTGTAAGGCAGCAATCCTATTCACACCTGGGAGTGAATTCCATTAAATATAATAGGACTTACTTCTGAGTAGAAATGCCTAGAATTGGGCTCTGTGAGTAGTAGGGCTGAGGGTATCTATACGCCTGAGTGGCTTTCAAAGTGTCTTCCTAACATAAGGCAACTCAGTCAAAAAGGGGGGGAGTAAAAAATCTCACCCCAGATGGGACTCGAACCCACAATCCCTGGCTTAGGAGGCCAATGCCTTATCCATTAGGCCACTGGGGCTGACACAATTTCTGTTCTTCCAATCAAGCCTTTGCTGGTAGCTAGTCATTCTTCCGTCGTCAAACCCCACCCCTTTCTCAGGCTTTGCAGCTGCTCCAATACACAGAATCAGCGTGCGTGGAAGTAACATGCAGCATAGCTCGGTGGCGTAGCTAGAAGGGGGGCAAAGCGGTTTTGCAGGGAGCCTCACTGCGGTGTGCAAGTGGCCCCTCCCCTTCGGAGCCATTCTGGGAGGGGGGCTCCCTGCAAAACTGCTTTGCACCCCCTCTACCTACGCCACCGAGCGCTACCCAGCTGGTGGTGGGACTCCAGCAGTGATGGCCTAGAGCCAGATCAGCTCCTGCAACAGTGTGTGCACTTGTGCTGGTGATGCCAAGGGCTACTGCAGGTGCTGCTGTCCCATCTTCAGGGATGCACCAGGCTGCTGTGTTGGAGTCAACATATCCACAGCCTGCTCTACCCTTGCAAGACCCTCCCCTCAGTTGGACTAAGCCGAGCTGCAACCACATGCTGCCTCTGCATCACCTGGCCTCCCTCCACGTGTACCTGTTTAGTGCATCTCCACCAGGCACCTGCATAGGTGTGGCGTGGCTGCTGCTGCAGATGTGTCCTGCTCTAGTCCTTGATTTGTTTGCCACTGTTGTGGCTGCAGGTGCAGCTTCTGTATTGGGGGGGGGGGTCTCCGCTTGGGTGCTTTGTCCAGGTAGCCTTTACTTAAGTGCAGACTGTGGCAGGAGGACCCTACATCCAGAACGTACGATGCCTTTGGGTGCTTTGTGTGCCCTTGCTGTGTCTGAGAATGCTATCCATCAAGGGCTGTGCACCTGCAGCTACATGGAGTCCTGGTAGGGAGAGAGCAACAAACCTTCCAGTGCTGTGAGCGATCTGTGAACCAAGCCTAGAATTGTGCAGTCACACCTTGGCACAGTGGCATGTTGTCAAATCAGAGGCAATAAATAGTAGATCAGCCACTCACCACAGGCATGGGTTGCAGAGCTGCATCCTTGAATCAGCTCAATATGATGCACGCACATACCCTGCTCTCCTTAGGAGCACTGCTGATGCAACGTCCAAAGAACAGCTCTTCTTCCATTCACTGGCCATTGGTGCTGATTTGCTGCACCGGTTGGAATTTGAGACCATCCCACTTTCGTTACAAGTCTGGTTCAATGAGTAGTTGTGAAGGACTTAGGCTACAGGGTCTATTTGTCAGCTGCCCTTTCCCAGTCCCTTCCATCTCCCATCCATGGTTTCTGCTGGCTGGCGGTGGGAAGCAGGGATTCCTTTTGCTGAGATCAAGGGGGCTTACTCCCAAATAAGTATAGAATTGCAGCTGTAGTCTGACAGCTGATATAAAGCACAGCCCAATCCTATGCTGGTCTACTCAGAAGTTAGCCTCCTTGAGTTCTGTGGACTTACTCCCAGATAAGTATGTGTAGGATTGCAACCAGTTTCCTTATTGCTCTAGGTGTTTGTTTCTGGTGAGTAAGATATGATTACAGTCCAAGTCTTACTGAACACAATGGGCTTCCTTCTGAGTGAAATAACTCCTGTTTGAAACATCTCTATTGTGCTTATTGCAACAACATTGAAACTCCTCCCCCTGGGGGGGCTTCAAAGACTAAACACATCTTCCATTAGTTTCAATGGGGAATCAACCCTAGATCTTCTAGAGCCCTTCCTTTAAAATAAAAAAAGTGACAGACTCAAATTCATATGTATCTATACTTGCATTTGCTAGATGAAAGGCACAATTTCAGTTGTTGGTAAGTTTGAACAATGCTGATGCTGCTCTGAAGACCAGAGTAAACATATGTGTGCTTAAATACACAACATGGCTGACTCTCTCTCTACACACACATATAAATAAGATCTCCCTTGCATCACTTTGCTCATTTAGGCACACATCTAGTCTGGCCATAAGTGAGAGAGAGCATAAACATAAGTAGACAATCATTTACTTTAGTTTCTACTGGGCCTCTTCCTGTGTTTTGATCTGTGGTCTGGACTGGGTTAGACAGACTGACTTCCATTGGCTCTAATCCACACTATTGGCTAAGGATGTACAAAGCCTTCTATCCATCCCTGCCACTTACTGCTAGTTAAAAAAACAAAACCTAGCACATTGGTGGAAAAACTCTAAGCAAGGGCACTCCCCTGCTGCAGCTTGAAATTATACAGCCCATTCTACCAATTAATAACTCTACTACATACCTCAATCTGCTGCATGTGTACAGATCAAGCCATTTATCAGAGCCATCTGTTAGGGAATGCCCAGTTTGTACTGCAGAACATCACAGAAAAGACAGCCAGGAACCTGTGACTAGACTGAGGTCAAAATAAGGGCATAGGAGTAAAAAATGAGCAAAGGTGAGAGGGAAAATGACCCCTTACCCAGCCATGGGTTGCTGAGCCAAATCCTTCCCAGAAGCCTGGGCAGCCACTGGCACTGAGGCACTAACAATTGCCTGAATGGATCACATACTGATCCAGCTCTAGGTAGGAATCTACTGCAGATAGCATATATTTAATACATTTTTACTCCTTCTTCCTCCCCCCCCCACTACCATTGGTGCCCAGTAACACCTTGCATTCTATGAAAAGTATTAGGGAGAACATGTGGTTTGGGATAAATCAATTGTTGCTGTGATAGTTTTAGTTTGTCTTCTACAACTGATCTGTTAGAGGCTTTTTCTTCATGATTTGCATATGTTTACTATTGGGTTTTTAGTATGTACTGTATGTATATTTGTTTGCCACCTTGACGGTTTAGTTAACAGAAAGGGGAGTGTTTTTAAATAGCTTAAGCTGACCAGAGACACTTATTTACATTCCTCTTTATTTAATACAGCACAGACACATGACACATACAAAAGAAAAACACTCATGAAGGCCCTGCCACACTTAAAGACAGGTACATCTATACTCAGTTGAACAAGGCTCCCGATTCAGATCAGAATCTGTTAGCTAGCTTTAGTTGGATCCTTAGAGAAAGTCTGCTGCCAAAAAAAAATAAACTTCTGCACCTTTTGGAAAAGTAGAACTGGGAGGATCACTTATGGAGCCCAGAGGCACGCTACTGAAGCACAAGCCCTCTGAGCTAGAGATCTGAAACAATGATGTTTTGCACTAACGACAGTACACCTTATTTCTTTTGCATTTTATTCCTCAGGTGTAAACCATGATCAAATGTGCTAGGAGGGTAAATAATTGCTTCCGGGTTAAATAAATTGCATCATTAAGATCAGGGCAGGTTTGAATGTACACTTACAACAGGTGCAGGCTTTTTGTGGCAGCGGCTTTCCCCTTCTTCTCCTCCAATGTTGGGGGAACTAAGCAGGCACCAGCTCTTCCGTAAGGAGCCTCACATACTTTTGTAAAAAAACAAAAATACAAAAAGGAAGGTGACGGGTATTTACAAAATTCATGGCTGGTACAGTACATCATTTAAGACACACTATGCTACAATCTTTCAGGTCCTGAGATTATTACAAAAAAAGTTAATTCAAATATTGTGTTCAGATTCAGTTTGAGAGAGGAGGAAAAGATCAAATCATGTCTTTAAAATCCGATATCCCTTCATGTTAGTAGAACACATCTCCCTAAAAAGTCAAACCAAAAGCAGTTGGCACCAATCACTAATTAAGTAGCTGTGGCTACTCAAAGCATTTCTCACTTGAGGAAGCTAATTATGTTTGTTGCAGAAGAGTATGCATCATGTGAAAGATGTGTGGGGAATACTCTAAGATGGCAGTACCAGTTCTAGGAAATATTCAGGTTCCTACTCACAAAAGGAAGCCCACGTGTGGAACCAAGTTATATATACAGAACAGAATTGCTGCTTCAGATGAGTTTGCAAGTATGGTTTCCCATAGCACCATTACCTGATAAGGATGGTTTGTTAAGGACGGCCATACACAATCTGTAGTAATTTTGTTTTAAATATTTAGCACCAATTTTGTCAAAGTAGTGAGCTAGCCATGTAGAAGTCTCCTTGCTCTTCATTTTCTATATCCCTCTTGTTTTCAAATGTCTAGCCAGTCAGATAATAAAAGTAGAGTTCTGTTCCCCACCCTTCACTGTTAAGTCAAAAGGTAAGGAGAAAACTCCCACAGGCAATACTGTAAGCCTGAATCCTTTATTGGAAGGACTTGGTTTACAATAGAATAGCTAGCTTTTAAACTTAGAAGTTCTACTGTCAACTTGAATTCCTTTATTCAAAAAAGCATCTTATCCTTGTATCCTGGAATGCAGAGTTTCAATTTACTGCTCCACACCTATAACCACACAGATGCCCAGCTACAGGAAGCATCTTATAACCTAGAAAAATACAAGCAATATTAAGATTTTAACCATGAAATGTAATATCCAGGTACTTAGTGCGGTTAAAAGAAAAAGAATGGGTAGGTGGCTAGTCTGTAATGCGAACATAATAGTTCTTAGCAGCTTTTCAGAAAAATGAGCTTATTTAAGGTTAATCAAGTTTGCTCAGTCCAAATACTGTAAAGTATAATTTAAATCTACTCCCAACATTGAGAAGGTGTGCAAAAAGTGCACCGCTTTCCACATTAAGGAGTTTAGGTTATGGAGTGTTCTGGGTTCTCTAATCTGTAGACAATTCAACACTGAAGGGTGCAAGAGAAGGCAGAAAGATGAAGATCCTGATGTCAGCTTCCATTTAAAGAAAGTTCTGCCTAGAGAGATTCAGTTTTAACTGACATTTCTCTGTATACAGGTGAGGCATTCATCCACTTGCAGATTTAATAAATTCAATTTGATGGTAAGTAGAGGGAATGTTTACTCCCTGGACTATTATTTTGTGCCTGTGTATTTGATTATGCCAGTTGAGGCATTATCACATTTTAGTATCCCTCCTAAAGCCATGCAGTCTCATGACATGAGCTTCGTACTAGGTGAAAGTGTTTCTGCTCTTTTTTTAGAGTTTCCATGTTAGAAAAATAATTTTGTAGTATACACATTCAAAAAACTATGTCATGTTTCTTTGGGCAGACATTACAGTGGAAGGGCAAAGTATACATAGTACTGGAACGTGAAGTCTATATGCATAGTTTATTTAACTGCCTGCTAATCAAACTAAGGCTTTATGGGAAGGGTAAAGCATAAACTCACCCCACTAGTGCTGAAAGAAGTCATTCTTACATAACCTTTGAGCACTATACCTGCCATTTGTTTCAGTTTACTGGTTTCTCCCAATTTTCATGCTGGGCAGTCAAGAATACAAATCATTACTGTAAAATGTGAACACTAAGTGAAAAAGCTTCTGTTCTGAATACACTAAATATTAGTCGTTATAGTGTACACTGCTTATACTGTTTCGAGAGCATTAAAAAATGACTGACTCCAGTGGGGACAAGAAAAAGCTTCAGACATTGGTTTTGTTACATGAAACAAAGACTCTCTCTTGCACAGGAAATGCTCCACAATGTAACATTTATTGTATGACACCACTTATAGAGAAACCTAACTTTCCTCTATGACATAGTAAAACATAATTCAGTTAGGGGAACAGTTTGGAGACAGTCTGAACATAGACTTCGCATTTCCTGGAGCAGGTGGAGTCCAGCTGCTTCCCTAAGCTTAGTCTCAAAGTTTCTTCAACCACCAAAGGGTGACAGAAGCCATTAGAGGCAAAAATTGTGCAAAAGGGTCCTGAGAGAGATTCAGGAAAGGGGAATGGTTATTTATGGACTATCACACTGGTTCTATATAATAAAATTTTCCTACCACCTCCACCCCACAGAGAATATGATCTTTGGGGGCTTCTTTGAACTGATAAGATTTAGCAAAAAGTGTGCTCATTCTTTCCAAATAATTTGAAGCCCTTAAAAGTCAGGTTTAGGCCACAGCTCTGGCTGCCCCCCCCCCCCAAACCACAGCATGACAACTTGTGTTTTCCTTCCTTGAACACACTTTTCCTTGCTAAATGGAAATGTATTAAAACATGTTCTTGGCTGGAGGTAGGACAATCCCTTCTCATATTTGCACCACCACCAGAACAATGTCAACTAGAAGAAACTCCCTCAGCCACACTTCATCTGAACACCATTCGCTTGAACAACAAGATAGTCATTTTAGATAGAGTGCCCAGTCATCCATTCAAGATTGATTTTAGACAGACAGAATGCAACTTAATTTGTTTTGTTTCAAATCAAGATATAGTAGAACCATGTTAAATAGTACACTGTTAAAAGAAAGCCAGATTAAAAACTTGCAAATATATAACAAGCTTTGAAATACATGATCACTTATTTTGATTGCTAGTTTGCATCCTTCCCATTCTCACAGTTCATTAACTTACAGTAGTAGGCTTTGTAAAGAAGTCTTGACAAAGAAGTGAACTCTTGCTGCGATTCTTTGCATAAAACCATTTTGCTACTATTTAGCAAGTTTGCTACTTATAGCAAAATTCTGTTGTGACTAAAGCCTTATACAGACGTCATGCCTGCCATGTATTACAAACACATGGTGGGAAGCATGGATTGCAACTGCTAGCCATGCCCCGTGCCAATGCATTTGCTGGCCTTGGCATCCAAACATGCAAAGGCCTGGGAGGTATAACCAGAAAGCATTTCAGCATGGGGTGTGTGGCTAGCTGTGTGCTTCCCCGCCCTGCCATGTTGGCTGTACACAGAGGGGATAACATTTGAAGAAGGCCCAGTTCTGACAAAGATTTTACGAAATGTATCTGAGCAATGCAAGGAAGCTCTCGCTGTATTTGAGACATGGGAAACTACAACTTTGGTTACACTTAAAAGATTCAGTCACTAGGCAGCTATTTAGTGATCTAATTCTTTGAGCAACTGAACAGGCACAAAGCGCCTAAGATAGTAAGCATAAATATCCCAGCTCTAGCATAGAGACAATGCAGGTACATTTACACTAGAACTTGGACTTTGCTGAAATTGTATAGAAGTTAATAGTGCTGTTGCTTTCTCCTCTCTTCTACCTGCTATGGCTCAGTTGTCTCAGTGCAGGGGTGAATGGACAATAGAAACTGGGAAAATACAAGCCTAAAATGATGGCCCTGCTGCATGCAGTCCTACAAAACTCAGAAGAGCCATAAGTAGGCACATGACTTTCCAAATAAAAAGGAGTTACATAGGTAGTAGATGTCTCTGGCATGGCAGAGCCAAATATAAAGGATTTTTTGTTCATTAAAACAATGAAAGCCATTGTTTGTGCTACCACAGCGAAAATGGTTGTACTTGCTTTCTTTGTGTAACCTACAGCCTGTGGAAATTTTATGTAGTTCTATTTTCTGTTCTTGTTTGTAAGGAGTTATGCCAAATTTTAGGATGACCTGTTGGAAGTTATTCAAAGTGTTTACACATTAACACGCTGGAGCTATCATATTAATTTCATTTACAACTTAAAATTCCAATGGGAAAGGCTCAATTGGTACCCACTAATAACTTCCTTAGAGTTGCTCAAATACAACTAAATTACTATATAGTCACCTGTGTCAATGCTCACCTTCATAAGTAGACAAAGCTACAGAAAACAGATAGAACATTAGGACTCTTGGGATCACTGTTTTGCATGAAAGCAAGCACATAAGAATGAATGCCATGGTATAGCAGCTATAACATTACACACATTTAACATTAATTACAGAAAAGAAACAATTTAACAGCATAAAGTCATCTTGGCAGGTTCAAGGTTCTCCCAAATGCCTCCTAGCACTTTAGGATTTCTGAGTATACTTTGTGGGGAAAGTAGGGAACAAAACAAAGAAAAGGCACTTAAACAAAGGACAAGGCCTGAATCAAGTAATTTGGAGGGGCAACACCATTCATTCAGAGACAGAAGTAAATTATATTAAAATGTTTGAATATTGCTGTAAAATTATAATTGCATAAACTGTTGATTAACCAGTTATTTACTTTCAGCTTAGATTTTGGAAAAAAAGCGAACAAGCAAGTGACTCTACAATGACCTCCAACATGGAAAGCACTGGTGGTCTGGAGACGGGTGAAATCCTTCCAAAGTTTAGCCTGATTGCAGGTTTTGTTTTATTTTCCTGCAATACTATCCTGAAATGTCCAAAAATAAAAAGATAATTTACTATCTCTTTTGCTGATGCACTCTGAGAAAACAAGACAAAACACCCTTAGTATCTAATCCCCCTGTGGGCAAAGAACTCCAAAACCAATCTGTAAACTATATTTTTAAATTTTCTTATAAATATAGCCAAAAATTATTTTCATGACTGTAGCAGCAAACATGATAAAGTGGGAGTCCTAAGAGATTAATCCCTTAGATTATTATGGTTCAGTAGAACTGACATTCGCTCGGGAGTTGCAGAATCTCTGTACTTTCATGTCAACTGCTTTGGACCAAGAGGAGAGATTATGTGGAAAATGGATCAGTCATAAGATGAATAGAAGGGCACATATTTGGTTGCTTGCCCTGCTCACAGTCTATTGGATAAATCAGAAGTACAGTAACTTTTGATTTAATGAAAACAGATGTCAAACCCACAGCACCCGCTCCTGGGACTGACTTAGCATTCCCATCCATCTTCCTAGAGATAAGATAATAAGAAAGCTGAGCACAAATGAATGGGTTAGACTAACTCCTCTTTCAGGGACAGAGGAAAGCAATGCACTGTTTAAGTCAACTGAAGTTTCCATCTTATTGTTCTCAATGCCTACATCCTTTCCTCCATGCTTGGTGGAAATATCAGAAAACCTAGAAATTGCTACTATGTCCTAATAGGGTTAAACACACATAGAAGGCATAATTTAAAGGTTTAACTTCAAAACCTGTATTTGAAAATTATTGCTTCCACTTGAGACTGAGTGCGAGTCTGCCACTTTAACTCACAGTTCCCAAAAATTAGGTCAGCCCAGCTGCTCAATATGACAACCGACTCTTATTGCTTATGAATACTGAGGAGGTGAGGGTTTATATGCTGTTTAAAATTTTGAAAGATTTTTAAAAGAAAAAGTATGACTCTTGGAAAATACTGCCAAAATGAAGAGTTGCTGTGAAGGAAGCACACTAAATTAAAATTTTGCATTGAAATACTCCCTATCCCTTTCTAGCCACCTCATGAGTCCCCAGGCCTTTAAAGCACTGGGAATCACTATGTTAGATTCATTCCAATCTCAGAGTTCTTGATTTATAGAGCACATAGGAAGAGGTGACACCCATCATTATCTGACTAGTTCCACAATGTTGTCAGATATTTCCAAGCTGGTTGTTGATGAGAACTGGATTGAGTTCATATCACATGCCAAGAACATTCCAATTTAGCCAGTTGAATTGTGGGGCATGCCCAATCACCCTAGTCATAGAATTAATATTTCAGGGGTGGCCAAACTTGCTTAATGTAAGAACTACATGAACTACATACGTAAGAGCATGATAAACTTCAGTTGAGAGCCACAAGAGAGATGTTTGAAAGCATCAATATTTAAGAAGCATTTAAATTCTTAAATGTGTTTACACACATGAACTTTAATGTTTTAATCCAGTGGCTCTTGGTTAATACACGGTAAATTATAAAGCTCAATTTTTTTTACCTTTTATATTAATTGTGATGCAAAAAGGAGCTCAGCCAACATATTTCTGAGAGCCACACATTATATGCTGAAGAGCCAAACATGGTTCATGAGCCACAGTTTCGACACCCCTGTAATATACTATAGTACCGATAACAGTACCTAGGGCAGGAGAAGACAACTGGTGCTATATTGTTCCAAGGGAAAAAGTTTAATTCTCCAGTATCTTAAAACACAGCAAACTTTTGCACCAGAACACATTGTTTTATTTAAAAATATGGAAGAATTGACAAGAAATTTCATCCTGAAGTATGGAACTCTCAGGGGGAGGTTGAATTTTTCCAAATAGCATTCTGTGCTGGCTTCAATATTTTTAATCTGCCTGGTGCATGATTTCTGATAAAGTGAAGCCTCTGCCAAAAGACAATTGCCCTATCAGACCTTTGTTTGTAAGAAATGGTAAGAAAGAGAAAGTGGCAATCGCATACCTAAGTTTTAGTTTTCATAAAACAACCTGAAAGGCAGGCTCACAGTGTGCCAGATTTTCTTGTATAAAGTCAGCAGACATAACTTTGTGTTTTATTGCATTCCAATTATGGCTTGCAAATACACTTCTCTGTTGCAAGCCTTATCCATAACATTTATGATTTTATTGAGCCTGTTTCGAACCAATATCCACCATCTAAAACATAAATTTAATTGGTAACCCAGGCTATATGCTGCCACAAGGCAACAGCTGAAAATGTTGCATCATACTCAAGAAAGGAAGAATTTGTCTATTTATGCATGAAAGATAAACTTGTATGGGCAATAGAGTTGAGGAAAAGAGAAATCAAATATATATATGGGGGGAAGGGAATCTAAGGCTTTGAATAATGCACCAAACAAAAAGCCAGGATCTTTTCAGCTGTGTGGCTATTTAACCTTGTAGTTTCCTCTAACCAAACTACAAAAATTTTATCAGAAAAGCCCTTAGTTTGCCTTGTAACTGAGATCAATATCTAGATTTAAATTGAGTTTTTTCTTCCACAGTTTTGTGCAAAATACTTTATTAACAGTCTCAACCCAACATTCAGTTACTGTTATATATTATTTAAATATATGTATATTTTTACATTTATGATCAGATTTATAAGTAGTAAAGAAGTTTATCTGGATAAGATGAAATACCATACCTTTCTAAAAAACTAAGTGTTCAACAAAGACAACAGAACTGTGATATTTGGCCATTATGCCATAAAAAAATATGCAAGTTGAGCAGAACTGTACACAAAGCCAGATAATTTTCTGAACTTTCTACTGTAGTCACTCATTCCCTCTGCATTTAAAAGGTGGCTTGTTCTTCAGCAAGTGGTTGCAGCAGAAGTTTCCAGGAAGTGTCCAGCTGTACATGTTCTCCTGCACTTGCATATACCTTTGTATGATCATGACCTTCGTGGGAAAAACTGAAAGCACCTAGTAAAATTATATTAACATGACATATATCCGATTTAAATTAGAGAAAAGGCTTCAGACGAGGGTTCTGGTTTCTAGTTTGGAAAATCATGAAAGATTTTACAACAGTGTCTTACCTTCTTGATTTTACAAAAATATGACTTAATTATATTTTGACCCACTTATTCCTTTTGCACTATTTTATGGATTACAGTAAAATACTGTTTCTTACATTTACTTGCCAAACATCTAACATATTGCTATCAAAAACAAAGTCCGTCTCAAAATTGTTACCAGGGCCAGTCACCTATGAGACAGGGTGATGTAGCAGCTCAAGTGGTGGCTGGGGAAGATAATGAGCTGGCAGGTGGGTGCTCCACGCTCCATGCCTACCTATTAGCCTCCCCCACCGGCTGGCCCATCCCCTTCTTCCTCTTTGGAGAATGGGGGCACAGTTTCTTTTCCTCCAGGGCTGCTACCAAAAATTGTGGAGAAATAGGGGGGCAGGGCAAGGGCATGAAATTCTGGTACCACTTCAGGTGCCTGTCTGGTCTCAGCCAGGCCTGTGTGTTACTATACAGGGTTCAGGTTTTACACCTCACCACTGCGCAGGTATTAGAAATGCTGGAGATATGAATTTTAAGTCTAGGCAGAAGGCACCTCAACCGCTCTTTGGAGAAAGCTTTGAACAGTACTGAAAAACGGCAAGATTGTGCACAGAAGCAAGCTACATGTAATTCTTGTTAGCTAGGAAGTCAATACAGTGTGCGACTTTTCAGAGCTATCAGGAGAAGAACCCGAGACAAGACTATCTTCACAAAGGATGGAAACTGGAGGATTCTGTTAAAACACAAGGCAACTCTGAAGTAGTACAGCAAACCTAAGGACAAAAACCAAAACCACTTTTCTTCAGGAGATATTTAAAGGTTTGGTCTGATGAAGTCAAATTACAATTAACTATTTGAAGTTAATAGTGTCCAATTTAAGTACTATTTGAAAATGTGGGGTTTAAAGTCAGTTACAGAAAACCCTACAACTTTTCCTTGAGAAAGAACAAACGTGAACATTCTGGTTAGTGACACTTATCTATGGCTTCAGACTCCCACCAGCAGACATATGTAATCTTTAAGAAATAATGGATAAGTGGCCTTGGTTTTGTAATGAGAAAAACCGTTCTTCCTTTCAATTTCTACACAATCACTATTTCTAGTCTGTACTACACATTATTCAGAGTTGAGCAGAATGTTCCTCACATATATTGTAGACCCTGGAACCCTCAGTGTGCCAGTAAGAGGACCTCACTTGCATGATGGATGGAGAAATCTATTTTGGCTTCCTTTCACAGATCCTTTTATAGGTATCAGCCTGAAAGGTTTGTGCTGCTGTAGGTTTGACAACTGAACCTATCTGGCCAACCCTCTCTGAGCCACTCAGAAAGGATAAAAGGCTTTGGGAATTCTTTAAGTGATATCAAACTAGGAGTTGTTTTTAACATGAAAACCTTCCTCCTTTTCCTTCTCTCTTTGATCAAGTATTGTTTTCTTATTCTTCTTCCTCTCACCACAGTGCTTGGGATCAGAATATGTAAACATTGACAAACAGCAGCTCTGTGTCCATGTAAGCACTTTCCAAACCAATTAGTCTCCATCAGCAAAGCAGAAGCACTTTAACTCCCATGCTCATCAGGATATCACTGGGTTTTCCTCTGTAACTTAGTGTCCCCTTTACTTTGGCCTCCATCTGGAGTGAGGATAAAGAGAATACAAGAAGTATAAAAGACAAGTTTTCATACTTTTGCAAGCTATATTCATGAATGAGATGGGGGTGGAGTGGAGTGTCCCTTTATAAGTCAAAGACCAGATAGGTACGCCTAATTTCCCCCCCCCCCAATAAGAAAACATAGATTAGGGTTAATCAGGCTGCATCCAGTGTAGGACAGGGACATAGAGGGGAATTTTCTCAGAATAACAGAATAAGGTAGGGATGCAGAGTGGAATGCATTCCTGAACATGTATAAACCAGTAACACCCCTGCCCCACAGGGTTATTCATCCATCAAGCAACAGGTGGCAAACTGGCAGGGGTACCGAATGCTCATCCACTACCTTCCCCAGCCACCTGGCTTCATAGAGTCTGGACCAACTCCATCCTCTTCTCGAGTGTTAGCTTATAAGAGGAGGATGGGAGGGTTTACCTCTCTCCCTTGGCATCTGGTGCTGCTATTGCTTTGCAGCTCCTCTAGTGGCCAGAGAAGGGAATGCCAGGCGCCCAGCATTCCCTCTGCAGCCATTGGAGGAAGCAGCAGCAGTGCACTGGACACCAGCAGCACTGAACACTGGGGAGAAGAAAGGGAAGCGGGCAGGAGTTGGGGGCTTTCCTCACTCCCTTGGCATCTAGTGCCATCCTCACCGCTTCCTAGTGGGTAGTAGAGGGAATGCTATGAACCCAGCATTCTTTCAGCAGCCATTATAGCAGTGGTCCCCAAACTTACCTGCAAAGCCCTTCCTCTGACAGTGCCTGTTGCGGAACCCGGAAGTAAATGCTGATGATGTGACGCGATGATGTCACTGGCACTTACTTCTGGGTTACGCCTGGGAAAAAAGTCTTGAAAATTGATATAAAAATGTTAGGGAAGGAAAGGAGGACGGTATATTGAAAAGACATTCAAAATCCAGCTGCCCCAAGCAGTAACACAATTTCTGTTTCGTCAACATTTCATTCCAGTTTCTTCCATTCCAGATGCCAAATTCAAAATTAACACAATTTAGGCCAGTTCGCGTGTTACAGTACTTTCTCCCGACAGTAACAGGGAAGGGGCATGCAAAAGGCCAGGAGTCATCCCAGGATGAGAATTCTCATCAGAATGTAACGAACGAATAGGCAAGTCCCAGAAGCAGTTCAGCAACTTTCAGAAAAATCTGGTAAAATATTCCATTTTTTAAAAATGTTCACCACTTTAGAATTACAAAACAGAAGCCAAGACAGAAAACTGCCCTTCCGCACTCTCAAAGAAAACAAACTTTCTTTACCTGAATACGCTTGTTGCAAGTGAGCAGGCAGAGGTGCATGGGATAGAGTTGCTGCATGTGGAGCTCCTGGCTGTAAACCCTTCAGTAAATCTGAAGTGGCATAGACAGCTGGAGGGAAAAAAAACATAAGAATTAAGATACAACAAATGCAAACCATCTGCCTTAAGTACAGACAGCAATTTATTCGTATTTTTCCAATATACAGAGATGGTGCAAACAATCTTCAAGACTGATCACCTACACAATAATGGATATATTACTGACATGCATAGCATTTTGAAGTAACTAAGGAACGGATTGTGGTACTGGTTTTGTTTCTAGGAAAATTAATTCTGGTGGAGCAAGAAATACAGTCAGGTTGCATTTGAGGGTTGGGTTCTAGGGTCAGCATGTAAGGGGAAAATTGCATATCACTGAAACTACCTTAAATCCCCAAAATACCTACTGTCTCTTTTAAAAACTAAAACACCACAACAAGAGAGTCACATATAGTAACCGGAACAACTATGGGGCAGCAGATTCATTCTCCCATCTCATGCTCACTCGGGCATATAGAACCGCCTGCACTATTTTAACTTTCTCTCTCTCTCTCGTTGCCAAGAACGTCTACTTGAATTTGGCGCAAGTAAAACACACATATGATGCAATCTGACCATACAATTTAATAAGGTGGGTCAGCAAGTAGTACCAGTTTTAATATCAACTTCACAAAAACCAGTATAAGAAACTATGGGTACAATTCAGCCCTTGACTTGAGCTGGAACAAGTCCCTTGTGCCAGCCCAGGAGGGTCTGGAGTTGCCTCAGGAGTTGGCTAGGCTGGCACACAGAGGCACACTGGCCTGCAGAGGCTGCAACAAGCCTCCATGCCGACGGAGGCTCCAAGTCTTGTGTTGGCTCTGCTGCGCCGATGCAAGGTTCTGAGGAAGGCGGGGTGGGGGCGGGAGAGAGGTGTTCCTAGGCGGAGCTGGGATCTGGCAGTTATGCTGGATCCCAACCCCCATTCCTGGGGAGAACAGAGTGGCTTCAAGCTGCTTCACTCTCCTCAGACTTGCGCCACCTCAATAGGAGACCCTGTATTGGCATTGCGGAAGATCTGGCGAGAAGGTAGGATGTGGTGTCAGCAGTGGCCCCTTTAAGGGTGAAGGCCTGGGCATTCAGCAGGTAGTGTGCTGCACAGCTGCAGCCACTTAAAGACAATAGGGCCCTCAGGCATAAAAGCACCTGAAGAAGGGAGAGTTTGGTGTGGGTAGCAGAAGGAGGAAAGCTTGAGGACAGACTGGAGACTGATGGACTGAGAAACTAATGGCTGACAGACTTCTGAGGACAACTGGAACTACGGAACTGCTGATGGTCTTTGGAGCAGACTAATGGACTTTGGAGACTGCTGGAGCACAGACTGCTGGAGACACTGGAGTTTTGTGTGTGGTTGCTGTGCCCAAGACTTGCTGAGGACCAAGGGGCTGCTGTAGTGGCGGGAGGCTGCTGGCAGGAGAGTGGACCTCTGCAGATTGAACAGGCGAGCTACCCCGGTGGTGGGGTCCAGCAGGACTGCAAGGCAGAATTAGGGCCATTCCTGGGTAAAAAAGGGGTGCTAATTAGCTAAATGTGGGCATAGGTTCTCCAGGCAGAGCTTGGATTGGGAATCTGGCAAAACAGACCCATAGGGGAAAGGGCGCCTGTCCCAGAGGTAAGAGGAAAAGTTTCCCCTTGCCTCTGGCTGAGTTGCTTTTGACCCTTATCCTGTGCTGTATACAGCACAAGCCTCCTGGCTTGTCTGTTCCAGCACAGGGTAGGACTGCGCCCTATCATTACTATCTGCATACAGTTGCATAAAATCTGGAGCTTACAGACAGAACAACCTCTTCCAAAAGAAATGAAATGTGGTATGAAAAGCAAAGTTCAGATCCCATCACATGCAAAGGATGTGCTGTTCATCTGAATAAGAACTGAAATACAGATCATGACTCATTCACTGGGATTCCATTACAGGCTTCTTGTTCCTCTATGTCATCCCAGAATGCACTGGTAGACACTATACTGCATTCAGCCACTAGATGGGGTGAATAATGGAATGAAATTATTTAACAACATGAAGGTAGGAAATTGGATTCTGGTGCTTATTTTCCTTGTTAGAAGGCATTTCAAGGTGGACCTTGGTATTAGTGATGAGTCAGATCAGTGGATACTGAGGTCCCACCTGTAGATGCTAATCTTTATTACACATTTTTTCATATGAAGATTACTATAATGCACAAACTGCAAAATGAAAATAAGACATACAAAAATCAACATAGATACAAACTCACTCACACAGCTGCAAGACACTAACATCAAGGAAAATAGCCATTAAAAATCCTTGCCTACAAAGTATTACAGGTGAGCATTGCAAAGCAATGCTCAGACCAGCGACGGCCTGCATATGCAACACTGCTGATGGGCCCTGCACACATGCCCCCCAGCCGCCAAAACTCCTCTTATCTCCGAAGGCTCAGAATGCCCAAATCGTGCAAGATATGTGACTTCTGGTTTCCTTGAAGTCATATCTCTTACACGATTTGGGCATTCTGAGCCTCAGAGAAGCCTCAGATTCAGAAAGGCTCCAGAGGCGAGGGGAGCGCATCTTCCCCTTGTCTTTAGAGGCTTCATATAGCGTCAAACCTCACTTGAGGTTGGCATCCCTGTCACTAAGCAACACAACTATATACACAATCCTGCCATTTCTCTTTCAAAATACAACATTCACATGAAAATAATTAAGGCTACAATTCTATACACTCTTTCCTAGGAGTAAGCTTCACTGAAGATAATGGGAGTTACTTCTGAGTAGATATGCATAGGATTGTGCTGTAATATGGAAAAGATCTACTCCTACTTACTCTGAGCAAGGCTGTGATGGAAAGCCGCTGAGGTAGATCCTGAGGAGGTTGTCACGCCAGCAGTGTCTGTTCCAAAGCCAAGTAGCTCCAATGGAAACTGAAAGGGCATGGTCACAGGAACAAGGCTACCCAGCATTCCAAAAGGAGGCAGTGGAGTAGGTGTCACATTCTGACTGGTTACAGACAGGGGTGATGCCATGAGAGTCAAAGGTGAAGCATTTGCCAGTAATGATGCACCTGTTGTTGACTGTATAGACACATGTTATTTTTGAATCTGTTCATAGCTTTTCCTGACACACACTCAATGAATTAAGCATTTAAATGCCTTAAATCTTACTTTCACCAACATTAAGTTTTAAACATTTGGTAAACAAAGCTCAAGCATTCCTCCATATTATTTGCAACAGAGCTCTTGATTCAACTTATCAGAAACTGAGGTAATGACAACTATAGTGGATCTCTCATTTTACAATGGTAATCCATTCCAGAGACACCACTGTTATTGTGCAAATATTGTAACATGGACCCAATAATGCATTTTTGTTTTGCTTTTTGGTAGCTTGTTCCAAGAGCTTGGAAGATTATTTAAAAAGAGGCCTACTGTGCTCTTTAGAGGCCATGTTTATTAGTTGACACAACATTGCAATTATAAAAGGCAAATTATAAGGCTGTTTCCTTCCCTCAATACATGCAGCTGTGATGTTAAGAACATGGTTATTGGCTGAGATGCTATCTAGAAGGTTTGTGTTTGGCTCAGGCCAAAGGCCCATCTACAGCTTCTTGCATCTCATAGCGGCCCACCAGATGCTGCATGGAGCACAAGACAACAAAATACCTGCATCCTGTTGCCATTCCCTTGCACCTGGCATTCAGATATAGCCTACTTCTAGAACCAGGAGTTTGTATCAGCTATATCCTTCCCTCTGTACACACAGCCATGATGCTAAAAATGCCCTATGGACTTTGAAGCTACCAAATGCTTGTATTTGCATTGCTGATTGACTTATCCATAAGGTCTTGTTGAGGACAGTTGAGAGCACACTGTAAAGTGACTAACTTATTGTACAGTGAACTTTATTTTTACTATAAAGAATTCACTGTAAAGTTATTTGATTGAAAAGTGAAGGTCCACTGCACTATGCTCTTTTTTGTGCCATCAGTGTAAATTACTTGTTCCCATAATTGTCCGGTATGTCCACACACACCCAATTTAACAGCTTTCATAATGCTTTAAATCTTCTGCATCCCCTACAGCTGCTTCTTCCCACATTATTCCTCCAGGTGCATGCTTTAACTCAGCAGATTTAAAACAAGGAGTTGGATTTCAGGTATTTCTTCTGTGAACTGAAGATACTACCAGAGTGGGGGCAGGGAATTTTCACCGGTTTCCCTTCCCTCTGCAGTACCCTGAAAATATGCTCCCATAGTTAGGGGATCCTCTGCCTGTGGCATGGGAAGGGACTGTAGCGGGGGGGGGGGAATATAAGTAAAAATTGTTTCTTCTCCTTTCTTCTGGTTGTGGAAGAAAATATTCAGAATCAACAGTGGTGCCACACACAGGGCACATTCCATGGCTCATCCCTATACAGGTGCCCACATGGGGATGATCAGCCTCCCAGAACAGAGCAAGTCAGAACTACCAGAATTATCCATTATGAAAACAGAGTGCAAATATACAATGTCATAACCACCAGTTCTAGGTTGCCATGACTTGTGTAGCAGCCACAGCCTGCTCCCAGGACCCCCTGCGGTAACAAGCCCTACTGATTCAAACCCAAGGATCATTTCTGTTAATAGAAGGCCATATTCAACTGCATGGTAACTTGAAACTGCACACTGAAAACAAATGTTTCTTGATTAGATACAGCTTTCAAGTATTGAACAGTTGTTCCAAAATTGCTTTAGGCATTTCTCAAAAGTAACTCAAGCATACAGAACACACTTAGTAGGCTGAGACAAAATGCTGATAATACAGAACACATGGGGTAGAATCTAGAATAGGTTTGGTATGTCTACCTCAATTCTCACATTTCACCAATTTCAATTGATCTGAAGCATAACTACATTTATTGGCATGCATCCAATGGTCCATACAACTACATGTTTAGTTGTAGGGTGCTTTTTTATACTTTGATATTACATCCTAAATGATAACCAACTATCTGCCACATAGTGAAAGCCTAATCTTTTACTTTTTCAGAAGAGGCAGTTTTGCAGCTTATTACAAGGGGGGGGGGGGAAATGGAGATCCCACTGGAGAAACTAAGGTTTGCGTCACCCAGCCCAAGAGCTCATTGCATCCCCCCATGATGGACCTCCTCCAGTACCAAACCATACGGAACTACAATATCATATGCATAAACTAAATGCAGTGGCATCACTAGGGTTGGTGTCACCCCCATTAACTTTATTTGTTTTAATATATAACAGTATAAGTTACATTCACACAACTCATACTAACATTTTATTGGTTCCCTGCTGTGTCCTAACAACCCCTTATTGGCTCTCAGAACAATCAGTCTTGAGTAATCAAAGAAATCAACTTTTTGTTACATAATTGTGTTTTCAGTTTCTGATTATTGGGCTATAATATTTGATAGGATACAGATTTTTCAACGAAGTTTCATTGCATTGGTTGGCAACCTTCAGTCTCGAAAGACTATGGTATAAGCCTACAGTACCCAGTATTCTCAGGCGGTCTCCCATCCAAGTACTAACCAGGCCTGATCCTGCTTAGCTTCCGAGATCAGACGAGATTGGGCATGTGTTATGCGTTAAATTACTCATCAAATGATATATAACATGATGGTATTATTCAAAAATACCAAGATTTTCACAATTTTGGTCAGTAGTGGTGTCACCTCCCCTGAATGTATCACCCAGTGTGGTTCACAAAGCCTGCACACCACTGTTGGACCAATATATTATTCTCTGATCACATGTTCACAGAACCCTAATTGACTACTGACTAAAATGTAAAAGTGCTTATAAGATGGACAAGACTTCGCAGTTCTCAGGATACTAACTGTAGTGTACACACAAAAGAGTATCAATTTCAACATAAGTGCACTTGCCAAGCTATGCATAAGAACCCCCCTTTCAATACACTTTTAGCATCACTCTCACGCATATTCAAAGGGATATGTAAGGGCCAGGATGGTGTAGTGGTTCAGGAATTGAACTTACACCTGGAAAATCCAGATTCAAATCTCTGCTCAGCCAAGATGCTCTTTAGGTGACCTTGGGCCAGTCATTATCTCTCAGCCTCACCTACCTCCCAAGGTTACTGTGAGAAGGAGGAGAACAATGTATACTACCCTGAGCTGCTTAGAGGAAGGACAGTATAAAAATGTGAAAAACAGTTCATTGGTCAGAAACATTTTGAGCACAATAGTTCAGCTTTTCCTCTCTGAATTTCAGACAGTTATGCACAGGAAGCCAAGAAACTAATTATCAGAACATTCTGTATGACACCTATAGAAAGAATCTTTTTTAGAGCAGTGTTTTTCAAACTATCCCCTGGGGGCTGGGGATAAGAATAGGCCCTCAGTTTGGCTGTGCTTGTCGTAAGAGGCAACTAAACAGCCACCGGGTAGATGGGACTCGATAGCCTGGGAAGGCAGCTCATCTGAGAGAAGGAAAACTCTGATCCCAAACCTCCACTGCCTTGTGGCTACATCCAGTTATGGAAAAGGCTTCAGGAGTCAACCTCGAGGCAAAATCTGGAGCCGGAGTCCCTGAGGCAGTTCATGGCTGAACACAGTCACGTTCTGCAATTCCTGCGACGCCGCTGGAACCAACAATATTGGCTTCTGCCTTTCCATTGGACCATTTCAGCGACGTGGAGAGGGAGGATTTGCTGCATGGGTAACAGCCTATCCTCCATACCTACTTTACCCAGGCTTCGCTCACTGGAGAGGACACTGTGTTCCGGAACCACCATTCAGAGCGTGACACCATAGTCTTCCGAGACTGAAGGATGCCAACTTTTCAAACTGTGGGTTGGGACCCCCTAGGTGGGTCACAAGCCAATTTCACAAGCCAATGAATGGGTCCCCATTCATTTCAAAGTGTATTTTATTTTTAGTATTAGACTTGATGCTACCATGGTTTGTGAACGCATTTGGGGAAATGTTACAGATCTGTACTTCAACAGGTTACTGTGTGTATGATTTTAACAATGCTAGTCAAAGGGTCTTACTCCCAGGTAAATGTGGATAGGATTGCAGTCTGAGATATTTGGGAATTTTTTTTTTTTTTAAACAGATCAACAACTGATTGGAAGGGTTAGGACGGTTCTTTATTTTAAATATATTTTTTCAACTTGTTCTTATTGGGAACTTTCAATTTACTTAATTTGATTTTGTTGTATGGGGGCGTTAAATATTTTCTTGCTTAAAGAGGGGGGAGGCTTTCTCCACTCATTTGTTTGCTTGTGTGAGAAGAAGCTTTAGAGGAGACCTGCTGAGCTTGTTATAGAAATATGAGAACATAGCTCTAACTTTACTAATCTAAAATTTGTTGGATTACAAATTAATCATTTTGGAATATAAACTTTGCTTTGAAACGCTCAATTTCGTTTTCCTGTGGAGATCTTGGAGTGCCTGTGGAGAGGGCTGGAGATCTGCATTTCTTTGTTTTGCAAAAGTGGTTTCATTGTTTTGAATTCCTTGACTATCTCCTGGAACAGAATGCAGTTGATATTGCAACAAACATAAGCAATAGAATCAAAACAATAGAATAACAGAACAGAACATCGGGGACATCTAGTGGATATAAAAAGACATTGCAAGGATAAGAACAGGACTTGACAAGTGAAGTAAGGAGGACGATCTAGTGGCATTAA
The DNA here is from genome assembly GCF_035046505.1 of Tiliqua scincoides. Classification (NCBI taxonomy): domain Eukaryota; kingdom Metazoa; phylum Chordata; class Lepidosauria; order Squamata; family Scincidae; genus Tiliqua; species Tiliqua scincoides. The sequence continues at coordinate 59,938,424 of NC_089827.1, forward strand.
AAATATTGCAAGGCAAAGGTTTATTTGACTTAAAACTTCCTTGTGTTGGTTTTTATGGGTGAACAGTTGATTTCTTGATGATATGATGTGATATATGGGTAACTGATAGTGGTATATGTGATAACAGATATTTGAGTTTTACAGGAAAGAAGATATAAGAAAGAAGAAAAAGGATGACAGGAAAAGGAGCGAAAGTTAGGGGCTCTCCCGCCCTGGAGTCAAACTTGGGAAAACTAACACAAGAGGAACCGAAAGAGAAAGATTGGAAGCAGACAATACAAGATAATATAGAAAAATTAGTGGCGATGGGACAGCAGCACGCAAATCAATTTCTGCAGGTTCAAGTTAGTCTGGATGTTTTAACTACACAACTAAATGATTTTAATGTGCAACTGAAAGCTTCTAAAGGCCAAGCAGATGAGAATACACAAAAGATTAGAAAATTAGAAAAAAGACAATGAAATCTCAATCTAGAATACTGGAGATAGAACAAAACCAATATGATGGAGAGGCAACTTTAATGGAAATTCAGATGGAAAGTGCAGCTTGAGTAGTGAGAAAACAAAATGTACCAGAACAGAAGGGGGAAGATATGAAACTAAGAGGAGACATGGGGCTTCCTGATTGGTTTTTATATTATAAGGCCGCAGCGCTACTATGGATTAAAGAGTGGATTATATTAGAATCTCCTCTATGGAGGAGATCTCCTCCATGGAGATCTCCTCCTCCTCCTCCTCTATGGAGGAGATCTCCTCCTCCCCCTAAGGATCTCCTCTATGGAGAACTCGTGCAAGGAAAGCGCCCTACAGGTAGACCACAGCTGCGATACAAGGACATCTGCAAGAGGGATCTGAAGGCCTTAGGGATGGACCTCAACAAGTGGGAAACCCTGGCCTCTGAGCGGCCCGCTTGGAGGCAGGCTGTGCAGCATGGCCTTTCCCAGTTTGAAGAGACACTTGGCCAACAGTCTGAGGCAAAGAAGGAAGGCCCATAGCCAGGGAGACAGACCAGGGACAGACTGCACTTGCTCCTGGTGTGGAAGGGATTGTCACTCCCGGATTGGCCTTTTCAGCCACACTAGACGCTGTGCCAGAACCACCTTTCAGAGCGCGATACCATAGTCTTTCGAGACTGAAGGTTGCCAATATATATTAGAAGATCAAAGAATACTAAAACTGGAGGGACATGATCTTGAATGGGGGTGGCATACATTTGTTTGGTATGGAAAATCAAACGAATATAAGCAATTCAATAATCATATATTAAGGAAATCTTTATTATGGATCTGGGCTAAAATACAAAGACAGATGTATACCAAAATCCCCTGATGGGTGGTGCCGCTAGAAGCATGTACCCAGCCGAATTTACTAGACACAACAAAAATGCTTAGATATGAAAGTTTATTTAAGAAAGATGGGCAATTAAAGACAAAAGAAGAACTGTTAAGACAAGACGTGGTGATGGATTCGTGGACTCGCTTGCAACTTGATTCAAAATTTGGGAAAGAAACAAGAAGGATTCTATTCAGAACAGATGCCATTTCATAGAATACTCTTAGATAGAAAAGAAAAATATATCAAAAGAATGTATATGCTCCTATTGGATTTTGAGATGCATGAAGAAACAATAAAAGAATGTATGATAAAATGGGCGCAAAATACAGGCCATGTTATTACATTAGAACAATGGGAACAGATTTGGAAATATAAAATTTACTAGAGCAATAAATTTTAAAGAAAATGTATATAAAATGTTTTATCGATGGTACATGACACCAGTAAAACTGGTAAAAATGAATCAGAACATATCAAAAAATTGTTGGAAGTGTAAACGTGGACGTTTTATCATATGTGGTGGACATGTAAAAAAATGCAAGTATATTGGAAAATGGTAAAGAATCTAATACAAGAGATTTTTGGATTTACGATACCGCTGAAACCAGTTATTTTTGCTTAATATTACCTTAGATAAAGATAAAGAAAATGATGTGTATTTAGTTATTATGATATTAACTGCTGCAAGGATTTTATATGCTAGATACTGGAAAGATATTAAAATTCCAACGAAAGATGAATTAATAGAGAAAATAATGAACGTGGTGGAAATGGATAGACTTAGAGATTTTGGATCAACAGCACAAACCAACACAGATAGAGCAATGGAGACTATTTTATGCTTGGTTGAAAATGAAGTTGTAGATGTATAAGATAGGGCATTTAGGTGAATGTATTGTATACATGATATATTATACAGGATATGAAATGATAAATGATATTAAGAGGCTAAACTAGAAGAGGAACAAGATTAGATGTATTGATATGATTGCCTGCACCTTCCAACAGTGTGTTTTTGTGTGTGTTGTGTATTGAATTTGGGTTTGTTATGTGTTTGTTTATATTTGTTGTTTGTTTTTATTTTGGAAAATAAAAAAAGGAATAAAAAATTTTTTCCTGCTTAATGATGTCACTTCTGGCCATGACATTGCTTCCAGGTTAATGACATGCTTTCTGGTGGGACAACAGTGTCATTCTAAAAAGTGGGTCACAATGCTAAAAAGTTTGAGAATCACTGTTTTAGAGTATATTATTACCCACTTTGAGAATTGCTTCTGCTGAAAAACCATATATAAAATATTCTAAACAATAATCTCTCATTAATGCCTGATGGTGCACATGCTGTGTAAATAACATGGGTATTTAACTTGTCCTTTTGCCAATTCAATACATTTCTTGCTTTATAAACATTCTGAACTATTCCATAGTCAAAGTCTATCAGAAGCTTAATTACATTTTCAGCAGTTTTCAAAATATAGTACAGGCATGCCCTGGTATCTGTGGAGATTCTGTTCTGGAACACACACACACATCATGGTCAGCTGAAACTGGATACTGGGGGTGCACCAAACCCTCACCTTTGGGTCTTTTGAGCCCTGCAGAGGCTCCCCACGCCTTCAGGTCTTTTGAGCTCCTCAGAGGCTGTGTGCATCTGCCCATGGCCTCTACAGGCTTCAGAATGGCTGCTGAGGCAGAAAAAATCACTTCTGGTTTATTTGTAAAAGCAGATGTGATTTTTTTTCAGCCTAAAGGCCATTCTGGGACCTGCAGAGGCTGCTAGCAGATATGTGAGGGGAGTACAACCTGCATGGCATGGCACCCCTGTATTTAATAGGAGAAAAGTGAGGTATGTGAAACATCTCTTGGCAGGGGAGTCCAAGCTCATAATTGAAGAAAAAAATTAAAACTGGTCAAGGAAGGAAGTAGAAATATGTGAATTTACACAATTCAGAAAACCTTTGGAAGATAATTTATGGCATGAGATACAATGCGAAACCACAAAGAAATGGCAGTAGGAGAAAAATATGACAGTTAAGGCAGAGTGAGTTTTTGGATCACATACAACAGTGGTCTCCAAATTGCAGCCTGATGTGTCTCCGAATTACTTGTCCAGGCACAGTGGTGGTGAAGGCTTTCTGATCCATGCCGCAGCCCTCTGTTTTTGCAGCTGATTGTCTCAGAAATTCACACCAGGGAGCCACTTCTGTTTCCCATCACCCCACAAGGCTCTGCCCCCTATTTCCCAGTGGAAGTGGCTACTTGAGACAATCAGCTGCAAAAACAGACAGTTCTCCCTCAGGGGGCAGGCTTTGTCCCTTCTCAATCTCATTTGTGTCAAATTCAACAAATATTTCACATATTTCAAATAGGACAGATAAATATCCAAAACTTAGTAAGTCTCATGTTAAGCCTGTAACTGAAATTTCACATTCAATACATACCTGCACACTGGCTGGTATAACAGTAGACCCTGAGGCAGAAGATGGCCTATGTGGAGTTGACAATTGTTTTGTAGCACCCTGTGTTCCACTTCCTGTTGCCCCAGACATATTAGTTCTACTAGCTCCAGTTGAATTAAGGTTGCTGCCCCTGTTGATGGGTACATTCATTCCAACTCCACTCATATTATTTTTACCAATAGTTCCAGAGGCAGAAGAGTTGGACAACTTTGAAGGGGCCTGAGGGTTCTTTGCTGGTTGAAGGCCTGAGGTGCGATTAGAGGGCAGTAAATTAATTGTAGGAGACTGCCTGCTGACATTTATGCCACTGGGTTGTTTATGAAGGGAATTGTTGCTGCTGGAGTGACTACTCTGGGATATTAGTGCACTTGAATTGGAAGAACTAGGAGATATGGATTTGGATATTGAGGTGGACTTAGAGGACAGTTTCGGTGATGCAATAGGCTTGGGTGTTACAGAAGGCTTGGATGCTGTGAGCTTGGGAGAGGCAGCAGGTTTGGGAGAGGAAGCCATGGAGAAAGGAGGCTTGAAACCCTGGGCAGAAACCTGTGATACCATGGCCTTGGCTAAATAGTTACTAGAGGTAGAGGTGCTAGGTGTGGTCCGAGATACAAGTGGGTGAGCCATTTGGGAACTATTCCCAGAGGTGGTATTAGGCAAAGGAAGGCGGTATACTACTGATTTATCTGAAGTTTTAGTAACTGGGGAAGAACAAGAGAGTTTGGGATTGCTACTTAGTTTCACCACAGGGTTAGTCTGAGATTTACTAATTGTTGCTTGTAGAGGAGACACGTATTTTTGTTGGGCAGCTGATTGTTGGTGCACCTTTGTTGCTTGTAATGTTGAAGAGCTGCAAACCTGGGCTTCTGAAGAAGTGACAAGGACAGCTGTCTCTTTTGACCTCTGCAAAGTGGGGGAAGCAGCGGCTTGGACCTTACACGAAGAAATATGGGTTTGTGAAGAGGAAGCAGCTTGAATTTGGCTTGACCTCTGTAATCCTTGTTGCAGAAGCTTGGCTGGCAGGGGCTCCAAGGAAACCTTGGGGTTTTGAATTGAAGATCCAGCAATAAGGCCTGAAGAGATGCCGGTCTGAAGCAAATCCTGGGATTTCTTTGGTACTGGACCTGTGTGCCCAGCAATAAGACTTGATGAATGTGATGTCTGAACAGCCTCTACCTTTTTTGAGGATGACAGAGGTAACTTGCTCATTATACTTGCTAACTTCTCTTCTCTGAGACCAGGCCGAGGTCTTGAAGTTGGTGTCTCTAAAGAGGGCCCTACAGAAGAACTCTTGGCTCCACTGTTAATAACAGCTAGAACCTCAGAAACAGAATCCAATGAAGGAGGATTGAAGGAGAGATCTTCATCCAGTGAGTCATCCAGGCAGATCGTCTCTGGAATTGGATTACAGCTAGAACTAGCTAGGGTGCTGATAGGGGTGCTGGTACTTGAAGCAGGAACACAAGTTGAAGTAAAAGGGGTACAGGCTCTCTGCTCCTTCTTTGGACTAGAGTCCTTGAATGAGGGGAAAAAAAGAAGAGTTAAAATGCCCTTCTGAAAACAGGGAGGCAGAACTTTCAAGGAAAGCATGCATTTTACATGCTTGCAGTAATGAGTAAATCAGTTTTTCTTTAAGAGAATTTCAGTATTTGATAAAGGTGCAAATACATATTCAGTCGCTTACCATTCAAGTTTTGTTAACTGCAAAATATGGGCACACTTAAAAGAAAAATAAAATTACAAAAAACACACAAAATTGCATTGTAAATAGCAGGATACCGATTTGTGTAAAGCAAGAGAGTACCTACTCATGAACGAATTCTGCACCCAATACAATGCAGATGCCATGATCTAGTTACCATTTACACAAACAATAAATTGAATAACAGCCTAAATAAGAACTTCTCTGTTGTGGAAAAGGAACGTGCTCCCAGAACATGAACCTGTATTCTTTTAGAGACTAGGCTAAGTCTTTGTTTTAAAAATTAATTCTACTTGTTCAAATCTCAGTTTGTTTTAAGTTTTATTGGTATATATTGCTATGAGTACACTTTATATAAGAGTACACATTACAGTTTCAAAGTTGTTAGTAGCATCAATTTTTCCATTAAGAAAAGAAGGCCAAAACTACAAGTCATATCAACAGACTATGTATTTAAAGATGGGTCTGTCCCCATCAGAACTTATATAGTGGGGTAGGAATATAATTCAGAAGGAATGCTAGCAGGGACAACAAAATCTCCCTTCAATTTTTATACTATCAATCTATCCCCCAAAGACTTCTCTCCCATCCCAATCAGATACAAAAGTAAGCCTAGTTGGGAGAAAAATGCCTGGGAAAGAACCTGCAGTGATAATTCACCACACATTTCTTGGTGCCTTAAAAGTGGACCTAATTCAATGACATCTACAGAGCTGGATCTCCCATGACGACATAAGTTTAGGTCTAAGAACATAAATTGTATTGAATGGAGAAGAAAACTATGACACTCCTTCCTACAGTGCTCATGAAAACATGTACCATAACCATACAGCACAAAGCAAAAGTTTTGTTTTCCCCACTGGCAAGAAAGAAGTCAACATTCTGTTCTGAATTAACTTCTCATAATTTAAAAGCTAGGTGGCAATCGCATCATGAAACGCTTGTTGCAGAAGTCACAGATACTCAATCTTTTCCATTTGATGACAAAATATCCTTGGGCACATCATTCTACTTTTAGCCTAACACATCTCACAAGATGGTTGTGCTAAAAGTGACAACTTCATATACACTGTGCTGAGCTCCTCTGGTGCAATATAAGCATTATAAATAAAAAGCATAGTTGCCATGTGGTATTAAATCAAAGCCTGCATCTTGAAGCTGAATTGCTATTAGACTTTTTTTGCAATTCCATTACATACCTTCACTTTGGGTTTAGGTGCCAAAATCACCTTTTTCTTTGCCCTATGACAGAAGGCAGAGATCTGCAGTTAGAGGCCAAATCATTTTTAACTGAAACGATGTTCCAACATTACCACCAGATGCCTCAGTTCCAATGGTAAGTGTACTGGGCAAACATACAGGACGTGAGCATGGAGCAGACAATTTTCAAGGGAAAACAGTGTGAAAACTTCTTTAATGAAATCCAGAAGAGTTCTGACAAGCGTGCGTGCGTGCGTGCGCGCGCACACACACACACACACACACACAGAGTGCAGTCAATGTTTTTTTCCTACAAAATAAATTCCAACAGAACCCACAATTTGATTTTTAAACTCAAATTTTAGAAGTTCACACTATAATTCCAAAACTTTTTCGAAGTTCAGGGTTTTTTTCAGAGAGAGAGGGGCATCTTCTGAGAATGAAATTGAGAGAAATCAGGTGCACCCAAGGATCATGAATGTGGTCAGAAGGGTCATGACCCTTCTCTTGAGATTTTGCAAAACACTGCAAGCAATAATGACTGGTTGGCAGCTTTCCCTTGCAAAGCTGTTCTATTTGAAATCTAACATCCAGAATACCCATACAGTTCTTTGCAAAACAGTATAACAGTTCCTTTGCTCATACTCTGGCAAAACTCTTTTTATGTTTAACTGTATTTATTAGCAATTCCATTGCTCAAATTGTAAATGTGCATAAAAAGTGTCTACATGTACATATCAAGCAATACGCTGGTTTGAAAGTCAGTGTTACTAGTTTTTAGTCTCTATGAATTTTCTAGCAGTTTGGCATTCTGTTTATGACTTTAAAATTGTAACAGAACTAAATTTAAGAGCAGGCTATAACAAGCTTACTCTACAGTCTGTGAAGTAGTAATGTATTCCTGTAAAATCTTACATAATTTGAAGTTGCAGAACTTGGCCACCAGTAAACTTCATGAACCAAAATGCTGGGAAGTGCACACACACATATGAAGTTGCCACAGATATCTGAAAACAGTGTCTCTACATTCCATTTACACACAAATGGAATGTGTCCTGACTTTTCACACTTTTCATTCCAACACCACCACCTCCCAAGACCTAGATAGTTAATGCCTAACAAACGTTTTCAATATTCAGCATTGAAAAGTTCTGCTTGTAGGCATAAGTTACTCCAAAGAGACAACTTTCCAAATCATCCAATACCTATTCTTCCTGGCCAAGAAAACTGGGACTACTGGCATGCAAATTAGGCACTCCACCACTCCCAGCTCGTATATTGCAATTCAGATTGACCAGGGAACATTTACGATCCATTATAAAGATGGTAGAAATATGCATGTGTACATAATCGTGCAACGTTCAAAGAATAGCAGACATGAAAATATGTGGAGAACCTTTTCTTACAACTTGATAACATTTTCTCTTTTCCTTATGATGGAAACTAGAGGCAACTATTTTACCGTCATCATCATGATTAACATATCATAGGGCTGCCAGGGGCCAGACTGACTGACAGGTGGCCACCCTGGCCTAAGTAAAGAATTTCAACATCACATTCCCACAAATTCTCCCTTTGATATCCTTTGTGTATGGGGGCACTCTAGATCTCATCACGAACAGGAGAAACAAGTGTTGGCAGATCAGCTGTTCTAATAAACACAAATCATTTGGAGTTTGAGGCAGAAACTATCAGGGAAAAGAAGAATATGTGTTATACTCACGGAGCAGATGTGAGATGATTATGAACACTTCGGCTTTCTTTAAAGAGCATCCTGTGAAGGGAGAGAGGATTCTACTTGATCACACATGATAAGAAGTTTACCAGTAATCCCTGCTAACTGGGTAAGAGGCACTTTTTCAAGTGGGTACTTCTTTTTTTATTTAGCAGGGGGAGAGTAACTGGCCCTCCTCACCCCAGCAGTGTCTTTTCTAGTGGCTGTCTGCTGGTGTTCTTTTGCATCTTCTTAGATTATGAGCCCTTTTGGGACAGGAAGCCATTAGTTATTTAATTTTTCTCTGTAAACCGCTTTGTGAACTTTTTGTTGAAAAGCGGTATATAAATGCTGTTAATTACAAATAATTTATCCAGAACTAGATTCAAATAGAGGGTATGTGGTAATGGAATCAAGTCACCAAGTCAATTGTGCAAATAAGGCTGCAATCCTAACCTCACTTTCCTGGGTGTAAGTCCCATTGAACACAATAGGACTTACTTCTGAGTAGACCTGGTTAGGATTGTGCCCTAAACCAGTAACTCAGCAGAGCAAGATGGAAAGGAACAACCATTATGAGAAACAACAATATGCATTTTCAGTACAGGTAATTGCTATACTACAGCCGTATTACTTACTAAAGCATCTTATCAAAACTAAGCACAGCAAATCAACACTACAGACATCCTGGCACTGCAGATCTTTACAAAGGTCCCTCAGGAGGGACAGGAGGTCCGAAACAGCTCCAAACATCATGATCTTCTGTACACGGTGACACTACTTCCTACTGGCCTAATGTGCGATAATGGGTTCCTCCACTACAGGCTGCGTCAGGTACAGACACAGAGTAACTTATCCTGTGAATGAGCTTGGTGGGGTTTCTACTGGGGGCTTATGTCAAAAGATGCACTGCTCAGCCCAGTTCCCTTCATGCTCTGCTGTGTCAGAGTGAAAATGGATAAAGAACATACATGGAATGGGCTGGAATATGGGGCAACTGGGATAGAATAGCAGTAATGAGTAGGAAAGCCCCCCATCAATTAGAGGAGTCCTTGATGTGTTGCAGCATGTAGAACAGTTGTTTTTGCTCTAAGCAGGATCCAAACATTGTAGTAGGAACCTGCTTTCAGGAGTCACTTGTACTGCAAGACTTGAGGACACAGACTTCCTCAACTGGAATGCAGTATGTAACATACTAAGGAGGAAGACATGGAACTGCATTGTGACACCAGCCCTAGAGTTCAAGGAAACAAAGTGGCTGGCCAACCAAGCTTTTATCAGATGCTGTGTTCACATTAGAGCAATGTTTCCCAAACTAATGGGTGTTTCCCAAACTCACCAGTGGGTGGAGAGTCAATTTTTGGTGGGTTGCAAAAAGTTTTTGAAACATTTAAAAAATGCACACTTTGCAAGCACCCTTGCCCAGTTTGCAGACAAAAACTGTTAGCAGGAACTACATGAGGTATTGCAGAGGCAATATTGCAGTGTTGTAGTATGAGATAATCTTCAGACCCCCAAATTAAAATGTCACATTTTCTGATTTTCTCTAGTAATTGGAGTGCTGTTGATCACATGTGAACCCAGTTTCAGCCTTTTGTCTGGCCTGGAAATCCCTAACTGCACATCTTGCCATCCAGTTCAGGATTTGGGTACCCTGGAATGACTGTAAAGGTTTGGGGGAAACAGTCCTAAGGACATTTCTAGGGAATTAATGTCTACACATGTGCGCACACCCACACGCACACACACAAAATATATACATAAGGTTTCTGGCAACCTCAGAAGCACAGGACCCTAATTATTATTAATCAATAATTTATTTATCATTAATAAAATATTTCTTTCTAGATTCTTTTGTCTAGTGGGTTGCAAATTACTGTCATTTTAAAAAATGGGTCCCAGTGCTAAAAAGTTTGGGAAGCATTGCATTAGAGTCTTGGCAACTTCAACCACCTCTAGTCATTAATCATGTCACTTTACCCTAATTAGCAGGACTCAATTTTCACTCTACAGTAGTACATGAAAAAAATGTGCTATTGAAATATCAAAATCACCATAATTTCTCTGAGCTGTAGGCACAGACATTCTTTGGATAAAAGAACAAATCTGTACACATCTTGTATAAGCAACTTCCAATTTCACTACTCCTTAGTTCTACTTGATGAACTTTTAGGCACCATTCATATAAATCCTACAAGTTTTCAGTCAGGACTTTCAGCCTTTGTACTCCTATTCTAAGGGGCAGTGCCAAACATGGGGTATTGCAGGGCCAGTACTCACACAGCCTGCCCCAGGGAGCTGCTACACAAGTTGTGGCTGCTTATGAAAAATAGGAAGAAAATGTAGAATCATGTGATTTTAGCTTCTTACTACTTTAGAAGCTTCTGTGACTTTGTTGCAGCCAACAGCCATCAGCAAGTTCAACTGGATGGGGGCAGTCAGGGAACTGTGGGCACTTCCTCCTCCTTCTTCCACTTCACTAATCAATCTGGCTTGTTCTCAGGTGCTCTCTGCATTGTTGGCAGGGTGGCAACAGTTCTTCCCCTTTCCAGCCTCCAAGTGTAGAAAACTCACACCTGTTTGCATGCCATTCTAGTCAGCTTTGTAAGCTGGGAGGGGAGAAGATTTGGTAACATTTTAAAGTATGCATGTTAGACCTAGGGATGGAAGATGCACATTAGAGGGAAAGAAGAGAAATGGCAGAAAGGAGGGGAAGAGCAAGGAGATTAAAGAGCCAGATGCAGGAGAGACAGGGAAGAAACAGAAGGACTATGGCAGATGGAAGAGGAGAACTGGGCTGCGGAGAAGAAACCTCTCAGCATGCAAGACACACCCCCTGAGACGGCAACATCATAACTGCCCAGACATTTTTAATGTTCCTGAAGAACATAAAGGGACATTTGTTTTAAAATGTATGGGTGCTAATAGCAAAAAAAATGCAATAGTTACTGTTGAAAAAACAAATAGTGCCTCAACCCAAGTTAAGCTATTTCTTATCTTTTTAACAACATATTACAATTGTAAAACCAGGCCTTCTAAACTACTGTGTGGTTTTCCACAAAACATTCAGTGCTGCTCATCTTCATTCTCTGAAGTCCGAGTGTCTGTTTTTTATGTTTTATTGTTTTTATTTATACTAATTGTTTTAAATATGCATCTTGAGTGCACTCACCTGGAGATAGGCAGGAGATAGGCAGGTGAAAAATAATCTCACATTAACATTTTATCAGACTATATGCTTCCTGAAGATAGTTTAAAAGGCACAAAGAACGCACTACAGCTCAAAACATAAGACACAACTCACAAATGTTTTTTTTAAGAGACAAGCAGGATTTATATAGACATTATTCAAGATGCCATGAACTGCCCTGAAACTAAATATGAAAATTTAACAATTCTGCCACAGAACAGATAAGTGAACAATTTGAGATCTGACTGCTTGCCAAAACTGTCGCTAAAGGCAACAAGCAACCAATACAGACACTGTGACTGAGAACCCTCTTGAATATTAGATGTTTATACAGCCTTTCCAAATAAAGCTGCTTACAATAAAAAAAATCCCACAAACATATCAACAGAAAAACTTCCAGCAGCCTAGAGTATATGAATTGTAACATGATCTTAAAGTTCAGGCAGGAAATACTGGTGCAGGAGATCCTTCAGGTAACCTGGGCTCAGATTGCATAGGGCTTTAAAGGCAATAACTAGAACCCTGAATTGGGTCCAGCAGCAAACTAGTAATTGATACAGATGTCAGTATTGGTGTATGCATTCATAATGACTCACAGTGGTTAGAAGATGTATTTTATACCCCTTAAAGCTTCCAGAGAGTTCAAGGGCAAACCCACATAAAGCACACTATCACAGTCAAGTCTGAACGTAAGAGCTTGGATTTCCAAGGCTGGATTCAGTTTCTCTAGATAGGGTCACAGCTGGCAAATCAACAGGAGCTGGTAAGAGGCACTCCTGGTTACTGCTGATAACATCTAAGGGCAGCACTGGAACCCAAGTATCGCATCTTTGGGAGAGTGCAAGCATATCAAGCAAGGGTGATTTGCTTGATATGCTTGCACTGTCAAGCATATTAACAGGGTTGAAAACCAACACAACCTCCACTTTTATCTTGCATGTAAGTAGGTGGAAATGCAAACATGCATATATACTCTATTTCTATTAGCTTAGATCAGTGTTTTCAACGGCTGTGCCATGGCACACTAGGCAGCCTCAGAGGAGGCAGGCAGCAGCTGAGCGCGGGAGAAGCGGCTGCTTTGACCCTCATGCAGTGTTGAAAAAGGAGCAGCCGAGGCTGCTTTGCATTTCCTGCTGTGAGCAAGAGGAAGGCTGCAACCCGATCTTCATTTACCTGGAAGTAAGTCCCGTTGACTATTACGGGGCTTACTTCTGAGTAGACACGCCTAGGATTGGGTATGAAGACCCTTGTTGCCTGCCAACTGGGCAGCCAAAGGAGCCTGGAGGAGGTCTGGGCAGAGTGAGTGAGGAGGGAGCCAGGGGGATGCAAGCAGGTAGGAAGCCAGCATCTGCTGAGGCCACCAGCCTAAGAATGGGCTGGCTTGGCTCAGGGGCCAGGAAAGTCCCTTCTCCTTGCCACAGTTGCCTGCAGCTCCCCAAAGCGAAAGGTGGGAAGGTGGGGATGAGTGAGGGGAGGGACAGTAGGAGAGGTGCTAACTGCAATTATGAGAGGAGGGAGGAATGTCCCTGTGAGAGGGGGTGGGTGGGGAAGAGGAGGAGAGAGAAGTGCCAATTGCCTGCTCCTGTATTTGAGAAAAAAGAGTGCAACCAAAAGCCCAATCCTAGGCATGTCTACTCAGAAGTAAGACCCACAGGCACATTCCTCTCCAATGTCCCCCCTAGTCTTCGGCTGCAATCCTAACCACACTTTCCTGAGAGTAAGCCCCACTGAACAAAATAGGACTTACTTCTGAGTAGACCTGGTTAGGATTGTGCCCTTTGTCATGCAATGATTTGTATTAATTAGATTAATTAAAAATTAATTGTAATGTAGTGATTTAATGTAATTTAATGTAAGTAAAAAAAACTGGGAGTGTGCCTTGACAATTTTAGTGCCTTGACAGTGTGCCGTGAGCTGAAAAAGATTGAAAATGGCTGGCTTAGATCATAGTATCTGAGTCTGACAACAGTGCCAGTACAATCTCATAAAGTTCAATTGTTAAATGGGACAAGTCATATAGCTCCAGCATTTTCCTGGAATACAGCAACAAAAAGTCTATCTATTTTGTATCTGATACAAATAATGAAGTCTCTCATTATCTTCACCTTTCAATATTACTTCACTGAGCTTCTGAAGTTGTCCATAAGCAACTTGTGAGGAATTTTAAAACATATATTCTGCCTTTGTAATAGAGAAAACCCAAAGTGATTTATAGGACAGGACACACCACAGCAATAAAACAAAACTTTAAGGAAAAAAGAATGTGAGCAATTACTACAACAAAACATCCCACCTGAAGGCTGTCCTAGTAACCCCACCACCATTTGATATAGTATATAATACGAATATGCTGTTTTTTTTTTTCAACATATATATGAAATCCAGGCAGAAAGAGCATGTCAGCATTGTTGACTTTTTTGCACAGACAGTTACAACTCTACATATCTTTTCTGGATGCAGTGTTATAAAACTGCTGTTTGAACACACTTTGGCCCGAATCCAAGGACAACTACAGTAGTTAGAATAATTACACTTTGTTGACCACAGATGCATTCATTCACGACAAAAGATGCATCCAGCCAGTTCAGTGGGGCTGGGATGAGCATCAAAAATGCAGACAGGTATAGGATGTACATCTGCAAAAGCTGCTAAAAGCACATGGATCTCTTGCTGAATTGGGGTGCTTGACTTTAATCCTAAGAAAACAGTATGATTAATAATTAGAGGCTACTCATCTTTATCTACCCTGTGCAAGATCATTTGTTGACAATAAAACAAACCTGTCCTTTGCCTACAGAAAGTCAATAGAACAATGTTTCATTTGGAAAATCTGATTGATAATCTTAAGGATGCCCTCATACCGAGGCTGCTAATTATCTCTCCTCAAACTCTTCACATCCTCTCTTACCTAAGCTGAAGTCCTGTGGCTTGTCTTTGTCTTGTCTATCTTAGATTGCAAACTCTTCAAGGCAGGAAAGGAGTGTCACTGTTCATAAAGAGCCAGGTATATTTACAGCACTATATACACATTAATACTTAGTAATAATCATGCCATTGTGACCAAACTATTTAACACCACATTTGTTTGGAAGTTTGAATAGCTTCTGAATTAGCAGCCATCCTTAATTTGTAGTAACAATCTTTTTTCAAACTCTCAGGAAGCTGACTTTATTCAAACTAGCATACCACATACCACGGGGGGGGGGGTGAATCCGTTTTATGGTGAAGGTTAAAAATGAATTCAGTCAGACTTCCTGGAACAAGACAAGCTGCGAACTAAATAACACAAGGCAAACTGCATAAACATCAGTTAATTACAGATAGTTTTGAGCTAGACCAAAATAAAGCACTTGATGGAAATAAAAGCCTCAATATGTTGAAAGTGGTTTCAGTGAGTACAAGAATATGCATACAACACAAAGCCTTATTACAAATTAATATTCACTTCAGTTGTATTTGTTACTGCTAACTTCCTTTCAAAACTACAAAACTAGTGCAAATTATATCTTTAAGTTAGGCAACTGTTCCAAATGGACCCCTAGAGCTCCCCTTTCTGCTACGTATCTGAATCACTTTTAAGAAATGCTTTTATTTATGGGTGTGGATGGGTGGGCTTATCAAGCTCATATTTTATTATCTTTTGTATCCCCCTACATCTTCCAAATTCCTCCAACATTTATTCTTAAGAGTCTAGCAACTTTCCTAAAAGACATGTCAATCAGCTTCTAGGAACCACCTAAACCCTCACTAGAAGTATGTGCTATAAATTCTCAAATAGGTAGACTAACATGTTGTGCAGTGTTGTGTGGATATTATATTATCTCCCTTGCAACTCTAGAATCAGGGATTATCCAAAGAAAATGACTGGTGGCAGAATAAGAAAAAAGTAGGTATTTATTTATACAGCACACAGTCTGTGGAATTCATTGCCACAAGATGCGATAGCCACTAGCTTGGTTGGCTATAAAAGGAGATTGAATAAATTCATGAAGCACAGGTATCAGTGGTTACTAGTCATGGTGGTTTTGTACTAGGTCAAGTGGCAGCATGTCTCTGAGTACCAGTTGCAGGGGAGCAATGGAGAGAAGCAAAGTATACCTTTCTTTTAGGTTTGCCAGGGGAAGCTGATGAGCCATTGTGGGTTACAGAATGCTAAACTGGCTTTTGGTCTAATTCAGCAGGACCTTTCTTATGATGCCATATAATTGATCATAGTGCCAAACTTCCACCAAGGTCCTAGTTTTCCAATCTGCATCAAAACTGCCAAAGTGCTATGAACACAGTTAGTGAAACTACTACTTACTTACTAGTTTGAGAGGAAGAATAGAAACATCAGCCTCTGTTATGAGTAGCTTCACATTCTTCAACATTCACCAAGAGGATCTATACTACCAGCTGGCATATAAATGCATTTCAGCTCTTCAAAGCACTTTATACACACACACAGCAATCCTTTCAAAAGCCCTGTGAAACAGGTCCTTATTACAGATGGTGGGCTCAAGCGTCAAGGATAGTTGTATTCATCAAACTCTGAGGCCCATGGCCCTCTCTTTTGGCCCTGGCATGCCTCAGAATTAATCATGGAAGTGTATCCTAAATGCTTCCGTAATGCATTCCGAGTCATGCCTGGGCAAAGGGAGGGGAGTCAAAGGCCTTGGCATGAGCCAGAAGTGGCTTCCAGAAGTGTTAGAGACTGTCCCCCACACCACCATCCACAGACAAATCCGAGATGCCAAAGTCATGGTATCCATGGTAAAGACCACGGATGGCAAGGGAGAACTGTACTTTAAATTTGGCATTTTGTTCATAGTCCAGTAATGCAATAATTATTTGAATCTACTAAACAGACATGAAACTAACCAGAAGTGTTAGTCCAAAATGGATGGCACACTACACCAAGAACAGCAGCAATGTTGTTTAAGTTGCCCAACATAAAATGTGTATTCCCAGAAACCTGGAAAGTTATAAATCAGCTACACAACAGTTCCCCAAATAAGATGGTGAACTTTGTCCCAAATCATGATATCTGGGACACCCGGATTTACTCCCTATTTCTTCAACATACAGGCATGCCTCCATATTCATGGGGGATCTGTTCCATTGACCTCCCCCCTATGCATACAGAAACCGCAGATACAGGGACACCACCTGCACACCCCCTAAAGTGTTTTAAAGCCTTATCAGGGCAAAAATGTGCTTGGTTATACATTTCCTCTTGTAGCTGCCTCTTGGCAGTTGGAACACTTAAAAACTCTGAGGTCAACAGGAAATGGTAACTTTGCTTCCTGTTGACCTCAGAGTTTTTTTCAGGTGTTCTGGCTGCCAGGAGGCAGCCTGCAGTGCACTATAAGCCTGAAGTTTTATAGCAATTTGTATAACCAAGCACACTGTCGCCCAGTTAAGGCTTTAAAACTAAAGGATACGGGGGGCCCGTATCTGCTGATAAATTGAAACCATAGATACAGGAGTGTGCCTGTATACATTTTTTTTAAGACACTTCAGGATTCTGAACTTCAAAGCAACCATGATGCTGTTTCACATGGTCTAGTTCAACACGCCTTGAACCTGATATTTTGCATGTGATATTTACACCTATTGGCATAATTAGATAGCATTTGAATGCAAATATTACAGATGTGCTCAATTTCCACTGAAGTGCTGGAATTCCAACATTGCTCCACTTCCAAAGACTCTGAAAGTCATTGATGAACTGACAGTAAGGACAACAAACAGTAGAAATAACAAATAAGAAATAAGCAAATAAACTATAACTATAACAGAGTCAGTGTCTCTGGCTATTTCATCAGCACTGATTTTCTATCTTCTAGAGCAGGGGTGTCCAAACATTTTGGCAGGTGGGCCACATAATCTCTCTGACACTGTGTCGGGGCCAGGGAAAAAAAGAATTAATTTACATTTAAAATTTGAATAAATTTACATAAATGAATTTATTAGAGATGGAACTTATATGAATAAATGAAGGTCTTGCAGTAGCTCAAGGCCTTGCACAAAGCAAGACCAGCCTTTCCTTTTCTGCTACTGCTGCATCACAGATGTGAAACAGCAAGTAGTGGAGGGAGCCCTCGTCCCACAGCTCAGGTGAGAGGTCGAACAGTTGTCCTCATGCTGAGAGCAGTTGAATCGGGCCAGCATTGGCTCCAGCAAGTCTCTGGAGGGCCAGAGGCTCATTGGAGACTGGGGGCTCACCAAGGGCCTGATTGGGAGCCCCTGAGGACCACAAGTGGCCCCCGGGCCGAGGTTTGGGCACCCCTGTTCTAGAGGACTTGAAGTAGGTAAAATGGGAGAATAGACGAAAGCACTGGGATAATCAACTTCAACTATGACCCAGAAGTTCAAAAGCAATACTGTATCCAGCACAGGTGTTCTGGATAATAAATGGCTTGGTAAGCCTAGGTTACCTGAGATTTAAGTCATCTTAAATCTCCACCTGGGATTTAAGTCATCTTCTGCCCAGTGCAAAGTTTCCCAGAGAGGCAAGATTATCTATAATTTAATTGACTTATTGTCAAGATTTGAGGTGCAAGAGACTCACTGGTGGGTCGCGAGCCAATTTCAGGTGGGTCCCCATTCATTTCAGTATTTTATTTCTAATATATTAGACTTGATGCTACTCTGGGATGTGACTGTATTTGGGGAAATGCTACAGACCTGTACTTTTAACAAGCTACTATGCATATTCTTTTAACAATGATAGTAAATGGGACTTATTCCTGGATAGATGTGGATAGGATTGCAGCCTAGGATTGTTAAAAATTTTCCTGCTTGATGATGTCACTTTTGGTCATGACATCACTTCTGGTGAGTTGACAGATTCTCATTCTAAAAAGTGGGTCCCAGTGCTAAATGTGTGAGAACCACTGCTCTAGCCTCCTGTAGAAAGCAAGGTCTACGCAGATAGCGGCTGCTCAGCAGCTTTAGGTTGACCTGGATGCAACTGGAAAACTTTGTTTGCCTTTGGCCAAGACAGAATACTGAAATCTAGACACTGAAACAGTCTCCTTGTATTATCTTTCTGGTACACCGATCAAGATATGCCAATGCCCAGACTACGGAATATGAAAAGAGGGTGTTCTGAAACAATCAAGTGGCTTTGCCCTTTTCTGGAAGGGTAGTCCTAAAATGTGGTGATGAGCAATTGCTACTGAAACTCTATTGAATCCCACACTGTTCCATCCACTTCTGCACGTATATGTGGACACAAAACAAGTGTAGAAAATGTCTGTGTAGACATTTAGCATATGGTGCATATGCAAATGGCATCATAAGTATTCCAAAATTCACTCTCACTGGAAAAGGTTTGCAAGAGCCAGCCAAGGTCAAATCCAAAACAAAATTGCTTGGAAACATAGTTTTAGTCAGCTGATTCTACGATTTGAGAAACTAGATTCACATAACCTTACTGTAAGTGATTTTGGACATACTTTTTTAGAAAAGCAGGGCACAAAATTATTTAATTAATGTGGGTCAGCCTCTCCTGTTTGCTTAGCTTTAGTCTTAAGGTGCTCTTAGATCCATTGCCATGCCTGGACCTGCAGGCTGCTGTGTTGGGCCTATAGTAATTTACCTCAATTTCACATGTACACTCAAGAGTTTCTTTTCTTATATCCTATTAAGTTATTTCAGATCAGCCAAGAATGGTGTTTGCTTATTTCATCTACATACTAAACGAAATACATACACCGTTCCCTTAGAATTCTCAAAGTCCAAGAAATGTTAAGGAACTTTTCATTTGACCCTACTTTTTTTGGGCTAGGGTTAAGTGTTTAATGGTATGATTTTACTCTTGTTTGATTGGATGTTTTATATGCTACTTTTGAATTGCAAAGTATCCTAGATCTTAACAATGGGTCATAAAGGGACTAATTGAAGTTACTGTAGTTTACACAGCTAAATTAGTCATGCCCATTTAATTCAGCCTAAGAAGAATGAATAAGTAGTATTTGAATCTAAGCAGGAACCATACCTAGCTTGCATCCAGCCTTTTGGCCATAGTGGCTTCACCTCTGTCTCCATAAAGGTCTTGAGATAATCTTCTGCAGACTGGCTTTTATTTGGCTCCAGCTCATAACAGCCCAGTTTTATCTTGACAAGATTACACAGCAAAGTCCTGTTGAGAAAGAAGAGATGAACTTAATCCTTATGTCTAACAAACTTCACCATCAGTGCATCTAAGCTATCTCTGTACATCCTTCTAGGCCTGGAAACCCACCCTATTACTGCTGCTCCCGTGGGGACTTTGCCTCCAGAGAGCCCAGGTCTACCCGGCTATACTTACAATGGGTAGACCTGGGTTCCCTGGAGGCAAAGTCCCTGAGGAAGCACAGGTCTACCCATTGTAAGTATAGCCAGGTAGACCTGGGCTCTGTGGAAGCAAAGTCCCTCAGGGAACCCTGGTCTACCCTTTGTAAGTATAGGCACGGAAGTCCCGATGGGGTCAAATTTGACGCGCATGCCCAGGAAGCGGTTCCAGGAGGTTGGGCAGATCCAGGGGCCGGACCCCGGATAACACACTCCACTCGGGCGTGCCCTCCCAGGTATATGGAGACGGTGTCTTCGGCACCCCTGGAGAGCTGGGCCAGGATTCCCCGGCCTGGTGCTCGGTGGACCTGGGCTCCTGAAGTCAGCGCTCCCCTGGGGAGCCCTGGACTACCCGGGCCGGGCAGCACCAAGTCCGACAGGGAGTCCAGGTCCACCTGCGCAGGGCAGCACCGTGTCCCGCAGGGAGCCCTGGTCTACCCATTGTAAGAATAGGCACAGAAGTCCTGATGGGGTCGAATTTGATGCGTGTGCCCAGGAAGCAGTTCCAGGAGGCTGGGCAGATCCAGGGGCCGGACCCCAGATGTCCAGATGGCACACCCCACTTGGACGTGCCCTCCCGGGGATATGGAGATGGGGTCTTCAGCACCCCAGGACAGCCAGCCCAGGGTTCTCTGGCCTGGTGCTCGGTGGAACTGGGCTCCTGAAGTCAGTGCTCCCCTAGGGAGCCCTGGTCTACCTGGGCTGGGCAGCACCAAGTCCGGCAGGGGGCCCAGGTCCACCCAGGCCGGGCAGCACCAAGTCTTATATTCTGTCTTCCTTAAAGAGGCTTAACGCAAGTACAGCTTAACTTAAACTGTTCTACTCCACATTATATAAACTCTGACATTTCAGTTTTGCAAGGCTGGAATCATGTTTCTAAAATTCAGAAGGTGCATTTCCAGGTTATCCCAAAAAACCTATCAAAGGTAGATATAAATTCCACGTGGTCTAAGAATACATTATGATTTCCTTGTCTGTATTTCTGTGTGCTTGAAGAACAAAGTCCAGAATGATTCTAGAACTCCAGACAGCTTGCTGGTGTTTACAAACCCTCACCTTAAAAGGACCTTGCTGTGGAAACTGATAAGATGCAATGGTTAGGAAATGGAGACACTGAATATGGCACTAAGACATGAAATTGTATGAAAGTAGAAAGGGGCAGGGGGAGAGCAGATTACTATTAACTTTGTAAATTCAGTGCTGCTGAATGATCAAATGGAGACAATTACCTAATCACAGCAGTCGTCAAGAGCCAAAGGATCAGAGATTCTTCTCTATATTGAATGATTTCAGATTTATTGCTTCACCATAGTAGGAAAGCCAGAACAAACGATAGTGCACTGCAGCTTGCTTTACATTAGTTATGCCTGTATTTTGGTAAGCAGCAAGATATCACAGGGACAGAAACCAACTCAAGTTAAACTGTTAGGGAGAGCTGTAACTTGTCAACAACCAAGCCAGGGGTCGCTAAACTTTCAGCTATCAGCACCAGATCATGCAGTTATGCTCTAATCCAGTGATTTTCAACCTTTTTCATCTCATGACACACTGACAAGGCGCTAAAATGGTCAAGGAACACTATCAGTTTTTGGACAACTGACAAGGCACACCACACTGACAGCAAGGGACTTGCATCCCCAATGGCCCCACTAACAAATTACCCTCCCCCAAACTCCAACAGCTCACCTGTGGACCATTTGCAGCACACCAAGGCGCCATGGCACACTGGTCGTAAATAGCTGCTCTAATTGTTAGCCAGAGCAGGTCAATCAGAAAGTGCATACATAATTCTAACAATGGTCACAGTAGGAAAAAAATGTTTGTAAAGTACAGGTATGCTCCGCTTAACAAACCTTCGCTCAAAGACAAATTGCATATGATGCTGGTCAAAGCACAATAAAGATGCTATTAATAAGGCAATTGCATCTCCCATAGCCTGCAGCAGAGTGTCTGTTTACACAACAGAGAGGCTCTTAATGCAAAGAATAGGCAATGCATCTCCAGTGGCCTGGGCAGCCAGCTAGTGTCTGGCAGGGAGTGCCTGTTTACATAACAAAGGCGACAGCCTGAACTGAATGTTCACTTAATGACCTAATCGCATAACAATGGGAATTGGAGACTGTATCCCTGTCTTTAAGTGGCACACACCTGTATTTGCAGCTGCAGGATTGCTTACATCTCTCTGCAAGTGGAACACAATCCAGAAATCACTTATCCAGCAGGAAGAAGGTGGTATGTGCTGGTAGGTGGGGGGAGGAGAAGAGGAATCCCCCTCCATGCAAGTACAATGCCACTGGGCTCAGTGAATTGATCAAAACGTGCAGGTTGATTGAATGTGGTTCATAGCCACAGTATGAGAACTCCCCTGATCCCGTTTTTCCCCAAGAAGCATAAAAGATGCAGCACAAAGATCCAAAGGGCTGCTACATGACCTCGAGGAAAGAAACCATTTTAGAATTCACAATGCTGCCATAACAAGGACAGCACCACTCAATGGGGAGGGTGGGCATTATAAGGGGAAACTGCATAGCATCTGGAAAGTATTTTGAAAAAACCTATTAAGAAGACATCCACCTCGTTATTCGACAAGGTAGAGTTAACACTTGCATATTATTAGCGAACATCAATACAACTTTCAATATTACGCCTTCATGCAGTTTTCTATTCAAGAGTTGCACTGCTTTAATTAGGTATACATAGGTATAAATGGTGTGACTACCACCAAATTATTTTGCACACTTTGGAAAAAAGATTAAGAAACATTTCTTGACAGTCAGGGTCTGAAGAAGGTTGTGCTAGAATGTGCTGACAACAACCCACTTAAAAATCCTCTTTCAACATGATGAATAATATCTCACTGTACCTCACTGTATCATCCCAGTGAAATTTCTTTCTTGGTCCTGCAACCCTCTTTCCTGGCTTTTCATCATCATCATCCTCTGAGCCATTTTTGTCTCGCTCATCTTCTGCTTGCAGTCTAAAATAGAGAAGTTACCTTATTGACAAAAGAAAAAGCACAGACTTCCCATTGTTACTTTCCATTAATCAGATGCCAGATGAGAAAAAGTCATTCTAGAACTCCAGTCAGGTTGCTAGTGTTTACACACCCTCACCTTAAAAGGAGATTTAGAGCATCTATACCCTGGGCAACAGGGTAAGTATCCTTGCCCTTAGTTCCTTTGCAACTGCCATGAAGAACACCAAAAGAAAGATGCAAGAGACACCTTCAGTGGGCAAGAAGGCTGGGCTTCATTGTTACAGGTAAATAGCCTGCTTTTCTTCATGTCTCAATACTGCTGGTTAACTGATATACCTTGAGCTAGGTGCTGATGTCCTCAAGAAAACAAAATAGGCAGCACTGCACCACCAAAAACTATCCATCCACATATGTATATACAGAGCAAGAGCATAACGTTTTACAAAAGTGGAAGGCACCAACCACAGCGCAGCTTTATGCAAGTCAGCAACAGAAAAGCCTCTTGAGAAAAAGAGAAGGTGGCCATACTTCTAGGTGAGTGACCCTTGACAACTGGTTGCTTTGCTATCTTAACAATATTTGTGGAAGTTGTCTATCAGTGCTTTTTCACAGAAAAGGGAGTAGAAGACTCTAAAGTAGTAGACTTTAATTCTGTTAAAGTCATGGGCAGATACATAAAATGTCCTTTTGAAGGGAGGGATTATGTGTGACAGCTCCCTGAAAGGAGCTCTAAAAAACTGCCCCAGAATTTGCTCTCAGCACACACATACCACATAAATATGGCTATCCAGAGATCATAAGGTGTATTCCACATCTTTCCCTAAAATGTTATGCAAGTTTAACCTTCCTACCTAAGGACTGTAGCCCATTCCAAACAGCACAAAAATAGCTTCTATCCTTTTTCCTAACTTCTATCCCTTTCTATCCTACAGCAGTGATTCCCAAACTGGTGGATTTCAGGCCCACTGAGGCCAAAATGCTGCAGGGTAAAATGGCAGACAACCTGGAACTTGTCACACACAGTTTGAGAAATGCAGCATGAGGCAGGCAATGACAGTTTGGGAAATAAGGCATGATGCAGCCAAAATTGCACTCCTAGAAGCAACTTCTGGATAATCTGCTTTTGTACCCTGCAGAATCCTAGCCACAGCAGGCACCCAATTCACTGTGGACAATGCCGTTGGTTGCCAAGATAAGGAGTTTGGGAGCCCCTGCCTACAATACTTTTCATCCTCTTTAAAAAGCCTTACAGAACTGAACAAAAGTAACAGTAAGTGATATATAAAGGTGGTGGTTGGCCATTCCCAGTCTGTGTTGTGCAAAACTGTACAGAGAAGCCATGATGAGTAAAAAAAGGGCTACAAAACAATGATTTTGTAGCCTCCTTCCCCCTTAAAGTCCTTCAACTGTATTTTCTATTATTTCTAACATCCATAATTTTGTTCAGTTAGTAGAGTCAGTTGCAAAAGAGTGACCACAAAACAACTACCAAAGGCAGTCAGTGGACTCAAGTGTCTGCACTTTCATATTCCTGCTCTCTTCCATGATAACCAAACACACCCTTCTTGGGTTAAGTACATACTTTGCATTCTTGGCCTGGCTGTGTGCCTGGCAGTCCTCCTGATACTTGAATAATTGTTCAGGCATGACATTGCTGACAGCCAACTTTAATTTTTGCAATGGTTCCTTCAAGCGATCATCCTGAGAAGACACAAACCATTAAGACAGAAATGAAACCATTCTAGCCAAATGATTTATATACTGCTTCTCAGACACTGACTGGTAAGCACTACTTCTCCCTGAATAGCCTTATCCCTTTCAACTACTTCTAAGATAGCTTTTGCTGCTATCAAAATAGCAACTTGTATCTCTGCTTTCATCCAGAATAAAAATTAGCTTGCTGAGTATACAATTCAAATAAACACTTGGATAAGCCACATTGGGCCCACTGGAATTTAATTTTTAGTGAACCTGCATATCCACACACTGTTTATCAGCAGTAAGAGCATGTTACTGAAAGGTTAAATACACGTCACACTTCTCATAGCTACATTAAGTTTAGAGTCACAGGGCTGAAAGATGGCTTTCAAGCCATCAACTCTACGGATGGCTAACAGGTGGTCCAGGGAATGCATCTACAGGCATGTTACTGTATCTGCAGGTGTTCTGTTCCAGAACTCCTCATGGTTAACTGAAACCATGGATACAGGCAAATGCCTGATCCCTCACCATCCAGAGCAAGGGTGCCCAAACCCCAGCCCTGGGGCCACTTGCGGCCCTCGGGGACTCCCAATCTGGCCCGTGGGGAGTCCCCAGTCTCCAGTGAGACTCTGGCGCTCTGGAGATTTGCTGCAGCCCATGCTGGCCTGATGCAACTGTTCTCAATGTGACGGCCAACTATTCGACCTCTTGCGTGAGCTGTGGGACAAGGGCTCCCTCCTCTGCTTGCTGTTTCACATCTTGTGATGCTGCAGAAGGAGCAAAGGAAAGGCTGGCCTTGCTTTGTGCAAGGTCTTTTATAGGCCTTGAGCTATTGCAAGACCTTCATTCATTCATAAAAGTTCCATCTTTAATATATTCATTTATGTAAATTTATTCAATTTTGAAATATAAATTAGTTCTTTTTTTTCCTGGCCCCCAACACAGAGAGATGATGTGCCCCCCCCGCCAAAAGGTTTGGACACCCCTGTTCTAGAGCACAGGGGAGCTCAGCTCCACAAACCTCCGGAGGATCCTCTGAGCCCAGCAGAAGCCATGGATGTCCATCCGTGGCCTCTACCAGGCTCAGACCGAGCCCTAGAGCTAAAAAAAGTCACTTCCAGTTTCTCCATGAAACCAGAAATGATGTTTTAATGCCTTATAAGGCATTGGGCGGCCCGGCTTAAGTTGTAACCTGTAAGGCCCCGAGCCTGTGCTTTTTATAGTGATTGCTATTAACTGGTTAGAATAGTTGCTTTTACATTTGTACTGCTAGTTTGTATACACTGTAACTGAACTGGGACTTTGAGGGGATTGCTACCCTCTAGGATGCCTGTTGTGTTATTATTCTCTGTAAGCTGCAATGAACTAATAAAGTTGTGACATCTGTAATCCATATTTCTCTTGTGCTTCCCCCCCCTCCACTAGGGGCACTGTTCTGCAGCAGCTCAACGATTTTCTGGAGGGTTCCCCCAGAAGGCGGTGCAAAAGAACGTCTGCTTGATGATTTAGCCATTGGCACCAACTAATGCCAGGTGTTACCATCATGCAATGGTTTTATTATACCAACTGCAATGCCTGCCAGTCTGAGTGCAATGCAATATACAGGCTATTACTCTTGAAGCCCTAAATATCATGTCTTAAATTCCTGAAGGCCCCCCTCCTTGCCGGTGAAAAAAACAAAAACAAAAGCAAGACACTGGCATATCCCACTACTGTCAGAAGCATAGTTGACAGAAACAAGAGAGAAAGTATTTTCTGTGGCAGTGCCTATTACATGCAACTGCCTACTGAGAGAGTTTAGGTTGGCCCCTTTCCTGTTATTGTGTCGTCATCAGTTAAACAACTCTGAAATTTAGAGTTTATGTCAATGGCTTTGGTTTAATATTCTGGTTTGGATCACTTCTCCCAGGCATCTCCCCACCACTTATGGTGGGGAAACCATAGTTATTAATTATGCCTGAATCTGACCATTATCAAAGGACTCAAAAGGTTTCATTCTCCAGGGAACCTACTCTGATCTAAATTCTACAGATGACTCTGAAGAACGCATGCCACTGCTAAAGGCACTTTTACCTGTATATTGAGGTGAAGTTTCTTCAGACGCTTTATCAGTGTGTCCTTGTTGCATGGCACAAAAGCCTCAAGATGGGAGTACACACCAGTGCGAATGCTAGGACTCAGTTCCTGTAACTGCAGTTCAATACTGACAAATAGAAAACAAATTCACAATTCATGAGAAGCCTTGAGCATAGGAAAGGTGGAAACATTTTAAATAAGTAAGTGGCCATGCAAGGCTTCTGTTTACTGGACATTCCATAAGGGTATTTCACATTTTAGTTCTGTAGTAAGGAACTAAAATTCTAGAACATTTTTCTACATGATTTAATTTGACTATAATCATTTTCTTTCATCCTCTGACAGAACAGTCAGAATCCCTGGAAGAGGCAGAAGTGTGGGAATTAATCTGATAAAAGGGGAACCTCACTGACCCTTCTGAAGATATGAACAACTTCCCACTGTTCACGTATTTACCCCAACTATGATTGAATTCACCCCTTTTCCAACACTTGTTAAGGTGACTAGACTGTCTAGGTACTATACATCAGTCACACATTGACACTTCAAGTTTCATTACTTTGGTATCTTGTCCATGGTCAAATTTTAAGTTATTATGCTCTCTGGGGCAGAGACCCCTTTTTCCTTTGTGAAACTATATAAATGTCCCCAAATACTACAAACTAGAATATGAAAATTTTACAAAGATCACTGATCCCCCTAGAGCCCCGACTTATCGGTGGGCAGGATCCTGGGAATGGCAGATTCGGACACCAGGGGTTGGGAGGCAGGTGAGTACCCACAGGAAGGGGGATAATTCCCTTGTCCAGCCTCCTACTGGTCCAGCTGGGGCCAAGA
This sequence comes from Tiliqua scincoides, assembly GCF_035046505.1. Taxonomy (NCBI): domain Eukaryota; kingdom Metazoa; phylum Chordata; class Lepidosauria; order Squamata; family Scincidae; genus Tiliqua; species Tiliqua scincoides. Next base: position 59,965,933 of record NC_089827.1, read on the forward strand.
AGCCATGAGGCAATGGCACCCGGCCAAGGCCTGCCCCCCCAATCCGGGACTCCAGTTGAGGTGAGGTAACCACCCACGCTCCAGCTGGCATGAGGCTGCCTGTCCTCAGTCGGCTGGGTCTGAGCAAGGTGCAGTGGCTCAGGCTGCCTGGCCCTGAGTGCCTGGGGGATGATGGAAAGCCCCTGGCATGAGTGTCAGCAGTTGGTGCCTCTCGCATAATACCAGAACCAGCGGACATCCACGAAAGTTGAGTGTTGGGGAGTTAGGACAGACAGAAGAAATATTTCTTTAGTCAGCGTGTAATCAGTTTGTGAAACTCTTTGCCACAAGAAGTAGTTATGGCATCTTGCCTGATGCCTTTAAGAGGGGATTGGACAAATTTCTGGAGTTCAAAGTTCATTACGGGTTACAAGCCATAATAGGTATGTGCAAGCTCTTGGTTTTAGAAGCAGGCTGCCTCCGATTGCCAGATGCAGAAGAGGGCATTAGGCCACAGGTTGTGTCTGTTGTCTTGTGTGCTCCCTGGGGCATTTAGTGGAAGATACAGGAAGTTGGACCAGATGGGCCTTTGGCCTGATCCAGCGGGGCTCTTCTTAAGTTCTTAGAGCACTGGGTGATGCGGCAGGCAGGAGGAGAGCAGGGAGCGGCGGGGGCAGTCCAGAGGGTGGCGCTAGACACCAGGGAAGGCTGCAAGGGCCGGCAGAGGGATCCCTTTTGTCCTCTCCCAAGGGGAAGGGGAGGAGCTGGGTGGGGTCCGTGTCCAGAGGCCCATGACGACACGGGGCCTGCATGGCGAGGTGGGAGGCTGGGAAGGGAACAGCCGCCTGCCTGTGACCCGGTGGCTAGCAGCAAGGCCAGGTAGGACGACTTGGGTGCTGTAACCCCCTGCCCCTGAGAAGTTTGAAGCTTCCCTCATGGCTCAGAGAACCCCGCCTATAACCCCTAACCACAACCACCACCACCAGCACCCCCCCCCCCCATGGAGAGGGACACCCACACCTGCTCCAGGGGCCCGACAATCACTATAAAAATATCAGTTACAGTATGACCACATGAGTTGTCAGAGTTGCACATCAGGAATATGCAAGTTCTTTTCAATTTGAAAAGATAAGCAAGTGAACTATTATAGCAGCTGCAAAGAATGTGTAAGTTTCATGGGTTAAAAACTGCTTAAAAAGTCATCAAGTTTTCACTGGCTATATATACCCTTCACTAAGCTGAATGCTTTCATTGAGAAAAGGATGAGCACTTACTCCAGCAAGATATTGTTCATGTCTTGTGTGAAGAATTTCTTTCTACCCTCTTTATCAAAGAGCTTGGCAGCCTAGAAAGAGTAATAAAACCCAGATACCTTTAGTAAATCATCCCAGAGACATTTAACATATATACTATTTACAACATGCACTTCCTCCAGTGTGTACAGACTTGTAATCATAAGTTTCTACAGATTTGTAATCATAAGACTTAACCACAACACTGTTTAAAAAGATTATATATTGTTATGCGTGTGCCAGCTGCTTAAATCAGAATTCCCTATAGCTATTTACTTCCTCCTCACTCAGAAGTGTTCTCCACATCTGATTTACTATATGTTGGTAAATAAAATTCAAGTCAAGTATGCGCACTTTTACACTGTTTGTGTCATTTGTTTCTTATCAAACCCATTCTAGTACGAAATATACGTTCTTTGAAGCCCTGTAGACTGCACTTTTGTTTTAGCAAAACCTTTCTAGGTCTCTACAATATGTAAAAATGAAAACTTGCCCTAAATTGTTTTGAAGGGGAATAAAAAAGCAAAGTACATTTTCAAATCTCATATCCTCTACAATTGGGAACTGTGTCAGGTAGCCGACAGCTCAATCCTAATTAGTGCTGGTGCAGTGGGACTGCACAGCCTCCACTGTATCCAGCACTCATTGGGAGTAGGCTGGAGGTCTCCTTGAGGCAAGGAGATATTTGTTCCCTTACCTCAATTAATGCTCCAGCCTGCCTAATGGGGCTACTCAGACCTCTGCCAGCCAATTTGCTGGCACAAATCTGAGCTGCCCCATGTAGCTCTTTCAGGTCCTAGAGCAGTGATTTTCAACCTTTTTCATTTCATGGCACACTGGCAAGGTATTAAAATGGTCAAGGCACACCATCGGTTTTTTGACAATTGACAAGGCACACTGTGCTGTCAATGGGGGGCTCATGGCCCAACTGGCCCTACTAATAAATGACCCTCTCCTAAATTCCCGTGGCACACCTAGGGACCGTTTACGGCACACCAGTGTGCCACGGCACAGTGGTTGAAAATGGCTGTCCTAGAGGGACAACAAGATACAGTGGAGGCCTGCTGATCCTGCCCCAGGTTTGATCTGCCCCCATTCCACCACACCCCCTGCCCTCCTCCATTCCATGCTCCCACCACCTCGCACTTCAACTGCTTGCTCTTCAGGTGCAGCAAACACACTTTATGGTGTGTTTGTGACACCCTTGGCCAGAATAGCAATAATTGCTGAGTCAGTGTTTAGGATTGTGCTATGATTTGGTAAAAGAGCTGTCGCATTCTCTAGCATGCCAAGATACTTCCAAAAAGCCATGCAGAGAGAGTGCAAGAGATGTCCTGCAGGGTATATTGTCAACACATATGCACATCAGGCAAAGGCAACTTCAAGTTGCAAGTGTGAAATTAAACAGCACATACATTTCTTATCAAACACATCATATTTTTAAATAGTTCACACATTCAACAGCAAATCACCAAATGATGATATTTCAAGCAATATATTCTGCATGTGCAGATCAGACTTTAGTTTAAACTCTTCCATTGGATGAGATTGTTGTTGAATTGAAAGTATGACTTCACCAGGCTCTAGTTACAGATGTTCAGAAGAAGGTATCTGCAAAGGACTAATGTTTCACAAGGACTAATGTTTCACTAGTAAAGACAGATGAGTTACATATATTGAATTTTAAATTTTCTTTAGTAGTACATATATTTCTAATTACATGCATTCTTTGATTAGTGTAAGCAGATTCATATGACAGACTACAGATAGTAGACTAAAACACAAATAACATTCCAACATAATCCCATGCATGTTTAGTCAGAAGTAGGTCCCATTGTGTTCAGTGAGGTTTACTCCCAGGAAAGCGTGTACAGGATTGCAGCCTTAATGGGGAAGTGCAACATTTATAAGTTTGATACAACTTGTGTTCATTTTACATAACTTTAGAAGTGAACAAGTCTGGTACTGCCTTCAGCTGCAATGTTTCCAATGTAACTCTCAATTCTAAACACATTGTCCTTCTTCATGATATATAATTTGCATAGTAACCACTCTTTGTCAAAAAGCAGCACCAGAAGTGTATTACTTACAACTCTAAGATCTTCTATGCGCTTTTCTAGATGTGGTGGCAGGCCTTCTGGGAGGGCAGGCACCTGCTTCAGTGCCAAGACTTCAGAAGCATGGGAGGGCTGCGTGGCACTACCATTCTCCCCTGATGGCTCAGACACCGGACTGCCATTGGAAGTGCCATCAAGCAACCTATCAAAGTCAAAGTCTGACAGCATCTCCAGGGCACTTTCAGTTTCCTGAAGGAGTTCACGCTCACTTGTGCTGCTAAAAAGGGACAGGACTGGATCTGTGGCACTGAGGTTCAAGTCAGACACATCATTTATAGCAGTGACAGGAGCAGCTGGAAGCTTATTAGGTACAGAGCCAACTGCTACTGTGGGATTCAGGTTAGATTCTTTCTTCTTAAAAGCGTCCTTCTCCTTCTGGAATTTCCGGATCATAGCAGCCAGAGAAAAAGAGTCTTTGTACAGCTTCTTTCTTTTCTTTTCAGATTTGTGTGAATTTAAGGCCATTACACTGCAAAAAAAAAAATCATGTACATATTTAGGAATAATTATCAACCCAATCCTAAAGGCATGCCGCTGGGTACAGCAGTGCCAAAGCAACTACCACTGCATCCTGCAGTACCTCAGCAACCACTAGAGATCTCCACGGGGGAAGGGGAAATTTTTATCAGCTAACAGCCCAGTCCTGAGCTGCCCAGGGTGCCCAGGCTAGGGGGCACCAAGAAGGGCTGCCGCCAGATCCTGCACCTCCCGGGCTACAGCAGGAGGCGCCTCGGGAGAAGGGGACATTCAACCCCTTCCCCCGAGTAAGGTAAGCAGCCCCGCAATGGGGTTACTCACTTTACCGCCAACCAAAAGCTTAGCATTAAGGTAAAAGCATTTGGGTAGGGCACCGAACCCCACATGAACGCTTTGGATCCTGCAGAGCGGAGCTCCGTGGACCCGCCTCCCTCCCTCCCCCTGGCATGCCTCCTGCCCCCCCCTCCGCCAGCCTCCCCCCTCCCCGGAACACCTCCTCCCCCCCAGCCTACTGTGCCGTGGCTCAGCAGTCCAGGATACCGCCGAGCCACGGAAACTGGGCGACCGCCTCGTGCTAACCCAGCACCGGCCAGCGCTGAGCTAGCGTGGGTGGGAGCCCGGCGGTGAGGCTCGCAAACGTGCCTTATGGCATGTTTGAAACAGTGCTCAGCAGCACGGAGCCGTGCTGCTGAGCACAGGATTGGGCTGTCATTCAACATTTGTTTTCAGCTCATTCACCAACATCGATCACTCTGTTCTAGAAACACATAAATAAAGCCTACCCAAGTTGCTTGGAAACTTTCATCTTCCGAGGCTTTTTCTCTTTCTCTGTCTCTTCTTCTTTCCGTCTGCGCTTCTTCATTCCATGTTCCTCACCATCCTTCAGTTTAGTTACCTAAAGGTGAAAGGGGTGGGGAGGGGAGAAAGTAACAAACAGAGCAGTTATCTCAAGTGAATGAAATAGCATTCCATTATAGAATCAGTGACAAGAGAAACACCTTCATTTTATACAATCATTTTATAAACAATCTGTAGTCAGATTTAATTACATTTGGAAAGGTTGCAGAGACTGTATTACAACAGTGCTGCAGCATCTGCACCAGCTCCCTACTGTCTTTTCTGGCACAATTCAAAGTGCTGTTTTTGACTTATACAGCCTCTAATTGTTTAATTGCATGCCTCAGAGATCACATGCCCTCTTTTTACAATCATGGTTGATCAACTGGGGAGGGGCTACACCTTTGCATACAAAAAGTTGCAGGTTCAATCCCTGGCATCTTCAGTTAACACTACATATGAGGCTGCTTTATACCATCAAATGATTAGCTCATCCAGTCCAGCATTAGCTACTTTTCACTGGCAGCAGGGTCTCAGGCAAAGGTCTCTCTCTATCTCTTCCCAATACTTTAGGTGGGGATTGAATCCACTGAACAAGAATCTTTCTGTACCTCAGGAATCAGCAGGGAAAGACCCTTGCTAATCAGATAGTATGGAGCTAGCTGAACAGAGCGAGCTCATACAGAGTCAGTTTCATACACGCAATAAGACCTTCTTGACCATCCAATTGCCAACAGCAGGGGCATGAAGAAACCACCAAATTAAAAGAACATGCATACTGCAGTATTTGTGTACTGAACAGTAAGTTTACTTTAGCGAAAAGGATGGCATTGGGTGATTGTTGTAGGTGCTGTATATGAGTCTTGGAAAAACTAGGAGTACTTACTTTAGATGGTCTATGCTTTTTGCCTTCTATAAAATCTTCCTCTTCAGTGTCAGATGCTTGGCGGAACTGCAGAGTTCCAGTATTTATGTAAAAACCTCCATATTTAGTAGTCAAGGATGCAGGAACCAGTTCATCATACTGGAAAGGAAACAGAAGACACAAGTTAAACAATAGTTGCTTATTCCCGAAGTTGCCCAAAATAAATTTTTGAGGCACATTTTAGCTGTTCCACTATCTACTCCGGCAGCTTTTCTTAGAATGGAGACAGGTATGGTATCTATTAAGGCCAGGGCTGCCGTAGCTATAATTTCTTATTACAAGAGAGTCCTGGACATGCCGGAAAATCGTCTTCCTAAACTCTGTTTGGCCAAGCAGTGGAGAAGAGGAGGCTGGGCCACTCTGGTGCAAATGCTTCTAAAATCTAAAGCTCTTTCTACTGACATTTTTGTCTTTTCTGAAATAAAACAAATGCTAAGGGAATGGATGTTTAAACTGGATAATGATCAGGACTTAGATATAGTAAGATCTTCAAATTTTTCCCAGCTGTATTGTTTCCTGAAACCAAGTCACTCAATAGTGCAATATTTATATTCACTTACCTTTGCCTCCTTGAGAAAGGCGTTCACTGAACTGCGTTTTCAAACTATGCCAACTGCAGTTCTAGATGGCAGATACCATATTTTTCGCTCTATAAGACGCACTTTTCCCCCCAAAAAGTGGGGGGGGGGAAACTAACTCCGCCCCTGGCCCCGTCCCCTGCCCGCTCTGCTCGGCTTCCCAGGAAAGTGTGGGTGGGATGGCAGTCTTGCTGAGCAAGGCCGCGTGTCTACTCAGAAGTAAGTCTCAGAGTCACTGGGGCTCACTCCCAGGAAAGCGGGGGTGGGTGGGTGGGATGGCAGGCTCGCTGCGAAAGCCCATGTGTCTACTCAGAAGTAAGTCTCAGAGTCACTGGGACTCACTCCCAGGAAAGGGGGGGGTGGCAGGCTCGCTGAGAAAGCCCACGTGTCTACTCAGAAGTAAGTCTTAGAGTCACTGGGGCTCACTCCCAGGAAAGCGTGGGTGGGATGGCAGTCTTGCTGAGCAAGCCCCTAGAGCAGGGGTGCTCATTATGTCGATCCTCGAGCTACCAGTCCATCTCCAGGCGAAATGAGTCAATCGCGGGCTTCTCTCCTGTCCACGCATCCCTAGGAGTGAGCCCCTGGCAGGCTTGTGAGCCCAGGGAGCGAGCCTAGGGAGTGAGTCCAGGGAGTCCAGGGACTAAGACGGGCTCCTCCCTGGGAGAGGAGCCGCTGGCAGGCTTTTCTCCCGTCCACTCATCCCTGGGAGTGAACCCCATTGGCTCTACTGGGGCTGACTTACCTTTCCCCTGCTTTTGCACTGGTATGTATGGAGATCTGCGCCCCCCCCCACTTCCATCTGTTGGTTCTGTGTGCAAGGGGTTTTGCAATGGTCTTGCTGTGATGCCTATACAGAGATCTTACCTGCCCCACACTTTTCCCCTGCTTTTGCACTGGTATGTATGGAGATCTGCGCCCCCCCCCCCCACTTCCATCTGTTGGTTCTGTGTGCAAGGGGTTTTGCAATGGTCTTGCTGTGATACCTATACAGAGATCTTATCTCCCCCACACCTTTCCCCTGCTTTTGCACTGGTATGTATGGAGATCTGCCCCCCCCCACTTCCATCTGTTGGTTCTGTGTGCAAGGGGTTTTGCACTGGTCTTGCTGTGATGCCTATACAGAGATCTTACCTGCCCCACACTTTTCCCCTGCTTTTGCACTGCTATGTATGGAGATCTGCACCCCCCGCCCACTTCCATCTGTTGGTTCTGTGTGCAAGGGGTTTTGCAATGGTCTTGCTGTGATGCCTATACAGAGATCTTCCCTCCCCCACACCTTTCCCCTGTTTTTGCACTGGTCTGTATAGAGATCTGCTCCCCCCCCCTTGTATTGGAATCCAGGAAGATCTGGTGAGGAGGTAGATGTGGTGTCAGCAGTGGCCCCTTTAAGGGTAAGGCCTGGTCATCCAGCAGAGTATGCTGCACAGCTGCAGCCACTGGAAGGCAATAGGGCCCTCAGGGATATAAGGAGTACCAGAGGCAGAAAGGGTTTGTGGGTTTTGAAGGAGTACAGGTTGGAGGTAGGGGAGGAGACTGGGTTTATTGAATTTGGAATCTGACTGTGGATTGTGACTGGACTTGGATACCCTGATGGATTTAACTGACCTACATGGAACCTGACCTTGGACTGCAATTTGGCTTATTGGCTCTGGACTCTGATTTGGTAACTCTGATTGATGGGACTGATTTACTTGGCATCTGTGGACTGGAACTGGACTCACTTTTGCTTGCTGCACTGGTGATCATTGTAGCAGAAAGATAATGTGATCCCCTATTTGTGTGCACCTGCTTTTGTGAGCTTCATAAATTCTGACTCTAGCGATGAGTTCTTGGTGTTTCCAGAAAACTAGAGTGCTCAAACCTTTAAGTCTCTCCATTTGTTAATGACAGTGATAATGGTTCTTAATGCCACTGTTGACTGCTGTTCACTTTACATGGTTCAAATGTTATTCTGTTATAGTTTATTAAATATTTTATTACACTATTTGGTTCAGAATATTTTTTTCCTTGTTTTTCTCCTCTAAAAACTAGGTGCGTCTTATGGTCAGGTGCGTCTTATGGAGCGAAAAATACGGTATATGTCCATTCCCAGGCATCTGAGGCTTTGTATTTGCGGAGCAGGACAGATTGAAGATATTGTACATTACCTGCTTCATTGTCAGCTTTATCAAAATCCTAGGGTAAGATTTTTGGAGCCTATTTTGGCTACCCATCAAGGGGAGAACACACTTACGAAATTGTACTGGTTACTTTCTGATTGTGACCCATCGGTCACCTATAGTGTGGCGTTGTTTGCTAAAGCTGCCAGAACTATTTGTGCCAACTACCTGGTGGAAATAGGGGTAGATTGTAAAGGAGATTCCTTAATATGATGGGTGTAGGTGCCTTTTGTGCTTGATTTTGACCTAATTTTATCATTTTATCACTGTTTGTATTTGATGTATTTTTGGATTTACATGTTTTATCTTATTGTAATGGCTATTAGCTAATACAATAAACAATCTTTGACTTTTGGCAATAGTTGCTGTTTTAATAACATGAAATAATGCATTTGCCATGCTGCAATGCAGCAGTGAACAAAATATCAAGCCTTAATATGTAGAACTGAATATGTAGAATGAGTACACCAACTTAGAGCGGAAAAACATTGAAAGGGCTGTACAAGGTACTACATAGAAACACATTCTTTCACCCATATACATATACAACCTACCCTGCAGTCTCCCATACAATCCCTACCAAAATCTACTACCAGTGCACTGGTAGTAACACAGCAGAGCTATGACATAATGTGCAACTATTAGCCAACTGGGTAAGAGGCACTATTTAAGTGGGTGCTCTTCTTTTATTTAGCAGGGGGAGAGTAACTGGCCCTCCTCACCCCAGCACTGCTTTTCTAGTGGCTTCCTGCTGGTGTTCTTTTACATCCTTTTAGATTGTGAGCCCTTTTGGGACAGGGAGCTATTAGTAGTTTGTTTGATTCTCTCTGTAAACCGCTTTGTGAAGTTTCTGTTGAAAAGCGGAATATAAATACTAATAATAATTACCCCTGCTAATTGGTAAGAGGCACTTTTTCAAGTGAGTGCTCTTTTTTTGTAGCAGGGGGAGAGTAACTGGCCCACCTCACCCCAGCACTGTCTGTTCTAGTGGCTGTCTGCTGGTGTTCTTTTTGCATCTTTTTAGATTATGAGCCCTTTTGGGACAGGGAGCCATTTAGTTATTTGATTTTTCTCTGTAAACCGCTTTGTGAACTTTTAGTTGAAAAACGGTATATAAATACTGTTAATAATAATAATAGGACAGATGTCAGAACTGTGAGCTGGTACTTATCAATGACCAAGGTTTTGTAAAGCCAGTTAGAAAGCATAAAAAATGCAAATCACGTGCTTTGGGAAGTGAAAACAGCTCAGTAGGAGAGCATTGCTTTACATGTGGAAGGTCTCAGGTTCAATCCTTAACATTCTCTAGGTAGAATGGAAAAAAAATTCATGTTTGAAGCCTTGAAGAGCTACTGCCAGGCCGTCCTGACCATACTGACTTCTGATTTAAATGAATCAATGGTCTGACTCTATATAAGGTGGCTTTCTTAAGATCTTCTTAAGGAACTCTAGCCAATGTTCCAATGTCAACAGTTACCAGATTGCTTTGGCAAACAGCCAACAAGCCTCATGGCTACTGCTCCTGGCATTTAATTTTAAGTCATGATTGTATAACTCCCTTATTTCCAGTTCTCTGCAAGTAAATGTTAACACTTACCAAGACTCGTAGTATACCAGTTTTGGAAACATCATGTATTTTGTCCTTTGAGCTTACTGCTAAGCCCAGGAAACTTGCTCATAAAACATGATCCAAATAGCTATATTTTCATATGACAGTAACACAAAAATACAGAATAAGAATTACGACAAAAACCTGCACAAATAAAGCATAGCCACATTTCACAAAATATGACCAGCCAAACATGTGCCAAAATAAAAAGATCTTATAACCCTTAAGAAAAACATGTGCCAAAATAAAAAGATCTTATAACCCTTAAGAAAAACAAAGAACACTTCCTGACTTCTGCTAGCAGGTTGTTCCAAAGTCTAGAAATCACAATAGAAAAGGTCCTGCTTTTAGAGCATTTATAGCATACAAATTAAGACTTGATCTGCTGATTATAAGGGCCAATATAGGAAATATCTTTTTCCTCTTTAAGAAAGACAGTTTGTATCACTAACCTGTAAAATAGCGTGAAGGTATTTCATGTGGTTCCATCTCTAAAGTCGAGATGGTCTACACATGGCTAGTACCTAGAAGGGAGGCCAAGTGAGAACCCTGTGTGTACTGCTTTGAGTGCTTGGAGAAGAGCAGCATACAAGAGTAACAAAGTTTACTCACAGCTTCTGAATTATCGATGAAAGGATCGGTTTCATCATAGCCATAACCTATATCAATCAGATCCTGAACACGGTCCTTCCGATGCTTGTGCGTCTTTCCACCCTGCAAAATAATATTTTAAAATTTTGAATCTCTATTAGTGCTAACCATAGTGAGATTAAGTCAAATGGGTCTTTAATTCCAAATTAAAAAGGAGCATTTTTGAGAATGCTTCAAGATTGGCCTAACACTAAAGCAGAAGACCATTTCACTTGTTCAAAGAGAGCTGACAGCTATATTAGAGTCCATATAGTCCACAATCATTCAAAAAATACAGGTGTAAAAATTTATACTAGATATTTAAGAACATCTAATATAAATTTTCACACCTGTATTTTTTGTATGATTGTGGACTATAATGCAGCAGTAATCTCTCCCAAGATTAACAACCCAAAAAACATAATCACCAAATAATGATGTAATATCAACACTGTTCCCTGTAAAAATTACAGGGACTGCACAGAGCTCTAATGGAGCTGCATGGGGGCAACTCTGGAGTTCTTGGTGATGACATCATCACCAAGCTCCACAACAGCATAAAGGAAACTGGCCAGGGCTCCGATTCTGGTGACATGGCTCAGTGGGACCACTGAATATTACTCTATAGATCTTTAACCTATGAAAGAGTATGACATGTTAGGGGTTAAGGTCAGAGAAACTAGTTCTAAAAAGTTAAACTTCCCATTTAATAAGGACTTGAATACTCTAGTACACTGTTTAGAATCAGATATAAATTTGGTATGATACATTAATCTCACATTGAGAACTTGCAAGATAATTCTGTTGCAGATAAGATTCCAACAGTTTCAGCCTAAATGAAAAATTCAGCATAACAGAAAAGATTACAGCACAACCATGATGAGTACAGATGTTTTTAGGAAAACTATACTGAGATGGACACAAGTTGCAGGATAGATACTATACAATCGGAAAATGATTCTTGGACATCATTTACCCTAATAAATGTTTCTAAGAAGTCCTCCATATAACTGTTAGTCTGGTTGAAAATCAGATAGAAAAACAGCGGCACATTTCACCTGCATATCAGTGAAGTCTAATGCTATATGAGAATATATTCTTTGTCTGCTGCTTATAAGATTTACTACGGGAATTGTCATTTACATTTTTTATGGTAGTTACCCAACCTGGAAAACTGGTTACAGCTTTTTCCCCCCTGAAACATTTTGCTTCCAATGTATAGCAAAATGTTAAATATTCTGCAAATTGATATACAAACACATTGTTGCTTACACATGCTTTCCCCATTTCTCTTAGATCAGATGATTGTCTAGACCATAACACACAAGTATAGTTATGCAACTTCCACAATTCCACAGTTGAAGTTATGCAACTCCAACAACTTGTTATAAAGTTTATTAGAGGATCAAAATATTGAATAAATTTATTCCCCAAAGGAGAAGCTGAATTCACAGAAACTGACAGATACCATTAATTAAGGATTAACATGCAATAAACTATCTGGATTTGTGAGTGAGTAATGGACAGCAACACTAGGTTCCAGGAAGACAGACTTGAGGTTTCAAGCTTCCCAGCCACTGGGGACATCACATATAGTACTCAGGGTATGGTCTGTACAGGTTGAGCCTCATTATTTGCAGTGGGTTCCATTCCAAGCACTCATGTGGATGGCAAAAAAATGCACTATAGCAAATCAATTTAAAAAACAAAGTTTCTTTGCTCTGGTGATTTAAAAACAGCCTTCCTGACCTTTGCGATGCAAGGTAAGACTCATTAAGAAGAAAATCCATCAATCAGTCCTCCTCCAAAGGCTTCACTCAGCCCCTCCCTTTACCAATGCAAAGTGATCACCTTTCTTTCACTGCTCGGGGAAGGGTGGGGTCTCCTGGAGAGAGAAGGATTGATGGATTGTCAGCCAGCTGCCCCCACTCTCTCTCTCATTAAGGAGGCTATTGTTAAAGGACTATTCAGTTTTTTAAACTGATTTTAAAGGGATGCATTTTTCCCCTTCTCCAGGGATCAGCACATTCCTTCTCATTTGCAGTGGCCATTTGTGTTGAGTCAAATCTGTGTGTAAAAAATCCGTGTATAAATAGGCTGGACCTGTATTAATATATGCACTACACTTTTTACACACTGAATATTGGCCCTGCTACAACTTCCCTCCTCATATGATGTCAATGTAACATTCCCTCCACAAGCATATCACTGTTATGCTAAGCAAGATACAACCCACCAGACTGCTAACAATCTAGGTCTCCCAGCAGTCCACCTTTGTAGTATGCATTAGCCCATCTTCTTCCAGGCCCCTATGCATGGCTTCATACCTGTACAACCACACAGCCATTGTATTATGGTTAGGGAAGAGAGAATCCCTAGGTGCTCTGAAACTTTGTTTTCCTTGAATGGTCCTATTCTCAGCACAGATGCAGTAGACCCAATGTGGGGGTTTCACTAGAGTTCTGAGGCATTCTTTCTCATCTTGCTCTCAAGATATCAGGATTACAGTCAAAATCTCCTTTGTAATAATGTGCCACCATGAACAATGTCTGAAAAAAGTGGATTCCATTCATAAGGATTTAGCTGTCAAGTGATATCAGTGATAACACTTTTAAAACATCAAGATGCACACCTGTAGCAAGAGCAACTGTTACTCACATATTTTGCTTCAAACTTCTTAGCCAGCATTTCTACTTCCTGCTGCTGACGCTCTTCATCATTAAAGGGGTCTTCAGGGAGAGTGGATTTTTTCTGAAAAGAGAAAAATCTTTAAGTTATATTGTCACTATTATAGGAAATATGCAATACACAAATGAGGAAACAAATCGCTATCACTGTGCTGTTTTGATAATTGCAGCTTTGGCCAGGAAGCAGCATCTACGTTACAAATTTGGTTTAACATCTCACATATCGTTACTAGGAAACTTACTTTGAAGAAGTGGTTCTTGCGCATCACAGACCCTTTGAGAGTCTGTTGAGAGTGAAAGACCCCTTTCTCCATGAAAATGCATTAACACACAATAATTTTTTGTGTTCAGTTCAGACGTGAAGCCTATCCATGAATCTAGATCAAGAACCCCAGCTTTAAAGTAAATCCCAATGGAATTATTGCCTTCAGATGTATGTATAACATCAAGGTGTCAGCATAACTAAGAACCCTTCCCAACTCTGTACACAGCAGCTCAAGGACACATGTTAAAAGCAGCCTAGAATGTTAAACAAGGGAGTGATCTAGTTATGCTAATATAATACCAGTATCAAGAAAATAAGGTATTTCCACTTCATTATTAAACTTTGTCAACATGAGATTTTTTTTAAAAACAGTCCAGCATTCATTTACATTCTATAACATAGCTACAGAAACAAAATTCTATAAATGACTTTTTGACCTACTTTTTGTTGAAAAGCAGTACATAAATATTACCATAATAAACTCTCACAAAGGCTCAAGAAAGTATATTTTTAAAACTATGCAGCAATATATTCTTTTCAGTTTGCAGTTTATGTCTTAAAGGGAACACAAGAAGTTGTCTTCTATAGAGTCAGTCCACTGGTTCATCCACATCAGTACTGTCTTGTACCAGCAGCAGCTCATCAGGGTTTCAGTCAGAGATTTCTTCCTGCCGTATCTGGTGATTCCAGGGATTGAACTTGGGACCTCTACTGAGCTACAGTCCCTCTCTAATTTCTTAGACTTAAGAAAGTTGCACAATCTAAAATAATTTCTCTACAAATTGAGGTAGACAAGTGTGAAACAGCAAGTCACTCTGCTCTGAAGTGTTTTATGACCAATCATAGAACAGATAACCCAACATATTTTGAATTATACAACTATTATTTCTAAGGGTAAACATTCATATAATCCTTCTATTGGTACTAATCACTGTTACTGGAAGGAAGCAGAAACCAGCAGAATCCTTAGTCACCAACACTTCTATAGAAATTCACAACCAACTTCTTGCTATGATTAGCCCATTGTGCTATGAGCAGTTTTCTAAAAGGGGAACGAATAATTTTGATGAGTACTTGGGAAACTGTTTGATATATTTTCAGGTATTTAAGCTTTTGATATATTTAAATCTTATTTTACAATACTGAAATTAGATTATGTAAAGGAAAAAAGGCAGGAAGATAGATTAAGCTGGGCCTAGGGAAATTAACATTATACAGGAATATCATGGAAGCTTGTTCTCTCAGAACAGGACAGGGGTAAGTTGTGAATCTCATGTGCGTCCATGCGTATGTGCACAAAGAGAATATAGGTTGGTTGGCAACCTTCAGTCTTGAAAGTCTATGGTATAAGCCTACAGCACCCAGTATTCCCAAGCGGTCTCCCACCCCAGTACTAACCAGGCAAGATCGGGCATGTCCATTTTTGCCTGGCCCACAAAGTTTACACATTTGGTTCCTGTTGCAGTGGGACAGATTACTATAGGTAGGGAATGGGGCTATTAAATGCAGAAGCAACAGTTTATTCTGGCCAACATAATGGCCTGTGGGGGTGGTAGTGTGCTGCAGAGTGAGAAGACTAACTGCAGGGCACAGTCATTCACCCATTTTGTTTTTTAAATAGAGAAGATATGTAGTCCACAATGAGCTGAAATTTTCCAAACAATTACAAGACATAAGAAGTTTTATTGCATGACAAAACATGACAAGGATAGCTTGTATGGTACAACAAAGGGATACTAAGTCTTATTAATATCTGAATGGTGCCTGCATAGCTAGGGAAGGGAAGAGAAAGAACCTTAGTGCAGCCATAGGTACTAGTCAACATATATATATGAAATACAGGAAATCATATTTTACACAGATCTCCAAACAGTAACAAAGACACTTGTTGGATTGCGATCTCATGTTTTCATAGAATTGAAGTTGAGGTGTAAGCAATGGCAAAATGAGATTTCCCCACAAAAAAATTGCTACCTTGGAGAAAAATGTTTGCTCAGTAAACAATCACTAGATGAAAACTCTGGATATCACACAACAGATGCATAATTGTGCCACCATTGCAAATACAGAGTTATCTGGAGTAGTCTTAAATATGCAGACTAATATCCTATGTGGCATTCCTAAACATTGCAGCTATTTGCAGACTCTTATTCTTTACCAAAAATCAATGGGAATTATTTTCAGTTCAAAATCATCAAGCTGGACTGTGAGCCATAATTCTAAAAGAAGCCAGGCTTTCCCCCATGAAGTAACAATTTTAATTCTAGTTCTGTAAAGCAGGCAGAACAAGTTGAGCTACAAAACTGAGATGATGAGTCAGGTATATTACTGATTAATCAAGGTAAGATCCCCTTCCTACAAACTGAATGGTAGTCATCTTAATATTCTGTCAGGTTTCATCTTGTATGCAACACACATGCAATAAACACTTCTTATTTGAATGTTAAGTTCTTTGCAAGATACCAAAATTAGTAATAGACAACCTAATACTCAATCCTACAGCCTAAAACATATGTGGAAAAGTCTTGCTAAAATATTCAGGTTAATTCTAAATACCAATAGAAAGTATATCTTTGCTATATTTATAAATAGAGAAGCTCCTTTATCACTTGTACTATCAACAGGCTTTAGGAATTTCTCTCCTGAGTTGCATTCAGACCCATCCGTTATAGCAAGATGGTTGCTATGTTCTTCAACTTATTGTGCAATACTAGATTTCTAGGACACAGCTGCAGGGAAACTCCTTGTAAGTGTAGGAGGCAAAGTTATTTACAAACTAAACAGCTCTCTGCAGTAATCTGTCACAGCGGCTTCTGTAAATAAAATGAATGCTGAATTCCACTTCCTTAGAATTAAATAAATATGTTGTAGGTCAACGGCTTTCACTGTCTCCTGGAAAAATTCAGTGTTTGGACCTAGCAACATCTGGCATTTGTGAGGGCCTAAACTTTTGAAGTTTGCTAACCAAGCCTGAGACCACCACCATTTTTGTATTGGGCCCAGGACAATGACCAAGAGATCAATTCCATGCATTGGCAGAGGCAAAAGTGTGAGGGATAAGCCCAGGTACACCTAGGAAGAGACAAGAAAAACAAAAACCAAGTTCATGAAGGTAGGCAAATGCAGCATGGTTTTCTGGCTGCTTAGTTCCCTTTCCTAGTGGGACAGAAACTCAGGTGAATGGATTAAAAGTAGCAAGCCTACCCTGTTTTGTTTTTTTTAGTTGCAATACTGTAATAAGCAGCTCTTAACTCGGTTGGTAGTTTGAGCCAGTGTGGTACAACAGATAAGGGTGCTGGATTTGGATCATGGTAGACTTGGGTTCAAAATCCTGTAGCTCACTGGATAGAGCTTGGGCCACTCATTGTTTCTCAGCCTAAATAACTACACAGAAGCTATTGCAAGGATAAAATGGGAATTAATCTGTTTCATCAATATTCCTACAGGAAGAAAGGAAAAAACACTCTTTTTTTCTTCCTTAACATTCTCATTTATAACTACTTAACAGATTCCCACTTTTGGTAAGTAAGCATTCATTAAGGATACTACACTAAAAATGAAAAGCTACCAGTCAACATCTACATGATGCAATTCCATGAATGCAAGGATAATGGAACTATTTACATATCAACAGCCTCCTACTGCAGTTGCTGTAATTTCAGCATTGTAGGCAAGGAGGGTAAATTCACACGAATTCAAAAGAATCCACTGTCTGGAAGTAGCATGTGGTCATTAGGACAGGTAGCCACTGACAGTCCTGTCCTCCATGAATTTGACCAGTCACTTTTTACAGCCATCCAAACTATTGGCCATCACCACATTATGTAGCAACAAATTCCAGAAGAATTATGTGTTTTGTGAAGTAGCTTCTTTGGTCCACCCTAAACTCCTGCCAATTGGTTTTGTTGCATTGGTTCTAGTATCATCAGAGAGGGGGAAAAACCTCTCTGTACGCCATGCATAATTATACAAGTCTCAAACATGACCCCTCCCCAGTTAAAAAGCTCTCAAAGTTGTTGCATTTCCTCATTAAGAAGATGGTCCATGCTTCTAACCATTTAGGCATGCTGTATCTTTAAAAAACTTGCAATATTCACACAAACACATGTTTTTTGGCAAGGCATCCAAGTGAAACATATGCAAAAAACGGTTTCAGTGCTGCAATTTAATCTGTTTTCTGTAAGCTTGAATTATTTTTTAAAAAACTAGTTGTTGGACACACTTCATAATACAGTGGGCTATACCTGTAAAAATTGCATAAACCATCCTTAGTACCTGTAAAAGAGTAAACTGAAAGAACCTGGAAAGAGTGGCTTGTCCTTTCTAGTAATGGAATGCACACAGAATAGTACAAGATAATTTTGGAAACAGCAATAGAATGAACAAACACAGTAGTCAATCAGCATTCAAGAGTTACCACATCTCATACCTTTAGTAATACTTCCTGAAAGCATTTGTACTCCTGACTTCTTTACTCAAAGAATGAAGTCTATGCAAACAGTATAACTTAACATAGAAATTTAGATCTCTACAGTTTCATTTTCCTTTCCACTGTAGACACTCAACATAAAAGGGACTGGGTGAAATTCCGTTTCACAGAGGAACTACATAAACTCACAATTTTTAGGGATTTGATTATAATATCACCCCTAGAGTTTATTATTCTAGACCAGTGGTTCCCAAACTGGTGGGTCATGACCCGCCAGCCAGGGAAGCACTTGTTCCTGCCCCTTTAAGGGTGGGAGGAAGGAAAAGCAACAATGCAATTCCCAAGATCATACTACTGCCAGGGGGGTTTCACCTTACCCGAAGGAGTGTTGGCCTCCAGGGGGTGTGTCTGTGTATGTGTGTAGGGGAGCCCTGTAGATGCCTCTGCAGGGCTCCCCAATCTTCTGTTAACAGTTTAAAAAAGCAATTAAAACCACTTCCAGTTTTCAATCAAAAACAGGAAGTGGTTCTAAATTGCTTTTTTTCACTTTTACAGAGGCTTGGAGAGCTCTCCAAAGGCATCTGCAGGGCTCCCCACACCCCCCCCCCCCGTAGGCCAGCACTCCCTCAAGTAAGGTGGAAACACCCCCTCCTGCAACAGCGCAATCCTGGGGATTGCATTGATGCCATTGCCCCTCCCCACACACACTTACGTTGCTCCCAACTTCTTTGTAGGAATTTGGGAAGTACTGTTCTAGACCAGTGATTCTCAAACTTTTAACAATGGGATCCCATTTTTAGAATGTGAATTTGTCAGGACCCACTGGAAGTGACATCATCAAGCAGGAAAATTTTTAACTGCAATCCTACCCAAGAGTAAGTCCCATTTACTATCATATACACAATAACCTGTTAAAAGAACAGATCTGTAACATTTCCCCAAATACAGTCACATATCATGGTAGCATCAAGTCTAAAATATTAAAAATAAATATCAAAATGAATGAGGACCCACCTGAAATTGGCTCATGACCCACCTAGTGGGTCCTGACCCACAGTTTGAGAAACCGATCTAGACTATTACTCAATCTGGTGTAGCAACTAAAATACTTCACAGATAATATACAGCAAAGTGTAAATTAGCTATTTAAATAGCTTAAATTTGACTTTAGTTACACAATTCCATGATATTTATGCTGGCTATTCAATCTATTATTGCTGTCTGTATTATATGCAACTTTTTCACTCAGTATTTCCACCAACTACTCTGAAATCTTTCCACCAGTGCTGAAAGAGATCTTGGGATTCTGTTCCCTTCTAAAGTTCAGAAAAGAGCAGAATCCAAAATATTTTAAAGGACCAGTCTGTCATATATGAGAGCTCTACATTTTTTTTTAGGTTATTCTCAAGTCTCTGTTTCTCTTTCTTAGCAAGGCAGCTTCCCAGATCCATGGCCAACCTTCCACACCACTACCTGACCAAACTCAGTCAAACATGAAATGCAAGATTAGAACTGGTGATATAGCAATGCTAAGCTAATTAATCCTATGTGGCAACAACAACAAAAAATTGAACCCAAGGCCTTCTGGGAAGGTACCAACGCCTGTTATAAACTCTAACTGAGCCTATCTAATCTCCCCTTGAAGTTTCTCTGCTGAATAATTGATAGAAAGATAAAACTTTATTTTGGTCACAGACCAGCTCAAAAATTGAATAACTGTTACCTAACATTTGCAGCAGAAAGCCCAGGTGAGCCAAAATATTATCCCAATAGTTTCTGTCATTTCTGAGATCAGATTTGTGTCAGATTTATCTTTTTGGAAAGAGAACCATTTGTCCCATGCAAGCACTAGACCACACTGCAGACTGAGAATACCATATATCATATGGTACCAGAACCACCTTTCAGAGCGCGATACCATAGTCTTTCGAGACTGAAGGTTGCCAACATGATGATTGAAAGTTGACCATGGAATGAGCTCCCAATCATGTGGCTCACATTACTGGGCCCTGTATTGACACTGCCCTCGTAGATATGGGGTCTTAACATAGATAATTAACACTTATAATTAGCACTTATATGAGGTTATCACCAATTGTGTTTTGTCACCATGTTAGCATGCATACTATTAAGCTTGATGCAAGACTAAGCGACTTTCATTTCCTCCCATCCCGTCACTCCTAAATTCAATTTCTTTTTGCTATGCCTGTATGTGCTCACGCTCATGCACCCCAGCCTACTTAGATTTCATTTAATGCATCTAATGAAGTAGACTGTACAGTAAGAGTATGCTACAATAAGGTTGTTGATCTTTAAGTTGCCACAATGCTCCTTATTGATTTTGGTGCTACGAACTAGCACAGCTACTGCTGTAGAACTTTGAAGAAAACTAAAATCCATTGGTGAAGATCACTCTGTTAACAGCAACAATAAAGTAAATGGCCTCAACAGATTGACTTCCTTTGACTGCAAACCACACATTTTCAGTCTGACAGCAATTTACAACCAGTTTTGGCAAACTGGCCCCTCTCACAAATCTGCACCAGCTTTGTTCTGCCTCTTCTAAGAGGATATCCTCCTCTTGGGAAGCTCCTCTTAGAGAACACCCTCTAAGATTCTGATTGAAACACAATCTGAAGTGTGCGAACCACTGCCTATAAAGAGGTACAGTACCAGCCCTCCCGATGTTGATTCTCTGCACCACCATCTGAACCAGCTGGACATTACACTATGCAGTCTGCAAGGTGTACTGAATGAATGTTCCAGACAGCCAAACAAATACCCACAAAGAAGCAGAATTCTCATCTGTATAGGAGAAAATCGTTCTAGAGCTACTAGAACTGAGACAAGAATATCTCCCTCCCACCCAGCAGGCCCTAATCCTGAACTTCTTTCTCTCCCTCCCTTATACACAGAAGGCAAGGGACAACAATTCTCTCATCTGACTGGAGGAGATCAGTGTTTTTCAAGGTCTGACCTTTGCCATACCACTTTGCACAGCCCAACTATTTGGAACCACCAGAAGTAACTGGCAATGACATCATCTCCAGTTACTTCTGGGTTGGGAGGCCAGATCAACACGACAAACACCCATAAGAGGCTTGGGGTGCACGGGAGGGCTTTGGCGAGCATGCTTTGGAGCTGTGCAGGCCGAGGCCAGCCTCCTACCGCTGTCTACTGCATCCTGGCATCAGCACAGGCAGCAGGTGTCCTGCGGGCACCACCACACACCTCAAGCACCACCGGTGGTGCCAGCAGGGTTGGTTGAGAACCACCAGAGGGACTGACTCAGAGGGCCTTCAGGGGCATCCCAGGAGCAGAGCTATCACCTGGGGGTGCAGACACCACCTGCCCCAGCGCCAGGGCTGGTCCCCCGGCCCCCACTCCCCTGGCCACGGACGGTGCTGGAGGAGAGGAGAGGAGCGGGGCAGTGGGGGGCGCAGATCCCGTACCCGAGGCTCGCCACACAGCAGCAGCTCGGGGTAGCTGAACTCCACGCAGCTCTCCTCGGTGGGGTCCTTCAGCACCAGCTCCAGGCGGACCGTCTGCCTCGGCGGCGGGGGCCGCGGCGGCGGCGGCGACTCCTGGCGGCTGCTCTCGCGCGGGGACTGCTGGTGAGGCGGTGGGGGCAGCAGCAGCTCCGGCCTGGGGGGCTCCCTCTGAGGAAGAGGCGGCGGCGGGGGCGGCCTCGGGGGCTGGGGACAGGGCAGCGGCTCCGCCCGGGCGACGTCGTGGTGCGGCGGCTCCGGCAGCCTGAGGGCCTCGCGCGCCGGCGCCGGCGGCGGCTCCGCCTCGCGACCCACTCCGGGCTCCGGCGCCTCGCCTTCGCGTCGCCTCACGGGTGACAGACTAATGAACGGCACCCGGCGCGGCTCCGCCATCGTCCGGCCCCTCCGGCGCCGCCCTCAGCCCCTCCACCCCCCTCCACGGGTCAGAGCGGCTCCCTCCCCACTAGGCTCTCCTCGCCGCTAACGCCGCCGCCATCTTGGAGCCCCCCCACGTAAATAGAAGCAGGCCACTGGGCGCGCATGCGTAGCACAGGCGCCACGGACGCACCGTCGCGCGTCAGCGTTGTTATTGCTCAGGATCCCCGCACGTCACCGCGCCGCGCCCACGCCCGCAGTTGCCTTGGCAATACGCACGCTCCCCCACGGGTCGCTTTTTAAAGGGCCCGGGAAAGACCGCCCCCTCGGAATGCTGGAGGTGGGCTGTCCCAGATCGAGCCCTCCGCTCTTGGCTCGCGCCGGACGCCTGCGAGCCGGAGGAGGGGCGCGCGCAGGGCCGCTGCTGACAGGTCAGCCCAAGGGCCGCTGGGGAAGGGTTGCAGGCTCCTGGCTAGCAAGGCTGCAAGCCCAGCCACTTCCCGGGGAGTAAGCCCACTGACTCTAATGGGACTTAGTCCTGAGTAGACATGCGTGGGCTGAAACTCTAAGGCTGCAAGCCTGTACACACCTGGGAGTAAGCCTCATTGACTACAGTGGGACTTGCTTCTGAGTAGGTAGGTACAGGATGGGGCTCTTGGTCTTCTATTGAGTCTGCCTGACATCCTTGATGCAGGAGGTGTCAGCCTGGGGTGCTCTCCTGAAGTTTTGTTTTGAAATATTATTTTCAAAGAACCCACAAGTACGTGTAATGAATGGGTTGCTCTGTCTGTCTAGGATCACATTTAGCAGAGGTGAAATTCAAATTGAGGAAAGCCTGATTTACACCTTCATCTCTTAGCCACCTTGTAGCCATTAAGGGTTTTAAAGTTATTTAAATTTGGACCCCAGTATCTGCTTTCATCCATCGTAAGTCAAATGCATGGATACTGGGGTCTGACTGTACCTAAAAGATGCAGAATTAACAATACTGAAGTGTTAACTGTTTTTGCTACAAAAAAAAAGTGGGTGGAGATAGTTATTCAAAAATTAATGATTTTTAATTGCCATGATCTTGGGTGTTTTTAATGTTTTAATTGCTTTTATTGTATTTTTGTTACCTGTTATTTGCCGCCTTGAGTCCTCTTTGGTGTGGAAGAAAGATGAGATACACGTACCATAAATAAATAAGGCAAGCTGGAAGCATAAGTCTTCAAGTTCCCTTTACCTTTTTCATGTTGATAATAAAATTTTATTTGTAATATTGGAGGCAAATAGTGGAGGCAAGCTATTTTTATCTTTAACTATATGTTTCTAATTTTATGCTGATTCTATTCCATCATGTTAAAGCTCTGTATTTAAGAAAGAATTCACAATGCATGACAATTCAATATTCATTAGTCAAGTACACAACTTGGAGGATGAGTTTACTGTACTTTTGTAAAGGAGAAACATACTGTACAGTGAGACACAGTTGGCTCACCTCTAATGTGCAATAGGCTTGTGCAAATTCAAATCTACATGCTCTGCCCCCCCCCCAGGACAGAGAAAAATTAACAGTTTAAATAGTACAGGCAACTCTACCCACTATTCCACTTAGGCTGCAATCCTAACCACACTTTCCTGAGAGTAAGCCCCATTGAACAAAATAGGACTTCTGAGTAGACCTGGTTAGGACTGTGCACTTACTCTGTTTATGATCCTGAGCAAGTCTGAAACAGGAGAACGAAGCTGCTATCCACTGTATCCCTTGACTGTGCATTTAGTTTTTTTTAAGGGATAGTACATACTGTATGTGTTGGCTTTAAGAAAGCTTCAGCTGTATGAAATTTTGATTTTACATGCTGGCCTTGGAACATAACTCTTGCAAAAGATGTGGGCTGACACTATTTACTTTTTAAGTGTTTATTTTTTTAGGCGTTTATTCTACCTTAGCTTTTAAACCTAGGACAGGTTACAAACATTTTTTAAAAAGTTCAATAGTGTGAAAATCATTTTGAGCTATCTATATAAAAACTGTACAAGTATGTACAGCATATTCTACAGTATGTTTTAATACATGTTGTTCTGCTTTCACAATTTCAATTTATCTTTTAAGAATTAACAAATGGTATTCCCTGAAAGGAACTCTCCTTTTTTCTCAAAGTGCTAACATGCATTTTCAAGAGCAAGGTAAAGTAACCTAGAAGACATCTTTCAGTCTAACTGTAGAGGCCCTGAACCTACAGTTGCTTAATGACTTACAGCCCAATCCTATCCACTCTTTCCTGGGAATAAGCCCCTCTGACTCTAATGGGACTTACTTCTGAGTAGACATGCATAGGATTGGGCTTAGACTGCAATCCTAACCACACTTTCCTGAGAGTAAGCCCCACTGAACAAAATAGGACTTACTTCTGAGTAGACCTGGTTAGGATTTTGCCCTTAGATTAGTCAAAAGGCAATGCTTGTGGAACCAGAGGAAGACATGAATAGTTATAACACAACTATAAGGAGACTGTTCTCCTCTTCCCATGTGCTTTGGGCCACAGAAGTTAAAAGCACATATGAGGTCACCGTCTTCATATCATGCTCTCTAGTGTTTTGTTCTACAGACAAAACACTATCAGAGCGCGATACCATAGTCTTTCGAGACTGAAGGTTGCCAATACAAAAAAGTGTTTTGTTATGATTCAGAAAAATCTTTCTAATGGTCAACAGTTTTGCTGTAATATGCTAAATGTAATCCCTGAACTAAATGTAATCATGTTCTGCTGTGGAAACTGGTACAAGAGAGGTTAAGGCTCATCTGGATAGTCCAGTTCTCAAAAGTGCCTCATTAGTACAAGCACTGCTGAAGTGTACACAATTTAAAAACCCTGAGGACTGAAGCCAATGTGAATACTAGGAAATAAAAAATAAAATGGAGCCTGAGTTGTTTTAACAAAACACTCTTTGCACATACATGACATACAGATGGCTTTCATTAAAAAGGAGTCATTAATAAAATAGATCTCTTCTTACAATTTTATATTGTTATATTCTACTCAATGCTGGCATTAGGTAGGAACAGTCCACATTTTTCCAGCCAGGCACAACACAGAGTGATGTTCACATTCTGGAGCGGTGATGGCAGCTTATTTCTCTTGGTGATGCTGGTTTAGAGGGGGACTCTGTTCTCTTTGGCCCACTTCTTCATGATACGGACAATGTATTCAACTTGGGGGTTACCAGTACTTCTCAGGAGATGCAGCACCTCTCTTAGGGTATCTCTGAAGAGAAAAAAAGCACAAAGATTTAAAGAAAAATTGTATAAACCAGAACATATTGCTAATTTTCAGTCAAGTTTAGTTCCAAACGCACTCATCCTATTGCTAGAATCAGACACCACTTAAAAACTACAAGAGAGTAAAAAGGAAAGGTTTTAAAAAGTAAAATTCACTACAAATGTAATATACTATTGCACCTTACTAAAAACAGGATGTTTCTGGACAGCAACATTACTTTCAAATGGTAATTCAACTAGAAGACAGAACAAGCCTGTACATTGACAAAATTAGCACACTCGTTTGAAAGAGTATATTTTTTAAAAAGTCCCAACAGGGCATCAATATGAGAAACTTGCCTTTGAGTATATATGCATCAGACTGCACTGCAAATCACATGACACACAGTAAAAGAGACCATATGGAATATTTTGGTTTGCATAAAGATGTCATCATCTCTCATTACATCTTTCATGCTGAGGCTCAGTGGTAGGAAGAGGAAGACAAGCATCTATATATCTTCTTGGTCTCTCCTTGGGATATTATGTGAACCTTAAAAATGTCCAATCCAGAGAGGAATCCAACTGCGGTGCCTTCTGAATTCCTCTTGGTGGATTTATTCCAAAGTCTAATCACTGATACATGCAGCCTTTGAGTCCAAGGGTTGCATCAGTGTTGACAGCTGTGCCACTATGTTGGGGGCTCAGAAGGCTTACCTGCTGATTTGACTTCTGACCAATGTCCTCTTTTTAGGGGGATGTAAGGTACCAGCCCAGAGTGGGGCTAATGTCATTTGCTGTGGCCCTTGTCAGCATTGCCTCAGCCCTGACAGATCTCTGATAAGGATTTATGCATGGTATATCCTCTCTAGCAATTGTGGAGAAATAGATGAGATTGCAGTGGGCACCAGCATGGCTGTCATTAGGAATGAGAACCATCTCCCAGAGCGCAGATTTGAAACCAGGTTCACCATTACTCCTTGTCTGGCTGGAGAATTTTACAAAGGATGCAGGAGTGTTCTCTCCCAGGCACAGAAGACAAGTGTCATGCCCACAGTGGAGGGGATATTTATCCCACACACTTCTTCAAAGTTAACCTGCTCACCCTATGATAAGGCAAGGTTAAGGAACCTACTTAACATTTTTATTTTTGTAAAATTGCTAACAAGAATATTTACAATAAAGGCAAAAACTGTAATAAGAGTTATCTTCAATTAGGAGAGATAAAGAAAATTGTTCCTTGTGGTGATCCTTCAGCAGTTGTTGAAAAAGAACTAGGGGATTGCATATTCTACCTGCACTCAAGGCACACAGCTGTGTATGGGATTTCTGGTTAGCCCAATCCTGAGCTTCCTAGTGCCCACTGGAGAAGTGGCACCAAAGTGGCTATCACCATATCCAGTGAGTGCCAGGAAGCAGCCAGAGGTCTCATTCCCCCAGGGAAGCCCCAAGTCCTGCAACGGGGCTTCTCAAGTCTGCACCAGCTATTTTGCTGGTGCAGATTTGAAAGACTCCATGTTGGGCCTTTTTGCACGACATGGATTTCTCCCCCCTCCTATCCCAATGCCTTCCCCCCACCCTCGTTCTGCTGGCCCAGTGTCAGTGCTCTTTACTTGCCAGGTGTTGTAAATGTGCTTTATGGCACCCAGCACCAGAGCTAGGGCTCAGCACCGACACTGAACCAGATTAGAATTGGGCCCTTACTTGGGTGCAAGAGCAGAATGCTTAGCAAAGCTCTGGAAGTTTCCAGTTCTGTGCACATTCAGGTTTCCATTAACTGTGACTGCATAGAGACCACAAACAGCAGCTACTTCCCTTAATCAAAATTAAACTCACGCTGATCTTGAACACAGTACTGTTTTCAGAAAGAAATAAGTTTCTCATTTACTGTACAGAGTAAATATGCCTATATTTCTCAGAAATCCTTCCCTTTAAATACCAAAGGGAAGATGAAGCAGATAAACATCATCCTCAATCCATCAGTTATGATTCATGTGAACTGAAAAGGATCTTCCCTTAAGGCAGAAGTTCTTGAACTGTGGGGCCTGCATCCTTAGGGAATGTCTAAAGGGGCTTCAGGGGATGTGTGATGTATGCCCAGAATTAAGCCATTTTTGCCCAACATCGCATACTGTGGGCTGGGCAGAAATCGGTTAAGAAAAAAAAGTTGCCTTGATACATGTTTGTCTAGATAATTAATAAAAACATTTTCAATTTGGTTTGAGTGTGGAACTGACTACTGTGGATCAAAAGTCAATAATATGTTTTTTATTGACCACAATATTGTTTCTGGTCCTCTCAATTTTTCTCATTAGTTGTTTTAATGACTTCAAATTCCAGGAACACATTTTTCTCCTATGACTGAAAAGTAATTTTTAAAGTCTGTTCTGTATGTAGGTTCAAAGCAATTTCAGGAAAATAGTAAATAATAATTGAAATAAAATTTTGAGGAGGTGTGAGCAGTTTGAAACCATCCTCAGATTGCATGAGGCACAAAAGCTTAGGAACCTTTGCCTATGGGCCTCCAAACTCTAGTCTGCAGGGATTATCAGTACGGGCATGGTGCAGCAGTGGCAAGGTCTTACTGTTTTGCGCCACAACCACTGTTTGTTGTGCCTGATCGTTGCAGAAACTCATGCTAGGGAGCCACTTCCCCCAGGAAATTAGGGCACAGAGCCTTCTGAGGCGACATGCAGCAGAAACGGCTTCCCTGGTGCTATGATCTGCAACAATCCGGCATGAAGAACGGTGGCTGCAGGGTGGAACAGTAAGGCCTTCCACCACCACACCCAGATTGATATTCCCAGCATGCCACAGGATGTGGTTTGGAGATTGCTGCCTTAGGATATTAACATGGTGTTTCTATAGGCATTTAGCATTAGTGAACACAGTGGTGCAACAACAGCATATATGGACCAAGGCACTAACCACAAAGCACAATCCTATGCATGTTTACTCAGAAATAATTCCACTGAATTCAATGGGACTTTTAGGTGAGTGTATAAGACTGCAGCTTAAGAGTAGAAGAAACTGAATTTACATACTTTGGTTCTCTGCCAGCTATAATCATCTGGAAGATACCCACACAGGCACCCCTTTTGCCTTCCCAGTATTCAGGGTTAGGATCCAGTCTTTCCAGGACATCAAAAGCTTTGGCAGAGTAGTAAAACTGGCCCATCTGTAAAAGAGAGAAAGTTAACATGTCTGAGGCACCAGCACTGCATGCTGAAAGAATATACAAGTCATTTACAAGAGGAACAAATTACGGGGTCAAAAGAAGATCCTGATTTTTCCAGTGTTTGACTTGTTCATTTTAGGTTAACATAAGAACAGCCCCACTGGATCAGGCCATAGGCCCATCTAGTCCAGCTTCCTGTATCTCACAGCGGCCCACCAAATGCCCCAGGGAGCACACCAGATAACAAGAGACCTCATCCTGGTGCTCTCCCCTACATCTGGCATTCTGACTTAACCCATTCCTAAAATCAGGAGGTTGCGCATACACATCATGGCTTGTACCCCATAATGGATTTTATGTAGGAGACAGTCCTTTAACTATCTCTATTAATGTGCTTTATTTGCATACTTGCCTCTCAAGTATATAAGGAAGTACCTATACATGTAGATCAGGGGTGCCCAAACCCTAGCCCGGGGGCCACTTGCAGCCCTTGGGGTCTCCCAATCCGGCCCTCAGGGAGCCCCCAGTCTTCAGTGAGCCTCTGGCCCTCCTAATTCGGGCCCACACTGACCCAATACAACTCCTCTCAGCATGAGGGTGACTGTTTGACCTCTCGCATGAGCTGTGAGACGAGGGCTCCCTCCGCCACTTGCTGTTTCATGTCTGTAATGCAGCAACAGCAGTGAAAGAAATTATGGCCTTGCTGTGTGCAAGGCCTTTTATAGGCCTTGAGCTATTGCAAGACTATCATTCATTCATATAAGTTCAATCTCTGATATATTCATTTATTCAAATTTGAAATCTAAATTAATTTTTTTTCCCTGGCCCCTGACACAGTGTCAGAGAGATGATGTGGCCCTCCTACCAAAAAGTTTGGGCACCCCTGATGTAGATGAATAAGGACTGCTTTTGAATGGATGCAATTATAGGTGTTTGTGGAATTTTAGAGCTAACGTTTATGCAAACAGATTGCAATCCTACACTTGCTTAACTGAGATCAATCATTTATTATGGTCACTGACCAGTACATGCTTAACTGAGAAATAACTCCCACTGAACTCAATGGTGCTTATTTTTTAGTAAATATGCACAGCATTGTGTTGCATATGTAATAGAATGAATAGTCCTGTGTGCATATGTTTAAGGAAAACACAGAAACCCAAATTTTCATCCAAAGATCTACAACTACAATGCTGGCAAAAAGTCTCACGCAGAAAAAAAAGAGGTAAATCTCACCTCAGTTCCTCACTAACTCAACAGGAAGGAATGGGGAACATTGACAGACAATATGTTTCCTACGTTACAATACTATGAGCACTTCACTGGGGAGTAACTCTCATTAAACTTAGTGGAACTTACTTCTGCACTCTTAAACATCTCACCTAATGCTTGAGTTAATGTTAAGCAAGGTGAATTAACCAACTTGCCAATTAGGCATGAGGTAAACCAATTCAAGCTCACCCTGTAGCTTAGATGTGTCCTAAAATAACAGGCAAAAAAAGAGGTCATCAGTTTTTTCCCCAGTTTTAGCAAGTTGTTTACCACCTGTTCTCAACTGTGGAATATAAAGTACAGACAGTATATAAAGAATCCCATCCTGGGTTATAAAAATATGTGAAATGCTACCATACAGATGCAACACATTGACATTTTCATGTGTGCATTTTGTAACCAGATCATATGCTGGAAAAATTCAAACAGGTTTTGTGTGGCTTGCTGATGTTGCTATTGTTACCAGTCGTCACAGAGCTACATAAGGAGCAGCAATGGGTGGAAATCAGTTGGTAAAAAGTTGCAGATAAAGTATCTTGCAGGGAGGGTTTATAATTGATAGTAATAACTTTGGGAGTAGAAAGAAGCAGGGGCTCACTTTGTAGCAGTCATTTGCAATTAGCTGCAAAAGGCTAAAGGACTCTGCTGAGGTTTCCATCTTCAGGTACAACTCCCAGGCTAGTCTTGGCTTCTTATTCATGATGTCTGCAATTAACAGAAAGCTAGAGCTAGTGGAGACATGTTACTATGCAGTTCTCCCTAAAACCCGGATAAACAGTCTAATCAGCAGAACAGTTCTTTGTGCAGCCCGGATAATAATGCAATAGTATTGTAGCCATACCAATCACACCCACCGTTCAAAGAATATCCATCGGAGAACTGGGAGAAAGCCATGCCATGTGGCATTAGCACATTACCACTGCTCTGTTCAAACATATTGGTGATACAGTTGAACAGAACAGTTATCTATTTAAACTGGATTCAGTTTCCATCTGAAGCATTCCACTGATTTGTCTATTCTGCCTCAGAAACAGTGTTAAAACATTATTTTAAAGTGCTATTGTCTTAGTTTCCATAGAAGAACCACTGGGTCTATAATGCTGCACTAAAAAAAGAAAATTTAGCAACCAGACTATACTAGGAGGAAATTTCCATGATGGCAGATATATCATGCTACTATCAACTGAGCACGTAGCAGTTCTCAAATGGTGGCAGGTTGTCCACCTACAAGTGGGGACCCATAAAAATGTGCAATTACTTGTCTTCCTCCACTGACATTTTCCCCATCTGTAGTACCTATAAAAGAGTTACAGTGCTTATGGAATGTGTACAGTACATGTACTCTGAGCAAACATAACTGGTGGCATTAGTTTTCCCTTGCCTAAGTTATAGATCATGTAAATACATATAACATCAGTTATGTTCACGTTTAGTTGCATATGTCTATACACATTTAGTTGTGTATATGCACTATATGCAACTTAGCATAAGCACCAGTTTGGTATATGTAATTTTACAGCGTTACAGCTCAATTTAATGGTTTTGCTTATGACGTTCCCTGAGGTAATGGTGCAGGACAGACTGCAATTGTGTTCTTCAAAAGAAAGATGAATCCACTGTGCTTTAGGAATAACATGTACAGATAAATACAGGTGCAGCCTATTTATCCACAAATTTTTTATCTGAGGATTTGTCTCAACGAGAATGGGGTGGGGTACTTAATGTCACACACACCTTTCCCTCCTTTGCCCTGTGTTGGCATCTAGCTCCCTTTCCAGGCAGCCCAAAACACTGCAAAAAGGCTCCACCTCGCCCAGACAGGGAATAGCCCTGGAAGAGGTTCCCCTTGCAAAGGAACAGTAACATTCCTGGAGCCCCTGAGCCAGCTGAAGAGGGGAAGGGGGGGGCCAGAACCTTTGTAGCCAGAACATGTGCAGCGAGGTGGAGCTCACTCACTCACTCGCAAGTGCCGTAGCAACAGAGGGGATTGCTTTAAAAGGGAAGAGGGGATTGTTTTAAAGAACCCAGGGAGTGTTTGCAGAATCCTCTTCTCCCCCCCCCCCAATGATGCAGGCTCTTGGAAAACCTTCAAGAGACAGGTGAAGGTGAGCAGAGCCAGACTACAAGTCCCAGAATGGTCCAGGGCAGAGGAGTTTCCATGGTGCTGTTGGGAGGCCACTTGGGACACAGAGGCTTCCCAAACAAGCTCACCAGTACAACTGTGAAAGGAGCAGGATAGCTGGTAACAGGGGGGCTGAGTACAGAGGGGAGGGAATTGAGAACAGCTGCCTTAGTTTCCTTCCAACCAGTAGTGTCAGGCTGCAGCCTATTTGCTCTAAGGACTCTAACTCTATAGACTCAGCACAACGCGTTTTTTGTTAATCGCACAAAGTAGTGGAATGGAACTATCACGGCTAAATAGGCTCTACCTACAGGCACATTGTGGGTGCTACACATTTTGTAAGTTTTTTAGAAAGCATAGCTTTGTCTTAGGTTGCAGCCAACATAGAGGCACAGCCAGATCTCAGATGGATAAATATGTATAAGCTGCAGCAGCTAATAGCTCTGTACTTTTGCCAAAAAGCAGTGACTGGTACCCCTGTAGTATTTTGCTATGATGATAATATTCTCTAGAAGGTGTCAGCATAATCAGTCTGGCAGTTATTCTCCTTTCTAGAGCTCCGGGTTGTTGACAGTTCCACAGTCACACAATCATCATCTCAAAGAAGCAACCAACTGCACTCTTATCCAGGAATCTAGGCATGATGGATCAGAAAGGGAAATTGCCAAATATACTCCAGATTTATACAAGTTGCTAGCCTTCAACTATTTAGTTTACGCAGCTTGGCAAGGGTCTGAAAAAAAAGAAAACTTGGGGAAGAGTTCACATCTGCCCTTGGGGAACAGCAGTAGTACTATATTAACTACTTTTATTATATTGTGGGGAAAAAATTGCCACAGGAAAAAGGAAAATGCAGAACAACTCAGAGCCTCTCTTTCCTCTTTGGGGATTATGTAAAGCTATTGCGCATATTAAGGGGACTCTGAGAAACAGAGTACTTATCCTGCTGGGTTATTATAGTCCCAGTAAGAGAAAACAATAAGTTCACAAACTGTTCAGTAGTATTGGTTATGCTTTCAGCAGATGACAATAAGAATAAAATGGTTGAATTCAGAGTCAAGTGAAATAACTGCTCATAAAAGCAAGAGCATCTTCAAGTAGGATCCTCATGAAATCTGTAACAGCAACTTCTGTGCAACAGGAGGAATTTTTGCATCCCCAGTGCTCCTAGCCACCACTGCAACATCTGTGAGTATATTTATGCAACAAGTAATCAAAGAACCACAATATTATACTGCTTATGAGTACCACAGCTGCGATACAAGGACATCTGCAAGAGGGATCTGAAGGCCTTAGGGATGGACCTCAACAAGTGGGAAACCCTGGCCTCTGAGCGGCCCGCTTGGAGGCAGGCTGTGCAGCATGGCCTTTCCCAGTTTGAAGAGACACTTGGCCAACAGTCTGAGGCTAAGAGGCAAAGAAGGAAGGCCCATAGCCAGGGAGACAGACCAGGGACAGACTGCACTTGCTCCCGTTGTGGAAGGGATTGTCACTCCCGGATTGGCCTTTTCAGCCACACTAGACGCTGTGCCAGAACCACTTTTCAGAGTGCGATACCATAGTCTTTCGAGACTGAAGGTTGCCAAATAGTAATAATAATGAGTACATCACTTAGGTGGGCAGTTTTGTGTAAATAAGCCAGAAGATACAATGTGTGAACTAGTCATCAAATATCCCTTACTTTTCAGGCGATCAAAACTCAGAAAACCCATGATGGGTTGCAGTTCACTTCTTTTGGTCCTCCTATCCAAAATATGCTATGATGCCATGTTACTACCTTTATTTTGACCAGTCACTTTTTTCAATTTCAAATAAACAGAGTCAAACCTATAGCATCTAGAGCACATTTCCTAGTTTTGTGCTACTCTCAAGAGCTCTTCTTACATCAATCTATGCATGTGCCCTGGATAATCCACTTTATTACAGCAACCATATCAGAAGAGGACAGGCCTGCCTGTACCTGACTGACTTCATTACCAAGAGAACAGGTGACATGTAGCTAATCTGCTCCTAATTGCTTTTTCTGGAAAATTCCAGCTGCTTGTGAGTAATCCAAAACATGCATCTTCCTGCTGGGAGATCCAGGCATACCTCTTCCCATGTTTTGGATGGGGATGTGTCTCTTGGGTGCCCCTTAACTTTGGGACTCCTGGGATATCCATATGGGCTACCTGCCCAGAGCTTTGGAAGCCTATGGAAGAAATGCTCTAATCTCCTCATGCCTATTTTTGCACCTGTATGCAAAATAACTTTAAATCCCACAGCTACCCTAATAACTTTTATAAAAACAGAGCCAAATATTGCAAGGACTCTTTAGTTGGCAAGAGCCCAGTTGGCTGACTTCCATGCTGCGGCTTTTGTCAAGGTGGCTGAGAGAGGACTTTTCTAACAAACCAAGTGGGTCACCTTATTTGGCATCAAAAGGTAATCATATCTTCAGATTCAATTAAGGCAGTTAGGGCTGGGAGTAGACAAGTGTTTTGAAATTTTAATTGCAGTGCAGTTGTTTCAACAGCACTTTGTCTGAAAAAAACAGCAGAACAAGTTTACCAGTTCTTGTTCTACTGAAATGCTTTGCAGATGATACTAAGGCACTGCCTAGTCCTCAAGCAGAAACTCCCAGCATCTCCTGGCTATGGAGAAATGTTATACTATATCTTAAAACAAAAAAGAGAAAATATTAAATCTACCTACAGAGTTAAATAAATTTGAGGCAATTGCCAAGGATGATGCAACAGAGAAAGATTCACATTCCAAAACACATTGACTCACAGCAGCGAGCTAGCCAGCTGAGGTAAACAAAATCATTCTTTATTTTCTCACTCTGAATCAAGAGGAACACCTGGAGAGGGAAAAGCAAAAAAAACAAGCTTTTGTTTGCATTAATCCTTGCTCTGCAGTACCTTCCATAAACATGTCCTCAGTCCAACATACAGCTAAATCTCAGGCAAGACAACACTAAATAGTAGGAGGATACAAAAAGTTTAGTGTGTGAAAGTGCCATATACAAGGAACATTACTGTAAAACAGGAAGATAACTGATGTAGTAAGTTGTGTTATCAAAACATCTCTAAAATGCAAAAGGATGATTGGGGAGGGAGTGGCTCACTGTACGCAGCTGGCAGCAGGTGTAGGTGCTAAACAAGCCAAGCACAAAGAAAGATGGGGTGAAGTAAAGGCCAAAGTAAATAGCCACCTGAGAATGATCCTAGAATGCAGAGAGTACAGTGAAACTCTGGCCCCCAGCTGATATCTGAAAGGCACGGTTCATGTTTTCAGTTTGAACTGTTTTTTGGGCAATTCATGCACATTTGTTATGACAAGAC
Source organism: Tiliqua scincoides (assembly GCF_035046505.1). Classification (NCBI taxonomy): domain Eukaryota; kingdom Metazoa; phylum Chordata; class Lepidosauria; order Squamata; family Scincidae; genus Tiliqua; species Tiliqua scincoides. The sequence continues at coordinate 60,000,919 of NC_089827.1, forward strand.
ACACACTGCTTTTCTCCTGCAGAGACAGTGTTGCTGCTGAGATATCACATTTTCCAAGTGCAATAATTTGAAAGAAGAATTGTTTCTCCAGAATAATTGTCTTTGAAAGCAAGTAAAGTACTATGAGGAATGTGATTGGGCAGATGTCCAGAGCAGATACTGGATATTATTTGTGACTACAAGAGTAAAAAGCACAACTCTCCTCATGTCCAAACTATCAAAAACTTTTCAAAAGGTTTTAAAATTGAGTGAGGCTGTGAACTCCCCTTCTATAAAATATCTCTATGGAAATTTTCATCTACTATATGTGTTTTAGAAATTGAGAAATGCAAAAATGCTATCCCCTGGAGCAAATTTCCCCTCCCCTGTCTGTTTTATTTCATGACCCTTTAAAAAAAAAGAAGTCTTTTGGAGGGTAAGCACTTCTAATCAAACAGGGTGGGAATAGAAAACCACATCATCCTTATCTCCAAGCAGCACAGCTGTTTGCCTTCATAAGTCTGTTGATGATCCAACAAGCCTGAACAAGATTCATGAGATCATCCAAACTGATCATCCACTGTGTTCACTACAGTTAACCTGGAATAGTTTTTCCCCCTCTGTAAAGTCCGATATCTTTTCTCTCCACTCATTTGCTTTAATCATGCGTTCCCATTTCAGAGGGAGCCAACTGGTGATAAGAGACACCAAGTAACAAAATGACAACTAGATGGGACATAAGTTACAAGTCTGCGATGATTACAACCATCCTCAATTATCTTGCAGATATGAAGAACTCAGGTGACACTGAAAGAAGTAGGAAATATTTTCTTTGCTGGTGGTGTTTAAAGGTAATGGTACATACCTCTTCAGCCTCACTAGTATTGCCAGTGGCAGCTTTGGCTTGGGCATAGTTAAAGTTAAAAGTGTCATCATTGTAGAAGTAACTCTGGAAAATAAGTTATGCACAAAATAAGCAGCATAAACTTACAAAAAAAGAATCAAAATCTGTGTCAGCCTTATTAGATAATAGAAGAAAAAAAACATCAAGTCTTTTACAAACAGTCATTAGAGTGGCCTTTTCAGCTAGAGTTTGTGATTGCATACATAGCTCAAACATTCCATGGCATTAGCCACAATGGATTTGGGGAAAGTTCCAAGTCAGAAATTGCAGGGTGGCAGCTTTCTTTGGTTTGTTTTTCTTGCTGGGCATGTTAAATCCTGCTATGACATAGCCACCTCCTTCTCCAGAGCTTCACTCATCTCCTCATTTTTGAATGAGGAATAGCTCTGTTTTATATCCAACTTTAGCATTACTATACAGTATTGTACCAAGTATTCATAAAAATAACTTGGGTAAGCTATCAAATGTTTCTAGTGAAACAGTTTCTCCTAGAAAGTGAGATTCTGTTCTGTTCTCCCCCTCCCCCCTCCTCCAATGTCTTACCTGCCTTGGCAGGTCCTGCACGCTCCTCCAACAGGCACAGAAAGCTCTGGCTCTGGTGCGCCCTTCTTCGTGCTCTGTTGGCATATATTTTACAGCAGCCATAAAGGAGGCAGCACTGGCGGAATGCTAATTGCACCAGCACTACAAGCCCACAGGATTGGGCTATAAATGTACCATAATATGGTATTTCTGGGGATGGGGATAAAAGCTTTAAATGAAGGGGTGGCATTTAATACTGATGTTAGTTGCCTTGAACGCTTATTTGAATTAAAGAGACAAGATTCAAATCTCTTAACATAAATAAATGGGCTGCTGAAATCTCAAGGAGGATACATCTGTGAAGTCTGATCCAATGTTTACCTTTCTTGTACAAGACACCAGGTTTTTTAAGCAGGCATTTTTGAAATATGAAATAGTAACACTGTGTATACTGCTTGGTAAACCCTTTTCCCCCTCTCACATGCTCCATGTCTTGGGACAAGCCAGAGTGCCCCTGCTAATTGGAGCTAAGTGGCACATTTTAACTGGTTTAATGTTATTTGACAGGAGGATAGCAACTGTCCCAGTTCTCCCCAGCAAAAATCTTGTGCAGTGGCCCTTCACTGGTGTCTTTTTTTTGGTTGCAAGCCCTCTGGGCCAGGGCAACTTTTCAAAACTTCTTTTGCTAGGTAAGTTGACAAAGTGGGGGGTTTTCAGGGGTGTGTGTTTTAAAATCAGTATGTAAATATTTTATAATAAAATAGTCACAGATGCTGTTAATTGGCATTTTTTTAATATCAGAGACTATCTACTTTGAGCTTTTAAAAAAAATCTCCCTCGTATTCTGCAACCAGTGAAGATGGATTCTGAAATGTGTATTAGCTTCTAATTATAGGCTGCTTTTCACTGCATGCAGCCTTCAAAGCAACTTACTATAAAGCAATTCAAAATAGCATCAACAAAACCTAATTAAAAATACAAAAGATATATATTTCTAAAACTTCAAGTCTATTTTGAACAAGTTGCTATTTTTAAAAATTCTAGAACTCTACACTTGTCTTTTTACCAATTTTTTAACTTTCCATTTTTAAATGGATTATTAATTATTCAAATTAATAATTGATGCACCCAATATAAATTTATAATTCTTTTTGCTAGTAACAAGGCACAGCAAAGAGTCAGATGATACACTGAAGCCAATTGGCTCCTAGAGAACTAGAAATCCTTCTCAGCCACTCCCAAGACTCCAGCAAGAGTTGCCCATGCATTTTCAAGTCATTTCACTACCATAAAGCTAGAAGCTTTGCCTTTGAAAAAATTAAAACAGAGCATCTCAGGATGCTCTATACCCAATACAGATTTCTGCACTTGCACAGTGTATCCAGTAAATCAGAAAATACTCCAATTGTCCCTTTCTGGGACAATCCCCTAGATTTTTTCCCCCCATGGATGTAAAGAGTATGTGATTCTGCAGTTACATAAACATGGCCAAGATGACCGCACCTATGAAAAATTGCAAAATAGTTACAAAACAGCAGCCTCTTTTGTACAAGTGTGAATGGAACATAGTTTTGCCCACATTAATGCCAATTCTTTGCCCAGAAAGAGAAGCCCCTTTCCCTTCCAATTGCAAGAGAATCACAGCTCCTTTGTGGTGAAATTCTTTGCTATGTAGGAAGAACAAAGCATTACCCAGGCACACTGGTTTGCAACACAGAGTGGCAGGATGCCAACTGACATTAAGCCTCATGCAGAAGGGAATGTTTAAGCACTACATTAATTGCATTATCAGGTTATGAAACAGGCTTTGTACAGTGCCATCAGTCTTCACATACGCCTCACCCGTCGCTTACCCCAACACTTTTATTTTGGTCAGTTCTACAGCCTACCCACTGCTTTCTTTTGCAAAATGTTTTTGTATGCCTTCAGTTTTCTAGTTTGCTTCTGTTTTCATCTCTCTAATGCTTTCCTACAGTTATTCCAAATGTTATATGTGGAAAATATAAATATCAAATACAGGCCTAGTGAATACACTGAAGGGTAAGTATGATTGTACTGAACACATATATGCTGCCCTCTACTGAGAGGAGTATGAAAGTCCTACACAAAAGTAGATCATTTTACCACTGAGATGTAATACTTGTGTACTCCAAATTATATGCCCAGGTGAGTGAGTTTATGGCCCAGTTCAGACAATCAACAATCTACACTTGTGTTTATAGTTCAAGAAATGAAAAGTGCTCTGAGCCCACATACTTCCTCTTTCTGGCAGCACAAGGCTGTGAGGGAGTAACCGTTGTTAGTTAAATTACAGCTCTGTGCTTTGTCCAAACCCTTGACAGACACATACTTGTGTATATTTTTGTCCCTTGAGGACAAGCCTGTCCTTTCTTAAAAGCAGACCCTAAGCTTAAGGCACTATGCAACAGCAATGTCAAATTATATAACAGACACAAACACATGAACCAGACCCTGCAACAAACAAATTTGACATCAGAAATAGGAACATACTGAAGTCTGTGAAGCAGCATTTCAATAAACATGGACATTCTCTTGCTGAACTCAAGGCAACAGTCCTCAAACAGAAAACTTCAAAAGGGGATTGGATTTGCAAAAAAGCTGGACTAGAATTTATGATGAGGACAGACAGACAGACATCAGGAGGTCTGAATCCTAATGAGGCTTAACATAAGTAGAGCCCTGCTGGATCAGGCTAAGTGCCCATGAAGTCCAGCTTTCTGTATCTCACAGTGGCCCAACAGATGGGAACACACAAGATACCTGTATCCTGTTGCCTCTCCCTTGCATCTGGTATTCAGAGATAGGTTACGTCTAAAACCCGGAGGCTCACATAGTTTATGGCTTGTAACATGTGATGGACTTTTCCTTCATAAATCTGTCCAATTCTCTTTTAAAGGGATCTAGGCCAGGGACCATCTCAACATTCTACGGCAAAGAGTTCCACAGATTAATTATGGGTAAAGAAATATTTTTTTCATGGTTAATGAACTTGGGGCAGGGGAGAAGCGGGTCTGCGGAGCCAAGCGCCGCAGCATCCAGGGTGCTCGGGCAGGGCTGCTTGCCCTACACAAGCGCCTTCTCTTTAGCAACGACCAAGCAGTCACTGCTAAAGTGAGTAGTCCCATTGCGGGGCTGCTTCCCTTACGCAGGGGAAGGGGACAAACGTCCCCTTTTCCGGAGGAGCCTCCCGCAACAGCGCAGGGGGCTCTGGATCCAGCGGGAGCCCATTGTGGAGCCACCAGGTCCCGCAGCTCTGGGCAGCTCAGGATTGGGCTGTTAGATATTATTCAACCAGGTACTTTTGACGTTGATAAATTTAGCAATATTGGGCCAATAGTATTCTATGCTAAAAATAAAAACCTGATCCTGCAGAAGATAAATTATGCAATTTCTTCTAATTCTGTACACGTTTAAAAACAGTAACTCATGAGATTTGATACTGAAATAAATACTGCTGATATGATTACTGATATATATTTTATGAAAACATACAGATATGTGAGATCCAGTAGATTTTCAAAATGCTTTTGATAAAGTCTTCTAAAGGCTTTGATCTGACCGCAGATTTCCCACAGCAAATCTGGAGCCAACATGCCATTTGGACTGGCAGTGATCAGTACTGACATCTGCACAGCACCTGTGGCCTTCATGGAGCAGACAAACTGAATCAGTGCAAGACAATGTAGGTGATGGATGGGATCTGTAAGTACCCTAAACAAATTTAGTGCTCATGAGCAAAGAGTCTTCTTATGACTCCATTACTAGCAGGAGGCAGGAACCAAGCCCTTAGGACCAATACTATTTAACGTAGTAACTGAAATATGTGGAATCACCTCTGAAGAGCAGAACAGCCAAATTTGCAGAAAATTATTCAGAATGGTAAAGTCTGACATAAAGAACTCTAAAATTTTCATCCAAGGTGGTTGCTTGCCCAACACAATGGCAAATGATGTTCAACGAAATTATAAAGTGATACACAGAAGGATAAACAATCCTGACTTCTCATGCATAGTGATATGGTAATGCTAAAGCCCTATACAGATTTTCATGGGAGTAAGCTGCACTGAACACAGTGGAACTTGCTTCTTAGTAAGTCTGCACAGAATTGCACTGCAGGGTACATAGAAAAAGACACTGAGACCACAGTAGGATGCTCACAGTGTCAGCACATGCTGCAGTACAATGAGAAGCTAGATATCGTGTCATTGAAAAAGTTCACAGGTGAGGGTAAGGGTTGCTACTCGTTAGCCCAGCCCTAGTAAAATGTACTGACCTTCACCGAATTGAGGTAAATCAGGACATCATCAAACTGTCTGAGCAGAAAGAAACAGGATGCCATACACTGCCGCCCTGGAATTGTATCTGTAGAACAGAAGGGATGAGCAAGTATTTTAAGTGTACGGAAAGACTAAAACCTTCCTGCATGCGCCAGCAAAGGGACACCCACTAGACCAGGTAAGTCCAGGGGTAGGGTAGAGAGGGGGTGAAACAGGATAATGGTGACAGGGCAGGGGTGGGCAGATTGGGCCCTGGAAGGCAGCAGGACTGGCAGTGCCAGTATGTTTTGTATCTATCCATTCCTGGGCCTGATTTGCCTGCATGGATCAACTTGGACTTGCACCATTGATATTGCTGGCACAGATCAGAACTGACCCATTGAACCTGCTAGGGCTTACCCTGGGGCAATGGGACAAATGTCTCCTTACCCCAAGAAAACCTCCAGCAGCCAAAGTTCTACCACAGGATGGAGTGGAGCCTGCGCCAACGCAGCTGCATAGGAATTAGTTAAGACTGAGCTGAGGGATCATATTTTCTAACTTCTCACTCTGTATTAGCCCAGAAATACTATACACCATGGCTACTAGAGAGCAACACAATATATGCAAATAACCATTACATTACACAAAGGTACTACAGTAAATGAAATCTAAAAGCAAAAGATGTCAACCAGGGCAAGGTTTTGAAATTCTGGCTTTGCACATTATATCAGAAATAGGAAACTAGATGAATGCCCTAACAATTGGGCAAAATGGTATTTCTCTTATTCTTAGCAGGAGGAGAGCAGCTATTCTTGTTCATCTCAACAGTGCTCTTTGCTCATGTATCCCCCATGTTACATTTTTAGATGGTTTACTGTCCCAAAGGAGAGTCAAAACTTCTCATTCTGCCATGTGAACTGTTATAAGAATTTTTATGTTGAAAAATTGTTGCTAGATACTGGCTTATAGCCAAATCCTCTGTTGCACAAGCACTGTCTCATGATCATGAGAAAGGGGAGGGGTGTAATCTTCAACAATTCCCTTTTCCAGCTCCCATCCTACATACTACCTTGTTCCCAAGGGTCCCCCCAGCCTGATTTTCAGAGAGTGCAGACAGAAGGGGGAATTACAAACAATTGCACCCTCCTTCTCTTGTTTGACAGGATTTGGATACAACACATACTAAATAGCTGGTTATTTGCTTTGCTTGTCACAAATGAATAGCACAAAATTTGAGGGTGATTTTTAATATCTGGAACACTATCACTAGAACTCACAAATATCACTAGTGTATGGACAGCCAAGTTGGCTTCAGTAGTTTCATCTGCATCCCAATTAAGTCCTGGAGTACTTCCACTACACAAGAAAACATTCCAATGTAAAAATAGTCTTGTATATGGTTGAACCAAAGGTCAAAAAGGGGCGGGTGGAAGTAGCAAGACTTTCCACATACTGCATGGAAAACATTCCAAAAGTAGTAGCCTCTGACAGCACCTTAACAAGTGTGGCATGAGCTTCTGTAGGCCAGAATCTCTGCTTAGATTGGGATCCACACTTATGTTGGAACTAGACAATACACACACAGTTCCCACAGAAAATGACTGCTATATGCCTAATTCCTTCCTATTCAGAACATCATTCTTCCACTAGTAAAATACTCTCAATGTTCTGTGCTTCCCTATTCCCTACCAACAGCAGCCAATGATATACAGAGGTGAGAGGGAAATATAATAATGTTGCATCAAAATCCAAGCAAGTTGTTTGGGGGGTGAAGAAATAGAACTAAACATGTGACTGCTTTTTTTTGTGCCCATAGTACATAATATATAGTTCTGCCACAGAGGTAAAGATATTATTAAATATTTTATTAGAAGCAGTTCTGTGGTAATACAAGAATTAGCAAATGTTTGCATTCATTGGTATCATTAACTAGTGGCATCTGAAGAAAAAAAGAACACATGTACCGGTAATTTAAAGACATACCACATTCACTGGCTGATCCGCCTACCAGCTGGAAAAACTGCTGAGCAATTTTCAAATGGTCTCGCTGGGAACAGGAGAAAAAAAGAAAAGACATGAAATATACTGCAAGGAGCTGGGCAAGCTCTAAGGGCAGAGCAAGTGTGAACCTGGAGGAGGGGGGTGGGATGACTGAAGTATACCTACTGAAGCAAAATTAAATGATACACACAAAACTGCGTAACATTATGCTGAAGGTACATTCTGAACTAAAAAAGCTACTTTCAGGGAGATGCCTGGCATCAAAGAAGCAGCAGGTGGGAACTACTATTTCCCCACTTCACATTATTCTTTTCTTAATTTCTTAAGTTCTTTTCTTAATTTCTCAGTATAAGAAAGGTGGGACATAAATTTTTCAAATAAAAATAAAATACTGCATTGAGTTCCAACTACAGTTTGATTGTCCATGAGTTTTACTGGTTCCAAACAAAACATTACATACATCTGCATGCAATGCCTAGTTTTAGCTCCAAATGGACAAATTTAATATGGAAGGAGGAAAATTATTAGCTCATTCCAGATACAGGAATGGCAAATACAAAGCAGATGATTTGTTAAGCTACTTTCAAATGTAGCTGAGAATCTGTAAATCTATTCATTGAATGAAGAAGATTTAGCACCTTTACAACCTTAATTTTTCAGCTGAAATACAATGCTTCCAGGTTTACCCCTAATAAATTATTGCTATTGAGAAAGAGTATCCTACTCACCGAACCCATTTCCTGACCAAGGACTGCATTCACCACTCCCTTGAGGATATACTCCTTGAAAAAAGATAAGATTCAAATAGTTAAATAAGCAAATAAACACAATTCCAGAATTCAAATACTGTAGATTAGGAGGGGGTTTCTATTGTTCTGCTTAAGAGTCAGCATGAGATGCCTTGAAGTTGTAAAAGTGAACTAATGGTCTTTCATACACAGCAGGTTAGATCTGCCCTGCAGTTACAACAGTCTCTACCCCATAATAACTTCTGCCTTAAACAATACATTTTCCCTTACCTGTGGGGTAGTAGATTCCAGGTCTTTAATCAGGTTGTAAGCTTCCTGCACATCATCTGAAATAAAATTACCGTGCATGACATACTATAGAGGACTATGTTCACCATAATTACCCCCCTTCCAAACAAAGCACTTAAAGGAAATGGGTGAAAAGGAACTGCAAGTTGGAGTAAATCTGTATCATGTTGCTAGTGCATTTCTTTATTACATAACCCAGCAAATGTCTGCAAAACACAAGGTCAAAATAATAATTCCTTTACATATTCTTCTCTTCCACAATTATCCATCCTTTGAGGATAGAACCAAAAGAGGGACTGTGACTATCACAGAAAAATACTTTATTTTTTAAAGAATAAGCACTAAATAAAGCAAAACTCAAGAAAAGGAGAGTTGTTCCTATTGCGAGCATAGGTTTCTTCCTCCTTGCACCAGGGGGCAGCACCACCTCAAGGGGGTTACTTGGGGACATTGCTGTGGTCTAAGTAGGCAGCCAGGTTGAGGTGATATGGAACCAAGGTTTTTATTTCTCTCCCTCCTGGGGCAGGCTGGGATTCTGGCATATAAAACATAAAGCAGGATTGTCACCGTCAAACAGGAGTTTCTTCACCCTATACAGTTGTCCCCCCACATCTGTCCTCAGGCTAAAGCGTTCTCACCATCTGCTTCCAGTTAGCAAAAGATAAGTCATGAGTGAGGTGGGGAGATGTGAACTGTGGATAAATGAAACCATGGAAACCAAGTCTGTGGATATTGGGAGGGGTGGCTACTGAATATGGGTTTGGAACTCTTGGGTTAAGTGGAGGTTTGCTAACAGAAAAGTCAGAAGATTCACTCACCTTGCCGGAGGTAGTAAATGACTAAATTCAATCTAGCTTCGGGAATGACATCAACCAGAGGAGGTAATACTTGGAGAGCACCTTCCCCTCCTCGGAATACCACCTGCAGCAGAAAACCACCACTGTGTTAGCCTATCAGCAGGCAAGGCTGGGTAAACACAAGCAAACACTTTCACTTGCCTCTTTCTAGCACAGTCTTTGTTCTGAAGAGCACCACTAGCTACACTAGACAAGCTATTTGCTTTCATAGTTGCTACTTACCAGATTGTGCTTAATTAGTTCTTTAGCAAACTCAAATGAGGTCGAGGCACTGTCCATCAGACTCTTCAGCTCTGCCTTCAAGTTGAAAAAAGTTTTGAAAAGCAAATAATAAGTTCATCAATCAATTGGGGTAATCAAGGGAAGCCATATGGTGAAGCAATTTATTTTGTACATGGTACCTACAACCTCAGAAGTTCGCAAACTATATGTTACTGCAGAAATATATAAATTTATTTGACCCCTCCCCCCTGCTATTAAGCAGTTGCAATCCACATTTAAAAACCTTTGGAGTAAAACAGCTGGTCCATCTCTGTGTTTCCTGTACTTACTGAAAGTGGTTTTCTAGACTTTCAGAGAGGGGTCTGCCCCAGCTCTACCTGGAGACTTCAGGAATTGAATCTTTTTCTTCAGACCTGTGCAGCCTTCTTCCAAGATGCTTGCAACACCACCACCCCCAAAAGTGGGGCATGATCCTTGTTTTCAGAATTCCTGTATTATATGACTAACAGCCCAATCTTATCCCTCACCATGGATGCTGATGCAGCCATGCTAGTGGAGTTAACGCTGCAACCAATGGGGGAGGGACAATCAGACAGCCAGCAGGAAGAAATATTTTTACTTGCCCCCTGATAGGTTGCCCAATTGCCTAAGGGTCTTCTCAGACATATGCCAGTCATTTTGCTGACATATGTCCAAAAAGAGAAAAGAAACTGTTCAACATGGGAAAGAGAAGATAGGATCTAGTACAGGACTGCCAAACATAAGGCCTGGGGACCAGATACAGTACATGGAAACTTTTTATCCAGCCGTCAGGCTCTCAGCTGCTGAGCAGTGCTAAGGGGTTACTGCTGAAAGGGCAGTCAACATGAAAATTGGGCTGTCCCATAACTTTAAATATGATCAAGATTTGCATATTTTTCTTCTGTCATTTGCAGCTAATGAGTTCCCAAGAGAGAAAAGTGCTTATTTTTGGTTATGAAATGTTTAATGACATCACTTCCAGCACTCAGCAGGCATCATGAATGCTATTTAGCCAGCTGTATGAAATGAATTTGACACCCCTGGTCTAGTGCATGCCAGTGCTGTCACTCGCCACTCCCTGCCTTCTCCCACCTCTGCCCTGAAACTCCCCTTGCTCTCCCTACCTACAACAGACCTCTATCACCAACTTACTGACATCAACAGAGGCCTCTAGAGCCACTGCTACATGTGTCGTGACACTGCTCATTTGTGGCAATGGCCTGGGAGCATACAAGGATAGACCAGCTTCTTCACCACCTTAAAGGGCCTTGCACTACTGGAACACAAGTTTCAGAAACACAAGGCCCCAATCAGGATCTAACTCATATACATGACAAGATAAATACAGTTGGTTAAATGAACAGCTCAGGTAGTTAAGATTGTATGTTGTTAGAATACCACAAGCACAGACACAAGAATTTCACATCTAAATTGAAACTTGCAAGGGAGAGTGATATGAGTAAGAAGCACATTCTAATACCTCAGCAGCCTTCCCGTTGTAGAGTCGGAAATGATTACAAGCCTTTAAGTTAAGAGCGATGGTACTGTCAGGAACTTGCTGAAGATAAACAGCTAGCACCTCTTGTGACACATCATAGTAGTCCAGCTTGTAGTAGCACAAGGCCACATATACATTGAGGGCCAGAAATTCTCTGCAGAATTTTTAAAAAGAAGGCAAGACATTGATGTGTTTTCAAATAACAAAAAGCATTTCTTATGACAGTATGTCTCTGAACACCAGCTGTAAGGGAGCAATGGCAGGAGAGAAGTATACTTTGCAGAAACAACTGGTAGGCTACTATGGAAGACAGGATGCTGGATTAGACGGGCATTTGGCCAGATCCTGCAGGGCTTTCTCTGTAATAGAAAAAGCAGAGGGTTCCTAAAAATGAAGATGCAAACGCAAGTAACATTTCATGCATTAAGTTCCTTTAGCAACCAGTCAGTCGTAGTCTGTCCCAAAATTACAAAGCATTACTTAGAGCCCTTTTGCAGCAAAAAATAACATGTGCAAAGGCAGGTTAGAAAAGTGCTTTCCAAACAACCCAAGTTGTTTATTTTAGAGAAATAAAGTGTTTTTCAAGGATCTGAGGGTATTATTTTCTATATTTTAAAAAAGGAAGTTACAACAACATAGTTATGGAGAAAATCTTGAAAACATCAGTGCAGATATCTGTTTCTCCTCTGCTTTACGTCTAAACCTCTGGATCAAGAAGCCAATTAAAATACAGCCCAGTGTCCAAGCTCACATACATTTGGGCTACCAAAATCTCATTAAAAAAACTGATGCAACACATACATTAAAGCTGCAGTCTGGTCCAAAAATGCTTACTTGGAAGTAAATTCCAGCAAATTCAATGAAAACATACTTTCTAGAAGAAACATACTTTCTAAAAGTATGTTTAGGAATGCAGCCCTTATGTGCATTTTCTTTAGGCGCTCACATTTCACGTGAACTGTTTGGAGGTGTATTGTACTGAAATTTGGAGGTAACAACTATACACTGACACTTGGCAAGCATGTATTCACAGCACTGGCAGAAGTGAAAGAGCCCTTCTATTAAATACTAGTACCAATAAAATGTTAAGCAAGTATACACAATGGCAAATTGGGGACAGAAAAGATGACTCAACCTGTTATCCAGAAGTATGCGTTTGTATATATCAATAGCTTCCTGGTAATGAGATCGCATATAGTGAATAGATGCAAGGCTAAGTTGATCCTCTGTGATGTCCTGAAGATTCTGGTGAAAACTCATCAGTTTCTTCTCATCACCAAACTAAAAGGGAAAAATAATCAGAAAGAATATGTTATACTGGTGCCCAATACACTGTACAAACCCTCAAGCAAGCTTGTGGGCAAAACTGTGTGCCAGCAGCTACTCCAATTCAGACACTGTTATGTGCTCTGTTTTCAGGCTTTTCTGGGGACACAAGTGCTTCCAGGGAGAACTTGCTCATTGTTCTGTTACCACTGCTAAGGCAATGCTAGAGGGCCACAAAGGCCCACTGGCGCATACATCAAGTTTAGCAAATGAATCTATTGGTTTTCTAGGACAGAAAATCTAAGAGTGAAAATATGCACCACTGAGACCAAAAACAATTTTGTTCAAACATGCTAAAGACCTAAATGGCAGAAAAATAGACCAACACCATTTAAAATAACTTCATGCACACACACAAACAAATTAATTGATCATTCTGTACTTATTCTCCATGCATATTTTCTTCAGGCTTCTACCTCCTCTACTTTGTCTTTACCTTAGATCCTACTTCCCTGTTCAGTCCCCATAACCATGGGTCACCGACCCTTTAATTCCCTTTCATCTTACCACTCACTACTTGGTGTCAATCTCTGTGCCTGCTCAACACCTCAGTTCTGCACTCCTAACAACCACCAAACTGAAGGGGTGAGAATGAGGGCACAGGTTCTTAGGGGAAAAACAAAAAAAGATGCACTATGCACACTTGATTCCGAATTACAACTATTGTTTTAGTAATCACAAAGCATGCCTACCTTGTGAGCTAGATGAAATAACAGACGATTCTGAAGTCTACTTTTGGGAGCTGAAAGCAAAATCCAGAATATTAAAAAATCTTCTGCTTACATAGGAAGTAGTTCAGTGTTTCCAAATGTCATGCCTATGTTATTTAGACTATTTACTAATTTGCTTCTTTCTTTTACTGGAAAGTAGTTAGGAGTGGACCTCAACAAGTGGGAAACCCTGGCCTCTGAGCAGCCCACTTGGAGGCAGGCTGTGCAGCATGGCCTTTCCCAGTTTGAAGAGACACTTGGCCAACAGTCTGAGGCTAAGAGGCAAAGAAGGAAGGCCCATAGCCACTGAGACAGAGCAGGGACAGACTGCACTTGCTCCCAGTGTGGAAGGGATTGTCACTCCTGAATTGGCCTTTTCAGCCACACTAGACGCTGTTCCAGAACCACCATTCAGAGCATGATACCATCGTTTTTCGAGACTGAAGGTTGCCAACAACAAGTTACTTGTTATTAATTGCTCACGTATACCTTCCAGGCAGCCCAATTCTAACATGCACTGCAACAAGCAGGCCACAGTGGCCTACACTGTACCCAGCAAAGGTTAGGAGGCAGCTGGAGGTCACCTCAGGATAAGGGGATAATTTTCCCCTCACCCCGTGTCAAGCCCCAGTCACCCCTATGGGGCTACTCTGATCTTCACCAGCTATTTAGCTGGCACAAAATCCAAGCAGTCTGTGAAAGGTTGACTAGTCTAGGAATGGGGGGGGGTTAGGATTTGGGCATGCTGTCGCCAATTTTCCCACCCCCCCTCCTGGCCCCAATCCACCTCCCATTCTGCCCTCTCCCAAGAGAGATCAGCGCCCCGCCCCTGGAATGCCCGTCTGCCACCCTCTCCCATCCCCTGCGCTGCCTGGTGTAAACTTACCCCATCCGTCCAGCACAAGGGCTGGATTTGGTCCTCCTGCACCAGCACAAACCTCTAACTGGCCCAGCCAACTCCGGACTCGGCACAAACATGCCTTATGTTACATTTGCAAACCTCGGGAGCTGGCTTGGAGGGCATGCACTAGCTCAGTGGCTGCTTTAGACTGCATCCTCAGTCATCCACCTCACCTTTCAAGGCTCCCTCTTCAGCTTGAGAATACATCCCCAAGAAGAAGTAAGTACAAGCCAGATTCACCCAGACATCAGTATTGCAATCAGGCCGCTTAGTCAAAGCTTCATACTCCTGAAACAAAGAACACTTGACACACTTGTCCTAAAACCACTGAACATTGTTTTCTGCCATTATCTGCACATGTTTTAGTCATTTAATTATTTGATTTTCTCTGTAAACCGCTTTGTGAACTTTTAGTTGAAAAGCGGTATATAAATACTGTTGTTATTATTATTATTATTATTATTATTATTAATAATAATAATAATAATAATAATAATATATTATTATTATTATTATTATTATTATTATTATAACATATTATTATGTTTTATCAGTCAGGATCCAATAATAATATTTATATGGCCTTTTCCTAAATAGTAAGTGCTTCACTTTTCTTCTCAGAAATTATAACAATGCTGGAAAGCAGATCAATATTATTAATCCTATATTACATATGGAAAAGTAAAGCAGAGAGATAGCAGCTTGATTAATCCAACCCAGTGCATTCATGCTTTAACTTAGGTTTCAACCGTTAAACTTTCTCAGTCATAGCTCAGGTTCTCAACCACTACATCACATACATTTTCAGTGCCCACCAGTAAATCCTGGACCAGTACTACCTGGAACTAAGCTGAAAATGCAAGATTTGAGATACAGGACTTCCTTTGCACACTAAATTTTGACCCAATAATTCAAATCAAGCCCGCCACCTGGTGGCAAAAAACACATAAGTGGGAATGCTTTTATAGCTCCCAGTCTATTCTATTTCTTCTAGTAATCCTAAAAAGATCTTTTGCAATCAGATTAACTCACAGACAAAGGAGATATTCAATATTCTAAAGTTCTATTAATTTACATAAACTGAAGACAAACTTGGAGGTCAATCAACTAATTTGCACTACCATTGTTTTCTTATTTCCTTGAAATACTTCAAACAGATACACAACTATTTTAAATGGAGGAATTTAACATCAAAATTTACTTTGTTTCCATATTTCTGAACAAAAGTTTGGCATTTAATTCCTTGTTTTACTGACACTATGCAGCAAAGCACTAGGCTTAGGGAGACAGGCCATGGGCAGATTCATACCACATTTTCCCAGCTCACTCATATACCTGCAGACATTTTTTTTTTCATACAGACAAAGGGTTTTGGAAAACAGCAGTGGCAAAAAAGACCAATACACTCTAATTCTATTTCTAAGCTAGATGAAATATATTACTCCATAGTGCAACAATATGCACAAAATTTAAAGCTTGCACTCTTCATTTTGCACAATAAAACCTCCACCCTCTCTTTACTGTTTACATGAGGACAGCAGTCCCCTTCCTCTAAAGAGGGAGAAAGATTTTCTCTCACCTCCAGTGCTCGTTTGTAGTCACCTAAGTGGAAAGCACAATATCCAATCCAGAGGTCTGTATCTTCATCTTGTGCCCCAACATGACGCTTAAACTGGGGTGGGGGGGAGAGAAGAGTAAAAATAAAAAGATGCTCAATTGTAGATACTCTCATAAGAGATTTCAAAAATTAATTTTATGACAACAACTTTGAAGACTGAAGCCATAAAGCACAATATCAATTTAATATTTTCAGGAAGAAGAACTGCCGGTTACTTCTGGGTTGGTAAGCCAGTTGTGATGTGACCAACATCAGTAAGAGGCTCAGTGGAAGGGTTTTTCAAGTACAGAAAAGTATGCTGTAGAGTTTTGCCCACCAAGCCGAGCCTCCTACAGCTGTTTATTGCATCACATTCCAGGTCTCACTGCTGGGCGGCAGGGGTCTCACATGTACCACCAGATACCATCTCAAGTACCATTGGTGGTACCCATTAGAATAAAAGAAATTTGAAGGTGACTGGAGACCAAGGGGAGCTCAGAATCTTGGATACCACATAAAGCAGGTTATAATAATCAGCATGAGCAGGCTGGAGATTAGGAAGCAGCGGTGCCCCCATAACCAATGTCCAGCCTGAAGACCTGAGAAAGGGGGCAGGTAGTCAACTTTGAATTTCCCTTCTGTTTAACCTAGATGTGCTGTGGGCGGGGAGGTAGGTGAGGCAGAACCTTTGCACTGGAGTTCTTTGAAAAGCGCTGCTGCACCCAAGCAACCACAACACATGCGCTCTGCTCTCCCTCCCTCCTCACTCTGTGCATGGGTTGAGGGTGGGTGCCTCACACGGTGGGGCTTTTCAAAGGACACCAGTGGGGAGGCTCTGCCTCACCACCCAGTGCATGATCCTGCACATGCATTGTGGGTGGCTCAACCCATGACTCTGCACATGGGTTGTAGGTGCTTAGGCGACGCACAGTGCTTTTCAAACTCCTGCAGTGGGGAGGCTCTACCTCACCTACCCGCCCACCCCCTCCCTGCACATGGGTTGTGGGCGGCTCCTCCCAAGGACTCCTGGAGGGAGGCTCTGCCTCACCTACCTCCCTGCGCATGCGTTGTGGGCGGCTCCACCCCAGGACTCCTGAGGGAGGCTGCGCCTCCCCTGCCTCCCCACGTCCCTGGGGCAACCCCTTCGGTCGAGAAGCAACCCTCTTAGGAAGCAGGGCGAGCTTGCCCCCTCGCGCCAGCCCACCCCCAGCACCTCCAGGAGGGCGATGGCGCCGGTGAAGTCCCGCTGGCCGAGCAGCTCCTCTAGCTGCGGGATGCGCCTGCCCTTCTTCTTGCGCTTGTCCGCGGGCTGCGGGGCGCCTCCGACGGCGGGCTTGAGCCGTGAGAGCATCTGCAGGGGGGAGAGAGGGTGAGGCGCGGGACCCGCCGGCCGCCCCTCGGAGCGCCAGCCCCGCCTTTCCCAGCCCTACCATCTCGCCCGCAGGCCGGAGCCGCCGCCGCCCCGCCAAGGACTCCGTTGCCTGGCAACGGGGCGGGGGAGGGAGGTTGTTAGGGAGAGGGACTCTCGAGGGAGGCATCGAACCCTGACCGGGCAGCAACCGCCACCCGCACTCACAGTTCCGGCGCAGATGCCGCCCGCGCCCTGCTGAGCTCCTCAAGCCTGAGCCCGCCAGTGACGCAGTGGGGGCGGGGCCTGCGGGGGAGGAGCCTGAGAACTGTTGCAGAGCAGGTGCAGCCTTGTGACTAGAATGGGACTGACTCCTGAGTAGACATGCATAGGGTCGGGCTCTCAGGCTGCCATCCTTTCCACACTTTCCTAGGAATAAGCTGCATTGAGTATAATGAGACTTACTTCTGAGTAGACTTGCCTAGGATTGGGCTCTTAGGCTGCAATTCTAACCACACTTTCCTGGGATTGACTATAATGGGACTTACTTCTGAGTAGACATGCATAGGATTGGGCTCCAAGGCACCTGCACAGCCTGCCCGGAGGATTGTTGCTTGAATGTGGAAGATTTGATTCCCTCGCAGGCGTGGCCTATGATTATTTCCAGCACTCTTCCCTTCTTCTTCTTTGTTCTTATGGATTACTTGAGGCATGACATGGATGAGGCCAGTGGTTCTCAACCAGTGGTACCAGTTGCATTGCTGGTCTCCCTGCCGGGTGGTGGGGGTCCCACATGTACCACCAGACACCACCTCAAGTACTGCCAGTGGTACTGGCGGTACTTGAGGTGGTGTCTGGTGGGACATGCATGACCCTCAGACCCCCACCACCTGGCAGCAAGACCAGCAGTGCATCGCGACAAGCAGCAGTGGGAGACTTTGCTCAGTGGGCAGAGCTCCAGCGTGTGCTTTTCACAAGCTCAGAAGATCCTCTCCCACCCACCTGGAGCTTCTTACTGGTGTTTGTCATGTTGTATCTGACCTCCAAATGCAGAAATAATGAGTGGTGACATTGGCTGCAATCCTAAACACACTTTCCTGGAAGTAAGCCCCATTGAATATAATGGAACTTACTTTAGGCATAGGATTGGACTAATCACACAGGCCGACACACATTTTGCTTCCTTAAACGTTACACCAATTCCTGGGTATATTTGGGGTGCTGATTCCAAAAATGGCATCTGTTTTGCCCTATCACGTCTAGTTTTGGAGACACGGCATAGGCATAGCCTCTTTAGTGAATGGTGAAGCCTACACCATGGCTTCCTCACGACGAAGCTGCTTGAACCATTCACTAATGAGGCTATACTATATCTCCAAAACTAGATGTGATATGGCAAAACAGATGCCATTTTTGGAATCAGCACCCCAAATTCATATCAAATCGCCATAAAGTTTGGGGAAAACTTTTCTGACCCTCAATTTTGTAGGCCTGTGTAATCACCTGTTACTTCTAGTGGTACTTCTAATAGGTGGGGCAGTATTAATCCATAGCCAGACCCCTAGGCTTTCAGGTATTTAGGGCCCCCTTTGGCACTTCAGTCTTTTACCCCACTGCAGCTGACAGCCTGACCCCATACTAGACTGCAGTATAGTAAAAATCTGTTTTTACATGTTAGCCGCCCTGGGTCCCTTTTAGGGAGAAGGGCGGGATACAAATAAAGTTGTTTATTATTATTATTATTATTATTATTATTATTATTATTATTATTATTATTATTATATAGCCTTATATCTATTTTGAGAGCCTCCTGATGCATTCATGGGCCCAGTGCCTGACTGGTGCGGGCTCAGCACCAGTGGTCCCTACTCTCCTTGTGTGGTAAACATGCTTTACGGCACATTTACAGCACCCAGTACCAGCACTAGGGCTCAGCACTGGCACTGGAAGTGTTCAGGATTGCGTCCTGGAACCACAAGGAGCACATCTGGAAGTTTCCTTTTTGTGTTGAATTGGTTCCAGTTGTGTTCCGTGTGTGTAAAAAATGAAAACTAAATCTTTTTGATCCTTTATTGGTGAAAGAAAAAAACAGAATGCATTAAAATAACACAAATACAAATGAAAACTAAGAGCCCAATCCTGTGGTCCGCAGCATGGCTCCGTGCCATGGACCACAGTTGCAAACATGCCGTAAGGCACATTTGTGGGGCTCACCACCAGGCTCCTGCTGGAGCTAGCCCAGCGCCGGCCAGAGCTGGGCTAGTGTGCTGCGGCCACCCAGGTTCCGTGGCTCGGCGATCTCCTGGACCGCCCGGGCTGCAGAACAGGAGGCAGGGGCGTGGCCAGGGGCGTTCCGGGGAGGGGAGAGGCATGCCAGGGGGCGGGCGGGAGGCGTGTTGGGGGGGAGGGAGAGAGGCAGATCTGCAGAGCTGAGCTCTGCAGGATCCACGGCGTTTGTGGAGGGCTGCGCGTCCTACATGAGTGCCTTTACTTTAGTGCCAACCTTTTGGTTGGCGTTAAAGAGAGCAGCCCCATTGCAGGGCTGCTTCCCTTACTGGGGGAAGGGGATGAACATCCCCTTCTCCCAAGGTGCCTTCCGCGGTAGTGAGGGAGGCACAGGATCCAGTGGCAGCCCTCCATGGAGCTGCCAAGCCTGGGCACTGCGGGCAGCTCAGGATTGGGCTGCCCGTCTTTTTAAAAGGATTTTTAAAGTTATGCTGACATAACAAATAAAGAATAAAAGAAAAACAGAAGGTTGACATTAAGCTATGGTTCCTGCTATTGCCAGTACATATTATTATTGCCTGCATTATCTCCCGGATCCTGCACTTAGAGTGATTAATTAACTTCTTTATGTGGCATGCAATATTTTTCAGGGACTTAATTTATTACAAGTGGAGAACAGCAAAAAGGGGAAATTTTACCAAACAGAGATAAGCATGGAAGTCAAGCAAAGGTTTATATATTATAAACACAGTAGGAAATAGCAGTTCAAAAAGGCAGTGTGTATTAAATGTTCAATATGTTCCCATGACAGCAGAAATCACAATTGACAAAACTTCCTTTCTGCTCCAGTGTTAAATGACAGTTACCCTGTCAGGGTTGACACTCTATATTATGCTAGCAACTTTACAAGGCCTAGCTCCTGCTTCAGACCCTCTTGTTTGTCCCCTTTTTTGCTAATTAACCTCTCCTTTACCAAGGCTGAAATCCTATACACACTTACCTTGGAGTAAGCCCCACTGAATTTCAGCGGGACTTACTTCTGAGTCAATGCATACGCTTGTGCAGTAAACTCCTGTCTCCTCTACCTGCTACTTCAAATCTTCCATGCCAACTAACCTTTCTGAGGTTCCTGGTTCTCAGTGTATTCTGCATCCTTGGTTTGGGACCTCCTGCACCAGAGCTCTCTGTTCCATAGCTTTCCTATTTCTTGGAGCCTTTTCCCAATCCTCGATTTGCCCAACAAAGCTACTCCCCATGGGGACAGCCAGTAGCATAGCTATAGGGGTGAAAAACATTAAGTTTTGCCTGGTGCCTCATCGCAGCATGCAAGCAGCCACTCTTCTTCAGAGCCATTCTGGGCCACTACAGCATTCACTCTAGTGGTCCAGTATGGCTCCAAAGGGGAGGGGGAGGGGCTGCTTGCACGCTGCAGTGAGGCGATATGCAAAATTTAGTGTTTTGCACCCCCTATAGCTATGTTATTGGGGACAGTGCATTATCATGAGTATCTCAGGCAACTACAATTTTCCCTTCCCCCACAGAAACCAGACTGAAAACATCCTGCTAGCTTTATTCCCTGAAGAGCTGGAATGCTTGTGACCATCCTATTCCCTTCTACTCGATTGGTGTCAGGGCTTGACTAACAGAAATGTAATAGAATATGGATTGTCATAGAATCATGTATTTAACTGTCACCTCATTTGGACTCAAAATAAAAAAGCAAGCTGAAAATAGGACCATACTCTTCTTGATTTACTTGCAAATGTGATTAAATTATTGAGCTATTAAATCCATTGTCAAGCACTAAGAACTGTTGCCAAATTCAAGCACATAGAAAACTGTTATTATAGCCAAAGATACAAAAAAGTAGCAGAAATCACGTTTTATAGAATGATATTCTTTTTTTCTTTGCCAAAGAAACACTTCTGAATATGCGCCTTTCACTTCTTTGACAAGAAACTGTATCTTAAGTACAGTGTTAAACATTAGGGTCCTGATTAACAAGGTGACTACTGCACACTCCTTCCCCAGGTTTTAATTTAAGGATTGCAAAATGGAAGCTGTTAAATACCATGCTTTTTCAAAAACATAGCCTCATGTTGAACCTATTTTGAAACTGATTTCTCAATAAAACCTATAAAATTAAACAGTTTAAAGCAGAATATCCAAAAGGACTAAAAAGAGCAGCATGCTCAAAGATCCACAATTAGCAATGCCTTTAGCATAAAAATGTTATTTACCTCTGAGTGCAAGCTACAGAAATAGGTTGCCAAGCAGATCGTTTTGCCAGGAGGTGCTGCTTAGTGGTGGCTGCATCATTCTTAACTTTCCAGGTTCAATCCCTGCCACCTCTTGATAGTGCCAAAGAAGACCTTCTGCCTGAAATCCTGGAGAGCTGCTGCCCTTAAGGCAGCCCAGAATACCTCAACATGCATAAAACAGTGGTTGCAATGCTCTCAATCTGGTGAACCATCCTCTTTGAGTCTTATGGACACATGTACACCTTTAAAGCTGTAATTCGATACACCTTCTTGAGAGTAAACCCCATGGAAGTAAATAGTACTTATTTCTGAGTAAATATGTATAGGATTGCACCATACAACCACAATTACATCAGTACATTCCTAATAACTTTGCACTGTCTTATTTTGGGCACAATCCTAACTCACTTTCCAGCACTGACACGGGGCAATGCTACTCCGAGGTAAAGGAACAAACGTTCCCTAACTTTGAGGAGATCTCCGTGAGTGCCACCCAGCTGCAGAACACAACACAAGTACCATTGGCACAGCTATGCCAGTGCTGGAAAGTTGGTTAGGATTTGGGCCTTATTCATTGAGGTTGGCTCTTACTAGGGAAAGTAGAGTGATTTGATTGTGAACTGGCTGTGATTTATCCTCCAAAGTTAAATATGATTTAAATTTCTAATTTGTGTTTGAGAAAGATCTGTGTGAAGGGTGGGGCCGATATAAACAACATATGTTTAAACTTAGTTTATCAGATGCATCATTGAAAGTCTTCTTTCTTCGTTGTCCTGCTGAAGCATGCCTTTGGAACTGCAACAGAAGGCATCTATCTCCGGACCAGATCAGACGGAAAGCTCTTCAACCTCTCCAGACTGAGAGCAAAGTCCAAAGTTCAGCTGAAATGTCTGCATGACTTCCTCCTTGCTGACGATGCAGCTGTCACCTCCCACTCTGCCAAAGATCTTCAGCAGCTCATGGATCGTTTTAGCAAGGACTGCCAAGATTTTGGACTGACAATCAGCCTGAAGAAAACACAGGTCATGGTTCAGGATGTGGACTCACCTCCCTGCATTACAATCTCTGCGCATAAACTGGAGGTTGTCCATGACTCTGTGTACCTTGGCTCAACGATCTCCGACACTCTTTCTCTCAATACCGAGCTAAACAGACGCATCGGTAAAGCAGCTACCACATTTTCCAGACTCACAAAGAGAGTCTGGTCCAACAAGAAGCTGATGGAACATACCAAGATCCAGGTCTACAGAGCTTGTGTCTTGAGTACACTTCTGTACTGCAGCAAGTCATGGACTCTTCGCTCACAACAGGAGAGGAAACTGAACGCTTTCCACATGCACTGCCTCCAACGCATCCTCGGTATCACCTGGCAGGACAAAGTTCCAAACTACACAGTCCTGGAACGGGCTGGAATCCCCAGCATGTATGCACTGCTGAAACAGAGACGCCTGCATTGACTCGGTCATGTCATGAGAATGGGCAATGGCTGGATCCCAAAGGATCTCCTCTATGGAGAACTCATGCAGGGAAAGCGCCTACAGGTAGACCACAGCTGTGATGCAAGGACATCTGGAAGAGGGATCTGAAGGCCTTAGGAATGGACTTCAACAGATGGGAAACCCTGGCCTATGAGCGCCCCGCTTGGAGGCAGGCTGTGCAGCATGGCCTTTCCCAGTTTGAAGAGGCACTTGCCCAACAGACTGAGGCAAAGAGGCAAAGAAGGAAGGCCCACAGCCACGGAGACACACCAGGGACAGACTACATTTGCTCCCAGTGTGGAGGGGATTGTCACTCCCAAATTGGCCTCTTCAGCCACACTAGACGCTGTTCCAGAACCATTTTTCAGAGCGTGATACCATAGTCTTCTGAGACTGAAGGATGCCATGGAAAGTCTGTTTGGCTTACTATACATTGAATGTTTACTATACATTGAATGTAATTGGTATTCAAAAATAACCTCTGGAAGGTTATAAAAGTGATAACAGTTTGTTCAAGTGACCTGTGAGTCATCACAGAGCTCAAGTACCTGTTTTAAAAGGCAATTTAATGATGCCATTAATCATATCATATCTGTGATTGATTGGGGTGAGTATTACTTTTCCCAAGAAAACAAGATGAAATGGCTACTATATATACCACACTAAAAGTATTTTTCGCTATCTTTACTTTTATGGCTGTTTATTCTTTCAAACACAGGTGGCAATAAAATTATTATTGATTTATCATAAATATTGTAATTAGATGCAGGGTAATCCGATACAATGGAGGACAGAGTGTCCGTACATTTAATCAATGGTTTTCAAACTTTTTAGCACAGAACCCGTTTTTTAGAATGACAATCTGTTGGGACCCACCAGAAGTGTTGTCATGGCTGGAAGTGACATCATCAAGCAGGAACATTTTTAACACCCTCACTACAACAAAATCAAATCAATTAATTAGGTGAAGAACCCTCCTCACCCTCCCAAGCAGTTACTGATCTGTTCAAAAAAATTCCCCAAACATCCCAAAGACTGGAATCCCATCCATACTTACCTGGGAGTAAACCCCATTGACACTCATTGATAAAAGCTGATGTCACTACCTCACTTGGGGAGGGGAAAGAATGGAATTGGGCTGTTAATTTATCTGAATTTGTACACATTGATCAGAGAGGGTCATATGTGGTCAATTCTAGTTGTTTTTGTTCCTTGATAATGCTGTGGAGTAAAGAAGAACAACATAGCTGAGTTTCTTTTGGTAAGGTGGGGAGTAAGGGAAAAGGACATAGTCAAGTTTCTTTTGCTTGCACCAGAAGAAAAATATAAAGGAATGGAAATAACAACGCAAAGGAAATTATAGCCTTTGTACAGTATGCAGTACAAATTAACTTCCTTCTTTCCCCCTCCATCCACATTTTACAGCCATCAAGAATTACTTGGAAAGAGGAAAAAAAGGAACAGTCTGAGTTTTTGTTCTGAATTAATTGGCTCTTAATTTTATTTCCCTTTTAACTGAATTTTTTTAAACCCTCCTCCTTTCTTTCCTCTACCCATCACGTTGTTTTCTTATCAAGGAAGGTGTGGCTAATGCCTCAGTTTTACAGCCTTTACCGTCTCAACTGCAAACAACCTTTGGCCCCTTCTCATTTTCCCAGTTCTGCTGTTAATTGTCCAGAAGCAGTACTTCTGCTTGGAGCTGATGGGGGTAGGGGTGGAATAGGAAAAGAAGGACCCAAGCGAAGAAGGAAATTGTGACCGAGAGCTGGGCACGCAAGGAATACCCTGGCTTCTACCAGGGTAGATCAACCATGTAGTATGTGGAAGAAGCAGCCTTGGCCTAGGCTTACAGGCATCATGAGGCAGCCAAGTCTGGACCAGGCACTGTTTTGGGCACTGTTGCTTTTTAGCCAGCTGCTGTGGCAGGGTAGTGGGAGCAGGTGTTTCAGAGATGACTATGTGATCAACGTCATGATGATGAACGACTCTGAGTTTCCACTGAACATAAAACCAGCTGTGGAACTAGGACTGAAAATTGTGAAATCTGACCTGAAAGGTAAGTGCCCTATGCCGTGAGATTTCAGAAACATCTGAGGGTCAGATTCACTTTCAGGCCTTGAGTATAGAGCAGTCATTTTTAACCACTGTGCCACTGCACGCTGCTGTGCCATGAATGGTCCCCAGGTGTGCTGGGGGAATTTAGGAGAGTAGTAGGGCCATTGGGAGATGTGTTTATTAGTAGGGCCATTGGGAGATGTGAGCTCCCCATTGACAGCACAGTATGCCTTGCCAATTGTCCAAAAATCTGATAGTACTCCTTGACTATTTTAGTGCCTTGCCAGTGTGTCATGAAAAAGATTGAAAATCACTGGTACAGACAGTTGCATGTTTCTGCAGGTTGTCTCACTCCCTTCCTACCCTCATGTATGTGCAGGCAGTGCAGACAGAGGGCAAAACATCCACAAAGCCTAGTAGTTAGTGACAGCTTCTTGCCCCTTTCCTTTCCCAACTGGTTGATTTAGGAAACTTTGATAGGTTTCCACTGTCACCACCATGGTGGGGAAAAGCTAGAGGGGAGAGGGGCCACCCTCCCTTGTCTGGGGGGATTATCACAATGCCAAAACAAAACAAGTCATGGTGAGGATTGAGAGGTCTGGGAAAATGTGACAAGCCATCGTTTGAGGAACTAATATTAAGCAGGCCATAAAAAGCAATAAAAAGACATTTATTAAAAGCCTGGATACAACAAGGCAAAAAAAAATGGAAATGGGGTGCAGGTACAGGTTGAAACTAATTATTCCTGTGGGTTCCCTTCCAAGCACTCAGGTGGATAAAAAAAACACAACTATAGCAAATCAATTTAAAAAAACAAAGTTTCTTTGCTCCAGTGATTGAAAAACAGCCTTGCTGACCTTTTGACTCTAAGATAAGAGTCATTAAGAAGACAATCCATCAGCACTTCACTCAGCCCCTCCCTTCAGCAATGCAAAATGATCACCTTTCTTTCACTTGCTGGGGGAAGGGAGGGGTCCAAAGGAGAGAGAAGGATTGATGGATTGTTAGCCTGCTGCCCCCCCCCTCATTAAGGAGGCTGTTGTTAAAGGACTGTTCAGTTTTTAAAACTGATTTTAAAGGGGTGCATTTTTCCCCTTCTCCAGGGATCAGCACATTCTTTCTCATTTGCAGGGGCCATTTGTGTTGAGTCAAATTCGTGTATAAAAAATCCGTGTATAAATAGGCTGGACCTATAATTCAAAGACACAGAACTAAAGAAAGCAGGGTTGTCCCAAAACAAGGTTTTAGAAACTTGGCACTGATCTTTAAAGATTTGCAGAAAAGAAAAAACAAAAGCCTTGGTCATGCTAGATATTTTCCTGTCTAACTACTCAAACCATCCAACAGAAGCAGGTCCAGTTCCTGTGCCACAACAAGGAGTGGGTGAGCCTTTTGCTAATGAATGACATAGGTAATCAATGATGAACTAAAGGTGACTTCCAAGAGCAGCTTGATGGATGCCCTAGGTTTGCGAATGTTATAGGATCAGTCGATTGGAAGAGTGAGGGGCCCCCTCCCTTAGCTTAGCCAGGTGAGCTTGGTTGCCTAGTCACTGGGTATGTGCCAGTTTCAGCAAGAAAGTCGGGCCAGTATCCTTTGGGGAAGCTAAGACCTGAAGACAGCGAATCCTCATCGTACTTGTCTGGGATGGCACTGGATTTCAAAAAAGACAGGGTTCATGGCAGGAAGATGTATCCACTGCTTTTAGGATGCTAGAACAGCAGTCTCCAAAGTGGAGACCGCTGTGCACCAGGAAACCTGGCACAACTGGGGCTTCCTGTTCCAGCACACCACAGCTCTCCATGTCCCCTGATCGGGAAAATGCGACACTCTGGGCAGTCACATCTGCCCAGAAATCTGGGTGCATTGGAATGGTAAACTCCACTCATGGAGTGGATGGCTTCTCCCAAACCCCAGATCTGGTCCACAGGCTGGGGTTTGGAGGGAGCTGTGCTAGAACATCACAAAAGCTGGGAGAGGGCTAAAAAGGTTCCAAAATAGGGAAAAATGAAAAAAGTCCAAGAATTTTTGACACACTTTGTTCTTTGTGCAGCATATTCTTTCAACCTGTACACCCAATGACAGCCAAATTCTTCTTGTCTTTCATGTCTGCCTGGCATTGGCACACTGATGTACTGTAATTATTTGAATACATGTTGGTAGAATTCCTAATGATTATTTCTGAAGGTGTTTGATTCATATTCAGGGCAAATGAACATCTGAGCCAAAGAAAGGTACTGGGGTCAGCTTCTTTCTACCTCCTCATTACCATGCAAGAGTAGTGATCTGTCTAGTTGGGCAGACTGAATATTAAATACTACTAGTGATTTCACAGCAATTTCACTTCCTCTTGATCCCAAGAACCTTCCCTAACTATCAGGGCAGCATCTCAAATGTGCAGGTGTTTAGTTATTTCACACTTCCACTAACATTTCCAAAATGTAAGATTGATAATTTGTGCCACAATACACACCCCCTTTGTTTTCCCTCATCTGCTAGCCCTGTTCCAACTGCCCCATGAACGTACCAACATTGGTAGGTATTTTTTGTCTGCCACTGCACATGGGGTACTACTTGGCATCTGTAGGGGTGAACAGAATCCCAGGGCTACGTGCACTTCTGTAATGGAGTTTACAGTGTTGTTAAGTGAGCTCCACTACCAGAACACTAGTTCCATCAGCAGAGCCCAAGCATAGTATTGGGCTGCTAGCTGCATAACATTTTGACCTGTTAGGGGCATTAACCCACTTCTGCCTGGCCCACAGGTATACACATTTGGTTCCTGTTGCATATATGCGATGTTGGGCAGAAATGGTTTAAACCTCCACTGGAAAGACCTGCTGTAATAGTGACACAGACATTCTTACTGACAGAGGGCCCAATCCTATGCAAATTTCAAGTGCCAGTGCAGCCACAATGCAGCCTTGAGGAAAAGGAATAAATGTTCCCTTACCTGGAGGAGGCTTCCATGACTGCCCCCCAACCACAGAATGCAGCACATGCCCTGTTGGCACAGCTGCATCAGCACTAAAAAGTTGACTAGAATTGGGCCCTTAATTATTCCTGATTAATGTCATAAACAATTCTTGCCAGAGTTTCTAGAGATCTTGGTACTAATAATGGAAAATGTGTCAACAGAATATATCTATTTGTAGTGACCGTTTACTATCATCAATGGCACATTGGGAACACCACTACAAAAGGTAGTGTTATGGATGTTATTTTATGGACTTACTGTAAGCACCTTGGGCATCATTTGGTGATGGAGAGACAGGGTACTCACATCTAAAAGAAAGGAGGAAAAAAAGCAATACTGTGTATACAGTTGTTGCACTTCTTCTCCTGTGTATGTTAATCTCCCATGCACAGATGTCCATTGATCTTGCTCTGTTCACTAAATATCATATCCAACGATCAGTCTGTGATGATCAGCAAATAATTTTGTGGCTATTACTATGGTTAACACTAGAAGCTGGGTGGCAAAATTGGCAAGCAAAGTACTTAATCTTTCCCTTAAAAAACATAGGCAAGGCTTTATCCTTCAAGGGGACAATGCCCCAATACTTTGAGTTAAAAGTTGTTTAGCATATGTCCTTTGTCAGCTGTTGAAGTGAACTTTGCTACTTATTAAAACAAACAGATGGGCAGTAAATATGATTCCACCCACTCACGTACAGTGGCTAATTTTCCTTTCCATAGAGAAAAATTGGTGAAGATTTTCCCAGGTTTAAGTTCCACATTTCATTAACGTTTTTTTAAACATCAAAGACTTCACATAGGCCTTTGATCAGCCAGTCATACAATCAATGCATATTCCAGTAATTTATCAATCCTGTGTAAAATCTTACAATTTCATACCTAACGCTCCTGCATTTTTGTTACAGCAAACAATATTAGCGCCCATGTCAATATCACATATAATGACTACATCACATCCCTCTATGTCTCAGACGGCTGCCGCACTAGCACTTGCGAAGGGGTGGCAATTATCAGGGAGCTCTATGTGAGTATTAAGAGATCATTCTGTGTACATTCATATGAACAATGATCAAACATTCTGGTCAGATCAAAATATTGCAAATTGTGGCAAAATAAATATACAATCTTCATAATACTGACAATGCATGTCTTCACAACACACAATTTCTAAAACTGCTGAATTCCAGTCTGGTTATATATCAGTATTACAATTCTGCTCATGCCACTGTTCTGAAACATGGAAGGCCTAACTATTCAACTCAGCACCTATACAGCTTTAGCTCATGCCTCTAAATAGACCGTAAATGCAGGCTTCCCATCTTCCATGATAATGTGTGGTCAAGGTCAGGCACTGGCCCTGTGGTCCCAACACTCCCCACCCAGAGAGCTATTTGGCCAGTCCCCAGCCTCTGAACTCTCAGTGCCAGTGGCAATGGTAGTTTCCAATGCACCATCAAGGGAGGAAAGGTGCCATTGAGGCACAGTGGAAGACTCTCCTCAGGACCCTCAGCAATTTGTCCCCAACACTGGCTTTGCACTCTAATCAATACTCCTATTTCTATGACTAAATATAGGAGGACTATGACTTTAAAAAAAGCATCTTTAGCATCTTCTAGCCTCTTGTTTCATCATCATAGTAGCACTTTGCATTTGCACAATACTTTCTTTGCACATTCCCAAGTTCCCTATTTCTTGTTGATGTTACTCTTTTATATTACAGTATGATAATAAACTTGGGTGTACTGTCCTGGGTCCCAGATGTACGTACGCCACATACCAGATGGTCTCGTAAGTATTAGGCAAGAATATTACATTTTAGTTAGGCTAAACTAATGAGTAAACTTGATAGCTGCATAAAATACATGTGTTGAAGATTATGTTTCAGGGCCATATTTTCCATCTCTTGTTTTTAAAAAAGTGTGATGGTCATCCCTGGCCTTTTTAACATTGCAAAGATAGATATTTTCTCTATTTTCTTGTCACTTCCCTGCAGACTTGAGTAACCACCCAATGTTATCTGGGGCTCTGTCTGGCTTTTCTCCACCTTGGCAATGGCAGCTGAGACCTATCAAAACTCCCTGTAGGAGAGCCAAAGGCAGGAGGGTTGTTGTTAACCTCTGGGCCTTACACCTGTGTTTGGCCCTCCAACCATGCTTCCTGTGTGTGCCCTACTTTCATTACATTATTGACAAGAACATCTTGCCTTCATGCTTATTTTGAAGTAATAGCAAACGAAAGAGAATCATAGATATGATCGGCCCAACACCTTTACTTGGACAAAACATCAATAGGTTTAACAGCCATTCTAATTTGCGCTTCTTTTTTCTTAGAGTTGAGACAATCATGGGCCTCCCTCTGATCTCTGCAGGGAGTTTTGGGCTGTCATGTGACTACAAAGACTACCTAACACGGACGTTGACCCCAGCCAGGAAAGTGAGCAATTTCTTGATTGATTTCTGGGAAAATTCAGACCTGCCATTCAAAGCCTATTCTTGGAAATCTACTTACATCTACAAGAAGGCTAACAACAGTGAATACTGCTTTTGGTAAGAATTAGTAGCGGGCAGGGTTGAGAACTTGACCCGGATGACTCGGACTCAAGTCATGAAAATGCGTGTTTTTCACTGTCTTGTGGACTCGTGAGTCATCTGTGTGGAAGACTCGGAAAAACACTCGAGTCAGAGGCCCCTTGACTCGGCACTTGTCCCCATGCACGCAGACCCAAGCCTGCCTGTGTCCGGGTGTGCTTGCTTACTGTTTTTGTGGCATGAAAACCTTATGGGGCCATCATTCAGACAAGGCGAGAAGCAGGGAAGTTCTAAGAAGGAGGCAGGGAAGGATTAATGTTTTCATTTTGTATCAGGCAGGAGGAGGGGAGGCGGGAGTGAGCTCTTTTCTCCATTTCTGATAGAAAGAAAAGAACATAAGTTAAATGAAAAAGTCTCAGCATAAGTGCGCTATAGAATTGCTCTCTCCAGGGAAAATACTTGCAGCCAGCCACTAGCAGCAGCCTTTTTAGTTTTTAAAATGACTACCAGGGTGGTGGAGATAACAGTGTTGGTCACCCATGTCTGATCATTGATTTTTTAAAAATAAACTAATGTTTAAACTTTTATTTGTCCCTACTTTCATTTCATTATTGAAATAATGGACAATTCCGATACGTGTGAGGCACCTTCCTGTCTGGAGGCAGATTAGCTGGGACTTCAGGAAGCTTCTCTGTGCCAGGTTGCTAGCTCCTCCCCCCCCCCAACTGGCTGAACCTTATGCCCAGTTTTATGCCACTGTCACATGTTGATTTGTAACATGTGCTTCCTGTCCCAATTTCAGGTATATGAATGCGCTAGAGGTTGAAACTGAACGCTTCTCTGCAAGGCTGAAATTCAGGGAGATTCTAAGAAGCCCAGAAGACCTGCAGAACATCCTGAATAATCCAAACAGAAAAAGCAATGGTAAGGAGAGAGGGGGTGTGTATCTCTCTGATAGCCGTATAGCTTCACTTCCTGTGTGTCAGTATTACTACAGTTGTTCTTCAACATTTTTATTTTTTCACAGATTTTGTTTTTTCCCCAAGGAGGAAAAGTGCAGAAAGCGGTGTTATGTGTTTTTATTCCAAGGATGCAGTTTTATAAATTATAATAGCTAGGCAAGTTATATAGGCTGAATAGTGTCAGCAAATGAAGCCACATTCATTACACATGCACTCTCTCCAGTCCATTATTTATTTATTTATTGGCATATTTCCCATTTCATTCATTCATTCAGCAGATTTTGGGGGTTTTGTTTTTACAAAAATGAGAAGTGCAGAAAGCAGTGATGTGTTTTTATTTTGTTATCACTGCAAAATCACACCTCTAAATATTACCTTAGTCATAGGAGAACTCTACTAATTTGGGAGAAAAAAATAGGGAAAGCCCAATCCAACGTAACTCTCCACAGGCCTCTGTCTTGCCAGGATTTAGTTTTAGTTTATTCACGCACATCCAGTCTTTTGCTCAGTAACACAAATCTATCACTCCATTACAGAAAATGAGCTCAGTTAATCAGGTGTGTGAAGATATCTGTATTCATATGAACGAACAATCTGCAGTTGGAGCCATGTAGAGTCAGGCTGGTAGAAATGAAAATAGATTGCAGATCTCCAGCAGGGTCTCTCCAAACTGGATGAATGGCAGCAACATGGCAAATGCAGTCCAATGTAACTGGGGGTAAAGAGAATGGGGCCAAAAGTGTTAAGTACACTGATGGAATCTGAAGAAGCTGTGACTAATCATCTTAAAGCCTAACCCTACCTAGCACTCTCTACCCATCAATGCAGGAGCACCAATTGAGCATGTACCCTATCCTAGGGTAGGGGGCAGTTGGAGAGGCCCCCTTGGGGTAAGTGAAGAGGGAGAAGTATTCAGCTAAACCACCGAACCTACTGTCTCCCTCCTACATTCCTCCCTGCCAGAAACTAGTAATACTGTATACTAGGTGAGCACTTCTCTGCTCTACTCATAGGGAGTACTTTAAAAGTAAAGTAAAGAAGGGGATCTGAGGAAGACTTCTCTCTCTCTCCCCCTCCTGATAATAATTCTCAAAGAAACATTGGGCACAGTTCTAACCCCTTATGTCAGTGCTTTCTAGCACTGGCGTAAGGGCAATGCAGCTCCAAGGTAAGGGAACAAACACTCCCTTTCTTTGAGGGGGCCTCCGTGAGTGACACCCAACTGCAGGATGCAGCACACATCCCATTGGCACCGCTATGCCTGTGCTGGAAAACACTGACATAAGGGGTTAGGATCGCACCCATTGTCTATTAACTTTTGTTTGTCTTCCTCTGGTTTATTGCAGTGATCGTCATGTGTGGTTTCGCAAGTGATGTTGAAGTAGCCATAGGGAATGCAGTGGTGGATGATGACATTGTTATTGTTCTTATAGATCTTTTCAGGTAAAAGCTTTGCAAGGCAGAAAAAAAATAGTAAAAAGGGACACATATCCCTGGAAAGTTGCATTTCTAAAGAAAGGATGAAATGTTCTCTGGGTGGACAGTTCTGCACTCATTTGATTTCTGAACTATTTTGATTTATTTTACTATGTAAACTGTTTTGTGAACTACTCTTATTGAAAAGCGGTATATAAATATTCTTAATATTCTACAGTGAAGTTCTGTACTTGACAGTGTGCTATGCAGGACTATGGAATACCTACAACCCTGTGTATCTGTATGTATGTGATTTGCTTTCAGTTATTCACATTTTTCCCTTTTTCCCCACATGCTGAAGTATTTGGGGAAACAGGTATTAAGCAAACTCTTCAGGGCAGCATTTCTCAAACTGTGAGTTGGGACGCACTTGGTGGGTTGTGATTGTATTTCTGGTGGATCCTGCAGAGCTTCCAATGAAAACACAGGTGATGGAAAGGTCAGATAACAAATTGCCTTAGGCCCTGAGGCTATTCAAAAATCAGATAGCTGCTAACTGCCTTGCAAACAGTTAAGTTCCTGCAGTTTGCAAGCTTGTGTAAATATAGGGAGATAAATGTTTGAGTGTCTTTTTTCTGGTGTTTTTTTTCCCAAGACTATCAATGACAGGAAATGATGAAAGGTGAAGGCTGGGTCACATAGCTAAGGCTCTCAAGCCTTGAAGCTATTCATTAGCACTGCCTCATTATAAGGAATGGAAATGAAATTACTTGTAAAAAAAATAAAAAAAATTGATTTATTTCTAGATCACCTTTTTAAAGTCCTGTAAAGCTAGCTGGGTCCCAATTGAATGCCTTTTAAAAAAGTGGGTCCTGGTGCTGAAAAAGTCTGAGAACCACTGCCTTAGGGGAAAGCATTCCATGAACAAGGTGCCACAACTGAGGAGAAGCTCCTTTCTTGTGTCATCACTTGCTGCACCTTGGGTAGTGGAAGCAGCTGATGGAGATTGTCTGATCATTCAGCCTAATCCTCTCCACATTATAGTATGCAGCTGTGGAGAGAATGCTACAGGCTATAGTTCTGGGTGTATGTGTAAGACCAGAAATCAAATGAGAAGTAAAAAACTTGTTATCTTATCCCTTGGTAGGCCTTCTGGCCACCTGTGGGTCTCCTTGGCCCAGTGCCAGCTAGTGTAACCCAAGGAGAGAAAAGGGGCAGGTTAGGTTGGAAAATGGGGGTTAGGATCTGATGAGTGCTTTTCCTGCCAAGA
This sequence comes from Tiliqua scincoides, assembly GCF_035046505.1. Classification (NCBI taxonomy): domain Eukaryota; kingdom Metazoa; phylum Chordata; class Lepidosauria; order Squamata; family Scincidae; genus Tiliqua; species Tiliqua scincoides. The sequence continues at coordinate 60,035,297 of NC_089827.1, forward strand.
TCTACCTTCTCCAACATGTTCCTCCTCCTCCTCCCTGAAACTGCCCATGGTCCACCCCTGCCACCACCTTATCTGGGCCAGTGGAGCATCTTGGCAAGTCTGATGCACGCATGATACTGCTAGCCATTTACGCCAGTGGCTGTGTTGCATGCAAAGGCATTGCTGCTTTTGCACCACGACAACAGGGCCTATGGCAGTGAGTCACAAGATCTGCTGCTGGAGGTTTTTGGTAGGATTGGACCATTAGTTAATCTTGTTATTTTGTGTTTTGGGGAAGGGGGGGGATGAAAGACAGTGGCTTGTGACAACGATAATGGCCCAGTGCTATCCCCCAGTTGTGTCCAGGTCTACTGACACTGGATCCACTGGATCCTGTGAACTGGCAGGAGCCCGGGTCGGCCAGGATAGGGAAGTAAAGAAAATTTTACTTGCCTCTCTGGCCGCTGCCTGGTTCCCTATGGAACTCCTTAGATCTGCACCAACTCTTTCACTGAGTTACTTGAAAATTGTGTTGGTTTTTCTTCTCATTACCTTGTGGGGCACTTCTGCTTCCCTTTACAGTAACACATATTATGAAGAAGTCACCTCAGCCCCTTACATGCAGAATGTGCTTGTCCTGACTTTGGCACCCTCGGACTATAATGCTGTTTTAAACAATAGTGAGGTTTCCATTACTACTGATGAAGAACATCTAGTAAGTATTTTCTCATCACTACCACTTCCGTGCACTACTGTCTTAGATACAAGAGCTACCATTCTGCATGAAATTATACATCAAATGATATATAACTTGATGGCATTATTCCAAAATACTAAGTTCTTAAAAATTTTGGCCAGTAGTGGTGTCACCCCCTCCCCTGTGCGTATCACCTGGTGCAACCTGCACACCCCACACCCTCTAGTGATGCCTTTGGAGGAAGCAAAGTACTGTGTACATTTTGAGTGTTGAACTATATATTGGGTATGGGGTACACAGAAACAGTTGCTTGATCCACAGTTCTGCTATTTTCAGCTCTCCAACCCACTTCCTGTTAGTGCTTCCTGTTAACATTTTCAGACAGCACAGAGACAGCCAGATACAGGAAACAGTGACAGCAGGGTTGCAATTGGACACAGATAAGTCATTTGTACTATGCAGGCCATTTGCGAACCATGGATAAATGAAACTGCAGATAATGGGACCTGCAGATACAGAGGGATGTCTGTAACTTCATCCAGATAATACTAACTAGATCTGTTTTGTGTTGTACAATCGTTCCTCATTACACTAAAACTTATGTAAATTTATTCACAGTTTAAATGTAAATTAATTCTTTCCCCCCCCGGCCCCCAACACAGTGTCAGAGAGACAATGTGGCCCTCCTGCCAAAAACTTTGGACACCCCTGGTTTATGTAGTAGGAACAAATAAATGATGTTGGACTTAAGTTCAAAACAATTTAAGTACAAACCCCTGGAACTTAACCTGTATTTAATGAAGGACCTGGTGTCCACAAATACAAAATGGAAGAAAGAGGTACACAAAGGCAATGGCCTTGTTCGTAGAACAGGGGAAATTAGATTGGTCAGAAATGTTCAAGGCTGTGGTCTTTGAGCCATGGGGTTAACAGGACACTCTTTGGATATTTGCCGAGATTGAGGTTTATATTGTTAAAGATCACCTAAACAGGTATGTACACATCTATCTGAATGCCTTTACTATGCAGCCTCTTGTGGAAGCAGGCGTTTAGCTGTGTGTTAGACCTCACGGTTAGACCTCATTGAAATAAATGCATATTCTGATTTTCTTCAGTGAATTATCAGCTGTCTCTTATATGGCTTCAGTTCTCTCTTTTGGTCATTTCTTGTAGCTGAAAAATGATTTCCTTATTGGCTATGTGGATGCTATCATCCTCTTTGGACAGGCCTTGAAGAAACTTTCTATCAAACAAGAAGAAATTAAACCTGACTACTTTATTGACCACTTTCGCAATGTCACATTTGAAGGTAATGCAGTACGGTTCTTTCCTGTCATTTCTTGAAGATACTGAGGTAGATGGAGTAGAAATAGTGTCTACAAGAATTTTGAAGGAAAGATCCTCATGGTTTAGGTGGACCAAATGTTGCAATAAGTTTCCTTTCCTCTTATATTGAAGATAACACTTTATGCATCTGATGAAGGAAATTATAGTCCATGAAAACTGGTGCTAAAATAACAACTCATTCCTAAACAACTTTCCGCATGGCAATGTAGCCACACCAACAGGGTGTGCTCTATATCTCGTGGGGGTGTTTTGGACCATGGAGGCCTCTTGGGGTAAGGGGACATTTGTTCCCTTGCCACAGGGAAGACTGTGCTGGCCCACTGGGTCTACTTGGACCTGTGCCAGCAATTTCACTGATGCAAGTGTGCTTGGTCAGGGGATTGAGACTGGGAAGGGGTATAGGATATTGGTAGCACTGCTGCTGCCAATACCTCCCCCTTTCTGGTCTTGATCCACCCTCTTCCCCACCCCATCTCCACTCTGTTCCCCCCACCTTGTTCTACCCCCTCTCCACTCCTTCCCACTCCTTGCACTGGCTCTCCGGCACTGGTGGGCTTCCTCTAACCACTGGTGTGCATACCTGGTTGCTTGCTGCTTGTGACAACAGCAGGCAGCGCTGAATGGCATGTTGAATTTTGTGGCAGCCATATTGGGCCTTATGCTGCTGGAATGTTTGTTCTGGTGGCATAAGACCCTATTAGGACTGGGCCATAAATGCCTTAGCTTTTACAGTGCTTCAAAGTTATTTGCTGTTTTTGCTGCAACAGAGTAACATGGCTACTCTTCTGGAAGGTGTTCTCATATTTCGGGTTCATTGGTGATATGTGCAGAAATTGGGCTCAGTCTGAGTTTGTATGAGGAGGACCAGAGGGAAAACTGCTGCAGGAGAGGAGGCTGCAGTACCAGTAGAGGGAAGGTAGAGGCTGCTGTGTGCAGAGGCCTATAAAAGGGGCTGCACAAGCAAAGAGCAGAAGGACCACCAGGGAAGCTTGGGAGAGAAGGAGCTGCAAGGAGCGAGCTGGGAGAGACCAAGCCAGAGAAGGAGCTGCAGGAAGGAGCCCCTGGGAGAGCCTCTGAGAACCAGGGAACAACCATCCAGCCTTTGCCTCAAGTCCTGCTGCCTAGTGCCTGCCTGCCTCAGATCCTCTCAATTGGGGAAATTTGGAACAAGGTTGTTTTTATTTGGTTCAGGTTCCATTCCTCCTAATAAAAGCCTTAAACTCAGTTTGGTGTTAGTCGTCTCTTTTGATCCTGCATAACGTTGGGATTTTTTCCTGAATATGTAGATACATTATAATATGCTAGACTAACAACTGAAGTAATATCCTTTTGAGAGAATTGTGTTCCTATATGTGGTATACAGACCAACCTCAGTATAATAGCAGTAAAAGTTTTAATCCTTTCTTGACTGAATATGTAGAAATATTGCAATATCCTGTGCTAACAATAAAGGCTCACAATCAATACATTTCAAAACAAATTATGTTAGTCTTGGTTTCCTGGTTCAGATAGGTCACAAGCAACTGATTTAACAAACCAGGAAACTTGGCATTTAACTGGGAAGACTGAAGGAAGGAGGTAAAGAGGGGGAGGAGGATGCACAAAGGCTCTTTGCTCCTTTCTTGAATATTCACAATCCAACAAACCATGGTTTGTTGAGCCACTTGAACTACATCATAGCCTGAGTCCTCAGGAAAAACAATTCAACTGTCATCCAACTTGAACATTCTGACCTCGCAGCTCCCCCTCCTTGGATAAAACCTTACCCAGTTTAGCTTGCTGGCTGCACAGAGAGCCTTACATGACTTTCAGAGAAAACAGGCAGACTTGTCAATGATACTGTGTTTTTTTCTACAGGTGTTCTGGGTCCTGTAACTCTGGACGTGTTTGGGGATATTGACGTCAATTTCACTATTCTGTACGCGTCTTTGAGTTCACATAAAGTAAGCATGGCTAACTGAAGGTGCTCCATGGTGAGATATATATGGGAGGAGGCCCCAGCAGCATATGAGGAAGGCAGGAAATGCTAGTGTTGAAATTTGCAGTAATAAGAGCTGAAGGCAGAGCAGCAAATAGTAGAAGTGCCTTCAACACACTCTTTTCTTTCTGGTGGACCACATGGCAGTGACGGGAGCTGTCAAATAACTTTTTAAAAAAATGTTTTTACTCACTCCACATTATATACTGCTTTTCTGTTGTCATCTACGATGGTTAGAGTTTACTATATAATGACTTACAGGCTACAATCCTAACCATGCTTTCCTGAGTGTAAGCCCCATTGAATAAAATAGGACCTACTTCTGAGTAGACCTGGTTAGGATTGTACACACAATCTATTAGGGATGATACAAAAGGAAATGAGAAGGAAGAGGAAAATAAGCTAATTGGGGCACCAGCTCTATCAAAGCATTGCATAATGAAATAACACAATAACAACGTGCAGTAGTCATTGTGCGAGACAATTTTGGGAAGAAATTCTATTAAGAAGCCTGACTATTTTGTGATGTATTTGGGAAGAAAGGAGTCAGATGGTATTGTCTAGTTGTAGTTATTGCTTACAGTGCTGGAGTAATTCCTTAGTAACACCCATCCCTCTAACTAGAATTTTAACAAAACAAAAATTCCTATACCAAAAAAATGGTGCATTTTCTTGTGGTGTAAGGGAAAGCAGCTGGCTATTGACAAATGACGCTTGTGACTGTGACATCACTGAACGAGCCTCTCTCTCGTCTATCCTGCCATTCTGCATTCTTCCATTTTAAAAAAAGTTCTTTCCATGTTTACTCTGTAAAAAATTGCGCATGTGTGTACACCTTGCGGCCAAATTAGGTACTGTATGTATATCTCCAGAATCATAATTTTAAAATCAGCTGTCATGTACCAGGAAGGCTAGCCTTGATCCCAACTATGCTGCAGGCATACCACAGAGTGGGTATTGTTGTTAATGACTAGTATTTGACAGTCAATGAAAAGCCCCATTCTTTCTGTGGCAGGTTTTTTTTTGGGGGGGGGGCAATTCGACAAGTCCTTTAGAGTTGCAAAGGGGTGATTCAGTGACTCGAAAAATGCCCCCATTATGACACTCTTTTGAGTTGAGTCACAGGGGGTGGTGACTCTAGACGTGACTTGAGTCAATACCCGCGGGATTTTGCCATCCCTGCTATTTCTTTCCGGAATAATAGGAAAACCCTACAGAATATGGTGGAGATACAGGGGCACAGGATGAATCAAGTGTGAGGAAAGTGTCTGAGAAAAGCATTTTTACAGTATTTATCAAAATATTTATATCCACTTTTTTGCCTGAAAGGCCATTCAAAGCATTTTAAAATGTTAAAATGAAATACAATAATTAAAACAATCAAGAACATTCATCAGTCTTTATTGATAGTCTCTGGTTTAAGGAGTTTCTGAGTGACTTACATTTCCTCCATTGTTTCACTCTAGTTTGAGACCCTTCTAGAATTTGACACTCATCTGAATAAGACAACAGTGAAGACGTCAAAGCCATTTTTCCGTTGGAGCAAACACACCTTGCCGAATGATGTTCCTAGTGCTGGTGAGACCATCTATTTCTTATTAAGACTCATTGTTTTCATTTGTATAGCAGTTTCTGAGTTTACATATATTATAGTGTTCACATGTTGTAATCCTTACAACATCCCTTTAAGCTAAGTACTGTATTCTTAGGGCCCAATCCTATCCAATTTTTCAGTGCCGGTGCAACTGTGCCAATGGGGTGTGCACTGTATCCTGTGTTGGAGAGGCACTCACAGAGACCTCCTTAAGGTATGGAACATTTGTTCCCTTACCTTGGGGCTGCATTGCGGCTGCACCGGTGCTGGAAAGTTGGATAGGATTGGGCCTACCCAACTATTTATTTATTATTACAACTATTTCAGGAAGTTCTATTATTAATATTAGTGTTAGTATTAGTATTTATATACTGCTTTTCAACGAAAATTTCACAAAGTGGTTTTCTATGCAAATTCTATGCTACATAAGAACATGAGAAGAGCCCGTTGGATCTGGCCTTAGGCCCATCTAGTCCAGCTTCCAATATCTCACAGTGGCCCTCTACATGCCCCAGGGAGCACACAAGACAACAAGAGACCTGTTGTATTTTCTTTCTTTATGAAAAGCCCAAGGTGGCTTCCAACAAAAAATCACAAAAGCCAGTTAAAATAGAAAATAACAATCCAACAATAAATGGGTCAGTGGCACAGCAGAAAACAAAGAGCGGGCAGCTCAATCCAGCGCAAAGTCCCATGCAGTGGTGCTGGTCATGATGCATCATGTGCAGGAATTTGGCGATACGTTTGTAAATGTGTTGTAGGGGCTGGATATTCATGCTTTCCAATATTAATTCCTCTCACCCGAGTCCAGAATTCTGTTAAGGAGCCTGACTATTTTGTCACAAAAGAAAGTTCCAGGGAGAGGATGAATCAGTGGCAGGAAAGCACTTCCTACAACCCTAATTAATCACATTTTCAATTATACTTTAAACTGCCGAGGAGTCCCAACAATCAGTGGTGTTGGAGTTCTTGGCACCTGGGGTTGGGCAACGTGGTGATACAGAAATGTCACCCCCCCATGTCGTCATTGCATTGTGCCTGTGCACTATACCCTCCCCCATCTGGAGTGGCTCCATTTTGGAGCCACACAGAGCTGAGGGGAGGGAAGGCAGGGGAACCCAGTGTCACAGCACTCAACACTTTAAGCAGCTAGCACCACACCCCCACAGAGAGCTCAAGAAACAGCCAGGCTGCCCCATAAGAACATAAGAACAGCCCCACTGAATCAGGCCATAGGCCCATCTAGTCCAGCTTCCTGTATCTCACAGCGGCCCACCAAATGCCCCAGGGAGCACACCAGATAACAAGAGACCTCATCCTGGTGCCCTCCCCTGCATCTGGCATTCTGACATAACCCATTTCTAAAATCAGGAGGTTGCGCATATACATCATGGCTTGTACCCCATAATGGATTTTTCCTCCAGAAACTTGTCCAATCCCCTTTTAAAGGCGTCTAGGCTAGACGCCATCACCACATCCTGTGGCAAGGAGTTCCACAGACCGACCACACACTGAGTAAAGAAATATTTTCTTTTGTCTGTCCTAACCCGCCCAACACTCAATTTTAGTGGATGTCCCCTGGTTCTGGTATTATGTGAGAATGTAAAGAGCATCTCCCTATCCACTCTGTCCATCCCCTGCATAATTTTGTATGTCTCAATCATGTCCCCCCTCAGGCGTCTCTTTTCTAGGCTGAAGAGGCCCAAACGCCGTAGCCTTTCCTCATAAGGAAGGTGCCCCAGCCCCGTAATCATCTTAGTCGCTCTCTTTTGCACCTTTTCCTTTTCCACTGTGTCTTTTTTGAGATGCGGCGACCAGAACTGGACACAATACTCCAGGTGTGGCCTTACCATAGATTTGTACAACGGCATTATAATACTAGCCGTTTTGTTCTCAATACCCTTCCTAATGATCCCAAGCATAGAATTGGCCTTCTTCACTGCCGCCGCACATTGGGTCGACACTTTCATCGACCTGTCCACCACCACCCCAAGATCTCTCTCCTGATCTGTCACAGACAGCTCAGAACCCATCAGCCTATATCTAAAGTTTTGATTTTTTTTTTTTGCCCCAATGTGCATGACTTTACACTTACTGACATTGAAGTGCATCTGCCATTTTGCTGCCCATTCTGCCAGTCTGGAGAGATCCTTCTGGAGCTCCTCACAATCACTTCTGGTCTTCACCACTCGGAAAAGTTTGGTGTCGTCCCCAATTGTCCCCCCGCAGCCTGGCACCTGCAGCCTGAACGCTGCCGCCCCAGCCGCCCACTTTGTCTGCCTCTGCCAACAGTTTAAATTATCACAGAAGCAGGAATTAAATTAGGGTCTGTAGACGTTCACTCAGGTGACCACAAATTTTTCCTCAAACTCTCCCATATAACACAGGAAAGAAGTAAACTTACCTATCCCATACTATACCACTCAAGTTCAGAGCTTCTACTCAGTCACCTAGCCCCAAACCTGACCAGTTCTTGCTACAGTTCAATAGCATTATAGTACTAGACAAGCCATGCAGGACAAGCCCTCTTCAGCAGTCTCACTCTATTGCACTATAGGGAAGTTTTCCAATTGTTTGTTCTTCCCCCCACCTTGTTTCTCATGGGTTCTCAACCTGTATGACTGTATACGAGCCTTTGATTATAGGAACATTTATTTCCCCATAGCAATTGTTATTGCTGGAGAGACAAATGAAATGGTCAGAATGAGTTACACCAGTGGTATATCAACACTGTTCTCATTTTTATGTTAAGAAGGTCCAACATATGAAGCATGAAGCCTAGAATAGGAGCAGGGAGAGAATGTGCTGTCTTAATGGCTAGAATGCAGAGCCGCAGACCAGGAAGTTATGCTTTCAGCATTGGTAATTTAAAATATTTTTCTTCCGTACTTTTTCAGATTCCGAAAGTAATGATTCCTTAATACGCCGAGACAATTTTCTGTCTCTACCAAATCAAATTACAAAATGAAGTACCTTTGCTCTCTAGGTGGTTGCTCTGTTTCTGGTTGTAACAGTTATTGCATTTCTTCTCAGACTAGACATTCAATTAAAATGACCCATAAGATGCATCAGAGCAGATATAATCATAAAATAGGAATGTGTAAAGATTAGTGTTTCTGTTTCTCCATTATCTGATATCATTCAAAAGTTATTAAGTGTCTTTTTGCCCATTTGGTTTGAAATTTAGAAATGTAATTTCATTGTCATGACTGCTGCTCCATGTACCATAATAACAAACGTCTTCCCCAGGAAGCTGTCTTGAACTGGGGAGATGGAAAACAGGGCAGAGAGAGTCAGTGTTTTGCATAATGAAATGATGGGAAACACTAGAGGGCAGCAGAATCTTAGGAATATAAACACAGTATGCTGTTACATTTCTGAATGCCAAATATCAACCTGTAATTTTGTTTTTCCTGTGCTTGGAGCTATTTAGCCTTCTGTCACACAGCCCAAGTTGCAGAGCAGGAAAGAATCTTGTGACTTGCCAATTGCATTTGCTTGCTAACTGATTTATTTATTGGTGACCTGGTGTTCTGCCTTCCTTGTAGGATCAGCCAGCCCAGGTGTTTTGACAAGGATGACCTTGTTGTCAGAGAATTAAGGAGGAAATAAATTTGGCCCTTGGTGAAGAGGCAGATTTAGAACATGGGCACATGGCTAAAAGAACAAACCAAAGATCAAAAGTGTGCAAAGTACTTGGTACAAGGATTGTCAAAATAATTTAGCACCTATAATTTGTGCTAGATTGCAAGGAGATATCAGTTTCTCTTCCTTCTCTCCTTCATCTCTCATGAGAGAACAAACAACTGGAGAACAAACAATTGGAGAACAAACAAACAACAAACAATTTCTGAAAACTGGAATACAAATATGACAGTCACCTTGTCTTTATCTCAAAACCTTTATCTCAAAATAATAATAATAATAATAATATTATTATTATTATTTATATACCGCTTTTCAACTGAAAGTTCACAAAGGAGAAAAATCAAATAACTAAATGACTCCCTGTCCCAAAAGGGTTCACAATCTAAAAAGATGCAAAAAGAATACCAGCAGCATGCCTACTCAGAAGTAAGTCCCGTTTCGTTAAATGGAGTTTACTTCCAAGAACGTCTGTATAGGATTGCAGCTCGACAACCTAAACCTATCCCTCACTAGCCTGTGCGATGTCATGATACTGATGGAGTGCACACTGGATACTATGGTCGGGGAGGGCAGACAGACAGCCTTGGAGAGATAAGTAAAAATCATTTTTACTTATTTCACCATAAGTTGCCTTGCCACCAACGGATCTCCTCAGAAATAGCTGGCATAAGTTGAAGGAGCCTTGGGGAGCATGTCAGGCTGGGAAAAGGGGGATAAGAGTTTGGCATGTGCTGCTGCAGCTGAGATCCTCCCCCTCCTGCCTTTCAACCCACCCCTGTCTTTTAGCTCCCCCAAATCAGCCCTATCAGCACCTACCACCAGCTTGGTGAATCTCTGGAGTTTGTGCAGGACCTCCAGCCATTTGTGCTGGTGGCCCCAAAGCACACAACAGCAGTGCAGCTTTTGCAGTCCTGGGACTTACGATAGTGCATTGCAAAATCTACTGCTGTAAACCCTGGATAGGATTGGGCCGTAATAACCTACACCTCTTACTAAAACCTCATAAAGCTTTTAGTTAGAGGTGAAGTGACAGGAAGGAAGGTATCCAGTGCCCATTCAGAGTCCAGACTGATCTCCAGTGCAAGGAACCCAGGACACAGTGCACTGAAATGGTTTACCATGTACCATGTACAAATTTGATTCTGTAACTAATTCTTTTGAACAAACAATTGCAGATGAAGTTTGTATATTAACACACATTATGTCCCTAATCTATTTCCTTTACCCAAGAAATAAGCTAAACTCCTTTACTTGGTGAGAAAGTCAAGTGTGGGTTTTTGGGTTCTCTTTCTGTATCTCTGTTGGAGGGATGCCGATATTAGCTTGCCTGAGGGCTGGATAAATGGTATCTCTGAAACATCTATTGTTTAGTGGCTACCATTTTTACTTGTATGCATTAGAGATTATTCTGTTGTACTTCAGTGCCTCTTTTAAATGTTCTTCTTCAGGTTGCCTGATTGCCCATTTCTTACTTTTACAGGCCCACACATTCTGACTATAGCTATTTTCACACTTACTGGGACAGTGGTACTGGTTCTGATAATCGTTCTGCTAGTGCTGAGGTACAATAATCCTTTGCTCTTCTTTTGCCATTCCTGAGCATGAGTCCACAAATTCTTTTTGAAATTTGTCTTTTTAGAGACTTCCCTATGCAAAGCTATTGGGTGCAAATGAATTTGGTTGTGCTAACTCCAGTATCCTTTGTTCTGCCAGTTGGTCTAGATCCCAGTGAGAGATTTGCTGCCTAATCCTAACCATATCTTGCCTATTGCACCTACCTGAGAGTAAGGTTTTCTTCTCTCTCCCCCCCCCCCCAACTCTCTGACATATAAGTATATCTTTGGTAGATGAACTTCAGTAATGCATTCTCTGCACCTCATCTTTGATGTGAACCAATGAAATCAATGGGAGTTTTGACATTGAGGTTGGTTTTGCTGGAAAGAGGATTAAGGTTTGTTCAATTCAATGCAAACTTTAAAGTTACCTTTTAAAAACCACTTTTCAGCTTGAATCAAACTGGTGCCTCAGAAAGGGGAGTGAGGGCCTAATCCTATCCAACTTTTCAGCACTGATACAGCCATGCCAATGGGGCATGTGCTGCATTTTGTGGTGGAGAAGGCAGTCACAAAATGCCTCCTCAAGAGGCACTGCAGTTGGATCAGTGCTGGAAAGTTGGATAGGATTGGGCCCAAAGTTTCTATTCTTTATGAATGAGATTGGCTTCTGAACTTTTAACCTGTTCCATAAGGTTAATGAGTAGCTCCAATTCCAAATTCTAGTGCTCCAAGAATTGTAGCAGTAATACACTTTATTTGATGTACAGGAAGTACAGACGAGATACTGAGCTCCAGCAGAAGAGATGGTCTCACATACCGCCTGATGAGATCCTGCCTTTAGAGACTGGTGAGACAAGTCATGTCAGTCTAAAGGTAGGAAATTCCAGCCATCCAAGGCAGCAGTTTCCTTTCACTGTATGTATGTTCTGCCTCCCTCTGCATGCGGTATGGATAGTACCATAAATGCTGTCTATACAACTGATCTGAGGTCTCCACTGATCTCTTCTGCTCTGCAGTAAAGAAAATTATCCAGTTCAATACACATTAATAAACAGACTTGTCATGATGATGGCGAGGTAATTAGTGGATTATTTTTAATTTGACTTCTCTTCTTGTTATAGTATTATTAATCAAATCCCAGGTCATGGAACTATGTCAGTGTTATTCAAACTGTGAGGTGCGGCTCTTTAGGGCGGTGCCAGAAACTCAAAGGGGAGGCGCAGGATGTCCTCTGCTGTGATACAGTCACACCCCTGGGCAGAATTTGAGCCCGTTTTCTGCCCGTGGTCTGTGCTTTTTTTTTAAAGCTGAAGAAATGAGAGTTGCTCAGCGGCGAGAGTGGCTGCTGACACCCTGCCCTCTTCTCCCTCCACTCCGAGGCTGCCGCCTTCTGTGTTCGCTGCATGCTGTTTCCAAAGCATGCTCAGCTTGCAGTCCTTAACCCTTGCTGATCCTTGTCTGGTTGTTTCCTAGTTCCCAGCCTGGGATCACTTCTCATCAAAGTGAAATCTCTGTTTTCAGCCCCCTCCCTCTTCCACTCCCCCCTTTCAATCTCCAAACCTTCCTGCTTTCCTTCTCCTCCCCAAATAAAACGCTTCCTATTTTACCGGTCATCAGGACTCTTAAAGTTGCTTCCATGCAGTTGGCAAGGGGGGGGGGGGGAGAGACAAGCACACACTTTACTTGGCCAAGAGCAGAAAAAGGGTACTGTTTTTAAAGTGATTTATTAATCTTGTTTGACTGAAGAGGAAAGGCTGTATTTTTAAAGTGATGAATCTTGCTATTTGAAGGGAATACTTATCAGCCATTGATGAAGTGATTGCCAGCCCAATCCGATCCACACTTTCCTGGGAGTAAGCCCCATTGACTCTAATGGGACTTACTTCTGAGTAGACATGCATAGGCTTGAGCTGTGCATCTCCTAATATAGGAGACAAATCAGCTTCTTAACCAAACTGTTATCAGCTCTGATATATTTTCATGGTCTATTTTTGTTTTCCCCACCAGCTGCTGGAAAAATTTAATTTCATTAAATTAATAAAGGGTTCAATCCTATCCAAGGAGATGGGAGAAATGACTAATTGGATTGGGGTCCACAGGGGTGTGTATAATGTTGGTCAGACTGGTTGTTCACAAAGTTCATTTGACAAAACAATTCTATTGGTATGCTTACAAAGTTTTAAAAAATGAGCCCTCCTGGACCAGACAAAATCTACCTACTCCAGCATCCTGTCTCCAACAGCGATCAGCAGCTGATCATTTATAAAGCATGTATATTGCTGTGTATTAATAATATATATTTAAGATCTGCATTTAATTAACGATATGATTAATATAATTAATATTAATATAGTTAATATATATTTAATATTTAATATTATATTATTATATTATATTTAATATAGTTAATATTTCTGGCCACTTCCTGTTTAATGATGTCACTTCCAACCCTCAGGAACATGGTGGGGAGTCATGGCCAACAGCCACAGGGGTCAAGAAAGCCACTGGCCAGAAATGTTTGAGTACCACTGAACTATGTGATTGATGTATTTTCCAGTGAGATTTATTTAAAAGATTTATATTCCTCTTAAAATCTAAGATGCCCAAGGCGGCTCACAACCAATAAATACCATTTAAATAAAGAAAATACAGTAAATATAATACAAAGATACAAAAAAATGCAAAAGGAGCACAGATAAAAAGAGAGCAGAATAGAAATGGAGAAGCAGCTTATGGGGAAAGGGACACCACAGGGAAAAGGCTAATTTCAAAAAGGTCTTCAGTCCCCATTTGAAGGTCACCAAGTTCTTTATTGGGAGTTCCAAAGTTGTGGTCCTGCCACAGAGTAAGCCCTCCCCCTTGTTGCTACCATCCTAGCTTTAGTCAATGGGGGCACACACATGAGGCCTCCACAGATTACCTCCAGGGAAAGTTGTTACCTTGGTAGGAGGTGGTCCTTGGATACCCTGGCCCCAAACTGTGAAGATAAGAATACTGCTCCACCAGAAAACAAAAGTACTGCCTGGAGAGAAGATGTTTGGGCTGTTATGAATACATGGGAAACAAATACAGATTTACTTGTTTTAAAGTTTGTTCATGCACAAGGGACCACAATAGCACTCATACTGAGAAAACGAATGGTTGAATCTGAGGTCCCTACACATTGTAGAACAAGAGATGACATTTTGCTTTCTGGCATGCACAAAGGTGAAGTATGTTATTGAAACCAGCCCAGTGAGATTTCTTTATTCTTCAGATTGATGAAGACAAAAGGCGTGACACTATCCAGAGGCTGCGTCAGGGCAAATATGACAAGAAGGTACAGTATACTTATCTCAGCATCTCTGCTTTTCTTCTCCTCTCTAGAAAGGATTATGATAACTCTTGTGCCATTTCATACCAACCCCCATTTACTTGCAAAACTCACAGTGCAGTCCTAACCCACTGTTGAGCCATCCCCGTATTGGATCAGAGTGTCATAAACGTGCCATAAGGCACATTTGCGCCTACGTGGGAGCTGGCTGGACACATACGTGCTTCTCATGTCATCTGCTCATTTATGTAAAGGGTTTGCAAGATCATTGTTTTTCATTGTCAGCTAGTATAAAAAAACACAAAAATCATAGTGGTCATGTATTCATTGTTGGCTGGGCTAAATAACAATTAATAGAAATATATATTTTAAAATATGATTTACTTACCTTAAACTCTCATTGTCATATGAGGATTATTTCCTTTTCATTACTTTTCTAGGTAATAATCCTGAAGGATTTAAAACACAGTGATGGAAATTTTACAGAGAGACAGAAAATGGACCTAAACAAGGTAAATGTTGCACCTACAATTGAAACCTCTAAAATCCAGTAACACAACCCATGAATACCAGATCTTTTCATCGCGCATTTTTAAAATATCATATTGCAAATATGCTATTTCCTTTTCCCATTATTCCCTTTTAGGATTTGTCTGCTCTCACTGTAGAGGCAATAATATGACAAGTTAGATAAATTTTCAGGAATAGTCATATCTAACTCTGCACTGAAAGACACTGGTTGACAATGACTCAGCAACACCCCCTGCCCATATTCCCGCATCAGGGGAAGAAGTCTCTACCTCTTATGCATAGCTGCATAATATAGTATTTGATTTTACAAATTATCTTTCTGCTTCTAATGTGTATGTTACTTTTACTCTAGCTTCTTCAGATTGACTATTACAACCTGACCAAGTTTTATGGCACAGTAAAGATGGACTCTGTGATCTATGGCGTGATTGAGTACTGTGAGAGAGGATCATTGCGGGTAACTAGCTTTGTAGCCCACTGATCAATTTGTGCACAGTCATGATGATTTATCACATGCAAAAATAAGCCCTTGTTGAGGCCAGGGGAAGACAGTGAGGGGTAGTCAGTGACTTATCAGCAAGATATTATGTACGTACTGAACCCTCGTGTGCCATGAAAGTCAACAGAAATCCCTGCTAACTGGGTAAGTCCCCAAAACCCCTGCTAACTGGGTAAGAGGTACTTTTTCAAGTGGGTGCTCCTCTTTTATTTAGCAGGAGAGTAAGTGGCCCTCCTCACCCCAGCAGTGTCTTCTCTAGTGGCTGTCGATGTTTTTTTAGATTGTGAGGACTTTGGGGACAGGGAGCCATCAGTTGTTTGGTGTTCTCTGTAAACCGCTTTGTGAACTTCTTGTTGAAAAGCGGTATACAAGTATTGTTAATAATTATAATAATTTATATAATGCAAACTTACCGAAATCAACAGAAATATTTTTACATTTCAAGCTGATATTAAGACCTAGGCTAGATGTCATTTTCTGGATCAGAAGCAGAAGCCACAAAGGTTCACTCATGCTTACTACGAGGCACAGGTGGACTGGGGGTATTCTGGATGTGAGTTGGGGTTCTAATAAGTCACACAGTGCACATCCAGGAATGAGAGACTCCTTTTGCATGACAAATGTTCCCTTACCTTGAGGAGGCTCCATGACTACCCCTCCACTGCAGAATCCACTGCACAGGCTGTTGGCACAGCTGCATAAGTACTGGAAAGTTGGATAGGATTGGTGGTCACACTTACCGCAGGTGGCATGTCCTCCTTCTGCTGGCACTGGACCTGGCACTTGACTGGTACAGGCCCAGTGCTGGTGCTCCCTACTCTGGGGGTGCCATAAACATGCTTTACAGTACCCAGCACTAGGGCTCAGCGCCTGCACTGGACCAATTTAAGAGCTCTGAATGGGCTGCTTTTGCTCCCCTTCTGAGGTGTAATATATATATATATATATATATATATATATATATATATATATATATATATATAGCTTAAAAATGCACAAGAAGGAATTGGGTAGGGGAGGAGGAGAACCTAGATAGCTTTGTCATCTGTGAGGTAAGCACAGCATTCACTATTGCAATGGGAGTGTTTGGGAGAAAGAAAAATATTACGTCCTCAAATCCACTTGAAAATTCAATTTACATAAGAAAAGCCCTGCTGGATCAGGCCAAAGGCCCATCTGGTCCAGCTTCCTGGATTTCACAGTGGCCCACTAGAGCCTCAGGGAACACTCAAGATAACAAGAGACCTGCATCTTGGTGCCCTCCCTTGCATCTGACATTCTGAAGCAGCCTACTTCTAAAACCAGGAGGTTGCACATGCCCATCATGGCTTGTAAACTGATGGACTTTTCCTCCAGAAAGCTGTCTGGCCCCTTTTAAAGGTATCAAGGCCAGGTGCCATCACCACATCCTGTGGCAAGGAGTTTAGATAAGTCCTGGGCTATTGCCAGATAATTGTCCTTTCTCTGTTCTTGGACCTGAGTGAGAGCTGCCTTTTTCTGACACTGAATTCAAGAGAGATTGTAATTTTTGCAGGTTCTTACAATTTTCTTTTACTTTTTTCATTTCAGGATGTCTTAAATGATAAAATCTCCTACCCTGATGGCACTTTCATGGACTTGGAATTTAAAATTTCAGTCATGTATGATATTGCCAAGGTAAGTAGGTGAATGGCAACAATGGGTAAATGAAAAATGAACTTAATTTTGTACTATCAGCTCCATTATAGCTAATTTTCTCTGTAAAAACAAAGTGAGGCATGCAGCACAATCTTATGCATCTTTACTTGGAAGCAAATCCCATTGTGTTCAGTCAGGCATGTTCCCAGGAAGGAATTGCAGCCTTAAAGTATTTTGTTAAACTATCCAGGGGCTAGGTTTTGTAAATAACTTTCCAGCTGTATAATGAGAAATAGGAAATCTGAAATGCAAGATTCTCTTGAGAGCTCTAGGCATTTAAACTATTTTGGCATTTTGTCTAAGCGGCAGAACAACACCATCCTGCACCTAGCCAACAGGATGAGGTTTAACAAAATGTCACTAAGGTCACAGACACCTCTGAATGCATGCATGCAGGTATGTCTACAAACTTGTAGCTGGCCAAATGCAGCTTAATTTCCAGAGCAAGTATTTGCAGGCTGGAACAGTGATGACTAAACATCACACTTATATCTCAGCCTCTGGCACATCACACGTGTTTGATATGCATATAGAACAGAAGCAATAGTCATGGCACTGAAGAAGGAGCCAGGCCCCTGGCTCACAGAAGCATGGGACATAGCCATCCTCCTTCTGACCCTGAGTCACTCCTTCCTTGGACGTCAGGCATTTCCATTAATTCTACCTACACGTCATCGCCAAGTACCCAAAAGAAACATCAGACATGTACAGGGTGACGACACATCCTCTTTTTCCAGGGCCTCTTTTTTAGCCTTGTGTCCTGCAAAAGAACTTAAATGTCCTCCTTTTCCCTGTGGGCAGGCCCCTGCAGGCAGTGCATAGCCTTCTTGGAATCAGTACATAATATGTAATAAAGTTTTAAATTTAATAATAATAATATAGTGTTTAACCACATGAAATCAATACACAAGTGTTTTTAGCTTTTATTTTGTCATGTCCTACATTTTTCTTGGATGGCCTACATTTTGGGGTGCCTGGTCCTCTTTTGCGATTATGACATCTGGTCACCCTGGGCACATAATACAAGATGATGAACAAAAGGCACCTTTCCAGATGTGTGATTTAAATTGCCTTTGAACGTTGTGGTTACCTCTCTGTAATTCAAAAAATCGCTTTAAAGTTCACAGTATGCAAAAAACTTAAATAGGCTGCCATTCTCCATTCCAGCAGGATGTGGAGAGGCTAAGTCATTTTATTGTTTGTTCTCAGCCTACCAGCCTACCACATAAACAGAGACTTCTCCACATCTAATCTAAAAGAAAGCTTTGTCTCAAGCCTGCTCCTGTCTCAGGTGTCTTTGTGTGTGTGTGTGTGTGTGGGTGGTGTAATCTGTACTATTCAGCCTTCTCAGCATGTATCAAAATGCCAGAAGAGAGGGTGTGCCAGGAAACATAAAAAGGTGTAAATAAGTACACGTAAAGCTATTCCAGCCCTCTTAATTTCTGCTGAAATATGAGGTGTTACACCAGCTGCTCCTCTTTTCTTACCCATTGGCATAAGGTTTTCCATCACTTTCACCTCTCTTAAACTTTGATGCACACAATTTCCAAAAACTTGTTTTTATGAAGAAGAAAAATGGGGTGGGTGGGGGGGTGGGTGGGAGAGAAGAGAAAGAAATGCAAAAAGACAGTTGCCCCTGTGAAGAATGACTGGTTGTTTGAAGTTCCCTTCTCTTCCTTGGACAGAGACACTTTTGGTGGCCAAACTGCTTATTATGTTAAGCACATCATTGGCTTATCATTTTTGTATGGATAGAGATGGATTTTGGGGGGATAACGTAATAAAAACACATTGCTTTCTGCACTTCTCATTTTCATAAACTGTTCTCTAATGCCTCTACATACATGTGGCTGCATCTGCTGACACTATACCACCTATATCATCTTCCTAGTACACTTTTTAAAAGCAATTATAGCTATAATTTATATAAAAATATTCTTCAAATAAAAACACATAACATCACTTGCTGCACTTCACATTTTTGTCAAAAGAACGAAATATGTGAAAAAATAAAACCGAAAAAGCACACCTCTAGCTATGGGAGGACCAGGTCTGGATTAGGATCAGGCCAACAGATATAATCCTCTTTCCCCCTGCAGCAGTTCTGATTCTGGAATCCCCTCTCCCTCCTCAACTGCTCCTTAGAAAACAAAGATCAAACATGGAAGGGCCAATGAGATACTTAACATAGGCTGCAATTCTGTCCACAGCTACCTGGGAGTAAGCCCCATTGACTATAATGGGACTTGCTTCTGATTAGGTATACTTAAGATTGGGCTCATAATGTGTAGTCTGACCATTGAAATGCCTGGTTGGTTTTCTGCTCGTTTTGCTTAGCTTCTTCAGACTTATCTACACCACAAGTTAAAAGTGATTAATCAGTCATTCCTTCCTTCAGGGTGAGGAGGGGCAAAACAGGACAGGGAGGTTGTGGAAAGGGGTGGATCCAGTGGCAATGGTGCACGCTGGATCATAAGAACATAAAAAGAGCCCTGCTGGATTAGGCCCAGGGCCCATCTACGCCAGCTTCCTATGATGTGGATAATTTTTTTTGGACCATTATTTGGGTTTCTTTGTACATATGCCAATAAAGGTTTTGAAATTGAAATACTCCAGCTTCCTGTGGCAACAGGAAGTTCTTCAGGACTAATTACCCTTTTATGGTAGCCTTTATGGCCCCTTTCTTCAGACTTGCAAAATCGCTGGCAAAGGTCTGAGGAGACTCACTGTGCAGTGGGAGGCTTACAGAGGTGTAAGGGGGTTTAAATACCTGTTTCCCTCCAAAGCCTCCAGCACTCCCCCCCCCCCATAGTGCATAAGTTTTTGGTACTGCTGTACCAGCCAGAGGGTGGGATAGGATAGGATAGGGCTGTGAGTCTGGTCCTTCCTTTGAGGAGAAAAACTGGGCACAATATAGCCATATATCTTCTGAAGTGAAAAAAGAGCATTTATGTGAAAAGTGTTATGATTTGGGGATGTACGCCTGCAATAATGTTAGGTTCTATATTTTAGGAAACCTGCCCTCGCAACAGGTTTAGCACTGGTTCACCCATTTCTTATGATATAGATGGCAGATATTTGTGGGTGCATTTGGAGGGTGTCTGGTGTAAGTAAGACCCGCTAAAATTGTTCTAGGCTTTATATTATATGTATTTGGCATTATTATCTTGTTTACAGCTTTAGAATTGTTTAAAGACAGTGTATTGTTTAAATTGTTTAAAGAATTGTTTAATTTAATTTAAATTGTTTAAAGTATATAAAATATTAAAATAAATGAAATGCAAACAAATATTTTATGTAGCTGAATACATTTCTACACAAAATGGAACAGGTTTGAACCATATAGGTTATGGCGTGAACCAAAGTCACTTTGGGGATTATGTGGATGCTCCACTACATTCTAAACAATAACACCTGCTGAGGGGGATGGTAACAGCCATCCAAAGGTAGCTGAAGGTTTTGTCAGGATTGCAGCATGGGGGAAAGGGTTAACCTCTTCCCCTCAACTACAGTTCCAGTTTGAATTACATCCACTTTACACCTGCAGTTTTTTGCTTGAGGGGGATTGGAAACCCTTATGGTAAATGCATAATGTGTACTTGGGGCTTAAAGCAAAAGCAGCTGGAGGAAAATTGATCTATATATGTGGGGTATGTTGAAACACCTAACTCTTTCTAGCAGTGGTAACCATGGAGATTCTTTGTCATTCTTTCCATGCCGTAGGGCATGTCCTACCTTCATTCAAGCAGGACAGAGGTCCATGGGCGCCTCAAATCTACAAACTGTGTTGTAGATAACCGAATGGTGGTGAAAATCACAGATTTTGGCTGCAATTCAATCCTGCCACGAAGAAAAGGTATTAATGAATTTTCCCATGAATATTTGGTAGGATCGATTACATTCTGATGGAAAACAGTAAAAAAGTGAACCCAGTACTCTTTCTAGCTTATGTGGCTTCGACATAGTGCCGTATTTTTTGCATGATTGCACATTTTTGCAGTTGCCACTACTCAGCCGCACAACTTGGAGCCATTGTTGCAATAATAGAACCAGGCAGTAGTTTGAGATTATACCTGATGACATATGCATAAGAGTCACAGAACAGAATAGTGTCAAGTCTGTGTGGGGAGGAGTTCTCCTATACTGGGTTCTGTCTCAATTAAATATACCATAAGTTGCTTCTCACCCCCTTCTGTTTCCTGCCCTGATGAAGTGGTTGCAGCAGTCAGTAGGTTTGTCAACCCTCCAGGATTGACCTGGAGTCCCCAAGGATCAACATCCATTTCCAGGTGATAACTGAAAGCAATCCTGGCAATTTTAGCAGGCTCTAATTTACTAAATGACTTTACATTGTGTGTGTGTGGGGGGGGGGGGGATCTCAAGGAAGACTTCCAGTCAGAGTTGGCAACCTTAGCAGTAAGTATAAGTAAGCAAGTCTTGCTGGTTTGGCTGTGTAGCATCTGCTGACTTTCATAACATATTATGGGATGTTAGGTTTTCATCCAATGACACTTGTCTCAGTTTAATCCTCAACAAGTTGCATGAGATCATACAGTGTAGTGTGCTTGATCTGTGTTGTAACAACAGACAGACAACATCATATCTGATACAATTTGTATTTTGAGTACTTGAAACTTGAATGCAGGGTCACCTGGAAAAAAGGTGCCTGAATGGTGATGAGATGGCAGAAATCACAGGAAAGGGCTCTTTCTGATAGATAGGAAAAGTGGAGAGATCATGTATGCATGCAGTTGATCAGTGAAACCAAGTTATGGCAGACATTATGTTAGCATGCTATCTAATGGTGTAATTTAAACACCAACTCACCTCTTTAATCGTTATCTATTAAATATGTGTTACACTTGTATTCCTTTATTATTAATTACATTTGTGTTACCTTAAATTTGTTTTAATGATCTTTTTGCAATTTCTGCTAACAGATCCAGAGCCAGACTGCATAAATACTCCTTTTCTTTCCCCTGTATCCACCTTGCATTTTGTTGCTATTAATCACCTGCTGGACCATAACTTATGATGCCATGAACAATGCCCACAGCTTAGTCCACTGATATTGTCAGACAAGACTTGTGGCTTCTCCAGACCACCCTGTTCTTACAGTAGCTGTTAGCCCAGCATAACCCCCTGAAAGACATCCAAATTTCCCACACCTGGCTCCATATTTTGGAGAGCCTTTAACAAGCCCTTTAAACTCCTAACACTCAGATAAAATGTGGAGATATTTGCTTTGTTGTTATGCTGTGAAAGAAGGAGAGATTCCTGCTGCTTCACACTTGTACCCCTTATCTCCTTCAGCCAATGTTCCTTGCTTTACTGGAGGCAGACAATAACATCCTCCCCCCACTTCCAAAAAAGGTAGCAAGTGGTAGGATAGAGCATTGTTGCTTGTGGACAAAGGAGCGAATAAGGAGGAGGGACAAAGGAGCGAATAAGCAGCGCATCCTGGGGCATTCTGTGTACAAATGCTTTTATGCGAATGCCTGAAGTCTACGAGCAAAGGTGGGAGAACTGGAATGTCTGGTGACAAGGGAAAATATTGACATAGTGGGCATAACAGAAACCTGGTGGAATGCGGAGAATCAGTGGGATACCGCAATCCCGGGCTATAAACTCCACAGGAGGGACAGGCAGGGGCGTGTTGGAGGTGGGGTGGCCGTTTATGTTAAGGAAGGGATAGAATCCAGCAAAGTAGAGATTGAAGGTGGGTCCGACTCCACCGTAGAATCTCTGTGGGTTAAATTACCAGGCTTGTGCAGCGATGTAATACTGGGGGCGTGCTATCGTCCTCCAGACCAGAAATCGGATGGGGACCTTGAAATGAGGAAACAGATCAGGGAGGTGACAAGGAGGGACAGGGTTGTAATCATGGGGGACTTCAATTATCCTCATATTGACTGGGTCAATTTGTGTTCTGGTCACGATAAGGAAACCGGATTTCTTGACGTGCTAAATGACTGTGGCTTAGATCAGCTAGTCACGGAGCCCACCAGAGGACAGGTGACTCTGGATTTAATATTGTGCGGTACGCAGGACCTGGTTAGAGATGTAAACGTTACTGAGCCATTGGGGAACAGTGATCATGCTGCGATCCGTTTTGACGTGCACGTTGGGGGAAGAATACCAGGCAAATCTCTAACAAAAACCCTTGAGTCCCCGACGGGCGGACTTTCCTCAAATGAGGAGGCTGGTTAGAAGGAGGTTGAAAGGGAGGGTAAAAAGAGTCCAATCTCTCCAGAGTGCATGGAGGCTGCTTAAAACAACAGTAATAGAGGCCCAGCAGAGGTGTATACTGCAAAGAAAGAAGGGTTCCACTAAATCCAGGAGGGTGCCTGCATGGCTAACCAGCCAAGTTAGAGAGGCTGTGAAGGGCAAGGAAGCTTCCTTCCGTAAATGGAAGTCTTGCCCTAATGAGGAGAATAAAAAGGAACATAAACTGTGGCAAAAGAAATGTAAGAAGGTGATACTGGAGGCCAAGCGAGACTATGAGGAACGCATGGCCAGCAACATTAAGGGGAATAATAAAAGCTTCTTCAAATATGTTAGAAGCAGGAAACCCGCCAGAGAAGCGGTTGGCCCTCTGGATGGTGAGGGAGGGAAAGGGGAGATAAAAGGAGACTTAGAGATGGCAGAGAAATTAAATGAGTTCTTTGCATCTGTCTTCACGGCAGAAGACCTCAGGCAGATACCGCTGCCCGAACGGCCCCACCTGACCGAGGAGTTAAGTCAGATAGAGGTTAAAAGAGAAGATGTTTCAGACCTCATTGATAAATTAAAGATCAATAAGTCACCGGGCCCTGATGGCATCCACCCAAGAGTTATTAAGGAATTGAAGAATGAAGTTGCAGACCTCTTGACTAAGGTATGCAACTTGTCCCTCAAAACGGCCATGGTGCCAGAAGATTGGAGGATAGCAAATGTCATGCCTATTTTTAAAAAGGGAAAGAGGGGGGACCCAGGAAACTATAGGCCGGTCAGCCTAACATCCATACCGGGTAAGATGGTGGAATGCCTCATCAAAGATAGGATCTCAAAACACATAGACGAACAGGCCTTGCTGAGGGAGAGTCAGCATGGCTTCTGTAAGGGTAAGTCTTGCCTCACGAACCTTATAGAATTCTTTGAAAAGGTCAACAGGCATGTGGATGCGGGAGAACCCGTGGACATTATATATCTGGACTTTCAGAAGGCGTTTGACACAGTCCCTCACCAAAGGCTACTGAGAAAACTCCACAGTCAGGGAATTAGAGGACAGGTCCTCTCGTGGATTGAGAACTGGTTGGAGGCCAGGAAGCAGAGAGTGGGTGTCAATGGGCAATTTTCACAATGGAGAGAAGTGAAAAGCGGTGTGCCCCAAGGATCTGTCCTGGGACCAGTGCTTTTCAACCTCTTCATAAATGACCTGGAGACAGGGTTGAGCAGTGAAGTGGCTAAGTTTGCAGACGACACCAAACTTTTCCGAGTGGTGAAGACCAGAAGTGATTGTGAGGAGCTCCAGAAGGATCTCTCCAGACTGGCAGAATGGGCAGCAAAATGGCAGATGCACTTCAATGTCAGTAAGTGTAAAGTCATGCACATTGGGGCAAAAAATCAAAACTTTAGATATAGGCTGATGGGTTCTGAGCTGTCTGTGACAGATCAGGAGAGAGATCTTGGGGTGGTGGTGGATAGGTCGATGAAAGTGTCGACCCAATGTGCGGCGGCAGTGAAGAAGGCCAATTCTATGCTTGGGATCATTAGGAAGGGTATTGAGAACAAAACTGCTAGTATTATAATGCCATTGTACAAATCTATGGTAAGGCCACACCTGGAGTATTGTGTCCAGTTCTGGTCGCTGCATCTCAAAAAAGACATAGTGGAATTGGAAAAGGTGCAAAAGAGAGCGACTAAGATGATTACAGGGCTGGGGCACCTTCCTTATGAGGAAAGGCTACGGCGTTTGGGCCTCTTCAGCCTAGAAAAGAGACGCCTGAGGGGGGACATGATTGAGACATACAAAATTATGCAGGGGGTGGACAGAGTGGATAGGGAGATGCTCTTTACACTCTCACATAATACCAGAACCAGGGGACACCCACTAAAATTGAGTGTTGGGCGGGTTAGGACAGACAAAAGAAAATATTTCTTTACTCAGCGTGTGGTCGGTCTGTGGAACTCCTTGCCACAAGATGTGTTGATGGCGTCTGGCCTGGATGCCTTTAAAAGGGGATTGGACAAGTTTCTGGAGGAAAAATCCATTACGGGTTACAAGCCTTGATGTGTATGTGCAACCTCCTGATTTTAGAAATGGGCTATGTCAGATGCCAATGCAAGAGAGGGCACCAGGATGCAGGTCTCTTGTTATCTGGTGTGCTCCCTGGGGCATTTGGTGGGCCGCTGTGAGATACAGGAAGCTGGACTAGATGGGCCTATGGCCTGATCCAGTGGGGCTGTTCTTATGTGGAGCATACCTTTTATTTTCTTTGATTAAACTGTTTTTGCAGGTTTTTTGTTCTTTAAAATCCTGAAAAACCTATTTAACCAGCATGCTAATGAAACAAAAAAGTACAAGAGCACCTGAGGCACCAAATGCCACCTCCTGAAACCGATTGCCAGCAACCTTTTCTTTATGCCCCATATATCCCTATCATAGAGACATCTTGTACTTTGAAAGGAGGGGAGACTGATGACTTGACAATGTCTCTTTCTCAGCCAGCACCCCTTTCAAAGCTTGCAAAGGTAGATCTGACACTTGCAGTGTGCTGGAAAAGAACACGAGGCAACCGGCAACTTCCCTTGTCATCAAGTGCCTCTTTTAAAGCTTGCTAGGGATCCTTGAAGGCTTTGAACGGTGGGCGTGAGGGTCAGGGAAGAATGATGAAAGTGGCATTCCTTTCTCGTCCTCTGCCCTTTTCAAGCCTACAAGAATCAGATCTGACTCTTGCAGTATCTGGAAGGGGCATCCTCCCTGCTGCTGTTCTTGATACTTCTGTAGTGGCTGGCTTCACTCTCTTACTTCTGGAAGTAGAGGAGAAGATTCTCTGCTACATCACTCCTTTTTTTTCCTATTCCAAAGCAAGTGGAGTAGCAGTAACTGGGGAGGAAGAGAAGCATGGTGGTAGCCAGCTGACAGATGGGAGGGCTCCAGCAGCAGCCGGGGGGGGGGGAATAGAATCAATGAGTTGAAGGAGGCCTTCAAGACCATCTAGTCCAAATCCTTGCTTGAAACTCCTGATTGCTCCTTTCTGAGCATCTCTAAAAAGTGGTTGTCAAGCCACCACTTGAAGACCTCCAGCAAAGGAGAACCCACCACTGTCTTCTGGAATTGGTTCCATTGCCAAACCGGCAATTGATTTGTCACCTCCTTGCACCTGCCATTGAGGACACTGTTTCACCAGGCCCCTGGAAGAACCTCTTCCGGCATCTGTACAATAGTACAATGAGGATTCCATTGTAACTCTTTCAGTTAAAAATTGTCTGCCTCTAACCTTACCTTACAAATATTATGATACTGTTTAGACAGGGATCTCCAAACTATGGCCCGGGAGCCACATCCCCCACAAGATTTTAATCCAGTCCACAGCAATTTAAAATATTTGTTATTGCTAATTTTTTTTGCTAATGTTTGACATTTTTACTCATTATATATAGTTTCTCAGTTTAAGCATGGCATTGTTTCTTTGTAATTGTCACATTTCTTTTGTTCTGAATCATATCATGCTGATTACAAAAAAGATCCAAGTAAAACATATTCATTCATTTAAATTTCATTCATTCATTTATAGAACTGATTTTTTTCAGCCCACAAAGATATGTAAAATATATGATGTGGCTCTCATACTGAGAACTTTGGAAACCTGTTTTAGACTATGAATTTAGACTATAGACTGGCCTGCGTGGGAGAACTGGAGGCGAGAAGTGAGACCAAACCAGGAAGATCCATTCTGAAATGTTGTTGGTTCTTGAAAGAGAGAACCTCTATGATTGTAAAAATCCCCTTGAGGGATTTAGAAACGTCTGCCTATGTAAACCACCTTGAATAAAGTCAGAGGAGTAATCCAATGACCAGAAAGGCGGTATATAAATACCGAGTTGTTGTTGTTGTTGTTGTTGTTAAGTAGATTTTAAGACCAGAATATAGTAGTCAGACTACAAATACATTTGCCTAATATTAATTATACTCAATTCCTCAATATAAGGCTGGTAGGCCGTTATATATAAAGAGTAACTGAAACATCATAGGAACGTTAGTGGGAACCAGACCAGCATGGGATTGGATGTGGTCACAGCTGTCAACCAGTTTCATCTGCCTGCCTTTCTGTCTCTGACCCTCTCAGAGACAAAGACAGAGACACACTCATCCAAATATGCTTTCCCTCCTCCTTCAGATCTCTGGACTGCTCCTGAACACCTCCGCAATGGTGAAGTGTCTCAGAAAGGTGACGTATACAGCTATGGAATTATAGCACAAGAGATTATGCTGCGTAGAGAGACTTTCTACACTAACTATTGCAAGGATCATAAAGGTAAACACTGCGCATAACAAATGCACTGACTACATTTTGATAATAAGCAATTAGTAGTGCAAGCCTTATGAATGTATAGAATTGCAGCCCAGTCACTTAGCCTGGGCACAAATAAGAGTGAAGCAAGGAAGTAAATTGGGAGGTTAGGGGTCTATTATGGTTATTAGAATGATAATAAGAGCTACATAAGGAACAAAAGTTTATCTTGGTAATAAATAAATTTGCAAATGGTAAAAGAAGCTGTGGGAAGTCCGAGGTGGGGAGGGAGGTGGGGAGAGGAAATGGGATATATATTGAAGTAAAGGAAGATATGGATCTACTGAAGATATAATGTATTGTGAAAATCTCAATAAAAATGTACAACCAAAACAGATGGTATTATACTGCGAAGGGCGGTGTAAATACTATTTAGTTTTCTGTGCCAGGGGGTGCATACTTCACTCACCTTTTGTATTCAAACATACTTCATATACCCCTACACTCTACAGAAAAGGCAATAAACAACATCATCAAATGGCAAGAAAAACAAAAAGGGTGAAGCAAGGAAGTATGAAATTAAGGCTGCAATCCTAACTACACTTTCCTGAGAGTAAGCCCCATTGAACAAAATAGGACTTACTTCTGAGTAGACCTGGTTAGGATCATGCCCTAAAATATCTTTCTCTGCTTGCCGGAGTGGGAGTGTAGGTATGAATGGGTATAGGAGCATGGAAGCATGCCTGTTTGGGGCACAATCTTATAGCCCATTTGCTTGGAAGCCCCAAGGAGTGCTGGCAGCTTGCTTCCTTGCAAGTGGGTCAGCCCTGTGCACTCTGGCACAGAAAACAAATAGGATGTGAATCTTTTTGTCATGGGTAAGCACAGGAGATTTACTGCCCTCAGAAGGATAAACCCTCAGGGGAAAGCTCCCACCTTTTCAACTGACAGGTGCTGCTCAGATACATGCAGACACAGGAAGTCTGCTGAAGGGATGATTGGCAGCATGGGAGAAAGGGTTATCTCTGCTTTTGCCACAAAAAAAAACCCTGGATTGCAGTGAATGTGTGATTGAAAATCCCATGTGAGTTGAAATTCACAGATGTGATTCACAGCTACATTTTTCCATGAAATCACTGCATGTTTGGTTTGGAATGCTATGATGTATAGCAGTGGTTCTCACACATTTAGCACCAGGACCCACTTTTTAGAATGAGAATCTGTCAGGACCCACTGGAAGTGATGTCTTGAGCAGAAGTGACATCATCAAGCAGGAAAATTTTTAACAATCCTAGACTGCAATTGTACCCACACTTACCCAGGAGTAAGTCCTGTACACTATCATTGTTAAAATAATATACATAGTAGCTTGTTAAAAGTACAGGTCTGTAATATTTCCCTAAATGCAGTCACATATCATGGTAGCATCAAGTCTAATATATTAAGAATAAAATATTGAAATGAATGGGGACGCACCTGAATTTGGCTCGTGACTCACCTAGTGGGTTCCGACCCACAGTTTGAGAAGCACTGATGTATAGTAAAAGGGGCATAGGGAGGAGATAATAATTTCTAGTCAATAATGTTTAAAGTAAAACTTTCATATTCTGAAATAGCAAAGCAAAAGGATTTCATCACATTCCTCTAGCAATAGATCATTTTTTCAGACTGGAAGAACCACCAGTAACAACCAGTTTGTCAATAGTTGAAACATACTGCTAGCTCCAGTATCTAATCAGCCATCTGACTGCTTCTGAAACACTACAGTAAAACATGTAAAGTATACATGTAATGGCAGGATTCCCTTCTGGCTATGTATCGTTATTTGTCATTCAAGCCTTCTAATGAAGCAGTGCATTTGGTTAGGTGGGAGGAAAGTCTGTTTCCCAAGCTAGACTGGTTCTGATGTCTTGTTTGTGGTGCAGCAAAGCAAACAGATGTTCAGGACAGGAAAGGCTAAGAGCCAAACTACATGTTACATGTCAGCTGATGTAATATGACCTGGGGGTGTCAACCCACATGGGATTTGCAACCACACATTTACTCCAATCCCAGGGTTTATCTGTGGAAAAAGCCATGCTAGTCCTTCATCCATCACTGTCAATAATCCTTCAGCTGTCTTCCTGTTTCTGCAGGAATCCCTGCAGTACTAACCTGCCAAAAGGGGTGGGGAGTTTGCCCTTTCAAACAAGTAAACTTCCTGGTCCTGTGAACTCTCCCTGGAAGACAGTCTAGGATACCATCTCACATGAGGACTCAATATCTACAGATATTGGACAACCATGTGAGCTTTCCAACCACATGTTCAAAATCTGTGTGGAAGATTCCAAACTCATGGATTAAAAAGTGGAATAGATACTTGACTTAGGCCCAAATCCTAACCAACTTTTCAGCGCTGGCATAGCTGTTGCAGTGTACATAAGAACAGCCCCGCTGGATCAGGCCATAGGCCCATCTAGTCCAGCTTCCTGTATTTCACAGCAGCCCACCAAATGCCCCAGGAAGCACACCAGATAAAAAGAGACGTGCATCCTGGTGCCTTTCCTTGCATCTGGCATTCTGACATAGCCCATTTCTGAAATCAAGAGGTTGCACATACACATCATGGCTTGTAACCCATAATGGATTTTTCCTTCAGAAATTTGTCCAATCCCCTTTTAAAGGCATCTAGGCCAGATGCCATCACCACATCCTGCGGCAAGGAGTTCCACAGACCAGTGGGGCGTGTGCTGCATCCTGCAGGTGGGTGGCACTCATGGAGGCCTCCTCAAAGCAAGGGAATGTTTCTTCCCTTACCTCGGAACTGCATCGCCCTTATGTCAGTGCTGGAAAGTGGGTTAGGATTGCGCCCTTAGGATGTAACCCTAGCCCCACTTTACCTGGGAGTAAGTCCAACTGATTATAATGGAACCTAAGTAAGCATGCATAGGATTGAGCTCTTGTTCAGTGAGAAAAAAAACTCCCAGATAGATAAAGAAACCCATGTGGGTTTGCATTCAAATGTGGATTACATTCATGGGAAATGCTAGTTTTCACTGTGGGATTTTGTACATTTCTCGGGCCTGACTGCACTGTGAATCAGGACTAAGTCACCTCTGTCATGGACTTTATGTGGCCAGTCCTGAACTCTGTAACACAGTTGGTACAAGTGTACCACTGGTGCTGGGTGTTGCAAGCATTCCCTAAAGCACTTTTACAGTGCCTGGAGAGCAGAAAGCACTGGCACTGGGCCTCAGCACTGGGAAGAGAACAATGCGCTGTCAGGAGGTAACATTGCTGGGCAGAGATGCAGCTTTTCAGGCTGGGGGAGGCATTCCAGGGTAAGGGAGGGCGGGATGGGGGAGGGGGACAGGACTGGTGGAGGAGGCCTCCGCTGGATCCTATCCTCCATGTTGGGCTGCAAAACCCAACATGGGGCTCCTCTCATCTGTGCGGGCAAAATAGCTGGCACAGACTCAAGTAGCCTCATTGCAGAGCCTGGGGCTTTCCTGGGGGGAGGGAGGGAACAAAAGTCCCCTTCCCCTGAGGAGACCACTGGAAGTCTCCTCCGGGTGGTGCTGGGGAGGATAGGACTGGGCTGCTAGGCAAGCCATTCCCTTTCAGCCACATCTGCAATATTGAGATAATACCTTACAGGGTTGGTGTAAGGATTGCATAACACGTATGAAGTGCTTTGCACACTCACAAAGCACTATACAAATGAAGTGTTATTGTCCATTACTAGATCTCCCAGCAGTTTTTTTGTTGCTGTTATTTTAATGCAGGTAAGGAGGGTTCCAGATCTGATCAGACAGTGGCACTGGGGTAGGGGTGTTTAAATCTCTACTAAAGAATTAAGATCATGCCACACCTCACTATACCATGCCCAATAAATGCAGCTACTTCTGTCAATCTGTCACTTCACTCCAGCAGGTATCCTTTTTTGCCTTTATGCTTTAGAATTAGAACAACCACAATGCATAGATTTTTTATCAAAAAACAGTATGTTAAGATAAATGGTTTGGTTTGAACCCATCTCTGCTTCTACTGCCTTGACACAGTTACTCTCCTTGCCTTGGGAAATTCTGCTTCTCAGGCTTAATTTATGCTGGATTACTTGAACGTTGGGCTTCTTCTCTCCTGCTTCAGAGAAACTCTGGAGAGTAGAAAGCAGCAAAGGAGTGAGACCGTTCCGGCCAGACCTTTCCTTTGAGACAGCAGGAGAAGGAGAGCAAGAGGTAAGGCAGTGTTGAAATAGGGGAATTTGTCAATTGAGAGGCAAACCCAAACTAGCAAGTTTGACAGGAAAAAGGGTAATGTTTGTGTTCCAGTGTTTTGGATACCTACTCTGTAAATATCTCTCACTGACTACTCCAGGTGACTGAAGTACAGTGTAACTGAGGACCAACCAGGTAATACGCTAAAACCTGTTGAAATCCCTTGCTTAAGGATTCCACCATTTTTTTTTCTTTTCAGACAATTGCGGGGACCCCAATTCCAACTTTAGCCACATGCAGTTTGGGAGGCACTGGGAGGGGGTGATTTTCAATAAGGGAAATGGTAAGGGGGCAAAGGGTTACTTTCCCCTCCTCATCCCACAGTTTCAGTCTGGATCAGGTTCCCCATGCCTGCTTTTTTGTCAGAAGAAGACACGGGGAAATACACGATTCCACACGCTTTTAATGTATTCTCTAATCTGGTTCTAACTTTCCTCCACTCTATAATGCAAACACTGTGTTTGCTTCTGATTTCATCCTTTGTATTTTCAGAAATTAGGGTGAATTACTGATTGCCTTTGTCGTATCCAGAAAGGGAGGGAAAGGATATATTTGCCAGTCTAGTAAGGGACAAATAAAATCTGAATTAATATTTTAATAATTTTAAAGAGGACGTAACGTGAAAGATGCTGTATTTCTTAGGAGCAGTCTGATTCAGACTGGCCTTCACACCAAGGTTCAAACTAAACATTCTGTTAGAATCTAGATTTGTACCAAATTCCTACAAGGGGGGATTTAAAGGACAGAGAAGGTGAGCAGAAAGGAGTGCTGAAAGCTTCCCCTGCCCACGCTTCTCCCTTTGACACTGCTTCTTCTCAACCCTATTTTTCTTCCAGGAGGGGTCACTTTCAACCTTGAAGCTTCACTGGGAGAAGTGATTTGGGGAGGAAGTGTGGGCAGTGGAAGAAATCAGGAGTTCTTCCTTCCCCTACCTTTTAGTGCTTTAAACAGCATCTCTCATGTTACTGGAATCTGGTTTTAATCCAGTTCTCATTTCTGACACATGGGTCTACCATGATCACACATAGTCTGAGCCCCAGGTGACTTTGGGCCCAATCCTCTCCAACTTCCCAGTCCTGATGCAGCTGTGCCAACAAGCCATGTGCATCATCCTGTGGTGGTGGGGGGCAGTCCCAGTGGCCTCCTCAAGGCAAGGGAATGTTTGTTCCCTTGCCTTGGGGCGACATTGCAGCTGCATTGGCACTGGAACGTTGGATGGGATTGGGCCCTTTGAGTGACTGGTTTGAGCCACATGTGTTCACCCCATGGGTGAC
This sequence comes from Tiliqua scincoides, assembly GCF_035046505.1. NCBI lineage: Eukaryota > Metazoa > Chordata > Lepidosauria > Squamata > Scincidae > Tiliqua > Tiliqua scincoides. The sequence goes on from NC_089827.1 coordinate 60,068,142, forward strand.
TAATAGCAGCCCAACAGGCCATGTCTTCCTGAAATAAGAAAGGGATACAAGTGGCTGTGGCAGTTATTGGAATAGTTGCAAGAAGGTGGGTTTTTGTTACATTACCATCTGCAGATCCAACTTGGATGAGTAGAAAGACTATGAGGAGAAGGGCTATTGTAGTTTAAGAAGGGTTGTTTTGGGTATTTTGAATACCAAAATATATAAACCAACCTTAGATTATGCATTCCTAGGTATCTCTTCTTGTGCAAAGCTGCTGGGAGGAAGACCCAGAGAAGAGGCCTGATTTTAAGAAAATTGAAAATACCCTGGCTAAGATATTTAGGTAAGAAATTGGTTGAAAACAGGTATTTATGTGTCTTGATGTCAAAATGGCTCAACACATAGGAAAATGTAATCTTGCTTGAACTGGAGTTGTTTATTATTGTGTGTAGTGTGTGTGTGTGTGTGGTTTGCTTTTCTGGACATGAGGAACCTTAAAGTTTTGGAACTGAGGTGACAAGAAAATTTTGCTGGACTTTGTTGTGGCCCCCATGAGCCATGGGGGGGGAGCTCAGCATCATAAGGGTGGGCTGTACTCACTGGGACCCCTTACTGCCCCCCCCCCAGAGTCAGGAAGGATCATGTTTACTTGTTGGCTGTGGTGCAACTTGCTACTTCAGGCCTGACCCAGGGCCCAGTTGTTGGTGCCAGGACTCCCACCACCTTCCTGAGGTGAAAATGGACCCATTGGTGTTGTAGCTGGACCAAGGAATCCAAAGACATGTGAACCACACAAGGATTTTCCTGACAGGACTGGATATCACTCACGTGGTGGCCTCTTTTCCCCACTTGGCTCTGCCTGGACCTTCCTTAAATCCTCATCAGCTGCTTCCCTTGCCCACTTAATTTCAATGGAGCTCAGGTATGCTTGCTTGGTCAGAGAAATACTATTACCTGGCCACATGGTCCTTGGCCCTGTGGTCAACAAGGTTGGATTTGGCTCTAGCAACCCAGGCAGATGATTGACACATTCCAGGTGCACCATCCATTGGTAGGGGGTGGCCACCACTGGCCGCACAGACTTGAACTAGTAAGAGACAGTATGATAATATATGGACTTGGATTAGGGAGACCTGGATTCAAATCCTTGCTCAGAAACTTCTAAAACCTATATGGTAGTCACAAGCCAGTTGGAGGAAGAAGTTTGGGGGACTTCCATTTTAATCACATGGCATCCACCCACTGGAATATCTTTGCAATCTGTCCTCAAATGTACCTTCATTAATTTTTGTCTTTGTTATCTCAGCAACTACCACAGCCAAACCAATGAAAGCTACATGGACACCTTAATCCGACGCCTGCAACTGTATTCACGAAACCTGGAACATTTAGTAGAAGAGAGGACCAAACTGTACAAGGCTGAACGGGACAGAGCAGACAGGCTTAATTTTATGCTTCTGCCGGGGTGAGTGCTACTTAGCAGGCCTGGCCACTGTGGAGCCTTTAGGTGGTGTATCACTTTAGGGGAGACTCTAAACAGATGATCAGCAGTACTCATCTACATACAAATGTTTTGTCATTCTGAGTATTTTCCTGCAGAGAACCTTATTAGCAGCAGAGTCATTTATCTAAGGTTAACACACTTCTTCTTTGAAAGACTTGCAGAACTGTGAGCAACTTCGGATTCCCTGTGCTTTTTGGAAATTGAAAAGTGCAGATTCAGAGTGATTCTGCTAAGCATGAAAAGGACTTCCTTAGGCTGCCTCTGCCTCCTCTATATGTCACTTGTGAAAGACAACCTTCCTTCCTCCTTCCTACCTAATTTTTTTTCTTTAAAATGTTTATATAAGATACTTTTCATAGTAAAGTCTCCCCAGAGCAGTTTGCTAAATGTAGAATAGAAAAAAAATGCAAAGAAAACAAGATAGGAATACCAGATCAGCAGCAATGCAAATAAAAAACAGCCTAAAGTGTCGAAGATTTAAAATCAGCCATGGAAGGCCTGATGAGATGAAAATGTTTCAGTGCCCCCCCCCCATTCCCTAGAAAGGGCTTTGTCTTTGGTCCTCATCAACCGACAGCCCAATCCTGACCTGCCCGGGGTGCGCAGCTTCGGCGGTGCCTCAAATGGGTGCTTCCTCATCCTGTGCATCTTGGACCACCGTGGGTGGTGCTTCTGGAGAAGGGGACTTTTGTCCCCTTCTCTCGGGTAAGGGAAGTAGCCCCGCAATGGGGGCTACAGTGGCGCTGAGTCCTACACGAACAGACAGGATCCGGTGGAGCAGAGCTCTACCAAACCCACCTCTCTGCCTCCCATCTCGCTCCCCCTGGCACGCCTCCCGCCCGCCCTCTCCCCACCCCCTGCCTCACCATCCTGCCTCCTCCCCGCCCTCTCTCTGCCCTCTGCCCACCTCCCAGTCACACCTCCCCATCCCCGCTTACTGTGCTGTGGCTCGGTGGTCCCTGAGACCGCCGAGTGGCAGAGGCTGGATACCCTGCCAGTGCTAACCCGGTGCCTACCAGCGCTGGGCTAGCATAGGTAGTAGCCTGGTGGTAAACCTCGCATACGTGCCTTACGGCACGTTTGTGACAGTGCGTGCCAGCAGGAAGCTGCTGCACTGAGTTCAGGATTGGGCTCTGTTCTGCATCTGAAGGCAGGCCAGAGAACAGGACCTGAGATGAAGATTGTAACTTCTGTATACAGGTGAACCCTCGTTATTTGCAAGGTTCTGTTACTGAACCCCTCACGGATACGAATTCCGTGTGAAACCAAGTCACGCAGATTTCGGGCACCACCAAGCTCCAAAGATGACAGAAAACCAAAAACTAGAAGTTTTTGGCCAAAAATCAGAAGTGACCCAAGCCAAAATAAGTCAAATCTACAGATCCAAAATCCACGGATAAGTAGGCTCAACCTGTAGTCTCACCTAGGTGAAGATAATTTGGTCCTCAGCTATAAGAGGTTTTAAAGATCATAGCCAGCACTTTGATTTAGGCCCAGAAATGAACCAGCAGCCAGTGCACTTGATGTAAAATAGGTCTTCCATGTTTGGATTGTCTCACCCCTGCCAGCAGTCTGCATTCTGGACCAATTGATGAGTCTGAACCATTTCAAGGCAACTCTGTGTAGAGCGTGAGAGATGCTCAAGCTCCTGACACAGAAACAACTTGACAAGAGCTGTGGTGTAGCTAGGGAGAGCAATGGGGGCAAACACCCCTGGTAATGTGCCTGTGGCGGTGGTGCTGCCAGCCTCGCCCCCTGCTGCCCATTTATCTTTTTTTTTTTTTTAAGAGCAAGAAGCTGGCAGTTCCTCCAGCTTTAAAAAAAACAAAACCCTCCTCCTGGTGAAGGAGGGTGAGGTGCAGAATCGCTGCCAGAGTGGCTGCGAGTTACAGTCACTCTGTCTGCAATTCAGGGCCATTCTGTGCTGCCCCCCTTCTTTATAGGAGGAGAGGAAAGAGGTGGCCTAGAGTGGCAGTGTGCCAGGAATCACAACTCCTGGCATGCTGCTGCTCTACACCGCCTCTTTCTGCTCCTCCTATAAAGGGGAGGCAGCCCAGAATGGTGCTGAAGCGCGGCTGTAGTGGCTACAACTTGCAGCCACTCTGGCATGATTCCGCAGCACTCTGGGGCCTGGGCCATGTCATTTGTCTCCTCCAAGGAGACAAGCATGTGCCCCAGAGGGGCAGTGCACTAGGAGACTTCTGGTGTGATTTTATGCTGCTCTGGGCTGCCTCTTTCCTCTCCTTAGAGGAGAGAAAGTGGGTCTGCCCAGAGTGGTGTGGAATCATGCTGGAAAGGCTTGAACTCCTGGCGCAATTACAGTAGTGACTGCGGTGACATGATGATGCCGCAGTTACTTCCAGGTCAGGTGCAGGGGCTGGCAAATGGAGTAGCAGCCCCATGCAGGAAAAAGCCCAAGACTGCTGCCACTGAACAAGGGAGCTGCAATGTACAGAAAGTCTGATAGGAAATATGAGGAACTTGCACATCCTCTTCCTCCATGGCAAGGTAACGTCTCTAGTGACCTAGAACAGCAAACCATGTGCCACCTGCAGTGATCCTGTTAATACATCTGTATAGAGAAAACTTCTCCTCCAGAGTCACAAGTGCAGGGGCAGTGTGACCCAGAATGCTGCCTGGTGCAGGCTCTGGTCCATCACCTCTTTGCTAAAAAAAGAAAACCCAAAACCTTTACAGGGCTGTTTGCTTGCATGCTTCAAGCACTTCCATGTTTCAGTGTAGCATGCAAAGAGCCCAGTAAGTAGAGGAATGATTGGCTTTCCATCTCACATTCACCCCAGTACCTGAGCTCCATTGAAATCAAGTGGGCAAGGAGGGAGTGGCAGCAGCAGAGCATGAAAAGAACTCAATATTTATTGAGGCGAATCTTACAGTTAGAGGGAAGAAAATCAAGAACACAAATGTAGTGAAATAAACAAGCAGTTATTTAAAAGGTTATGTGTAACACACACAGCTAAACCTAAAAGGTTTAGTTCCTAGAAAATGTGAGAATATGGGGAACAGCACAAGTTCCTGAATGAGGAGGGGGAACATGGAGATGCAAAGGAAAGGAGGCAAAAAAGTGAGAGGGAAGTGCACAAAGGGACATTAGTGCCTTTGGAGTTGAAGGAATCTCCTCCTCCTCCTTCTGAGGCAGCAGAAGGACAAGAGGTAGGAATAAAGGTTTTGGGGTGAATGAGAAGGAGACAGGAGAAGTGGGGGGGCTATGCTTGGTGAAAATGAGATCTCAAGGTGAGAGGCGAAGATGTTGTGACAGCTTAGCCACTATAATCTAGACACCAGTCACTAAGAATTCCAAAGATCTTTAACAAGCCTGAAACCAATTCACTATTCATAGTGGGAGAGCTAGTTCCCCACCATACTCTGAACTGATTCCTCAATACCTCCAGTTACCTGGGTGACATCATTCAGGTATTTTAGAGGGCTTGATGGATTGGTTACAGGGAACTCCCCCTATGTGTGTTAGCATCCTTCAGTCTTGGAAGACTATGGTATCGCGCTCTGAATAGTGGTTCTGGAACAGTGTGTCCTCTCCAGTGCGCGAAGCCTGGGTAAAGTAGATATGGAGGATAGACCGTTTCCCATGCAGCAAATCCCCCCTCTCTACGTCGCTGAAATGGTCCAATGGAAAAGCAGAGGCCAATACGGTTGGTTCCAGTGGTGTCGCAGGAGTTGCCAGAACGTGACTGTGTTCAGCCATGAACTGCCTCAGGGACTCCGGCTCTGGATTTTGCCCTGAGGTTGACTCCTGAAGCCTTTTCCATAACTGGATGTAGCCACAAGGCAGTAAAGGTTTGGGATCAGAGTTTTCCTTCTCTCAGATAAGCTGCCTTCGAGTCCCACCTACCCGTTGGCTGTTTAGTCGCCTCTTACGATAAGTACAACCAAACTGAGGGCCTATTCTTATCCCCAGCCCCCAGGGGAATTGGGGAATTATAACCCCTAAAATGGGTTAAAAATAGATTGAACAAACTACACCTGCAGAGGTAGACTCTAGGAACTCTAGGAACAAGTTTAGAGAAAGATGTTTAGGAAAAGGTCTGAAGATTCAGATGTTAGGGATCAAGGAGAAAGAACACTAAACTGCATTGCCAACAGGAAAAACAGAATTGGGCCTGTGGCCATGATAACCCCTCCTTAGTCTGCTGGGATGGTTTCTCTGGAATGTGGGAGCAGGGAGAGAGCCCTGAGTAGCCAAGGTTCAGCAGGTTTCTGGGGAAAACCAAAGAAGACTTAGATAGGAGGCAAAACAGGCATCACAAGGTAGGATCAGTAAACCACATTGGTGCTGACACCAGCTTGTCCAGTCATGAAAAGAGAGGGAGAGGCAATCGAAGGAGAGCGATAAAGCAAAAGGATAGGCAAAGAAGCAGGTTACCTTCCCTAGGTGCCAGGGTTGGCACAGGGATTACTAGATAGCTGATGAAGGATAGTGCATGATACAGCACAGCAAACACACCAATTTGCAAACACACCAAAGTTTGGCTGAAGGAGATAAAACTTGGAGGCCACAGACTGAAAGGCAGTCTTTCTGAACTAATCTTTTCTCTGTTGAAAGCTCTTGATGGCCCATCCCAGGACTTAAAGGGTGAGTCAGTGCCATCCTTTTGTGTTCAGAAAAAGATAATAAGAAATTGAGGAAATTATTGGAATTGCAACTTCCAAGAAAGGCTTGATTGAGACATCCTCCTCTTCAGGAAAGCTAGGCATGGTGTTAACATAGAGCCTACACTGTTTGCTTTTCCCTATGGAAAACTCCACCAATATTTTGCAATGCAGTTAAGATGACTTTAGGCAAGGTGTGGCTGCCTGGGAAATGTCCATGAGGCTCCTCTATGTAAAGGAGGGGGGAGTTGGAGAGAAAAAAGGTTGTCCTTTTGAATTCTGTTTGAAGCCTGATGCTAGGCAACAAGAGGACAACTTGGTCAAGAGATTTAACAACTTGGTCAAGAGGAACCCAAGTCTGTCCTGGGCTCCTTGCCTTTCAAGCACTTATCCCAGGCCACAGACACATGTCAGGTACATCCCCAAAATAATAGGTTGCACATAATAATATACTAAGGAGCCTTGCTGCATTACTAAATAATGATCTGATTCTATAAATGTGCACAGCCATGCCTGGATGTTGGCATCATTAATCCAGGGTTTGAGGGGATGAGTGGACATAGCAGTTGGTATTCTTCATTTCAGTGGCATTCCTAGAGGGGGGGCACAGCCCTAGATTTTGCAGGGCCCTCAATGGCAGCAACTGTTACCCTGCACATGCCCAATCTTGTCTGATCTTGGAAGCTAAGCAGGGTCAGGCCTGGTTAGTACATGATGGGAGACTGCCTGGGAATACCGGGTGCTGTAGGCTTATACCATAGTCTTTCGAGACTGAAGGTTGCCAACCAATGTGCCATGTAAGCTGCCTCTCCCCCTTGCTGTCAGAGACATTCAGGGTGGCAAAAGCAAAGAGGAGTCATCTCCTCCCCATTTCTCCCACCACCCAAAATGGTCCGTTGGTGAAGGGGGGAAGGGCAGCTTACATGATGTGGCAAGTGTCATAAATGCAACTTGATGACTGTACAGTCTCTGTAAGAGTGCCTGACAATGCACAGCTGGTAAACTGCTGGAAACCTCTTGGCTCATGTATGGCTCATGCTAATGCCAGACTACTCCAGAATTAGTTTTAAGTTAGACTTTTCTTGTGGTTATTGATGGGGCTTTTTCTTAGCATGGATTTAAAATCACATTACTGGAAGGGACACTCCTGCGTTTTGCTATGTAAACTGTTTTGTCAACTTTTTTGGTTAAAAAATGATGTACAAAAATTCAATAATAATAAAAATAATAATAAAATACTTACCTGTCTTGAGAGTCCCAAAATGGCAGTGATGCACTAGTGCCACTGGTTCGTGATACAGGGAACTTCATGGCTCTAGAGGTAGTTTTGAATGTCCTAAGCTCCAGCTGCAATGTTGTAACAGGAGCTGAAATTTAATAAAACATTATATAATAATCCAAAATGGAAGTTTGCCAGAAAGTGGAACATCATTGTCAAGTGAAAGGAACACATAAACATGCAATCAGACATTAAGGAAATTGCCTTCCAATTTTGATTAAGGAGATTAAAGTCAAGTATTTGCATTTCCTCTTCTTCAGTATGAGTACAAATACTGTATATGTGTGTACAATTGAGAGGTACAAGTTTCTTAAGACATAAAATTGGAGAACAAGGGTGGCTTCATAGGTAGGGCCTAGTGCCGCGGTTTAGTAGATCTCACTCCTGTGCCATGTTACTCATGTGACAATGGGGCATCACTGCTTCCCTTACTCCCCTGCACCTTGTGGCAAACCTGAACCTCTGGGAGTAACTATCAGGTATTGTGGGAGAGCAGCAGTGGACCATCCTCTTTCTTCCCCTGGTGCCATTTTGCAAAATGTGCTGCAACTACTTGCCCCTGCTAACTGAGCAGAGAGGCACAGTTTAAATTGGTGTCCTCCTATTTCGCAGGGGGACAGCAACTCTCCCTTTTCATTCCAGCATGGCCTCTTTTCCAGTGGCTTATCTCTTTCACACCTTTTGTTAAGATTATGAGCCCTTTGACGATGAGGAACCATTTACTGATTTATTTTGCTATGTAAACCGCTTTGTGAACCATTTTTTTATTGACAAGCAGCATACAAATATTCAGTAATAATAATGGGCCATGTAGCGGATGTTGGCTTTTAAATAACCTATGAAACTGAGAGGCTTCTCTCTGTGCTTTTCTTGCAACAGGCCAGTGGTAAAGTCTTTGAAGGAAACTGGACGGGTAGAGTCAGAACTGTTTGAAGAAGTCACCATCTACTTCAGTGACATTGTGGGATTCACAACCATCTGTAAATACAGCACCCCTATGGAAGTGGTGGACATGCTGAATGAAATCTACAAGAACTTTGATCACATTCTTGACCATCATGATGTTTACAAGGTGACCAGAACTTGGAAGAGGGCACAGAAGGCTAGACAGAAAGATTTAAATGGAGGAAGACAGGGAGAACAGAGCACTGACACCAATTCTTTTAAAAAGACAGAGGAAAATGTGAGAATTATTTTTCACTGAGATGTTGTGTTCTCTGTTCAAATTGTTGTGTAAAACAGAGAAGTAAAGTAGGCTTCCTTCTCACATTTTAGATCAGAAATTTATCAGGATTCCAATCAGGAATTGGTCTCAGAGGCTCTCCACACACAGGCTCTCCATACTAAGCGCTACTTGTATAAAGATGTTTGGTAACTGGAAGGTGCTTAGTGTTCTTTTTTCCTAGAGCAGAAAAGAACAGGATCACCAGTTCCCATACCTAAGCAGCACGACTCTTTTATCAGATAAAAATAGTGGCGTTGGGTCTTGTTTCAACAGGTTGAAACTATTGGAGATGCGTATATGGTGGTAAGCGGTTTACCCAAGAGGAACGGCAACTGGCATGCAGTGGACATTTCCAAGATGGCATTGGATATACTCAGGTTCATGGGCTCCTTCGAACTCCATCATCTTCCGGGTCTTCCTGTATGGATTCGTATAGGAATTCACTCTGGTATAGAGCAATATCATACTATATATCAAACACTTGACAGGAACAATCAAGCAAGAATTCTCATTCTCATGTTTAATTTTCCATAAATTGATCATAAAAGTTGGTCATTACAGATATCTTCTCGGGCATTTCGAATCATAAATGGTGTTTTGAAGCATCAGCTGTAATAAGTTGTTGGAGGAAGAATAGCAGACTTTTAAAAATAGACTGTACAACACTGTTGCACTGTTGACTGAGGCTGGCACCTGAGGAAGTTTGCTTCAGTGTATCCAGTAGTAATGGCCCAATCCTATTGGACACTTATGGCAGCAGAACTCCTGGTCTGCTGCTATAAGCGCTGCAGCTGTTTTGTAAAAGGGGCACCACTGCGGTGCAATTCAGGGTTGCGGGTGCAAACAGCCAGAGGCCCTGCACACATGGCAGTAGCTCCCAGAAGCCATGCTGGAACAGGTAAAGTGGCAGGCAGGGCAATTTGAGGGTGGGGGGATAGAACCCAGTGGTGGCAGCTCAGGATATTATCCCCATTTTCTGGGCCTGACTCACCCCCTCCCTCTCTTCTTCTCAGACTTATGCCACCAAAATAACTGGCAGGTCAGGACAACCATTGACAGCCAGGCAGCCTACAGAGGGGCAAGTAAAAAATATTTTTGCATACCTCTCCCAGGCCATCTGATTCCCCGCCCCCATTGTAGGCAGCACATGCTTTATCAGCACAGCTGCATGGTGGAAGATGGGGAGGGGACAGAGGGATCGGACTGGGTTCTTAATGGTCTAACAGCCCAATCCTAAGCATGTCTACTCAGAAGTAAGTCCCATTAGAGTCAATGGGTCTTACTCCCAGGAATGTGTGGATAGGATTCGGCTGCAAGTCCCCACAAGATTTAGGACCTTTCCAAACAATCAGTGAATGGTGAGCTAAAGTGCAGTTGGGACAGTCCCACAGGTCCCCATTTGAAGCTAATATGATAATATCTAATCAATATACAACAAGTTGAGGGAATGGTCTTGTTGAGGTACTGATGGTGATGCATAGTGTACTACTGTTCAGCCTTGTATTTTTATGTCAAAGTAATTGTGCATTGCAGCCCTTGGAGAAGTTCTGTGAACTTGATTTAAAAAAAAAAACCAGTAAAAGCAAAATGGTTACAGATTTCTGTAAAAGACCACACAAGCATTGCAGTGCTGAAGTGGTACAAGTACAATGGGAGAAGCATTCAACCTATAGCATTAGAAATAAGGAAGACCTATTCTAAAAAATGCCTACAGAAAGCTATGAAATGGCTGGGGTGAGGTGCAATGTCCTGCAATGCAATTGACACAAACACATTTCACATAGCACCTGTATTAGTGGATACAGTATATGGATACAGAGTATAGGAGAAGATTTGCTTCAAAATGTGCTGGGCTTGAAAAATGGGATTTTCTTGGTAGAATACAGACTCAAGGGAAGAGATTTGACCTGCATACAGTAAATAACTGTCATGCTAAAAAACAGATTTTTTGAAAAAGAGCCTCAGGGAATTATTTTAAAATCAATTATTAAAACATTTCCTAGAAAATAAAAGCCAAGCATTTAAGAAATTTCTTTCTTCCTGTCTTCACATGCTTCAGTAATTGACTCAGTACAGAAGGGAAATTATAATTCTCAATTAACCTGAAGAGCAGGAAGCTTGTTAGGAGCCTCTTCCAAGTTTTTCTGTAGTTTCATCTTTCCTGTTTTCCCAGTGCTCACATTCTGGCCCAGTAAGTGTCCTTTTTAAAATGCAGCTGTTGAACCAAAGCCACAGAGCTTGACTGTCTACTGTCACTAATGGTTGCGTGCATAAAATGACCTTGTAGCACCTTTATGAAACAGCATGAAGTGCTTTCTAGATAAGGTTATGCACTGAAAACAAAATCCAAAGGTCAGAGATTAAAGGTGCTTTTCAACCTCTTCATAAATGACCTGGAGACAGGGGTGAGAAGTGAGGTAGCTAAGTTTGCAGATGACACCAAACTTTTCCGAGTAGTGAAGACCAGAAGTGATTGTGAGGAGCTCCAGAAGGATCTCTCCAAACTGACAGAATGGGCAGCAAAATGGTAGATGCGCTTCAATGTCAGTAAGTGTAAAGTCATGCACATTGGGGCAAAAAATCAAAACTTCACATATAGGCTGATGGGTTCTGAGCTGTCTGTGACAGATCAGGAGAGAGATCTTGGGGTGGTGGTGGACAGATCGATGAAAGTGTCGACCCAATGTGTGGCGGCAGTGAAGACGGCAAAGTCTATGCTTGGGATCATTAGAAAAGGTATTGAGAACAAAACGGCTAATATTATAATGCCGTTGTACAAATCGATGTTAAGGCCACACCTGGAGTATTGCATCCAGTTCTGATCGCCGCATCTCAAAAAAGACATAGTGGAAATGGAAAAGGTGCAAAAGAGAGCGACTAAGATGATTACTGGGGTGGGGCACCTTCCTTATGAGGAAAGACTACCATGTTTGGGCCTCTTCAGCCTAGAAAAGAGGCACCTGAGGGGGGGACATGATTGAGACATACAAAATTATGCAGGGGATGGACAGAGTGGATAGGGAGATGCTCTTTACACTCTCACATAACACCAGAACCAGGCGACATCCACTAAAATTGAGTGTTGGGAGAGTTACAACAGACAAAAGAAAATATTTCTTTACTCAGCGTGTGATTGGTCTGTGGAACTCCTTGCTGCAGGATGTGGTGAAGGCATCTGGTCTGGACGCCTTTAAAAGGGGATTGGACAAGTTTCTGGAGGAAAAATCCATTACGGGTTACAAGCCATGATGCGTATGTGCAACCTCCTGATTTTAGAAATGGGCTATGTCAGAATGCCAGATGCAATGGAGGGCACCAGGATGAGGTCTCTTGTTATCTGGTATGCTCCCTGAGTCATTTGGTGGGCCACTGTGAGATACAGGAAGCTGGACTAGATGGGCCTATGGCCTGATCCAGTGGGGCTGCTCTTACGTTCTTATGTAAGGGTGGTCAGAGATTAACAAGTGTGAGTCAATGTCACATATAATTATTTTCAATTCTTGAGATTGTATCTAAAAATAACTGTTGTCATCAGCTTCTGTTTTGCATGGAGAAAGGGCTGCTGAATTATGCAAGTTACTCACTTTTCAGAAGCACTTTTGCAGATTCCAAAGTCAAAATTTTCTGATGTGCTAATTCTGTTGCCCCTTTAGAAACCCTCCTCAAACCTCGTAATCTCTTCTCTTCCACTCTGACAGTCTCCTACAACACTGACTGCTTAAGTGCAACTTTTTCTTTATCTCCAGTGCCAAAAAATCTGGCCAAAAAATGAGGAGGAAGGCAACAATGACAGACTGTACCAGTACCAGTACAGTACCAGTACCACTGTACTGTAGCAGTACAGTGGTAACATTTACAGCTTTGCCATAACAGAGAATAGGCAAGGAGCTAGAAGAGTATGCAATATGTGTATGCAATATGCAATATGAGTATGCAAAAAACCCTCCCCCCAGTCTTCTGCCCATCAAGAACTGAACCACTCTGAAATCAATACTGGAATGGAAGAGGGATGCATATAAGAGAAAATAGGTAGACTATTCAGGAATGAAATCTAAACAAGCAGTGGAGCCTGACTGCTAGTTCACATGGGGCTAGTTCACATGGTCAGATTTCCTAACAATGCCATTGGCCTAACTGGGGTGAGGGAAATTTTCAGCAAGGATCTCCACCAACACTTTCAAGAATAAGTTAATAGCTTGAAACCAGTACTTGGGTGGGGCAGAACAGGAAAATCCATGTGGTCTAACAGCTGCCTACACTCTCCTGCTACTTTTGGTGTTACTCAACTGCAAAGTTTTTCAAGTTCTTCCTCACCCTCTCTCTGGAACAGTCTTCACTGCAGAACAGGGCTATTAGTGGACAGGAAGCTCAAGCCAACTGCGTTCTTTTGCATATGTATTACACAAAAAATAGGCAAGGTTCCTCAGGTTATTTGAGGAACTGGAGGATATGGGTTCACTTTTGCAGTAAAGTCTATATGAGTGGACAAGCTGAATGATTTACTTGAGGACCTGAAGAGTCCTAAACCCAGAAAGATCAGAAACCCAAGATAGTCCTCAGATAAATTGTGCTTGTTACTTCATCAATCTAAGTTCTTCTGCCTTGGGCCTTCCCAATGAGTTGTAAGCAATAAACAATTGAGTTATTAGAAGAGATCTAGTTTGTGCAGCTGTTCCCTTATATCTGTGTTAACAGCAATATCACCTGCGGTGGAGAGCAGAAGGACAAAGACAGTACATGAACATTTCCGGGATCTGTGGGGGTAAGATAGGTGGCAAGGCTCTAGTGTTTTCTTGACTGGGCACCTGAAATGATCTGAAATGCCCAGTTCTAGATTTACCATTTGGCTGGTGAAATAGAGGATTTGGGAAAATTAGACTGTGGTTGTTTTTCAAAACACTAATAGCCACCTGCCCATAGTGTACCCAAAATACCAGCTGTGCCCGTGCCTCTAAAATTTAACTAGCCCACCTCACCCCAGCAGTGTCTTTTCTAGTGGCTATCTGCTGGTGTTGCATCTTTTTAGATTGTGAGCTCTTTTGCGACAGGGAGCTATTAGTTATTTGATTTTTTTTCTGTAAACCACTTTGTGAACTTTTTGTTGAAAAGTGGTATAATAATAATAATAATAATAATAATAATAATAATAATAATAATAATAATAATAATAAAGTGAATAGAGAGAGCCCTTCAAGTGTGATGGAAGTTGAATCTTCCCTAAAACCTCTGTTGGCCTCAAACCTTGCCAGTAGTCAGGACTACAGATTATCAAATTTGTAAATCTGAGAAACACAGAACAACTCTTGTACATTCCTGGTCAGATCTTGAAAGTTGGATTCCCAGTGAGTCATATTTAATGATTTTGCATTCATATTTGAGTTGCCCAAAGTTAAGGTGTGCCTGAGACAGTGTGGTCTCATCATTGCTCATCATTATGCTGCTTCTTCCTCTTAGTTTCTACTCTGTGTCTTGCATCCAGGCCCTTGTGCTGCTGGTGTGGTTGGGATTAAGATGCCTCGTTACTGCTTGTTTGGAGACACAGTGAACACGGCTTCCAGGATGGAATCTACAGGTTTACGTAAGGACAGAGGTTCATTCCTACGTTGTACAACACTTTTATGGTCAAATCTGGAGCTCCTCCACCACAAATGTGAGAAGTACTTAACCATCTGGAACACCCATCTGGGTATCAAACTCATTTCATACAGCAGGCCAGATAGCATTCATGGTGCCTGCTGAGGGCTGGAAGTGATGTCATTAAGCAGGAACTGATGAACAGAAATAAGCACTCTTTTCTCAGGAGCTCATTAACTTATGTTCGACACCCCTGATGTACAATATACCCAGTACTTTCCTGGTAGTGGTGAGAAAATAGATTTTCAGAGAATTCTGGGTATTGGATTTGAAAAGGGGTTCCTGGGTTCAAATCTCTGCTCAGCCATGAAGCTGACTGAGAAATCTTGGACCAGATGTTATCTCCCAGCCTAAACAACCTCAGATAATTGTCATGATAAAGTGATAGGAACTATACTATGAATTTAAGGAATTTATTTAGAGGCTTTATCTCACTTTTCCTGCTTTTCCCAAAGCAGCTTGCAGTAAAGCACAAAGCAACAGTCATAACCATAACAACAATAAAATAACATTTTTTAAAGAATAGCCACCCTGAAAGGAAGAATAGGATATAATTATAGTAACTACACAAATACAGCATTGGAAAGTTATCTCAAAGACCATCTTACATGTTCTTTTTTGTTGGTTTGCTAATGTTTTACTCGATTTTTGCTTTCTGTTGGATGTCTGACTTGGCTATAAATATTCAGATCAAAGCTACCACAAGACTTGCTTTAAGACAGCGCATCTCACTGAAGTCAGTTGACCTTCTTGACCACTTGAGTGAGTTCCTTGAGGACTGCAGTCTCATAGCCCAATCCTATGCATGTCTACTCAGAAGTAAGTCCCATTAGAGTCAATGGGGCTTACTCCCAGGAAAGTGTGGATAGGATTGGGCTGTCCCGTTGCTATGCTCTTGTTTTCAAATGTTACTTGAAAGGCCAGCATATCTCTGAGAGAGTCAAATCCTATCATTTTCACTAGTGGAACATCAAGGATATAACAGCGAAGCATTGACTATGATACAGATGGACCTAACACAAAGTCAAAAATTATGGAAAATATGATTCTGTTATTCATGATTCTGTATGTTTATTATTTATCACTTGCACTCTTGCAGCTCTAAGGATTCATGTCAGTGGTTCCACAATTGCCATCCTCAAGAGGACAGACTGTCAATTCCTGTATGAAGAACGAGGGGAGACGTATCTGAAGGTAACTATCTCCCTCTCCCCCCTCTCTCCATGCATTCAGATATTCAGTTTTTAGAAAGATATTTCTAGAGATGCCACAAACCTGAGAGCATCATACATTCTAAATTACTAATAGGGGATAAACAAACTTGCCCCAAGATCACCCGGTGAGCTTCATAGCTAGGCAGAACCAGGATCTAAGTCCAGTAATTTCCACTACACCACACTGGCTAATAAACAGAATTCAAAACCAGCTTTGACCTAATCTCAGTGTCAAGTCTTGTCAACTTCATTGGGACTTGTACAAGGCTATGGACACAACTGTGACTTTAATTTGCTTATCCCGACTTCTGTTATATGTATGTATGTGTTCATTTTAATTGAGAAAATTTGCCAGGGATGCCTCTCATGCTCCACATACTCATTACATAATTGTACAAAGTCAATATAATGCTGCAGCATTCAAAGAACATAAATCATATAGTATGGAGATCTAATATCTGATCTAAACTGATCTCAATTATTATTCTTATTTTATATTAGGGCAAAGGAACCGAGATTACCTACTGGCTGACAGGAGTGAAGGACCAGCAATATAACCTCCCAACACCTCCTTCTGCGTAAGTCACTCTGTTTACAGTACTGTGGGCCTTCCTCATCTGCAGGATCCATAGATATGAATATATGTTTGGAGGGCCTCAGAGGACCTCCCAGATACAATCGGAAGTGCATTCCAGTCACATCCAGGAGGTTTCCTGAGGGAGGTCATGTACAGCCTCGCTGCATCTCAGATGGACACAACTGGAAGGCACTTCTGGTTTGCTGGCACGCCCCTTTCCCATGGCTCCTGGTGAGATTGGAAAATGTAAGATCCCAGGAAATTTTGGGGGCCCCTCCTTTGGCTCCTGGGCCCCCGTTTTGACCCTAGATTTGGGTACAATTTACCCCCTGTAACCCCCCTCATGGGCCCTGCTCATTGAGCCTCCAAAGGAAAGGACAGTATTGAGATCACGAAGCCACCAATGCCACTTCCTCTGGGAGAAACTGGAAGTGACACCATGATGTCATACAATATCACAACATCACTCAGCTGGGCAATGCTGCCTCTCGTAATGCCTCTGTGACTATTCCAAACCCAGCAAATTCACTGGCACAGATCTGTGTAGCTCCATAGGGCAGGCTGGGGCTCGAAATGGGGTAAAAGGAAAAATATCCCCCTACCCTGAGTGGCCCTCCAGCCACCTCCCAACCTGAGCTGGGTACAACTCCTGTTCCAGTGCAGTTTAAGATTGGCCTGTAAGAGTTATTCCAAATTGCTTAGAATTAATTCCTCACCCAGGAAACATTAATTGCCCTCCCAGCCCACTCAGCAAGCCCTTTTCCAGTTATTTTCAGCAGCCCCGTTAGGCAAAGATAAAGCTTACAGGTACGTTACCGCATCATAACCAAGAGTCCCATCTGTGTCCTCAGGCTGTACACACTGAAAATAATCTATAGCAAGTGGATATTAGCCATTGCTGAAGGTACATCAATAGACTCTGCCATCAGTATGACATTCAAGTTGTAATGGCATAGGAACATCTGTATCTGTGAACTGGCTTGTGGTCTAGTCACAGCAGGCTGCCAAGTAGTCTTCAATACCCCTCTGAGGGCCCTGATGCCAAGAGTTCTGTCCTGGAATTTACCAGCCGATATTCTGACTGCAACCTAATATGTGTTTTTCAACACAACCAGACAGTGCTCCATCCCAAGACACTCTGAATCCTAGCAGGATGCAGTCAGTCACAACAATGTATATGGAAGTGATGACTGACAGAGCAGAGATAGTCATACAGTTATTTTGTTTAACATTTTGGCTCCAACCTTTATCAGTTGAATTTCAAATCAGACATTGGAAGCCAGGTGACAATTCTGAGAATGTTGAGGATGGAGAGTATTTTCAGGAAAGTGAATTAAAAAGAATTCAAAGCATAGGTAAATGTTTTAAGTGTTATCCTCCAAGATAAGATAATGGGATGTTGTTGTTAGGTCAGTACCTCTGGTAGCTCTCTTTTGCTTCATATGTATCTGGATTTGATAGTTTGTCCCATGGGTGTCAAACTAATATAGCATAGTGGGCTGAATAGCATTCATAGTGCCTGCTGAGGGCTGGAAGTGACATCATTAAGCAGGAAGTGACGCCATTAAGCAGGTGATGGCCAGAAACAAGTGCTTTGTTCTTACAGACAAATTCATTAGCTGCAAATGGCAGAACAGAAAATGTACAGATCTTGTTAATAATTTCAAGAAAGAGCCCAATTATCATGCTCGGAGAGCTCAATTATAATGTGGGCTAGAGAAATTGCTTCCGGGGCGACATCTGGCCTTCAGGCCTTATATTTGATACTCCTGGTTTATCCATTGGAGAGATTCCTGAGTTTGAAATTTTGTAGTTATCTCATCTCGTCTTGCAACAGGCTTGCACTGTCCAAGTATGTATGGAATCTTCTCATTGAAATTAGTAGCTTAAAAGTGCTTAAATCTGGCTGGGTCATCCCCTGTCTAGTTCTGGATCTCATAGACATAGGTCATTTCTTGTTAGCTTCAGTTAATGGGTTCAGGTATTGAATATTTTACTCTGGGTTAATTCACAAACTTTGTGGGTGAAAGAAGATCATGATGTCTTTGTTCACATAGTGTTTAATTAGATTAGGTCCTGGTCATCTACAATTATTTGAGTTTATACTACATCTCAGTATTAAGTTAACAGGTTTAGAATGTGCAGGAAGGAGAGTTGAATGAAATAATCTGAGCAGGTTTATCATTAAGAATTATAGTACACTACATAAGAACATAAGAACAGCCCCTCTGGATCAGGCCATAGGCCCATCTAGTCCAGCTTCCTGTATCTCACAGCGGCCCACCAAATGCCCCAGGGAGCACACCAGATAACAAGAGACCGCATCCTGGTGCCCTCCCTTGCATCTGGCATTCTGACATAACCCATTTCTAAAATCAGGAGGTTGCGCATACACATCACGGCTTGTAACTCGTAATGGATTTTTCCTCCAAAAACTTGCTATAGGGTACTGCCCTGAGTCATTGAAATGGTTTTGCTCCTGTTGTTTTCAGGGAAAATCAGCAACGCTTGCAGGCTGACTTTGCTGATATGATAATAGACTCTCTGCAGAAAAGGCAAATGGAGGAATTCCAAGTGCAAAAGATTTCACACATGGCCAGTTTCCGCAGAGGCACTCTGGAATATCTGCAATTAGCTACTGCAGAACGTGCCAGCACCTACCTGTAAAGGAGCATGACTCAAGAACCCCAGCAAGTTAGCACTCAGTATAAGATGGATCTTACACACAGCCCCTGTCTTTGGAGTGTTGGAGAGAGCACGGGTAGGCTGAGGACAGCAATGTGATTTTTTCTTTGAGTGTACAACCTTTTTCATTCATTGTTTGTGGAAAGGCCAAGTGCTCTGTCCCATTGCACAAATACAGAAGACTCAATACAATTCTTCTTGACTAATGGGAGACTTCATCAATGCACTATTTTTTGGAAATGGGGAGGATAAAATAAGAGGGTGTCCAAATGCAGCTGACTGCACATCCTGTTTGGTGCTTGTGTGCTAATACCAAAGCATGAAAAACTGCAAGCAGCACCAATAAATGAAGAATATAAGAAGAGCCCCTCTGGATCAGGTGGAAGGCCCATCTAGTCCAGCCTCCTGTATCTCACAGTGGCCCACCAGATGCCTCAGGGAGCACACAAGACAACAAGAAACCTGCATCCTGGTGCCCTCCCTTGCATTTGGCATTCTGAGGTAGCCTGCTTCTAAAATCAGAAGGTTGCACATACCCCTCATGACTTGCAACATGTGATGGACTTCTCCTCCAGAAATTTGTCCAATCCTTATTCAGAAACCTGGTAGATGATATAAGTCACTGGTTCTCAAACACTTTAGAGAGCCTGGAGCAGTGATGGTGAACCTTTTGAGCTCAGTGCATCATGAATTTGGAAAATGCCTAACTTGACTCTGCTGATGTGTCACCCCCTTCCCTCCTGAACAAAAGAGAAACAATTCTTTACATAATTCACTTATTAAAAAAATACAGTCCAATCATATGTGATGCTATGCTTTATATAAAGAAATGTCAAAAATTACAGAAATGAAATTGAATAAAACAAACTCACTTGTTGTTGGGTTTTGGTGAATGCTGATGTGTCACCCAAAATGCCATGGAGTGTCACCTTTGACATGTGTGTCATAATTCTTCATCACTACCCTAGAGGCTGCTGCCTGATTTATAAATGCCAAGGGATGTGGCTACAATGGTGGTTGGGCAGCAGTGCTCCCACCAGTAGCAGCTTGTTTAACTCTTGTTGCACACATAACCTAATCTGCCCTGTCAGTTTCACAATCCATTAAAAATTGGGTCAAAACCCATTGGTGGATCCTGGTCCCACAGTTTGAGAATCACTGAATAAGTTGTATTGGTCTCATGCATGCAACCAGCCTGCACTGTAGATGGAGATAGACAGCTGAAGGGAAGGTTAATCTTTTGGTAAATTGTTGGGTCACGCTTAGTTGTTTCAGCACTTGTTAGTAATGTTAGATATGATAACCTTGCGGTTATCATATCTTGAGATGCTGTGGGCACCAGGCCATTGTCATGTGCCTGGATGATACAACATCTCTGGGATACTTGCATCTCATCATACTCTCCCCCCCCCCCCCCGCAGCTTAGGATCCTTTTGTACAAAAGGGGCTTGGAAATGTCCATTAGTTATCCATCTGGCATCAGGATGAATGGCTGCAGATGTGCCACACACACACAGCCCATGAGAGGAACACATCTATAGGAGGTGCCACTTCTGTTTTGAGACATAAGAACAGTACATATCAATCACATAAGAACAGTACATATCAATCTGTTTGTGTGGGAATTTTGCTTGTGCAAAACCAATAAATTCTGGTTTCTGCCTTCATTCACCCACTGGCCTGTTTCTGTTGGTTCTATATCGGGGGGAGGGGGGGAGGTAGGAAGCCATTGTTCCTCTGGCAATACAATCTTTTAGAAACCACTTTGAACATATGAGAAAGCAGCATATACTTGTGTTAAATAAGTAATTCGGTATGCACTGAATGCATTTTTCCTATTTTCTCTTTTTTCAAAAAAAATCGAAGCCCTTTCAAACTAAAACCAGGTGCATTTTTAATTGTCTCTCAGCATAAGCTGCTTTTACTGCAAGCATCTGTTTCCTATTAAAGAAACAACCTAAAATATTTGTTGTTGAAAATATTGGTCTACATTTTCATCATGTGAAGTCTTTATTCCTCATGATTTGACTTATTATGTTTGGAAAAATGAGTATAAGTGTATTTGAAAATAAATACTTTTGGATAAGGTCCTGGATATTTTGTTGTGTTGGCATTCTAAAGCTGCAGTTTGAGGAAGTGATTGTCAATTGAATTAAATGAAATCCTGCTGTTTGATGGTTTTTCTATTAAAAGACCAGGGCAGGTGAGAAAAACCTCTCAACTAAAATTAATGCCCAGAACAAAAGTGCAGCTATTCCATGGGAAAACACATCCATGATTTGCAACCACATATTCACCGGAATCAGAGGGTTTATTTGTGGGGAAAGCAGTGTTTGTCCTCCCAGCTCTGCCAATCATCCTTCAGCAGACATCCTGTTTCTGAAGAAATCCCAGCAGCACTTGCCCACCAAAAGTGGGCAAGTAGAACCACTTCTTCCCCTGTATCACAGTGCAGCAGCATACCTGTTTGATCACTCCCTGTGTCACTCATGTGGGATACAAGCACTCCATGGTACATGCAGAGGAACTGGTCAAAGATGCCCAAGAAGGGCTGTTGTCCTGGAACACCCAGAATGACTGTTGCCCTTCTTGACCAGTTGTAGTTCCTCCTCAGTTCTTGGCTTTGCTCCTGCAAGTGTCAAGCTCCCTGTGGTATCCCATGTGTCTGAGCGCCTCCAAAATGTAGTGGAACTGCTCCACATTTTGGTGAGAGTTGCTTGCACCACCTTTTCCTATCAAATATAAGTGAAAGCTTTCAACTACTCCTCGCTCCACAAAGGATTTCTCAGATGGTAAGTAAGCCGCCTGCTGCTGAGAGAATAGTGTGAATATAGCTTTCCTCCATCATGAGCCAATTTGTTAATGGTTCTCAGAGGAACAGTTCAAATAGTCTCTGCTTTTGCACCTTTCTGTACTCTCCACAAGTGAGGTGGTGCAGATAGCTGTCCTTTAAAGCCAAAAACAAGAAGCTGTGTCCCTCAGAGAACAGTAAGATGCTGTTTCACCTCCCAGATATCAAAAACCACATGAGTTTTGCAATCATATGTTCAAAAATCCACATGGACTCCCAACTCACAGATTAAGAACTGAAAACATAGGAAAGGGGCACATGGGTAATCCATGGCACAAAAAGAGGGGAAAAAACCATAGATATCTCATGGGTAAGGATACCCACGTGGGTTTTGCATTCAGACATGCACTTATTCTGTAAGAAATGCCCATTACCACTGAGCTTTTGCATGTTTCATCTCAGCCTCAGTGTAAAAGTTTTACTTCATTTTTGTGTAACATTTAGCAAATGGCTATGGTAGTACTTACATTATCTGAGCTAGGGCACAATTCTATCCTGCGCTGGAACAGGCAAGCCAGGAGGCTTGCGCTGTATCCAGCACAAGATAGTGGCCATAAGTGGCTCAGCGAGAGGTAAGGGGAAACATTTCTCCCTACATCTGGGTAAGGGCCATTGGCCCCTATGGGTCTACTCGAACATGCGCCACCTCTTGAAGCCACTCCATTCTACCCAGGAACAGGAGTTGGGATCTGGCATAATTGCCGGATCCCAGCTTACCTTTTCTCCTTGCGTCAGCCCTGATGTAAGAGTCGGACGCCGCTGCAGAGGTTTCCATCAGCCTCCACAGGCAGGTGCTTCTCTTTTTTAAATTAAGTATTTTATTTATTTATTACAGATACAGGTGAGGAAAATGGGTTAGACTTTGGGCAGGTACTACAAAGGTTACACATGAGGATATGGCCCTAGATTACAACATGCATTATTAAAAAAAGAAAAGAAAAGCAATCAAATGATTAAAAAAACACAATAATCTTCAATACAAAAGCTATCATATTTGCCATTATAAAAATTTAAATTTATCTAAACACTCAATATTGTCTAACTAAAACTATCTATCCAATCATAAAAAGGCTTCCAATATTTTCTTACTCTATGTAAATCTCTCTCTTTCATTCCTTCTGTTAAAACTTCCATTTCTGCTATTTCATAAATTTTGTCTATTAAAGTTTCTCTAGTTGGCATGTCCGTAGATTTCCAATTTTGCACAAACAGTATTCTTGCCGCTGTAACGATATGTACAATAAGGTATTTTCTATACTGGTCTTTAATTTCTGATGTCACATTTAGGAGGAATATTTCTGATTTGAATGGTAATACACAATTCAATATCTCTTGCAAGAATTTATGTATCATTTTCCAGTATTTCTTTGCTTTTCACATGTCCACCACATATGATAAAAGTTTCCTTCAGCCTCTTTACATTTCCAACATTTATTTGATGGCTCAGAATACATTTTTGCTAATTTCTCTGGAGTTAAATACCATCTATAAAACATTTTATATAAATTCTCTTTAAAAGACACTGTTTTAGTTATCTTAATATTTATATTCCAATATGTTTTCAGTTGTCCATTGATATATCCAAAATTTTTTGCCCAGCGCACCATTGCATCTTTAACTATTTCATTCTCCATTCTTATCTCCAGGAGAAAATTGTACATTTTTTTTATATATTTCCCCTCATCAATCAAAAATATTTTATCAAAACTTATATTTTCTTCATAAAAACCTATTATTTGGTCTTCTCGTAATCTTGTTCTTATTTGCATTTCATTCCACCAGTCTAGTTTTATTCCTTTCTCTTCTAACTCAAACTTACTTAAGATCTCTCCTTTAATATTCAACAGATTGTTGTATGATTTATTTTGGTCTTTTTAAATCCAATTCGGATTAGTTGCTATTTCAAGCAGTTTTATCCATCTGGGTAATTTAGAGTATATCTTGTATTTTATCTGTTCCCATATCCAAATTAAAGATCTTCTTAAAATGTGTTGTCTAAAATATCCATGCTGTTTGACTTTATCATAAAACAGGAAATCATGTAATCATGTAATCACCAGCCTATTTGTAAATCATGTGCTTCTAAAATTAAAATTTTGGAATTTGGTATGAGTCCCCAATCTTTTATCCAGTTTAGGGCTGCCGCTTGATAATATAATTCCCAGTCTGGTAATCCAAATCCTGCTCTTTTTTATCCTCTTGAAGTAATTTCCGTCTTATTCTCGGGTTTTTTTTTACCTTGCCAGATGAATTTTGTAGTAATTTTGTTCATTTCTTCAAAAAACGTTCTCTTCAAAATAATTGGAATAGTCTGGAATAAAAAACATTAATTTTGGTAATATTTTCATTTTCAACAGAGCTATTCTTCCCATTAGGGATAATTGCAGTTTATTATATTTCTCTAAATCTTTTTTTATTTCTTTCATTAATTTATTATAGTTGTCTTCCATTAATGTACTTTGTCTTTTAGGTAATTATAATTCCTAGGTATTTTACTTTGTTTGTTATTTGTAGTCCAAATTCTTTTAAACGTTCTATATCAATGTCTTTTATATTTTTAAGTATCATTTTGGTCTTCTGATAATTTATTTTTAAACCTAATTTATAGAAATTTATTTTTAAACCTAATTTATAGAAATTTTACTGCAATACCAAGAAGAAATAGTGTGAAATATCATTGGCAGAATTAAATTAAAATTTAAGAGCTTCTTGCAAGTCTCTTGCAATGACAGGCTTAAATCCAGTTCCAAGCCTTTCGTTCCAAAAACGAAAGTAGAATTATTTCAACTGTTAAAAGTTAGTTGTTTATTCCTTTTCCATGCATGCCATTACAACAGGGTGATCGTTTATCTTCCCTTATTTATTTAGTCTTATCTTTCATCTTTTCTTCCAATCACCCTTATTACAAAAAGAAAAAAAAATGCTCCAGCAGGGGCTTCTTTACATCCGAGTTTGCTGCTTTCCCCTCTGGGTGGCTGCCAGCCAACGTAAATAATCTTAAAGTTATCTTTCCCTCCTTCCAACCTCTTGATTGCAATTCTTTTATAGCCTTTTAATGAACTGATTACTCATGGTTTAAAACCTTTGTTCACTCTCATGTTGTATCTAGTGGGCCGTGGTGGGGGGGAGTCACCAGCTAACCAAATATCTCCAAGATGGTGACCGGGATGTGATGTGATCCAGCATAGAGCAAAATTGGGATATCTCTGAAACTGCCGTCTCTAGAGATAGTGCCAATTCACGCTCTCAGTCTTCGTTCCTTCTTCTTGGCAACGAAGAGTTCCTCATTATTGAGGTCCTCTGGAAAACACATCTATTTAGCGGTTTCCCAGGAGTCCTCCCATGTTCCCTGCTACTGCACTGAGTGTTAACTCCACCTCCTCACACAGGCTGGTGCTTCTTAACACACGGCCTGGCTTCCTCTTGAGGCGGCGCAAACGTGCCTTATGGTATGTTTGTGACCCTCCTGGGCCAGCATAAAGAACTTGTGTTGGCCCAAGGGTGCTTTTGGATTGTCCCCCTAGTTACCTAAGGTGCTATTACACTAGAGATCTTTAGTGTTATGGAGAAAGTTTTGTGGAAACTTTTCCACAATCAGCTGAAAATGGAATAAAAAAGGATATAACTCTATATAGTTTTTAATATAGTAATATATTAACTAGCAGTGTTCTCTGCTCTTTATTTTAGTATTTAAAAAGGAAAGAGAGAGAGAGAGAGAGAGGAAATTTGTAGTTAGTGTTCTCTAATCTCCTACACAGGAGCAGAAACTACCACTGAAGCAACTCACAGAGGAGCTGGTCAAGGGGAAGTTACTCACTTAAGCTACCCACCCGAGCTGGGCTCAATAGGAAGGAATAAAATGGGCTGAACTTGCAAACAAATTAAACCACTAGAGCCCTGAAAAGACTTTATAGCCCTTGTGCATGCTGGACAAACTAGAGCTGCAGAGTTGGCAGCTAGCTTGGTAGGAGTCCTTGGGCACAAGCAGTGGTGTTTCTGGAGGGGAGACAAAATGCTAAATTTTTTCAGGCACATGGATGCCTATGTAAAGCACCCCTCCCCCAGAGCCAGTCACAGAGGCAAAGATCTTTGCTTTTGCCACTTTTGCCACTGTGACTGGCTTTAAAGGCAAGAGGGAGGGTTGTTTTAGACAGGTATCCCTGTGCCTGAAAACACTTAGTGTTTTGCCCCCCTCCAGGAATGCCACTAGCCACAAGCCCCTTCAATGCCTCCTTTTATATGCATGTGGAAGTGCACCTCCCCCCCCCCCCCACCTGCTCAGGCAGACAAAAGGGAACTGGAGAGATCTCCTTCATGCCAGTGCTTGCAGCAGTGAGGCAAGGAAGAACTTCTGGGAAGACAAAGCCTGAAATGGAGGAAGCAGAATTCCCCTTTTTGCTGAGGTCTTCTGCTTTGGAAGCTGCCTCCTCCCACACTGCCTGATAAGCATCCTGCAGCTAACTGGGCAATGGGGCTGAGAAGAGCATCCACAGCAATCTATCTTCTCTCACAAACATTTTCAATTCTGGATGCCAGCCAAATGCTGAATTGGGTGTGTGGCCTCTGGAAATTTTAAAATGGTTAGCACCAAATAGGAGAAGGACTGCCTGCTGCTTCTGTCCCAAATGCTTGGTAAACCAAAAGGGGGGGGGGGGTCTGTGTCTGCCCTGGCCCAACCTGTGCCACTGGTGCTCTGGAGGGGCAGTTGCATTTTCATATTTCAAAAAATCACAAATCAGGCCTAAAAAAACATGGGAGGGCAACACAGAAAACACTGGAAGTCAATGACTTGGAAACTATGTCACCTGGATACTCCATGTACAGCAAGACACGGCCACAGTGCCTGAGGGCTCTGTGGTGAACTCATGAGTGCTGTGGGATCTCCCTGGAATTGTGTGTGTGAAATGTTGCACAATTCTTGGCTGATCCAAGATGGTGGTGCCTGGGCAGGGGCCACCACAAAAGACACTGTGACCACAGTAAGAGCGCAATCCTAACCAACTTTCCAGCATAGCTGTGCCAGTGGGGCATGTGCTGCATCCTGCAGCTGGGAGGCAGTCATGGAGGTCTCCTCAAGGTAGGGCAATGTTTGTTCCCTTACCTCGGAGTTGCATTGCCCTTATGTCAGTGCTGGAAAATTAGTTAGGTTTGTGGCCTTAGTTTGGGAACCGCTGCTGTAAGTGAACAAAGGATGACAATTCTCAAGAAAAGGGCTAGTTGGCATGTACATTTTGTGTGACTACACATTCTCAAGATACAATAATTTTTGAAAAAGAACATTATTAATCTGGTTATTTTCATTTGTACAGCCCAATTAATTCAGCGAACACCACAGGTAGTTAGTAACTTGTTTTCAAAATGTTATTTACTTGAAAATAAATCAGAATGGTTTTCACACAGGATTACAAGGACAGTGGAGAGTCCAAAGTCTGTGGAGACTCTAAAGTGATCTGAATTGTTCCTGTTTTTCATTCACACAGGGACAAAAGGCTGCAGTAATGTTTGACTGCTTGCTCATAGCTTTTCACCCTTGCTCTCTTATTTCTTGTTACAAAGTCCAACATTTAGTTGTTGACTCCTGAGAAATTTTACAATTTGATCAGCTTTAAACAAGCTGTACTTGGCATTTCCTGTAATTTTGGTATGTATGTTTAAAAGACATATCAGAAGACAAAATAAATATACAAATGAGGCTGCAATCCTTATACACACTTTCCTGGGAGTAAGTTCCATTTAATTCAATAAGACTTACTTTTGAGCAGACATGATTAGGATTGCACTCTTAGACAATTAACATCAAATATATTTGCACTAAAGGGCAGAAACACAGTCATACTCTTAAAAATGCAATATTTACATAAAGAAGAAACTGCATTAAAATAGAGTGTTTTGAGAAAATAGCCTCTTGTGGTTGTTGAGTCAGATGGTCCACTTAGCTTGTGCTATCTGGAGAGGAGCCCAGTACTTGCCCTCCTGCATGGGCTATCAATCATGTCCTAAAGAAGACAACCTCAATTATCTGAGAGGAGGGCTAGCTTTTTGTCTTTCTAATCCCACTTCCTCAGCCATATAGAACCCTGTGGTTGGTCCTACTAAAACTGTAGGGGACAGAGGCAATGTCACAATGGAAATGCACATCTCTGGGAAGAGTTGATGGGGAAGTTCCCAACCCTCTGGGGGCCCCAGTTCAGATACACATGTAGTGTCTTCACCTCCCTTGTTCCCTCTGTTGCCAACAGTGCTCTCTCTCTCTCTCTCTCTCTCTCTCTCTCTCTCTCTCTCTCACACACACACACACACACACACGCACACGCACACGCACACGCACACACAATTAGAATTAGCAATAATTCTAGAACAAGTGGTCAAATTTAGCAATGTATGACAGTTTTGGGATGGTTGACATGGACAGCTGTGCAAACAAGCTCAAAGTGCCTGTAAATTAGGCTACCATTAACCATGAGATTGAGCTTTTCAAAGATTATAGAGTTTATCATTCTCCGCATCACCTGGCAGGACAAAGTTCCAAACAACACAGTCCTGGAATGTGCTGGAATCCCTAGCATGTATGCACTGCTGAAACAGAGACGCCTGCGTTGGCTCGGTCATGTTGTGAGAATGGATGATGGCCGGATCCCAAAGCATCTCCTCTATGGAGAACTAGTGCAAGGAAAGCGCCCTACAGGTAGACCACAGCTGCGATACAAGGACATCTGCAAGAGGGATCTGAAGGCCTTAGGAATGAACCTCAACAAGTGGGAAACCCTGGCCTCTGAGCGGCCCGCTTGGAGGCAGGCTGTGCAGCATGGCCTTTCCCAGTTTGAAGAGACACTTGGCCAACAGTCTGAGGCAAAGAAGGAAGGCCCATAGCCAGGGAGACAGACCAGGGACAGACTGCACTTGCTCCCAGTGTGGAAGGGATTGTCACTCCCGAATTGGCCTTTTTAGCCACACTAGACACTGTTCCAGAACCACCTTTCAGAGCGCAATACCATAGTCTTTTGAGACTGAAGGTTGCCAAAAAAGCCCTGATAAACTCTCATCAGGGCTTTTTTTCTAATGAAACACGGGGGGGGGGGAACAGCGTTCCGGCACCTTTTTGCAGGGGCCCCTCCCCTTCAAAGGCATTCCGGGGGGGAGCAAAACAGAGGCATTTGCTGGGTGGGTGCTGGGGGGTGCAGGGTGGGCAGGCGCCTGGCCCCTGCCTGACCACACAATGACCCCCTCCTGCCCCCATCCCCAAGCTCTCCTCTGAGCCCAGCCTGCCTCCCCTCCCCTGGCACTCTGCTTCCCGGTGGAGGGCATGGGGGACACGCACCGACACTGAGGATGGACAGTCAGCCAGCCAGCCAGCCAGGGAGACGGGCTGCGGCACCCACAGAACGCCCAGGTACTGGCTTAGCGGAGGAGGAGGGGAAGGAAGCTGGCTGGTGCAGCCCCCCTGCCAATCTGCAGCAGGAGCCTAGGCGTGTCTACTCAGAAGTAAGTTCCATTGTGTTCAATGGGGCTTACTCCCGGGAAAGTATCATAGCCTTGCAACCTGAGTAGACAGGCAGAGGAAGGGCTCTGAGGCTGCAGTCCACTCCACACTTTCCTGGGAGGAAGCCCCACTGCCTCTAATGGGACTGACTTCTGAGGAGACAGGCACAGGAGGGGCTCTGAGGCTGCAGTCCTCTCCACACTTTCCTGGGAGTGAGCCCCACTGCCTCTAATGGGACTGACTTTTGAGGAGACACCATAGGCTTTGGCTCTGAGGCTGCAGTCCTCTCCACACTTTCCTGGGAGCCCCATTGACTCTAATGGGACTGACTTCTGAGGAGACAGGCACAGGATTGGGCCCTGATGCTGCCATCCTATCCACAGTAAGCCCCATTCACTAAAGTGGACTTCTGAGTAGACGTGCATAGGATTGGGCTCTTAGGCTGCAATCCTAGGCACTTTCCTGGGAGTAAGCTCCATTGACTAGAACGAGACTTTCTTCAGAGTAGACATACCTAGGATTGGGCTCTTAATCCTGGCAGAGATATATATCTGCACCTGTTTTCACATGCTAAGGGCAGGTGAAAAGGGATTCTACGTGTGTACAATATGCTGTCCAGCCTTGCCAGAGAGCCTCCTCATCCTTCCCCCACAAGCATGCCCTCCGCCACCCAGCGCTTGCAGCTCCTCTCCAGCAATGCACAGCAGCTGCTCAGGGCAGCAGAGAACATACAATTGCATGCCAAGTGCCTTCCCAAAGACACAGAGTATTCTGATACTTGAATTAAACCATATTTAATCGATTGTTTGCAAACATAGCTGTTTCTGTGTGCACCTAAGGACCCCTCTCGTGTAAGAATTCCTTTTTTGTTCTTACTCCCACAGTTGCTTAGAGTAATTTTATTACATGGAACTCATGTAAGCCATTTTTCGGAATCCATTCACTGCTTCTTCTCCTCGAAGTAGTGTCACACTACATACTACACGCTACAAGTGCACCTGTACAGTATTTTTCCCCATGTGTAGAGAAAGTAGCTAGGGGGAAGGGGATGTGGAGATTGACAGCCCAATCCTACACATGTCTACTAAGAAGTAAGTTCATCTTTAGGGGGGAAGCACATAAGAAATATTTTATTTCTCCAATAAAAAAAAATGGTTTTTAAATAAATAAATGATTAACAAGTGTGAGTTCCTGCACCTTTTTTTTTTTTTTTTTTTAAAGCACTGGAGTTTATTAAGAAATACAGGCAAACAAGTAAAAGGCATGTTTACTATCAGTTATGTTGCTTAGGAGATCAGTTACAGATCTTGAAATGGTTGCGAGAGAAAGAAATACTTAGACCCTTTTGGAAAGGAACAAGTTAAATGAAGGAAGAGAGAAGCAAAAGTGATGCTTTTCTGCTGTTCTCAGTTTATTCCTCAGCTGGCCAGTAAAATGGAGAAAAATAGCAGAAGGCTTCAAAACACACACACGAAAATGCAGGCTTTAGGAAAAGTGGTTATGAGGGTCAAAGGAAGGGGAAAAGCAATCAACAATTCCAATCTGCTGGATAGACAAGTGTATGTTGTCTGTCCATGCAGCAGGGGGCTGGGCTGCTCAGCTTCAGGTTCCAGGAGAAAGAAAATGCAGCCAAACAGTGCTCCTTTGAGCAGGAAGGTAGCTCCTCTAAGGGTGAGGAGTGATCAGTGAAGATCAGTCTAAATCAGTGATGTTCCTGAGGGACAAAGAGCATGGCAGGGTTTACTCAGAAGTAAATCTCATTGGGTTCAATGCGACATACTCCCAGGTAAATATGTACAGGATTGCAGCCTTGATTTATTGTGCAGTAGGACTTGTGCTTGCAATGAGATTCTATCAGGATGGAGCACCCAAAATTGCAAGACCTTAGAGGAGACCCACAGATGCCTCACAGTGCTACAGCCTTCCTTTCACTTAATGGTGCTGGATTAGCATGGCCTCTTCTAAGAGTTCAGCATTACCTCACCCCCTCCAGGGTGAAGTCCTGCCTAGCTCCTAAAACTGTCAGCTAGGAACCACAATGGAATTAGTAGAGACTGCACCCATGTTGGAAAAAAGAGGGCATTGGCAACAATCCCCCACCCTTGCTGGGGTCCTTACCTGTAAAGACTGCCATCACATCCTAGTTTAGCCTTTACCTCATGCCAAGATTTGGATTCATTGTGACTGATTACACAGGCCTACAAAATTGAGGGTCAGAAAAGTTTTTCCCAAACTTTATGGTGATTTGCTAGGAATTTGGGATGCCGATTCCAAAAATGGCATCTGTTTTGCCCTATCACGTCTAGTTTTGGAGATATAATATAGTCTCATTAGTGAATGGTTCAAGCAGCTTCCTCATGAGGAAGCCATGGTCTAGGCTTCATGAGGAAGCCATGGTGTAACCTCTTAGTTGTGCCCAGAATGCTATAAGAAACCAGCTACTGGAAAACTGGTCTAATATAGTTCCAGTGACCCACTCCAGTAGGATGTATGAGTAAGTAGAATTTGGGAAAAGCCAAGAGTGAAGTCACAGTAGGCATCTTAAAAATAAAAATGGTTGCTTAGCTTTCTCTACATGTAAGTGTGGGAGAGGTGGCCTTCTCTGAAAGCCACAAGAAACCTTTTTTTTCTGCCTGTGTGATTGTTAATGCAACATAAAGAGTGGAATTGGGCAATTTTACAATCACATATATGCATTTAGACAATTGAGAGTTTTATAGTCGTATTAGAAATGGAGTTAAACCATATGCCATTTGAGAGTTGTGTATAAAAATGCTAAGACCACATAATGGCTCTTTTAGATATAGTACCTGAATGTCTTTTGTAATAATCCTCTAAAGCATAGACCACAAGGGATATATATATATATATATATATATATATATATATATATATATATATATATATATATATATATATTTTCAAGGGTGATTAACATTTCTCATCTGTATTAGTCAGATGTAAATTCTAAACTGAAGCCTGAAGCTATAAGTCATCTAAAAAGCGATTTCTTCCACAAGGACATATAATTCAGAGAAGTGTAGAATATGAACAATCACTTTATCATGTAAATATAGTACATTTTATTACATAGCTGAAATATCATATGTTTATGGGAGAACACTGCCAATCATTATTTATCCATTCAAGCAGTAATTGGCAGGTGCACTACAGTTTATGAGGAGGAATATTACCCTTTATTTAACATAGTAACAAGGGCACATTAGTGCTTCCAGTGAGTAACATCTGCAACAGCCTGCATTCCTCTTTCCACAAGTTCCATGTAAAGTTAGTCTTGGGAACAGGTCTAGTATTGAATGGGAGACTTGAACTCATGATCTTCTGATCCAGTTGTGAGGTACAGTTTTGAGGTACATAGGCATGCAGGAATGCCTCTATACCAACAAGTTAACAGTTTTGGTAACATCTTCCTGTGACAGGGAAGAGAGCAGCAGCAGCATCAACATCCCTTCCCCAGAAAACCTTGCTTTATTCTTCAACTGAAATGAAGTGGATTGGAGACATCAGAATCTAAAATAACATTTGCAACAAAAAAATACTTCTTGATCTTGCCTTTGAACTGAATCACAAGATTGCTTGACATCTTTTGTGGTTTGCTGTTGAGTGGAATTGTGATAGGACACAGCTTTATTTTCATACAATACATGCATTCACTCTTGGTATCCACTTCAAGTACATGTAAATGTCAATCCATATTGTATGCAGTTCTCTACTTTACCATAAGGATAAAACAAAGTAGGTTTTCTGGAAGAGGTGAGGTGCTGTTTTGCTTTTAGTTCCAATGAACTGATGCAGTATGCTTATGAGTATATTCAAGATAATTTAAGGTGAAATTACTGGCTTCACTTCTAGCCTGTGATCAGTTGACCTTGCCACAAGTCTGTCTTCATTGTTGCTCATCCAGCACCCATGCCAACCATTTCATAATACCCAACTCCATATAAAACCATGAAGCCAACTGGGCAACTTCAGCATCAGTTCAAGGTTTTATAGGGTTGAAAAATCCATCCTGAAGGCTGCCACCCCAAATATACTTAAGTGCTGCTGCATGTGAGATGTCCAAGCACACACAACCCATGCACGCACACACTGTGTGCATGGTTTGTGAGCGCTTGCACACCTCACATGCAGTGGTGCTTTTTGAAGGACTCCAGTGGGGAGGCTCTGCCTCACCTGCCTCCCCACCCACCACTCTTTCCTGGGAGAAATTCCATTGAACTCATTGGGATTTCCTTCCAGGTGGCATGGTGCTGTTAGTTAAACATGTATTTTGCAAAGTAATCCTAGGCAGGTCTACTCAGAAATGAGCCCCGCTGCTGATTTCAATGGGACTTACTCCCAAGTCAATTTGCATAAGATTGCACCCCTGATTAGCTGCCACCAGGAAGAGGTTCAAGGGCATTCAGGCAGGGTGGGGGGGTTCACCCCCAGCCAGCAGTCCTCCTCCCCCCCCCCCCGCCATTTTTTCCACACTTGTCATGTAAATTTGGTTGAATTTAGCTCCTGTTCCTTGAGAGCTCAGCCCCTCCCTGCAGGCAGCCTCCTCCAATCAGCTCAGGCTGCTGATGCTTAGTAACTTACCTTAGGGGCCAATCATACTACCTGCTGATAGTCTCTTTTTATACACTTTTCTTTATTAGCAGTCAGCTAATACCTGTCTGCAGGTCTAATCTAATTAGACAGGTCTGTCTAATACCTGTTTACAGGTCACTAGTCTACAAAGTGCAGGGAGGGCCCTGTGGGCTCACATCTCTTTACATTGAGGATGGGAGTGCTGATGTAAAAGATGCTGTTGTTTCTCTGGTGTTTTATCTGGTGTGAAAAAGTTTGGCCACCCACCCATTCCACTCACCTGGAAGGAAATCCATCTGCATTGTCTTCCCTCACAGACTTGAAAGGGAGGTTGAAAGGGAGGTTGAAAGGGTGGGTAAAAAGAGTCCAATCTCTCCAGAGTGCATGGAGGCTGCTTAAAACAACAGTAATAGAGGCCCAGCAGAGGTGTATACCGCAAAGAAAGAAGGGTTCCACTAAATCCAGGAGGGTGCCCGCATGGCTAACCAGCCAAGTTAGAGAGGCTGTGAAGGGCAAGAAAGCTTCCTTCCGTAAATGGAAGTCTTGCCCTAATGAGGAGAATAAAAAGGAACATAAACTGTGGCAAAAGAAATGTAAGAAGGTGATATGGGAGGCCAAGAGAGACTATGAGGAACGCATGGCCAGCAACATTAAGGGGAATAATAAAAGCTTCTTCAAATATGTTAGAAGCAGGAAACCCGCCAGAGAAGCGATTGGCCCTCTGGATGGTGAGGGAGGGAAAGGGGAGATAAAAGGAGACTTAGAGATGGCAGAGAAATTAAATGAGTTCTTTGCATCTGTCTTCACGGCAGAAGACCTCGGGCAGATACTGATGCCCGAACGGCCCCTCCTAACAGAGGAGTTAAGTCAGATAGAGGTTAAAAGAGAAGATGTTTCAGACCTCATTGATAAATTAAAGATCAATAAGTCACTGGGCCCTGATGGCATCCACCCAAGGGTTATTAAGGAATTGAAGAATGAAGTTGCAGATCTCTTGACTAAGGTATGCAACTTGTCCCTCAAAACGGCCACGGTGCCAGAAGATTGGAGGATAGCAAATGTCACGCCTATTTTTAAAAAGGGAAAGAGGGGGGACCCGGGAAACTATAGGCCGGTCAGCCTAACATCCATACCGGGTAAGATGGTGGAATGCCTCATCAAAGATAGGATCTCAAAACACATAGACGAACAGGCCTTGCTGAGGGAGAGTCAGCATGGCTTCTGTAAGGGTAAGTCTTGCCTCACGAACCTTATAGAATTCTTTGAAAAGGTCAACAGGCATGTGGATGCGGGAGAACCCGTGGACATTATATATCTGGACTTTCAGAAGGCGTTTGACACGGTCCCTCACCAAAGGCTACTGAAAAAACTCTACAATCAGGGAATTAGAGGACAGGTCCTCTTGTGGATTGAGAACTGGTTGGAGGCCAGGAAGCAGAGAGTGGGTGTCAATGGGCAATTTTCACAATGGAGAGAGGTGAAAAGCGGTGTGCCCCAAGGATCTGTCCTGGGACCCATGCTGTGCACATGGGTTGTGAGCGATTGCACACCTCATGCGGCACTTTCCAAAGGACTCTGGTGGGGAGGCTCTGCCTCACCTGCCTGACTCCCCACCCACTGCAGGCCCCTGGCCTCTTCATAATGTTTTGGTTCGTTCCTGGTGGGCCAGTGCTGGAAAACCAAATGTGCCATCTGGTGCCAGAGAGGAAGGTCCTTGGCCCAGCTCCTAACCAACCTTCCCGCCCTGACACAGCTGTGCCAGTGGGGCAACCAGGAGGCCTCCTCAAGGCAAGGGGCTGTTTGTTCCCTGACCTCAGAGCTCCACTGCCCTCACCCCGGTGCTGGGGGGTGGATTAGGCTTGAGCCCCCCTCCCCAGCGGGCGGCGCTGGCCTGCCCACACTCCCTGGCTGGCAGCAGAGCGCTGTGAGGGCACCTGCCCGGGGCGGAGGCGGAGGGAAGCTGCTCTGCCTGCCTGCTGACCCCACCCCGCCAAGGCTGAGGCGGGTCTGCCATGGCTGTCCCGGGGCAGCGGAGCCTCCACAGGCGGGCGGCGCCTCACTCTGAGCGCGGAAGGCAGCGGGCTTGCTCACGTCGCGGGGCCACCGCGCTCAGACACCGCGCGCCGCGCGCTCCTCGCCATGGCCAGGCTCCACGGTGGCGGCTGCTGCTCCTGGGGACTCTACCTTCTGTGGGCCGTGGCGGCCGCGCGAGCAGGTGAGGAGGGCAGGGCGCTTCCCACGAGCAGGAGCACACGCGTCTCCTCGCTCTCCCCAGCCAGGCTGGGAGGGGAGGTGGCCAGGGCTAGGAAGCAGCAGCCCAGCAGCCCTGCACAGCGCGCCCCGGCGAGGCTGAGGGTCCTGCGTGCGTCCTCTCCATGCGCACGCGGCCCCTCGCTTCCCCCCCCCTTCGGGTCTCCTGGCCCCAGGAGGCAGCAGCACGCCTGCCTCAGCCTGGACGCGTCCTTGGCTGGCACAAACCGTCGGCTCTTCTCGGGTTCCAGAGCCAAGAGCATTCGCTTCTGGAGCTGCCCTGTCTGGCTGGAGCCAGCGGGGGGGGGTGGTGGGTTCTGACCCCCCTTATGGCAGGGGGCTGTATTGGTTGAAAGGCAGGGACACCTGGGGAGGGGGGAGGCAGAGCCTCTGGAAGGAGTTTTATCAAAGGGTACAAAGTTTCTTCAGGGACCCCTTCCCAAAGGGGGAGGGGGAAAGGGGCAGAATGGAAGGCAAAGTCAGGCAGCGGGAGGGTGCTGACAGCCTGAATAGTCTTTGGAGCCCAGGTCTACCAGGCTTCTTGATGCGGAGCTCAGGTCCACCAGGCTTCTTGATGCAGAGCCCGGTCTACCAGATCACGTGGCATTGGCAGATAGATAAAAATAATATTGAAAACCAAAAACACTTCTAAGTCTCTCTAAAATCTTTGAAATATAAAAAATCCATTACAGAAAATTAGCATCATCGTAGTTAGACTCATGCTAGAATGGACAGTGTTGTGTGCACTCCAAAATGAACTTCTGTAGCAGGTGTAGCCCTGCGGCTGGGTCCCTGAGCTCCTATCCATTCCTTCATGGTTATTAGATCCACAAGAACTACTGTAGCAGGCCAGTTTTCTCCAAAAGTTGACACTGTATTAAGGAGGGTCATGGATGCATTCCTGGCGCCAGTGTGTTGCCACTGCATGCCCACGGTTGTTCCCCCAGCATCAGGCACAGCAGCGAATTCAAGTGAGATGTCAGATTCCAGGAACTTTCTGGTCCCCCCTTTCTGACCTTGGGCCTGGGTAAAAATGACTCCTGTTTCCCCCTTCTCCTAGGCCCTGGTGGAAGGGTTAAAAATGAACACTTCCCAAGACTTCAATGGGATACTTCCTCCTCACCCCCTTGGCAATCCCCCTGGAAACTTTAATTTTAACCCAGGAATTCTGCCACTCTGCACTCCCTGTAATGTTCTGTATATAAAAGCCTGAGCATATGCTACAATTAAATATACTCATGGGACATACCAAACTGAGAGTGAATGACTATTGAAATGCATTACTTCTTCTTGAAGGGTCGTCCAAATGTGCTTCAGATCAGTGGTATAGCTAGAGGGGGTACTATGTTTTTGCAGGGTGCCTCACCGCAGCGTGCAGGTGGTCTCTCCCCTAAACTCCTCTGTTTTGCTCCCCCCACCCAGAATGGCTCCAAAGGGGAAGGGGAAGGACTGCTTGCACGCTGCAGTGAGGCACCCTGCAAACTTAGTGCTTTGTACCCCCTCTAGCTATGCCACTGTTTCAAATACATCAGACACAGGGTGATTGATTCATTACACCTTAGGGCCCAGTTAGACATGCACTTAGCCTCTTACTAAAGCTCCCCTTTCCCCCTACTGTAATTGTACCTCATTTCATTCCCCCCCTGCTAGTTGCTATTCATCATTAAATGTAAACCCTGATGTGGCCAGTTGCATAGTTGCACATCTAACTGGAGCCCAAGGACTTTCCCAAAGACATACACATAACATGCAAGAGGTTGTCCATCCCTCAGCCACCTGTCTCTAATTTAGTAAATTCTAGGCATCCTAATTCTACCTTTTGAACGATTTTGAACATTTGGGGTATCAGGTGCCATCAGGTCATCTCCCTAGTAGTGAATTATGAGCAAGCACTGAGACCACATCTAGGTTTACAGATGACAAAGGGGAGGAGCTGTTTGTCTTCTAAGGGATGATCTGGTTCATATTTTTTGCATATGAAAGGAGCCTTGCAGAATGGGATGAGAAAATGTCATTGACACCTTTGGATGGGAAATTCTTTGAACATATGAAGTTGCCTTATACTGAATTAAACCATTGGTCAGTCTAGCTCAGTATTGTCTGCACTGACTGACAGTGGCCCTCCAGGATATTCCAAACTCAAGGATCTTTCCCAGCTGTCCCTGGAGATGTCAAGGACTGAAACGCGGCTTTCTGTATACAAAGCAATGAGCAGTGGCCCCATTGCTTTTCCCGAAACGTGTCATCACAGAATGATTATAAAGGTTTACAATATTGCTCCTAGGCTTGCAGTATAATGATTAAAGTGTAGAGGTATGTGTTGAAGCTATGAATTATGGGATGCCACAATCACCTGCTTTCATGTGAGCCGAAACAGCTGTGAAGAGCTTGCCTGTCTGGACACAATGCACATGCCCCAGCATGTAGTGTCACTATTATCATGTAGGTCAGCACATTCATGTATAGAGTTAAGATGCCAGTGATCAGCAGACAGGCAGATGTGCTGCTGATGTTCCAACTCTACTCACATATAGGCCAGTTCACATGGTCAGTGCATTTCAAGGATGGGGTTCCTGTGGAATGTTTATCCAGGCAGCTGCTTTACCCATAGAGTTTTTTCCATGACTGTTTTAGCTCTTGATCCTTGCATTTGAAAAGCATATACACTTAGGGCGCAATCCTAACCAACTTTCCAGCACTGACATAGCTGTGCCAATGTGGCATGCATTGCATCTTGCAGTGGGGAGGCTATCAAGGGGGCCTCCTCAAGCTAAGGGCATGTTTGTAACCTTACCTTGGGGCTGCATTGTGGCTAGGTCGGTGCTGGAAAGTAAGTTAGGATTGCGCCCTTAGTGTGATTATAACATGTTAAACCTATTTCATTCCACACAACATTTCATAACCCTGGTTGCTGAAAGACTTCCACAGTTTCCTCTTTGGTACACAATCTGTTCTTTTGCTTCTGTTCTTTTGCTTCTTCTTCATGTAAACTATATTTGACAGCCCTGAAAAATCTGAAGCATCCCATTCAAAGTAATTTACACAAAGTAAATTGGGTATTTTTTAAACTAGTGGCTTTGGAACGAATCCTAATCAGCAAGGAAGGCATCATGGCCAGGTTCACTATACACTCAGATACTGTTTTAAAAGTGTTTGAAATTTCAGTTATCAGACCTTAACTTTTTGATGATGCCTTCAGATTTATTGTGGTAGAAACAGCTTGATTTGAGTGCTAGATAACACTCTCCAAACCTAAATCAAGATGCAAAATGATCTTTGCAGACTTGACCGTTGGACCTATACCAGTGGTTCCCAAACTGTGAGCCGTGGTTCCCTGAGGAGCCACGGAAACCAGCCAGGGGAGTCATGGAATCCTTTTGAAAAACCCTATGCAATATTTGGATAGCCATCCTATGCAATATTTGGATTGTATATTCAGATGGGGAGCTGCAACCAATAGCAATGGAGCCACGAGTCCAAAAAGTTTGGGAACCAGTGATCTATACCAACAAGATGTAGCTCAATCTTGTGAAGCGCAAATGTTAAGTCCTATAGATAGGTACAAAAAATCAGAGACTGAAGTGCTGGAAGGGGACCTGGCTTGGCAGCAGCATGTGTGAAAAGGATCATTGGGCCCAATTCTATCCAACTTTTCAGCACCGGTGCAGCCACAATGCAACCCCAATGTAAGGGAACAAATGTAAGGCGACCCCGATGTAAGGAGAGGCCTTTGTGGCTGTCTACTCAACACTGGAAGCAGTTCATACCCCATAGGTGCAGCAGTACTGGCACTGGAAAATTGGATTGGATTGGGCCCTTAGTGGACTACAAGCTGAACATGCACCAAACAGTGTGATGCAGTGGCAATAAACAAACAAAAAGCTAATGCAGTGGTGTGCTGCTTTAGCAAAATACATTATCCAGATCATAAAAAGTAGTACAGTGTCACTGTATGTGCACTAGTCAGAGCTCACTTGGAATACTGTTCCAATTTTGGGTGTTACATTTTAAGAAGGATCTTGTTATGTTGGAGTGGGTTCTGAGGAGGGCAACAAAGATTGTGAGAGGATTTGAAACCAAGTCCTCCCAGGAGCAGTTAAAGGAGCTTGGTATATTTTGCCTGGAGCAGAGAAGAATAAGGGGAACCATCTCACTGTTCAAGTATCTGAAGCGCTTTCGTACAGAAGAAACACTTATTCTCCATGGCTCCTGGAGTTGAAAGTACAGCGAAGTAGTTCTAGGTTAGATCATAAAGAAGAATTTCCTAAACATAAGAGCTGTCTGGCACTGGAATAGTCTGCCTTTGCAGTAGTTGGCTCTCCCTTGTTGGAGGTAAGGAGAGACTGGATGGCCGTCTGTTAGAAGTGCTGTAACAGTTGCCTCTGCTGAGCAGGGGGTTGGAATAGATGGCTTTCCTGGTTCCTTCCAACACAAATGTTCTATGATTCTGTGAAAATGTTACGCCATATTTTTCACTTCTTGGTGGTGTTTTTGTGGTCAAAACTGAAACAGGTAGTTTTGTGCAACTTCTGCAGTCATCGCTACTTGGAGGTTTTAAAAAAAATTGTTTAAAAAAAGAAAGATGGAGAAGTGGAACCAAACTGTCAGTTTCAGAAGGCTTGAATGATTACGGATAATATTTTTAAAATAAAAGCAGGCACCTAGGAAGACACAATCAAAAGCTAAGATTTAAGAAAATGTTTTTAAAATAGTTTTTAAAAGTCAGCGCTCATTTGTGGCATATGTAAACTTATATGACCGAGTTAAGAATAGCAAAATGTGTGCCCTGGTATCTGCAGGGGTTCTGCTTCAGACCCCTGCAGATACTGCAAATCTGCAGATACCGGGGACACCCCTTAAAAAGGTAGGGAAAGTAAAGGAAAAAGCCAAAAATAGCTGTGCCTACTGTAGCGCAGCAAAACTGCTGTGTTTTTAGAGCTGCAGGCAGTCTTCCCAGCTGCCTACAGCCTCTACCTAGATGCACCAAGGCTCCTCTTTTCACTCAGTGTAACCCCAGAATGCCTTGCTGGTCTGGTTTGGTCTACTGCAGTGTTTCTCAAACTGTGGGTCAGAACCCACCAGGTGGGTCACAAGCCAATTTCAGGTGGGTCCCCATTTATTTCCATATTTTATTTTTAATATATTAGACTTGATACTACCATGGTATGTGACTGCATTTGGGGAAATGTTACACATCTGTACTTTTAACAGGCTACTATGTATATGCTTTTAACAGTAAATGGGACTTACTCCTGGATAAGTGTGGGTAGGTTTGCAGCCTAGGATTGTTAAAAATTTCCTTGCTTGATGATGGTCATGAAGTCACTGCTGGTGGGTTCTGATAGATTCTCATTTTAAAAAGTGGGTCCCAGTGCTAAAACTCTTCAGGAAACTGGTTACAACCTGGCTTTTCCGTTCAGCTTTTGGGGGGGGGATGAGAATTGTAGTAACGGGGTATTTGGATAGACTTCAGTTTGTGTGTGAAGTTAATCATGTCCTATAGTCTATGGATTAAAGTAAAGCTGGGGGACATTCTGATATTGTTTTCAGGAAGTTATTGGTTGAGAGAGATATTTCCTGGGGGGAAAATCTCTAAACTTAGATGAAATGGGAAAGATAGTTAAATAAGATGAAATTGGACAGGCTGTTGTTAGGTAAGATGCAGTGAGAACGTTCTTAGGGATGATATGAAAAGGTGATTTGATCAGCAATGGAGATAACATTGTTTTTAGGCCTCTTGCTCAACAGCATCCTCCTTAATTTGCTAATCTTCATTCTCTGACTTGGTTTCTTGTTTCCTGCTGTCTCTTGTATGTAGTTGCGATATCTAAATAGAAAGCTGTTTACAATCTGATTGGTTCTGACTACATGCCTGCCTGTCTTCATGTGCCCTTTCATAAAGTAGGGGGGGGGGCACCTGAGAACCCCACATCAAGAGAAATTGCCATATATCTGACAATAGTTGCTACACATAGCTATAGTGTGGCCATGGTGGACAGTGCTTGGAAATAAGCCCCACTGAAGTCACTTCACTTGGCTAATTGAGAAATTAAAGTATTTTTGTATTATCATTAGTGAGAGCATATTTCAGTATGCTTAAATTAAAAGATCAACACACTTCATAAGGGAACTTGTCACATAAAAATAGCTTTCTGATGTATGAAGGTGCAAAACTGGCATGTTGTAAGGAAGGTAAAATTAGACGAGGGTCGTCTAGATTGAGTGTTGAGAGAATTAGAACAGGCAAATGAAAATATTTATTTACCCAGTTTGTAATTAATCTTTGGAACTCCTTGCCACAGGATGTGGTGGTGGAATCTGACCTAGATGCCTTTGAAAGGGAATTGGACAGATTTCTGGAGAAGTCCATCACAGGTTGCAAGCCATGATGGGTATGTGCAACCTTCTGATTTTAGAAGTAGGCTACCTCAGAATGCCAGATGCAAGGGAGGGCACCAGGATGCAGGTCTCTTTTTATCTTGTGTGCTCTCTGAAGCATCTGGTGGGCCACTGTGAGATCCAGGAAGCTGGACTAGATTGGCCTTTGGTTTGATCCAGCAGGGCTCTTTTTTTGTGGGCCCCCAAAGTTCCTTCTGCTAGTGCAGCAACACTTAGGGCTGAATCCTGTGGTGCCCAGTGCTGGCAGTATGCTTGTACCACCGACGCTGGGTGTCATGAAAGTGTTGTAAAACACTTTCCCACCAGCAATATGCATGTACCACTGGCTCTGAGGCAGTGCCCGTCAGTGCTGGGCCTCAGCACCAGGAGAACCCAGTACTGGAGCAGTTGGGGATAAATATCGTCGCCAGTTAGTGGCTAGGCTTTTTGAGGTGGGGAGGGGTGGAACTGGGTGGGAAGAGGGCATGGGGGGAGTAATCAGGACTGGGAGGTGGCGGCAGAGTCTGCTGCCGAATCCTGTGCTCCTTCTCTGGCTGGGAAGCCATACATGGGCTTCCTTGGTTCTGTGTTCACTCAAGAGCAGGCGCAGCTCTGAGGAGACCCATTGGGGTTGCAGCACTGTTACCCAGGGTAGGGGAGCAAATGCTCCCTTTCCCCAAGGAGTTTCCGG
Source organism: Tiliqua scincoides (assembly GCF_035046505.1). Lineage (NCBI taxonomy): Eukaryota > Metazoa > Chordata > Lepidosauria > Squamata > Scincidae > Tiliqua > Tiliqua scincoides. Next base: position 60,111,111 of record NC_089827.1, read on the forward strand.
CAGCTGCCCCAGCCCCATTGGATACAGAGGTAGCCATTTCAGAGATGTTGTTCCTCAGGGCACCAGGGCAGCATAGGATTGAGCAGTTAGTCTTGCTGTTATGATGGGCTGGAGCAGGTCAGTTATAGAAAATATACACATTTTAAACATATTTTTACGTATTACATTACATACACACAGAATTTTCGCAACAGGAGAAAAGTATTTGCAAAATATTTGCAGCTGCTGGCCTCCTTGCAGTCTCTCTCTTTCTTAGTTGGGTTCTCAGGAAGAGTGACCCAGCCCATCTCTTGCTTCAGTCAACAGGAGGAAGAAGGTGTGGTGGACAGGGTTGGGGGAAGAGAGACACGTGAAGTTATAATGCCACTGGCTCAGAAGACCAGATGAAATGTGTTGATAAGCCAACTGTGGCCTGCATGTCATTGTTCGGGGATCTCTGGTTTAAACTAATACAGAAATTAGATGAAGGAATAGACTAGAGAAGTAAAAAGCAGATGTTGGAGACTGAGACATTTCCTTAATTTGATTGAATAGGAGTGTTTTCAGACTGGTAAAGTGAACTTGCTTTTCCTCAGTTATGACAAAGTGGGAATCATTGCCAAAATGGTTTCTTGTAACTATCAGCAAATTGGGTTTGCCTTGAAGTTCAGTTACACAGTCTTCCAAAAACAGTTCACAGAGAGACATTCAGAACCTGAATTTACGTGTGTGGAGCAAGTGGGTAGTGGCTGTGCATCTTCCAGTCCAAACATTTATTGTTTGACATTTTTATGTGAGTGTATATCTCTGTTTTATAAGCACAAAAGCATCTTTCTCATTAACATTCTCCAATTTCCTCTTTGGTATTTTTACAGATATCCACTATGCAACTGTAAATTGGTTGAAAGCTGAAAAATCCTTCCAAGTTAAGGATGTGTTGGACAAGAGTGGACTTGCGTATGGCTTTTACAATAACACTGTACAGTCTACAGGATGGGGAATTCTTGAGATAAAAGCAGGCTACGGTAGCCAGGCTATAAGCAATGAATATCTCATGTATGCTGCAGGATTCTTGGAGGGCTATCTCACTGCTTCGTAAGTACTTTTGTAAATGTAATTGACTTGATGATGATACTCTGTTAAGACTCCCTGTCCAGTGTAAACCTCTTTTTAAACTATCAACTGCACATAAGGCTATTATAGTAATATCTGTTATAATAATATTAAGAAGGATTATAAACCCTTTTTGTCATCTGTGAAATTCAAACCAGTTTACTCCAGTTTCAATCCAGTTTACACACTGGGCAGTGGAACCCTGGAAGGTTTCCCTTACAGTTATTTAGTTTATTCGTTGTTTGAACTGGATGCAAAACACTTCCCTCACTTTTCTCTGTCGCTTGAATTTTAAAAAACAAAAGTTAACTTTTTGTAATTTCAGTGCATAAAATAGAAAATAATATCTTAAATCTAGTATGGAATATTAACATTTTAACAGCCCAATCCTATCAAACTTTCCAGTGCCAATAAATTTGGGAAGGCATAAAACAAATGATAGAAATCTTTGTATTATTTGCTTCCCTTTACATTGTTGGTCTTCTTTGAGGAATTGTCAGAAGTATATAATAGTTCAATATAGCATTTCATATACTGATAATAATGAGGAGTGGGAGAAGGAGGAACTAAAGCCTTCCCTTGCAGCCATTTGTACCTCCTGCCTCACACTTTGAGACCCGTTAAAGCTTGCTTAATAAGGCAATAATATTAGGCAGTATTATTATAATATACAGGCATGCCACAGTATCTGCAGGGGCTCCATTCTGGATTAACTGAAACCGCAAATACGTAGGAACATCCTGCCCCAAGCCTTCCGAACGCATCCAGAGCACCAGTCAGGTCTGGAGGCTTTTCTGAGGCCTAAAGAGGCCTCAGAATGTCTTGTAAGAGCAAAAAAACTGGAAGTTGCCTTTTTTGTGCAAATGGCCATTCTGAAGCCCGCAGAGGTCACGGGCAGACGTGTGTGGCCTCTGTGGGCCTCAGAAAAGCCTCTGGAGGGGATGTGGGGGGCATGGGGGACCCCACGGATGTGATCTGCGGTTACCTGAAACCGCAGTTTCAGGATCCATGGATATTGCCCCCCCCCGTATAATATAAGGCAATATTATGATAATATTATTTTCTAAGGAGAATAGGGCCCACTTCTTCCAGTGCTTAATATTTCACACATAGCAGTCCTCTTTGACCATCGAACTGGATCATTCCCCCCCCCACTCTTTCAGGGGGGCCATGGCTGTCCTTTGCACTTTTTCTACACTCAGGTACCTCTCTCACTTCATAATGTAAGGAGTGCTGCATGTAGTTTAAGTACAGTTTTTAAAGGGCTAGCTTTTTCTGATCACAAGCGAAAAGCATAATAGTTAGTTGAAAGAGGATGAAGGGTATTTTTATGTAAGCAGTGGCTTTGCTGCCAAACTTCATGTTTTCCAGACAGAACAACATGTTCCATTTCACCAAGGAATGCAACGGTGTTGCTAGATTTCAAAAAGAAATGTTGAAATATGGCCTTCTGGAGAATTGTTGGGTTCTCCTACTCTGTATTTGCTGCAGCGAAGATAAGAGAACATGCAAGAGGGATTAGTTTTAGACAGTAGCAACTTCTCCATACAAACCCATACTAATGGGTATCTTTGTATGAAGTGAGAGCGGTAGCTGAGTGTACATTAGGCACTAGATGTACCTTATTCATTAGGCACTAGATGTACCACTAGATGTGGGCCTTATTCTCAGTCACTGAGGGCACAATCCTAACCAACCTTTTCCTGCACTGGTATAGCTGTGCCAGGGGGCGTGTGCTGCATCCTGCAGTTGGGGGGCAATCATGGAGGCTTCCTCAAGGTAAGGCAAGTTTGTTCCCTTACTCAGAGTTGCATTGCCCTTATGTCAGCGCTGGAAAGTTGGTTAGGATTGCAGCCTTATTCTCAGATCCATGTTACTTCTGAGTTCCTGGGCTTGGTTGTTCTCATCAGCCATCCTTCAGGGTGATATAGGGTGATTCATTGGGTTGTAGGCGAAGTTATGTACACAGTAGAACTCTTATTGCAAGAGAGTTGCACAAGATATGGGGTGCGTGGTGGCAAGGTTGCCTTTTTCTTCTTATAAACCTTTTTCTCACCATATCTGAGGGCAGCTGTGGCTGTAGCAGCACTTGAAGCACTTAAACCTTCTGAACAGTTTACTCCTGTCAACCTTCCGAACAGCTCACTCAAGTTGCTGGTTGGTTGGTGCACAGAAAGAGATGGCCAAGTGAGAGCTTTGTGTCTAGCTCAGTATTGGCACTTCTCAGCAACAGGTGGAAAGAGGCACGGGTGCAGGGGGCAAACAGAAGGTAATGATTTTAGGTAAATTTGAGCTCATTGCCTCTTCTAGAGATCAAACTCTTTGAGAGGTTGCAAGCTGTTAGGAAAGCCATAGGGAGCGTAATTTGAAGGGGCCCATCCCTTTGAGGAGGATGGAGCAGACCTCTTACCCCAGACTGATTTTCCTTCTGTTCCTGTAATGGGTTTAATTGGAACAAGGGCACAGACACAGATGTATTTTCCACAGTATGCCTGAGCCCTGAAATAGGCAGAGTGCCTGTTTCTGCATGCCTCTTACAAACAGGGTTTGTAGACGGGTAGCAACACCACCTGGCACTATGGATTGCCTTTGAATGTATGTGGAAAACAATGCACACAAACTTTGGTAAGTGTGGAAATTGCAATGCAATTCTGCTTCTGGCTTACTATATAAAGATGGTGCTACAAACAACCTATCTGGAAGTACCCGTAGTCATTTCACCCTTCCACCCTGAGCATCTTTGTCCATCCTCTCTTTTCCTAGATTTTGGGCAAGTTGCTACAAGTGAGAAAGGTGGGTTGGCAAAGGGACTGGTAGAGCAAGGGGTGAGGAAGTACAGAGCTTGCATCGTCTCTCACTTCAGAATTTTTAAAGCTAGACATCAGCCTGATAAAAATTGGTATCTAGAAATACCCTACATTTCATCACTGTACTATCTAGTTAAGTAGTTACAGATCAAAACCATTTTACTACAGAAGCTCTGTTTTTCTGCATTCTTTACAGTCTTTGCATAAGTATTGCACAATTTATTGCTGTAATTAAGAAATGTCTGAGATAGCTAGCATGTCTGTCTGTTTACGAAATCAACAAAAGAAGGAAAACAGAATAAAAGTTACCTTTTCCTTTTCCTTTTAGACATATGTATGACCATGTTGCAAATCTTTATCCACAGTTGATTAAAACTGCAACAATTGAAAAAAAAGTTAAAGATTTTATGAGGTATGTATTCATTGCTAAAAATGTGGTTCTTTCCTAGGTGGTGATGGAGGAACACAAATACCATAGTAGGGTTTGTACATCCCCAGTGATATTTACATGTTGTTGTTGTTTTCTGAGCTAGTGGATGCAAAACAAAACAGTAAAAGAGCTTATGGCACAATACATTGGCTAATCTTGAAGGTGCTACAAAACTCTCTTTTGTTTTGTCTTCAGCAGACTTACATGGCTGTTCATCTAGTTGCATCCTGGGTGACTCTGCAATACCTGAGAGTGCAATGTGTCCATTGAGATGCATGTTGCCCCACAGCCATTTAGGAGTGTCTGTATTTAGCTGAGAGAATGTATTGTGTGAACATTATGAGTAGGGAACGTGCCGAGAGGCAATCTGATGTAGTTACTTCTGAAAAAAAAGAACATGTTTCAACTGGCTACACTGTTTGATCAACTTTCTAGAAGAGTAACCATCTTAGTTTGTAGCAACCATAAGAGTCTTTGTTAAAACAGTAGAATCTTAAAGCATCTTTACTCAGGAGCGAGTACCACTTTGTTCAGAAGTAGTTATTCCCAGGTTGCAACCAAAGTATAGCACTTGGAGATGATCTGAAGTATGAAAAATGCTATCTAAAGTAAAATTTGTTCTTATGCAGCAAGCAAGATACATGGACCAGACAACAAATTAAAAACAAGAAGGATGACCCCTTCTGGAGGCATGCTGGGTATCTTGTTGCCCAGCTGGATGGGCTTTACATGGGAGTTAAAGAGTGGGCTAAACGGCAGAAAAAAACAGTAAGAATCTTTACTCAGTATTTAAATAACTTGGAGCAGGGAAGAAATAATTTCATTTAGATCAATTTTTTCATTGTTTAAAAAAGCAGACTGTCTCCCATTGGAGCAGTTCTGCTTTTTCGTATATATGAAACATGTAAAGAATCTATTTGTACTGCAGCAATCCATGCAATATGGAGCACATAACATGAGCTTCAGACTGAAGTATTTTTTCAGTGACACTGAAAGGTCCGCCGCCGTTATTTGCCACTGTAACCTTTTGGGATGCTTAGGAGTGACGAAAGCCCATCTGCGCCTGCTCCATCTCCTACACAGGATGGAAAGTGACACAGCATGGAGCTACTGTCACTACAGGCTTAATTGTTGTGTGGGCTGGCGACTCTCTGTGATATCAAAGAGGCAGCAGTACTGTGAATTATCAAGTGGAGAACTGACTGAAGACAAATAGCTTTCACCTTTATTGCCGAGCTCAGGCATTTTATTTCATGCTGTGAAAGTGAAGACATGAATAACTAACTGACCTTTCCATCTTTGTCTAAGCACTGCAAGGAAACATGGAGCCTGGGATTGATGGAGTCAGGATCAACAGTGTTTAAAACAAATAGCATTTCCCCCTGTTGATTGTACTTCCAGCCATTACTGAAAGTCAGCTACAGAAACAAAGAAAAAAGGAAGCACACAGAATGATTTCACAACCAGACCTGTGATCCTTCTGAGCACATTTACTTTGAAGTAAAAACATCATTGTAATTGATGGGCCTTGCTTCTGAGTAAGCGTGCTGAGGTCTGGTATGCCAGAGCTTTCTAGTAGAAGTGGTATCAAACATTCTGTGTGGTGGACTCAGATGAATGGCATGTGTGGTCAGGTTCAGACATGATGACCATTAATTTATTTACTTAAAGCTTTTACATTTTTCCCTTCCCTCTGGGGAACTTAAGACAGCACACATTGTTCTTTCTCCTCTTTACCCTCATAACAACCCTGTGAGGTAGGTTAGACTGAGACAGAATTACTGACCCAAAATCACCCTGACTTCGTCTAAGTGGGGAAACGAACCCAGGGTTCCCAGTGCCTAGTCCAACACTAATCACTCCTCCATACTGGCTCTTGTCAATGTGACTGTTCTCATCTCATCTTGGAATCCTCTGAGCCCTTTTCTGGAGAGTTTTTTTTTTTTACTATGTGTGAGGAGAAGTGCAGCAATTTTCAACCTTTTTCATCTCACGGCACACTGACAAGGCACTAAAATGGTCAAGGCTTTTGTATCAGCTTTTGGACCATTGACAAAGCACACTGCACTGACAGCAGGGGCTTGCATCCCCCAGTGGCCCTACTAACAAATGATCCTCCCCCAAACTCCTGCGGCACAGCTGCAGACCATGGTTGAAAATTGCTTCAAGCTGTAGTATTCTGGTGCAGAGCAAATGCAGATCTCTTTCTTGCTAGTATAGCTATTTCATGTGTATGTGCAAACTCCTGATTTTAGAAATGGGCTATGTCAGAATGCCAGTGCAAGGGAGGGCACCAGGATGCAGGTCTCTTGTTATCTGGTATGCTCCCTGGGGCATTTGGTGGGCTGCTGTGAGATACAGGAAGCTGGACTAGATGGGCCTATGGCCTGATCCAGTGGGGCTGTTCTTATGTTCTTATGTGTTCATTTTATGTAGTACCTATTGGACAATGCCTGTGAGATCTCTGTAAGAAATGTCATGTGTCTCTGCTTACTAGTATCATTCTGAATTTCAGATAATGTTTTCCCTAGCTTTTTGTTTTTGGTGGGACAGTCTATGTATGTCTCCTTTATAGAACTAGAGATGACTGCCGCAGTATGAAACAACTATGTAAATATTTATTCTCCATTGCAACAAAGCTATCACTCCCACACCAAGTCTGTCTCAGGGCCCAGTCCTATCCAATTTTCCAGCACTGATGCAGCCATGTCAGTGGGGCTTGTGCTGCATTCTGTGGTGGTGGGGAAGTTACAGAGGCCTCTTCAAGGTAAGGAAATATTTGTCCCCTTATCTTGGGGTTACATTATGGCTGCATCAGTGATGGAAAGTTGGATAGGACTGGGCCTTCAGTTTCCTTTCGTTGTATAGGGATGGAGTCACATGTGCTGAATATTTGCTGGCACATATAAAGCCACATGATGAAATGCAGTGACCAGTCCTATGACCTGTGAAGTCCATGGTTCAAATCTCACCTCAGGCACAAACTCTTTGGAAGGCATTAACCCATTTTTGCCCAACCCTCAGATGTACACATTTGGTTCCTGTTGCATATATGTAGCTGGGCAGAAATGGCTTAAGCAAGCAATTCTGCTCTCAGCCTCAGGCCTTCATCTGCAATATGAGAATAATCATTGTGGCCTGTCTTATAGACAAGAATTATCAAGGTAAAGTCTGTAGAGCACATACAACTCTTAAAATATACTTTATAAATGCAAAATTGTTGTTCTTATTCAGGCATGCATTATCCCTGTGAAAAAGGGCATTGTCTGGAGTGCCTAGTGTACTGGAACATGGAGAGTCCCTTTCCTTTGTTCATTCACTTGGCACCAACCTAACCTTTTCTATGCGCTAAATCCAGTGGCAGTTTTTCTGATTTCACCATCAGCAAGATTTTGCCAAGCACATTTGCCAATCCTCCCACAGCCTGGACTCACTGATCCAGTGAGTAGTTATGTATCTATATTTTCTAGCACCTTACAGGTCAATATGGGTATAACTAAAAAACACTAATGTTTCAAGTGAATCATTTGTCCTTCCAGCAAATGTAGGCCAAAAAAAAAAAAAAAAAGTGAACAGGATAAATTGTACACAACATAAAGCAAGATGTGACATGGTAAAAAGAACAAATAAAATACATCCTGTCATCCTAATTTACATTCTGTAAATACATTCTGTTAACAGCCTGTCTCTCCATATTCTAAATGACTTTGGATATGAACTGTAAACTGTACACCTGTTCTGAGTTCCATCTGGAGTTCATGGCAGAAATCCATAGACTGCTTTTCTCTCCTTTTGCCCTCTCACAATTCAGGCTTTGGGCACTATCATGTCTGTGTCTTTTTCAAGGACCCATATGCCTTCTGAAACAAAAGTCTCTCCCATCTGGCTGTTTGTTAAGTTAGTTGTGCATTAGCTTCCTATTCTTGCCACATGGAGCTACCAACATAGAACAGACTGTTTAATCGGGCAGCTGTTTGGATACCTACTCCTTCTTTGTCTTTTGAATAGTAGGAATCATCTATGGACCTCAGTGGCACTTTTCTCCCTTTGAACACAGCAAAATGGCTGGCTTGAGGAGACCCATAGGCAGTAGGGCAATCTACCAGAGGGTAATTCCTGCTGGTTGTGCAATTGCCCCCCACCATTGGATGTAGTGTGTTCTCTGCCATTGGCATCAATGGCGGCGGATAGCATTGGATAGCAAATCACCTCTCCCCAAAGTCGCAATTACCCATAGTGGGGGGGGGGGACAGGCACCCATATAGTACCTTTGTGTTCCCCCCAGAGGGTACATAGAAACTTGAAGAGGCAGTTTATATCAGGAAAGTGGTGTATGTGAAAAGGTTATCCCTCCTCCCCCTAGAACCATTGCTTTGATCCAGAGCCCCCACCCCAACAGCTGTTTTTAAGGTTTTGTTTTTTTTAAAAGAATACATGAAATTCTATCACAGATCTCCTGCCATCTTGTCTAGTTTGCCTGTTGGCCATAACAATTACTAGGTATTACAGAAAAACTTGATTTTCCTGTGAATGGAGCTGGTCAGGGTAAAACCTTGAAAATATGTCAAGGGGTGCAGTCTCCCATGTCAGTGTTACATGATGAATCTTTTAACATATCACATATGTTGGTTTGGATTTTTCTAAGAGAATGGTGGTCATACATTAAATATCAGGAAGACAGACTTTTTTGTTAACATCTATGTTTTGCGCAGATTCAAATGGAGCACTTGCCTTCATTAAAAGGTTGAAAAGAAAGTGGTATATCATTTTACTGTCTATAGGTGCTTCTTGAAACCATAATTGTTGCCTGGAATATGATATATTGTTTAAGAAGATGCAGGAGTTGCCAAACTTTTTGGTACAAAGGCTGCATCATATATCTGACTTGATGTCAAGGGCTGGAAAATAAATAATAAATACATGGAGAACCAATGATTGAATACAATAAGTGGGAGGGAGTGGAAGGAGGAGAGGAGCAGAGGGCAAAATTTTCTTGCACAGGAAGAGGGGGCAATGGGTTTTAAAACCTTCAAGCAACCTACAATGCAAATCACAAACATTTTTTGTAGCAGTCTCTGCTCCATTTTCTCAAATAGAGAATTTGATCTCAAAACACATAGACGAACAGGCCTTGCTGAGGGAGAGTCAGCATGGCTTCTGTAAGGGTAAGTCTTGCCTCACGAACCTTATAGAATTCTTTGAAAAGGTCAACAGGCATGTGGATGTGGAAGAACCCGGGGATGTTATATATCTGGATTTTCAGAAGGCGTTTGACACAGTCCCTCACCAAAGGCTACTGAAAAAACTCCACAGTCAGGGAATTAGAGGACAGGTCCTCTCCTGGATTGAGAACTGGTTGGAGGCCAGGAAGCAGAGAGTGGGTGTCAATGGGCAATTTTCACAATGGAGAGAGGTGAAAAGTGGTGTGCCCCAAGGATCTGTCCTGGGACCGGTGCTTTTCAACCTCTTCATAAATGACCTGGAGACAGGGTTGAGCAGTGAAGTGGCTAAGTTTGCAGACGACACCAAACTTTTCCGAGTGGTGAAGACCAGAAGTGATTGTGAGGAGCTCCAGAAGGATCTCTCCAGACTGGCAGAATGGGCAGCAAAATGGCAGATGCGCTTCAATGTCAGTAAGTGTAAAGTCATGCACATTGGGGCAAAAAATCAAAACTTTAGATGTAGGCTGATGGGTTCTGAGCTGTCTGTGACAGATCAGGACAGAGATCTTGGGGTGGTGGTGGACAGGTCGATGAAAGTGTCAACCCAATGTGTGGCGGCAGTGAAGAAGGCCAATTCTATGCTTGGGATCATTAGGAAGGGTATTGAGAACAAAACGGCTAGTATTATAATGCCGTTGTACAAATCGATGGTAAGGCCACTCCTGGAGTATTGTGTCCAGTTCTGGTTGCTGCATCTCAAAAAAGACATAGTGGAAATGGAAAAGGTGCAAAAGAGAGCGACTAAGATGATTACGGGGCTGGGGCACCTTCCTTATGAGGAAAGGCTACGGCGTTTGGGCCTCTTCAGCCTAGAAAAGAGACACCTGAGGGGGGACATGATTGAGACATACAAAATAATGCAGGGGATGGACAGAGTGGATAGGGAGATGCTCTTTACACTCTCACATAATACCAGAACCAGGGGACATCCATTAAAATTGAGTGTTGGGCGGGTTAGGACAGACAAAAGAAAATATTTCTTTACTCAGCGTGTGGTCGGTCTGTGGAACTCCTTGCCACTGGATGTGGTGCTGGCGTCTAGCCTAGACACCTTTAAAAGGGGATTGGACACGTTTCTGGAGGAAAAATGCATTATGGGGTACAAGCCATGATGTGTATGCGCAACCTCCTGATTTTAGAAATGGGTTATGTCAGAATGCCAGATGCAAGGGAGGGCACCAGGATGAGGTCTCTTGTTATCTGGTGTGCTCCCTGGGGCATTTGGTGGGCTGCTGTGAGATACAGGAAGCTGGACTAGATGGGCCTATGGCCTGATCCAGCGGGGCTGTTCTTATGTTCTTATTTTACCAAACTTTATAGTCCAGGTCTCCCAGCATCATTATTTATCTCGTTCAGCCACTAGTGTTGCTGAATATAATGCGACTGAATACAATGCAATGGAATGGAATAATTTCTTTCCACTAAATTGCATTACATTCAGTATATCTAGTGGCTGAATGCAGTATATACCCGGAAGTGCATCTTTTTAGTTATTTTTAGCCCTGAGAGGCTGGGTAACTGCATGGGCCAAATAAAATCCTCCTGGGGGCCAGATGTGACCCATGGGCCCTGGCTTGGGGTTCCCTGCTGTAAACCAATCCTATACTTACCAGCTATCATTGTCACACCTCTTCTGCTAGTGCTGACTGCTATAAAGAAGTCTGTGCCATTCATAAATGGTGCTGTAAGTCCTCATCCCCTTCCAGAACCCAATTCCATGACATGGGGCCGAATGGACATGTGCCAGCTATTTAGATAGCGCAGGTCCAAATGGATCCCCCCCATGTTGTGAATGATTACCCCCAGACTGTTCCCCCACCGCAGAATGCAGTGGTAGTCATTCAGGCACCACTGCATTGGTGGATGGGGGGTTGACAGTAGGATTTATTATTTATTTTCATATTTATTGATTTATTTTTCACATTTTTATACTGCCCTTCCTCCAAGGAACTCAGGGTGGTGTCGATAGCTCTTTCTCTCCTTTTGTCCTTTGAGAGATAGTGACTGGCCCAGCATTACCCAGGAAGCTCAGCAGGCATTTGAACCTGGATCTTCCAGGTCTAAGTCCCATTCCCAAATAACTAACCATCCTTGCTCTTTGTAGTGATTAACTTGTAAACATCTTAATTTATAAACAAATTGTGATGTAAATTACATTTCAGAATCAAGTAACACAGCTGTACCATCCATAAGTGATACAGTTATCTTCAAGATCTCTAGGCTAATTGCTCTCAGATGATGGTAATTCAAAATGAGCCTTGTAAAGAAAGATAAGGTTGCTTTTCTTTCTGGTGGCAGCATGAAAGTTGTTGTGAAAGGTCAGTGCAGAAAAAAGCAATGTAATGGACTCCTGCTAAGGAGGAGAAAGAGATACTAAATTGCCACTAGCTGCTCTCTGTGGGGTGGTTGTAGTGTGACAGCCCTCTGTGCAGAAAACGTCAGAAAGCACTTACCCATGCTGGCTCTCCTTGTGACAGCCATGCTGTTGAAAGGCCTCGCCACAGGATCTCTTTTTGAAAAACTGCATGACATTGGCTGCTTTCCAGACCTCCATGTAAGGATGGTGGTTTTAGTGATAAGTTGCATATGTTTTTTTTAAAGATCAAGAATTTTATCATTTCAGTTCTTTTAATACTCTCAGGTGTATACTATCCAATCCTGGAGACTTATTAATTTTTCATTTGTCAAACAGCACTAGAATTTCTTCTCATATCACCTCTGTTTGACTTAGGCTGCAACCCTACACACATTTACCTGAGAGTAAGCCCAGTGAAACTCAGTGGGAGTTACTTTTGAGTAAATCTGTATAAGGTTGCACTGTTAGATCTTTGGATGTCCTCTGTGTAAAAAGTAACTCAGGGGTGAGTATCTGTACATGTAAACTTGATTAAGCTTATGCTTTTGTCATCTTTTCTGTTTTCTCCAGCCTCTCACTCAGTTTCAAGTCCAGTTCTTGAACACTGTTGGTGACCTGCTTGACCTTATTCCTGCTCTCAGCTCACATTCACCAAGGTTTGACTACAACATTATTCCAGGAGGCTCTCGGAAATATCAATGGGATATGGGTCATTGCTCAGCTCTCATCAAGGTGAGACCAAGAACTCTCTTTCTACCTTCAGAACCCCAAAGGGCTAATACAAATAACTGTTCATTGTGCCTATGGAATTCAAAATGAGAGTATGCTGTGATCTGATTTTGGCTAAGCCTGATGCATACATTTGACTAGGTGTGATGCAGGCCTGAGTTGACCTGTCATTGTTGCTGGGAATGCCTTACATTACTTTAGTGATTGTTGTTGGCATCCTTCAGTCTTGGAAGACTATGGTATCGCGCTCTGAATGGTAGTTCTGGAACAGAGTGTCCTCTCCAGTGCGCGAAGCCTGGGTAAAGTAGGTATGGAGGATAGGCTGTTACCCATGCAGCAAATCCCCCCTCTCCACGTCGCTGAAATGGTCCAATGGAAAGGCAGAGGCCAATACGGTTGGTTCCAGCGGCGTCGCAGGAGTTGCCAGAACGTGACTGTGTTCAGCCATGAACTGCCTCAGGGACTCCGGCTCTGGATTTTGCCCCAAGGTTGACTCCTGAAGCCTTTTCCATAACTGGATGTAGCCACAAGGCAGTGGAGGTTTGGGATCAGAGTTTTCCTTCTCTCAGATGAGCTGCCTTCCCAGGCTGACAAGTCCCATCTACCCGGTGGCTGTTTAGTCGTCTCTTATGACAAGTACAGCCAAACTGAGGGCCTATTCTTATCCCCCAGCCCCCAGGGGGAACTTTAGTGATGAACACATACATTTCATCTCTTTGATTCATTCATTATTCTTTGGAGATCTGCATGACAAATGTAGCACTGAGCACTGAGTGATATAGGGAGTGATATAGGGAATGTTTCTACCTTTACCTTGGAGCTGCATTGCCCTTATGTAGGTGCTGGAAAGTGGGTTAGGACTGCACCTTTAAAGTTTAAATAATTTTCATATTATCAGTTCTCAGCATACATAGCATTTTGAGAATCAGTATAAATTACAATTTAATAAACAAAAGCTGCCAGTCATTATTAAAAAAAAAGTCATATGAATTTATACCAAACAACTTGAGAATCTAAAACATAAGCTAGTCTGTTTTTACAATAACATGTCGAAGAGAAAATTGGTTCAGAAATGTTCAGATCCCATCAAATTTTGTAGAAGATCCAGCTAGAAGATATGGTACGTTGAAATAGTTCAGAACTGAAATGAAGTGGCTTTGGTTGCCCTTGTGTCTTCTTAAATCTTCTTAACAGTTCCATATTGAAACCGTTAAGTTCATCAAATGTGGCGTGTTAAACAGTTTAAGTGGTTTGCATACAGGCCTATCTTTCATAATCTGTCCAAATGACGAATCAGTTATAATTCATTAATAAGTTTTTAATTAACTAGTTTGATGGGCAACCCAATACTGGGGTTATCAGGTGCAGTGGCACCAAAATGGCAACTGCCATATCCTGCAGCCCCATGGAGGCCGCCAGAGGTCTCCTTGAGGGAAGGGGATGTTTGTCCCCTTCCCCCAAGTAAGGGTGCAGGCCTCACAATAGGGCCACTTGAGTCTGTGCCAGATGTTTTACCAGAGCAGATTGGAGAACCTCCATGTCGGGCTTTGCAGGGCTCTGCCGGTCCCTCTCCCTCCTGGGCTGGTCACTCCCCCTGCCTGCCACCCCCCTACCTGGAACACATCCTTCCTGCCCCGAAAACCCACACTGCTGCCCAGTGATACAACTTGCCCCCAGGCGCTCCTGTGGCATCTCCACTTGGCACTGAGGCCCAGCGCCAACCAGTGCTGTCCCAGCACTGGTGGCCCAGCCTCCCTGGATGCCTTACGGCATATTTGTGACACCCAGTGCCGGTGCTGAGCTTCAGTGCTATAGCCCCTTAGGATTGGGCCCAAAATTGATTAGAGATTGCAGCCAAGTCCCTTAGCGTAAAAAAATAAAAGGCAAACTAGCCAATTCCATCCCCCTCCACACTGTAGTACACAGCCATGCCATGAAGGTGCAACCATGCAGGGCAACCATCCTCCAAAGGCAAACCGGGAGTAAGTAAAAAGCTTCTATACTTACCTCTACATAAGCCTGCAGGCTGCCTGTGGGTGTTTTCTGCAACCTACATGAGCTGTATAGCTGGTGTAAGTCTGAGGAGAGGGGGCAGAGTGGGCTGAAAAAACATGGAATAGGATCCAGCGTGTGTGTGCCTTCAGCCTGCTCCTCACCTCCTTCTATCCTGGCAATCCACGCAGAAACTCCCTCTGCCCTCCCCTTCCCCACCCATGAACTACCAACTTACTGACTCTAGTGGGCTTAGTGGACCTTGATAGCACGGCTCCGATGCTGCCACTGCTTTGCACTGGCAGCTCAGATTGACCAGGAGGTGGTACGCTCCAAATGCTGTCACAGGGCCTTTTACGACAGCGGGATGCTGTCTGCTATTGTAAATTTGAGGATAGGATTGGGCCACTGAACTCTGACTTGCAGACATATTTCCCTTTCCCTTGTTCACTTGACCTTGCTTGTGCTCATTTCAAGCATGGTCCATGTATTTGGATCAGCCTGGTTTACATTTATGTGTTGGGGCTGAACATTTAACTTTTCACACACAATTCTTGATGAGAATAGAGAGGCCCAAGCGGAGCAGGCACTCGACGTGGCACTAAATCCCATCAGTCACCCTTTCTTGTTTCTTTTTCCTTTTGCACCCACCCTTGTTGCTGCTGCCACCAGCTCTTCTGCCACCACCTCTTCTGCTGCTGCTTCTGGACTCATGGGAAGGATTGTGGGAGTGGAACCTCTTCCGTTCTAGTGCCCTGTCCACCTGACAATGGGAAGAGATGTCAGGGAGGAAAGGACACAGGGGGAATACCAGCCCTTTCTCAGTAGTGGCTACCAATTCTTCCAGTTTCATTGGAGGCAATGCCCCCAAACTCTTGTGCTCATCCTCCAAGGAGAGTACTTGAGAAGAGGATGTGGCTCAAGGGCAGGAGTGTGGGCCCAGTGTGGAGGGCCCAGTGTGGAGCCACTGGGTTTGCGGTGCAGGGTCAGAGGAAATAGTGGGCTGGCATGGGAGGTAGGGCATTTCTCTTCCAGGTTGTTGCCTTCCCAGCCCACTGCTCAAAGCAGCTGTGTTGTTTGGCCTCAAGGGCAGGGTTCCCTTAATAGATACTGACAAACTGGGCAGATGGTGAACCTATTCACATCACCAGTAATCAAATGATAATTCAAACCATTTCTGTTTAAAAAATGCAAAAACAATCTTGTTTAAAACCTGCACAAAACCTATGATGTGACAGGGGAGGGAGTTTGCATCAAAAGAGTTGCCATTTGACTTCTTAAAGCTTCCTTCTGTTCTTGGCAAGTCTACTGGTGAAGATGCCAGCAGACCTTTTTTCAGATGACCTTGGGTACAAGATTGAACCAGAAGGGGTCTGCTGTTCACCTGGCACCACACACACTAAACTAGACCTGCTTTATCCTGGGGGAAATGCTGGGAATGTCCCAGCTGCAATTGTTTTTGCGT
Organism: Tiliqua scincoides; assembly: GCF_035046505.1. Classification (NCBI taxonomy): domain Eukaryota; kingdom Metazoa; phylum Chordata; class Lepidosauria; order Squamata; family Scincidae; genus Tiliqua; species Tiliqua scincoides. The sequence goes on from NC_089827.1 coordinate 60,127,204, forward strand.
GATTGAGAATAGTAAGAATGGGACAATGATTTGAATTACAGATAAGTGCATAACCTAGATTGAAGCGAGGTGCAATTAAAAATAAATTGAAGAGTTGTGATTCTCATTACTGACTGTTTTCATACAAGCAACTGAAAATGGTACTGAATAGAACAGGAAAAAATCAGATTTGGCAGTTTTCATTTCTTTTAAAAGACAAAGTTATTGGAGACATTCTTATCAGAGTATTGGCTTACTCTATAGTAAATAAAACAGCATTGTTAACATTAATAGAACTCCAGACAGTTCACTCTTTGACCTATGTTTTCCAGGTCCTCCCTGGGTACGAGAATGTCTACTTTGCTCATTCAAGCTGGTTCATATATGCAGCCACCTTGAGAATCTACAAGCACTGGGACTTCAGGATTGATGATCCACAGACCCGCTCAGGCCGTGCCTCCTTCAGCAGTTACCCAGGTAACTGAGGGCTAAGATAGACACAACACTATTCATGTTATTTGGTCATGCCTGCTTGTTTTCAGTGTTAATGTAAATAGCAGTCAGAGGGGGACCTGATCGAGATAAAGACCGTGATGTGGGGAGGAGGTGGGCTTTGACCTTCTTGCCTCAAGTTCAGATTACCTCCCTGTCCTGTCTTTTCTCCAGAAGAGAAACTCCCATTGACACTAATTGGAGCTTCCCTCTCAGAGCAAATAGCAGCCTCAGGAAGGATGCAGAGTGAGGCCACAACAGGGCTGGTCATCTGCTCTTCATGGTCCAGTGCTCTGCTTGTGCATTTACAGTTTGTTATATCTGCGTCACTCTCTCTGAGCCCCCACGTAGGAGCTCGGAGAACTAATATGCCACCTTCCCGCAGGATAGCATTCTGTGTGATCTCAACACCAGCCTCTTGATACTTGATATCACAACAAGTACTTGAGTTACTGGAACCACCAGCTTCTGTTTATAGCAGCTTGCCTTTTCAGTTCTGCTGTGCTAGTTTCATCTGCCAGCGTAGTAATTCACTCCATATGCTTTATATTTTTTGTGGGTTGCAACCACCAAGATTTTTATATCCATTAGAAAAAATACTTTAGCATGCCCCATACTGGTCCTGTGCTTATCCTGGCTTGTGTGGGTGGTGGACAAGGAAAGGTAGGTCGAACAGGATGCAGCTCCCAAAGAGAATGCAGGCTGCAGTGGATGGCCCCTCACTATGTCTGTCAGAATGGCCATCTGGACTCCTCTGCACTGCTCTTACGTTTCCAGAAAACTCAGGGATAAACTATACATGATAGTGAGAGAATTGGATCTACTCCATTTCTCTATAAAGCAGTGAGATGGGGGGGCAGGAGAACAGGAAGAGAGACCAGAACCACTCCCCTGCCCCCATACACACTGTCTTGTAACTGCTGTTCTCCTGGTGAGGCTCCATGACCAGACCAGGGACTTAACTCCAACTGAGATGAAAATGCTTCAAAAAGTAGTTTGGAGTTTGGGCTGATATCTCTGGCTGAAGTTATTCCTTAAAATCCCCCTCCCCCCAGCATGATGATATGTCATTAAACAGAGGAACTTAAGAAAGTCAGTGGCCAGCCTTGTCAAGATCTGCCAGATTGCTTAGTCATGGAGGTCAGTGCTGATGCTGGCAAACCCCCCCTCCCCAGGCCAATCCAGGAGGTGGGTGGGATGTTGGCAACCCTTTTTAGGGTGAGAGAGTGCAGGTGGAAGGAAGCATCAGCTCCCCCCTGTGCTTTAAGTCCACTCTCACTTCTCACTTTATACAGAATTGTTGAGACTCTGGTTGGATCCTGCTGCCATTCGTCCAGCTTTGCCCTCCAATGCAACTTGATAGTGCTTTCTATAACCTTTGGGGGGGGGAGAGTGGGGAGGTGGGCTGATACAGTCTCAGTCAGTAGCATCTGCCATGCAGCCAACAAGAATCAGACTCAGTTGTGGTGTTTGAATGGATGCCTCCCCATACTCAGTGAAAGGGGGTCTTCATGTGCAAAAGGTACATGCCTTTCCTTGTATGCTCCCCCAGTTATCAGAAACCTATTGCTCAGCATCATCAGCTCAAGGTATTTTGACACCCTAGGCCAGGAAAAATCCCACTCCAATCTTGTCATAAGACGGATAACAGAAAACAAACACTGTGCAACAGTGTTTTAAGCAACTCATGCTTAAAAGCACGTACATCACACGCTAAAGCACACATTCCCCCACTCCCGGTCTTTATATAGCATTGTATTAAACATTTATCTTATCGGTTTCCCCCTACAAATGCTCTCTTTCCAGAGTAATTGGATGCTGTGTATTTGAATTGTAACTCATCCAGAAAAAGGCATTTTTGTGAGGGGGGTGTTGAACTGGAGTAGAGGTATCACGTTTTCAGTTGGCTCAACTTCTGTGGCAGCTGCCCAACACAGAGACATTTGGTAGGGAAACCTCCTCATGCCACTTATCTTCACGCCCAGAAAAGCTTCTCCTGCTATCTCTTTACGAAAGCCTGACGAAGAGTTCCAAAGCTGACATGCTGCACTGTAAATGTTGGCTGATTATAATAAAGGCATTATTTTACGGCCCCTACATTTTGTTCTAGTGCAGGAGTGGGCAAACCCTGGCCTGGGGGCTGTTTGTGGCCCTCAGGGTCCCCCAATCCAGCCCGTAGGGAACCCCCAATCTCCAATGAGCCTCTGGCCCGTCGGAGACTGTTGGAGCCCATGCTGGTGTACAACTGCCAGTTGCGACCACCAGATGCGAGCTGTGGGCCGAGTTAGACCAAGGCCTTTTATAGTCTCCAAGTGTTTTCTGCCTTTTCCTGGGCATTAGTTTAACCCCTCCCCCCATTGCCTCTGAACAACTTTTGGCATGGGCTATATGTTTACACTGTGCAAGAGGTGTGTTGCAAACAGTTCATAGTTCTCATGTGGTTCTACCTACCTGTATTACAGTTCTCATGTGTATTATAAATAGGCTCAGTAAAATTCATTCATTTATATAAGTTCCATCTCTAACATATCCATTTATGTAAATTAGTTCAAATTTGAAATGTAAATTAATTCTTCCCCTGGCCCACAACACAGTGTTGGAGAGATGATGTGACCCTCCTGCTAAAATGTTTGCCCACCCCTATTCTAGTGGACCAAGGGCCAAATTCTATCCAATTTTCCAGTGCCGGTGCAGCTGTGCCAATGGGCCATGCACTGCATCCTGTGGTTGGAGGGCAGCCACAGGGGCCACCTCAAGATATGGGAACATTTGTTCCCTTACCTTGGGGCTGCATTGTGGCTGCACCGGTGCTGGAAAGTTGGATAGGATTGGGCCCCAACACAGTGACCATAGTTTTATCTGCTAATTAACAGTTTACACTAAAAATGAACATACAGCTAGTACTCATTTAAAGTCATTTTGTTATAAGTCATTTCACTTAAAGTTGCAGTTTTCAAGAACTTATTGACAACTTTTAGTGAGGACTTGCTGTACAGTCTAAATACTCTACAGTTCCTGTTATTTCAATGTCACAAATTGATTTTTACATACTTTCTTACACCAGTGTTTTTTTTTCTTTCCCAAAAATGTGTTGTCATTGAAATTTAAAACTATTATAATCTGGCTGATTTTTAAAAAAATTGTCCAAGTTTTTAAAGTCAGGGGCCTCCAAACTCCTGCCTTTGTGCCAGATCTGGTGCGCCAGCAGAATCAGCTTGGGCAGGATGTGGTGGTAGCAAAGCAACTGCAAGACAGTTGGTCTTACAGAACAATAGTGAATGAGAGGTAAAATGACCCCTTCCCCACCATGAACATATGTGCTTGTGTATGCATGTGTAATGATTGTACATTGTGCATGTGTGATTGTATGTGTGAGCATCTGATATTGTGAGAGTGTAAGCTTGTAAGCCCCTGCAAGACCGTATGTGTGAGTATGTGATAAAAGTATGTAACTGCATGAGGAGGCGAAGTTGGGGCTGAGTGAAGACAGAGGTAAAGAGGAAGAGAAAGAAAGCAGGAAGGACAACAGGTACAGAGTAGCTATATGTGGCTGAGGTTCCACCTGTGAGTTTTCATGGGTCTTACTCATTTGTACAGAAGCAATTATGTTCACCTGTTGGAGTTAAAATGGAGTCAAAATGCACACGCATAGATATGCATAAAGTACTTGTCTTAGAATACTTGCTTTGGCACCTTCACTTTGGATCAGTACAGTATTTTATTATATTCCATGTCTGCATCATTTTCAACTCCATCAGTTTTATTTCTGATCATGTCTGACTCCTGCAATACTATCACCACTAATTAATGAGGCTGTGATGAATGAGGTTGCAAGCCCTGAATGTTTCTTGTAATGTTTGCTGAGTAACTCAATAGCTAGCTAGAAGATGCCATCAGAAGCCTTTTTGTTTACTTGATAAAAGGATAGGGCTCATTCAAGAGGACCTGAGAGTTACTGATCTCTCTCTCTCTCTCTCTCTCTCTCTCACACACACACACACACACAAAGGGAAAAAGAGACTGACTTACAAATGAAGTAGATAAACCATATAAAGAGGCAATTTCAGTTACACCTAATTCTTGTCAATCCATGCAAATGGAACAAAACACAACGCTGACTGAGCAGAATTTTAAATAGTTGCTGATGCTTGTAGTTTTCATTTCTGTTTGAGTGCCTTTTTTAAAATGGTTTTTTCCTCTGTTTTCCGGGACGCATTCCTGTAACAGGATTTCAACTATACTGTGTCGTCAAACTAGTGTAAGTGTGTGTAGGTCTAAGTGTTTATTGTGAATTGTGGACTCACTGAATGTGAATACCTAGGAAATGGTCAATTCGAGTCCACAGTGAAGCTTAGAAGGGAACTGAATGCAAACTTTCATATTGTGAGCTTAACAGGAAGAAAGTCTTTCCTCTGTATTTCATATAACATTTCTGAGAGCTCCATGGTTCCACAGAAGTCAATCCATCATACCCATTAGCAAGACCTTCAGACCGATGATGTTGTCAAAGTGTGTGCCATATAATGCCATCAGTGGATATGGGTGCATCTAATTGCAGTCTGCTTGGTATTTCAGTATTCAAAGGGAGTCCGCTCCATTGCAGACTTCAGAAGCTAAAATATGGAATTCTGCTTATCCTTAGTGATGTGATTATGAGTGTGAAACTGTGGCTTGCAAACCTTGTTTGCAGGTTGGATGTTTGCCTTCAGCTGAACTACCTCAAGGAGGAGAGTTACAATAATGCATCTGTTAGCACTCTTGGTAACTGCCCAAAGGCAGTGTGTGTTCAGGCAGCATTGCCTGATTTTGGCTCCCTCCTCACTGAAGCACATTCAGGCTCACATCTTACAGGTCCCACCAGTAATTGGAGAGAAACAAACAACTGGACCACTCACTGACTGACTCACCTGAGTCAACAGCCTCCAGCCCATCTCTAACTCAAGGAAGGCTTTAGGAAAGTTACTGCATCACAAGAAGTAGAACACTGTTCAGTCACTATAATCATACACAAGACACAGATCTGAATAGAGCAAGTGTCACTCTCAAAACTGGAAGTGCCTTTCTAAGGCATCACGGGGCCTTCTGAGGCTTAGGGAGGCCAAAGGCAGACTCCCTGATCCTCAGAAGGCCACAGGATCTGCCATTGGGGGTGGGTTGGCACCCCTTCTAGGCGTGGAACCTAGGGCAATTTACCCCCACTGTCCTTAGCTTCACCATTGTAAATGCAGATACTGTGGTGGAAGAGAACATGTTATCAGTGGGGTCATAGTCACTCTCCAACCTGAAGAGAAACTGCCTGTCTATCCCACCTCACCTACAACCAAAGAGTTATAGACTCATATTTGTTTCTCATATGTGCACATTCAGAGCCAGTAGCATGGCTAGAGGAGGGGACTAAATGATAAGTACAGGGGGCCGCTGTATCCACAGATTTCACTTATCCACAGTTCTGCAGATGCAGAACCCTTGCCTCACCATGCCCAAAGGCCCCTGTAGCCACAGTTTCTGGTCTCCCCAGGGGATGCAGGAAATACCAGGGCACCACTATACTGCAGATGCCACAATTCAAAGTGTAAGTGGCCCCTCCCACTCACTGTTGGAGCCATTCTGGGCAGCAATAGCGACACTCAGGGGATGCCATTTGGTTAGATGAGCACCTGTCGCTTCCCAGAATGACTTTGACAGTGAGTGGGAGGGGTTGCTTATATGGCACATGGTGGTGCCTGCAGTGCTTACCATTTTGCCCCCTCTCCCAGCCACACTACTGCCCAGAGCACCTGGCCCTAAAGAACAAGCATACATAAGTTGAAGAGGAGGCTCTCTGAATCTGTCCTATCTGAACAGAGGACCTGAAGCAGGATTTCCTTGTGAGGGCAGGTGCTGTGACTATAGTGGGTAGTTCCGTCTCCTAAGTGTGGGTAGTTATTTTTCTCCTGCTCTTTGTTCCTTGTTAAACAGTAAGATGGTGTGGCATTGGTTCCTCTTTAAACAAGCTATCTTCTAAGGCACAGTCAAACATCCAAACTAACAACCTCCCCAGTGATGGCAGCCTGTGTGTTGCTTTAAGTGACTGCTTCTGGTGATGAATACTTGAGTTCTCTCCAGGTGAGCCAAAAAGCCATATTATTCTGAGCATATGGATAACTTCTTCATTTGGGATCATGCCTGACTCTGCTTGGCCTGAGCTGCTCCCCACCCTGACCCGACCATCCTCGAAGCATTCAAGTTGCACACAAATTCTAATGAATACATTTTATTTAATATATTTTCAACTGTTATTCTATGTAAACAGTACACAAAGCAGTGTACAATAAAAATAGTAGTTAAAATAGCAAAACATCAAAGACTGCAATTCTATCCACACTTACATGGGAGTAAGCCACACTGATGACAATGGGACTTACTTCTGAGGAGACATGCCTAGGATTGGGCTCCAACTCCGACACAGCAGATTTAAACAGTATTACAAACAGCAGCTAAAACCATGCAGGTATTTCTAATAGAATAACAGTCCAGTCCTATCCAACTTTACAGCACTAATGCAGCCCCAAGATAAGGAAACAAACATGACTGCCCCCCACCACAGAATGCAGCATGCGCCTGTTTCCACAGCTGCATCAGTACTGGCAAGTTAGTTAGGATTGGGCTGTACGAGGCCTCTGCCAGGTGCCTAAAGGACCTTGTAGGTCCCAAGTGAGCATCCACAACAGCGAAAGCTACCTTCCAGGGGCCACCCACGTCCTGTCCAGTGATACCTGGAAGAGGCCATCTGATCATTGCATAACTTCACAATTATTGTAAAACAGTTATTGTAGCCTCCCTTATTTCATATTCTAGAAATAAAAATTAAAGGAGTACTGAGTAAACAAGCATTATTTTATTTTTTTGCATGTAGGTTTTTTGATGTCCCTGGATGACTTTTACATACTTGGCAGTGGTTTGATCATGTTGCAGACCACAAACAACATATTCAACGCATCTCTTCAGAAACAAGTTGTCCCTGAGAGTCTCTTTGCATGGCAGCGAGTTCGCATTGCCAACATGATGGCAGACTCTGGCAAGAGCTGGGCACAAATATTTGAAAAACAAAACTCTGGTTGGTATATTTGAAGTGGAACCACTTTGTATACACTTGTCCAACAAGCAGAGAAGCATAACTATCTCCTCACTGCTCCTTAGGCACCTACAATAATCAATACATGGTTTTGGATACAAATAAGATCAAACTGAAGAAGAGTCTTGAAGATGGAACTCTCTACATCATTGAACAGATTCCAACACTTGTGGAATATTCCGATCAGACAAGTATTCTCCGTAAAGGTAATAGTCTCTCTAGGTTTCTAGAATTAAAAGGGGGGGAATTGTCTTATTTCATTTCCCTGAGATTACTTGCTCTCAGCAAAAACATGTCACTTTTGCTTGCTGGTAAGGATTAGAAATGGTCTAGAACAGTGCTTCCTGCAAGGAAGTTGGGAGCACTGCAAGCATGTGCAGGGGAGGGGCTATGACAGCAGTGTGACCCCCAGGATCGCGCTGCTGCTGGGGTGGAGGGAGTTCTTCACCTTACCTTAGTGACTGCTGGCCTCCAAGAAGTGTGGGGAGCCCTTCAAATGCCTCTGCAGGGATCTCCAAGCCTCCAAAACAGTAAAAAACAAACAAACACACAACTTGATTGAAAGCACCTTCCTGTTCTCGATTAAAAACCAGAAGTGGCTTTCAATTGAATTGTTTTTACTGTTCCAGAGGTTTGGGGAACCCTGCAGAAGAGTCAGCAGGGCTCCCTGCACCCTCCAGAGGATGGCAGTTGCTAAGGTAAGGTGAAAACCTCTTCTGCCCCAGCAGCAGCATGATCCTGCGGATCACATTACTGCCTTCCACCCCTTAAGGGACCAGAGCTAAGTCCTTCCCAGGCTGGTGGGTTGCAACCCACCCGTTTGGGAACCACTGGTCTAGAAAAGAGTCACAGTGTGTTAAGAATGCCCAGAGTAGCCATGTTTTGCACAGCAGTTCAGCAACTGATACAAATCCAGTCCAGCTTGGAGCCTTAGAAGGTGACAGATGCTCAAAATGGATGCAGGACTTTTTCTGTCCTTTTGGTGAATTGTGGAATTCTCAGTTGCTTTAGCCGCTAAATAAAACTTGCTTTTATCTCTGTGTGTTGATGTGTTCCTGCCAAACTAAATTCAGTCAAATTCCCTTGCTTTACATGCCAATGAGAGGGAGTTCTAGGAACAGGGCTATAGCTCTTTCAGTTGAGTATTTGCAATTCATACCTTTATGCCACTTAAACCATGTGCAAAACCTCTGTCAGCATGCGCTCATTGTCATTTCTTCTCTTGCAGGATATTGGCCTTCTTACAATGTTCCGTTCCATGAAAATATCTACAACCTGAGTGGGTACAACATATTTGTTAAGAAACATGGTTTAGACTTTTCTTACGAATTGGCCCCCAGAGCAAAAATCTTCCGACGGGACCAAGGAAAGGTGATAGACATGATGACCATGAAGTCCATCATGAGATACAACAGTAAGTAATTTTAAATTTTCCTGTTTATTTTTTAAAGGTAGTCTTAATGGGAGCTCCCCTTGCAGTGCATTTGCTTGGCCTGCTAACCCTTTTCATGCCATATCAGAGAAATCATAAGAGAAGGTCAGCACTTCTTGGTTATTTCTTTTTGGAAATACTGAACTTTTTGGAACTGAAGCTAGAAAATAATGTAGGTTCTCACACATTTAGCACCAGGACCCACTTTGCAGAATGAGAATCTGTCAGGACCCACCGGAAGTGATGTCATGACTGGAAGTGACATCATCAAGCAGGAACATTTTTAACAATCCTAGGCTGCAATGCTACTCGCACTTACCCAGGAGTAAGTCCCATTTACTGCCATTGTTAAAAGCATATACACAGTAGCCTGTTAAAAGTACAGAAGTGTAACATTTCCCCAAATGCAGTCGCATACCATGGTAGCATCAAGTTTAATATATTAAAAATAAAATATTGAAATGAATGGGGACCCACAGTTTGAGAAACGCTGATGTAGGTGAACTTTAAATACCTGGCAATGGAGACTGTTTTCAAAATGCACCAAGAACAACAGGACCCAAACAGCTACTGAAATTAGTCACATTCTCCCTTTAAGAGCTTATCAAGCTATTAATTAAAATGCTTCTTTTGTGCATTATGCTTTCTGGTCCAGACCTGCATTGCAGCAGCCTGCTTCTTGGGGTTGTCAAAATATATTCTAGCAAGAGGAACCGAACTATTGTGAAAAGTTGGACTGAGCTGAACCCCACCTCCCCATTTGCTGCTGTATTCATGGGCAGGTTATTTTGGCTATTGTGGAGGACAAGCCCATTCAGACTTAGCACTGACAGCCAGTAGCAGTGAACCCTACAATCTCAGTGGCTAGCAATGCCTCCCACCCACTCCAGCATCCCCTTAGAGTGGGAACAGGAAATCTTGCCCGCAGAGCAAGAAGACAACTTCCTGTCCTTACTGTAAAACAGTATCTGTAAATATTTAGCCCTATGGGAAGCCGAGAGGCAAAAGGGGCATTGTGCTTAGCACCTGGTGATGACTCCCTTTCCTCTTGCTCTGGAATTAGACTGGAAAAAATATCACTTTTGCTGCCAGCACCCAAGGTTGGAAAGCTCAGACAGGAGGAGTTTGCCTTGGGGAAACCTCGCTCTGAGGTTAACAGAGAACTCCCAAATTGGCTTTGTTCGGAAAGCTAAATGTGAGCAATCTGCTCCCTCCCTGAGATCTGGCAGGCACAACCATAGAAGTAAAAGAGGCAGATTTAAAAGAGTGACATATCAAAACAAGAGGAGGGAGGGAAATACACGGGATAAAACCAAGATGCTGAACTGTGAGCAAAAGAAGAAAGGGCCCGATGGTTGGGAAAGGTTAGCATGGAGGTCAAAAGACAAGCTGAAGTCAAGCAAAAATCTTGCCCCAAATAACTGGGAACTTTCCCAACCTCTCCTTTCTTGTGTCATTTGGGGAGGAGGCCTGGTCCCCACACTCCCACATGCAGCATGGGGAACAGTGAGAGGCTTTTGTGAAGCAGCAGCAACAGCAACTGCTTCCAACAGTGGACCTTGGCGATTTGAAGGCTGCATGTGCTTCATCTTGCTGTATTTAGCCAGAGGGCATTGCCCCAGCTAGAAGACTGGTGATGTGGAAATTACCTGGGTGACAAAGCCTTGTGTTCGTGGGCATCAAATGGTCTCCACTGTATAAAGAGCCAGCTCCAATTTAGGCTTCTTTGTTTCCAAGTCAAGGGAAAGGGGAAGATGCTTCCATAAAGTGCAGCATCCCAGGATAATGGCTGCTGTTCAGGATGAGTCCAAGTTAGAGAAAAATAGGCAAAACATAGAGGTAAATCAGGGATTTTCTCTTCTCTGTCCCTGTGCCTGGACAGATGTGTTAACAAGAGAGAATAACTGGGAAATGTAAAAGCTAAAGTCCTTCAATCTTTCTGTCTCATCTTTGAATTTGAATGGACCAAATACTGGGAGGTTCTGGCAAGCTGACATCTGACTGGGAATTTTTAGGGTAATAAGGCCTAAGGGGGGCCCTAGCAGAGCACCCTGATTGCAAGCAGTGGCATTCCCGGGGGGGGGGGGGACAGCACTAAGTTTGCAGGCGCCTTAATGCACCATAGAAGCAGTCCCCCCAGGGCCTCTGAGAGGAATTTTTTCAGGAGGTACAATGTTTATTTTGTATCTCTTCCAAAGAGGAAGGGGTCAGGAGAGGGCAAAACAAAGCAGGGGAAGGATGGCAACAGGCAGAATAGTCTTTGGAGCCCAGGTCTATCAGGCTTCCCGATGTGGCGCCCAGGTTTACCTGCCCCGTGACATCATCAGCATAATATGGAAAGCCAAACACGCTCTTAAGTCTCTCTAAAATCTTTTCAATATAGAAAATCATTGCAGAAAATTAGCATCATCATATTTAGGCTCACACTAGAATAGAAAGTGTCCTCCGTGTACCAAAAGTTACTTCTGCAGCAGCTGTAGCCCCGCAGCTGGGTCCCTGAGCTCCTATACACCCCTTCGTGGTCAGCAGATCCACAAGCCAAAGAGCTGCAGTGACAGTTTCCTCCCAGATTTGACACAGTGTTCAGGAGTGTCATGCATGCATTCCTTGATGCAGCACATAGGGCTTGCTTCAGCAGCCCATAGTGGTCCCCCCAGCATCCCACATGGGCAGCAAGTTCGGGTGAGATTGGAAAATGTAAGAGCCCAGGAAATTTTTGGGCCCCCTCCTTTGGCTCTTGGGTACAAATTACCCCCTTTACCCCCCTCTCATGGGCCCTGCTACCCCTCCTCCTCACTTTCAAAGCCATTCCAGGCAGCAAGAGCAAGGCGGAGGAGAGGGAGGGGCAGTTTACACAGCACATTGAGGCATCCTGGAAAAACCCCGTGGGAATGCTACTACACCCAATTTCACCCCAGAGCTCGTGGTCTCCAGCAGTGTATGGGACCAATGGACTTCCTAAGGCACTGGCAAGGTTCTGCCCTGGCTGCAACCAGAACATAGACTTTTTTCCTTAGTGCTGGGTATAATTTAGCCCTCTTGCTTTACAAATATAAGTATTCAAAATATTGATGGTAGCGGATGAGAAGGATCTCTGCCTAGTCAGTGGTGTTTGTGAACTGAGCCAGGCCTTCTTTCTCTGGGAGAACTTGCTTGCCATTTTCTGTCAGAGAGAACAGAAGTGGCCTTCGTTCCTTGCCATGCAACTAATTCTCTCTTTGACTCTCTTCTGTAAGAGTGGACCTTTGTGTCACAAAAGAAACTGTGAGTTCCCAGCCCCATGGCTCTCTTTGTAAGCTATTGTGGGAAGTGGTAAGGCACTGCAGGGGGGAATTAGTAGGGTGGACCAGGGTGCTCAGGCCTATCTCCTCTGCAAATCCCTCCACAGTCACTTGTGAACATTTGCTCCCCAGTGGGTCTCCGAAATAAGGCCTAGGCAAAAGGGCATCCCAGCCCCACCTGCATCTGCTGCAAATTCCTGACCCTGCATTGATATTATTAAGGTTGGGAAGAGACATTTGGCAAGACAATGTGTGGTTCTGCTCTCAGATAGTGGTTCTGGGTATCATGTTGGCTGATTCATTACTCTACACTGTATATGTGATTGCAACTATGCATATGGTATAAAGCAGCAGTTCTCAAAGTTACCTGGGCAGTGACCACCTCTGTGACCAGCACTGCCACTGCGACCCACAACAGGCCTCAGGAACCCCTCGGAATACAACTGGAAGTTGCATCCGTGATATCGGAAGTGACCCAAGGCCCACAGAATCCTTCAGAGGCTGTCCCAGGCCCAGTTCGAGATAGGGGTGGTGTCTGAAGTAGCCTCCAGTTGTGTCTGTTTTGCTCCAATTTGGGTGACAGGTGGCCCCAACTCACAATCCACCTGGCCTTGGGTTGTGACCCACAGTTTGAGAGTCACTGACATAGCCTAATCTGCCTTGTCAGTTTTGCAATCCGTCAAAAATTGGGTCATGAGCCACTGGTGGGCCACAGACCCACGGTTTGGGAACCACTGGATTGAGTCATTTTCCCCCACATGTCAAGAAAGGAGGTGGGTCCTTAGGTGTGAATGACTATCAAAAAATGCTTATTGAAGCATTCCCCCTCTTTCCTTTTTATTTTCTAGACTACAAGAAAGATCCCTATGCAAGGTATGATCCTTGTAATACCATTTGCTGCCGGGGAGACTTGAATCCCTCATCTCCAACTCCATCTGGCTGCTATGACTCTAAGGTAGCAACTTCCAAAAGAACTGGTTTGCTATAGATACTTTGAGGAGGAGGTGTAGAATGGGGGGAAGCATACATCCACCCCCAGTCTCACTCTCACAGTCTTGCATATCATGGTGTATATGTATAATTATCATTTCTGCTTGTAATTCCAGGTACCAACAGTACATTTGAAATTGAGTGACTTCTCTCTCTCTTTTTTTTTCTTCCCCAGAAATGGGTGAAAGATTTAGAGCAGTCTATTAGTATATAAGCCATGCATACAGTTAAACAACAAAGGGCGTAATCCTATGCTGCACTGGAACAGGGAAGCGAAGAGGCTTGTGCTGTATCCAGTGCAGGATAGGGGCCCAAGGCAGCTCAGCCAGAGGCAAGGGGAAACTTCTCCCCTTACCCCTGGGTAAGATGTCTTTGGCCCAATGGGTCTCCTTAGTCCAAGAAGAGTGGAGTGTCTTGAAGCCGCTCCGTTCTCCCCAGGAACTGGGGTAGGGATCTGGCATAACCTTCCCACAACCTGCCTGCCCCTGAGACCACCCACTTGCCTTTTACTGGAGACATTTTTATTGGTAACTTGTTCTCCTTTTGGTGGAACAGCACAAGCTAACAAAATACTTGACCAGTATTGAGGCTAATGAGTCCATCTGGCTTTAAGCCGTTTCTGCCCAACGTTGCATGTATGCAGCAGGGATCAGATGTGCACACCTGTGGGCTGGGCAGAAATGGGTTAATATTGCTTCCATACTTACAAGCTGCAAGAAAAACCTGTGTATGGGGGGGGCAGCAAACCTCCTCCTCCTAACAAACAATGAACCCCCTCAGGGGAAGAAAGAGCTCCACATGCAGCTGCCGTTGGCAATGTGGGCAGCTCGCTGCTGCCATGCTCCCTAAGTGTTCCTTACCCTCTGCCCCCTGCTTCTGCCACCATCACTACCTCTCTTTTAAAGCCTGAGAATTGCAAAAAAAAACCTCTGAAGGACATTTGTCACCCACTCAGCAGAGGCCACCTGAAGTAGCTCCTCACCTTGCCTAGTAAGTGAGCCAGTCCTTCTCAAGAGTGACTCCGTCACCATTCTTCAAGGCTGCTTTTTCTCATTTCTGAATGCTCTAAATGAGATAAAGAAAGTGGAGGATGGGCATTTATTAGTTTAATGCACATTCTGATCAGTGACATGCCTTGATGAAATTCAAACCACATCATGCCTGACACCTTTGTAGGAACACTCACCCCTTCTTCCTTAGCAATGAAATCTTTTCCTGTACTCCTTTACAGGTAGCAGACATCAGTATGGCTGCCAAGTTTACAGCCTATGCCATCAGTGGCCCAACCGTGGAGGAAGGCCTGCCTGTCTTCAGTTGGACACGCTTCAACCAAACAAAGCACCAGGGTTTGCCAGACTCATACAATTTTGATTTTATTACTATGAAGCCCGTGTTGTGAAACCAGCAGCCAAATTTCCATGAATGGGAAAAACGTTTTTATATTTACCTTTTATTACTATACCAAATAAATTAGCTTTTACTGTCTTTTGATTCTGTCTTTGTTTTCTAAACTTATGAGATGGAAGAGTTTCAGTGCAGCAACATCACATGCTTGCAAAGAAACCAGATTAAAAAACATTAGCAGAAACTGGACACTGGGATATATACTAGTTAAAAAAACAGCTCACTTCCTGCACACATATTTTTTATGGATCTGTGCAACAAGAAAGATATTTGCCATCCCTTGTGAAGTGCTTTCTGACTTGACCTCATAGACCTTGTACTGCAGCCACAGGCTTAACAGCAAATTAAGGACTACAGATGAACAAGGAGGGGCGGATCAAAAATTGTACATTTGTACAGTTTAGTAAAAAATATATGAATTAAAGTTATAAACATAAAATAGCACATGCAAATTAAATCCGTATTACAAAGGTTTCCTTCAACAAGCTGGAATTCCAAATGAAGCAAGTTCATACAGCCATTTGCCAGCTTCGTTTTGCCTAGAAGGTCTTTAGAGGCTTAAAGGATGTGATGATCTAACTGCTCCAGAATTTGGTAAAATTTGGCAGGCTTATGTTTTCCTTTACTGAGCAATGTATTGCACACATAAATCAGGGCAGGAGGTCTGGTCTAGAGTCTAGAGCCTCCGTTTGCCTGAAGATAACAGCTGAAGGTTGCCAGTTCGAGGCCACCAGCACGTGAATGGCGAGAGCTTGAAGCAGCTGACAAGCCAAGCTGAGTTTTTCCATCTGCTCTTTGGCCGCCCTTCAAGTGAGATATGAAGGATTGTCAGCTTGCATGGGAGGAAACTGGAGGCCAGAATGTGATACCAGATCATAAAAGGACCCATCTGAAATGTTGTGGTTCTTGAAAGACAGAACCTTCTTCAATTGTAAAAATCCCTATAGGGATTTAGTATAGCCTGCCTGTGTAAACCGCCTTGAAATAAAATCTGAGGAGAAATCTGACGACCATGAAAGGCGGTATATAAATACCTGTATTATTATTATTATCATCATCAATGAGGACCAATGTGAATCTTCTTATACAGCTGTCTCTATTCAAAACATGAGAAATTTTACTGTGTCTGACAAGCCAAACTGAAATGCAAAGCTGGTACTTGCAACATGCTACAGGATGCAAGCATAGTTACAAAATTTTCTGTATCTTCACCACACTGATGTAACAGCAAGAAAACTATGATGGTGTTATAGCTGCCCAAATGACATGCACCACAGACACCCAAGCATAAGTCAGTCTCACAGATAAGTTGAAGGCAGGCTTTGAGCCAAAATCATGGAATTTTCTGTGACCCTCGGATAAGTCGAGGGGTTAAACTTAGGAGGGTGTCTGACTATAATTTTGTCTGATTTTACCCGAGTCTGGATCCTGAAAAATAAACTAAGTAATTTTTACCTAGGAACTGTACAGTCTCTAATTTATTTAAAAAAATAGTAAAAGATCATAAGGTACATTTTTATTTATTAGCTTTTAAAATTCTGGTCTTCACTACCTTTTTGTAAACATTATCAGAGTAAGTGTACTCTAAACAACATACTGGTAGAACCATTAATCAAATCCTTCTTTAAGGTGCCTGGTGTGTTAAGCCAGAGGCTCAACATATACAACTTATAACACATAACTGGGAGTGTGCAATACAATTCACAGCAAAGAGACAAGCAACAAGGAATGAACATGAGCAAGCGCAGCTACATGCAGTTGCAACCCAACATACTCAGAAGTAGACCCATTGCTGTCCATGAGTGTTAGGCTTAAGTAATGGTGCAATGAATTGTAACCTTGAACTTTGCTGCAGATGGAAATGAGGATTACATCCTGGTGTTTTAAAAACCAGACCTCTGCCAAACATTTGCAAAGTGGAATGAGGTTGCAGAAGCGTCAGGTGTGATCCTGCTCTAGACTTAAGGTGTGAGGTTCAGTTTCCCATGTCTGAATCGTACTAATGCATGTTGGTGCTTATTGAGAAAACCTGGGCTGCATTTCCAATACAGCTTTAATCCACTTCCCCCAGTGCATTCTGCAGGGACTGTAGTTTGCCAAGAAATCTGAGAGCAGTTAGAACTGCCCTTAACAAACTACAGTCTCCAGAATACAGTAGAGTAACAGAAGTACACTGAACGTGGCTTAAAGCTGTAGTGGAAACGCATCCCTGGATGGGCTTAGATTGAGGTACCCAAACTTATTTTGTAATAAATCTGTTTTGTATTGTATAGTTTGTTTTGTCATGGTGCAGGTCGCCTGGAGGCCCGGGCCCCAGAGATTTTGTCCCCCCTGTCTCCCCCTCTTGCTTGCTCCTCCAGGCTTGCTTACAAGGCACCCATTCCTGGGCATGCCAACCATGTCTCCACAGTGCAGTGCCCTCCTTCATGGCCCCACAAAGAGCGAGAGGGGCATAGCTTAGTGCTAGAACATGTGTTTTGCATGCAGAAGTTCCCAAGTCAGTCCCTGCATCTGCAAGCACGACCAGACATCCCTAACCTGAAACCCCAGAGAGCCATTCAGTGTAGACAATAGTCAGCTAGCTAGACCAATCAGTGATCCAACTCAGTGTAAGGCAAGCTCTTACATAATAGTGACTATAACCCTAGCACACAGAAGCTTAAAACTCAGCATATGATGCATTGTGGGGGGGATTTATTTAAATCCAACCTATGTTTTCTACACAGTGCTGCACTTTGGAGAGTATTGCGCATCTAAGTTTTTCTAGCATTGCTGAAAGGTTGTCAGCGCCTGAACAATACTGACACAGAAGCACTAAAAGAGGCTTTTTTGCTATAAATAGAAGGCTTCTTCAAGTACTCAGCTGGACTTTCCTACCTCTCGCCTCTCTGATTTCACTTTGCATTCTTGACTACAGTAATCACTCTTCAACACAGAACGGGCATTATCTTTTTGACAGGAGGTAGCAGCTGCTGCTAAAATTACATGCATGCATCGCAACTGAGCACCTGCAGCTCTCTTAGAATGATTTTATTTAAACCCAGGCAAAGATCATAGCCTCACATACATTTCAAACACTGCTATTACTCATTCAGGCTGCCTGTGATGATCCAAATCTTCAAAACCCCCTGTTGGTTGGAAGCTGACCAGCAGGTACCAAAAGGACAGAACACGCTTTTCGTCTACTATCCCCCTTTGCTGGGATTCTTGCATTCTCCAATCTCGCCACCAGGTGGCAGCAGCATCTCACGCATACACACTGCTGGCACAACTATCTAAGCAGCCTTTTCTGTTGCCTAATCTGAGCATGTGCGTCGCCCACAGAATGCCAGTCGAACAGAAGAGGCATGACACAGAAATACTTTGCATACCATATATTAAATGAATAAAAACTGGTTGCATTTTAAACACCGGACTATTAACTGCCCTGTGACTTTTTAAAAGCATAGATAATGAGCATTCATTAATAGATAAAATACTTACTCCCAAACTGTACAAGTACCAATGGTTGATGTGTGGTGACTTCATTTTAAATTAGCACAATACTAAAATTGCACTCTCCAGTTCTAATTAGATGATAAAAAACGCTTTTAAGACAGTTTTTCCGGAATTTTGAAACTTAAGATGCGTAGAACATACTGAAACTGGCGCTGAAACTTTCTGCTTTCAAGAAACCTGTTTTCCAAAGTCTGTGTGTTGAGGAGCCCCTCCACACCTGTCACAGAATCTCCAAAAATTGCAAAGGATTCTGGGAGTTTTCCACTGTGCACATAGTTCATGTGCCAAAATCCAAAAGCAGGGGATTAGGGCCAACAAAAAGCTTCTGAAGTTTCTGAAGAATCAAGTTGCCAAGTTCTCTGGGCTGGATGTTAAGCAGAATGGGGAAGGCCTGAGCTGAGCCTTGACAGAAAAGGCTGTGGCTGGGAACAATCTTGCAACGATGGGAAACATTTTTTAACCTTTTTGTGCATGCGACTTGATAGCCCAAAAATGAATTTTTCCTTTAGTGTTGCAACAGAATTTGGTGATTTCCATGCAGATGGAATTAGATGAACCACTGCTAGCTACAAAAGGAGGAGCAGCAAACTCCAAGAAGGTGCAGAAAAACGAAATTTACGATTTAAAATGTTGCTTTAGAACCAACATGTTTAAAGCAAGTCCTTCTTCTACGGCACATAGAAAAATTACTCCAATGCTGTGGACTAACAGTGACTATCCTGCAGACATCAACAGAAAGTTTTACAAGCCCACCTTGAATTAGAACCACTAAGCTTTCTAGAGGGAAAAAATCTCCCTGGAAAACCAGGAACCAACCAATCCTTTCAACACAGTAACCAGTCCATGCAAAACTCCTGTCAGCATAATCCAGAACATTCCAAGTACCACAAGCAGAGCAGAATTTCCATTCATACTATAAACATTTAACCACCCCTGACAGCTGGGCAAAGAGGCTCTTTTTCAAGTGGCGTTCCTTGTATATTCAGCAGGGAAGAGTAACTCTCCCTATTCACCCCAGCACAGTGTCTTTTCTAGTGGATGTTGTTGGTGTTCTGCATATTTTTAGATTATGAGCCCTTCTGGTTTTAGAAGCAGGCTGTCTCTGAATACCAGATGCAAGGGAGTGGCAACAGGATGCAGGCATCTTGTTGTTTTGTGTGCTCCCTGAGGCATCTGGTGGGCCACTGTGATACACAGGACTGGATGGACCTTTGGCCTGGTGTTCGAAGTTTGAAAATACAGGTCCAACCTTGTTATATACGGATTTTACTCAACACAAATGGCCATTGCAAATGAGAAGGAATGTGCTGATCCCTGGAGAAGGGGAAAAATACATCCCTTTAAAATCACAGTTTTAAAAAAATTGCTTTTCTTATGGTTGTAGAGAGACGGTCATGCAAAGTGATTACAGGTGTAGTTTAATTATCCATGGATTTTTCACTATCTCAATGCCCTTTAAAAATTTAAAGAATTTCAAAGAATTTTAAATTTTAAAGAAGGGCCCTTTAAAGAAAAGCAGTTGTTTAACAATAGCCTCATTAATGTAAGAGAGAGCAGCCAGGTGACAATCCATCAATCAATCTCTCTCCAGGCTTCCCTCTGGACCCCTCCCCCCCAAGTGAAATTGCATTGGTGAAGGGAGAGGTCAGAATGAAGCCTTTCTAAGCATCTGGAGAGAGACTGATTGATGGATTGTCTTCTTAATGACTCCATCTTACATCACAAAGGTCAACAAAGCTGTTTTTAAATTGCCCAGAATGGGGACATTGTTTTTCAACAGGATTTGCTTTAATGCATTTTTTCCCATCCACAAAGGAACCCTTGCGAATAATGAGACTCAACCTGTACAAGCAAATTCTAGAAGTGGGGAAGGCAAATTATGAACGCCCCTTTATAAAAGTATTACATTTTAAAAGCCAGTTGTTTCTACACTAGGGTTCAGTGGTGGAGGAGGACATGGAGCTCAGAGAATTATCTAACAGTAGGAGTGGTAAGATCATCATCAGGAGAGCTCAGGTGCTGTCTCTGAAATTGTTTTCAAAGGATCTTAACTGAAAGGAAGAAGCATCAGGCTCAGCAGGAGGAAAACTGAGAAATTTGCCTTGGGGCATCAATGTCTAGGGCCATTACCTAACAAGGGCTCCCTAATAAATAGTGACCAGCTCTTGGTACAGTAAGGCTATAATCCTATGCAAATTTACCTGGGAGTAAGTCCCAGTGGGACTTACTTTGTAGTAAGCATTCAGGCTAGTATTCTAATATGTGCTAAATATATTCTAATATAGCATTCTTTTATATCTATTTGGGATTTTTTAAAATCTCATTGCACTCAATTTATATATTTGTTTCAAAACTATTGCAACCAACTCCAAATGTTTGGGATGAACTGAGCTAGATTTTTCAGTGAGACTGATAGAGGGTATAGAATGAAAGCCATTTATGCTATGCCATTATGGTAAATCACTAGGGTAAGGAAGTTTAATAGGGGATGCTCACATGCTTAAAAACATGTTTAAACAAGCCTTCTGATTTCTGGCCTTCTTAACTTTTTATACATCTTTTAGTTTTACAGGCTTGATTCCTCAGTGATCTGCTCTTTTACTCTTTTAATCTGACTACTGTTTTTATGGCCCTGTAGTGTGTTTTTAAATGTTTTTATCTGTTTGTATTAATGTTTTTTAAATTCTATTGTTTTTTAATATGTTGTTAGCCGCCCTGGGTCCCGTTAGGGAGAAGGGCGGGATAAAAATAAAGTTTTATTATTATTATTATTATTATTATTATTATTATTATTAAAAAAACAACTTAAAAACCATTTCTCTGTCTCTGTTTGAAAATCTTGACATTGCAGGAGGACAGCTTTGCTAAAATTGGCAGACTGTCAAGTAGCTCTTGGCAACAGAACAAGAGAGATAACTTTAGAGGAACAATAGGCTGTCTGTTTGAACAGAGAATGTCCATCTTGGCAAAAAGCAGGTTGCAGTTTTAAAATCATTATTCTTTCAGGCTCCTTTTAGAACCAAAGGACAGTGATATATACATATATTAAACACTAAGAGAGCTATTTAGTAGGTAATATACCAAAGCATCATAGAAATACTGAGGAGATCACTATGTCTGCTTGCCTCTCACTTATTCTTTAAATATTTTGAATAGTTTTGTCCCTAAAAGGTGTAACCAACATATAGACATATAAGAGTTATCCTAAGTGAGTTTTAATTGCCTGATTTCATTAAAAAGGTTTAATAAGACATAATAAAGCCATTTCAGGTTAAAATCATAAGTCAGAGAAGCAGCACCGTAAGCAGTTCTGTTAAAAGTCACAGCTTTGGAATTTGGGGAAAGTTGCATCTCAAAGATAGATAAGGCTCTTTTGGCACCAGAAATCAGGGAAAATGGAATGTTATGAGGATGAGAACACACATAGGTTTGCAACATTGTCATACGGAAAGGTTTTGGCATGTTCATTTGGCAGGTTGAAATAGGATTTCTTAGCTACGCAGGAGAAAACAGAAACATCCATGAGAAAGCCCCTGTTTGAGCAAAAAAGCTGACAGAGAAAGCTGTAATTTGGTTGAAAATGAATGAGAGAAAGATTCCTTAAAAGAAATCTTTCCTTAAAATGAGAGTTTCGCTTGTTTTGTATTAAAGTATATGAAAATACACCACTATACATCTTAAAAGGTACCAAGAAACAAATAGAATAGAATAGAAGAAGGTCCAAAAGACCTTCCTTAAAAGTTGGCAGAAAGCCCCACAGTGTTTGTTGGGAACAGGAGGAATAACGTCAGACAAGATAAAACTGCCTCCTTGCAACAAATATGAGGTCATTCCATTAGTGTGCCAAGAGATAAGGTCTAAATACTTGCCAAAAGGCCAGTTCTGAGTAAAAATAAGGTTACAGTGCACTCTACTGGTTGTTGAAAACTTCAAATTGTATATGTTTAAATGTATGGTTTTGCCTTATTTGTAACTTGTAACTTGAAACTCACCAATCAAATGTCTGAGGCTATCTCCAGCCTATAAAAAGTAAAGCCCGATCTATGATGTCAAACTCTAGCCAATGAAAAGTTCATATGCCTCAAACAAAGGACCCAAAATGTAATAAAAAGGTCAGGTTCAGATTGAAAAGAGCACTGAAAACTTGGACAGGAGTCCCTTGAGATGCCAGTTGCTGGCAATGAAATAAAGCTTGCAGACAATCACCACTCTTGCCTACTGAGTCTTGCTTTTGAATCTTGCAACACCTTGCAACAAGACATAATACATTTCAAAGTACTGTAGAAACAACTAGCAGGAGAAGAAAAGTCACTAAGGCCCAAATCCTAACCAACTTTCCAGCACTGACATAGCAGTGTGAATGGGGCACATGCTGCATCCTGCAGTTGGGTGGCAGTCATGGAGGCCTCCTCAAGGTAAGGGAATGTTTGTTCCCTTACCTCAGAGCTGCATTGCCCTTACCTTGGTGCTGGGAAGTTGGTTAGGACTACACCCTAAGAAATTTAATGTGGATTTTTTGCTGTTTGTTGTATACTCTTAGTGGGATGTGGCCTTGGGGAGGGCAGTCATGACAAGCCCCTGCTCTTCAAAATTTACCACTGTGTCACTGTTCCTACAGCAGGCCAGCCTTTTACATTTTTAATATTCGGAAGAGAGATCCCTGGACCCTCCAGATACTGGTTCCTTTCCTTATCTTTCAGGTTTGACATTATTATTATTAACAGTATTTATATACCGCTTTTCAACAAAAGTTCACAAAGCAGTTTACAGAGAAAAATCAAATAACTAATGGCTCCCTGTCCCAATAGGGCTCACAATCTAGAAAGATGCAAAAAGATTACATTACATTAGCTTCAGATTTTAAAGTATAGTAAGGCATTTTGGAATCTTTTAACTTTACCTCCAACATAAGATATGACAAGATCATAGGCTCCAAGCAGAAAACCAACAAGTCTTATATGCAACTCCTACCCACCCTGCCATATTGCTTTCCACAAATGCCAAATGAAGATAACTTTGCTCACAAGAACCAATTTTAATTAAACCTCTTTCCAATACTGATAGGTCAGACCAAGTACTTACTGCAATGGCAAAGTAATTGATTGCCCACTGGAGCAGGAGAAAGAATCCTGAATTGAAGAGGGGAAAGTGCAAGCTGTCCTCACCAAAAAATTGCCAGTTGGCCTTCACTGACTTGCATGGGAGCACTGAGTTTGTGGGTCCTGATCCACAGAGCTGGTTTTGATTTGCTCTATCCTGAGACCAAGCTATGGGACTCTGAAATTGACAGTGGGGTACAAGAAAAGGTGCAGCTTTGCTGAGATTTGAAACTGGAACAGGCAGCATCCACACAGCTGTTTTGACTCTGGAATGGGCATGGCCAGCTGCCCTCCCCTAGTGTTGCACGGCAAATCAGGGTTCAAGAACAAACTCAGCAGACTGAAGTTGTGGTGGTTTCCAAGCTTTTATTCATTGCCAGCAATGGGCTTCTCTCAGTGGTTCAAACGGGGAACACAGAGAGCTGTGGTCTCTCAGTGTCCTAGAGAAAAAGCAACATTCCCTGCTGGGTGTGACCATATATACCTGTAGGTTCTTTGTCTCAAGAAAACTCCAATCATATTTGTTAGAGCCCATGATGTCAGAAATGGGGATTTTTCATTGGCTATTGCCATATCTGGAGCATACATTTAAATATCTCAGGTTACTGTATTCGCCATTTTGGAGAACTCCTCCCCTTTCTGTAATGTCAATACTATTCCAAAAGGGGGCAGTGTGCCTCTATCCTAATTTTCCCAATTACACTAATCTTGTAATAATTCATTTATTTTAATCCGTGTTTATATTTATTTTAATCACCAATTTATCCTCTGTCTTATTCTGGATTCAGATATTTTATATCTATTTTCTACAAGAAGTTATTAACTGGTTTCGGATTTCTGTAAAATCTCTCTCTTCTCTAAGTTGCATTTTCAAGAGACTCACATTCCTGAGGTATCTTCCTTATTGGATTCTGCCAACTTTGATATGTAGCCTCACTAGTTTCATATCTGTTCTGTCAGTTTTGATTTTGAACAGACTCTCTGCTAATGAGTCTATGCCTACCAAGATTAATTATTCTCATTACTAGAAATATTCTTAAATTCACTATCTATTCTGGCGCCTAGGAAAGTCTGGGCATTTTAGTTAGTTGTCAAATTTGAAATATTCCTGCCTAGATAAGAATTCCACATTCCATATTAGCTATGTTGCCTTTATTTTGCAAGCCTCACTCTAAGGCAGACTCAAATCCTTTTAACTTTGTTTTCCCTTATTAATTTAACTAATATTCAGCAAAGAATATACTTGCTAACTTCTGAGTTTACCAACAATAAATTTTGTAACATTCTATGTGCTACTTTCCTTTTAAATGACTTCAGAACAGTTTTTAAGGTCCCTATTTGGTACTGGAGCTTCTGTATCAAACTGTTCAGAAGCTGGTATTTTCATTTGTGGACTTCATATGGCTTCTGTTTACGACTTCATCAGTTAACCCTCATTACCCCCATTAGGGTTCATCAGTTTATTGCCTGGCTTAATCTTGCTACTGCTTTAGAGATCATAGAAGGCTCTCTTCTGTCTAAATGTAGGCCTTTCTTCTGCAGCCTAACTCTTAGATGTTATACTGTTCCTCTGTAAATATATTATTTTAAAACTTTATTTTGGTTTAGCAATGTCTTTTGGTTTTTAAAATAATCCAATATGCTCTTCTGTGTGTTTTCCCCTTCTCTGCTCAATACTGTCTGGAATTGCAGATGAAGAGGGGGGGATTCCAGCAGCAAGCAGCTGGAGCTCAGATGCCATTAATCTTGTCAAGGGGGATTCTTTGAAGCCTGTAATCTAATCAGGGTGTCAAATTGTTTTATTGCTTAAGCAATTAACTACCTCTATTTGTCATCTGGGACCTCTCTGTGTTAGGCTAGCTCTGACTCTGAAGTTCATTTGATATTCCCTATTTCCAAACTAATTCTTTTATTCCCTAACTTATTTACTCATTACATTTCCTCTACTTATTATACTTCTCCTTTAATTTTGTTCTTATAAAAGACCAATTAGGATGTATCCTTGATTCCTTCCCAACAGACTTTTCCTTGAGGACTCCCAGCTTGTAGTCCTCCCTCTAAGGCTTCTGGGTAAAATGGATCTAAACTCTTCTTGGCAACTGTGCTTGTGAACATGCTAACATACATATTTCTCTCTAACTTAACATAACATTTGATTCATACATACATTTGAACAACATTAGCACATGAACATGTATTTCCTTCTGGCCTGTTAAGCATAAGTTTGGCTTTTCCCTTTGGCCTTGCCTTACTAGCACTGTTGCCATGCTACT
The DNA here is from genome assembly GCF_035046505.1 of Tiliqua scincoides. Taxonomy (NCBI): domain Eukaryota; kingdom Metazoa; phylum Chordata; class Lepidosauria; order Squamata; family Scincidae; genus Tiliqua; species Tiliqua scincoides. The sequence goes on from NC_089827.1 coordinate 60,152,766, forward strand.
CGGAGTATGCCAAACGTAGAAGGGGGGAACAGTTGCTGACGTCCCAGGACTGTGCTCAGAGAAAGCTTGTACTGTGATTTGGAGGAAAAGCTGGATTACTTGCTGCTGTTTGCCTGGCCACTTCCTCTACCTTCAAAGAGGAGTTTTTTAAGTGCAAAAAATAACCTTTACGAAGTAACAAAACCCTAAGGAAGCCTTCCCCAAATATTTGAGCAGATGTTTGAATGTCACACAATGAAAAGAAAAATGAAACAGCCAGCTTACCTGAAGACTGGCAGGAGAGGCAAACAGAGTGAGGCCTTCAAAGTTGCTCTGCAGGCTGCACACATGTCATGAAAGGGGCAAGTGAGCTAAGTTCAGAACAAGACAGCCCCTGCACCAACTCCCATTTCCAGGCACACCTCCAGTGGAGGAGGCAGAAAGAACCAACATCTGGGAAGGGTATTTTTCATAGGAAAGGCAAAAACTGGGTAAAAGCAAAATAAAGGCTTCTACTTGAAGCCATGTTGAATGCTTGGAACCATGCTAGCCAGACACAGCTGTGAGAAAGTTATTAATTAGGACATTTCTGAAGAGCTAGCTTCTCAGAGGGATGTGGGAGCAGCCAGCCCTTGCCTCTAAGAGGTAGCTGTTCCTTGATTGACTCGATTGGCCAAGGACACCTTGATTGTTCCAGCTGCAGGTATTCAGGTTGGGAAGGGTGACCCTCCATGAGTTGCCTGACGGCAAGTCCACCACTAGAACCTTCAACTGATTCTAATTTCTAATTGGCTGTTGAGCTCAAGTCAATTATAAGAGGAGTCACCTGTTAAGAACATTCTTTGTCTTAGTTCTTCTCTGGCCTGTGCTCTGAGCACTCTGTTCCAAGATGGACAGCTCCTGACTGTGGCAGGGCTGACTGATGGACTTACTGATTTGAGACTTTGGTGAATGACAGTATTAGTGTTAGGAGTTAGTTTTTATTTAATTTTGGTGTATTGTATGCTCTTTAAATTCCTAAATCTATGCCTAAGTAAAGTGCCTGTCTTATGTTATTTCTATCCTCTAATAAATCCTATCTATTTATAGGTGAATTATTGGAAACATGGAAGGGGGGGAAACTGGTGGTAAATGGGACCTGCTTCCAGTGCTTTGGCCTTATGCTACCCTGATGCCCAGTAACTGTGCCTGGCACCCTGTTGCAAGCCGAGTGGGTACTCTGACTTGGAAGCCAAGGCTTGGGAGGGCAAATTGACCTGTTGTATGGTCTGTAGGCTCTTCGGGTTGAGAGAGCAAATTAACAGGAAGCAGAAGCTGGTTAGGTAATTAGAGGGTGATTGGATTATTGCCCTGCTGATTGCCTGACTTGTGAAAAGCTTTTGCCTGCCTGATTGTCAGTGTTCACATCAGCCCCTTATGAGGAGGATACACACTGTAATTTTCTCTCCAGGAAAACAGGGCAAACTCAAGTGGAGATAGCCAGAGGGGTAGGGATGTGCTACCTCACCATGGCAGGACTAGAGCCTAGATCCACCCTTGCCCCATTGGACTCAACTTGTGCATGAGTCCTTATGGGCAAACTTTGGGACTTGGCAGGAGCCTTTCTGGAACTCTGTTGGACTCTAGTTCCAAGACTTTTTGATACATGAATCAGGTGCAGTTCTGCAGAAAAACCAGAGCTTGGGTGGATTGGTGTGTGTGTTTGTGTGTGAGGGAGCTTCGGTCTCAGAGAGGGAGGACATGCTTCACCTGAGCTCCGTCTAAAAAACTTCTTTTCTCCTGTGTATGTGTGCCTTATTATAATTTTTCCTGTTCTGTGGCACCTCTGAATGTAGGTCTGCAAGCCAAGTGTTTTGGTTTTGCAAATGTCCTTGTTGGGGATAAGAAATCAGTGTTTATCTGTTGGTATGAAGAAACGAAGCAAGCGACAGAGAACCAGCCCAGCTGCCTCCGGGGAAACTGCCCTGAAAAAGAAACGCAGCCTCAAGGTTTCTAAACAGCTACTGCTATATGAATGCCCACTTAATCATGTAAAAGTGAGTAAGACTGTGGAATTAACTTCAGAGGGGGTCGAGGAGATAGAAGAAGGGAGTCAAACATCGAGTCATCTTGGAGAAAGGAGTGAGACGCCATTATCCCCCTGTGTACATAAGGGGGCAGTGAAACCCAATTCAGCGTGCAATGTAGCTACTAATACAGACAATTTGGAACTGATAGGTCTCAAGGAACCGAAAGCCTTGTTTGGTAAACAATGTGCTCTCTTTTCACAAACTCTGCATACTATCTTTAGAGGCCAGCAGTCTATGGCCTGCAAGTTGGAGGCTTTGTGTAGGCAGATGAAAGCACTCACAGTGAGGGACAGGTCTCCCTGTGGGGGTGACATTCCTGCTGTTTCCTCAGCATCTGAAGTGAGGATGAGAAGAAGGCTGCAACCTTGCAAGATCTCCCTCTCCATTTTTCAAAGCCAGTTAAATTATGGCAGGTGGCATACAAAATTCAGAGCAAAATCCTCTCTGAGCAGTCTTTTACGCTGCGATTTGCATGAAGTGGACCTGCTGAATGTGACTAGGTTAAGTTCTTCTCCCAATTGGCAAAATATTCTGCTGTCTTTTTGCCAGGATACAATACCTCAAATGCTTTTTAAGTTCTCTTCTATATCGTTTTGGAATACGACCTAAGAAAGTCTATTATGAACCTCCCATTATTGTTTTTACCCAATCTCGGGGAGTTGGACATCCCGATATAGTTAGGGCAGAGGTTTCCCTTACCAGGCCTAGAACCTCTGAGCATATGGACTCTCAACTCTTGGACCCCACATTTGAACTTCAGCTAAAAGAGTCATTTTCAGAGCTAGCTCTGTTAGAACAGGAGCGTTTGATCTCAGCTTTGAAGGAACTGGTGCAAGACTTTGAAAACATACAAGATACATCAGTTTCTACTCTACTCCAGAAGCAGGCTGCCCCTCCAGAAGATTTGATGGAAATGGATGTAGCTGTGAAACAAATACCTGCTTCTAAGATCGTTCATCCAGATCTACAGTGTCTAATGGACTTTAAAGAACAGTGAGTGGCACCTCCTCTTTCTTCAACCTCTCTGCTGCTTCCTTCTCAGGTTGGAAAGAGTACTTTGGAAGAAGTAAAGTCTGCTTCTGTTGCCCATGGCTGGGCGCTCTTGTCTGCACATAGTGGATGTCAAACCCCTGGAATAACAGTAACTGATCACAAGTTATCTTTCTAGTGAACTGACCATTATGGAGGCTGTTGAATCTTCGTCTGGTAATGACCAGACAATTTTGGATTGCCAAGCACAGCGTACTCATTCTTCTCCAAATACTACAAATTTGTATCCAGCTGTGAAGTTGGGCTCAAGCCCAGTTGGGATTCAAAGAGTCTCCAAGGGGGTTTCATACAGAAATGTGGGGGCTGAGTTCCCTGTACTGAATCCCTGTGTGGCAGCTGATATAAGTTTTACCATCTCTCCTTTTGCAAATAGTCAGGCCCCTTCAGTGGGTATTTGACCCGAGTGCAGCTACTGTATTTCATCTTGTTTCATGGAATGTGGCAGGGTGGGCGGGGAAATTAGGGCAGTCTGATTTTTTGGATTTTGTCAAATGGGATGTTTTATGTTTTCAGGAAGTCTGGCTCTCCTCTCCCCCCCAAGTAGATGGCTTTAGAGCCTTTTTACTCCGGCGGTCCCTGGTTTGGGAAGGGGTAGACTTAAGGGGGGATTACTCTCATTGATCTCTACGAATTTGTCTATTGCAGCGGAATCCCTGCCCGCTTTTGACTGTTATACTCTGGTGGTAAAACTTAATTTACAGCCAAGTCCCCTAATTTTGGTTAATGTGTACTTCCCGCCACTTGTGGGTTTAGTCACTTTAAGGCAAATTTGGACCAATTTTGAGAAGCATCTTGGGGAGATTCAAGAGGCACATCCTTCTGCTCAGGTGGTCGTTTTGGGGGATTTTAATGCAAAAATGGGCAGAAATGATTTTGAACTCTTTACAAAATTTGGAGCTTTTTCTCCACCTTTTTCTGACCCTTCTCCATTGTGCAAACGGGTATCAAATGACTGCAGGTGTAATCGTCAGGGCTTATTTTTGGCCCAATGCTGCATAAAGCAAGATCTAATAATTCTTAATGGCTCATGGCCTGAGGATCACCTGGCTGTGTGCTCCTTTTGGAGGGGGGCTAAACCCTCACTTCTAGATTATGTGGCTATTTGTAGGTCATTGCTCCCAGATTTGCTGGACTTTAGGGTACTTAGTAGATCAGAGAGTGATCACCTCCCATTATCACTCAAACTTTCAACAGCTGGGCAGTTTAAGTCTAAAGAGATTCATCAGGTTAAAAGAGAAGATGTTTCAGACCTCATTGATAAATTAAAGATCAATAAGTCACCGGGCCCTGATGGCATACACCCAAGGGTTATTAAGGAATTGAAGAATGAAGTTGCAGATCTCTTGACTAAGGTATGCAACTTGTCCCTCAAAATGGCCACGGTGCCAGAAGATTGGAGGATAGCAAATGTCACGCCTATTTTTAAAAAGGGAAAGAGGGGGGACCCGGGAAACTATAGGCCGGTCAGCCTAACATCCATACCGGGTAAGATGGTGGAATGCCTCATCAAAGATAGGATCTCAAAACACATAGACAAACAGGCCTTGCTGAGGGAGAGTCAGCATGGCTTCTGTAAGGGTAAGTCTTGCCTCACAAACCTTATAGAATTCTTTGAAAAGGTCAACAGGCATGTGGATGCGGGAGAACCCGTGGACATTATATATCTGGACTTTCAGAAGGCGTTTGACACGGTCCCTCACCAAAGGCTACTGAAAAAACTCCATAGTCAGGGAATTAGAGGACAGGTCCTCTTGTGGATTGAGAACTGGTTGGAGGCCAGGAAGCAGAGAGTGGGTGTCAATGGGCAATTTTCACAATGGAGAGAGGTGAAAAGCGGTGTGCCCCAAGGATCTGTCCTGGGACCGGTGCTTTTCAACCTCTTCATAAATGACCTGGAGACAGGGTTGAGCAGTGAAGTGGCTAAGTTTGCAGACGACACCAAACTTTTCCGAGTGGTAAAGACCAGAAGTGATTGTGAGGAGCTCCAGAAGGATCTCTCCAGACTGGCAGAATGGGCAGCAAAATGGCAGATGCGCTTCAATGTCAGTAAGTGTAAAGTCATGCACATTGGGGCAAAAAATCAAAACTTTAGATATAGGCTGATGGGTTCTGAGCTGTCTGTGACAGATCAGGAAAGAGATCTTGGGGCGGTGGTGGACAGGTCGATGAAAGTGTCGACCCAATGTGCGGTGGCAGTGAAGAAGGCCAATTCTATGCTTGGGATCATTAGGAAGGGTATTGAGAACAAAACGGTTAGTATTATAATGCCGTTGTACAAATCAATGGTAAGGCCACTCCTGGAGTATTGTGTCCAGTTCTGGTTGCTGCATCTCAAAAAAGACATAGTGGAAATGGAAAAGGTGCAAAAGAGAGCGACTAAGATGATTACGGGGCTGGGGCACCTTCCTTATGAGGAAAGGCTACGGCGTTTGGGCCTCTTCAGCCTAGAAAAGAGACGCTTGAGGGGGGACATGATTGAGACATACAAAATTATGCAGGGGATGGACAGAGTGGATAGGGAGATGCTCTTTACACTCTCACATAATACCAGAACCAGGGGACATCCACTAAAATTGAGTGTTGGGCGGGTTAGGACAGACAAAAGAAAATATTTCTTTACTCAGCGTGTGGCCGGTCTGTGGAACTCCTTGCCACAGGATGTGGTGCTGGCGTCTAGCCTAGACGCCTTTAAAAGGGGATTGGACGAGTTTCTGGAGGAAAAATCCATTATGGGGTACAAGCCATGATGTGTATGCGCAACCTCCTGATTTTAGGAATGGGTTACGTCAGAATGCCAGATGTAGGGGAGAGCACCAGGATGAGGTCTCTTGTTATCTGGTGTGCTCCCTGGGGCATTTGGTGGGCCGCTGTGAGATACAGGAAGCTGGACTAGATGGGCCTATGGCCTGATCCAGTGGGGCTGTTCTTATGTTCTTATATCACCCTACTGATCATCTAGGACCTGTGACCAGATGTGTGAAATGGACCAGTCATGTCAGTGTTAAAATTCAGGGGCTTTTGAGTTGTGAGCGGATAATGGGCTTTAGGGATGCAATTATAGCTAAGGAGGGTGATCCTTTATCGCATTATAATAATGTTGTTGCTGCCTTAAAACCTTTTTTAAGTAGTTACACGCGCAACAATATCAGTCTGAGACGTAGATCTTATTATTACTATTTTGAATGTAGGATCCTGAAGAAGCAGGTTACTGCTGCTCTGATTATGGCGAGAGAATCTCAATTGGAGGCTCATTATGTGCATCTAAAAAACTTAAAAAAGCAATTTAAGGAAACCATCAAACTTAAAAAGGAAATCTTCATAAAGAAAAATTGGGAAGACTTAATTAGTGTGGCCATTCAGAAAAATACTTCTCTTTTCTGGCATACTATTAACCCACTACTGAAAGTGTCTCCCTCAGGAGCCTCTAATCATATTACAGCATCAGAATGGGTGGAACACTTTCAGGGGATTTATGCATCAGAGGAACCCCCCTGTCCAGATTTAAGATCAAAATTATTATCTGAAGATTTTCCATCCTGGGAACCTGTAACTAGTGAGGAGGTTGTCTCTCTTATCAGGAGAGTAAAAAGTGGAAAAGCTCCAGGGGAAGATTTTATTAGGAGTGATATGCTTAAAGAACACCAGGATTGGTGGGCTCCAACTTTGGCTGCTTTATTTTCGTATATCGATGAAACTGCTAATATGCCTTCAAATTGGGGTTGGGCGATTATAGTTCCCATTTATAAGAAAGGAGGTCATGAAATTCCCTCAAATTACAGGCCTATTAGCCTGCTAAATGTTATTAGCAAACTCTATGCTTTACATCTAAGAGATAAGCTATTAGCCTGGATGGAATCTCAAGACATTATAGCTGATATTCAGGCAGCCTTTTGCCCCAGAAGATCACCCCTTGATCAGACTTTGGTGCTGCAATTCCTTGTCGAGAAACATCTGGCCACTAGGGGTTCAAGACTTTTTGCAGCCTTTGTTGATTTCAAGGCTGCTTTTGACCTAATCCCTAGATAAAGGCTATGGGATAAGTTTGCAGCTTCATCTATTGATCGTCGACTAGTGTTGCTTATGGTCAGCTTATATAGCAACTCTGGCATAAGGATTAGGTGTTCATCTAGTGGTCATTTAACGAAACCAATTTTAGTTAATAAAGGGGTCAGACAGGGCTGTGTTCTTGCCCCCCTTTTATTTAATTTTTATATAAATTCACTGATTACCTCCTTTGATGATCTGGCCTTACATCCTCCAAAGCTTGCTGATCGTTACGTCCCTGTTCTGGCATATGCTGACGATGTACTTATATTATTAAGAACACAGGTCGGCATGAGGAGGGCCCATCGCCATTTAGCCCTGGTTAGCTCACAGGAGAAATTGATCATTAATTCTGATAAAACAAAGGTGTTGGTTTTTGCCAGACGCTATAAGGCCCATTGATGGCTCCTAAATGGGAAACCCATCAAGCAGGTTAAATTAATAAAATACCTGGGGGTGATTTTTCACTATCAAGGTGGCCGTTTGGCCCATAAAAACTATGTTGGTCAACCAGCACAGAAAACATCTGGTGCCATTTATCGTTTTTATTCATCCAAAGGTGCCAAATTTCTCCCTGCAGCTTTAAGGCTGCATAATGCTAAAACTAGGGCTCAATTGCTTTATGGTTCTGAGATCGCCCCATATTTAAACACCACGTCTTTAGAGGTGATCCAGACCAAATTTTTGCGTCAACTGATGTATGTCCCCCGATGTGTGCCGAATACTGTGGTTAGGCTGGAATCTGGCATCCCAAGTATAGAGATGTCGATGTGGCTAAATGCCTTGCATTATTTCTTGAAGATTCTCTCGAGACAGGGTAATTTTACTCATTTGATCTTTTTGGATCCCTTTATAGGCTCCTGGGAAAAGAGGTGCCTGGACTACTTTAATTTTTGCGATCTTTCCCCTGAGTCTTTAACGATGATGAGCCTGGGAGACGCAAAAGAAATTTTGCATCAGAGGTTGGTGGATCTTGAATTGAGATCTGCGAGAGCCAGACTTTCTACATATGTTTTTCTTGGGGATCAAGCTTTTATGCTTTCTCCTGCCAGATATTTTTATAACATCACTATTCCAAAATTCAGGATTGCTTTTACTAAAGCCAGGTGCAATGCACTTCTATCAGCAGTTCTTTTGGGACGTTATGCAAGGTGTCCTTACTCAGAAAGACTTTGCCCCTGCCATAATAATGTGGTGGAGACAACTGCCCACATTGTTCTGCAATGTCCAAACTATGATGATTTGCGATTTAAATTTATTTCCCCGATTTTTGGCGCTGTAACGGGGATGCAGGTGGAGGAGCAGCTTGCTTTTCTGCTATCTGATGTTAATCCTGATATATCGCTCAGGGTGGCCCGTTTCTGCCATGCTGCACAGTTGATAAGAAAGAAAATCGAGAGTATAAACTGATGATTTTATATATGTGTAAAGGGATGTTGGTTTTAATTTTGTGTATTTTGTTGTGTTGATTTGTGACTAGCTGGTCGGATGACCGTTAATAAAGTATCTGATCTGTGTGTGTGTGAGTGAGAAACAGAGTTCTCATTTAACAAGAACACCGGTGTTGCCTGGCCTGAATGAATGTCCAGTCCTTGGCACTTGCTGTTCACTGAATAGGTACTCCTCTCATGGCACTTTCCAGTTGGAGCATGGACCAAAGCAGGCAGGAATGTGAGCCAAGCAGTAATCCTGTTCTTATTGCTTGCCCGCTTGCATCCATGAGTGATCAAAAACAAAATCACTCTGCCTTCTTCTCCTTCATCTTGCCCGCTAAGCAAGAAAGCCAGATGAGCAAGGAGGAGGCTGCAAATATCCTCCTCACTTTTAGATCTTCCACTGTTTCCTGCTTGCTCTATCCCTACACATCCAGCAAGTTCCACACAGCCTGTTTGTTGGAATATGGCTGGGGAGGAGGAAACGGGACTAGAAGATGGAGGGGAGGGAACTCTAGAGTGTTTTACTGAGCTCCTTGTCCATTGTGGTAGAAATCTTGACATGTCTACCTCTTGAAGTGTCTGTCACCATTTCAAGCTACCAGGCAGGTCACGTACTCAGTAACTTAGAAAAACAGGATGAGCAGTTGCATGGTGCAATTGCTATGATTCCCATTCTTTACCACATAACCCCAGAAATCTATCACATAATATGGGTGTCATGATCCTTATCTTTGACCACACAGCCTCTAGACCAGGGTGGTGCAACTTCTATCAGCCAGGGAGCCACATGACCCTGGCATCATCCCCCCCAACTGCACAGGCGCTTAAGTAACAAGCAGTGACATGATGACATCACCACCAATTACTTTTGGGTTCTGAGCCACTGAAGTCACCTAGATATGTGTTTGCACAAAATATACAAGGGGAAAAAAGGAGGGAGTGGCCTGGTTCCATATGAACACTAGTCCATTCTGTCATAGCAATCATCAGAGAGGTTTTTGTTTTAAATCCAAGACCCTTTTGATGATCAGAACCAACCACACAAACTCCAAAGATTAAAAACCCAGTAGTTTTATTTCAAAGTATAAATCTCAGGCTTGTCAGACAAAACCCCACTACAATTAACACGTATACAGACACTAATCTACAATGCATACAAAAATTAGGGTTTGCCAGTGCCTTGCTTAAACTGGACTTTTTGGTACATCCTACATTACCTTTATTTACATGGTCATCTGCAGAAGAAAAAAAAAATCAGAGTGCAAGTTTACATAAAGGGTTTTTGTAGGAGTTTATTTGCCAGTAGCCGATAAGTTACTCAAGTCCAACAAGTACCCCGAAGTTTGGCTGTCCAGTTAACTTTATTTACAGATAAAACGTCAGGCCCAGACAGCACTTTAAAATACACTTTCAAACAGGAAAGCCAGCACAGTAAGATGAGAAACCAGTCCAAGTGTTTTAAAATATTGGTTGGATCCAATGATTAAAAAAAAACACATTTTAATTTTGTGTTCTTATCTACTTGTACATTTTACTCTTCTCAGCTGGATACAGGAAAGATAAGGTACCCTGTTTGTGGGAATACTAGAAGGGCCTCCTCTGTTTTGCCAAAACATTGGTAATTAGTTTTCATCCTCTCAATACACAAAAGGGGGGGGGGTTAAAGTCTTCAATAAATCGTTCTGAAAAAACCTCGATATTTTTGCTGCTGACTGAATAAAAATACTAAAAGGAATTCTAAGGCTGCATCATCTGAACTTAGTTTTGTACTGCATTTGCAGCTCCACTACCCAATACTGTGAGGTGGCTATTCAGGGAAACAAGGTATGAAGCTATTCATACACTATCTGGCCCTATATGTTATGTGGATTCCAGGTTACAGGCCAATGAAGACAAAGTGTCTGAAGTGAAAGTGAAATCACCAATATGATTTATTGCAGCACAACTCCACATTCTAATCCCAGCAACTGTCCTTTTGCTCCAAAAGCTTTGCAGTTCTCCTTGAGTCCTTCATGTGCAATGTATACACTTAATGAGGCACAGTAATTTCCCCAATACAACTAGACAGCTAGCCTTGGTGATCCTTGAAACACACAGTGTAATTGTATGTTCAGAGATCTCAGAACATTTGCCAACATGCTTGAGCATCCCATCTTTATCCATCAAGCCACCAGTATGGCAAGCAAGCACATGTTGTCTCTCCCTGTCCCTATCCAAGCCTCTGACATAAGAGCCATTACGCTTTACATGAAAGGTTTTCTAGCTTAGAGACAGAATGAGATACATACAAGCAAGTAAACTGAAGGGACTTGTAAGAATTTTAGCAGCAATTGTCTACCACCTTCTCATGTCTGAATAGTCAGAACAGTTCACTTGCCCATTTCTCTGGAATGAAATTTGTAACTAACTAGAAGAAGGATTTTCAAGTATTAAAAGACAAAGATTGCTGAAATACAGATGAAAACAACAGACATCAGTTTCACATTTAATCGCAGTAGAAAACATAATTTTCAAGCATGGACCAGCCATATACTGCAGTAAGGAAAGCATGATGAAAAAAATACTGACAAGTACAATGTGGAGACTAAAATCCCTCCCCTCCCACCCCTCTCTTCCTTAGGATTCATAGAAAAGATCTTCTTTGCCCAATCTATAATGCACACACAGTGCAGAGTCAGACACACAATTTCACAATAAGCACTTTGCAGCTTGGTATTGTGTAATTCAGTGTAGTTTATAATACTTTGATAAAAAAGGAAGAGTTAATCTCCAAGGCCCAGTAGATGCTCAGAGTTATAAGGTGATTTTCTTCTTTGGAATAAAAACCAAATGAAACCCAGCACCAGACACAAGGTCATAAGATGGGATGTTGTATACTGCTCATTTGAGCCCCTACTGCTGCCTTCCACTTTGTGTTGTCTCGTAAAGTCAGATACATCCATTCTGCTTCAGAAAGATTTTCTTTAAAAAAAACAAACTGAAAATTTCAATTCTCAGATCTGAAGACAAGATTATGCACAGAGGCAGACAATGTTAGATCTAATTTATCAAACATTGGAATTGGGATCTGTCAGAAGTTTGCTTGGTTCAAAGTTGAATGGAAGCAGAAGAACAATGTGCAATAGTAAAAGCATAGTTGCTAATATCAGCTATACTGAGGGGTATGTAGGCATGGTTCTTTAAAACAAGGGTTCACATCTTTTTTGGGTACATCTAGAGGATTTTTTGGGGTGACATGTTCAAGAATTATCTTTGGCTGCCGTTGTTTAGAATGCATGCCCCAGGTATCCTCAATCCCCAAACCCTATAATTATGCTCACTCTCTTGACTTTACTGCCCAAGTACAATAATAAGAGAGGGGACCATTTTCTCCAATAAAAAAGGCTCAAACAAATGACATCTTTGGCTACATACTACTGGGATTGCTGCAGTCACAAGGAGTAGTGGTAAGCATCTAGTTTTTAATTTTTCTTCTTTTCAATACATTTTTGTAGTGAAATGTTCCTTCCCACAGGCTTTTGGTACTCTTCTGAAGCTGAGTTTTTTAAAGCATTACTCTTAATAAAATTCAGAGGACCAAAATATGTTCCAAACTGAGTAAACATTATCATAGCAATTGCCACTGTAGGCAGATCATTGGTTTCTTCTGTAACAAACTGCTAGCAAAGCAGGCAAATTAAGTAGTCCTGTTTCTGAAGGGATAGCACCACTACTAAACAAGTGAGACAAACCAATTTAAGTGTTCACTGTCTGCTTGAAACTGAGAAATTTCTCACAAAAATAGCAATTAAAAAATCATCCACTTCAAAGAAAATTTTTGACTGGAGCCATTAGAGACATTAAGCCAATGATTCAAAGGAAGGTTCCATGACACTCAAAAGGATTCTAGAGTGAGAAATGTAAAGTAGATGAGGACACAAGGTGTATCATCTATAAACACTCAGAGAACTTGGTTCCATACTACGTTCTTGCAGACCCTGACTTCCCAAAATACACAATTATAAACATGATTCCAATTTCAGGCTTTCTCCCTTTGAGCCTTACATTTCAATTTCAACTATAAGTATTCAAATAAAAAGTTAGAGAACAGTTAGACACTGGACAGAGTGAGAAGAGTTGCCACCCATCCCTCAACTGGAGACATGAAATCAGGAAGACGAGAGATGTGCTGCTTTCCTATGGAAGACGGCACAGAACAGCTCTGTTCAGCATCCACATCAAGTGCAGTTTAAGCATGCTTGTTTGGGATGGAAGGAGGTGAAGACCCTGTTCTGATGCCTTGGCTCAATTCATTGAAAGAATGAAAGGTTGTATCAATATTAGATTTAATCAAAGTCCCTCGGGCAAAAAATAATTTGGCTTATTATAGCACCCTAAGTGTGAGTGAGGAGAACAAGGTCATCCAGCTCGCTGACTAATTTATACTGCACACCAACTTCTTCCAGAACAACATGATATAGCCAAATACTGTCCCATATGACTCATCTTCAGATGTTAATCAGAACCAGCCATTTAAAATGTTGGACTAAATCATCTCAAGCGGAAATTATCCCCAAGACAGCTGAGTGCTACACTTCCAAAGAGTCTATAAGGAAATGATGATATTTTGGGGCTAGCAGAAGAACAGAAAAAAGAAAGAGGGCAAAAGAAGGAAGAAAACACAGAAAGCATGACTGCATTTATTTTTGAAATTACTGATTAAGGCACAAAATAAATTTTTTAAGAATAGGGGGACACAGATGAGGAGGGTCAGGAAGCTACTGGAAATGCAAATGAAGTAGTCTACAAACCTGCTTTCAGTCTGGCTTCAGAATGCTCTCTGGTTCTGGTGGTGAGCACTCTGTACGCTAGCCAATCTCTCCTCCTAATCCCCAATAAGTAGATGCACATACATTCCTCAAGAACTGGCCACATACAAGGTCCTTTTGCCCTCTATAAAGAAGGCAACATCTTGTAAGGTAAGACTGGTCACTGTTCCAATACAAAAGAAAAAGAGACCCTGAATCCTGGCTTCCCTCTTCCCTGATCACTCTTCCTGCCCTTGTGCCAGCGCTTCAATTCCTGTTCAGCCCACTCAGACATAACAGTATGAAACCAAATTCCCACAACTCAGGGGCCTTGCTTTTTATCAGGTAGAGTAGCTTGTGAAGGAAGGAGAGAAGGACTTCATACTTCATCAGAAATACAAGCTTTCCCACTGCAGGCTAGGAATTTATTTTGGTTTTGGTTATAAATTTTTGTAGTGTATGACAGAGCTATCCCAAAATAATCCTGCAGAGGGGATTTTACAGTTAGTTTCATGCATGAGAATAAACCCAAAACCAGAGTAAGCTGCAACTGTGGGGCAAGAAAGGAACCCTTCCAACTCCCTACTTTAACTGCTTTGGGAAGCAATTACATCTGTTGACTGGGGGTCACAGAAGGGTCCAAAACGTCCATAGATGTCTTTAGCACGGACTGCAAAGTAGTACTTGCTGCCAGACACAAACTGAGTCAGTGTGCACGCCATAGGCAAGGGGAGGGCTTTCACTTCCCCAATCTTTTTCCATTGGGAGGGCACAGTGGCACTGGGGTCCTCGTGATATGCATACAGATGATAGCTGTCAACACTGGCACAGCTCCGGTCCACTTCCAAAACACTCCAGGACAACACAATGCCGTTCTGGCTTTGCACACGTGCTAGCTTCAGGTGTGGCTTCTGAGGCAAAGAGGTGTTGGCAGCTTCAGGAGGCAAGCGTGATGGCTGCGGGGCCTCTGGCAGTGGGGCTGGGTGCACAGGCCTCAAGGGCTCCTAAGGGACAGAAAAATGTTTAAGAAATGAGGTGCAAGGGCAGTGAGAGAAGAGGCAGTCCCTCTTTTCAAAATGTATACTCTTTTAGCCAATCAGTTAGTGCAATCAAGGGTGCTTCCCAGATCTCAACAGTGGACTATGACTAAATCTAGCAAGCAACAAGAGAGTGAAACATGTTCCTCTGTTTCAGGTAGGAAAGTTCATCGGGGAGGGGGGGAATCAGAGCTGTTTTCAGAGTTGAGGCAAGCAAGAGGGTGCCAAAGTTTATTTTAGGCTTCATTCTTCAAAACAAAATGGTGGCCTAGGGGGATCCACAGTAGGACAAACATCCAGTTAATTCAACTGATTTCAATACAGTGGGTATTTCACACAATGACAGGGATACATTCTGCGAAATGAGTCATTAGGCGATTTCATCATTGTGCAACGCATGCCAGGTATCTCTCTCTCTCTCTCTCTCTCTCTCTCACACACACACACACACACAACTGCCAAAATGTCCTGGGATCCCTCATCTCACATGGCAGTGCTTTGAGGCGCATTGCCCTGGTCCAGTGATGTGGAGACCAACTATTCACATGTTTGTGTCTCCTCGAGAGCCAGCTGGGCCGGTGCAGGGATGTGTGCCGGCCCGCGGAGGCTGCAACCAACCGCCACACCGACTTCAGAAGGGAGGGTTGCATTTGCTGAGTTCAGCTGACACAGGGGTCTGGGGCGGGCAGGGAGGAAGCGGGAGGGAGGCGTTCCAGGGTGGGGGAAGGGCAGTCCCGGGGACACCTCCGGAGGTGGCACAAGTCCAAGGAGACACATTGGGGCCATGGTGGTTTACCCGGGGGTAAGAGGAAGAGTTTCCCCTTGCCTCCGGCTGAGCCACTTCTGGCCTCAATCTTGTGCTGGATACAGCACAGGCTTCCTGGTCTGCCTGTTCTAGCGCAAGATAGGATTGTGCTGTAAATTCATTTAAAAATATCTTTCCTTCAAAATAAATTAACCCTGGCTTACTGTTAAGTTTTTTCTTTTTAAAACTCTTTGACTCTTTAGTAGTTACACATAGCTTAATGCACAAACACATTGTACAACTATATAAAATATCTTCTTTCTTCATTTCCTTATTCTAGAAGTTTTTTTCATTTTACAATTTTTTTCTTTTTACTTTTTACACTTTTTTGTTAAAAATAAAGACACAACCACACACATTAGCCTAGGCCTACACAGAGTTAGGATCAGCAATATCATTGTCTTCTACCTCTACATCTTATCTCACTATAAGGTCTTCAGGGCCAATAGGATGCATGGAGCCATTATCTCCTATAAGAACAATGCCTCCTTCTGAAAGACCTGCCTGAGACTCTTCTTGAGGAGGCATCATTCTTTTCAGAAATATTCCCATGGTGGTTTGTTTCTTGTTTTCATCACAGATTTGCTAGTAAGCAGATAATGTACCATGAACTTTCCTCTTTAATAATTAAAACCTTTTGGTGTTGAGGTCCATGCTTTCAAACTTTTTAAGGATTTTGTTGAGGTCTGCAAAAGCTTTTGCTAAGCCTTTCACTGTGAATTTTCTTGGGCAGATGCATCAAACATAAGACTGGTGGGCCTGATAAGATTTGTGGAAGCTCCTTATCTGGTTAGCTGAGGGAAAACAAAAAAGTTGCCAACCCCTGGCATACAAGACAGAAGATGGGTAGAAAGATTCTATTCTGAATGTTCACCTCAGTTATTGGAAATGGTACTTACAGAATGCACTTGAGGTGGCCGGTGATGTACTGTGAGCTGAGGGCCCCCAGATCCCAAGGCCAGCCCACTGTTTACAACATATGCAGTCGTTTGAGGCACTCGGACTGTCACACCTATACAGACATCAGAAGAAAGACACATTAAGGATGCTAGAAATACAATGTTATTTGGTGATGATAAATGTTAAGTTCATTTGTTTGATTAAGTCAGAGGTTCTCAAAGTGGGGTGTTGTGACATCCCAGAAAGGGAAGTCCTATCTCTGCTCCCTTAAAGGGCGGGGCAGGGGGATGGTGACAACATGTTCACCACAACTGCACTCCTGCTGGGGAACAAAGGGCTTTTTTTTTTCCTTACCCCTCATAGCATTTGCCCTCTCGAGGGTGTGGGAAGCCACAGAGCCCTCTGCAGGGCTCCCCATTCCTTAGAAAAGCTAAAAAATGCTATCACAACTCACTTCTGGTTTGTGATTGTGAATTCTTATATCTCTGTTAGCAATGGTTTTAAAACATCTAGTATCTCAACATTTTGAATTTATCCATATTTTTGTAAAATTCTCAAAGCAGTATAAGAAACCACACCGGATCCTGCCCACAGATTTAAAAACTATCTATGCAAAATGCTGCTTACCTGAACTTTGTGGGTTGACCTGCCTTAAACTAGGGCTCTGCATGACAGTGGTTCGCACTGGATTTTGTCCTGATGGTGCAGGCAGAGTAGTGTAGACCACCTGATGATTAGCAGGGGCTCTTGGAACTGGTACTGGGAGCCTGGCAGGGGCCTGAGTCACTGGACGATGGGTTACATTCACAGTTGTCTGGGCTAGAAAAAAGAAGTTGATGCAATCAATAGATTCTTGAGGTAGAAAGTACAATTCCAGAAAACTGAGGCATATGAATCAGGCAAAATGAAGCCAGTTTATCCTAATACTGAACTGCACTTGTCAGTAATAGGGTATATTGAAGAAAATACAGATATGTGCAGGAAGAGGCACCTTTCAAAGAATTTAATATCCACAGTAAAAGAACCACAATTTGGAACTGGTAACCTGTAACAGAATTACAGCCCAATCTTACACTATCACTGCACTGGTGGAGTATGTGCTCTGCAACGTGCACTGTCACAAAAGTGCTGTAAAGCACTAGTAGCGCTGGCAGGAAGGCCAGCAGACCCTTTCCATTCGTGCTACGATATGGAGAAATGCCCTCTGGAGCAGGTAAATCTGGTGTAGGAGCAGAGGGAGCGTGGTGATGGATGAGTGGATTGGGCCCGGGACAGGTGGCACAGATACAGATCTATGCAGACTTGCATCAGTAGACTTGCATCTCTGGCACAGGTCTGAGCTGACCTGTTGCAGCTGCTCAGTATTTCTGAATTTCTATGACCACTTGCAGATATTGCATCCATAATAAAAGCGTACTGTTCTGGAATCTCTTTTTCCATATGAAGCTATTCACTTTTCCTAGCTTAGATGACTGTTTTCAGAGCTGTACACAGAGGCCTACTTGGTCTGCCTATGGAAAACATGCTAAAATATGATCAGAATGATGAACCACTCTCTCTCCTGTAGCAGTGGCTTTCAACAGTACAGAAAGAACTACAAGTAGTGAAATTACCTGTGGGGAGAACATGTATGGTGGTCTGCGATAGGCTACTTGATGGCGCACCCGCCTGTTGGAGAGGGCTTGACTGTACCGGCTGCAAAGGACGAGCTATGGACTGGGTGGACAAGGTGGACAAGCTTATTCCAGGAATGTTCTGGTTCTGCTTCTTGCTACCTGCTTACACAAAACCAAATGTGCAGTTATGGACAACAGAAAAGGGCAGCTGAAAAAGTCATTTCATATACTTCTCTAATTCTACTGCAAATGAATTCCTAGAGGTGCTTCCCAACTTGGGTTTCCCTTTTATTCTATTTTTGCACGGGGTGTGAGAAAAGCATCTATCAGGAAAATCTTGCCCATACAGTTCCTACTTCCATTTTACAGAGAAATACACTGGTACAGTTCAAGCAGTTATGCTCATATGGAATCTGTTCGGAAGTTTCCAGGAACCCTGGAGAAACTGAGTTTCAGCCATTCTACTTAATCCATAGCTGACAAGATACTTTGGCTGCAATCATACATATTTAAGATCAGTAAGACTAAGGGCGCAATCCTAACCAACTTTCCAGCACTAGCATAGCTGTGCCAGTGGGGCATGTGCTGCATCCTGCAGTTGGGTGGCACTCACAGAGGCCTCCTCAAAGTAAGGGAATATTTGTTCCCTTACCTCAGAGTTGCACTGCCCTTATGTCAGTGCTGGAAAGTTGGTTAGGATTGCAGCCTAAGGCTGCAGTCCTCACTATTGCTCTCTACCACTTATAAGCAATATCTGAGCAGCCTACAGCATTATGTCTTTTTTATTTGGATCAATCCCCAGAATATGAAATGGGAAATGAAGACCCTAAACATATGGATCAATACAAAATATAAATTCTATTAAAACACTTTAAGATTTCTTATTGTCTCTTATCTCTAGAATGTTTTATTTAAGAACAGGCACACTGCATGTATCATATTATTACTACCCACCCAAGAACTGTACCCTAAAACACCAGAAGGTATTTTCAAATTTCAAGCCAACTTATTTGAACAGTATTTTCTGACAGAATATTTTTAGGCATTCTAATCTCTGGTCTCTACCAATGTCCAAGAGGCAAATGATTTTAGACTATTACTCAGCTCCAGCTAGCCAATTCCCATGGCTCAATTTCTCACCACTTACCTTGAGAAGAGCCGTCATCTTCATCATCCAATGTGAGGTCAATTACTCCTGCACCATTTGTGGCTTTTCCACTCTGAAAGGCAAAAGGCCTCGTTTAATTTTTTATTTATAAAATGCCTTAGGGTGCAATCCTAACTCACTTTCCAGCAGCGACATAAGGGCAATGCACCTCTGAAGTCAGGGAACAAACATTCCTTTACTTTGGGGAGGCCTCCGTGAGTGCCCCCCCCAACTGCAGGATGAAGCACACGTCCCATTGCACTGCTATGCCAGTGCTTGAAAGTTGGTTAGGATTTGGGCCTTAGTTGCATTTCTATAACAGTGACATTAAATAATCTAAATCCTTCACAAGAAAAATCAAAGAATAAAACCAGTGAATATCAGAACAATACCAGCAGGCTCCACAGATCCCACAAAATAATTTTACAAATAAAAATGTTTTTGTCTGACAGCAAAGCTATACAAAGAAGGAGCCCTTGATGGAGAGTTCCAGAAAGACAGAATACAGAAAAGGCCCTGCTTTGCTTTTTAGCAAAGGGATCACCAAGGTAGCGTGGGTAATATTTATGTAGGAATACACAGATCAAAAGCATTGTAATGAGAATATGAATATGTTAGATTATGGGACAACAACAGCTCAATAAGGGGAAATAAACTGCGGATAACATCCACTTTTAATATATTCTTCTCTAAATTTTAAGTACAGGAATGAATATTACAAATGATTATGCTAAAAGTAAGGAACAATGACATTATTGAAGAAAGCAAAACCTACCAGGATAAAGCAGTAATCATTTTTAAATAAGCAGCACAGATCGCTTACAAAGGTGAAAATAATTTCACACTGAAGGAAAGTCATTAACTGCCAGGTTCAGTTATGTTACATATCAAGTCAATTCACTATTGCATTTTCCTGACAGCCATTTTAACCCTAATACTAACTTAAAAAGAGTCTCTTTCCATTATCTTCTCAAACTGTGGGTTGGAACCCACTAGGTGGGTTGTAAGCCAATTTCAGGTGAGTCCCCGTTCATTTTAATATTTTATTTTTAATGTAATAGACTTGATGCTACCATGGCATGTGACTGCATTTGGGGAAATGTTGCAGATCTGTACTACTATGCTTTTAACAATAATAGTAAATGGGACAATCCCGGGTAAGTGTGGGTAAGATAGTAGCCTAGGGGCCCAATCCTATGCACTGTGTGCTGGCTCACCACTGGTGCACATTGTTGCAGCCCTAGCACGGATGACTCGCCGCAGCACCAGAGCTCTGCCGCTCGGTGGTCATGCAGACCATCAGGCAGCAGAGGTAGGTGGGGACAGGTGGGGAGGTGGCGTTCCAGGGCAGGGGGAGGCAGAGGGAGGAGGAGGAGGCGTGCCGGGGGAGGGAGCAGGGCAGGAGGGAGATGAGACTGGTGGAGCTTTGCTCCACTGGATCCTGAGCCTCTGTGTCACCAGACACGGAGGCTCTTAATTCTATGCTGACCCTTGGGTTGCCATAGAATCAAGTAGCCCCTTGGGAGAAATGGAGAAGGGGGTTGCTTCACACATTCCCTTCCTCCATCTGCCTCTTGGTTCCTTTCCTGGGCTTGCCCCAGTTCCAGTTCCACCCAGCCCTGTGGTAGTCTATCAGAGACCTCTCATACTGAGCCTCTCATCATTGCAAGGATTGTGAAGATTCAGCTGAAGTTCCTGAGATGGTGTTCAAGATGGTGGGGGAAAATTTCGAAATGGACAGAAATGTGTCTAACAATTTCTCCATGGGCCAAAACCAATGCCCATTTGATGCAGAAAATTGATCCATTCCAGACAACTTTCTTAGAAACAAGGAGTATAATTGGCTGGACACGATAACCACGACCCCCTCCCCCATTGGCTGTATACAGTATAAGCACAGTGCTGGAGATGTCTTCTGCTTGTGAGGACCTCTGTGTCATCTTTTTCTCCGCCTGCAACCTCTCTTGCCCCTGCCTGCCTGCTCGGAGCTGTGCCAAACCTCCCTGCCCCATGTGCATGGGCACAATATTAGTTGATAACAAGAACAGAACTACAGATAATAAGAGGTATGTGGCAATTCTGCCACCTCACAGATAAGCAAATTTGTGTATAAAGAGAACTGACAGTATTCCCACCCCCACCTGTAATAGTATGTAGCTGCAGGTATCAGTTGCCATCCTCCTAACCAGTGGGCTATGGGAGGCTCTGATAAGGAAATGCTCTTTCCTCTTCCTGGTAGCCTACAGACACCTTTCAATAAACAAAGTCTTGGATCGCATATTTTTGAAAACGTGTGATATGCAAATGAATACAAGAAGTCTAATTTATGCAATTTTTGAAATAACACGGTTAATTAACTACTAACAAGCAACCTTGTTAGATGATTGCACCTTTCTGTAAGGAGTTACCACTAAAGCCAGAAGATAAAAAATAAAATGTGTCCACAGAGCTGCCGCTTATGTTTTCTTACTGGCATTTTTTTTCGTTACTTTTTCAGCCATTGAAATCAGTAACCACTCCCACTCCCAGTAGCCTCCCTCCTCAACCCATCCTGGAAATTTCCATTCACCAATTCAGCTCCGAAAACTGCCTCTCCCTTCCATACAAGCCTCTATCTGATACATCCAAGTGCCCACTCATTTGGGTCCTGACAGAATGGTTGTGGGTGTATGCCACCTTGAGCACCCCAATTATCAGAAGAAAGGTGGGATGAAAACCATAGATAGGCAGGCCAGCCACTGCAGTAGGTGCCCTTCGTCACATGCAAGGTCAAGATTGGTCGATGCGGTGCTTCCCAGTATGTTCACCTGCTACAGACTTCCAGACAGGTGTTTGTGGTGATGCAGGATGCTAAATGTTCCATGAGGTGCGCTTTGCCTGTGTCCTGGTGTGACTGAGTGGTTAAAGAGCAATTTTGTGGGTTAGCAGTATGGCTGCTTCCACTTCTCCTTTTGTCTGTGCCAAGTCCAGTAAGTCATACAAAAGTTGACTTTTGTATACAGTCATACAGAGACACTGCTAGGTGAGGCAAACTCCTTGGTTGGGCTCAAGCCTGCCTCCCCTGCTTCCCAGCCTGTGACTCTGTGCATCAGGCTACAAACACTGCCTTACATGAGTGCCACTGTGGCTTGCTTTGTGACATGTCCTGGATCCTCCAGTGCAGAAGGGGCCATTTTAGCTAGATATGATCATTATTAACAGTATTTATCATGAAGAGACTTGCCATAGAGAAACCTGTCAGTTTACTTTACATGACTGCCCTCTCTCAAGGGAGCTATCTTTCATCCTTTGCACTGCTATGGTCAAAACAGTATTCCTTGGATATGTAAATCTGGATGAGTGGCATAAGAGTACTTGAAGGTAGATGCTAGGATTCTTAGCAGTTCTCCGCTTTTCTCTTTGTTGCTTATGCACAGTAGCTCTTGTAGGGCATGGGGTGCAGTGCCATCATTGTGCAGTGTGAATTACTGGGGCATTCACCCATAGTTGGTAGTGGTGACTATCTCTGTGGTACTCATTTCTAGAAACCACTAGGTGTACCACCTCAGCAGTGGCTGGTCACAGGACCTACCCCTCCCCAGCTCACTTCCTTGCACATCAAGCTGATGTTGTACTGGTTTCAGGCTGTTTCTCCACGGATACTGGTGGTGTTACTGGGAGGACTGCAGCAGCAAGGCGTGGATAGGGCTGTCGTGATCCTCCTCCCCCTTGGTCCAATGGGTTTTGAATACAGCAGTTGTACCGACATTGAGCTGTCTTTGCTAAATGTGCAGCAAAGCAGTTGCAGCATCAGTATAGTGTTGGGCTGTAAATCTAGCAAAATGAAGCTTTTCCTGTTGATGGGTTGATTTACGACGTCAGTCATTTAGCAAGAACCTCACTGAGCTCAAGCAGATGTCCAATTTACAAAAGGTTTGACAGCAATATCTGCTTAGACAAACTTGGCAGTAAACATTACTAATAAAATGCAAATACATTGCTGGAAAAAGTGGAATCTGATCAATTTTTGTTATACAAATGAAGGAAAGAACTTAATTTAGAAAGCATCTAAATAAGTAGAGAGTGTTAATAAGAAAATGATAAGTCATATCCACTATTTATTTTTAGACCTATTTTTAAAAATCCTGGCATGTGCTAGTATTTTGAAATAACAACTTAGGTCAGTGGTTTTCAAACTTTTCTAGCCTGCGGCTCCCCTGATCCTTGTGGCCACAGCTCCCCATTACATCACCTCACCTCAGTTACCCCCAACATGGGGATGAAGGTATTATAATTATACACTAGAAACAAAAAAACAGCTGCCAGCACTCTGAGGCTGCAATCCTAACCACACTTACCTGAGAGTAAGTCCCATTGAAGAAGATAGGACTTACTTCTGAGTAGACCTGGTTAGGCTTGTGCCCTGGGTTTGTTAGCAGCACACCTGGAGGATTTTGGAAAGGGAGTGGGGAGAGAGAAGTGATGAATTTGCCACGGGAGGGGAAGATTTTGTTTTGTATGTATCTGCTAATTGCAAACTGATGTGAAACTGAGACCCAGAGACTGTTTGGCTGCAATCCTATCCTCATTTTCCTAGGAGTAAATCCCACTGAATACTCCTGAGTAGGCCTAGCTAGGATTGGGCCTTTTGTCTTATAATAGCAGCCAACATGGGGAGTACCCCCCTCAAAAGGAGGCAGGAGGAAAAAGGGGGATGGCTGAAAAGGAATGGATATTTTTATTTTTTAATCAATTTTTGGAGACAAATCTTGACTGATCAAGAGTGGGGTTTTTTTCTTTTTTGAAGGGGGAGGAAAAAGAGAAAGGTGAAGATCCTTGGTTAAGCTGACACAGACCCCAAGCCTATGTAGGTCTACTCGGAAGTATGTTCCATTTGAATCACTGGGGCTTACTCCCAGGAAAGTGTGGATAAGATTGCAGCCACACAGAGCAAGATTACAAGATTAGCCGCCCTGGGTCCCTTTTTGGGAGAAGGGCGGGATAAAAATAAAGTTTTATTATTTTATTTATTAACTCACCCCCAAAGTAGATGGGGAAATACTTACACATATACACCCAAACATGCAGATGCCACCCCTGTTCCCCCCAGGCAAGATGAAGGAATGCAGGCTGGGGCATTTGGAGACATCCCCCCCACTAAGAGCAGAGCTGGGCTCCCTCCTTCCCAAGTGGAGGAAAGCGCTACACTGCTCTCTCTAGGTCAGGCTTGCCTCCCAGTTTGAAGTTTGCCAGGAGCGCGCCCTGTGCTGATGAGATGCAGCACCTCTGCCACTGCCCAGTTAGCCTTCTCTCAGTTTGGCGGGGAGGCTCCCCCACCGCCCCCCACCATGTTTCACAGGCTCTCCCCACCTCACACTGCCCCACCCACCTCATTCACAGCCACAGAAAAGCAGCAAGTAGGGAGGCAGTACCTGCAGCTCAGTTGA
The DNA here is from genome assembly GCF_035046505.1 of Tiliqua scincoides. Lineage (NCBI taxonomy): Eukaryota > Metazoa > Chordata > Lepidosauria > Squamata > Scincidae > Tiliqua > Tiliqua scincoides. Next base: position 60,177,062 of record NC_089827.1, read on the forward strand.
GCAGCTACAGACACCTCTCTCCCCGAGATGCCTCACAACGCGCCTGGAGGCTAGCCATGCCTCCCTACGGAGCTGCGATGAACAGACTGAATACCTCAGACCCAGGTGATTGAAATATGGTTGCTAATTCTGCAACTTCCTTAAGCCACTGTGCCATTAACGCTAGCAACTGGGAGAAAATGAGTTGGTAAAAGAATTAAAATTTGCACAAAGGCCAATCCGGGAGTGACAATCCCTTCCACACCAGGAGCAAGTGCAGTCTGTCCCTGGTCTGTCTCCCTGGCTATGGGCCTTCCTTCTTTGCCTCTTTGCCTCAGACTGCTGGCAAAGTGTCTCTTCAAACTGGGAAAGGCCATGCTGCACAGCCTGCCTCCAAGCGGACTGCTCAGAGGCCAGGGTTTCCCACTTGTTGAGGTCCATCCCTAAGGCCTTCAGATCCCTCTTGCAGATGTCCTTGTATTGCAGCTGTGGTCTACCTGTAGGGCGCTTTCCTTGCACGAGTTCACCATAGAGGAGATCCTTTGGGATCCGGCCATCATCCATTCTCACGACATGACCGAGCCAACGCAGGCGTCTCTGTTTCAGCAGTGCATACATGCTAGGGATTCCAGCACATTCCAGGACTGTGTTGTTTGGAACTTTGTCCTGCCAGGTGATGCCGAGAATGCGTCGGAGGCAGCGCATGTGGAAAGCGTTCAGTTTCCTCTCCTGTTGTGAGCGGAGAGTCCATGACTCGCTGCAGTACAGAAGTGTACTCAGGACGCAAGCTCTGTAGACCTGGATCTTGGTATGTTCTGTCAGCTTCTTGTTGGACCAGACTCTCTTTGTGAGTCTGGAAAACGTAGTAGCTGCTTTACCGATGCGTTTGTTTAGCTCAGTATCGAGAGAAAGAGTGTCGGAGATCGTTGAGCCAAGGTACACAAAGTCATGGACAACCTCCAGTTCATGCACAGAGATTGTAATGCAGGGAGGTGAGTCCACATCCTGAACCATGACCTGTGTTTTCTTTAGGCTGATTGTCAGTCCAAAATCTTGGCAGGCCTTGCTAAAACGATCCATGAGCTGCTGGAGATCTTTGGCAGAGTGGGTAGTGACAGCTGCATCGTCGGCAAAGAGGAAGTCACGAAGACATTTCAGCTGGACTTTGGACTTTGCTCTCAGTCTGGAGAGGTTGAAGAGCTTTCCATCTGATCTGGTCCGGAGATAGATGCCTTCTGTTGCAGTTCCAAAGGCCTGCTTCAGCAGGACAGCGAAGAAAATCCCAAACAAGGTTGGTGCAAGAACACAGCCCTGCTTCACACCGCTTCGGATGTCAAAGGGGTCTGATGTGGAGCCATCAAAGACAACAGTGCCCTTCATGTTCTTGTGGAAGGATCTGATGATGCTGAGGAGCTTGGGTGGACATCCAATCTTGGGGAGAATCTTGAAGAGAACGTCCCTGCTGACCAGGTCGAAAGCCTTCGTGAGATCTATGAAGGCTATAAAGAGTGGCTGTCGTTGTTCCCTGCATTTCTCCTGCAGTTGTCTAAGGGAGAATACCATATCAGTGGTGGACCTGCTGGCTCGGAATCCGCACTGTGATTCTGGATAAACGCTCTCTGCAAGTACCTGGAGCCTCTTTAGTGCAACTTGGGCAAACAACTTTCCTACAATGCTAAGGAGAGAGATGCCACGGCAGTTGTTGCAGTCACCCGTGACCTTTGTTCTTGTACAGCGTGATGATGTTTGCATCCCTCATGTCTTGAGGTACTTCACCTTCTCTCCAGCAGAGACAGAGGATTTTATGCAGCTCAGTAGCGATGATCTCTTTGCAGCACTTTAGAACTTCAGCAGGGATGCGGTCTTTTCCAGGTGCCTTGCCAAAGGCAAGGGAGTCCAGGGCCACGTGAAGTTCTTCTAGGGTTGGTTCACTGTCAAGCTCCTCCAGCAAAGGCAGGCACTCAATGTTGTTCAGCGCTTCTTCGGTGACTACATTTTCTCTGGAATATAGCTCAGAGTAGTGCTACACCCAGCGTTCCATCTGCTGCGCCCGATCCTGGATGACCTCGCCTGTGGCAGACTTCAGAGGGGCAATTTTCTTCTGTGTTGGACCTAGGGCCTGCTTGATACCGTCATACATCCCCTTGATGTTGCCCATGTCAGCTGCTACCTGTATCTGGGAGCAGAGCTGAAGCCAGTAGTCGTTAGCACATCTCCTGGCAGTCTGCTGGACTTTGCTGCAAGCAGCTCGGAGGACCTGCAGGTTGCGCTCACTGGGACAAGCCTTGTATGCTGTTTGAGCTCTCCTCTTTTCCTCAATGACTGGTGTCAACTCCTCAGAGTGGGCTTCAAACCAGTCTGCCATCTTGTTGGTCTTCTTGCCAAATATGGACAAGGCGGTGGTGTAAACGGCGTTCTTGAAATGTTCCCATCTGTTGGATGCGTTTGCATCGACCGGGCCTGGAAGAGATTCCTCAAGTGCTTGTGCAAATTCCTCCACTTTTCTCTGATCCCGGGTCTTGCTGGTATCAATGCGAGGTCTTCCTTCTTTTTTTGTGTGATACAGTCGCTTTGTTTGCAGTTTCACTCTGCTGCACACCAGGGAGTGGTCAGTGTCACAGGCAGCACTCTGATAGCTGCGTGTGATCTTGGTGCTGGGAAGGCTGGAGCGTCTGGTGAGAATCAGGTCGAGCTGGTGCCAGTGCTTTGATCTTGGGTGTCTCCAAGAGACTCTATGTTGGGGCTTCGTGTTGAAGAACGTATTGCTGACACAGAGACCATGATGACAGCAAAACTCTAGCAGGCGTTGGCCATTCTCGTTCATCTTCCCAATGCCGAACTGACCTAAGCAAGTGGGCCACGAACTGTTATCAGCACCAACTCTAGCATTGAAATCGCCGAGGATGAACAATGGCTCTTTTACGGGGATCTTCTTGATAGTGGTGGCCAGGTCATCATAGAATTTGTCTTTGGCTTCTGCTGGAGATGACAAAGTCGGTGCATAAGCACCGATGAGAGTGACAGGTCCTGCTGATGACTGAAGCTGCAGGGACAAAATTCTTTCACTTCCCACAGTAGGTGGGATGATGGACTTCAGCAGGGAATTTCTGAATGCAAAGCCAACACCATGTTCCCTGGTTTCGTTTGGTGGTTTTCCCTGCCAGAAAAATAAGAAATTTCTCTCCTTGACAGATCCGGAAACTGGAAGCCTCGTCTCTTGAAGGGCGACGATGTCCATCTGCAGTCTGCTCAGCTCCATGTCGATGACAGCTGTTTTGCGTGCGTCGTCTATTTCTTGCAGGTCATCAGAGAAGCCAGGTGTCATTGTCCTAACGTTCCAGGTGCTCAGCTTTAGGGCAGGAGTTTTCTGTTTTCTGTTGCATGATGCAGAGTTGTTGATCCGCTTGTCGGTTTTCACCCTAAACCCCACGCACCCCGTGAGGTTAACGGACCGTGGCGAGGCAGCACCTTACTGACTGGGGACTGCCCAGCTTAAGGCGGGCGGTAGCTGCCCAATGAGATGCAATGATCTCTCCCACCGTCGGAAGCAGCCCCTGGTGTCACGCTCTACGCCAATCGAGCGAAGACTTATAACCGGTAAACTGCTGCTTCCCGTGTTGTGCCGATGCCGTATGGCGAAGTTGGAGTGTCCTCTCCAGTGCGCGAAGCCTGGGTAGAGAAGGCATGGAGGATAGGCTGTTACCCATGCAGCAAATCCCCCCTCGCCACGTCGCTGGAATGGTCCAATGGAAAGGCAGAAGCCAATACGGTTGGTTCCAGCGGCGTCGCAGGAGTTGCCAGAACATGACTGTGTTCAGCCATGAACTGCCTCAGGAACTCCGGCTCCTGATTTTGCCTCGAGGTTGACTCCTGGAGCCTTTTCCACAACTGGATATAGCCACAAGGCAGTGGAGGTTTGGGATCAGAGTTTTCTTTCTCGTAGATGAGCTGCCTTTCCCCCTCCCACCCCGGATCCTCCGTTTCACTCACACTTCACTCTTTCCGATTTCCAGGTACCCACAAAGCCCTTCCCCCCCGCACCTTCCGTTTCACTCACACATCACTCTTCCAATTTCCAAGTACCCACAATGCCCTTCCCTCCCGCACCTTCCGTTTCACTCACACTCAATGCAGTGTTAAAAGAACAGAAATGTATTAATAGTACTTTGTACCAATACAAAGTTATCTAACATTAAAACAGCACCAATGCAGCCTCAATGCAGTCCTAAAGTAAAGAAACAAACGTTTCCTTACCTTGAGGTGGTCTCTGTGACTGCCCCCCCCCCCACTGCAGTATGCAGCACATGTCCCATTGGCACAGAAAATTGGGTAGGACTGGATCCTGAGGCAGTGATTTTCTGAAAATGGCGAGTATGTGGGGTGCAGAGAACCACCACAATTTAAACTCTAGTTTTGAGGCAGAGACAGCTCCATCAATGTCAGTTGCTTGCAATCACCACAACATAAGCATTTTAAATGTCTTGGACTATATTTTCTCTTCTGTGAGCAACTGGGTGTATCATTTGCACTTGGACAAAATGCCCTTTTGTTACACTCTGTCAGGTGAGATTCAGCACTTCACAAGGAATGTAAGGAACTGTGCAGTTCTTCTGGTCTTGTTTCCAAGGGCAAGTTGCAGGTACAAACACTTTACAGTTTGAGATAGTATTCACACATAGAATACAAAAGTTGTCCCAAGTATCTTTTCAAAAAGAAGAAAGGGCCATCCATCTTTCTCTGCATCCACAAAAATGCAGTGGGTATCTCCTTTCAATGCATGGTACAGGTCCAACCTTGTTATACATGGATTTTTAATACACGGTGTCAGGGGTCGAGCCCTTGTCCGATCCCTGCCTTACCTGGCTGCAGGCCAGGGGCAGAACTGCCTGGCCATAGAGCCGCCACCACCACCTCTCCAGCTGACCAGGAAAGACGTAGGGCAGCTGGGTGGGAGAGATCCTCCCCCTAGGGCTCACCGAACCGGAGCAGTGAGCAGGGCCGGGTCACCAATAACCACCAAAGAGGAGGGAAGCAGGCCAGGGTCAGGGCCCCTTTAAGACTAGAGAGGGAGGAAGGGGAGGAGCCGAGGGCGTGGCTCGGGAGGATAAAAGCAGGGAGGTCTGTGATGACAGGTAGTTCTGGAGAGGGAAGGCAGGAGGCTGGAGCCCCTGCCTGAAGACCAAGGGCCTCAGGTCCTGCCTCCAGGGAGGAGGACAAGGGTGTCGTGAACCCCCTTGGCTTGGTCTGAGGCTTCCCCTGCAAGGAATCCCAGGGAGGTGGACACCCCACCCAGGGGTCCCATGAAACCATCCAGCCGAACCTCAGCACCCCGCCAGATGATGCCCTGAGATCCCCCTTTTAGGGGCACCCCTCACACATGGATTTGACTCAACATGAATGGCTGCTGCAAATGAGAATGAATGTGCTGATCCCTGGGGAAGGGGAAAAATTGCACCCCTTTAAAAATGCTTTTCTTACTGTTGTAGAGATTTTTATCTTAGCATGATGAGAAGGGCCCTTTAAATTAAACAGTCCTTTACAATAGTTAGAGAGAGGGCAGCCAGCTGACAATTCATCAATCATTCTCTCTCCAAGCGACCCCCTCCCTTCCCCCTGAACAGTGAAAGAAAGATAATTCTTTCTAAGGGCCTGGAGAGAGACTGTTTGTTGGATGACTCTTAATGACTCTATCTTAACATCACAAAGGTCTGCAAGGCTGTTTTTAAAACACCTGAGCAAAGGGACTGTGTTTTTTTTAACTGATTTGCATTAGTTCGATTTTTGCCATTCATGTGAGTTCTGAGAACAGAATCCTCTCGAATAATAAGACTCAACCTGTACTTATTCATTTTAACTTCATTTTAATGTAAGTTGCTAATTTTTAACAAAGCTTGCTTGGTCTTATTTTATACAATTTAGGAAGATCATCTCAAGTTTTTCTGTCAATGTTTCCCACCCCATCTCAAATTTTAACAGTCCATCTTATAAACAGAGTGAGGGCCCAGTCGTATCCAACTTTTCAGCACCATTGCAGCTGTGTCAACGGGGCATAAACTGCATCTGGCAAAGGAGGGGCAGTCACAGAGGTCTCCTCAAGGTAAGGGAATGTTTGTTCCCTTAGGGCTATATTGCAGCTGCCTTTGGTGCTGGAAAGTTGGATAGGATTGGGTCCACAGTATTCAACTTGCATAGACTCTTGTTCTTCCTCAAATTAAGCATCATATTTGCCTCTTCCCACAACTAAGGATGAGCTTCCCACTTACACAATTCAATATTGTTGGTAATGCTGCTGTAAAATATATATTTCAAGATCTTATAATATATTGCAAAGCTGTCCAGGCCAGTGGCTTTCTTTGTTTTTTTGTTAGGAGACAATCTAGTCAAAAGCTTGAGGATTTTTATGCCCAACTGATTTCAATAGGAAAAACTGAAGCACATGCTTAAGGATCAAACTAGACATAGCCCTAACCATGAAAGTTAATGTTCCAGCTTTCACTTTATATAGAAAGTGACATGGCGTGGATGGAGGACAAAATTATGGCTAATGGCAAGGGGGCTTCAGTATTTGATCTCGCCATAGTTCTGATACTAATCAGGCACTGACTCCTGCACTACTTTAAGTGGGGAAAAAACGCTCTCATTGGCATTCAAGTATGAAAAGTACTGAAGCCCTCCTATTCCCCTGCCATGGTTTCAGCTCATTTTGTCCCTTCACTGTGTGTTGTAAACAAGCAAGCAAATAACAGTCCAATCCTGAGCTGACCGGAACATAGCGCTGCTGCAGTGCCAGAAACAGCTGCTGTGGTATCCTTCATGTCCCAGGCAGCCACTGCTGCCTCCTAGGGAGGAGGAGACTTTTGTTCCCTTCCCCTGAGTAAGGAAAGCAGCCCTACAATGGGACTCCTTGATTCTGTGGCAGCTCCAGAGCCGTTGCAGAATCAAGGAGTCCCATGTCAGGCCACATGGCATAACACGGGGCTCAGAATCCAATGGAGCTGATCCAATGGAATCCAACTGGATCAGAATCCACCAATCCTGCCCTGCTCCCTCCCTGCCACACCCCCATTCCCTCCACCTCTATGCTCCCACTCACCTCTCCACTGCCTGGCAGTCCAGGCAACGGCCAGATGGTGGAATGTGGGCCCAGCGCCGGAGCTGACCCAGCGCAGGCTCGCGCTGGGCTACTTCTAGTGCTGGGTCCGCCTTATGGCACATTTGAAACAGTACAAATCAGGAGTAAGGTAGGGCTCAGGATTGGGCTCTAAGTAAGAGAGCAAGCAGACAACCAAGCAAGCAAGCAGTTATTTTACATGTTTAGGGTCCCTATCTACTTTGCCCCTTATTTTCCAATGGAAACTTTAAGTGGGGCTTAAAGTGATTAATTAGCAATTTGATTAAGTTATTTATATGATATAAAAATTTGCATAGTTTTCATGGAGCCACTTGATAGCTTCCCTTTTTATGTTTTTATTTTCAATAGTCTTCCAGACTATGTCTGAGAGTTCACTGGTCATAAAGCCTCTCTCTTTTTGTTCCTCTATCAGATTCTAACATAAGAACATAAGAACAGCCCCACTGGATCAGGCCATAGGCCCATCTAGTCCAGCTTCCTGTATCTCACAGCGGCCCACCAAATGCCCCAGGGAGCACACCAAATAACAAAAGACCTCATCCTGGTGCCCTCCCCTGTAAAAATATGGAACGCTTCACGAATTTGCGTGTCATCCTTGCGCAGGGGCCATGCTAATCTTCTCTGTATCGTTCCAATTTTAGTATATGTGCTGCCGAAGCGAGCACAATATATGTTCTACTTAGGTTCTAATATATGTTCTAATAAGGTTCTACTTAGCTTCAGACTCATTCTTCAGAGGAAAAGAATGGAGGAAAGTTCATTCCTGAAAACACCATTCATTTCAAAGGCAGGAAAGGCCATCAGCAGACTGAACCTTTCTAGCACTGTTTCCCAGGCACACAGTCAGAAAAGACTGAAATAAAACTTAAGCTTGACTCCTCTGAGATTGAAAGCCCTCTCTAACACAGTATTTGCATTTTAGGTAGCAAGTGTATATTGCTACACATACACCACTGTTTGCTCTTCTAATCCTCAAAGTGCAGAGAGAAGACTCACTTTTCTAAACACTTGAGAACATAGGACAGGAAATAAGTGGAAAAACACTGAGGAAGTTACAACTGGTCACAGCTCTTCAATGCACAGCTACTACTATTTACAGATCTGTCTTCTTTCAAACTCTGTGGTTTAACTGATAGACAGGTTGCAAACTCATCTGCCATATAAAATGTCAACTGACCAAGAGAATAAGGAAGGTCTTATATCTAACTAGGTTAGTGCCTTCCCAACTTTCAGTAAGGATTTGTGTGCCTTGGTAAATTATTTTCTGTATCACTTTTAGCAATCTTCAAACTCTGTTTAATGCTAATTTGTATTATATATTTTGTAACATTCATGCTCCATTAAAACTGAAAAATTGTGATGGATATATTACAAATATAATGAACAACTGAAAAAAAACAACAACACAAAAAGGTGCCAAATTGCTTGGTTGCACAGGGAAAAAAATAGAATACCAAGACACATTTACATTTTTGTGGACTATAACTTTAAGAACAGTACAAAGCAGAATACAAAGCAAACCTACCTGTGATGGAGCCTCAGGTGCTTTCTTGTTTGCTATAATATCTGTTGGTGCCAGTGGAGGTGGGAGCAACCTGGATGTCTGACTCTCTGAAGGGGGCCAAGAAACAATTTTATTGCATTACCTAATTAAACAAGATATATTATAATACATATACTTTAACATCAGTTTTGACAGAGTTCTTTGAGAGTTGCAAACTGGAAATACTTTTTAGTCTATTATTATTTAGCCCTTATATTCACAAGCAGAAACGGATTGTCAATCAATGTGAATAACTGTGGTGAGCCTCTGAAGACACTCAAGGTCATTCTTCTTTAAAAATCAACTCAAATCAATCAAGATAAATTCAACTGCATTGAATAAATGTAACTTACCAATTCTAGGTGCTGTTGTGGTGCTTATTTCAGAAGCAGCTGTACTGCTGAAGGCCGATAGAGGGATTTTCATTTGTATGGAACTCCTATTGCTGGGAGGAGTATACACCCCTGATGTATTGACAGTAGCCAAAGTAGTCCTTGTAGCTTGTGCTACAGGGTGTGCAGCTGAGACAGCCTGCACTGCCAAAGTTGTCCCTATTGCCCCAACACTGGCTGGAGAGTTCCTCTGAATGCTAGAGCTGGGTATAGAAGGGCTATTGTTTGGTTTTGCTGAAGTCACTGATGACAAAGACAAGGGTGTTTTGGTCAGGTTACCAACATTAGATTGGCTTTGTACAGGTATAAATTCAACACTTCCAGATTGCTGGTTAGTAACCAAGGTACCAGTGTGGCCTTGCAGCAGTTGAGGCTGGGAGGACATTGCAACAGGTACATGCAATATTACTGGCAAGGATTGCAATGATACAGACATTGGCTGTGTGTTTCCACCAGCCACCTGGCTAGTGCCAACCACTGTTGCGGTGTTTGCTGTAGGAAGTACTGAGGTTGTCAAAGAGCCAGAAGTCAAAGGCGTAGAGGTGACTGGAGTCTGTGGTTTGGAATGTCCACTGACTGGTGTCTGAGGAGTAGTAAGAGTGGCAGCAGACACTGCAAACAAGAAAAAGGATAACTGTATTTAAGATTCTGTGCCAAATGAGATATTTCAGCCAATGCAGAGGCATGACAATGATGTTGGAGTTGCTGCAACTCCGTCTGCTATCTATAGGGGGCAGGATGCTGTCCAGAAGGGGTCAAGCTATGGCCCAGAGAATCTGACCTTTCTACCTGTGATCCTCCTGGGGTGTGGCCCTAACCCTTTATCCTTCCCTTCTCCTCTGAGTACTTCCTCTTTTCCTCTGACCACTGACCTGTTAAGATGTGCACACCAGGGCTCTGATGCCCAGGCCATCTTGAGCACAAGGTATGCAGGGTGAGGCAGCTCCAGGACCTTGCTATCTCTAAGTGTTAGCTGAACCTCTGATCCTAATCAGATGCTGTAAATATACACTCAGTGGAACTGTAAGTAAATAACTTCTTTTTTGCAACTTTAACAAGCCATTGCTTCTTTGTCTTTTTTCATTGAATAGCAGTCAGCCGGGTAAGGGAGGTTCCCTTGGGAAGGGGGGGGGGGTTAGCTGCTTAAGCTACTCTGCTTCTCCCCAGAGAGGAAACTATTTTTAATTTCCTCCAACAAATGAGGCCCCCTCCCACGATTAAATGATAATTTCCATCATGGTAAGCAACAACTTCATGAGACTAAGGCCCAGATCTTAACCAACTTTCCAGCACTGGTATAGCTGTGCCAATGGAACGTATGCTGCATCCTGCAGTTGGGTGGCAGTAATGGAGGCCTCCTCAAAGTAAGGGATTGTTTGTTCCTTTACCTTGGAGCTGCATTGCCCTTATGTTGGTGCTGAAAAGTGGGTTTGGATTGCGCCTTAAGTTTTATTCATAAGGTATGCTAAATCAAGACTGAATCAGAATCTGGCATTTGTTCTATTTGAGCTCTATGTAGAATGGAAAGCACAAACTGTGATTAGAGTGGTAAGACAGTATTGTTTGGAATTTACTCTTGCAAACATTTGTGTTTGTTAACACATGAAAAAGTGGCAAAGGAAACAGAAGCTATATTAACTCTTGTAAGCTAACTAACCAATAAATTATCTGCACAGATACACTAAGATGTTATCAGAGATCATGCCTCTTAAAAAAGAGTCTTGCAGACAAATGATCATTAACAGTTAAACAGTTGCTAGTACTACATTTTTGTTTAGATAACATTTTTTAAAAGCATAAAATTGATTAGAGCAGTGGTTCTCAAACTTCCCAGGAGATTTACTCCTGGGGTAAGTCTTTGCGAGGGCAGGGGCAGCAAAGCGATCCCCAGGATTGCGCCTCTGCAGGGGAAGAGGGTGCTATTTTTTCACAAAACATACGTGCTCCCAGGGTCCAGGGGTTGTGGGGAGCCCTGCAGAGCGCTTGCAGGGTTCCCCATGATTTCTAAACAGTGAAAGTAGCAAGCGCAATTAACCCAGAAGTTGAATTTCCAAGAGCAGCACGGGAGGACCACCTCCCCTCAGGAGGTGGTGCAAGTCCAAGGAGACCCATAGGGGCTGCAGTGGTTTAACAGAGGAAAAAGGGAAGACTTTCCCCATACCTTCGGCTGAGCCACTATCATCCCCTATCTTGCGCTGGATACAGCGCAAGCCTTCTGTCTTGCCTGTTCCAGCGCAAGATAGGATTGCATCCTATGTGGCTTTCCTCAGTGTTATGTCTAAGGTGAACAGCAGAATGGCTGTGGAGTTTAGCAACCTAGAAGTTCGGCAATGACGTCATCGCCGAATATCCATAGGCAGTCAAACAGCACTCAGGGAGAGCAAAATAGTATTCATGGCACCTGCTGAGAGCTGGAAGTGACATCATTAAGCCATTTTTGCCCAACGTTGCATGTACACAACAGGGATCAAATGTGTACACCTGTGGGCTGGGCAGAAATGGGTTAAGGAGGTGATGACCAGAAATAAGCACTTTGTTCTCACTTAGGAACTCATTATGTGCAAATGACCAAAGTGAAAATTTGAAAGTTTTGACCATATTCGCAAGAACTTGGACAGCCCAATTAACACATGGGCTGCCCTTTCAGCATCACCACTTCTACTGAGGCATCACTTAGCAGCTCACAAGTAGAGAGATACTCTGCAGAGATGCCTTGGCAGAAGCAGCACTGCTGGAAGGGTGGTCTATGTGATGATTGGGCTCTCTCAGAGCTTTGGCAGTTCATCCCTCCTCCCTTTCTCAACTCTGTTGGTATGCCTCTTCCCCATACCGTTCCTGGCCCTATGAATCCCAGTTCTGTCTCTCTCTCCCAGTGCTGCAGCAGCAGGGCGACAAAGTTGAAAGGGTGATACTGGGAGACCCAAATTATAATACAGGCTGCCTTTTCAGCACTGACTCCTCAGTAGAAATGGCACTGCTGAAAGGGTGGCCTCAATAATAACTGGGTTCTCCCAGTGCCACCCTTTCAACCGTGCTGCTTCTGCCAACGTGTCACTTCAAAGCTCAGCAGCTGAGAGCAGGTGATGATGGTGCTGGCAGAGCCCAATCATCAAGGGGTCTGGAGAAGCTCTGTGGGCCTTATTTTGAACTACACCATAAGTGCATGGCACCCACTCTGCCACAGCAAGGTTGGGGAGTGGAGAAAATAAAGTAAATCACAATGCAGCACAAGATTGGGGGAAAGAAGTTATACCTGTATTTGCAGGAGATTGAAAAGTAGCTGGTGTGCTATCCCCTACATTTCTCTTGGACTCTAACATCTGTCTCACTGTGCCAGCATTCCTATGGAATAAAGATTCAAATTAGTGGTATCAAGCAGTGGAGGTAAGGAAATGAACGGTGCAGAATTCCAGGGTAAAAAAGCAAACCAATTTTTAAATTAAGCCATTTATTAATGACCATCTATTCTACAGCATCTCATTCACAAAAACCTTGATTTCTTCACATTCACATATAGTAAGCTAAATTCCTCAATGATATAGGACAGACTGGCATAAAAATGCCTTGTCTAAAAGATTAATTACTTCCACTGGCTGCCTGATAATGTCCTTTTAAAACCATCACAGAAGAGAAAAGCACAATGTGTAAGTTAGAGATGAAGAATAGGTAGTACTCTTCATAGTACATATGAAGAATAGGTAGTAAGTATAGGTAGAATGTTGTATTTTTATGCAATGTTTTTCATTCTAAACACAATGAAGGATAAATTTCCAAAACAGAAAGTATCACAGCGAAATTCTCAAAGCTTACCGATATGCTACATTGTTGATACTGCCTGTGTCACTCACAGCTTTTCCTGGGGAATGAGGCGTATTTTGCAGATTCTACAAAGTGACACAAGCCAAGGTGAGACCTGCAGTGTTTCATACATGATTGTTCTATCCACCAGGTCTACTTTTTCTGTTTTCAGAAACTTCAAAAGTTATGTTGCTTAGTAAGTGTGCTTCAAGACAGAATAGATTTCCTTTTCTCTAGGCTAAATCCGACATCTCAATCCTATATGCAGACACTAGCTTATTTGACTCTACCACCACAAAAGACTTGCTATAACAGTTGCTGTAACAGTTCAGTAATTAGTACAAACCCATACAGAGTAATGTGAAAGTGTTTAAGATCATGTATGAGATATCTTGCTTCTTCTTCAAAAAGTAAGAAAATCTAGGTCTTAACAAACTGCATGCCATGAGCATTTACTAAGATTCTGAAAGTCTTGTTTTATTTTTAAAAAAGCAGTAGTGATTCTGAAGAAAACTTGGAAATATATTAACGTCAGCAGGTCCTGCATACTTGGCAAATAAAAAGGATATTTCTTTTACATTGAGAAATAGAAATACACTAAAACATTTCACACAGTTTGCCGCAATGGTCTATCTATTTCTCAACAAGTATTCACCCACAAAGTTCTGGGCAATTAAGTTGGCAAGAGATGGCACTGGAATTGGCATACTTCATGTTACCAAGCATGCAAGTTATTACACATTGCCTAGTCATACTAAATACCCAGAATAGGCCTTGATTTTAAAAAGTTCCTAATCTAATACCTTACTTACAGCCCAATCCTGAGCTGCCCCGGGCGCCCAGGCTCGGCAGTACCGAGAACAGCTACCGCCGGATCCTGTGTGCCCCAGGCTACCGTGGGAGGCACCCTGGAAGAAGGGGACTTTCATCCCCTTCCCCCGGGTAAGGTAAGAAGCCCCGCAATGGGGCTACTCACTTTACCGCCAACCTTTGGTAAAGGTGCTCATGTAGGGCGCAGAGCCCACCAAGACTGCCTTGGATCCTGCCGAGCAGAGCTCCACGGACCCGCCTTCCTCCCTCCCCCGGGCAAGCCTCCAGCCTACCCACCTCCCCGCATCATGCCTCCACGTCACGCCTCCCCCTGCCCTCTCTCCACCCCCTGCTGGCCTCCCCCTTCCGCCGAATGCCTCCTCCCCGCCCCCTCTACTGTGCTGCGGCTCGGCGGTCCATGAAACCACAGAGCCTTGGAGGCTGGGCAACTGCCCCGCCCTAGCCCAGCACCGGCTGGCGCTGGGCTAGCGCGGTCGGGAGCCTGGAGGAGAGTGCTCAGTGGCACGAAGCCATGCCGCCGAGCACAGCATTGGGCTCTTAGATAATACAGATTTCAAGTAGCAGTGCCAATGCAATATATACACCCTTTCTTATACAAATAATCCGTTTTATAGCTACCTTGTATTTTGGTCAAGGGCATTTTCATCATAGAGAGTACTATTCCTATAAGGTCCATCCAAGATAATCACAAGTAAATTTGTTCTAATCTATAAACAGCAAAATAATCTAAAGTTCTCTCCTTACTTCTGGTCTTTTTTTGGAGTCCTCTCTGGCTGCTCCAAAACGTTTTGTCAACCTTGCAATTTTAGCCTCAAAAGAAGAGAAAGTAGGGGTGTAAGAGATATTATTTCAGTACATTTTCAGTTCAGTGCAGTTATCTGTTACTGTGCATTGTCAAAACAACAGCTTAAAACTGGGAAAAACTCAGTCTATTTTTTTACAATAACGTAAGTCTCTGCTCTTCACAGCCAAGTGCACAAATATAGCCAAATTATAACATGCCACCCAAAAAAAAAATGCAATTGTGCTTGTTATAGGCTGGTACTGAGGATTCCTACAGAGGGCAGAATATCAATTCATGATCTACATTGTTATAATCTGTTAAACATGTTTGCTTAGTCACCTATTTTTAATCTGAGATTAAGTATTTGCATACTCCAACTAGGCTAAGAAAGAATTCATAGTGATTAATGTTATTAATTGATTAATGATATTAGAGTATTAGATAGTTTTGTGCCATAAATTGACCCTACTGATTTGTTCCAGAAGACACTTTTAGGCAACCTAGGGCCCAATCCCGTGCTCGGCAGCACGGCTCCGTGCAGCCGAGCATTGTCGCAAACATGATGTAAGGCACGTTTGCCAGCCTCACTGCCAGGCTCCCGCCAGTGCTAGCCCAGCTGCTGGGCTAGCGCGGGGCTGTCTCCCAGACTGCCGAACTGCGGAACGGTAGGTGGGGCGGGGGCGAGGAGGAGGTGTTCCAGGGAGGGAGGAGGCCGGCAGGGCGGAGAGGGCGGGCAGGAGGCGTGACAGGGAGGTGTGACGCGGGAAGGGGGCGGGCTGGAGGTGTGCCTGGGGGAGAGATGGGAGGCAGATTCACGGAGCTCTGCTCTGCAGGATCCAGGGCATTTGTGTAGGGCTGTGCGCCCTACACAAGTGCCTTTACCTTACTGCTGATCTTTTGGTTGGCGGTAAAGTGAGTAGCCCCATTGCGGGGCTGCTTACCTTACTCAGGGGAAGGGGACAAAAGTCCCCTTCTCCCGAAGCACCTCCCGCAGTAGCCCAGGAAGCGCAGGATCCAGCGGCAGCCGTTCTCTGTGCCGCCGAGCCTGGGTGCCCCGAGCAGCTCAGGATTGGGCTACTAGAGTCTTCTAGGTGATCTTATTCATAACCATTATCCAATGGGCCCTAATATAAGCCTTCATGGTCAATGGAGCTTTGCTGGTTCTCTAAGGGCGCAATACTAACTTGCGCTGGAACAGGCAAGGCAGGAGGCTTGCACTGTATCCAGTGTAGGATTGTGGCCAGCAGTGACTTAGCCAGAGGCAAGGGGAAACTTTCCCCCTTACCCTGGGTACGGGCTGCTGGGCCCTATGGGTCCCCTTGGACTTGCGCCACCTCCTGAGGTGGTACAAGTCTGAGGTGAGCGGAGCAGCTTGAAGCAGCTCCGTTATCCCCGGGGACAGGGGTTGGGATCCAGCATAACTGCCAGATCCCAGCCCTGCCTCCTGCTCCCCACCCGCCCCTGGGGCCGCTCATCACCCTCCCTCCCACTGCCCAGGAACGCCTCCCTCCCTCCTCCTCCGTGCCCCTCCATGCCTAACCTTCGTCCTTGCACAGGCTGGCGCTTCTTGGAGCGCTGGCCAGGCTTCCTCATGAGGAGGTGCAACCGTGCTTTACAGCACGTTTGCGACCCTCCCAGGCCAGCCCAAGGGACTTGAGTCAGCATAGGGTGCAATTAGGTTTGTGCCCTAAGATTCTCTACAGTTCTGTACAGTTTCAAAAGAAAAATTATAAAAAGGGTCCCAGAACATTTATTTTGGATTGTTTCCATATTCTCAATTTAGACCAGGGGTGCTCAAACCCTGGCCCTGGGGCCACTTGCGGCCCCCAGGGACTCCCAATCCAGCCCGTGGGGAACCCCCAGTCTCCAATGAGCCTTTGGCCCTTCGGAGAATTGCTAGAGCCTGTGCTGGCCCGACGCAACTACTCTCAGTATGAGGGTGGCGGTTCAGCTTCTTGTGTGAGCTGTGGGACGAGGGCTCCCTCTGCTTGCTGTTTCACGTCTGTGATGCAGCAGCAGCAGCAAAGAAAAAAACAGCCTTGCTTTATGCAAGGCCTTTTAACAGGCCTTAAGCTATTGCAAGACCTTCATTCATTCATATAAGTTCCATCCTTTTATGCTGACACCAGGTGGCATGGCGCTCTTTGAATGTATTTTAATTCAGGATCCAGCTTTTATTGTGTTTTATTGTTTTAAAATGTCTTTTATACATATATGTACATTTTATGTTTTTATTACGGTTTTAATTATGAGCCACCTTGAGTGCCCTTCATTGGATAGTAAGGTGGGATATAAATTCTATGAATGAATAAATAAATGAATAAAATCTCTAATATATTTATTTATGTAAATTTATTCAAATTTGAAATGTAAATTAATTTTTTTTCCCCCGGCCTCCAACACAGTGTCAGAGAGATGGTGTAGCCCTCCTGCCAAAAAGTTTGGACACCCCTGATTTAGACAAACTCCAGATTTTCAGTAACACCCAATACTTCAATGAAAAATAGTTTTCAAGTATAATGGGCAACATCTTCACATCACTTCAAATACAAAAGTCTCTTAGACTTCCAAAAGAGTAGTCAGTATTTTAAACAGGGATAATCTGATTTTGCTATACTATGAAGAGAGTCAATTACAATTGTTTTTTTATGCAATTTTCCCCAGTGATCCAATTGCATAACCGCCTTCCCTTTTTCTAAAGATTTACCCCTTTTATCACCCGAAGCTATGATTTTCTCTCTGCATTTGCTGTCTAGTGTTTTAGTGTAGATTCTTCCTGTTCTGTGATGGTGGCCAACAACCTAAACAGCTTCATTTCCTTTTGCCTACTGTCAGCCTGAACTACAACTAGTTTGCAGGCTCTCATTTCTGAGGAAACAAACAGCAACAGGAGAAGAAGTGCTACTGTCCAAGGAAGAGTTAATGATACCCACTGATAGGATTCTAATATGACTTGATTAACGTTGAAGAAATACTTTTTGGAAAAACGAAAACATAAAATCATATGGATTTATGTTTAAACACATCACACAAAAATGTATAAGGGCGCAATCCTACCCTGCACTGAAACAGGTAAACCAAGAGGTTTGTGCTGTATCCAGCGCAGGATAGAGGCCAGAATCGGCTAAGACAGAGTCAAAGGGAAACTTTTCTCCTTATCCCTGGACAAGGTGCCCTGGCCCCAATAGGTTTCCTTGGACCCGCACCACCTCCAGTGGTGGTGCAAGTCTGAGGAGAGCAGAGCAGCTTCAAATCGCTCTGAACTCCCTGGGAATGGGGGTTGGAATCCAGCATAACTGCTAGATCCCAGACCCCCCTCCAGCTCCTCGCCTGCCTGCCCCATTCAGCCTCCATGAGCAAGCGCAGCTTGCTTGTGAGGAGGCGCAAAATTGCTTTACAGCACATTTGTGACCCTCCTGGGCCGGTGCAAGGGACTTGCGCCAGCCCAAGTACAGCTTAGGATTGCACTCTAACATGCATACATACCTGTAGTTCAGTAAGGACAGTTTTATGTCTTTTGCTGCATTCAATCTTATCTACTCTGGTTTTCAAATCAGCTAGACTCTTCTCAAAAACAGCACACTGCAAGGCATTGAACTTCTCTTCTAGAAACCTCTGAATGACCTACAGATATATATGAAGAGGCATGGTTTATACTACTATTTCACACATTGTATTGTCAACATGTATGTATTCTGCACAACACAAATATTCATTAATAATTAATCCAATGAAGCTTTAGTCTAATAATTAATGCTATAAAATATTTAACTCATCCATGTTTTACTAGTTAGCTATGTACTTGAAACTCAAACATGGCTATAAAAAGTCTCTCTCAGGTCTTAGTGTTTCCAACATAACACTGCGCTGCTTTCAGTGCTTCTGGAAGTGGATTCAGATTGTTTGCCCTAATCTTTTCCTTGCTCTAATCGATTTGCACATTAAACTATAATTTTGTCTCAAATGGATACACTTTGGGCTGTTCTCAAAACTAATCCGAATTGAAACTCATCTCCTATAACTGAAGAGTGCTTTACTTAGACTAGACAACAACTTGGGAAGTCACCTGTTTGGATTTGATGACAGTTAAACCAGTATATTAGTAGTAATGGAGTAGTAGCCAAATACTAGTACTCCATCAAATGTAACTGGAGGTTACTGAGTAACATTCATCCAAGAACTCTTTTTCATTCATTAATCATAATCCAGTTACATATTTTCATTTTAAGGCCATCTAATTATTTTAAAGCATTTTGTCTTCACTTTTAGAGCTATTATCAACCTTTCAAATGGAAAGGCAAAGTGTCTACCATAGAAGTAGGTATCTTCTACCTTTTCTAGCTTCTGGTTGACATCTCCTCTGGTTGTAATTTTTACTTCAAATTCTGCTTCATACTCTTCTTCCAAACATCGACGCCGTTTAGAATGAACATTATCCATATCTTCTGATTTAGAACGTTTTCTTCTTGAGGCCTCACCTAGAAGGATATGGTATGCTTTTAAAGATGTAGAGAGCAGGAAATCCTATAATTTGGATATTCCATGATATTTTCTCTTCCAGGACCAAAACAGGAAGGACATATTGAGATGAATTTTAAAATTTATACTAAAATTATCTATCTAGATTGTAAACTCTTCTGGGCAGGGATCTGTCTTTTCACATTGTGCACAGTGATGACAATATATTAAATACACTGTGGAAAATAACGAGGACAGAAGTAGTCATCCTTAGGATATTGTGCAATCTGGATATGAAATTATTAGGCTCACTAGGAAAGTCTGCATGAAGTGGCTTGTGGCCTCCTAGGACCAAGTGCCATGAGTTAAGCATCTGTGTGAGAAGAGGAGTGGGGGAGTGGAAGAGAAGAAGGTAAGTGTACTCTCTGAGTTTAGGAGAGGGTAGAAGAGGAGAAGTTAAGTGTAAGTCTTTTAGCTTTTAACCATAAACCAATTTTAAAATTTAATTTTATCTAAAGTTGGCACTTAATCTAACCCAAGGAAGGGATTCTGAAGGCCCAGTATTTGGGGGCACAGGAGCTAGGTAAGGGCAATAAAAATAAATACCTAAGTGCATACTTAATAAAAAGCAGTAATGAGAATTGACAGGGAGCCGATTCTGAAGGGAAGAACATCTAAAATCTACACAGGTGTACTCAGAGTAGGAGCAGAGTCTACTGGAGACTACTTGAGAGTACCAGAGGAGGATAAAGAGCAAAGCAAATTTTTCTACATTATTTAAATTTACCTTATACTTAACCCAAGTTAGAACTTAATCTAAGTTAGAACATAATCTGAAGGTCTAGTAATGTGAGACACAAGAGCTAGGTGAGGGCAATCAATCAAATGCATACTTAATAAAAGCAGCAAGGCAGAATTTAGACAAGGAGCTGATTCTGAACTGTGCTACAGCTCAAATCTAAACATGTCCACCCGGAATTGACTAGAGAGTAGGAGCTCTCTCCTAAATGGAGTAGGAACCCAAACTAAATGAGGAAGAGGGTAAAAGAAGGTGGAAAGCACACTTTAGTGCTTTAACTTTAAACAGAATTTAAACCTCAGAGTGTAAGTTCTGTCAAGTTCAAAAACTCTAAAGCCAGTTCAGTTTAAATTCAAAGTAAAGACCAGCTTGAGGTAAAATACAGTCCAGTCAAAAAGGGCTGAATTAAGAGGGCAAGAACCTAGGAAGGGCAATTTCCCAGCCAGCCAGCAAATTTAGCAAAATCAGCTAGGAGTTTGCAAGTCTGAAAGTTACCTCTTTCAGAGGTTTGCAAATTGGTTAATCCAATCAGCGGGCATCTGCAGTTCTCAGGGCTGTAATCAGTCACCTATTGTTTTCTTGATCACTGAAGAGCACATCTGTGAAGACCAGCCCATTTCAATCAGCCAGAAAAGGGGTGTGTGTGACCAGATACAATGGAGGACACAGTGCCTATACCTTTTTAAATGCTTTAAGTTTTTCAAATCCTTCTATGTTCAGCTGCATCTGCCGAAATCCCCTCTTCTAGACAGTGGTTAAAGGTGTAGGTACTGTGTCCTTCACTGTATCAGGTCACCATGTGGGAGAGGAACTAGCTAAGAGTATAAAGCTAGAATCTGCTATCATGAAGCATGAAACCTCTGCATGAAGCAGCGCATGGCCAAATGGAACTCTGTGCCTCCTGGGACAAAGTGCCAAGGTAAGACAGAGTGAGTTGAGCATCTGTGTGAGTTTAGCAACAGGGTGAGGAAACTAGAGACCCAGACACTGCCCTTCACTTCCCTTGAGAAGAGGGGCAGCAAACCAGTGTAACCTTTCTTAGGAATCTCTAAAGAAAAAAACAAAACTATGCAGTCGGACATCCAGCAGCAGGATGGAGATTATGCAGTGTTTTGCACTGATTGTTATATGTACAGCTATATGCCTCTGGGGCATAAGTCATGGGTGTGTCCTCTGTGCAAGCAGCTTCGGGGACTCGGGGAATGGGTCTTCTTCAGTTTGGACTTGGTTGCCAAACTGGAGAAGCAGAGGCAGGCAGAGAATGACCACAGTGAGACTTCTGGGGACGTGCAGGCATCGTCCCACCCTCAAGCGGGCAGCTCTCCAGCTGCCAGAGTAGGAAAACTTGGGGTTGGAGGACATCTTTGAGTGGACATCATTCATTATTTTCAAATAAAACATTCTATGGAATAATAGAATGGGAATAGAAAGACGAACTAGCAAGCTATTCTCTAACACAGGGGTGCCCAAACCTCGGCCCTGGGGCCACTTGCGGCCCTCAAGGCCTCTCTATGCGGCCCTCAGGGAGCCCCCAGTCTCCAATGAGCCGAGCCCGCACTGGCCTGACGCAACTGATCTCAGCATGAGGGTGACTGTTTGACCTCTCACGTTAGCTATGGGATGAGGGCTCTCTCCACTGCTTGCTGTTTCACGTCTGTGATGCAGCAGTGGCAGCACAGGAAAGGCCAGCCTTGCTTTGTGCAAGGCCTTTTACAGGTCATGAGCTATTGCAAGACCTTCATTCATTCATATAAGTTCATCTTTAATATATTCATTTATGTTTACTTATGTAAATTTATTCAAATTTTAAATGTAAATTAATTCTTTTTTTCCCCCTGGCCCCTGACACAGTGTCAGAGAGACAGTGTGGCCCTTCTGCCAAAAACTTTGGACACCCCTGCTCTAACATATACACTAACAGTATGAAGATGATGTCAAAAGACAAAGCATCTTTGCATTATTTTTGCCAAAATAGTACAATTTTCATACAAAGGTTAGCATAAAGATACAGAAATTCTGAAGGCAGAAGTACAGAAATTCATTTTAATGCCACATTGTTAGGCTTTCACTGCCATACATACTTCTTTCTGGAGGCCTCTCTTCTTCTTTTTCTTTCTCTTCTTTCTCTTGCCCCTTTTCTTCCACCTTGTCCACTTTTTCTTTTTCCTTCTCTGTATCTTCTGCAAGAAAGACCAATTACTTTTCCTTATTAAGAAAAACCTCCACAACATGTTTTGAAATGTCTTTATGATTAATTATGAGGGTATCAATTCAATTATCTTTGTAACTATCTGTACACGTATGGAAGCACATCCAAAATAACCTGAAATTCTAGTTTCAAGCATCATGTTATTATTTCTCTCTAGTTCAAAGAACCACACTATCTGAACATTTTAGATTTTATTTCTGCTACTCTGAATAAAGTGAGACTATCAATAACATTCTAATATTTAACAATAAAAAAGTATGGTAAAATCATCCAATTCACCTATTTCCTCAAAATTTTCTTTCTGAACACTTCTAATTTTAAGCAGAAGGGGTTCCAGTCACAGGACACAGAACTATTTGAATATTTGGAAGAAAAAATCAAAAGTATATATTTCATATGAAACAAAGAGGTATCAAATGTGTTTATTTAAACAGTTGATTAAAATGTTTTTGCTTATTTTCCATAGGTGAAAAACCTCTGGATCTTGAAAAGTTAGGCAGTTGCATGCAAATTCAGGATATCTCAATTTAAACTACCTTAGGTATCCTGCCTTTGAACTGCTAACCTCTCATATGCTACCATTAAATTTATTGTCCTACATTAGAAGACAAAGAAAAATGCAAAACAATAGAGAGTTCTGGTGGCTATCCTGGAAACAGGTTTAGACTGTCTATTCTGCATATGTATTCTGACCTACTTGAAGCTTTCTCAGAGTTGCCTAGCAAGAATGCAGTGGTATAAATCCACAAGGAAAGAACCATAAGCATTGCAGAAATCTATCCTTCATGATGGGGACAAAATTGTCCATCTTCAGCAGGCATTATAAGCAAAATTTCCACCTGGTTCCTAAATTGATTTAGAGGTTAGGAAACCCAGTAATCTCATGAGTGGTTGGCAGCATCAAAATCACACAGGCCTGCTACCATGCCAAGAAAGTCACTTCTGAGGAGGCTGAGTCAGACCAATTTTTGCAACAGCCCCCTTCTAAAAAGTGGTAGAAAAAATATATAAGATCTTGCAAACTGTGTATGCATTTGGTTACACGTGCCATAGAAATATGAATGGGCTAGTGGTACATTGTGAAATGTGTGCATACTTGGTACTTCCTGCCAGCTGTTCACAGTCCCCGGGGGACGACGACAATTGGGACAGATTGGGTATTCTGTTGGTATACTGTCATTCCAACATCCCATGGATGAACTAAGGAAGGAGATCTTTGAATTTTAAGATCACACAATAGTTTATATTGAGACATTTCAAGTGTCTATACTAGTGGTTTTCAAGCTCTCGGGGAGAGTCTGAGTCACTCTAAGTTCTTGCGGGGGCAGGGGGAGGCAGCAGGGATGGGGGAAGGCAGCAGCGTGATCCCCAGGATCGCACCACTCAGGGGGGCTGCAGGGGTTTGGGTACACTTCCCCAAGCCTTCTGGGGGTGTAGGGAACCCTGCACGACCATATGCAGAGCTTCCCGCAGCTTCAGAAGTAAAAGTGAAGCAATCACACTCCACTTCCGCTTTAGCGGAGGTGGGGTGTGATTGCTCCACTTTCACTTTCAAAGCTGTGGGGAGCCCTGCAGAAGGTCGCGCAGGGCTCCCCGCACCCGCAGGAGGCTCAGGTACATGCAGCCAAGCCCCCCCCCGGAGTGGCGCAATCCTGGGGATCGCGCCACTGCCTCCTCCCTGCCTCCAGGCTGCCCACACCGCTTAAGGTGAAAGTGGCCAGGGCCCACAGGCTGGGGCGTCGCGACACCCCAGTTTGAAAAGCCCTGGTCTATGCTAAAGCAGCCTACAGGAATCTAGCAGAGGATTTTATGCCAATTTAACAAAAAGTGTGATGAACTCACATTTGTAGGAACATCCGCTTTGAATTTCTTTAAAAGGTAATGACCTAGAAACAGGTGCTTTAGAGGTTTAGCTCTTAAGACCTACCTTGTTGTGGTCAGTTTCTTATGAATAGTGACGACTCAAACCTCCTACTGGAGTGTAGAGCAATGTGAATGTTTGCCTTTGGGAAAGTGATTGAATCTACTGGATTTCAAACACCTCTGGAGTGATTTTGTTCCATGATTGATTTGCTGCTCTGCTGGTGACCTGATTAGTCTTTGCAATAATAAGCTATCCATGGAGGTCACGATTCTCAAGCATCTTCTCTCAGAATCCTGCAGCACCCTGACAATTCTTCTTGGTTTATCCAATAATACGAGGGTCGCCCAGAAAGTAATGTACCACATTTTTTTTCTCAGCCTACAGTAATGGTACGAATGTGAAACTTTAGATATACATTATTTGAATTGTCAGGAGTACGCACACAAATTTTTGGTTTCTTCAGACAGATAGCGTAGCTGCAGCAGTGTTTCGAAATGGCGTCTGTAAGTGATGTACGTTACAAGCAGCATGTTGTCATTGAATTTCTCACTGTGGAGAAAGAAACTGTTGGGAACATTCACAAACGTTTGTGTACAGTTTATGAAGAATCTGCAGTCGACAGAAGTACGGTTAGTCGCTGTGCACAGAGGGTGAGGCTATTAGAAGGCGGTTCGGCAGAGCTCCAAGATTTGCAGCGTTCGGGGCGGCCATCCACGGCTGTCACACCTGACAAGACGCAGCTTGCTGATGTGCTCATTCGCGAGGACCGACGCATAACGACTAGGCAGTTGGCGCTGAAGCTGTCAATCAGCAAAGGAAGTGTGGATGCAATCATCCGTGCTCTTGATTACTCAAAAGTGTGTGCACGATGGGTTCCGCGTTGTCTTACGGTGGACCACAAATCTCTCAGAAAAAACATTTCTTCTGAGTTGCTGAAACGTTTTGAAGATGAGGGGGAAGCGTTCTTGTCCAGGATTGTGACAGGTGATGAAACCTGGGTTCACCATTTTGAGCCCGAAACAAAACGACAGTCGACGGAATGGCATCATCCTCAATCCCCACAGAAGAAAAAATTCAAAGCAACTGCTTCCGCCGGTAAGGTCATGATCACTGTGTTTTGGGACTGTGAGGGCGTCATACTCATTGATGTGATGCCAAGAGGCACCACCATTAATTCTGAAGCTTATGTGAAGACATTAACCAAACTCAAGAAGCGCTTCAAGCGACTTCGGCGCCATAACAACCCAGGTGAATGTTTGATTCAACATGATAACGCTCGGCCTCACACAAGTTTGAGGACTTCGGAACACATCACTAAACAGGGTTGGACTGTGTTACCCCCTACAGCCCTGACCTAGCTCCCTCAGACTTCCACTTGTTTGGGCCATTAAAGGATGCCGTTCGCGGAAGACATTTTGAGGATGACGAAGAGGTGATTCGCACAGTGCAGAAATGGCTTCGTGACCAGAAAAAGGAGTAGTACTGACAGGGCATACTTGCCCTTGTGTCTTGCTGGAGGAAGGCCATAGAACTGGACAGAGATTACGTGGAAAAATAGGGAGTGTAGAAGAAACATCATTCTTTCTTGTGTGTAAGTTTCATTGTGTTCAATAAATAAATGTTGAAGAAAAAAAGTGTGGTGCGTTACTTTCTGGGCGACCCTCGTAAAATGCGTTCTGAGACACGGTCCCCACATTTCAGAAGGAGGCCTCTGTGACGTACTTCCAGTTTTTGGAAAAACCAGGAATGTGCCTGAGAGGCATCAGGTAGGCCCTCCAAGTCGCAGGGAGGCAACAGACGGCCTATCCACATCTCAGAAACTCTCCTGGATGTAACTGAAACATGCTTCCTGTTGTGTCTGGAAGATCAGGACAGTCCTACGTTGGTTTGGAATCCGCAGTTAGTCAAATCTACGGGTCCTGAAACTGTGGATAAAGAGGACCAACCTGTACTGCATTATGGTGTAATAATGTTCTGAGGGAGGAATCTAGTTTCCTGCCATGGTGTTAAGTTCAGTGCAATGACACACTATGATTTTCTAGATTTCTAAGCAGCAAATGGTAGTCCAAAAAAAGCATGCCTGAAGAACACATCTGATTACCACCACACACAATATAGCATCTACATTCTCCACATACATTTACTAAAGGAGTTATAAATGGGATCCTTCCATTTCCATCTGTATGAATTATGTTGGAATTAGACATTAATGATTCTGCCAAGGGGGAAAAATTGTCATATGATCAACAATATGACCCTAGATTCAGTTTGGGGGCCTTGGCTGTTGATGGGATAAAACACATGCCTTCAAAAAGACAATGTGATGGCCAATACCAATTGGAGACCTGAATTTTGAAGGCACTGATATCAAAGTTTGCAAGTATGTATAGCTTTAGACCCTATGGCAGGTCATAAAGTCTTATGAAATGCTAGCAGGCAATACTCTGATTGGCCAAAACAATCTGACTGTTCTTTAGAACATTCCACACTAGAACCGATAAGCTACTTACTGTGTTCATCTTACCACAGTATAGCAGTATTTCTCAAACTAAAGGTTGGAATCCACTAGATGAGTCATGAGCCAATTTCAGGTGGGTCCCCATTCATTTCAGTATTTTATTCTTAATACATTGGACTTGATGCTACCATGGCATGTGACTGTATTAGAGAAATGTTACAGATCTGTAACAGGCTACTATGCATATGCTTTTAATAATGATAGTAAATGGGACTTACTCCTGGGTAAGTATGAGTAGATTGCAGCCTAGGCTGTTAAACATTTTCCTGCTTTATGACATCACTTCTGGTCATGACATCACTTCTGGTGGGTCCCAACAGATTCTCATTCCAAAAAGTTGGTCCCAGTGCTAAAAGTTTGAGAACCACTGCAGTATAGGATTCTTGAAGGGAAAAAAAGCTCAAATACTTAACAGTAAAAGATTTTCTCGCCAAAAACTACCTGACTAAAGTGAGACCTTAAAGTCTCTGATTTTTATGCAAAAGTTGTATTTCAGTGCGTTGGGAGAAAATTTAACCTCAGAAATGAGACTTAATTCACAGGTATAACTCATAAGGAAAAGATAAAGGGGTAAACATCCCAGAAAGTGTTAAAGACACATGCTCACTGGACCAAGTGCCTCACTGGAACGAAGTGCCAAAGTAAGCAAGTAAAGCAGCTGAGTGAGTTCAGAAGCAGGCAAGGAAGCCAGGGACCCAGACACTGCTCTTCATTTCCATTCAGAAGACGGGCAGCAAATACCAAATAAACGTTGCCAGGCAGCTAGATAGCCAGCGGGGGGGGGGGGGGACTATCCAGTGTCACATGTATGACTACATGTTTCTGAGGGATAAGTCATGGGTGTGCCCTCTGTGCAAGGAGCTCCAGGGACTTGGGGAATAGGCCTGCTCCCTTGAAGCCTTGGTTGGCAACCTGGAGAAGCAGAGACAGGCAGTGAGGGACTATGGTGAGACTGCCAGGGATGTGCAGGCAACATCCCACCCTCAGGTGGGCGGCTTCCAAGCTGCTAGGGTAGGAACTCTCAGGTTTGGAGAACATCATTCCAGAGAGGTGGGAAATGATGCTCTGGGGGGATCTTTGTTCAGGAGACGGGCCTGCATCCAGTCATACAAAGGATACTCCTCGGCAGGAGGGGAGTTGGGGGGGCTTCTTGTAGTGGATGATTCAATTGTCAGGAACATAGAGAGGGGGGTTTGTGACAGATGTGAGGACTGCATGTTGACTTGCCAGCTGGGGCAAAGGTTGCGGACATCATGTCTCACCTAGATAGGATAGTAGAGAGTGCCGGGGAGGAGGTAGCTGTTGTGTTGCATGTCAGCACCAAAGACTCAGGGAAATGTAGCCGGGAGATCCTGGAGGCTAAATTTAGGCTGCTAGATGGGATGCTCAAAGCAAGGACCCCAAAGGGAGCGTTCATGGTAGTGCTGCCTGTTCCACACGCAAGGGCAGTTAGGCAGGCAGAGCTCAGGGGTCTCAAAGCATGGATGAAACAGTGGTGTTGGGAGGAGGGGTTCAAATCTGTTAGGCACTTGGGAATGTTTTAGGACAAGCTGGGTCTGCACAAGAGGGACAGGCTTCACATGAACCAAAACGGAACCAGACTCCTCGTGCATAATGTTAGAAAGATGGCAAGGAAGATTTTAAACTGAGCCTTGAGGGAAAGCCAACAGGAGCTGAGTGGTATCTGGTTCGTGATTTCTTATCCCTAGTGGATAAGGATGGGGAGGTGAGAGAACAACAAGAAAATGACAGAGCAGTAATTACAACTGGAAGCATGATGGGACATGACAACCAGTCCAGCAAAATGAGAGGCTGTGAGGATAAAGGCCCAAATAAGCAGCCCTTCCTGGGGGCCCCGTATACTGATGCTTTTATGCAAATGCCTGAAGTCTCCGAGCAAAGATGAGAGAACTGGAATGTTTGGTGGCTAGGGAAAACACTGATATAATGGGTATAAAGGAAACATGGTGGAATGAAGAGAATCAGTAGGATACCAGAATCCCAGGCTATAAACTCTAGAGACATGCAGCAGCATGTTGGGGGGGGGGGCATCTATGTTAAAGAAGAATCCAGCAAAATGGAGATTGGAGACAGGTATGACTCCACCATAGAATCACTATGCATTAAATTGCCAGGCTTGAGGAGCGATGTAATACTGAGGGCATGCGATCATCCTCCAGACCAAAAACCTGACGGGGACCATGAAATGAAGAAACAGATCAGTGATGCATTGAGGAGAGATAGGGTTGTAATCATGGGGGTCTTCAATAATCCTCATCAACTGGGTCAGCTCTGGTCGTAAAAGAGGTTGGATTTCTTGACTTGCTAATTTAGTAATTCTTGTCTTACACAGTGGAGAGAAATGAAAAGCAGTGTGCCCCATGGATCTGCCTTGGAACCAGTGCTTTTCAACTGTTCATAAATAACCTGCAGACAAGGTTAAGCAGTGAGGTAGCCAAGTTTGCAGATGACACTAAAATTTTCTGAGGAGTAAAGACCAGAAGAGATCGTGAAGAGCTCCAGAAAGATCTCTCAAAACTGGGAGAGTGGGCAGTCAAATGGCAGATGTGTTTCAACGTAAGTAAGTGTAAATTAATGCATAGTGCGGCAAAAAATTGAAACTTCACATATAGAGTAATGGGTTCTGAGCCGTCTGTCTCAGCTCAGGAGAGAGATATTGGGGTGGTGGTGGACAGCTCAATGAAAGTGTCGACCCAGTATGTGGCTGTGGAGAAGAAGGCTAATTCCATGCTCAGGATAATTAAAAAGGGGATTGAGAATAAAACAGCCAATATCATCATGCCATTGTACAAGGCTGCATCCGGTGTATTGCATACAATTCTGGTCACCACATCTCACAGTGAAACTAGAAAAGAGGCCAAAGAGAGTGACCAAAATGATTACTGGGCTGGGCCATCTCCCTTAGGAGGAAAAGCTAAAGTGTTTGAGGCTGTTCAATCTAGAAAAAAGGTGCCTGAGTGAGGATATGATTTAGGGCACAATTCTAACCAGGTCTACTCAGAAGTCCTATTTTGTTCAATAGGGCTTTCTCTCTGGAAAGTGTGGTTAGGATTGCAGCCATTGTCGTACAAAGCTATGCAGGGCATAAATAGAGGGATGTTCTTTTCTCTCTCACACAACACCAGAACTAGGAGATATCAACTAAAATTGAGTGTTGGGAGAATCTCGTAGAACAGAGAAAAGAGAATATTTCTTTATCCAAGATGTAATTAGTCTGTGGAGCTCCTTGCAGCAGGATGTGGTGATGGAATCTGGCCTAGATGCCTTTAAAAGGGGATTGGGCAGATTTCTGAAGGAAAACTCCATCACAGGTTACAAGCCATGATGGGTATAAACAGATTAGCTGGTCGCTTATCATGAGGGCCAGGTAGGAATTTTTTAATATCTAAATTGCCCATGGATTGCAACCTTTTTCGTCTACCGCAGACTGATGAGAAAGAGACGGTGTGTTCAGTAGGTTTCATGTTTTAAAAATTGGTCACTTGCATTTAATAAAGTGGTCCAAGTTAAATCCATGTGCAGTCTGGTATCTTCAATGGGAGGGTGTGAGGGTATCAATGCTACCTCAGAAGGCCTGATACAGGGGAGTGGCAGCAAGATGCAGGTATCTTGTTGTCCTGTGTGCTCCATGAGGCATCTGGTGGGCTACTGTGAGATACAGAAAGCTGGACTGGATAGGCTTTTGGCCTAATTCAGCAGGACTCTTAGGGTTCTTATGGTGGTGCTGGGTTGAGCCAGGAAGAAGAAGCTGCAGGGGCACCAGGACTCCAGTAAGTTTGGGAACCACTGCCCTAGGCCTTTTTGCTATTTTGTCATCAATTGGTTGTTACATTTTTATATTTTATTCCTTTGCTGCTTTTCAGCATTCTTATTATTTATTGTTCTGTTGCTTCTAGTCTTTATGAGTCTCTACTATTTTACTATATTTATTGTATCTTAAAAGTATGTTATTACAATTCTTGTATTTTAATTTTTGTTGTTAGTCACCTTGGGTACCCACATGTTATCAGAAGAAAGGCATGATACACATTTTAAATAAATACATAAAGTTGATCAAAGTGGTTTCAAAAGGTGGTAGTATAAGATTTTGTTCCTTGTTTCACAAGACCTCAATACTGTCCCAATTACTATGGACCATTTACACAAACAAGATGGTTGGGAGGCATGTGCGGGCTGTCACAACAAGCTGTATTTTTCATTCTTTGCCAGTCTTGGAGCAGATGTTGGAGCAGACATGAACCACTGTCTGAGCTTTACTGAGTTGAGTGAGAATATACATGCAATCCAAATCCAGGTAAAATAGAGATGACACAAAGTTATCCTCTTGATCTGAGGGAAATAAGGCATGTTCACAGACTCTAACAAAATAGGTTTGTAGCCTGGGTGTGCTCCTGAATTCAGTCTTACGATACATACACAGAGGGCTGCCTCCCCACCTTTTATCAGGTTGCTGCATTCAAAGCAGTCTCATTCACAGTTCTTCAACTGGGGGTGTGTTTGTGTGTCTGCGCATGCGTAAACCGAGCCACGCTGGAACCACTAAGAAGGGGAATTCACAAGTATGCTCAACACTCTCCAGTGGTTCCAGGGTGGCATTTGGAATACTTTATTTATTTATAGTATCCCACCTTTCACCCACGCCAAAGGGGACTGCCCAAGCACTGTCCCATTAACGGTGGGAATCAGACCGAGCTGCCAGTTACCACACCCTACTGGACCAGCATACCAAAAGTGGAATCACAGAGGTGTACGTGTCTACCTTGTAATGCTTAAAGTGTGAACTGAGCTCTAGGTAGCTGCACAACACAATGATCTGAGGAATGGGGAGACTATGCCCTCAAGGAGTGAGCGATGATGCCAAGAGGAATAATTTTGCCATGTCTTATAGGCCGTTACTATGCCCTCCCTGATCCAAAGGGAAATGATGGAGGACACTCTGGATTCAGGTCTGGACTGTTAATACGAGATCAACATGGCCTCTAACTTACTGCAATGGTTTGGTGTGTGTCAGGTAGAAACTGAGAGCCCAGTGGACGTACAAGGTGTGCCAATCCTTCGCTCTGGGGTGTACAGGGTTGGGGCAAAATGAAGAACATAAGAACAGCCCCACTGGATCAGGCCATAGGGATCCAGCTTCCTGTATCTCACAGCGGCCCACCAAATGCCCCAGGGAGCACACCAGATAACAAGAGACCTCATCCTGGTGCCCTCCCCTGCATCTGGCATTCTGACATAACCCATTTCTAAAATCAGGAGGTTGCGCATACACATCATGGCTTGAACCCCATAATGGATTTTTCCTCCAGAAACGTGTCCAATCCCCTTTTAAAGGTGTCTAGGCTAGACGCCAGCACCACATCCTGTGGCAAGGAGTTCCACAGACCGACCACACGCTGAGTAAAGAAATATTTTCTTTTGTCTGTTCTAACCCGCCCAACACTCAATTTTAGTGGATGTCCCCTGGTTCTGGTATTATGTGAGAGTGTAAAGAGCATCTCCCTATCCACTCTGTCCATTCCCTGCATAATTTTGTATGTCTCAACCATGTCCCCCCTCAAGCGTCTCTTTTCTAGGCTGAAGAGGCCCAAACGCCGTAGCCTTTCCTCATAAGGAAGGTGCCCCAGCCCAGTAATCATCTTAGTCGCTCTCTTTTGCACCTTTTCCATTTCCACTATGTCTTTTTTGAGATGCGGCGACCAGAACTGGACACAATACTCCAGGTGTGGTCTTACCATAGATTTGTACAACGGCATTATAATACTAGCCGTTTTGTTCTCAATACCCTTCCTAATGATCCCAAGCATTGAATTGGCCTTCTTCACTGCCGCCGCACATTGGGTCGACACTTTCATCGACCTGTCCACCACCACCCCAAGATCTCTCTCCTGCTCTGTCACAGACAGCTCAGAACCCATCAGCCTATATCTAAAGTTTTGATTTTTTGCCCCAATGTGCATGACTTTACACTTACTGACATTGAAGCGCATCTGCCATTTTGCTGCCCATTCTGCCAGTCTGGAGAGATCCTTCTGGAGCTCCTCACAATCACTTCTGGTCTTTACCACTCGGAAAAGTTTGGTGTCATCTGCAAACTTAGCCACTTCACTGCTCAACCCTGTCTCCAGGTCATTTATGAAGCGGTTGAAGGGAGAATGATCTTCTCTGCTCTGTGGAACATGGAGTCTAAGAATAAAGGTGGGTTCAGAATTCCCAAATTGTCCTTGTGGAATATGCACAACTTCTTAAAGATAGGGCAGTTATCTCAGAAACCCTGCAGCCTAATGTGATCCCAAACTAGGAAGACCATCTTAGGGGTCTGCTCCCTTAGAGGGCAGATGGTGATGGGCTTTAACGAGGGGCATGTGAAGATCTAGAGTACCAGACTGAGAACCCAATCCTAGCCACACTTTCCTGGGAGTAAGACTCATTGACCATAAAGGGATTTACTTCTGAGTAGACATGAACAGGATTGGGCTGTGAGTTTCCAAGACAGGATCAGGTGAACAGAGGAGTTGAGGAAGGCTACTCTCAGGAACTTCTGGAAGTTGGGGTGGGAAGAAAGTCCCTTGGGGTGGCCAAAGACAGAGGCTGAGATCAGGCATTTAAGCATGCTTTTAAGCACCTTCCCTCATCTGGTCAGAGAGTTGCCCACCTTGGTTCCTCAGCGATTACCCCCATTTATTGGTGCAACAGTCAGTGAAAACCCCTTAGGTTGTGTTTTGACTCTCGTCTGCCTAAAAGGAATATGACCAAGACAGTCTAGTGTAGATGCTTCACAACCAGGTCTCTATGCAGTTTAGGCAGAGTATGTTTGGCTGTGGGAGAGTATGATAAGGCCTTGGGAGAGGATCCTTCCTCTGAGCAAAGAAATGTGGCAGTAGACATGACATCTTCAGAAGGTTCATGAACTACAGGTGCCTGGGCTCTCTCTTCCTCCTGTACCTTCTTGAGGATCTTTGGTATGAGATGGAAAAGTGGGCAACATCAGCCTTGTTGCCCTGGGTGATGCAGTGCATCACCCCTCTTGGAGCTGGTTCAGGTTTCCTTTGGAGTAGAGCTTTCTCACCTAGCGGTTGACTAGGGGCATCTATCTCTAGGAGGCCATGCCTGAGATCTCCAGGTGCAGTTGCCACTTTGATTAATGGACTGGTGGCAGAGCCAGACAATTGCTGTGTTGTGCTTTCCTGGAACATGTGTAAACTAGGATCTCTGTGTTGAGAGATCTTTGGTAGGAAGGCCTAGAGAGCCAGAAGAATGGCTTGGAGCTCCAACAGGTTGATGCCCTCGATCGACTTCACAGATGTCTTCTCTCTTTGCACAGGTGGGGGTTGCCACCCATGGAGACTGGTGTCGGTGAAGACGAACATCCATGATGGATCCTGGATCAGGGAGCTGGACTTCAGTTGGTGAGTCCTGAACCACCACATCAGGTCACTGCAACTGCCCAGTTCAGGGCAATCTGTCGATGGCTGGGATTGTCAATGCGCCCCTAGTAGGGCAGAAGGCAGTGATGTAGGGCTCTAGCTTGGAATCTTGTCCACAGTAAGACATCATGGCAGGATGTGATCATCCCCAGCAGCTGAGCAAGGACCGTGTTGTTTGGATGAGGGGTCTGTAAGACTGCCACTGTATACCTAGCAGAGAGTTGCAGAGCATCCATGGAGAAGTCAGCCATGAAGCCAGTCAGCCATGAAAGTCATGAAGGAAGACTTTCTTCAATTCATCCTTGATAAAGACCAGAAGGGAATGTGAAGAGTTCCAAAAGGATCTCTCCAACCTGGGAGAATGGGCAGTAAAATGGTAGGTGCACTTCAATGTAACTGTGAAGTAATGCACATTCGGGCAAAAAAACCATCAAAACTTCACAAACGGGCTAATGCAGTGGTTGCCAAAAGTTTTCAACTGGTGGCTCTCTTGACCTATGAAGGCCATTGGCCATGGCTCCCCATTAGGGCTACAATCCTATATATTGCATAGGGGGGTGGGTTTTTCGTGAGGATCCTGTAGCTCTTCTGGTTGGTTTCCATGGCTCCCTGGGGAGTCACAGCTCACAGTTTGGGAAGCACTGGGTTAATGGGTTCTGAGTCATCTCAGACAGAACAGGAGAGAGATCTTCGGATGCTGGAGACAGATAAGACCTTTATTGGCATAAAGACAATAATACATTAAAGGAAAAAGACATTAAGCTAAAATTATCATAAAAATACAAAAATAATTAGTTCATTTGCTATGCGGCTTGACTACAGAAGCTAAAAAAGAAGTCAACTCCCCAATCTTTCCATCCACGACATCATTCAAGATAAACTGTATGTTTTCTGCATCTGATCAACCTATCTCCTTTGTCAGAACTGATCCTAAATACTTAGAGGATGCTGGTGGTGGACAGCTTGATAACCATGTCAACCCAATTGGTGAAGATGACCAATTCCATGCTTGGGATGATAAAAAAGGGGGTTGAGAATAAAACAGCCAATATCTTCGTGCCATTGTACAAATTTTTAGTAAGACCACATCTGGAGTACTGTGTATAGTTCTTGTCGCTGCATCTCAAAAAGGACATAGTGAAACTAGAAAATGTGCAGAAGAGAGTGATCAAAATGATTAGGCATTTTGAGTTGGGGCACCTCTCTTTCGAGGAAAAGCTACAGCGTCTAGGGCTCAGGGGAAGGGAGGGGTGCCACTATCAAGAGAGTGATGGGCCAGGGGAGATATGGCGGTGGGGGTTGGACAGGCCATTACAGGAGAAGGAGAGTTCATCATAGACAGATCCTCTCTCCTTCTGGTCCTTCCCCCAATTCTCGGATGCCTGGTGGTCTTGGCAGTGAGTCCCTGGATCTGAAGCTGCTGCTTTTGAATGCCAGGTCGGTGAATAACAAAACCTGCATCATCTGGGATTTAATCCTGGATGAGAAAGCCAACCTGGTATGTATTACAGAGACCTGGTTGGACATGGCAGGAGGAGTTAGTCTCTTCGAACTTTGTCCACCAGGTTTCCAGGTGTTGCAGCAGCCAAGATTGCAGGGACGGGGATGGAGAGTTGCATTGGTCTATCGTGAGTCCATCTCCCTTGCCAGGTGCCCTGTCCAGCAGTCTGCTGCGTTCGAGTGCCTGCATGTTGTGTTGAGAGGACCGGACAGGATTGGGATTCTGTTGGGTGTACCGCCCGCCCTGCTGCCCAACAGTCTCCCTGCCTGAGCTGACTGGGGTGATCTCGGGGGTGGCATTGGAGGCCCCCCGCCTACTAGTATTGGGGGACTTCATTCATGCCGAGGCCCCTGCAGCAGGTGCAGCTCAGGATTTCATAGCCGCCATGACAACCATGGGCCTGTCCCAGAAGATCTTGGCCCCAACACATACTGCAGGACACGTGCTGGACCTGGTGTTTACAGCTGGGCACGGGGGCAGTGATCTGGATGTAGAGGCAATCAAGATCACTCCACTGTCATGGACAGATCACTTCCTGGTAAGGTTTAGGCTTGTTGCAACTTCCTACCTCCGCAGAGGCGGGGGAACGTTTTCTATGGTCTGCCCCTGAAGGCTAGTGGATCCTGAAGGTTTCCTGAGGGCTCTGGGGGATTTCCCCACTGCCAAGACTGGCGTCTCATCTGAGGCCCTGGTTGACCTCTGGAATGGGGAAATGACCAGGGCAGTGGATGAGATTGCTCCGGAGCGACCTCTGCCACGTCACAGACTCGGAGCAGCTCCTTGGTTCACTGAGGAGCTGTGAATGATGAAGCGGCAGGGCAGGCATCTAGTGCAACGGCGGCAGAAAACTCGGGATGAATCCTATCAGACACGGAGTAGAGCTCATTATAGAGCCTATTCCGTGGCGGTGGTAGCAGCAAAGAGATTGTTCTTCTCTGCTACCATTGCATCTGCTGACAACCATCCGACAGAGCTGTTCCATGTGGTGCAGGGCCTCCTCCATCAGGCCCCTCCAGTAGACCAGGAGGAATACACGGTCAGCCGCTGTGACGTGTTTGCACAACATTTTGCAGATAAAATTGATCGTATTCATCACAACTTGGATGCCACATTGACAATGTCTGATGATGTCCCCTTGGCAACTGCTTGTCCAGTGTTGTGGGATTCTTTTCAGCTTGTACAGCTTGAGGATGTGGACAGAATCCTTTGGAGTGTGAAGCCATCTGCCTCCCTGCTTGACCCTTGCCCAGCTTGGCTGATAAGAGCTGCCCAGGGCGGACTGGCTGAGTGGACAGGGAGGGTGGTCAACTCTTCCTTGATGGAGGGGATGTTACCACTCACTTTGAAACGGGCGGTGGTTCGCCCCCTCCTGAAGAAGCCCTCCCTGGATTCCACTGTGTTGGATAACTACCGGCCAGTCTCCAACATCCCGTTTCTGGGCAAGGTAATTGAGCGGGTGGTGGCGTCCCAACTCCAGAAGGTCTTGGATGAAGCGGATTATCTGGATCTTTTTCATTCTGGTTTCAGGCCAGGCTTTGGGACGGAAACTGCCTTGGTCACCTTGGTGGATGACCTACGCCGGGGACTGGACAGGGGAGTGCGTCCCTCTTGGTCCTGCTGGACCTCTCAGTGGCTTTCAATACCATCGACCATGGTATCCTTCTGGGCCGATTGGCCGAGTTGGAGGCACTGTTTTGCGGTGGTTCCGCTCCTACTTGGAGGATCAATCCCAGATGGTGGTGCTGGGCAATGCCTGTTCGACACCCTGGCCCTTGAGGTGCGGGGTGCTACAGGGTTCAATTCTGTCCCCCATGCTGTTTAACATCTACATGAAACCGCTGGGAGAGGTCATCCGGGGGTTTGGAGTGGGGTGCCATGACAACCAGCTCTATCTCTCCTTGACTCCAGAGTGGCGGTTGAAGGCCTGGAGCGCTATCTGGAGGCAGTGAGGATCTGGATGGGGGCTAACAAGCTGAGATTAAATCCGGGTAAGACAGAGGCTCTCCTGGTTCGGAAATCCTCGATGCAGGTGCTGGACTATCGGCTTGTGCTGAATGGGGTTGCACTCCCCCTGAAGGAGCAGGTTCGCAGCTTGGGGGTCCACCTGGACTCGCAGCTGCTCCTGACTTAAGAATGGCTCCCTCTCTTGAGACTTTTCGGTGAGGCCTGAAGACCCTTCTGTTTAAACAAGCCTTCTGAGTTCTCGGCCTTTTTAACATCCTTTTAACATCTTTTAATATTTTTTACAGGCCTGATTCTTTTATGATTTGCTGCTGCTCTATGCTCTTTTTACCTGACTATTTTTTATCTGACTGCTGTTTTTATGATATGTGTTAATATGTTTTTATTTGTTTTAAATTATGTTTTTAATCTGTTTTAACCTGTTGTAAGCTGCCTTGAGTCCCTTCGGGGAGAAAGGCGGGGTAAAAATAAAGTTTATTATTA
Organism: Tiliqua scincoides; assembly: GCF_035046505.1. Lineage (NCBI taxonomy): Eukaryota > Metazoa > Chordata > Lepidosauria > Squamata > Scincidae > Tiliqua > Tiliqua scincoides. Next base: position 60,214,760 of record NC_089827.1, read on the forward strand.
TTATTTATTATTAAGTGTAGAAAAAAGGTGCCTGATTTAGGGGACATGATTTAGACATACAAAGTTATGCAGTAGATGGATAGAGGGATGTTCTTTTCCTTTTCGCACAATACCAGAACCAGGGGACATCCACTAAAATTGAGCATTGGGAGAGTTAGAACAGACAAAGAAAATATTTCTTTACCCCATCTGAGGAACTCTTGCCCCAGGATGCAATGATGGCACCTGTCCTGCATGCCTTTAAAGGGGACTGGACAGATTTATGGAGGAAAAGTCCACCACAGGTTACAAATCATAATGGGCATGTACAACCTGCTGGTACTATAAGTAGGCTGTCTCTGAATGCCAGATGGAAGGGAGTGGCAACAAGATGCAGGAATCTTCTTTGTCCTGGGTGCTCCCTGGGGCATCTGGTGGGCCACTGTGAGATAGAGAAAGCTGGACTAGATAGGCCTTTGGCCTAATGCAGCAGGGCCCTTCTAATGCCCCTTGGGGTTCTTTGGTTTTCCCCTGAGAGCTCTCTTTCTCTTCTATCAAGGACTCAGAGTGAACTCAGTAGTGATCTTGGGTCTGTGACAGTGAAGTGGAGATTCTGGTTCCAGATGGTCTCTGCTGCTCACCCTAGCTCTTCTATGTGGTATGGTCCAGATGTAGAGGATTTATGCTCTCCTCCCTCTAGATGCTGGCCCTGGCTGTGACTAAGATGCCAAGGTAACTGGACAGTGCCATGCTTAGGTAAGCTCTGACCAGTGTGGCAATGAACTGGTCAATGCAGGCCACCAGCCTTTCCAAGATGATCCCTAGGGCACCTGAAATCCCCTGGGGCAAGTGAAAGGTGACATGACAGCAGCTGGGGAGTTTGAATTGCTAGAATGGTGATGACTATTACTCTAGATTGTTTTCTGGTGCTCTTTAGGACATGCTGTAACACTCTGTAGCTGCCCCAGTTGTGGATTAGGAGTCCCTTGTCCCCTTTCCCCAGGGGATGGATGTGGGCTTGCCTGGCTTCTCTAAATGCACTCACTGTCCACTAGAATGCATAGGCCTGAAGGGGGGTACACTTACTAAAGCTTCAGTGGAAGGTCTCCTCTCGGGCCCAGGCTAGAGAGCCAGTAGGCAGCTTGTTAGGGCAGCTCCTGGTGCTGCTGGTGGTGTGGAAGCTTCAGAACCACATGGCTGTTACATTCTATCCCTGCTACATGGAAGGGAACTTCTGCAGCTGTCTCCATCACCACTGGGGGGGGTGGCAGGCCTCTCAATGCTTCCAGTGGGGAGCTATTGCCCTCACTGCACCCCTACCAAACTTGTAGGGCCAACCACCAGTACTATGAGCAGGCGCCTATTTAAGCAACTGCTGCTAGTCTCTGCAGCCAACAGTGGGACAACAGATATCCATAGCGCCTTTACTTTCTTGGTCACTGCAACACTGTTTGTAGCCTTTCAGCCACAAGTGGGAAGGCAAAATTGGCTGCCCAGGCCTCCTGGCACATCTCTCATATTCCATAAAGTCAAAAAAGGACTTTGTTGTCACAGAAGCAAAATAAAGCTCCTCCCACTGTTCTTTAATTTAATGGCATTTCTCTCCACATGGAACACAGAATTCCAAAAGCACAAGTAATTAGCAACAGGTCACACATATTTAGGACTGAGTTTCAAGCCCACAGCACTTACACTGAAGATAGCACCTCGTCCATGTGATCTGGCAGTATGATCTGTAAAGCTCTGAAAGTTTGATGAGTTGGGTCTTCTGAGCTTATATTAATACTGTGCTCATGTTGTTTAACTACATTTAACTTTTAAAACATTTTAAGCGGATCTTGGCATTCCAACATAAACAGGATACATTAACAATAATTCAGAGTGCTTGGCAATGACCTCTAAGGCTCTTAATGGTTTGAAATGCAAATACTTGAAAGACCATCTCTCCACATGTGCATCTGCCTGCATGGCCCTGTATGGTCATCTAAACAGGCTTTGATGCTGGTGCAGGCACTATCAGAATCATGGTTGGCAATGACTGCAACATGACCTTCTCTTTTGTGATTTCCAGACTGCCAATTCCCTTCCAGTTGAAATCAGGATCACCCCCCCCCCCCACACACACACACACCAACACAATCCATAGGCATGTTAACACTTCCATAGGCATGTTAACATAGGTGTTCCATAGGCCTGTTAACAATTTTTCATTTCAAGAAGCTTCCAACTGATTTCGTTTCCCCCCCTCCTGCATATGCTTGAGTTACCTATGTTTTATTTTTGCATGCTCTCCTTTGTCATTAATGTTGTTTTAATTTTACAATGTTTATTGATTCACTGTAAGGTTGTAAGCCACTCTGAACTTTCCTATCAGGTAGGAAAGTACGATAATATAGTTTTTACAGCATTATTGTTTATTTCATTGTTTTACTGTAACAATTACCTTGCTTTTGTCACTGCACTCACTGAATATTAAAATATTTTCTAATAAAATGATGGATTACCAGTTCATGATCAATATTTTACCAGTCAATTGACCATAGTAGTCATGGAAGAGAAATATCAAACTTTACAAAACAAAAAATACCAGTATTCCCAAAGCACACATTTGAATACTCATACAATTTATTATGTCTCTATTATTATTATTTTACTCATGACATGAATCCAATTTCAACACAAAATGATCAAGAACCACTATTTAAAAAGGAAGAGGTATCACTAACCTGAAAGACTTGTATGGTTTGGCATGACTGTTTCAGTTTCTTTGTCGCAACAGAGTTCCTCTTCATCAGATAGCACCAAGAAAGCTTCTTTGGGCAAATTTTCACTGCTTTCATGTTTGGATGGAGAACTTAATGAGTTTTCTGCTTTATCTTCAGCATCTAGATTAGGATTTTCCACTGGAAGCAAGGCGGATTTAGAGAAACAGTTTAATGCATCTTCTGCTGGGGCCAACTTTTCTAAAATTGGAATAATTTCATCTGTTTCTATGGTGGCTGCATTCCCCAAGACACTCTCTACTGGTTCATCTTCTAATGCTTTTTGAGAGCTAGTCCCTAGGAGATCTGAAGATTCGACATTCTTGTCCTTTACATCCTTGTCTGTATCCATACTACTAGATATTGCTTCTTCCCCAATGCCATCTTTTACAACAGCTTCCTCAACACTCTTTTCTTCTTCCATAGGGAGTTCAGGAGTAAGAGCTGGGTCATTTGTTTCTACTGGCTCTGTGGAGTTCTCATTAATATCACTTATTAATTTATTTTCATCATCAGGCTGCTCTGATGTAGCTTTCTGGTCTAAATTATCTTTTATACAAATATCTTCACAGTTCAAATCATCCTTTATATTGACCTCTTCCTGCAAGTCATTATCTCTATGACAGTCAAGCACCTGACTTTCAGAATCAGGAATTGAAGTACTGTGAGCATCTTCATGATCTTGCTCAGAAACATTGTTCTCAGGAGACATAGTTTCAAGTTTAGGTGTCAAGTCATTGGCCTGGTTCTCTTTGATATCTGGACTTTGGGCATCACTAATTTCTTCAGAGTCTCTCTTTCTTTCTTCAGAGTCAAGGCATACATCTTCTATTCCATTCAACTCTTTCTCCTCTGGACAGTCAGAATTGATTGAAGGGGAATTGAGATCTGAATCGCCATTTTCATGTTTTCCATTTAACAACTTATCAGTAGTCTTCAAAAACTCCTCCTTCACCTTATACACACACTCAAGCTGTTGTCGACCACTTGCTCTCATGGTTTTGCGAGCCTTAAATACCTTTTTTTGAGGCTCTTCATTGCTGTCCATCTTGACCCTGAAAAAGTATGTACTTTTAAGGCAATGGAATATAAAAAAATGATTCTATACACTTTACACAGACTGCCTGACCCAATTTTTACAAAATTAAAACAAAAAGTCTCAGGAACCATGCGTGGATAAACATTTGGAGAAACTTTTGATTCAGTTAAGATGCATTGGCCTCTGAGGAACAAATCACTCTGTGGATCAACTTATAGAAAAACAAATTTATATTCAATTAGGAATTTTTAAATGCGTGTGAATAGATTCAACAGAAAATGCTACACGAAGAAAAATCTAACAAGAAATGTATCCTACTATGTAAGGAATAATAGGAAACCATAAGTTATGTGAATAACTGACCTACCAAAGTATCCCACCAAGCTCATATAATTGCCATATTGCACCTTATCCTTAGAATGACCATTCCAAGATAAAGGGAGAAGCTTTCCTGCTCCCTGCTGTACTTTATGCCTATTTTAATAGTCTCTAGTCCCCACTCTCCTCATATACTGAGATACTGGTTTACCTCAAAAATACTTAACAGCTTCAGTACAGTCAGACTGTGAAATATTTAAAATATTTCTATTCATTATAATTAAAATCTGGCAGGAACTTCCAAATACATATAAATCTAATTTTAGGAATGCCATTACTTTTAATGGCATTTTCAATTTTAAAAAGTGCACTGAACTAAGAAAATGTCTATATCCTCCTCCTGTGCCATCAGGTCCAAGCAATGTCTTAAGGCACACAGTGCAGAAATCTTGCTAACACTAAGCAAATATAAGTCTAATCAGTTCTTGGAATGGGAGATCACCTATATATTATGTGTATCATCTTGAGCTCTGTGAAAGAAAGGAAATATAAAACAAAAGAAACAGGTGGCACACATACAAACACCCCTGCTATTCAGGCTCAACATTCTTGTATTAGTTTTTTAAGAAGCATCTGACAGGAACCTTGCAACAAAACAAAGACACATACCCATGAACTGCACATACCCATGCACCTAACCAGGATATAAATTGCTGCTCCAGTTTAATGGCATAGTTTTCTACTTTAAAACAGCTGTCCATATGCATTTTCTAGTGAGTAGGCTACTGTGCCTTGGCTCATGTCAAAGGACAGGCAAAGAGAAACACAAGGCCACCAAAATGCCCTTGATCAGATGAACATGGAACTCAACCAACATTCCAGAAGGCAGTTCCTCCCCCCACCCAAGTAAAAAGGATAAAAACAGAGGCCTGAGTGACTGGTAAAGTCAAACTTTTTTTAAAGTCACGTAAAGTTAGGTGGATCTCAAAAGAGTGTCATTTTAAAAGTGAGTCCCGGTGCTAAAATGTTTGGCAACCACTTGTTTCCACAACAAGTGGTGATGGCCACAGACTCTTGTATTTCCCCAAATGGGTGCATTGGTGCAAGTGATCAGAGCCATTTCAAGAACATTTCTGAGATGCACAAAAGGTGTGCTTCAGTCAAGTCATTAGTACACCACCACCAAACACCTGCTGTACCACTAGGAAGTCTGATACTATTAATGCACCAATTATATAGTCAGGTCTATATATTCATATGCCTTTATAGCTATACATTAGCACATGGATTCTTTTAAATTTTATTTAAATTTTTTAAAAAAGGAATTCAATTGCATTAAGCATCACTTAATCTAACTTCATTTATAATATTGTCTGAATATAATACAAAAATATATACTCAAATGAATCCATGACCCTGAATTCAATAACTTAAAAAATCTGCTATGAAAAATATGGCCCAGAAAAAGATGAACTATAAATTTGCATATTGAGTTATGTATTGTACTTTTTATTCTGGGAATTATGACTACTTATAGTATGTATATGTATGTTGGCAACCTTCAGTCTCGAGAGACTATGGTATCGCGCTCTGAAAGGTGGTTTTGGAACATCGTCTAGTGTGGCTGAAAAGGCCAATTCGGGAGTGACAATCCCTTCCACAACGGGAGCAAGTGCAGTCTGTCCCTGGTCTGTCTCCCTGGCTATGGGCCTTCCTTCTTTGCCTCTTAGCCTCAGACTGTTGGCCAAGTGTCTCTTCAAACTGGGAAAGGCCATGTTGCACAGCCTGCCTCCAAGCAGGCCACTCAGAGGCCAGGGTTTCCCACTTGTTGAGGTCCACTCCTAAGGCCTTCAGATCCCTCTTGCAGATGTCCTTGTATCGCAGCTGTGGTCTACCTGTAGGGCACTTTCCTTGCACGAGTTCTCCATAGAGGAGATCCTTTGGGATCCGGCCATCATCCATTCTCACAACATGACCGAGCCAACGCAGGCGTCTCTGTTTCAGCAGTGCATACATGCTAGGGATTCCAGCACGTTCCAGGACTGTGTTAGGAACTTTGTCCTGCCAGGTGATGCCGAGAATGCGTCGGAGGCAGCGCATGTGGAAAGCGTTCCACATAAGTATGACTACTTATAGTCACCTTGCAATCAGCATGATCCTCTGCTTTCCCTATCATGGAGAAACAGAATTCTGCCCAAGTACCAGAAAGTTTTGCTTCCGAAATGTTCGGGGTATAGTTTTTCAAGTAAATGATCTTGCTTAGAACCTTTGTATGTCTTTACAGAGCCAAAAAGAAAAACTTAATTTCAAAATTGTTCTCCTAAGCAAATTTAAATTCTGTAGTGCAAAAGAGTGGGCTACAATTGATCACAAGTTTTTGGATTACACTCAAAGTATAAAGACTGTTCAATTGGAAACAGACATGTTTTTAGTTGTTATAGCAGCATATCAAATGCATAACTGTTCAGGAAATATGACTCAGAAAGATGCAAACATGACTAAAACACTGATTTAGAATTGTCGGTTTAAAATACAGTAGTCCTGACCAGTTCATAAAACTAATGGTAGTATAAAAAAGTGATTATCTGAGTCTGACAGCAGTTAAAGTAGAATGAAATCTACATTATCCCTTCACAAACACAAATTCTTCAAATTTTCTTCGTTACAGAAAATAACCCAGTGAGGGTATGTACTCTCTGTCCAAATATATTCTGAAAGTGTTGTGCAATCCTATCCTGTGCTGGAACAGGCAGGCAGGCTAGTCTGCACTGTATTCAGCACAGGGCAGAAGGTGGATCCTGAGCAAACTGGAATAAAGAGATTTATTTCCCTTCGCATCATGTTGCACAGCAGCCACCTCAACTGGGCTACTCGGATCCACACCAGCTAAATTGCTGGCACAGATCTGAGCAGCCCGATGTAGAACCAGGCTGCTCACAACAGGGGTTAGCATCTGGCCTAAGACCTGGAGGCTGGTTCCACCCTTCTAGGTCCGGTCCACTTGCTCTCCCTCGGACCCAGAACACCCCGTTCTGCCCTCCCCAACCTCCCGGCTAGCCTTCCCAGACTGGTGTGAACTTAATCCTGGCTCAGTGAGGGTCTGGCGCAGGGAAGCTGGCATACATTCTCACGCCGGCCTCCCTAACTCCTGAGTTACTGCAGATATGTCTTATGGCACATTTACAATACTTCCAGATTGGCGCAGGGGACTTGCGCCGGTCCAATGAGCACTCTGGATTCCACTCCAAGCCTCAATTATAAACCCATTATAAGGTATATCACTGGTGAATATGATAGATGAAGAACGTTCAAGGGAATAACATTAAACTGATCTCCATTTCGTCCCTTATTTATTTACCTAGAAATTTGTGTGCTTGCATTTTGCTATGATTCAGATCTCAGATGACTGCAATGCAGCTTTTTTAAAGAACACTCTCACACACACAATATACAAGACAAAATTTAAGTAACAAGACAAAAGTTGGCAATTTGCTAGACTACTTAAATATTCTGTGTGCAGTAAATCTGACTATAGCGTAATTTCAATCCATATCCACAAGGGTGCACACTGTTGCCACTTAACATATTTTTAAGGATGGTGAACAGAAAAAGAATACAAAGTAACAGAGAATTAGATCACAATAGATCTGTTTAGAATAATTTGGTCACACCTAAGCAAGCCAATCAGCAGTCTTCTTTCATATGTCTTATAGCTCTAGAAGAATGGAGAGGCTACAAAGTTATTTTCTTATCTATACTCTGGTTCTGGGAGAACACACACATGCTATTTTGCGGTAAGTAATAATCATACTTGAAGAGTCTTCAAAATTTATGTTCCAACAGATTTGAGCTTTTTAAGAATCACATGACCAAATTCATAAGAATATTCAAGGACATTCTGCATTTCCAACACTTCAAAGTACAAGCATTAACTTCTAAAAGAGATGCTGTACTATATAGGCTTTGGAATCTCTTCCATTCTAAACTATGGCACCCACACTGACCCTACGGATAACAACGATTTCAATGAAGATGGTATTCAGGTAGTTTTGCCTTTATTCACTACATATTCACCCCATACTTCTTGCAAGTATGGCCTTGCTGGCTATGTGCCAAAGTACAGAACAATGCCTTCTGGAACTCAACAGTCTTGTTTCAAGAAAGGGAAGCTTTGGTTGCACAGGGCAGCATCAAAAACAAAGCACACACATAATTTTTGCCTTTTTCCTTAGCAAGAGTTTTCATAGATAGCTGTGCAACATTTCCCATGTTAAAGTACTCTCTTCTTTAGAATATTTCATACAAAGCTACATAAAAATATTAAGTTACACACTGACCAATTATTTCAGTGTATAAAAATCACTTCAGCCAGTAGGAATTTATCAAATCAATGCTTTCTTTTTTATTCAAAAGGCAAGTTTAGTTCTGTGACCACCAGTGCTTATTTGGTAAAATCAGCGTACCAGTGGATTTTAACAAAACCCAAAAGGATCCTTTTCCTACCAATTAGGTAGTGCTCCTTTCCCCTCCCCTACATTTTCCCTGAAGAGGGATCACTGTTGTGTGGCAACAAAAGATGGCATTAGCATAGCTGCAAAAGATTAGCCTATAATGGTTAACTCATGTGAGCAGCTCCTGAACAGCTGAAAAGGCTGGCCAATCAGCGGCCAGTTCTTTGAGTTTTGCCTGGTAACAAGGGAGAAGGAGAGAAGAGAGGGAGGTTAAGGAAAGACAGCAAACAAACTAGAAACCAACACAACAGCGTGCAGTGGTTCTCTACATAATATATGCTTTAAAATACTCTAGAACAGCATTTTTATATGTCACAACAATACATAGTGTCTGCTATACACAAGTATGTAGAAGAAAAACTATGTAAACATATAATGTTCATTAGAATTATCCTGTTTATTGTTTTCTATATATACAGAATGTAATCTAGGCACACAAATCTGATGTGCACATAGTGTCGCCTGCAAAGTAATCAAGAACAATCATTGGCCAGGGCCTCTTGTTCTAGATTCCAGTTTTCCAATACACGGTTTAAAAAAATCCGACCACTCAACTTTTCTAGAACCTGGTCGGAACATTTCCCAATAACCTATTAAAATTCAATTGTATGCTCACCCAAATATTATCTTTCATGTGGATGAATGTGTGTTATATCATTGTACACTCTGAACAGTGTTCTGGTAACTTTCATATTGCTATTGTATTTCACCTCAGTTTGCATTAAATATTTAGTTTTTCCTCAAAAAGCACAAAAGACATTAAAACACAATTTATTAGAGTTCTACAGATTATATACAAGCTTTTTTAATGTATAGAAAATAAATATTTCCATGTTCCATTTATGTTCTGTACTATATTAATAGATTTTTCATCCTGTTATACTAAAAAGAAAATCATGTATGCATTTTGCCAAAAGAATATGAATTAGACCTGTACTGCAAGATACATACTTCTGTTGCTTATTTTACTTCCTAATAATTTAATTAAAAACAATTGGGCAGTTCACATTACTGTCCATAGAATACTATTTTGCTCCATTATAAGAGTATAAAAAAAATAATAAAGTTACAGCACTCCTCCTCCCCTAATTCCTTGAGACCTTGTAATTTCTGAAACATACCCAAGAGGGAGCCAGCTGTAGCCACACGCTTAGTTTGCATGATCACCACACAGGAAAAATAAATCAGCCGCCTGCTTCCCTGTCACCGAGTTCCTTTCCTAGTACAATTCTGCCTAACCTGATTGGCTCAAGAAAGCAGTTACACATCCACCAACCAGGAGACTGCATTCTGGATTCTGCCCAGCAACAAGAAAGAATCCTGTGGAACATTCAGAAGAGTGTCTAAAAGCAAGAGATTGCTGAATAGTTAGGAAATTTTGAAAGCATATTCTTATAAATGGAAATCAGCCACTATAGCGTTAGTTATCTAGCAAATATTGAGTTTAGATTGTTGCTTAAAAGTACAAGGTGTCAAGCACTAGATCTATGTTGCACAGGAAAATACAGATCTGGACGTTTCAGAGACTACAAGAAAAACTGCAAGAGAAACAAGTTATGTGGCCCAGCATACAAACTTGCATATGTCAGGTGTGCACGCTGTCCTCACATCTGGAATGTGCACAACTCTCTTAAGTGGAACAATGTGCAAGTTCAACCTTTGATATTACAAAACAGCACAGAGAACAAGAGAAGTGAACCACTCACACTTCATTTCACATCAGCATTTTAACACCCAAAGCCACCTTTGAACTGCTTGAATCTACATATGCTGCTGAGGGCTGCTGCATCACCCGCAGTTACCCAAGTGCAAGCAAGTCTAAGTCACATGCAAATTAAATGTGGCAGGCAAGCCAATCAGCTGTGATGGCTTATCATTCAATGCAGATTCCTTTGTTCAGCATGCTCTCCATTTATAATCTATCAGTACATTTCCATCATCATCACTATGTGGTTTGGAAAATATTTTAACTGCGGATATAAAATTATATACATCTTGGCATACTGCACAAGTTCGTTTCCACAGAGACAATCATGGCATTGTGCTCCTGCCCACTTTTTGTGATGTCTTTGACTATGGGTCCAGGATTGTTCTCACAGCTGGTTAAGCAAGGAGCCGGCATTCTGCTGGTGAAGCAGGGAGGAAATCTGGTCATATTATGATGGCTAGGATTGCATTTGGAGGCGTACCTCACTTGGCATGTCCACGGTGTACTCCCACTTTAGTTACATCTCACTTGTACAAGGTAGTGAATCTGAACTGAAAATTTTTCTTTGCCCAAGAGTTTTAACTATAGCAGAAGATCACTGCACACTTCATTTGAATTTTAACTAGGCAAAGCAGAAGAAAAAATAGTCCTACTTGAAATAAAATTATGCAGCACACGACAAACAGTAGGTGCTAAACTATTTTCTAACACAGGGGGATACACGGACCTTAGCTCTTGCACCAAAAATGTAAGCAAATCTGTGGCCTTAGCACACGTATAATATGAAAAACATTGGTTTTACAGGTACTTCAGATTGATGAAAATATCTATGATGAAAATACCCACTTTGAAGCATCAAGTGAATATTTGTTCAATATAATGCCTAGAAACAAAGGAAACTGCTTTATACCTAGTCAGACCCACAGAGTTCATCTAGCACAGTATTGTTGATGCTGACTGGCAGCAGCTCTCTAGGGTTTCAGAGAGGGGTGTTTTCTCTGCCCTACCTGGATATTGAACTTTGGACCTTCGGCACCCAAGCATATACTCTTCTACTAAGCTACAGTCCTGTAGACAAGCAACTTTTACTATGAATTCTTACATTTGTAACTACTTTTTTACATATAATACATGTTCTATAAGCTAAGATTATCCAAGTATGACCTCTAAATCCTAAGAGCTGTACTCTATCTCACGATCATATCTTAAAATTATATCTTAGGATCATGTGATATCGTCAGTAGAAGACCTCTGAAGTTGCTCATAAAATTTGACAAAACACAACACAATCACAAAAAACTTAAAATGTGGAAATTCAGCATTAAGAAACTAGCATTTATAGAAGGTATCATGGCAAGTTTAAATACTCTATACAGGTACAATAATATTCAGCTTCAAAAAAGGAACAGTTTGAAAACCTACCTAGATAGTTTCTAATTGCTTTCTCAGAAAACATATTGTTTGTCTATTCTTTTTTCCTCTTATGAGGTTTTTTCAGGGACCTGAAACGCACCTGTTTGCACATGCACAGCCACAGTGGAGGTCACTGCCAAACTTACATCACACTCATAAGTGTAGATAAAAGTAGACTGGATATCAAGTCTGGAAGCATGGTTACAAGAAGGAATTAGCTTTTCTTCCAGGTAACCTACCAATTATTTTGACATTTAAAATGATGGAGTATTTTGCTTGTGTAGGAAAGCATACCCTAACTAGGAAACCCCCCCCCCCGTGGCCATGTTACCATCTTATAGCAAGCTGAGCAACAAAAGTATACGTGGCTAGTTCAATGTCAAACAGCAGACTAAAGATTTGCATAGTCACACTGGTTGGCTGCTTGAGATCAGTTTGTCTAAGTCCCTCAAGAGCAGAGGCTGAGAATCAGCAGGAAGCACAGAAAGATCTGCCTGGCAACAAGACTAAAAATAGAATCAGTATAGGAGGCACTGGAGGGAATGTAAAAACAGAAGCAGAGCACAAACCAAATCATCCTGCCTCTACATACAAAGTTATTCAAATATAGGGAGATGTTCCTCACCAAAAATGAACTCCAGAATGCTTTATGAATAGGATAGATCAGGGCTTTCCAAACTCCAGCCCATTGGCCAGATTTGGCACCCTGCCTTTTCCCTCCCCTGTGTGGACGGCACTTACCTTTCTACAGAGGAGCCATCCTTCCCAGCTGCTGATTTCCCCCAAACTGAACTCCGGCCCACCACTTCCAGGTTTCATCGCCCCAGCAGCCATTGTATCTGGATTTCTGGGTAGGCGCGGCAGGCTGGAGCACAGTTTGGGGGAGATCGGCAGTGGGTAAGGACAGCTCCCTGGCGAAACGGTAAGTGCCAGTCGCACTGGGGATGCCTTTCCCATTGTCCAGCAGTCTCCAGTTTGGAGACCACTGGAACAGGTCAACATGTACATTAAACAGCATTTATATTCCATCAGACTCTTTTTGGAATTACTTCTAAGGTGGGAAATGCAGCTCAGTCTTCAGATGTTAGACTCAACTACTGTGTAGTTTTGGAAAGTTATGACAATTCCATTATGTTCTCATTCATCTAGAATAAATATCAAGAGAGTAAATACATGCAAAGAAGTGGTCAAACTTTTATCAGATTTGTATCCCACCCTTACTTTAAGGAGCTCAAACTAACATATAAGAAGGAGTAATCCAGTCCACATCAACTGCAGAAGCCGCTAATGGAGATATTCCCAGAGAAGAGAAACAAAGCCCCCCCAGGACACTCAACAAACTAGGTTATGCAGAAATCCGATTTGCCTGTGTTTTCTATTGCTGATGACAACCTGATATACAATCAGTGCAAATTCAATGCAATCAGTGCAAATTCAAAGTGGGCAAAGCAGGGGGGAGGAGAAGAGAAGGGCTCTGTTTACATTAATGGTAGACTGGAACAAGTCCATGGAGTTTTCAATTTTATCCTCCCCATAACCAAGTGAAGTAAGTATGGCTGAGAAATTGTGATTGGTTCAGGTTACCCAGTGAACTTCATGTTCTAATACATATTTGAAAACAAAAGTCTGCCAACACAAGTCCAACATAACCATCATGGGCCTGTCTTAATTAATAATGGTACCAATACACAAGGCAAGGCACACCTTAGATCTGACTTTTACCACTGGACTTGTGATCTGAGGGTGGAGGAGATTAACATCACTTCTTTGTCATCCACAGATAACACTGTGTAACAAAATTTGAACAATTTTTTGTTCTTATCTGAATATTTTGAAGTGTATGTATGGACATTTGGAAGCTTTATTGGCATAAAACAACTCTGACAAATCCTAACCAAGGATACATATATAGACAAAAACATACTAGCACATCAAGCAATTGTGCAATAACATTTAGTACAGACATACAAACGTTCCCAAATTACTCATTTGTAACACATGCAACAATTATATTTTGGACCCACGTCTCTGGAGCTCAGCACTGTAAGAATAAACGAGGCTACATTTTCAAGTTTCTCACCCTCCTCTACTAATAGGAGAGCGCAGAGAGAAACTGCATCAACCCATCTCCTGGAGTTTATAAGCAAGATACTTCTGACCGGGGGGGGGGGGGCTGCTGTCGGAGGCAAGACAGAACCACGTGTTCAAGTGGTTCCACACACTTCATTCTACAGGGAGAATCTTTTGAAGTTTCTTAATTTGGTGCAAGGATTTAAAAAATGCGGTTATTTTTTGCATAGCATTGCAGGTCCAGCCTATTTATATACGGATTTTTTACATACGGATTTGACTCAACACGAATGGCCCCACAAACGAGAAAGAATGTGCTGATCTCTGGAGAAGGGGAAAAATGCATCCCTTTAAAATCAGTTTTAAAAACTGAACAGTCCTTTAACAACAGCCTCCTTAATGAGAGAGGGGGGGGCAGCAGGCTAACAATCCATCAATCCTTCTCTCTCCTTTGGACCCCTCCCTTCCCCCAAGCAAGTGAAAGAAACATGATCATTTTGCATTGGTGAAAGGAGGCTATCCTTATCCCTATCCCCTGGGGGCTGGGGATAAGAATAGGCCCTCAGTTTGGCTGTACTTGTCATAAGAGACGACTAAACAGCCACCGGGTAGATGGGACTTGTCAGCCTGGGAAGGCAGCTCATCTGAGAGAAGGAAAACTCTGATCCCAAACCTCCACTGCCTTGTGGCTACATCCAGTTATGGAAAAGGCTTCAGGAGTCAACCTTGGGGCAAAATCCAGAGCCGGAGTCCCTGAGGCAGTTCATGGCTGAACACAGTCACGTTCTGGCAACTCCTGCGACGCCGCTGGAACCAACCGTATTGGCCTCTGCCTTTCCATTGGACCATTTCAGCGACGTGGAGGGGGGGATTTGCTGCATGGGTAACAGCCTATCCTCCATACCTACTTTACCCAGGCTTCGCGTACTGGAGAGGACACTCTGTTCCAGAACCACCATTCAGAGCGTGACACCATAGTCTTCCGAGGTTGACTCGGAAGTGCTGAACGAAGTGCTGATGTATTGTCTTCTTAATGACTCTTATCTTAGAGTCAAAAGGTCAGCAAGGCTGTTTTTCAATCACTGGAGCAAAGAAACTTTGTTTTTTAAATTGATTTGCTTTAAAATGATTGTGTTTTTTTTAATCCAGTGAGTGCTTGGAATGGAATTCAAGCGAATAATTAGTCTCAACCTGTAATAGTTTAGCCAAAATTTATGCTATGTAATTATATAATACGACATATGTATGCATATGTATAATATAAACACAAAATTTAAGATAAGGAAAGCGTTTTGAAGATACAAAAAAGTAAGGTTACTGCTGGAATCAGCACCTCTGAGTTGTATAAGAGACAATAACAATTCAACATCAAGAATTTTTGTGTTACACAGTTTAATTTCCTGATGAGGTTAAGCTGGTGACTGCCCCTTACCTCTACAGAGGCAGGGGTGTGCCAGTGGAAAAGCCCTTCCTCAGGAGGGCTCTGGGCAGCAGTTCTCAAACTCTTCAGTTCAGGAACTGCTCTAAGGGCCCAATCTTATCCAACTTTCCAGCACCAGTGCAGCCATGGTGCACATGGGAACAAATGTTCCCATACCTTGAGGAGGCCTCCATGACTGCTTCCCCACCAGGATGCAGTGCATGCCCCATTGGTACAGTTGCACTGGCACTGGAAAATTGGATAGGATCGGGCCCTAGGTCTTTGCAGGTACAGGTGGATGGCAGTGACATGAGCACCACTATCACACTGCCACCAGGGACTGAATGTTTTTTTTTTTTTTTCATTTACTACAGCCAGTGCCAGCCTCTGAGGATGCGGAGAGCCCCATGGACTCCACTGCATGGGGCCTCAAAAAAAGCTGAAGATAGCTATCATGACCCATTTCTGGGGTCTGGTAAGAGTCAGGCAGCCCAACAGTCTGTGCCAGCATCTTCAGATGCTCTGGATCAGCCACCCACTGAAATCCCCGTCCCCCCCAAGACCAGGGCCACAGTTCCTACAGGCCACAGGACCAGAGTGTTCTATTGATAAAAAAGTCTGTTCAAGTTATGTCCCACCTTTCCAATACCACACTCTGAAAGAGATGTAGAACCATGTAGCATCTGGACAGACGTGATTGCTATCCTTCATCCTATGAAGCCACAGTAAGGCAGCATGGTTAGTGGTTAAAATTAACAGGGTCCCTAAGAGACAGTAGTATAGATAGAGCTTGGGTAGCCCACTTAGAGTTTCTTGTTCAATTACTAAGTAGGCCCTTTCCAATCTTGACAAGTTCTTGCTCATGTTCAGGATCAGGTGCTCCTTTGGGCTAGCACTGTCCTTAGTCTGCCCCCAAAGGCACTGGTCCACAGGATGAAAGGTTGGGAAAAGTCCAGCACCCTGAGCACTGGCTTGGTGCATAAGACAGCCTTAACATCCTGGAAGAGACTGGATCATTTTGTTTTAGGTGCTCTCAGCAGTGAGGTGCCCTATGGTGGGGACACTATGGGAAACCTGGAGGCTCAGAATGCCCGAAGGACCACTGGTTGCCCATTCCAGGGATCCTACCCATTTTTATACAGGGTCTCTTCCTAGAAGGTAAACTGGAATGTATCCTGGTTCCTGGGCAGGGGGCTGGTTGGCTATATGAGTACCAAGACCACCTAGGGGTCATGAAGCTATCATACATCATCCCAGGATGCAAAGGGGACCTCTTGGAGGAGGGTTTCTTCCACAGTTGCCCTTCCCTATGCTCCACCTATGTCACCAACCTAGGCCAGCCTCATCCTATAACGATCTTGTACCAGAAATTTGGGGTTACCCCCTACTTGCAGAAATTGGCAGAACTCCCCCACCAGGATTTTTGATCAACCTCAACTTGTAGGGTGGATGTTCCCATATATACACCTCACCAGGATGGTCACATCTAGGGGCTTCCCCCAGGTTTTCCACACAAGTGTGTGGGTACATTCTGAACCTAATAATGCAAGTACAGGCTGTTCATCCACCTATGCCTGGACCACCAGTTGGTTCACCTCCCAGTTGGTTCATCTCGGCCTCTGCTCGTAAACAATCTATCAGGGAACAATCCCAGTGAATATGCCCAGGTTGTCCACAGGTTAAACACACCACAGAGGTTGTCTGGGGAGGACTGCTATGAGGTCCTGGGGTCATTTCTGGGCAGGCTTCTGGTGGCTTCAGACACTGAGCCTCCTCTGATAGGGGTACGCAGGGTTGGTGACTTGTCCTGTCCACTTGTGGTCTGCTTGAGGGGGGTTGCTGCTGCCTCTGTCTCAGCATGGAAGGGCCGGGCCTCTTGGTTTGGCTTGGTCTTGAGCCTCTAGCAGGGTAGGTGGCACACTAGTAGCTGTGTCATCTCCACACAAATGCATTCAGATAGGGGACATCTTTGTCATCCTAAACAGAACCAGTGGCCTAGGGTCTATTGGTGGTGCTGCTGGCCAGGGCTGTTGCTGCTGTACACCAAACAGGCTACCAAACTGGCTTGCTGTTCAGTCAAGGTTATCAGCAGCTGCTGTTGAGACTGAAGGTTGCCAACCAACTTGCTGATAGAAGATCCACCAGTGGATTAACTCACTGGCTACTAAGCATGGCGCTATCTGATAATCATAGGGTATGAGCAGGATTATAGGATTTGTTTTATTAGCAAATTTTCAGAATAATCACAGGGCTCCATAGAGCAAACACATGTACTTCAATGCATTTTAGAAGTATATAAACTAAGCAGAATTAACAAATCCTGGCATGAAGTCACCAAGGACACCACAGGTTTTACTGTGGCACCTGAAGAATGGTCAATTTTTCTCGTGGACTCCCTTACTTTTGAAAGGAATTTTCTGTTTTTGAGCCTATCTTCTCTCAGTTTCCAGTATGCAGATGGGTGGCTCCACCCTATTTATGCAGGAAGGTAATTTCCCTCACAGCTCTCACTCATGGCCATAGCAAGAAGAAGAGAGGGAGAGTGCATGTGCATGCGAGAGGTTCTGAGATTGCATATGTATGCCTTGCTTCTTTTACTGGTACTTCTTTTTTTTGGTGCTTGGGCAGTATGAGACATTGAGTTCCTTGCTGCAGAGTTAGAGAGCCAGACACAGTGACATAGGAAGGCAGAAGTTGAGTATCCCTTATCTGGTCTGATTGTAACAGCAAGGAGTTTGGATTTTTCCGGATTTTGGAACATTTGTATAAATACAGTGAGATGTATTGGAGATGGGATCCAAAAAATTTCAGAAAATACTTCCAAGTGTGCCTTGGGTTCACAATGAATTTAGATTTCTTGTGTTCACACTTCACAAGTTCTTCTTCTGCAGTCTGCGATGTGTTGCCCACTTGGCTTGGCACCATCCTCTACAACCCCTGGAATCATAGCACAGCCAGCTGCCTCTGCTGGTTTGCGCTGATTTGCATCCCATAATGCACTGCACTATGGCCAGGCATCCCTGCCAGCTTCCTCGCTGGATGAATATGCTGTGGTGCTATGCACTGCTATGCTGGTCAAGCATGGGAAGGGTTTTATAAAAAGTCATGGCACCCAAAATGTCTTGATTTTGGAAAAGTCCAGATATAAGATAAATCTGAACTGTCTGAATAAGGAGTAATCAACTTGTAGTGATGGCAGGTGAGTGCCAGCTGAGGTGCAGGAGTCACATTTTGAGGAAAACAAATGTTAGTTTCCACCAGAAGATAGGGTGCAGTCTCCTGGTAAGACTAGTCTTTTCCTGGAATAGTGGAGAGGAAGAGTGGATGCACTGCAAATAGAATCATAGAATTGGAAGAGGTCATCTAGTCCAACCCCCTGCTGTAGGCAGGAAATCCTCTTCAAGCATGTTCCCATACCTCCCAATCATTCCCTTGCGTGTGGCAGTTGCCACCCCTCCCCATCTTCATAGCTTCAATGCCCCCTTATGATACCCTGAATGGGTTACAATGCTGGTACCTTTTCCCTCCTCTTTAAAGTTACAGGGTTTTTCTTTAAGGACCCAAGAACTTGTCCCATTCTGAGATCCAAAAACAAATCTATTGAGCCTTGAAGTTCTCTAAACTGAGCATCTTGTTTGCAAGTGTGGGGGGAAAGTGAAAGAAGTCATTTACAAGGGAGAACAAGACAGGTCATTTGGGAATTCATAAAGTCACATGCAGTAACATTTCCACTATCCGGCACTTGATGACTCAAGGAAAGCTCTATTAACCAAAACTATCAACAACTATAGAAGCTGCTCAGTAGATGTCCCATAGCAAGGCTGAAAATGTTTGCAGTTAAACTGACAGCTTCCCAGTGAAACTGATGGTTACTGCAATGGAGATGTTCAAATATCTGGAAAATTATTCTATCCAGCGACTTTATTCAAGAGGTACCAGATATCACAACATTAATTGATTTTTTTCAAAGGACCTAGAGCAATACATATGGGGGATTCTCAGGTGGTCTTCCAGGTAATGACCATGGCCAGATCTGCCAAAGACAGTCACATAGTAAGACTCTTCAGTCCATTATAATGGTCCAGTTCATGATGCACTAGCAGCATTTCTTGAACAAGTATCTGCAGAATCCTACATGTGCCTTAATTCTGGAGATTGCTCAGTAGCACTGAGCTTTACATTGCTACCTAGGTTTTAAGTAGTTATCAAACAGAATGGAAAAATGCCCTTTCATTTTCAGTGAAGTGCCAAGCACAAAAAAATTAACACTGTACCAGCAACTGCTGATGACAGACCTGCAGCCTAGCTGAACAATCCCACCCTCAAGACTGACATCTGCCAAGTGTTCTCAGCAGTTGTATTCAGGAATGCACTATTTACCATCAGACCCAACAGCAGGTTACTACCACTAGCTGTCCCCAAAGGGATGTCACTTTAGAATAAGAGGTGCATGGCCTTTTGATGCTATATTCTCTCATGTTTAACATCCGAACTTTTAGTTGGTTGTATATGCTAACCCATCAGCAATTATTAAAACAATAGTGAATGGATTATTTGTGTCTCACTTGCATTGGGTTGAATTTTAATTAAAAGCTGTTCTCAGAGTCAGCTGACTTAAATGTTGTATAAATATAATTAATCTGCTTTCATTAAATGAACAAGAAATTCAGGGTAAACCCCAGACAAAGACATTGTAGATAGGTCATACAAATATTAATTGTTCAATAACATTTTGGTATCACCTCTGTATTTAAGTAGTTGCATTACATCTGCTACTGGCAACACGGATATTGCAATGAAGATTGTAGAGAATGGGTTACAGAATCTTGCATTCCAACACAATCCCTTGCCTCTCTAGAGCTCTAACACTAATTCAAAACCAGCTGAACTTAACCACAGCTGTGCAAAACTTATGCCACTGTCACATTGTTTTGAACTGGTATTTGAAATCAAACACTATTAAATCAACCACATCTGTGAGTTTAATGTTTAATAGCAGCTAAGGCCAGCAATTCAAAGATCCCCACTATTATATATGCACCAGCCCTGTAGCCTGGAATGGCTGTGTGAAACAGAAATCCATGCAATAAAAAATATGCAATGCATGTTGCTTTAATGTGCATAAATCTCTCCTTACAATTCTAATTCTATCTTGACATATCATAAGCAAATAAGTCACTAAAACAAGAATATTTTCTAAAATAGTAAAAGAATATTTACTAGTAATAAGTTAAAAACATAACTATTAGTATTTGCATATTTATATTCAACTATCAATATGTACAGTACTTTGATTACTAACTATATGAACTAGAAATGGAAAGTTTGTTCTAATTTAGCTCTTATGGGGGTGAAGATTAAATGTTTAAAATTATGTTTTAACATCTGACCTCTCTTGATGTTACTGTCTCCTTTTTTAAAAATACCCTGATGTAAAATGAAATTTTAAAATTAGCAAATTATGCTTACCCTTATAACTGAAACAATGAGCCTTCGTCAAACACAAATGACCAAACTATGGTAGAAAATATCCAATTTAAAGTAAACTTGTAAATTTAACGCAGTTTGTCATCTGCCAGTGTATTGCAAATTATGAATAATTATGACTGTACCAGGTAGAAAGCATTGATAATTTTTCCTTCTCACATCTATTCCCAGTCCAGTGTTACAAACTGAGCTTCTTTCCACAATCTTCTGAGCACTAGAATGGAATTCCAAGAACTGCTGATGTTCCTATAAACAGCTTTAAGCAGCATAGTGCAACTGTTTTTAATGTATTCTTTCAATAGCTAAGCCTCTGTTCTTCTATTACCTATATGTGATTTCTTTTAAAACTCAGGGATGCCTCAAAAGCAGTTTGCCATGTGGCATGGGGGGCTGACCTCCATTAGAAAAACAAAAAACAAATGCTGTAGACTTGTGGAACGAACTTTATGATTCAGATTTTGTTCAGTTCTCAAAGTAAGTGTTTTGCTTGTGTCCCCTTGCAGGCATACAGAGGGAGCCAAACTGAAATCTATAATTTCATAATTGCTCCCTTGCATCTAAGCACACAGAATTCTGTAGAAAAGGTGATACTTGGTCCAAGATTCTGGGAATAGGTCCCTACTTAGGTTAAAACCAACATGTTTTCATTGTTCCCAGTACCACTGAACTTATTCAGTCTGCATCAGACCGGTTTTTGGGGGGGGGGGGCACAGGTGGGTCCTCATCTTTTAAATTTACAAACTTATCTACTTCTGTATAACTTGGGACAGCCCTAAAGTATATTTTTTTTAATGTGAAGAGGGTTAACATCTACCTTGGAGTAAGTTCTGCTGGACTCTATGGGGCTTATTCTTTTCCCAGCTTTTTTTCCTATGTCTTCTTGACAATATGTCCTGCTGAACTCCATGGGACTTACTCCAGAGTAAACATGCACCAGAACAAACCATTAGGCTGCAGGAGCTTGGTGGGAGATTTCTCACATACCACAATCTTCTTAAGTTTATATTCCTCAGCCTCTTGAAAGCAATTCTTAGTGAACTTCATAGAGTTTTCTTCAGCATAAATATGCACAAGATCACACTGTAGAGTTGCAGCATTCACTGAATTTCCAATCTTTCTAGTTCTTTGCTGGCTTTCTTTGCTTTTGTTCTCGTTCTCATCCTCCCCTCTTCCACAATCAGCTTTCCAGTTATTTCAAATGCACTGCATTACTCATGTTGAAAATAAAAGTCCTCTTCCTCATCCTGTCCTGTTTCTAGGCAGGAAACAAGTTAATATTGCAGTGTCTACAAGGAACACCACAAGATGCATTCACTCACCACGGTTTTCAATAAGCACTGGCGCAGCTATTTTTAACCTTATTTGCCAACACTGAGGGGAAAAAATCAGTTTCAGATTCTGTTGCTCATATGTTTTAATTCACTAGTGTTCTTGAATTATTTTCCTGAAGCTTGTATCATTTAGTACCACTATAATGATTCTAACCCAACTTCTATTTCAGCAGAAGATTTAACTAGCAATAATCTGTGTACAAGATGAATGATCCAATGTATGTGGTGCATGCACAGAGAAAGAAAGAATATAACCCATAAGCTGGACTGCCAAAAGGCAGAAGCAGAATACAATGAGAGGACAATGGCTACTACTACAGCAACACAATCAAGAGTCCCTTTGCCCAGTTGACTCAAGCGGAAGAGCATCTTATCTCCCCACAGATGTGGCTACAATTACAAATTTGCAGAAACAGCATTCTGAACAAAAGAAAAGTGAATGCATAAACTTGCCCATCTTTTGAAGGCGGAAGTTTCAATCTGCATTCTTGGGCAAAACAACAATAGAGAATTATTCCTGGGAACAGTGTCTTTACCAGAGATTGAAAATGCACTATACTGAAATGGGTGCACACAAGTTAGTTCTGCTAGGACAATTTAAAGTGCCTGCAAGATTTTCTAGAGATTATTAGCACCACCCTCTTAATCATATGACAACATCTGTTTTCCAATGACCCAACTGCAATTCTGCAAAGAACTCTTATTTCACAATGTCTCCCAGATGTATCACTGTTCAAGAGTGAAATGAAAATTCTAGAAAAAAATTTAAGTGTGTTAACTACATCAAGTAGAACAAACACTTCCAAGTTTAATCCATGAAAAGAATAATGATAGTTAGGACGCGCAATTTATACAGCACATTAAATAGGTCATAACATTTAAAAAATGAAAAGCATTTACGCTTATTCTATGAGCTGAAATTTGATGGGTTTTTTATATTTATGCTTTGAAAAAATTGTTACCTCAAAAGTGAAAAAATAAGTCAAATTTTGAAAAACTTTAATAGAAATAATAAACTAGAGCGCCTTTGTTTCCTTATTTTTTAGTATTATGTCTTCACATTTTCAAAACTTATCCAGGTAATCTTGAGGGCTAGAAACCTCCAAATCTTAGAAACCTCCTGAAGAGCCTATGTAGATGCTTGGAAAAAGAGGCCAAAAGTGGCTCATATCATTGCCTAGATGTGATCTTAGACTCCTTTCCATCAATGTTCTTTATCACTAAAAAAATTGAAATATGCAACAAGAAACCTAACAATTTGTTAATTATTTTGTAGAGTATTACAGATTTTGCCAAATGGATTTACAATGACAGGAATAAGGATTAAAATTAAAATTGAAAATATTTTATTATATGCTTGACCATCAGATTTCCTATTTTAGAATCTTTGCTGTTAAACTGCCCTCATTTAAAAACAAAACAAAAAAACAAAGCACACACACACACAACTAACTATCTGTACCTGTTCTCAAGATCTCCCAAATACACTGTCCTCTTACAACAGCCATGTTACAACACAGTAAAGCACACAGGTTTTACACCTCAAGAAACATTAAAAAACCAAACTTTGCAGCAAGGTCTCGGCAGGGCCTTTGAAAATGTTATGAAGAAACCGATTCGCTTACCTGGAAATAGCTTGATACACATCCCAAGTGAACTTGTTCCTCAGCTCAGCTGCTTACAAATCAAACTGTAGAACACTTCTAGGTCGGCCATTTTGAGAACAAACCATATTTGTTTTCACACAAGCAAGATACACAGCAGTGTAATGAAAACCTGGTAACTGTGTGACCTTTCGTTTAGTCACCGACATCTGTGGAACAGTACACATGCCAAGATGTTTTCACCCAACAAATGCAACTAGAGGAATCGCATTTGCTCTTATAAGCAAATTATAGTCTGCAAATGCCAGCTGCAATGGAATGTCTTTAGAATGAGACTATTTGTACTGCTTGCTGCACTGCTAGCAGCTGCCTGCACAGAAACTGTGTGCAGTGAGATACCTCCTTTATGCCTGCAGTAGCAGAAAAATGCGTATTAGAGCACAGCAGAAAGCAGCACACAGAATCGGACACAAGCTTGTAGTTCCATTCTTTAAAATTCCATTTTGCATCTGGATACTCTTCATGTTTCTTTTATTATCTACTACAGTATTTCTTCAACAAAGAGAAAGGGTCTTGAACATTCCAGACAATGTAAAACCCATGACACAAGCCCAAGTCAAGTCAGAACACAGTGCTAGCTAGCTGGCGTCAGGAGAAGTGTACGTTAATGGCCTTCATTTCATGAAGGAACTGCAGCTGGATATTGCTGAGTAAACCCTTCCCTAGCTTTTATGTCTGAAGACAACAGGTCTGAATACACAGCTTAGAAGTTTGTCAACCACAGTCCAACCAGCATTAAGATGGTTTCAATATTGTCACACATTTGAAACAAATGAAACATTTAGCAACTACAACATGTAATCACTAATAAATAGCTTAGCAATAATTTATGTGGGAAGGAAGAGTTCTAAGTTATTTTTCTACCTATAGTGCAAGCAGTTACTTGCACTCCAACATAATTCTGTATCACATCTCTCAGGTCAACCAAAAGATTAGTGGTCATAAAATACACACATTTCTCTGCTTCCAGAACATCCATGAATCCTTCACCTCCTATTCAAAACAGCTCACCTAAATTGCCATTTTCTACCTTGGTTGAAAGCACTAGACTAGCCATAAACATCAGTTTTCTTTTTTTAAAAAGAGCAATTGATTTTTTTCCCCTCCCAAGATGCACACAATGCTACAAAGTACAATACATAGTTTTTAACAATGGAAAGTGTTCTTTTCTCAGAAAATTGAACAGCTTGAGGAGGCTTAATGATTTTGATCTGTGGTCATTAGAAAGGACAGGAGTTTATACTGGGTTTGTAATTTCCATTTTTCCTTTCTCTCAAACCAAAACTATTATTGTTCTTACTGCTAGACTGTTATAATATCTTGTGTTCTTCTATGAGGCAAATATCTTCTTTTGAGAAACATTTAAAAAATTTCATAAGCAATGTAGTCACATTCTCAAATATTTTTAAATGTACTGTTATTCTGACACATCCATTACGCTAATTCACGCTAGACATTAATGTTTACCATTACTGCCAAGTAAACAAAAATAGAAACATTTATATATTGCTTTTGCAAGACAAGGTAGTTAAAACAATAAAAATCATTAAAAAAAGAATCACAGATCCACCGCAAAAGGTCTAGATCAGGGGTGCCCAAACCCCGGCCCGGGGGCCACTTGCGGCCCTCGGGGACTCCCAATCCGGCCCACAGGGAGCCCCCAGTTTCCAATGAACCTCTGGCCCTCTGGTGACTTGCTGGAGCCCGTGCTGGCCCAACACAACTTCTCTTAGCATGAAGGTGACTGTTCAACCTCTTGCATGAGCTGTGGGACGAGGACTTCCTCCACTGCTTGCTATTTCACATCTATGTTATAGCAGTGGCAGTGAAGGAAAGGCTGGCCTTGCTTTAGGCAAGGTCTTTTATAGGCCTTAAGCTATTGCAAGACTTTCATTCATTCATATAAGTTCTATCTCGAATATATTCATTTATGTAAATCTATTCAAATTTGAAATGTAAATGGATTCTTTTTTTCACGGCCCCCAACACAGTGCCAGAGAAATTATGTGGCCCTCCTGCCAAAAAGTTTGAACACCCCTGGTCTAGATCAATCAAATACCAGCTGAAACAGAAAGTTCTTACAGCCTTTTCAAAATCTTAACAAGGAAGTAGACTTCTTAATCTCTTCAGAAAGGGGGTTTTAGAATTTGGGGGTCATGACTGCAAAGCTTATGCTTCTAGTCATTATCCTAATAACTGTGACATAAAGACAGGAAACTGGGCAGTGCCTCTTGATGAGACTTTAGCTAGCAAGTGACTTTCTAAGGTAAGAGGTAGCCCTTACGGTACAAGGGGTTCCAGCCAATAAAGAGCTTTAAAGATTAGCATCTATACTTTGAATTGGGTCTGCAGGTAAACTAGTAATCACTGTAAGGGGCACAAAACAGGCTGAATATAAGCACTTGGTAGGAGACAAATAGTTGCATTCTGCACCCAATTGAAGCTTCTTAGTCATCTTCAAGCTTCTTAGTCACAAAACACATTCATGCCTGGAAATTACAGAAGCAGAGACAAATATAGCAAGGCCTGTCCTATTCAGGAAGGGACAGAACCTTCTCACTATAAGACAAAAGGAAAAGACACCCCTAGCAACAACTTCAACCTGCTTTCAAGCCAGGACGTCAATCCATTAAAAATCTGGACTCTGTTCTGATTCATCATTATTTTTAAACTTTCTAGTTCAGTCACTTTGAACTGCTTTCATGCAGAACATCAAACCCATAACTGACTTAAATCTATACAAAAATAACTGAAATGATGTACTCCTACACATCAGTATACATGTTGTACACTGATACTAATCAGTACATGACAGCCTCAGGAAAATGTCAAGGCCCCATGTCCTCATTCCTTTTCCAATGTCAACAGTGCCCTATGTATTACCTGGAATAACATGTAATAATTCTGGGAGGAAACTACTCAACTAGCAGCTAGAAAGAAACTTTATAGGCCCAGCCACCCGGGGATGCCTCAGACAAAGCAATAAAGGGATTATTTTATCAATTAAGTTAAAACTTGTTAAACACTCACACCTATTTCAAATTGAGCTTCCTTTCCTCTCACACTTACAGCCCTCTTTTCTTTTTTGATATACTTTCTCCTCCCTGCAACTCCAAAGGCTGTCTTTTCTTTCAAACAGCTTCGGCAACTTAATGAATAATAAATAGTGCTTACTGTCAAGATCTGGGGTGGCCAGCCCATGACACACATGCAACTAGTGGCACAGACACTTCCTAAATGGCTCACAAAAAGCTGACTGTAATGGCTGCGCCAGCTGTCACAGGGCTCCATGGTAGCAAGTGCCCAATACCTCTCCCAGAGCAAAGTTCAGAGTGACAAGCCCAGAGCAGGGCAAAGATAGCTGAGCATAGGCTTGGTAGATCACATGGGCTGGCAAAACCACCTGAGCAGGTCCGGAGAGGGTCAAAATAAGGTGGAGTGGCACGTTCAAGATTCCATATATAAAAAGTGGCACATGGTTGCACTATAAGTTGGCAACCCCTGGAAGAATGAATGGTAGAATTGCAGCAGGGAGGAAATGAAGTAGCAAGAAACTCAGAAGAAGTATCAGTTCAAATTGTGACGACTGAGGCCTTATTACTGGACAACAGACTGTGTGTGGGCAAACCTGTACTTGACCACCAGCAGGATAAGTAGTTTAGGCCCTACCTACCAATCTTCTCCTTTTTTCAAGGGTCACTAGAAAATATAGTTTCTCTTAAACATAGCTAGGGCAAAAGGTAACCCCTCCCCCCAAAAGTAATCTTCCTAAGTGTTGCATTTTTGAATCCATTACACTTTTATGTTTAGGGGTTCAGTTCCAGGCAATCATTTAAAGCTTGGTGTCAAATGGAGAAAGGTATCATAGTCTAAATAGCAGAAAACATTTCATACAGAAGCTCCCAATTTCAATCCCTGGCATCCCCATTTAAAGACTAGGGAACAGCTCCAACTGAAACCTCAGAGAGCTGCTGCCAGTCTGTGTAAACACTGAAGTAGATAGACTGGTGTTTCTCAAACTGTGAGTTCAGACCCACTAGGTGGGTTGCAAACCAATTCTAAGTGGGTCACATAGCACCTAGCTCAGCCGCCATTGAAAATACAGGGTACATAGCTACTGGACTAGGGCAGGTTCCCAGTGGGAGAGAGACCTGGAGCTTTGCCCTGAATAGGTGGGAGGATGGGATGCTGAAAGGAAAGGGCTGTGTGGCTAGAAAAGGATCCAAGTCTGTGTTCTTCTTTGACTTCTCAGCTGGAATGTTTCAGTTCCAAGCTATGTAAAATAACTGCACAAGCACACTGTGTAATGGAATCTTTGGCTGATCACTGTTTGAAGCCTAAATTGATGTAACTTCTGTCCATGATACCACTTCCAGGTTAATGACATCATTTCCAGTGGGTCCCGAGACACTAATTCTAAAGCATGGGTCATGAAATATACTCATTAGACAACAACTAGTTGACATTTCTCACAGGCTTCCTAGAAAGTTGTTAACAAATATTTTTTTCCATATTTGACAAATATTTTTGCTTCACCAACTGCCATTTAAAGAGGCAGCTCTCTTATGTTTAACAGTGGGAAAGCAACTGTATTCATTCCAGCACAGTTTCCCTTCCAGTGGCTGTTGCTTGTGTTTCCTCTGACTCTTTTGGGATAGGGAACAATCATCTTATTCCTTGTGTTATGTTATGTAAACCACTTCATGAATTATTTTAAATAGCAGCAGCAATGTCTACAATAACATGCTATTTGATCCATTAAAATGATAATCATTAACTGGCAGAATTTATTATCTATTCTAGGTCTGGTTCATGTCGTTTATAAATTGCTCAGTTCCACGGAGGTACAATCTTGTTACCATGGACATTTTAAGATGAAAGGGAGAGCGTGCAGAAGTGCTCCCCCTTTGTGCTGCATTCTTCCTAATGCATGCTTAAAGGATATGGCTTGGTTGTAGCTGCTCCAAACCATAGATGGACTAAATGTTATGTAGTCACTGCCATCTTAAATTTTGTAAAATGGCCTGATCACAGTACTTTCAAAAAATGCAACTTTGTGTCACTTTGCAAGCTAGTCCCATCAAGAAAAACATCTGTATAATTAAAGGGGGGGGAGGGGTTTAGATTCATTAGGCACTGGGGAATATTTTATAACAAGCCTGGCCCGTACGAGAAAGAAGGCTACTCTTGAACCAAGATGGAACCAGTCTGCTGGTGCACAACGCTAAAAAGGTACAGAGCAGTTTTTAAAGTGATCACTGGGAGAAAGCCAACAGTACATAAGAACATAACAACAGCCCCACTGGATCAGGCCATAGGCCCATCTAGTCCAGCTTCCTGTATCTCACAGCAGTCCACCAAATGCCCCAGGGAGCACACCAGATAACAAGAGACCTGCATCCTGGTGCCCTCCCTTGCATTGGCATTCTGACATAGCCCATTTCTAAACTCAGGAGGTTGCACATACATATCATGGCTTGTAACCCATAATGGATTTTTCCTCCAGAAACTTGTCCAATCCCCTTTTAGGCATCCAGGTCAGATGCCGTCACCACATCCTGCGGCAAGGAGTTCCACAGACCAACCACACGCTGAGTAAAGAAGTACCGTATTTTTCGCTCCATAAGACGCACCTGACCATAAGACGCACATATTTTTTAGAGGAGGAAAACAGGAAAAAAATATTCTGAACCAAATAGTGTAATAAAATATTTAATAAACTATAACAGAATAACATTTGAACCATGTAAAGTGAACAGCAGTTAACAGTCGCATTAAGAACCATTATCACTGTCATTAACAAATGGAGAGACTTAAAGGTTTGAGTATTCTAGTTTTCTGGAAACCCCCAAGAACTCATCATCACTAGAGTCAGAATTTATGAAGCTCATTTGCTCACAATCACTGACATCACTTTCTTCATATAAAATACCATCTTCACTTCCATCTAAGGCATTGCTAATGCCACATTTTTTGAATGACATTTTTTGAATGTGAGCATAAACTGGCATGAAGATCCCCCCCTTCTTAGGGTGAATGGGATCATAAACTGGCATGAAGATCCCCCCCCCTTTATTAGGGTGAATGGGATCATAAACTGGCATGAAGATCCCTCCCTTTATTAGGGTGAACGGGATCATACACTGGCATGAAGATCCCCCCTTCATTAAGGTCCCCAACGTGCACTCTTTTTTGCAGTATTCGCTCCATAAGACGCACACACTTCCCCCCCCCACTTTTTTTGGGGGGAAGTGTGTCTTATGGAGCAAAAAATATGGTATTTTCTTTTGTCTGTCCTAACCCTCCCAACACTCAATTTTAGTGGATGTCCCCTGGTTCTGGTGTTATGCGAGAGTGTAAAGAGCATCACTCTATCCACTTTATCCTTCCCATGCATAGTTTTGTATGTCTCAATCATGTCCCCCCCTCAGGCATCTCTTTTCTAGGCTGAAGAGGCCCAAACGCCGTAACCTTTCCTCATAAGGAAGGTGCCCCAACCCCGTAATCATCTTAGTCGCTCTCTTTTGCACCTTTTCCATTTCCACTATGTCCTTTAAGAGATGTGGCGACCAGAACTGGACACAATACTCCAGGTGTGGCCTTACCATCGATTTGTACAACAGCATAACAATATTAGCCATTTTGTTCTCAATACCTTTTCTAATGATCCCAAGCATAGAATTGGCCTTCTTCACTGCCGCCGCACATTGAGTTGACACTTTCATCGACCTGTCCACCACCACCCCAGGATCTCTCTCCTGATCTGTCACAGACAGCTCAGAACCCATTAGCCTATATGTGAAGTTTTGGTTTTTTGCCCCATACATTTACTTACATTGAAAGGCATCTGCCATTTTGCTACCCATTCTGCCAGTTTGGAGAGATCCTTCTGGAGCTCCTCACAATCACTTCTGATCTTCACCACTTGGAAAAGTTTGGTGTCGTCTGCAAACTTTGCCACCTCACTGCTCAACCCTGTCTCCAGGTCATTTATGAAGAGGTTGAAAAGCACTGGTCCCAGGACAGATCCTTGGGGCATACCGCTTTTCACCTCTCTCCATTATGAAAATCGCCCATTGACACCCACTCTTTGTTTCCTGGTCTTCAACCAGTTCTCAATCCAGGAGAGGACCTGCCCTCTAATTCCCTGACTGTGGAGTTTTTTCAGTAGCCTTTGGTGAAGGACCATGTTGAAAGCCTTCTGAAAGTCCAGATATATAATGTCCACGGGTTCTCCCGCATCCACATGCCTGTTGACCTTTTCAAAGAATTCTATAAGGTTTGTGAGGTAAGACTTACCCTTACAGAAGCCGTGCTGATTCTCCCTCAGCAAGGCCTGTTCGTCTATGTGTTTTGAGATCCTATCTTTGATGAGGTATTCCACCATATTACCTGGTATAGACGTAAGACTGAACCGTCTACAGTTTCCTGGGTCTACCCTCTTTCCTTTTTTAAAGATTGGTGTGACATTTGCTATCCTGCAATCCTCTGGTACCATGGCTGTTTTGAGGGACAAGTTGCATATTTTAGTCAAGAGATCAGCAACTTCATTCTTTAATTCCTTAATAACTCTTGGGTGGATGCCATTCAGGCCCTGTGACTTAATTCATCGATGAGGTCTGAAACATCTTCTCTTTTAACCTCTATCTGACTTAATTCCTTGGTCAGGAGGGTCTGTTCGGGCAGCGGTATTTGCCCGAGATCTTGTGCCGTAAAGACAGATGTGAAGAACTCATTTAATTTCTCTGCCATCTCTAAGTTTCCTTTTATCTCCCCTTTCCCTCCCTCACCATCCAGAGAACCAACCGCTTCTCTGGCGGGTTTCCTGCTTTAATGTATTTGAAGAAGCTTTTATTATTCCCCTTAATGTTGCTGGTCATGCGTTCCTCACAATCTCGCTTGGCCTCCCGTAACTCCTCCTTACATTTCTTTTGCCACAGTTTATGTTCCTTTTTATTCTCTTCATTAGCATTGCAGCATGATCACTGTTCCCCAACGGCTCCATAACATTGACATCTCTAACCAGGTCCTGAGTACCGCACAATATTAAATTCAGAGTCACCTGTCCTCTGGTGGGCTCCATGACTAGCTGCTCTAAGGCACAGTCATTTAACATGTCAAGGAATCCGGTCTCCTTTTCATGACCAGAACACAAATTGACCCAGTCTATATGACGATAATTGAAGTCCCCCATGATTACAACCCTGTTCCTCCTTTCACCTCCCTGATATGTTTCCTCATTTCAAGGTCCCCTTCCGGTTTCTGGTCTGGAGAATGATAGTATGCCCCCAGTATTACATCGCTCCTAAGCCCTGGTCATTTAACCCACAGAGATTCTATGGTGGAGTCGGACCCACCTTCAATCTCTACTTTGCTGGATTCTATCCCTTCCTTAACATAAACGGCCACCCCACCTCCAACACGCCCCTCCCTGTCTCTCCTGTAGAGTTTATTATTATTATTATTAATATTATTATTATTAATTATTATTATTGTGACAAAAAAGGGAAATCAAGGACCAGGTAACATCTGAATAAAGAAAGATCTGCTTGTAGCCATGCTGGTAGGCCCCAGTGTCAGACCCCAGCTGTATCCAACTTTAATTAGTGCATACCAAGCCTGGGAGAACTGTGGAGGAGGTCGCTTCACAGGGCCCTCTGATATCATACCAAGCTACCAAGTGGGCTCCAAGGCCAGCTTGATTTACAACAGGGTTCAGCTGTGAGTGTCTCGGGATGGGAGAGGGGATTCCACCATGAGTAAGGAGGCTTGTGGCACGTTCACCCCTAGAATGTTCGGCTGGCACCGAGTTCTGATTGGTGGATGGGTCAGGAGACCTATAAAGGTGAGGGAGGGAAGTTATGCTCGGGCTGACTTTGTCTCTGGCTGAGGGGGCCTGAGACCCTTGACCACCTTGGCAGGAGTGACCCAACTTGACTGCAGCAAGATGGGCTAGATCGGATTTTGGAATGCTAAGACTGATAGTTAGAGTTAGGAGGTAGTTATTGTTTTATTAGACTGAGTGTTGTATATTATTGCTGTACTCTTTGCCTAAATTCCTAAATTTTAGACATATGCAGTGCTGTCTGTATAACCCTGCTTTAAACCTTTATTCAATAAATCCTACCTATTACAACTGACTGGATTATTGGGATTGGAAGAGGGCACAGGGACTGGTTGTGGGAGGCAATCCAGTGTGATCGGGGTGGACCCTGGAGACCCTGTACGGGAGTCTACTCCTTCTGTCAAGCTGAGCCCAAGGGGGTGTAAGCTGGAGTATGACTCAAGCGGAGGGTTCCCCAAATTTATCCTGGCTATCAGGAGTGGAAGCTCTGCGGTTTAGGAGCTATTTGGCAATCGGTCTTGGAGAGATCTGCGAGTGCCAAGTGACCATAAGGGTTTATGGCTACTTGATCACCCTGAGGGTAATAAAAAGATTACCCGGTCATAAAGGAGTGTGGTCTGATTTCCTTCACAATTATTATTATTATTATCATCAACTTTATTTTTACCCTGCCTTCCTCCGCAAAGGGACTCAAGGTGACTTACAAACAAGGTTAAAGCAAATTAAAAAACAAACTTGTGGTGCCTTACCTGGCACTTTGTTCCCGAGACACTGGGTTCCCAGAGGCCACGCGCACTTCTGCAGAGGGCTCACACGGTGGCAGGCGCTAGCTTTATGCCCCTAGCTAGCTCCTCCTTCCTCCCTCCTTGCTGATTGAAAGGGGGCTGGTCTTCCCAAGTGAGATTACAAAAGATTAGGAAGAGAAAAGGCTGCTGATGGGCCTAATCTACTCTGAAGGCTCCTGAATAGGGTGCTTGGATTTGCCTAATGGGACTCTTATTACCTCATAAAGGACAATGACTATGCTAATTTGCTAAATTGCTAAGTTTATGACTATGTTAAGCTAAATTGCCCTGGCTGGCTGGGAAGGAGACCTTCCTAGGTTCTTACCCTCCTAATTCAGTTCTCTTAGGCTGGACTGTTTTCAACTTCAAGCTGTTTTTTATTTGAGTTTAAACTGCACTGGTTTAAGAGTTTTTTGGGCTTGGCAGAATTTACACACGAAAGGTTTAAATCCTGTTTTCCCGTTTATAAAATAGACACCGAGTGTACTTCTCCCCCTATTACCCTCTTCTTCGTTTAGTTTGGGCTCTAGCTTCCTATCTAAATTATACGTCCTGCTTTTATTAAGTGTGCACCTTTATTTTATTTATTTATTTATTGCTCTCACCTAGATCCTGTGTCCCAATTTACTGAAACTTTAGATTATGTTCTAACTTGGATTAAGTTTAATTTAGTTTAAGTATAGGGTTAATTTAAACAAAGTAGAAAAACTTGCTTTCTACTTTATCCTCATGTTTTATTTACTTTTCCAAGTGCCTGTACCTTGGGCCCTTACTCACGAGTAGGACTCTGCTCCTTCTCAGAGTAGACCTATGTACTCACTCATGTATATATTTTTATTGCCCTCACCTAGCTCCTGTGCCCCAACTTGCTGGACCTTAAACTCCCTCCCTCTGGTTAGATTAGGTGCTAACTTAGTTAAAGTTTAGGTAAAGCTAAGCTAAAGGTAAGCTAAATTTCAATGTTGATTTAAGGTTAGAAGACAAGAGTTAGAAAGACAATGAGTTAGAAAGAGTACACTTATCTTCTCCTTCTCGTTGTCCTCTTAACAACTCAGAGTCCTCCTCCAAAAACTCAAGAGGTCCACTTGCCTTCTCCCTCTCTTCGCACTGAGGCTAAACTTGCGGTGCCTTACCTGGCACTTTGTTCCCAAGGCACTTGATGTCCCAGAGGCCACGCGTGCTTCCAAGTGGCATCCAGTCTGGGACAGTTCATCCCTATAGGACAAGGATGGAGATGTTCTAGAGCAGCCAGGCAAGGACAGAGTAGAATTTAGGAGTGGAAGTAAAGTGGGACATGACAAATATGCAAATACCCAAAGGTCTACAGGCATGTGGGTGAATATTATATATCTGGACTTTCAGAAGGTGTTTGGCACAGTCTCTCATCAAAGACTTAGGAGAAAACTCCACAGTCAAATAAGAGAGCAAGTATTCTTATGGATTAGAAACTGGTTGAAGAACAGGAAAAAGAGAGGGTGTAAACAGCTAATTTTCACAACTGAAAGAGCTGCAAAGCAGTGTCCCCTAAGGACTGGTCTTAGGACCAGCACTTTTCAACCTGTTCACAAATGACCTGGAGAAGGAAATACGCACCAAGGGGGCCGCGTTTCTGGATGACCACAAACTTTTTTTGGGTGGTGAAGCCTAGAATGGATTATGAAGAATGAATGTACTGACAGCACTGGGTTCTCAGTCAAACAGGAGAGTTACAATCAGTCATCAGACTGCAAATCTAGAGTCAATTCTGAAATATTTCTGTCACCACTAGAACGATTGGGCAGTTATGTGCATGCTGAAATCTCTGCTACTGGTTTTAGAAGCGTGTACCAGCCCCCCTCCTAGAACAATACTGAAATTCAGGGGTTTCATCAAAATCACTGTCACAATAGCACCTGCAGAGTGAGGAGATGTGACAATTCACTGTTTCCCAAAACAAGGCAGACAAAATAATACGCAAAAAAGGTTTATTTTTAAAAAGTCAAAGTAAAGAGAATAACCAAATCAAATGAGCAACAGAAAAAAATGTAAGAGGAATTTACTTTGATAAACGAAAACCAATTCACTGCAATCATATCTATCATGATGGTGCTGGAGGGCTGTAGCCAGAATAACCGACGAAAATAGACCCAACACTAAACAGGAAGCACTTAACATTGCTTCCTGTTTAATATTAGATCTATTTTTGTCAGTTACCTGCTCTCTTCATGCTATTAGCTTGAATGTTTATAGTGCTCCATTTAAAGCAAGAGTGTCGAACTCATTTCATACAGAGAGCCGAATCTTGCCTGCTGGGGGCCAGAAGTGATATCATTAGGCAGGAAGTGATGTCATTAAACAGGTCATAACAAAAAATATGCACTTTTTCTCACTTAGGAACTCATTAGCTGCAAATGACAGAAGAGAAAATGTGCAAATCTTGACCATATTTCAAGGTATAGGAGAGCCTCATTTTCATGTTGGCTGCCCTTTCAGCAGTAACTCCTTAGCACTGTTCAGGAGCTGACAGACTGAGGGCCAGATAAAAAGCTTCCACAGGCCGCATCCAACCCCTGGCCCTTATGTTTGACACCCCTGGTTTAAAGCAAGAAACACCTGAAAGACTTTAAGGAATATTAATGGGTATGCAGGGGGCTACATCTGCTGGTAATTGAAACCGCTAATACCAGATCCGCAGATACAAGGGTCCACCAGTGTATAGATATAATTTCTTTGTGCATGTAACTGAATACATATTTAAATAAAATAGTGCCAAATACTAACCAGCTTGCTTTCATTTCTAGTAATGTTTGTAATACAGCAAATTCTAGATGTTAAGGATCATAGAAACATAGAGCTGGAAAGGACCTAATAGGTCATCTAGTCCGACCCTCTGGCCAGCAATATAGTGCATAAAAGTTTCCTGTTGGGAAGATCAGTTACTTGACAAATTTTGCAATGTTCTATAATCTTTCAGGTAATTCAAATAAAGAATTTAAGAAAAAACTATGTTGGTAACTACACTACTGCTTCACTTTTATACAACATTTTGAATGGAGATCAGTGGCATTAAACTACAGAAGAAGAATTGAAGGACTAGTCAATATATGAACCTTTTCTTGTCTTAAAATCAGCTGATTCCCACAATTAAAAATGGCGATAACAATCACAACACTTTTACACAAATGTAACTGCATAAGTTAGGGGCATAGCCTAACAGCACCCAATTACAGCCTGTCCCATCCTAAACTGCATTTAAGTGAGAAGTTAGACTGCTGCCACCACAGTGAGGAAAAACCAGACCTCAAAGGCTACCTTGAAGGAACCTCCCACCTGGGGGGGGGGGCAAGATCTTAAAAGACAGACAGTATTAGGAAGATGATGGAAACCAACTTTCTCTCCAGTGAACTGAGGCCAGGCACATGAATAGCAAAATAAAAACAAGCTTATTAAGAGAGGTTAAATTATGAAGAGAATAATAGGTAGAAAACAAGATGAAAGGGACTGGGCAACAGATTTGCACAGAGGTTAAAAAGCAAACTAAAAATAAAGTGACACACTAATGCCATTTACTGGGTCTTTTCCTGTCCCGAGTACTCATGCTAATCCAGGAACTTGGTCCTTACATCCACATGTAGCTGGACAGAAAGATAGCGCCCCCTTCCAAACATCAGATGCTTCCAACAAGGTGAATGTTCAAAGGCAAATGCATAACTCTGCTTTTTAAAACCTGTGTGAATTAACTCTGCTTACCTGTGGAACTGGATACTGGGGTCACCCACACCGCATGAATTTCCTGTTTGTGGGAGCAGTGGGGTGTCACAGTCCAGTGTGCTAGCTCAAAGTCAGGTCTTCAATTTACTAGTCAGTTGAGGAAGGTCAACAACAACAAAGCTGTGGCAGTTATGACTTTGGGCTGACTCAGCAGCCTCTTCAGAATGCTCAGTTCCATACAGGAATCCCCTAGCTGATATTGGGTCCAAAACAAGGAAAAGGGAGGAGGGGAATCCAAGATTTGTACAAATGACCTTTGACCTCAGCAGAATTACTTCCATAATCCTTGTGAAATCGGTGGACTTATCCAGACACAAAATGAAACACTACTTTGCAAAGAATTAGTTTTCTGTCTTATTTGCAAATACATACATACTGAACTGTTTCTCGAAAAACAAAAAGCAGAATTATCTCTTACCTCTGGATCTGTAACATGTGACTCCACCAGATCTGCTCATTAGCATACAGTCAAGCTAAACTGCTCCAGAGAACATTTTGTCAGCCATTTTGAGACTGCACTGTTCAGCTGCACTGAACGTGTGATTAAGATGGCTGCAGTGTGCATTCAACATCAGCCAGTAACAATGCAGCAATGTGTGAAGCATTTGTTACCAAGCACCTCCCACCTTATGTAGTACACACACACAGTGGTTAGTCGTACACATGCTGCAGAGACAGTGCAGTTTCGCAGAGCACAAAAGTGCTACAAACAAAATTTACAAGATACAAAGACTGCCTCTGTGAAACACTCACAGTTCAGGATATAAAACTCCAGTCCTATTCTGAATCCAGCAGCAAAAAGTCCATGTCACATATTACTGACTGCAGGAACGAAGCCAAATATTACTGCCAGACAAGGAATGCTACTCAGGAGGAGCCTGGTTTCAGTTCCCCTCCCCCATCCTTTAAAGCATTAGAAACTCTGTACAAGACCACTTTACACTAGATAAAAACTTCAGCATTTTTTAAAAAGCTGCTAGTTAGAACAAGTAATGAAAATTTTCAATAACCAACCAAGAGCCATTCCTTTTTATGTGGTTTCATTGAAATATCCAGATTAGACTTCTCTCTACATAAGACAGTTTGCAAAAGGTGGAAAACTGTTACAACTGTAATACATACCCAAGAAAGGGTAAATGTTTGAGGTCACAATTGATCTATGTGCCAGAAAAAGGCAGAATACAAAGAACAGAACCCTGTACTTGGCAGCAAAATACTTTCACCCCTTGTGCACCACGTCTCAAGCCCACAAGAGCTATGCTAAGGTTCTTTTCTCTAAACATGTTTTTAAAAGGATATATTCTAGAAAAAATTAAATATCCCACCTCTCAGCTTTTAATTACCAATACAGCTTTATTATAACAAACATGGGGGTGGAGGTTTATTACTCATGTTGGCATCTATTCAGGCAAACTTTCAGTAGCTAGAGGTAAGCAGATTCCCCCCATTACAATTGTATATTTTATTGCCCTTTGTCTAAAGAGAACAAGAATTTGAATATTCCAAAATTTAGCAGCAGTTTCCACCTGTGCAAATACCATACACATATTTCAGTACTTTTTGAATGCTCAAAGTACTTCATACCATCATCTGAGGAATCTTTCCAATCATCTTTGTAATGCACATTGGAAACTGAGGTAGATACAGTGGCTTGAGTCAGGTAATCTAGCAAGTTCACATTTGAGGAAAATTTTTAACCATGGATTGTCATCACACGTTCTTGGTCACTATACTACACCAGCTCTCAAAATTTCAAAAGGCGTGCATAACAACCAAACAGTAAGAATGCTATGTACACAGGTGGCAATTTAGAAGCATCAGACTGGTAAAAACCAACAGCTTAAGCTTTCTCCAATTTTATACTGAAATCAGGTAGCTAAGCTAGAACAGTGAAGAGTCTTCTAAAACTAGCAAGATGAACCAACTTTAACTGGTAGGAAGCTGAAAATAAAATGTTAATACTAAGAATTTATTGGAACCACTTTTACTACCATTAGGGTTATTATTGACATGGTTAAAGGAGGTGATAGAACTGGAGACTGTAAGTGATCATACTTTTAAGCCCACAGAGCTCGGTATGAGGAAGTCATGGTTCCCTAACAGTTTCCTTCATGGCAAAGTACAAAGAGGAAAACTTTTTGTCCACCAATTCTCTCCTGCAAAGATATCATAGTTTTTACTATTTTTCCTTCCTGCGGCTGGAAACCCCACATCAGAAACAAGCCTGGCTGGATAAAAACCACACACTCCTCAAAGAATACACAGCCTCAGAGGGCATTTGCTATTGCAAAGCAGTCAGTGCATGAGGGGTTAACCTCACCACCTCTTTTTCCCTGTCATCTTGGGTATTTTACCACAGAAAAACTGGATACAGTTTATAGGAATAAAATTCCTGGACAGCATTATCATCATTCCCAATATCTCAGAAAGCAGAGGATTGGGATCAGGCTTTCATCAAGATACAGTAAAGGCAGAACTGGTTTCTAACAGATTCTACTTGTCATCCTCACTTGGAACAGATTCAAACATGCAGCAAGAGAATATGGTAGAGTCCCTCCTGGCCTGAACTTCTTCAGATTTTATACGGGAAGGTGGAAGCTTCCAAATGTTTCCAACAAATGTTCCTTGACATGATCACTTTTCACAAACAAGAAAAGGTGTTTTGAGTTTTCCATATACAGGGAAATGCTCTTTTTCTAAAATGGAAAGGCACTAAAGATAGTGATAACTTTAGGCAAAACCTCAACTTCTGAGCTGAGTGGTGGTGAAAAATAGTTTCAGACACATTTTACATCAGATTCACAAGGTAAAATAGCTCTCAGGAAGGGCAGGAAAGATGGGGAAGGAATGTAATACCAGGCCCTTTCTTATGTTGTTTGTGAGAATGCAGATGTACACTGCTGCTTGCAAGTCATAGAAACCCTCAATCAGCACTGAGTTGTGGTGAACATGTACTGCAGACATGCCCATAAAAGGCAATTCTAAAGCAGACAGGAGATCATAAAAGAGGCTTAATGGAAAGGGGGAGGGGAACTTCACCTATCCAATCAGCAAGCTGCAAAACGCTCCTGCCAAAAGGGTCTGTGGTGTTTAAACACAATCTTGCCACAGTACAGAACACAAACATAAAGCAATAAAGGAAGTGTTTTAACCCATTTCTGCCCAGCCCACAGGTGTACACATTTGATCACTGTTGTGTATATGCAACATTGGGCAGAAATGACAAAATATATTCAGCAATTGCCCCCCTCCTTGAAAACTTTGCGACCAGCAAAGGAGTCTCTGGTGGGGAGAGGAGATAATCCAATTCAGTGGCGTGCCTGGTGAGGCCAAAGGGTCACTTAACCATGGGCAGCACATCAGTGGGACAGTTCCACCCGCTGCCTCCTGGAGGGGTGGTGAGGCTTTGCACAGCCTTCCCCAATCCTCCATAGGTCTTGTAAGGCCCTCAAAGGGCTGAAAAACATCAGTTCAGGTTTCATGGGGAAACCGGAAGAGTCTTTTTTCAGCCCTCCGAGGTTCTTGCAAGGTCTTTGGAGGGTTGGGGAACCTGCACACTGTCTCTCTGGCCCTCTGAAACGGAGACAGCAGATGGGGCCGGGGGGCGGTAGTCCAGCCAGTGGGGCGGGGGTGGGCGGCAATTTGCAGTCATGGCCCCGGGTGGCACCAAGGCCCGGACTGTCACTGATCCATCTCCCCCCTCAATGCACTCCATTTTACAAAATTATATCGTGCAAAGTGCAACGTGGAGGAGGGCAGTGACAGTTTGCCCTTCTTTATGTTGATACATTTTATACATTAACAAACACACACACGAACATGTGTGGCCACCCTAAGCAACATTGGACATTTTTGTCCACATTTAGGTCGCTGTCTAAACACTGCCTAATCTTGAAACTTTAGGTCTCTGTCAACAAAAATAAGATTCGGCATTTAGCTGGTGTGTACAAATTTATAGAAACTTTTACTATCATCTAAGTCTATTGTAGCCACTTTATTCCTCTGTCTTCACAGGAAAATGCAGGTATGTTAATAGGGCATGTTATTTATATAGCAAAGGTGGCCAAACCTGCTTAATTTAAGAATTGCTTATGATAAACATCAGATGCTTGACAGCTACAATATTTACAAAGTATTTAAATTCTTATTTACTTAACGTAACATTAAGCATGCTTTAATTCAGTGGACTCACAGTCTATACCTGGTAAATAATTATAAAGCTAGCAAATCTCTTATTTATCTTTTAAAGTAATTGTGATGCAAAAAGGAGCTCAACCAATAAATTTCTGAGAGCTGCATGTGGCTCGCTAACTATGGTTCGGTGACCCTATTAGTTAGAAAAGCCCCAGATTACTATTTCAAATACCAAATATCCAGTAATTTAAATGGCACAGAAGGAACAGCATAACTTCAGAAACTGAGTTCAATTTCTGAATTTTGACCAATATGCTCAGTTGTTTACTTTGAATCATGAAGTTGAATGGCTGGTATAGCCTACTGTGCAGAGTTCTAATGTAATATAATATTATGCATTTGTATAGTGATTTAAGTCTGTTAGCTACTATGCTATACCAGGTCTCTAATTTGTTTTCATGTAATCAATTCAGAATATTTTCATGTGTTTGAAAAGCAACTCAATTTTTGTTCTTAATTTTTTTTTGAGGGAGGGAAGTACAAAACACTGAAGCTGTGGCACTAGAGAATTTAAGGATACCCTAGGGCCACCAAAATTTACAATTCAAAATTACACTTTGCCTTTTTTACTCTCAGAAAACTACTGAGAAAGTATTTCACTAATATTAATATTATAACAAGTTTTTATCAACATTCATAATAAAATGTTTGCATGTTCAGACAGGATGCAAATTCTGGAGCTAAATGCACTTTGAAAAGTTTATGTGACAAGAGGAAAATACAATGACTGCAGTAAGTCTTGGCAGATGTTCTTATCAGAGCAAAAAATGGCTAAAATACTAAACATTAATCTATTGCAACCAAGACGAACAGTAGAGAGTAGAATCCTGTTTTTGCAGATGAGATTGCAATAGAACACTATTCAAATCTACAGGAGAATCCTAGCTCATACACAATTCTACACTTGCATTAAAACAAAAATACTGATCTTGTTTACAGCACCATGTTGCAAACTTTAAATAACAATCTAAAGGCCCAATCCTATCCAACTTGCCAGTGCTGATAACAGCTGCAATGCAGCCTAGAGGCAAAACATTCCCTTACCTTGAGGAGGCCTCCATGACTGCCCCCCCACCTCATGATGCAGCACATGCCCCTCTGGCATGGTTGCACTGGCACTGGAAAGTTGGCTACAATCGGGCCCTAACAAAAGGCAGCTCATGCCTCCAAATTACAGAGGCTCTCTCTATCAATACATATTACATCCAGTTACCATTCATTAGAAACATTGTATCTCCAAAGAACACTAGCATAATTACAAATGGATCCCTAAAAAAACATTGACAGAAGGAATGCAAGGTGTCCATTTCAAGAAAAAGGCTGTCTCTTTCCCTGTTCATTGCAGTCAGGTCAGTGAAAACTATTGAGTCACCAGGGAAGATCAACAGCAATTTATTACAAGCAGCAAGTCACACAACAAAATGGTGCCTCGCCCTACAGCTCAGTTGTTCACCTTTAGCCGTTAAAACAACAATTCTCAATATTTTTCTTCTCATGGCACATGAACCTCTATGGTCTTCGCCTCTTGTAAGATTACTTTCAGAAGACTCTTCAAATTCTGCGGTAACATTTCCCCAAATGCACTCACATACCATAGGAGCATCAAGTCTAATGTATGAAAAATAAAATATTGAAATGAATGGGGACAACATGGAACTGACTCATGACCTACCTAGTGGGTCCTGACCCACAGTTTGAGAAACACTGCACTAGACTCTGTGTCTTATTTTGGGGTAAATATGCCTTAAATCACACTGAAATATAACTCGCTGTATATTCTACCTTCCTGGCTCTTTTCCAGTTTTGAATCTCTTCCTTACTTTCTTTCACACAGTTTTTCCAGTGTATTGTATTACTAATGTTGAAAACAGACCATCACCTATCTCACCCCATCAATTTCCAGGCAGGAAATGAATGAGTGTTCCAGTGCATGATAAAGCCTCTTTAGGAATTCAGTCTCACACTGAGACTCCCCCCAAGAAGCAAACTACTTTGGGGGTTTTGTTTTTTGAAGGAGAATCAGCATGGCTTCTGTAAGGGTAAGTCTTGCCTCACGAACCTTACAGAATTCTTTGAAAAGGTCAACAAGCATGTGGATGCGGGAGAACCCGTGGACATTATAAATCTGGACTTTCAGAAGGCGTTTGACACAGTCCCTCACCAAAGGCTACTGAAAAAACTCCACAGTCAGGGATTTAGAGGACAGGTCCTCTCATGGATTGAGAACTGGTTGGAGGCCAGGAAGCAGAGAGTGGGTGTCAATGGGCAATTTTCACAATGGAGAGAAGTGAAAAGCGGTGTGCCCCAAGGATCTGTCCTGGGACAGGTGCTTTTCAACCTCTTCATAAATGACCTGGAGACAGGGGTGAGCAGTGAGGTTGCAAAGTTTGCAGACGACACCAAACTTTTCCAAGTGGTGAAGACCAGAAGTGATTGTGAGGAGCTCCAGAAGGATCTCTCCAGACTGGCAGAATGGGCAGCAAAATGGCAGATGCGCTTCAATGTCAGTAAGTATAAAGTCATGCACATTGGGGCAAAAAATCAAAACTTTAGATATAGGCTGATGGGTTCTGAGCTGTCTGACAGATCAGGAGAGAGATCTTGGGGGGGTGGACAGGTCAATGAAAGTGTCAACCAAATGTGCGGCGGCAGTGAAGAAGGCCAATTCAATGCTTGGGATCATTAGGAAGGGTATTGAGAACAAAACGGCTAATATTATAATGCCGTTGTACAAATCAACGGTAAGGCCACACCTGTTGTGTCCAGTTCTGGTCGCTGCATCTCAAAAAAGACATAGTGGAAATGGAAAAGGTGCAAAAGAGAGCGACTAAGATGATTACGGGGCTGGGGCACCTTCCTTATGAGGAAAGGCTACAGCGTTTGGGCCTCTTCAGCCTAGAAAAGAGATACCTGAGGGGGGACATGATTGAGACATACAAAATTATGCAGGGGATGGACAGAGTGGATAGGGAGATGCTCTTTACACTCTCACATAATACCAGAACCAGGGGACATCCACTAAAATTGAGTGTTGGGCAAGTTAGGCCAGCTTAAAGAAAATATTTCTTTACTCAGTGTGTGGTCGGTCTGTGGAACTCCTTGCCACAGGATGTGGTGCTGGCATCTAGCCTAGATGCCTTTAAAAGGGGATTGGACAAGTTTCTGGAGGAAAAATCCATTACGGGGTACAAGCCATGATGTGTATGCGCAACCTCCTGATTTAGAAATGGGTTATGTCAGAATGCCAGATGCAAGGGAAGGCACCAGGATGAGGTCTCTTGTTATCTGGTGTGCTCCCTGGGGCATTTGGTGGGCTGCTGTGAGATACAGGAAGCTGGACTAGATGGGCCTATGGCCTGATCCAGTGGGGCTGTTCTTATGTTCTTATGACAGTTCCTAACTTCTATACTCATCTGGAATTCAGTAAATACCAAGAACGGCCACTTCCTTGCTGGAGGTCCCATTTTGGCTACAATCCTTGCAGCACAGGAGTGGGAACTTTAGAACTTTTAATCAGATACTGATTTTCTTAGCCACCTTGGGCTTATTTTTACAATGAAAAGTGGAATACAAATCTGTCAAATAAATATTT
Organism: Tiliqua scincoides; assembly: GCF_035046505.1. Lineage (NCBI taxonomy): Eukaryota > Metazoa > Chordata > Lepidosauria > Squamata > Scincidae > Tiliqua > Tiliqua scincoides. Next base: position 60,259,628 of record NC_089827.1, read on the forward strand.
TTCCTTTCAGTGTCTATTTTTGAGGCAGATTTGTCCATAAAGGAACTAAAATCCTTGTTTGATTTAGGCTAAAAAGAAAATCCAAGGTGCCATGGTGTCTGGACTCATAATTTGATAATGGTGCTTAATTAATTATTTTGTCAGGTACATACAGGCCTAGTTCTTGGATATGATACAAGCGACTAAAATCTCAAATTATGAAACAGGAAAAAAAGCTATTTTTGCCATCTCATCCTACCTAATCTTTACTCATGAACTTCTGTTTTTACAAAATTCTGCTATGGAAGCATTTATTTACTTTAACAACCAAGGGCTGCATTACAGATATGCAGGCCAAAGGGAAAATCTACTTCATAAATATTGAGGAAGACTTTGGAAACTTGACAGGAAGAACTGAAACATTTGGGAAATTTTCTTTTAACCCTATTTGTTATGGTATTTGTACTGTAGATCTGTTTGAGTTTTTCCTGTAGAACATCTTCCTTCCATCTATGCATGTAATATTGATGTTTACATACCAAGTAATGCAAGTTCTTGTTGTGTGCCACAAAGTTACTTATTCCCATTTCCATTTATTTTCTTCTGTTGGTGGACTATACAGAAGATATGCTTTGACATCTTAGACCAGCCTTAAGTCTAACAATGAGCAACTTTCTGTTGAAATATTAAATATTTTGACATAGTTCTGAAATGTAAAATGAAATGTCTTCCTAACTTTATGTTACAAATAAAACATATTCTTATAGAGGAGCTATTTTCAACCTGCCATGAATAGTCTGCAGGTATGCCGTGGGGGTTTGGGAGAGAATAATTTATAAATAGGTCCACTGGGGATTTGGGCCCCCCACTGGCAGCATGGTGTGCCTTGTCAATTGTCAAGAAACTGATAGAATGAACTGGAAATTTTAGCACTTTGTCAGTATGCCTGAGATGAAAAAGGCTGAAAAATCACTGTGGAACAAAACATTTACAATGATAAACCACCACTGTATATACAGGTTGAGCCTCGTTATTTACATGGGTTCCATTCCCAGAACTCACGTGGATGGCAAAAAATGCACTAAAGCAAATCCATTTTTTAAAAAAGTTCCCTTGCTCGGGTGATTTAAAAACAGCCTTACTGACTTTTGTGATGTAAGAGTCATTAAGAAGACAATCCACCAATCAATCGTTTCCTCCAAGTGCTCAGAAAGGCACTTTACTCAGCCCCTCCCTTCACCAATGCAAACTGATCACCTTTCTTTCAAGTGCTCGGGGGGGAGGGGTCACCTGGAGAGAGAAGGATTGATGGATTGTCAGCCAGCCACCCTCTCTCTCTCTCTCTCTCTCTCTCATTAATGAGGCTATTGTTACAGGACTGTTCAGTTTTTTAAACTGATTTTAAAGGGATGCATTTTTCCTTCTCCAGGGATCAGCACATTCGTTCTCACTTGCAGTGACCATGCGTGTTGAGTCAAATCCATGTATAAAAAAATCAGTGTACAACAAGGCTGGACCTGTACTTTATTCCCATGGGAAAAAAGAAATGTTTAGCCATTTATAGCCTCTCCATCATAAATTGCTTATGAATTTTGTACAGGTGTGCATCACTTAACGATGGGGATACATTCCGATACCAGTTATTACGTAATTGGGTTGTTAAGCGAACATTCAGCCCAATCTAGTGCCTTTTGTGTGTGACAGACACTCCCAGACACTCACTGGCTACACAGGTTACTGGAGACAGATTGCTTCTTCTTTTCATTAAGAGACTCTTTGTTGTGTGAACAGACACTTTGCTGCAGGCTATGGGAAACCTGATTGTCTCATTAAGAGTCTCTTTCTTGTGCTTTGACCACCATCCTATATGTGGTCTGCTGTTAAGCATAAGGTTAAGCAACATACGCCTGCAGTATGAAATCATATTTCTTGTACCTGCATTTGATATTTAAAGGTTAACTTTAATATATTTATGCATATGAGTAGGATTGTGTACTGACCTGTTAATCAAATACATTTTGACTTCTGACCTAGTACCATGTCCCGTCCCTTTAGCAAATGCAACCCCAAGGTTACTGAGAAAACACCTTGCCCTCAGGGGAGAACACACAGAAGATACAACAGACTGTCAGATAACCAAATTTCAGAGTACTGAAATGTGACTTTTAAAAAACTTTTGAAAAGTTATTTTCAGTCACTTTTCTCATATCTTTTTATTTTTGTTATTCATTTTTTAAATTGATGTTTCTTGTGTTAATGGGTTATATCTTGAAAGCATATGTAGAAGGAAGCTCATAAATGTAAACTTCCCCACTGTCTCCTTTACACAACTGCACATGCTAAATATCACTGTGGGGGGGGTGTCAGGGGGCCCCAGAGTAGACCTATAGGAAATACAGAAGGTTGCAAAAAGTAGAACAGCTTTCCATTCACTGAAGGAAACTTAGGAAATAAAACAATTTTTTTTAATGGAAACTACTTGGTCAGGTTCATTCACAGTCCTAAAAAAGTGTTATTGGTTTGTTACATGACATGAGGCTTTTAGATTCTAGAGGTTTTGGTCATGAACCACTTTCTCTTTTCTTTCCAAAGATATCAACCATTAACAATGCTTGCAGTTGCTTAACCACCACATTTTTAATAAGTTAATATTATATAACCAAAGTCAGAGGACTTAAGGAGTTTGTGGCAATAGCAAATAATGGCTAATCCAATAAGTTAATGTCAAAATGTTTGGACTTCTGCAAAGCAGCATAATTTCTTTTAAGTGTGAGATGATTTACTATTTAATAAGTTACAGCTATTCCATTATTAAAGATGGAATCTTCTTCTACTTTCATTAAATTTGGAAATCTGGAACATATTTCAGGGGTCTATACAGGGAAGGACTTCAGGGGCAGAGCACATGCTTTGTATACAAAGGCTTTTACTTACAGGGGGAGAAAGACCCCTCTCCAAAACCCTAGCAAGCCAGTGTCAATCAGTATAGACCAGTGTTTCTCAAACTGTGGGTCAGGACTCACTAGGTGGGTTGCAAGCCAATTTCAGGTGGGTCCCCATTCATATCAGTATTTTATTCTTAATGCATTGGACTTGATGCTACCATGGCATGTGACTGCATTGTGGAAATGTTACAGATCTGTACTTTTAACAGGTTATTACATATATACTTTTAACAATGAAAGGCAATGGGACTTACTCCTGGGTAAGTATGAGTAGAACTACAGCCTAAGATAGTTTAAAATTTTCCTGCTTGATGTCACCACTTCCAGTCATGACATCACTTCTGCTCCTTTTTATTCTAAAAAGTCAATCCCGGTGCTAACTGTGCGAGAACCACTGGCATACAGTACTTGTGTAGGGGGGCCAGGGGTCTAGTTCAGTATAAGGCAGTTTCATACATTCAACAGAGGTAACTAAACAAACATTAAAGGATCATAAACACCAAAGAGTAAAATGATGAATTTTGTTTTAGAAGTAACAAGTTTGTTTTCCACCAATACTGTAAATCTGAAACATGATTATTTCATAATGACAGTGCCTAACATTTTTATGACATTTTGAGCGCCACTCTGAATGGGGGGCAAGGGTGGCATATAAATATTTATAATAATAAAATGAGCACTGTTGGATTCAGTGTTCAGGAGTCACTGTTAAAAGGAAAGGTTTACTGCTGTTTTGTCTTGAAACAATGTAACTAGTAACTGCGGATATAACTGGAAGCAAAAGTACCTTTTAAAGTTTCTTTTTCAACATATTTAGTACAAGAAAACTATGTGCCTCGCATAATGGTGGTTCAACTGCTGCTCCACCAATCATGTTCTAGGTTCTTAATCAACCTATATGCACATGTCACGTGCACTCTCTCTCAGCCATGAAGCTCAGAAGACAACTCCTTATACTACTCATTATCCAAGAGCTTGCCTACTACACAGAACTGTTGTGAGGATTAAGTGCAAAACATCTCATGTATGTTTCTCCAAGCATCTTGGAAAGATGAAAGGATATAAAAATGAAGACAACATCTGGTTTGTGAACCTTCACAGAACACATTGTAAAAACCCCATTGAAAAATGGTGGTTTAAACTAACCTGCCCATGTAAACCACCATGAATGCTGTCTAAAAAACAGAGAAAGGCAGTATATAAATACCTATGTATGTTGAAATAACTCTCTCTTCATGGAACCACACAAGCATGCAGTTTTTACAACTATAGGCACTCCCCCCCGTATCTTTGGGGGATCCTTTCCAGTCCCCGTTCCCCCCCCCCCGATACAGAAACTGCAGATAAAAAGGGGGCCCTATGCTCCATACCCATTACCTTCTGTTTTCATCTTTAACTATCAGGCATATTTTTTGCTTTTTACAGACACTGTAACAGCAAAGTCCAACAAGCAAGCAAGCAGCTACTTGTTAATGTTCTGACTGTGTTCCCCTAGCATTCAGACTGCCTGTTAAAGAAGAAAATGGAAGCTAATGGCTACATGGAGAACCACTGACACAGGATCCATCTTGATATTTTTAATTAACATTTTATTTTACCTAACAATCCAGATGCATAAACATGACTGTCAGTATGTACATTACAAAAATATGACAGCAAAGAAAGTCCTCTTATAAGCAGTACCATAAATTCTTACCAGTCCCACGCAACTCAAAGCCAGCTACACCACACAATAGTATCTCCTGCCAAGTGTGCTTTATAAAACAAAAGCACTTGACCCCACTATTCAGTTAATAAAGATCATACTACTGAAAACCTAATTGATAAGGCAACTGAAATGTTTGTACCCTTTATAAATGTAAATCAACTTCTTTAGACATTGGGTATTATCCTTCCCCTTGCAAAATGCAGTGCCCTTAAATGGAGGGTCCTTATAGGGAAGTGTTTCTCAAACTGTGGGCTGGGACCCACTAGGTGGGTCGTGAGCCAATTTCAGGTGGGTCCCCATTCATTTCAATATTTTATTTTTAATACATTAGACTTGATGCTCCCATGGTATGTGACTGCATTAGGGAAGTGTTGCAGCTCTGTACTTTTAACAAGCTACTATGTATATACTTTTAACAATGATAGTCAATGGAATTTACTCCTGGATAAGTGTGGGTAGGATTGCAGGTTGCAGACATTCCAGCTGTACTTAACCATTAGCAAAGTTAAATGGTAAAGTATAACGAGAATATGTACAACTTTGACTAAAATTACAATTCTGCGAAACATATTTTTCTGCACTTTCAGTTTTACCACAACTGTATAATGCTCTCTTCTAATAATGCTTTGAGTGGAGTACATTGACGTAATTGAAATAATTAACATTTATATAGCGCTTTAGAGCATTTCAAAGCACATGAATCTGTAATACAAGTAAGGGGAGATATTCCTCTCTCCTGATATTCATTTACTGTCAAATACAATTGTCGTAAACATAACATACTGATTTATTCACGCATCTACCTACTTGAAAAGAAATACTGTATTAAAATAAGTTACCATTACATGCAAGGAAAAATTCTCAAGAGAACCTCAAAAGAGAATCTCAAGAAGCACGCACCACTTTTTCTTCTTTGGATCATAGTTTAGCTTTTATTTCAACAGCATCACAAGGATTTTTTTCCTTTTGGAAAAGAGAACTAAATCAAGATGCATTCTATGTCAGACCCACTAAGGTTCCACCACTACCTTGGGTCCACAAAATATCTCACAACAATGACTGCTACAATACAGAATAGGACTTCTGAAAACATGTACAAGAAAGGAGTACTTTCTCTGGCATATGAATCAACATGTTATTTATACACACAGCAACCCCTCCCCTTCCGGGTTTCACTTTTAACCTATACTACCCCAAGAGGAAGGCAGCTTCTCCCACATGAATAGTTGTTTACGCAACAGGAAAGCTGAGCACTACAAGGTCATTTCTTAACAGTACCCAGTTAACTGTGCTAGAAGAAAGAACATGGCGTTCAATAACCAAATTTTGTAAAGAACACCAAATTTTGTAAAGAACACCATCAATTCAATACAGTGCTGCATTTTTACTTTGGTTATACTGTATATTTTCCTGCAGACACTGAAGACATTACAGCACTTTTAAAAAGCAGATTAAAAAGCTAACCAGAGTTTTGTGGTTGTGTGTTTCAAACCCAACACAACCCCATCCTATTCACCTCCAAAATCCTTTGGGGGGCGGGGAGAAGATGGGAGTAAATTATATATTACATTGGAGGCTAAGTAATGGATGATTCTATGTATCTCTCTCATATAATATTACTTGTAAAAAAAAACACCAGTTTTTTTTTAGATAGACTTTATGGTCAGCCTGCCTATGTAAGAGCCCAATCCTATGCACATCTACTCAGATCTAGGAAAGTGTGTTTAGGATGACAATCTAAGCTGCCTAGAGTCTATGAAACTCTATGAAGCCTCCGAGGAAGGCAGTATGCCTTGAGACCCTGCCCCTCCTAACGAGCTTTCAGGTCAACTTTCTTAAATAGGTAAGTAAATATTTATTTATTTGTTACAGTATTAATAATTAATAAATTTTAAGTTGACCTTGAAATATGTTAGGAGGAGTGGGAGTCTCAAGATGCTTTCCCTGAATAATTTCAGGTAGCAATTCAGAGCCCCAGCCTATGCCTGGCTACTCAGAAGTAAATCCCATTCCAGTCAACGGGGCTTGCTTCCGGGAAAGTGTGGACAGGTCTCTAGCCTGGGCCAAGGGCCAGCTTGTACTGATATCCACATACAGCAGAAGGCCTGCCTCTCCTTCTCGAAGGGCGCAGCCGCTGTAGTAACAACCCAGACGCCCCCCCAGCACGCCACTAACCGCTTGCTCCAGGGGCCCCCGATCTGTCCTCGGGGGTTCCAGGGCAGGGCACAAGAGCCGCCTCCTCCGACCGCCGAGCCCTCGTGGTCCACAGCGCAAGCTCCTGCTGCTGCCGCTCCCTCCACCACCACAGGGCAAGGAGAGCTTTCAGGCGCGCTTACACACTGCGCATGCTCGAACGCCGCTCCTCCTCGTGATCATAGAGCGGTCCTCCAAGCGGCCAGAGCGGCAAGGAGGCGCGAGCGGGAGCGGCCGCCTGGGCGCAGCAGTGAGTCCGTAGGAGGATCCACAGCGGAGGGCTCCTTGCAGAAGATACGGGGGGAGGGGTGGCTGGGGACGCTTCTTCTCGCCGAGCGCTGCCTGAGGCGACGGAGTCCGGTCGTTGTGAGGTGGTCACGGGCGCTGCGGCCAAGACGGCCCCTGAGGGAGACAGAACGAGCCCGCGCCGTCCCTCCGCTTCCTCGCTCTAAGACGTACCTGCGCGTGCCGCCTCTCTAGCCGCCGGTGGTGGTCCGGTCTCCAAGCTGCCCGCCTGCTTCCCCCACCGCCGCCGCCGCCACTGATTCAAAAAAAAACACAACCTCCAGCACGCGCCGGCCGTTATGCAAATGAGCCCCGGGCTCCGCCCAGTCCTCTTTTGGCCACGCCCCTTCCGAAGAAGCAGGGGAGCCGGGTGCAGCAGGAGCTGCTTTTTTCTTTCCCCCGCCCCTCCCGGCCGTTGCGACGGTTATGCAAATGAGCCCCAGCTATTTAGCATATTTTGCTGCTGGCTCCTCCCACTCCGGGGACGTTGGGGAAATCGTTGATCGGGCGCGCAGGGCTGAGAAGGGATTTAAGGTGGAGCGGGAGGAGACTGACTGACTGACTGGCTGGCAAGGAGCTGCTGCTGCTTAGGGCTGCTTCGAAGAACTCCTGAGCTGTGGCTTGTTCCTGTGCCTGGACAGGAGCTCTGGCATGGTTAAGGCGCTAGTCCTCATGGAGCACCTTCCCAAGTGGAGTTGCTGGGTCAAGCTTTTAGCAACTAAGTTAAGATCACTGGTATTCTGTGGAGTTCTAAGACTCCAACAGCCCCATCCTTGTCATGTCTACTCAGAAGTAAGTCCCATTAGGGTCAATGGGGCTTACTCCCAGGTAAGTGTGGATAGGATTGCAGCCTTTTAGTCCCTTGCTGAGCATGCCTACTCAGAAGTAAGTCCCATTATAGTCAGTGGGGCTTACTCCCAGGAAAGTGTGATAGTATTGTAGCCACAAACTATTGCCTTCTGGTAGTCGTAGTACTTCAGGTAAGTCTTAGTAGCAGCTGCCTTTCTTTTGCTGCCTCACACCAAGGCATTATATTATTGATTATAATGGGACTTATAATAGACATGTATAGGATGGGGCTGTTAGAATCTTGTAACTCCACAGAATACCAGTGATCTTACATTAATTTTTGATGACCTAGCAACTCCACTTGGGAAGGTGATCATGAGTACTAGCACCTTTTCCATGCCATAGGGCAAAAGGCAGTGCCTCACATTCAGTTCTGGCATGATAAATATTTCATGCTCATAAAATAGATATTAATTTGAATTAATAGATACTTTCTGAATTACCTAAGAATTGTATCATATACATTTCTCATATGCTAAGTCCTTTATGAAAGATAAATGTTTGAAGTAAATGTGTAATGCTGTAACTGATCAGACAAAAAAGTTCTTTGATTACGTTAATTCAATTTGTATCCTGACTTAAAAAAAAAATAGTTCCCCCAAAGTGCACACTTTAAAAACTTAATTGTTTGTTCAGGAATTGGAATTTAGACACTTTTTTCCCTCACCCTATGCTTAATGTACAATACTGAGTCACTTGACTCTTTTAATTAATTGCTGGGATAGTTGGGAGTCTTCCAACAAATCACAACCTTGTTTCTCACAAAATGTCCAAGTCTTCCAACAAATCACAACCTTGTTTCTCACAAAATGTCCAAGTCTTCCAACAAATCACAACCTTGTTTCTCACAAAAACCAAGTATCTAAATGTCATGGATACTTGGTGGGCAGTGCCTGTGACATGACTAACATACAATCCTATGCATGTCTACTCAGAAGTAAATCCCATTATGTTCAATAAGCTTATTCCCAAGAAAGCATGCATAGGATTGCAGCCTTAAAACAAAATGCCCTGTTTATGCTATTTTATTGTCATTTTTAAAATGTTAACTTTCTTGTCATTGTGCAGGAGGACTTCCATGGTGTACAGCCAGCACAGGAGTAATCATCTGGTGATAAAAAGGAGAAGGAAATCTGATGCAGCTTGCAGCTGCTCATTTTACCATGTGGAGTGGGGGTGGCTGGGTAACACATCCTGTTTGCCTTCATTCTGGCCCTTTTCCAGACCTACCCAGCCCCTTTTCCCATGAGTCTGTTCTTCATCCTGCAGAATTTTCTGCGGCAATGCTATCACAATGATTTTGTGAGGATGGTTACATACAGCACTGATCAGGAGTACACAGTAAAAAACATGGAACTGGAGTATGCAGTGGTTGATCATCTGGAAAATATTTAAGAGAAGCATAACTCCTAACAGGTTCAATATCAGATTAGCTTTCCCTGTTGAGCTGCTCTATTACATTCATAAAAAAGAAATGTCTCTGAGACATGTAGTGTCAGAGGGCTGAAAATCTACTCAGAAATAAGTCCCATTACAGTCAATGGGGCTTACTCCCAGGAAAGTGTGGATAGGATTGGGCTGTGAGACATCCTACAGAATAGCAGTAATAATGGCTGTGTGTGACATTTGTGAATCTCATTCTCATGCACTGTCCTGTCCTCTTCATGCACAAGAGAAGGACGTTCTAAACTGCAGTCATAGTTTAGAGGGCAAAAAACCTGGTTTGTTTATAAAGTCCACTTAGAACAAGGTGGGATTTGCTGGGTTTGGATGTGATTGCAAAACCCACTTGTTCAGAACCAAGACTGGAAGAGCTTCCTTCTGTTGAATGTGAAGGGGAGGGGAGCCATGTGAGCCCAAGACTTGGAAACATTGCACAGAATCATGGTGTTAACTAAAGTCCCCCTAGGTGGCTTGTGGTTTGTCCCTGGTGCTGCAAAATAAAAAACACAACAGGTTTGAAGTTTGGAACACTTCCAAGATTTTTCTGCAGAAGAGAGACAAACAAAGCTACACAATGGGCAAGCAAGCAGAACCATAATTATGATACAAGATTATGATACAGAGTCATACAAGCAAGCAAGTCTGCTCATTACACATAGGGGTCAGTTACATTCCCACCTACCTTGACACCCTTCCCTTTTTGACTGGGTTTTCTGAGTTGTTTAGTCCTATCTGGTAATAACTGGCTTTCTTGATCTACTGTTGATGTGGGAACCCCTGACTTTTGCTTAAAGTTATCTAGTTGTATTTGCTACATGCTGCTTGGTTCTCATGCTAGCTCCAACCTGCTTGTGCCTTGTGTTTCAGCCAGTGGTTCTCCATTATGTCTAAACTGGGCCTACGTGGGAAAAGAAGGCTATCTTGTCCATGCTGAGACAATGTTCTGAAGTTATATGTCTAGCACTTCTATGTTGGACCATGGCAGCTGCAGTGCTGCCCCACATCTATCCTCATTACAACTCATAGAACTGCACCACAGCAAAGAGAAAGAAAAATAGGCCAGCACCAATTACGGTTAAACTGGTTAGTTGGGTGAATAAGAATAAAGTGAAATTCAGCAACTGAGAACATAAAAGCATTACACATGAGATAAGGCTAAGCAATAACATTCCTGGGAAAAGATTTGGAATTAGAATGGATCAAAATTGTACCTCAGAATCTCAGTGTCAATTTTCAGTTCAATTGGAAAATGCCACACTGGGATAGATCCAGAAACATTTCTTAGGCTATATATACTTACCTTGGAGTAAATCCCATTGAACTCAATAGAACCTGCTTAAAAAATAAAGGCAGTGGTAAGTGTTAATATGGTATTCTCTATTCACATTTGAGTGCCACAGTAAAAGATGAATGATGAGAAATTGCAAAGGATTTAACTGCAAGAGAGAATTTAGATAGAAGATCAAGATAATTATTTATTATTATAAAGTTATTATTTATAAAGTTATTATGACTTATTATTATTAAAGTTATAATTATCATATATTATGATAAAGTTATTAATAACTCGGTATTTATATACCACTTTTCTGGTCAATATACCCCTGGGGGATAAGAATAGGCCCTCAGTTTGGCTGTACTTGTTGTAAGAGGCGACTAAACAGCCACCGGGTCGATGGGACTCGTTAGCCTGGGAAGGCAGCTCATCTGAGAGAAGGAAAACTCTGATCCCAAACCTCCACTGCCTTGTGGCTACATCCAGTTATGGAAAAGGCTTCAGGAGTCAACCTTGAGGCAAAATCCAGAGCCGGAGTCCCTGAGGCAGTTCATGGCTGAACACAGTCACGTTCTGGCAACTCCTGCGACGCCGCTGGAACCAACCGTATTGGCTTCTGCCTTTCCATTGGACCATTCCAGCGACATGGAGAGGGGGGATTTGTTGCATGGGTAACAGTCTATCCTCCATATCTACTTTACCCAGGCTTTGCGCACTGGAGAGGACACTCTGTTTCCAGAACCACTATTCAGAGAGCAATACCATAGTCTTCCGAGACTGAAGGATGCCAACATGATTTCTGGTTATCTGATTACTCCTCTGACTTTATTCAAGGCGGTTTACATAGGCAGGCGTTTCTAAATACCTTAAGGGGATTTTTACAATCATAGAGGTTCTCTCTTTCAAGAACCAACAACATTTCAGATGGATCTTCCTGATTTGGTCTCACTTCTAGCCTCCAGTTCTCCCATGCAGGCTGATAAGCAGCTCCATCTCTCACATGGAGGGCAGCCAAGACGCTTCTTGCTCACACCAAGAGCAGGTGGAATCACTCGGCTTGTCAGCTGCTTCAAGGTCTCACCATTCTCAGCCATTCAGGGAGCTGCTGGTGTCCTCTAACTGGCGACCTTCTGATGTTATGTTCATGCTAATGGAGGCTCTACCCTCTAGACCTCCTGCTCAGATCCTCAAGAGACACAGAATATGAGAAAAGGAAGTTACTTTTCCATAAGAAGATAAATGCAATTTTAAAATATGACATAAACTGGATGCAAAACATATGCATTGAAGATGAGATGCAATGAGCTTACATAATCCTTGAACTAATAAACAATATAAATATTAAGTAATTAAAAATGGACAATACATAATTATACTAAATATGGGTTGTACCTTGTTATCCACTGGGGTACTGTTCCAGAACCCTCAGTGGATTACAAATCAGTGGAAAAATAGCTTTAAAGACCCACTTCCAGGTTTCTTGCTCTATGCCAGTGCATTCTGAGGTGGCAATGGAGGAGCATGAAACCCAGTAGGGCAGTGGTATTCAGACTGGGGCATCACGATGCCCCAGCCTGACGGCCCTAGCCTCTACCCCCTTAACAGGGGCAGGGGGAAAGGAAGCGATGTGATCCCCAGGATAATGTTGCTAACGGCTGCAGGGACTGGGATGTACCCACCAGTCCCTGCAGCAGCCTTCCCAGGGGTGCGGGGAGCCCTGCATGAGTGCCTGCAGGGCTCGCCAGCCGCTTTGAAGTGAAAGTAGAGTGATCGTGCTCCACTCACGGTTTTGCAGAAGCTGCTTCCCGCTGCCCCCTCCCTCCCTCCCTCCCCTGCAGAGACTTAGTGGCTCTCAAACTCTCCCAGAGACTTTGAGGACCACTGTAGTAGTGGATCATTCAAGCAATCTTTAACCCCAAGAAGCTTTTAGCTAGTGCTGTTTAACAGTACAAAGGTAGGAAATGGGATTTTTGCACTTTTTTCCTTGTTACAAGGCATTTAAAAGTGAACCCTGTTATCAGTGGTGAGTCAAATCAGTGGATGCCAAATCAGTGGATAACAAGGCATGACCTGTACATGTTTTATATAACTCTCCTAAGCCCACAATCTGCTTCCCGCATACTATCTTGGTAATCCATACAACAACCCTGAAAGATAGACCGTTATTATTCCATCATAAATGGAAGGGGGTTATGGTCAAGATGGAGAGTGGATTACATGAGAGCCCTCTGTTTGGTAATGGCTGGAAACGAGTCAAGACTTGAATCAGTTGTGAAAATGCATGTTTTTCACTGACTTGTGCAGACTCAAGTCACATGTATCAAAGACTCAGGCAAAAACCTGAGTCTGGGGCTCCTGATTTGAGAGTTGCCATGAGTTTGGGTGACTCAAGTCGCCCACAAATGGCTGGGGTTATGCCATCTCCATCTCGCCCAAAAAACCCCTTGTGTTGAACTGAAAGCTGGGTTTGCACATGTGAGCAGCAGCACCAACAGCAGGGTATGCCACATTCAGAGACGGGATGGAATGTCTGCCTGTTAGGACTCATTTTTGAGTCAAATTATGGGGGAAGGAGAGTCATGACTCGAGTCAAGCCGTGCTTGACTCACCCATCCCTGTGACACTGGGATTTAATTGGACTGTGCCAAAAACAGATACTGCACCAGCTCCAGTTTTTCAGAAAAGGCCCTGGCAGATCTTGGGGACCATTTCAATATATTTGAGCCTGCCAAACTCAGAAGGTTAAGCATCAGAGAGCCCAATCCTGAGCTCGGCGCTCCAGCTTTGTGCTGGAGCGCACTGTCGCAAACATGCTGTAAGGCGGGAGGTGTGCCAGTGGGTGGGAGCAGAGAGGCAGGTCCGGTGTCGGCGTTCTCTGCGCCGCTGCAGCAGCGTTCCCCAGGCAGCTCATGATTGGGCTGTGAATGTGCAGTTATTTTTTAATCTGTTCTTGTTGAGATACTATTATCCAGTTTTTTCTAACAACTCAGAGAAATTGGCAACAGTAAAAAATGAAGAAAAACAGATTAACTATCAGTAATATAAAATAAGCAATACCAGCCAAACCAGTGCAGGTTAAACAATCAAAGGTTTGACAAGAGAAATAGAGTTTTACAACCTCTCCAAAAGCTCACTTAAGAGGAAGTTCTTCTAAGTTCTTCAGAGAGAAGGTTCTGGAGCTGAGACAGCGTGGCTCCATGCCATTTCCATTCTAATCTGCCATTAGACAGAAAAGTCAACAAGACAAATTGGTTGGTTGGCAAGAGGGCTCATATGGGGAGAGTTATTACAAGGATACAGAAGTAGACAGATAGTATTGCATTCATGGCACATCAGTGCCGTAGAATCCAGATCTACTTTAGGAAAAGCAAAAACAAAAATCCATGGGCAGCCCAATCCAATGCTTCCCAGCTCCCAGGGCTGCAGCAGCAGCACAATGGCAACCACTGCATCTAGTGGGACTGGGAAGCAGCACCAGGTCTCCTCTGGGTAGGGAAGCTTATAAGAACATAAGAACAGCCCCACTGGATCAGGCCATAGGCCCATCTGGTCCAGCTTTCTGTATCTCACAGCGGCCCACCAAATGCCCCAGGGAGCACACCAGATAACAAGAGACCTCATCCTGGTGCCCTCCCTTGCATCTGGCATTCTGACATAACCCATTTCTAAAATCAGGAGGTTGCGCATACACCATGGCTTGTACCCCGTAATGCATTTTTCCTCCAGAAACTTGTCCAATCCCCTTTTAAAGGCGTCCAGGCCAGACGCCATCACCACATCCTGTGGCAAGGAGTTCCACAGACCGACCACACGCTGAGTAAAGAAATATTTTCTTTTGTCTGTCCTAACCCGCCCAACACTCAATTTTAGTGGATGTCCCCTGGTTCTGGTATTATGTGAGAGTGTAAAGAGCATCTCCCTATCCACTCTGTCCATCCCCTGCATAATTTTGTATGTCTCAATCATGTCCCCCCTCGGGCGTCTCTTTTCTAGGCTGAAGAGGCCCAAACGCCATAGCCTTTCCTCATAAGGAAGGTGCCCCAGCCTCGTAATCAACTTAGTCGCTCTCTTTTGCACCTTTTTCATTTCCACTATGTCTTTTTTGAGATGCGGCGACCAGAACTGGACACAATACTCCAGGTGTGGTCTTACCATCAATTTGTACAATGGCATTATAATACTAGCCGTTTTGTTCTCAATACCCTTCCTAATGATCCCAAGCATAGCCTTCTTCACTGCCGCTGCACATTGGGTCGACACTTTCATCGACCTGTCCACCACCACCCCAAGATCTCTCTCCTGATCTGTCACAGACAGCTCAGAACCCATCAGCCTATATCTAAAGTTTTGATTTTTTGCCCCAATGTGCATGACTTTACACTTACTGACATTGAAACGCATCTGCCATTTTGCTGCCCATTCTGCCAGTCTGGAGAGATCCTTCTGGAGCTCCTCACAATCACTTCTGGTCTTCACCACTCGGAAAAGTTTGGTGTCATCTGCAAACTTAGCCACTTCACTGCTCAACCCTGTCTCCAGGTCATTTATAAAGAGGTTGAAAAGCACCAGTCCCAGGACAGATCCTTGGGGCACACCGCTTTTCACCTCTCTCCATTGTGAAAATTGCCCATTGACACCCACTCTCTGCTTCCTGGCCTCCAACCAGTTCTCAATCCACGAGAGGACCTGTCCTCTAATTCCCTGACTGTGGAGTTTTTTCAGTAGCCTTTGGTGAGGGACCGTGTCAAACGCCTTCTGAAAGTCCAGATTTATAATGTCCACGGGTTCTCCCACATCCACATGCCTGTTGACCTTTTCAAAGAATTCTATAAGGTTCGTGAGGCAAGACTTACCCTTACAGAAGCCATGCTGACTCTCCCTCGGCAAGGCCTGTTCGTCTATGTGTTTTGAGATCCTATCTTTGATGAGGCATTCCACCATCTTATGCGGTATGGCTGTTAGGCTGACCGGCCTATAGTTTCCTGGGTCCCTCCTCTTTCCCTTTTTAAAAATAGTGACATTTGCTATCCTCCAATCTTCTTGCACCGTGGCCATTTTGAGGGACAAGTTGCATACCTTAGTCAAGAGATCTGCAACTTCTTTCTTCAGTTCCTTAATAACTCTTGGGTAGATGCCATCAGGGCCCGGTGACTTACTGATCTTTAATTTATCAATGAGGTCTGAAACATCTTCTCTTTTAACCTCTATCTGACTTAACTCCTCGGTCAGGAGGGGCCGTTTGGGCAGCGGTATATGCCCGAGGTCTTCTGCCGTGAAGACAGATGCAAAGAACTTATTTAATTTCTCTGCCATCTCTAAGTCTCCTTTTATCTCCCCTTTCCCTCCCTCACCATCCAGAGGGCCAACCGCTTCTCTGGCGGGTTTCCTGCTTCTAACATATTTGAAGAAGCTTTTATTATTCCCCTTAATGTTGCTGGCCATGCGTTCCTCATAGTCTCGCTTGGCCTCCAGCATCACCTTCTTACATTTCTTTTGCCACAGTTTATGTTCCTTTTTATTCTCCTCATTAGGGCAAGACTTCCATTTACGGAAGGAAGCTTCCTTGCCCTTCACAGCCTCTCTAACTTGGCTGGTTAGCCATGCGGGCACCCTCCTGGATTTAGTGGAACCCTTCTTTGTTTGCGGTATACACCTCTGCTGGGCCTCTATTACTGTTGTTTTAAGCAGCCTCCATGCACTCTGGAGAGATTGGACTCTTTTTACCCTCCCTTTCAACCTCCTTCTAACCAGCCTCCTCATTTGAGGGAAGTCCGCCCATCGGAAGTCAAGGGTTTTTGTTAGAGATTTGCCTGGTATTCTTCCCCCAACGTGCACGTCAAAACGGATCGCAGCATGATCACTGTTCCCCAATGGCTCAGTAACGTTTACATCTCTAACCAGGTCCTGCATACCGCACAATATTAAATCCAGAGTCACCTGTCCTCTGGTGGGCTCCTTTACTAGCTGCTCTAAGCCACAGTCATTTAGCACGTCAAGAAATCCGGTTTCCTTATCGTGACCAGAACACAAATTGACCCAGTCAATATGAGGATAATTGAAGTCCCCCATGATTACAACCCTGTCCCTCCTTGTCACCTCCCTGATCTGTTTCCTCATTTCAAGGTCCCCATCCGATTTCTGGTCTGGAGGACGATAGCATGCCCCCAGTATTACATCGCTGCACAAGCCTGGTAATTTAACCCACAGAGATTCTACGGTGGAGTCGGACCCACTTTCAATCTCTACTTTGCTGGATTCTATCCCTTCCTTAACATAAACGGCCACCCCACCTCCAACACGCCCCTGCCTGTCCCTCCTGTAGAGTTTATAGCCCGGGATTGCGGTATCCCACTGATTCTCCGCATTCCACCAGGTTTCTGTTATGCCTACTATGTCAATATTTTCCCTTGTCACCAGACATTCCAGTTCTCCCACCTTTGCTCGTAGACTTTGGGCATTCGCATAAAAGCATTTATACACGGAATGCCCCAGGATGCGCTGCTTATTCGCTCCTTTGTCCCCGCATCCTCTCATTGTGCCAAACCATCTATCACATCCCATCACCCTACCTTTCCCAATTTCTTCTCCTACTCTGCCTTTGTCTTGTTGTTCTCTAACCTCCCCATCCTCATCCAATAGGGATGGGGAGTCCCGAACCGGATGCCCCTCGGCTCCTGTCGGCCTTCCCCCAGGGATCAGTTTAAAAGCTGCTCTGCCACCTTTTTAATGTTATGCGCCAGCAGTCTGGTTCCATTCTGGTTCAAATGGAGCCTGTCCCTCTTGTACAGGCCCCGCTTGTCCCAAAAAGTTCCCCAGTGCCTAACGAATCTAAACCCCTCCTCCCTACACCACCGTCTCATCCACGCATTGAGACCCCTGATCTCCGCCTGCCTAGCTGGCCCTGCGCATGGAACAGGTAGCACTTCAGAGAACGCTACCTTTGAGGTCCTGGCTTTCAGCTTCCTGCCTAAAAGCCTAAATTTGGCCTCCAGGACCTCCCAGCTACACTTGCCCACGTCGTTGGTGCCGACATGCACCACAGCCGCTACCTCTCCCCCAGCACCGTCTACTAGCCTGTCTAGACGAGAAGTGATGTCCGCAACCTTCGCACCAGGCAGGCAAGTCACCATGCGGTCCTCACATCTGTCGCAAACTCCCCTCTCTATGTTTCTAATAATCGAATCCCCCACTACAAGAAGCCCCCGACCCCCCTCCCACCGAGTGTAATTTATGCTCCCATACCCTGTGTAAGACCCAGGCAGCCCCAATGGATCTCCTCAGATCTGTACCCACTACTGAGTAGGCGCAGATTTGAGGAGACCCATGTTGGGTCTCCCAGGCTAGGGGGGGTTAGGATATGGCGGCAGGGCCTGTCGTCATCTCTGCCCCCTCCTGCCCCGCCCTGACCCCTTCCTTGCCTCAGAAGCCTGCCCCCCCCACCCCAACTTACTCTTCCCCTGCTCTATGCTTGCCCTGTGCTCTGCGGAGTGTTTGGTCATCTGCCCAGTGCTGGCCCAGCACAGGCTCATGCTTAGCCAGTGCTGGTGCTGGCCCAGCGATAAGAGTCACAGGCATACCTTATGACGTGTTTGTGACACTGAGCGCCGGCGCTGGGCTGGCGCAGTCCTGATAGTATTGGGCCCTTAGTCTCTGCAACTCTTTTCATGTGTGCCATGCTTCCACCCCACTGCTGCTAATAGCTGTGACTCTCATTTCAAATGCTAGGAATGGTCCACTGTCCATGTCAGTTGGATCATCTTTCTCTGATGTGAGGAGAGCAGGCATAGTTTGGAGAGCTGTTCCCATCCAGCTCCTAGCATTGCAACAGAGGTGGCCTATTTTCCTCAACTGCCACAACTGAGGGCTCCTCTAGAGCATCTTCTTCTGGAGAAAAAAATTATATTCCTACCCATCCTCTCAGGTCATCAAAGGGGACCCTTCTAACTGTGCCACCATTAACACAGGTGAGGGTGATGGTGGCAAAAAATAGGGCCTTCTCGGTGGTGGCACCCCGTTTGTGAAATTCCCTCCCCCTGGAATTAAGAACATCTCCCTCCATGGAGTTCTTTCTGTAGAATCTTAAGACCTTTTTATTTTGGGAAACATTTTATTGCCAACATTGGGAGCTGGCACTTTTTAATGAAATGTAATTTTAATTTCTGATCCATTGGAGTCTGTTGTCTTTTATTGTTTTAATTCTTAGTTTTGCTTTATCCATAACTGTATTGTTTTTATTTTGTAAGCCACTTTGAGTGCCTTTGACTGTTGTGGAAATGTGGGCTATAAATTATTTAAACAAATAAATGAGACAGGCATAGCCTATTGGAGAAAGGGATGAGAGTGCTTTGCTATTTTCAGATGAGGCGCAAAACAGTGCTGCCCAGTACCACCTTGGGTCTGCTACCACTGAGCACTGCATGTACACACACAAAAGCTCCTTACCCTGTTTCTGGTTCAAACCTGGAAATGCAGAACTTCCACTTTGATTTAAAGGGAGTGTGCAGAGGAACTTCATCCAATCAAATTTGGACTTCTGCATTTGAAGAAACCATACCAGGAACAAGGCGAGGAGGTAAATGATCCACATTCTGCTCACTTTTAGCAGGCACAAAGCAGATCAATGTAGATTGTATTTGTGGTGGGCTGGAGAACGTGGCTGTAGGCTCAGGGTGAAGGGCATCCCAAATCTGTGGCACTCTTGCCCCCTTGCATTCTGCCACTGATGAAACTTGCATCACTGAGCCTCATGGATGTGTTGCCCCTGCCCAAGCCTCCACTATGCTTGAAATGGTGCACGTGCCTACTGTCCTGTTTTAAGAGGTTACGATAGTGGCTGCAGCTCCAGCCAAGATTCAGGTGGGAGGGGGTCACATGGGACACACACACACACGTCATAGGAGGCTGGTTCTGACTGTTATGTTGTGAAGCTGTGGTGAAACGATTCACCTGAAAAGTGATATATGGATGCCTTAAATAGGTCAGTTTTTCCCTGGCAAGATCAGGTCCAGCCCAAGCAGAAAGAGAACCATCTTTCTACTTTACTTAGGGCGCAATACTAACCCCTTATGTCAGTGCTTTCAATCACTGACGTAAGGGCAATGCAGCTCTGAGGTAAGGGAACAAACATTCTCTTACTTCAGTGGTATTCAAACTGGGGCATTGCGGCGCCCCAGCCTGTGGGTCCTGGCCTCTGCCCCCTTAAGGGGGGGCAGCCAGGAGACAGGGGGAAGGCAGTGATCGCGCCGCTCAGGGGGGCTGCAGGGGCTTGGGTGCACTTGCCCAAGCCTCCTGCAGCCTCCCGGGGCTGCAGGGAGCCCTGTGCAACCTTTGGCAGAGCTCCCCAGGTCAGGAAAAGGGAAAGCAGAGTGATTGTGCCCCGCTCCGCAAAACCGGAAGCAGAGCACAGTCGCTCCGCTTTCCCTTCTGACGGGGCTGCAGGGACTGGGGTGCACCCTCCAATCCCTGCAGCAGCCGTCCCTGTGTGCGGGGAGCCCTGCACAGGTGCCTGCAGGGCACCCCAGGTCAGGGAAAGGGAGAGTGGGGCGATCGCGCTTCTGCTTTTGGGGAGGCAGAGCAGATCGCTCCACTCTTCCTTTCCCTGACCTGGAGCGCCCCGCAGGCGCTCATGCAGGGCTCCCCACACACAGGGATGGCTGCTGCAGGGACTGGTGAGTGCAACCCAGTCCCTGCAGCCCCGTCAGAAGGGAAAGCGGAGTGATTGTTGCCTTCCCGTTTGTTGATCGGGTTTGTTGATCCCGTTTGTTGATCGCATTACTGCCTCCCCCCTGCCCCCTCACGACTTACTGAGGGTTTCAAACTCCTGGAGAGTTTGCTAACTGCAGCCTTACTTTGAGGAGGCCTCAGTGAGTGACACCCAACTGCAGGATGCAGCACATGTCCCATTGGTACCGCTATGCCAGTGCTGGAAAGCACTGACATAAGGGGTTAGGATAGTGCCTTTAATTAAAGAATATGACTCTGTAATGTATTTAATACCTATTCATAGGCAAAGGACATAATCACAAAACTCAACAATACAATCAAAAGCCTGGGCAAATAGGACAGACATTGCCTGTTACCTCGAAGATGGTAAAGGCACCAGGTAGACTGATCCTTGAAAGGGGATTCCACAGTCACAGGAAAGGCTCTCCCTGCTAGCTGCTTGCCCAGAGCCGGCCTATCCATGAAGCCAACTGAAGCTCTTGTCTCAGGTAGCAGATTGTTGTGGGTGACAGTTCAATTCATGCCACTCCTGGGTGGTGCGGACACCTCCTGTAAAATTTTGGATTTTCAGACAACTTCAACCTGACCATAATGCACATAATCTGATCTACTGAAAAGTTGCTGCATCTCACCTCATCAGGAACTGTCTTTGGTCAACATGAACACACCATACAAGATGGAAAATATAGAATATCATGGTGAATCCTCATTCCATTCAGGTGCGTTGGCAGAGGTGGTGGTGGGGTGGTTTCAGAGCACTCTGTGTGGAGCTAGGAGAAGGCTCCTGGGAAGCCAGCACTTTCAGGTGGGCATCAGAGCAGCCAGTAAGTTGACAGCAGTCTTTCAGATGCATGGGTGGTGCATGGTTTTGGAGTGCTCTTGGTGGGCTCGAACTAGCAAACCACCAACTATTGAGGGACTGTCATATGTACTGTTAGTCACTAGTTGGAACATCGGTAAGCAATGCACAGTAGTATAGCTCTATACAGACGGTAGTTCTGTATAGGCACAATTTTTTCCTGATCTCTTCCTCCTGTCTGCCTTATAAATTCCCTGCCATCCTTTTTAAGCATTAACAAGGGTGTACCATTAACATTACATTTGTACCAAGGTTAATGCTAGCCATGATTAGCTTTAAACCAGAGTTTGAAGTCAGGTTTGACAATGATTTGCGAACCTCACTTTAAGCTAACCATGAGCAGCTTTGAACTTAGTGCCATACTTAAGGTTGAAAAAAAAAAGTGAAAGGAAATTTCCTGAGGAAGTGGTGGAAGGAAAGTACACAAGCTAACAGGATGCTCCTGATCTGTTAACCAAGGTTAAGAGACAGATCTCTTAATCAAGATTTCTTAA
Source organism: Tiliqua scincoides (assembly GCF_035046505.1). Classification (NCBI taxonomy): domain Eukaryota; kingdom Metazoa; phylum Chordata; class Lepidosauria; order Squamata; family Scincidae; genus Tiliqua; species Tiliqua scincoides. The sequence continues at coordinate 60,281,382 of NC_089827.1, forward strand.
CCTTGGTTAAACTTGGTTAAACTTCACATCTCTACTGGATCTTACATGGGGATGAAAATATCAGATCAGAAAGATGTAGTAAGTAACAGTAGTTACAGGACAGGATAAATTAGGTAATTGGCATTTCACAGTTACAGATTTAAATTGCTGGCAGCCAAATGCAATCCAAGCAGTCATTCAAAACAGGTTACGCTAATATTCACAAATGAGTGCATACATATTCTAAATTATGCTAGACCTACTTAGCTTTTACTTACCTTAAGATTCTTTGTATCACAGGTATGATCAAGTTAATTGAAGAGAGAGGGGAGCAAGATAATATGTTGTGCTTCAATACACCAGGCATTTGTATCTTTCAAATTAGTCATCTCTTAACATTTTAATATTTATTAGTGGCCAGAAATCTTCACTCTCAGTGATAGGGCAGATCAGAAACAGGGCCTATCAGGAATTCCATTTACGCTTTCTGCAGGTCTTACTTCATATTCCTCCAGAAGAATTTCTATTTTGGTCACATCTGGGATATATTTGCCAGAATTTTATCTTCCATTACTAGACATATTTCTGAATAACTACAGCAACTACTCAGATTCTGATCTGTCTGTACCCTGCACTATGCTGTCTCCATCACACTCAACTATACTACAGTACAGGTGGGACCTGGATATTCACTGATTTGGTATCCACTGAGTTAACTCACTATTGATACTGAGGTCCACCTTTAAATGCCTTGTAACAAGAACAAAAAAGCACCGAAATCCAATTTCCTACCTTCACACTATTAAATAATTTTACTTTCATTCCATTAGATTTCATTATTCACCCCATTTAGCAGCTGAATGAGGTATAATTCTATGCCAATGCATTCTGGGGTGACAATAGAGGAGCTAGAGACCTGGAAGTGGATTTGTAAAGCTATTTTTCCACTGATTTGGTATCCACTGATTATTTTTTTTATCCACTGTGGGTTCCCCAGTGGATAATAAGGCACAACCTGTACTCATGTTTGTGTTTTTATCCCATATGCATTTTTTCCCATAGAATGGAATAGAATTGAAGAGATATGACCCTGACTGGCTCAGAACAATCAATTTTCTGAATAAATCAACAAAGAGAAGAACATTTCTGATTCTCTAATTTGCCAGTTGGCAATATTTTGCTCAAATAACATGTCACGTACTGTAGTTTGATGTTTCTCAAACTGTGGGTCAGGATCCACTAGATGAGTTACGAGCCAATTTCAGGTGGGTATCCATTCATTTCACTGCATATTTTATTTCTAATATATTAGACTTGATGCTACCATGGTATGTGACTGCATTTCGGCAAATGTTACAGATCTGTACTTTTGACCGGCAGCTATGTATATGGTTTTAACAATGAAAGTCAATAGGGCTTACTCCTGGTTAAGTGTGGATAGGATTGCAGCCTTTGGAATGTTTGGGGAATTTTTTTAAACAGCTCACCAATTGTTCAGGAAAGTTAGGAGGGTTCTTCTTTATTTTAAACATTTTTTAAAACTTATTGTAAACTTTTAATTTATTTGATTTGATTTTATTGAATGGGGGTATTAAAATTTTCCTGCTAGATGATGTCACTTCCAGCCATGACATCAATTGCAAGTTAATGACATCACTTCTGGTGGGACCCAACAGATTGTCCTTCTAAAAAGTGGGTCCCAGTGCTAAAAAGTTTGAGAACCACTGCTGTACTTGAATACCCTTGGGAACCTTCAAAACACATAGCATCAAACAGTGAAGGACATTGCAGACCCCACTGACTAGTAGAATAAACCTGTCCATAATTCTCAGGAGATCAAATTTGCCACTTTCACTTATGGTTCTGCATGATGTCCCTGATCAAAACACTGAGGCCAATCAACAAAATAGGGTGATTGCCTAAACTGAACACATTGTTCCACATCACATCTGCATCAAAGCATTTCCAAGTGTGTCCATATGAAAGGATATTTCTCACCATTGTTTTTGCAAACTTCTTTACAACCATGTCAGGTTCAATGATGCCTGAAGAAATCTATTATGCCCATGGGCTTCAGTGGCTTCTTGTGGGTCACACAGTTAAGAAACAAGATATATAGGCATTGGCAGGCATTGATTGTCAACTTAGTATGTATGTGCCATTTGTTCAAATACATCAGAGGAAACATGTGAAGTGTTAATATTGTTTTGCACTGAGTTTTGTCCAAAGTTTGTGAGATCAGGGATTTTAACTAAACGTAGAAATAAGTTGAATTTAAATAACTGGATTGAATCTGATTGTTTCATTAGGACTCAGAGCATGAGCCTGCTTGCATACTGCAGACATTGGGGAGGCATATTTCATATCCCTCCACTGTCTGAGGGACAAGTTTTTGTTTGTTTAACATGGCCCAAAAGAAAACCACATTTTCTCACTACTGATGTTTAGCCTGGTGCGTATACGGAACCAAAGCATTCTGCACCACAACTGTGTATTCTCAACCTAGCACAGCCTTCAGTGTAAGTTCATGTCCTCCAAGCCAGCCTCCCCTGTACTCCCATACTGAGAACCAATCCGTACATTCCTCCTAGGCTCCAGCCTGTCTGGTTCCATCTCCCCCATGATTCCAGTCATCCCTGGAACATGAGTATGGGACACTCCCAAGTAAGTATTAAACAAGAAGCTGTTTGTAAATGGCTCTTGCTATGACCTGATGGAGCTCAAAATTGCTGGCACTAAGTCGAGCATTCTACCATAAGCATGTGCTGCTGGAAAACTAGCTTTCTGTACATGCCCAACTTTCTCTCCTCCCCTTCCAGCTGTTCTTGCATGGGAGGGCGAGCTATGTGAGTGGGGTAAGTGGTAGAGGGTAAGAAAGCTGGGGAAATGCAAGGCTGTCAAAACAGCAGGAAAGGGGAAAACAGTGAGCCTTGTTCAATGATACATTTCTCTCAAACCTTAACCTCTGAAATGCAGAATGGCAGCCCCTCAGAATGTAAAAAAATGTGTCATGCCATTAATTACCCACGCAGAAAATTCTGTAGTTATAGTCTACACTTAAAAGCAAGTATAGAATTGCAGTCTTACTACCCAATTCAATCTGGGTGGGGAGCACCACAACAGCAGAAGAGACTTGGGCTGCCATAAAATGGCCACCAATTGTGCAAGCAGAGCCAGGGAGAAAAGGCCGCCACAAAATAAGGGCACCATGACCACGATACATTTGGGAACCACTTTCCTGTCCTCATCCACCACCTGAGATAGTCTCATGCTGCCTCATTAGCAGACTCTTCCTCAAACTAAAAAAAAAAAAAAAAGAGCCCCTTCTCACTCAAAATACACTAGCTGGAACTGTATATGCCCCTGAGGAAGCTGAGGCCGTATGGTTACTTTTCTGCACCATTTTCCACCATAGAGATAGAAAAAGGTTGGTCACACAGAGCCTCAACTTCTGGTAAATTTTGAAGGCAGCCATTGGAAAAGTCAATATACCAGGGGTCTCCAAATCCTGGCCCGGGCGCCAGATGCAGCCTGCGGTGAGCCTCTGTCTGGCCCGCAGCCAGCCTCTTGTTCCCTGAAAGCCCCTGGCGCACTTTGCCGAACATGACTGGAACTGTGCTCTGGTTGCATCTGGAGGGTGTTCTGAGGGCCAGAGAGGTTGAATGAATGAACCCATTCATTCATTAATTCACACATCTAAGTTACATCTCTAATTTATTTATATAAATTTTATATTTAAATTTTTTTTTGGCCTTCAAAACCATGCCAGACATTTGATGCGGCCCTCTGGCCAAAAAGTTTGGAGACCCCTGCAATATACTGTGCATTGGAAAATCAGTCCCATGGTAGACACAAGAAGTGCCAATAAGAACTGCATTTGGATTTTACCACCATGTTTACCACCAACCGTGCATGGCTTTTGTTCTTGGGCACTGTGTGATATTTTCTTCTCCACAAACATAAGCCTCTAGTTATTCCAGTGATAAACTCTCAAAAGCAGATTGCAGAATGTTGTGGGTGGAATACTTCTCCCCCTCCCCACATCAGCAGCAGAAACTGTAGAATCAGTGCATTCTTGGATGATGAGTCACAGCAGGGAAGAACACTATTTTTTGAAGCTGGCAACCCCACATTTCATGTAGGAGCCAGATAACTTTGGCTCAGACACGGCTAGGAGTTTATGTGAGCACCTGAGTGATAACGAACACAGAGATTGCGTGGTCCGCAGTCAAATTATACAACTCACCAGGATTCACTGGTGTCAGAATGTCACTGGGCAATTTCAATTCTTCAGTATTTTAAATGAAGCAATATCCTGCTGAGAGAGGGATAGTGATTTCTTTGTTCACAAACCTCCTTCCTCATCCTTACAAGTAACATTAACTATCTTCTTCCTAGTAAATTAGGTCAGAGCAAGACAAAACACAAGCTTTGAAAGAGAGCGGACACTTTAAAACAGAAGTAAAGTTAAAGCACCTCCCAGGAATTATGAACAGAGAAACAAAGTTCACCTGAAAAACCTTTTTTTATTTTTAAGCATGTATTTTTTAATTTCTTTTTAAAGATTGAAGGTCAGCAAATTAAACAACTATGTCAACGCATGGAGAGGCATCACAAAACATTTCTGCCTCAACTTCCAGAAAGATGAAGTGGACAACAAGCGATTAAAACTGTTGCTTCAATAAATGTGTTGGTCTTTAAGGTGCCCCAAGACTCCTAGTGGTTTTTCCTGCCTTCACAGCCCTTCCATGTAAAGTAGATGTCAGCATCCATTGGCGGGGATGCATGCACCAGCCAATTATAGTATGGTTTAAGGAGGCAAATACCACTAATAGCTCGTGTAGTTCTATTTATATCAGGCCTGCTTCAGAAGCTACTCTCAGAAGGCCACTCTTGCACCATCAGCCCTTGCTGCCACTGTGCAAAGGAAAAAGAGAGAAAAGCTGCTCTCACATCTGCAACCCAATCAAGGAGAAAAACTTTTATTGATGTTTTTAATTGTTTATAAACTGCTTTGGGAAGCTTTGTCCTGAAAGAAGGTACACAAATAAATCAAATAAATACTGTAGATTCTGTGCTCCCCAATTTACACTCCACTTAATTCTTTTTTTTTAAACACTAAAATTGGCATCTCAAAGGTACACACTAGTTGTCTAAGATATCCCTTAACACATGGGCCCATGGGCCCATGGGCCGGATCCAGCATACCCAACGATCGCATCTGGGCATGGTGCAGCAGTGCCAAAGCTTTACCAGTCTGGTCCAAAGTAACCCATTTTTGTGCTCCCAGCCTCATGCCGGGGAGACAATTCCACAAGGAAATTGGGGCACGGAGCCTCCTGGAGTGGTCAGCAGTATAATCATCTCCCTAGCGTGAAGCTCTGCAAATTCATGGTACGAAAACAGGTTGCTTTGTGCCAGAATGGTAAGGCTTCCACACTACCACACCAGGATGTGATAGTTGGGCGCACCACGGCCTGCGATTTGAAGAGAGCTGCTTTCATGCCGTGGTTCCCAAACTGTGTGCCGTGACCTGACAGGGCTGCTGTACGATGTCCCTGGCGACCTCTTCTTCCCATTTCTCCCAAATAGTGTGATTCTTGTGCATGATCAGAGAGTTATATCACAGCATGTTCTGCAGTAGGTGTAAGGAATGTTGGGACCAACCTCTCAGATTGCACATGGTTTCACTAGCACCTCTAAAAGTATTGCCACTCCAAGCAATTGTTTTGGTGGTTATGCTGTTGGACTCACCCTGGGAATTGTGGAAGTATCACACACGACAGCATGCAGTTTGACCCACTTTGGTCACATGCAAATGCCCAAGAAGTGGTTTATGATTAACCAGGAATACCTTTCCACGTTGTTTGTGTAAACAGAGCCTTGTAGGCTGCCTGTTGAACTGTAATGTCTTTTTTGCTGCTGGTTATCTTTTGGGGGGAGGGACTATTCTGCATTCACACGCCCTACTAGGACTTCCAATTTACAATACATGTAATCTCTTAAATCCAAATTTGGCGCCACCACTTCATGTTATGAGAGGGTTACTTGGGGCATATAAGTTGACCGCCAAGAACCGTCCTTTTGTCCAGTTTTTCCTTGCCACCATTCCAAACATTTTCTGTGTCCTTCAACCCTGCCTATGCTTTTCCCTCCCCCAGCAATTCCAGTTGTTGCCTTCCTAGCTCTCGGTGGAATGCTCATGCCTTCAAGCCTTGCCGGTTGCTAGGCAACATCTCTCACTTCTCCATGTGGCTAGCTTCCATGGCAACATCTCCCCATTTCCTTTCTTTCAGCTGTTTGCTACCATAGTCCCCCCCCGTCAATGCAACCATCTGTGGCAGGGCGCAGCCAAAATCTACCATAAATTAATTCCATGTTCTGCTTTCTCTAATGTTCTGCAGTGGAACATCTGCAAGGTTCAGACAGGAACAGCTCAAAACTCTCAAACAGGAGGCAATATTGTTTCATCTCTTGTGCAGCTTCAAAATACTACAATTTTGGCTGCTCTCCAATCAAGCTGGATTATTCTAATTGGCTTCAGTCGTCACATCAAGTATGCAAAGGGTTCTTATACTTCCTGCCTCATTCATCCCGAAATAACCCCAAAATCTGTGGGAATCAGGTAATTTTTATTCCCATTTCGCAGACTAGAGAATTATGAAAGACTGTTCAGTGAATTCAAGACTGATCTAGGATTTGGTCCTAAACCTTCAGATCTCAGAGCAGTTGTCATGTCCCTGGGAGGGGCGGGGTTGCCCCAAGGTAGTAAGGGTGCATCAAAGGTGTTATCCTTGGACAACCTAAGGGAGGGGCAATAGAGGGCTTACCACTGAGGACCCAGCCAGGTGAGTGCAAACAAAGGTGTTTTATTCAGTCACAGCTCAGCCAGTAACAAGGGCAGTGATTCCACAGGTAACTTCTCCCACCAGGGAAGGGCACTGATGCCCAGGGATGAGGCATCCAATGCAACTGCGGCTGTGCCAAACGCCCTTTCCAGGTATGTCATGGGCCATCTTCGGTTGAGGCAGGGCTCCGATGCCTCCCCGAGGTCCTGGCATTCCTACTAGTGTCTCTAGGTGGGGCAGGGCTCCAATGACCCCAAGGACTAAGGCCCTCTCCTTTCAGAACAGGAAGGGGCTGGGGAACAGGTCACTGCAGGTCCCTACTGAGCCACCTTGTGGGGTCTTCCAGGGTAGGGGCAGGAGAGAGCATAGCTGGGATGGGCGCAGTTTGGCCCCACCATCTGGTGACCTATGCTCTCCCATGGCCAGGAGGCCCAATGGTGGTGGTGCTTGGCATGCAAGGATACAACCCGCTCCCAAGTCAAGCCCCAACTCTCCTCTCCCATGGCTGAATACTTGCCTTAAGTGTGCCCCACCTCCATCGCTTGGGGGTGAGGCTTCTGTGCTGGCTGACCCCTCCCCCCAGCAGCCCAGGCTCCTTGCTTACGTGGGACACACCCAACTGGTTTTCGGGGTGAGGGCCTGTCAGCGTGCAACAGCAGTATTTGTTTCACTGATCAAACTAGCTCATACTCTGAAATACAGGTTGCTAGCCCTGCAACCCATCTACAAAAGCCAGATAATTAAAAATTGTGTCATGTAGCTTCATAGATAACTTATTCCATAATTAACAAATAATTCCCCAAATGTGAACACTTCAGACCTAACACCAGAATCCAAGTCAGTCTCCTAATTTGACTTTTCTTCTCATACCCATTTACAATGTGTAGCTATGTATAGCATAGATAAGAACAGCCTCAGGCCCCCAAGGTTGAAAAGGACCCCAGCTAGCACATCTTCTTTTGCCCAAGGAAGTGCACAGTGGTCATGCATAAAATTAAACCATGCTACAATAATTCATGTTATTAGAAAGAAAAACGTCAGACCACAAATGCAAACATTCATTCCTCAAGAATTCTAGGAAAGCATCCACAGCAACAGTAGATCATTTTACTTTCAAGCTGTGCTACACAGGATCTGTGTACCAACCCTCTGAGTTGCTGGAGAGGAAATGAGCAGATGTCAGCACTGTTGTTACGTGAAAATCCTGTTTCCTTTTAAGTTGTGATTTTTATATCTGGTTAGGTTATTATGGACTAAAATATCATACAGGCCAAGCAAACAGGCCCGATTTCCAAAACCCTGGTAAAAGTCACAAGTTTACACAACCTCTACCTCTCCATGCACACAGCAAAAAAGTCTAAAGCATTGTATTGTTTTAAGAAAGGGTCTCCTGATCCAATCACTGTTATGTAAACCCATTAAACCTCAACACACAGGACAATCAAGTCAAGTCAAGCTCACAGTGAGGACAAGGAGTCTGGCATAGCTAGTCATTGTTTAAATGTTTCCTATTGTTGTAGCTTAATCACCATATGCAGATTTGAACAGCCAGCTACCCCCCCCCCCCCAGGAGGCCAGCCTTAGCTGATAGCTGACTCCTTGATCATCCTGTTTTTCTTGCATGCTCCACGTGTTCCACTGTGTGTAGTGAGCATGCACATCCAGGACAGTTTTAGGCCACATCCAGGTCATTCAGGTCAGCAAAAACCCTTAAAAGAGAAGGCTGCCATGTGCTCCCTCTCTCTCTCTCCGGCTGCCCTTAAGGCAGAGGTCCTCCATAGGACTCTCCACCCCCAACTGCTCCTCAGGACAGGTAACTATATCTTGCGTCTGAAACCTTTTCCCTTCTCCCCCCTTTTTTTCTCCCCTTCTTTCCCCATCTTTAGTCAGCAACTGGGTTATGCAGACCAGGGACCCCTAAAATCCTTCCCTAAAATCTATCCTTTTCTGATCTCCTCGGAATGCACCAAATACACTCCACACGCAACCACCATGAAAGTTAGGTACACCGTATCCAAGTACTAGGATTCAAGTGGACATATACTTACCATTTTTCCATGTGCATTATGTATACCTATGTGTTTTTGCAACAAAAATATAATCCTATTGAAAGTTATCTTTCTCCCAGTCTCTTTTCAAGCTAAAAAGGAATTTCTTTGCATTACGCTGTCTTGTTATCTAGCCTGCGATCCTGTAGTTTCCAAAAGGGTAATATAATAATTCCCCTTAAAACATAACAGCCCTTTTTGGTAACACTGTGGGGCCTGGGTGTGAACAGAGTGCATGTGTTTTTAGGTGCACATAAACACATGCACATACAGAGCAATAATGCCCCTGCACTCTTCAGCATAGTTTTCACCAAAGAATTGGACATTGCCACTAAAATATCCAGAAAAGAAAAACTATGCACAGAACACCCAATACTGCGAGGCAACTCAGAGCCCACTACGGACCACCCACACAAATATAATACTATACAAGCACAGAACACTCACAAATAAAACCAAGGCAAACACACAGAAACTGACTGGGGAAAAACTCTATAGACTTAGCAGTACATTTGGAAAACAGCCAGCTTTTTGCTTTTGTGCTGGCTTTGTTTTCTCCCTTTTCCTGTGTCTCCCCCCCCCCCCCAACCTGGAAAGCTACTGGCAGATTCACATGGCAGCTTCCTACACTCTCGGTTCAGCCCAGCAGCATGCTTTCCCATTGGGAGAGTTGGCGGTAGCTCACACGTTCTTTCCCTTTAGTCAAGACATATATAAATGTGTAGCACATGAAGACCATATTAATCAGATTGTATTTAAATACATTTAATCAGTATATATATGGACTACTTAATAATTCAAGAAACCAAAATCTGTGTTCAACCTAACATGATTTTTATTAACAATACGGATATAGATTTTCTCACTCAAACTTGTTTTTCGAAGATATCTTTCTGGCCAAAAATGAAATGGTGATGGCATCTAGCCTAGATGCCTTTAAAAAGAGATTCAACAGATTTCTAGAAGCAAAGTCCATCACAGGTTACGAGCCATGATGGGTATGTGCAACTTCCTGGCTTTAGAAGTAGGCTACCTCAGAATGCCAAGTGCAAAGGAGCAGTGGCAATCCTGGCTCCCATGCTACCCAAAGCCAGGATGCAAAATGTTCCCATCCGCCCCCAAAAGTCAGGATGCCACCATTGGTCATGTCCACAGGACTTCTGAGGGCCAGTGAGGCCACCAAAGGCCTTCTAAGGCCTCCGGAGGGCCTTAAAAAGACACATCTGGCTATTTTAAGGCCCTCCAGAATCCTCAGAAGGTCTCCAGACACAACCGTTGGGGGAGTCTGTATTTTTGGTGGGGGGTCCCCCTGTGTGAAAGGTCTCTGCTGATAATGCAAACCCAAATAGGACTGTTAGGAGTACTGCAAGGGTCAGGCTACCTGCTGTGATATTCGCTCTACCCCACTCCTTTAGGGGATGGACATGGCATCCCTGTGTGAGTGGGCATGACCCCACCACAGGGCACTTGGGCATTCAGGGATGCTGGAGGTGGCTGTGCCTTGGGTTTCAGGCTGGTGGTCTACTGCAGGGGCAGTCTTGGTCTCCCATGGTCCAGCCTCTTCTCTTCCTGCTTGCTCCTTCTGGGACCTGGCTCCCATACTGTCTCCTCAGGGGTGCTGGATCCAGGCCAGTCCTTACCCTCTTGTCTGGATTCCTTTCAGAAAGAGAAGGTCCTTTTTTCCCCCTATCTTCTTTCATTCCTCTCCTCCTCCTCTGCCTTTCTTGTCTTTTTGTTCTCCTGGCTTTCTCCATGTCTGTCTCTGTCCCTGCCGCCATTGTGCATTGCTATCACAAAGCAATGCTTTCACAAAGATTTTATGAATATTACATTCATAAAAAGAAATGTCTCTGAGGTGTGTAGCATGAGCGTGAGGACACTTGCTATGCCATCCACTGGAGCCGGGGAAGATGTATCCTTTCTTCTCCCACCTGAATCTTCCCCACAAGCAAACCCCAAATGGCACTATAAGGCTTACATTCTAGGCTAGAATGATGCTCTCAGTTCTCAGCTTGCTGGCTGCTCCAACTGCTGGCAATTGCACCAAGAGGAATCATTCGGGGCCAGCTGATGGATGGCATTCTGGCTTGTTGCTGGGCTGACCTTGTGTGATGCCTGCTAGGATGACTTCCAGCTGACAGGGCATCCAGCACTTTCAGCTGCATGGCAGAGCAGCCTTTCAGGTCCATGGATGGTGGTTGCAGAGGAGGAAGACCAGTCTGTGAGTGTCAGGGTTCCCCTCCTCCCACAGGTCCCCAGCTTACCCAGGGAGAGGAGTTCTGGGTCAGAGGATCAGGGAGGAAGCAGGTGGAGCATAGGGCCACCTCCCCATAAGCCGCCTGGGCACTCCTGTGGGCGGCAAAGTGCAGCACAGGAACACTGCGTGCTGAACCACCCCTTCTCCCTCCACCCTGGAGAAGGAAGGGGGGAGACAGGACGCCGGCCATTTGGCTGCTGGGCAGCTGCCCCTCCCTCATCTTGGGGGGGAAGGGGAGCACTCCCTCGCCCAATCAGCCAGGGCCTGCCTTGCTGGGCAGGGCACCTGGCTGTGAAATCAGGAGCCCACAGCTGGACCTCCTGGCATCATCCACAGAGATACAGGACCCAGGTGGGCAGGGCCAGCCCAACCCCCAAAGGCAGAGACCAGAGCAGAGGCAGCAGCCTTCCCAACCATCTCAGGAGCAACCCTGGCAGCTCCAGGTGAGAGGAAGTGGGAGGGAGAGAGGAAGGGGAGGAGTGCTGGTAATCCCAGGGGAGGGCAATCCCAGAGACAGGCCCTTTTTGTACCATCCCTGTGAGGGAAGGGGAGGGACCAAAGGGGAGGGGTCTGCCCTACATAAACCTGGAGGCCAGGGATGATAAGACAGTTGGGAGTCAGAAGAGCAGGCAGGAGGATCTGCTGACAGCAGCTCCTGCTCCTGACTCTGGTGAATGCTGCCAACCCAAAGAGGGGGAGCCGAGTGATACAACCCCCCTTTCTTCTGGGAAACTAGTCTGAGGCCTCCACAAGGGGGTCCCCCTCAGAAAGGCCAGGCGGGCCCTCCCCTTCCCCCTCAGGGAGGCCTCACAGTGAGCACTCTCCATGGGCTTAGGAGGAGGCTCCCAGGCACCTGTTTGCTTACTGATACCTTCAGTTAACAAACTTTGGGGAACATATCCTAACTGACACATATCTGTATGTGTACTTTTTCTGTATATAGGTTCAGATACAGGGCCTGAGCCAGGGTCTTGTTCCTGTACCCCCGTTAATAAACGTGTTCAGAGTATATTTTCATCACTAATGAGGAACACCCCATTGAGATTAGGGGCAGGGTTTCTGGTTTATTTTCTAGAATAGATGCCTGCACCTCTCCTTCTAAAAATTAAGTGCTATCTCTATGTTGGGGGTTATATTACTTCATCTTTTAAGCACCTGATCACTGAGAACAGGGGAGCTGATTTTACTGATCAGACTGATGGAGCTTATTGTTTAACAAGCTGAGTTAATATACTCAAAGAAAATCAAGTGATTCCTGTGCTGTTGTGCTGTTCCCTGGGCCTTTCACTAAAGCCCAGGATGCTCACTAAGAGCACAAATGAGGAACAATGCACCAGGGAAAAGATACACTGTGCGTGTGGCTGCATCGAAAGCTTTTGCACGCAGCTCTAAAACCTAGTTTTGCACACGGCTCTACTGTTGATCAAAAAGAGAGAAGCAGGGAAGGGAAGGGAAGGGAAGGCTCCTGTTGCTGTGAAACCGGCAGAGGCAGTTTCCTTATGTTACTGGGAGTGGTTATGAGTTGCATGTTCAAAGTATAGTATGTCAGTTTGGACTGCAGTGTCAGAGAAGCGTGGTTACAACAAGTAGTTTCAGCTGTTTGTTGTGGGGGTTGGGGTTAAATTCAGGTTTGTTGCAGTGGGGGAACCGTAGGGGGGAAAATGTTTTATTTTATATGGATGAACTGCTCTTGTCCAAAATACCTTTTTCTTCTTTCTTGGGGGGGGGGGGTATTGCTTCATGAAAATCCTCTGGAGGTATCGAGTGTTGTCTGTTGCAGCAAAAGTAATTAAAGTCTTGCAGCACCTTTATAGACTAAGGGCCCAATCCTATCCACCTTTCCCATGGCGGTGCAGCCGCAGTGCAGCCCGGAGGAAAGGGAAAAAACATTCCCTTACCTGGAGGAGGTCTATGTGACTGCCCCCCCTGCAGCCTGCAACCATAGACTTAAACAGTGCCACACAGCCTGTCCAGCTTAGTATTTTTAACCTTTATGTTTTTTTTCTCCCCTAGAGCAGAAATTGGAGCTGCCTATTAAAAACAAATTCAGGATTTTAGCAGCACTGCAATTGGCAGCAATAGCCGCTTCCCCCTCCCTCAATGAAAGGAAGTAGGAAAGGTAGGAGTGCCCCTCTTCAAACAATGAGATGAGTTCAGCACTCTCTTATCGTTATATGCCATGAACATTCCAAAAGCTCCTGAATGATCCTTGAAGCACACACAGATCCCTGAAGCTAAAAGAGCTGTTTTGCAGCCCAATCCTAACCAACTTTTCAGTGCTGATTCCGCTCCAATACTGCCCCAAGGTAAAGGAAAAAAATGTTCCCTTACTGTGAGGAGGCTTCAGTAGCTGCCCCACCACTGCAGGATGCAGTGCATGCCCCACTGCACGCATGCTGGAAAGCTAGTTAGGATTGGGCTGTTGGTTTTGTTAATTTTTTAATGTATTTTTCTTGTAAGTTACAATCATGCCTCCTTTTACATACCTACCAAGTCCTTCCCCTAAGTATGTTGAAACCACTACCTTATTTTTGGGAAGCCCCATTTTGCATACAAACTAATAGGCACCCAGTCACCTGAGTTTGCATTAGTACATATGATAAAATGATTTGAGCATTAAAAAAAAAATCTGTTTCCAAATAAGTTTTTATTTTAATATAAGAAAAGCCAGGTGTCGCAGAAATGAATCTCTTGCACAAACTCCACTGAGACAAGTGATGAAAGAACATGATGTGATAGTGCAATTTCTGTTTACTTTAATAGGATTTTGTGCAGGAGGCGCCCCAGTGTCTGAAATATATTAATAGGGCAGTAATGGGTAGCAGGAGTGGCACACCCTTCCAGTCGGTCAAAATCTAGCTTCCCAGCAGCTTTTCAGTTGAAGAAAACAAGCCCCATTTGTTGCTTGGTCACATGGTGAAAAAAGCAGTGGATCAAGGGATCTTTAACCTATTTATGTGATTTCTTTCAGAGAAGCTCTGTAGTCACTTGAAAGCTATGATGATCTGAAGCAGGGGTGTCCAAACTTTTTGGCAGGAGAGCCACATCATCTCTCTGACACTGTGTTGGGGGCCGAATTAATTTACATTTCAAATTTGAATAAATTTACATAAATGAATATACTAGAGATGGAACTTTTATGAATGACTGACGGTCTTGCAATAGCTCAAGGCCTATAAAAGTCCTTGCACAAAACAAGGCCAGCCTTTCCTTCACTGCCACTGCTGCATCATAGACGTGAAACAGCAAGCAGTGGAGGGAACCCTTGTCCCACAGCTCATGTGAGAGGTCAAACAGTCATCTTCACACTGAGAGCAGTTGTGTCCAAGAGGGCCAGATGCTCATTGAAGACTGGGGGCTCCCTGCGGGCTGGACTGTGAGTCCCTGAGGGCCGCAAGTGGTCCCCGGGCCGGGGTTTGGGCACCCCTGATCTAAAGAGTTCACTGTAAGTATGCACAGTTCTGCTAACATATGACTTTTGAGAACTTAATGTAATTTGTAAAAACAACCACAACAAAGACAACAGTGGCTGGGCAGACATCTTATTTTACAGACCTTGTTTTATCATTAGAATAGCACATGGCGCAGCTCAAGGCTGCTGCCTGGACACTCTCTGGCTGCTGAGTTTCCCCTTCAGTTAACCATGCATGGCAGTTTAGAGTCAGTGAATGACTCATCGTTGAAATATGCACTGTGGGAGGAGGGGAATGACAGCTGGCGGTGGCACTGTGCAAGCATAGGGTTTTCACATGTTTGAGCAATGCAGTGTGAGCACTATTATCGTGCAAGAAAAAGCTCTTCAAATTTAACCTTCAAAGTGATAATGGCAGAGGGTGACATTATGTTTTATAATCACAGAGAAGTGCCTGACCTCTCCTGACCTCTCCTCAAGAAATATGCCTGTGCTTTCACACGTCATTGAACTACTTTTCATCCCTCCCTTGGCTTCAACTTGTAAGCAGCGAGCACAGTTTTGTTTTTTTAATTCTGTAAAAGTGTGAACACTTTTTTAAGGTTTTCTTGATATTATGCTACACAATATATCTACACAATATATATATATGCTACACAAGTATATCTACTTTTACTGTAGAATTTAATGAAACGAGAAGTGACACACCATTTAAAACGACAAAATAGTCTTGTCACAAACACATAGTTCTCTTTATTTTTAACACATGATTGATGATGAAGGAAAGTGCCATCCAGGTGCATGGCCTTTTACAAGCAAGAGGAAGACAGATCCCTGTCCCAGTGGGAGCAAAATCTAAATTGACACAAGAGAGACAACTGAGACAGGAGAAGGAAGTGGAAGCCAACATAAACTGGGGAGAAGCACATTGACTTGCATGCTTGTGTCTTGGTAAGAAATGGGAACCACCTAAAATGCTCCCTTTATTGAAAAAAAAAAACAACAACAAGCATATACACAGCATAAAGTTCACCTAGACCTCCATGGCTGAGAAGTAACTATTTATACAATAAAAGAATAATAGGGCACCAAGTCAAAACCAAAACAAAATGCAAAACAAGCTCTTTGGGAAAAACAAAGTTGTTTAATCCAGAGTTCATTTGATCCTTGGAGTTCTAGCTGAACACAGAGGGGGAGAACAGAACACGAAGCATTTCCTTTTGTAGCAAGACTTCTCCTCCCCCATCCTCCTGCGGTCAGTCAAGCAGAGTGCTGCAGCAGGAGGCACAGAAGATTGGTTTGCCTGTCTGCTTGGCAGCAGTCACAGTGGAGGCAGCAGCTTGGGTCCTCCCCTCCCCTGCCCTCCCCTCTCTGCCAGCCCATGAGAGCAGAAGCAGATCTACAGCCTCTTTATAAATTCCACTGGCAGCCCAGGTTTTTTTCCCTTTAAAAGCATGTATTGTGAATACAAGGGCAGCCATTTTGAGCAAAGTATCATCCATGTTGTGATGACTGAACATTATGTTACACTCTTTTCTGAGACTCAGTCCAAATTACCAAAGGGCAAAATTACCAAAGGGCAAATTGTTCTTAAGAACTAAAACACTGAATATATTATGTTTGAGAGGTGGGTCACGAGCCAATTTCTGGTGGGCGCCCATTCATTTCAAGGTGTATTTTATTTTTAATATATTAGACTTGATGCTTCCATGGTATGTGACTGCATTTGGGGAAATGTTACAGATCTATACTTTCAACAGGCTACTGTGTATACGTTTTTAACAATGATAGTCAATGGGGTTACTCCTGGGTAAATTTGGATAGGATCACAGCCTTGGATTGTCAGAAATTTTCCTGCTTCATGATGTCACTTCCAGGTTAATGACATCACTTTTGGTGGGTCCTGACAGATTGTCATTCTAAAAAGTGGGTCCCAGTGCTATAAAGTTTGAGAACCACTGTTTTAGAGGAATAGGTGGCTGGTGCCCTTGGGACTAATTCTGTTTGCTTTTTACACATCCAAGACAGCATGATGTCAGGAAACCCGGGTTCAAGTCCCCACTCAGCCATTAAATTCACAGGATGACCTTGGGCCAGCCACTATCTCTCAGCCTAATGTGCCTCACAAGTTTGTTGGGAGGACAAAAGGAGAGCAGATGCCTATATACCAGGGGTGGCCAAACTGTGGCTCTTGAGCCATATGAGGCTCTTTGACATATAGTGTGTGGCTCTCGAAAATATGTTAGTTGAACTCCTTTTTGCATCACAATCAATATAAAAAATACACAAGTATTTTTCAAGGTTCAGAATTACCAGGTGTAAAATGAGAGTCCACAGGATTAAATGTTCATGGTGAGTAAATATATTGAAAAATTGTAATGCTTCTTAAATATTGTGGCTCTCAAACATCTCTCTTGCAGTTCTCAAATATCTGAAGTTTAGTGTTTGGCCACCCTTGCTATATACTGTGTTCCTTTGAAGAGGGATGAGAAAAAAAATGTAACTAATAAATAAGTGATAAGATTAACAGTTAACTAAGACACTGGCTACGCAATCCTATCTTGCGCTGGAACAGGCAGGCCAGGAGGCCTGTGCTGTATCCAGCACAAGATAGAGCTCCAAAGTGGCTCAGCTCGAGGTAATGGGAAACTTTTCCCCTTACCCCCAGGTAAGCCACTGCAACCCCAATGGGTCTCCTTGGACTTGCGCCATCTCCAGATGTGGCATAAGTCTGAGGAGAGCAGAGTAGCTTGAAGCCGCTCCGCACTGCTCGGGGAATGGAGTTGGGACCTGGCATAACAGCCGGGTCCCAGCCCCGCCTCCCACTCCCTGCCTGCCCGCCACACAACCATCCTCCGCCTGCCCTCCCCCTGCCCTGGAACACCTCCTCCCCATCTCCTTCCTGCCTCCTCCCTGCCCTCCCCAGACACCTGTGTCAGCCAAGCTCGGCCAACGCAATCTACTTTCTGCAAGCTGCCATGGAGAATGGATGCAGCCTCCATGCTCCAGTGCACCTCCGTGTGCTGGCGCAGTTTGTTCCCGAGAAAGCGCAAATGTCCTTTACGGCACATTTGCGACCCTCCTAGGCTGGCGCAGGGGACTAACACGAGGTTAGGATTGCGCCCTGAGACTGTTCTGGACTGGTTTTGCAGTTTCTTTGAAGGACTAAGTTCACCGCTGGGGAATGTTAGTGGATTGGGTGTTGCTTCTGGCCAAGGCCTGTTCTTCAGAGAATGTGACTCGAATATGATTCCATCTTCAGCTATTCTGATTTGAACACAATTCAATATTGACAATCACCTTAAATATCCAGGTCCCAGGGAATTTAGGGAACACACTATCCCACACAATCCTACCTACCCACTTAGGCCAGCAACAGAGCCCCTGATTCATATCCCTCAGCTGTCAGAATTACAGTGAATGGGAATGCAGGGCAGGGCCTTCCTCGTTGTGGCACACAGAATATCGAACAACTTATCCTGAGAGGCCCACCTGAGCCCTCATCCTTTAATAGTACCCAGACATATTGTGAAGACTGTTATGTTCTGCTACATTTTAGGGTAATATTAATTTTTACTACCTCTTGGGTATGTATCAATGTTTATATCTTCCAGTTCCATTGCTTATCTTATGTATTTGATGTTGATCTGAGTTCTGTTTTTAGCAGATTTTTTATCTGACTGATTTTGATGTGGCTTTAAATTTGACTTTTGTAGGTCATGTTGAAAATCCTCTTTGGTGTAGAAAAGATAGGGTAGAAATATTTTAATCTGTAAATAAACCGCCCATTTCTTACTCACATGTCATCCACTTCAGTGGTTGGTGCTGCCATATTTGCCCACTAGTTGCTTGGAGCTATCTGTCTCAGATCTTGGACGCTGGAGACTTTCAACTATGCCTGGGATCCTGCAGGTCTAAACATTGCTGATGAATTTTATCCTTATTAAGCCTTTTCTGCCCAACACTGCGTACACGCAACAGGGACCAAATGTGTACACCTGTGGGCTGGGCAGAAATGGGTTAAAGAAACCAACCCAACCCATTCAACCCAAATGGGTTAAATAAATAGCTCTGCACAGGATGATTTTTGGGTCAAAGATTCAAAATAGGTTTCAGGAATAGTTTTCACAGCTACAAAGACTAGTGAGTGCCATAGCATGAAGGAGGCACCCTGTGGTAGTCACAAATACTGCTGCTTCCAAACCTTGGAAGATGACAGAAGTCTGCATGAACCCCAAAGGCAGTGCTTCCCAAACTTATTGGGATTGTGTTGTCCTTTACTCTGCAGAGGCTTTGATCAGAACCCAGAAATAAGTAATGATGATGTGAAAAGTATCACATGATGACATCACCACCACTTACTTCTGGGTTCAGAAGCCGTCCATGATCCTACAAACAACTGTAAGAGGTTCAGAGAGGGCAGGTGGGCCTTTAAAAGGCACAAAACCTTGCACTGCAGCTCTGTCCTTCCCACTGAGCCTCCTGCTGCAGCTTGCAGGATCATGGTGTGGTTTCGCTGCTGGGCAGCATGGGTCCCGTGATGCCCCAGTGAGTGCCTTGTGATGCCCCAGGATGTCGCGACACACTTTGGAGACCTCCCTCTCACATACTGATGATGCATGTTCTTGGTTACGGTTAGTGAACTTCAGTCCATTCATTTATTAATTGAACCTTTATTTTTCTTAGAGCACAATCCTAACCCACTTTCCAGTACCAACATAAGGGCAATGTAGCTCTGAGATAAGGGAACAAACATTCCCTTACTTTGAGGAGGCCTCCATGAGTGCCACCTAACTGCAGGATGCAGCACATGACCCATTGGCGCCACTATTCTAGCATTGGAAAGTTGGTTAGGATTTGGGTCAAAATCTGATTTTCAAAAATTACAACTATCTTCCAATTTGAATTCAACAAAGACTTTAAAATAGTTATTTGATTTGTTTTCCAGCCTAGGGAAAACAATAAAGGTCCCTTGCAGTATTTGGTTCAGGTTCAGGTTTTGATTGATGCCCTAGTGTGAATGCAACAGAGGATTTGTCAGAGATCTCTCTTTATGTGCTTCAGCTGTTCACTCCTCGCTGCCAGCATCTGTGCCATGGGCAAACAGGAGAGAACAGCTAGGTGCCTGAGTGGCTGACAGAAGCTCTGTTAGTCCTCACTGGAGGTAAGATGATTAAAGAGACTTTTGCATGTGAGGCAGTAGCAGCTGATGTGCAAGATAATCCTCCAAGGATCCTCACAACACATGTGTGTGCTAACGCATGTATATTAAACTATTTGTTGCATTAAGCTTGTCATTAACAGAATGGCTTAAGAAAGAAAGCAGGCTGGAAACGTCCCTTGTGTTGGTCAAAAAGTAGCCATTGGTGGCAGAGGCAAGAGGTAGGAGAGGCCTGATCTAGTTTGGGACTGCATCCTGAAGGAGAAGATAACACCTTCACCATTTGCCTGTCAAAAATCCACCCCCTTCGTTGCTATTTGCAGCAGATAGCCAACTGAAGGACAAAAGACACTGGTTTTTTTGGTCAGAAAACAGTTCCTAGAGAACATGTTATCTCCCTTGTTCCTTGTTATGCACCATGGTCCTGAATCATATCAGCCCCCCATGGCTGTTTTGGGATACTTCTTGTTCACACCTTGGTTAAGCCTTACAGGACAACAACCATTACTATCACTGACATCATCTGAAGTCTGAAGAAACACCTCAGTGTTCTTGGGCTTGAACAAATTATATCAGTTCAGCTCCAGAAAACTACATTGCTTGGAACAGCGAGAATCCTACAGTGATATCTGTGATTCCCAGAATCTTAGCTAGATTCCGAATTGCAGACTATAACCAGCCCAGTATAGGCTGCGATGAGGAAGAAGAAGTTCCAGTGGAGCATAGCAATAATTTTACTGTGGTGATTTTTGTAATCACTCTGTGTGGTTTTGCTGCACCCATTTACAACTGATCACATTGTAAGTAAGTGCAGCAAAATCACACAGAGTGATTACAGAAATCGCCACAATAGAGTCACTGCTACATTCCTCTGGAACTTGTGCAAGAAATATGGAATAACATCAATAAAGAAATGTTGGGAGCCCATGCCTTAAGAAGTGGAGAAAATGAGCAGGTCAAATTCACAATCCAGACAGATAAAAAATTGGAATACAATATGCCAGATATAACTGTGGTTGAGAAAAAACAAGTGATGCATATTGATATGGACATTCCGGGAGATAATTGAATCGAGGAGAAACAATTGAAAATGTTCACAAAATACGAAGACCTGGAAACTGAAATACAGTGCCTTTGGGGAAAGAAACCATCAACTACTCCTATTGTCGTTGGTGCACTAGGCGCAATCCCCAGGTCCCTTAAGAAATATCTGGCAAATATAGGCATTGACAAGGTAACAGTTGAATAGCTGCAATGTCACGAGATGCATTACCAGGAACATCAAACATTATAGGGTGATACCTCACCAGTTCTTAAACTATTAGGTAGAATTCAAACTTGTGAGCACCCAAAAATCACAGTATAAACATCTGGTGGACAGTGACACCACTGATAATAATATAATAAATAATTTGTAGTGCATCCCTCAGAGAGAGCGCCTACACTTTAGTTCATGGGGGTGAGTTAGTACATGGAACTAATGTTTGTATCTATCTATTTATTTATTTGTCCAATTCATATTCTGTTCTATTCAATGGGGTGAAAGCAGTTTGTAACATTTTTACTACATGTTCATAGTCCTGTCCTGGAGGGTTCACAATCTAAAAATAATAATTTCAGGGAATAAAAGAGACTAAATGAATCCAAAATGACATTATAAACATAAAATCTATTTGGAAAAATAAGAGCTCAGTTCTAAGTGCATGGCCAATATTGTCTCTAGAGCAGTGTTTCTCAAACTGTGGGTCAGGACCCACTAGGTGGGTGGTGAGCCAATTTCAGGTGGCTCCCCATTCATTTCAATATTTTATTTTTAATATATTAGACTTGATGCTACCATGGTATGTGACTGAATTTGGGGTAATATTACAGACCTGTACTTTTAACAAGCTACTATGTATATTATTTTAACAATTATAGTAAATGGGACTTACTCCTGGCTAAGTGTGGGTAGGATTGCAGCCTAGGATTGTTAAAAACGTTCCTGCTTGATGATGTCACTTCCAATCATGACATCACTTCCGGTGGGTCCTGACAGATTCTCATTCTTAAAAGTGGGTCCTGGTGCTAAATGTGTGAGAACCACTGCTCTAGCATTCTGCCCAGGAGATAAGTAATGCTCCTTCCCCTTCAGCAGCAGTAACTGTCAAAGGCAACTGTAGGAAAAGGTGTCACTGACATGCTGGATGGGTCCAGTCCTAGGTGTGATGGAGTCTCTGAGTACTGTCAAGGAGGTAGATCCTGGAATGTTCCTTCTCAAGCAGTGGCACTAACTTATTGGGAAAAGTTCAAAACATGACTACTTCTCAACATTAGTTGCCAACCAGGTTGTTATTTTGCCAAACAGATGTCTGTAATCTCTAAAAGTGGCTTCCTCTGGGTAGGAAAAGGAGAGCAAGGGAGGGCTGAATCCAGCAGGTTCTTTTCCTCCTGAACAGTCTCCAGTTCCTATAAAGCAGGGGTGCCCAAACCCCGGCCCGGGGGCCACTTGCGCCCCTCGAGGCCTCTCAATGCGGCCCTCAGGGAGCCCCTAGTCTCCAATGAGCCTCTGGCCCTCCTGAGATTTTTTGGAGCCCACTCTGGCCCGATGCAACTGATCTCAGTGTGAGGGCGACTGTTTGACCTCTCATGTGAGCTGTGGGATGAGCGCTTCCTCCACTGCTTACTGTTTCATGTCAGTGATGCAGCAGCAAAGGAAAGACCAGCCTTGCTTTGTGCAAGGCCAACCTTGAGCTATTGCAGGACCTTCATTCATTCATATAAGTTCATCTTTAATATATTCATTTATGTAAACTTATGTAAATTTATTCAAATTTTAAATGTAAATTAATTTTTTTTCCCCAGCACCCGACACAGTGACAGAGAGATGATGTGGCCCTCCTGCCAAAAACTTTGGACACCCCTGCTATAAAGGAATATTCCAACTCTGGTTGTTGGAGTCAGGTGGAAAATTGCCCATATAACTCCTATTTGAGGGGTGAGCTAGTACAGCCAAGTGGCAAAGAAAGTTGTGGCAAAGAACTGTGAATCAGGAAGTTCAGAATTCAAGTCTCATCTCTGCCTTGAATTTGTTCAATGGCAGCAGGTCTGCAGCTCGTTCTGAGCCTCAATCTCCAGCTCGCTTTCAATAAGGAGTTAATAATATTCACCAAAGGGTGAAATTACAAGATAACAACATTCAAAAACAGTATACAAATGCAAAGCATTATTATTACTTATATCCAGCTGGGGATTCATATACAGAAATGGGCTTCAACACTTGTATAGCCCATAGTTAGACAGGGTGTAACCGAGCTTAACCACAGTTTCATTTGTTATTGCTGTTTATTGATCAAAGATTTCTAAAAGATGTTGATCTAGAAGAAGCAACACATTTTATTTGTTATTCTTAAGTTGGAATGTTGCTGCACCAGAACTCCCCGTCTTCAGAAATTTGTCTGACCCTTTCTCCCTGATGGCATTTCACTGCCTGCTATAGGCATTCTGATTATGACAGACCTTTGGTTTGAATGACTGCTCTGTCCATTCCCTTGATCTCCTACTCTTTTTAGCCCTCACACTTTCCTGGAATTAAGGTCCATTGAACACAGTGGGACTTCTGAATAGGCATAGGTTTGTGCTGTTAGTGATTTTGTTATCTGCTGCTCATTTTTTTCTTTTCCTTTTTTTACTGATTGTTTTAAATTCTGATGTGAGCCACCTTAAGTGGTTTGAAGTGGTTTACTTAAAAAAAGGGGGGGGGAAGATATACTGTATATATATTTTAACTAAATAGAGCAGTGATTTTCAACCTTTTCCATCACATGGCACAATGAGAAGGTACTAAAATTGTCAAGGAACACTATCAGTTTTTGTCAATTGACAAGGTACACCAAGCTATTGGTGGGGGGCTCACATCCCCCAAAGGCCCTACTAATAAATGACCCTCCCCCAAACCCCCGTGGTACACCTGCAGACCATTCGCGACACACCAGTGTGCCAAGGCATAGTGGTTGAAAATGGCTGAAAAAGAGGCAAGATGTACCGAATGTATTTTTTAACTGAATAATACTTATGAATAATATAATTGAGAAATTGAGGGCGCAGTCCTAACCAAGCGCTGAGCCCTAGTGCTGGATGCCGTAAATGTACTGTAAAGCACGTTTATGGCATCCTCAAAGTAGGGAGTGCTGGCGTTAGGCCTGCGCCAGTCAGCACCGAGCCCACTGTGACAGAAGAAGGATGTGCCACTGCAGGGCGTGTGACCACCGGGCAGCAGTGTGGCCTTTGGGGGGAGGAACTGGGGCGGGATCCGCTCTGCTCCACTGTATCCTGAACTCTGTATCAGTCTGGAAGGCCCAACACAGAGTCTCTCAAGTCTGTGCTGGCAAAATAGCCAGCACAGACTTGCGAAGCTCCCTTCCGGGGCTTAGGACTAGCCCTGAGGAGACCTCCTGCTGCTTCCCAGTGCCTGCTGGACACAGTGGTAGCTGCTTTGGCACTGCTGCTCCATGGGGGCCAGGAAGCTCAGGACTGGGCTGTTAGTTGCTTCAGATTCATAGTGGTTTGATGATACAAAGCTCTTCACTTCATATGCATATTTGCTTGTAGAAAGACTGCAAATTGTTGCACTTACCCAGATCAAAGATCTCTATTCAGTTCAGAGTACTTTGTCACTACTTTACACTTGGCATTCAGTCATCCTGCAGGGGAGATGGTGATATCTGATTAGTCAATATCACTTCTCCCCTCTGCCAGATTAATGCTTTGTCAATTTCATAGCTCTGCCTTTCCATGCTTGAAATTGTAGTGTTCTAGCACAGCCTGTGGAACATTCTTTTACCAGCTTGGCTAGGAGTAAGGAGGACATGAAGACAGAGGCCTTTGGGCCCTGGCTTCCCTGGAGAAGGAAAAAAACAGGTACATATAGATGTAGGGCTTCCTTAAACTGAGTTTGATGACCAGGGTGTTTGAGAAAAGACAGCATGTGTATGGCTAGGTTACCAGATACAAACTGGGACAGAATGCTGATACCTTTAAACATTGTGTAGAAGAGGGAATTTTGACAGGTGCAGCTCAACATGCAAGGGTTTAAAAAGCTTTGCCTGCCAAAATTCCCTCTTTTTTATAATGGTTAAAGATATAAGCACTCTGTCCCAGTTGTATCTGCTAACCCTATGTATGGCACATGCGGATGACTTATAGCCCAATCCTATACATGTCTATCCAGAAGGTAAATGTGCATAGGATTGCAGCCATACCATGCAAGCCTATACACGTCTGCTGAGAAATCAGTTCTATTGAACTTACTTCCAAGAAAGTAAGTATAGGATTGCGGCTTTAAATTCTTACACTGCCTAACTTAACACATTATTGTAGTGGTTTCCAAACTTTTTAGCCAGGACCCAATTTAAAAAATGGCACTCTGTTGGAACCCACCTAACTTGATGAAACTAGAAAAAAAGTTTTACTTTACCAACTGCTCAAGCCTCTGTTTTTATCCTTTTTACTGTGGTGGTGGTGGGGGGGGGGAGACTGTTTTCTGGAGTGCTTGTTGAGGTCCACGTTCATCAGATCGGGACTGTTCTGGTGACTTGCATTCCCCTTCACCTGGCCTTTGATAAGAGCCAAGGCATATTTGCCTGTTTGCAAGTAAGTGCACACGCATAGCTCAGTTTCAGTTTTCATAGGACTTTCCTTATCAGCTTGGAGGGGGGACGTCCTTCTCAAGAGTGTTGAGGCCTGCATTCATCAGATCGGGACCATTCTGGTGATGTGTTCCCTTTGGCCTGCCCTTTGAAGTATATTTGCCTACTCGTGAGTAAATGTGCATGTGCTGCTCCATTTTGGTTTCCATAGGGCTCAATACATTTTCCTTATCAACTTGTCAATTTTGAGACCCACCAAAAATCAGGTCATGACCCACTGGTGGGTCCTGACCCACCCTTTGAGAACTGCTGCATTAGTGCAAAATATCTCTTTTCTAGAAGAAATCAGCAAGTTTGATTACAGAGCATAATTTATAGTGTGGAAGAGTTTTATTGTTGCCTAATGGCTCCCCACTCTGCACCTCCAAGCACTGATTGAACCATCATGTTGCCATGAAATATTGAGCTGAAGTTAAAGGAAAAAGTGTCAGCAACAGGTTGCTGTCAAACATTGCAGATTCTGTTTTGTGTTGGAAATGAAAGGCCAATTCAACTGGAAGGAAAGCTTCTTACAGAAACCAGAACATGAGATAACGTGCTTCTGGAGAAAAGGTAGTATGGAGGATGAGCTGTTGTGCTGGCAAGGAGATGGAGCAGAAAGTCTTGGTAGATGAGGATCCAAGAGCTTGGGGTAGGCAGGCTTGCTAAATATGTCATAGTAGTTGGGCAGCCCAATCCTTAGCTGCCCAGGGCACCCAGGCTCGGCGGCACTGAGAAGGGCTGCTGCCAGATCCTGCGTGCCCCAGGCTACCGCGGGAGGTGCCTCCAGAGAAGGGAACTTTTATCCTGTTCTCCCGGGTAAGGTAAGCAGCCCCACAATGGGTAAAGGCACTCATGTAGGGCGCGGAGCCCTACACAAGTGCTTTGGATCCTGCCGAGCAGAGCTCTGCAGACCCGCCTCCCTCCCCTGGCACACCTCCAGCCCGCCCCCCTCCCCGCGTCACACTTTCCCATCACATCTCCTCCCCGCCCTCTCTCCGCTCTCCGCCAGCCTCCCCCTTCCTTGGAATGCCTCCTCCCCACCCCGTCCCCGCCTACCGTGCTGCGGCTTGGTGGTCCGGAAGACCACTGAGCTGCGGAAGCTGGGTGAGCACCCTGTGCTAGCCCAGCACTGGCCAGTGCTGGGCTAGCACAGGCGGGAGCACGGCGGTGAGGCTCGTAGACGCGCCTTACGGCACATTTGCAACAGTGCCTGGTGGCACGGAGTCATGCTGCCGAGCACAGGATTTGACTCTCAGTTGAGTTCTTATGGCAGGATCACCTCCATGTCTCAGGAGAATAAGGTGACATAAGGATCCATTCAATTGTTTGCTTGTAGCAGCAGTGCTTGAGCAAGGGGTGCGTTGTTGCTGCTCTAGTCCTTTACTCAGTGATCCCTTCTGAGGGTCCTGGTCTCTCAGCAGATGTCCCTATTACCAGTTCTTGTTTTACTGAAGGAAGCTGACACCCAAGGAAAACTGGGAACAAGGGAAGAGGAGGCAAGAAGCTGAGAAAGGCAACGTCAAGGAAAATTGCAGTCTAAAGGAAAACATCACATACTTAATTAGTCCAACCAGCCAAATAATTGGATGCGCATGTCTAGTAAAAATTATTTGTTAAAGATTCCAAGTAATGGATATATGATGTGAAACCATAGTATTTTCATTATTTCCTTGTTGGGCCTGAGCTCAGGTTTGTTTGTGTATTAAGTAGAGGTTGATAACTTCAGAGATGTGGTAAGAAGAATGTTGTACTGATTTTGTTACAAGCGATTATGGTATTCATTTTGCTATAGAAATATGAAATCCAGAACCATTGTCTTGTTAGTGAATTAAGAGAAACTGTTACCAATTAAAAATAAATTGTCATATTAATGCAGCCATTCTTTATTCATTTAAAATATTTATATCCTGCTGGTCTCTAGTTTAGCCATTAAGAGATACTGGTCAAATTTCGAGATGGGTTCCCAATTCACAGTATTACCAATACTGTAATACTGTATAAGTATATAACCTCTCATAAATATATGATCAGGGACAAATTATGATTTCAGAACTTGCATAACTGCTCATAGATGTGTTTTTCTGGAAGTCAGAAAACATGAGATTTGAAATTAAAATAAATTAGGGTATGCAAACTGTCTGTAAAGCAGCTCATCCAACAATGATTTATTTGTGTCTTTCTTATAAAGTCTGAATACATCGTTCAGACTCCTAAAAACTTTAGACAGATGTAACTAAAATCTAAAGAACAGCAAACATAATGTATCCTAAATTTAGTTTATAAATTTAATAATAATGAAGGCATTTGCAACACAATCCTATTCATGTCTGCTCAGAAGTAAGTCCCATTGAGTTCAAGGAATATATCCCATGGAATCCCAAATAAATAGGATTGCTCCACCAATTCCATGACTAAGGTCCCAATTGTGCTCCTGGAACTAGTGTTCTTTACGGCAGCAGAAAATTCAGGCTGCTGTTGCTCACAGCCAGGCGGTTGCCACGAATAGCAAGAGACACAACTGGTGCAGCACTGGCTCCAGGATATTCAGCAGATGCAAGTAAGTTGCAGTAGGGGCAGGAAGTGGGCGGTTCGCAGGCATTCTGAAGTGGAGAGGTGAAGGGCAGGGGTGGGGAGTGGATTAGAGGGAAGGATTTTGGCAGCAAACGTGCAGGATAGCTTCTATCCCCCATTTTTTGGCCAATTCTGTCCCCTTTTTTTCCTTGGACTTGTACCAGCTATATAGCTGTCCCATAGGCCATCAGGGACCTATGCAGAGGTAAGTAAAACATTTACCTACAGCAGGATCACCCCTCCTACCATTGGATGCAGTGCACACTCCACCAGTGTGACTGCATTGGTGCTAGTGGTGGGGAATAGAATTGGGCAGTAAGACTGCAATTCTGTACAAATTTATCTGGGAGTAAGTACCTTGAACTCAATAGGACTTACTTCTGGGGAGACGTACAAAATTTACCCTGTTCCATTTAAATTAATGAAAGCTACAATCCTATGCACACTTTCCTGGGATAAGCCCCATTGTGGGGCTGTTTCTGAATAAATAATGCACAGAATTGCATGTCATAACTAGCAAAACTTTGTCTATAACCCAATGGCATTCATTTCCTAAACAAACTTGATTTATCTTGCCATGGAAAATTATACATTATAATTTTTCTTTCACATTGTAAGAGAAGTGTCAGCTTAATGTTGACTACTAAGTAATCCAGACTTTATTTTCTTGTGCAGACTTGTTTTGCTGGATTCCCTTTGGAGATCCAAACCTTATGCAAATAGCTCTTATTTAAGAAAACTGAAAATAATCCCTTCCAGCATAATTGCATGCATGTACATGCACCCTTTTGAATGAACAGAACTTTTCCCGTACCCAAGTCATGACTTCCAGCCTTATCTTTAGCTCATTTGCTTGAAAGTAACTCCCATTGACTTTAATTGGAGTTACTTCCAAGTATGCATAGAGACTGCATAGAGACTGTAGCCTTAGATCTCGGAAAGCAACTATGTATCATCTATATCACTTCTGGGTAGCCTACGTCCAGTCCAACCCTCCTAGTCTGGCATTGAGAAAGGCTCTATAGGAATAGGCTGTCCTAATCTTTCCTAGTATTCCCATTTTGGAGAAATCACATTTTCCCAAGGCTCAGATAGAAATATTTTGTCCTGATTTTTCCTCCAGTAAGTGCACTGGAATTTGCTATATATACTATATGAGTGTCATGGGCACTTATGGACTAATATTTATGATATCACTAATGTAATTTTGAAAACTTTAACAAAGATACAAAATTTGTTTTTATGTTTAGAGGTTGAGTTATCCCTGCTCAATTGTTTTCAGTGGGATGATGCAGCTGAGGCAGGGTGACCAGATGCAAAGGAGAACAGAAAGCCTAGGCCTTCAACCACTGTATAGGATCTTGGCAGGTGCAGCTCAACATGGAAGGGTTTAAAAACCTGCATCTGCCAAAATTCCTGCTTTTATACAATGGTTAAAGGCAGGGGTGCCCAAACCCCGGCCCTGGGGTCACTTGTGGCCCTCAAGGTCTCTCAATGTGGCCCTCAGGGAGCCCCCAGTCTCCAATGAGCCTCTGCCCCTCCGGAGATTTGTTGGAGCCCGCACTGGCCCGATGCAACTGCTCTCAGCGTGAGGGCAACTGTTTGACTTCTTGTGTGAGCTATGGGATGAGGGCTCTCTCCACTGCTTGCTGTTTCACATCTGTGATGCAGTAGTGGCAGCAAAGGAAAGGCCAGCCTTGCATTGCACAAGGTCTTTTATAGGCCTTGAGCTATAGTGAAACCTTCATTCATTCATATAAGTTCATCTTTAATATATGCATTTATGTAAACTTTTTTTTAATTTTCAAAAATAAAAACAAACAACAAATATAAAACAAACACATAACAAATACAAACTGAATACACAACACAAAAACACACCGTTGGAGGGTGCAGGCAATCATATGTCAATATATATAATCAATCAATACATATCTTCTGATCTTGTTCCTCTTCTAGTTTAGCCTCTTAATATTCTTTATCTATCATATCATATCCTATATATCATGTATACAATATATTCATCTAAATGGCCTATCTCATACATCTACAATTTCATTTTCAACCGAGCATAGAATGGTCTCCATTGCTCTATCTGTGTTGGTTTGTGCTGTTGATTCAAAATCTCTGTAAGTCTATCCATTTCCGCCACATCCATTATTTTCTCATTTATGTAAACTTATGTAAATTTATTCAAATTTGAAATATAAATTAATTCTTTTTTCCCCAGCCCCCAACAGTGTCAGAGAGATGATGTGGCCCTCCTGCCAAAAACTTTGGACACACCTGGTTAAAGGTATAGGCACTCTGTCCTCCATTGTATCTGGTCGCCCTGAGCTGAGGAAGCCTATTAAAAGAAGTGAGAAGAAAAAAGTCTGGAGGAGACCAGCAAATTTACCCATTCCTCTTAAATGTCTGTCCCACCCTTTTTTGGGGAGGGATATTTGATATGCATTATAGGGCAGTGCTCCCCTTATTATAGGGTGCGATTACTATTGCTCCTTATTTATTTATTTATTTATTTAATACCGTGTTTCTCAAACTGTGAGTTGGGACTCACTAGGTGGGTTGCGAGCCAATTTCAGGTAGGTTCCTATTCATTTAAATATTTTTAATATACTAGACTTGATGGTATGTGACTGCATTTGGGGAAATGTTACAGAACTATACTTTTAACAAGCTACAATGTATATTCTTTTAACAATGAATAGTTTATTCATTGTTTAACAATGTTTAACAATGAACAATGATAGTTTAACAATGAACTATCTTTTAACAATGATAGTAAATGGGACTGACTCCTGGGTAAATGTGGGTAGGACTGCAGCCTAAAATTTTCATGCTTGATGATGTCACTTCTGGTCATGACATCACTTCCAGTGGGTCCTGACATTCTCATTCTAAAAAGTGGGTCCTGGTGCTAAATGTGTGAGAACCACTGATAGATTTCTACCCCGCCTTTCCTCCACTGAAAGCAGATTCCCAAGGTGGCTTACAATTTATAGATTAAAAAATAAATAAAAATACAATATACAATAGAGTAAAAAAAAAAAAAAAGAAAATACTATACAATAGAAAAAGGAAATACAAAAGGAAACTTAGTGTTTTATTATCAGATTTGTATCCTGTCCTTTTTCTGCCATAATATCTTAATGAAATCATTACATTTTACAAGATAATTTAATTAACTTTGTTCACATTATGTTCAGATTACAGGCACTCCATAGCTTATCTCCATAGCTTATCTCTACAGGCACTCCAAAAATTATCTCCATAGCTAACTTGTTATTTCTTCATTACAGCCCAATTCTATATCTACTCAGAAGTAAGTCCTATTGTGTTCAGTAAGTCTTACCCCTAAGAAAGTGTGTATGGGCTTGCAGCCTTACTCTAACTATGCAACCCTATACTGCACATATTTTTCTTAGGAGGAAGTCCTACTGAGTTCAACTGAGCTTCCTCTCAAATAAGTGTGAATAGGATTGCAGCCCAAGTTAAAATTTTTACTTTTCAGTGGGGGGTTACAACTAATCCACATTTAGAAACTAATCTAAATGTATTACTGCATTCATACTAAGTAATGTATGAATACTGCAGGTTCTAGCTATAAGACAAAGCCCACAGTTAAAGATCTAGTTAGATTAACTCTAAGGAGAGAGGAAAAACAAAACAAACAAACCCACCCAGTGATTGACAGTGTCTTGTAATGTTAATATAGAGGAAGGGAGACTTTTGCAGGAGAGAATTGGTGACTGGAAGAGGGTGGTTAACCCTTCCCCTACCCACTTATTATCCCCTTCAAATGGAGAAGTAAGCCCAGCTGGGAGAAAAACGATCTGGGTGTGCATGGAGAGATTTGCACTGGAGAATGTGCAGATATGGCAAGCGGCAAGCGTTAAGCTCCCACTCCTCTCAGTTGATGATTCTTCCCTGCCCCTGCATTCAAACATGATTTTGGGAAGGGAGAATGTTTATTTATTTATATTTTTTTAACATGCTTTTCTATAAAAATATTCAAGGCAGTTTGATGAGGTAACGGGGACGTCCACCCTGAGATGTTAGATACATTTAACATATAGGATGTTTATGGCATGTTGTTGTGCAGTTGTGTTATCCACTCACTTCCTTGACTTTAGAGGTTGGGTGCTTTTTAAATACTCCATGATATTTGTCAGTTGAGATGAATGGGTTGTTTTTAAAGCAGAGTTTGGTCATTTGAGGTCCATGATGCTGGAGGCAAATGTCAGCAAATCACAATTGTGCGTTATTATTTAAAATGTTATCAGTTGCGATGGTATATCCAAGGATAGCACAGGACAATTCACATTTTCTACTGAAGCCAGACCTAGGAGGGGGAGCAGAGTAGGAGGTTGTTGAACAGGGCAGGGGAGGGCAGAATGGGGCAGTGACCGGGGCAGGGGTGGGCAGATCTGGCCCAGGAGGGGAGTGGAATTGGTGGTGCTTGCACTGCTTGATCTGCTTGCACTGATCAACACAGACTTGCGCCAGTAATATTGCTGCCACAGGTCTGGGTTGACGTGTTGTGGCTGCTGGGGCTTACTCAGGGGCAAGAGGACAGATGTCCCCTGATGAGACCTCCAGCAGCCAAAAATCCCAATGGGATGCCCCATTTCCTTCACTGGTGCTGCTGCCTCAGTGCATGAGGATTTAGGTAGGAGTGGGCTGAAAGGATCTCTTACAAAAAAATGTTTCAAAACACAATTGGAATCTTTGGGCACAAATTTGATATTTAAAGGTTGAGTAAAGAAGAATAGCCTCTGTTAAATTTCCAGAGAATTAAGCCGTAATCCTAAACACATTCATTTGAAAGGAAATCCCATTAACCCAGTGTTTCTCAAACTGTGAGTTCGGACCCACTACGTGGGTCACGTGCCAATTTCTGGTGGGTCCCCATTCACTTCAGTATTTTATTTTGAATCTATTGGACTTGATGCTATCATAGTATGCGACTGCATTTGGGGAAACGTTACAGATCTGTACTTTTAACAGGCTATGCTAATATGCTTTTAACATAGTCAGTGGGGCTTACTCTTAGGAATGTGCTGGTAGGATTGCAGCCTAGGATTGTTAAAAATTTTCCTGCTTGATGATGTCACTTCTGGTCATGACATCGCTTCCGGTGGGTCCTGATTGATTCTCATTCTAAAAAGTGGGTCCCAGTGCTAAATGTGTGAGAAACACTGCTGCCCAGCACACAGGTGTACATATTTGATCCCTGCGTATATGCAACGTTGGGCAGAAATGGCTTAAGCACAGTGGGAGTAAACATGCACAGGCTTGCGCATCACACCTTTATGTGCCTTCTGGTGTTTTAAAAAGAGGCATTAGCTTCAGCAAGAGGCACATCGCTGAAGCACGCACAATTTGTGTTGCCTTTGTATTTGTGTCTGGTATAGATATGTGTGCATTCGTGCCTAGGATTCGTGCCATGCTTTGCGCATGGACCTTTGTTCTGCACATGGGCAATCTGCCTGACCCAGTGCTGGAGAGGCCCAACCAGCTGTGCTGAGGCTCATGGCTGTGCCTTCATGTGAAGATACGGGAGCGTGCAGCCTTGCAGTGGCACATCATGCACACCTTTGGGGGTGTCACACTTTGCACCAACACGTGGAGCCTCCTCTGCAAATGCTCTCTCTTTCTGGTGCCTGTGCAGCACACTGCTGTTGTGCATGCGTGTGAGGCAGAAATAGGCCGTTCCCCTCCCCCACCTCCTTCCCACATCCACTGTCAGCTCACAGGCAGGCTGGCACCCCTCCCCCACCCCCTGGTTCTACACCAGCTGCTCTCACTGAAAACTGATACTTGAGAGGCCTTTTTCCCCCTAAACCAGTTCTAGCAGGAAGGCTTGGAGAGAAGCAAAACCCTGACTGGATTTGTGGCCAGAGCAGCTCTGTGGCTCCTCTCCCTGCAGGCAAGAGCTCCAGCTCCAGGCCTTGTTCACAGCTCTCACTGAGCTCTGCTGCTGTTGGCAGTAGCTCTCAGCTCTGGCTCCAGCAGCTGGGGCTGGATGTGCTCTGGGAAGGATCCAGTCCAGAGATTCCAGCCAGCCCTGGTGCGGCAGAACCTCAGCCTAAACAACAGTGGCTGTCTCATTCCAGCTCAGTGCCCAGTCTCCACCGGCTCAAACCGGTCTGGGCCGGCTGCCTTGGCAGCTGAGCCTGAGTCGCTGCCTCTCCTCCTCCCATGAATGTTCACTGCCCCACCCACACAGCCACAGCAGCCAGAAGCTTATTTCTATTTATATGTGGGGATTAAGTGCCGGCCTTGAACCAGCCCTCCTGACATGGCCCCAGAGCAGGCACAAATGCACAGTCCTCTGTTCCCCCCCCCCCCCGAACACCAGCAATAAACTCAGTCTCCCTCCACCTCACTACTGTCGTGACAAGGGGATGCACTGCCTCCTGTCTTTTCGCTCCAAAATGTCTGGTGTCACACTATTATAGTGCACACCTTTTCACACATACAAACACTCGAGCCCCTCCAGCCACATTTTCTGACCGTGGATGGAAACAATACATCTCCTACTTAAAGATTACACTGATTGGGGGGGGGGGGTAATGGTATTTACTGGCCTCTACTGTGTCTGTAATTACAATACAGGTTCTCTTCGCTTACTTGTCCTACCACGGCCTTGATAAGCAAATGGATACACAGCATACATCAATGTGTAGTGTTCCTCCTACTACCTGTAGGTACTCCCCCCACACCATAACAATGTATCTGAAGGAATCTGCTGTGCCCAAATATACCATCCTCCCTTACTAAGTCACCAGAGGAGAAGGGGTTACAGACTTTGAACAGGATGCAAAAACCTACTGCTCTCTGCAGAATGTTTAGCAGGGATGTGCAGTGGGTGGGAAGGCAGGTGAGGCAGAGCCTCCCCACTGGATTCCTTCAAAAAGTGCCGCCACTGTGCGAGGTGCCCAGCCCATGTGCATGGGTAGTGGGTGCTTGGGCACCTCACAAGGTGGCGGTGCTTTTTGAAGGACTCTGGTGGGGAGGCTCTGCCTTGCCTGCCTTCCCACCCAACACGCGTGGGTTGTGACTTCTTGGGCACCTCACAGGGCACAGCGCTTTTCAAAGGACTCAGGTGAGGAGGCTCTGCCTCACCTGCCTTCCCACCCACTGCACATCCCTGATATTTAGTGGAGTGATGGTGGACTACAGGGAATTCCTTCTTTTGCTTATAACATGTTCCTTCCTGGTGGTGACAGGAAATAAAGTGCTCACTACTCCTGTTAAAGGAGTCCAAGGAGGAAACCTTACTCCTCCTCCCAGGTTCAGTGAGATAAATAGCTGTCAGTTCCACTTGCCTCAAGAAAAAGATAATCTGCCTACTTTACATGTTGCTTCAAAGTAATCTAGAGCCCACCTCTCCTGCTGAGATAACAAGCTCTTAATTTCTGTCCATCTTAAAACTGTTCACACTATCAAAGGCTCTGTAGGATGTTGAAGTGGGTCTAAAAGCAAAAGAACAGCTTCTGAGTTTAGCTTGACTCTTGTCCTCATGAAAACATGTACAGTTAGTACATGTGGTACAGATGAAAAGGGGTGGGTGGAATTTTCCTTTTCTCTGTTAGTGGGTGTCTATGTGCTGTGTTCCCTAGGGTGGTTACATGGACATTTGAGACGGCAATCTGGTATGCCGAGGTGAGTATTGACATAGGAAAACAATTTCAGATTAGCAACATCTGTAACAACCCTGGGGTGTACAATAAAGTAAATGAGCCCCAAGCTACAATGGAGAGGCCCTTGCATACCAAATAGGTGGGGAAACAGTATTTACCTCTCACTGGATTATCAAAGCACCTCATGGCCCTTTCAATACCCACAGCACCCCTATGAGGTAGGATGATGCTACTACATCACTGCATGGAAGGAATGCAGACATGGAGTACTGAGCAATGGCCACAAGATAGTGAATGTTCAGGAACTCACAGCTCTTTGCATCTATGGCAGATAATTTATTTTTATAGTCAGTTGCCCCAGGTGACCTCATTTTTATACAACTTAGCATGTGTGACTGCACTGTTGATACAGAATTACCTTCAAATTCAGGAGACTGTGAAAATACCTATGTTGCCCAATGACATGTAGAAAAATGTGTGGCAGAACAAGATTCTCAGCTATAAATCTCCCTACATCTAACTTGTATCTGCAGCAGTACCCTTTTCTGGGGGGAAAACTATAATTATGAGGAGAAAGGAAAATTCAAATGTATAGTAAACTATGACACACAAATCCAGAGATCCAAATTGTCCGGCAGTTCCACACTAATTCAGGAGCAATTTACTCAGGGCCCAATCCAACTTTCCAGTACTGATGCAGCTGCAGTAGAACCCCAAGATAAGGGAACAGATGTTCCCTTACCTTGAGGAGGCCTCTTTTACTCTCCCTCCTTTTATGCAGTGCATATCCTGTTGGCTCAGCTGTGTTGGCGCTGAAAAGTTGGGTAGGATTGGGTCATGAGACTCCATATTCAAGATTAAATCATATCAGTGTAGCTGAATCCCATTGGTGTTATTTTAGAATCATAAACATTTGAATAGTAATCATCCTTCTTGGCAACAGACAGCAGGAGTTAAACATGGCTGTATTGATTACATGCATACTTACAGATATGTATTTATTTTGGATATTTACATCCTGACCTCCAACTAAATAACTCAGGGTGACTTATAATAGTATGCATCTCTCTCTCTCTCTCTCTCTCTCTCTCTCTCTCTCTCTCTCTCTGAGACAGAGCCCTGGTTCTTCTTGACTCAGCAATTTTTTCATCTTTTTCATCTCTCAGTACACTGATAAGGCACTAAAATTTTCAAGGCAATTGTCTTTTTGACAATTGACAAGTCATACCACACTGACAGCAGGGGCTTGCATCCCTCAGTGGCCCTACTAACAAATGATCCTCCCCAACTCCCACGGCATATCTGCAGACCTTCCACGGGACACCTGTGTGCCACGACACAGTGGTTGAAAATGATTGTTTTGACTGATGGCAAAGACTAGGATATCAGAATATCCTTCCTTTCTCTTCTGCAGTTGATCATCTAGTAGCAGGTAGTTTTTTAACAAGTTGTGGCAGAAAGCAGGCTCCCTATAGCAGCCCCTTCTCTAGCTAATAGTGGGGGCCAGGCTGGGCTTCCCCTTGCCGTTTTGTTCTCTTTGGAAAGCAGAGAAGCAACCACAAGGTAGCCCTTGTTCCTTGTTCCTCAAACTGTGGCTCATGGCCCACCTAGTGGGTCCCATTCAGGAAGCAGGAGGTAAAGCAGCAGTGGAGGCAAATGGGTGGATGAAGGTGGGTACCCCCTGCCAATCAGCTGCCTGAGGCAACTGCCTCAGTTGGCCTCATGGATGGGCCAGTCCTGAGTGGGCTTTAATATATATTTATATCCCTTCTTTTACCTTGTGTATTTCCAATGCAATTTACAAAGATTTAACTAGTGTTACAATGAGTTTTTCTTTATATCAGGGGTGCTCAAACTCCAGCCCTGGGGCCACATGCGGCCCTCGAGGCCTCTCAATGCAGCCCTCAGGCAGTCCATAGTCTCCAATGAGCATCTGGCCCTCCAGATATTTGTTGGAGCCTGCACTGGCCCGACGCAACTGCTCTCAGCGTGAGGGCAACTGTTTGACCTCTCGCGTGAGCTGTGGGATGAGGGCTCCCTCCACTGCTTGCTGTTTCATGTTTGTGATGCAGCAGCGGCAGCAAAGGAAAGGCTGGCCTGGCTTTGTGCAAGCGATAGAGGGTATAGAATGACAGCCATTTATGCTATGCCATTAGTGAAGCTTAATAGGCAAGATATTTACATGCTTAAAAAAAGCTTGAAAGCCATTTTTACTGTCTCTGAAAAGTTTCAAACTGCAGGCTGGCAGCTCTGCTAAAAATTGGCAGAATGTCAAGGAAGCTCTTGGCAGCAAAACAAGAGATAACAAATGAACAAAGAATGTCCATTTTAAGAAAAACAGTTTGCCGTTCTAAAATCATTATTCTTTCAGGCTTTTTAAGAGCAAAGGATAGCATTATATGCATATAGATTCTAGGAGAGCTGTTCTAGTAAGTATTTACACAAAATCTTATAGAAATGTCAAAGAAATCATTATATCTGCTTGCCTCTCATTTATTCTTCAATACTTTGAATAGTTTTGTCCCTAAAAGATGTAACCAACATATATAGATATATAGGAGCTATTATAAGGAGTTTTAATTGCCTGATTTCATTAGAAAGGTTTAATAAAGTAGAAACACATAATACAAGCCATTTCAGGTTAAAATAATAAGTTAGCCTCACAGAGCACCGTAAGTGGTTCTGTTAAAGGTCACAGCTTAGGAATTTGGGGAAAGTTGCTTCTCAGAGATAAAAACTTTCTTCTTGGCACCAGAAAGCACGGAAAATGAAATGTTATGAGGATGAGAACACACACAGGTTTGCAACATTGTCATATAGAAAGGTTTTGGTATTCGTATTTGGCAAGCTGAAATAGGGTTTTTAGATTAGAAACAGTTAGAAACGAGATAAAGAGAATATTCATGGGAAAGCCCCTGTTTGAGCTAAAACTGACAGAGAAAGCTATAATTTGGTTAAAAGTGAATGAGAGAAAGATTTCTTAAAAGAAATCTTTCCTTATAATGAGAGTATGGCTTGTTTTGTATTAAAGTATATTAAAGTATATACATCCCTTAAAGGTACCAAGAAACAGGTTACAAACAGAATAGAAGAAGGTCCAAAGGACCTTCCTTAAAGGTTGGCAGAGAGCCCCACAGTGTTTACTGGGAACAGGAGAAAGAATGTCAGACAAGATAGCACAGATGGCCCTTGCAACAAATGAGAGGTCATTTCAATTAGTGTGCCAAAAGATAAAGTCTAAATACTTGCCAAAAGGCCAGTTTTGAGTAAAAATAAGGTTACAGTGCACTCTACTGGTTGTTGAAAACTTTGTATTGTATATGTATGGTTTTGCCTTATTTGTAACTTGTAACTTGAAACTGACCAATCAAATGTCTCTAAGGCTATCTCCAGCCTATGAAAAGTAAAGAGCCATTTATGATGTCAAACCCCAGCCAATGAAAAGTCCTTCATTCAAACAAAGGACCCAAAATGCTATAAAGGGTCTGGATAAGATTGAGATTGGCACTCAAAGCTTTGGACAGGAGTCCCTTGAGACGCCAGTTGCTGGCAACGAAATAAAAGCTTGCAGATGATCACCCTGCCTACTAAGTCTTGCTTTTGAACCTTGTGAACACCTTGCAACACAAGACCTTTTATAGGCCTTGAGCTATTGCAAGACCTTCATTCATTCATATAAGTTCATCTTTAATATATTCATTTATGTAAACTTATGTAAATTTATTCAAATTTTAAATGTCAATTAATTCTTTTTCCCCCGACATAGTGTCAGAGAGATGATGTGGCCCTCCTGTCAAAAACTTTGGACACCCCTGATATAGAGGACTCCACAGTGCGTTCATCTGATACATGAAGTAAAATAAAGCAATCTCTTGGTTTTAAGCATGAAGCTAACTTGACTGGATTCTGTCTCATGATACACCCATTTTTAAACAAAGGGAAAGCTAGCTATCCTCAGAAAACTAGATAATCCTGATCTAATTCTAGAACAGTGTTCCTTTAGTGGGGCAGGAAGCACTTCCTTTTGTAATTTGATATGAGGGTGAACATATCCCAACTGTTTTCAAGATGGACTTCCTCTTGGAACAAAGTGTTTTCTCCTCCCTATCTCTGATTCTGGAAGCATTAAATTTTTAGAGGTACTGAAATGTATGTCTTTTAAAAGATGTCATTGTTTTATTATACCTTCCATCTGGAATACAATCTAGAGCAGAGAACTGCATTTTTATCTTTCTTTTATAAGTAATTAGATATTTAAAGTTGTGTATTTATTCAAGACCAGAATTCCTCAACTTCTTAAAATCTAGCTTCATCTCCTCCCCCAGGCCCCATGTAACTTTTCATATTTTGAAGATCCTTCCCCCCCAAAACAGGCTTGCTGTATCCATTGGGGGGAGGGGGTTAGGAGGCAGCAGGGAAAGGGGATTTTCATCCCCTTACCACCAAATAAGCCTCATGACCCACAATGGGTCTTCTTGGACCTGTACTAGTGATTTTGCTAGCACATGCCTGAGGAGAGAAAAGGGTGGGGAGGTAGCAAAAATGGAGGGTTGGATCTGGTGCGCACCATCACCGCCAGATTCACCTTTCTTACAGCCTCCCTCCCCATCACACCCCTCCCCACCCAGTTTCACTGCCAGCCAGAGGCCATGGGATTGGGCTGTGAGTTTCCCTTTTCTTGCATACCTGCATCACAGTCATCACTACATTTGCATATGAACATACATATAGCTTTTGCATGCACAGTCAAAAACACAGACCACTGCTTGCATAGGCTCACACATTTCTCCTACTCATATGCTTATGGCTCCTCCAACCCCAGTACAGGGGCATTAAGACCACAGCAGCTAGAAGTTGCTGCAGATTGTACCTTTGCTAGGGAACTCAGCTAAATAGTATAGTCTCCCTTCCCCAGCTACCTTTTGTGAGAGAGGAAGTGCATTTGGATCAGCATCGGTTTTGTTTTCCTTCTGACTCATCCACACCTTGGCTGCCAATTTCATGGTA
Organism: Tiliqua scincoides; assembly: GCF_035046505.1. NCBI lineage: Eukaryota > Metazoa > Chordata > Lepidosauria > Squamata > Scincidae > Tiliqua > Tiliqua scincoides. The sequence continues at coordinate 60,321,983 of NC_089827.1, forward strand.
TGATGGGAGAAATAGGCAGCTGCAGTTTACTGTGATCTGATCCTGCTCCTGCACCTCCCTGTAGATTCCATATGCCCCTTGTTAGAGTTGCTATCATGCTTTCGGTATCCAAAGATCTTCACATACATTAACACAGTAATCTATACCGCATCCTTCTGAAGTAGATCCATCTTATTGCCTTTATTGTGCTGAGAGAGAGGCTGATATACTGTGGTTCTGATATACTCACTAGGTCCCCTAGTGAGTTAATAGCTAAAATGAAATTTGAACTGGCAACCTCCCAGATTCCAGCTTATCATCTTAGCTATTAGACTGCACTTGTTCTCTTTCAGTAAACAGTTTAATATTGATTGTTTTGTGTCTGGCAGTTTTGGCTAAAGCTCTGGAAAAAAGATCTGTAGAGTGTCCTGTGCTTATCCTATCATTTTGCCACAGAAAATTTGAAATTCTCATGGAAGTTTTCATTTGTCTCCCTCTGCTGGTCATCAACACTTCCTACTGTAACCCCACTGAATATTTAGCTACCTTGCAACTGTTCAAGGCATACCTTCCTCACAGGTCTTGTCCTCAAAGGTGTGCATGGCTGTATTGTTCTCTTGGCCCTTTGCCCATTCAAGCATGTTTCTATTTCTTATTCTTCTATGGTACATGTACATGTCTTTATGTGCGTGTCTGTTTTGTCTTTGTGTCAGAATGTGTTTTTTAAAAGCCCATGAAAAATTAACTATTTAGCATTCACCTTCCCAGTATTTTAATGAAACTTCAGATTTGCCATGTGTCAGAATGTAAGCCAGGGGGAAATTGCTAACTAGAGTGTTAAATTTCAGTCATGCATGAAACGCTGGAGAGATGCCAAATATAGTACAGGGGAAAGGTGAAAACATGCTCTGCCTTAGAGGCTGAAGTCTGGAAAATACATCATATTTGTCAGCTCCTGTAAAGTAGGGAGACAACAGAGAGTAGCTGGGGAGCGTCCATTGTGGGGCAGCCCAACCCTTAGGATGATGATGTAAGTGTTTCAATTCAGTGAAGATAGGAGTAGAATTTATCAAGGAGAAATAGGAAGAAATGGCAGCCATTTAAAGAGACTGAAGAGTTGTAGGAGAAATTATATACAGTGTTTCTCAAACTGTGGGTCAGGACCCACTAGGTGGACCATGAGCAATTTTCAGGTGGGTCCCCATTCATTTCAATATTTTATTTTTAATATATTAGACTTGATGCTACCATGGTATGTGACTGCATTTGGGGAAATGTTACAGATCTGTACTTTTAACAGGCTGCTACTATGTATATGCTTTTAACAATGATACTAAATAGGACTTACTCCTGGGTAAGTGTGGATAGGAATGCAGCCTAGAATTGTTAAAATTTTTTCCTGCTTGATGATGTCACGTCTGGTCATGACATCACTTCTGGTGGATCTTGACAGATTTTCATTCTTAAAAGTGGATCCCAGTGCTAAAAGTTTAAGAACCACTGATATATGAAAAGGAATCTGGAGACTACAGTACATGGGTGTTTATATGTTAGTGCCCAAAATCTCCAAGCCAAGATGAGAAAAGCTGGTGTGCCTGATCCTAAAAGAGAATATCCAGTGCATGTATTGTGGACCCAGCATCAGCATTTGGCACTTGTGGGCAAACTGGGGTCTCTCAGTGCCCTTGGGGGGGGGCATCACAGCTGACACTCTTGCCTGCACTGCTGTTGGGCCCTCCCTTTTCCACTGCTGTTCTTAGTCCCAGAATAGTGTCATTTTAATTTCAACATTCTGTCACCCTGGGAGCATTGGAGGGGGGAATGAAATGGTGGTGTTCTGGCGCTTCTTCCCATTCAGCAAATCTATCAGGGTGGAGCAGTAACTGTGGGAAGAATACTGCAGTCCTCTCTGCATGGAAAAATTGCTGAGAAAGGCTCACTCATAGTGGTGGTGCTAACAGCACAGCTCCCTGCCACCTCAGTTGCTGCCATCATAGGTAGATAGATGGACCCAGCCTGGCAAGTTTACTAAGTGATCAGCCATCGGCATTCCTTTCCACAGAGTGGGCCAGCCCAAGGGTAGTGAGTGGTAGCAGTAAGAGGAGCTTTGCTTCCATCACTGAGTGCACTCCCTGGGGCTTTGTAACCAGAAGGTTTCATTGACATGGGAGGCAGTAGAGGCACCTTGCCCAGGGCCCCTTCAAACCTGGAGTCTGATGTAGTGAGCATATCTGAAACCTGGTGAAGCAGAGAGGATTGGTTATCCCTGGTTATAAAATCTATAGAAAGGACAGGGAAGAATACATCAAACAGTGTTGTCTCTATGTCACTGAGGAACTCAGATATTCAATAAGTTAGAACATTTAAGAGAAAAATTCTTTTCCATAGAATCACCATGGGTTGAAATACCAGATGTGAAATGTAATTTTAATGTCAGGGATATATATATATTTGCTTTTCCATCGACACATAAACACACACAAAGACACACACAAAGACACACACATACAAACATTGAGGTTGCAGGATACCATATGCCAATTAATTAATAATTCGTTCTACCAATAATTTCTTATATCTCTTAATATAATCAAAAAAGAACAGTTATAAAAAGGAAAAAATACAAAGAATACATATTCATCTCTAAAAACCCTGTTTTATATTCTCTATACTTTCATCATTTCCATCATCATAATTATCTCTCCCCTTCTTTTCCCATCATTCTTTATGTTCCTTCTTTCAATAAAATCTTAAACTCTTTTATTAATACAACTTATTCTAATACAAATTACTACTAATCTTAAATTAATTATAAACAAGTCTACCAAACCACTCATATATTACATATCCATTGCTTTCTAAACTTTACTTTCTACCTTCATATCATTTCCCCATCTATAAATTCCAAAACAATATCAGACAAATTTAAATCAAATTCATCAAAATTAACCTATAAAATACCTACATATATTTTCTCTTCTCTCACATCAAATATTACACAACTACCAAATCATGTCATTATCTTGAATAGCAATTCAGATCTTGCACATCATCTCTAAATGTTTTTTCTCTGTTTTCTTTTTCTTTCTTTTCCTAATAAACTTCATATCAACATCTCTCAACAATTGCTTCTTGAAAATCCATCCTCTTCTTACTCCTCCCAACAATTCCAGTTTGTGATACATTCTCTCCATCTTTTGACCAATTTCTTGATCAGTCCCTTCAAGATTTATTTTTCGTGGTATCTCTTCTCCATTCCAATCCAATAATTTAATTTTTGAATTCTTATCTTCCAATTTACCCCATCAGTTAGTAACTCAAATTGTTGCTCATTAGTTTTCTCTGGTGTTACTTCTAATTCACACAGCTTAGATAATTGTTGGTTTAAAGTTTCCACACTAATTTGTATTCGAATCACCTGATTTCTACTCATCACAAGCATATTCTCCAGCTGTCTGTGGATCAGGATCTGCCATTCCTCTTCTGGGAGTTCCATCATTGTTGCAGTGACCCTTTGGGGGAGCAACCAAGCTACGGGCTAGGTTGCTGGATAAGTGCAGGAAAGAATCAAGGAGCCAAGGAAGAGACGAGAGACAGCTTTTAGATTCAAAGCAGAGAGAGAAAAAAGCTGATTCTACTAGCTTCCATCTGCATTTTTATTGTACTTGCAACATTAACTGCTACATTCAGTTCTCAGATAGAGCCACATTATAACTACATACAGAACAAAAAAACAATGGGTGCTCTTTTCTCAGAATGCTGTATCAGCTATTGTCACACTTCAGCCTGGGAACTAGCACCCCTTTTGGTGTGCCATAACAAGGGGGAGATTTGCCTGCTGCCATGTCACCAAGGCTTTCTGTGTGCTTCTGCTTAAGCACTTAAAAACACCACACATCATTTCTCCTTGCAATTTTCTTTTAGTCCACTAGATGTCAACTCTCTTTTACTATAAAGTTCCTTTTGTTTTTTTTTCCTATGGAATTTGAAGAATTTCTTTGTCTCTGTTAGTAGACACAACAAAGACTGTTCACCATTTCATATTTCATGAAATCCTGCTGTGGTGAAGGATCTAAAATAGTCCAAAATCCAAAGTCTAATAAAAGGAAATTATATCCGGTACAGGATTACACATTTATAAATGTATATCAATGAAATCAAGCTCCATATAATACCAAATGCTCAATGATCTTCTCCGAAGTAAAGTGGAGGAGCCCTCCCCCTCTTTCTTCTTTATCTTCCAAAGCCTTGAGCTACACCAGTCCTTTATAGCCAGAATTTGCATAACATAAACAGCACTTACTTAGTTCTTCCAAGTATCTTCTTTCAATCAGATGGTTTGGGGTTCAGCTTGTCAAGGAAAACTGCGTAGCCTCCCTTGCTGCTTTACCAGCAAAGTCCTGAAAAGAAAGCTCTCTGGCCGAGCTCTAAACTTTCCAGATACTTTAGAGCTGCCAGGATAACAGTGCCTCTCCTAGCACTCGTTACCAGGTCTCTAGACCTGCAGTTTCAGGTGAAAAACAGGTAATCTCCAAGAGCTGATCCTGGGGACCGTCCTGTTTCGTTTGCTACTTAGCCCTTCCTCCGGATATGATATTGCCTTGACCAGCTAAATCGCTGTTGCAGAACTGAATAGCCCCATCTAGGACTTTCAGATCTTTGACAGTGGTTGGGATGCAGCAGAGGCCACCTCCACCGTCCCAACCCCCTTCCGGCCCTGAACAGGCCCCCCACCCTCCCCTGCCCTGGAATATCCCCCTGCCCCCTTCTGCCCTCCCCCACCTACCCACTGCAGGACTACCCTGGTCAGCAGGTGCCACTCCAACACCAGCAGAGACCTGTCTCTTTGCTGACAGCACTAGCCTTCTTGTGGTTGAAATGTGCCTTACAGCACATTTGTGACACTGTGCATGCCCATCCCTCTGGCAGGATTTGGCAAAGGATTGGGCTGTCCAGATCAACCCATCCATGAGGTTGACTGTTGTCCATTTCCATCCCCCTGCCTCCTTCTGCTGCTGCTCTTCCTAATCTCTTTTCACACTTTTTCTTTAATTCTGTTCCCTCTTCCTTTTCAAATTCAGGGAATGGGAGTAGTAGTAGTGGAGGCTGCAGCTGGCATATTGCTGGATAATCGGGGGAAGCATTTGATATTGCAGGGCACCAGATGGGGTGGAATTTGGCATCCTACTCAGGTGCTAGAAGGTCCTAGGCTGTGCTGGGTCCAGTAGCCCTGTGAGCAGAAATAAGAAAGAAAACAAGTGAGACAAGCAAGACAAATTGTCACCACTTCCATCAGTAGCTTCTGCTGCTCCACAAATAAGGACTGTGCCCACAGCAGCCCTTTAGAACCAGCTGCAGAGGGTGGACAGAATGGACATTTTTTAGAGCAGGATGACAAGTAAATGCTCACAATCCTGAGCACTTTAATTCTCACTTTCTATGGAGCACTCAGAAAAGCCAGAAGCAGCTCAAGATAATTCTCAGTTTGCATGCATCCCCACCCCTTCCAGGTCAAGGGGACCCACTGAGGGTGCCTCATTAAAAGTGCCCCCAAATCCCCCCATCAGATGTCACTGATCAGCTATGCTGTAAGTAGTATAGGAAGAGAGTCAAGTGAAGCAGATTGTTGTCATTCAGGTATCCACGAAAGCTGCTGCTGCTGTATGAATCAGGGGTCCCCTTTTGCACACAGTAAACCAGGGCTTTCCAAACCCCAGCCCAGGGGCTAGATCCAGGGTTTGGGGAAGCCCCTCTGTGAATGGAGCTTACTTTCTGCCTCCATGCCACATGTATTTCCAATAGATCTGGGCACCAGAATGCTCTGTGCAGTTGCATCTGCCTGGATGTCCTGTTGTGCAGCCTTTTGGGATGCTGGGCAACAGATGCAACTGCCCCAGAGTGTCCTGGTGCCCAGATCTACTGGAAATACATGGGTGTGAAAGCGAACGGTAAGCTCCAGTCCAAACAGGGACCACATTTTTGTCAGATAATGGTGTTTGGTGACCGCTGCAGTAGACTATAATAATAAATAATACCACATGTGCCTTTGAAAAAAAAGGGTCTGGATTTCTAGGATTTGGATTTTTTGTCTGTCTGGATTTTTTTTCCTTTTAGCTGTGTCTTCTTGTTTGTGGTCTAAGAATAGCAAGGTATGGTAGAGAGGGAAATGCAAGTTGAATAAAGTGAAAGAGAAATGTGAAGGAGTTGTGTCTTGTGAGAATGACAAGTATTGATTGTTACTAGAGGACCATAACATTTACAGGCCATCTGAGTTTCAAGAACCACTTACATCTGATGCAAAATCTGTAAATTTATACCAGAGCAGCTAGTTTTATAAAGACCTCTTAAACCAATTCTCTGCATATTCAAAATTTTACCCACTCTACTCAGTCAAGAGCCTTTTCCAGTCATGGAGACAATGTGTGCCCACTAACTTTACTGCATTGTTCCCAGGCTGTAAAGGCTCTTTTATAGTGATACTGAAAAGAGGGGCAAAACATTTGCTCAATTTCCTGACAGTGGGGCCACACTCCCCACTCTTGCTCAGAACTACTTTTTTACAACATGATGCCAGCATGAAGGCAGGAAGCACTGACCTCACTCTAACTTGATGCTATGCTATTACCATGAAGCAGTATGATGTTGGCACTGTACAGTGGTGTAACTAGAGGAATGCAGGTGTTGCAGACTGCACCAAGTGACACAGTGGGGAGGGGCGATACCAAAATGACTGTTCACCCCCTGCAAGGCCCGCCAAGTTGCCCACTCTGCTATACACCACCTTCACCAATGTCAGGCTATCAACAGAGCTGGCTATCTTTGTCTCTCTCACACACATACACCACTCATACCTGGCCAGAAAATGGTTGGTCACACCCAATGTTCCCTCTAATTTTTTCCCCAGTTAATGACATGAGAAGTATATAACCACTGTAAAAATGGGTAATGGCCAGACTGACAACTAGGCAGTAAGTGAATTACTGCTCCTGCATAACAACTAAGACCAATCCTACCTATGGCAATGCAGCAGTGCCAGCAAGGCGTCTGCTGCAGCCTGCAAAGGACTTTTGGCCTCTGGAGGAACATTTGTTCCCTTCCCCTGCACAAGCCTCCCTGAGGCATCTTGGACCTGTGCCAGTGATATCGCAGGTGCAAGTCTCCATGAACCCATGAAGGAGGACTGGGCCTGGGAAGAGGGTTAGGGTCCCATAGACACCTCTGCTGCTGATCCTGCTGTTCCTGTCCCCTTCCAGGCCCAGTCTGCTCTCCTTCCCATAACTGTTCCCTACCCTGTTCCACCCCCTCCCTGCCTCCCTCCCTCCCTACACTGTCCTACCTGCAGCAGCAGGTGTTCTCTTTCCATTTCATTGTGGACCCAGTCACTCACCGCATCTGTAAGTGGCCAGGCCGTGCTCTCCAGTGTGTTGCATTTGCAACAGCTCTAAAGCCCATTATGTTGTCAGAACTCATGTTCTGGCGCCATAACTGGGGGGTTGGGTTTGAGCCGTAAGACAAGCAAGTAGCATGTTTATCAGGCATGAAAAGAACTATGCAATCAATATGAACAGGTCCAACCTTGTTATACACGGATTTGACTCAATATGAATGGCCACTGCAAATGAGAAGGAATGTGCTGATCCCCGGAGAAGGGGAAAAATGCATCTCTTTACAATCACAGTTAAAAAAAAACTTCTTTTCTTACTGTTGTAGAGAGACAGTCATGCAAGCGATCATTCCACTCTTCAGCTGAGCCAGGCAAAGGCAAGGGGTCCTTTGCATTTCTAATTGCTGACTGCCTCTCTACAACAGTAAGAAAAGCTGTTTTTAAACCACAGTTGTAAAGGGATGCACTTTTTAATTTTTTTAAACTGCTTTTATTTAACACATTTTATGGTATCGGCAGGGAGTCCCAGAATCAAACCCCTGCAGATGTGAGGCACAACCTTATTCCATTAGGAGCAATGGAGGTGCAAGAAACCTGGAAGTGGGTCTTTAAATCTATTTTTTCACTGTTTTTTTATCCATGAATTTTTTTTATCCACTAGAGGTAATAGAATGGAACCATAGTGGATAACGAGTAACGACCTGTAGTTGGCTTTTTAAAATTAAACTTTAACAGAACTCCATGAATAGTCCCTACTCCCATTGCACTGCACTATATACCATGTTTAGCCATATTTGAAGAGTGTGTTCGCTAGAAGCAATTAGTAATTTTTTCTAACAATGCCTTGTTAAATAGAAATTTCTTTACTGGTTCTTTTAGCTGAGCAGCCAGATAGAATGACAGAGATCCGTACTGTTCTTAGTCCATTTTTATTGCTCCAGCAGATATACCAAACAAAACCGTCAGGACATAGGACCAGCCCCCCAAGTAACCTCCCCTTTGCACACAAATTTATAGCAATGTGTAAACAAATTTACTGAGACCCTCTGATGTAACTTGGCTCTCATCCCGGGACTTTTCACAATCCTCAAATCCGGAGGTCACCTTGGCCTGAACATTTTGACATATTTCCCGCATCTGTTCTTCAAACAAAAAGTCCCTGGCCCCCAGCCGACTGAGCTTTTGGTCATAGACATGTTTTTTCACTTTATCTGCTGCATAGGCAGACTTTAAGCTAGAGCTGCAAGCCTCTGCCTGCAGCTATGACACTAGGCCCTCAGCTGTCAATTTGCAGAGCAATATTCATTTCTGGCTCCTTAGGATAACTCACTGGATATATGATTACATAGAAAGATTATAAAACTGGTAAACCCCCAAAATCTCTCACAGCCTGCTATGCGTAGATGCTTATGAAATACTTTCAGGAAAGTCAGTGGCGGACTTACGCTGCCCCACTACTGGGGCATAGGCCTGCGATTGTCCCCCTGCATGCAAAGCTGTCCCCTACCTTCTGAGCGCAACAGAGTCTTGTGTGACGTTAGGACCGATGGGGGAAGCCTCCTGGGGGTTCTCTGCGGTCTTAAACTGTGCTTCTGGAAAACTGGAATTACAGTTTCTGACTGTGTTGACAGCCTCAGTGAGTTTTCCTGCGCAGTCCTAGAGTCACGCGGGCTCAGTGCCTGGGGCATTTGCCCCATTTGTCCAGCACTAGGTCTGCTGCTGAGGAAAGTGTATATTGGATTGTAGCCTTAAATTCTAAACCTAAATACAATCATTGAGAGAATCCCTCATAACCATTCTTGTCTATAGGTGTGCGCCTGTACAGGGGTACTTTGCTAATCCCCATTGCTATGCAATTAGGTTGTTAAGTGAACATTCAACCCAATACAGTGCCTTTGTTATGTAAACAGACACTTCCTGCCGGAAGTTAGCTGGCTTCATAGGCTACTGGAGATAGATTGCCTCTTCTTTGCATTAAAGGCCTCTTTATTATTTATTTTTATTTTTATTTATTTTTCACATTTTTATACCGCCCTTTCTCCAAAGAGCTCAGGGCGGTGTACACAGCTGCTCCCCTCCTTTTGTCCCTACAACAACCCTGTGAGGTAGGTGAGGCTGAGAGAAAGTGACTGGCCTAAGGTCACCCAGGAAGCTTTGTGGCTAAAGGGGGATTTGAACTTGGATCTTCCAGGTCTAAGTCACCTCCCAAACCACTACACCACACTGGCTCTCATTATGTAAACAGAAACTCTGTTGCAGGCTATGGGAGATTCCCTCATTAAGAGCATCTCTATTGTGCTTAGACCACTATCATATATGCGGTCCTTCATTAAGTGGAAGGTTCCTTAAGTGGTGGATGCCTGTATTTCGCTGTTATACTCCTACTGATCTTGGCAATTTTTCTTTCTTAAATATTTGTTAAGTTTTTCAACTGTGTACAAAAAAGAATATATGTTCATGTATTCATCACACTAAAGAAGAAACATATAAGAGTTGTATCTGTCTTCAGAAAGGAGGCAGGTCTGGCAAGAGGCATGGTCTAGTGGTTGAGGTAAGGCTGTCCGAAGAAAGCTAAGCAGGAGCAGTCCTGGTTGATTCTGGATGGGAGGCTGACAAAGCTGTTGTGAAAGGACAGAGCCAGGAGCAGTGGCTGTAATGATCTCACAGTGAGAGGGTGATGGACTCATAAGCAATGCTGCAGGAACGCAGAGGAGTATGTCCAAGAAAGAATGGTTAACAGATTGGCTGGCCAATCATCATACCCAGATGGCCGATATGAGGACCTTGGATTCCATCTGGAAGTGAAGGGCTCTACGAGTGCTCATAGAACAATTATTGTAAAAACTGTAATAATACGTAATCATTGGTGCCAATGGAAGCTTCTTTACAGGGTTAATAACAGGAAAAAATAGCAGTTACTATATAGACTTAGGAAACAAACGGGGTGAAGATTGCAAAATGTTTTATGCACATTCATGTACTGTAGGGCTGAAAGTCCCTGGTTCAAAGATCACCTAGGGCTAGGCTATGAACTTGCTAAGGGACTCTGTTTCGGACTTATCTCTCAACCTGTGATATTTGCTTAACAGTATTTACCTATCTTACAGGACTATTGTAGGGATGAATGAGGAAAATGTTTGTGAAGGGTTCAGAATGTTCTAAAGTCAGATGTTCTGATAACAGCTTTGGGGAATTATTGGGACCTTGATGAGGCAAGAATGAGTTAAATACTCCTTGCTTGCATATTGAGGTCCACATCTCTTATACACGCACGCAAAATACAGGCTCTGACTATGCATTTAGCATGTCATACAATTTGGCCCTCAACTTGGCTGACTCCTAAGTTTCGTAAAAATATTAGCATTCTTGTCTCAATTGTTTTGTAAATGTTGAGTATTATTAAAAGGTTCCATCAATGATAAGAAGGAATGCATGTATTATTTTACTTTTTTTTCAGCTGAATGAGAATATACAAAAATCACTGTAGTGAACTCAGTTGTTTGTGATGAAAAGTTTAGAAAGTAGTCTTTGATTAACATGTTTCTAGGGAACAGTATAGGTGAAGGTATGGTCACATTCAACATTAATTTATCATGTTCTCAATAAATGTACTTAATATTACAGAATTGTAAAACATATCTAGATAAATGTATTAGATTAAAATAAGCAGTACTGACCAAAGTTAGAACAAAATATGAAATGAAATTGTTAATGCCAGCTATTATCTCAAACACTTTTGTGCCAATACTACCATCTGCTGGTCATTTTATGGCACTACAGTTTCACAAACATTTTTTTCAAGGCAAAAAAAAACTTGGAATGGTGATGATCGCCACTACTGGTTTTCCTCAGAGGTTTCTTGTCCCCCATCGAAAAGTGAATTCGCAACTGTAGTTTCAAATTGCAATTCCACTGTTTCACCCAAGGGACACCCCCAAGCTATATACACCCTCCTCTAAATTACCCATATGATCAGAGCACATGCTTAGTTCTGTTTGTACCTTTTTTCCACATTCCCTTTCATAAAAAAGCAAGAAAGAGTTTCTTGGCACCACAGAGCAGTTGGTGGTTCTTGCTGCTACAGGCTGACACGGCTACCTCTCTGGATGCTATTTCATTCTCCCACCTTTCTTTCACAGGCACAGTTTTCAAATATTTTTTTCCAATGGCTTTTAAACATCAAAAGTATAATCAACCACCAAAATCAAGACTAATACATAAATCACTACTATATAACAATATTTAGCTTCTTCAATATAAAAAAAAATTCCCCATATTGCTCAGTATCATAACTACATTATTAGGTCAAGAAACAAATCAGTGTTGCCCTACATAGTGACTCATTTAGTGCCTCTTTCTTTAAGAACATCATGTAGATATTCCATTTAATCTATACAAACAGTGCTATAATGTTGTGATCTGTTGTGTGCTGTTGGCAATTTCTCTGTGTTGTTGAATTATGAAAACAATTTTTCTACACGTTTGTGTGCTGATTAGAACATATCCTGATTTGGTGAGTGAGTTTTTCCATTAAGCCACTTCTGCCCAATGTTGCATATATGCAACAGGGACCAAATGCGTACACCTGTGGACCAGGTAGAAACGGGTTAAGACAAGATCCCTGTTGTTGCTGCTCTTTTAGCTTCCAGCTGCTGTAAGGAGGTAAGTAGCAGGTGCCTGTTAAACACAAGCATTTCTGATAGAACTGAGTGGAAGGAGAAACATCTGGTTGAGGGTTAAAGTGAAGTGATAACCTGTGATTAATCTTGTTTCAAGCTGATCTCTGTCCAGAATCATTTCAGCACAGAGTTCCCCAATCTCACATGCAAACCAATTCCTCCAGGGCTGGCCCAAGCTGTACGAAGGCCTGATGAGATATGACGTCTTTGATGTGCTTTCTGTGCTGCGTGACATTCTCTCCCCTCCCCCAGCGGCACACATGGCTTCCTCTCATACCTGGGGGTGGTTCCTGGTGTGCCACAATTCCGGCCAACTGTTGGGGGGCACCAGTTGGGGCTGGCTGTAGGTCAGGACTAACCCAATGATGAAATGAGGCAGGCTGCCTTAGGCAGCAGATGGGTGCAGGTGGCATCATGCATGCACCTGCAATCTCCACTACCACCTCACCCATTTGCCCCTTTACCTGTTCCTCTCATTTTCACTGCTCTGTGGTTTGAAGTAGTGCTGCAGAGCAGTGAAAAATAAGGAAGCTGGCAGAAGTACGACCTCACTATTTCTGGACAGGGCAGCAGAACCAAATGAAGCAGATGGGTGGTGTAGTGGCATATTGCGGAAGACTATTGTATCTTGAGGAGTTAGTGGTGTCCACATGCCCTTCCAATCTTTTAGGGTCTTTTAAGGGTTAAAAGTCTGTAACAGCTTGATCTCGTACTTTTCTGGTGCTTGTCAGAAGCTTCTGAAGAGCACTGTTTATTTTATATTTATCCCTTAACTGGGCACATCTTCTGAGCCACAAGCCCCTTCTTGGTGAGCAGGGGTGCTGCACACCATGGTCACATGAGTCACCTGGTGCTGAATTGGTACTCCTGGCGCCCCAAAGCGCAGAAGCACTCTGTCCTCCTGTTTACTTCCTTACTGCTGCTCTGTCCTCTGTGAGTGAGGAGCAGTAGAGGATGACTTCAGTGGCAGTGATGACAATGGTAACAGCAGCAGTGGCACAAGCCCTTTTCCCAGTGCACCCTGGGAAGCACATGAATGGGTAAAGCAAATGCTATTTACTGCTAACACATAAGCAGCATTGGCTCTACCTGACTTATGCATTGCTTCTGAATCTGAAAAAAACCCCATGTTGGATTAACCACTTCGAAAGAGGAAGACACATTCTGAAATTGTTCTGTTTAAAAACATTTGGTGCCATTTCTCTCCACAGCGGTTCTCATCCCAATGTCCATTTTCAACTCTTTTTGTTCAGACATCATACAGCATTGGTTCATTTTGCAAAACTGAGAGGTCACATGGTTCTACCAGGAAGCCAATAAGAGAACACATAGCAAATGGTATGATGTTTACTACAGGATTTTAAAAACTTACTCCGTCACTCATCAGTCAGGATTTTTCATGTTATGTGATTATTGTGACATTGTGATTAAATAAAATCAAACTTGATTAAATAAAATCACTTGTGTTGACATAAATAATCAGATACCACATAGCTGTAGAAGCAGTGGCGTCACTAAGTGATGGTGATGGTGACGTTCCATCGCCCTGCCCCCAAGTTTTGTTTTTTTTGCCATACCTTTGAATAGAATAGAGATGTCAAAGCGGTTTGTTTTATTGCATTCTGCTGTAAATTGCACATTGAATGTCATATAACATGATGATATTATTCCTACAAACCATGATTTTAGTGATTTTGGTTACTAGTGGTGTCACCTTACTAACACCTTATTGGTTCTATGATGTGTCATAGTAATATCTAATTGGCTCTTCAAACAATCAGTCTCACTGGTGCGTTTTGAATTAAGGAAATGTACTTTTTAGTTATATAAGATAGTTGCATTTTGTTTTCTGGTTTTTTTGGTCTTAAATTTTGATAGAATGAAGATATTTCACTCTGGTTTTTTTCATTGGATTCTGCTGTAACTTACACATCAAGTGGTATGTAACATGTAAATTACAAACTGTAATTTTAGTATGTGACCCCCCCAGTGTGTATCACCCCCCCGTGCATGTCACATGGTGTGGGCTGCACCCCCTAGTGATGCCACTGCATAGAAGGACATTAGGTAATGAAGCATGAAATGATGACATCATTTGACTGCAGGTCAACTAGTTGGCAAAAATAAAGGAAGCATTTTGACAGTGTGACTTCACTCAAAATTTGCTCCTCTCCAAAGGGCATATTGTAAGTATTTGGGGGAATGATTCTGTTAGTGCTTTAAGGCCTGACATGTAATGACTATTTTGGGAGTACGGGTGCTGGTTTGGGCCATCCCTTTCTCTATGTATAATGGTATTATTAATCACTGTAGAAAAATGTTAACCTACTATAGAAAGTTTGCTTTTCATACATTCATTAGTTTGCATCAGGGAAGGAAATAATGTGCATTGTTCCTATTTAAGGGAAAAATAAATCAGCACTAATTTAACCTGTGTATAGTTCTGACTAGATATAGCTGTACTGGTCAGTGACCGTAATAAATGATTGAATGATTGACTAAATATAGCATGTCAGAGATAGTTGTTGTTAGACTAGTTACAATATCTCCTGAATGCCACCCTCAAGTGAATGGTAGCCATTTCTCTCCAGTAATTTGGAATCTGCCTGGTGTTGCTAGTTTTTGCAGAGCAGGTTGGCATTGGTTATGTCAAGAACTGGCTACATTTGAAGGGACTGACTGATAATGTTGGAAACTGGCACGGTTTTCCTGCTGCCTACTTGCTCAGCTTTAAACAGTGTACCGGCAGGTTATTAGAAACACATTATAAAGTCCCCTTCAAAGGCATCAGACTCTGCACTCTGCCCTGAATTTTGCATGCTTCTAAAGGATTTGTAGAAACGGCAAAAGTTATCCTGTCCCAGTGTCACCTCTAGATGTGTCGAGGCTGTCAGAGGTACACCCTAAATTACTCTCCCTGTTAAAGGGAGACTTGTTACCCCTTGGCATTCTCTTGTCCCTCCGTCTTGAGTGATATGTGCAAATCCCGCTCTCTTCTGCTCCTAATTAGATACGGCTGCCTGTCACACCTTCCCTTTGCTCTGAGAACCGAGGCTGGCTGCTGTGGAGGCTGACCCTCCCTGCCACCCCAGACTTGCTGACTCAAGGTTTGGGCTGTTTTTACAGAGGAGGCTTAAATTGTCTTTGAGCTCTTTTGTTAATATCCAGTAGTTATTAACACAGAAGAGAGAACTGAGGCATTTATAATACAGGTGAATGTTATGCAAATGTGGCTTTAAATTCACACACCAGACTTTATTGGAACAAGATGCATGGTGCGAAAATGCTCTTATGGCCCACTCCTATCTTGGGCTTGCACTACCATGTACACTGGCCCTCTGCAGTGGCTTGAAAGCCGGGCCACCGTCACCGTCATGTGCTTCTGGGCCACTGCTGCAAATTGGCTCCTGGCATGTACAGCAGCAGCTCCCGGAGGCTCTGCTGCTACCAGTAAGTTGGTGACTGGCGCAGGGAAAGTGAGGGCTGGGAAGGTTTTGGGGCAACGAGGGGGGAAGGCAGGGGAGGAAGGGGGTTGGATGCTGGATCCTATCCTATGTGCCAGGATCCTATCTCCTCTTTTTCTACCTGCCCCTCTTCTTTTTGCTCCTTGGACTTACACCAGCTACACAACTGGCGTGGGTCTGAGGAAACCACAGGCCACAGGAGGCCTATGGAGAGGTAAGGGGAAAATATTTTTCCTTACCTTTCCCAGGTCTCCTGATTCCCCCCCCCCCCACAATTGGATGCAGCACATGCCACCTGGGAGCAGCTACATCATTGCCTGAAGTTGGGGGGGGGGGTAGGATTGGGCTCTTACTTGATTGAGCAGCAGCAATTCCGAGAAGGAATAATGTAATGACTGGACACCTATTTAGTTCAGACCTTGAAAGCTGGTGTCCCTGAGATTCTAGCATGCCTTTATTTTACTAATGCCCTGTGGCCAGTCATGAACAACTTTATTGTGCCAGGCACAATCACACAGTTTTACGGAACTTGAGAAGTACATATGCAATTGCTGTGAAAAGAATGTGGCTGTACTTTCATGTGGGGCTGTTGTTAGTATGTGGGGAGAATAAAGAGTGAGAATTCTGTTCCTTGCTTTCCTGGCCTTCTGACATGCTGAGACAAAGCAGGCAGTGATGGCTTTGCTTGCTCTGTAATTTTATGAGCAACAGGGAGTTGGTGGTGGTGTTTTCCCTTTTGTATCCCCAGGGAAGTGTTGTGTTGAAAATGTGGATTATCCTCCCACCCCGACGCTCACCCTTGCTTCATCCTCAAGGCTGGTGGGAGCCGTCTTGTGGGATCAGACACTGCTGCCGCCTCGTGGCAGTGCTCTGAGGCAGTTGTGTGGTGTTATTGTGAGCCTGCTTATGGAAGAAAGCGACACGGCAAGGTGACACCAAGAGGCAGCACTTCAGTTTGTGCACGTTAATTTCCAGCACGGCAATGTCCATTTAGCTGAGGAATCAATCCGTTGACTCATGGCGTGTCCCTTCACACCTGCCCCAGTCACTGTGCAATGTGCTGTACCTTCTGTGACTGTGAAGACTCAGCTGTGCTGCTTTGTGATTGAGTGGAAGGGATGCAGTGGGAGGACTCCACACAGAGTTTTTCTCATGTGAGATTCAGATTGCAAAGCGAACAAGAAAATGCTCATTTAATCCCTCATCATTACCTGTATACCCTCGGCGGGAAGGGCTTGCTCCCAAGTCTTTCATTAGCTAACGCATAATTTGGGTTGAGTGACTGCCGTGGTGTTAAGCTGCAAGCACTACAAAGTATATTTTTTAAAAAGTTGGATGCTAATGCAACACAAGCCAGTTTCTGTTCTCTATCACATTGGCACTTCAGACCCTCGTCCACAGACTTCTAGTCAAATCTCAGGGCGCGCCCACGTTATCAGTGACAGAAGCGCTAACGACACCCGTCTGTGTTAACATGACGGCAAATATGTTTTTGTTGTCTATTTCGGCCCCATGTGCAAACTTGCTAATGATGCTTAATTAGCAGAATTACCCAGTTAAATTGAATAGTTTACTTGGTTCGACAATACTCATTCATGGGGAAACAGCCATGCTGATGTTTGACAAAAAGGATCATGAACTGCCATGTTGGGGTTAATGTTTGTTATATTTCTTCAAAAACAGCTTTCTGCAGAGAATAGTTCTCTCCTACCCAAAGCAGAAATTTGTCACCATAGCAACCCATTGAAATTTGTGGGTGCTCGGTGGCTGCTGCCTGTAAAATTATCCCTCAAATGTTGTTTGCTTTTTAAAATTCTGACAGACTCCAGACCTGTGGGCAATGAGTTTTTATAAACACGTTTGAGTCAGGGCTCTGAAATGAACCTTGCTTTCGCTGAAAGTATTTTTAAAAAGGCCGGGGCCACGATCACCCACTATATTGCTTGACCTTCCTTGCAAATTGATGAATTCCGCCTCGAGGCTTAGGCAAGATTGCAATGTCCTCTGGAGATCTACGGAGACAACTTTTTGAATCTCCGTTATATCTTTTATTATGGGTTGTACCAGCTGAAGAAACAAAAAACGAGAAAAATATGGCGAACTTGTTCCGAGTCAGCCAAACAGCACTAGGCCAATTTTTATTATGGGAATGATATTGTGTCAGGTGAAAAGACAACTGTCGTTCTAGGCTTTTATTTAGTTGGATAGCTTGCTACCTGTGGCTGTAGCTACTAGCTACAGAACGCATCTCACCGATGTAGGTGTTGACTGAAGGAAAAAGGCACTATTTGAAGGTAGCCAGCCAAAGATAAACACAGAGGTAGCTAGCTGGCAAAAAAAGGACCTTGGGGGATTTCAAGGGTACGCTGTTACTTTGAGAGAACGAGTGCTGCTTTATAGACTGGATCGGTGAGTCTGAGGTGCCAGCCTGCTCCTCTTTGCCCAATCTGTGCATTTATAAATAGATATCCTAGAAATGGCATCGGTCTCCCATACTTGCAGTTCACAAGAAAATTAGGTTGCAGTCCTAACCAACTTTCTAGCACCAATGTAAGGGCAATGCAGCTCTGAGGTAAGGGAACAAACACTCCCTTACCTTTGGTGGGCTGCTGTGAGATACAGGAAGCTGGACGAGATGGGTCTATGGCCTGATCCAGCAGGGCTGTTCTTACCTTGAAGAGGCCTCCGTGACTGCCCCCCACTGCAGGATGCAGCACATGCCCCATTGGCACGGCTATGTCAGGGCAGGAAAGTTGGCTAGGAGTGGGGCCTTAGTCTTGCAGAAGTCTTGCATTGAAACTACAAATGAAACTACAAATGACAAGTGGCAGATCTGTGTGCCATTGGTTCAAGGTGATTCAGGTGCCAATCCTATCCATACTTTCTTGTGAGTAAGCCTCACTGAACACAATGAGACTTGCTTCTAAGTAGACATGCATAGCATTGTGCTGTCAGGCTGCAATCCTATGCGTACTGAAGTCCTGCTGAACACAGTGGGGCTTACTTCTGAGTAGGCATGCATAGGCTCATGCCCTCGGTGAGCCCCACAGCTGATTAGGGATTTAGTCTCCTAAAGCAAAAGAGGTATACAGTGGCGTTGTTGGGGAGTGCAGGCCGCACCAGGTGATGTGCACAGAGAGGTGACCCCACTACTGGCCAAAATGTTTAAAATCTTGGTATTTTTGAATAATACTATCATGTTATATATCAATCGATATGTAATTTCGTGCAGAATGCAATGAAACAAACTGTGCTGAAATATCTCTATTCTATCAAATGTTATAGCCAAAAAAAACCAGCAGGGGTCGGGCGACGGTACATCACCACGCCCAGCACCATGGGTGTTGACCCACCCACTGCATGGGAGGAGTCCATCATGGGGTGATGCGCTGGCCTCCCACACTGGGTGATGAAAACCATAGTGATGCCACTGGCAGTATATAATTGATCCTGCCACTTTTCTGAGGTAATCATTGGATACCCTGCTGTGTGGGACTCCATCTTTGGAGTCCCCCCTTAGTGGTGGGGTCCAGCCTGTGCAATTGAAGATATTTGCTGAGTGACTAGTTATTTGCCTGCTTTCATTGCCAAGCTAAAACTGCTTTATTTGAGAAAGCATTTAATGACAGGTGGTTGAGAGTTAATAACAACAACAACAACAACAACAACAACAACAACAACAACAACAGGTATTTATATACCGCCTTTCTTGGTCTTTATTCAAGACTTTATTTAAGGCGGTTTACATAGGCAAGCTTATTTAAATCCCTGTAGGGATTTTTACAATTGAAAGAAGGCTCTATCTTTCAAGAGCCACAACAAATTCAGATGTTTCGTTCTGATCTGGCCTCCATCCTGGCCTCCATCCTCCCACGCTCAGAGCAGATGGGACAGCTCGGCTTCAGCTTGTCAGCTGCTTCAAGGTTGCACGGTGCCGGTGGCCTCGAACTGGCGACCTTGTGGATGTTATCTTCAGGCAGATGGAGGCTCTACCCTCTAGACCAGACCTCCTGGGCAGGAGGGGGCAGGAGTTGTTTGTTACTTTGCGGCTGTCTTGTTTAGTTATTTTAGAGCGCAATCCTAACTTACACTGGAAGCAGGCATGCACTGCATCTAGCACAAGTTTGGGGCCAAAAGTGGTGCAGCCTGAGGCAAGGGGAAACATTTCCCCTTACCCTGTGTTGCGCTGCAGTAGCCCCAATGGGTCTACTACAGCCATTTTCAACCTCTGTGCTATGGTACACTGGTGTGCCGCGAATGGTCCCCAGGTGTGCCGTGGGAATTTGGGAGAGGGTCGTTTATCAATAGGACCATTAGGGGATGTGAGCCTCCATTGACAGCACAGTGTGCCTTGTCAATTGTCAAAAAGCTAATGGTGTGCCTTGACTATTTTAGTGCCTTGCCAGTGTGCCGCGAAGTGAAAAGGGTTGAAAATCACTGGTCTACTAGAATCTGCGCCACCTGATGAAGTGGCGCAAACCTGAGCAGCTTGGGACTGTGGGATCCTGGCCTCACCTCCTGCTCCCTGCCTGCCCGCTACCCGCCCTCCCCCCACCCCAAAACACCTTCCTCCTGCCTCCTTCCTGCCTTCCCCACACCCCCCTAGGCCCCTGTTTTGGCTGAGCTCAGCTGACGCAACTCACCTTCTCCCCAGGGCCCGTGGCGGCATGGGGAGGCCAGTGCATATCCGTGCACCAGTCTATCTCCCCTTTGAGTGGCACAAAAGTGCTTTACTGCACTTTTGCAACACTCCCAGGCCAGCACAAAGGACTTGCATCGGCCCAAGTGCAGGTTTGAATTGGGCCCTTAATTGTTCTTCATATTTTTAAAGACCTATCTGGTATATTTATGCCAGCTGTCTTGTAAATTGCACTGTGGAAAGATGGAATATTGGGAAAATAATTTCCTGAGTGCCTTAAAACCGATTTCACAGATAAGGTGTGATATCCCTTTCCACTAGGATGCCCTTGTCCATGGGGAGGTGGGAGTCCAGGGGGCCATACAAGAACATGGTCCTCTCTGCACATTTATTCTCCCCCTCTACCAACTGACCACTTGAACTCAGGTTATACTTACTCTGCAAGAGCCTTTAGCATTCATATTCATCGTGTTTCTTCACAGCCTGGCTTGTCACAGTCTCTTTAATGCAATTGTCCGCTCTGTCTTTCTGTAGGTGGTGTCACTGTCCCAGCTGGACTTGATCAGCTGATGGACCAGTTGCTCCTCTGTCACTTAAATAAGCTGGTCCTTGGATGGCTCTTGCATTGGGTGGCCCAGGGATGGCAGGGCCGTGGTTCCCCTGGGATGGTTGGGACAGGAGTGTGCTTGTGTGGACCCCGAGCGTAGCTTGTGCTGCTGGGTCCATCCCCAGTGCCACAGGGTCCTCCACCCCAGAACTGTCTCTCCCAGTTCTGGCGTTGCTGCCGTCCCCAGTCTCAACTCAGCACTACCACTGCCAGCCAGCCATCCTCCCCCTCTACACCTAGTCTCACCCTATAAAGGGCCAACCTGCCTCCCTTCTGGACAATCCATGCCTAGCAGGTGTTCAGCCCTTTCCAGGCTCTGCTGGGTTGCCCTGCCCACCCACCTGGCTGCATGAACCTGTGCTTGGCTGTCTCTAGCCCATTCTGGGCCTCGTTGACCTATCTCTGCATCTCCTGCCATCGCAGGTGGTGAATGGCAGTAATTTCTGTGCCTTGTGCTGGTCAGACCAACAGCATGGGTCTCATAGTAAAACATATAAAGTAAGTTTAAAATAATTAAATACAAGCAGCATTTTGTTGCCAAGGTGTGGGTAGCCATCTCATTTGCTACATTATTTTAGATGTCTGATCATCCCTATTTCATTGCATTTTTCTCCTTCTCTATCTTTAGACTGAGAGTTGGAGCCAACTTTTGTTGATAAGGGAATGAGAACTGTTTGTTGCAATCATTGCAATTTTTCATTCGATTTCCATTCATCTTTCAGTTTTCCCAATGGCTGTCTGAGAGACAGTATATAGTTCATCTTACAATGGGCAGCTCGAATCAATGTCGGGGTAGCACCGGTGGCCTGTGTGCTGCCCTGGCAATGGGTGTTGAGAGTGCCCTAAGGCACTTCACCACCAGAGGATAAGGAGTGGTGCCGGCAGAGTGGCCAGCACCAGTAGGTGCTGGGCCTCTGTGCTGGTGAGACACTGAAGAGGATCATGTAGCGAAGTGTCCACACTGGACAGCAGGAAGGCATTTCAGGGTGGAGGGAGGGCAGGGGAAGGTGGGAAGGGGGTTTCTGGGTGGGGGAGGGCAGCCCTCAGGGCAGTTCAGGCCCAGGAGGGGGCTGGGATGGTGAAGAAGCTGCCGTGCATCGTACCAGCAATTTTGCTGGTGTAGATCCAAATAGACCCATAGGGGCTGCTGGGGCGCTACATGGGGTAAGGGAACCAATATTCCCTTACCCTCAGGAGACCTCTGGTTGTTTCTCTGGCTCCACAGGATACAGTGGCCGTTTTGGCACTGCTGTACCGCTCAGCACCAAAATGAGCATAGGATTGGGCCTTAAATCTATCATCCTATATAAATTTACCTGGAGGTCAGTCCTATTGAACATAGTGGGACTTACATAGTGGGTAGGAGGTGTGGCCTGGAGGTTATGCTGGCACCCTGCCTGAAGAAGCTAAGCTGGACCATCCTAGGTTCTTGTCTTGGATGGAAGACCAGAAGTTGCTGATGGACTTCACAATCAGTACTATGAGAGAGTGCATTATGGAAAGCACCGTGAGATGGTGTGGAATGTGTTGCATGCAGAGAGGTCAGCTAGAGATGTATAACATCTTGAGAATTGACCAACTGAGGACGAACTACGGCTTCTGTGAAGCTTTGGAAGGGCAGAGCACAACCAGGACGTTGGCTACACTTGGATGGAAACATCTGATGAACTGTGTCTCACAGAGCAGTACTTGTAAAAACTCAATTTGAAAAAAAATGGTGATTTATGAGTAGCCTGCCTTTGAAAACCACCTTGAGCCTGTGTAAAAAACAGAGAAAGACAGAATGCACATATACATACACACTTCTGAGCAAATGTGCATTGGCTGGCACTCACAGGGTCACAGGGAAAAGGTCACAGGGAAAAGTGCACATCCACCAGCTTCCTAGTTTGCCCAGGTGGTAGAAAACCACACAGGTAAGCTGGGGTGGTGATTAAATATTTTGGGGGGGGAGGGAGGAGGAGAGCCTGGCCACCAATGGGTGCTTGAATGTGCATGTGCTTTGTGTGCATATGAAAAACCCTCCACCATGGCTTGCTCCAGTGCCCAGTGCAACTAGGTGCCCTTCTGAGTATCTTCCTTCCACCAACTGATCGTTTTGCACTTCCCATTGCTGATCTCTTCTCAGCTTGTTCAAGGAAGGAGCAATTTGCCCAAGAATCATGAGACAAGGGCTCTTGCCTCCTGTAGGCAGCTTCGCTCTTCCACAAGTCGTATTCTTTCCCAGACCCAGGCCCTGGTAGAAGCTCCACCCAGTTGCTTCTTCCCTTACTGGACATCTTCCTACCTGCCTATGAATGTCATGGAGGGCTGTGAAGAGGCAGCCCCAGAGTGCTGTTGAGTTGCTGGCACTGTCTCCCAGTGTGCGAATGTGAGACAATCCATTTGGATTTATCTTTAGAAGCTGCTGGAGAAATTTATTTGTGAATTCCAAAGTGGAGAACTAAATATAGGTCTGGATTGTTTTTGGTCACATACAGCACAGAACTAGGTAAGCAAAAAATGGGCAGGACTATCTAGAGCAGGGTTTCTCCATTTTTTATTTTTTTACCCCTCATGACTCCATTCTGAGCCTCATTTACATCAGTGGCCCCTCTCATAGCCACTGTTGGTTGGAAAAAAGTTACTTATTCTGCATTGTTTATTCAAATAATTGGTACTTTATTTCTAAGTAACAAAGAAAATTCTTAAAGGCATAAAATGCATAGTTACAGCATAAGGCTTGTTAACAAAAATATATTCTGATAATTGGCACTTTATTCAGTGTGAGCCTTGCGGTTGGAGCAAACTGGCAAGTTTTTCCAATATCTGGCTGCAATGTTGTTAGTGATAAACAAAGATCACCTTTCTCCACAATATCAAGGGGGTTACAGGCTTTTGGTAGTAGGTGAGCCGCTCGACTAAAGTCAGCATCAACAAGATAAGGAGAAACTAGTGTTCTGGCAGTGCAGACCGACCTATGGCATTGCAAAATGCCATGCCGCATCACAGGTGACCAGGCTGCTGCTAAAAACAGCAAGTAGTGCTGGCTGCAAGGTGGCAGCCTACCTGGGGCCTATATGTTAGCAGTGGGGGTGGGCTGTGGATGGGGAGGGAATAGGAAAACTCAGGTGTAACTGGGTAAGGAGGGGGGAGGAACTATTAGCATCTATTAGCAGCTATTATTGGATGCATTTTTGGCACTGCTGCCTCAGCAGCGGGAGCGGTGGATAGGATTTGGTGCCTTAGACAACCAATGAGATTGGGCTTTCCTTCCAGAGAGTTCTGGAAACATCTAGATCAGGGGTGTCCAAACATTTTGGCAGGAGGGCCACATCATCTCTCTGACACTGTCGGGGGCCAGAAAAAAAAGAATTAATTTACCATTTAAAATTTGAATAAATTTACATAAATGAATATATTAGAGATGGAACTTATATGAATGAATGACGGTCTTGTAGTGGCTCAAGGCCTATAAAAAGCCTTGCACAAAGCAAGGCCAGCCTTTCCTTCGCTGCCGCTGCTGCATCACAGATGTGAAACAGCAAGTAGTGGAGGGAGCCCTCATCCCACAGCTCAGATGAGAGGTCAAACAGTTGGCTGTCACACTGAGAGCAATTGCATCAGGCCAGCGTGGGCTCCAGCAAGTCTCTGGAGGGCTAGAGGCTCATTGGAGACTGGGGGTTCCCTGAGGGCCTGATTGGGAGCCTCCGAGGGCCGCAAGTGGCACCCCTGATCTAGATTACACCATTATGCTTCTGGTATATGCCATACATTGCCAGGTGAGCAGTGAGGGAATTTATATGAAAGCAAGCAATGTTTTTAATGTGTTTTTCATAACTCTTTATAACACCCAAACCGTTGAGATAAAGTCAATGCAAGTTTATTATATTCAAGTTTGTCTTTCCCCCTCTCTTTTATGCAGTTACCTTGCCTGTTTTCAGTAGACTGAATACTTGTGTTTCTCCCCCAACTCCGCTGGCTCATTAGTGATATTTCTGGAGATCTAGTTTCCACAGTAACAAGCAATTACCATTGTTCCATGGATTGCCAAAGTTACCACAAGCGACACAGAGGGAGATGTGTTACTTTTCTATATTGGGATGAAACGCTTGCACACTTCTTGCTAGGCAGTGCATGCCAGTTCTGACGCATGTCCCTTGCGCTTGGTACATCACTCTCCTCCTTTTGCATCCATCCTAATATTAAGAAGCAGTGATGTTATCAATCTAAATGTCAATGACTTTGAACTTCAGTGGGGAAAAATCAATAGTTCTCCAAATAAATCAGGGAGACTTGAGAAGTGTGGTGGGTGAGAACCATAATTGTTTCTGGTTTTGCATATTCTGGGGACTATTTGTGAATAAACTGTGGATATTTTTGTAACACCTGTAGGCATATTTTAGAGGGGATTCCTGGAGACTAAGGGCCCAATCCTATCCAATTTTCCAGTGCTGGTGCAGCTGCGTCAACAAGGCATGCACTGCATCCTGCAGTAGGGAAACAGACATGGAGGCCTCCTCCAGTTAAGGGAACATTTGTTCCTTTTCTTCAGGGCTGCATTGCAGTTGCACTGGCACTGGAAAGTTGGATAGGATTGGGCCCTTAACATGGTGCAAATTGCTTTTTCTTGTTAGGATGCCTCATCTTTATTGGGAGTGTTAGATTAACACAGATATTTGCAAGGTACAGTGTAGACCAGGGGTGACCAACCGTTCAACGTTGGAAAATGATAACCTGCCCCAGCTGAAAGTCCCTCATCTACACAATTGTTAAAGGCCCAGGAGCCCTAAAGTTGAAAGGCTGGCCACCCCTGGTGTAGACTCTGCACCAGGGCCTTTCCTAAGCATCTGCATGTGTGAAGAGGCTGTGGTGGTGGTGGGCACACAAGAGTTTTTATTTATTTATTTTTGTGAGGTGCATATTAGCAGGGGCAGTAGATCTGCACTCCTGCTCTATGTTGCACCATTGTCTAGCAAAACATTCCTAGTGGAGGCAAATGAGGAATTATTAGCACCAGAGTAAGCAGGGATATAAAGGAATATAAAATATGATACTCTGTTTATTTTGTTGTTGGCAACCTTCAGTCTCGAAAGACTATGGTATCGCGCTCTGAAAGGCAGTTCTGGAACAGCGTCTAGTGTGGCTGAAAAGGCCAATTCGGGAGTGACAATCCCTTCCACACTGGGAGCAAGTGCAGTCTGTCCCTGGTCTGTCTCCCTGGCTGTGGGCCTTCCTTCTTTGCCTCTTTGCCTCAGTCTGTTGGCCAAGTGTCTCTTCAAACTGGGAGAGGCCATGCTGCATAGCCTGCCTCCAAGCGGGCTGCTCAGAGGCCAGGGTTTCCCACCTGTTGAGGTCCATTCCTAAGGCCTTCAGATCCCTCTTGCAGATGTCCTTGTATCGCAGCTGTGGTCTACCTGTAGGGCGCTTTCCTTGCACGAGTTCTCCATAGAGGAGATCCTTTGGGATCCGGCCATCATCCATTCTCATGACATGACCGTGAGAATGAATAGGAAGACCTCGCATTGATACCAGCAAGACCCAGGATCAGAGAAAAGTGGAGGAATTTGCACGAGCGCTTGAGGAATCTCTTCCAGGCTCGGTAGATGCAAACGCATCCAACAGATGGGAACATTTCAAGAATGCCATTTACAACAACGCCTTGTCCATATTTGGCAAGAAGACCAACAAGACGGCAGACTGGTTTGAAGCCCACTCTGAGGAGTTGACACCAGTCATTGAGGAAAAGAGGAGAGCTCAAGCAGCATACAAGGCCTGTCCCAGTGAGTGCAACCTGCAGGTCCTCCAAGCTGCTCGCAGCAAAGTCCAGCAGATTGCCAGGAGATGTGCTAACGACTACTGGCTCCAGCTCTGCTCCCAGATACAGATAGCAGCTGACATGGGCAACATCAAGGGGATGTATGACAGTATCAAGCAGGCCCTAGGTCCAACGCAGAAGAAAATTGCCCCTCTGAAGTCTGCCACAGGCGAGGTCATCCAGGATCGGACGCAGCAGATGGAATGCTGGGTGTAGCACTACTTTGAGCTATATTCCAGAGAAAATGTAGTCACCAAAGAAGCGCTGAACAACACTGAGTGCCTGCCTGTGCTGGAGGAGCTTGACAGTGAACCAACCCTAGAAGAACTTCACGTGGTCCTGGACTCCCTTGCCTTTGGCAAGGCACCTGGAAAAGACAGCATCCCTGCTGAAGTCCTAAAGTGCTGCAAAGAGATCATCATCACTGAGCTGCATGAAATACTATGTCTCTGCTGGAGAGAAGGTGGAGTACCTCAAGACATGAGGGATGCAAACATCTGTTTATTTTATAGGTGCATATAGGGAAGGATGCTTTGGCTTCTGCTGCTAACCAGAGGGAAAAGAGCTCTGGGTTAATCCAACCCCTTTGGGTTAATCCAACCCATTCTTCCCAGGAAGAGCACAGTGAGAAGTTGAGACCAGTCTGGCACCAGCCATCAGCCAGTGAAAGATCTACTTCAGAGAGCTTCTTTCCCACCTCCCTGCAGAAAGAGCTCTGCTCCAGCTGCCAGTTGGCCTGGAACTGGAAGAGTAGTGAGATGAAAGGCACTCTGGTCCCTGCCACTGGCAACAGGAGCAAGGCTATATGATCACTTTTCATGTATTCCTATCCAGGGTGCTATCCAAAATGACTTACAAGTGATTGAAGTCACCTTGGATAGCATTTGATTGAAAGGAAGGGAATAAATCTTTTAGCTGGACAGATGGCACCAGTAATATTCTCCCTCAAATTTTTCTCCATCCAGTTGATTTTAATGATACATTAACATTTATGGTTGCTGTTTGTAAGTTCCTATTGTACATTCACCCAGTCCGGTCCCAATTTACGTTTTATGGTTGTGCATATTTCCCTTTGGAAATATTTTTTTTCTGTTATGTGGAGCTATGTTGTTCACGTAACTGCCTAAAATGAAAACAGAGATGGGAAGAGTGCATTTATGATTTTATGTAATAAGAATGCAAGCAGATTGGGCTGCCCATGCAAAGAATTCAGGATTAGATTTTTTTTTTAACTCTGCTCACATGCTGTGGATTTGGTGTAAAAGCTTTAGAACCTTGGCATTGGGGCTTTTAAAAAGGTTGAACACTTCCAGTTGCAGAGAGGACTGAGGGCCCAATCCTATTGTCTTCAGTGCTGGTGCTCCTTGGCTGTTGCTGGCTCTGGCCCTCGCAAAGTGCCGTAAAGCACTTTTGTGCTGGCAGATTGGACGCTGGGGCAGCACTGATCCCCCAATTTTAAAAGTTGTAAGTTAGTACATTAAAAAATGTTGAAAAAGGTGGAAATCCCCTGCTGGTTTTAAAAATAAAAACTTTATTCTGGTTTCAGAGCTTGTAGGGAACAGGCAGCCCAATCCTATGCTTCTCTAGTACCCAGGGCTACAGCAGTGCCAAAATGGTATCCAGTGGGGCCACAGAAGCAGCAAGAGGTCTGCTTGGGGTAAAGGAACTAATGTTCCCTTACCCCATGTGGCCGTAATGGGTGCACTTGGATCTGTGCCCATGATTGAGCAAGCACAGGAGTGAGGAGATCCATGTCCTGGATTTTTTGGCCAGGTAGGGAACACAGGATATGGTGGCAGAGTCTGCTTCTATCTCTGCCCCCCTCCTAGGCCCAATGCTCCCCTCCTCCCACCAGCTCCCCTGCCATTTTCTGCCCCCTCCCCACCTTTCCCCCACCCCGAAAAGCCTTGCTTGCTGCCAATGGGAAACTTACTGCTTGAAACTTATCAGTGGAAAACAGTGGCACATCATTCCAGTGCTGAAGCCCAGCACTGACTGGTGCTGGCCTCAGTGCTGGCCCAGTGTCCTTTCCGCCAGCACAAAAGTGCTTTACGGCACTTTTGTGGCTGCCCTGAGATGATCTTTGACTTGTGCTCCTTCAAAACTGAGAGGAGGGACGTCTTTTTGTTCCAGCTGTTACAATTATGTTGGATAATGAATGCACTGACAAGGACACTCTTTATTGATCAGAGTAAGGATGCCAACTGTCCTTTATTTTAAAAGGACATCTGTCAGTTTCAAGGGACATTACTTAATCTTGGGCATTAACCATTTTGGTTACAATAGATAATTTTTTGTTACACGGTTGTGCCCCACTTCCTTGAATGGTGAGAAGTTCTGACAGTGCCACAATATCCAGGTTCTGGTTCCTTTCAGAGGAGAGGTCACTGGAGGAGCCAGAAGAGGAACTGGGGAGTGTCTGGGGGCAGAATGGGGTGGATGGTGGCAGTGATTTGCACTGATATTCTCATCTCATTTCCCCCCCTTTTTTCATGGACCCGAGAAAAGAAACAAATAAATGAATATAATTTAGGGCCCAGTCCTATCCAACCTTCCAGGTCTGATGCAGCCGTGCCAAGAGAGCATGTGTTGCATTCTGTGGTGGGGAGGCAATCACGGAAGCCACCTCAAAGTAAGGGAATGTTTGTTCTCTTACCTTGGAGCTGCATTGCAGCTGCATTGGTGCTAGATTGAGCTCTGCGAGAGGCAGTGGATGGGCATGGGGTATCCCTGGCTCACCACCTCTTCCAATTCAGTGCCTGACACAAAATTTTCAATTGGATGGCCTGCCTCTATGGGGGATATACCGGTTTATACATGTTCAGACTCTATACAACTCTCTACCGCACCTAGCCCCACCTTATTCCATTGTTCCCTATGAGAGAAAATAACCTTCTTTTAGGGCAATGAAGAGTATGGATGTATGCATGGTCCCCATTACCCCCTATTAACATTGATTCCTGTGAAAGAAAATTCCCTTTTATAAGTAATTCAACTATAAGTTCTAGCTGTCCAGCCCCAAACTCCAACTTACAAAGGTGATCCCCTGTTTACTTAATTGGAAAGTTTCCAAGGAAGTCTAACAGGGACATTTTGTCTTCAAAAATCTTCTCAAAAATGAGGGGACTGGTATAAACTAAGTTGAGCATCAAGACAGCCAAATCTCTCCAAAGTGCACAGAAGTTATTTAAAATCACAATAACTGATGTGCAACTAGAATGTAATACCACTACATAGGAAGGGCACCACTAGGACCAGGAAGAGGCCAGCATGGTTTGTGAATGCTTCCTTCAGAAAATGGAAAGACTTGTACAGATAAGAAGGAGGGGAAAAGAAAAAAAAATGGAAACTCTAGCAAAAGAAATGTAAGCTGACAATAAGAAATGCAAAAAGATAATATAGGGGGTGCATAGCCTAACCCTACTCCCCAAAACAAACAACCAAGCAAACAATAATAGTAATAGTTGGCAACCTTCAGTCTCGAAAGACTATGGTATCGCGCTCTGAAAGGTGGTTCTGGAACAGTGTCTAGTGTGGCTGAAAAGGCCAATTCAGGAGTGACAATCCCTTCCACACTGGGAGCAAGTGCAGTCTGTCCCTGGACTGTCTCCCTGGCTATGGGCCTTCCTTCTTTGCCTCTTTGCCTCAGACTATTGGCCAAGTGTCTCTTCAAACTGGGAAAGGCCATGCTGCACAGCCTGCCTCCAAGCGGGCCGCTCCGAGGCCAGGGTTTCCCACCTGTTGAGGTCCACTCCTAAGGCCTTCAGATCCCTCTTGCAGTTATCCTTGTATCACAGCTGTGGTCTACCTGTAGGGTGCTTTCCTTGCACGAGTTCTCCATAGAGGAGATCCTTTGGGATCCGGCCATCATCCATTCTCACAACATGACCGAGCCAACGCAGGCGTCTCTGTTTCAGCAGTGCATACATGCTAGGGATTCCAGCTCGTTCCAGGACTGTGTTGTTTGGAACTTTGTCCTGCCAGGTGATGCCGAGGATGCGTTGGAGGCACTCTTTCTCTCGATAGCGAGCTAAACAAACGCTTCAATAAAGCAGCTACCACGTTTTCCAGACTCGCAAAGAGAGTCTGGTCCAACAAGAAGCTGACAGAACATACCAAGATCCAGGTCTACAGAGCTTGCATCCTGAGTACACTTCTGTACTGCAACGAGTCATGGGCTCTTCGCTCACAACAGGAGAGGAAACTGAATGCTTTCCACATGCGCTGCCTCCGAAGCAAACAATAACAACCTCTTTAAATATATCAAAATCAGGAAACCTGCCAGGTCAGATAATGAGAGAATAAAAAGGAAGCTTAAAAAGGATATGAAGATTGTGGAGAAGCAATCTGTTGGTAATGAACCAGGAAAGAGATCTTGGGGTCATGATGGATGGCACCTGGTTCTTGTTGTACAAAGACCTGTACTGAGCTCCCCATCACTCTCTGGTGTGTCTCTGTGCTTCTGTCCTAGCACCTGAGTGATACTGAGAAAGGAGCAGTTGGCTGGTTGCAGTTGCTCTGTCATCATCTCTCTTCTCCTGAACTGCATAATTACAGGGGCCTTTGAGTCAGTCTGATTGCAGAGTGAGAAGGTCGGATCAGAAAGCGGCATGATGCAAGTTGCTCACCCAAGCAACTTCTGATGCTAACACAGCTGCCTGCTGGTGCAGGCTTCAGATGATGGCCTCTGGGGATCCACAAGCTTAGTGCTGGTGCCAGGATGGCTGGAGGCTCTGGGGCAAAGTCCTGCACTGAGACCCCCACAGCACCCCAGATGATGCATTGAGTGCAGCCACCGCCACCCGTTCAGGGGGTTCAGGTGTCAGTTTGCTAAGTGGGCCGTCTAATGAGAATGAGCACTCAGCCGCTACTCAACTTGGCTGGCCCCTGATGCTGACTCTGTTTCTGCTGTCCTCTACTCCCAGTTTATTGTCCTGCTCCCTTGGACAGGCTCCCTGGGTATGACCTTGGCACCATTTGATTTTGGCTAGGATTCTCCCAGGCATCAGCTGTTGTGTTTGGGCTATCTTCCTGGCTCCTGACCCTGACTTCTGTCTAAAGTACTCTTTTCTGTGCCCTACTGGCTCTCCCTCTCTGGCTCTCACCTCTCTGAAGCCTCCTTGTTTGCTGGTCATATGTCACAGTAGAATGGAGATCCTGTGGTAGCTCTCAGAAGCTCCAGGGAACTCCCCAGCTCCAAAAAAAGGCTCCTGGATTTCTGAAAGTTAACCCAAGATCAGGATGTGGGCCTAAAAATGAAGACAATGTGAAACAGAAAGGTCCCCCTCTCCCCGATTCCTGTAATCCTTTGATAACCTGAATTCATATTCTGCCTTTGCTACCTACATGTTGCTTCAGCAGACTTTGAGAATGCTGAAGACAAGATGAATACAGTTTCTCTTCCAACCTTTTCCTTCTTAAAGAGACAACAGAATTCTGTTGGTGGGGGGGGGGGGAGGCATAAAGTGGCACTGAATCCTGCAGAATTCTGTTAGGAAGTAAAAATTAATATAAAACATTGCCTCATCTATACACAACTATGTTCTAACATTACACTGCTGTGACTCAAGGATGTTATGATGCCAATCAGAAATTCATGTATGCTTGTCTGCTCCAGAAGAATGTGTCCTGAAGTGACTATGGTGGGAGAATATTGCCTTGCTCAACAGTTCACATACCACTGGTCCTAAGGAGGCAGCATCATATACACTACCAATTACTACTGGTATTATTTGCTCTAAGTGACTACAGGTCCAATCCTACCCAATTTTCCAATGCTGATGTAGCCATGCCAGTGGGGCACATGCACTGCATCCTGTGGTGGGGAGGTAGTCACAGAGGCCTCCTCAAGGTAAGGGAACATTTGTCCCCTTACCTTGGTGCTGCATTGTGGCTGAACTGGTGCTGAAAAGTTGGATAGGATTGGGCCCTACATCTTCAACTGCTGTGGACTCTCATTTATTACCATATTTTACAACTGCATGCGATACAAAAAAAAATCTTCCAACTTTGTTGGGCCAGAAGAACTTCTGGACATGCACTGATGCATTCAGAAGATCTGTTACACACAGCAAACGGCACTGCAATGTCAACTTGTGTGAAGAAGCCCTTATTCATGGATCGGCCTTAGCATGAAGGCCTTTGCTCATGGTAGCCCTTAGAAGTTGTGCAAAGAGGTAGAGCTTGTTCAGTTATGTGACACACTACCAAATTCTAGTGAATCTGTTGGGCAAGCTAAGCTCTGTTAAATTTAATTGAACTGATTTTTAAAAAATACCTATACTCACACAGGACTCGAGTACATTGCTCCTATTACCTTCCCTTAGATCTCCTCTCTCACTCACTTCCCCTTCCACCCCATCACACACTCAATCACCTCACTTGTTCATTGTGCAGGAGGTGATTTAGCCCCCATCCTTCCAGCTGAGCCAAGGCAACTGAAAGCTAGTTTCTTTGTCATAACTCCCCCCCCCCCCGCCCATCATGAAGGCTCAACTCTTGGTGTTCTTTGATTCCCATGGGTATGACAGCCTCTCCCAGAGTTCATTGCTAATGAAGTCAAGAAGCTGATGTCTCGGCTTAGTTTGAATAGGAATTTTCTTCCTCAAATATGATTATTGGCCAGTCTGAGGATAGAGCTCTGCAAGAAGCAATGAGTTAAATGCTTTTACCTAGATGAAATACCTCACCCAGTTGGCATACCTGAAATACCTGCCAGTTAGTTACTGGCAGGTTGAAAATGTATATATGATCATTATTTTCTCAACCTGTACACAGACACAAAACATCTATATGGTACCCAGCTGGAGGACTCACACCTGGCTCCATGCAACCGGTGATGACATCATTGCCAGGAGTCACAGATTAGACAGAGGCCAAGAGGGACTGGTCCAGTTGGCTGGGTGGAAGGAGGTGGAACCTGCAGGTCTGGGAGACTTCAAGGGACAGGAGGACTAGAGTGGAAGGGGCAGAGAGGCCTGCCAAGGCAAGGAGACTGAGAGGGAAAGAGGCAAAGAAGGAGGAGGGGAATTCTCCAAGAGCTCCTGCTGGGTGCTGGGGCAGGAATGTCCAGACCAGCTCTGTCAATGCTCCACGCTTGGGATGAGACGGAAAGGATAGGGGAGGCTACAATCTGGATTGCTGTCCATTATATTTACATTTCTAGGTATTCAATGGCAGCCAATAGGTTTTTCAAAGATTCATTGCTTCTATGAGGGTCGGATGCTGTCAAGCTTAAAGCCACTAGGTGGAACCCTTGGGCTGCAGTTTTATATTGAACTGGAAAGAACGCGCTGCAGTCTGTACCTGCAAGGCAAACCAGGCAGTTCTTTTGGGAGGAGTGGGGATTGATAGGCACTTCACGCAGGCCAGATATGGGGCACTCAGGAAGATAATCCATATCCTTTTGTCATGCATGACAAAATATTCTTTGTTTGCTATTTTTGATCATTTAAGACAGTGGTTCAGAGAAGGGAAGCCATTTTGACCTTAAGAGTTATTTACCAATATTCCATTTCACGGGAGAACAACAATGAAAGTGCTGGGGCATTAATTCCAGGCCTTTAGAACATTTCTCAAAAAGAGGTTGGCGAATTGGTTGGAGGGTATCTCAGAAAGATGATTTGTCAAATCCAAGGGTAAGTGACAGTGCAGTCAAGAGAATAATGTAATCCCAGTGCTTTGGAAGTCTCTACCTGTCAAGCAGAGCTGGCCCTCCAGAGACTGAGGTGGAAAATCAAACGTCTGGTAGCATTCAAACAACTACCAGTTTACTTCCCTTTAATGCAGGGTCATGGTGCAATACTTTGCACCCCCTCTAGCGACAACACTGTTCAGGGGTCAGCCAGATGGACACTTTTGTGTACTTGCTCCCTCGGGCCCATGCCCAACCAGATGCACCTGTGACAAGTCCACAGAAGGGTGCATCAGGCTGACCCCTGAACAGTGCTGTAGCTAGAGGGGGTGCAAAGCACTAATTTTTGAAGGGAGTCTCACCGCAGCGTGCAAGCAGCCCCTCCCCTTCAGAACCGTTACGGGTGGTGGGAGCAAGATGTAGGTGAACATGGTGAGGTTCCCTGCAAAACTTAGTGCTTTGTACCACTGCCCCTGAAGTCCCCCCACCCACCTTTGTGCAGTGGCAGTGGCAGCACAAGCCTCTTTGAGAAGACAGCTTCCACCTTGGCTCAATTACTTTTCTGTTCATTCACCGTCATCCAGACTGGAGCAGCATCAGTGCAGCTAGGTGATATAACAGACTGTCGGAACAGCAAGGAATAGTATTTGTTTACTTAAGATTTTTTAGCTTTCCAACTCCCATCACACACACACAAAAGGCTGAAACAAAATATAACAGTGAATACATAAGAGCAGCCTTTCATCTGACTCTGGAAGTTGGAGAAATCGCACTAGAGAGTTCTGAAATTGAAAAAAAAGAAGAAAAGATATTTGGAATAAATGATCAAAATTAAGTTAATGCAATTATTTCTGTGAAATTAAAAATTGATTTTTTTGGAAAAATGCCAAGGACCAGTCAATGAGTAAATGGCACCATAAGGTTTCAGAGATAATAACTATTAACCCGTTTCATGGAGATAAGAGAGGGGAGACTGTATAGATTTTGGTTAGAACTAATTTGCTCCCATTTATTAAGTATTGAATAAGCAGACATGATTTTCAAATCTAACTGGAGCAGTGTTTATTCATGCTGTAAATTATTGTATTGTTTTAGATTTATAATGTATCACAGTGTATGCAGTATTGCTTTTCACTTTCTATATGCCCTGTTAAAAATTCAGTCAAAGATTTAAAAACAGTTTTTAAATCTTTGACTGATTTTTTTTTTTAAAAAGACTCTTTTAAAAAGTTGATTTGCCATCTTCCCTATTGTGCAATAGGAGGAAGGCAGAGATGGTAAAATGATTGTAGACTACAAATATTTAGATATGTCACACAGAAATATTATATTGGACAACATGAAGAGAACTGATCTGAAAGACCAATTTGTTTCATTTTTTATCCCAGGCCTTTTTGAAGACAAAGTTGGCAAGAAGATTGCACTGTGTTTGATGGAGGATGTCTGCGATGCTGTATGTCTTGCCTGACTAGCCTGGACAGCAAAGAGTGTTTGAAAATGCAGTACATTTTCTGTGCTTTCGAGGAATATTCCAAATTTTCAATTATGCAAATTTATTTGTGAGTAGTCCCATTGACTTCAATGAGTTTGAACTTGTATCTAGGCCGTGGGGGGGGGGGGGTCACCAGAATCGTCTCCAAAGATGGCATCCGGGATACGATGTGATCCAGCATAGAGTGATATCAGGAGTTATCTCTGAGACCACCGCCTCTAGAGATTCCCCCAGTTCAAGCTCTCAGCCTTCGCTCCTTCTTCTTAGGCAACAAAGAGTCCCTCATTGTTGAGGCCCCGTGGAAAACACATATATTTAGCAATTCCCCTTGGAGTCCTCCAAGGTTCCCTGCTACTGCACTGAGTGTTAACTCTGCCCCCCGGCCCAGCTGACCTATGGGCCTACTTGGATCTGTGCCGGCTGTTTAGCAATAGCTATTTACCAGCCAGTGTAAGGCTGCCAGGCCCACGAATGGGGGTTAGGATATGGCAT
This sequence comes from Tiliqua scincoides, assembly GCF_035046505.1. Classification (NCBI taxonomy): domain Eukaryota; kingdom Metazoa; phylum Chordata; class Lepidosauria; order Squamata; family Scincidae; genus Tiliqua; species Tiliqua scincoides. The sequence continues at coordinate 60,358,149 of NC_089827.1, forward strand.
GCGCTGTTGCCACCGATCCCACCCTGCTCCTGGGCCCAACCTCCCCATGCCACCCTCTCCCCACCCAGAAATGCTCCCTCCCCAGCCCTGGAACGCCCTCTCGCCAACCTCTCCCACCCCCTGAGCCTACCTTCCTCAGCCAGCGCAGAGGCTGGACCTGGCCTGAGCGAGCCGGTGCGAGCCTCCACATTGGCCCAGCTGACCCCTGTGTCAGCACAAATGTGCTTGATGGCATATTTGTGACACTTAGGAGCTGGCGCAGGGGGCTTGCGCCAGCTCAAGTTGTCTTTTGGATTGGGCTGTAAAATGGGTAGTAGGTACATGGGCATATATGAATGGCTGACTGGGGAAGAAGTCTGGCTTTGGGACTTCCCTCACTGATGTTGCTCAGACTGAGAAGCCAACATAAGCTGTGGGACATAAATAACAGCAAATGGAGAAAAGTTGGTCACCTGACCCCAACGGCAAAAGGATCCCAACTGAAAGTTCTTGCTAGGTGATTCTTGTTGCACAGTGAACAGAGCCTTATTTTCCAGTCGGAGGCACTTGTTAGCTAACTCAGTCAGTCTTTTGATTTCTTTGCTTGGTTTTCTTAGCCTATGGTGCCTCTATTGCTGCCTGCATAGAACTTCACAGTGAGTGAGCACCTCAGGATAAGAAGGAGAAACAACTTTAAAAGGTATTATTCTTGTAATAGGAAAATCTTCAGAACAGAGAGTCAGCACTTCTGCCCGATGTATTTAGGTGAGGTATGCTGTTGAGACTGGTGCATCCTATTGGTAACTGACCTAGAAGACCGAAAAATTCCAGTCCATATTGAGACAAAGGACCTTGCTCATTACTGAGATGGAGGTCAACATGGAGAGTGTTGGGTAGGGTGGTGAGGTCCATGTATTTACTAATCTTTGGAGTATGTCAATGTGGAAAATTGTTCAAAATAGCGCACAAATTGATAGCAGTAGGAATAATCACATTGCATTTAGGCAGAACACCATGGAGATTTTAAAAATACAGCTTGTATGATGGGTTCTCAAGGAAAGTGTTGTGAGTCATTCTGAGCTGTAATAGAAAATGTACCAAAGGAATCAGTTGAATCCTTGTATGATAAAAAAAATATCCAGAGAGATTCTGCCCTTTCTATCATAAATGTGATTTTTGTGGCTGTAATGAACCTGTGAACAGTATATATTCCCACCTGATTCTATAAACAAACCAAGACCCAATCCTATCCAACCTTCTAGCACCAGTGCAGCTGCAGTACAGTCCCAAGGTAAGTGGACACATGTTCCCATACTTTGTGGAGGCCTGATTGACTGTCCCTCTACTGCAGGATGCAGCACATTGGTATAGCAGCACCAGCACTGGAAAATTGGATAGGTTTGGGCCCCCAGTTGGCTCTTAAGCCCTTGTATCATTCCTTTAAAATGTCAATTACTTGCCCTTCAGGTCGGATTTATGTTACTCCAATGTGAGGGGAGCTGCTCTGGCCTGCCTGATCCCCAGACTGTTCAACTTGGGTGAATTGGGCCTTAGTTGTTGTTGTTGTTGTTGTTGTTGTTATTAACAGTATTTATATGCCACTTTTCAATAGAAAGTTCACATCATGGTTTACAGAGAAAATCAAACATTTTTAAAGGATTTTTTAAATTAGAGACTCTCCTTCATAGACAGATCACTACCTGTTGTGGTAAGCTGAGGCTGCGTGCCAAAGGAGTGGCTTAGGATGAGGTAGAGACCTGATTATCTGTCTGTCTGTCTGTCTGTCTGTCTGTCTGTCTGTCTGCTTTGTAATCCGTCTTTCTCCCTGAAGGGTACCCAAGGCGGGTGATTAGTTTGTCTTTTATTTATGAGGTCTTCATATAGTGTCTGTTTGCCATGTTCTCACTTTTTCCCTGTGTGAACTGCTTTGAGAATGTTGTTGTTGAAAGTGGAATAGAAATATTTTTCTTCTTAATAACAATAATTTTGTGTGTAGTAATCTGTGTGGTAATGATTTTCCTATAGGGGAAAAATGGGCTGGTTTAATTGCTGGGTTTCTGTGTTGTTGTTTCCTTCTTTTTTTGTTATTCTATATTAATGAGCAATGTGTGTGATTGTTACACTGTGTGGATAAGATTTGTGGTATGGGATTTGTGGTAGGTTGGTTACAGTGATGATTAACTGATAGGCTCACTGAAGAGGATGTGGCAAAAGATTGAATGGTATGATTGATGAGCAAATAACTAGCTGTGCAAATTGTTGGACTTAAATTAATAATAAGATTGTGACTGCCTGTTAAGTTGCAACTGCTTTTTACTTTATTTAATTGCATCTTAGGATTCTGTTAGGGAAAAGGTGGGGAAAAGACAGTGTCAAAGATCATTGTTTTGATTGATCTGCTGAAAGACCAAGGAGAAGGGACTCTTGCAAATAGGTTTGGTTCTTTTTTTACTATTCAGGAACTGAAAGAAATAAGCTGCTCAAAACAATAAAGGGAACACTTAAACAACACATCCGAGATCTGAATGAACGATATTCCTATTAAATGCTTTGTTCCTGACATAGTTGAATGTGCTGACAACAAAATCACACAACAATCATCAATGGAAATCACATTTATTAACCCATGGAGGTCTGGGTTTGGTGTCATACTAAAAATTGAAGTGGAAAAACACACTACAGGCTGATCCAACTTCGATGTAATGTTCATACAGCAAGTCAAAATGAGGCTCAGTAGTGTGTGTGGCCTCCACGTGCCTGTATGACCTCCCTACAATGCCTGGACATGCTCCTGATGAGGTGGTGGATAGTCTCCTGAGGGATCGCCTCCCAGACCTGGACTAAAGCATCCGCCAACTCCTGGACAGTCTGTGGTGCAACGTGGCGCTGGTGGATGGAGCGAGACATGATGTCCCAGATGTGCTCAATTGGATTCAGGTCTGGGGAACGGGTGGGCCAGTCCATAGCATCAATGCCTTCATCTTGCAGGAACTGCTGACACACTCCAGCCACATGAGGTCTAGCATTGTCTTGCATTAGGAGGAACCCAGGACCAACCGCGCCAGCATATGGTCTCACAAGGGGTCTGAGGATCTCATCTCGGTACCTAATGGCAGTCAGGCTACCTCTGGCGAGCACATGGAGGGCTGTGTGGCCCCCCAAAGAAATGCCACCCCACACCATTACTGATCCACTGCCAAACCGGTCATGCTGGAGGATGTTGCAGGCAGCAGAATGTTCTCCCTGCCGTCTCCGGACTCTGTCACGTCTGTCACATGTGCTCAATGTGAACCTGCTTTCATCTGTGAAGAGCACAGGGCGCCAGTGGCGAGGTTGCCAATCTTGGTGTTCTCTGGCAAATGCCAAACATCCTGCACGGTGTCGGGCTGTCAGCACAACCCCCACCTGTGGACGTCGGGCCCTCATACCACCCTCATGGAGTCTGTTTCTGACCGTTTGAGCAGACACATGCACATTTGTGGCCTGCTGGAGGTCATTTTGCAGGGCTCTGGCAGTGCTCCTCCTGTTCCTCCTGGCACGAAGGCGGAGGTAGCGGTCCTGATGCTGGGTTGTTGCCCTCCTACGGCCTCCTCCATGTCTCCTGGTGTACTGGCCTGTCTCCTGGTAGCGCCTCCATGCTCTGGACACCACACTGACAGACACAGCAAACCTTCTAGCCACAGCTTGCATTGATGTGCCATCCTGGATGAGCTGCACTACCTAAGCCACTTGTGTGGGTTGCAGACTCTGCCTCATGCTGCCACTAGAGTGACAGCACCGCCAGCATTCAAAGGTCACCCAAACATCAGCCAGAAAGCATAGGGACTGCTAAGTGGTCTGTGGTCACCACCTGCAGAACCACTCCTTTATTGGGGGTGTTTTGTTACTTGCCTATGATTTCCACCTTTTGTCTACTCCATTTGTGCAACAGCATGTGAACTTGATTGTCAATTGGTGTGGCTTCCTAGGTGGACAGTTTGATTTCACAGAAGTGTGATTGACTTGGAGTGACATTGTGTTGTTTAAGTGTTCCCTTTATTGTTTTGAGCAGTGTATTTCTACGGGCACAATTCAGAAACATCCTCAAGTCCCTTGCGCCTGTCTGGAGGTGCTGCAAAAGTGCTATCAAACACTTTCACACCACAGGGAGAGGAGGAAGGCCGGTACACATCCAAGTGCCAGCCTCTGGAAGCTGACATGGGCCCCACAGAGCTGGCACACCAGCCAAGATCTGGCCCTTGGACTGGATCCTAACCCCACTCCTGAGCAACTCAGCACAGTGCCGGGCTGCTCAGGTCTGCGTCACCGGGCTGCTCAGGTCGGCGCAGATCCGAGTAGACGCATTGGGGCTGCTGCTGTGTTACCTGGGGTAAGGGGAATGAATTCCCTTTGCCCTGGGCTGAGCTGCAGGCAGACCCAACCCCTTGCTGTATCCTGGGCAGGCCAGCTGGCATGCTTGTTCCAGCACGGGTTAGGATTGGGCTGTAAGTTAAATTAATGCTTTAAGAACACATGTTCATAACAAAAATGAAGCTATAAATATAAACTGATCAGGTACAACTGATAGCGAATAAATTTGAAAATCTGGGGGGGGGGAATGATAGCTGTTAAAAGTTGTAGAAAATTTGCAGATAAGCAAATTATACTGGATGTTAAAATTTCAGGTGGGTAGTTTAAAGTGTTTCTAGATAGATTGAATGATATGGAGAATTGGAGTCATAAGAATAACATGGTCCTGGGAGCAGGAGCAGAAGGATCATGGGGGGAGATGCTGGTTAAGTTTATACACATATGGTTAGTTCCTGTACTGGAATTACCAGAAAACCAGGCTAAATTTCCTAGTGCCTTTACGATGACATTAAGGCATCAAAGACCAGATGGGAAGCTATGAGAAATCTTATTTAAATTATATGATAATAGGTTGAAAAACATCTTATCCTTAAATTTTTGGCAGATGCTAGAAGTACAGATCAGTCAGTCCAAGATTCAAATCTTACCTGATCTTTCTCATGATATATTGAGAAAGCAAAGAGATCTTACAATTTCGTTTCTGTTTTGCAGTATGACAAATAGGGGAGCCGGGTTGAGGAATCCTTTATAAACTTATTAGCACCCCTGCCCCCCAATGAGTGGCACTCCACTGTGTGAGTGCACTGGGAATCAAAATGGTAGAGGCAAAGGGCCAGATGGGATTCCTAGAGAGGTAGTTACTGAAATATGCAGGAAAATTTTACATATGGGAGAGGATCCTCTGCCAGTTTCCAAAATGGACTCTAGCGAGGGACTGCACATATATGCTTATTTTGCCACTGGCTTGTATTTGCGGTGGCAGGGAGTAATGTGCAGATGACTGTCCCTCTGACTAGGGACAGGGTGTTCAACCAAAACATTTAGGCCCCAAGAAAGTGGTCCTTTGGCATGTTTTATTTTCTGAGCCCTAATCCCCCCCCACCCCATTACCCACTGCTTTGTGGATGAAGGGAGGCTGAGCCATATTGATTTATGTATTTTAGGACAAAGTCCTCCCAAGGAAACTATAACAGTAATTTAAAAACAGGAAATGTTGATTGCAGTATTAAAATCAGACCTAAAGGGCATTTGGTTCAAAGTCTTGCAGAATAGCTGGGTCATAATAGCTTACTTATAAGCTGCAAGGGTGGGGACCTTTCAGATTTCTCCGCTGGGTCCCTGGGGAAACCCTTCCTTCAGAGTGATGGTTGGGGGAGAGATTTCCCCAATGGGCTTTGCATATGCCACTTTGGGAACATTTTGCCATGTTCTTTTACTTATCTAGCCAAAATTTGTCTTCTTTCAAGAACAGAATTATCTTTTAGGACCTCAGAGATGTATTTAAGGTGAAGCTTCACAAACAGTGCCATTTCTTGCATAGGGAATTCACTGAGCACTCCTGTTCCTGTGGACTGTGGGTAGCAGTGTTCATGGGAGCTGAAGTGTAGATCCCAACAGTACTGGGACAAGAGTCTGAATGAGCATTGGGGCAGGTTCAAAAGATGACTAGCATGGAGTCAAAATGGTTGCAAGCCAGAATTTGGAACCAGGTAGTAAGAATAGGCCCAAGAATAGACCCAAGTCCAGTGAAGTAGATTGTCCAGCAAGCTTATTAGCAAGCTGCACTAATTATTTGCTTTAATTATTAAAAATACTTATGCCTTTCTATCTCAGAAGGTATCCAAGAAAGAAGCAATTGCAAAGGTTTAGCATATTCCCCCCTAAACTAGGCAAGTTGCATAGGAGCACTATATCACATCGTAGCCATCATGGCAAGCGCCGCTCAGATCTTTCAGTTTCTTTCAGGATCTTTCAGGTACATAAGCCTTCAGTGTACCATTGTGGTTTTATGATCCTCATGCATTTGAACTTCTGACCTACAGATACTGTAGTAATGCAAGCTACGCTTCTGCACCCTGAGTTGTCCACAAAGTGAATCCTGTAATGCCCTGCCTTGTGGTTTGATTCCAACATACCTTGTAGATCCTACCCAAGGCCCAAACTATGTGTAAAGTTCTGTTTAACTTACCTCAGCTGCCCTCCGTTTTTGAATAACAAGTGGCTGCTGGAAGCTAATTGAGAGTAGAGGAAGGGGTGGGAAATGGGATATGCTCAATCCTTTCCCAACCAGATATTTTTACTATCAAATTACTGCCTTCAATCTACTTTTTCCTCGTCAGGGGAAAAGAGGACCTATATCTTTTTTCCTTGTGTAGGTGAAAGAAGGAAGGTCAAATTCCACCTTGTTGAGAGGAAAAATGACTGACACAGACAGGCTTAGGTATCTGCTTCCCTTCATCACTCTCTTCCTCTCCTATTGCAGACTTCACCAGTAGCGTAGCTAACGGGGTGCAGGGGGTAGCAAATGCACCAGGCTACAGCTTCTGAGAGGGCAACATCAGGGGCTGGGGGGCAACACCAGGGGCAACAACGCCTGCATGCGACTTGGACTATGGGGGGGCAAAAGTCATTCACTACTATTGCAGTGAGCAGGAGAGTGTAAGTTGCACATGCAGCAATGGGCTACACTCTTGCCCCCCCAGCAGCCTCCAGCAGCAGCCTCTGGCAGCTGGAAGAGAGTGGGGAAGCCCCTTGGAGGGGGGTTGGGGAAGCTCTGCCTTGGCTGCCCTTGCTTGAGCGGGAAGGAGAGGTGAGGGGGGCGCGGGACAGGCTGCCTGCCCACCCGCTCGCCCTTGGCGGAGTTGGGGAGAGGGTCGAGGTGGCGGAAGAGCCTGCTCTGCTCCGCCCAAGATCTTGGCGGGGCTGGGGGAAGCCTTTGCAGGATGCCTTAGTGTTGGGAGGGCATCGCAGCCTCAATGTAGCCCATTGCCCCCTGTAGTCCAATGTGCCTGCCTGGTGGGGCATGCGCCAAAGGTGACAGAGAAGTGGCAGCAGCTTCGGGGTGAGTAGGAGGGAGCTGGTACTGGGAGGGAGGCAGTAAACAGCTTGGGGGATGTGGCAGATTTTGTATTTTTCAGTTTTTTTAAAAAGTGGGCATGAAAGCAAAACCCGCTTCCAGATGTGACGTTACTTCCAGGGCATCATCTTGAGCTCTGCACTGGGCAGCAGGATCGTAAGCTACATCACTGGACTCTGCTGCTTCCCTTGGAAAAGTTTCACAGAACACTGTGTGTAGCACAACTCTGTGTAAAGCACAGTTTGACTCTAGTAATACACCCAAATCGGAATTCCAGCTCCAATAAAAAATAAACAGAACACTTCCTACAGTGCCTTCAAACTCTGTTAACCTCTTGACCAAACTACATGTTACATTAAGCATGTAATTGTTGCTGATGTTTTTGTTTTCACCGCTCCTGTCTAGATCAGGACCATGATGTGGGGAAATCATTTCCTGTTTCTATATAACTTCATAAAAATGCTGTAACTTGCACTAGTTATGTTCATCTGTGAATGAAGTGCATGTAATCCAAGGGGTTTCCTTGGTTGCAATGGAACAAATCAAGTGAAAATGGAGGAAAGGAATTGGTCGTCAGTGGACTGCAGCTGTCACCTGAGAGTTGGGGACTTGGTCTATAGTGCTATAAATGCAACACAAAGGAAAGCGCCTTGGCCCCTGAGCCAGATTGGAGGAACCATCTTTCTTTTCCTTAACTAATGAAAAGTGTGCTGACCACATATTCATGTGCAGGTTTTATCGATACAGAAAACGTAGAGAAGACACTGCTGGGTATGCCATCATACGATTTTCATAACTGTCAAACTGTGTTCTGCCTGCAACAAACTGGTTTTGCTTCTCTGGAAATCTTCTCATCTTTCTGCACCCACAGTAACCGCATCTTTTTGCCAGACATGAAGACTGGCCTTTGTTTCACTTGTTTTCATTTGTTAGCGTGAAAGGAGTTATCGATCTGTGTCACTGTTTAATAATTCAGGCCTCCCATCCTTGAACTGTGAGCTGCTTTGGTTAAGAGTATCAGGAAGTAGTAGGAAAATGAAATCTGCTCATATAATTGGTCATGGGACAGACAGCACTGCTAATGCGAGAGCACTTCCAACTTGAGGGGAGGGGGAGGAATGGGTGATGCTGAGAGCATGGATGGGGGCAGATTGGGGCTGGGAAGGGGGAAGTATCACAGAAGCGGTGCATGCCACTATCCTATTGCCCTTCCTGGCCTTGATCCTCCAACCCCAGTCCATGCTATTGAGCTGGTGCAGGTCCAAGTAAACTCAGCAGGCCAGCAGAGGCTTACCCCAGGGCAAGGGAAGCCTCCAAAGATCCCAGGAAATTTGTGGACTCCTTCCTTTGGCTCCTGGGCCCCTTTTTTTGACCCTGGGCCCAGGTGCAAATTACCTCCTTTGCCCCCTCTCATGGGCCCTGCTGGTGTGCACTGTAACCTATTACCCTTTCCAGGTCAGATCCGCCATCACGAATCCTCTTGGATTTCCGCCAGCAATTTAGCAGGTGCAGATCTAAGTAGACATGCTGCTGCAGCTGGGTCTTTCACTGGGGCAAGGAGACAAATGTTCCCTTGCCTCAAAGAGACTTCCAGGCTGCAAAATTCCCCAGTGGGATACAGAGCCAGCTGTGCTGGCCCTGCTGCATCGGTGTGGGGGAATTTCAATAGGATTAGGCTGCCCGGCAAATTGCTCCCTCCCAGGTCAGCTATAATTTGGAGATGATATCACTTACTTTATAGGACTGTTGTAAAGCCTGCATCAAGATTATATATGTGATGCACTTAGCATTTGTAGAATTTGACCTTTAAAGTATTATTAGCTTGTTGGACTTAAGTGTTTCTTTTGGTCAAGTGCAGCCAGATTGGGACCATAGTGAGGGGGGTGGGGCTTTACCATTATCATGATTCCGTTCTGGGGGGGCGTGAAACATGATCCAGTTATTATTGACTAAAGAAAAACTAAGCCTGTCAGGTTTAATAATGCTTTAAATATCATGTGTAGTTTTGCAGGTAGAAAATCCGTGATTGAAGGGAAAAAAAAACTACCTGAGGAAAACTAGCCTGTCAGGAAGGAGGTTCTAGCTTAGACTTGTCCTCGATGAACTAATTGATTGCATGCAGAGAGTTTTCAATCATGTACAGAAGTCTTCAGTTATGTGTCTCACTCTCCTCATTCTGAAGTGGTAGAGTAGTAGGAGGGCTGTAACTTATCCTTTTGCAGAATATGTAGATAGCTTTGATACTTGAATCTTAATGTTCAAGTATCTAACTGCCAAGTCAGACCAGTAAAAAACTACAGTTTCCCCAGTTCTACATCTCATAAATCTTCAAGAGATGTTCTCGCTTTGTGGCCTGAAAGCACTACTCAGACTCTCCACTTTCACCACTTGGAGGACTAGTGGCTCACTCATGACACTTCAAAGCATCCACAGGAAAGCAAAAGGGTACGTTTTTGTTCTAGATCTGAAGCATCCCAGCCGTGGCATTGCCACTGATCCTTAATTTGTCTCTTAAAAAGTAAGATTGCGTGCATCTTTTTAAAAAGTCCAATTCTTTCATTTCAAGCTAAAAATAGGGTGACAGAGGGACCGTGGGATAAGCAGCTGGAGCGGAGCGAGTCGGTTGCCATAGTAACCAATGAGCCATTTAGCAGCGCTTGCCTTGGTTGTATAGTTGCTAGGGTTATTTTCTTCTCTCTAACTATGGGGGGAGAGGGGAAGAGAGGGGCTACAATAAGGGGGTACCATAAATGTCCACTCTCCTCCACCACAAGCCCCATAACCCATAGCCGCCATCCCCTGGCAGTTGTGCATTTCTCTCCTTGGCTGTGTTTGGGGGTTCTAGGCAAGATTGGGAATGAAGAAAGATGTGTGTGTGTTTGTACTGTGGGCCCAATCCTATCCAACTTTCCAGCACTGGTGTAGCCGCAATGCAGCCTTGAGGTAACGGAACAAATGTTTCCATACTTTGAGAAGGCCTCTGTGACTGTCCCACCACCACAGAATGCAGCGCACGCCCCATCGGGACGACAGCACCGGCACTGGAAAATTGGATAGGATTGGGCCCTGTGTCCCTAGATCAAAAGTTTGCTGTTTTACTGAAAGAGTATTTAGATTTAGGGTCTTCTTTACTTAACAATAAAGAAAAACTCCATTTCCCAGCTAGAAAGGCCTTGTAAAGCAATTCTCTCCATTTCCTGAAACTTTGTTGCACAGGCCTCTTCGTTATCATACGTTGTGATGTCATTCCTATGTCGATGCAGGCTTTTGCAAGTCAGGATACCTGGTTATAAGGCTATCGTGGCAGCCCCTTTGGCCATGTGGAGTAACAAGACTGTACTGTACTTCGAACAGTGCTTTATCCACTCCAATGGAATTACTGAAGAAACAGCAGAACAACATTCACGCAAAATTTCCCATCTTCTTTGCGTCGCTAGACTCTTTTGAGGCACAGCCTTCCATGAAAGTGAAGCCACCTGAAGTAGATAAACTGAGCAGTTTAAACTTATTATATGTCATTTTTGGTAAGAGAGAGTTACTTCCTTAAAAGATATGATGCTCTAAAATGCCACATGGATTACCCAGAATAGTTTGTCCAGTTAGTGTAACGAGAAGGCTTTTGCATAATCTTGAATTGGTTCATCAGCTCTTGTTGCTTGGCTCTTCTTTTATAAGTACAACAATATGTTCTTCAAGAGGACAAACACCTAGAACACTGTCGCTTGTGAAAGACCTGTAGTGACAGCCACTTGAAAATATGAGATGTTTTGTTCCTTGCTAGCACAGATGGCATTGGCTTTTCTAACTCAATCTCTCACCAATCACAACAGGAACAAAAACGCCAGAGCCAGTACTCACAGGCATGTTTTTGCCGCATGAATATTCCTGGATGTTCTTCTGTGAAGCTGCCATGTACATCAAGCCCAGGAATCAATCAATAAATTAGACTTTATAAGTTGCTTTTTCTGCTTGGAAGCCACAAGACCACTTGCAGCCAGTTTAAAAAGCACATAAAAACAAATAGCAACATCTTAAAACAACACCTATAAGCTAAAAAAGAAACCTTAGAACAGCATAAAAAGGTCAGAGCTACAATCCAAAGATGAGCAGCAAATAAACAGCATCATTTCAGCATGCCAGTCAGGGTGCAGACAATTATTCCTATGCTGAAAGCTCATCAGAAGAACACAATCTTTGATAATGAAAAGGCAATAGGGAAGAGATAAGATGAGCCTTGTAGGGAAGGCAGTTATAGTGTTTGGGTGTCATAACTGAGAAGGTCCTGTCTTGTATATCCATTGTTCTAATGATGGTGAGGCATGGAGCAAAACCTCTGCTGAATATTTTAATGAACGAGGGCCCAACCCTATCCAATTTTCCAGTGCCAGTGTGTATTGGAATCATAGAAGATCTGGCAAGGAGGTAGGGTGTGGTGTCAGCAGTGGCCCCTTTAAGGGTAAGGCCTGGGCATTCAGCAGGGGGTGTGCTGCACAGCTGCAGCCACTTGAAGGCAATAGGGCCCTCAGGGATATAAGGAGCACCTGAGGCAGGAAGGGTTTGTGGGTAGCAGAATGAGGAAAGCTTGAGGAAGGACAGATTGGATTAATGGACTGATGTGTGAATGGACTTTGGAAGCTACTGGAGCAGAAATTACTGGAGACACTAAGACTGGTGTTTGGCTGCTGTGCCCAAGACCTGCTGAGGACCAAGGGGCTGCTGTAGTGGCGGGAGGCTGCTGGCAGGAAGGAGGACCTCTGTAGGTTAAACAGGCGAGCTACCCTGGTGGTGGGGTCCAGCAGTACTGCAGGGCAGAACCAGGGTCATTTTTTGAGGAAAGAAGGGGAGCTAATTAGCTAAAAGTGGGCATAATTCTCCAGGCGGAGCTTGGACTGGGAATCTGGCAGAACACAGTGCTGCAGTGCTAATGGGGCATGCACTGCATCTTGTTGTGGGGCAGCAGTCACAGAGGTCTCCTTAAAGTATGGGAACATTTGTTCCCTTACCATGGGCCTGCATTGTGACTGCACCGGTGCCGGAAAATTGGATAGGATTGGGCCCTGAGTTGTTTCATAAGGGAGAAGGTGGTCCCCTTGTCCAAAACCATTAAAGACTATTGAAGTGATAACCAGCACTTTGACTTGCACTCAGAAACAGACTGGGGACCAATGAAGATCAGGCAAAACCAGAATAATATGTTCCATAAACTGGACCCCACTCAATGCTTTGGCTGTAGCATTTGTGCCAGTTAAGGATTCCAAACACTTTTCAAACTAGAGCACATTACAATAGCTCAGCCAGGATGTGACCATGTCAAGTGTGACAGTAGGCTAAGTCTGCCTTCTTCAGGAAGCTGAAGCTGTGCAAAGATGTTCTGGGCCACAGCTGCCACCTGGTCATCCAGGACCAAAGCCGGGTTCAGAAACACTCTGAACTGTATACTTGATGAAAGGAGGAGAGAAGCCCCATCCCAAACATCCCCATTCCAAGCCCCCCCCCATCTGTAGACCCAGATCAGGATCACCTTTCCTACTCACCCGAAGTACCTTTGTCTTGTCTGGAGTAACAGTCTTGTTAGCCAACATAAGTCCATCACTGAACACTAGACTAGCTCAGGAGTTCCACTGCCTTTCTGGCAGGATCATCCCATCCATGATGCTAACTGAAGGTGCTGTCTTTAATTCAAAAATGAGTCCTGGGGGGTGGACTTTCTGAGTTGCCTAGAGTGTTTTGGGGGCCCTAAAAGACTCGAGTCCCAAGTCTTTACAGTAAAAAAAAGTCAGCTGCAGCTCCTCAGGAAAAAAAAAACAGAACTGCTGCTGGGCCTTGTATCCATGTCTGGGTTCTCTTTAAATATTCCCCTGTTGTCCCCATCCACCCAAGAGTTATTAAGGAATTGAACAATGAAGTTGCTGATCTCTTGACTAAGATATGCAACTTTTCCCTCAAAACGGTGCCAGAAGATTGGAGGATAGCAAATGTCACGCCTATCTTTAAAAAGGGAAAGAGGGGGGACCTGGGAAACTATAGGCCGGTCAGCCTAACATCTATACCGGGTAAGATGGTGGAATGCCTCATCAAAGATAGAATCTCAAAACACATAGATGAACAGGCCTTGCTGAGGGAGAATCAGCATGGCTTCTGTAAGGGTAAGTCTTGCCTCACGAACCTTATAGAATTCTTTGAAAAGGTCAACAGGCATGTGGATGCGGGAGAACCCATAGACATTATATATCTGGACTTTCAGAAGGTGTTTGACACAGTCCCCCACCAAAGGCTACTAAAAAAACTCCACAGTCAGGGAATTAGAGGGCAGGTCCTCTCATGAATTGAGAACTGGTTGAAGACCAGGAAACAGAGAGTGGGTGTCAATGGGCAATTTTCACAATGGAGAGAAGTGAAAAGCGGTGTGCCCCAAGGATCTGTCCTGGGACCGGTGCTTTTCAACCTCTTCATAAATGGCCTGGAGACAGGGGTGAGCAGTGAGGTGGCTAAGTTTGCAGACGACACCAAACTTTTCCGAGTGGTGAAGACCAGAAGTGATTGTGAGGAGCTCCAGAAGGATCACTCCAGACTGGCAGAATGGGCAGCAAAATGGCAGATGTGCTTCAGTGTCAATGAGTGTAAGGTCATGCACATTGGGGCAAAAAATCAAAACTTTAGATATAGGCTGATGGGTTCTGAGCTGTCTGTGACAGATCAGGAGAGAGATCTTGGGGTGGTGGTGGACAGGTCGATGAAAGTGTCGACTCAACATGTGGCGGCAGTGAAGAAGGCCAATTTTATGTTTGGGATCATTAGAAAAGGTATTGAGAACAAAACGGCTAATATTATAATGCCGTTGTACAAATCAATGGTAAGGCCACACCTGGAGTATAGTGTCCAGTTCTGGTCGCCGCATCTCAAAAAAGACATAGTGGAAATGGAAAAGGTGCAAAAGAGAGCGACTAAGATGATTACGGGGCTGGGGCACCTTCCTTATGAGGAAAGGCTATGGCATTTGGGCCTCTTCAGCCTAGAAAAGAGGCGCCTCAGGGGGGACATAATTGAGACATACAACATTATGCAGGGGATGGACAGGGTGGATAGAGAGATGCTCTTTACACTCTCACACAACACCAGAACCAGGGGGCATCCACTAAAATTGAGTGTTGGGAGAGTTAGAACAGACAAAAGAAAATATTTCTTTACTCAGCGTGTGGTCGGTCTGTGGAACTCTTTGTCGCAGGATGTGGTGATGGCGTCTGGCCTGGACGCCTTTAAAAGGGGATTGGACAAGTTTCTGGAGGAAAAATCCATTATGGGGTACAAGCCATGATGTGTATGTGCAACCTCCTGATTTTAGAATTGGGTTATGTCAGAATGCCAGATGTAGGGGAGAGCACCAGGATGAGGTCTCTTGTTATCTGGTGTGCTCCCTGGGGCATTTGGTGGGCCGCTGTGAGATACAGGAAGCTGGACTAGATGGGCCTATGGCCTGATCCAGTGGGGCTGTTCTTATGTTCATCTGTAAACAAGGCTGGAGGGGGTGGGATGAACTGCCTGACAGAGGGGATAGAAGTGGCAAGAGGAAGAAGGGTCACGCACAGCACTGGGAGGCTTACAAGTACAACCCAATCCTTTGCAGCTCTACTCAGAAGTAGTCCATTGTGGCTGGTCATTCAATGATCATGCTGGAGCCATTTTATTTCTCCTGGATGGCAAGGAGCTGCCTCCCCATGCCTTCTCCCCTCACTCATCTAGGGAAAAAAACCTTCATCCAGTGATCACCAGTTCCTTCAGAGATGGACAAAAGAGCCCACCCCTGCTTCCCCTGCCTCCTGCTCAATGCAAAACCAAAACATTAACCCTTCCCTGCCTCCTGGCTGGAATTTCTTCCCTGCTGCTCACCTGGTCTGAATAATGGTCCCACAAGGTCTTTCACACTGCAAAAAAAGTAAGCAAGCGCACCCGGACACAGATAGACTTGAGTCCACTTGTGTGGGGACTCATTTCCGAGTCAGTGGCCTCAGACTTGAGTCAGTGGTGGAATCACTGACATGTCTTGACTCGAGTGTACACAAGTCAGCAAAAGCATGTGTTTTGCAACACGGACTCAAGTCACCTGACTCAAGTTCCGAACCCTTGTATACGGAAAAAGTGGATACAAGGGAACCCTGTATCCGCACACACCCCTGCACCCATTGACTTTGTTTGCATTCTTACTGCTGGGACAAATAGAAAATGTTCATTCCTTTTACTGAACACTATAACCATACAAGCTTATAGCTTGTATAGCCAAACATGCAGGTGGGCAGCCTGAATGCTCAAAGACACTAACCAAATATTAACAGCAAGCAGGAAGTGAGCTAATTAGTCTCTTCAGGTGTTCAGACTGCCTGCCTGCATGTCCTGCTATAAGCTTGCATGCTTACAGCATTCAGTAAAAAGAAGCATTTTCTCTTGGCATCAGCAGTAAGAACCTAAATGAAGTTAATGGGTGCAGGGAGGGAGTGTGGAGAAGTTAATGGGTGCAGGGAGGGATCTGCAGATACTGAATCCATGGATACAGGGGGACAGCTCTATAATTTAGAAATTAAAGAAATTAAAGAAGTTGGACTTCTGCCACATGCTCAAGCACCTTGCACCAAAACAATATATGTGACCCTCACTAGTAATTATCAAGAATGTTGGAGTCTAGGATGCAGCTGTATAAAAATACCTGTATAAATACCTGTATAAAGAGGCAAGCATGAGATTAAGATGGTACTGAAGGCTTTCAAAGTACACTAGATGTACATCTGCCCTGTGTCTCCTTCAGCTCTGCCAGTGGGATATGTTTTTAGACATTCTGTACTGAGAGCAGTGCAGTAACCTCCCTGTTCATTTAATAATGTGGGCTGCCAGCTGGACATTGGCATCAGTCAAGAACAATCTTCAGCTGCTAACTACCTGAGCAAGACTGCACCCACTAACCCATCCCTAATGACCCTGATTGATTCCACCAGGCTGCAACTTCTTCATCAGCCTTATTAACACCAACTGCTTAAATCAGATGAATGATTACAAAGCAAACAAAATACACTCCCTGACAATGATTTATGATCTCAATAGCCAGGTAATTGAACGGTACGCAGGCACATCAGATGGGTTAAGGCAAGAATCAAGCAAACAACAATCTTAAGATGAAATACCTCTTTTTAAAAAATAATTTTAATTGTGTGGATGGTAAACAAAAGAATTGATACATTAAAAATGTTTACTTCTTTGTAAAAATAAAACTTAATCCATTTCTCATAATGAGGCAACCCTCATTCATAGTCTCAAGGCTTGAAGGGCTTAGTGATGTGATCCAGACTTCACCTGCTCCCACTACCTGTCATTGAAAGACATGGGGAAAAAAACCAAACATACACCAGAAAAAAAGATGCTCAAATATTGATATTCCTATATTGACACAGCCTTGCAAACTGCAGGAGCCCAGCTCTTTGCAGGGCAGTTAGCAGCTGCTGAGCAGTTAGCAGCTAACAGCAGTTACCCAGTTAGCAGCTAATAGCAGCTATTCAGTTCTGAATAGCCTCAGGGTATGAAACAAGGAGTGATCTATTCTTTCCATCCCTCATGCAGTTCCTACCAGAGGCTTGCAGTTCCTACCAGAAATCAGGTCAGGACTCACCAAGTGGGTCACGACCCACAGTTTGAGAAACACTATGCTACAGCATCCCCAACAGGTGGCTATCTAGCCTCTACTTGAGAACCAACAATGAAAGAGAGCCCACAACTGCTCAGGGCAGACTGGTTCAGTGCTGAATAGCTCTTACCATTTGTAAATTCTTCTTCATGTCTAGCCTAAATCTACTCTATAAGTTCAACCTAGTCCTAGTCTATCATATCTCACAATATGGGTACCCTCTGGGGAAAAAGGCAGATTACAAATCAAATAAACAAATCAAATCAAATACAGTATGTAAACATTTTCTGAGATCCCAGAAAATTTCTGGCTCCCCTCCTATAGCTTCCAGGCCCCCTTCTTGATCTTGGGCTCAGGTACAATTTACACCTGGCTTCCACCTCTCATGGGCCATGACTGGTGAGTCCCTTGCATTGCTTTTTAGATTTTGAGCCCATTTCAGACAAGCATCTTCTCCCTATTGCCATGAAAACTGCATGGAAAACTTTTTTTGGTTGAAAGGTAGTGTATAAGTATTCAGAACAATGAGAATCCTAGAAGCATACCTGTTCAGAAATAAATAGGTCCAACCACAGCTTTGTCATCCCATGACTACCTATAAGTAGGCCCAGCAACAGTTTCTTGTGACAAGGTCACCTTGGAGTCAGAGGAACAGAAGTGACCAGTCGTACTCTCACCTGGAGTTCTGTGTCCAATTCTGGGCACCTCACTTTAGAAAAGATGCAGCCAAACTGGAGCAGGTTCAGAGAAGGGCAACGAGAATGATCAGAGGGTTGGAGAACAAACCATACAAAATGAGGTTGAGGAAACTTGGGGCACAATCCTAACCAGGTCTACTCAGAAGTAAGTTCTATTTTGTTCAATGGAGCTCACTCTCAGGAAAGTGTGGTTAGGATTGCAGCCTTGGTATGTCTAGCCCAAGGACATATTTCTCTTGGAAGTGTTAAGCCCTTGGGGAGCCCTTTGGCAAAATCAGAAGAACGCTTAATATGCTGCGGAACTCCTTGCTACAGGATGTTGTGATGGGCACCTGTCCTAGATGCCTTGAAAAGGGGATTGGACAGATGGATGGAGGAAATGTCCATCACAGGTTACAAGCCATGATTCTGCCTGTATGCCACCTCTGTGTTTTAAAGGTAGCCTACCTCTGAATGCCAGGTGCAAGAGAGTGTCAACAGGACATAGGTGTCTTTTAGGCACCCAGAGTCATCTGGTGGGCCACTGTGAGTTATGGGAAGCTAGACTAGATGGGCCCTTGGCCAGATCCTGCAGAGCTTCTAATGCATATTAGAAGGTGTTCTAATGCATAGAGGTGTTCTTAAATGTTTTTATTTTTTGCAGATTTCATTTTTTTCCCAAGGAGGAAAAGTGCAGAAAGCAGTCTTATGTGTTTTTATTCCAAGGATGCATTTTTATAAATTATAATTTGAAATTATTGTTGCTTTAAAAGTGTACTAGGCAAATGATATAGATGGTGTAGTGTCAGCAGATGCAGCCAGTCATCACCCGTACACCAGAACAACTCAACCAGACTACAGTGACCAATATGTACAAATATTTAATTTTTATTTTTTGGCACATTTTGGGTTTTTTTTTGTTTGTTTACAAAAATGAGAAGTGCAAGAAGCAGTGTTATATGTTTTTATTTCATCACTGAAAAATCACACCTCTGCATATAGATAATCAAGCAGAAAGTATAGTATAGACCAGCCATTTTCAACCATTGTGCCATGGCACACTAGTGTGCCGCGAGTGGTCCACAGGTGTGCCAGAGGAATTTGGGGGAAGGTCATTTATTAATAGGGCCAATGGGAGATGTGAGCCCCCACTGGCAGCATGGTGTGCCTTGTCAATTGTCAAAAACCTGGTGGTGTGCCTTGACCATTTTAGTGCCTTGTCAGTGTGCCGTGAGATGAAAAAGGTTGAAAATCACTGGTATAGACTGTGGGATGTGGAACAACTGCTGTATGCAAATATAGACAACCCAGTAACATTCAGTTGCTTCTGTTTCTTGATCCCTTTATGAATAATTTGGGGGGGGGGGGAAGCATGCACTAAATTGTGAATAATTATTGTAATGTCAGGCAGTGAAACTGACACTGTGATTATTGTCCAGGAGTGAGAGACAGGTGGTGACTGGTAAAGGCAAAGCAGACATATAATTGTCTGTGACAAAAGAGGCTTATATAGTATCCCCATTGGAAAAAAAAGAGATGGACAATGGCTCTGTTATAACTACCAAGGGTCTTTGACGCAGGGCAGAAATGTGACCCTGGATCTTGCACTGTGGACCAGTCTTCCTTGCTATCTCCACTACTCTGAGCCAGTGGTTTTTTTCCTGTAGCAATATTGATGTTCGCCATCACAATATTTTGTGCAGGGAAAAGTGTAGGCTTTAAAGGTCAGGGTCTCGAGGAACAGAGAAAGGACACACGTGATTCTTAGTTTCTTCCAGCACATGCCCTTCTCCTGGAAGGAAATAAGCTTTAGGATGGGAAAAGTGAATCGTGCATCACCAGCTTGTGGCAATGAGGAAGAAAGACATGCTGAACACACTAAAAGTCAACAACAGATGGATGTTCTGCAGTGACGGTACAAAAAAATTGATGGTTTCCCTGCATAACTATCCATCCCACATGAAGGCTTTTAAACATTTACTCCTTCTCCTATTCCACCAGTAGTAACTGTGCTTCTCTCAAATCTTTCATGAAAAGCTTTCCTTTTCCCAGTGTTCCAGTAGCCTGATGGTTACTTCCATGCATGACTTTACTTCCCCTATAGAAGAGTGGTAGGCTGCCACACTGTACTTAGATGACTTTCCTACTTTTTATGTGGCTTCTTTGGGTGTGATGCCAATTGAGATTGGATTCTAACCTGTTTCCCTCCCCCCCCAAAAAAATTCAGTGCTAACTGGCTCTAAGTCAGTGTTTCACAAACTGTGGGTTGGGATCCACTAGGTGGGTCGTGAGCCATTTTCAGGTGGGTCTCCATTCATTTCAATATTTAATATATTTTCTGGTATGTGACTGCATTTGGGGAAATGTTACAGATCTGTACTTTTAACAGGCTACTATGTATGTGCTTTTAACAATGAGAGTCAATGGGGCTTACTCCTGGGTAAGTGTAAGTAGGATTTCAGCCTAGGATTATTAAAAAATTTTCCTGCTTGATGATGTCATTTCCGGTTGTGACATCACTTCCGGTGGGTCCTGACAGGTTCTCATTCTATAAAGTGGGTCCCGATGCTAAAAGTTTGAGAACCACTGCTCTAAGTATATAGAAAGATCCCCACTGGATCAACCCAAGCATCCACCCAGTCTAGGCTGATTTTAGGGACAGGTAGCATATTTTTTGTTACATGAGCAAGAATTTCATATTTGGTTTTTTGTGCAATCCCTCTCTCCTTGTGTAGTCTCTCCATTCAGCTTGGTTTCTGAGATCTCTCTGATGTTCTGTGTTGTGTTCTCCATTATATCCATGTTCTCTTTTAGTACCAAGTGCTCAAGTTCTCCCATTTTGGCTTTGAGGCTTCTGGAATTCACATGTAAACAGCTAATCATTGTGTTCCTCTTCAAGTGCCCTTTTTTGTGCAATGTACTCTACACCTCTTTGGTCTCTTTAAATGACTGTCATTCATTTCTCACGTATTCATTGCCAAGTCTAAGCCTCTCCACACTTTTTAACACAATCCCCATCATTACCCCTGATGATAATGATAATGAGTTGGATGCTTCTCAGCGCCTGTCAGTCTTTCCTAGTAGTCAGTTCAGCAGCTGCCTTGTAGACTGAAAGGCATGATAAAAATATTTAAATAAAAGTTGCACTGTGCACGACTTGATATTAAGTGGCTGCAGTCTGGTTCCACTGTGTTTCAAGTGGACCCCATTCCTTTTGCAGTGTCCACTCATCCCAGAATGTATCTCGGTGCCTAACAAATCTCAATGCTTCCTCCTAATACTGCCGTCTCCTTGATGCACTGCAACTCCACAGTTGTCACAGGAACTGGCCTTGCATATGGAACAGATTGCATTTCTGATAACGCTACCTACCGTTGAGCTACTGAACTTCAACATCCTATCCAAATCAGGTTGTGAGATCTGCTCGCTTCTTCTGAATGTATTAATCTCAATTTGTGTCTGCCATGCCATCGAGGTAGAGGGTGGATAACACTACGCTTTAAGTCAGATCACAATCGGAAACACACGAGCATAAAACTGAAGCTATTGAACAGAATGGAATTACAATATCCTGCAAATGCAAAAAGAAAAGGAAAAAAAGACTGACATAGGAAATGTGGGCAGGTTCAGCAACTGTCCAACTTCCATAACTGCCTACAGGGCAGCCCAATTCTGAGCTGCCTGGCACCCAAGACTGCAGCAGTGCCAAAATGACTGCTGCTGCTGCATCCTGTGGATACCAGGCAGCCATGGGCGGCTCCCACTGCTTCCTTGGGGGAAGAGGACATTTGTCCCCTTCTCCCAGGTAAGGTAAGAAGCCCCACAATGGGGCTGCTTGACTCAGCACCAGCTGTTTAGGATAATATGGACTCTAATACCAAGTAACATTGCCACAATTTCATATGCCAACCTCAATGAATGTCATTGTGCAGGGTGAACTGTTTTCCCAGAATCTCTCTGCACAAAATGGACTATAAAGACACTATTAACCTTGGCATAAAGGTATGTTTCTCAAAGAATTCTAGTCAAGCATCAAACTCTTGTGTACATGGTCTCCTTCCCCCCCCCCCCGTCACATATTCTGTGAAGAAGAAAATAATCTCACTTTGAGCCTACTCCTATCTGCCCCCCTCCACTGGTGCAGCTCCTTCAGCAGCTGCAGCGTCAAGGAGCTGACCCGGGGAGGCAGTAGCTTCACCCTTGCCTTATCTCAGCCCATCTCTGGCCCTGAAAGGACAGCAGCTCCACCCCAGGTTAACTGGACCTGGACCTGGGAGCACCTGGAACCAGGGCAGGACCAAGAGGTAGCCTGACCTGGCCCAGGAAGGGGGCATGGGAGGCCCTTGAGTCTGTGTGCCATCCTGGGCTACCAGCTCCGCATCCCCACCCTGCCTCCCAGTAACCCAGGGCACTTTCCATACTCACCTGGCGGAGGCAATCCATGTGGCTGGACAGCAGGGACCTCAAGGGGCTTGTCAAGCCAGGGCACCAAACCTGAGAGGAGATCCAGATGGAACACTTGTTAACAGACGGAGGCAGAATCTTGCGAGGTAATAAGACCTGTGCAGGCATTGCTGGGGAACCTTGTCAGGCAGCAAAGAACATTGCCCCCATATGAGAGAATCATATAAATTAATAATCCTCTCTGCAGCTCTTTTGGTAACACCCTGGAATCCTTGATTTTTGTTTCTTAAAAGCCACTGTGGGGGAAGAGGGGCCAGGTTTGGGACTGTAGTTTGGGAGGAGGAAGAGGCAACTCCTTGCCCCACTGCGGTTCTGAGCTTGATAGTTATTGAGATGAGGCATCATTTTAGAAAACCATGGCTGCTATTTAGGGGGAAAAAGTATGCAAGGGTCAATGAGGTGTTTAATGAGATGTGTGGTTTGGCCCTCTGATGATACCATGCTGCTAGCCAGCATTTTTATTGCGCTTAGTCCTCTAATAATATTTATATTTGCTAATAAAATTCATTTCTGAATTGCAGCTTAGTACTTGGCCTTGCAGGAGCAAAGAAAATCTGCTGAGAAACTGAGAACCTTTTCAGATCATCCATTGTTAACATATTTGTAGCATGCAGCCTAGATGTCTTTTTTTTTTTAATTGCAGTTCTGTTTGGGGGATGTATCACATTTTCCCCAAAACTGGACTTTCTATATTATTGGCTTAATGAAAATTGGCCATTCATTAGAAAAAAATTCTTCCTTGAATGATTGTATTAACGGTTATTGTGAATGCTGTGTGGGATGGGGGTGTGTGAGTGTCACAGGCACCTCTAGGCTATTGTGATTTCATTAGTAACAGTGACACAATTTCCCCCTATAACCATGCTGTTTTGTGAAATTTAATTTTGCGTTTCATTTTATTTTGTTAAGATCCCCCTTTAGCTTAGATTTTCCGTGTGTCCTTGATAGCTGTGGGCTTCCCTGAAGTGCTACTGTAGTCTTGGGGTGGTCGCCCACTCTTAGTTCTTCAAGTGCACAAAGTAGGAAGGCTAACCCTCCCCTCTGCAATTTCAGGAACATTTTCTCAGTCATTTTGACAATGTTCCTTGCTGGCAGAATACTTTTCTCCCTCTTTGTGCAAAATCAGCAGCCTCCTTTCAAACAAAACAAGGCTGTCCCTCCTGCCACTGTGATTCCTCATCCATTACAACAAGGATGGGGGAGCTGGCTCAGTGCTCTCCTTGGGTTGCTACATCGGGATTTGTGTCAATAAAGTAAAATCTGGTTTCACAATCACCTCTAAAACAGCCTCTGTAAGCATGCTTTTGCCATTTTCCAAACTTTCCTGCCTCCCCTTCCGAGATCTTTACATGCTGTCATCAGTGCTTGCGAAATAATTGGGGGTGGGGGTGGGGCGGGGGGAATAGCAACTGGGAGACACTTTCAGCAGGAAACCTGCACAAAGGGAAATATTTTTTCTCTTTTTCCCTGTGTGCCACAGTCCCTATCAGGATTGACCGCCCCCCAAAGCATCTTGTTTGCTTTTCTCCAGAAAGAAGCATCCCACCAGATCGTTAGCACACCATTTTAAAACACATTTGAGTGACTGTCTAGTTGGATAGTTGATAAACCTTTAGCTGGAATCAGGAGTGGCTCAAGACATTTTTGTGCCTGAGAAAGAAAAACCAAAGGGCACTTCTTTGCCGTAGGGCAGTGATTTTCAACCCTTTTCATCTCATGGCATACTGACAAGGTGCTAAAATTGACAAGCACACAATTAGATTTTTGACCATTGTCAAGGCAAATTGTACTGACAGCAGGGCTTGAATCCTCCAATGGCCCCACTAACAAATGATCCTCCCCCAAGCTCCTGCGGCACACCTGCAGACTATCCACGGCACAGTGTTTGAACAGGGCTGTCATAGGGACACTGTCTACTAGGATGGAACAAGGAGCTGTTCTTTGAGTGACTTTTGGCCAACTTGAACAGCTTGAAAATGTTCTAGTAGTAGTGCACGTCCACAAATCAAATCTGTGTGCTTCCTATTTTGCTTAATGGCAGGGCATGTCCATGACCTTCTGGCACTTGAGACAAGGTACCAAATACTGCTCCTCCCCCCCCCCCCCGCATTTGTCTCTGCTCTTGGAATTGGAAAAGGAAAAGGGGGCAGACCTGAAGAGGAAGTGGGGCAGAGAGTAGTGGGCTAGAGTGTCTCCAATGCTCTAGTTCACCGCTCTCCTTTTCTCCTGCATCTCCTTCTTCCTTTTCCAATACATGAGTAGGAAAAGAAGGAGAACAAGCAGCAGTAGAGGAAGGTGAATGGACAAAGGTGGGAGCCCCCATCAATCTGCTATCTCAGTCAGCCACCTGGATAGCCCTGTTCAATGCTGGTCAAAATATGGGACTTGAAGCAGCCACTTTGCCTTACAGGGAGACCGCCATGAAACTGAGTGGAACAGCCTGTGATTCTTTTCAGCTTTTGGCTTGGTTGCTGGCAAAGCCCTTTGTGCTGCATGAAAAAGCACTGAGACATAAACAGTCATCGGTGCAATAATTATTAGCTGTCCTGTTCATGAGCCAGGTGAGAACAGCCTCTTTCTCTCCTCCTACACCAATGTGTGTGTGTGTATGAAATCTACCTGTCACAGTATGCTTGTCAGAAGTACGCAAGAGGAAGGGAGTGAGAGAGCTTATCATACTGTCAGTCCTGCCAATGGGAGAGGAGTCCATTACTAGAGTGCGTCTGTATGCATGAGTTACTGAGTCAATTTACATGGTTGTAGAATGTGGGAGATTTTAATACTGAGTCCCACTCCTCAGTATCTCCCTCTCTTACTTTAATTGTCTCCAGATGTTAACAGTCAATTGGAGGCATTTGAATCCTGTTGGACAATTTTGCAAATGGGATTTGCTCCATCTCCATCTTTTCCTTGTCCCCCTCCTCCTCTTTCCCCCTGCCATCTGACAGCTTGCGGCCAAGTGGACAGATGATGATCTGGGGAAGAGATTGACGCCAGTCTCTGGGATTATTTTACATGTTGCACTAATATTTTCAGTTTGATGACTTTGGAACAATCCTAAAGGAGCCCAAAAGTACACCAAAGAAAATGGATCAAATGCTACCTATCACTGCTTTGTCTTGTAATTCCATTGTGTTTACAGAGAGACAAATGGGAACTGTGGGAAGTGGGGCCAGGTAGCAACTTGGGGTGGTGAGCGGAGGATCTGCACAGCCACCCCTGAAATACAGCTGCCAACTGAGCACAGCACAGCAGGAGCTGGATAGCAGCATGCCCTGCTCACCGACCATTGCCAGGAGAATATTGCCTTGAGAGACTGTAGTGCTAGGGACAGAGGTGGAATTCAAGCAGAAAGCTGGTTAAGACAGCACCATCTTGCCTCTGCAAAAATGAATCACGGGAATTTTGATAAGGGATGGCAGGGAGCAGGGCTGAGAGAAACATGGCACTACATGCTCCTTGTAGCCAGAAGAGCATTCCCAGAGCCAGACAAAAAAAGGAGGTTGCCAGCTTGGATTCCAACTCTGCCTGTGTGTGATGATCTTAAGAAAGTGTTGTTAGAGCCAATTCACAATTCCAAAGTGCAGGTTGTGAGTGTGGGTTGAGTGGTATCCATAGAGCATTTGGCCCCAGCACAGGCAGTCATGTGACTGCTTCTGCACATGTTCATTCTGCAGCTTGTGCAAGTGGCACCGTAAATGTAACTTGAACAGCCAGTTGAGCATATGCTGAAATGGTCCCACAAATGCTTACCCACCCACAGTCACAAGATGCATTTCTGTAGTTGTGTGAATTGTCCTTCCTGAAACAGCTGTAACAATCTTGTGTGTGACTGTCCCATGCCTTGATCTGGTGAACACAATCAGGAAAGAGATCTGGTGGAGGCTGGAGGTACACGACTGTTCACCTGCTCACTGGTTCCCAGTGGCAAAATGTCCCTGAAGTGATTTCCCCTCCATAGCATTTTAAATGCTTATAAAATCATTTTGAATACTCTTAAAATCTAGTGGGCCAGGGAGGGATTTGGAATAGGAGAACCAGGTGGCAGATAACTGCTTAAGCAGCTCAACCTCCTTGTGGCTCCTGACTACCCCACCTGGAATCAGCATTTCCTGGTCTAACCTGGCCATTAGTTACTGTTATATGTACGTGTTTGCATGTAATGCCTATAGTAGTTTGGGGCTCCGAGGTTAGATTTAAAGGACCAAACAACACATGATGTTAAACACATCACAGTGTAGTTGGTGCTTTAGTTCACTTCCAAGTAGCATCTGCACTGGGTCACAGTTTGGGTTGAGACCATGGCATGGATGAAGGGGGTATTTAACCCTTTTCTTCCATTCCATTTTTCTACAGAAGATTGTTCCCCTGCAGTGTCTGTATAATCCCTTAAATGCTGTTGTAGCAAATGGCACTTTGGGAATTAAATAGCTGCTGCGATGGGTGGGTGATTTTTAGAAGTAAAGGGTTAAATATACCCCACCTGCACCATTGTCCCAATCTGAACCACAGCCCATCACGTTGGCTACACAGAAGTAAACCTAAACACCCAACTCAACATGTGTTTAACAACATGTGTAGCTTGTCCCTAATCTGACCGGACGTAAAGTCCATACTAGGACCTATTTGGGTAATAGTGGTGCTGAACAAAGTGTATTTTCTCTGTTACCATGGCATCTGCTAGATGTGGCCCAATGGTGTTTTACTGGGTGGTGAAAGGACTATTACAGTCTGATTTGCAAGGGGAATTGTTGGAACTTTTAAGAGGTGATGGTGATCAACTGGTGAAAAAATTGCAGATTAAATGCTTGTGTCCATTCCAACTTGGACACTTTATTTATAGTTTAGTCACAGATGGTTATCTCCGTGGCTCCATCTAGTTTTGTTATGATTGATCCTTCTCAGTTTTTTCGCACTGGGGACATGGCCAGGCTACTTGGAGAGGGGGGGCTAACCACTTACATGCTTGACCCTTGCGTGACTGGGTTCATATGTTCTGGTGGTCAATCCTCATGGAGAAAGGGAACAGTTCTTATACCCCCAAAAGACAGTAGTGAGAGCCACCTAGAAAAAAAAATCTAGATCTGGGTGATGTAAACAACCATTGCCGTTTGTCAAGCTTGCCTTATGGGGACAAGGAGTTCAAGTGTGCGCTGGCATCTCAATTCCAGGTGTTCCTTGATGAAAGTGATTATTCAGATCTATTCCACTGTGGCTTCTGGCCCTGTTTTGTTACTGAAACTACTTCTGTTGCTCTCATGGATGGCTTGCACAATGAGATGAACAGGGAGAGTATTGCTGTGTCACCACTGTGTAGTTTATTAAAAGTGTTAACAAAAAGAGAATTAATGCTGCAATAAGAGTGGTTTGGGCTTATTGGCCATGGTCTATGAAGATTTTCATTTCCTAACATTTCACCTACAACTGTGATGGGAATTTTCAAATGAATATGAACCACAGACATTTTGTCTCATCCCAGAGCAACTGATTATGTCCACTGATCTTTTTCACCATGTGTTCCTTAAAGGACTTTCTTTCTGCAACTCAGTTCTTTTCCTGTTCCAAATTCCTGAATCCTAGCATTTTTTAAGGGCTGTTGGCCAAGCATTGCTGATGCACAAAGTCTCCTCCTTTCTGTTCATATTTTTATGGTGATTTTGTATATCTATTGTTTCCCTGTAAATTTGAGTGTTGTATTGGGTAATCGTAGACAATACTTGCGCAGGTTGGAAATCCATCCTATGGCCTGTCTTTGCCACGTGTTTAGCCACATCTGATTTGTCAACCTGTCACTGGTGATCCTGACCATGGTGTTGTCTTGAGCTAGGACCCTAGGGTGCCACCGTCCCCATTGAGTGCTCCCCCCCCCGCTGTCCAGTGGCCTTTGGAGGGCTGAAAATCGTTATGTCTGGTTTTCAGCTGAAAACCAGAAGTAGCAATTTTTTGCGTTCTGGAGTGCCAAGGAGATTGTACACCACCTCCCCAGCCCTCTGAAGAACTTTTAAGGCCTCTGGAGGGCCTTTAAACCCCACTTCAAGTTTTCAGTTGAACCCTCTGAAAGCCCCAGGAAGGGGGCAGGAGAAGAGGGCGAGGAAGGCAGAGCCACCCCGGAGGCATGGCCCCCCTAGGAACGCCACCACAACCTGTAGCAACCCACAATGCCTCTCATGTTCTTTTACCCTAGTGTTCATGCTCCTTCTCATGGTGCCTATGTACACTTGACCACAACTACAACTTAAAAGAGAATTAAACATAATGGGGAAAAGAAAATTTGGTAGAATCAGTACAAGCAGGCTGATGGAAAATGCCTTTGGCTGGAAAGCAGAAAGAAAAGTTTTCACCAAATAGATGCAGTAACCAGTAACACTCAGCAGATGGAACTGGGATATTACTAAAAACTCTGAGCATACAACATCCCCAACACTGGGAAGTTAGTACATTGGTTGGAGTTACTGAGCAGACAATGCAACAAAATGTCCTTGATCACAACCTAGCTGGACAGTCCCTAGCTTAAGCTACTTACATTGTTCAGGGAATCCCCAGTCCTTGCACTTTCAGATGAGCAAGTGGGTGCTTTTCTCTGAACTCCCAAGTTATGTCAGGCAACTGGCTGAGAACAACCAACACTTCTTATGTGCTAGGAAATATATAACTTTGCATGGATGTTGTAATCAAGTTACCTCATCAGAGGAGTGGAATCCACCTGATCACACCATCCCACTCCCTTGACCGATGGACAGGTGTGACTGCCCAATTGCTAAGCACATCAGAATGCGGACAAGAAATGATCTAGACTTGGACTCCCGCTCTGCTTAGCAGGTGGCTGCTGTATGACACAGTCCCACTCCACAGCCTCCTTCCTCCATAGAATGTAGGCTAAAAAGCTTCTCCATGATAGTTCTCTTGTAACTTAGCAACACAGGAAGTCTCTGCCTGATAAAATATAAATAAATCTATATTGGTGTTATAGAAATAAAACTGACAGCCATACTTAGCACTTCTCTGACACCTGCCACTTGAGATCCTAAAGCGCTTTACAAGATCCAGAATGTTAAGGAAGACCCAGGGAGAGGGCAGTTTGCATCATAGCCATTGCACTAGGATAGAAAGGCACACTGTCCCCTCCCCACTGAGGATAGTGAGTCCCCTCTCCCAGCAGTGGAGATATCACCAGATATTTCTCATTCATTTCCAAACCTATCTTCTTGCCATAATGGTTAGAAACTTGTTTTCTGAAAGCTGAGAATATAATTCAGGATGCGGAAACAATGCCCAGCACCATATCTTATGCTTTTCTACACTGTCACAGAATCTCAGAGTCCCGAGTGAAGGTACTGTATGTGTCTATGGTACCTATTTCAAGGGCTGGAAGTACTCATTCAGTATATGCAGTCCTCACTGCCTACCCAAGCTAGTGCCCTTAAGGACCCAATCTTGTGCTCTCAGTGCTGGCCCTATGGCAGTACTTGTGTTGCAAACGTGCCGTAAGGCACGACCGCGACAGTTAGCGCCAGGTCAGTGGGGGCACCGGTTTGGCACCAGTCAGCTGAGCCCACTGCTAGCCGGAGGCAGGCTGCATGCCTCCCAGAGCAAGGGAAGAGCTCCAGGCAGTGCCGAGGTCAGCCAGGGCAGGGGGAGGAGGTATTCAGGGTGGGGGAGGGGGGAGTGGGATTGGCAGAGCTCTGCTCCGCTGTATTCTGAACCCTGTGTTGGGCCTTCCAGCCTCTCAGTTCTGCACCGGTATAATAACTGGCGCAGCCTTGAGTAGCCCCATTGTAGGGCTTGCGTCTTTACCCAGGAGGAGGAGACAAATGTCCCCAGGGGAAGGAGACGCTGGAGGTTGCCCGGCGTACATAGGATGCAGTGGCAGCCATTTTGGTACCGCTGCTCCACTGGGCGCCAGGCAGCTCAGGATTGGGCTGTAAGTTGTCTGTCTGTCTGTCCTGTCTGTCTGTCTGTCTGTTTATAGGCTCATATGGTTAACAGGAACAACTGTAGACCTGAGGGGGCTGTGCAGCAGACCGTGTTGGTATGGAGGGAGAAAAATACTGTTTGTTTCTTAGAAGGATGCTTCCTCCATTTCTTTCCATATGCTCAAATACACACAAAAAGAAATGGAGGGAACATCCTTCTAAAGAAGGATTCTCTGCATAGAGATGTATGACTTATATTGTGGGTCCCAGACAGCTAATGCTGATAAAGAGGCCTGTTCACATGACTATTGGATATCATGGGAAAGGTCCAGTAGATGGCCTGTGCAAGGTAGCCCCTGGGCCAGCCCCTGGGCCCTGGGCCATTAGCAACGTTCTAAGGCCTTCAGGAGGCTTCAGAACACCCTGTGGATGAACTAGAGCACAGCTCCAGTTGCATTCCCCAGAAAACCAGAAGTGACATTTTAAGGTCTTCCAAGGCGGCAAGGCCCAGGGAGGCCCAGGGAAGCACAATATGGCCTGGCTCAGATGTAATGGACCACCAGGGTTTGTGGTAGCAAGAATGTACCGCTGCAAGCCTCAGATTCACAATCTCCTTCAAACTCTCTTCCAACCTTGGCTTGAAAGGGGAAGCTTCTTTTCCATTTTGTAACAAACAACAATTTCCTGATGTTCAAATATGGGAAACTAGTTTGGACAAACCACAGTTATTCCGATACCAACTGGATTTTTTAAATGGTTTATTAACAGGCAGCTCAATCTTATCCAATGCTGGCGCCACAAAGCCCATACTGTATCCAGTACTGGATAGGAGTAGACGGGAGGTCTCCTCAGGATAAGGGAATGTCTGTTCTCTTACCCTGTGTGGCTCCCTAGCCTGCTTATCAATTGGGCTCCTTGGATCTGCACCAGTTAAACAGCTGGCTCAAGTCCGAGAAAGCCCGTGTTGGAGGAAAAGGTTCAGGAGAGGAAATAGGTTATGAATGAGGCTTCCTCCACTGATCATGCCTCCCTCCCAGGTCTGTTCCAACCCCCACCCTCCCCCAACCTGATACACCCCCTCCCTGCCTCCATCCCACCCTCCTCCCACGCCTGCACTGCAGAGAGCAGCTCTTACCTGCTCCGGCAACCATAGCTCAGGATTCAGCACCATTGGGGTGGCACAGGCCGCTTAATCTCCAGGTGTCTTAAAGTGGCCCTTTTATGGCCCTTTTACAGCACTTAGTGCTGGCGCTACAGATGAATAGGATTGCGCCGTAGTTGTGGTTTGTACTAAGCACAGTTTCCCATATTTGGACTCAATGGGGCCTCTTTAACCTGTTAAAATCACAAATCTAGTCTTCCCTCCTCGCATGCAGAAGAGGGGAGTGTATGAGCTGGAGATCTCCACAGCATATCTTGTGATGTCTGAGCAAGTCCTATATTTGACTTTTAGCTAGCAAGCTGAATTCTACCCATGGTGGTGGGTACGCATGATCAGCTCACAATTGACCACAACCCACTGTGAGCAGGCTTTTCTTGAAGCCCACACTTGTCCCAATGGCTGTGTGAATAGGTCCTCTGCAAC
Source organism: Tiliqua scincoides (assembly GCF_035046505.1). Classification (NCBI taxonomy): domain Eukaryota; kingdom Metazoa; phylum Chordata; class Lepidosauria; order Squamata; family Scincidae; genus Tiliqua; species Tiliqua scincoides. The sequence goes on from NC_089827.1 coordinate 60,389,860, forward strand.
CATCTTTTGAACCCTGCTCTTACAACTGGCTTTTGCAAATGCATTCAGAATGCCCCCAGCTTACCTTTTGTTTCCTCCCGCCCTTGGCTTCCTTGAAACCCTCTTCTGCTCTTGTTCTCCCCCCCTTTCCCTTCCCATTCTCCTCCTCCCACTTTGCTATTTTCCATCCTTTCCTTTTCTCAGCCCACCACCTTTTGCCTTCTCTTCTGTTCCTCCTCCTATAACCAGCACATACAGAACCTGGCAGAATTGCAAAAACCGGATAATTCCAAATGTAACAGCTGGTGTGTCCTCTGAGTTGGGAGTGAATACGGGAGAACATGAAAAGCACTTATTAAAAATGAGGTGAAGAGCGGGGGTGGGAATGAACGCAAAGAGAAGCACAAGGATAGTGTTTAGAAAAGTCGAGAGCAAAACGAGCTGCCGGCACGCAGTGCTCTCAGAGCCCCTTTCTTCCCAAGCCGTGGGAGACCCAGCTTCATACTCCGTGCCGGTGGGGTTCTGTGCAGAAGGGATCCCCATCACTTGGGCAAGGGGATGCAGTTGGTATCAGGCATGCTGTTGCTTCCGTGTGCTCTGCCTAGTGGGATGGTCATACCCCTGATCCTACAACCAGCTGCCAAGCTTGGACAACAGCCGGAACTGGAACCGTAATTCCTTGTTCGTCCACATGGACGCTCCTTAACACTGAGGAGGGGGAAGACGCAGTGCGATCACACAGGCCTCTTCCAGTCACTGCTGTCAGTCCCTGAGGAGAATCGGTTGATAGGGTCCTGGGGAATGTCTTTCAAGCAGTATTCTCAGGGACTGCCTTTCCCACTTAGATTTCATTCCAAAATTGCCTTGCACAGGACTTACACATTTACACATTGTGTTGTATACATTATGCTACGCACAGGGGCATCAGCAGAAACTACAGCTTCTAGCTGGTAACTGGTCTTTACATTATTGTGGAATGCAATATGCAGAGCACCCCACATAGAAGCTGCATCACATCACACAGAGAATCCCCAAACCGTCAGTAGACATTTTCAGGGAGTTTGGCATATGAGCAGGGGAAGCTGTCTTAGACGGAGAGCTTCTTTTGCTCCTCTGACTCAATGCCATCTCTGTACTGACTATCAGCTCTCCAGGGTTTCAGACAGGGCTCTGTCCTCACACTATCTGGAGATTGAGGGCTGAGCCTGGAGTCTTCTGCATACAAAGCATGTATGTGCCCTATCACAGAACTATTAAACCATCCTGAAGGCATACAGTGGGTCCTCTTTAGCCACAGATTTCGAACCTGCGGGTTTGACCCACCATGGGTTCTGAACTTGCGGCTGGAGGACCCACAGAGAACCTCCTAGATGCAACCCGCAGAAGAAGGTAGAAGACCTCCTGCGTGGCCTCCCTGTGATTCATAATGCCTACCAGAACAGACTCGGACAGGCATTCTGAGGTGTGAGGAGGTCATGTGCAAACTCCCTGCACCTCAGAGAATAGGTTGGTCCATGGATTTCATGATCTGAAGTTCTCAGCATCTGCGGGGGTTCCAGGAATGGAACCCCCCCCCCCACAGATGTAGAGGACCAACCTGTATAAGTTTTTGTGATGCTGATCTACACAGTAAATGACCCACATTACACCCACAGCATGGAGCACCACTGTGCAGAAGTAGCAAAGTTTCAGCCAGTTTCCATGCAGGCCAGCCTTAACTAACTTCCCTTTGGCACTTCCTACAATAAACATAAAATGGCACAAGCACACTGAAGCATTCCTGATACCCCTTCCTCCTTGAGTTCAACTGCAAATGCCTGAGCATCTTCTAGAGCAGTGAATCTCAAAGTTAACACCTGATTTAGTGACACATTTTCTACTGAGGATCCCCACTAGTGTGTCTGCTATGGAATCCTGGCACATTGTAAAAGATTCAGGGGCACATTTGAGGACAGCCTTTCAATTTGTTCACCTTTCAGGCCTATTGTCCCCAATTGCTCTCTTGTGTGAAAGGATAGTGCTTCTCTAGAACTGTGCTTCTCAAAGTATCTAATAGTGGACTGGCACTTTTTTTTTTTTTTTTGCAGAGAAACAGAAATGAAGGTTTTGTGGTTTGGACTGGGATTTTATTGGTGGGGTGAACCAGTAAACCACATCCTGTGCCTGAATAGGCCCGCAGGGACTTGTTTGGCTTTGGAGATGGACCCTCTCTGGGTTCTGTGCCTAATGCTTGCTCTTATGAATAGAGTCACCACCAATTGTCTGGGTCACTACAGGCTTGTCAGATGCTGTGTAACTCTTTGCGCACGATGGCTGACAAGTCTGATGGTGAGCTTATGTGTAGGTGAACCCATTTGAGCACCTAGCCACTGCAAATGAATTTCAACAGAGTTGGGGGGGGGATAACTCTTTCCACCTTTTCTGAGTCTCTTTGGGGTTTGTCATATACGCATACAAAAAGTATATCAATAATATTACATTGAAGAATAACATTTAAATAAAGAATAAATGCAAGAATAACATTTTACTCTGGAAAAACTTTTTGAAAGAAGACCTTTGAGACATGCTTTAGAGAAGCACTGGGACTTATACCTTTAGTAAAAAAATAAGGGGCAGATTACACTACAAATATCTAAAGTTTTAATTCAGGGCTGAAAGTTCTTTACAAAAGCATCCTCTCCTTTTTTCACAGGGCAAAAGTGCCTTGGTTTTTCTTGGAGCTGCGAGAAATTAAACAGCAGAGATGAGGGCTGGAGCATTGTTGGAGGAAGTCCTGTGGTGAATCTGCCAGAGCTCACAGAGGATGGAGTTCACTTGCTTTCATACCCCGAGGTGGTGATAACAACAAGGCAGACTTCTCTCCCTGCCGCCATTGTCTCCACTCCTGTTCCAACTGGGGAAGGGCCTTTGACGTCTAATACCAAAGGAAAACAGATGCAGAACACCCCACTGCAGTATGACAGCAGCCTTGGATCCGGATGCTGCATGTGTGTCATCCTGACAAAAGCAGGGGAAGGTGAGTTCACCTGCAGCAGAAAAGGACCTGCATCTGCTCCTGCTTGAAGGTGTATCTGTAAATAGCCTCAACTGGGCAGAGGCAGTGATGCTCTGGAGGCATAATAATAGCGGCACGTTCTCCAGAGCAGAGGGGAGGGAGGCTGCCCTTGCCTTGCCTCCCCTAAATGGAACTCCTACTCAGCTGGGTCAAAGGCAGGGCTGTGAGGCTGACAAATGCCACCCCCTCTTATCAGCTGGAATTCGCTGGAAACAAATCTTGTAACTAGAAAAGGTAAAAAGGCCTTTTAGAAAGTAACTGTGTGGTTTCATTTCTGTTTTAAGCCAATGGTGTTTTCCCCCTGAAGTCAGAAACTATGAATAAATTGGCTGCAGAAGTAACACCCTGTGTAAATTATGAGGGACAAAAGGAGAGGAGGGTGTACCTCCAGCGGGATTGTATAGAGAGAGGCGAAAAAGGAACATGGGCATTGTTCATTCTGCAGGTATGCAGGAAAGCAGGATCCTTGTCTGCTTTGGGGTATAATCACCTGCCATTTTAAACGCCACAAGCAGATGGGCTGTGCCTGCACTTCATACTGGGGCTTAACTTGGAAACCTTCATAGTCTTAGAAAAACCTCCATTGCTACCTCTGTGGGCTTATCCAGAGGATGAGGCCAAAGAATATCTTTGCCACTTTTCAGCCTTTGAGTGATATTCCTGTAAGACATCCAAGACATTCCAAGACATCAGTATGTGACCTGTTCAGATGGACTTGGAGGGTTGGTGCCCCCTTATTTATGGGTTGATCATATGAATGCTAATATCTGACAAGGAACAGGCCTGCGCAGAGAGATTTTGGGGGCAAAAACTTCATTAAATAAAACACTTTGCAATATAAGAACATAAGAAGTGCTCTGCTGGATCAGGCCAAGGCCCATCTAGTCCAGCTTCCTGTATAATCATCATCATCATGGACAGAAAATAGCTAACTAGACTTGATAGGTGGACACAAACAAAATGCAGTCGAAAACAACATAACTGTGTGAAAATATAACAACACCACCACCACCAATAATAATACTGCTTTTCAACAAAAGTAGTTCACAAAGCAGTTTGCATAGCCAAGCAAATACTGTAAATAAATTGTTCTCTGCACCTAAAGGGCGCACAGTCTTTAAAAGATGGAGAAGAGACACTAGCAATTGGAAAAGTTGCCTTGCTGGGTCAGTTGCTCTGCCCCTGCTAAATATAAGAGGAGCCCCACTTCGAAAGGTGCTTCTTTATATGAAGTACCAGAGTTGCTCAAGGAAGTATATTCAGCTCTTGTTTCTTGGGAAAGGTTTGGCCATATTTTGGTGAGCTCAAGAGGGGCTCTGGGTGTAGGACCCTGGACACAACTCCTTTGCAGCTTGTTTGGAAAAGATGGAAGGAAGCCAGATGTCAGGCTGTTTCAGCTAGGGAGGCAAATGGATGGTATTTTCTTAAAGAAATGTGCTTACAAAAATGACAAACTATTAATTGTGCCCTTCCTTTTCCTGTCTTGCTTTGCTGAGAAAAAAAAGAAGTCAGGACAGCTGGTATTGCAGCTCTATCTACCACCAAACAAGGAAGCAAGCGAGGCTGTCAGTCACAGATGGCTTAATTAGTCCTCCGAGGTAGTGCAATTAGACCCTTCCTTCAGATTCAAATTTTCCTCAGTAAAGATCATTGCTAAGCTAATAATACATGAAAGAGGAAAATGAAAAAGAAACCAAAAAATATAGAGAGAGGGAGAGTGGGGAAAAGTAGAAGGAGAAAGCACTTACGCCAGGATTTATCAGTATATAATTATTCCTTGTGTGTTTCCTCTTCCCTGGTGCTCCAAACCAATTTAGAACTGGGGAATGCTGAAGGCAGAATGAATGCAAATGAACTGGCTGGAAATAGCAGCATGTAGGCCTGGTCTGCTTTAGAGGAAGTTTTCCAGGCCCATGTCCCTCTTCCAGCAGAACTCCCCTCCCCTGGTGGTGGTTCTTGGATGGCAGGGCCAATGGAAGAAAGTTTTGTTACAGATCATATTTGCTCCTGCATGGTTGTTCTCAAAGGCTGACTGCAATGCCAGGGGCAGCCTGGACTTAGAGAGCAGAAGTGGTCCTTTCCAGACACAGTATAGAGGCAAAGCCAGGTTTGAACATATGAAACTGACTTGTATGGAATCCACCCATTGGTCCATTTAGATCAGTGTTTTTCAACCAGTTGTACTCCAACCACTGATGCTACTTGCGGTGGTGTCTTGTGGTACACGTGGGACCCCCAGACTCCTGCCACCTGGCAGCAAGACCAGCAATGTAATGTGACTAGAGCAGGATGGGGCTTGGTTCAGCACACCGAGCTCCAGCATGCACTTTTTGCATGCTTGAAAGGCCCTCCTGTCCGCCCTGAGCCACTTACTGGTAATTTTTACGTACTTCTCCAAGACTACCAGGTTGGCCTCCCACGGTTGGCAACTCTGCACCCTATGGGCTGGCGGGGGATAGGACTGGGCTGTCAGTCTGTATATTTAAGAGAGTCCCCATGTCCTAGAGCCAGGAGGACACAGTTCAGGCTCTGAGATTGGTGGTTGTCTGGGTATTTTCCCCCCCTCAAATGTGAGTCACATGAAGTCATACAAATTTATGCTTGGGTAGGTAAACAAAAAGCTCAACTAACGCCGACACTTTGTTCACTGGGCTAGTTGGGCTGGGTTGGATTCCTTGCAGAGAACATGTGAATCACGATAAATAATTGAGTGCTGATGGTTAATGGTGCCTGGCACAGTGCTGGAGCTCTAGCAGTGCTCAACAGCAGTGATAAGTACCATTCGCAGCATCTGCAGCTGTTGCAGCAGCAAAGCAAAACACTGGTGGCACACGTGGTGCACCTGCTTTGCAAGTAGGCAGTCCCAGGTGCAGTCCCTGATGGCATCTCCAGGTAGACTTGGGAAAGAACTTCATCTAAAGCCCCAGAGAGCCAGCACTGCCTGTGAGTATATTGAATGAAAGAACCACTTGATAAAGCAGCTTCATGTGTTCATGGATGCATGCCATAGTCGAGAGCAGCTTAAACCAAATCAATATCCTCTGAATGAGCTGTTACAGGATTTATCTGTTTTTCAGTCATTGGAGCACCTGTGCACCAACAGGAGCGTTCTGTTCACTGCCACCAAGTTCTACAATGGAAGGCAGCACTGGGGGAGCCTGTAGTTAGGTGGAAAGAACAGTAAAACCTACTAAGGAGTTCGTGTAAAAGACGGAACTCTGGAGAAGTCAGCACCACATCACTGAAACGATATCACTTTTTACAGGATGAAAATCTTCTAGGGTAAATGATAATCAAATCTGCAAAGGAAAGATAAAGGAGAGTATCTGTCAGGGTCAAGAGAGGAGCTGTCAGCAGCCACACGCTGATCTAGGACAGTAGCGCATGGTGGTTACCATTCTCACCTTCTTCCTACTCCTTTCTCTCCCCTGTTTGAACATGCAGCTTACTGGGGAAACACTGTAGTCACCAGCCCAGGAAACCAGGCTAACATGAGTAGCTCCCTGGACAGAAGCCCCCCCCCCCCCCAAACAATACTAAATCTCAGGGGTCTCTATCTAAATAAGTTCTCACAGTGGCAGCTGCAGAGCAAGAAGATGTGACAATCCACTGCACTTCTTGTACCAGGGACAAGGTAGACTCGAGGTTAAACTAGAAAAGGTTTCCTAAAAGTCCAGTAAAAGAAAAGGGAGAAAACAAAATCAAATGAACCAGAAAAAAAAAAAAGAGTAAGGAGGACAGATATTGGCAGAAAAGGGGTTTTAATGCAGTCATTCAAACCACCCCAACAGATGGCGCTGAAGCGCTACAGGATCTCAGCATGCATTTTTCGGCACTTTAGGCAACTTCATCTGAGTGTTAGAGACCCTGTAGCACAGCTCAGAGGAAACAAACACCAAAACATAAAATGCTAACAATTTTCTACCTATACAGTTCCTTCTCTGTTCTTACCAAGGTGATGGAACCACCAACCCTTTCCCTTTGTATTCCTAGGAAGTGGCTGGCGGGCTCTCTGATCTGGAACACTGGATGGCTGGAGGGAGAGAGAGAGAGAGAGAACTTCTGGTGGGGAAACTGTTTTCTTCTTTGGCTGGAATGACATCATCTGTCCTTCTAATTGGAGGAATGCCAGCTGCCTGGTTGCTCCATCCCATCTTCAAACCAGCTGAACCAGTTTGGTTAGTTTTAGCCAAGCTGCTCCAAATCAAATTTGCATCCCCCCCCCTCCTGTCTAGCAAGGCTGGTAATTTGCATCCCAGATCTGACTGACACAGACTGGTGCTACTGAGTTTAAACCTGCTCCCAACATAGGGACATAGACAAAAAACACACAGAAACAAAAATATATAGAAAGGAATAGAAACACACATCAAATAGAGCCATTTTATGACAGAGTCTTTTCTTGGCATCCTAGTAAAAGCTGAACAAAATCATTTCCAACCCATTTTCAGTGGCATGTTATGTTTTGCTCCACTGCCAAATTTTTTTCCCATGTGAGATCTGAGTTGATGTTCAGGAAAGGAACATATATTTATTGTGGTTCTACAGCTGAAACCACTGATTGCTCTGGGAAACCAATGAGCAGGGAGGTTTAGGACATACTTTGTACCACTGTGCTGGTCTTTTGAACTGACCGAGGTGACGCAGTCGTCCAGGAGTATGGCTGACCACAGCTGCATTGCTGGATGCCGTGCTGCAGTGGCAGGAGTTGATGCCATGAGGTAGAGAAGGGGGAGAGGTTGGCCTTTGACATGCGTTGGAATAAGGGCAGGGGACAGATGACTTGAGATATCACCATAAAGTCAGCCTGAGTGTATTTCCGCAGTTAAGCAGGAAGGACCAGCTTGACAAGATCAGCCTTTTTGTAGCTTTTTGTCATGCAGATGAAGGAATCTTGGCAGGTGCAACTTTTCAGACTCCTATAGTGCAGTGACATGACAAAGCTATACCTGCTGAGACTGCCCCTTTGGCAACACTGTCAAGACCCAGGAAGCTTTCATCTTGAAAGGCTGGCTGTCCCTGCAGTACAATCAGTTGTAATGATGGCAGTGCATTGCACAGGCAGCTCCAGTAGCGTAATGAATTTGTCCCATTTGCCTTCTACAGAATGGTCCAGTAGCTATGTAAGCATGTGCAGCTCTCCATGCTGCTATCAGAGTTATGCATCTATCTGGAGGCCAAATGATGCATTACCTTAAGCACCACTTTGGCCCAGAGTGTTTTTGTTCTTCTCACCTAAATGGCAGCTGCAGGGGATGGAGGATCCGGATCAGGACATATGGCAAGGGGGCATTCAACCCGTTCTTGCAGGGCCCTGATGAAGATCATGTCCCTGAAGCTACCATTAGCCCTGGAAGGGAAGCTTCCGCTGGTATCTTTCCTGACCAGACTGTGTACCTGCCTCAGGCTGTCTTTTGTTGCTGCTCTGAACCTTGGCTTTGGCTGACTCGAAGCCAAATCTGGTTCATCCATATGACTTCTTGCAAGTCTAACCCTGCAGGGCTCTGACAATCATCATCACCCTTAGTGTGATCAAGTCTTCTGAAAAAACACCAACCCTTCTTTAGTTAGGATGACTGCAAAGGAGGAGGGTGTCTACAGCAGGAAAAAGATGGAAAGTACAGCAGTCCTTTTCAGTCCCCAAACAGCCATGAAAGAGGGCCCAATTTGGTGTGGGAGCCTGGCATGCTTGGAGGCCAAATCCAATTCCCCCCCTACCATTTTCATGGTGAAATTTGCCCCCCACCCCCTGTGGCAATTTGCTCCTTAAGCAGTGATTTGTGAAACCAGAACGTTCCTGTTTAAAACAGTAGAAATTAAAGACTTGACTACAAAGCAGAGGCTAAAAGCAATTTTTTTTTTCCACATAGCTACGGACAACTAATAGTGAGAAGGAGGCAAACTGAGCTTTCCTAGAGGCAGATTTCCACAGTCCAGGCATGACCAGAACTAGTAAATCTATTCAATGTGTGTTTAAAGGAGGTATTCCTTGGAAGGAAGAGTTTCTGTACTTAAAACAACTTCTTATTCATTTTGCGTGTTTCTGAGGCTAGCCATTCATAGATGTGAAAATACAAAGAAGCTTTAACAAGAGAACTGAAAAAGTGTGTGGCTCTTATGCACAAAAATGGCTGATGTTCCCTTTTGTTCCTTTGAAGCTTTGGTTGGAAATGTGGAAGCCACATCTAGGGAGGAAGATAGGTGGCTGTAGCCCTGGAAAAATGTCTCCTGTTGAGTTTCTGTCATGCAAATGTTCATGCAAGCATTTTCACCTGTATAAGACAAGACCAAACAAGGTATGAAAAGGAAGAAGCTGCTTAACAGAAAGCTCTTGGGGGTAAAAAGAAAGGAAAACACAAAGTGTCTATAAAAAAACATGACTCAGTGGCATAGCTAGAGGGGGTGCAAAGCACTAAGTTTTGTAGGGAGGCATTCTAATTTGCTCTCCATTGCCCGGAATGGCTCAGAAGTGGGGGCTGCTTGCAAAACTGCTGCTGCGGTGAGACTCCCTGCAAAACTTAGTGCTTTGCACCCTGTCTAGCTACGCCATTGGCATGATTGAACCTTGGCAATGGACTGACATCCCCTTGCTTAAACCCCATTAATACCTTAGTTCAAAAATTGCACAGAGTGAGGAGGAGGAGGAGGAGGAGGAGAGCAAGAAAAGCATTTTGAGCGTCTTTACAGAGAGACAAAAGCTGTGCTTTATGAAAGTGCAGGCGAGAGTGCCTTGGGATGCCCTGCACCCCTCATCATTTCCAGCGGGCAGCTTGGGCTCTATTCACATGCTGCCTGGGTCTCCATTTCCCTGCTGCCGCTCCTAATGAATTCCAGAGCTCAGGAATGAGTGATGGACCCTGGCTTGGCATTTCCATCACTGCTTGTTTTTGCATTCATTATCCTTGAGAAACCAGCCTGCCTCATTTGGATGTGACCATTGTGGTGAGGCAGACCGGGAGGTAGCTGGCTCCTTAAGCACACAGGAAAAGGCAGGAGAGTCTGTTTCCCCTGAGATAACATTATCATTTTACTAAAAGTGAGAATTTAGTGCTGGTGAAAGGCTGGCGGATCCTGGAGCGGGATTCTTAACCGGGGGGGGGGGGGTATCCATACCCTTGGGGGTAATGAGTTCCAAAAGATGGGAGTATGTGACTTGTTCTCTGAATAATTTAAAAAAAAAAAAGTTAGATTAGACCAGTGGTTCTCAAACATGTCAGCACAGGGACCAGCTTTTTAAAATGACACTGTATGGGACCCAGCTAGCTTTGTTCTGTTCCTAGCTATTCATATGTAAAATAAAACCAAGTTATTTACATCTTTTTAAGTCATACTGGTACCAAACAGGACTGGTGATGATGATGATTTTGCCAATCTGGCAAAGGGGTTATGGGGACATATTGAGCAATCTATTGGGTGTCTGTAATCATAAAGAAACTAAGAACAACTGCCCTAGACCATGTTTTTTGTTTAGTCCCACAAGAGATTCAGCTCATGCAAAGCAGTGCTACTTTTACCAGAGGGCTTGAATGGCTGTGTCATCATAGTTTTTTCAACCCAGAGAGTAATCTCTGTGGAAGAAAAAGTGTTTACTTTATGATGTGTGAATGGGAATAAGACTTCCCCCCTGCTTTTTCCTCTTTGTGTATGTTCAGAAAATTCATAGATGTGGCAGCTTCCTCATGAGTGTTCTACAACCTAATATAGTACATGCTTTTCTCGCATTGAAGATTAATCATGTGATATGAGCGTATGTGAGGCCTCCTTGGGTAAAGAAATTGGGCTCCGTATCACTTCAGCACCAGTTAGTTGCTAGCAACAGGGTCTATGATGCGAAAAGCAACAGCATCAAGGCTGGTTGGGACATTTCATAGGAGTGGAGACAGTTGAAATGTGCATTTTTTAAACTCCTGAATCATCACTTCTATAGTAGCATCTCAAGCAGGGAAGGACAAATCTCACCTGTAGAGAGATCCATGTAGCTTTCCATCTGATGTTACCTAAGAATAGAGTTGTACAATCCATTTTTCATCCCTTCCAGTAGTCCTATTAAACACACACACCCGATAAAAATGTTAAAGGTTATTTTAAAAACGAAAAACAAATTGTGAAATTCCTACCTTATTTCTAAAAGAGGAAATGAGTTTCTGCTCAACTATCTGACTCTGTTTTGGATTTGTCTGTCATTTTATTCTAAAATAGTGTACTGCCCTGTTGAGTTTATGGGAGTTTTTCATATCTTTCTAAAAGCCAGGAGGGAGGTACATTATTGTGTCTCATCTGGGAGCTCTTTTTAGAGCCTTGAGGCTACCAGTGAAAAGGCCCAATCCCACCTCCCACCCCACAGCCCTGAGGGATGTTTGCACTGATGAAGGTCTTACCTAATGATCTTAATACATCATGGACAGACTTCTATAGTGAAAATAGACTACATTCTAAGGGCCTTGCCCAAAAGGATTTTAAATAAGAAACTATGGTACATGTGTCTGGTCCACAAATTCCTGATACCTGGGATCGTAGTCTGGCACCTCCTTCTCACCTTGTAGTGTGTTCTGCAGAGTGTGCAGTCATCCCCCCCTATACTCCCTGTTCACTCCTGCCACCCAAGACCCCCAAATCAACTTTGCTATTCACCTGACTTCTCTGTTGGCCCCCATCAGGCCCCTAGATCACCCTTTCCACCCTCCAGATCCCAGATGCCCTTGCCACCTTGCCACCCTCACACTCCCCAATTACCCTTGCTACCCGGATCACCCCCCAACATCTGATTTCTCTGCTCCACTTACTTTCTCTATCTTTTCTGCTCTCCTCCTCCCAGGTTCCCTTGGCCCTTTGAAAAGACAAGAAAGGCAGAAGAAAGTGGTGGTCAAGAGAGGAGGCGGCCCACTAAAGCAGCACCTCTCCTTACCTTTTTAATGTCCTTTCAAAAGGGAGGTAGGGAGCCAGGGATGAGGTCAATGCCATTGGGGCCATTCAAGTAGCAGTCATGGGTTTATGGTGATCCAGTAGCAGATTGGCTGCTCCCTCCAATGGGCTGCTGAGCTCCTATAGTCCCAGTGGGGCCCATTATAGACCAGCTGTAACTGTCCATTATAATGCAACCTGTCATAGGGTAGGAAGCAGGGACAGCTAGCCTAATTGTTAAAGGTACTAGAGTCCTAATACTGACAGGCTATCCATCTCTGGTGTGCATCTGGATCAGGGGAAATCTTTGTCTACACTGAGGCACTCAGTCTCACTAATGGCATATAGGTTCAGAGGAGAATCCAGGGCTCAAGAATGATTGCTGATTGATTCTACCTGGGACTGGAGCTGGAGGCTAGCTGGGGGAGCCTGATGGGTTTCTGCCTTCCTCCACAGGCATGGAGCTTTGGGCTTGACTCTGTGTGTGTGTGTGTGTGTGTGTGTGTGTGAGAGAGAGAGAGAGAGAGAGAGAGAGAGCGAGAGCGCACGCGAGCAAGCAAGCACACGCATGCATGCATGCGTGCAGGATAATACCCCTGCCATGTTAAGAATTAGGAGTCTTTGGGGGGGAACCTTCTTCAGGGCCCAATCCTACCCAATTTTTCAGTGCTAGTGCGATTGTATCAATGGGGTGTGTGCTGGATCCTGTGGTGCAGGGGCAGTCATTGAGGCCTCCTCAAGGTATGGGAACATGTGTTCCTTTACCTTGGGGTTGCATTGTGGTTGCACAAAGTTGAATAGGATTGGGCCCTCAGGCTGCATTTTAAACAAAAATAGCAAAACATGAAGTTGTGTTTCAGGGTTTGGTAAAAAAAAAAAACCCCAGTGTGGGCCATGGTATAGTTTCAGAATTAAATATAAAAATATATTTCATGACTTACAAGATGGTCTGCTATGGGGATGGGATTGTAGGATGTGTGTGTGGAAAGGCCCTCCAGAAATGGGCTCCATACTATCTGGCAAAAAGAGTTCTCCTCCAGCCTGGCTGTGCTGTAGAGGCCAGCACAATATCAGAGAGTGAGCTGGTACAAATGTAGGGCAATTGGCAACTAGCTCCGTTTATGAAATTTAAACTGGAGCTTCTGTCCCTTTTCAGTATTTATTGGCTAATCTTATGTATTGTGTGCAATTTCAGAAGTTATTTCTAATGCCTCAACAGTTTATATTAAAAGGCAACTTAAAATGGGGGAAAAAAACCAGACCTCTTTATAGAATCTTACCTCTGGGGAGACTCTAACTGCAGACATCTGCATTTCTATCAGACCGTTGAAGCAGCTGCCTGTCTTCTTGGCAAGCACACACAGTTCAGGGGGAATGGAGGTACACAACAGAACCTACCCACCCTCCTTGATTTTGTCCCTCATTCCCAATGCAGGACCATCAGTTTCCAACCTTGGGGAAGAGGTTTTCTATCAAAATGACTCTGACAGTACAAAATAGTAATGAACGGTTTCCCATCCGTCTAGGTTTCAACTGGCAAGAACCAAAGTGAAACTCATTCCTCATTTTCTGAATTAGATAATTGCCAGTTTAGTGATCACTGAGGTAGCTGGAGCCACATTTTGGATGAAGCTGCTGGAGTGAGTTGGCCTGCTCTGATTCTCATTGTAGCTCCTGAAGCTTTGGGGGTGCCCTTAATAGATAGCAAATGGTCAGTTAGGTGGTTGATTTGTACAATTAAACCCTGCTAATTGGGTAAGAGGAACTTTTTCAAGTGGGTGCTCCTTTTTTTAGCAGGGGGAGAGTAACTGGTCCCCCTCACCCCAGCAGTGTCTGTTCTAGTGGCTGTCTGCTGGTATTCATTTGCATCTTTTTAGATTGTGAGCCCTTTTGGGACAGGAAGCCATTTAGTTATTCGATTTTTCTCCTGTAAACCGCTTTGTGAACTTTTAGTTGAAAAGCACTATATAAATACTGTTAATAATAATAATAATACTTCTTGATTTAAAAAAAATCTGTCCTGCATTTCAGCCCTCAAAGGGATTCCCAAGGATTACAGAGCTATTTAAATTACAACCACTGAAAAACAGAACCATGTACTTAGAGGCACAAAATCACATAAAATAAAACTGAGAGACAGCTATATACAATCAGGAAAACCCAATAAACCACAAAAAGGAGGTGAAACCAAAGATCAAACCAGTTGGTTTTGCATGGAGAAACAAAACTAGGTTCTTCACAGCTCAGTCCTATTCTGGATTCTGGCATGCAGAGCTCTGTCAGTGCCCATTTTGGGAGTACTGCCACAAGAGATGGCAGCAACAATGAATAAGGTAGGTGGGCAGATTCATATGGGATCAGGTGGTTCAAATATCTCAGTCTGTTAAGGGTTATAAAGGTCAAGACCAACCCCTTTAATTTCACCCCCAAACAAACTGGACGCCACTGGAGCTTCAACAAAATTGGAGTCCTGAGGCTTTGAAGGAGGCTGTGGTGAACACATGGCAGCAACAGACTTGCATCCTCTTTTGTGCTGCCACCCAACTATCAGAGTGGCAGTGAAGGAGAACTGGCACCTGCCCAGTGTAGTAGAATAGCGGAAGATCTGGCGAGGAGGTAGAATGTGGTGTCTGCAGTGGCCCCTTTAAGAATTAAGGCCTGGGCTTTCAGCAAAGGGTGTGCTGCACAGCTGCAGCCAATGAAGGCAATAAGGCTCTCAGGTATAAAAGCACCTGCTGAAGAGAGAGTTTGGTGTGGGTAGCAGGAAAAGCTTGAGGAGACACTGAAGTTTGGTGTGTGGGTGCTGTGACCAAGACCTGCTGAGGACCAAGGGTCTGCTATAGTGATGGGAGGCTGCTGGCAGGAGAGAGGACCTCTGCAGGTTGAACAGGCAAGCTACCCTGGAAGTGGGGTCCAGCAGGACTGTAGGGCAGAACCAGGGTCATTTGTTGGGGGAAAGAAGGGGAGCTAATTTGCTTAAAGTGGGTATAATTCTCCAGGCAGAGCTTGGCCTTGGAATCTGGCAAAACACCCAGTCAGCTTCCCCAACCAGTCAGCGAACTGGGCAGAGGACAGAAAAGAGTCCTCTTTCACTGCTACCACTGTAATTGCAAATGGCAGCATGAGGGGGACTTGTGTCCATCTGCTGCCTGGTTCCTAAGTACCATGAAGTGGGATAGCTGGTGTGCTCATGAGTTCTCCAAAGCAGGTGAGAGCAGCAGGCCATTGGTCAGGCCCTTGCAGTGCTTTGACTGAGGCTCCCCCTAAACCTTGTATCTTGTTCACGTCCTGAGACATATATCCATGCCATCTGATCAAGTTGAGGCCAAAGGCAATTCCCCAGAATCTGCTCATAAGTAGAGTCCACACTGGAGGGGATAGGAGAGAGTGTCTTTATTGGCAAAGGGTCTAGTAAACTGGCCACACCACCACAGAGTAGGCTCTACCAGGGGCTCTAACCCATGTTTGAAGTTTTCTTTCTCTACTGGCCCTCCTGCTGTCCTCTGTGCTTTGCTCTAAGCTCTTCAGAAAACCAAGGAGAGTGTGACTTTAACAAGCAGGAGAATAAGTTGAGGAGAAATCATATCTACTCTTGGTATCATTTCCCTTTTCCAAAGTTCAATATGCTTTGATGGGACTGCCAGCAGGAAACCCCCTGAAGATGGTCAGGGATCCATCCAGTTCCATAAGTCTCTAGGGCAGGCCATCCTTACAGACAGCCCTCTGGAGGCTGTGCAGGTTAGGCAGTCCAGTGAATCGAAGATCAAGTGGTGATCTTGGCAAAGGAGTTGTCTCAGACTCCCCCAAGCACCGAGCATCATCATCCTGCCCAGCAACAACCTGTAAACTGGACATATTCATGAAGAATGAAGGAGACCAAATATTAAATCAAACAGGACCACATTTGTTGTAGAGATTTCTATGCCTTTATTGCCAAAGGATATATGTGTGCCAGAGAGACTTGAATTTTCTGCCTCAGGCACCAAAGTGTCCTGGGCTTTCTCTAATTGCTCCCATATTTTTGTTTGAAATTACCGATACTTTGGGACAAACACCAGATTTTGAAACATGCGACCCAAACAACTCTTATCGCACTCATATTGCTCTGGTTTGCTCCCCATCCCTTTTTACAAGGCTCTCAGTACGGCATTAAGAGAAGAATGAGAACTACTGAATGCCAAGTAATTTTTGAATAATTTACCTGCATTTCTATAACCTGTTTAAGAAACTGGGGGTGGAAGTAGGTATGATTATTCATCCCATTTAGAGAGGGAAAAAAATATTTCAATCAAGAGAATGCTTTGCCCCTCTGCCCAGTTAAAAGCAAGGCAAATGAATGGTGGACCACTTGAGTGGGGTGGACAAAGCTGGGCAGGTCAAGTGCGTAAAACTGGGAGAATGACCATGTGTGGGTGGGGAGTCAAAGGCTGCATTCTAAAGACAAACTTGCATTGTTTAAATGGAAGCTGTCAACCCTTAAATTAGAAGGCCTGATTTTTTTGTTTTTAATTTGGGCGGGGAGAACCACTGCTTCAACTGGGACAGTGAACTTCCTGCCCCTGCTCTGGTCACCATCCTCCAAATGTCTGATGTAGGAAGCCACGCCAGAATTCAAAGCTGAAAAGGACCAGAGGAAAAAAAAAATCTGATCTAGTCCACCAACGATAACATAATCGTTCCTGCTGCTTCCTTGAAATACCTGTTGCCATCTCATTGTTCGTGCACTGAACAGAGCAGGTGCTTTTCTCTGTGGCTGGGGCCATTATAATGACATGGCATTGTGTTTGCCAGTGGGGCATCCGGTTCCTGAGGCAAATGAGGCCTGTGGATCTTGTAAAGAGGCCAGGCTTTGGTTTTTTCCCCAGGAAAACATTCTCCACAGCACCCAGGGTGGCTAAGCCAGAGCAAGTTTGTTTTGTACAGTATTTCTCTGTTGTACTCTTTCTTTAGTTCCTATGGTGCCTGTCAGCTCCACCGCTGCAGGGGGAAAGAGGTTGGGTAGGTCTTGTAACTTTCCCCCAGCAGGATAGTCTCTTCATAAGTTAGCAGCATCAGAGTATCCATGCTCCGATTATTATGGGAAAGGGAGCATGTAATGAAATCCACCTGCCTCTCTCCAATTTTAGCCAAGTCCTGCCCTCAAGGCTTACTAAAACCAAAAGTGTATGAGAATATCCCAAGAGGTAAAGGGACAATGCCTCCTTTGCCTGCCTCCCTTTAATTTGGGCACCTAGTGGTGTTCTCATTCTTGGTTTCTGGATTGCATATCAGTTACCCTCATTGTGTCAAATTTTCATGGAACTGCAAAAAAGCCTCCTTGATGGTGCCAAGGACTCAAGTTCCACCACCAGGGTGTGGGTGTGTCTGAGATGAAGGGGGGAAAAGTGAGACTCCCTTTCTCCTCCACACTTGGCCTATGACTGGTTTGTGGGCTGAGGGCCCAGTCCTATCCAAATTTCCAGCACAGTTGCAGCCCTGAGCTAAGGGAACAAATGTTCCCTTACTTTGAGGAGGTCTCTATGACTGCCTCCCTACCACAGGATGCAGTGCGTGTCCCATTGGCACACGCACCAGCACTGTAAAATTGGTTAGGATTTGGTCCTAAGCTGCAAAACATAACTGATTTCAGGCAGTGGTGTAGCTAAAGGGGGTGCAAAGCACTAAGTTTTGCAGGAAGCCTCACCACAGCATGCAAGCAGCCCTTCCCATCAGAGCCAGGTACATGCCTCTGTTTTGCTTCTTTGCCAGAATGGCTCTGAAGGGGAGAGGCCACTTGTACGCTGCAATGAGGCTCCCTGCAAAACTTCTTGCTTTGCACCCCCTCTAGCTACACCACTGATTTCAGGAGCTGTTGGTGAAGCCAGCCTGACCAGATCAGTCATTGTAACAGTCTGTAATGAAAATGCACAAGATCCCTCCAGGACATAGGGTGTGGTGTCAACAGTGGCCCCTTGCTCTGGCAGGCAAGCAGGGGGTTAACACCAGAGCCTTAGATTGCACTGAGTGTGCTGCACAGCTGCAGCTACTTGAAGGCAATAGGGCCCTCAGGGATAAAAGAGCACCTGATGAAGGGGAGGGGTAGTAGAAGGAGGAGGAAGGATTGAGGAACCAATGAACATAAGAACATAAGAATAGCCCCACTGGATCAGGCCATAGGCCCATCTAGTCCAGCTTCCTGTATCTCACAGCGGCCCACCAAATGCCCCAGGGAGTACACCAGAAGAGACCTGCATCCTGGTGCCCTCCCTTGCATCTGGCCTTCTGACATAGACCATTACTAAAATCAGGAGGTTGCACATACACATCATGGCTTGTACCCCATAATGGATTTTTCCTCCAGAAACCTGTCCAATTCCTTTTTAAAGGCGTCTAGGCTAGACACCAGCACCACATCCTGTGGCAAGGAGTTCCACAGACCGACCACACGCTGAGTAAAGAAATATTTTCTTTTGTCTGTCCTAACCCGCCCAACACTCAATTTTAGTGGATGTCCCCTGGTTCTGGTATTATGTGACAGCGTAAAGAGCATCTCCCTAGCCACTCTGTCCATCCCCTGCATAATTTTGTATGTCTCAATCATGTCCCCCCTGAGGCGCCTCTTTTCTAGGCTGAAGAGGCCCAAACGCCGTAGCCTTTCCTCATAAGGAAGGTGCCCCAGCCCCGTAATCATCTTAGTCGCTCTCTTTTGCACCTTTTCCATTTCCACTATGTCTTTTTTGAGATGCGGCGACCAGAACTGGACACAATACTCCAGGTGTGGCCTTACCATAGATTTGTACAACGGCATTATATTACTAGCCGTTTTGTTCTCAATACCCTTCCTAATGATCCCAAGCATAGAATTGGCCTTCTTCACTGCCGCCGCACATTGGGTCGACACTTTCATCGACCTGTCCACCACCACCCCAAGATCTTTCTCCTGATCTGTCACAGACAGCTCAGAACGCATCAGCCTATATCTAAAGTTTTGATTTTTTGCCCCAGTGTGCATGACTTTACACTTACTGACATTGAAGCGCATCTGCCATTTTGCTGCCCATTCTGCCAGTCTGGAGAGATCCTTCTGGAGCTCCTCACAATCACTTCTGGTCTTCACCACTCGGAAAAGTTTAGTGTCGTCTGCAAACTTAGCCACTTCACTGCTCACCCGTCTCCAGGTCATTTATGAAGAGGTTGAAAAGCACCAGTCCCAGGACAGATCCTTGGGGCACACTGCTTTTCACCTCTCTCCATTGTGAAAATTGCCCATTGACACCCACTCTCTGCTTCCTGGCCTCCAAACAGTTCTCAATTCATGAGAGGACCTGTCCTCTAATTCCCTGACTGTGGAGTTTTTTCAGTAGCCTTTGGTGAGGGACCATGTCAAACACCTTCTGAAAGTCCAGATATATAATGTCCACGGGTTCTCCCACATCCACATGCCTGTTGACCTTTTCAAAGAATTCTATAAGGTTTGTGAGGCAAGACTTACCCTTACAGAAGCCATGCTGACTCTCCCTCAGCAAGGCCTGTTCGTCCATGTGTTTTGAGATCCTATCTTTGATGAGGCATTCCACCATCTTACCCGGTATGGATGTTAGGCTGACCGGCCTATAGTTTCCCGGGTCCCCCCTCTTTCTCATTTTAAAAATAGGCGTGACATTTGCAATCCTCCAATCTTCTGGCACCATGGCCGTTTTGAGGGACAAGTTGCATACCTTAGTCAAGAGATCTGCAACTTCATTCTTCAATTCCTTAATAACTCTTGGGTGGATGCCATCAGGGCCCGGTGACTTATTGATCTTTAGTTTATCAATGAGGTCTGAAACATCTTCTCTTTTAACCTCTATCTGACTTAACTCCTCGGTCAGGAGGGGCCGTTCGGGCAGCAGTATTTGCCCGAGGTCTTCTGCCGTGAAGACATGCAAAGAACTCATTTAATTTCTCTGCCATCTCTAAGTCTCCTTTTATCTCCCCTTTCCCTCCCTCACCATCCAGACGGCTTACCGCTTCTCTGGCGGGTTTCCTGCTTCTAACATATTTGAAGAAGCTTTTATTATTCCCCTTAATGTTGCTGGCCATGCGTTCCTCATAGTCTCGCTTGGCCTCCCGTATCACCTTCTTACATTTCTTTTGCCACAGTTTATGTTCCTTTTTATTCTACTCATTAGGGCAAGACTTCCATTTACGGAAGGAAGCTTCCTTGCCCTTCACAGCCTCTCTGACTTGGCTCGTTAGCCATGCGGGCACCCTCCTGGATTTAGTGGAGCCCTTCTTTCTTTGTGGTATACACCTCTGCTGGGCCTCTATTACTGTTGTTTTAAGCAGCCTCCATGCACTCTGGAGAGATTGGACTCTTTTTACCCTCCCTTTCAACCTCCTTCTAACCAGCCTCCTCATTTGGGGGAAGTCTGCCCGTCGGAAGTCAAGGGTTTTTGTTAGAGATTTGCCTGGTATTCTTCCCCCAACGTGCATGTCAAAACGGATCGCAGCATGATCACTGTTCCCTAATGGCTCAGTAACGTTTACATCTCTAACCAGGTCCTGCATACCGCACAATATTAAATCCAGAGTCACCTGTCCTCTGGTGGGCTCTGTGACTAGCTGCTCTAAGCCACAGTCATTTAGCACATCAAGAAATCCAGTTTCCTTATCGTGACCAGAACACAAATTGACCCAGTCAATATGAGGATAATTGAAGTCCCCCATGATTACAACCCTGTCCCTCCTTGTCACCTTCCTGATCTGTTTCCTCATTTCAAGGTCCCCATCCGATTTCTGGTCTGGAGGACGATAGCACGCCCCCAGTATTACATCGCTGCACATGCCTGGTAATTTAACCCACAGAGATTCTACAGTGGAGTTGGACCCACCTTCAATCTCTACTTTGCTGGATTCTATCCCTTCCTTAACATAAACGGCCACCCCACCTCCAACACGCCCCAGCCTGTCCCTCCTGTAGAGTTTATAGCCCGGGATTGCGGTATCCCACTGATTCTCCGCATTCCACCAGGTTTCCGTTATGCCCACTATGTCAATGTTTTCCCTTGTCACCAGACATTCCAGTTCTCCCACCTTTAATCGTAGACTTCGGGCATTCGCATAAAACCATTTGTACATGGAATGCCCTAGGATGGGCTGCTTATTCGCTCCTTTGTCCCCGCATCCTCTCATTGTGCCAAACCGTCTATCACATCCCATCACGCTACCTTTCCCAATTTCTTCTCCTACTCTGCCTTTGTCTTGTTGTTCTCTAACCTCCCCATCCTCATCCCATAGGGATGAGGAGTCCCGAACTGGATGCCCCTCGGCTCCTGTCGGCCTTCCCCCAGGGATCAGTTTAAAAGCTGCTCTGCCACCTTTTTAATGTTATGCGCCAGCAGTCTGGTTCCATTCTGGTTCAAGTGGAGCCCGTCCCTCTTGTACAGGCCCCACTTGTCCCAAAACGTTCCCCAGTGCCTAACGAATCTAAACCCCTCCTCCCTACACCACCATCTCATCCACGTATTGAGACCCCTGATCTCCGCCTGCCTAGCTGGCCCTGTGCGTGGAACAGGTAGCACTTCAGAGAACGCTACCTTTGAGGTCCTGGCTTTCAGCTTCCTGCCTAAAAGCCTAAATGTGGCCTCCAGGACCTCCCAGCTACACTTGCCCACGTCGTTGGTGCCGACATGCACCACAGCCGCTACCTCTCCCCCAGCACTGTCTACTAGCCTGTCTAGACGAGAAGTGATGTCCGCAACCTTCGCACCAGGCAGGCAAGTCACCATGCGGTCCTCACATCCATCGCAAACCCCCCTCTCTCGATTCTAATAATCGAATCCCCCACTGCTGTCCATAATGGTTTATGGACTACTGGAACTGCTAATGGACTAACTGACTAAAGGACAGATGGGTGAATGGACTTAGGAGACTGCTGGAAAAACTGGAGATTGGTGTGTGACTGCCATGCCCAAGACCTGCTAAGGACCAAGGTGTTGCTGCAGTGGCTGGAGAAGCTGCTGGCAGACAAGAGGAGGAAGGAGGACCTCTGCAGGTTGAACAGATGAGCTACCCTGGTGGTGGGGTCCAGCAGTGCAGAACTAGGGTCATTGTTGGGGAAAGAAGTGGAGCTAATTAGCTTAAAATTGGCATAATTTTCCAATTGAAGCTTGGATTGGCAAAACACACCATGGCAAGTGAAGCAATGACTTCAGTTTCTGCTGTGGGGACTAATCAAGCACTGATAAAGAATAGGCTGCATTTTTGCTCCTTTATTTTTCAAGCTTCTGGGGCCCCCCTGTTCATAGCCACTGTTCCATACGCTCCCTAGCACTTGCAGACCCATGCATGCTCCCCACATAGCTCAGTGCAGTACAGAAGGCTGGGGAAAACACACATACTTTGGTAACAGGTTTGCTCGGGCTGGCAGAAATGTCATTCAGACAGGAGTGGAAAAAGATGAGTTCTGTCATATTTGTACTGGGAGTGAACCTTCATACCTTGTTCTGTAGGCTGCTGTGTCAGAACCATTGACCTTTAATTCAGAGCCCAAAGGCATAGGTTTACAAGTCAGTGGAAGTGCTGAAGTCTTTTGCTCTATGAACAGGGGTGGGGGCGGGGGGGAGGAAACGATTGTACCTGATGAAGTAGTGGGGAGAGAAATGGAGTGCCAGCAGGGTGAGGCTGTGTTGGTTCTGGAGAGGTTTTGTTAAAGAAATTTTCTTTGCGGAAAGAAATCAGAGACAGGAGCAAAGTGGATTGATGCAGAGTGAGAGCGAGATTATTCCAAGCATAGGGAGCAACATGGTACCATGACGGAAGTGGTGGACAAATCAAGGGACTGTCAAGAGGTGATCTTTTGTGAAGTGGAGGGATCTATAGGGGCAAAATCTCCTGATCCCAAGGTGGCATGCCAAATGCTTCCCCCCCTATGCTATGATGTTCCAACGTCTGTTCCTCTCACTCTCCAATGAGCACTCTAGCTCAGTGCTCTTCTTTCCACCACACTTCCTTTTCAGTCCAGGGAATGGAGGGAGAGCAGTGAAGGCAAACTGCCAGTCAGAGGTGGGCGTCCTTCCCTGAGGCGACCCACTTCAGTTGGCCTCATGGCTGGACCACACTAGGCAGTGCCCTCTACACTACCTCTGGCATCTCACTAAACAATGACAAGGTTCTTCAGGTGAAGGATAATTGCCTCAATATGCATGGTTGCTGTAGAACAGTTTTGACTGAGGACATAAGGTACCATTCAAGCTACATTTACCAGCAGCTCCACTATAAGCCCTTTCATTCTCTGCTTGCTAGCCATTGGTGTAAGATCTCTGTGGGGCAACTCCCTTACCCAACTTTGCCATGGCATCACTTGCCACCCAGAGTCTTCTTGACAGCTCTCTGTTAGTCTAGATTTCTAAGCTGAGACTGGTTTTTCTGGGGAGATCCTGTTGGACAATTCCCTGGCATTCTGTTCCATACTTGCTCCCACTGCTTGTGTTCTCCCACACCACACAGAGTTGGTGAAAATGGTAGGCAAAGAATTGTCATAATAAAAAGTCAAACAGTATTTATTTAAAGAAATAGAATTTATGGTCATCTAAAGGTTTAGAAAAAGTAGAAAAGCAAAGTAGAAGCATTTGTCAAAAGAAAGTGCCTTCCTGGCTCAATGATGTTCTTTGACCAGGAGACCTTGATGACAGGAATATAGTGCAAACCTCTCACCATCCTAACAAGATGACTGCAGACTGGGGGCAGCACAAGGGTGACAAACTGTTGCAGCAGGCACTGAGGGGCAGGCTGTGGAGAATGCCACAAAGACTGGAGGTGCTTTTCACCCAGAGTCTGCTGCTGCCTCCCTGGAATTGCTCCGATTTGCTTTCCATTCACTAAAAGTGAGTGGGAAGCAAATCAGAAAGCAGCAAGCTTGCCTCCTATCTCTTTCCTTCCTCCTTTTCCCCACAGTTCCCCTAAACCAGTGGTTCTCAAACATTTAGCACCAGGACCCACTTTTTAGAATGAGCATCTGTCAGGACCCACCGGAAGTGATGTCATGACTGGAAGTGACATCATCAAGCAGGAAAATTTAACAGTCTAGGCTGCAATCCTACCCATACTTACCCAGGAGTAAGTTCCATTTACTATCATCGTTAAAAGCATATACCTAGTAAATAATTAAATAAAATAAATAGCCTGTTCAAAGTACAGTTCAAAGTACCTCCCCTGGGGGGTGGGGATAAGAATAGGCCCTCAGTTTGGCTGTACTTGTCGTAAAAGGCGACTAAACAGCCACCGGGTAGATGGGACTCATTAGCCTGGGAAGGCAGCTCATCTAAGAGAAGGAAAACTCTGATCCCAAACCTCCACTGCCTTGTGGCTACATCCAGTTAAGGAAAAGGCTTCAGGAGTCAACCTCGAGGCAAAATCCGGAGCCAGAGTCCCTGATGCAGTTCATGGCTGAACACAGTCACGTTCTGCAACTCCTGCAACGCCGCTGGAACCAACCGTATTGGCCTCTGCCTTTCCATTGGACCATTTCAGTGACGGAGAGGGGGGATTTGCTGCATGGGAAACAGTCTATCCTCCATATCTACTTTACTCAGGCTTCGCGCACTGGAGGACACTGTTCCAGAACCACCATTCAGAGCGCAATACCATAGTCTTCCGAGACTGAAGGATGCGAACAACAAAGTACAGAGCTGTAGCATTTCCCCAGATGCAGTCACATACCATGGCAGCATCAAGTCTAATATGTTAAAAATATTGAAATGAATGGGGACCCACCTGAAATTGCCTCACGACCCACCTAGTGGGTTCCGACCCACAGTGTGAGAAACACTGCTCTAAACAAAACAGGAAGTGCAAAGAAAGAGAAAGGTAAGGAGGCTGTCTTGCTGCCCTCCATGCAGTCAGGTGGGGCAGAGACGACACAGCAGAGGCAGCACTATAGATCACCTCCAGCCTCCCTTGCTTAGGGCACATGGTCTGTCCAGACCAAGGAGAAAGAGGAAGCCTCCTAGCCATGGTTTCCTGAGTTGTCTGAGAGCAAACAGATCCCCTCTCTGGTATGCAAAAGAACTGCACATACCTACAAGCTGACCAAGGCAGAGGTCCTTTTGAATACACCCACCCTTCTTTTAATAGTTAAGACCATCTTGGTGGGCTGGGGAAGTCCACATCTGGTGTGAACAAATCAAAGGTGACCATGCTGAGCTCTGCTCAGAGCATCTGCAAAGCCCAGATCGATTGGCAAAGGTTCGAAATTCCACTGCCAGCCAACTGACAGAGAAGCTGCAGAGAACCAAAATTCTGTGCCACAGGGGTTGCCTGTAGCAACCAGAACACTCATGTTGAGTAGGAAGTGCTCAAATGCTGTTGAGGAAGCCAGTTGGTGCTGGAAGGAAATAAGCTACATGGGCACAAGGTAAGTCACTGCTGTTTGGTTGATGAGAAGTGAACCACAGCAACATGCCCTAGTTATTTTGAAGCTGTTGGGGCCATGGCTACAGAAGTCTCTGCAGTGTCTCACAGAATGGTGGGGGGAAAACCATGGAGCCTGGAGTGACTTGGAGAGTGCATGACCTTTGAAAGAAATTTCTACCCAATGGGCCTTTGATCAGGGAACGCCGTCCTGTACCACCATAGCAGTGCCTCGTATCACTGTGGTTTTTAAGCTGTTTCCTTAGTAGACATAATGAATGAAAAGGCTCTTGAACTACCTGAAAAGCACTGCAAGGATCCGGATTATTCTGAGACGTCCTGCAACTCCTTGTGGCTGTACCACACAATCGAAGCAATGAGTGCTGACAATATGAGGGAAAGGTGGGATATAAATACATTAGCTAAATGAAGAAATGTGCCCCAGAATCCTCTGTGACACAGCAAGGGATCAAGGAGTGCATCTTTTGCTGTATCTTGAAGGCATAAAACTCTCGGAATCAAACAATACTCTATGTACATCTATTGTACCAGCAAAGCATCCCTTCCACTAGCAGTTTCTGCCCTTGTTCTTTCGTTTTAGATTGTGAGTCCTTTGGCAGAGGGAAGCAGCATCTCCTTCCATGCTAATGGGGTGTGTGCTGCATCTTTGGGGGGGTGCAGTCACAGAGGCCTCCTTAAGGTAAGGGAACATTTGTTCCCTTGCCTCAGGGCTGCATTGTGGCTGCAATGGCACTGGAAAGTTAGACAGGATTGGGCCCTGAGGCTGGTTTGCTATACTGTACGGATCAGTTGTTTCCAATGTTTTTTAAAAACTGTGTAGCTAAGGGTTGGGTAAAAGAAATTAAATGTTTTAAATAGCTACACTAGAAAGTAACATTTTAGAGAGTTCAGAAGATAGCTAGAAGAATGAGGGACAGTTTGAAAACTGGAAGCTGACTTCATAAATCTGAGGCATATGGTAACCTTAAAAATATACCCAGGAATCTTGAATGTACTGTCAAAACAGGACTTGTGAGAATGCTGCATTGATTATCTTTTGGCTTTCTGCATAAGAGTGAACTTGCATCACTCAAGCAGAAACTAAACTGAAATTATCAATTATGTTTCCCTATTCTTGCAGTAGCTTATACAGTCTGATGATCAGGAGCTAAAATGAGTTTGGTCAATCTGTAATTTCAGTAGTTCCCTGGCCCTCATTGGTGGCATATAGCCAGGAAACTGAAGTGTTTTGGAATAAGGTAAGTAATATTTTCTTTTATACAAGCCTGGTTAGGTAAGAGCCTTTGTCCCTCTGGGTACAAACGGCAACCCTCAGTAGCAAGAGCAGCAAACTAGATAATTGCTTTGTTGGTTTCCATCCAGAAATAAATTTGTTTCCTGGGAGCGACTTCAGAGCTTAATCCTAAACTATAATCCCCGCCTTCCATGTTGGAATTTTGATTTAGTTTTCAATGCTCTGATGGAGCCTTCTGTACAGAATTCAAGAATTGTTTAAACTGAAAAAGTCATTAAGGTTAGTCTATTCCTAGCAACTATGTTCTGTGAAATAAGAATAGGTGAACTACAATAATCTTGATGAGTAACAGACAGTATAGAAGTTAAATATTAGGTCATATTCCAGTTTCTTAAAAGCATTCTTGTGTACTGAAGGCGTAGCTAACTATTTTTCTCAAAATACTCTGATGGAATTCTAATATGTCAGCAACATGATCTCCCTCAAAATGTAAAAAAAGTTATAATTAAAAATAGCCAGAGTTGTTCAGTGGGTAGAATTTTGGAAGGTCTGGGTTGAAATCCCCATTCAGACACAGGGTGTCCTTTGGCAAGTCACTCTCTCTTGGACTAACCTACTGTCAGGATAAGCTTAGACTTGAAGCAAGAACCTCCTGCTCTGTGCAGTGCTAGATATTATGGTGAGTCACCTTTCTGTGGTAAGGGAGAAGGGACACTGTTGTCCTCCTCACCCATCTGGCAACACATTGATTCCTCCTTGACTTGACTTTTCATATTTTCAAGTCAGAGTGCCAGGCCTTTGGTAGGACAACAGCCAGATTCTGTGTGGCTTCCTAGTTCCTGCTTTTTCTTTTACGTGCCCATTATCTGGTTTTCCTACCTGCCTGCTTCACCTTCCAGTTTTCCAGCTTCACTGTTTGGCCTGCCTGCTTGCTGCTTCCTGGTTCTAGCCTCTTTGACTTGAGCTTGGCCTATGATCAACAATACAATTTCCCCTGTGTTATGAGACATAAAGCAGCTGAAGGATGAGCCTTGAACTTGGGATGATGTCAACAACTGTCAGGAACCAGAAGACTCTGCAGAGCAAAGAGGGGCTGTTTCTGTGGCTTGGCATCTTTAACAACTGCAAGGCGTATGAGTCCATCTGCAGCTAGACTGCAGGGCACTGAGCTATTGGAAATCTCTTCCACCCTGAGAAATTTGTTCAGGATGCTGCTGAGTACTGACTATCATTATTGACCCAACTATGTGGCATTAAAAGGGGAGAATCCTTTTTTTCTGCATGATCTTCTAGTACCTTAAAAAAAAGTGTGAAAAGTGTCCAGGTTGCAATATCAGCTACACAGATGCTAGAACAACACAAATAGGTTTTCAAAATGTCACAGTCTATGCAGTCATTCTTGGGAACATAAAATGGATACAAGTTAATTTCTCACCTAATAATTGGATCTCTCAGAGGCATCCTTCAAGCAGTTTTGTTAGTTTGAAAACATTTGCTGCATTTAGAAGTGGTGTTTCTTTTGAAAAATAATTCACAAAGCTTTGATATTTGTTTTTAGTAAAGAACTTGTGTTTTATAAAAATCAAGAAAGCTTTTTTTATGGGAAGGAGTGTTATGGTAATTCAGAATGCTCCTAGTCCTAGTTTTTTTTCCCTTCAAGTTCTGCTTTAAGGGAACTTCAAAATTCCTAATGATCAGGCAAGAATTCTCTTTAAAAATTAATGTTACATTGTCAGAAAAAATGACAATGTATCTCCCAGGTGGAGAAAAGAGAACACTGGCTAAATAGATGGGATACTGGTTACCTGAGGCTGTGTTTGCATCATTACGTCTTGGGGCAATTGGTATGTGGCAGGAAACTGGTCTTCTGTCTCTTTGAACCCGATAATGCTATGGTTTATGCTGAAACATAAGAATATACAGAATACTAACTGGCACTGACATGTTAAAGGAAGTAGCAACTCATATGTGATACATATGAGCTCATACACAGCAAGGATTAAAACAGCCTTTTAATTGGAATGAGTTTGGAATGAAGGTCTAACATTCTGGAAAGGGTTTCCATTCATTTTCTTCTTCTTCAAACTTCTTGTGTTAAGTAAGGACATTTCTCAAGATGGATCACGGTCTGATTCACTATGGCAACTCTTACATGGCTATGTTTAACTCACCGCAGTTCATTCACTGTGGCTAGTTAATGGCAAAACTTGTTCCTTATATACTAGCAGGGTGCTATAGTTTTTATTATTGAGTTGTCCTATAAATAGAAAGTAGACCCTGCTGACCCAGTCTGATGTGCTATTGGGTCAGCAATTAAGAGTTCAGGGTGGAGCCCAGCACCTGTTACATTCATGTAGCATCTTGCCCTTTGTTGCTGTGTTGTTGCATGCTGTACCAATGCAGCATGTGGGTAGTCAGGCATGATAAGCCTGAAACAGCTACCATGTCCAGGTACGGTGGAGAGACACTGCACAAGGCTGGCATGCTGCTTAGACTAAAGCAGTGAGGGAATGGTGAGCATTCTATGCAACATCCTCCTAAAGGCATTCAGGTCTCCAAATGGCAAACTATGCTGGTGTAACTGAATACAGCACCACCTGATAATTTGTGGCAATGCAACAGATAGCATAAAATGAGGAACATGCTATATTTGCAATGGATGCTACTGTAGTTGCACTGTGATGAGTTATCTTCTGACTTCTTGTACTGTTGTGTATCCATAGGCTCACAAAGGATCTAAATCCCAATTTAGTTGCACAAATCTAGGTGGACATTGTGAAAATCATTAATGATTTTGGTTTCTCATGCTTGGCTGTCCAGTTTCGTACATCCTTGTTTGTTAGGCAGTGCTAACGGTTGTTCATCCACTGAAACATACTCAACCTTGCTTAATGTGAGGGTCCTGAAATTTCTACTCTTTAAAATTAGTCTTGGCCTCTCTGTTCCTGACTATGGAATACTATACTTCAGATTTAAATTAATGCCTAAAGGCACATGATGGGGTGGAACTAGGTCAGGAGTGCCCAAACCCCAGCCCGGGGGCCACTTGCGGCCCTCAGGGGCTCCCAATCTGGCCCGCAGGGATCCCTCAGTCTCCAGTGAGCCTCTGGCGCGCCAGAGACTCGGTAGAGCCTGTGCTGACCCAACACAACTATTATTATTATTAACAGTATTTATATACCGCTTTTCAACTAAAAGTTCACAAAGCAGTTTACAGAGAAAAATGAAATAACTAAATGGCTCCCTGTCCCAAAATGGCTCACAATCTAAAAAAAATGCAAATGAATACCAGCAGACTGCCACTAGAACAGACAGTGCTGGGGTGAGGTGGGCCAGTTACTCTCCCCCTGCTAAAAAAAGGTGCACCCACTTGAAAAAGTGCCTCTTACCCAATTAGCAGGGGTTATTAACTGCTCTCAGTGTGAGGACAACTGTTTGACTTCTCATCTGAGCTGTGGGATGAGGGCTTCCTCCACTACTTGCTATTTCACATCTGTGATGCAGCAGTGACAGCAAAGGAAAGGCTGGCCTTGCTTTGTGCAAGGCCTTTATAGGCCTTGCAAGACCTTCATTCATTCATATAAGTTCTACCTCTAATATATTCATTTATGTAAGTTTATTCAAATTTGAATTCTTCCCCCCCCCCCCCGGCCCATGACATAGTGTCAGAGAGATGATGTGGCCCTCCTACCAAAATGTTTGGACACCCCTGGACTAGCTGAACAGATAACACAGGACAGAATGTGGTGTGCCCTATATAGGATTTATTATACTGGAGAGGAAAATGTTTTATGGTAAAAGGATGAATATTATTTATTGGAATAAATATTAACAAACTCCTAGTCATACTTACTCAGAAGTAAATCCAATTGTGTCCAATGGGCTTTCTCCCAAGAAAATATGCATAAGATTACAGCCTAAACCAATTAAGTTCTGGCCTCTGCTTTTATCATCCTATCTCCACTGCATACATTCAAGAATGATGGCTGCCACCAGCCTGTTTTTCCATCTAATACTTTCAACAGGATCAGTGGTAACCCTGCAGCTCTTCAGATTCTCTCTTCAATCCACATGACTCAGATTTTGCAATACAGAATCCAGAGGACAGGCATTCTGCACCCTTTAACTGCCAAATATCCTTAAGGCAGGCTGTTTTGCCAGATTCCCAGTCCAAGCTCTGCCTGGAGAATTAATGCCCACTTTTAGCTAATTAGCTCCCCTTTTTAACCCAACAATGATTCCAGTTTTGCCTTACAGTCCTGCTGGACCCCACCACCGGGTAGCTCACCTGTTCAATCTGCAGAGGTCCTGCTAGCAGCCTCCCACCACTACAGCAGCCCCTTGGTCCTCCATAGGTCTTCAGCATGGCAGCCAAACACCAATCTTAGTGTCTCCAGCAGTTTCTGCTCCAGCAGTCTCCAAAGTCCATTCACACATCAGTCCCATTTAGTTCCTCGGCCCATTAATCCAGTCTCCCTTTCCTCCTCCTACTACCCACATCCACTCTCCCTTCTTCAGGTGATTTTATGCCTGAGGGCCCTATTGCCTTTGAGTGGCTGCAGCCCCCTGCTGAATGCCCAGGCCTTACCCTTAAGAGGCCACTGCTAACCCCACTTCCTCACCAGATCTTCCTTGATTCCAATACGCAAGCATAGAGCCATTTTAAACAGAGGTAGGGCCACTGTTTCTCTTCCTCTCTCCCCTTATGATTCCCAACCTTCCCTGTACCTGTCCCAATTTTCCCCTTGTGCTTCCCTTTCCTTAAACCTTTTCTCTCTTCACCAGTCCTCTGAATATATCCCACCCAGCAGCAATCTTTTGCCTCTCAGTCCCCAAGCCTTCCCTGCACTTCCACTCTGTCTAAGGCAGTTCAGACTTCCTGAGATATTGGTCATGTGGAATGCTGGGCAGAGAGAGCAGGACTTTAAACTCTTCCTTCCTGCAAATGCAGTTGAGCATGTGATAGTTGCTGGAAACAGACATAGGAACTGAAAAGTAATGCCCATGTCCCCCCCCCCCCCCAAGTAGTCCAGGAGTGATGGTTCATCAATGATCTTGTGCAGGTGGGTCCCCTAACCTACAGAGGGCAAAATCTCATAAACAGTAGTTGACAAGTGAGCTACTGGTTTATCTTATCCAGCAAATTTACAGTATCTCTGTAAGTGGTTGACAGCAGAAGAATATGCACTATAATTTTTTTTAATCTTCTATGAAACATAAACCCACCATGGAAAAACACCTACCAATCATTGAAGTAATCAAGGTTTAAATTAGCACTGGTTTGCTCTTAACTCTCTTTATCCTGCCCACTCTGTTCATATGCGGGAGTCTCATTCACACCCTCTCAACCCTTTTCTAAACTTTTTACTAAACTGTTTTTCTTAACATTCTTTTTTTTTGTCTATTAATTTCATGCATAAATTATAGGGTGCACAAATGAGGTTTAGTTATATCTATTTTCCTTTAAATTTCACACTGAATTTCCCTTTCTTGCACTAAGTAAAGAGCAGCCTACTGGTCTTTTCAATGCCAAACATTATTGTATCTATCCTTCTAATTGCATTTTTCTTTCACCCTAAATGTTCCTGTGGTCAAAGCCTGCCAACCTTCCTCATGTTAATAACATCGGCTCAGTGGTTTACCCTCATGGTTATGGTAATGGAGCAACTGGTCATTAACGTATTTAATAACACCCCCCAGTGTTCCATAGCGCACACTCTTCCCTCTAACCATTTTCATTTGCCACAGGCATACTGGTCCTTCTTAGATAAATATAGGCCCTGTACAGAGAGTAGTTTTTACCTTTGGGAAAGGCAGCAATCACAATATCATTCTGCACCTTATTACATAAGAACAGCCCCACTGGATCAGGCCATATGCCCATCTAGTCCAGCTTCCTGTATCTCACAGCGGCCCACCAAATGCCCCAGGGAGCACACCAGATAATAAGAGACCTCATCCTGGTGCCCTCCCTTGCATCTGGCATTCTGACATAACCCATTTCTAAAATCAGGAGGTTGCACATACACATCATGGCTTGTACCCCGTAATGGATTTTTCCTCCAGAAACTTGTCCAATCCCCTTTTAAAGGCGTCCAGGCTAGATGCCATCACCACATCCTGTGGCAAGGAGTTCCACAGACCAACCACACGCTGAGTAAAGAAATATTTTCTTTTGTCTGTTCTAACTCTCCCAACACTCAATTTTAGTGGATGTCCCCTGGTTCTGGTGTTATGTGAGAGTGTAAAGAGTATCTCTCTATCCACTCTGTCCATCCCCTGCATAATTTTGTATGTCTCAATCATGTCCCCCCTCAGGTGTCTCTTTTCTAGGCTGAAGAGGCCCAAACGCCGTAGTCTTTCCTCATAAGGAAGGTGCCTCAGCCCTGTAATCATCTTAGTTGCTCTCTTTTGCACCTTTTCCATTTCCACTATGTCTTTTTTGAGATGCGGCGACCAGAACTGGACACAATACTCCAGGTGTGGCCTTACCATAAATTTGTACAATGGCATTATAATATTAGCCATTTTGTTCTCAATATCCTTCCTAATGATCCCAAGCATAGAATTGGCCTTCTATGGTCGCCGCACATTGGGTCGACGCTTTCATCAACTTGTCCACCAGCATCCCAAGATCTCTCTCCTGATCTGTCACAGACAGCTCAGAACCCATCAGCCTATATCTAAAGTTTTGATTTTTTGCCCCAGTGTGCATGACTTTACACTTACTGACATTGAAGCGCATCTGGCATTTTGCTGCCCATTCTGCCAGTCTGGAGAGATCCTTCTGGAGCTCCTCACAATCACTTCTGGTCTTCACCACTCGGAAAAGTTTGGTGTCGTCTGCAAACTTTGCAATCCCACTGCTCAACCCTGTCTCCAGGTCATTTATGAAGAGGTTGAAAAGCACCAGTCCCAGGACAGATCCTTGGGGCACACCGCTTTTCACTTCTCTCCACTGTAAAAATCGCCCATTGACACCCACTCTCTGTTTCCTGGCCTCCAACCAGTTCTCAATCCATGAGAGGACCTGTCCTCTAATTCCCTGACTGTGGAGTTTTTTCAGTAGCCTTTGGTGAGGGACCGTGTCGAACGCCTTCTGAAAGTCCAGATATATAATGTCTATGGGTTCTCCCACATCCACATGCCTATTGACCTTTTCAAAGAATTCTATAAGGTTTGTGAGGCAGGACTTACCCTTACAGAAGCCATGCTGATTCTCCCTTAGCAAGGCCTGTTCGTCTATGTGTTTTGAGATCCTATCTTTGATGAGGCATTCTACCATAGATGTTAGGCTGACCGGCCTATAGTTTCCCGGGTCCCCCCTCTTTCCCTTTTTAAAGATAGGCGTGACATTTGCTATCCTCCAATCTTCTGGCACCGTGGCCGTTTTGAGGGACAAGTTGCATAACTTAGTCAAGGGATCTGCAACTTCATTCTTCAATTCCTTAATAACTCTTGGGTAGATGCCATCAGGGCCCGGTGACTTACTGATCTTTAATTTATCAATGAGGTCTGAAACATCTTCTCTTTTAACCTCTATCTGACTTAACTCCTCGGTCAGGAGGGGCTGTTCGGGCAGCGGTATCTGCCCGAGGTCTTCTGCCATGAAGACAGATGCAAAGAACTCATTTAATTTCTCTGCCATCTCTAAGTCTCCTTTTATCTCCCCTTTCCCTCCCTCACCATCTAGAGGGCCAACCGCTTCTCTGGCAGGTTTCCTGCTTCTAACATATTTGAAGAAGTTTTTATTATTCCCCTTAATGTTGCTGGCCATGCGTTCCTCATAGTCTCGCTTGGCCTCCCGTATCACCTTCTTACATTTCTTTTGCCACAGTTTATGTTCCTTTTTATTCTCCTCATTAGGGCAAGACTTCCATTTACGGAAGGAAGCTTCCTTGCCCTTCACAGCCTCTCTGACTTGGCTCGTTAGCCATGCGGGCACCCTCCTGGATTTAGTGGAGCCCTTCTTTCTTTGTGGTATACACCTCTGCTGGGCCTCTATTACTGTTGTTTTAAGCAGCCTCCATGCACTCTGGAGAGATTGGACTCTTTTTACCTCCCTTTCAACCTCCTTCTAACCAGCCTCCTCATTTGAGGGAAGTCCGCCCGTCGGAAGTCAAGGGTTTTTGTTAGAGATTTGCCTGGTATTCTTCCCCCAATGTGCATGTCAAAACGGATCGCAGCATCCGTTTATATAAATTTATATATATAAATACACACACATGCACAAACTTCAACCAAAAACAACCCCATCCTGAAGGTGTTTCAGTTCATAAATATCTTATGTGCAGAATCCAGACAGAAACTGGTAATATCATGAAAACAGAAAAATTCAAACACAGCATTAAACCAAATGTTTTGTATACAGGAAATAATGAACTGTACAATGAACATTTGAAGTTCCTGTGACTGTCTGCAGCATGTACAACATAGTTACACACACACACACACACACACACACACACACACACACACACACTGCCCTTCCCTTAAAGCAGTGGTTCTCAGACTTTTAGCACTGGGATCCACTTTTTAGAATAAGAAACTGTCAGGACCCAGTGGAAGTGATGTCATGGTCAGAAGTATTATGGGCACTGTACTTTCTAGGTGGAGATATATGGTAGACAAGAGGCAAATTTGCCTACTGTGAAGTGTGAATTGATCCTGAGAACCATCACCTATTGAAGAGTAATGGTGAGGTTGATGAATTACTTTTACGTGTTTACAAAACAAAGAAATACCTTGCAAAATATTGTATATCGAATATTGTATATCTCAAGCAACAGTCCGAGACATTACCTGTTCCTTGCGCAGATACCCCTGCAAATGTCCCATCAGCCTCTTTGTCCCTGCAAAAAGACATCCTCACTGTAATGGAGATCTTGCAAATTAGAATTAGACCAATAGCACTTTGGGGAGATGGGGAAAGAAGATAGGGCTTTGAATAATGACAGAGGCTTGGAATTGTGAGCAGCTTCCTCAAACCACCCTTTATAACACTGGAGACTCCAGGCAAACCATGGACACCAAGTGCAGCCTTGTGTTGCTGTGAGGGCCTGGATACTGATCTTCTTTTTGGTGTACCCCACCAAAGATTAACAGCTGTTGCTGCTGTCATGATTTGTACAGTATAAAGAGGTGAAGGGATACAGTCCTGCTTTCACTGAACCTATTCTTGCTTTCTGCACAGTTCTGTAAGTGGCACTGTCTAAGGAAATGTTCTTTCCACCACGTCTTATCCACATCATTACATTACAGTAGAACCTCCAAAGTTGACCACCTCTCTATATTGATCACCTCCTTAAGTTGACCTAATTTTCACAGTATGGACAGACACTGCATATACACTATGGGAGACCAACCTCTCTATACTGACCACCTCCGTAACTTGTATCTTGACCGCTTCGACCACTGCACAGAGTATTAATTTACTCTCCATAAGTTGCCCACTGAACGCGATACCATGGGCCTGTGTTTTGTATGGTTTGTTCCATCTTGGAAAAGCATGAAGCCACGCGACAATCCCTCCCCTACGCCTGCTAGCACGTGTGCGAAAGGGTTTTTATAGGTGGGCACACTGCACATAGCCGACAGACCTGCGCCAGCTGCTGATTGTACCTGGACATGTACCAAGTTGTGAGGAACATGAGGTTGCTTGTGCATAGTGAAGCCACTGTCCTTTCACTTTGGTTCCCATCACCAGTGCATTACTTTACACTTATATTGAAACACAACTGCTATTTTGCTGCCTATTCTCCCGGTTTGGAGAGATCCTTCTGGAGCACTTCACAATCCCTTCTGGTCTTCACCACTCAGAAAAGTTTAGTGTCACCCACAAATTTGTCCACCTCCCTGCTTATCCCCATTTCCAGGTCATTTATGAAGATGTTGAAAAGCACCAGTCTTAGGACAGATCCTTGAAGCACTCCACTTTCCACCTCTCTCCACTTTTTTTTGTCAATTGCCCATTGACACCCACTCTCTCTTTCCTGGTCCTCAACCAGTTCCCAATCCATGAGATGACCTGTCCTCTTATTCCCTGACTGTAGAGTTTTCTCAGCAGCTTTTAGTGAGGGACCGTATCAAACACCTTCAGGCATTTAGTGAATCTGAGGAGACCCAGTGGAGGCCAGGCAGCCTAAGTAAAAAAGTGTTTTTGGTTTTTTTTTTAGCTGTTGGGGCTATGTAACATGCTACATGCTATGGGCTGGCAAGGGGTAGCATTGGTCTTCCTGCATGCTATGAAACCAAGTATTTTTTTTTAACTTACAATTTTTTTTAAGCTTATGAATTTTCAGGGGTTTTTTAAACACTGATTGTGGGCTGTTTATTCTCTGTCTCTTGATATAGGTATAGATCATATAAATAGTAAGCAACACAAGAGGATCAATTCTCATTGATGTTTGCAATAAATCTTTTAAAAAATCCAATCTAAATAATAACTTGGCCTTGCACTTGTTCTCCTGGGAGCTAAACATGATAATATTTAAATGCTTTTCCCCCAGTATGTTGACCACCTCCCTATGTTGACCAATTTCTCCAGTCCCTTGAGTGGTCAACTTAAAGAGGTTCTACTGGTATGGCTGCAAGTCCTGTGTTAGGGAGACAAACCAAATGGGAATTGACACTTCCTCCTTTCTGATATTAACTGCACTGAAATACCTCTATGTTGTGTGTTCTTCTACACAACATCTACATCTACACAACATCTATATCTACACAACATGTAGATGAATGAGTTCATTTTTTACCTCTTTTACCTGCTCTGGTCTACTTTGCACAGTGACCCTACATGTAGATTATGCAAATGAATTCCACAAGCATGCTCCTGTGTCCATGTTGAGCATTTGTGTGATCCAAGTAAAAAATGATGCACATTCCCTTCTCTGCAATCCATTATCTGCCATTAAAAAAAATTGTACTGATAGTATTGGTGCAGCATGTGTACGTACAGATGTAT
The DNA here is from genome assembly GCF_035046505.1 of Tiliqua scincoides. Taxonomy (NCBI): domain Eukaryota; kingdom Metazoa; phylum Chordata; class Lepidosauria; order Squamata; family Scincidae; genus Tiliqua; species Tiliqua scincoides. The sequence goes on from NC_089827.1 coordinate 60,427,384, forward strand.
GTATGACAAAGGGACACCAAACAGATGGGAGACATGGTCTTATGCAGAAAAGAACATAAGAAGGAACCTCCAGAATCAAACTCTGGGTGCACTCCTATCCAAATTTCCAGCACTGATGTAGCTGTGCGAATGGGTCATGCGCTGAATCCTACAGTGGGGGTGCAGTCACAGAGCCCTCCTCAAAGTAAGGGAATGTTTGTTTTTCTTCAAGGCTAGCTTATGGTTGCATCGGCATTGGAAAGCTGGATAGGATTGGGCCCTCTATCTAGTACAGCACCCTGTTTCCCACAGTGGCTAATCAGATGTCTTTGAGAAGCTCAGACCAGGACACATAGGCCTTCCCCTGTTGTGACTTCTCAGCAAACAGTGCCTCTGAACCTGGAGGAAGTTTACAACCACTGTGCCCCTCTAGACTTATCTTCCATGTTCAATCCCCCTTGGAAACCATCTAAGCTAGTGGACAACATCACATCATGTGACCATCAGTCCACAAGAATGTGCTGTGCTGAAGAAGCACTCCCTTTTCTGTTCTGAATCACCTGCCAATCCGTTCCATTTGAGGACTCTGAGTTCTAGAACTATCATGAGAGATGGAGAAAAATGTATCAGTGTCCAGTTTCTTCATATGCATAACTGAATACATCTCTATCACATTCCACCACACTTTCTTCTAAACTAAAGAAGCCCCAAACACATAACAAGTTCCAGCCATCTGCTCAAATTGGTTGCATGCAATCCACCACAACCCTCCCCCCCCCCGCACAGCTGTACCAATGCCACATTCACTGTGGGGGAGTTTTGGCCCCCCTTGTTCCCTGGCTCCATTTATTCCATTGCTCTGGAGTAAGCCCTTGCAGGCCTGGTGGGTCAACTCAGACCTGCGCCAAGGATATAACTGGCGCAAGCCAGCATTGACCCAGGAGGGTGACTCAGACCCAGAAAGGGGGTCAGGATTTGCCAGGCACTGCTGTAGCCAAACCTGCCCCCTCCGCCCTCCTCCCCAATCCGTCACCACCCCGTTTTGCCCTCCCCTTGCCTCCCATGGTCACATGGGGTGGTGGGCCCATTGCTGCCCGGATCTGGAATCCAGCACTGGAACAGGGCGGCGTGGGGAGGATGTGGGAGTGCCCATGCACATACCCAGGGGTTCCTCGCGCGGAAGCCTCCTCCCCCGGGGTCGAGGCAGCGTCGAGCACGGCCACGTCCCTCTCTGGCTCGGTGCTGCTCGCCTGGTCTTGGGGGAGGGGCGTGCAAGCGCCCGGCTTCATGATGGAGCAGCCACGTGGATCTCTTCCCACGACCCTCCCTTTCACGCGCGATGCCTCCCCATGGTCTCCCCGCCGCCTGCCTCGCTCCGTTGCCCCGCTCCGGGTGCCAGGCAGGCTCCCGTGGCGGCGGCGGCAGCAGCAGCTGGCGTGGGGAAAAAACACGCGGGGCTCCTCCTCCTTCCTCGCCCACCGGCTCCTGGAAGGGGCACGAGGGGAGCCTTCCCCGGGATCGAGGCCATCCTCCAGGCGGACGCTGCGCTCCTCTCTCTCCACCCGCCCAGCCTCTGCCCGCTGCCTTTCCCCGGTGCCTCCTGCAGGAGGCTCCCAGAGGCTCGGCTGAGGTTGCGCTTCTGCCCTCCGGCTGCATGACGCGGCTGCCGCTGCCGCCTCGGCCCCTGGCTCGGTCAGTCGTCGGGGGAAGAGCCAGCGGAGCCGGAGACGTTACTCCGCCGCCCCCGGCGCGCACCCCCAGGCCTGCCTGTGTGCCAGCTGGGGGCTCCGCAGGCGAGAGACGGGGGGCAGACTGACGCTGCAGCCCCCACCCTTGGGTGACTGTGGGGCGCCCCTCCGCAGGTCTGTTCAGCAGCAGAGCCGCTTTGCTCCAGCCCTACCAGTTGGAGAGGGGACTCCTCGCCCCACGCCTCCCCCAGAGCCCAAGCCTAGGCGTGCCTACTCGGAAGTAAGCCCCATGATAGGCAATGGGGCTTATTCCCGGGTAAATGCGGCTAGCATCGGGCCGCTAGTCCCTCCCCTTCGCTGGGTTTCCACCTCCCGACAACTTCTCCATCTCCCAGGGCGCCCGGGCTTCGGGGTGCGCGAATCTCCCTGGATCTCGAGTACCTGGAAGGAAGCCTTTCCCCCGCACACTCCTGGAGGTGTCCAAGCAGCACTCGTCCCCCCGCCCCCCAGCCCCGCTCCGCCCAGGCACTCGCCAGGGGTGGCCTAGGGAGAGGCGCCTGCCCTGCCGGCCGCCCCGTCCAGGCTCGCACTCCTCGGCCGCCCAGGTGCCCGGCCACCTCCCCGCTGGCCGGGAGAGCTCCTCCCGGACCCCGCTGCGGCCGCCACTGCCCGGCCTCCCTCGGGGCGGGGGCGAGAGGAGCGCAGCGCCGGCAGTGCCAAGCGTGCGCCCGGCCGGGAAGGCCACCTGGCACCGGGGCTCTTCCGAGGGCGGGGGCGGGGGGAGGCGCGCGCGCAGGCGGGCTGGGGGCAAGCCCTCCGTTACGCCAGCGGCGGCGGCAGCACTGCAGAGGGGGCCGGGAGCGGCACTCGCTCGCCAGTGAACGCTGCCCGCGAGTGGGGGCCGGCCGTGTGCGCACGCGCTCGTGTGTACGTGGATGTGTGTGCGCGTGTGCGCGTGTTCCGGGGCTCCTGCGCTCGCTGGCTGGCTGGCTGGCTGGCTCCTTCCTCGCCCAGCCCGTCGCTCCAGTCCGCCTCCGCGCCCGTCCCGGCGATGCTGGAGCCCGAGCCCCTCTGACGGCCACTCGTTCCTCTGGTGGGGGCCGCCGCGGGGCGATGCGTTTGCCTCCCCGGCCCTCGCAAGGAAGGGCGCGAGCCGGTCTCTCCCACCCCCCTGCGCGCCTCCCAGCCGGCTCCGCCTGCTCCCTTTCCCCCCTCGCAGGAGGGGACGACGCCTGCCGGGGGAGCATCATGCGCCTCCGAGGACCGGAGCCCGCCGGAGCCGCCCCAGCTCGCCTCTCCTGCTAGGGCGCCAGGGAAGCACCGCGAAGCGAGGCGAGGCGCTGCGCCCCACCGGAGACCCACCGCCTGGTTTGGTTGCCACCAAGGAGCACATGGAATGACCCCCCTGGAGCCTGCACTGGGCGACCCCCCTCTCCACGCCGTCTGATTCATCTCCGAAGCCGAGCTCGTCTCCCCCCCCCCCCCAGCCTCTTCGCTCGCTCGCTCGGTATTTGCACCGCTTGGAGACACGAGCTCGCCGAGCCGTGATTTGGCATCGCCCCCTCCCCACCGGGCTCCCCCCAACCCGTCCTTCCTATGTGGATATGCAAGCGCGAAGAGGAGACTGGATACTCCCAACATGCTCACTCCCCTGATCTGTCCGCCTAGAGGTTCTGCTGCTACAAACCAAGGTAGGGGGAGGCTCTTTGGGGGGAGATGGGGGGATTCAGCCCTCCAGAAGTAGCAGCTCTTTTTTCTCGTGGCTCGACCCGTCCACCCAGCAGCTCACCAAAGAGCCAGCCATGCTGTGCGGAGAACAGGTATACGGGAGGCATTCAGACATGTTGATTCCTCCCCCCTTCCCGGGCTCCTCCAGGAGATGGAAGGCAGAAAAGGGGCGAGGGAACCTGCCTCCCTCCTCCTCCCTCCCCCCCAGGAAAGGGCTGCGTTTGGGTCCCAAGTGGGGAGCCGGGAGTGGGGCCGCACTCAGGTGATCCGAGGAGGGCCACCGTGGACCCAGCTGGAGCCCTGCCCTGCACATCCCTGTCGAGGCTGGCACTGCCCTGGCGCCGCAGCGAGCGAGCGAGCCTCTCGCCCTGCTCTCCGAAGGGAGCGACATGCCTCCCTCGCCTTCTCCCTGGCCAAGAGCAACATGGCAGGAGGGCTCGGAGCGGCTGCTGCGTGCCAGCCAAAGCCCAGCCAGGCCCCGGAGAGCCGGGCAGGCCCGATGCGGCCAGGGGGCTTTGCAAGAAGGGCTTCCAACCCCGGCCAGGAGTGGCGCGTGGGGCTGGCCGGCCGGCCGGGTGCAGGTGGAGCAGGGCGATTGGGAGTCCGGGCACGTCGGGAGGCATACGAGAGATGCCTCGTTGAGGGGGACCCCCCCACGCCCGCTTCGCGTGTGCCTTGTGCGCTTGCTGGGGGGGGCTGCTGCTGGGGATTTCAGCAGCGATGTCTTCTGCCACCCCCTTTGCATCTCACACACACACGCAGACTCGCAGGCAGACAGTGCTACGCGCGGGAGGCAAGATGGCTTTCTCGCTGCTGGGCTGCGCCTCCGCGACACATACCGGTACATGCACGCTGGAAATGGGGCTCCCTCCTGTAAGATGGTGGCAAGACAAAGGAGGAGGACGCGTCTCTCCTGCGAGTGGGTGTGGAGGGCGCTGCGCCTGGCGCCGCTCGGCCCGCATGAAGAATGGGAATCGTGGCGTTTATTTTTAGCACCCATCCATCCGCCTGGCGAGCCGCCTCCTTCCCCCTTAGCTGGTCGTCGCAGCCCTTCGCCCCCCTTCCCCAATCCGTATTCCCCAATCCGTGGGTTTTTCTATGGCCGCCTCTGGCTGAGCAAAGGCAGCTCTGGGCTCCAGGGCAGCCTCGGGATCATGCACCAGACTGCAATCCTGGGCATGGGAGTAAGCCCCATTGAACAGCATGGGACCTGCTTCTGAGTAGACATGCCTAGGATGGGACTGTGAGGCTGCAATCCTCGCCACACGTTCCTGGGAGCAAGCCCCATTGAACATAATGCGACTGACATGCCTAGCATGGGGCTCTCAGTCGCCAGACCGTCCTCAACAGGCTACCCAAAGATGGCATGCCAGCCCCAGCAGCCCGGTGGTCCTTCTGCACGCCCCCCGCCCCATTCCGAGAAGCGGAGGAATGCAGCCAGTGGTGGAAGGCAGGCAGGCTGGCACGGGAGGCGAGAGGCGCTTTGGCGAGGGTGCGGGCGAGGTGGAGCTCCATCTCCTACCACACCCCCTCGGGCTCCCGCTGCTGCCTTTCCCAAGGAGGATCGGGGGCGCATAACGGGACGGGGAGCCGTGGCTCAGCGCCCCACTGGTGAGCCCCCCGGAGTGTTGGGTGGGAGGGCGGCTGGCTGGCTGGCTGGCCAGGCGAGGCGAGCGAGCGTGTGCTGGCTGGCTGGCTGGCGCAGCCTGGCCGCCGGGCTCCCCCTCCGCCTCCCTGCCGCTGTGGCTGCTGCTGCGACGGGAGCACGGCGGCTGGCTGCCCTGGGCGGGTGCGAGGCAGGATCCCCCCTCCAGCCACGCTCGCCTGGCGCTTCTATAAATAGGACTCGTGCCCACGTCCTGCCAGCGAGCGGGAGCCTGGAGTTCACCTGTGCGGGAGCTGCGTGTGTGCTGTGGGGGGCGGAATGCTGGGCGGGGGGCGTGGCTAGCAGCCCGAGACCGCTTGGAAGGGGAGGGTCTTCGTTGCGCGCAACCCAGGCAGGCAGGTGTGCGCGCGTCGCTGGAGCAGCGTAGCTGTGGCTGCTGCGCCGCTCCTTTTCCCGCCTCTGCTTCCTTGCAGCACTGCTTCTTTGCGAGGGGGCGGCGCTGGCTGCAGCCCCTGCCCGCCGGCTCCTCCTCTCCCTCCAGCCATTGGCTTGGCGGGGCTGGCTGTTGCCTGGTGCGCGTGGGAGGCGGGCGGCCGGGCTCCTCGTTCCTGCGCGTTCCCGCGCCCAGGTGTCCCCTCGGCCAGGACTGGCTTCTTCCTCCCGCCGCCAGCTGCAGCAGCTCCCCGCCCCCCACGAGATGCAGGCGCCGCGCCCAGTGGGTGCCAGTGCCAGCCCCGGCCTAGGCCAGCAGGTGGACAGTGGCGGGACGGCTGTGGCGTTGCCTCCCCCCAGCCAGTGGCGTAGCTAGGGGTGCAAGGCCCTAAGTTTTGCAGGGAGCCTCACAGCAGGCTGCAAGCGGCCCCTCCCCCTCAGAGACAGGCATAGGCCTCCTTTTTGCTCCCACCATCCAGAATGGCTGGGGGATGCTGCGGTGAGGCTCCCTGCAAAACTTAGGGCTTTGCACCCCCTCTAGCTACGCCACTGGCAATGCGCATCTCTGAGAACTTCCCCTCTGGCTGTGACTGGTCCTTCTCCTGAATCACCAATTTTCAACCTTTTTCATCTCATGGGAGGCACACCACCAGTTTTTTGACAGTTGACAAGGCACACCACACTGACAGCAGGGGCTTGCATCCCCCAGTGGCCCTCCTAACTAATGATCCTCCCCCAACACGCCTGCAGACCATCTGTGGCACACCAGTGTGCCACAGCACAATGGTTGAAAATGGCTGTCCTAAGTGACACTGAACTCAGTCTGGCTCTCAGTGCTAAAAACTGGGAACTGGTGGATCGCTGTGGCAGAGAGACGCAGAGGCAGTTTGGTCCCTGCACTGAACTCAGGTGGTGGCCTTGGGCAAACCACTCCCTCCCCTGCAATAGGGAGAACCTGCTGTGAGGATTTCCAAGAAGAGAATGTGGCTGAGGTGCTTTGAACAGTCCAAAGTGCTGCACAAATGCTAACCATCCTTACTCCGTGTTCCCTGGCGAACAAAACCACTTCCTGAACTCTCCTCCCAATTACCTGTGTCATAGATGTGCATGTTGCTTACGCAATTGCAACATGGAAAAGAAATTGGATTTTACACATGTATTACAGAGTCATTTAAAAATACACTGAGCTCCATGAGTGAATTCACTCCTAGAATATACATTTGATTTCAGGGTGTATTTACAGGGCACTTGAAACACTTTGCCATCATTTCTCACTGCTACACCAGCTAGAAGCGACATTCCAGTTTAAAACTGCCCCCTCCTGCTTTTTGCCCACATCAACAGCATTCATACATGCAGACAAATAGCACAAGAAAGGCTTTAAGTAACTTTCGGGTTTCATGTGGGAAAGCACCCCATAGTACTTCGCACCTGATTTACATTTACCATGCTCATGAGTGAGTGGAGGTGTTAGAATCAGTTTTAATTTGCAGTTCACCTGAATTTTTCTAGTACATTTATTAATGCAGGAAATTATCCTTTTTTTGACCAACCACACAGCAGTGCAATTGCTACGTGTGTGAATTGCTGTTAGTGCCAGCCATGTCATCTCTTTTGGAAAGGCCTACTGAAAGGAAGAGAGTCAGTGCCCCAGTGGTATTCCTAGCTGTACCACCCTAGTAGAGATGTACCTAGTAGTGTACCACCCTAGTAGAGTTGAGAGGACATAGCACAATGCAAGCACTCCAAAACAAATGTGGTGGGGAAGGTGATTGCATGTGAAAAAACAAGTAGCATTACAAGGGGCACACTGGAAGTGTCCTAGGACTACATGAAAGCAGAACAGGAATCACAGCTCCAGGTCTCCTCTGTTTATTGAAAATAGATACCCTGTATTTCCCCTCCCAATAGGCGGCACTCAAGGTGAAGAACAGCAGGCTAAAAGATTAAAACAATAACTTTAATTATAAATCAAAAGGTAATACTGCAGGAATAAGAAACAATCAAGAAAAGCCAATAGGACTCAAGTCCCAAAGGTATCACAGTTCCACATGTGTCTTGAAATATCAACGGAACAGTAACAGTGATGGTGCTGCCTAATGTCCTGAGGCAAGAACTTCCACATGTTTAGAAGTGGTGAACCTTTCAAGATGATTTAAAACATTTATTAAATATATGGTCAACCACTTCTTTAATTACATAGCGTGCTTCACCTCATCTCATGCACTTACCATTTTTTTAAATTAGTAATGGTTTATCTATAAAATATAAAAAGAAACTCACTACAGCCGTAAAAGCAAATCAGCAATAAAATACATTGGAATAAATTGGTAATCTCAAAATTTAAGCCCCCAGAATTTTCAAAACTTAGGCCCTGCCCAGCCTGTGCAGAATGCCGTGGTAGAAAAAGGCACCAAGCAGCCTTTATCCAGAGATTAGGAATCATTTTGACTGAGGGACTCTCTTTTTCCCTTCCACCTGAGTCCAATGGATACAAGGTTATTTTGTTTTGTGGGCTGATGGTTTCCAAAGAGATTTAAGAAAAAAAAATCTAGGGAATACTAACCAGAATGGTTAATTGTCTAACTCAGCCATTTCCAACCACTGTGCCATGGCACACTGGTGTGCCGTGAATGGTCTCCAGGTGTGCTGTGGAAATTTGGGAGAGGGTCATTTATTAGTAGGGTCATTGGGGGATGTGAACCCCCAACCAGCAGTTGTGGTGTGCCTTGTCAATTGTCAAAAATCTGATGTGCCTTGACCATTTTAGTGCCTTCCCAATGTGCCATGAGGTGAAAAAGGTTGAAAATCACTGGTCTAACTGGTAGCAGAAAATGGGAGGGGGGGGAGATTAAGAAGTGAGTAGGAAAATGGGCAAAGGATAGTAGAAATTTGGGGAAGGCCAACGATGGGATGCTACTGCTGTTGATGCACTAAAAGTGATAGCAGGATCATTCATGTAGTTCCACTGAGGACACAAGCACATGCTCATTTACAGACATAAAAACTCAGATTTGCAGAATAAACAGTCAGCTTTTAAATCTGGATGGTTATCGTCAACAACAACTTGCGATAAAAGACAATGAAGCCTTCAGTAATATAGGCAGATACACAGATCTCAACTGTACTACTCCAAGATATATAGAGAATAAACTAAAGGATAGAAAAACATACATTATGACATATGTGGAAACGTCTCTATGTATACATTCAGTTATACAGCAATGTACACAAAAGTTACTCTTGGAATAGAATCACCAAATAGAAAAGAGTGTAGAAATAATAGATACGTTATATATAATCATAGGATATACAATATACACAATCATAAATCCATTTGTTCAAACTGACAAAAGAATGCATGGAAATAAACACACTGATATGAATGCTCACAGATCTAGATGTTCCAAGCCTGCACCAAGTACATCTACATAAAAGCACACAAAGTAAGATTCAATATGTATAAAAACTCAACATTAAAATCTGCTTTTATTGCCAAGCCCAAAAAAACTCACACGCGGACTGGTAGGCCTTGCACACAGCTTGGATAAGAGAAAGGCTTCCACACAAGTGGGGTAGGCTTGAACCCCACAGGCTTGAGTCTCTCATTTTAGAAATTAATGCTGCAGTCCTATGCATGTTTACTTGTGAGTAAGCCCCACCAAAGTCAATAGGGCTCACTTCCAAGAAACCATACGTAGTGTGTATGTATTTAAGTGCATAGCTAATGAGATACATACAGGTGGCATTGAATCAGCTTCCCTACGTGACCCAGTTTTTGCCTGCAAAAGCCCAAGTCACAGCAACCAACTTCACACATTTTTCCTACCAAAACTTTCATGGGGGGAAAAATGTAAAACTCATGTAAATCTAACTGATGACTACACATGCATACATGATGCTCCGTGTAAATGCACAAGGAAGCTGTGAGCATCCCTGATTCCCCATGTGCGATATGCAGCCAAATCACCTTTGCTCCACATACGTACCTGTGCTGGGAATGCGATTAGCCTGATGCCCAGTGCTTGTAAACCCCTTGGCTTGGACGCTTGACCTCTAATGCACAATGTGTGGGCTTTTGAGGGAGGCTTGACATGAGATTTTCTGATCTGGAGATTAATCTCTTCCAGGGACAACCTGCACACTTGGCTGTTTGCTCCTGCATTCCCTGCTTTTTCTTCCACAGAGGTGCTGCATGTCCGTTGTCCTTGCTTCCTAGAGCCAGTGTGGCACAGAGGGGACTGACAGCCCAACCCCACCCACACTTACCTGGGAGTAAGCCCCATTGACACTAATGGATAGACAGGCACAGGCCGGCTCCAGGCCGTTTCGCCGCCAGCCACGCACCTTCCCCGCCTTTCCGCCGCCAGCCGAGAAACCTGGTTCGGTGGTTTCCATCGAGGAAGCCACCTCGATGCCCGCCCGGAGTGAGAGCGGAGCCTGGCCCGTGGCTGTTGCGGCCACCTGCCGGCCCCCCTCCATCTGCGCGCCTTGCTCCCCAAAGGATACCTGGCGGAGCGGCGACCCACCCGGCCTGCAGCCCCGCCCGCGGTCGCTCTCTCCTCCCGCTTCGGATGCAGCTGCGCCTCCTCCCGGGCCACGCTTTCCTCCCCCCCTCGCCGGGGCGCCCCGCGCTGTGCCCCCCCCGCCTCACGACCGCCCCCGACCAGGGAGGTCCGAGCCGGGTTCCCCCTGGGGCGCGCCCCTCGGGGAGAGGCTCCCCAGTCCTTTGGCGCCCCGAGCCGCGAGGCAGGATCTGCTAACGGCGATGGCGGAGCCAGGCTCCTCTGCCGCGACCCCAGCCTCGGCACCCCCCGCTGGAGCCCCTCCGCGGAGGCTTCCCGCTGAAAGACCAGGCTGTGCCTCGGCCGGGAGCCCAGCCCTCTACTCGGGAGTAAGCATCACTGTCGTCATTGGCGCTTACTCCCGGGTAAGTGCGGACTGCAGCCCCCCCAGCCCATTCCTCCCAAGCAGGTCTACTCAAGTCCCACGAGAGTCCGTGGGGGCTCACTCCCAGTCCCGGTGGTGAGCGTGAACAGGACGCCAGCCTGAGAGCCCAAGCCCGGAGGCTCGGGAGGAGAGCAGCCGCGGCCGGTCCGCCTGAGGCTGCGATCGTGTCCACACTTACCTGGGAGAAAGCCCCACTGACTCTACTGGGACTTACTAGGCTTGGCCTCTCAGGCGGGCGAGACCGAGCTGGCCCCGGCCCCGGCCCCGGCCCCGCGGCGAGCAGGCTTCCTGCGCTTGCAGGCGCCGCGGAGATCGGGAAGACGCTGCGCGCCCGAACACTTGGCCCGCTCCCTGCGGCGGCGGGGCTGGTCTGGGGGATGCGGGCAGCCAGAGGGGCTGGAAAGGGGAGGCTGGCCTGGCCTGGATGCCTGGATCCTCAGCCCGCTTCCTTTCCCAGAGGGAGGCCCGCAGTGCCGGGCCAGTGGCACGCCCAGGAAAGCGCCCCCTGCTGCTGCCCGGCCTGCTCAGCTTTGCCAGGCGCTTCTTGGAACAGGGAGACTTCTTGGCACCTGCTCCAGTCTGGGGCCTGGTGCAAGGCTTCGGTGGGGTGCTTGATGGTGAGGGCAGGGCCTCTGAGAGGAATTTTATCAGGGGGGTACAAAGTTTTTTGGGGGGGCCCCTTTGCAGAGGGGGAGAGGTGAAGCAGAGCGGGGCAGGGTGGTGACAGGCAGGCAGAATGGGGGCAGGGAGGGGTGAAATAAAGTGGGGGGGGAGGGAGGCAGCTGGAATAGCAAGCCTCAGAATGGTGGGGAGAGGTGGAGGACACAGGTCTGCCATGCTTGTGTGTGCGTAGTCTAGTGGTGGTGGCATCGTGGAGAATCTCCCACTTTGAAAGTCATAGAGAGTGCTTCAAGACTGTGGGCCTACAACATTTTGTATTTGCTGCACCAACTCAGTGCCAGGAGCTCCTTTTATCTGTTTTTGATCATCCTTTGGGAAGGGGGACAAACGGACATCACATGAAAGGTGTAAGAAAGAGCAGAACACCATACCCCTGCCATTGGTCAAGAGAAATGTAGAAGACCATTTTCGTGAGGGCACTGTTGTCATCCAGAATGTTGAAGAATGGTGCTCATGCCATTCAGGTACACACTTTCCACTTCTGTCCCAAGAGCACCACAACAAGGTTTTTTTTCCTTTGCATGAGAGAGCACTGGAGACTTACGATGCCTTATTTTATGTAGAAGTACAGTATGCAAGCAGAACCTCATGCAAATAAGCAGACTTCAAAGAGTAAGTCAACCAACCCTGCATCCCTTTCCCCAAGAAAATGATTCTAGGTTCCTATAGCTTGTGAAACGGATTCGGTTCAGCTGTGTAATACCTGTGTGTGTGGTATATATTATAGATAGAATCAGATGTAGTCTGCAACTGTTTTATGGTAGGCTTTAGGTGGGAAATGGAACAAGGGCTTTGTGAGAGTGGTGAATGCTTTTGGTAGTTAACTCTGAAGAGTTGAGCTGGGTTGCGTTTTGTTTTACAAGGGTGTCAAACTCTTTTAATGCAGAGAAGTGTAGGGTTCGTGATGCCTGCTAAGGGCCAGAAGTGATGTCATTCAGCAGGAAATGATGTCAATAAGCAGGCCGTGACCAGAAATAAACACTTTTTTCTCCTTCTTAGCTGCCAGTGACAGAAGAGAAAATACATATGTCTTTATCATATTCTGAGGATTTGGGAGAGACCAGTTTCATGTGAGTCGCCCATTTAGCAGTGACATCTCAGCACTGCTCAGCAGCTGAGAGCAGCTGACAGTGGTGCTGGGTGAGCCCAAGGGTTGGATGAAGAGTTTTCGGGGGGCCACATCCGGCCCCTGGGCCTTGTGTTTGACACCCCTGCTTTACAACATCCTCATTCACTGCTGGTGTGGAGGCGTGTGGGTTTCTTGCAGCCTGACAATACACACATGTTATCAAAATGCAGACAGACAGTAGAACAGTTACATAAGTTATGCAGATTTTAATAAACACACACAGAGCCTTGTGGCACCTTAAAGACAAACAGATTCATTGTGGCAGAGGCATTTGTACACTAGAGCCAACTTCATCAGACACACAATAAAACAATATATAGTGCTTCATGTGTATTTTCTGGATGTTGTCCTTACAACCACCCTATTAGGGTTACTATCACCATCTTGCCACTGGGGAGTTGAGGCTGAGAGGGAGTGACTTGCCTAAGGCCACCTACTGAGTTCATGACAGAGGCATGATTCAAAGGGGGGAAATTCTGATTCATCCTTCAGTCTCTTAGCCACTGTGCTATACGAGCTTTCTAACACCAAGTGTTATCCTCAAGAAATAATTGTAAGCATGTGTGCAGATGTCCTTGCACAGAGGTGCAGAGGAAAAAAATCTGCAAACATAGGGCCCAAAGGCCATGCGATATGAGGGATAGTCTGTGACACTTCTATGCAACGCTCAGATATGAACACAAAAAACACCATGACCATTCTTAAAATCATCTGCATGCAATTGGCAATACCTTATGCATCCTGCCTTTGCTGTACTAATTTATCCCCAGTAAGTAGAAGATAAAATCTTAATCTTGATAGAATCCTCTAAAACGGAATGAATTCTGTTGATACTTAGCATTTGTAGAATTAACTATAAGTGTTCAAAGGTGTAGTGGAAATGTGGAAGATTTCCCTTGAGGAGACAGTGCCCAGTGTTGACAGGTCTGGGAAGTATGGAGTTAATACCAGAGCTTTGAATTGCAATAGGTGTGGTTTGCAGCTGCAATCAAGTGGAGGTAATGAACGCATTGGAAGTAAAAGTAGTGTCTGAAAGCTAGAGAGGGTGTGGGAGTAGTGATGTTGCTGGGAGTGTGAGCACACTGGGCGCTGGTGCCAGCTCCAGCCAAAATTGTTAAAATTTTGGTATTTTTGAATATCATCATCATGGTATATATCACTTGATGTGTAATTTCATGTGGAATGCAATGAAACAAATCATGTTGAAATATCTCTGTTCTATCAAAAGTTATAGCAAAAAAAAAAAAAATCAGTGGAAGAGGAGGAGGTCCATGGTAGGGGTGATAAGCTGGCCTCCTGCTCTGGGTGATGCAGACCCTAGTGATGCCACTATATGGGAACAGAAGGAGAGAGGTAGAAAGAAAGTGAGAGAGAGGGAGTAGGAGGGAAGAGAAGTACAGTATATAGGTGTGTGTGTATTGTTGCTACAGCTCAGGAACTGAGACTTTTGGAGATTGCTAGTGTGTGGCTGCCTTGCTCAGGAGCTGCTTAGAGCTGTGGAGTTGCTGCTGTGGTGGGAGAGACCACTGACTGAGAACTATTGAAAGAAAGAACTCGCCTATCTGAACAGGTGAGCTACCCACTGATTGTCTTTGCATGGGCAGTGGGGTTCAGCAGTGCTCTGCCCATAACTAGGGTTGGCTGTCTTTTGAAAGTGGGAAGCTAATTAGCCTGCAGTGGACATTTGGTTTCTCAAGATTGAAAGGGGAATTTGATGGAACAAAAGATCTTCACATGTATTATGAGACTGCAAGGGAGTCGCCTACCTGAGACCAGCCAGTAGGAGAGGTGAGAGTCAAACCAGGAACTTCCTGATTGGTCACTTTGTGTGCAATCCTGTGCATTCTACTCAGAAGTAAGTCCCTCTGTGTTTAATGGGCTTACTCCTGGGAAAGTATTATAGCCTTTGTCTCATAGTCACCATGCTACACCAGCTCTCCTCATGATCATATTATCACCAGCTATTGATAAATTCTCATTCAGTAATTTCATGCTGTAGCCTCCCTTCGAAGTTCATTTTGTTGGAGAATGGCAACTTTCAGGTTACAGTGTCCTGGGAAATTGAAATGTTCTCCTGCTGTTGATATTTTTTATATCAGATCTGCGTCCATTGATTCTTTTGCATAGAGGCTGATCAGCTATCTGTTTGTAGACAGCAGAAGGGCAGTGCTAGCAGGTGGTGGCATAGATCACGTGGGGGGATGAACCAGCCAATGAGCAGCTGATGCTATTCAGTCCCACAGTTGTGTTGTCTAAGTAGATAATGGCAGCCGAGTAGGCATCTAGGTTTGTTGCAGGGTCTAGTCCCTGGGTGTACATCTTTATAATATATTTATATGCACAGTATTTATACCATCTTTTGTATTAGCCTCAAGGCAGCTAACGTGTCACATGGAAGATTATGTATTATGTATTTTTCATAAAATACAAAATGATAAAAGGATGGAATAGCACATAAAAGATCAGGGAGCCTTTAGGTGTCCAGTCATTGCTGCTAAGGACATTGTCTGTCCTAACTCTCCCAACACTCAATTTTAGTGGATGTCCCCTGGTTCTGGTGTTATGTGAGAGTGTAAAGAGCATCTCTCTATCCACTTTCTTTCCCATGCATAATTTTGTATGTCTCAATCATGTTCCCCCCTCTTTTCTATGCTGAAGAGGCCCAAACGCTGTAGCCTTTTCTCATAAGGAAGGTGCCCCAGCCCAGCAGTCATCTTAGTTGCTCTCTTTTGCACCTTTTCCATTTCCACTATATACTTTTTGAGATGCGGTGACCAGAACTGGACACAGTACTCCAGGTGTGGCCTTACCATAGATTTGTACAACGGCATTATAATATTAGTCGTTTTATTCTCAATACCTTTTCTAATGATCCCAAGCATAGAATTGGCCTTCTATGGTCGCTGCACATTGGGTCGACACTTTCATCAACTTGTCCACCAGCATCCCAAGAGCTCTTTCCTGATCTGTCACAGACAGCTCAGAACCCATTAGCCTATATGTGAAGTTTTGATTTTTTTGCCCCAACGTGCATGACTTTACACTTACTTACATTGAAACACATCTTCCATTTTGCTGCCCATTCTGCCAGTTTGGAGAGATCCTTCTGGAGCTCCTCACAATCACTTCTGGCCTTCCCCGCTTGGAAACGTTTGGTGTCGTCTGCAAACTTAACCACCTCACTGCTCAACCCTGTCTCTAGGTCATTTATGAAGAGGTTGAAGAGCACCAGTCCCAGGACAGATCCTTGGGGCACACTACTTTTCACCTCTCTCCATTGTGAAAATTGCCCATTGACACCCACTCTCTGTTTCCTGGTCTTCAACCAGGTCTCAATCCAGGAGAGGACCTGCCCTCTAATTCCCTGACTGTGGAGTTTTTTCAGTAGCCTTTGATGAGGGACCGTGTCAAACGCCTTCTGAAAGTCCAGATATATAATGTCTGTGGGTTCTCCCTCATCCACATGCCTGTTGATCTTTTCAAAGAATTCTATAAGGTTTGTGAGGCAAGACTTACAGAAGCCATGCTGATTCTCCCTCAGCAAGGCCTGTTCGTCTATGTGTTTTGAGATTCTATCTTTGATGAGGCATTCCACCATCTTACCCGGTATGGATGTTAGGCTGACTGGTCTATAGTTTCCCGGATCCCCCCTCTTTCCCTTTTTAGAGATTGGTATGACATTTGCTATCCTCCAATCTTCTGGCACCATGGCTGTTTTGAAGGACAAGTTGCATATTTTAGTCAAGAGATCTGCAACTTCATTCTTCAATTCCTTAATAACTCTTGGGTGGATGCCATCAGGGCCCGGTGACTTACTGATCTTTAATTTATCAATGAGGTCTGAAACATCTTCTCTTTTAACCTCTGTCTGACTTAATTCCTTGGTCAGGAGGGGCCGTTCAGGCAGTGGTATCTGCCCGAGGTCTTCTGTCGTGAAGACAGATGCAAAGAACTCATTTAATTTCTCTGCCATCTCTAAGTTTCCTTTTATTTCCCCTTTCTCTCCCTCACCATCCAGAGAGCCAACCACTTCTCTGGCGGGTTTTCTGCTTCTAACATATTTGAAGAAGCTTTTATTATTCCCCTTAATGCTGGCCGTTGCTTAATGCTGGCCATGCGTTGCTGCTAGCCGTGTGTTGCTGCTGGCCAACAAGACTCTTTCAGGAGCAAATTCTCCCTCCTGCACAAAGTACAGTTAAAGTATACTAGTGCCAACTTTGGCCACAGTTACTGCTAACCCCGAGTTCCAACTTAATATTTCAAAACACAATTAAATATTGATCTCAAACCTTGGTGAAATGTGAATCCTGGTTAATGTTAAGATTGGTGCCAGTGCACCTCTTAATTACAAGTAAGGGGAGAGAGAAGAATTCACTCCTGGGAGGAAATGACACCCCACACCCAATCTCTTTGTTGTGCCCAAAAGGGAGCCTGTGTTGTGTCTGTGCTGGCTCATGTCTGAGATTCTGGATTCGGCATGTGCTAAGGAATTTTGTTAAGATAGCAGTGATTGCCTCTGTTGCCCTAATATCACAGAGGGTTAGGGTTAGCAGAACGGGCCTTGACTGAGATCTGGTTGGCATAACCAGTAGAAAAGTAAGTCAGACTTTTGTCAGTTTTAGCACTGTGGAGAGGTGGGCACTGCAATAAGTGCACTTTTTCACAGTTTGGTATGACAAATTGCACCTGCTAAAATCCCCTCCACTATACAAGTATTAAAGGTGCAGGAGCACTTTCTTTCTTGATCAACAGTGAACCTCCCCTACCCCACAGCAAAGGTCTGCAATGGTGCCCCCCGCGGGATGCTGCCACCCCATGTGCAAATCCACCCCCTCACTTACCTGGAGTGCATGGAGCCTTGAGCGACTCCAGGACGCCTTGGGGAAGCCAACTTTAAACTATGTTTCCGGTAAACTGGAAGCACAGTTTTCAACCATGTTGGGAGCTTCAGGGAGGCTTCCTCATGGTCCTAGAGGTGTGCGAGGTTCCATGCCTGGAGCATTTGCCCCTTTGATTTACTGGCAGGTCCGCTACTGTTGATCTTGTTGCATCAGAGTGGAAGACAAAGGGGCTTAAGGAAAAATGGGTAGATGAAGTGCTGGGGTCTGGGAAAGGGGGGAAAGCAGCAGCCCACAGAATGTGCAGGGCAGTTGTGGGAAAAACCAGAAATCCAAACTGGCAAGGACTTGTGTAGTATACAAAGGAACAGACTTGGAAACATCTAAACCAACCACCACATACACCCTCGTGTTCGAAACAGTAGAACTGAATTGTTTCTTGTATTTGTAGGGTTGTTTTAGAGTTGTTGCAAGGGTTTATGGGAAGGTTTGAGGGGGGGGGGAACACAGAAAAATAGAGGGAAAACCATTTTTTCCAAGTTATTTTTCTGAGGCAGTGGAGATGTTGGAAATTTGGGGAAATGCTAAAAATCATTTTATGAAATATGTTCTCTTGGAATGATTAATGAACAATTTTTTTAAGTCAAGTTTTGCTTTATCTGTCCTTCCTTCCCTCCAAAAGCATTTTAATAACTACAACAGAGCAACTACAGTATAGTTTTTGGCAATTCTCATATACTGCATATACTGTATATATACTTATATATATGGCTCGCAGATCCTCTCATCTGCTTCAGAGTTCTAGGTCTTCTGTAGCTTGTGAAAGAAACTGATCTGGAAATATAAAAGCAAATCAAGAAAGAAGCTAACCAGTGAAATACTGTGGTAGAGAAGCTTGTTTCAGTTCAAACCCTCAGTTCTTGGTTTAGTAGTTCATAAAGATAAAAATGGAAGTTTGGGATGTGAAGCTATTGATCTCTCAGAAATGATTCTGATGGAGAAGGAGCTTGAGATGGTATTGTTTTTCAAGGCTATAATACTTATTGTCTAAATTACATGATGAGCTTTATATAAATTTGTGGTTAATTTTATTCATGCTTATTCTGATGCTTACTGCGGGAACTGATGGTAGACTACTGAAGAGTTCAATAGAATTTTGAATTTTTAACTGGAGTCAAACTACACATTCATCCAAATGCAAATTGCCTTCTTCCTTAACCCATTTTTACCCACCCACCTTTTTTTACCCACAAATTTTTATCCACCTTTTAGAAGAGGTGTTCTATTTTTAGATAATTTAAAAAATAAAGCAGAGATGGCTATTATGCTTTATTTTGTAAATATTCTACATTTTAAATATACCTGGGACCTTATATGCAACCTTTATAGATCTAAGAGCTGCCTTTGATTCAGTGTCTAATGCAAGACTTTTGAACCAATTGAATTCTACATCTTAAATTTAAGATTTCACTGTAGTGTTTTTTAGGGCCCAATCCTGCCCACCTTTCCAGCACTGGTGCAGCTGTACTAATGGGGCATGTACTACATTCTGCAATGGGTGAGCAGTCATGGAGGCCTCCCCAAGGCAAGGTAATGTTTGTTCGGGTAAACAATGTAATGTTGTTCGGGTAAACAAAGGTAATGTACCTCGGGGCTGCATTGTGGCTGCATCAGTGCTAGAAAGTTGGATAGAATTGGGCCCTTACAGATCTGTGGAAGTTATCACACAAGCTGCCGACTTCCTCCTGTAATTGAGATATGATTTTGTGATAGTCTGTGCAGCATTATCAACATTCATGATTAAAATATATGATGAAATGAGTTATCTGATTGGCTACTGGTTAAGGGGATGTTTTAATTGAAGTTCATCAAGCAGAAACATTACCAAAAGTGTCACTTTTCTTCTATTTATTGCATTGTTGTATTGTGTTATTGTAGTTGTAGTTATTATGGTGCAGTCGCTTTGTTTTTATAGATTTTGTACCACTGTGTCGTATATGACAAGACCCAAAATTAATAACTCAGCAACATGTTTATAAGCTGGGGTGATTTCTCAGTATCAGTACAAATTGATTATTGTTGGGGATTTTGTTTCTTTCCTTTGGTTTTGGTTCTGCCAGTTTTGCTAGTCTGTGCAGATCATTACAGAATGTTCATCCTCTTCCAGAGAATTACTAGATGTTTAATTTGGGCATTGTGTTTTAAAGACTTAGGATTTGAGCAAATCTAGAGGAACCCGTCACCAAATATCTTTAAAAGTCAAGCAAGCCAGTCATGTTCCGCCCACAGAAAAAGACAATTGTGGGCAGAGACATGAGTAAGTTTGGCTGCATAAAAGACTTGGAAAAAGAGTACTGTATAGGGGGCAATTATTTGCATTAGTCACTAAAGACAGATCAGGGAGCAAATGGGCTTCAGATGAAGTGGGAAACATTTAGACAGCACACCAAATTAAACAGTTACTACAAGAACATCTGAGGTTGATAGAGCTACCTCTTCTGGTGATGTTCAAACTGGATGACCTGCTACAAAATTACAGCCCAGCTCACTTGTACATTTTTTTTTCTGGACAGGAAAATTGTACATGATAATGGGAGGGGGCTGTAACAGTGAAAGTGTCTGAACAGCTGGCTTGCACCCCTCAGCTGATCAGTGCTGTTCTTCAGTTTCCCTGCTTAGCTCTGCTTGAGAGTAGCAGGGAAAACTAACGTGTCTGATATGGGAAGACCCAGACAAAGGAGTATGGCTAAATAAGGCTGTGACGTACCTCTAATGCCATTGCTCACTAGATGTATCATAGAACCAATTGGAAAAGTTGGACTCTCAATGTGGATTAGTTTTTTTGTTTTTGGTTCTCTTCTTCCCATTCGTGCAAATGTGATTGTGGATTTGTGAACCCTGCATTTGTGCTGAAAACCAGAATGACTGTGGTGTTGTAAGAGTATTGGGTTTGAAATCTAAGAATATTGGATTTGCTCTGGGGAGTTCTGGATTCACATGCTTGCTCATCTAGGAAGCTGAGTAGGTGCCTTGGGTTGGTCACTCTAACAGTGAGGAGAGACCAGTTGCAGAGGGCTTTCCAGCATGTAGACTTCAATAGGTGATAAAGGAGCGGATGGAAAAGTTTTGTGGCATTTTCTTCCACTCCCGAGTTGTTTTTCTGATTGCTGTGGGTCAACTGCAACTGTGAAATATCTGTCATGGAACGTCTAGAAATGCTTTTGAAATGCACTGTAGCAGAGGGGGTGCATCTAGCAGCACATTACAATAGCAGCTGCATGCATGCATACAGAATGTAAGGGTGCGTGCATGCAATGATGTGCCCATCTTTTCCTTGGGCTCCGACTGTGTAATGTCATTGGCGCCTGCCTTTAATGGCCTATGGATGCCAGGGGAAATTCTCCAGTGTTAGACGTGGTTGTACATCTGAAAAATCTGAAAATGGTAGTATCCCTAAGGGGGAGCCTAATGAAAGTGACAGGATAACACATCTGCTCTTCTGGTCTTGCACTTCACTTGCTTATATTCTCTGTGCAGACTGAAGCTGAAATTAATGTGTAATTCGCAAAGCCAAAAAGAAAATGCAGTAAATAAGATAGCAGTATTCTGAATCCCAGTATCTTAAGCAACAAACAAGACACCTTGAATGTTACAGAACAGGGATCTTCCAAGTCTACTTTTGGAAATGATGGGCAGTTTATAGGAAAGTTTTTTTGTGAAGAAATACAAGACAGATAAAAATTGTATATGTAAGGTACAATCGTGGGTTCTCTTGAGACTAATGAGTTAGAAGGGGATTTCAAGGCCAGATCATGGAAACAGTGGCTGGCATTGTGGGATTTTGGACTTTGTCAAAACTGCTGCTGTGTCAGAAACAACCTTATACTACCAGCTGAGTTAAGAGCAATCGTGCATCTTTATTAATGTATCAGATGGGGACAGTGAAGTCTGAGGAAGGAATAAAAAAAGACAGTTTTGTAAAATATGATTTTAAAATAGCACTCAGTTGTAAAATAAGTAATTCTGAGTCCAGCCCCTCTTTGATCTTAAATCTTTTCTTTTGATATGTGGGCCAGACCATATACTATGCTTGACTTCTTGTAGATTTCAGCTGCTGCATGACTGCATGAGAG
The DNA here is from genome assembly GCF_035046505.1 of Tiliqua scincoides. NCBI lineage: Eukaryota > Metazoa > Chordata > Lepidosauria > Squamata > Scincidae > Tiliqua > Tiliqua scincoides. Next base: position 60,448,548 of record NC_089827.1, read on the forward strand.
TTGGTGTGATGTAACGGTTGACAGTGCAATCCTGTACCGAAGTGGCACTGCCATTGCTACTATTTTGGTGGATTGTCAGCATGATGTCCATCATATCCTAAATCTTCCAGCACAAAAGGGGGGGGGGAGAAACAGGAGCCCAGGCTCCATTTTGGCTCAGCCCTCTCACTAGCCACCAGCATTCATGGAAGCCTGGACATAGCCCACCAGCCATGGATTGGCCTGATGTCAGCATGAAGTCTGCCCAATGTCAGTGTGATATCAGCTTGATGTTGGCTCCACACCAGCCTGATTTGCAAGCACCCAATCACCTCACCTACCCAGCCCCGATGCCTGTGGCCATCCTTACCCCCTGCCCATGGCTGTGACTTCTGTATATTCCAGGTATGTTTCAACTGGCAAGGACAAAGTTTCATGTTGCATGTAACAGAACGGCCATACAGTGAATGTTGAGAATCCCTGCTGTGCTGAGTCCGCATACTCAGTGCTGCTGACCTCTCAGGGACAGTGGCAATGCCATGTTGGTTGCTACTAGTCATTTGGAACAGAAGCAACCAGGTCAGCAGTGGATTGTGCATGAGGTTGGCAGAAATAGTGACACTGAATCCCAGTAGGTACAGTAGGTACATCCTTGCTTGGAGACTCTCCCCTCCATCTTCTGTTGGAGTTGGTACAACTCCGTCTGCTTCCAAGAGGTGGCAGGAGACTGTCCTAAAAAGGGTTAAGCCATAGCCCAGTGTCCTTTGCAATTTACCTGTCCACCTTGGATGACCTGTGTGGGGCGTGGCCCCAGACCCTATATAACTGCCTTCCTCTCCAAGCTCTTTCTCTCTTCCTCAAGACCACTGACCAGACAAGATCGCCACTCCCAGCAGGGCTCTGCTGGTGACGCCATCTTGACCACATGGCACGCAGGACGAGGCAGCCTCAGGGCCTTGTTATCTTTTAAGTTAGTGTACCTCTGATTCTCAAATCAGATGCTGTAACCTTACTTCAAATGAATCGTGAGTAAATGAATCTCCTTTGAAACTTCAACCAGCCAGTGTTGTTTGTGTTTCTTGATTAGCAGTCAGCTGGGTGTGGGAGGCTCCCTGGGGTTGATTCCCAGCAAGGGGGGGGGGGTCTGCTGCTGAAGCTACTCTGCTTCCCCCCTAAGGAGGAAACCAGTTTTAAGAGATTCTTCCAACACCTTCTGATTTGGCATGAGGACCACCAAGTCTGGCCGAAGACCTCCTGAAACTTGAGCCAAATGCTATCTGATTACATGCCAGCCTCTGCTCCTCTCACTCTCCAGTGTTCTAGCTCTCCTCTCCTCTTCCTCTTCGACTATTTTTGTTCTCTTTGTGTATATAAAACACAGTCTGAGTTCTGCAAATGCAGGTGTGTACTTGGCTACTACCTGAAATCCATCCCTCTCCCTCTGCAATGACCGGCAAAGATGAAAAGATTTCAGACATTTCTAGTAATTGGGAAGTATTAATGCGTGTACAAATTCCAACTTTCTCCGTGTTGAGGAAATAGCTTACAGATTTTGATACCTTCATCAGAGTGATGGCATCCTCCAACAGACAGTATTGCCTGTCAACAGTGTCCTTTGCTATACAGGACAAGCAGGTCAGTCTCTATACAAAAGGATAATTGGACATAAATCTGTCATAAAATATGGAAACATCCAGACACCAGTGGTAGGACATTTTAATCTCCGAGGTCACTTTGCAGCTGATCTGACAGTTTTCATTTCACAACAAAGGAATACTCCAGTGAAAACCTCCGAACTAGAATTTAGTAGGAAACATGACTCTGTTTGACTTGGCTTGAGCAAAAATGGTCTTTAATGTCAAGCTGCACTCCTGAATAACTGACAGCCCAAGCCTATGCATGTCTACTCAGAAGTAAGCTTCATTATAGTGACTGGGGTTTACTCCCAGGAAAGTGTAGATAGGGTTGCAGCCTGAGTTTAGCTTGATCTCACAAATTTGGCTTCATATAAGAACAGACATCTACTGCATTTCATGGCTGCTGCGAAATTCTTAGGCTTTTTTTGCTGCATTGACTGATGCAACTGCTCTACAAGCACATAATTTCATCTGTCTTGATTTTAGGGTTTTCTTTCCTGCCCCTCCATTTTTGCGAGGCTCAGGCCTTCTTTATCGAAGTTAAAGAAGTGAGTCACATTATCCACCGCCTACCATTCTAGCCTTTTTAAAATCTGAACTGACCAAACATGGTTACATTAGCAAGGATTGAGCCCTACCTAGTTAGCCAGCTATGTTCCTCTATCATAAACACTGGTGACTGTTTAACCCTGAAGCTGGAACACTGGGTTCCAATCCCAGCTTTCACTGGGTGGTATTGGGAAAATGAATATATCCCTCCCTGTCTCAGTTCTTATCTGTAAAATGGGAACATTAAAGCCACTGTTCTTGGCTGGTGCAAACTGGGCACAACCCCCCCATTTAAGGTTTTGTGCTACGAAAATGTAGAGGGCAGCTAAGTGCACCTCCTAAAGCTTGTTCAGTTCCTAGACTGCAGTTCTGTTTGTAGCCATTCTCTTGGAATTCCCATTGATGTCAGTGGAGCTGTGTGTGTGTGTGTGTGTGTGTGTGTGTGTGTGTGTGTGGCTACTGCATAGGATGGCAGCCAATTTGAGTAAAAGGATGACTTTGAAGTTCAAAGGGCACCATGAGAATAAGCAAGATAAGTGTGTTAGAGAGGAAAGCGATTTTCATTCTGAGCTAACAATTTAATGAGCCTTGATGTGTATGCAGATGAGCTAAGCTGCAGCTCATATATTTGCTTTATGGCTGTTGGCTTTGTGCTAGGTATGCTGGAGGGTGTTTTTAAAATCATTGACTTACACAGACGGTATTGCATCATGACTTTGCTTTGCCTAGTATTTGCAGCATTCTCTATATTTGAAGCAGTGAATATCAAGGCATTATTGACATTCACAAATTCAAACCTCTGGAAGATGAATTTGTTTTTTTAAAAATAAAACCCCAAGCATTATTTAAGCTCCATGTATACTTTTGTGTGTAAACCCTGGGGATAGTTTGTTGTTTACGTGGTGTGTGTTTATGATTCATTAGGGACTGGCTAATCCAGAAACAGTGTAGTATAGTGGTTAGGCTATGATCTGAGAGATCCAGGTTTAAATCCCCACTCAGCTATGACATTCACTGGGTGACCTTGGCCAGTAATCATCTCTCAGCATAGTATTCTTTGCAGGACTGCTGTAAGGATAAATGAGGAGGAAGAATATCATGCTTCTTGATAGGGTAGAATCCAAATGAAATTAAGAGTCTTATCTGGCTTGCTACTCAAAGTATTCATCAGTGTGACGATTGTTTAAATCTGAACCAGATTAAATTGCAGTGTAATGTGGTTGTTGCATTCCTCTGTCTCCAGTAAAACTGGAACAGTAAAGTTGTAATCCTGTATGCACTTACTTGAGAATCAGTTGCATTGAAATCATTAGGACTTGGTTTGACAATCAGTCTTTTTACACTGTGAAGGGGAAAATAAAGAGAATACATAAAATAGCTTGATAACTGACTCTAAATGCTTCTTACTGGTCTTTGCTGGGCAATGCCTTTGAAGAGTGAAGGTTAACACCACATTCCTCAACCATTGTAAAAATAGGTTGTTTTAACCCCTGCCTCAATACAATATAATATGTAGTAGTTGCCTACACTGTAAGGGGATTGGTCTACATGACCTCCAAGGAACCTTCCAGCTCAAACATTCTGTGTCTATAGCAGGGATGTCTATTGTGGGGTTCCATAGGAACATTCTTGAAATTCTAATGAAAGAACTGGTGTTGGTAAACCCTACCAAGGGTTGGGTTTGGTGTGAGGGCGGGGGGGGGGGGAGGAGGGTTTCACTAACAATCCTCATCACTTTCTGCCTGCTTCGGTGCTGAATACAGTGCATCAGAGGAGCTGGCAATGAAAGATCAGATGTTTCTCAAGTCACTATTTGTTCCAAAGCACCAGCAACGTGTTTTGCTGGGTTTCCTGAGCTTCGTTATCATAGATTTCCCAGCCTAATTTGGCAATCCTTGTCTAAGAAGAAGTGTTGTAGAAGTAGCTAGTGAGTTTAAAGCACATTGCAAGAACAAGTTGCGTCAGTCTGTGTCTCAACACAGAGTTGTAACAGATTTGTTGCCTATCTGTAAAATCTGAAACTGAAAGTTTCAGTGATTCAAGGTGCAGGCTCAAAAGGCTTAATTATAGGCTTGACTGTAAAGATGTGTTTATATTTTAAGCTAGCTAAATGCTCCACCTCCTTTCTCTCCTGACAGCAACTGTTACCCTGCACATGCCCAATCTCGTCTGATCTTGGAAGCTAAGCAGGGTCAGGCCTGGTTAGTACTTGGATGGGAGACCGCCAGGGAATACCGGGTGCTGTAGGCTTATACCATAGTCTTTCAAGACTGAAGGTTGCCAACCATTTTTTCTCTCCAACAGAGTCCCAGGTCTGCCCCCCCTTGTCCTCAAAACCTGCATTTGGGCCCAGGTGTTTTGACCAGTGAGGGGACTAACTAAACACAGCACATGTACAAAAACCCCAAGCATGAACACTCTCTCCCTCTTTCTTCTGACATCCCTTTACTTGGCAGGAGAAAGGGAGGGGCAATGCTGTTGTGCAGCCTGGTGAAGTTATTGGCCCTTCTCTTGCCCTTTCTGGACATGGAGTTCTGTTGGGCATTTGGTGCCAATTGACGTCTGGTGGAGCTCAGCATGGATGAGAAGAGGGAACGTTGGGAAAATTCAAGGTAGCCCCATGCATTGGTACATGTGTGCATTGCTTCCTCCCATCGCTTCCCTTCCCTACTTTTCTCAGTGGACTTGGAATGCAAGTGGATGGGTCTTGGTGGCAGCCTGGGGCTAGCCAAGTGCAGATGAAGAAGGCAGAGCAGCTCCATTCACTCGCACAGAGCTGTACTGTCTCTTTTTTTTCCACTGCCATCTCACTGATTTGAACCCTGCATTGGTGAGGTAGCAGTGGAGAAAGGTGAGGTGGGACAGACCCTCCTTTCCCCTCGACTTGGTCTTGCCGAATGTCAAGCGTGGCAAAGAGTCTGAAGTGGGGAACTGCCTTTTACATGACACTAACGCAGAAAGCTGCCTTTAGCCTCCTGGCTAATTTATATGAATGCTTGCTAGAATGAATGACTGCTAGAATGCTTGACATCGAAGAAATAGGAAGTTTGCAGAGAAGGCTTTTCCTTTGCATCCAACACCACCATAGCGATGCCAAAATAATGCAGGTGAGGCAGAGCAAATTTCAGCAGAAGCCACCAAAAAGTTGCAGCATGTGCAATTTGACTTTTCTCTGCTGTCGAGCATTCAAATGCGTAGCAGCCTGACCAGCTGTCGGCAATCTTCACTTGACAAAGTTGGAAAGAGTTGGTCTTGTTAGTACTCGCAGGGGTTTCGTTAACAAATGTTTTCCTCTTGTGGCTAATCTGCAAGCAGATGTGGGATATGAATTATTTGCAGCACAGCAGGTCATGAGTGGGGTGAAGAAGAGAGACTTGCTGTAGTAAGTCTTATGTGGGCTAATGAGAATGATGCAGTCTTTGTTTTGGCACTCAGAATATTTGGATCACGCTTTGCTGATCTAATGCAGGCAAAAATTGATATATTCACAGGTTTTGCCTGGCCATCAGGGCTGGGTTGATTTCAGTGATCTGCCTTTTTAAAAAAAGACAAACTAGAATATATGCAATCTGCCGGTGTGTCTTAAAAGTACAGTACAAAGCAGAAAGGCACGCTCAAAGTTTCTAAACCAGTGGTTCTCACACATTTAGCACTTTTTAGAATGAGAATCTGTCAGGACCCTCCAGAAGTGACGTCATGACCGGAAGTGACATCATCAAGCAGGAACATTTGTAACAATCCTAGGCTGCAACCCTACCCACACGTACCCAGGAGTAAGTCCCATTTATTGTTGTTGTTAAAAGAATATAAATAGTAGCTTGTTAAAAGTACAGGTCTGTAACATTTCCTCAAATGCAGTCACATACCATGGTAGCATCAAGTCTAACATAAAAAATATAATATTGAAATGAATGGGGACCCACCTGAAATTGGCTCGCAACCCATCTAGTGGGTCCCGACCCACAGTTTGAGAAACACTGTTCTAAACAGCTAAGGTATAACTTTACCTGGCCAGAACTTGCTGTCTCTGAGTTGAAATGGCAAGAGTTCATAGAACTGCAAAGGCCATCTACCCTCTACTGCAAGGCAAGACCATAAACACACCAGATCATCTGACCACTGTGTGACACAAACAGTCATAGCACCTGTTGTAGGCAACCTTCAGTCTCGAGAGACTATGGTATCGCACTCTGAAAGGTGGTTTTGGAACATCTTCTAGTGTGGCTGAAAAGGCCAATTCGGGAGTGGAACCAGTGCACTGCATAATGCTATCAGCAGAGCAAGGATCTTTCCAGACCTCAACACGTCAACTTAAAATCCTTTCTCTGAACAAGTACCAGTAACTTTTCTGGGCTGGGTTGCTTAATGGTAGATCAGCAAATAGCTGGGAAACATAGAACATGGAGACAGGTGATGTTATTTATAGTCTGCCACACATCTGTTTCATTTGGTTATTGTTAGGAATGGTTGTTTATTGAGTATGATGTACTTTTTTCTTAAATTGGTCTCTCTGAAACAACTGGTTGATTCTTATGTAAAACTATTGGCCATTTTTCTGCTCATCCTCATGTGTCGGACAGATTGAAAAGGAGCCTGAAACAGCTTGGAGGAGAGATCTTTGGGACAGCTTGATGAAAGTGTCAACTCAGTGTCTAGCAGCAGTGAAGAAGACCAGTTCAGTTCTAGGGATCATTAAAAGGGGATTGAGAATAAAACAGCTAATATTATGCTGTTGTACAAATCGATGGTATGGCCATGCCTGGAGTATTGTGTCCAGTTCTGGTCACCGCATCTTAAAAAGGATATAGTGGAACTAGAAAAGATGCAGACGAGAACGACCAAAATGATTGCTGGGCTGGGCCACCTCCCTTATGAGGAAAGGCTGCAGCGTTTGAGACTCTTCAGTCTAGAAAAAAGGCGCCTGAGGGGGGACATGATTGAGACATACAAAATTATGCAGGGGATGGTTAGAGTGGATAGAGGGATGCTCTTTTCCCTCTCACACAACTCCAAGCCAGAGGACATCCACTAAAATTGAGTGTTGGGAGAGTTAGGACAGACAAAAGAAAATACTTCTTCACCCAGCATGTAATTAGTCTGTGGAACTCCTTGTCACAGGGTGTGGTGATAGCATCTGACCTATATGCCTTTAAAAGGGAATTGGGCAGATTTCTTGAGGAAAAGTCCACCACAGGTTACAAGCTATGATGGGTATGTACAACCTCCTGGTTCTAGAAGTAGACCATCTCTGAATACCAGATGCAAGGGAGTGGCACCAAGATGCAGGTTTCTTGTTGTCTTGGTTGATCAAAGCAGTTTTTTAACTAATCTGTTGAGGCTGAGCAACTGAGCAGAAGTTTTTTTTTTCTTTTTAAATGCGTGTTAGAGACGGGACAGATACAGACCAAGAGAAGAGGTGATGACAAAGAGAGAGGAGATCTTTGCAGCTTATGCAGCTTTCATAGGCAGTAAATTTCCTTTGTAATGCAGAAAAGCCTAGAGTATGATGGAATAAAGGAAATGGCCTATAAATCTCCATGCACAAGCAATAGAGGTGCCTGGGATAGAAGTTTAAGTGAATTAACAATGCTTTATCTTTGCTGAGTCCAGCAGAAGAATTATGATGGAATTTGTCATGTCTCAATAGTCCTTGCCTTGGGCTCTATCTTGACTTCTCACACTCTTTACTGGGTCACTGTAGGAAACATGCAATCTGGAGAGGAAAAGGCTCTATTGTCTGAATGTTTTCTTGGAAGTAAGTGCCACTGTGTTCAGTGGGGCTTATTATTGGAGTTGGTACAACTCAGTCTGCTTCCAAGAGGTGGCAGGATACTGTCCATTGAAAGGGTTAGGCCATAGCCCAATGACCCTACACTCTACCTGTCCCCTTTGGATGACTTATGTGGGGGCGTGGCCCAGACACAATAACTATCCCTTCTTCTCTGAGCATGCCCTCTCTTCCTCACCGACCACTGACCTTTTGCAATGGCATGCAGCAGGGCTCTGCTGGCACTGCCATCTTGACCACATGGCACATGCAGGACGAGGCAGCTTCAGGGCCTTGTAATCTTTTAAGTTAGAGTAACCTCTGATCTCAATCAGATGCTGTAACCATACTTCTAATGAACCGTGAGTAAATGAATCTCCTTTCAAACTTCAACCAGCCAATGTTGTTTGTCTTTCTTGATTAGCAGTCAGCTGGGCGTGGGAGGCTCCCTGGGTTGATTCCCAGCAAAGGGGGGGGGGGCCTGCTGCTGAAGCTACTCTGCTTCCCCCTTAAAGAGTAAACCAGTTTTAAGAAATTCCTCCAACACTTATTCCCTGGAAAGCGTGTTTAAGATTGCAGCTTTAGTCATTACTGTCATGGGAAACTGGTCAGCGTTTGGGAAGGAACAGTTTCCGTAGCACTCCTCCAGAAGACTGATAAATGATAAAAGCTCAGTTAATCACCAGGAAGAGAAATTTAACCTCTCCTTCGTATGTTGGTTCACAAACTTAAACTTAAGAAACTTCTATAAAGGGATGTGTAAATATTCATGTTTTGTTCACCTCTTTCAATGACTGCAGGTAGCTGTAGCCTCATTGGTCTAGCTGATAGCAGACAGGGGCAAGTTCTATGGGATTCTGGGTTTAAAGTACCTGAAGGTATTTCCTCATCCCCCTTACTAACAGAAGCAAAATGTATCGTATTAAGGTACTTCATATTATGAAGATGGCAAGATGAACCTATTTACAGGCCCATTAAATAACAATGAGCTCTCACTTCCTAGATGTTGTTGGAATAAAATTCTGTTCTCTTGAAGAGATTTGGGTGGGGCCCTGCTGGAACTGGGGTTGAGTGTATTAATCAGTTTTTAGTCGGAACATTACATTGGTTGGCAACCTTCAGTCTGGAAAGACTATGGTATAAGCCTGCAGCACCCAGTATTCCCAGGCGGTCTCCCATCCAAGTACTAACCAGGCCTGACCCTGCTTAGCTTCCGAGATCAGACGAGATCGGGCATGTGCAGGGTAACAGTTGGAACAAAGGCTGTGTATTTTGGCAAGATCCCATTAATAACACAACATTCTACTACTTCTAACTAGTTTCTTCATTAGGGCAATTACGTATTTTAAAACAAGAGATAGCAACTTTGGAGCTTGTCTGGCTGCTGCAGGGCCAGTCCGTGATTGTCTGCACTTTGCGCGCATCGATTGATTGGATCCTCCTTCAAACTGGCTGTGTGCTGGAATGGGGGCTGTGATGGCCCTGTCACTTCTTGGGCCTGTTCAGCAGTGCATGGGGATGTGACATGAGAAATCTGCAAGGCTCATTGTGGGCACAGGAAATCTGTGAAGATGATTGCTTCCTTGTGCTACCAGAAGGCATTCATGCTAGACCTAGCCTCTGCCTGCAGAGAGTGGCATGAATCTGTTCTATATTCGTGTCACCAAAGTTCTATTGTACAATGCACAGCATTTGCCATTGTCATGAAACCACAGCCTGCCCTAGAGGAATTTGAATGATTGGATTCACCAGTATTAATACCAGTACTACAAATAATAAAGAGGACTGTGCCACAACAGCCACATATTAGAGAATTCCCACCCATGGGTTACCAAGAAGTAGAAACCTGGAGCATTGGGGGACTGGCTGGAGAACTGTTCATCCCAACAGTACTTAATATAGGACATAAATTTGTCTTGGCCCACTTCTGACATAACCCTCAAGCACAGATGCCTGGACCATAGTGATGGGTGTCTGGATAGGAGAGCTAGATTTTTAAAGAAAATTACAAAATAAAAATCTAGAAAAATTCTAACTTTCTTTAGAATAACCTGAGCAGAACTGTGGAATTCTTAATCAAGATCCTGGCCTTTAATTACAAAGATTCAGCTATATAAAATCATGCAAGTAGGAAACCACAGTAAAAAGAGATTGTTCACTAGTATTCTCTGACCTACCAATGATCATAAAATGTGGACTGTCTTCAAAACTTTTGTTAGTGAGATACTGAAGCTACACTCCTAATTTCTCCAAACTGGAGATGAGTCCACTTCAATCAAAGCAAAGTTTACTTTTTTTTGGAACAACATAGGATAAGGGCTAGCCACCACTCCAATGTCTGCCAGTTTAAGGGATCTTGTCTGGAAGCCAAAGCACACGCTCCAGAGTGCCAAAGCGCACACCGGTTCTTTTAAGTAAAAGTATCTGGTAAGAGGCTGACTCCGTGCCATGATTAGATCTAGTATTGATATTTTCTCCAGGAATTGTAGTGCACACATTTAGTCACAGCCGTTCTTGGCTCATTTCAGTGCGAAGTCGAATCCTATGCACAGTAAATCCAGAAATTACTAGTAAACATGCCTAGGATTGTTCAGGTAGGCTTTTAATTATGTTGATTGTTTGTCAAAGGGAGGATGAAAGGTAACCGGTTCATGTACCATACTGGCAAATAATACTGGATTACCTGGATATTGGGCACCAAAGGTTTACTTTCATTCCAATGAGGAATACATACAGTCATGAATGGTTGATGGGGAGCATGGATAGGCAACCTGCAAAAGAGCCCTTGCAGGACCAGGCTTGCTCTTAAGCCTGTTTTTCAATTGGGAATAGGGCCACAATTCATAAAAGGAGCCATTTCAGGCAGAAGACTATGGACCCCTTCTCACAAGTATCATGGCAGCCCGCCCAGATTCCCTCCCCACCATGGATGGCCTGCAGAGAGGAAGGAAGGTATAATGGCAGTACAGTGTTTTTCCTCTTTCCTTTCTAATAGTGAAGGAAGAAAGGGAAAAAGGTTTGAAAGAGGGAATTTGGAGTATGATTTTAATAGGAGAAAAGAGAAAAGGATGGCGACACCATTTGGTGGTCCACTGCAGGTAGCAAAATGTCACAGGTTGGCACTGGTAGCTCAGTGGCAGAACACCTGCTTTGCACGCAGAAGGTTCCAGGTCCAATTCATGGCATTTTCATTTAAGTTTGGGGAAAAAAGCCCTTCCTGAAGCCTTGGGGAACTACTGCTAGCCAGTGTCAACACCACTGCTCTAGAAGGGCTTCTGACTTGGCAGCTTTGTATGTTAATAAGATGGGTGAACTGCTGCCTGCTTTGCAGTTCAGTAAGATTGCAGATACAAGCACTCTTGAGGCAGCACCAGTGGGGGGCTGTGTGTGTAGCTGTCTTTCACTCTTTTGCACTAGAGGGGATAGCATTTGTATGAGAAGCTTCACTAATTTTTTTATCCATTCTTAACTTGCTTTGAGGTTTCCTGTTCCCAGCCACCCATATTTCATTCTGCCATTTTTTGCCTTATTCAGCAAAGAGAAGCAAATTTAACCCTGGGATCCTGCTGGAATTCCCTTGGGGCCTGTTATCACCTCTGAAGTCTTCAGAGATAAGCACTTAAGAGAACACCAGGGATGAAAAGCAGAATTGATTGAAAGGATTTGAGGGCTCTCTTGATAGGAACTTGATCCTCAAGCAGCAAAGAAGGAAGTTAAACACTCTGACTGATTTGTCAATATTAGGATGGATGCAGGAATCTAGAAATGCACTGTGACGGAATCCCAGGGTTTTTGCCAAACATTGCAGGAATGTGTGGGATGGAGGCAGGGCCAACGAGTGAGTGTTTTTTGGGTCACCCTAATTTGTTCCTGATTTTATTTCAAAACATTTATACCATGTCTCAACATCAGAGGCTGGTCAAGTCAGACGCTGTGTCACTCTGGTTCAAAGGGTAACCAACATGAACCAGGCTACAATACATACAGGTGGGACCTCGGTATCCACTGATTTGATTAAGCAGTCCCACATGCAGCACTTTTTAAAGGACTTTACTTGAATATTGAAAAAAACTGCAGCTATTGTTACAAAGGCAGAAACAAGACAGGAGTAGAAGCCAAAGGGGAGAGCTGGTAAAAATAGGTGAGAGCAACCCACAAGTCTTTATCAAGATATGATAGAGCCCCCCTCCCCACTGTTATAGACCAACTCGTGTTGAAAAATGATATACTGTATAAGTATTCTCAACGACGACATCTACATCCTATCTGCCTATATACAGCTCTGCTCGCATGCTGCTGCTTTTCCAATGCAAACAATGTCCCTTCAGTGTGCTGGGGATTCTGGATAGTAGTGGATGGACTCCAGTGGGGTGGGTTCTATGGCCTGCCTAATCAGTTCTTTGTCCATTGGTGAAATCCAAAGGGCATTGGATTTATACAAAGCAGATATATTGGATATGTACAAAGCATATCTATATATAAAGCAGATTACAGGACACTCCAGAGCTTGTTTCTCATACAAAAACCTCCTTCTCCCCCTGCTATTCACTGAAGCAGCTAGCTTCTATTACATCAGTGGTTCCCAACCTTTAGGAGCTCAGGGACCACTAAGGCAAAATTTGGAGATGGCGGGGACCACATGCAACCCCCCCACCCTCGCACAGAAAAAATACAATTAAATTTGTAATACATAAGATTATTTAATAATTAATGTGATCATTGTGCTTGCATTTGCTTCACTAGCTGTGAAAGTCTTGGGTTTACACGGAACACAAAATAATTCCTCCCCAACTCAGAGGTTTCATACCCACCCAATTCAATCCAGTCTCTTTTTCCGCACACCAGACCACATTATGCACAGCCCTTGCCTCTTTTAAGTGTGGAAAAACACCTCAAAAAGGAGAGGGTAAGCACAAGGGGATTATAGACAAGTCATGCAAGGTAGTTAAATGAGCCAACAAAAAGCACACACATCCCTGCACAGTTCCTTTTGTTACGCAGCTCTGGCCCTGCTTCCCCCACTTGTGAGTCCAGAGTCCTTAGGAAAGTGTTCAACACAATTTAGGCGGGTCAGTCCTGAAGGAGAAGCACCAGCTCAGAGTGACATCTCAGAATGGCTGCTGCATGTCTCAGGAAGAAAAGTCCTTTTGGTGTGCACTGCAAGGTCTTTAGGGGAAAAAAAAGCCTCTCTTCACTTCCTGTTCTTATTGCTGTCATGCTCTAGCTGTGGACTACTTTGGTTGGAGTTAAGAGAGTGTGAGCAAGCCTATAGGTAGGCTGCAGCCACAAAGCAACAGCTGCCTACTCTGCCGTTAGTCTGTGGAACTCCTTGCCCCAAGATGTGATGATGGTGTCTAGATTAGATGCCTTTAAAAGGGGATTGGAGAAATTTCTGGAGAAGTCCATCACAGCCACAGTGTGACTAACAGCCCCATTCTAGGCATGTCTACTCAGAAGTAAGTCCCATTATAGTCAATGGGGCTTACTCCAAGGTAAGCATGCATCAGATTGCAATCTGAGGAGATAGGGGAACTGGCCAAGTGTGGTGTGGGCGAGGGCTCCCCATGGACAAAGCTGCTGCTGCTCTCTGAGGAGGAAGAGTCAGAGGTTACAGCTGCTGTACTTGGCTACGGTGGTGCTTGTTCTGCAACTTCTGGAATTGCTTCTGCCCAGGTGGGCAACTTGCAGTAAGGCAGCAGAGGTGCTGCCTGTTTCCGTCTCCAAAAGGGGTGCCAAAACCTGGCTGCCTGGATCCCTTGCTCCACCCCTGGGCATTAGAAGAGCACATCCAGGGGGCCCAATCCTGCCAACTGGGGAGGGGGTACCAGGGCTGGGGGCTAAGCATATTGTTTCTCCCCTCTCCTGCTGCCACACTGCCTCCAACTCCCTTCCTCTGTGTTCCCTGGCCAGCTGGAGTCTGCACTCCCAGGGAAATCACATCCAGAGAAACCCACTCCCAGGGAAACCCTTCCAGTCAGCCAGCCAGCCAGCGATGCCTTTGGGAGCTGCTCCTTCTTCTCCTCCTCCTCCTCATTACTCCCTTTCCACCCCCTTCTCAGGTCCCTCTCCTCCTCCTCCTCTGCCCCCCCACCTGCCTGCCCTCCCGCAAAAGGGACTTCCCAGGCTGGCTGGAGTCCTGATCTCACTCCTGAGAAACCAGGCTGCCAGGGCTCACCTGAAGGCACAGGGCCAAGGAATGGAGGCAGTAGGCTGGAGGCAGTGGGCGGCAGGGCACCTCTCCTCTGCATGCAGCTGAGCCACGAGGCTGCACAAACGTGCGCGCCCCTTACAAGGCGCCTGCGCTTCACTTTTTTGCTTGTCTGGGCACTCACAGACAAGGAGGGAAGGGAGGGGGAGGCAGGAGGCAGAGAGGCTATGCTCTGATCTGCTCTGAGCGGCTGCTGGCGCTGCAGAGGCTTTTTTCTGCCTGGAAGGGCATTTTTTTTCTTTTTTCACCAGAGACGTCGCGGACCACCTGGGGGGGGGGTACTGCGGACCACGGGTTGGGAACCCTAGTATTACATGGACAGCTTTCCCACTCAGACCTAGCCTTGCCAAATCTGAACTGTGCAAGAACAGATCAGCGGCATAGTATGCTGCTCTGGGCATTTGGCAGATAGAAGGGTAAGGAAGCAATATAGCTGCTCGAGCAGTGTTTTTCAACCGCTGTGCCGCAGCACTCTAGTGTGCCGTGAGGCAGCCTCAGGTGTGCTGCGGGGCCAGAGTAGGCAGGCAGCAGTAGCAGGCAGAGAAGTGGCTGCTTTGACCCTAGCAAAAAAGGAGCCCTGGCTGAGCAAGAGGAAGGCTGCAACCCGATCCTCATTTACCTGGGAGTAAGCCCTGTTGACTATTATGGGGTTTACTTCTGAGTAGACACGCCTAGGATTGGGTATGAAGTCTGAGGTTGCCTGTCCCGCGTGCTGATTGGGCAGCAAGAGAAGCCTGGAGGAGGTCTGGGCGGAGTGAGTGAGAACTAGTGAGCCAGGGGCAGGCAAGCAGGTAGGAAGCCAGCCTTCCTACTGGAAGTCTTTGGAGGAAGTCCTACTGGAGGACACCAGCCTAAGAATGGGCTGGCCGAGGGTCCACGAAAGTCTCTTTTCCTTGCCACAGTTGCCTGCAGCTCCCCAACAAGACCCTCTCTACCTTTCCTTTGCCTTTGGAAATGGAAAAGGTGCAAAAGAGAGCGACTAAGATGATTACGGGGCTGGGGCACCTTCCTTATGAGGAAAGGCTACGGCGTTTGGGCCTCTTCAGCCTAGAAAAGAGACGCCTGAGGGGGGACATGATTGAGACATACAAAATTATGCAGGGAATGGACAGAGTGGATAGGGAGGTGCTCTTTACACTCTCACATAATACCAGAACCAGGGGACATCCACTAAAATTGAGTGTTGGGCGGGTTAGGGCAGACAAAAGAAAATATTTCTTTACTCAGCGTGTGGTCGGTCTGTGGAACTCCTTGTCACAGGATGTGGTGATGGCGTCTAGCCTAGACGCCTTTAAAAGGGGATTGGACAAGTTTCTGGAGGAAAAATCCATTACGGGGTACAAGCCATGATGTGTATGCGCAACCTCCTGATTTTAGAATTGGGTTATGTCAGAATGCCAGATGCAGGGGAGGGCACCAGGATGAGGTCTCTTGTTATCTGGTGTGCTCCCTGGAGCATGTGGTGGGCCGCTGTGAGATGTAGGAAGCTGGACTAGATGGGCCTATGGCCTGAGCCAGTGGGGCTGTTCTTATGTTCTTTCAGAGGAAGGATGTTGGGCCACAATCCTATCTACACTTTCCTGGGAGTAAGCCCCATTGACTAGAATGGGACTTACTTCTGAGTAGACATGCCTGAACTGGGCTGGGCTCTCAGGTTCCTCTCCTAGCCCCACTTTCCTGGGAGTAAGCCCCATTGTCTAGAATGGGATTTACTTCTGAGTAGACATGCCTGAGCTGGGCTGGGCTCTCAGGTTCCTCTCCAATCCCACTTTCCTGGGAGTAAGTCCCATTGACTATAATGGGACTTACTTCTGCGTAGACATGCCTAGGATTGCACTTTTGGTCACACTTTTTTCTGAAATACAGGAGCAGGCAATGGGGGGGGAGAATGCGAGGCAAGTGATTCTGGACCTTGGGAAGGTGGGGATGAGTGAGGGGAGGGACAGTAGGAGAGGTGCTAACTGCAATTATGAGATGGGGGGGAATGTCCCTGTGGGAGGGGGTGGGTGGGGAAGAGGAGGAGAGAGAAGTGCCAATTGCCTGCTCCTGTATTTCAGAAAAAAGAGTGCAACCAAAAGCCCAGTCCTAGTTATGTCTACTCAGAAGTAAGACCCACAGGCACATTCCCCCCATGTCCCCCTCCCCAGTCTTTGGCTACAATCCTAACCACACTTTCCTGAGAGTAAGCCCCACTGAACAAAATAGGACTTACTTCTGAGTAGACCTGGTTAGGATTGTGCCCTTTGTCATGTAATGAATTAATTGTATTAATTATATTAATTAAAAATTAATTGTAATGTAGTGATTTAATGTACGTGAAAACCTGGGTGTGTGCCTTGACAATTTTAGTGCCTTGACAGTGTGCCGTGAGCTGAAAAAGGCTGAAAATGGCTGTGCTAGAGGCATGGAGCCCCAGGCCTCTCCAGCTAGGTTGGTAACATGAAAATGGCAAAGGATGACTAACTCCTTGAGATTACAGTTGTCTTCAGGCATCACATCACTACACCCCACTTTCTCTACCCAGAGGGTAGCCCAAAGTGGTGTAGTGAAAATTAAAGTACAAAAGCAATAAACTAAAACAGAAAAAGTGCTTCTTAGAAAGGTACGGAAACTCTTCAGATGTGCTTCTCACAATAGTAGGAACATGGAAACTTTTGGAATGAGTGGGGCACTCACACAGTTAGCCCAATTCTAAGTCCCCCCCACTTGCTGATGCAGCTATACCTGCATCAATGGAGTGTGTGTTGCATCCTGTGGGGGGTCGGTCCCATAGACATCCTTGAGGTAAGACAATGTTTGTTCCCTCATGCCGGGCCAATTACGCCAGGTTCCCTTACCTGCTGACCTGCTTCTGCTGTTAGCCAGTTGTGACAGTGGACCTCCAACATTGCCACTGTTTGTGGCGGAGGTTCAGAGTGGCTGCTGGCAACACACACAGCGCACTGTCATAGAGCCATTTACGACAGCAGAACTACTATTCCCCTGCTGTAAAGCCCGTATAGGATTGGGCTGTTAATTCCAACCTCTATATTCCATTCTTGTAACGATGACTTGGTCAGTTTGTATCCTATTCTTTACAGTTAGGATCCTGGCAGTTTTTGGAGTTTTGGCCTCCAAAACATTTTAGGTTTGGAGGTTTTAGGAGTTTTGGCCTCATAAGCAGTCTATGAGCCTGGTTAGGCTGGGAGAGAATGATTTGCCCAAGGCCACCCACTGAACTTCACAGTTTGAACCTGGAGCTCCATGTTCAAGCCCAACACTACCTAAGTGTAGACACAGGACTGATCCTTGTCTACGTGAATCTTGTTTCACCACCTCATTTAGAACATACCTATTACATAAAATTAAGCATGCGGAGTGCACTTGTTTTTCCCAAAACCTTGACACGTGCATAAAGCGTATGATTTCTAGTTATCAGAAATCAAACAATTTCCCCGAAATGACATCCCCAAAATTTGCTAGTGTAGTCTAAGCATCCAGCAATACATCATTTCTACCTATTGACAGGCCTTGGTACTGCTCATTATAAAATACTGATAGAGCTTAGCCCTGCTAATTGTGAGGACACGAAGTTCATGCTAAAATGACGACAAGTTCAAAGCACGTTCCTGAGTAAAAACATCTTCAACTAACAAGCATGCCTTTTTCCAGTCTGTAATGGTTATACAAAGATTATATGGTTTTTACAATACAATGGTAAAGTTTGTGACATATAACAATATAGGATGCATCCATCTCAGGATCACTAACGTCATAACAGCACTTGTGTTCCTCAATTTCTCTGACAAGGGTCAAACCAGATGTGATGAATTTGGGCTTGCTTTTTCCTTACCTGAAAAAGCAGGTTGGGGGGGGGGGGAAATCAGGATTATTGGTATATGGGGATGGGAAGATGTCACCCTTTCACCTTGTGGTGCAGTAATAGATTTGTGACGGAATGCACATTGGGCCTCCTTTCTCAGAGGGCCTTCCTAGAAGATGGGTTTACAGAACAATGCTTGCAACGTCTTTGTTTCAGTTAATCCAAATGTCAATATCACTCAAACAGCAATACTATTTTGTTCCTGGGAAGAGTCTAGTGCTGTAAGCAGTGATATGTGACTGTGAGAATGTTCAAGGCATTGCATAGTGTCTGTGACATCATATATATCCCTAAACCGTTGTGTGAGCTCTTTTTAAAAAAAACCATTTTTTTTCTTTCTTTTAAGAAAATGTCCTTTGAGAGCGCTGTGTGCCTGTGCTATGCTACCTCAGCTCTAGAACACCCTTTCACTACTAGTTTGAAAAGGAGCAAGACTATCCTTTCCTCAACACGCCACTCTGCCATTTCAGGTACTTTTCTGAGCTTTCTTTTTTTAAAAAAATTCCTTCCTCAAAATCACAAAAGCCCACTTCTGTTTTTAAAAAGTTGTGACCACAGCGTGGCTATGCCCTCTGCCCTAAGCAGGCTATCCAGCATGCTACTCTCTTATGTGGGGATTTCATACTATTGACTCGGGATACTGTACTGTTGGGTGAGTGTTATCATGAGTTCCGTACAGGGATTGCTGGCTTTTCAAACATTAGGCCTCCTGTGACTTTTAATACATGCGTGAATTTGGCTGCAATCCTATCCACACTTACATGGGAGTAAACCCTGTTGACTGTAATGGGACTTACTTCTGCATAGACATGCACAAGATTGGACTCTCAGTGTATTTTGGCAAGGGATGCCAGGTCTGGTTTGAGGGAGCCCTTGACAAGCCCCCCTGCTTTACTGGGCTCCCCTCCCCTTAACTTGGTGGTAGGCACAGTATTCCGTTTTTCTGCTGTCATACCCACCGCCAAAGGAGAGGAGCTCCCACCCAATGGCCACCAGTTGCTGGCTTAGCTCAATCCTTTCTTGGAGAGCATTCCCCTGGGGTGCTTGGGCCCCAGCAGTAGCTTTCCAAGGGTGTCATGTACTGACCCCAATCCTGGCAGGAGCTTTCCAAGCACCCACAGTGCGCAGGTATGACAAACCCTTCTGCTGAGACTCTCTTTTCTATCCAGCTGTTTAAGGTGGTGTTGAATGGCTGGCTATCCCTGGGGTAGTGGAATGGACAAAACCCATTTCTGAAATCACCCAGAAAGGTCCGCAGCCTGCCTTCCTGCTTGCCTTGTTGTCTGCCTTTCATGACTATTCCTTTCTCTTTCTCCTGAACCCTGAGAAAAGGCACCACTTGATGAACCATCCTGAAAGGCTGTGAATAGCATGTCAGCTATTTTTAGAGAAGCCATTAATTCCTAGCAAAATTACACCCCCGCCCTCCATGTTTTCTGACCTTTCTTGGAGTCTGTATCTGCATGAGGATTCAAGGGCCATTCAAATTGCATCTGTAAACAGAGACAACTTTCACAGGGTCTGTACCCAGACTTGACACAGTTACAAACGATGTCACAAATATGAGACAAAAATGGATCCCTGCGTTGACTAACACTACGGCAGCAGCCTCATTTTCATTCTTGAGTGAGAAGCTGAGTGAGAGGTAATTAGAGAATTGGGGGGGAGGAATGGGCAAGGAAGGTTTCCCTTTAAATCTAAAAAGGGAAATCTCAAAGTCTTCCACTTCATTCAGTGATATGCCTTTACTGTAGGAACTGTCCAGTGTGCCTCTCACAAGTGCTCATCCATAATTTGGGTCTGATGTGTATTGATGTGGTATAGCAAAGGCGACCGGGGGGGGGGGAACCTTTTGGTTGTAATAACACTTTTGTTCAAAGCTGTCTGTGGCACAAGCCTAGATTATTGTGGAGGTTAGTGAAGAGAGAGAGAGAGAAAGAAATGTGAAAAAATGTCTTTCTTAAAAATAGCACCACGTACAATATCATATAGTTGAGTTTTTAAAATTATAAACTGACCCATAGTCTGGATACTTTAAATTTGATTTTGTGGATTAGCACAGTCATTTATTTTTGTTATGCAATAGGTTGGGAAAATCTGGTTGTGAATGGTACATTTACCCTAGTAATCCTTGCACCCAGTAAGGTAACACCACAGACTCCTTGGTAAAGGATCTGGTGATATGTACACAGTCAGACCTGGGGAAAATCTTGGAGGTTTCCTGAGAGAAAAATCAACTAAACGATGGATATTTGAGTTATTAATAACTTGTGAGTTTTTTCTTAATACAGATCAGGTCCATAACTTTCAAGCTCTAGAATATTTTTAGAAAAAGAAGCAAATATTCAATAAATCAGTTCGTATTGATTTAAATCATGTTCAATTTCATGTATGCTGGTGGATTTTATGAAAGCTGCTGTTACAGCTAAACTTGCTACTAGGCTAAGGGCCCTCTTACAAGGTGGGGTCACTATAGAGGGCTTACGGATGTTATCATTTTGAGCATCTGCATTTATTAAATCCAGAATAAGTGAGTCATGAAGACATAAGAAGAGCCCCGCTGGATCAGGCCACAGGCCCATCTAGTCCAGCTTTCTGTATCTCATGGTGGCCCACCAAATGCTGAGCACACAAGACAACAAGAGACCTGCATCCTGGTGCCCTCCCTTGCATCTGGCATTCTGACGTAGCCCATTTCTAAAATCAGGAGGTTGCACATACACATGGCTTGTAACCTGTAACGAATTTTTCTTCCAGAAACTTGTCCAATCCCCTTTTAAAGGCTTCTAGGCCAGATGCCATCACCACATGCTGTGGCAAGGAGTTCCACAAAACAACCACACGCTGAGTAAAGGAATATTTTCTTTTGTCTGTCCTAACTCTCCCAACACTCAATTTTAGTGGATGTCCCCTGGTTCTGGTGTTAGGTGAGAGGGAAAAGAGCACCTATCTATCCACTTTGTCCATCCCCTGCATAATTTTGTATGTCTCAATCATGTCCCCCCTCAGGCACCTTTTTCTAGGCTGAAGAGGCCCAAACGCTGTAGCCTTTCCTCATAAGGGAGGTGCCCCAGCCCAGTAATCATTTTTGTCGCTCTCTTTTACACCTTCTCCATTTCCACTGTGTCCTTTCTGAGATGTGGTGACCAGAACTGGACGCAATACTCCAGGTGTGGCCTTACCATAGATTTGTACAACGGCATTATAATATTAGCCGTTTTGTTCTCAATACCTTTTCTAATGATCCCAAGCATAGAATTGACCTTCTTTACTGCCGCCGCACATTGGGTCGACACTTTCATTGACTTGTCCACCACCACCCCAAGATCTCTTTCCTGATCTGTCAGACAGCTCAGAACCCATTAGCCTATATGTGAAGTTTTGATTTTTTGCCACAATGTGCATGACTTTACACTTACTTACATTGAAAGGCATCTGCCATTTTGCTGCCCATTCTGCCAGTTTGGAGAGATCCTTCTGGAGCTCCTCACAATCGCTTCTGGCCTTCACCACTTGGAAAAGCTTGGTGTTGTCTGCAAACCTAGCCACCTTGCTGCTCAACCCTGTTTCCAGGTCATTTATGAAGGGATTGAAAAGCACCGGTCCCAGGACAGATCCTTGGGGCACACCACTTTTCACCTCTCTCCGTTGTGAAAAATGTCCATTGACACACACACTCTCTGTTTTCTGGTCTTCAACCAGTTCCCAATCCATGAGAAGACCTGCTCTCTAATTCCCTGACTGTGGAGTTTTCTCAGTAGCCTTTGGTGAGAGACCATATTGAACACCTTCTGAAAGTCCATATATATAATGTCCACGGGTTCTCCTGCATCCACATGCCTGTTGACCTTTTCAAAGAATTCTAAAATGTTTGTTAGGCAAGACTTACCCTTATAGAAGCCATGCTGATTCTCCCTCAGCAAGGCTTGTTCGTCTATGTTTTTTGGGATTCTATCTTTGATGAGGCATTCCACATAAAATATAGATTGTATAGTGAAGAGGTTTGGATTTTGTTGGGATGGTTTTCATACTTTGCCACTCTGGGCTGACCTTAGGAGCTGCAGGGCCCAACTGGAGATATTTTTTGTGGGACCCCAGGGTCACAACCAAGGTCTGTAGAATCTTAGAAATAAAATTTATTATAGACTTTCTGTATCTATGGTCGAATGGAAAGCAATCAACATGTGTTATAAAGTGTGTGTGGGTTAATGGGCCAAATGGATCTAAGCACATTTTAACCCATTTCTACCCAGCCCACAGGTGTACAAATTTGATCCCTGTTCCATATATGCAATATTGGGCAGAAATCTCTTAATATAAAGTTGCATACAAAACTATGAGTAGATTACCCTAGCACAGGACCCCCTTAGATTCAGGGCCTAGTTGGGAGCAATTAGTCCAGTTGGCTTAAAACTGGCCCTGTTGCTACTGTTCTATGTTTTGTTTTAGTGACTTGTTGATAGCCGCTTTGGTTCAAATGTGAGAAAAATGGGATGTAAGTATTTTACATAAATACAACGCATAAAAATAAATTAAGCATTCCTGCTCCCAAATCAAACTGGGTGATGACATCTTTGATTTTGTAGTCGGGTCCCAGCAACCTCAGTCATTTCAGCAACAGCATCCTTTGTGTGCTTTGTTTAATCAGCATGTTTGTATCACAGTAAATGAACACGTTTTGGAAACTTTGGGTAGCCTTTAGTTGCATGTGCATATTTTAGCTTGCATTGATCTTCGAGAGAGCTGTGGGTTTGGCTTTGGGGGCTGCTGCTGTCTAAGGGCCCCAATCCTATCCAACTTTCCAGCACCGGTGCAACCACAATGCAGGTCCGAGATAACAGAACCAACATTACCTTACCTTACCTTACCTTGAGGAGGCCTCCTTGACTGCTTCCCATCACAGGAAGCAGTGCATACCCCATAGGCACAGCTGCACCAGCACTGGAAAATTGGATATGATTGGGCCCTAAGGGAGAGACTAGCTGGGTAGAGAAAAGTACCCAGGTAATCATGTCGATTTTTGTTTTATTGCTGCTTAACTTTTAACCCCTATGCCAACATTTGCCGCACCTCTTTCATCTCCTTATGTGATTGAACAACACTTTTCAATT
This sequence comes from Tiliqua scincoides, assembly GCF_035046505.1. Classification (NCBI taxonomy): domain Eukaryota; kingdom Metazoa; phylum Chordata; class Lepidosauria; order Squamata; family Scincidae; genus Tiliqua; species Tiliqua scincoides. The sequence goes on from NC_089827.1 coordinate 60,471,661, forward strand.
TTTAAATTTTTCAGTCTTTTAATAATCTCTTTTTAGATGGGCAGTCTAATTCTAACAAGCGCTGGTGCAGTGGGGCTGCATGGCCTCTGCTGTATCTAGCACTCATCAGAAGCAGGCTGTGGGTTTCCTCGGGGTAAGGGGATATTTTTCCCCTTATCCTGAGTAATGCTTCTATCTGCCCTATGGGGCTATGCAGATCTTTGCTAACTATTTAGCTTGGAGGAAGTCCAAGCAGCCCCATTTAAGGCTGCCAGCTCCAGGAAAATAGGATATGGTGGAGGAGGCCTTTGAAACTTCTTGGGCCTGATCCACCACCTGTTCTGCCCTGAAATGCCCCCTCCTCACCTCCAAACCACCCTCCTGCTGCCCCTCAGCTGCCTAGCGCAGTCTTAGCTGTGCTGTCCAGAGGAAGGCTTAGATATAGCATTGGCAGGGTGGCACAGGCCTCCCCGCTGGTGTTGCTTACTCTCTACATGTTGCAGCATGCCTTATGATATGTTTGCAACACCCTCCAGTAGTACAGCAGCTGATGCGCCAGCACCTGGCCATGTTAGGATAGTTTTCTGCCAGGACTAAGTTCACTCAGGAGGGCGCAGGCTTGCCACTTCTCTCAGACTATCACATTCTTCTGCTGTGTGCTTCCTAAAGAGGCGACTCCCTGGATTTGGGGGCCCTCTGATATCCTGGGAGGGAGGCGTCCCCCTCTTTCTTCTGGGCTGCCTAGCTTTGGGTGGTGGCAGCACATAGGCTGAAATCCTGGAGAGTCCCAGTCTCCCCAAGCAGGGAGCAGAGAGTGGATGCCAGTTGCTAACTGCTAGGCCCCGCTCCTGTTTTGCCATCCACCCTTTCTTCTCCTGAAGAAGGGCATCTCTGACTGAAGGTGGAGAAACAGAAGGAACAGAAGGAAATGCCCAGTCAGAGCTGAGTCAAGTAAGGGATATGGGGGTGGAGCACAGCTCAAAGAGCTTCAAGCCCACCGCAAAAGCATCTTGGTTGGTATGTTGAGGGGTAGGAATGCATTTCCTCCCTCTGAGCTTAGGCAACCAGATGAGTTTCCCCAGCTTCTGTGTTGGCAGGCAAAGATATGCAGCAAAGCAGAGGGCATGAAGCAAGTAAGAACTGAAAACCAGCAAACCTTCCTCTAAGCTGAGGCCAAGAAAGCTTTTGCATTGCCATCAGTCTAAATCAGGGGTGTCCAAAGTGTCCACAGGAAAATTGCTGCCCTTCAGCGTAACCAGTTTTGTAATTCATATGTCTGGCTCACAGGAAATGCATGCAGTTGATTTTAGATGATTATTCATCTCACCTGACTCAGAACTTAAAGCACAGAGAAGTTAGAGTGCAAAGTGTTTTCTTATGCTGCTCCATGAATAACCGTGGAAGGGCTCTTTTTTGTTCTTGAGGTTGGATAGAGCCAGCTAGATGGAAAGTGGGCTGCCATAGGAAGCAGTGTGTTGGATAGTCCCTTTGGGCAAACTTTCTTTTGTATGTGCAAAGCCGGAAACAACTCACTGGTTTCTTGCCTCTACCTTTAGTAGCAGCTTTGCAGTCAGCACACAAAGACCACATTAAGGAGGGAAATGGTTGTCTTCTTGCTTGAGCAAGTTGTAGGGAGGCAGCAGTGACAGACTTGGGGTGAAAGGCACCCCGAATCAACCATCTCCTTGGACCCCTCACAATCTGCTGCTGATGCAACCTGCGTCAGCTGGCCTCCTGGATGGTCTGGCCCTGGTTCGACCTGAGAATGTCATGCTTCAAGACAGCTACTCACATTCATCGTTGCTGTTGCTTGGCTATGAGAACCAAATGGCCAATTCAATTTTCAGCAATTTCTGTGTAACTTATTGCCTTGTCTAGAGGGACATAATTTTAGTAGTGAGCCTGATGTGGCAGTGCCCCCAGTGCACTTTGGACAGATGTGCAGTCTTCTCTCCTGTTCTTCCTGTGAGGAACAGAAGGGGCTGTGCACAATGCTGATTGGCCGGTCCTTGTGACAAGCAGGGTGCCTTCTTCTCCTTTCTTCATGACAGTTTTTACAACAATGCTTGATTAGACTCTAAATTTTTAACAAAGTACTTAAAAACCACCAGTATCCTGAGTGGAGACCTTTTCTGAAGCGTGGGGGGAGGGGAGATGAAGAGGAAGATGGAATATAGGACTGGAGATGTTTTCGGGGCCTACCTCGCCTCTTCTCCAGCAATGGGCAAGACTTTTCTGAAAATATACTAATTTGTAGTGATATGCTCTACAGTACCTCCCTTAGAAACTTTGCTCAGCTGCTTAATTGCTCATTACACCTGAATATATGACCGTCTAAAATTTTTCTTTCCTTTTTAATCTTCAGGCCATTGCACCCTTTTCTGTCTTTTTAATGTAAATATTAACAACTGAGAAGCAGCGGGATTGACAGTTCTGACATTTGAAGCCCTTTGGCAGGGGAGCACGACATGAGCACACGCTTTATTCACTTCCTATTGCTTCCCAATCCCTTGTATGCTGGCATTGTCCTGTGTATCAGCCCAGAATTTGATCAGAGCTGCAGTGCTGGGGTGAAAGGGGTTAACCCTTTCTACTCAGGCTATTTTCTTGATAAAAATTGTGTCCTCCAATGTGCTTTTTATACACATGGACTTGCTAGTGTGTCCTGTACACAAGGTGACCAGTGTGAGCAGTGTATTTGAGTGAACAGATACAATGGAGGACAGAGTGCCTATACCTTTAACCAATGTATAGAAGAGGAAATTTGGGCAGGTGCAGCTTTTTAAACCCTTCCATGTTGAACTGCACCTGCCAAAATTCTCTATACAATGGTTAAAGGTATAAGTACTCTGTCCTGTACAGAGAAATCTGTCACCTTACTTGTACAGAGAAAAAGTAGTAATCTTGATTGGGAAAAGGCCCAAGTGGACTTTTTAAGTACCACCCATTAACTTCACACCACATTTTGGGCAGCAAGTTAGGAGTCACCTGCAGCTGCAGTAAAGTATGTGTCCCTTAAATCACATGTGAAGAATGGCAAGAAGGGATGGAAGGAATGGCTCTGACTCCAGTACATTATATCAGTTATTTTACAGGCAAACTCCTTCTGTTGTGGTAGTAGCTCAGGGCTGTCCAAACCCCAGCCCTGGGGCCACTTGCGGCCCTCGAGGCCTCTCAATGCGGCCCTGAGGGAGCCCCCAGTCTTCAATGAGCCTCTGGCCCTCCGGAGATTTGTTGGAGCCCACACTGGCCTGACGCAACTGCTCTCAGGATGAGGGCAACTGTTTGACCTCTCACATGAGCTGTGTGGGATGAGGGCTCCCTCCACTGCTTGCTGTTTCACGTCCGTGATGCAGTAGCAGCAGCAAAGGAAAAGCTGGTCTTGCTTTGTGTAAGGACTTTTATAGGCCTTGAGCTATTGCAAGACCTTCATTTATTCATATAAGTTCATCTTTAAAATATTCATTTATGTAAACTTATGTAAATTTATTCAAATTTTAAATGTAAATTATTTTTTTCCCCTGGCCCCTGACACAATGTCAGAGAGATGATGTGGCCCTCCTGCCAAAAACTTTGGACACCCCTGTAGTAGCTAGTCACATCCAAAACCCACAGGAAGAATTTAATGTAATGTCAGTAGCCCAAAGTAGCAAATTTGTTTAGAAAATTCATTGGGAATCTTAACTTCACCAGCTGAATTTGAAATTTTTCAGGATCAGTTAATTATTTTAATTCAAGACCCCAGATATTTGAACATATGCATTTTCACTCATTGGTGTAGTGCAGATTGGGATTTGTAGGTTTAAAGTGGTGCAGACTTCTCATCATTCTTGCTTTTATGTTGTCTTAATCATGTTGACATGTCTTTGGTCATGTTAAGGCTGCCTAAACAATCATTCCTATGCACTGGCAGTTATGCAAGAAAATCCTATTTGCTTGCAACTTTCAACCTTTTTTTGCAGCCTCAGTCATTTCATGCATTCTATTTTAGGTGTACGCCTCATAAATCGATCTGTGAATGCAACAAACATGTTTGCAAGCAATTATATCATACGTATATGTGCAGTGATCATGCTGTCAGGGGTCAAATTAGGTGAAGCAAAGGAGATTCATAATTGAATTTTAAAAAAATGAATGCTGTTAACTGTTAGACTTTAGTATCACACTTTTGGATACAAATGAAACTGTATTTATTTATCTGTCTTCTTAAAAGCTGTAATGAAAGAAGAGATTTTGATTTTTTGACTCCTTCCCACATCAGGTTCCTGAATTAAATGCCCCCAAAGCTGCTGTTTGTCCTGTTGGAGAAAACATCTAGGTATGTTTATAGCAGCTTGCATCTGCTATAAAGGGTGGAGGTGTCGGATTAGGAAAATTGCATAGATAAAAAAGGTTGATCCCCTCCTTGTTATCACCCCCTAATCTGATGGGTGCTCACCCCTGGCTGTTTTAAGAAAAGACAGACATCTCACAAGACCTAGTTAAAGTCCTCCTGCATGTCATCTGTTTTGGCCCTCAGGACTGGCTTCAAACTCCCTGCTAAGTCTGCATTTGGTAGTCAACTCAGATTTGTTGCCCCATAATGCGTGGAACAATCCTCAGGAGGTTTGTTCTTAGGCCAAATAGGCCCTTCCATTTTTATTTTAGCGGGTTATTTTTCTGTTCAAATTGGGAACAAATCTTATTTGGGAAGAAGCTGAATGACAGCCTTCACCCTTTGCATCATTCTGTAATAAAATGGTACATTTCTACAAGGCAGTGATGGATGGAACCCCATAGTTCATTTCCCAGCCTTGCTTCCCTCCTTTGCTCTCTCACACAGAGAAATCCCTGTCTCCCTTCTCTTTTCCTTGCATTTCATTTTTACTTTTTATGCCTGGTTGCAGAACGGTAAAGTCCAACGTGAAGTGACATATATGCAAAGTATAATCATCCATACATTGATTGTTCATTATTATATGATCTTCTAGGATGCAGTGAATATTCTCCCCTTGGTACTTATCAGCTAGTCATTTTGTTGTATTCTACTAAGGAGGACCAAGAGAGGAATGGGGGGGGGGTAGTGAGAGTATTTTAGGGCCCAGTCTTATTCAGCTGTCCAGCACCAGTACAGCCTTGCTAATGGAGCATGTGCAGCATCCTGTGGTGCATGGCAGTCCTGGAGATCTGCTCAAGGTAAGGGAATGTTTGTTTCCTTACCTTGGGGCTCCATTGCAACTGCATCGGTGCTAGAAAGTTGGATAGGATTGAGGAAAATTTTCAAAGTCTGCTTTTATAAGATGACACCATTTCACTATTCTGGAAATGAGGTCTTGAGGTGGGAAAACATTTTTTTCCCATCATCTTCAGCAGCCAACAGCCCACAGGCTATATCTGGTCCGTCAGCTGCAGTCACCACGCAGAGTTTGGCTTTGGAGGCTTTACCCCCCTGCCGAAGTTGCCGTTAGCCAGATTAGGAATGGCAGAGCTACCTGCCATTCCCAGTCCTATACTGGATGGGAGGTGAAGTTTACAAAGCCAGGCTCTGCACGGGTCACTTTCTGGTGCTTGGCAACGCAGAAGTTTGGCCATGATGTGATGATGTCACCACCAAACACCTGACTCCTTAACAGAAAAAGGTTGCTGACCCTGGATCTCTGATCTACAGAGTTTCTTTTGACATGGACAGAATAATACGTTCACATAAGTGTGATGGGGTGTCAGTGTGAAAGGTGTGAAGTGGTTCCATCTAAAAATGGCCCTAAGAATGACTGGACTTCTTTCTAAAACAGTGGGGGAACCGTGGCGGGTTGAGAGGGTTGTGTGTCTGTGAGAGAGAAAGAGAGAAAGAAAAATGTGGATGCCCATCATCGTACGTGTCTGAAGGCAGGCAGAAGGGAGTGAATAAAGTAGGTACATTACTGGAAGAGATTACTGGAGCGGAGAGCATAAATGAGCTTGACAGGCAGCTCCGTTTCTTCCTCTGAAGAAAAAGAACAGTGAAGGCATCTGGTTAAAAAAAAAAATCATGAGGGCAGCACTGACCAGCTGAATTGGCACCCTCAGTTCCGGCTGTTTGGTCTGCCCTTCCTTCCTTTTCTAAAACTCTGTAGTCACCGGCCGTTGTAATTCTGTGTGCAATGTGACTTTCTAAACAGGAGCCCAGGCGGGCAGTGTAGCAGAGGCCAACACGTGCCACATTCTGCTCTTGAAGCTGGCAGTGTTTTCTAGCTGCCACCAACAGAAGACCTTGGGAAGAGGAATGGGCCTCAGCTTGTCACACAGTCACAGGGACACCATGGTCCAGTGCACAGCTTTAATGTACTGTGAAAATATATTGTGTTCAGCAGCTTGAGAACTTACTCCTCACCAATCTCTGTAAGTACAGAGGATTGAGAAAGCATCTGAGAAATGAAGGGGGGGGGGGAGGAAGGGATGAAAATGAATGATAAGACAGGGAAAGAAACATTGGGGAAAGAGGCAGATGTGAAGAGTTTAGGAAGAATATGGAAAAGAGAAATAAAATAGCAACCAAATAAGTCATGAACAGGGTTTTTGCACTATTCCTTATGGGACATTATGGGCTGATGTACAGCTGGATGAAAGAACTGTGTGCCCTAAAGTCAGGGCAACTCTTCACATCTATGGAAGTATAATTTCTTTCTCATATGTGCAATTCTCTCTCATCGTATGTGCCATCCTGTCGGTTCACTCTGCCAACGTAACACCCATGCTTTGAGATGGGCACCTGTCAGTATCCCAACATGTCCTGTGTCAGGGTCAAAGTTCCAGAACACCATAGCTACTGTTCCCTGCTAGGACTTATTAGACAATTCACCATGTTCTAAATAATGTAGACTTTGATAAAGTGAATAAATGTAGGGTGAACATGAGGCTATATTCAAGACCGAAGCACTTTGCATTGTGGTTAATCTGGATTTGCTGATGCAGCAAGTGCACTATTTTGGTTTATAGAGAGCTCTGCATTAGGCACAATGGCAAGGAAGATAGTTCTCTGTTATTTAGAGAATAAATTTGTTTACCAATAGCTAGAGGTGTTTGAAAATGGGGTGGTTTTACTCAGAAGTAAGCTCACTGTGTTTAGAAAAACTTAGGCCGCGGTGGCAAACCTTTCAACTCTAGGGCCTCTGGACCTTTAGCACTTCTGTCGAAGAGGGAATTTCAGCAGGTACAGCTTGTCATGACAGGCTGCACCTACTGAAATTCCCTCCGCTACACAAGTGTTAAAGGTCCAGGAGTCCTAGTGTTGAAAACCTGGCCACCCCTGGCTTAGGATTACAACCTGTCTTACTCACTGGAAACAAACACCCGTAATAGCACACAATCTTGATCTGTACATGTAACTGACTGATGGCACAATCCTAACTGGCTGGTGTGCTGGCAGAGCACATGCTTTGCTGGTGCAAAAGTGCTGGAAAGCACTTTGCAGTGGCACACCTGTTTGCAGTGCTGGCAAGAAGGTCAGAGCCGTCTACTGGCGCTGGCACACAGATCTGTGCCCGCCGGACCAGGTAAGTCTGGCACTGTGTAGTGAAGGGATGGGGGGAGGGTGGTGATGGGGGCGGGGTGGCTGGAGCAGGTTTGGGAGTGGGACAGGATCAGCAGGGCCAGTGTGCACTTTATCCTATCCTCCTTCCTGGGCCTGATCTGCTGACACAGGTCAATGCAGTCTTCTGCCAGCAATATTGCTGGCACAGGCCTGAGTTGACCCACAGCAGTGACTGCACCTTTCCCTGGAGCAAGGGGACAAATGTCCCTTCATCCCAAAGAGACCTCCTGCCATCTAAATCCCCCCCCCCGAAATGCAGCATAAGCTGTGCTGGTGCCACTGCATCGGTGTGTGTGAACTTTGGTAGGATTGGGCTGCCTTTCCCTTTGGAGCGGTATGTGGCACAGAAAACCAAAAACAAATACATTTTAATTTGTAACCAATCTATCCATATAACTAGAAATTCGAAATCTTCCCATTTTCAATGTCTCTATGCTGCAGGTGGCATTTCCTTGTGTGGCCAGTAGCAGGCAAGCTGTTGCTGTGGCTGAAAGGCTGAGTCTGGTTACTTCACCCTCCGCCTGAGAGCACAGAGGAGGTTGGCTTAGTCAGAGCAAGGAGCAGGAAACCCCTTCATCCTGCAGCAAACGGCTCTGAAGCATTTTTCCTTATAACGACACTTGGGACCCTTTGAGATGATGGAAAATAAGCAGTCGTTCTCTGCTACGTCATCATCAACAACCTCTTCCTGTTTGGCTTACATAGAAGTGAGGCTGCGCTGGGCCTCGTTTTCTTTTCTTTTTTTTTTGGCTTATTCAGAGATTGGGACCATGGTGGAGTAGGGTAGGGCAGGCCCATAGCCCCAGTCTTCAGGTGTTGATCCAATTGTAGCTATTTTTGGAGATATTTTTGTGTAGCATGATGTCATATTATTAAGTCAAGAAGGCCTTGTTAAGATCTCTACGATTGCTTTCAATCTTCTGGAAATGAATGAAGACTCCTGGAAATTCCAGGTCAACCCAGTAGGGTTGGCAACACTATTTGTGTTTCAGGAATTCAGCTCATGGGAGTGTAAATGAACCCCTGGGCTAGAAGCTTATTCAGGGTGAACCAGAATTTGCAAAATATGTGGAGCTGTCACTGTTCTGTGCCCCGCCCCCCATGTAGCAGAATTTGTGACATGTTGTCATTAGGCTGTGTGTTTTTCTGGCCTGCCTAATTGATGTCACTGACCACTGTTAGTAGGGGTTAAATGTGTAACCCAATGACATCATGTCCCACAACTTGTTATACGCTGAGTCCTCAGCATACAGACTGATTCTGTTCCAGTCCAGAAGATGAAACGTATAGGTTGAAGGAGCCAGCCAGTGCACTCGCACAAAAGCACCACAATGGATAAGAACATAAGAACAGCCCTGCTGGATTAGGCGAAAGGCCCACCTTGTCCAGGCTTCTGTATCTCACAGTGGTCCACCAAATGCTTGAGGGAGCATGCATGACTATGAGATACAACCTGTGTCCTGGTGCCCTCTCCTGCATCTGGCACTCTGAGGTAGCCTACCTCTAAAACCAGGAGCTTGCACATATCTATCAAGACTTGTAACCCATATTGCATTTGGAACTTGGATGGTTGTAACTCAGGGAGTCGTCGTACTCCACATTACTGGTCAGAGGGAAGAAAGAAATTTAGCTGTGGTGACTTCCTATTTCTCTGAATGTCTAGTTTCATCCTCAGTTTGCTTCTTTAAGGAGTGGCAGCTGGTGTACATGAGTCCTACAGACTCATGGGGGGGGGAGGATTTTATTTCTTTCCAACCACCTGGCAGACAGGAGCAGCATTTCATCACTTCATACTTATCCAAGGGCACACATGGGCTCTGGCACTTGAATAGAACTTCTAGTCCGGCCCTGTAAGGCGCCACCAAGAAAAGAATGGCTTTTGCTGCTGCTGTCTCTTGGTATTTATGTGCCAAGGCTGGGCAGTGTCACAGTCACCCGCTGTCTTACTTAATGGCTTTTGTGAGTGTGTTAAATTTGCTCCAGCAGGTCGGTGTATATGTGCCAACTCGTATAACCCAGGCAGAACTAAACCCATCCTTAATGGTTTGGCACCTATCTTAATTCTCTCTGGCTTGTCATCTTGAAGAGCAAACAGAACTTCCATTATGAGAATAGGTTAAGAGAAGAAATCAGTTTTGGTTCAGCAAAAAGATGGCTGTCTGGGTGGTTTGATCCTGTTTTTAAGGATAAGAATCAACGTACAGTGAAAGGATTGCTGCATCTAACCTATAGCAGCATAACTAATATAATGGGCTGAAATGGAAAGGCAGGAAGATTTGAGTCTGAGCATCACACAACAGTTCCTAAGGGTGTACTTTATTAGAAGGTAGGATAATCTTCTAATGGCAGAAGCCCCACTGCTTGAGTCATTTCTGACTGTATAACTAGTGGGGGAATATTCTACAGAGAACAGCCTTGAAATGACCAGGGGGAAAAATGAGATTATCAAATGGAAGCATTTCATTTATAAAATTCTGTGACACAAGCAGTGCTGTTCTTTTCAAATTCCTGGAAGCTGCTGCCAAAGCATCTATTTTTCCTATGTGTCAATTATGTACATGGGGCAGGCTTTGAAAGGAAGGATTAGCTTTGGTTCTGTTACTACCTAAATTATCCATGAACAGATATGAATTCCTCTTAGCACGTGCCTGTGTATGGGGGTGTGGGGGGGCACAGCAAAGGAAAGGGGAACCAGGAAGTAGAGGAAAAAAAGCTCGAGGTTACATAAACCTAACAAGGTTTAAAAGGTTTCTGAGAATGCTATCTGATGACTGCATTATTGTAGAAGATACAATGCTAAACGTAGCAAAGAAACAATGGTGCTGTGCTTCTTGGGACTCACAGGAGCTGGGCATGGTGGGAGCATGACCTGGCTGTGCTGGTTTGAAAGTGTATTGCTATTGTGCAACAACCCTTACGGAGAGGAGACCTCTGCAAATGTCTCTCCACAGCAGGGGTGCTCACACTTTTTTGGCTCGAGAGCTACTTTGAAACCCAGCAAGGCCCGGAGATCTACCAGAGTTTTTTTTACAATGTTTGCGCCATCATAACATATAACATTTATGTGTACAATGTATGTTGGTGTACCTTGAGCCCCACTGAGTATAACAGGACTTACTCCTGAGTAGACATGCCTAGGATTAGGCTGTGAGGCTGCAATCCTAGCCACACTTACCTGGGAGTAAGCCCCATTGAGTACAATGGGCCTTACTCCCGGCGTTTCCTCTCAGAGGCACCTGAAGGGGGGGGGGTCGGCACTCCGCGATCTACTCATTTTGCCTCGCGATCTACCGGTAGATCGCGATCCACCTATTGAGCACCCCTGCTCCACAGGATGCAGCGATAGCCATTCTGGTATTACTTCATCGGTCAGGGTGGGGGGTGGGAGGAGGGGAATGAATAGAATTGGGCTGTTACATATTTAAAAGATTTGTACCTTGTCTTTCCACACTTCTGGGAGCTCATGTCAGCTTTCAGAATAAAAAGATAAAACAATAAAAGGAGTCAATAAAAACCAGTGGCATCCTAATGAAAAACAATGTGGAATAAAAAGTCTTTCAGTGCCCTGCAGAAGGGCTGCAAGGAGGGGAAAGGCCTAAGTTTGAGGAGGAGTTCCAGAGGCCAGGTGCCACAACCGAAAAGGCCCTGCCATGGGTTGTTGATGCCCAAATATCAAAAAGTGACAGTACCTGCAACAGAACCACCTGTGATGACCTCCCAGAATGGGGAGAGTCACACAGGAGTGAGTTTGTTTAATTGGGGGGGGGGGAAGAGAGAGAGAAAGAGAAATGATAAATGGTGCAAATAGGTTCCATCAAGTGAACAGGATGACTGCTATGTGACTATAAACTGAACCCAAATCAGGTTATAAAGACAATGACAAGCAAACAAGGAGGTGGCTAAAAAGTTGATTCAGAAGAACCTCAAACTGGATGCAGTCTCTTTCAGCAGATACTTCCTATTGAGCCAGTGTTGAAGGTATGTTAAGAGTCTCAATCCACCCGGGGCATTTGGGCAGGTGTCAGAGCTTGCTATCCTCCCAATAAGGCTAGCCTGACAAAAGCTTTCATGTGATACGTTCTTGAGTCCTGGATCCTTTCAGATGGGTGGATATTTGCCAGGCTTTCATCCACACAGGCGGGGGAAACGAGGGGAGGGAAGAAGGAATGTAACATTAAAGCATGGCTAAAATTAGCTAAATTGTGCCAAGCTCTTTCTCAAATGGAGGAACAGCTTGTGGGAGAATGCTCCCAAGTCCTCTGGAATGAGTGATTCTGATCCCTGCTCTGAAGGGTTCTTGCCCTCGCCACACTGTGTGTCAAGTTTGTTTACTCGCTCAGAGATGGCAGGAGCCTCTGCTGCCCCGGCTTCTCACTGGCAGAGCAAACGGTTATTCTTTATTATTATCTGTTTCACTTATCAGCGCCCAAAGTGAACATGGCATTTTACAGACAAATACAATATGTCAGGAGCTTACCCCGTATAGCTTTCTCTCTAAATGAAACATTACACTCTGCAGGGACGGTGCTGTCTTCTTGTATCTCTGTTTGTTCAGGACCCATTGCAGGGCCGCAGAGGCAGGGGGTGGGTGGGTATGGGGAGGCCAGTCTGGCTGGGTCCGTAGGCAGAGGCGAAGAGGAAGACAATTATTTGAAAATGAACTTTTTGAAGTCAATCCCAGGTTCCTGATGGAGAAATAGATTTCGTAATAGCAAGAGTGATCAGGAGTCCTGGAGGGTAGAATTTCAATGGCAGAGCAGGGGGTTCACTACGAAAATGGTATGGCTGCTTCTACATTCAAGCAAGGGGTTGAAGCCTGTCTCCCAAATGGAGATAGAAATCTCTGTCTGGAAACAGCCCAGCCATTTCATTCACAAGCCCTCTTTTTCCATTCTTCTCTACCTTTGCTCTTGCCATCGTCTTGCACCATCTGCTGTCCCACACCTGCACCCACTTGCACCCTCACAGTGGGTTCCTGCCTCTAGTTTTACCAGACTAGATGTCTGGTAAAATAACGCATCACTTTGGATCAACACTGAGTTTGATCCCCAAACCTCAGCCCTGAATGGGTTCAGATGCAAGAACCTTCGATTGCTTCCCTTCTGAGAGGTTATTTTGCTTCCTTCAAATCATGTGGAGTCATGTGGAAGAGTTTCATGTGGACATCATTAGTGTTAGCTCTACAGCCTATATGGGCACCAGCAATACCTCTCAGGCTGGGTTACTCATCAGAACTGCAAACAGCTATTAAGCTCCCTGCTTTCCAGAGCAGCGGTTTGTCAAACTTGTACTACCTAACCATGCTGGAAGGTACTGCCAGAAAGAGGGTCTTAACCATTTTCCTTGTTACCTAGAGAAGCCTTGGAGAACAGCCCTGAAAGCCTACTCATATATCTTCTACATATACTCAGATTTTGTGACCTCAGGATCATAAACAGTGTGCTTCAATTTCATATCTGGAAGTTGTGTTGCACAACATTTTGATATAAGGGCAGCCTGTATATTGTGGCATCCAAAAAAGTCCAGGATCAAGAGCCCCTTTAATCCAGAATGGGGTTTGTAGTAATGCTACCTGACATCAGTAATAAGTCTGTGCTCTGCTCTTACAATTTTGTTGATATTTGCCTTGGAAGTAACCTTTATAAAGGTACAGTGTTAAATAAAGTTCTCATGGCATTTTGGTTTGTTAGTCCTGATATCCTGGCCAAATTCCAGCCCCAGTAATTCTACTTACCTGAATTTCCCCTGCAGGTTCAATTGAAGAAGTTATTCTTCATTTCTTCCCGTGGCATAAGTTCAGAGCTGTTGTGCAATGTTTCACTGCATTGCTAAAACTAACCTGCCTTCTGTCACACAGAAAGCTGCATTTTAAGAGTGGATGGTCTTGATTTTGTGGCAAAGAGATAGTGAATAATAAATATGCATCTCGAAGTGGTTGTACCATGGCTTTTATATTGATAGAGACATTTTGCACAAAGAGACCCTATGACACAATTGCTCCATGTAGAACTGTATCAAATGTAGTCCAAAAACAACAGCACTCATGTTCCTTATCTTCCCATCCCTAGGGAAATCCCCAGCCCCAAGCCACCCAGTATAGCGGTTTATAAAATGGGTGTCAGAGGATCATTTGGAATAGTGTAGAATGCAGAAGGGAACTATTGTGGGAAGGCAAAATTGCAAAAAAAAAAAAAAAAAATGTGGAGGGCAATTTCTGTGAATGGAACACCACTTACTTGAAGCTGCCTCCCATGCTTTCTTTTCATTTTGGCGATTTGCTACTGTCACAATTGCCCCCTGCATCACATCCCACAACTTTCCTGAGGACCCCCTGGCCTCCAACTGTGGCATTTCAGGGGCGTTCCCTAGGGAGGAGGGGACAGAAGAGATAAGTAGTATGAGCAGTGCTTCACTTATGCTACTTAGGTGACAACCCAGCATAAATAGTATGATTTGTAAGCAAAGCCGAGAATCCGATTTCCATTTTGCTGCTTCAGCTTGATTTTTTGACAGTTTCAAGAGTAGTGGCAAGGATAGGATTGAGACGCGGCTTCCACATACCTAATTTGATGTGCATGCACCCTGCACACTTGAGGGAGTATGTGCACACTTTGTACCTGACTACAAAAATAGGCCGTGAAAAGAATCAGCCATGAAAAGGGATTTATTCTTCACATATGTGAAGATGCCTTGAACAGGAAAGAAATCAATTGTTCTTTTTGTCTGCTAAGAAAACCCTTCTCTATTGGAATGTGGTGCCTCATAGGACCCTGTTTCTCCTGTCCTGTTTCTCACAACCCATACAGTAGTGTTATCATCATCACCATCATCATCATCACCATCACCACAAGAATATTTATATTCTGTTGTTCTATTAAGAAGTTCACAAAGCAGTTTCCATATGAAAATAATTAAATAAATGGTTCCCTGTCCCAAAAAGGGCTCACAATCTTAAAAAGATGCAAAGGAGACATCAGTTAATAACTTACTGGAAAAGACATCCTGCTAGGTGAATGGTAGTAGTAAATGCTCTCTCTCCAGTAAATCTAAGCGGCACATAGCTTTAAAAGTTTGCATGAGAGCCATTTTAGAGCAGCTGAAGCATTTGTAACTGGAAGTGGAATTAAACTGGAGTTTAGCCTAGTAGAATGTAATAGAAAACTATACTATTCAGCCATAACGTTTTCCACAGCCAAAACTGTTTACTCCTAAGTAAGTCCTATTCAGCAAAGGCCTTTGATAACTTCAATTAAAAGTTTATTACTTGTAGGTTCATCTCATTTTATTGCTTCATACTGATGGTGGCTGGGGAATTAATGACCTGACATTGCCCTTTGACTAGCCTCTCTGAATTGCCCCCATGTCCATTTCTGTTCCTGCAGAATGGGGCTTTAATTACTGATTTCCACTTTTTTTTTTTAATTTAAAATGGACTATTTTGCTATAAGAAATGAAAAGGAAAAAAATAATAGTACAGTAATGAGAAGGAATAAGTGATTAGGGCTGCAAGTGTTCTCACACTTTCCTGCAGCTAAGTCCTATGGAGCACATTGGTTTCTTTCTGAGTGGGCATGCACAGGATTGTGATGTTAAGCTTTTTCCCTTGCTGGAAACCGCAACTGCCAGTGGGGATGTCCTTCTCAGTGTGCAGAGATCTCCCATTCAGGTCCCTTTCTTATTTGGGGAGCGGCTGTAGCTAAGTGGTAGAGCACATGGTGGCACCTCCAGGTGTGGCACAGAAAGACCCTTATCTGACCTGGAGAACTGCCAGACGGCAAAGACAATGCTGCATTGGATGGTTTCTGACTGAACATAAGGCAGCTTCCTTTGTGCCCTACCCACCTGCATGCACGGTGAGGAGAAAAACAGGACTCGGTGGAGTCCTGTGGAGACCTTTCTATGTGTATGTACTGCTGCTGCCTCTGTGTAGGGAAGGAGCCTACCCTTAATTTCCTGGCTGTGGTAAACCGGTGTGAGAGATAGAGCAAAACTTTGATTTAAAGGATTTTGTCTGTGACTTAAACAAATTAGACTTTTTAATTTAGGGTTTTGCCATTTTCTTATTGACTGCCCCCCCCCAGTTGTGTCCTTAGTTCTGATTACAGGTGCAGTTGGGATATGGGTGATGGCAGTTTGTCTTGTAACTTCTGAGCAGGCAGAAACCACTCTTCTGCTTTGCAGTGTACTTCAAGGTAGCAGTGGTGTGAAGGACTGACTACGACTAAGGGCTGAAAGGGACTGTCAGTACTGCAACTAACTATGGCATAAGCAAATGAGAATAACCGGGGAGACAAACAGCATCTACTTTGACATGTACAAAAGAACGCACGTGCCCAGTGTGTTAAAGTGAATCAACTGATACGGTGCTGGGGACTATATTTTCTCTGCCAAAAAGAATCGAATCTACTGTCTTGTAATGAGGGGGTCACCGTTCAGCCGAAATAAAGTCAGCCACTCATTTGGTCAAAGTCTCAGAGTCTCCTTGTTCCCCTTTTGAGCTTGTTCTAAGAATGGAAATCCAACAGCAGTTACGATGGATGGTTCATACTCCTGTTCCTTTATAAATGGATTTGGACCCCCCCCCCTTTGCAAATTGTAATTATCCATGTCTTCATTTGTTTTGCTTGTTAATGATAGGACGGCGTGTTCCTTCCTCGGAGAAACACATTTGGGGCAATGGGCAAAGGGGTGCATGTCTGAATTCAGGACTGCTGAAATGACAGCACTGTAATAGGCTGAAGTCTGCATAAGCGGCTGTGGAATGGTCCCTTAGAAATGAAACTCGGCATTTCTAAGTAAAGATAGAAAGTAATCAATGAGGGTTCTGCATCAGCAAAATGGCTTATTAATTAGTGGCGCTGTTTACAGCCCATGGAACATACGGAGTTGTGTTAGACTATTCATCCTCCCAGGACTTGGCAGTGACTTTATTAGTTAGAGAGCACCACCAGTGCCCCCACACTTTTATTGCTGTGGCTGTTTACCTGTGAGGTAATAGTAGGGAGGGGAGATTTGAAAGAGGATCATAAAATAGCAAATTACAGGTGTCCAATGGGAACAACTTCAGTTAACTTCTGACTGAGCAGAAAAAGTAAAAAGAATAATGGCAAAAGGGACTCTCAGCACAATCCTACTCAGAAGTAAGGCCCATTAAATTCAATGGGACTCCCAGGGTAGTCTGTATAAGATTGTGGCTTACTCCCTATCTGATGCGATGCTCCTCATGTTGTAGGGGAAGACCCCAGAGGCCTCCTCTGTGTTGTGCTGGACTTGCAACCTGCTCTACAGGCCACTACAGACCTCAGAATGGTCTGCAGAAACCTCTGAAAGCTACTTCCGGTATTGCTCTGATTTGGAGCCAAATGGAGGTGAAGAAAGGTGGGAGGGCCCAGGTCATGACCCACCTGGCATGGGCTTGCCACTCATTAGTGGGTTGTGACCCACACTTTGGGAAACCCTGATCTAATGGAATCCTGGTGCTGTGGAGGTTTAATTTGTCACTTCAGATTAAATTACAGACCAGATCAGGGAACAGATTTGAAAAGTTTTGTTCAATCATTTCAGCTAATCATATTGACAGAGTGAGGGGTATAAAGTCAGCTACCTGCAGGGCTGACACTTCCATGAGGCTCAGGTGACGGCCTTAGCAGCAGATTGACAGGGGAGAGCCACTTCTGTCAGTCCACTCCGCTGCTCTTCCTCTCCCTGCTCCCTGGTTTGGAAAAGGAAGGTGGGGTGGACCGGAAGAGAGAGTCAGAATGGTGCATTCACACATTGGAGGCTTCCTCTTCCCTCCACCCCCCCTTCCTTGTTCAGTCCAGGGAGTAGGAGGAGCAGAGGCTCACACATCATCAGGTAAGGGGGGGCAGCGTTGGGCATGTTGCCTCCTTGCTGCTGCCTACCTAGATGCCCCTGAGATGTCATTTTTGCTGATAGCGGCTGTCTCTGGGTCTACCAGGCAAAGCTGCACTGCTCTGATTTTCAGTTTGGTGAGACAGTGATTGCAACACATACCTTACAGAGGTGCTGTGAGGATTAATTAGTTGCTGCTTGTAAAGTGCTTTGCAGATGAAAAGAGCTCAATGTTATTAAAACAAGGCACACTAAAGTATCCTGTAGGGAGTAATCTGGCACTAGCAGGGTTGCATTGATGACCTCATAGGTCTTCTTCATCACTTGTCCTTAGAAAAAGGAGGCAGTCTTTCCAGGGAGTGAATTAGAATTATAGCAGCAGTTCCATTAGCTTGGAGGCCTGCTGATCCTCAGGCGTGAGAGCAAAGATGATCACTAAAGGGGCTTGGGGAAAAAATTTAGATGTACAAGCGGCCACGCTACTGACAGTCATGGTCTTCTTTTAAATAAAATTAGGGCTGGTACAGCCTGGAATTAACTAATTATTGAAAGATATATATTCCGCAGCTTTCCTCTCGCACAAGGAAGGCACTCAAAGTGACTTACAAAGAACACCAATGAAAGCAGCGAAATGCATATAAACACAGATCAGTCTTAACAACAAAAGAAAGCAGCAGCCCAGAAGGGCAACACAGAATGCAAGTGCACAGCAGAAATCATAAACTAAAAGCTGAGTTGAAGAGAAAAGTGAGTCTTTAGCCAGTGCCAGGGGAGGCACTGATCTCACATCCTGTAGGAGGGAGTTCCACAGCCCGGGTGCTGCCGTGGAGAAAGCCCATTCACTCATTATTTCCAAATGGACTTCATGCAAAAGAGTCTTCTCAGAAGCTTAAGGGATGGGCTATCTATGTTGGGTTAGGGGAGGGAACCTTCAGTTACTGGTAATTTGCATTTAGTTCTATATGAAATGCATTATAGTCATATAAACGTAAGGAGTTTATGTTTATCCAGAGGAAGGATGCCTCAACTTGATCTAAGAAGGGACTGTGATAGGTGGTGGGAGGGAAATCCTGCCTCCCCGGCCTCTTTCCACACCATGGCACAGCTAGGGCATCTGACACCCAGAGCACGTAAATTTTTAACTCCCCCATACCTCCCAGCTACACTGTGCACAGCCTCCCTGGGGCTCAGAAGGCCTCTGAAAGGCACCCCCTCAAGGTGTGGTACCATGGGCAGTGAACCCCTTTGCCCTTTGCTATGCCACTGCTTCCACATCTTTTCTTTTGGATTGTTTTGAAAAAATTAGTTGCAGGTGGATACAGGTGTAAGCATTGTCTGTTACAGTTCAATTCTAACATACTCTTCTTATTTCACATAGGTTCCAATCCTAACCAACTTTCCAGCACTGGCATAGCTGTGCCAATGGTGCTGCGTCTCACGGGGGCGCTCACGGGGGCCTCCTCAAAGTAAGGGAATGTTTGTTCCCTTTCCTCGAAGTTGCATTGCCCTTCTGTAAGTGCTGGAAAGTGGGTTAGGATTGTGCCCATAGACTTTCAAAGGATGCTAATTCTCAATCACTACTGACTGTTGGGTTCTGAAATGGAACAGTGGTGTAATGGTTGCATTGGTATTCCCTGTCTGACCTTTGACTTATTTAGTAACTTATTCAGTGCTTTCCCCTTTAAATTTCCAGGTAAACTTTACACGGTAAAATGTTTTCTCCAGTCACTACTGGAGTTAAAGCAACATCTCTGTTTCAAATGAATAGTTTTATACTGAGACTAATTAAATGCCTCATTGGGGAAGGGGCCAAACCTTATTGGTACAGTCATTACATTGCACACAGAAGTTCGATTACTGGCATCTCCAGACACAAAAGACTCCTGCTAGAAATAGTGGTGAACACCTGCTAGTCAGCATATACAATACTGGGCTAGAGAAACCATTGACCTGATTCAGTGCAAGGTGCCTTCTTGCGTTCGATATGGTCAGGGCTCTTTACAAAGAAGAGACGTTATTGGGCTAACTGGACCAATGGTGTGCCTTAGCAGCAAAATGCCTTCTAGCTATGTTGAATTTTTTTTCAATGTTCTTCTCTCTGTCTCTTTTTAGGGAGTGCAAGAGCTGAAGATGAGGCCCAGAGCAGAGTGCTGTTCCTCAAAGTTCTGGCTTATGCTGGCAGTCTTAGCAACAACAGGTGGTGGGGCCTGGGCCCAAAAGAACCAACCCAGCATTGGCATTGCTGTCATCTTAGTGGGTACCTCTGACGAAGTAGCCATCACAGATGCCCACAAGAAAGATGACTTCCATCACCTCTCTCTCATGCCTCGTGTGGAACTGGTGGCCATGAATGAGACAGATCCCAAAAGCATCATCACCCGCATCTGTGACATCATGTCTGACAGGAGGGTTCAAGGTGTCGTGTTTGCTGATGACACAGACCAGGAAGCCATTGCCCAGATCCTGGACTTCATTTCTGCCCAGACCCTCACACCCATTCTGGGTATACATGGAGGCTCTTCCATGATCATGGCAGACAAGGTAAAATGTAACTTCTTTTTCACATTCAGAGCATGAGAGTGAGGCATAGTCAGCATTAGGAAATAGCCTGTTCCTCTATAAGTTGCATTGTACAGTATTTGTTCAAGTTGCTACAGAACTGGGTGTGTTGTGTAGCCCAGATTGTGTAGGTTATATGGAAAAGCGAATTGGAGATCTTACAACAAGTAGTATTTTGAGCTTGGCAAGTGGGACAGTTCTATCTTGCTATGCTGTCAATTACAATTCCAAAGGTTATTACCAAATACTGGGGATTTAGAATGGTATCTGTATGGTTGGTTTTGTCATAGAGGTTGAAGAGCCTTTAAGATATTGTGTGGTAAGTCTCTATTTCCACCATTGTAATGTCCGTACCTTTGATGGCCTTAAGGCCAATTCCATCAGGTTGGGACCACCAGTGGAAGCATCAGGATCCAGATGGAAGTTGCCGCACTTACTGATGCCGCTGGTGAGCACAACCAGGCTGCCAGCTCTGAGCCCAATCCTATCCACACTTCCCTGGGAGTAAGTCCCATTGACTATAATGGGACTTACTTCTGAGTAGGCATGCATAGGATGATGTTCTCAATCATTTGCGGCTGCATGCATTTGCTGGCAGTGAATGCACTGCCCACTGGTGCCTGGTAAGGGAGTGGAGGGGGTGGGCAGTGGGAGGAATGGAGAGGGAGTGGGAAGGACAGCAGCATTTCTGGGCAGGGAGGGGGGAGAAAGTAGGGAGCAGGGAGAAGGTGGAAGGGGATGGATTCTATGGCAATGAAGCATGCCGGATCTTATCCCCTCTTTTGTAAACATCTCTGCCCCTATCCCTCCTCAGACATAAGCCACCAAAATAGGAGATGGGGCAGCCTGGGGGCTTACTTGGAGGCAAACTGAAATGTTTTATATTTACCTCCAGCTTGCCATCAGGTCACTTCCCACCCCCCACCATAGGATGCAGCCTTCTTTCTTGGCATGGTTGCATCAGTGCTGGTGGGGGCTAGGACTGGGCTCTCCAGATTCTACCCAACCACTTTAGATGCCATTGGAATGATGTGCTGTTAGAGCAATTGTCATACCCCATTTTATCACGTTCATTTGCCATGCAGTGACTCACAAAATCAAGCCGTAGAAGAATTAAATGCATGTAGCCTAACTGAATTATAGCCATGGAAAAGATGCAGATGGTCTGAAAATGGTGAAATACCTACATCAAATAGATAGGGAATTAGTAAAAGGCTTAAGATTCCTTGCCCTACAACTTAAAGGGGTGGGGGAAGGAAGGTTGTTTCCTTTATTTGCTCTCTCTTATTTTAATGTTAATGTCAATCTGTTTTAAATCAAAATGATCACTTCTGAAATTTCTGAGATCAAGCGGAGGGTCCAGAAATACAGAGAACACTATTTTGTAAATGTCTCTAGAACACGAAGAAAAAGTATTTTGGAGTTTCACAAAGCTGTTAGGGAGAAATCTTTTATAAAGTCAGCTGTCTGAAAATATTAATTAGTGAGAAAAAGAAGGTGATTTTTAAGCTGCCTGCTAATTTTAGGATGTCACTTGCAGAGACATATTCTTTCTGAGGACGCTGAATGAAGATTTTTGTTTTTAACTGAGTAGCCAAGACCTTCTTAATATATTGCCTGTCGCAGGAGTTTGTATTCAGCAATGCTTCTAGCACTGAATCTTATTTACAGATAAGGGTAACAAACATGTTTTCATGAAATCATAGAGTTAAAAGGCCCCAAAGGTCATCTAGCTCCTTCCTTGGCCAGAGGAAGGATCATTTACATAGCCGTCTTCTCACAGCTGTCAAACTAAATAAACATGATGTGCCACAAAAAACGAAGTAAGCACACAATAGTAAGGAAAGAGTTTGTGGCCATTCTGTAGCCATCAATTCTTATATCCATAGCCTGCTGTAATGTTACTGGCTTTTCTCTTCTACTATATTATTTTCCACAATACATTTGTAGAATGCTTATCACTATAGTTAAACTGAAAAAACCTAATCTCTTTGTAAAGTAAATTCTCTATTCCTGTAATCATCTGTTGCTCTTCTGTGCACCTATTCCAATTTGAACTGATCCTTCTAGAATCTGGATTACATGGTGCATATATTTTAATCTCACCCCTAATTCTTTGCATAAGGTAACATTGTTTCTCTCTCTCTGTGAACGATGCCTGCCTCATAGATCCAAGAAAAACAATTTGCTTTCGCTGTTTCCTTTGTCATGTCCAACTGATGAGTCCTCTGCTTATCGCCAAAACATTTGCTTCAGTGTATTTTCATAGACCTATCTTTATATGCTCAGCAATTTAGGTAGTGAAATTTTTCCTGGTCTGTGCCTCTTTGGGCTTTGTGTGGGAAATGTTACATGCCTGAATGCTTTCCCATAGGGAAAAAATGCCCCTCAAATAGAAAAATATGTTAATTTTTATGTAGTATGTTAAAAAGAAGGCTGGGCTGAATCCTCCTCTGACATATTTCTTTTGCATGTGCGAGAAGTTTCTTTGTAGTCATACATGCTCTTGCCCCATCTTCAGCCTGAATTGATACAGTCCAGGAAAATCCTATTAATGTATCAATTGGCCCTTATTACTTTGTATTCCTGAATGTCAATCCATAGTAGAACACTTGAGTATTGCTGGGATGGAGGAGCTGCACTGCCTTCTCCCAGTTCCTCCCTGGGGTTGTTTGTTCCTCTGAGATGCACAAGCAATGGCAGCTCTAGGGATGGACTCCCTAGAGCTGTCTGTCTCCATGGGGAGATGGCCATTCTATGGAGCCACTGGCAGAGGTAGTGTAGCTCTTCTGTCTCCCATGGTTTGTAAAATAATTCCATCTCCCTTCTTCGAGAAGCCCTTGTGGCAGGGAATAAAGCTGTGGCTCACTGGTTTGTGCAGTGACCTGGATAAGCACAACCTTCTTCTCCCCACCTGTACTGGGAGAAGCAAGGGTTCTGATCTGCCAGGGCACTTAGGGACCTGGTTTTTCTCCCACCTGGAGAAGGTGAAGGTCCTGCTCACCACTGGACAGTGAAAGAGGAGTAGATCTCAAAGGCCTAGCACTGAAATCTTCTTGTGCATAACCATCTCAGTAGTCAGTAGGCATCAGATCAGTGCTGGAGCAACAGCACTCCAGGCTCTCTGCTCTCTGACCTAGTTCATACTCTAGACAAACCTAGACTTCAGCCAAAGTCTTGTTTCCAGTGCCTACAGTGCAGAGTCCTAGGTTTGGACACGAGATTTGTGCTGTGCACTCTGCTTTATTGCCTGCCTGTGAACTCTGCAATTCATCTACCACCAGGACTGGAGAAATAAGGGGTCCCAACTGTATCCCTCCAGTCCCACCAGTTAGTAGGCAATGGCTCTGGGTTTCAATCATGAATAGGAGAGTTATAGACTATTACACACTGTGTGTGGGATGGAACAACAGTGACCAAAAGCAACCACTTTGTTGACAGCTTAAAAAAAATCTGTGCAGACTTATTCTTTAATGCTGTAAATGGAGGCATTGGTGATAACTCCAGGACTTCTGCTTAGTGAAGACTTTGAAAAAAATCACTTTCAACTTTGCAGTGGTTGATAAGAAGCCAGGAAAAGCATTCTGACATCCCCCACTTAAAGTTCTTATATATTTATGAAGGAGCTGGTAGTATCTTTCTCCAGCTCTGAGTTTTTTAAGGATCTGATGAACTCTACTGGATGCTTTATACCTTCAGAACATGAGATGACGCTGCCTTAGAGTGCCCCATTCAGTCATGACCACTGCCTCTAGCAGCAACTCAGATTGGGAGACTGAGGAGGAAAAACCAAGTGCTAGTGCTGGTGCTAGACCCACAACCAGTCACTGGGCTGGAAATGGAACTCATTATCAGCCAGGAACCTCAGGAACCAGAGCCCCCAGAATCTGCCTCCCCCAAAGCTGACAGAGAGCCAACCGAGGCTGTGATCGTCTGCGCCTAGCCTGTCCTTGTCTTGCCAGTATCTCTATGAGGTTCTAGTGAGAACGAGACTCATCTCCAGTGGTGAATGACAGGTCTATGGAGTTTAAGCCCCTATTCGAGTTTGGCAAGCTCAAAGGGGCTTGACAACTTGAAGTGGGCATGCCTGACTCAAGAGGCTACGGTTTGTATTTTGAATTCCTCTTGCCTTGTAACATTTGGACCATGTCTCCTCTAGTGGCTTAGGCTAATGTTCATGAGTCTTGATTCAGACTGTTTTACGCTGCACTGCACTTCTCAGACATACCTTTCAAGCTTAGATTTGCTCACCCAAAAGTATCTGGGAAAGCCTCAAATCACAGATTTTTGGTTAAACAAACAACTATTAATGCTTTAAGATCTGTGCTGCCCTGAATTATTATCAGCAATGTAACACATTTTTAAAATGTGTGTTTTCTCACACTCACTTATACATCAATTTGCACCACTGACAGCTGGATAAGAAGATTAGTTTCTTAGTTCTGGAATAGGCAGACCTTTATTACAACCCTAAATGTCTAAATTAATTGCATTCAACATTTTCCCTGCCCCAAACTAGCTTCAAAATGAAATTGAAAATCGGGAGTGTGAAATTGACTGACCCTGCTTCCTTAGATCCTCAAGACATTCCTCAGAGGCCATCAGCCCGCAGCTAAGTGGTACTGCTGTACAGGTAGAAGTTTCTAGGTTCAACCCCTGGCATTTCAAGTTAAAAAAGAATAATGTATAGCAATACCAAGAGAGGCCTTGACCAAAACCCTAGAAATGGCCACTGGTCAGTCTAGTACTAGACAGATCACCAAGGACCCAATTCTATCCAGCTTTCCAGTGCTGATGAAGCTGCAATGCAGCCCTGAGGCAAGGAACAAATGTTACCTTGCCTTGAAGAGGTCACTGTGACTGCCCCTCCACTGCAGGATCATCACGGGAAAGTTGGATAGGATTGGGCCTACAGTCAGACCAAGTCACTGCTTTATGTATGACAGCTCTCTCTGGTCAATCTTTCTTTGCCTGTTTTGTTTTTATTATTTGGGGGGAAGAGATTGTAGAAGTTGAGATAATCACCTGGAAATGAAAGATACTGTAAGTATGTGGCTGTGATAGTGATATTTACTAGCAAGGAGACTAAGTGGGGGAAATTCCCAATTATTTTTACATCTTGGAATGCCCAAAAATTAGATGGGCCTTTTCTATGGCCTGTTGCAACTCTATTCCATCCACTGTTCTTTGGGGTAGATTTCAAGGTATTCCTCTCCAGGATTCTCTCCAGGAAAGAATCTGTCCTTGCCCCCAGCGAGTTGCAGAAACGTTAGATCACCTCCTTTTTCATTGCCCGCTTCATAGTGTGGCTAGGAGGAAACGCTTAGTTCTCCAATTTTATCTTAACTCCTCTTTTGAGATCTCTGTTATATTGCAATCTTTATTAGCCTCCACTGACCCTAACATCATTTTCCAGATAGCTACATTTATTTCATAAATAGTGGCGTCCAACTTGAAGCGTGTCCCTACTTCCTGAAGTCATGTTTTTTATTGTCAATTTTAGTCTGATATGTTATAGTTCTTTAGTCAGCTCTTTTAAGTTTTTTTTTCTTGTATATGTAAGTGTGTATGTATTGTAACTGTATGCCAATAAAGGTATTGAAATTAAAATAGAAATAGCAAGGATACTTCTGAGAAAGACAGGCAAATTTGCAAGATTAAAACCAAGGGGTTTTCCCCCCTTCCAGTGTGTTCTGATATCTTCCAGCTGCTTGGTTTCAACTAGTCATCTGAACGATCTGCTGTGACTCCGTGGCAAACAGTACGGGTTTTTCAAATGTTTTGTCACAAGCTTGCCAGCAATGTGGGTTTGTGAGGACTTGCTTAGATAACCCGTTTACCAGCACAAAGGAAAAGCAGTAGCACTTCAAAATACAGGTAGGAATCACATGATTGAATCTCCCTTCCTAAAAAAAAGCCCCGCTTGCACAGAAAAACCAAATACATTGCATGGAAGACGAGGCTAGAACACTTTGTCCTGACTTTGTTCAGGTAGGCAGTTTGGGACTTGGGAGAGCATTCAATCATGTTTCCCCTACATGCATTCTGAAGTGGTACAGACCCAGAAGAGCTGTATGATGTGTTTTCTTGAATGTGTAGTTGTATGTATGTAGAACATATAATGCAATCCTCAGCATATTTAGTTAGAAATATCATTTTAGGAGTCTAGAATTAAGTTGATGCAGCTGACCAACTCTGAGCACTTTAGACAGAATCCCCTGAAAGAAAAATTTCTGAATCCACTGGATAAGCCAGTGGTTCCAGACTGTGAGCCATGGCTCTCCGGGGAGTCTTGGAAACCAGCCAGGGAGCTGTGGGAGCCTCCTGAAAACCCTGTCACCCAATACAGTATATAGACATGATTGTATATACATGATTGTATATAGGATTGTAGCCCTAATGGAGAGCTATGGCCAATGGCCCAGGTCAAGGGAATTACCAGCTGAAAAAGTTTGGGAACCACTGGGATAAGTCAGCATAATCCTAGGGTCCAATCCTTTGAGTTTGTGGCACCCTTTGAGTAAGCGGCATCAGGGGGGAGGCCTGCGCCGCCCCGCCAGCATCTCGGAGGAAAACCCAGCCACCACTGCCCAGGTAAGCACTGGGCAGTGTGGGGAGTTTGGTGGGAGGATGGGGGAGGCATTTCTGGGTAGGGAGAAGGGCATAATGGGGGAGGAACCAGCCCTGGTGGCGGGTGGGACCACTGGAAGTCTCCTCCACTGGATCTTATCTGTATCAGGCTTGGAAGCCCAACATGGAGGTTCTCAAGACTAGAGTAGCCCCATTGTGGGGCCTGGGGTAAGGGGATGAATGTCCTCTTCTCTTGCCATTTTGGTACCACTGTAGCCTGCAGCACTGGGAAGTTTAGGATTGGGCTGCCAGAGATATTGAGATACATCAGCTATAATCTTTTATTATATTAGTATTTTATTTTAAATTACTGTAGTAATGATTATAAATAACTGTTGTATTGTTACATTTGTTGTTGGCAACCTTCAGTCTTGAAAGACTCTGGTATCGCGCTCTGAATGGTGGTTCTGGCACAGCGTCTGGTGTGGCTGAAAAGGCCGATTTGGGAGTGACAATCCCTTCCACACTGGAAGCAAGTGTAGTGTGTCCCTGGTCTGTCTCCCTGGCTGTGGGCCTTCCTTTTTTGCCTCTCTGCCTCAGTCTGTTGGCAAAGTGTCTCTTCAAACTGGGAAAGGCCACGCTGCACAGCCTGCCTCCAGGCACAACACTCCAAGGCCAATGTTTCCCATCTGTTGAGGTTCATTCCTAAGGCTTTCAGATCCCCCTTGCAGATATCCTTGTAGCACAGCTGTGGTCTACCCGTAGGGTGCTTTCCCTGCACAAGTTCTCCATAGAGGAGATCCTTTGGGATCCGACCATCACCCATTCTCATGACATGACCAAGCCAACGCAGGCATCTCTGTTTCAGCAGTGTATACACTCTGGGGATTCCACCTCTTTCCAGGACTGTGTTGTTTGGAACTTTGTCCTGCCAGGTGATACCAAGGATGTTTCGGAGGCAGCGCATGTGGAAAGTGTTCAGCTTCTTCTCCTGTTGTGAGCAAAGAGTCCATGACTTGCTGCAGTACAGAAGTGTACTCAAGACACAAGCTCTGTAGACGTGGATCTTGGTATCTTCCTGTCGTAAACTTAGGGGGTTTTGGGGTGCTCAGAGTTCTTGGTTCTCGGACCCTAAAACCCTCAAGGCCCCCCTGTTCAGTAGTACTGCCACCACCATGTATGTGCCAGTGCCTCAGTCCAGGGACACTTGAGACCCTCTAGGCTTAATTCTATCCCTTGCAGGCACTGAGCACTTTCTCCAGTTAAAGCTTCAGCCCTCAAGTTACTAGACCTCAATGAGCACTTGGTAGCTTGCTGAATGGCTAGGCAGGATTCTGAACCTTTGTCTCCAACAGACAATGAAACAACTTGGTAAAAGAGATTTTAGTTTATTAAGTACATGAGGTTACATAAGGCAGCAAATGCTAGAGGCATAAACATCTAGGAAACATATCAGCAATAAAATAATAAAGCTAGCTGGCTATCTCTATTAATCCCTATCTCTCACCTGGGTCAGTTACTCTTGTAGATCTTTTAGCTCCAGGCTGCCTGTGAGACCAGATGCCCATGGTGGACAATGGAGCTCACAGCATTCAGGATGTTGCACCCAAAACCTCTGTCCAAGAAGGAGCCGGACACACCCCTTGGGCACTCATTATTATACTTCTTATGCTAATAGTACTGAGGTGACTTCATACTTATTTAGACTGTCCAATCAGAAACTTTTGAGGACAGAACCTTCTCGGAGTGGGTCTGGTTGCTAGCCCTCCTAGTTCTTACCCCACCCAATTGGAGATCCACAGCTGCACTTCATCAGCTTGATAAGGCGCTTTTCTGTCTGCAGAGGTGCTAACATTCCAATAGGTTGTCATTCTTGTTGTCTGTCCTTTCTGGCCAGCAAAGGAGAGACAACAATCCTTTTGTTTATTTATTCACATTCTTGCAGCTAGGAACTGCTAGCCACTTCTCTGTTACTGATTTAGTTTGGTTCAGGCTCCACATGCTAACCAAGGCCTAACATGTACATATTCATGACAGTTCTGTCAGCTTCTTGTTGGACCATACTCTCTTTGTGAGTCTGGAAAATGTGGTAGCTGCTTTACCGATGCGTTTGTTTAGCTCTGTATCCAGAGAAAGAGTGTCGGAGATTGTTGAGCCAGGGTACACAAAGTCATGGACAACCTCCAGCTCATGCGCAGAGATTGCAATGCAGGGAGGTGAGTCCACATCCTGAACCATGACCTGTGTTTTCTTCAGACTGATTGTCAGTCCAAAGTCTTGGCAGGCCTTGCTAAAACAGTTCATGAGCTGCTGGAGATCTTTGGCAGAGTGGGTGGTGACAGCTGCATCATCGGCAAAGAGGAAGTCACACAGACATTTCAGCTGGGCTTTGGACTTTGCTCTCAATCTGGAGAGGCTGAAGAGCTTTCTGTCTGTTCTGGTCCAGAGATAGATGCCTTCTGTTGAAGTTCCAAAGGCCTGCTTCAGCAGGACAGTGAAGAAAATCCCAAACAAAGTCGGCGCGAGAATACAGCCCTGCTTCACTCCGCTTCAGATGTCTAAGGGGTCTGCACAATCCAGCCCGCCCCCTCACCCCTCCATGTCCCACAATCTCTTCTCTATCCACCATAATAAAATTGTTACATTTAAGCTACCCTGATCTAGTATAATATCACTTTGTTCTCTGTTTTGAGCATATACAGTAAAATTCCAATAATCCAGCATCATAGATATGTAGGTGGTGCTGGAGTATCATATTTGCTGGACTCTCCAGTGCAGAGGTAAATACCTTAATACAGAATGTAGTCATCGAATTGAAACAGCTGGAGAAAACGCACCTGGCATCACACAATGCCAGTGGCACACTGATCTGGGCCTGACTGGATTTGAGCAGTTTAGTAGCTTCTTTTTTCCAGAATGGAAGTTCAAACACTTCCATAGTCATTTTGATCCCAGACATATTGGGATTGCTGCAGTATCAGATGCTGGATTATCAGAATTTTTCTGCATGTTATGAAACGATTATGTGATTTTGTAAACTCATAGAATCAGTTTATCCACTGTTTATGGATGATGGCAGAAAGAACACTTTAAAAATTTTTAAACATGAATGAAATGGATTAGCAGAAGTACTATTTAATAAACATGATTAGTGGGATCAGGCTATAAAACACAGTGTTAAGCACTAACTCCCTCCTGTCAATTTAGTGTTAGATGCCAAAGACCAGCCCAGATTATAAAGTCTAATGACAGATCAAAAAGATGCATCAAAGCCTAAACTGGACTATCTTAAGAAGAAGGAAACTTTCTATATGTCTTTGATATCTGAACTTGGTCCTCTTCAGAGGACATTCTCTGTGTGTCTCAGAGACTGGGACATGACATGGAAAACAGAGTCTTGGGAGGCTTAGGTGGGGTAAATCCAAACTTGTAAGAGTTTGGCTCACAAAGTGCTCATTTTATCTTTTGTCCTGTATGCGAGCCATGATTCAGCTGTAGCATCTGAGCAGTCTTTCAGGAGCCTCCCATACAGCGCATTACTGCCCTCCTCTCACATTTAGCTCCATGGGTTTGTTAAATTCAGGGAGGGAGGAGCAGGAGCAGGCCCAGTGGTCCCTTCTCTGATGCCAAGCACCTGCTGGCTGTGTGCCTTGTTGTCTTGAGAGAGGTACCATAGCCCATTTACCATGCTGGCAGGAACCTCCCAGCAGTGTGGTATACACAGAAGATACACAGGAGGTGCAATTCTTTTCTCAGGAACACTGATATGTGGGTGCTGGAGAGGCATGGCTGGTGGGCACGGTCCTGCTCGCATTCCCTCATTCAGTAAATGAGGGGAACATTATATAAGGAAATGCTTATAGTGCTAGAGTCCTGAGGTTCTGAAAATAAGGCCATGAGGGCAAAGGGGAGTCCTTTAGTTTATCACTTTATCTGCTTAGAACCATCTTGTTCTCCTGTTAAAGGCTGTTCTGTTGGACTTTCTGTTGTTTTGTGAGTGAGCAATAATTGGCAGGTAATTGCTGTTTTGCTCCATGAGAGCTGGCACAGTGTAGTGGCTAAAAGGCTGAACTACCAATCAGGACTTCTCCAGTTCAAATCTTGCCTCTGCTATGAATTTTCACTAGGCAGTCTTAGGTAAGCCACCCCTTGGCCTAAGTCTTCCCCAGCTACAATATGGAGATAATAATACTTACCCTATAGTTGTAAAGATTACTTCAAGATAATACATGTGATGTGTATTGCACATTCAGGTAGCACAGCATGAATGTTAAGTATTGTTGTAGAAGCAGCTGGTACTGGCCACCCTACCTATGGATAATTAGTTGTATGATTAATGGACTTCTGTAGGAGATGAGGTTGCTGCAGCTAAATTAATGGACAGCTGTTTGAATGAAACTCAACGGAAGACCCAATCCTATGGGCCTTCTATGACAGCAGAACTCCAGTAGTCACAGGCTCAGCAATGGCTGTGCATTGTGTACTGCTGCTGGGCTATTCAGACCTGACAACACAAATGTTAATATGTCCTCGTGCCTACTGCCACAGAGTCCGGGCTGTGCCAATCATAGTTGGTGGTGATGGGGTATTGTGGGTGGGGAGAGCAGGGGGTGGTTTGGGGATGGACGGGGTTGATTACAGGGGCAGCAACTTCTACCAGAATCCTATCCCATCTTTTCCAGGCTACCCTGCCCCTTTCTGTCCTCAGAGTTACACCAGCTACATAGCTGGCATGGGTCAAGGAGACCCATAGGTGGCCAGAAGGCTCACCCAGAAATAAGTCTGTCTGTCTGTCTGTCTGTCTCTCTCTCTCTCTCTCTCTCATTGGTTGACAATGATGGAGGACAGGATTGGGCTGTGAAGGCTTAACAGTTTCTTAGGAGGGTTGGTTGGCAACCTTCAGTCTCGAAAGACTATGGTATAAGCCTACAGCACCCGGTATTCCCAGGCGGTCTCCCATCCAAGTACTAACCAGGCCTGACCCTGCTTAGCTTCCGAGATCAGACGAGATCGGGCATGTGCAGGGTAACAGTTGCTGCTCGGGATGAGCTAAAAGCACTGGTAAGAACTGAGCAAAAGTGAAACTGAGGCCTGTTGACAGGACATATTTCCTATTTGTTGAATTCTGTTCAACAGTCATAAGACATTTGAGGTGGAACTTAAAGCTGTTTCAAAGTGGGAGTGGACAGTACAGGAGGAATTGCATTGCAGGGGACCAGCTGTGCCACAATCAGGGCGGGTGGGAAGGCAAGAAGAACAAACTGCAAGATGAGCAGGATATAGATGCAGAAATATGTGGGAAGAGCAGGCTACAAAGACGATCTGGCATGATCAAAGGGAAAAAAGTTTCATTAAATGTAAGACCTGTAAGGCAATTTATAAAAAAAAAAAACAGTGGGGGGGGGGGGGAGACATGATTCTTGTTCCCTTCTATGCTGCAATGATAGCTTCTAGCCATCACTGTGCAAGGTTCTGTATGCTAATTATAAATTGAATTTTCAGAATGAGTTGGTTCGGAAGAGGAAAGCAAGAGGATTGAAGAAAAGGGATATCAACCGAAACATATTGGAATAAGGAATTAAGCCTGGCCAACTTATGGGGTACAGTTCTGGAGATCATGGCCCCAGGAAATGCCACAGCAAATAGCTTCAGCAATGCACAGCCAAACACACACCAAATGTTTGGACATATTTATTTATATTGAGGCCTTGTTACCTTATATTGTGACCCCCAAGGCAGAGAGCTCTGCATCAAAGGGGTTGCAGAGAGGAAGAAGCAGGTTGCATTTATTAACTTGGCTGGGCATGCATTTGTGTGGAAGTGGTTATGGGCCAATTTCAAGGCGCCCAATAAGCAAAACTGCCAGACACTTTTGAGAATGCTGAGTATTGAGAGCTAGTGTGATGTGTTGGTTACAGATGCTGGACTAGAATGATGATGGTCCAGGTTTCAACCCCCATTGGACCATGACACTCACTGGGTGATCCTCTTGGGCCAGCCACTTTCTCTGACCCTAACCCATGCCATGGGGTTGTTGCAATGAATTGATGGGTCACGGAAGAATCATGTACAGCTTCCCCTGAGCTCCTTGGAGGAAGGACATGATGGAAATAGTAAATAAAAGTTCAGTGGTAGTGCTAAGTCTTCCATTCACCATCTTACCACTTTTAGCCAAGGAAAGGAAAAAGAGAGACTTGGACAGGAAGCAGGTAAGACTTTGTTAGTCTCCAAGCTGCTGATTGTCAGCTTCCTGAGTCACAGCCATCAGAATTGTTGTCAGCTTTTTGTACAGATGCTGGTTGACAGGGCTATTCCTAGTCCTTGGAGATGGAGCTGCTGCACCCACTGCTCAGTACATTCCCCACCACTCTCTCATTCTGGAGCTCTCCTTCTGTGCAGCTATGACTCCAATCTCCGTGGCATTTAGCAGCAAGAGCAGAATTAGGATTTCAGAGCTGTATTTTGTTGGCTTGGCAAAGTATAGGGTGGAATCACTGCCAAATTATTAGCATTGCCAGGTGGCAGTTGTGTGCTTGTTCAAATATTGTTCTCTTTATATCTTGATTCTGGTTTTCTCTTTGTCTTGTTCTCTCTCTTTCTCACATTCTCTCTCTCCCTTTTGCTGTCTGCCATTCTTTCTCTCCCTCTCTCCACCCCCCTCCCCCCAATTACTGTTTGAAAAATGCTTTGAAAATGTAAAGTGCTATCTTAGGGCTGGCCCAGCCGTGAAGCAGGTTGTTGCAGGGCCTAGGAGAGGGGGGTAAAGGGGATAATTTGTACCTGGGCCCAGGGTCAGAAAGGGAGCCCGGGAGTCAAAGGAGGGGGCTCATAAAGTTCCCATCTCCCTGAACTTACTGCCTGCACACGATGCTGGGGGCACAACCATTGGCATGCAGTGGCAACTGCTGCAGCAAGCCATACTCACTGGACCCAGGAATGCTGCCATGACACTCCTTAACACAGTGTCATATCTGAGAGGAAACTGGCCTGCTACAGTAGCTCGTTGGCTTGTGAATCCGATAACCATGAAGGAGTGTATAGAAGCTCAGGGACTCAGCTGTGGGGCTACGGCTGCTGCAGAAGTTCATTTTGGTCTATGCTAGTGCTAGTCCATTCACCTAACTATGATGATGCTGATTTTCTGCAATGGATTTTCTATATTACAAAGATTTTAGAGAGACTTAGGAGTGTGTTTGGTTTTCCATATTGCTTTATCTAGCTGCCAATGCCTGATGGTTGGGTAGACCTGGGCTCCACATCAAGAAACTTGGTAGACCTGGACTCCCAAGACTATTCTGGATGTCAGCACCCTCCCCTTGCCCTATTTTGCTCCCTGTTCTGCCTATCCCCCTTGCTCCCTTTGAGAAGGGGCCCAAAAGAAACTTTGTACCCCCTGATAAAATTCCTCTCAGAGGCCCTGGGTTGATGCGACTTGTGTTAGTGGCAGGGGGTTGCGAATTCAGAGTGCCCTTCACCCTGTCACTGTCTCCTTCCAGCCCACTGCAAGCATAAACTTCATTGATCTGCTTTTCACTTGCAAAAAGTAGGTGGGAATCATATCATCCCCTTCCCTCCATCCTCACACTGGGTTTCAAGTTCAAAAGGAATGCATCCCTCAGACCTTAAACCCTGTGCAAAGAAGGAGCACTTTGCTACATCCTCCCCTCACTCTGTCCTTGTGTGCCATTTGAACCTTAAAGGAACATGCTCCCTTTAAATGTAAGCCAAGAGCAAGGAGAGGGGGTAGTGAAGCACTCAGTCCTCATGAACATTTAAAGTTTAAAGAGACATGATCCCTGATGGGGTTTAAACTCCATGTGAGGATGCAGTGCAGTGAGGAGGAAAGGGGCTTTTGTTGGGAGGGGGCCCTGTTTGCATGCATGAACATGCACACCTTGGCGAAGGCAGCAGCAGTAAGTTAGGGGTGGCTATGCCATATAAATGCCAAGTGTTGTAATTTCTTTCATTCTGGTTCCTCTTTTTCCATTTGTCTATTTGTGTTCACTTTCCTTTGTGATTTCTGGAGAGAGAATGTAGAGCTCTAAATTATGTATAAGCTTACAGAGTAATTACAGAAATGATTTAATTACTCTGTTAACACAGTTCTTTGCATCACAGCCTCTCAACCTTTGTGCAATTGCCTTGCTGCAGACCTTCAGATGCAGCAGGGGTGGGGCATGCGTGAGGGAGCAAGAAGCAGCCAATCTCTCCTGAAACTAACCCATCAGAATTGGGTTATCTAATATTAAGGTGTAAGTTAACAGTGATTATGTTAATCAAAGTCTGTTTAATGGGACAGTTTGAGTAAGGTGTGTCTTCAGCAGTTTGTATAAGATGAAAGATTCCTTTAACTTCAGAATATGGGAAGAAAATAAAAGGTATTGTATAGCTACCCATTTTTAATCACTATAGACAGAGAAGAAAAAACCTCACTAGTCCAAGGCTTTCAATGGTAATCAAATGAGTGATTAAAGACATGACTGGTCAACATCTTTTTTTTTTTAAATTGAATTCTGGCATCAGTTCAGTTGAATTCAGAATTTGTAGCAGAATTCAAACAGAATTCTACACAATATTAAACAGAATACTACAAATCTAACCTGATCTGGAAAATTAATTACAGCCTTTGAGAGGCATGAGCAGGCTATAGGTATGTTAGAAGTCTACCCTGCTAATTAGGTAAGAGGCACTTTTTCAAGTGGCTGCTCCTCTTTTATTTAGCAGGGGGAGAGTAACTGGCCAACCTCACCCCAGCAGTGTCTTTTCTAGTGACTGTCTGCTGGTGTTCTTTTGCATCTTTTTAGATTGTGAGCCCTTTTGGGACAGGGAGCCATTAGTTATTTGATTTTTCTCTGTAAACTGCTTTGTGAACTTTTAGTTGAAAAGCAGTATATAAATACTGTTGTTGTTGTTGTTGTTGAAGTCAAGTGAACACAAGTGATTCACAAGGTCCATTGGTCAGTTCAGACCATTAGAATGACAGGATTTTTTTAAAGCCGGAATTACTCAGTATTGACTACATCACTGTTTTTTCCATTAACATTTTATTGGTTTGGCAGTATACAGTATAGAGTGAAATGTGTATGCAAAGAATCAGGTTAACACAGGAATGCTATTCTGATCATATTTCAACTATATTATCCATCCCTTAATGAACCAAAGCTTTCACCAGTCCCCACCTGCTGCATACGTATCTTACCAGTATCCATTTGTCGTCTACCAATTTGTGGTTTGTCAGAGCCATTGCTACATGCCTTAACCCTTTTTTTACTCAGTAGCCTGCCACGAAATCCATGAACCGCCTCAATTGAAAAATATTGTATATGAGGCAATATGCATCTTCAGTCTGCAGTGTTTGGTCTGTAATGGGTTTTTCCCCACACATAGGCTCTTTCACCTTTTTATTGCAGTCAACAATTGATGGACGTACATTTATCTACAAAGCATAGAGATGCTGAGAAGCACCACAGAAAAGGAAGTTTTAAGAAAGGTTTTTAAGGAGAGGGAAGAATCGATAGGAAAAAACTTTCAGGGAGAGTGAGGAGCTAGACATTTTAGACCATTGTCTATGTTGTGCTGGTACTTTTCATTCCCCAGATATCTTTGCCATCAGATATAGATTTCAGAAAGTTTAGTTCTTTGCATCAGACTCGACAAATAAGAACTGTGATAATGTCTTTAGCACTATGTACAGGGAGAAAGGAAACGGACAAATGTCACACAGGTCAGTGGAACAAAAGAATAGGTCAGAGATTACTGGATGAATCTAAAACAGGGCTGGCCAAACTTTTTGGCAGGAGGGCCACATCATCTCTCTGACACTATAGCACGGGCCGGGAACAAAATTTGAATAAATTCACATAAATGAATATATTTGAGATGGAACTTATATGAATGAATGAAGGTCTTGCAATAGCTCAAGGCCTATAAAAGACCTTGCACCAAGCAAGGCAGGTGTTTCCTTCGCTGCTGCTACTACATCACAGATGTCAAACCGCAAGCAGCCCTTGTCGCACAGCTCACGTGAGAGGTCGAACGGTCACCCTCACGCTGAGAGCAGTTGCATCGGGCCAGCATGGGCTCCAGCAAATCTCCGGAGGACCAGACGCTCATTGGAGACTGGAGGTTCCCCACAGGTCGTATTGGGAGTCCCTGAGGGCTGCAAGTGGCCCCTGGGCCGGAGTTTGGGCACCCCTGATCGAAAAGAATACCAGCCACTGGGACTCATCACAGTTCCTGAAGGAATCCTGAAGTTGAGAGGTGGGTAGGTCACTAATGTTCCGGCATCATTCCAGTGGCTGAAAAAGTATAGTGCAATCCTGTGTATGTCTACTCAGAAGTTAGTCCCACTGAGTTTAATGTAAGTTACTCCCAGGTAAGTATGTATAGGATTGCAGCCCAAGGCTTCATAATAGACTTGGATAGGATTGTGTTGTTGTCGTAAAAGGGGAAAATAGTAATGACTGTTACTTTGACCGTTGTAGCAGGAGAGATATTATAACAAATAATCAAACATCTAATTTGTAATCTAGTACATTTTACAGTGAAGTGGTGATTGGAAGTCAGAATTGTTTCATTAAGAGCAAATCACGCTAGACCAACTGGTCATCTTTATCTGATAGAGAGTTAAATTCAGTGAACAGATGGAAAGTAGTTGATATTATATCTTTGGACTTCAGGCAAGGCTTTTTGTCTAGTCCCACATGACATCCTTATTATGAAAACGTGTCTTAGAAGACAAGAAACGTGTCTTAGAAGAAAAATGCCGTAAGTTGGGCATGCAGTGTACGAAGCCAATACATGCACAGCATGGCAATAAATAGACTGATATTAGATTGAAAAAGATACCCATTGTCATTCTACAGGAGTCCAATGTTGTTCAGTGCCTTCCACAATATACTAGACAAGAGACCAAACAGTAAACTTATCAGCTGCACTGCCAAAGCAAAATTAAAAGGGACTGCAAACAATCCAGAAGAGTTTTTTTTTATTATTATTTTAAATTATCTTAATACACTAGAGCAGCAGTTCTCAAACTGTGGGTTTGCAGCTTCTGGGTAGCACTGGTGTGATACCCACTTCGTTGGCTGCGTCTCGCCCCAGAATGCATTGTAGCCTTGTATCCTGTGGGATGACCCAGAAGCCTCAAGGCATTCCGGGGTGCAATGCAACCATCGAGGCTGACGAAGTGGGCTGTGGCAGTAAAAAGTTTGAGAACTGCTGCAGTAGAGCGTTGGGCAGATGTAACAGCATTTATTGTTCTATGCTGAATTTCCAAAGATTACTCAAAGAAAAGCAGGATCAAATTAAAGTTGTGAAGGAACAGCACTTTAGAGAGAGGTGTAAGAGTTATGATGAAAAACAAATTGAACCGAATTTTTGAAAATGAAAAGGCATCAACAAAAGTCCTTGGGTTATATTGGCAAAAAATATGGTTTACCAAAAGTAAGTTCCATTCCTCATCTTTTTCTCCCCGATTGTGTCAAAGCATATTTATATTTGCATTTCCTAATCATAACCTGCTACTTCTTTTAAGTTTCTTTTTAGGTTTAAAATCTTCTAGAAAATTTTCCATGTTACATTATCAATTATGTTGCTCATCTTCTTATTTTGGCTTTGTGCATGGGAGTGATATGCATATATGCTTATAGTAATACGTCTCTTTTCCCGGAGGCGCCTTTGCTCTGGAGACTTTGCCAAGTCACCCTTGGAGCATGTGCACATGTATGTATGTGCTTTTCTCAAATACTGTTTTGCAGCTTTTTTTTAATGCTTTATTTTCTTTTATGCAAAAGAAAAAAAATACGTAGATGTGATCATTCTTAATTTGCCAGCAAATTTGAAAACAAATTTTGAAAACAATTTGAAATTGTTTGAAAACAAATTAATTTGATTTGTTTGAAAACTTAATTTGAAAACAAAGCCAAACCAAATGGATATATCAGTAGTCTAAAGCAGGGGTCTCCAAACCCTGGCCCGGGGGCCAGATGTGACCCGCAGCAAGCCTCTATCCGGCCCGCGGCCAGCTTCTTGTCCCCTGAAAGCCCCTGGCCCGCTTTGCCGAACATGACTGGAACTGTGCTCTGGTTGCATCTGGAGGGTGTTCTAAGGGCCAGAGAGGTTGAATGAATGAGCCCATTCATTCATTTATTCACACATCTAAATTCCATCTCTAATTTATTTATATAAATTTTATATTTAAATTTTTTTCCAGCCCTCAAAAGCATGCCAGACATTCGATGCGGCCCTCTGGCCAAAAAGTTTGGAGACCCCTGGTCTAAAGTATTGAATAGATATATCTATATGCTTCACGTGGCTTAAAGTGTTTTGTCAAGGAACAGCAAAATATGCTGTTTGCTGCTGTTGCTTGTTCCTTTTTAGGATCATAGATGTTGTTGTTTTATTGTTTCAGCTGCTTAGTTAATGTAATGGCAGCTTTGGTTTTTTAAAAAATCTTTTTCCTGCACTATACAAGGTTTGTATAGAAAATATAGAAGTCAATGACTCAACAGTCATTTTTAGAGAGCATTGTTTCTAACAGACTTGTGAACCAACTTTTCATTAGGGGAGCTGATTGTAGCTAAGTTAACTTTATTTTGTTGAAATACATGTATTTTATTTTGTCTCTGAGCAACCTTATGAGAAAATGCCAAATATTTATATATTAACATATGAACATAAGAACAGCCCTGCTGGATCAGGCTCAGGGCCCATCTAGTCCAGCTTCCTGTATCTCACAGTGGCCCACCAGATGCCTAAGGGAGCACATGCAAGACTACAAGATGCTTGCATCTCACTGCTACCTCCTGCATATTAAGATACAAGTGATTTTCATCTTTTTTGGTTTCAGTAGTTTATTTATTCCAACTGAAAATCATGGAATGGCTTATTGGTGGTTTATCATGTGATGTGTAAGCTCACATAGAGGACTGGTTCATAGTACATCAGGGGTGTCCAAACTTTTTGACAGAAGGGCCACATCCTCTCTCTTACACTGTGTCGGGGGCCAGGAAAAAAATTAATATACAATTTAAATTTTAATAAATTTACATAAATGAATATATTAGAAATTATTATTAAGTATTTATTTATATACTGCTTTTCAACTAAAGTTCACAAAGGGGTTTACAGTGAAAAATCTAATAACGAATGGCTCCCTGTCCCAAAAGGGTTCACAATCTAAAAAGATGCAAAAGAACACCAGCAGACAGCCACTAGAAAAGACGCTGCTGGGGTAAGGTGGGCCAGTTACTCTCCCCCTGCTAAAAAGAGGAGCACCTACTTGAAAAAGTGCCTCTTACCCAGTTAGATGGAACTTATATGAATGAATGAAGGTCTTGCAATAGCTCAGGGCCTATAAAAGGCCTTGCCTTTCCCTGGTGCTGCATCACAGATGTGAAACAGCAAGCAGTGGAGGGAGCCCTTGTCCCACAGTTCACGCGAGAGGTCGAACAGAGAGCAGTTGCCTCAGGCCAGCGTGGGCTCCAGCAAGTCTCCGGAGGGCCGGAGGCTCATTGGAGACTGGGGGCTCCCTGAGGGCCGGATTAGGAGTCCTCAAGGGCAGCAAGTGGGCCCCAGGGCCGGGGTTTGGCCATCCCTGCAGTCCATGATAAACAAACAAACCTCTGGGGGCTTCGATGGTGCTGCTGGATGCAGTGGTAACCGTTTTGGCCGGTGGGGCTGCTGGCTTTAGGACTGGGCTGCCCATTTCCTGAGCCTCAGTGCTTCCAATTTCCCTCAACCCTTACCTTCTTAGCTCTAGAGCAGAGCTCCAAGGTGAACATTCCAATTTGTTATACCACAGCTGCACACCTCATTTGTATCTTGAACTTCTTTAGCTTTGGTTTAAAACCACAAGCAAACCAGGATGTGAAACCCACGTTGTGTCTCTGTTGTACAACTTGGGTTAATTGTGGTCTGTTGAACCACAGTTAAACAACAGCTCCAGTTTTGGACAAGCGGCACAGAGGAAGAACTGATTCTGCTGAAGAACAGCAAGAAAGGAGAAGTGGAGATGGTAGTGTCCAGGAGGTTTGCCTTGTGATTATCACCATTGAGTTATATGTTGATGGCCACCTGAAGCTTCCCACCCATTTCACTCAATCTTTTGTGGCTCATTTCATTATTAGTGGATTATTAAATGTCTGTTGAGTGAGCTTTGCTCATCTTTGGATAGATTCAAATTTTTGACAGGCATTGCTCAGGTAGGAATGTGATTCTTAAATTGTGGACTGATACCTTAATTTAGATTTATTAAGGCACTTTGTGGTCCATTAATTATGCCTTTGTGCTGAGTGCTTAATGCCAAAGAATGCTAGAATGTAGAAGTATTTCAGTCAAAGATGAGCTGAAGATGATACGCATTGGTGTCATTCAACATGACTGTGGAAACATTTGTTAGTGAGTAGCAGCCTTTGTCACTAGACTGATTTTTTTTTTTCTAGCTCCTAGTATCTTGGTGCAAAAATAGTTCTGTGGTGTTCCATTCTAGTAAACAGCAAACCCCTCCTTATTTTGCATTCTTTGCTTTAAACAGACTGAGGGCACAATCCTATCCAATTTTCCTGTGCAGGTGCAACTGTGCCCATGGGTTGCACTGCATCCTGTGGCAGGAAAGCATTCACAGAGGCATCCTTAAGGTATGGCAAAATTTGTTCCCTTACCTTGGGGCTGCACTGCGACTGCACTGGTGCTGGAAAATTGGATAGGATTGGGCTCTAAATGTGCTGGCTATTTTTTTTTTTTACATCTGTAAATTGTAGTGTTGACGAGTCTGTCTGTGGTTCTCCCAGAGGCATCTGGTTGGTCGTTGTGAGAATTGGGATGCTTGACTAGGTGGGCCTTGTGCCTGATCCAGCAAGGCTCTTCTTATGTAGGGCAAACTTTCATGAAAACCGTGTTGGCAGCAAGGAAAACAGGTACTAAGACCAGATATCATCTGGGGACAGGGCTAATTTATGGTAGCCACTTGCTCTCTCCTCTCTCACTTCCGAATCTGTGTGACAACAACATTCGTTACGTATGTGTATTTGCTCACATCTGTGTGCGTTTGCCTGGATGCATGTCTGCAGTGCTCAGGGTGGGAAGAAGCGGTTCAGTGTGT
Organism: Tiliqua scincoides; assembly: GCF_035046505.1. NCBI lineage: Eukaryota > Metazoa > Chordata > Lepidosauria > Squamata > Scincidae > Tiliqua > Tiliqua scincoides. Next base: position 60,513,273 of record NC_089827.1, read on the forward strand.
CTTGTGCAACCAAAATGCCAGGAGCAAGCTGACGGCTCCCTCTGCAGCGGCCATAAAATATAGACGCTCTCCTGAATAATGCATTGGCATTTTATTAACTAGCAGTAGCAGGAGTTCTAAGTTAGTTATTTTCTGTTTTCTCTTCTTCATGCTGGTGGGGGAAAGTCATCTCATCTTAAATTATTTCTTAAATCCCTATTGCTAATAACCAATGTTGGCCACGTGTAGTCAATAATGTGAAGATACTGTGCAGCTGTTTACCGATTTTTAGGGAGAGTCTATCAAATGTCTATGCGCACATACTATATGTAAGGTCTCTGGAAGCCTTGGGAACACAGGACCCCAATTATTATTAATAGAACAATGAATAAATATTAATAAATAATTTCTTTTTAGAACTCTTTTTTATCTTGTGGATTGTGATGGATTCTCATTTTAAAAAGTGGGTCCCAGTGCTAAACAGTTTGGAAAACTCTGGTTTATTGTATAAGTTAAGTGAGATAAGTACACAATACACAATATATTGTGCATATTCTTTTTTCCCTTTCTGTTTTCCCTGCCCTTTCCTTGTTGTGCCTTGTCTGTTTTTAGACCATGAGCCTCTGGGCAGGACCCAAATGTGTCTTTTTCTGGATTAACTTTTTTTAAGCACTATGCTACTATGATTACAATGACTGCCATGACTGCCACTACTACTGACAATTTAATCTTCATATAGAGCAGAGGTCTCCAAACTATGGCCTGGGCAGCGGCATTGCTAGGGGGGTGCAGGCTGCACTGGGTGACACACACAAGGGGGTGACAGCAACACTCGCCAAAAATTTTCAAATCTTAGTATTTTCAAATTAAACCATCATGTTATATATCACTCAGTGTGTAATTTCATGCAGAATGCAGTGAAACGAATTGCATTGAATTGGAAAAGGTGCAAAAGAGAGCGACTAAGATGATTACTGGGCTGGGGCACATTCCTTATGAGGAAAGGCTACGGTGTTTGGGCCTCTTCAGCCTAGAAAAGAGACGCCTGAGGGGGGACATGATTGAGACATACAAAATTATGCAGGGGATGGACAGAGTGGATAGGGAGATGCTCTTTATACTCTCACATAATACCAGAACCAGGGGACATCCACTAAAATTGAGTGTTGGGCAGGTTAGGACAGACAAAAGAAAATATTTCTTTACTCAGCGTGTGGTCGATCTGTGGAACTCCTTGCCACAGGATGTGGTGATGGCGACTGGCCTGGACGCCTTTAAAAGGGGATTGGACAAGTTTCTGGAGGAAAAATCCATTATGGGGTACAAGCCATGATGTGTATGCGCAACCTCCTAATCTTAGAAATGGGCTATGTCAGAATGCCAGATGCAAGGGAGGGCACCAGGATGAGGTCTCTTGTTATCTGGTGTGCTCCCTGGGGCATTTGGTGGGCCGCTGTGAGTTACAGGAAGCTGGACTAGATGGGCCTATGGCCTGATCCAGTGGGGCTGTTCTTATGTTCTTATCTCTATTCTGTTGAAAGTTACAGCTGAAAAACCAGAGGGTGCAGGGCAATGGTACATCACCACACCCACTGCTTGGCATTGTCCCTCACACTGCATGGGAGGAGGTCCATCGTAGGGGTGATATGCTGGCCTCCTGCACCGGGTGATGCCAATCCTAATGATGTCACTGGGCCTGGAGGCCATATCTGGCCCGCCACAGGTTTTTATCTGACCCACAGCAACTTTTTTTTTGTCGGAACAATTGCTAAGGTTTCACATTTTTTACTCATTATGTAGCATTTCTCAGTTTCAGCATGGCATTGTTTCTTTGCAATTGTCACATTTTAATTTTGTTCTGAATCATTATTATGCTGATTACAAAAAAGATTCATGTAAAACTTACTCATTCATTTAAATTTCATTTATAAAACTGATTTATTTTTTTAGCCCGTGAAAATGTGTGGAAATATGACATGGCCCTAGTACTGAAGAGTTTGAAGATCCCTGATAAAGTGTAATTTAATTAGCCCAATCATTCTCAAGAGAAAAATTGTTTCACAAATCTAAAAACAGTTCATCTAATTGTCAACACGCATATATTTATATCAGAATAATCCAAATACCTAATCGATACCTTAAAAAATAGTTTTTTAAGCAAACAGATTGTGCCTCGATATCCACGGGGGTTCTGTTCTGGATTTAAAAAAAATCAGTGGATACCAAATCAGAAAAATAGCTTTAAGGACCCACTTCCAGGTTTCTTGCTCCTCTATTGTCACCCCAAAATATATTGATATAGACACTATACCCAAATATTTTTATTTTGAATGTTATTATTATCTTCCTTAGTTGGTCGTGCAAACTACTATTCTGAATAACACTTTTTATAGTGTAGGGAGCACTGGGGATGACTTTATGGACAAAGGGGCAATGACCCCAAACATTTTGGGAACCACTGCTATAATACATTGTCCAACTGGCAATCTCATAAAACTTTACCTGTCAAAAGATATTTGGAATGTTCATTGTCTGGATGTTTTGCTGAATTTGCCAAAATCTTTCACCCTGACCCCAACTTCCTCAATATCTGAAAATGAATTTATCACACAATCTGGAATTTCCATTGAAAGAAGATCCTCAGATCGCTCAGACATATCTTCATGCAGCATACCAAATGGTCGCAAAAAACTTGCAGATGATCATCTTGTTTTCCACCTGTCTTCTTTAGCTCAGAAGGTCCTGGAAATTGGTATAGCTCATGATGGCCTATATTATGCTTGAATAGCATTAACTTTGAAATAAATGTAGAGATGACAGATTTGACCTGAGAAAGATTGACCTCATTCCCTTGCAGCTGCAAATTCATTTCATTGGACTTTGCAAATAGTTCTGATAAATAAGTCGTGTCATGCTTGATTGCTTTGAGTTCATCACTGAGCATTCATGTCTTCGAAAAACTCCACAACAGTGTCAAAAAGGTTGTAAAAGTATCTCACACAGTTGCCTTGTGATAGCCAACAGACTTCAGTGTGAAACAGCAAACGTTCAAAATATTCATCGTTCTCAGCAGAGACCTCCCAGAATAGTGATCACTGAGAGTATGGGCTTTAATTTTACTCAGTGCAGCAATGACAGCTTGTAATGCCTTGTGCAGGTGATCACTGAGGTTACTGTAACCAGATGTTGGTGATGAGTGAGACAGTGAATGGTAAAGGCATTTGGCACTGCTTTTTTTTAAGTAAGCAGCACACCCACGGTAGTGAAAAGTCTTTAATGGTGCTTCATCAGTTGCACAGACAAGTATGTTATAAGTGGAATTTCCTTGTCTTTGAGGAACTGCTCAACAACATGAAATAGTGACTCTCTTTTCATATCTGTTCTCAGTTGCCTTGCAAATAACAACTCTTGAGCCAAACTTTCATCTTTTCTAAAGTGCACGTAAGTGAGAAGCAAAGATTCATTGCCTGGCAAAGCTGACTCATCCACCTGTAATGCAAATTCTCTTGTCCTTAATATGCTGCATAATGTATCCTCCACATTTTTGGCCATTTCATCTTTGCATCTTTGCCCTAAATTGTTGCTGAGAGAAATGGTATTAATTATGTTGTGTGGTGACATGCAAAACAGTACTCAGAACCTCGCTAACAGCCCAGTCCAACTTATTGGCAGTGCCAGCAGAACACGTGTTCTGCTGGTGCTGGCTGACACAAAAGTGCCATAAAAAACTGCAGCAGCTGGCACAACAGTGGGAAGGCTGGAGTCTTTCTGCATGTGCCAACAGAGTGATGGAGGACCACTGGAGCAGGTAAGCCCAGCACAGGGGGTGGGGAGGGGGTGTAATGGAGTGGGGGAAGGGCGAATTGGGTGGGGGTGGGTGGATTGGGAGGGGGTGGGCAGATTGGGCCTGGAGGTTGGGATCAACAAGAGTGGTGCACATTGAATCCTGGGCCCCTTCTTGGTCCTGAACCATCTACACTGATCACTATGGACTTGCACCTGCTATATCACTGGTGCAAGTCCGAATTGATTCATTGTGGCTGTCAGGGCTTATCTCAGGGCAAGGTGACAAGTGTCTCTTTATCCTGAGGAGACCTCCAGCAGTCGCAAATCCCCCATGGAATGCAGCATAGCCAGTGCCAGCGCAGCTGCATTGCCACACAGAGATTTAGGGTGGATTGGGCTGTAACTCTTGGTAGGAAGAGTTCTTCATCAATTGTATGTGGCTTTCCCGACTTAGCAATCAAGAATGAAATGTTGTCTGTTGCACCCAAACCATCAGTGTTTTGTCGTGAAGCATTGCAAAACATACTTGTCAGTGTTGGCCACGTTTGAAATTTGTCACAAAGTGATTGAATAAAAGTTAAGTTCTTATCTGCCTTGTCAGGATGCATCTTCTTCAAATGTTCAATCAGTCTGGAAGGCTTCATTGCCTCGTTAGAAAAGACCTTTTCACATATTAGGTACATTGGCAGCTGCTGTGTTTTGATGGTGCTGGTATAAATCCATACTTCAGATATTCCAAACTATATTGGCTACATTTCTTATTGGATTTTTCTGCTTCTGTCATTTCTATTCAATGACAAAGAGACAAAAACAGAGGCAGTGACGACAAATCTGAAAATGCAGTATACTGGTCTGTCTAAAGCTCTGGTGGCAATATTTACTAAACCAGTGTTTTTCAGACTGTGAGTTGGGGCCCACTGGGTGGGTCGTGAGCCTTTTTCAGGTGGGTCCCCATTTATTTCAATGTGTATTTCATTTTTAATATATTATTCCTGATGCTACCATGGTATGTGACTGCATTTGGAGAAATGTTACAGATCTGTATTTTTTAACAGGCTACTCTGTATATTCTTTTAATAAGGATAGTCAGTGGGGCTTACTCCTGGGTAAGTGTGGATAGGAACACAGCCTTTGGGATGTTTGGGGATTTTTAAAAAAACAGATCAGCAACTGCTTGGAAGGGTTAGAAGGGTGGTTATTTTAAATAATACTTTAAAATTTACTTATCTTATAATACTTATTGTAAACTAAAAAAATTATTTGCAAACAAAAATACTTCTTGTAAACTTTTAATTTACTTACTTTGCCAGGATGGTTGTTGCAGAAAGGTTAGCCTCTTGCATATGCTTCCAAAGCAATGACAACTACCCAACAACCCATGGGTGGGTTGTGATGCTGCAATGCCTGTGCTTGCATAGAGAGACAAGAAGATAGCCTGATAGATAACTCCTTTTTAAAAGAGTGATGTAGTGAGAGTAGGAACCAAAGCCTTCCATGACTGGGTACATGGAGGGAGACAGTCCTTACAAATGCCTGCAGAGAACTGACTTACGGCAGCAGCCATTTTGGGATTGGTTGTTTTAGTGAGAGTTGCACAGTGTGAAGCAAAGTTTGTTGGTTTCATCCGTCAGTCTCCTGGGGCATCATTTTTGTAAGTCTGCAGCAGCAAAGGGAGACGCAGGCTGAAAATCAGTGAGGGGATGAGAAAGTGAGAGCGGTGTTTAGAGTCGTTCATGGGCAAAAGCGAACAGAGAGATTTTAAGGCAATATTTGAATAATTAATTAATGACCGGAGGGATGAAACTTTCTCTCAGAGCCATGAAATATGCATCGTGTGAGTTTTAGTGAGCAGGCCGCTCTCCCCTCTTCTCAGGGTTTCTCTCACTCTCACTTGGACTCGGTGATTGATTTCAGCACCCATCAGCTTGCTTCTGGCGCTGACACAGTTGCCTGTTGTGTCACTGATAGAATTTCTGATGCTCGAGCTTTGTGACGTTCTGCTCGCTGCCGAAGAAACATGTGCAGCTCTGGCGACCTCATCTCAAAACACATCCAGTTGAACTGAAAAGGTGCAGGGAAACAGCAGTGAGCATCATAACTGTTGCTTATTGGCGGAGCTCAAGCTTTGCATGAAAATGGTCTTAGCTTCAGTCCTGGCATCACTGGCTTAGAGCAGGGGTCTCTAAACTTTTTGGCCAGAGGGCCGCATCCAATATCTGGCAAAGTGTTGAGGGCTGGAAAAAAAATTTAAATCTAAAATTTATATAAATAAATTGGAGGTGGAACTTAGATGAGTGAATAAATGAACGAATGGGCTCATTCATTCAACTTCTCTGGCTCTCAGAACGCCCACCAGACACAACCAGAGCACAGCTCCAGTTGTGTTCAGGTGAGTGGGCCAGAGGCTCTCAGGGGACAAGAGGCTGGCTGCGGGTTGGATAGAGGCTTGTCGCAGGCCGCTTCTGGCCCCTGGGCTGGGGTTTGAAGACCCCTGGCTAAGTGAAACAAGGTTTATGAGGTAAAGGTAGGGCCTCTGTTAACTGTTTAGAAGCCATATTGCCTCAGTGCAACCCCCTGCTGGTAACCTGCCAAAAGGTAAATGGTTTATAGTTGCTCTGGAAATGGTTACTATTGTTAAGATGTGGCTCGGAGTGCCATCAGGGTTATTGGCTAGTCTTTCTTCACCCTCTGAACTTACATAAGAACAGCTCCACTGGATCAGGCCATAGACCCATCTAGTCCAGCTTCCTGTATCTCACAGTGGCCCACCAAATGCCTCAGGGAGCACAAAAGACAACAAGAGACCTGCATCCTGGTGCCCTGCCCTGTATTTGGCATTCTGACATAACCCATTTCTAAAATCAGGAGGTTGCACATACTCATCATGGCTTGTAACCCGTGATGGATTTTTCCTCTGGAAATTTATCCAATCCCCTTTTAAAGGCATTTAGGACAAATGCCATCACCACATCCTGTGGCAAGGAGTTCCACAGACTAACTACATGCTGAGTAAATAAATATTTTCTTATGTCTGTCCTAACTCTCCCAACACTCAATTTTAGTGGATGTCCCCTTGTTCTAGTGTTGTGTGAGAGGGAAAAGAGCATCTCTCTACCCACTCTATCCTTCCCATGTATAATTTTGTATGTCTCAATCATGTCCTCCCTCAGGTGCCTCTTTTCTAGGCTGAAGAGGCCCAAATGCTGTAGCCTTTCCTCATATATGAGGGGTGGCAAACTTATAATGCAGGGGTGTCAAACAGGGCCCAGCGGCCAAATGCAGCCCACAGAAGCTCTTTATCTGGCTGTTGGCCTCTCCCAGCACCACCATCAGCTGCTCTCAGCTGCTGAGCTGTGCTGAGGTGTCACTGCTGAAAGGATAGCCCACATGATAACTGGGATCCCCATATCTTGAAAAATATGATCAAAATTTGAGTATTTGCTTTTCGAACACTTGCAGCTAAGGAGTTCCTAGGTGGAAAAAAGTGCTTATTTCTGTTCATGACCTGCTTAATGACATCACTTCCTGCTTAATGATGTCACTTCTGGCCCTTAGCAGGCATCATGAATGCTATTCGACCCTCTGTATGAAATGAGTTTGACACCCCTGTTATAATGGGACAGAGGTATCCAAAAGATCAGATTGTTCCATTTGTGGTCATTCCATTTAATTGGTCAGTGTTTAATGTGATTGAGCCTGACAGGTGGCAAGTGTTGATTGGCTGAGTAGAGGAGGCCTGGAGAATGTTTCTGGCCAGGTACACCTGGTCACAGGAAGAGACCAGATGAATGAGTGAAGACAGGACCAGAGAAGCAAGAGATAAGACTTGAGCGCCAAGGTTGTAACGTGACCTTTGTTCCCTTGGTTTTTGGAATAATTTGGTAAAATATCAGAGAGGGAACTGAAAGACAGAAAAATTGCAGCATGGAAAGCATGGGGGTGGCTTTAATATTTTGGCTCCAATGTGGTTCCAGCTGAAATCATGTCCGTTGTGCACTGTGGATGGAAAAAAGCTTTGACTGAAAGCCAAAGAAAATCTACTGTTAATAGTGTGTGGGGGACATAATCCTGATCAAAACCATGGTGGGGCAAATTATTAAAGTTCTGCATGTCCTTAGAAACCATAGCTATGTGAAACAATATTTCAATAGCTCATTTATTTCTTGAACATACTATTTAGTCAATAGTTAAAATAAATTTTATTGCAACACTGCTTTTAAGTAGCTGGTCTTCTCGTCTGTCTGCCCTGTCCCTGTAGCCTTAGGGCCCACTCCTATCCAGTTTTCCAGTGCCAGTGCAGCTGTGCCGATGGGGCATGCACTGCATGTTGGGTCAGGCAGCAGCCACAGATGGCTCCTTGGGGTTGCATTGCAGCTACACCGGTGCTGGAAGGTTGGATAGGATTGGGCCCTTACTCAACTACTGAAGGGCATGGTGCACATTTGGGGGTGGGGTGGGGAGATATGATAAAGGAAGATTTTAAGGAAAGAAGTAAGTGACAGCAGGAAAGTAAAAGGGATAGAAGAAGGTGGGGTAGCAGAAACAATTCCCAGTCCCAATCCTGCTTAAAGGATTTCTAGTAGCAGGGAGGGGAAAGATTCCCCCTCAGATCTTGGAGAGTCATGGGCAGAATGCATAGTACTGGTCTAAATGGACTGAGTGTTGACTGCTTTTGTTGTTGACTCTGAGTGTTGAGTGTTGCTAAATTTCTTTAAGCCATTTGGTACAGGCAATTGTTGGAGGCAAGATTTTTGCCCTTACAAAAATTGCTCAGCCCTCTATTTTACACACCCCTTGTACTATCTCTGTATAGTTATTGGCAATGATTAAGTGAATTCCACGTTTTGCTGATTTTGTTGTATCAACAATGAACATGAGTGAAATGTTTTGTGAGAACTTCACAACTTTTTGCTGGTGCTTTGTGTTTCTCCACTGTTTGGTCTGGTTATTGGTCTTGCATGTGCCTTGTCGTAGGGTGTGCTCATAAGAGAAAGATGGTGCTTTTGTCTTCTACCAGGTAATTCCTCTTTGATTTTCATGCTCATGCCAAAAACTGATAAGGCAGAAAAACGTGCTTTCTGAATGATAGGAAGTATACAAAACGTGGATCCCTGTTTTAAGAGGCGGACAAAAATACAGCCCGTGATGAAACAGGCTAGAGAAGCCCTCCAAACGAAGCCAGTTGCTACTATAAGTGTTCAGCGCATCATCCCATTTCCCCTTTTCTCCTAGTAGTTCAACCATTTAACACCACAAATAGCCAGTTCTAGCTGCTATGGGGTGATTCATTGTTGCCATGGCAATGAGGCCTGTCTCTCCAAATTAGGACATTTTCCTGCTGCTTTTATTCTATGCAAGGTTTGCTCACGTCTTATCCCTCTTTCTTCTTGATGTCCACAGCTCAGAATGCTGCGTACTTTGCCTCTCACCCTTTGAGTAGAATCTTACTTCAGTAGTCTGAATTAATTCCTACAAAGCTTCTGCCATAACAGGTAGCTGTGCAGATTTCGCTGTCTGCCTTTTAGTTTACTTGTACGGTGACTGTGGTGACCCAGCTCCTTGTGCTCAGGAGACTGCAAGAACCAGAGGCTTGTTTATGAGGAACTGGGAATTAGTCACTGGGTACAGTGTTGTTCATTTTCTGTGGCCTTGTGTGTGTGCAGTTTCATACAATACATGGACAATAGATACCTGGAGCCAGGGATAAGGTGTACCTCCAAAAAATGGGGATGCTACAAGTTCCACTCACATGGCTGAGTCACTGCCACTACACCTGCTCCTCACTCCACCACCCAAAGCTGCTCATACCTGTTCTACTCTTGGAAGACCCTCCTGTCAGCCATAATAGCTACACGTAACATCCCTGTTCGGAGGAAGGATTCAAGTTGCTAATGGCAAGCTACACTGTTGGCCTCATGCCTTGCTCGTAAGCTTCCCAGGAGCATTTGGCTGAGCCAGTGCCATAAAAGGAGTCCTGGAGTAGATGGAGACAAGTGCAGGTTGAAGACCACAAACAAAGTACAAGCTTAACAAAGAGCATAAAGTGTTAGTTAGAGTGAACCGACACCAAGCACTGAACTGTTCCGCACATACTTAATTCCACATTTGCTTCTGCAGTCTTCATTTAACAGAAAGCCAACTAGTGAGACTGAAAGATAAATGGCTTGCCCAAGGTTATCAATTGGGTACAAGGCCAAGGTGAAGTCTGTTACCTGAACATCAAACCCTCAAATAATTTAACATTCATTACCCAGATTCTTCCAAACAATTCTCCTAACACTCATTTTCCCCTGGTCATCCAAAGAAAGAAAAGTGCCTGTTTTTCTCTCACCCGTGTCTGCCCCAGTGCAGTCTCTTTCAGTATAGTCCACCTTCCAGCTTGCGGTTTAAAGATCAGGTGTCAGAAAGAAACAAAGTAAATTTAAAATAGGCAACTGCTGTCTAATCAGGAGCTACCCAATGTAGCTGCCAGTCCATTCTGCCTCCATTACATGACCCTTTCAGACACCTCTCCCTAAAGATCATGCAGTGGCCAATGTGGGGGTTCCAAAGTCCACTGAAAGCAAAATCTGCACACTCTTTTCATGCACTGGTGCTGGAGCCTCCGAGCCTACCCCCAGCCTTTTTGAGGGAGGGAGACAGACAAAAAAAGTGGAGATTGGCTGAGATTTTTTGCTCTTAAGGGGGCAATTTTGTGCACTGCATGCTGTTTAGGAGCTGCAGGTACTTGGTGCTAGATGAAAATGCCAACTTTGATCTTTCAAAAAGCTCACCTTTACAGTTATGGAGATGTATCAGAAGGTATGCAGATAGTGTACACAAAAGGCTCTGCTATTAAGGACTTGAGGGCAGAACTTCTTGAGTGCATAGCTTCTTGAGTGCAGAACTTGCACCTTCTGTTGTAGAATTTTGGGGGATGAAATGTACTGCTTGTAGTCCTGAGAAGCAGGTTGTTACAAGCACAGCACCAGTTGATGCCCAGTGCCCCCTCTTCAGTAGGGAGTTGAGGATGGGAAGAGAGGCCCCGATCATGAGTTCTTGACTTGTCTGAGGTTTTCTTTCTCTGGACATCATTATCAGTGTCTTTTGCTACGGGCTGTCTGCTTGATGGCATGCCAGGGCTGCTCACCCAACTGCACTGGAATGTCTTACGCACTTCTGCCTCCAAGGGCGGGGAGAAGCACATGGCATTGCTTGGAGCAGGCTGCACTCAGCAAAACATGGAAGAGCAGCTGTGCTGCAGAAGAAACTTCAGCATTGGCCTTAGAGAATGTCAGGGAAACAATTGCTGCCCAAATCCTTCCCTGATCCCTCTGCACTGAAGCTCATGAAAAGAAAGGGACCAAACGGGGTGAGAGAGACAAAATCCGAGACCTTCTGTGACTGCATCGGAGGTGGAAATGCTTCTTAAGGGGTTTTATCTAACCCAAATGCTCCTCCTGCTGCTTCCAGTGATGGGCTGATCTCCATAGATTTGGTAAGCCAGTTCCCAAAGTTTAGATGCTTAGTCAGACCTTTCTGATTTGACGGCAGGCTGGCAATCAGCCAAGAACAGGCTTTTCTTACAAGCTTTCCAGTTCTTCATCATTAAAGCTGTGCTTGAAGTACTCTGAAAACAGCTTTTCTTCCTGATACACTGCTACCTTGACTTTCTGTCCCAGCTGGCATGCAGGAACAACCGCAATAATGAAGTGGCCGGGGATTCTGGAGTGGTTTTTTCATGTGTGTGTGTCCTCTCATTTGAGTCGAATATCTTCCTGTCATTCCTGCGATGTTTTCATTCTGCCCTGTTTTGTGCTGTGGTCCTGAGCTGCAGCTGCATTTGCAAAGCTGATAAACTACAGGACTGAAAATGAACGGGAGATGTAGTAGCAAGTTGCAAATGTGAGCTGAAAAAAACACCTGTAAGTGAGAGACAGAGTACAAGAGATAGAGTGGAAAGGACACTGAAAGAGAAAAATGATATAGCAGTGAAAGAAATCTGGAGATCGTGTTGGTTCCAAGAGGATTTCCGAAAGATTAGAAGTTGGGGCTTTATAAGGTATTGGTATCTTTAACGCTGATGTTCCAATCCTTAAAAGGATTTAGGGTTTAAGGAAAACCTCACAAGACAGGCTAAGGATTGTTTCCATTGTAACATCCTGTGCTTTTAACATTATAATTATATCATGGATAGCATTTTAGGGATCGTATTTATATAGCACTTTTTTGAGGTGCTTACAGTGATTCCAATCTCTTTCTCTTTAGTCATTGTTACAACCCTGTAAGTAAGCCCAGTATTTTTCAAATTTCCATATTATGAATGGAGGGTTGAGATGGAAAGAGAGAGTTTCTGGCCTTATGGCTAAGCTGAGATTTGAGACAGGGGCATCTTGGTTCACAGATTATGCTTTTAACCGCTCCGCGAGACCATTTCTTTTAATGATAGTCACATTGCCTCCACCCGTCTATGTCACATTGGCATCCATCAATTATAGAACTTTCCCAGGGCTCAAGCTGTGAAAGAAGAACTTGACAGAAATCAAGGAGTGTGCTCATAAATCCATCTGGGAAACATTGCAGCCCCCATGTAACATCTCTAAATGGAAGCGCTCAAGCAGTTGCTTTTAAAAGTCATTCTGTGAGCACAGAACATTCTGTTGGAAGTGGCTCACAGATAATCCCAGACCATCTTTCTCAGGCTGGTGCTGATGTACGAATTACCTTCATGGGAATGCTTTATTAGTAGCTTCTGTGAAGGAACGCAAGCTGAACACTTGAATTAGAATTGAAACTACACATGAATTTTTTTGCATATTGGTCTCCCTTTTCCTTTCAGTGTTTTTGATGGTAAACCAGCAGGTGGGGGTCTGTCTCTTTTTATTCTGATTGTACAGCACAAAAATGTATGTGCCGTGAGCATCATCGTCACAATCCAAATAATGTCTGTGATTCTGTTGACTTTACTCATGTATCTCTCCTGAGTAATTTGTTTAAATTTAGAATAATTCTTTAAGATTTCCCATTGAGATTCCTTTACAGACATAATGCAAGAACATTCCTACATTTATTTACTTACTTGCATAGTACAATCTGTGCTGTATATACAGGTGTCCCCCCATATCTGCAGGTCCCATATCTGCGGTTACACTTATCCATGGTTCTCAAATTCCCTCGTAATGCTCATGAATCACCTTTCGTTGTTGCAAATGCTTTACAAAAGACAGTTTTTCTTCTTCTTTTAGCTTGGAACACTTTGGAAAAGGAAGCGAAAAAAGGAAGCAGCTAGATTCATAGCTGCTAGAGGAACACTAGAGGAGGCAATAGTGAGAACACTAATGGACAGTAGACAGTAGAAGAGGTAGACAGTGAGAACAGTAGACTTTGCAAAAAGAAGTAAACCCTGCCTTTAGCAAAGCTGAATCCCAAGCCTGATCCGCCTTTCTGGGTCAATGCGGACTTGCGCCAGGGATTGAGCTGACACACACCTGAGTAGACCCATAGCCGAGTTGACCTGCGGCCATGTCCCCTTACACCAAGGAGACTTCCAGCAGCCAAAAGTCTCCTACGGGGTACTACAATAGCTGTGCTGGTACAGCTGCATCACTGTATGAAGTTTTAGTTAGAACTGGGTTGTTTCTTGATACAAAGTTGTCTAGGCCCTGGGGGTGCTGGTCATGACAACATTTGGCTTCTCAATCTCCAAGCAAGCACAGCCAGGCTCCCTTAGTGCCTTGCGACTGCAACTCCCCAGCAGCTGACCTTGCTTGTGGACAGTCTGTCCTGAGATATGGAAGGGGGAAGTGGTGCTGGCACCCTTTTTTCCTAACCTTAGCTCCTTTCTCTGGGTCATTGGGGCAGGGCTCTGTTCAGCACAGCCACCTCCACATTAATGAGCCTCCTCATCAGCCTGCAAAATGTGGGGCTCCCTGTGTGGACTGCCCCTTTTGACTCTCCGGCCATCCCAAAAGGAATCCTCCCCCTGTGCTTCCACCCCTGAACCCAACCATTTCCCTCAGTCTTGCCCTCTTCAGCCTGCCTGCGGCTTCTGCTGGGGGTGGCACCCTGAGGTTGTGTCAGAATGGGCCTCTGCCCACTCCTCCTGCTTCAGGGGGCCTTCTGGCATCTGCAACCATTGAGCACCCCAGAAGGCTTTACTGTGCAAACGCCAGTGCTAGCACTACCTAGCTTGGTTTGAGGGCAGTGACGGCCGCTGGCAAGAGTCTGCTGGCCGCAGCGAGGAAGGCGTCTGTAGCAGCACCTGCAGAGTGGTTTTGGAGCTCGCTGGCTGCGATGGGCACAGGGGACCCTGGACAAAAGTGGAACACTAAAAATTAGGAGGGGAAGTTTGTTCTACATTTGGACTGTTAACTTTATCATTACTCCATGCAGAAAAAGGAATATAAAAGGATCCCTTATCTAGGATAGATAAGAATGGAAATACTCAATGGATGTTTCCTAATAACTCAACTATTTATTACTGAGAGCTTACTGGAAAAATTAGTGCATAAAATTTAAAATAATAAATAAAAATAAGTATATTATATCTGCAACTGTAGTTTCTAGACCAGTGTTTCTCAGACTGTGAGTCGCGAGCCGATTTCAGGTGTGTCCCCATTATTTCAATATTTTATTTTTGATATATTAGACTTGATGCTACTATGGAATGTGACTGCATTTGGGGAAATGTTACAGACCTGTACTTTTAGCAAGCTTTACTTTACATGTGATGGTTGGACCTGTTCTCTGTTACACAGTTAGTGAAGATTTTGGGGAGCATTTGCAAACGAGGATTTGAAACCAGAGAAGAGTTTTCCTTGATTGGTCTTTTCACGATGCAATTCTGGATTAATAGACAGGAAAGAAGTAGTCCAGCCCCCTCTCTGCCAGTGTGTACTCTGCCCTTTAATCATTTGAAGAGGGTAGGCATGTGATGTGGAGGTGGGTGCTGGGGGAAGAAAGAGGCTATAGTTGCAAAGGGGCCTGAAGGCACAGACTCACAGTGAGCTGTTTCCATGGCAGTGCTATAGAAACCAGGTGCTGCTGCTTGCCTCCTCCCAAAGTGGAATTTCAATGCTTCGTGCTGCTGTGGCACAAAAGAGAAGCATCTCTTCAGAATATGCACATCTACGTGCTGTCTCCCCTTCCTGTCATCACTTCCCTGTCTCTGCTAGTGTTAATATGACATGTGAGTAGTGGCTGAGAGGCTGAATTGAGGCTCCCCTGATTCTTGTAGTCATTGACCGCAGCTCCCCATTACAACACCTCACCTCAGTTACCCCCCAAATGGGAATGAAGGTGTTATAATTATACACTAGAAACAAAAAAACAGCTGCCAGCACTCTGAGGCTGCAATCCTAACCTCACTTTCCTGGGAGTAAGTCCTATTAAACACAATAGGACTTAACTTCTGAGTAGACCTAGCTAGGATTGTGCCCTTTTTTGTCTTACAATAGCAGCCAACAGAGTACCCCCCCCCCAAAAGGAGGCAGGAGATAAAAGGGAGATGGCTGAAAAGGAATGGGTATTTTTATTTTTTAATCAATTTTTGGAGACAAAGCCATCAAGAGTGGCTTTTTTTTCTTTTTTGAAGGGGGAGGTAAAAGAGAAAGCTGAAGATCCTGGGTTAAGCTGTCACAGACCCCAAGCCTATGTAGGTCTACTCAGAAGTAAGTCCCATTTGAGTCACTGGGGCTTACTCCCAGGAAAGTGTGGAAAGGATTGTAGCCACACCGAGCAAGATTACAACTCACCCTAAAGTAGATGGGGGTTGCTCACACACATATGGACCCCCCCCCCACTAAAAGCAGGCTGGCTCCTTCCTTCCCCAGCAGAGGAGAGCGCTGAGCTGCTTGTACTTACTCATCCCTCCCAGTTTGAAGCCTGCCAGGAGGGCGCCCTGTGCTGATGAGATGCCGCACTTCTGCTGCTGCCCAGCCAGCCTTCTCTCCCACCTCCCCCCACCATGTTTCACAGCCCTCCCAGCCTCACGCTGCCCCACCCACCTCGTTCACAGCTGCAGAAAAGCAGCAAGTATGGAGGCAGCACATGCAGCTGAGCAGCTACAGCCACCTCTCTCCTTAGATGCCTCTCTTGCCCTGGAGGTTGCCCCTGAGGGAGGCTAGTCACACCCCTAGAGGCTAGCCACGCCTCACTAGGGAGGTGGGACACACAGATTGAATACCTCAGCCCTATGTGGTGATGAGGTTTGGCTTCCGAACACCTCTATGGGGAAAGGGGACATCTATTCCCTTGTCCCAGGGTAAGCCCCTGTTGTCTGGGTGGGTCTACTGAGACCTGTGCCTTGCTGCCGCAAGTGCGCATGGTCCTGGGAAGGTGGATTGAGCCTGGAAATGGGATTTGGATTCAGTGGATGCCACTGCCACTAAACCCACCCTGTCCACTCTCCTTCCCACTTCTATCATTGTTCTGTTCAGCCCATCCCCAGCCTTCCTCCTGCCTCCAACATGTGCTTACCAGGGTGGTGGCTATCTGGAGTCTTCTGGTGCGCAGAGCCAGCCGCTCACCACTTGTGGCGATAACTGACTCTGATGTGTCTTTTGTGACAGCTGGAAAGTGCCTAGTGCTCCTCAAACTCTCATTCTGTCATTGCTAGGTGCCAACTGGCTTGGGCCCTGGGACTTTCAAACGTGATCACGGGCACTTTGGACACAGACCCGGAGTAGAACTAATGGGATGACCACAAACTCTCAATAGTTTAATTACTACTAATAATTTTCAGCATTTATAAGAGTAAAACATCAGTATAATTTTCTTACTTCTGGACTGAGATGCCTGATACAATGTGACGAACACCGTAAGAGTCTCAGCACAAATGGGAGGGATTTTTTGAGTGTGCGAACAGTGCACACTGGAGCTTGTCTGCCAAGCCGAGCCTCCGACTGCTGCTTGTTGCATTGCATTGCTGGTCTTGCTGCCAGGTGTGGCAGTCCGGGGTCCCTTGGTACCACTGAACACCATCTCAAGTACCACCAGTGGTATGAGTACCACTGGTTGAAAAATGCTGGCCTAGAAGATTTTTAAACTGGTCCACAAATGCTTTAAAGGCAGTTTAAATATAGCCGCTTTTTTGAGCCATGACTGGTGGCAGAACCAAAAAAAAAAAGGCGTTAGTGAAAACTACACAATGGTTCTCCTCTGTAGCAATAGGGCAGGACACAATTTTACGTGTCATTTTGGATCAGTCACTTTCAACAATTACTGTATTTGGGGATGGAGAACAGTCCCAGACTAAAACCTTAAAATCTTCCCTCTAAAGAATCTAAAGAGAACAGCATGAATGCACTAAACATCTGACGATTTCCTTTTCTTCTGATGGTCATGTGCTTTCTCTGCTGTGGAAGGGCCACCTCTAGCAGGCAGAATGAAATTCAGAACCATCTGGTATAGTCACAAGCTACATGGTCAGCAAAACAGATGCTTGGAACTAATTGTGATTGTTTTATTTCTTACAAATTCCAGAAGGAACTGATGTGATGGTCTGCACCTCTTTTTACACCTCAGTAACAATGCCAGGGTTGTTACAGCCAGACAATGTGTTTCCTGTTTATGTTGTAGGACAGTTGAGTGAGTCAAATATGTGGAAAATGAAGTGTGGGATGGAGGAGGGTGAGAAATACTCAGTGTTGTTACATTTTAGTTGACCAACAATATCAGCATTTCCTTAGAAATTTTTCTTCAAAAAATAGTTACATGTAAAGTTTTACAAAATCACTCACCTCCCTGGCTCTGTCGCTTTTAGCTACTCCCTGGATTGCAAAAGAAAGAGGGGAATGAAGTGTCAGGAAGTGTAGAGGAGAGGAGAGCGATGGGATAGAGCAGTTGTTCTCAAACCTTTTAGCACTGGGACTCACTCTCTAGAATAACAATCTGGGGACCCACTGGAAATGATGTCATTAACCTGGAAGTGAAGTTATGGCCTGAAGTGATATCATCAAGCAGGAAAAATTTTAACACCCCGATACGACAAAATGAAATCAATCAAGTAAATTAAAAGTTTACAGTGAGTACAAGTTTAAAAATTTATTAAAAAAAAAAAAATCCTCCCAAGCAGTTGCTGTTCTGTTTAAAAAACAATTCCTCAAACATCCTAAAGGCTGCAATCCTATTCGCATTTACCTGGGAGTAAGCCCCATTGACGATCATTGTTAAAAAGCATATGCATAGTAGCCTTTTAAAACTACAGATCTGTAACATTTCCCCCAAATTCAGTCACATACCATGGAAGCATCACATCTAATATATTAAAAAATACACCTTGAAATGAATGAAATTCCCCTGAAATTGGTTCATAACTCACCCAGTGGGTCCCACAGTTTGAGAAACACTGGGCTAGAGCATGAAATTAGCACTCTGTCTTAGGCACTGGAAGGCCTTGAGCCAATCCAGATTCCTGGATACATTAGATGTCACTAAATTAAATCCCGTGACAGATTATCATTTTATTTAAAAAAAAAAAATTAATAGCAGCAGCTGTTTTGTTAGATGGTGACATACATTACTTTAAATTCTTTAAATGGTGCCCTTAGAGGGGGAAAAAAGTGTTTCTTCTCTGATTTGGCCTTTGGATGATACACAGAAACAAGTCAATGAAAGAGTGAGTTAGTCAGAAAGTACTGAATCTGTTATTATTCATTCTGTTGAATGATAAGGGAGGTAATTTTTGGCTTGAATACTTGCATGTATCAATTTGATTTTTCTGAGTCCTCTTGAATTGTACTGAAATGTACATGAAATATATTGAAATTTGTTTTCCATGAACGATCTTGACATTAAAACCCAAATTCTTGACGTAAACCAAACGATCTTGAACAATCTTGACATAAACCAAAAATTGGGCACAGAGGTCAGATCTAGTGCAGAATCTTGTGTTTATGTAGTGACATTTTCCCTTTGTTGCTGTCTTCTGCACGACTAAAGATGTGATCCTCCACACATTTATTTTGTAGTAAGTCACACTGAACAAAAATGAGCCCAACCATGGAGTAAACATGGAGTAAACATGGGCAAGAGGTCTGGTCTAGAGGGTTGAGCCTCCGTTTGCCTGAAGATAGCATCCGAAGGTCGCCAGTTCGAGGCCCCCGGCACTGTGAATGGCGTGACCTTGAAGCAGCTGACAAGCCAGCCGAGTTATTCCACCTGCTCTTGGAGAGATGAAGGAGCTGCTTGTCAGCCTGCGTGGGAGGAATCTGGAGGCCAGAAAGTGATAACAGACCATAAAAGATCCATCTGAAATTTTGTGGTTCTTGAAAGATAGAACCTTTCTTCAACTGTGTAAAAATCCCTATGGGGATTTAGAACAGCCTGCCTATGTAAACTGCCTTGAATTAAAATCTGAGGAGAAATCTGACGACCAAGAAAGGCAGTATATAAATGCCTGTATTGTTGTATTATTATTATTAAACAGACATAGGACTGGGCTGCACCTCAGTCAGAAAGTTTCACCTTTAAATGTTGGCTTGTTTTACTTGCTGCAGATTTGCGCATGACTAAGGTTAGTGTGTTTCGGACAGCTTGTTCTGTTTAATAAGCCATCGAAAACCAAGCTTCCCAGATGTAATCCTCTTTAGTGTACATTAATGTGACTATGGTGGGAGGAGACTATAGGAGATCAGGCACAGGAAGTCCATTTTATCAAGTTCTGCCTACACAATATTCTTCTGAGTCTTGATAACTGAGATCAAGAACTTAGGAAGTTAGTTTTTCAGTAGCCTAATGAGGAATAGGGGTGCAACCCTGACATTTACCAGGGAATTAGGGCCCAAACCTAAAGTCACCCAGCATCAGCACTGAGCCTAGCATTGGCGCTGGGTGCTGTAAACATGCTGTAAAGCACATTTACGGCACTTGGTGAATAAGGACCACTGGTGCTAGGCCTGTACCAGTCAGGGGCTGGGCCCAGCGTTGGCAGGAAGAGGACGTGCTGCTGCTGGGGGTAAGTGCAACCGCAGGGCAGCCTCTGGGGGCAGGGGAGGGTGGAACAAGGTTGGGGTGGGGGTAGGAATTAGGGTGGGAGGAGTGTGGGGTTGGTGGAGCTCTGCTTCACCGTATCCTAAACTCTCTGTCAGGCCGGAAGATCCAACACAGAGTCTTTCAGGTCTGTGTCGGCAAAATAGCCGGCGCGGACTTGAGAAGCCCCATTGCAGAGCTTGGAGCTTTCCCTGGGGGAAGGGGACAAAAGTCCCCCAAGAAGACCTTCCTGCTTCCTGGTGCTCACTGGATACAGCTCCTTTGGTGCTGCTGCTCCAGCGGGCGCAGGGATGCTCAGGATTGGGCTGTTAGTCTTTAATGGAACTTGCTTCTGAGTAATTGAATGGAACTTACTTCTGAGTAAATTTGTTTAGGATTGTGCTGTAAGGATTGTGTTGAGATGTGATTCGGTATGCCTTTAAAAGGGGATTGGACAAATTTCTGGAGGAAAAATCCATTACGGGTTACAAGCCATGATGTGTATGTGCAACCTCCTGATTTTAGAAATGGGCTATGTCAGAATGCCAGATGCAGGGGAGGGCACCAGAATGAGGTGTGCTCCCTGGGGCATTTGGTGGGCCGCTGTGAGATACAGGAAGCTGGACTAGATGGGCCTATGGCCTGATCCAGTGGGGCTGTTCTTATGTTCTTATGAAAAAGAATGCAAAGCTCCAGGTCAGAAGACTTGAAGGCTCTTTGGGTGGGAGGGGCTGAACTGGGAAGAGTAATCTGGGCCTTGGGGTGTTTAAGGTTTCAGTCACACTCTGGACTTTATTGCCCACAATGTTTTGCTGCTTCCATCTTTCAGTAAACCCACTGCGCCTTGTGTGTTCCCACTCGTGAAAAGGACAGATAGTATGTGATATTACCTTGGTCCAAACTGTGAAGTCTCCATTCAGCTGCCTACTGCATGGAAGTGAGTTAGCGAAGAGGACTTTTTTTCTTCCTCTGCCACCATCATGTCTGTAGAATACTCTCCACCAGAGTTGTTCCACATTGTGCAGGGTTGTTATATTCAACATCTCAGGACTGATTCTTCTGATGCCCACTGTGATGCTTTTGCAAAGCACTTTGCTGAAATCAGGCATGTGGATCTGACTTGAGTTGGGGTCTGCATTGACAGGGTTAATGAGTGTCTCTCATGCAACTTCCTGTCAAGTTATTTGGGATTCTTTTCAGTTGATATGACCAGAAGATGTGGACAAGCCTCTTTGGAGTGTGAGGCCTGCTTCATGCTCTCTCGATTCTTGCCCAGCATGGCAGTTATAATCAGCTTGAGTGAATTTGGCTGAATGAGTAGGGAAGACAGTAAATTCATCTCCTAGGGAAGGGGTATTGCCAAAAACTTTAAAGATAGTAGTAATTTTCCCTCTCCTGAAAAAGCACTCCCTAGACTTGATGGTCTTGTATAATTTCCAATCTCACTTTTGGGGGGCAGGTTGGACACTGGTTGGACACTGGGTGGAAATTGAGCAGGTGGTGTTTTCCCAGCCCCAGGGAATTCCGGAAGAATTGTTTTATCTGGACACTTTTCAGTCCAGTTTCAGGCCAGGCTACATGATGGAGACAAACAAAATGGGGGAGTGCATCCCTTTTGGTCCTGCTGGTCCTCTCAGCAACTTTGAATACAATTGACCATAGTGTTCTTCCAGAACTGCTAGCTGTTTTGGGGATTGGAGGCACCGATTTGCAGTGGTTCCATTCCTTCCTGGAAGCTCCAAACCAGATGGTAAGTCTCAGGCATTCCTTCTTGGCACCCTGGTTGTTGAGCTGTGGAGTGCCACAGGGATCCATTCTGTCCCCCATGCTATTTAACATCTACACCAGGGGTGCCCAAACCCTGGCTGTGGGGCCACTTGCGGCCCTCGAGGACTCCCAATCTGGCTCGTGGGGAGCCCCCAGTCTCCAGTGAGCCTCTGGCCCTCCGGAGACTTGCTGGAGCCTGTACTGGCCTGACAAAACTGCTCTCAGCATGAAGTTTAACCTCTTGTGTGACCTGTGGGATGAGGGTGCCCTCCACTTCATGCTGTTTCACTGCTTGCTTGCTTGCTGTGATGCAGCAGCGGCTGCTATGGAAAGGCCAGCCTTGCTTTGTGCAAGGCCTTTTATAGGCCTTGAACTATTGCAATATCTTCATTCTTATAAGTTCCATCTCTAATGTATACATTTATGTAAATTTATTCAAATTTGAAATGTAAATTAATTCTTTTTTTTTCCAGGCCCCCGACACAGTGTCAGAGAGGTGATATGGCCCTCCTGCCAACAAGTTTGGACACCCTGGCCAATTTTCTACTGCACCTCTGTGACAGGAGGCTTCCAAGCAATATTTTCAGTAACATTGTATCACCCTATTGCCAGTTAGCCTTTTCTTGCAACTAGTGGTAGCCTGTATAATTTTGGGGTTAATTTAGCTCATTGCTCTCAAACTTTGCTGGACACTGGCAGACTGCGTTGTCCGTTGAGTCACCTGGGAACACTGTAAGTCTTGTGCCTGGGGATGCGCCTGTAGGTCTTATGCCAGGAGATGCCTCTGTATGCCTGGAGGTGTTCCTATAAGTTGATGCTCTTAGGTTTTAGACAAATAAAACACTTCAGTGACAAGCTTGGACTAGACTTGCTTCTTCCACAGATCCCAAAGATCCTTCAGCCCACAGCCAAAGCTAGGGCCTGGAAAAATGTGGTTTCCGGAGGGATTTAAAAACGCATGTATTTCTCTTGGCTTTTGAGGAGGGATGATTTCTCTGAGGACCCCTTTAATAATTGGCTACAGCTTTATGTTATTTTATGTGACTTTTATTATTTTATTTGGATGTTATTATCCACTCCTATGTATTGTTACTTGGTTCTTATCTTATTGTATGTATTTTCATATAAGGTTTGCCCCCTTATCCACGAGGCTTCCATTCCTTATCTTCCTGTGGGTAACTGAAACTGCAGATATGTGCTTCCCTGGGCCTCCCAATGCTTTATAAAGTATTAAAAACATCACTTTGTGTTTCTTCATGAAACCAGAAATACGTGTTTTGAGCTGCTGTGCTCAGTCTAAGCCCGTCGGACACCATGGACAAATGTCTGTGATCTCTGCCGAGCTCAGTGGACCATCTGGGTCCCCTCAGTTCTGGAGGGGGCATGCATGGGGGGGGGGGTCCTGCAGACACGATCCGCGGATTACTGAATCTGGGGATATGGGATCTGTGGATAGAGACACTCGTATTGTTCTTTGTCATTTTAAATTTTTTTAATACTGTATGTGACTTTGAGACTATGGAAAGCAGGTTATAAATCTTTTAAATGAACAAATGAATCTGCAACATAAAATAAATCCCTAACTAATTCTGAAAACTTGAGCTTAATCTTTATGGTTAAAAGTTGAAGATGGTGTTTGAAACCCATGTATTTGGAAGAGCCTCTGAAATCTGTGGGCCATACGGCCAGTTCACACACAATTTGGGGTGTCAACTGTACATGGTGGAACAAGTCTCAGGCCTGCTCCATCTCCCCACAAAAAATGTAGACTTTGCCATATGGCAGAATGCCAGCAACACATATTTTTACCTGTATATGCCCAAGTCAACCCAAAACAAAACAATTTAAAAAAAGATGGATCAATGGGTATGACATTTATGTCTCAAGCTGTATGTGGAGATATACCAAATCACACAATGTGTTCTACCCATGGGAGACTGGCTTCCATGACCAATTGTATGTTGACATGGGTTCCTCTATGTGATGGGTTGCTGTGTGAGTGATCTGTTTTTCCCCCAAGTTGATGTGTTTAGCTTTACATGCTGATGTTTCTGCTGCATGAAGTTAGATTCTCCCTATGTGTTTTAAAGTTAAAATTTTTCAGGTTGCCACACAGTTAAAGAAACCTAACTTGTCTAGAAATCTTAGCATGGGCGCAATCCTAACCAACTTTCAGTGATGCATCAGTGACGCAGGGTTGTTTTGCAGCAGGCATTCCCTCCTTCCTTCTCCAGAGGAAAGCCCCTTCTATGATGGCACTTGTCACTTGTTAAGTGTATTGCACTTAAACAATGTGTTGTTTGATTGACTGGGTGTAAATTGTCACTCAGAAGCTTTCTAATTGATTGAATTTACTGATTAATAGACTAAACAGCGTAGGTCTATTCAATACTACTGTGCAGAATTTCAGTCTCAGATATGGAGAACTTGTATCTGACTCAAAGCCATGAGAACTGCACTGTGATATGGCTGGGATCAGATTTCCACCCACTCATGGAGCACAGTCCTGGATGAACTGTGATCTCTCTCTCAGTCAAACCTACTTTGCAGTGTTGTCCTGAGGAGGACATGTGGTATGGAAAGAACCTTGTATGCTGCTCTGTGCTCTTATAAGCAAGGTGGATCAAAATGTAGCCCATCATCATCATCATCATCATCATCATCATGGTATGCAGGCAGACCATGGATTGCAAACTGTAGTTTGCTGGATTTAGATGCATTGGCAAACTATCGTTTGCTTCAAACAAGGATGGGAAGTTTCTAATCTTGCACATCTTAGGAGGAGAGGGAAGAGAAGTATAGAACATGCACCTGAGGCTTGTGCCTGCTTGATCATGGTGTGCATGCAATGTATTTGAATAATTTTTTTAAAGTGTAGTGTTTGAGGTTGTGCCTGTACAGTACACTGCTGTACAGTAAACTTCATTTTACTTGGATGGCTGTTTTGTGTCTTTATAATACGGTTAAGAGAGGATTTATATTTTTAGCTCTGTTAATGTGTTATTATTATCTTTTATGATCCTGCATCTATTAGATATTATTCCTCATTGGAAGTGAAAAATATGTGTGCCCTAATTCTCCTCAATTCTGGAAGGCACATGAATGGAATTAGGGGGTGGTATGATGATTGAAAACCTCTCTTTTTCCAGTGTAAAGCTTCCTGCTTGAAATCAGAAACACTTCAGCTCATGATCGAACAAAGACTGTTTTGTGTGTTCCTTCACTTCTTCATTTGAGTTCCCCAAGAACAACAGTTCCTAGCCAGCGAACTGTTGGGATTGGTACACACCAGCCAGTTGGTGATCCAAGATTACCTGATCAGGTCAGAGGGTATTTAGTGATGCTCAGGTGGTTGTGAAACATCCAATCAGATGGCATAATATAGGTTTCTTAAAGTGTGGTTGGTTATGTTATGATCTCTCAGAGTGGATCACTGCATAGCTGGTTCCACCTACCTCCTGGAGGACAAGAAAGGTATAATGGTATCCAGAAAGCTAAGGCCCTGAGTCTTAGGGACTCAATAAGGGACTGAGTACAGGGACTGCTAGTAAAGTTAGATGTGTTAGGATGCAATCCTAACCCCTCATGTCAGTGCTTTCCAGCACTGACATAAGGGCAATGCAGCGCTGAGGTAAGGGAACAAACATTCCCTTACTTTGAGGAGGTCTCCATGAGTGACACCCAACCGCAGGATGCAGCACATGTCCCATTGGCACCGCTATGCCAGTGCTGGAAGCACTGACATAAGGGATTAGGATTGCACCCTTAGGCAATTACAATATTTTGCTTTCAAGTTTGCCTGTAATTGTCTACTTTTTTATGATCCCAACCTGGGCACTTACCTAAGACATTTTTCCAAGCCTGCTTTTTAAAATCTTTTTCTTCCTTTGTATCATAGAACTTCTCCTATCCTCTTTAAAAATACAAAATAAATTCTTTTTATGTTTTAAGTTATCTTTAAAAAAAAAAAACTTAAACAAAGCTTTGCCTTAGTCCTCCTGAACCTTTTGACTAGACGCTTTTGGGTAGGATTTGGGAGGATTTCCAATATAACTGGGAGAAAGTCTTCTGAGGGTGGTCTCTCTCTCTCTCTCTCTCTCTCTCTCTCTCTCTCTCTCTCTCTCTCTCTCTGTTTTTTTTGTTGTAATGACATTGGTGACCATCAATTTTTACCCTGGCATAGGGGCAGATCAGGAGAAAGGAGGGAGACAGTGGCACCAGGGTTTCCCCCCACCTGATCACCACTGATGGATACACAATGGGTCACTGGTGGAATGCATTGACACTAGCTGGTAGAAGTTAAAAGATTTAACAATGTATTGAGCTCCTTCCATAGCTGCTCTGGAATGGATGCTGCTGCTGTGCCTCCACGGTTGCTATGGTAACAAAGCTGGGTACCTAAATGACACACATTCTGCAATCTTTTCCCTTTCTTCTTCTCTCTGCCACCCCTCACTGGTTAATGGATGAACAAAATTTAGAGGATTTGTGGGTGGGCAGGTGAGAGGAGGAAGAGTGACAAGGGTGTGAGCTTATCATGGGGAGCATGACAATGAATGAGAAGAATCACAGTAGCACATATGTGACGGAGAAGGGGGAAGTGTCTCTTTTATTGTGATGGTTGCATTACCTCTGATGCAGTAAAAGAGTTTGAACTGATACATGTTCTGCACTATTTAGGAAATAATGGAGGGTTTCCTATGTAAGTATCTAAGAATGCAATCCTAACCTCACTTTCCTGGGCGTAAGTTCCATTGAACACAATAGGACTTCTGAGCAGCCTCCGCAGGTCCCCATAGGGCCCCCCCCCAGTCCTTGAATCTTAGAATGTTGAAAAAAAGGTGATCACAAACCACTCCTCCTGCTTCTGGGGGCGAGAGCTGCAATAGCTCATTTTCAACATTCTAAGACTCTGGGAGCCCTGCAGAGGGCTGCATGAGGTGCCCCACAACTTCTGGACATTGCAGCAGCCCTCTGTAAGTAAAAGCACCCCCCTCATCCTGGGGATTGTGCCCCCTCCCCTGCAAAGACTTACCTTGGGAGTTTTACTCCCGAGGAGTTTGAGAACCCCTGCTCAAGACTAATGACCCAGTCCTAACTAGGACTGGGCTGGCATATAAAGCGTTTCACAACAGTGGACCAGTGTACTGATGTTGGTGCTGTGGTGTTTTATGAAGCTGGAAAAGCTATTTTAGGATTCTTTTAAACACATCAGTTGTCCAAAGATTAGGGCAAAGATTCCAAGAATTGTACAACTAGTTGCATTCACCCTGCTGGATTCTGAGCTTGTGTTCCCTCTAGCAGCTTTCCTAAGCCAAATGGCAAACTACTTTTGAAACAGAGGGAACTTTCAAAGAACAGATACAGGTGTAACCTAATTATCCATGGATTTTTCATCTGTGGTTTTATCTCAATGCAATGAGAAGGGCCCTTTAAATTAAAGGAAAAACATACTTTAACAATAGCCTCACTTGCCATTGTAACAGTGAGAGTTAATCTCTCTCTCTCTCTCTTCTGGTGCTTAAAACAGTTCTCTCCCTTCCCCCTGAGCATGTGAAAGAATGCAAAGGGAAGTGATTATCACCTCTTCTTTACATTCTTTCCCCAAGCTCCAGCCGAAGTTTTTCTCAGTGCCTGGAGAGAGATTGATTGCCTGCCTGCTGCCTCTGTCATGCATTACAAAGGTAAATAAGGCTATTTTTAAATCACTGAGCAAAGAGACATTGTTTTGTAAATGAATTTCCCTTAACAAGATTTTTGTCATACAAGGGGGTTCTGGGATCCCTCCCAGAATCCCTGGGACTCAACCTGTAATGATATGACAGGTGAATCTCTCTTGTTTAAAGAAACAAAATCCCACTGGGCATACTCACACCTGTAGGCATACCTAAAGCAGTTTCCCAGCCTAAGGCCAGAAGAACTTTAGATTTTTATTGGGTAGCAAACCCCATTGATTTTAGTGAAACTTCCTTCCACATTAGAGTACTAAGGATTGTATCTTTACTTGATGAATTTAAGAATGATTACTTCCAGCTGTATCTTTTGTTGACTTCTTGTAAACCATAGCAAAATAAGTATATTCAAACATGTATCAAGAAGTTTTCAGGAAAGAATATTCCATCACATAAGATGTTACTTAGGTTGCCACCCAGTAGTTTATTGCCCCATCTTTTGTTTTCTCTTTATAAATGCTCTTTGGTCATTTTGCACTCACTTTAAAGTCTGTGCTTTGTATTCAGGAGTAAATCCCATTGAGTTCAGTGGAGATTACTCCCAGGAAAGTCTGCATATGGTTTCAGCCTTAGGGTTTTTCTAAAGGTAGCACCTCTAGAAGTCAGCTACTGTTCTTGAATATAAACTTTGCATCCAAAGTCCTCTGTTGTAAAAGTTGTCTGCATCTTCATCTGTGTTTGGAGTTGAGACAACCAAGGCCTTCTGATCCTCCTCCCATGACTTTATGACCGGAACAGTTAAGGTTGATCCCAGGGATAACTTTTATTACATTTTCAGAGACACTATCAGTTTTCACTGACTTTTTAAAAAAACACACACTATTTGTCTAGTGCTACTATGTTGCATGTTAAGATAGTGGAGTAAAATTAATTAATTAACAGTATTTATATACCGCTTTTCAATGGAAAGTTCACAAAGCGGTTTACAGAGAAAATCAAACAAACAACTTATGGCTCCTGCTCCCAAAAGAGCTCACAATCTAAAAAGATGCAAAAGAATACCAGCAGACAGCCACTAGAAAAGACAGTGCTGGGGTGAGGAGGGCCAGTTACTCTCCCCCTGCTAAATAAAAGAAGAAGAAAAAGTGCATCTTACCCAGTTAGCAGGGGCAAGACCACTTTGAATGTCTGTTAGGGAGATAAAGTGGGGTATAAATGAAGGAGTAACGCACCCATGAACATCTCTTTTGCAACATGCAATTGGGCTAAGGCCTGAATCCCAACCAACTTTCCAGCACTGGCATAGTGGTGCCAATGGGGCATGGGCTGCATCCTGCAGTTTTATGGCACTCACGGAGGCCTCCTCAAAGTAAGGGAATGTTTGTTCCCTTACCTCAGAGCTGCATTGCCCTTATGTCGGTGCAGGAAAGTGGGTTAGGATTATGCCCTAAACCTACAAACAAAGCTTTTGTTTGGTGGGGGGGGGGGTATGAAAATATGTTTATGGACATAGTCCTGTGGTCCCAGACCGGGACTTCGAAAAAGTGCTTGGCTCCAAGGAAACTGCCGTAGGTGATAGCTTGAGTTGCTTAGTTGAACCCTGCTGAGGAGGGAGCCTTTTGTGGTTATTTCTCCTCTCATAAAAACTGTTTCTTCTGACCCTTTCAAAAGCAAATTACAGTGTTTATTTGGAACCTGCTGTGGGAGGTAATGAACTGCCTACTTCTCTGCCCACAGAGTGAGCCCAGAAGACCCTTGGTTTAAGACACATTTGTATTCTCTCCTATTACAGCTTAACGATTCCCCTTCCCCTCGGGGTGGGATGTGGTGGAACTGTGGCACCTCTTCAGCTCTTGGGTTCCCTAAAATTACAAGCCAAGGACCCTGTTAGATTTGAAACATGCATGAGCACATATGTGATTGTGTCTGCAGTGACCTTTGCATGCCAGAGACCTATGGTAATCTAAAAGATGTTAGTGGGCAGTGGAGAGGAGAACTATCATCATTACTAAAACATACATATATGTGAATCATGCTGGAGAGAAGCAGATTATTGAAGGATGAATGATCATGACAAGGCAGAGATAACACTGGAAGAAAGGGGCGACATCTAAAAAGCGACACTGGTTGCCTTGGAGGATGTGAAATGCCGGACACAGTATTTTATTTCCCCTTTCAGATCCTTGTTTATCTTCCTTTGTTGAGTGCTCTAACTGGGCGACATTCTGACTGAATCATCTACTCCTTTCTTACTCGCTGGAGCTCCTGCTGTTACTTCTATCTACACCCCACTTTGCCATTGTACCAGAGTGTGGCTTCGAGAGAGAACAGACAACGGGAGATGCAAGAAAACAAGATGTTTTGGATTCTCTTTTGAGTCTGCAAAAGAGCTATTTCAAAACCTTACAAGCCTCTCCTAGGTTTTTATTCTTGCAGATTCTTTTATTCTTCATACTGCTATCCCTGCATTTGGCAAACAAAGGCAAATGTTCCCACTGCTCCACATCTGTGTCAGAAGTCTTGCACCATATGTGCCACTGATCTATTTTGCTCCTTGACGTTTGCGCATCGCTCTTAGGAGAACTGGAGCTCAGGCCTAACTGTAATAATTAAAAGAGAAAATTCTAAATCTGGATTGAGAGGAGGAGGAAAAGGAGGACAATGGAGTAAGAAGGAAAATGCTTGGTTTTGTTTGAACATACCTGGCGTATGTTTAGCTGGTGTACCTAAATTCCTAAAATCTAGTCTTTCTTTCCAGAGGCTTGAAAAACAGGAAGATGCTTTTCAGTGGTGATTATTGTGAAAGTAGATGTTTTTGCATTTAGTATGAAATGTCTGTAAAATTTATTTGTCAAATCTGTAACCAAATTTAATGATTCATATTAAATAGTTATTTGCTCTACAGTGCAGAGCACCATGTTCATTCATACAAGAGTTGATGTGAAGCATGGTTATCGGAGAGTTTCATACGCGTTATCTTGACTATCTTAAATACAGACACCACCACCCCCGCCTAGATACCTGAAAGTTGCTTCACACATTACAATTTTAATTTTTAATTGCAAGAGAAAGATCTGCTTCATTTACCTACTAAATCTCAGTATTTGAAACAATGCATACTCATATCTCCATGTTCAATTACAGAAATATGTGCTGAGGTCAGCAATGGCAACCCACAACTTCCCATATTCATGGATGTAATTTAATATAACAAGATAAATTCATGTTTCCAGAAATCCGCAATTCTGTACAACTTCCTTGTATTCTTCAGGACGTTATATGTGCATGAGATTTTATACTGTATTATATAAACGGGATGTGCATGTTATAAATCTATGTATGTATGATTCATCAGTCTTTGGTTTCTACGTATAAGTGACTAGAATTCCACTGAATGGGTGAATCTCTTCCATTTCTAACTAGGGTAAACTGGACTTGAGTAGGATAAAAATCAGTGTCTTTCAGCTTATTTTCCAGATAAGCAATGGCAAATGAAATTGTAACGTGCTTTGACCTGGTCAGATTCTAACTATGCAACAACTGGCTTAAGCATGACAGAAGCATGAGAGTGGGATGTATGCATATATGTACAAGGGTTATTGTGTATGTCCTTAAGATTAGAAATATACCATTACAATAGAAATATCTCATGGAGATTACAAGAAGTAATGGTACCTCTGTATTCTACTTTATTCAGACACCACCTGGAATGTTATGTCCTTTTCTAGGTACTGCAGTTTAAGAAGGATATTGATGAACTAGAGCAGGTCCAGAGGATGGTGGCTAGGATGGTGAAGGGGATGGAGACCATGTTCTATGATGACAAAGAGATAGCAAGTCATTGAAGGAATTGGGTTTGTCAAGTTTGGAGGAGAGATGGTTAAGAGAAGATATTATTATATAAATATCTGAGGGCCTGTCATGTGGAAGATGGAGCTGATTTGTTCTTGGTTGCTTGGAGGATAGGACCAGGACAAATGGGTTTAAATTACAAGGGCAATTTCAATTAAATGTTAGGAAGAACACACTGATGGTAAAAAGTGTTTAGCAGTGGAACAGCCTGCCTCAGAAGTTTGTTGATTCTCTATCCAAGATCTTTAAGTACAGCTGGATCTATCTGGGGGTGTTGTAGTTGTAGACAGCCAGCACTGGCTATGCAGGTTGAACTGGACCCAGTAATCTTGCAAGTCCCTTCCAACTCTCTGATTCTATTCTTAGAATTGGAGAATATTGATGGAATTAGATGGAGACTGGATAGGATGTATCTTACCTCCTTCAATATTCTTCTAAATAACCCAATGAGTTTCACTAGTTTCAGAGTATCTTTGGAGGCATGGAATCAATAATCATTTAAAACCTTAAAGATCAATTAGATGAGCAAGGAAGATGCAACATTAGCTTTCTGATGCAGCTATTACTTGCTGGTTGATCAGAAGTCTGGGTAAGAGGTAAGATGGATTTTTCACTGCTTCATCTGGGCTTTAGGAAAGCTAATGGTAATTAGCTACTATCACATTTGGAAGTGCCTGGAATTCTGGCACTGCCCCACCCCCCCATACACACTCAAATGCCTGGTGTAAACAGTAGAGTTCCATTTGTTCACAGGCACCCATTACAGATAGTACAGAAATAAAACCAACTTCTCTGTTTCTGTGCCAACAACATTTTGATGGGGTTATCTGGCAAACTTTATGGACTTGGGCTTTCAGAAAGTATTTGACTCACTAATGACTCTTGAATATACTTAGTAGTCAGGGGATAAGTTTTCTCATGGGTTAATCCTATCCTGCCCCCCCCCCCCATCAATGCATCTACACCAAAAAGGTTTGTGCTGCATCTTGAGAGGGGGGCAGTCCCAGCGGTCTACTCTTGGTAAGGGAACATTTGTTCCCTTACCCAAGAGTAAGCCTCCAAGGTTCAAATGGGTCTATTTGGACCTGCGCTGGTGAAATCACTACTGCAAGTCCATATGTATCTGGGTCAGGGGACTGAGTTTGGGAAAGGGGCTTGGATTCGGCAGACGTAGCTGCTGTCAAACCTGCCCCCTTCCCGGACTCGATCCATCCTCCTCCCCACCCCTGTTGTCACCCTGTTCTTCTCACTTTCCTGAATATTTCTGAGCATTTATACTATTATCTCTGTCTATCTAAATTGTGCTCTTAGTCCTTCTGAAGAACCTTATCAGCACATGTCCTGGATAAGACACCCTAAATGGGATTTTTCCTCTTCCAGAGCTTTTGTTTGTTTTATAAGGCTACTTGTAAGATAGTAACAGGTGTTTTTTTTATTTCTAATCCAACCAGGAAAAGCTGTAAATTATACCCATGTTTGATACAGCAGGAAGTATGCTGAACTGTTGCCTGCTGCCACCGGTACTAACTCTCAGGAGTTTATGGGGACAACCACACACTTTATGAGTGGTTACTAGGGAAACAACAAGATCTCAGCTGGAACTAGAACTGCAGGGACCATTTTGTATGTAGTCTTCTCAAGATGAGACATTCAAAATATACTTTGAGTGTGTATTATGTTATCTACAACACACATTTTGAAGTGGGTAATGCAGAATCTAGTGTGATTTCAAGTGGTTGCAGTTTCTACCAAGAGACCCCTCACATGTTTTGAAAGGTATTTCAAGAAATCTCAACTAGTTGAAAGACCGAAATCTAGCCTCCCTGCAAATGATATTAATCCTCCATTTCCTTAGACTGGGCCTTTCAACCTTAGGGCTCCTGGACCTTTAACGATTGTATAGAGGACGGATAAGAATATACCTGGGGGCTAGGGGATAAGAACCCTGAGGGGCTTGGGGATAAGAATAAGTCCTCAGTTTGGCTGTATTTGTCGTAAGAGGTGACTAAACAGCCACCGGGTAGATGGAACTTGTTAGCCTGGGAAGGCAGCTCATCTGAGAGAAGGAAAACTCTGATCCCAAAACTCCACTGCCTTGTGGCTACATCCAGTTATGGAAAAGGCTTCACGAGTCAACCTTGAGGCAAAATCCGGAGCTGGAGTCCTTGAGGCAGTTTGTGGCTGAACAGAGTCACGTTGTGGCAACTCCTGTGACGCCACTAGAACCAACCGTGTTGGCCTCTGCCTTTCCATTGGACCATTTCAGCGACGTGGAGAGGGGGGATTTGCTGCATGGGAAACAGTCTATCCTCCATATCTACTTTACCCAGGCTTCGCACACTGGAGAGGACCATTCAGAGTGCAATACCATAGTCTTCCGAGACTGAAGGATGCCAACATTATTTTACCCAGAAACATTTGAATTTCTGCGACAGAGCTGTCAGTCTTTCTCTGGGTTCCATACCCATTGGCTATGGAAGTAGGGCCTTTAGGTTTCTAATCACTGAATCACAGGATGCAGAACCGATAACTGAGTTCATTCTCTGACTTATGACCTGCTACACAATCCAGTAAAACTGAAATGATTGAACCAGATTAGTCCATTTCTTTAGATTGTCTTAGTTGCAACCAGGACGCAAAAAACCCACAAAAGAGCAAAATCTCAATTTGTGGCAGTTCAACAATCCTTTTGTATTGCAGTGGAGCTGAGAGAATCTTGTAATATTCTACCTGCGACTTGTATTGGTTCCATTTATTCTCTGACTCTTTCCTTCACTTTCCCTTTTATCAGAAGAGTAGCTAGGAAGACTAATTTGAACCCTGAAGTCTATTTTGCATTGCTGAAGCTCAGCTTCAGATGATATGAAGAACAAAACATATGTAGAGTACCTTTTCATCACTTCTGAATAACCTGTATCAAGTTCCACATTTCTGGGACTAAATGTTTGTGACTTTCAAGCAAACTTGAGCCCTGGTACAGCTACCTTTTAGAGATTAAGCACTGTAGCCAGGCCAGTTTAATTGCTCAGAAAGACTAGAGAAGCCTGTTATTTGTGACTTCCACTAGTTTCAGTGGGGCCATGGTTAATTTTAACCAGATTTGAGCTATGTCATTTGATGTGCCAAATATCTGCTGATAGTTATGTCAAACTGGATTTTTCCCCCCCAAACACTGACTAGTTGGTAGTGCTGAAAAAGTTAGATGGCAATAGATACATTTCTGAACTTTCCAACTTTCCAGTGCTATTAAAATTGAGTGTTTTGAAACACTTTGAAGCTTTCTCCTCATGACTTGTAATAACAGACCAATGGGAGATTTGATTAAAGAAAAGCACAGCTAATTGAGAAAGGATAATGTAAGTATGACTTCAGACAGCATATAGATGATCTGTGGAATGTAGTGTTCCTTGATGACCTGTTAGAAACCAGTTACACTTGCTAAAGCAGAGGCTATCCATTAATGATGAAGGAATCTGTGATTTTCTATTTTAGGCTGTAAATCACAGATGGGCTGCTTCAAGCTCCTTTGGGCTAGAGCTCCTTTATAATATACATATCAATTCTTAAGTTTACACTAATGTGCATAAAGATGTGTTTACTTTGAGAAGTAATTGCCTCCTGCTTGTTAAAAATACTTAGAATCTATATAGTGCTCTCTGAGCATTTCATGTGCATTATCTTGATGCCATCCTTACTACCTCTCTGTAAAGTAAGTGAATGTTATTATCCCAATATTGCAGTTGAGTCTGAGAGGAAGTGTCTCACCTAAGACCATGTAGTGGGTTCTCCGAAGAGGTGAGATTTAAACTGAGAAAACTCTGATTTGCAGTTCAGTTTCTTTTAGGCTGCAAACCATTTCAGTTATCTGGGAGTAAGCCCCATTCACTATAATTGGACTGGCTTCTAAATAGACATGCATAGAATTTGGCTCTTACAATATAATCCTATGATTGTCTTTTCAGAAGCTAGCCTCATTAAGTTCAATGGACTTACTCTCACGTAAGTATGGTATAGGATAGCAGCCTTTGTCATTATGCTGTACCTGTTCTGTTTTCTGTCATTTGTTTTTACTTTGACATAATCATTCTTCCTGAGAAGCTACAAGACAGTACTCTCTGAATACACTCACAAAAATGTATTTATTCATTAAAATGTTTATATCTTCCTTTTTGGTTCTCAAAGAGACTCCCAAGGTGGTTGACAAAGTTAAGAGGAAAGAAAGACCACTCAATAACATAGGCCAGGGGTGGCCACCCTTTCAATTTTAGGGCTCCTCGAACTTTAACAATTGTACACAAGAGGGAATTTAAAAAGGTACAGCTTGCCATCTCACAGATGAATAGTGAAACTAACAACAACCACAAAGTGGAGTTAGCAGCAAAAATTAATGCAGGGAAAGAATTATTCAAGTCATAACAATAGCCAAATAAGATGGTTTTTACTAAATACTGAAATACCATCAGGGCAGATGAGATGAGGCTTTTGTGGCAAGGAGTTCCATAGTCTGGGTGCTGTAGCTGAGGAGGCCCTAGCTATTGGCTTCTTCTCTCAGAAGACAAATGAAATAGTTGGACCTGGTCTATTGTGATTTTGTGAATGACTATTTCATCATATTTGTGAATGACTTCCCGTTTGGCGGAGGTGGAATGCGATCGCCCCGCTCTCACTTTCCCTGACTCGAGGAGCCCTGCAGGTGCTCGCGCCCGGCTCCCCACAGCCAGGGACGGCTGCTGCAGGGACTGGAGGGTGCACCCCAGTCCCTGCAGCCTGGTCAAAAGGGGAAGTGGGGCAATTGCGCACCACTTCCGGTTTAGCGGAGCAGGGCGCGATCGCTCTGCTGTCACCTTCCCTGATCCGGGGAGCCCTGCCGAAGGTCGCGCAGGGCTCCCTGCACCCCCGGGGGCTGCAAAGGGCTTGGGCAAGTGCACCAAGACCCTGCAGTCCCCCTGAGTGGCACGATCCTGGGGATCGTGCAGCTGCCGCCTCCCTGCCTCCTGGCTGCCCCCACCCCTTAAGGGGAAAGGGACCAGGACCCTCAGGCTGGGGCGTCACGGCGCCCCAGTTTGAATACCACGTGTAGAGGAAGGAATTTCAGCAGGTGCAGCTTGTCATCTGCGAGATAACAAGCTGCACCTGCTGAAATTCTTTTTTTTCCAGGTTGGCTCTATTTCCTCCTTAAAAAAAAATTATAAATTTATCTTAAGACACCAAAGGTTAACAAATACAAACTCAGAAAATTGGAACTGAAAATAGAAATGAAAATAAAAACCGGTATTGAAAGCTGTGTGGCAAGTGTGAAGTTATAAATCTTTGTTTCTTTGTTCTACAAAAATCATATAAAAATTCCCTCTTCTACATAATTGTTAAAGGACCAGGAGCCCAAAGCTGAAAGGTTGGCAACCCTTGTATTGGAGGCCAGTTCAAAGTAGTGTTCCCTTTTTTATGCTCAAAGGCAATGTATAATAGATTAGACATTAACATGTGTCCTACCACTGTGCCCTTTCCGAATTTTTTTAAAAAGATACTGCAGTTCCCCTCCCCCACTGCGTGGCTCATCTGGGATGAATGCAGAAGTGTGTGTGTACTGAGTGACTATTCATTTACAAGGATCATCTAATGGTAGCACATTGACTCGTGACCCAATCCTTTGGGCCATTGATGACAGTGGATCTTATGATTTGCTGTCATAAGTGAGCCAACGATGACACAAACGTTGCACCACCATTGCATGCAGTGGGGCCACAGGGTTTAAACTAACTCTCATATTCCCCCAGCAACTGGCCGGATGAAAATGATATCTTGACAGAAGGGTAATTGTCTAAATGCTCGACAGAAACGTTTTAATCAGATCAACCTCCAAGATAGAATACATCCATTGGGACCGTGCGTTAGAACTGGTTGAACCCAGTGGATACAGAAGAATGTGGAGTTTGTTGCTGCTTGTATCAGTCTAGTACTGCTCTTGTGCTCTCACAATACTTTCCGAAACATCTCCGTGTGATGACCTGAGGGAAGGATTCACTTTCTTATTGTGTTTCATGGTATAGCTTATAGTACTTCAGACAGGACTGATTGTGTTGAATCTTTGAAAAGTAAATTTAAAAAAAATAATGTGGGGAGAAACAAACGTACAGAACTCTGGCTGCAGGCTAGTCTGTGCCAATCGTAAATGAACTGTTAGCAACAATGATCTCACTTTCATGTCAGCTTTACTGTAATAAATGAGGTTTGAGGAATAGGGAAAATTTAATTATTAGATTCTATAGCTTTCTTTTTGAACTTCCATCCAAACTTCAGTTGTTGAATGAATTCATCTGTACACCAAAGTGTGAGGAGAAAGGCTACTAATAATGTCTTATTTTTTTCTTGAAGATTGGAAAATTGAATTGGAGAGCCAGGATGGTGTAGTGGTTTGGGAGGTGGACTTAGACCTGGATGATCCAGGTTCAAATCTCCCCTCAGCCACAAAGCTTCCTGGGTGACCTTGGGCCAGTCACTTTCTCTCAGCCTCACCTACCTCACAGGGTTGTTGTGATAACAAGAAGGAGGGGAGGAGCAGCTGTGTAAACCGCTCTTTGGAGGAAGGGTGGTATAAAAATGTGAATAAATAAAAAAATAATAAAAAAAATGCACACTGGACTTCATGAGGACACGGTTTTTGTAGCCTTGTATCCTTATTACTCTTTTCTTTCTTTTCCTACTCTTTTTTTTAAAGAGAATTTTTGCAATAAACTAAGACTAGTTAAAAATTAAATTCTCTTAAAGATCACAAATGCATTTTGTATCCATGTTGAATTTAGAGTGTGTTCAGAGGTTGCCTGTCCTGATATGTCAGCCATCTCAAGGCAAATGGGATATCTATGGAAAGTTTCACCGCTTTTTACCTCCAAAATGATATGATTGCTTGTCTCGCTTGAGTTTGCCCTACAATAAACATTGGTGCACATCCTTGGTAGTAAGCAAGCTACAACTGTTTCATGATTAGTTTGTAAAACCGTTTGAACAACCAGCTTACATTAAAGAGTGACATTACTGGAACATCATAGAATGATTTGCCATAAATATGATGGCATTGAGAATCTTACATATGCTTAAAATCAGCTTTTTGCTCAGTCAGGAAAATGGCTGATTAGATGTCACAACTTCCTTACCCAATAGGCACAAAGGCAACATATGCTTGGGCAAGCCTCTCCCTTGCTAGTGAAGCTGCAGTTATCTTTGCATTGCTGTTAGAGGAGTATCCATCCAAGAGGGAAGCATGGCCACTGCAAATATATTTTATTTTAGCAAGCCGGGATTTCACTCAGGTGCTATTGGAGTAGAGATGAGGGATGTCCAAAAGGTTTCTCATCACTTCATAAATTTCTGAGGTCAACAAGTGCTTTCATATTTTACATTTGTTCTGTAGATTACACTGTTTGGGGAAAAACGAATGGAAGAAATTCTCCATTCCCCAAAGGGCACCCTGAAAAATGTGTCCCTCTCTTTGCCATATCTGCGAAAAATCATTGCTGAACAACAAGTGCCAGTTGAGCTAACTACTATGGTCTGATTTGTCTGTGAGACATTTCCTCATATCCTTCCCAGAGAGCTCTTGTGGCAAAGATAAAAAACATTAAACTTTGTTCTTAAAACAAAGCAGGGTGCAATCCTAACCCCTTATGCTAGTGCTTTCCAGCACTGGCACAGCAGTGCCAATGGGACATGTGCTGCATCTTGCAGTTGGGAGGCACTCATGGAGGCCTCCTCAAAGTAAGGGAATGTTTGTTCCCTCATCTTAGAGCTGCATTGCCGTTATGTCAATGCTGGAAAGCACTGACATAAGGGGTTAGGATTGCGCCCGCAGTTGCTTAAAAGGCATCGTTCTCCTCCCAAGAGAAGACTCTACAGTGTCCTCTGTGTGTGTGTGTGTGTGGTGGGCAGGGAGGCAAGGGTTGTAGGGTTTGTCACACTGGGAACAGGCGGTCATTCCTCTTACAGAAGTGGCCCCAAGTGGGGAAGGGACTTGATCTTTTCTCAAAGTCTCTAACCATTTCAGTGCTAGGAATAAGACTCCAGTATGTGTAATTAACACACCATATCTGATAGCAGGAATTCCTGACAAACTTTGAATCCAACAGAAGTTGAATCTGAGGCCAAGCCACATCTTACATTAAACACAAAGCTGTCTAATTAGAGGCTTACTTTTCCCTACGTGTAATAGTTGTGTGAGGCTACGGTTTGGATCAGGACCACAGTGCAGAAGTAAGGGTTATTTGCAGCCCAATCCTAACCAACTTTCCACTGCTGATGCAGCTGGAATGCAGCTCCATGGTAAGAGAACAAACGTCCCCTTACCTGGAGGAGGCCTCTGTGAGTGCCCCCCCTCCAAGTTGCAGTGTATGCTCAATAGAACAACTGCATCAGCGCTGGTAAATTGGATAGGGTTGGGCTGTTAGTCTTTACCTCTGTGTCATCTTCCCACCAAAAATTGTACCCTGAAGTGACTATTTTAACCATGAAGATACAGTAAAATATCAGTATTGATTCTTCATCAGATCCATTGTCAGGGATTCCTACTACTGGTTGAGCATCTCTAGTCTGAAATTCTCCAAAATCCAAAACAGATTATCTTTATTTGGGTGGCTGCGATTGCGACACCTTTGCTTTCTGATGGTTCAATATATGTAATTTTGTTTCATGCACATAATTATTTTAAAATATTGTATAAAATTACCTTCAGGCTATGCATATAAGACATATATGAAACGTAAATGAATTTGTGTTTAGATTTGGGTCCCATTCCCAAGATCTCTTGTTATGTATATACAAATATTCCAAAATCTGAAAAAAAATCCAAAATCTGAAACACTTCTGTTCCCAAGCATTTTGGATAATGGATACCAGTGGCATCACTAGGATTCGCGTCACCCGGTGTGGGAGGCCTGCGTGTCACCCCATGCAGTGGGCGGGGCAACGCCCCGGGGGGGATATCTCATTGCCTCGCCCCCACTGGTTTTTTGGCTGTACCTTTTGTTAGAACACAGATATTTCAATGTGGATTGTTTCATTGCATTCTGCATGAAATTACACATTGATTGATATATAATATGATGGTTTTATTCCTCCAAATTCTGATTTTAGTGATTTTGAAAACTTGTAGAGTCTCACACACACACTCCGTGTCATCTTATTAACAACTTTTTGCAGTAGTTCTCAAACTTTTAGCACTGGGACCCACTTTTTAGAATGACAATCTGTCCAGGACCCATTGGAAGTGATGTCATGGCCAGAAGTGATATCATCAAGCAATTAAAATAAATAATTATAAATAATTAAATTAAAATAAAATAATTAAATAAGGGGGAGCCAGTCCTGTTCCACCAAGTGAATCTACTCTGAAGTAAGTCCTATTGTGGTCAGTGGGGCTTACTCTCAGGAAAGTGTGGGTAGGATTGCAGCCTGTGAGCCCAAGCCTATGCATGTCTACTCTGAAGTAAGTCCCATAGTGGTCAATGGAGCTTACTCTGTAGTCTGCCTGCAATAACAGCCCCCCCAAAAAGAATCAGTGAGATTTCCAGCCCTCCCCAGTGCCCAGTTTAAAGTTCTTCTATTTCAAGCAGATCAGGATAAAGACCCACCTGGCTTTGCAAGTGCAAAATAGAAAACTTTCCCCTTACCATTCAAGCCTCTTTTTTGTTCATTTTAGGGGGGAAGGCTGCCTTCTGTTGTGCTCCAGCTCCATCGGATCAGGACCCTTCTGGTGTCCTCACATTCCCCTTTGCCTGCCCTGACCACCAGCCAAGGCACGTCTGCCTACTCACGAATAAACGCGACTGCGAGGCTGCTTTGCTTTCCTTAGGGCTCCATAGACTGGGAGGGAGGCAGCTGGGCGGGAGGAACCTCCTTCTCCGGTGTTTTGGGGGGCTGCACTCAGTGGATGAGGACCACTCTGACATCCTTGGAGTCTCTCAGCCTGCCTTGACTAAGGCAAGTCCGCCTACTTGTGAGTAAACGTGACCACGTGGCTTTGTTTTGGGCTCAGACTGGCAGCTGGGCGGGGGGGAGCGTCTCCGGTGTTTTTTTTTTGGGCTGCATTCATTGGATCGGGATCATTTTGGTGTCGTTGGATTCCTCTCAGCCTGCCCTTTCTGACAGAGTATGGCAAGTATGCCTACTCATGAGGAAACGCGTGATACGTCTCACTTTCACTTTCCATAGGGTTCCATGCATTTTTTCCTTCTGGTCCGCACCCCCTGCACCCCCGTAGCGACGCCAGTGATGGATGCTCAAATTGGATTGACTAATTTCTAATAACCATCTACACACACTGTGTGTCTTCTTTCTAGCAGTGGAAATTAGAGACTGGAAAAAAGCATACATTTGCTATCCCTGTGCTAGTAACTTCAGAACAGATTTTCAGCAAGGGCACATATTTGTGTTGGCCAACAAACTGTGTAGATTGGATCCATATCTAACTCAACTCCTTGGAGTTAAAGAGTGCAGCTGTTGCATTCAGAATGAGGGTGCTTTGTAGGCTCTGGAGGGAGAGGATCTGGCAGCAAAATCTCTCTTCTGCTTCAGGCTTGTGAGGCTTTGTGAAACATTTTGCTTTTCCTGTTAAGCACCAAGCAATAGGATGTGTTGCCCACAGCAGGAAAAGATAGGTGAGACATAACTAGGGAATCACAATTGGTTGGATTGCTGCAGCCAATGATGGTGTTATCCCGCTTGAAGTAATCACTTAAATTTACCAATCCTCCCTGACTGGAATAAAAATCAATTATTAAAGCTATTATATTAGAACTGGACTGCATGTATTACTTTAAAAGCATAGACTGTGATGTTAAACGCTAACTTAAATTTGAGATACATAAAGGCTTAAATGCGTTCTCACTGAAATAATTTGAGTCTATTTAGAAGCATACTGAACCATTAAATACTCTTATAACTGTAGCATTCCATTAGTGAGTGAAAGGATGCTTGTATATTATTTACAGGACAAAGTAAAATGGTTTCAATGTTGGATCAAGCTGTATTTCTTTTTCTTTTTCTTTTTTTTAAACACCGATTTGTGTGATATATACTGTATAAAAATTCAATATAAAATTCAATTTAAAACAGCATCTTGGAAAGAATTTTGGCAAATCTCATTTTAATAAATGAAAGCATACCTGTCAGTTTCAGGCAATTATCAACATCCTCTGTCACAGCCTTTATTAATCTAGCGTAGTTATACTCCACAGCTAGTAAGGCAATTTCCAGAAAACCTAATATATTAATATCTTTCTATCTCCTCCCCCCCCCCCTCACTTCAAAGAATAAGGCAAAGTCTTGAAATCCTATCCTGGTTTCCCATATTAATGCCAAACCATTCATATTTGTTTCAGTTAATTTTATATTCAGACCTAAATTTCAAGTTCTCTAGCTGGGAGCAGAATCCTATGGCGCAGCTGCTCCTGAGCTGGTGGAAGGTGTTGAAAACATGCCACAAGGCACATCGTGACACCATGTGAGTAAGCAGCTTTGGTGGACTGGCTCTGGTAGCTGTCGCAGGTAGATAAGATGTTGAGTGGCACAGAGGCATGGGGATAGTGGCGGGGGGGGCAGGGACAGGACATTTCAGAGTGGGGGAGGGCAAAACGGGGCAGGCCTGGGAGAGGGCGGGATTGGCAGAGGCATCCTAATCCTCTTTCCAGGACAAGGAGCTTTACACCAGGCTGCTTGGATTTCCACTAGCTTTATAGCAGGCAGAGATCTGAGTAGCCCCATAGGGCAGGGGCATTACTCAAGATAAGGAGAAAAATATCCTCTTACCCCAAGGAGACTTCCAACCAGCTCCCAACTAGCAGTGGATACAGTGCAGGCCATGTGACCTGGCTGCGCCAGCGCTAGTTTGGATTGGGCTGATAGTACTGCTACTGAAAAGTCAAGTATAGTTAACAGCAATTGCATGTCGCCTAATTTTGAAAGAGCGCTCTCGTACCGTCATCCCTTTTCTATTGCCCGCTTTATGTACACCTTTATGACAAAGAGTTCAGTAGATGATGTGGAAATGGTAATGAGTCCAGCCTTTATTCTGATTGGATGTAAATAAAATAGAGCAGAAAGAAAAAAAAATTCTGATTTTGAATACGTTTTAAGGCTGCAATCTTATGCATCCATGCCTAGAAGGCATTCCCACTGATATAACAGTGAAACTTATTTCTGGGGAAACTTCAATAATAATAATTAATAATAAAGACTGGCGCACTGCACACCAGTCCCACTCATGGATCTTTCTCCCATTCCACAAGCGTCCAATACTTTTTTCAGGTGCATGATCGACTGCCTTTTTAGCACCTGAAAATATCACAGCAGTTGTTTTCTTTGATAATTTTATTGTGCTTATTATATTGAATAATCTCCATTTATTACTAGTAATTATTTTTGTACAACAAATCTTAACTTCTTGAAAATATTTATAAGTACTCTACCAAACCACTTGACCATCCCGTAGTCCATATCTGAATGCATTGACTTAGTAATGATCGGTACTAGATACTCATAGCTTCTTTTTTCCTGAAATTCCATAGTGGCACCTACCTTTTCAAACAGTTTCATACCACACTGAGTTCAGCAGTAAAAAAAAATCATTTCTGTATTGTTCAAATAGGTCACTTTTGTGGTGATTAATAAACTACTGTTGCACCTCTTTGACCTAACCTT
Source organism: Tiliqua scincoides (assembly GCF_035046505.1). Classification (NCBI taxonomy): domain Eukaryota; kingdom Metazoa; phylum Chordata; class Lepidosauria; order Squamata; family Scincidae; genus Tiliqua; species Tiliqua scincoides. The sequence goes on from NC_089827.1 coordinate 60,556,964, forward strand.
TCTGAGTGAGATGAAAAATGGTGGCTATCCCATATTATTTTGCACTGAATAAAGGACTGTGGGTGTGGGGAATAAAGAAGTGCTGTATTTGAGAAGGACAGATAGGAGACCAGAAATAACCTATCACTGAACCACTCATCTCTTTCAAGTAATGCAGGAGAGACTGCAATAAATTACTGCCTAGTCTTTTAGCCATAATTTGCAGTAGCAATTTACTGGTCAAATGCAAACTACATACAGGTGCCGAAGCACATCCAGCGGTTATCTCTATTGGTAAACCAGTGGTAGAATGCCAGTGCAACTGTACCCTTAAATCTGATCCATAGGTCATGTTCGCTGATGATAAATAGCAGATGTACCAAAGGCAAAAATATAGCAGTGAAGCAGTCATCACATATTCAAGCTTCATGACACGTTGTAACTCATAGAATTCATGGAGATATAACTTAAAATGCACTTATTAAAAATTTGAGTAAAAAACTATCAGGTTGCCGAACTTCGTGCTGTGGGGCTTGAACACTTACAGAGAACACTGCTGGAAATATGCTGACCACTAATGCAGGTGATAAAATACTGGCGTAGTCTGATCTATATGTCTCATGCTGGTCAGCAGTCATGCAGCAGCCTTAAGCACCCGCTGAAGTTTCTGAATGGTCTTCAAGGGCAGCCTCATGTAGAGAGCACTACAGCACTCTAAGAGATTGTGATAAGGTCTGATGTCCTTTATCTTAGTTTATCCTCCTCTGGTGATCAATGATTTTTCTAAACTTCATTTGGGCAGATGAAGTGTCAGAATGATTAAGCACAAAAGAGTGTTTCACCAGGTGGCAGTATGGAATGGCTTCAAGAATCCTAAGCCTTGAACTGAATCCGCCTTGAACTGAATCCGCCTTGAACCGAAGATGCCTCTTGCTGATGTAGTCAAACACCCAGCATGTCAGTGGCTTTAGAATAGTAGGGACATGCACAGTGGGCTGGTCCACAACATTTTGCATGGGAATGGTTTAGAAGGACTAAGGAATTGGATATTCCAAAGAAGATTACCTGTGTGAATGGCCTTGTTTTCTGTTGAGCTACTGGAAGTAGCTCTATCTCAAAATCTAATTCAGGGAGATTTGGGTAGAATGAATCTAAATAACAGCCAATAGGATGTATACTACATGCAATTTGAATGCAATCCAGAGAAAGCTATGTATGCCTAAGCCCCTTGAAATCAACAGGACAAAATGCTGTATCTCCCCAGCCTTAACATATGTTGTGTCCAACTACAAGTGGAGGTCCAAGAAACCAAGTCTGGGCAGGTGTGAATGAGTAAGGTGCATCAGAGTCACAGTAATGGTAGCTCCGAGGGAATCAGACTGTTTTGGCAAGTGTTAGGGGAACACTGAGGCTTTAAATTCTTCCCACAGATTTCCTGGGGCCTTATACTTTGCCTTGTCTTGGTCCTGCCTTGCCTGTTGCCAGCTTAGAAAAACCTTGTCACGTATTCAGTCTCCTTTTTGTTGCCTGGAATTTTTTTTTATCACTAAATGCATCATCTTTGTGCCTTTATTTGTTTAAGATTTCTGTTTAGTGAAAGAATGAAACTGGAAGGAAACCATTTATATATAATGGTTTATATTTTGTGAAATAATTATGCCTGTGCCAGGAGGTAGGCCACATAAAGTCTGTGGTTTCTGTCCAGCCCACCAAAATTTCTCCGGGGGAAACATCCTCCCCTCTTTTCTCTGGGGATGACTACTTGTGAGGATATTGTGACAACGATCCACTCCATACTGGGGGGGAAGCCTTGGGTGGGATATGTCCTTTGAACATAGGCCTGTCTCTTCAAGGGGAAGGGGTCATATCTCATTTGTAGAACACCTGCTATGCATTCAGGAGATCTCAGGTTCAAACTCTGGCATCTCCAGGTAGGGTGTGGAAAGACCCCTTCTTGAAACCTAAGAGAGCTGCCAGCAGTCTCCATGAACAATATTGACCTAGATGGACCAATAGCCTGACTCGGTATATGGCAAATTCATGGGATTATTTAGGATTGGCAGAAAATGTATGTTTAACTGTCATAGGCCATCATTTTGGATGATTTCATTGACTCTAGAGTGGCATACTTGATTATTTGCCTTCGCATATCTTTACACTACACTCATTATAAACTTCTATTTATGCTACAGATAAGCTATCAGATTCTTCTAGCTTCTGGAATTATGGAATGATGGAAAATAATTTCGAGTATCTTCACTTCACTCACACATTTTATCCATCCTTTTCCTAACACTAGAATATTTCTAACAAATGTCTGTTCAAGATATTGCAAACAGTCTTACAGCACAATGCTATGCATGTCTACTCAGCAGTATATCTACTCAAAGAGTTCAAGGAGACTTGCAGTCCAGTCCTAAAGGCGTCGCCGTCGCCAGGTACAGTGGCACCAAAGCGGCTACTGCTGCATCCTGTGACCCCACAGCAGCCACCAGAGGTCTCCTCAGGGGAAAGCCCCAAACCCCACAACAGGGCTTCTCAAGTCTGCACCAGCTGTTTTGCCGGTGCAGACTTGAGAGACTCCATGTTGGGCCTTCCAGCCTGACACAAAGTTCAGGATCTGGTGGAACAGGTCTCTGCCTGTCCGACCCCCGGAACCCTGGTTCCTTCCCTGCTCCGCTCTTCCCCTGCTCTAGAGCACCTCTGCTCTGCTGCTGAGACCCTCACCACTGCCCAGAGCTCTGGGCAGTGTCTGGCCAGCGCTGGGCTCAGCACCAACTGGCACTGAGCCTGCGCTGCAGCTGACTCGGCGCAGGGTGTTGCGGGCATGCCTTATGGCATGTTTGTGACATCCAGCGCCGGCACTGCAGGTCAGTACTGGTGATGTCCTAAGTCTGGATTGGGCTGTTACTCCCAGGTGAATGTGAATAGGATTGCAACCTTAGTATTGATCTGACGCAGGGGTGCACAAACCCCGGTCCGGAGGCCATTTGTGGCCCTTGGGGACCCCCAATCCAGCCCACAGGGAGCGTCCAGTTGCCAATGAGCCTCTAGTCCGCTGGACACTTGCTGGAGCCTGCACTGGCCCAACACAACTTTTCTTCATGCAAGGAACAAATGTTCAATCTCTCGCATGAGCTGCTACCTTGCTTTGCACAAGGCCTTTTATAGTTCTTGAGCTATCGTGACCTTCATTCATTCATATAAGTTCCATCTCTAAATATATTCAGTTATGTAAATTTATTCAAATTTTAAATGTAAATTAATTATTTTTTTCGACCCCCCAACACAGTATCTGAGAGATAATGTGGCTCTCCAGCCAAAATGTTTGGACATCCCGGGTCTAATGCTTCAGGTGTTGCTGGCTTGGTAGTGGGAGGGGGGTATTTTCTCCACCTCTGAGTTTGGATTTTGTAGCTTGGTTCTCCTCCTTCTGGATATCAGGGATCACTAGACAGGAACTTAGGTGATCGATTCATAATTGCACACTCTAAGCTTTTTTCTTTAGGGATGGCTCAATGAAAAAATCCTATTCTTCCTCAAGATCTCACCGCTCACCACATGTTAGCAATCTTTTATAATCAATCATTCTCAGCTTTCAGACTGTACAATGTCTCCAGGGCAGTAAGGAAGGAGTCTTCTCCTCAAATTGGTTAAGGGAAGACTGACTGGTGATTGGAACATGTGGTTTGTCTTTTTTGCAACTTTTCTGTATCTTTTTCAGTGCACCTGTTTACTGTTTAGGTCACACTGAGGTCTACATTGTGTGGATTATCTGGAGTGGGGAAGGTCAGAGCTGGTGGCTGATGGTCTCCTTTTCGGGCAGGCTGTTGGGTGATTGATTTTTATCCTTCCAACTCTGTTCATAGGATTTTAAGACAACCGAGACACAAACTGTAGACATCTTATGCCATGCTGTCATTGCATATTCTGCTGTAAAATTCATGTACGGTACAGTTGTTTGTAATCATTATCCTAAATATAAAGCAGACTAGTGCAAGATAGTTCTTATTCCTCCCAATCTCACTAGAGCTGTCCAAAGAACTTATTGTTTCCTTCCATTGATCTTTGCTCCTTTTCTTTTTTCCTGTAGGATGAGTCATCCATGTTCTTCCAGTTTGGCCCATCAATAGAACAACAAGCTTCTGTCATGCTCAACATCATGGAAGAATATGACTGGTACATCTTCTCCATTGTCACTACGTATTTTCCTGGCTATCAGGACTTTGTCAACAAGGTCCGCAGCACTATTGAGAATAGCTTTGTAGGCTGGGAGCTAGAAGAGGTACTTTTGCTGGACATGTCTCTGGATGATGGAGACTCAAAGATCCAGAACCAACTCAAGAAACTCCAGAGTCCTGTCATCCTCCTTTACTGTACTAAGGAAGAGGCCACCTATATCTTTGAGGTGGCCAACTCTGTGGGTCTGACTGGCTATGATTACACATGGATTGTGCCCAGCTTGGTGGCTGGAGATACTGACACAGTGCCCTCTGAATTTCCCACTGGACTTATCTCTGTGTCATACGATGAATGGGACTACGGCCTTCGTGACAGGGTGAAAGACGGAATAGCCATAATAACCACGGCTGCTTCTGACATGCTCTCTGAGCACAGCTTCATTCCTGAGCCCAAAAGCAGTTGCTATAACACACAGGACAAGAGGATCTACCAATCTAACATGTTGAATAGGTAAGGAAAATAAGCATAGTGTGGATAGGCAGTGATTATCAATATGTTCATCAACAGCGTGAGTACATGGTAAAGAAAGCATTAGGAAGAAAACTTCCTGTTGGATCTGATTTGTTGGGTAAATGAGGAGTCTTTCAAGGTCAGCTGTTTTTCCCTTGCAAGTATTTCATGTGTGCATGCACACCAGGCAGGCATTTAGTAATCAAGTCAGAATGCAAACACGGGATGAATATCAATGACTCGGTATGGAAGCCAACAGGAAATAGAAGTAAAGTAGCATCATTATATCAAGGGGGGTTTGTACACGTTTCTGAGACAGAAAGCTATTTTGTGTTTATGTGCTCTTGTCAGGGCTTCCTGTAAACGAACTGGTCTAGGAGCTGCAAAGTGGTTTTAAGATTTAGCAAAAAGAAAATTGTGGATTTTTTTTATAAAGAGGGATGGGTTTTTAACTGGCAATGCGATAAATACCATGGTATTAGGAGCAGCTGGTTTTTGGGGGCTAGATTGGAATAGGGGGAAGCTGGAAGAAAAATATTTTGTATGTTGATCAGGATGGTTGAAAGGAGCATCCAGGAATAAGCATGTGAAGGCAGAAAGGTACTACAGGTTGAGACTAATTATTTGCTTGGGTTCTGTTCCAAGCCCTCCTGTCCATGGCAAAAAACACACTATAGCAAATCAATTTAAAAAACAAAGTTCATTTGTTCCATTGATTTAAAAACAGCCTTGCTGACCTTTGTGATGTAAGATAAGAGTAATTAACAAGACAATCCATCAATCAGTCCTCCTCCAAGAACTTACAAAGAGCTGAGGGCGTACACTCAGTCCCTCCCTTCACCAATGCAAAGGGATCACCTTTCTTTCACGTGCTCAGGGCAGGACCTCTGAGAAGCATTTTATCAGGGGGTACAAAGTTTCTTTGGGGCCCCTTTGCAAAGGGGGAGGGTGCTGATGGGCAAGCAGAATGGGAACAGGGAAGGGCAAAACAGGATGGAGGGAGGGTGGAGACAGCTGGCTGGAAAAGTCTTCTGAGCCCTGGTCTACCCACCCATGTGGCATCGGCAGATAGATATAGTAATACGGAAAACCAGACACACTCCTAAGCATGTATGGTTTGCCAGTAACTGCAGCTGCATGCCTGTGGTAGTGTCCCCAGCATCCCATGAAAGCAACAAGTCCGAATAGATTGGAAAAAGTAAGATCCCAGAAAATTGCTGGGCCCCCTCCTTTGGCTCCTGGGCCCCCTTCTTGACCCTGGGCCCGCGTACAAATTACCCCCTTTACCCCCCTCTGGCTCAGGGGGAAGGGAGGGGTCCACTGGGGAGAGAAGGATTGATGGATTGTCAGCCAGCTGCCCTCTCTTTCTCTCATTAAGGAGGCTATTGCTAAAGGACTGTCCAGTTTTTTAAACTGATTTTGAAGGGGTGCATTTTCCCCTTCTCCAGGGATCAGCACATTCCTTTTCATTGCAGCGGCCATTCATATTGAGTCAAATCCGTATATATAAAAAATCCTTATATAAGCTGGACCTGTAGATAACAAAAGCAAGCAGGCTGTGGATGGTCCCAGAAGGGGCCAGTAGAAAATGTCCAGGGCAAGGGTGTCAGGGCACATGGAAAAACCCTATAAGCACCAGGCATGTCCTGAGGGGGAATCAGGAGATCACTGTGATCCTTTTGGACCTTGAAGTAGCAAGCAGACATTTCCACACTTGGGTAGATGAGGGATTTGTGCCTACCATGGCTTGGGGAAAGGATGGAAGCCTAGGCAAGGGATGGTACAGCTGTGTTCTGCCAATATGGGTTTAGCTTTTAGCTGTACCAGCTTCTGGGCTACCTGTCCCTTCTTTATCAGCTTCTGGGCTACCTGTCAGCCTGAGTCAGGGCAATGCAGTGGCTAGGGCCTCTGAGAGAAATTTTATCAGGGAGTACACAGTTCCTTTTGGGCCCCTTTGCAAAGGGGGGGGTGAAACAGTGGGGGAGGGTGGTGACAGGCAAGCAGAACAGGCAGGGAGGGGCAAAACAGGGTAGGGGGAGGGTAGAGACACCTGGAAAAGTCTTTGAAGCCCAGGTCTACCAACCCATGTGGCATCGGTAGTGTCCCCAGCATCCCATGCAGGCAACAAGTCTGATTAGATAGGAAAACATAAGATCCCAGAATATTTCTGGGTCCCCTCCTTTGGCTCCAGGGCCCGGGTACAAATTACCCCCTTTACCCCCTCTCCTAGGCCCTGGCAGTGACACTAAAGCAGCTTCCACTGTATCCTGCAGGGGAATTTTTTGCTTGTTGAAGCTTCCTCATGGTAAGGGAACATTTGTTCCCTTGCCCATGGATAAGCTCCAGCAGCTGTCATAGGGTTCTATAGCTGGCATAAGTCTGTGTTGACCCATGAAGGTAGATCAGACCCGGGATGGGGATGAGGGTGTGGTGGGTGTCCCTGCTGCCAAAGCCATCTTCTTCCTGGGTCTGAGCCGCCCTTCTCCCTGCCGCATCTCCTCTCCATTCTGCCCGTCCCCTGCCTTTCTCCCAACCCCTACGCTGCTTGACTTGCTCTGGTGTCCTGGCTGCTCATCACTTGTGGTGGTGGCCAGGCTGCATGTGCTGGTGCTGTCATGCTTGTGATAGCCATAAAGCTGTTTATGCAGGCAGCAAACATGTTCTGTCAGCGTAAATAGCCAATAGGACTGGGCCATAAGGCTGCAATTCTATATATATTTTCCTGGGAGTAAATCTCACTGAACACAATGGAACTTGCTTCTGAGTAGACATGCATAGGATTGTGCTGTGAAACTCTGTGTTTTCAGAGGGTCTGTTACCATTTTAGCAAATACAAAGTTTTCACTAGATGGAGAATATTTTTAGTCATTTTGTATTACTCACGTCCTCAGTCACACAGGTGTAGATTTAAAAATGTAAATAGTGGAGCCAAATGAAATATTGTAAATAGTGAAGTCAAATGAAATATTGCATGTCGTGTGTGACAATTCTGTGTAAAGGTTAAATGTATGTAAGGAAAGCACAGTGCAAAGTCACAACAGCAATAATTGCTGGTGACAAAATCCTTCGAGAGTTGCTAAATTTCATTAGCCCTGGAATGTGTCAGGGTTAGGGGTATGACAGTCTATTACATGGCATGCATGAACTACTAAGTTTCTATCTGAAGACCTTCAAAATTGAGTTCATCAGGTGATGGGCTGTACTGCTCTCCATAAGTACCTGCATATTGTAGGCATTACTAGAAATAATTAATAACTGTTTCTATTGAATGCATTCCTCATATAAGGCTGGACATGGTATATATTGTAATGTGGTGGGAGTAAGGACTAGTCATGAAGTTCTGTTAATGTTTCAAAAGAGCGAACTGCATACTGATTACAGAGTTCTTTATAATGCCCGATCAACATGTAAATACGCTACCTGCCCACCTTACTTGTGATTCCTCAGCAGCACCTCACTTACTGCCTAGTGGTCAGACTGGCCATTGCCCATGTTAAGATTATAGTGGTTCTATACTGCTCAGATCATTAACTGTTCCAGACCATGGAGGAAAAAAAATTAGAGGGAAATTGCGTGAGACATTATTTGAATTTCTTGTTAGTGAACTGGTTTTTTCTCTCAGTGTAAAAACACATTGTTTTTATTGTTGTGTAGTAGGAAAGTGAGCAGTTTAGTTTCTTCTCCTGAAATTAGTGTTAAATGGCAATCTATAAAGCATTTGTTCTTATTGGTAATGATCTCTTTATGTGCAGGCACTTCGTGTTCTTTTCTATGAATGGGTATTGATCCTTGGGCACAATACTCTTTACACTCCTTGGGAGATGCTCTTTACACTCTCACATAATACCAGAACCAGGGGACATCCACTAAAATTGAGTGTTGGGCGGGTTAGGACAGACAAAAGAAAATATTTCTTTACTCAGCGTGTGGTCGGTCTGTGGAACTCCTTGCCACAGGATGTGGTGCTGGCGTCTAGCCTAGACGCCTTTAAAAGGGGATTGGATGAGTTTCTGGAGGAAAAATCCATTATGGGGTACAAGCCATGATGTGTATGTGCTACCTCCTGATTTTAGAAATGGGTTATGTCAGAATGCCAGATGCAAGGGAGGGCACCAGGATGCAGGTCTCTTGTTATCTGGTGTGCTCCCTGGGGCATTTGGTGGGCCGCTGTGAGATACAGGAAGCTGGACTAGATGGGCCTATGGCCTGATCCAGTGGGGCTGTTCTTATGTTCTTATGTGCTACTACTCATGCATTTATCTCTTCCAGAAAATCACGAGAAGATCTTTATGCATGGAATTGGCTGTGTGTTTATGTTGGAAATGCTGAATTATGGTCACTTATTTTTTGGATAAGTGGAATATTAGAATTGCCATGCCTTCATAGAATGGGGTTTGTTTAAACAAGGGTGAGGAAATACAATACACCATATTTTCTTTTGACATCTGTATCAGGGACATAAACTATGTGACTGAAAAAAATTCAGTGACATCAGAATGCCTGGAACAAAATGACACATTAATGTAATGTTGGGCAAAATAAAGTGTCAGAATAGGGTTATTGGCTTACTGAAAGAATAAGAACCACAAGGTGGGGAAACCTTGCAAACTACAAGAACCGAGCTCTCTGCAGGGCAATTAACAGCTATTTTATTTGTGAATAGCCTCAAGGCTTGAGGGGCTTCATTATGTGATCCAGCCTTCACTTGCCCCCACCACCTGTCATTGATGGACCTGGGGGTGGGAAAACTCAAGTATTTATTTCCTTATATTTACACAAGCTGAAGAGTCTTGCATACTGCAAGACCTGAGCTCTTTGCAGGGCAATTAGCAGCTATCTGATTTTTGAATAGCCTCAGGGCTTAAGGCAATTAGTTAACTGATCTGTCCATCACCTGTGTGTATCACTTTCCTTCATTACCTGAAGAGGTTAATGAAGAACAGGACACTTTGCTATTGTTCAGTTGAGCTGTAATGGGCCTGTGCTGCTCCTAAATATGAATGTTTTAGGACAGCAAGACTGCAGATGTCATGCAAATGCATTTACAGAAGAAACCATGGCCTTGATTTCTCCTTTATTTGCAGTGGTAGTTTACACGCAAATTTATCACTGCAGTTGATTACGGTGTTTTTATCTTTCTCTGAAAGGTTTCAGCCCAACTGAAGAACAAATGGTAGATCCAGACCTAAAACAAAATGCCAAATTTTCAACTATAATTTTATTAGGGTTGCAGTGGGGGGAGTAGAACCAGGCATGGCAAAAAAATTCTCTGATATAGTCATTTCTGCCTCATTTTTTTTTCTTTGAAAGCATGTCTCTTAACAGTATGGAAAAAAAAATAATCAAATGAATAGTAGACTCTTTGAACTGTTCAGTAGCCAAAAATCAGATCAAAAAAGTGATCCTAAGTATCTGAAACTAATTGTCAAATTAATGTAGCAGATTAATGTCAAATTGTCAAACGAATGTTTTGGACTAGCAGAGATTAGGTGAGGGAAAGTAGAAGGATTTGCAATGGAACTGCTGTGTTTGGGTTGAGATGCATATGTGCCATGTTACCTAGTTGGGCCTAAGGCAGTGTTTCTCAACCAGTGATATGGGTTCCACCAGTGGTACTTGAGGTGGTGTCTGCTGGTACTCGCAGGACCCCCTGGGGCACCTGCTACCCAGCAGCGAGACCAGGAGTGCAATGATACCCATAGGTGATAAGTAACAAAAAAATGTTTTTACGTACCTCCATTTGCCTTTGAGTTGCAGTCTCCCACGGGACGCAATGTGAGCCTTTTTGGTGTGGCCACATTGGTGCTGCTGGTGGGGGACAGGTTTGGGGCTGTGTCTCCTCTGCAGCTAAATTATCACAGCTGAGAACAAAGCACAGAAGCAGGAGGTCATGCAGTTATAAATGAAAGTACACCATCAAGATTTCGCTGTAAGGGGTCCTTGTTCTTGAAAGTTGTTTCTCCTGCCCAGTTTCATTAACATTGAACGTCTGGTTCCAAAAGTGTCATCTTAGGTGGGGGGCGGGGAGGAAAACAGAGAAGGGGGCTGCATTTAGGGACTATCACTTTGTGATTATATGCCGCAGCCTAAATGTCTGTTGCACAGGATGGGAGCCCTATAGTCGCATTTAGGAAATGTCAAGAGAGAAACGGCGAAGGTCAAAACCCAGAGAATAACTTCAGGAATGTCCAAAGTTGTGGATATGCCCAGTGGGATCATTTTGTTTTGAGCAGCAGCCTCCATGTCATATTACTAGAGAAGTGATTTTTCAGTGATAACGAAATAAAAACACGGAACACCGGTTTCTTCACTTCGCATTTTTGTAAAAACAAAAACAAAATCTGCAAAAAAATAAACTGGGAAATCTTCAAAAAATTAAATACCAAGTAATGGACTAGATGGAGGGGGAGGGTGCACAGGTAATGACTGCGGCTGTATCTGCTGATACTACACCACCTATATCACTTACCAAGTACACTTTTATGGTGAGTATAGTTTATAATTTATAAAATGGAATAAAAACACCTAACACCGCTCTCTGCACTTTTTTTCCCTGGGGGAAAAATGGAATTCTGCAAAAAAATTAAAAACATTTCAGAACACCTCTACGTACTATCAAACACTTCCGAACTGAGAGAGGAGAAGTGGGGCAGCTGTCAGTGGGGGGCCTGGAACTAGCCCGGTGTCTCTCTTGATTGGGTCAGTGGTTGGCAGTCAGAAACGACTAATTGAAAAGAGATGCCATTTCTGGAACGTCTGTTAGAATTTTCTATGAGCTCTTCACAAATTCTAGATTTTACAGGCTGTGTTCTTGTCCCATTGTAGCTCACGAGCCCCAGGGCGCTCTCGTGAGTTGGTTGCATTTAAAAGTTGCTTCTGAATTCCGGGCTCTGTCCATTGTGTTTTTGTTTTGAAGGTTACTAATGAGTTCTACACTGATTGGTTTTAATAATCTTTCATTTTGCCTTAGGAGGCACACATATGAGTTTTCATTTCAGTAAACTCATTGAACCATTGGATGAGGCACAACTTTGGAATTAAAGTCTTTGCGAAGATGTGTAATAAGTGGAAGATGTGTAATAAGTAGGCGGAAGATGTTCCCTTTGCAAGCTTTAAATATTTGGTGCTTTGTTTCAAAGAAAGAACTGGGCAATACTCTCTTTCTTTGTCCTTTTTTTTCAATGGAAGCTTTGAAAAGGTGAAAGCTAAGCTATTGCTCTGTAGGGACCTTACTGCTTTCCTTCTCCATCAGGCACCAGGTACAGTAATTGTACTACATGAATACGAACAATAAATGACAGTGATGATCATGATAATAGAGTTAATCCTGTTTCATGCCAACAAAAATGCATGCTCTCTCTTCTTTTCTACCTGGTCTGTGCAGCCAAGCTGCACAAAACTGGGTGGATATATCTTTCGACGTGAATGGAGTCCCCATCTGGAGTGCCAGCTATTGTGCCCTTCTTGTGCACAACCACAGCTGGATCAGGGTCAGGACCTATCTGTACACAAAGTGATCACGTATAGTTTCTAAGGTTATCTCAAACTCTTGATTTTGTCTTTAGTTCCACATATGTGCTAGTTCCAATCCACAGCCAGGTGATATTCCATCTTCATATAACGGGTGGAGAAAAAGCCTTGTTGCAGAGATGAAAAGCCTTCGCGTAGAAGATAAGTGGTTGACGCTTCTTGGGGATCAGGGGAGATAGGCCCTGCAGTGCTTGAGAGGGTGCATGAAGGTAAGATGACACAGATTCTCAGTGTGTAGTTGTAACGTACTGGGGCTCATCCACAACCATGATGAAGTGACCATTATACATAGCTGTGTGTGAAGCAGAATAGATGCTAATTTGTGGCTAAACTGATTGTTTAAAATTAAATCACCGACGGCTGCATCATCTGCAGGCTGCATGAAAAGGCAGGTTAAATGAATTATTTTTGCTTCTTTACTTGAACGTAAGCTGGCTATAAGCTTTTTGGGAGGGGTGGTGGTGGTGCGACTAACTCGCTAGGACTCACCCTAACTGTAACCAATGAAAGCAAGGTAAAATCTTTCTTTATGTCTGGACAGCAACTGAGATAAGATTGGTCATGCAGCTTATGATGATTGGCCCAGGCCATATAGCATGATGACAGAGTGTGTTGTAAGGAGAAAAGAAACAGGAAACACTTTAAGGAGGGCATCTGTGTCAGATCAGCTGACATGTTATCACAAACAGGACTCCCAGCCTGACTACACTTCCTGTCTCAGCATAGTCAAAATGATCTTTGAAGGTGTCTGCTGAGAAAGTTCTAAATACAGACCTGGGGCAGGTGAGAAATTCTTGCTACTATGGAACCGTCATGGATGGGACACAGCTGATGCTTGCTGAACAGTTGTTATAATATGTGCATGAAAAAGATAGAAAACGATGTTGGGGCCCCTCCCAGATGTCCTGACCCCCGACTTACCCTGGAGCAGGCACCCCATGCCCAGGGTGGGGAGGCTTCACTGCCCTTGAAGGGGGCAAAGCAGGTTGGCTCACCCCAACTAGCCAGAGGGAGCTGGCAGGGCAAACAAGGAACACTACAGGAAACAAGGCAGGAACAGGAAAGGCCTTTTCTGCCCCACCTGGATGAAGGGGAGTGGCCAAAGGGGGCGGGCTTGCTCCGTAAAACAGGGAGGCCAGGGATGAGAGGCAGTCAATGTGAAGCAGGGAGCTGTGAGGTGAACAGCTCCTGCTCCTAGGCCAGGTTCGGCAGCTCTGCTAGGGAGGAGGACAAGGGTGCTGGAACCCCCTCCCCCTTCAGCCAATCTGAGGCCTCCCTGGGGGTGGAACAAGCTTGCTCCAGGCCCCTCCAGGGCAGGGACCCTACAATGAAATGCACAGGACTTATTTCTGGAAATGGTAGAATGCGATTTGCAGAACAGAGTAGACATCCTGAAGCAGATAAAGTACGGACAGGCTGTAAGTTAGGGTTACAAAACTGTAGAGGCCATGGTTATGGCAGTGTTTCAAATAAGTCTGGGAAATACCAAGGCGTGAAAACTAGGGTGCAGGATGAATGTCTTCAGGCATTATGTTCGATGAATGTGCACTGCAGGGTGAACACATGTGGTCATGAAGAAGAGCCCTGAAGTGATGATGTGTTTTGGAAATATGTAGAAGCTGTACGCTGAATTTTCACGCAGCCTGCAGATGGAAAATTATTGAGGAAACTGCAAGACACTCTTCATTCTGTGTCAACAATTAGACAGAGCTGAAGAATCAATGCTGTTCGACCCCTTGTGAAACATCCAAAAGGGGTGCTAACTTCTCTCTTCCAAATTGAAGAATTGACTGGACAGCAGAAACATCGGCTGATGTTGCTTATTGAATGGATGCAATCCTTTGAGTTCATGCTTCTGATTACAGTGTGGTACAAGGTACTTCAGTCCATTGATATTCCAAGCAAGCTTCTCCAGGGACCCAGACTCTCCATGAAAGAAGCTGTGCAACTTTTAAGAGCATCTTAGAAGAAAACGAATGGCTGAATGATCCTTGGCCGTCTTCTCATAGGTCATAACTGAGGGGTTAAGTGTCACCACTGAATTCAACACGCATCTGAAAGAGGAAATATATTCATAATGACACAGCAAAATACAAAATACACAATGTGGGCAGGAGGTCTGGTCTAGAGGGTAGAGCCTCCGTCTGCCTGAAGATAACATCCACAAGGTCGCCAGTTCGAGGCCACCGGCACCGTGCGACCTTGGAGCAGCTGACAAGCTGAAGCCGAGCGATTCCATCTGCTCTGAGCGTGGGAGGATAGAGGCCAGAATGTGAAGCCAGATCGGAATGAAACACCTTGAATGTAGTCGTTCTTGAAAGAAAGAACCTTCTTTGAAATTGTAAAAATCCCTATTTAATAGGGATTTAATAAAGCCTGCCTATGTAAACCGCCTTGAATAAAGTCTTGAATAAAGACCAAGAAAGGTGGTATATAAATACCTGTTATTATTAATGTATTCCCTTGAAAATACATTCAAGGCTGAAATGTTCATTACAGACATTCTCTCAGAATTCCAAGCCCCAACTCAAACCATGGGGAATCAAATCTTTCCAACTTGTTCTTGCCCAACTTTATCTACCAACTTTTGCAGAGGATGAATAAGCTGCAAAGACTACCAGGAGACACGTACAAGGACAGGTTGCAAGATGAACTCTGAATCCGGACATCTGGAGGGCACTGCACTTGAACTTTTCAACCAAATTGATGGTAAAGGTTGAGAATCTGTGTTCCTTCGCATATGCATTTGCTTGAGGATGCTCACTGCCTTGCCAGCCTCTGTTACATCTGGGAGTGCAACTTTTAGGAAGCTTATTAAGAAAGATTTGTGGTCAGCAATAAGAGAGGCTAGGTTGAGCTATTTGCTCATACTTTTAGTGGGAACACACTTGCAAAGCAAATACATTTTAATGATGTAACTGAAGACTTCGTATCCACAAAAGCAAGAAATTCTTTGCTTAGACATGCTATGTAAACTGTACAAGTCATCTTATTCCTAAAATGAAACCATGTACTGCTGCTAAGAACATAAGAGTCCCGCTGGATCTGACCAAAGGCCCATCTAGTCCAGCTTCCTGTGCAATCTCACTTTCTTCCATTTGATTTCTCTTAGGGCCCAATGGAGGGACTCTACCACACACCATGTAAAAATGTGTGGCAGAACTGGTGGTAACTTTTTTAAAAAATTTATTGTTACATTTTATATACCACTTTTCTGCATTGACATTCAAGGGTGTTTACAGTTTGAAAAGATTAAGTTAACAGTAAACATTACAAAAGATACAAGAGAATCATCTACAAGAAGACCAGTGCTGGTTTCTCTAGGAGCTGATGGTCTAAGTTCCCCTGCCCTGGACTCTCCTGCAAAATCAACCTTTGTACTCAGACAGGACTTGAATGGGCTTCACAACTATTTCTTGTAGCATGTACATCATGCTGCTGTCCAGCAAATCACATATAAATTGAAACTGGGTGCAACTTAAGACTGGAAGAGAGAGAGAAAATTCAGTCAAACTGAACTCAGTTCAGTCAAACTGTGCATTTTTGAGGGATTTTTAAGACTAGAAGAATGTTATTAATTGGCGTTCAGGATGATCGCTACACTTCAGCTGTATGCACAGAGTGCCCTGGGATCGTCTAATGACCATGAATATTGTCAGGGTCTCCCCTCAGGACAGAGCCACAAGGGGACTCACTGAGCTGGTCTCTTGGCAGATCAGAGCTTTAAGTGAAACAAAGGAAAGGGAAAGAGGCTCCAGAGTTGTGCACGGAACCATGGCAACTCAGCGGTTTCTATTTTTATAACTTGAAATATAAGAATGTTGTGGGGGAGGGGAGGAACGTCAATTAAGAAAATGGAAAACAGGCAAGCATGTTCTTTCATTAATTCCTTCACAGGACCTTGTCATGGTAAGTTTACCAGCAGTCACTTAAGTGTTGGAGATGCTCAGCACTTTCATTTTATTATTCTGCGATTGTGGCCTATTATTCATTATACTAGTCAGGCCCAAACCCTAACCAACTTTCCAGCACTGCCACAGCTGTGCCAATGGAGCATGTGCTGCATCCTGCAGTTGGGTGGCACTCATGGAGGCCTCTTCACAGTAAGGGAATGTTTGTTCCTATACCTCTTTGCTGCACTGCCCTTATGTTGGTGCTGGAAAGTGGGTTAGGATTGTGCCCTCAATGGCTTAAAGCTGAATTCTAGGAGTATTTTGCCTACCAAGGAGGAGGTTGTTACATTGTACCTGTATGGTGTCCTCCTGCTTTGGCCTGCTCTTCTGTGGAGCATTGAGAGGAGATCTGTAGCTCATTTCTCCAGAGAGAGAGATGGACTGACTGAAAGAATCCAACTGTACTACACAATACATTAACAACTGCAAGGATGTGCCACAATAACAAAAGTAAAAAGATCTGGTGTGGGAACGTAGAAGATTTCAAATTAGATAGGCAAACATTCTGATCTACTTTCTGGTGTTAGACAGAAAAATGTAACTTGTACTGCTTTATAGGGGAGTGGGCCACCTAAAGGGTTTATGGGGCCTGGGGCAGGTACAATGTTGAGGGCTCACTACAAGTACCATGCATTTGGGTAGAAAGTTGGGGAACCATAGGCAAGAATTCTTGCATACACACACTACAGGAATGAATTCCCACTTGTAGCTCTTCTTACCTTTGGAACTAGCAGGCTTTCCTCACTCATTCATGTGGTAAGGATGGCTACACATAGAGCATTTACCTCAGACACAGATTACGAAAGCGAAACAACAGTTTGTGAGTGAAGCTTTCATCAAACTTATGTTACTGAGATAAGAACTACAGAACAAAACGAGAAGAGCAAAATCAGAGACACTTTGTTTAGTTGTAGGCAAGCAGAATTAGGGAAATATTTTCCCTGTATAGAAATCTGGGTTGCTTACTTATTTAAGGGCTGATGCAGCTGCAGTGCAGCCTCAAGGTAAGGGAACAAACATTCCTTACTTTAAGGAGGCCTCTCTGGTTGTCCACCCACTGCAGGATGCAGAACATGCCCCATTAGCATGGCTGCATCAGTGCTGGAAAGTCGGATAGGATTGGGCCCTAAATGTATCTGTTGGCAGAGGTCTCCAAACTGTAAATAGCTGTGTCCCAAAATCCCCTTCCTATCCCGAGCGATGTTTACCATTCTGCTGCGGTACCCCATTTTTTTTCAAGCTGATCTGGGCACAGGGAGGCAGAACAGTAAGTGCAGCTCACGGGGTGGGGGAGGGCTTTTTCCAAACCCTGGATCCAGCCTGCGGGCCAGGATTTGGAAAGCCCTGGTTTATAGTCATCACGTTAAAATCAGGGGCAGAATACCTCCATGGTTTAAAGGCTGCGGATTTCAGCCCCATGAAGAGTTCATTCTCCAAATTCAGCAACATGATGATGGGCAAAAGGTGTTATAGGTCAGGCCTCATTCTACCACTTTGTTTTGAGGCAGCCTATACATAACGTTTCCAACAACTTTTGCTTTCCTATGCAGCTTTGCAGCTTCTCGAGCTCTTATTCAGCCAGAGGCAAATGTTTTGAACAATCTGAACAAAACAGTTCATCCAGTTTTGAGTTATGACAGTGTGAAATAAATGCATTAGTTCTGCTCTCAAATAATTATTCCGATGTGAATTTTTTTGGGCATAATTAATTCAAATTGCTTAAGTTTTAAGCATTCAAACTTGGGAGTGCTTGGAATATTCAGTGAAGGGTGCTTTTGTTGTGAGACATGGAAGGATGACTTTGGAATAAATTTACTAACTTTTGAAGATAACATACCTTGCTGTAAGACGGTGGTCTGGTCTTTGCGCTCCTTCTCCTAGTTTTTTTAATATATATTTTTTTGCACTGTACATGCGGTATATGGTATTTGTATAAAACATTTGAATGAGCTATGTTTCCTATTTCTAAGACATTATTTATTATTTGAAAAACAGGAATGACTTTGAAAAATTAAAACCAAGGAGAGAAAATCTATTAAATTGTCTATTTCACCCTCATCACCCGCATCATTTATCTAGTGAAGGATTGTATTGTACAATGTATTCAGACATGAGTTATGATTTTCCTTTGCATATTGGAACACATTTAAAAGGTCTTGCATTTGCCTTGATCAATTGAGTAAAGATCATTACCGGAGAGATGCTCAAAACCAGAATGTTATGAATAGTATATAATAAGCAAAGCTGGATAATGAATAGATGAAGCCTCTTAGAAGAGACAGCCAGCTCGCTGGAACAGCTCATCATAGGTGCAGTGGACAGCCTTGATCAGATTGGGAGTACATTCTTATTTTATTTTAATAGTGTCTTTTGATAGGAGTCATTAAAACATATATCTGGAATGCCTAGCAATTAATTTAAATCTGACATGATAATGCTATATATATTGTTCAATTTCACATAAAATAAGATGGATTTGTTTTTCTATCCTATGCCGGGGTTTTTAGCAGCACAAAAAAGAACTAATTTGTTAGCAAACTGCTCCTTTCAAGCAAGAGTATGAAAACATATTATTTTATATTATTTATGTTTCTTATTATTTACTTCTGATTATAGCATTTTTATTTTCAAAGCATGAGTTTTCCAAATGGCAAAAGGTTGGTTTAACTGTGCAAATGCAAACATCGCTAGTGTGAAATATTGTCACTGTTTTGTGCTGTTTCATATGCAGTGGTATTTAAGCTCACGGCATGTTGGCACTAGAAATCACCTTGGTTCTTAACCAAGTATTATCTGTAGAGACTTGTTTATTTTAATGGTAACCTATTCAGAATCAGAATATCAGTGATTACTTCACTCATGGTATCTGTATTTTCCTGCCAGATTTAGAGATTATGTGCCTCTGAATACCAATTGGTGAGAGAGAGAGAGAGAGAGAGAGAGAGAGAGAGAGAGAGAGAGAGAGCGCTTTTGCCCACTAGTCCCATAAGGGCACCTTTCGGCCACTCTGGGAAGCAGGATGGTGAGCTAGATGGATCTTTGGTGTGATTCCTCTCATGTTCCCAGGCATTATCCAGACACTGATTTTTTGGTGATTACCTTGGTTGATAGTTGAGAGTTGAGACTTGTTTGAGAGTTGAGTCAACACCAAGTTGAGACTTGGTTGAGAGTAGAGTCACTACCCACTCTGCCAAAGATCTCCAGCAGCTCATGGATCGTTTTAGCAAGGCCTGCCAAGATTTTGGACTGACAATCAGCCTGAAGAAAACACAGGTCATGGTTCAGGATGTGGACCATTACATCCTGCATTACAATCTCTGCGCACGAACTGGAGGTTGTCCATGACTTTGTGTACCTTGGCTCAATGATCTCTGACACTCTTTCTCTCGATACTGAACTAAACAAACGCATCGGTAAAGCAGCTACCACGTTTTCCAGACTCACAAAGAGAGTCTGGTCCAACAAGAAGCTGACAGAACATACCAAGATCCAGGTCTACAGAGCTTGCATCCTGAGTACACTTCTGTACTGCAGCGAGTCATGGACTCTTCGCTCACAACAGGAGAGGAAACTGAACGCTTTCCACATCCGCTGCCTCTGATGCATTCTCGGCATCACCTGGAAGGACAAAGTTCCAAACAACACAGTCCTGGAACGTGCTGGAATCCCTAGCATGTATTCACTGCTGAAACAGAGACGCCTGCGTTGGCTCGGTCATGTTGTGAGAATGGATGATGGCCGGATCCCAAAGGATCTCCTCTATGGAGAACTCGTGCAAGGAAAGCACCCTACAGGTAGACCACAGCTGTGATACAAGGACATCTGCAAGAGGGATCTGAAGGCCTTAGGAGTGGACCTCAACAAGTGGGAAACCTTGGCCTCTGAGCGGCCCGCTTGGAGGCAGGCTGTGCAGCATGGCCTTTCCCAGTTTGAAGAGACACTTGGCCAACAGTCTGAGGCAAAGAGGCAAAGAAGGAAGTCCCATAGCCAGGGAGACAGACCAGGGTCAGACTGCACTTGCTCCCGTTGTGGAAGGGATTGTCACTCCCGAATTGGCCTTTTCAGCCACACTAGACGCTGTTCCAAAACCACCTTTCAGAGTGCGATACCATAGTCTCTTGAGACTGAAGGTTGCCAACAACCTTGGTTGACTGCAACATTGTAGATGTTGTCCCACTGATATAGTTTCAGAAGCACTGCAGTTTCAGGTGAAGAAAAGAATCAGATTGTATTAGTAACAGTCTTTGATGAAGGACATCAGCAGCGGTTGTACATGTACCTTTGAGGAAATCCTGGGATGTTCAACAAGCACTACAGAAAAAAAAAGTTTAATCTAAACAGATCTTACTTTGCTTCTCTTCTTGTTTTGGAATGTCTGAACGCTGAGGTCTCTTACAGCTCAGTCCTATTGGGGTCGTACAGTGATGGATCTCGTGATCCGCCACTCTGAGTCCCAGAACAATCGCACAGAAGTTGTTCTGTCATTCTGTGGACTGGGCATGCCAGCAGAAATGGCCAGAAGTTGCACACGGGTGCCACCGGCCCTCATGACCTTCTCCTGCCTCAGCTAGAGCACCCTCGGTGGCATGGGTGGTTTAGGGTAGTTTGGGGGAGGATCAGGGCAGAATGGGGCAGGGAGTGGCCCTGGCTGGGAGTGGGAGGTGGAGGATCTTGGCAGCAGCCGCACATAGTCCTGCCCCCTGAGTTGCCTGAACCTGTCCCCTCAGTCTCCTCAGACCTACACCTTAAATAGCTGGCATAGGTCCGAGGAGACCTTTCGGAGTCCAGGTGACTTATGGAGAGGTATATAAGGAAAATCTTTAATTACCTCCCCTGGGCCTTCTGGTTGCTCTCTTCCCCCCTCCCCAATAGCATGCAGTGTGCACTCTGGTAGTGGTACTGCATGTTATGGACTGGTGGGAGGAATAGGATTGAACCCTTAGTCACCATAGGCTTCCCTTCTTAGGGAGCAGGTGGTCTTTTTTCTTGACTTCTCCCTGTTCCTCAGGTCAGGACTCATTAATTCATTGATGTTTGTTTCATGGAATCATGGAGAGAGAGGAGGAATGACAATTAGGCCATTCAGCCTTGTAAGGCAGAAGCAGAGCATAAGTATTGTGAATGGAATGAAGGTTGCGCAAGGGGGTCTTTTCTACTACTTCTTCCCCACTGCAGCTTCCTGAGACTCCATAGTGGCTACTCCTGAGGGCCAGGAGAATGGCAGGTTGTGGGTGTTGAAGCAAGAAGGGGAAATCCAGTGAGGGCACCTTAGGGGACTGCAGTGGAGAGGAGAGTGTGGAAAAGAATCCATGAACTTTGTTCTGCTTGCACAAGTCTGAATCCAATCTGT
This sequence comes from Tiliqua scincoides, assembly GCF_035046505.1. Classification (NCBI taxonomy): domain Eukaryota; kingdom Metazoa; phylum Chordata; class Lepidosauria; order Squamata; family Scincidae; genus Tiliqua; species Tiliqua scincoides. The sequence continues at coordinate 60,578,468 of NC_089827.1, forward strand.
GCAAGCCAGACAATGCTGTGTCTGAGGAAAAAGCCACGTGCATTGCACAGAGCCTGTGGAGCAAATGGTTACAGATGACTAAAACAAGCCAGCCACGTTGAAAGCTGCAGAAAAAAGTAAAAGCCAAGCTGGCATGATAATAGCAATCATGTAGACCCTGGGCATACTCTAAAGATGTCTGTTATCCCCAAGCATTGTTTCATACGTGGCATTTTCTTACATGGAGGTCATATCAGTTAAGGAGGAGGTGGGAGGTTTCACTACTCCAGTGTTGATGAATGTGGTGTGGTTGGTATTCTACTGTAACTACTGAAATGGGCAGGTGCTGAATGTACTGGCTGGCTAGTCTGTGCACTGGTGAAACCAACTCTCATGTTGCACTTGGTAATGATGATAGGCAAGCTTCATACCCCCCCCCCCCCCCGGGAGACTATATGTAGGAAAAGTGTCACAGATGTAGTGATCCTTGGTAATTTTTCACCTGGTGTTGAGACTCTGATGGAATAAGCTTAGGGCCCAATCCTATCCAATCTTCCAGCACTGTTGCAGCCATGCCAATGTGGCATGTGCTGCATCCTGTTACGAGTCAATGTGGCCTCCTGAAGGTAAGGGAAATTTGCTCCATTACGTCGAGACTGCATTGTATCTGCATTGGTGCTGGAAAGTTGGATAGGATTGGACCCATAGTAATATTATGAAATTGACTATGGGGCATTTCTGAAAATGGAATGAAATTGAACAAGGAGTTCATATCTGGTGGCCTGTGAGATCACCATTCCATGTGGAGTTTCTCATACTGGTTGGACTGTGTTATACACTGGCATAATTATTTGCTATATTTTTATTTCTCATCTGTATGTCCTGCCCTTCTGCCAAGGAGCTCAGGGTAGTATACACGGTTTTCTCCTTCTCACTTTATCCTCCTGAGATGGATTGGGCTGAGGAGACTGGCCCAGTGAACTTCAAGCAGGGATTTGAACCGAGATCTCCCAGATCAAGTTTGACACTCTAACAAGAGTTTTTAGCCACTATGCCATGTTGGCATTTTTTGGTTATTAAAATTTAGAATACATGCTTGAGAATTCCCTCCCAGACTCCGAGCTGGCAACGGCACATTCAGTTGTCTGTGCATGAAATTGTCTAATTGTTGAACATGTAACTTTATATATATATACAAAGTTGGTTTTGAAACATCAGAGATAGCAAGATAGAGTACTACTAGGGTATGTTTGTCTTTTTTGTCATTAGCATTTGTTACATACTTATTTCCTACCTCATTCCTGCTGTGATATAGACTGAAATATCACTCAGAAACTTGCTTATGTCAGCATGCATAGTGAGATGGACTGAATGCACAAGCAAATAAAACAAACATGTGTACAATGCATACTGAGAATTGCCTACTACACATACACAGAAACCAACATGTGAACAGTGAATCATGATTTTACACATTTCATGTACTGTCTGAACAGGTTTAAGACTTAAACTACGTGTTACATGTAGGGTCTAAGTCCATTTTGTTTGACTTTTTGGAGCCACATTCAGTCTGGGCAGGCTACAAGCCAGGGCAAATGGAGAGAAATATAATCTCAGTATAATCTTATTTCCTCTGGTCATTTTTCAGCTGAAAACCCTGAGCTGCATTTTTACCTACAGGGAGAATGATATGGGATTGCCTTGAGGGGAACTAGTTCTGCATCCTCTCTCCATTCACCCTTTTCCCCTGACTCACACAGCCTGCTCAAGCTGATTTTGGCTTAAAAGAATGCAAAGGAAAATAATGTGGCACTCCATGTAACATGTGGTTTGAGCCTCTGAAACGCCTTTGACGGTTTCTCCCTGAAGCATTAATATGTTTAAGTCAAGCTGATGTGCTTAAGATTTTCATGGGTCAGAGTGTTTTGGAATAAATATTGTGTTCTATAATTCAGCAAACCAAATTAGGAAATCTATACTGGTTAGATTTATAGTCTCTTCACTAATTTCCACAACCAACTTGATACATTAAGGTTGTGAGCTGTTCAAGATTCAGCATGTGATAAGGAAGTGATGTGATTCATCTGCGAGGTGTCCAGGTTGCAATCCAGCCTGCACTTACCATGACAACATTGCCAAAAGTGGGTTGAATAGTAAATAAATTAAAAATAGAGTTTCAAGCTAAGCATGCCATGAAGGAATCACATGCCCACTTCATTCATTTTTAAAACTCTGCATGCATCCACTCAGTGTGCCATTCTCAACACACCACTTTGATTGTTTGAACCTCATTTAAAATGAGGGCAAATCTCAATAATGAAAATATAAGAAGCTAATATTCAAGGCCCTCAAAACATTCAAATGGGTTGCCCTTGTTATTAATACTGTTAATTAGCACTTACATGTTCATACTTCCTGAAGCTTAATTGGGACATTATTGTGTTTGGGAAAATGCACAATGAGAAAAAATAGAACATGCTGTTGGTTTAGGGTTTTTCTCTCTAAAACATTGTTAAATCAATGGCAGTGCAATCCTAATCTTGTCTCTGCTGTGCCGGCCAAGGATGTTGCAAATGTACCGTAAAGCACACTTGTGGCACCCTGAGAGCAAGCAACGCTGGCAGGTAGGCTGCACTGCCCTGCCTACACTACATCCTGAAGATCAGCCACTGTCAGAAGTGACTGAAGTGCCAGGTGGCAGAGAGGTAGTGGAAGGGTGGAATGGAGGTGGGGAGGAGGTGCTTCTGGGTGGGGGAATGGAACAGGGCAAAACAGGCCCTGGAGGGGGCAGGGTCCATGGAACAGGCCTCCACCATACCCTATCCTCCAAACCAGGCTTGAACATGCCCTATACAGGGCTGCTCAAACTTGCGCCAGAGAATTAGCTGTTACAGATCCAAGTAGCCCCATTGGGCAGGCTGGAGTAATACTCGGGGTAAGGGAAAAAATATCTCCTTACCCCAAGGAGACCTCCAGCCTGCTCCCAACTAGCACTGGATGCAGTGGCCACGTGCCAGCACTAGTTAGGATCCAGCTGTGAGTGTTGTAAATTTTGTCTCCATGGAAAATCCAGATGTTGTGGACCTGGTGAAAAGCATATGTCCTCAGATCTTAGGAAATCGAAACAATAGACCTTTGTGTTTGGTCTTGGATGGTTCTAGAGCAGGGGTGTCCAAACTTTTTGGCAGGAGGGCCACATCATCTCTCTGACACTGTGTCGGGGGCAGGGAAAAAAAAGAATTAATTTACATTTCAAATTTGAATAAAGTTACATAAATGCATATATTAGAGAGGGAACTTATATGAATGAGTGAAGGTCTTGCAATAGCTCAAGGCCTATAAAAGGCCTTGCACAAAGCAAGGCCAGCCTTTCCTTCTCTGCCACTGCTACATCACAGATGTGAAACAGCAAGTAGTGGAGGAGCCCTTGCCCCGCAGCTCAGGTGAGAGGTCAAACAGTCGTCCTCATGCTGAGAGCAGTTGCATCAGGCCAGCATGGGCTCCAGCAAGTCTCTGGAGCGTCAGAGACAAATTGGAGACTGGGGGCTCCCTGAGGGCCGAATTGGGAGTCCTCAAGGGCCGCAAGTGGCCCCAGGGCCTGGATTTGCGCACTCCTGTTCTAGAGGAAGACAATAGAGTGACAATTCTGAAGGTGACTAGAATCTGGGAAAGAGATCAGAGTGACATTCCAACTATTTAGTCAATGGAAATTTGTACCAGAAATAGTTAAATGACTAAGGTTTAAGGACAATGGATTTGAGTTTTCATTATTCAGAACATTTATTTTCTTTAAAAGAACCAGCATTTATTTCCCTCAGACATGTTTTTTCCCCCAACTTCTTAATGCTTGGCAGTGGGTTGATTCAGTCTAACCATGATAGTCGTTGGAGTGACTTTGTATTTCACCCAGTTTCATTCAGAACATACAGTGCAAGATAATAGAATAATTGCTGGGGCATGTAATCTCCAGAGACACAACCAAACCCCAGGAATGTCAGTTTTCTTCAAAGGCTGTGTTAGAAGCCTAGAATGGGGTGTTCCTGCTGTTCCTGGAGAGGTGACTGTTTTCAGAGAGGCTTGTAGGGGTGCAAAAGTGGGGAGGGAGGAGGAGCAATTATAATTTTGTAAGAACAATTATAATTTTGTAAGAACAAAATACCACAGATTTTTGAACGCTGCACAGATTTAAAAGGAACATTTTGGAGAAAGACTTAAAAAGAGCTTTGAAAATATCAGGGAAGTTTATTAATAAAGACAAGAATTATGCACTACATTATGCTGGCATTTCAACTCCGGGGGTGGCATTTATGTTTCCAAGATGGTGCCCACTGCCGACGGATCTTTCTTTCTCCTGTTCCCATCACCATCCATGTGTGTCTTTCTTTCATCCATATGTTTCTCTCCTCTTCCCACCCGCACCTTCTCTTCTCTTTCTTTAGAGACACACAGGAAAATTAAACCTTGTTTAGTAATAATCTAATCTCAGTCTTTCCAGATTGTCAGATCTTCTTCCAAAATAATTTTTTAATTCTCCATGGTCTGGCACACAATACAATTCTGCTCTTTTGCTCCTGGTTTCCTTCTTAATAATTTCTTCTTTTTATTATCTTTGTTGGGTTCTTATCAGGTACCTCATTTTCCCTTTTCTTTCCTTTTATTCCTTCTTTATGGGCTTTCCTGCATTAATATGCTAATTCCTAATTTGTATCTATCCTGGTAATTGAGGGATTTCTAGAGTGAAATATTGGAAGTGAGAGAGATGTGGAATGAAGCAAGTGACTTGGCAAAACAAGATGTGGTGGGGCCAGGGGCAAGGTTGCATCAGTGGCAGATTGCAGGGGGCAAGAGGGCGGCAGATTCAGGGTGCTCTTCACCCTGTCACTACCACTGCCTCTTCTCCAGTCTGCCAGGGATGCAACCCCCACTGATCCACTTTCTGCTTGCTTAAAAGAAACAGAAAATGGTCCACTCGACTCCTTGCTTTGCTCTTGGTGCAGTTTCTTCAAATGTGAAAGTGCAGGACTTCTGGTTTAATTTACAAGGACAGTGCAAATGAAGGAGCTTTGCATGGTCCCTTTAAATCAAATATGGAAGTCCTGCACTTCTTCAACCAAAGAAACCACCCAAGGAGTGCAATAGGTGGCTGCCTTAAAGAAAAAATTGTGCAGAGGTAGTGGACCTAAGGTGGCATCAGGTCAAGTTCTGGACCGCACCTCCACTGGGTGAGGCAGCCTGTTTGTCTTTTCATGTGTCTACCTCGTTCCTAAAGCATGGGTCAGGGCAGGGTTTATTTTTTACAACAGGGATACTGACTAGACCCCTGTTTGCACCTGGTGTGTTGAGAGTGAAGGTTGCAGAAACTTTAGATCCTCACTTGTCTTTTTCAATGTTAAAATTAGACACCCTCCCAAACCCGTGCCTTATTCAGAGGTGGAGCACATGTGAATAACATGTGTGGCTGCCCCCTCAACATCTAGTTTTGCCCTTCAAGGTGGCTATGGGAATGGATTGAATGTAGGGAAAACTGGTATGGGATGGGGGTGTCAGTGGCTTTGGGGGAATGAGGCACGATTTGGGGAATAGGAGATCATATTGAGCCACAGGAGGTTTCTGCTGATATCTTTGAGTTTTAGGAATGACTCACTGAGGTGGTAATAGGGTATGGAGTTGAAAAGCCTTGAGGGATATTCCCTAAATGTAACTGACCCAGTGGATCTACCTTGTTCAGCTGTTTGATCATGTTGTTTACATGGTAAAATAAAATGAAGCCCATTTTATTAGGTAATAGGTAAGCTTTGTGTTTAGGAACAGCAGCATATGACCTAGCTTCCACAACATTTTCTTCCTAATTTCTTTTGCCATGCAATTGATTTGAAAAATCTAATAGACATACTTTTGTATCTAAGTCTTCATTCTGATTAGATTTCCTTAAGAGATGTTACTTGGTTTCAGCTGGGTGGAACAATCTGTTGTTGATTGTTTTGTCCAAGCCCGTGTGAGGAAAGAACAAAAGTTTAAATTAGGTGAAGATCACTAATGTTTTCCCCATAGTTGGGAAGCCCAAATCTACGTGGCCTTATGCTGCAGGAACTGATCTTCCAGAGGTGTAAGGTCCTTCATGGCTCTCACAAAATGCGACATGCTGTTTGGAGGAGACAGGTCACTGACTCAAGTGGCAAGTAGAGTGCGGCAGCCCACCAGTGGTCCCTGGACACCCCCAGCGCCAGTAAATCAGCATGAGAGAGGGATGGGAGGGAGGCAGGAAGTGGATTGAGTGGGGTAGAGAGGCATGGGGAGGAGACCAGGCAGAAGGAGGACTGGAAGAGACTGCTGCTGCTATCTTATCCCCCAGCCAGGCTTCAATCTGCCTTCCTGGGTCCATTCAGACTTGTGCCAGCAAAGCTGCTGGTGCAGTCTGAATAGACCCATTCTGGTGCCAAAGGCTGGGTCAGGGAATAAATGTTCCCTTATCCAAAGGAAACTTCTGGGATGACCCCCACCCCTGCAAGATGCAGTGGGCACTCCGGCAAAGCAGCTACATCAGTGGGGAAGGGAAGGGATAGGACTGGGACCTTGAGACAATAAAGTAGTTGCATTTTAGCTTTGTGCTCATGAAAATAAATGAAGAATGACTTGACCAGCTGAGGGTGATTCTGGTAAAGTGGCGCCGATTTTGTGTAGAAATATTTTTTGGAAAAATGCTAATATTTTGATTAGAAATGGCACATGGGGTGGTCCCTGACTGAACTCAAAACCACAGTGAGGGAACACTACTACAGCCCCCTCCCTTACCACAGTTTTGCCCATTTTGTAGCCCCTACTTTCTACTTCGTTATATTCCCCCCCTCCCAAAAAAATAATCTGGTCTAGTGGATTGAGTTAAGCACATATCTGACTAGACCCTAAAATTGAGCTGAGAAGGATGACCACTAGAGGAAGAAACAAACTTATATGATGATGAACCTTAGCATTAAATTTATATTGGGTTATTTGCTTATGGGAGTCTAAGCAGGCCCAGCTGAAGCCCCCTGAAGTCCTGAAATCATAGTCAAGCAACCCTGATCAGCCCTTTCACCATCTGCATATCCTCCACCTTCTCCTCATGTGGTCACCTTTCTTCTTGTTCCTGCTACCTGTGATTCCAGAAGGTAGAGAAGGGAGACAGTAAGTAGAAAGAGAAGTGGAAATTGGCCACCTAAAGTGACTCCTCCTTACAGGAAGTAGCATCTTGCTAATGGTGCAAAGAGGCAACTTTTAAAGTAACAAGTCTTCTTTATTTGGTGGGAGATAAGCAGCTGACATTCATCCCAGCATAGTTCATCCCTGTACACTCCTTCAAGTGGCTGTTTGCTGGCATCTACTCTTTTTCGAGGCTGAGACCTTTTGGGACAGGGAACAGCTTCTTATTCCTTAGCTATGTGAAACACTCTGAGCAATTGTTGGAAAGGAGTTTATACATCATGATCATGCTCTTCATGGCTGTTGAGAACACTCCTGTCATACAACACAAACCATTCTTTGGTTCAGGCAAACCACAATTGGCTCTGTGCAGTTTTTGCAACTTCTGCAGGATGCCTAGATGCATAAAGAAAATAAGAAATGGTATGCTTAGATGTGGCTGAGTAACTGTGCACTCAGAACAATGCGTCATTATTTATTTATTTTATTTATTAGATTTGTATTCCGCCTTTCTCCCCAAAGGGCACCCAAGGTGGCTAACAATCAATTTAAAATATTATTATTATTATTATTATTATCAACAGTATTTATATACCGCTTTTCAACTAAAAGTTCACAAAGCGGTTTACAGAGAAAAATCAAATAACTAAATACAAACAAAGATACAAATAAACATTAAAAATACAAAACACTTAAAAACAATTAAAATAAGATAAAATACATAGCAGCAGATTAAAAGCATGCAGTAAAAGACATAATTTATACATTTATAAAAACAGCCCTTATAGCGCCTCAAAGGCTTTCCTGAATAAAAAAGTCTTCAGGCCCTGCCAGAACGTTAATAACGAGGAAGCTTTCCTCAGTTCAAAGGGGAGGGAATTCCATAGTGCAGGTGCCAACACCGAAAAGGCCCTGTTTCTGGCCGCCATTCCCTTCACTGCTCTCAATGACAGCACAACCAACACGGCCCCTTCTGATGACCTTAGAGAATGGACCGGACTATACGGAGGAAGGCGGTCTCTCAAATATGCTGGTCCCAAGCTGTTTAGGGCTTTAAAGGTCATAACCAGCACCTTGAATTCAGCCTGGAAACAAATGGGCAGCCAGTGCAGTTGCTGGAGTAGCGGCGTAACAGAGTCAAACCGCCAACCCCCAGCAACTACCCAAGCCACCGCATTCTGCACTAGCTGTAGCTTCCGGACTATCTTCAGGGGCAGCTCCACATAGAGCGCGTTACAATAATCTAATCTTGACAAGCTGCGAACCTGCTCTCTCAGGTTCAGTGCAACCCCATTTAGAGCAGGATGATAGTCCAGCACCCGCATCATGGATTTCTGCACCAGGAGGACCTCTGTCTTCTGCGGATTTAAGTTCAGCTTGTTCGCCCTCATCCAGATTCCAGCTGCCTCCAGGCAACGCTCCAGGACAGAGACAGCCACCCTGGAGTCAGGTGGACAGGAGAGATAGAGCTGAGTGTCATCAGCATACTGATGGCACCCAACTCCAAAGCTCCAGATGACCTCTCCCAGCGGTCACATGTAGATGTAAAACAACATGGGGGGCAATATAGAACCCTGCGGCACCCCACACCTTGAGGGCCAGGGTGCCAAACAGAGTCCCCCAGTACCACCATCTGGAATCTGTCGTCCAAGAAGGACTGGAACCACTGCAAAACAGTGCCCCTGATCCCCACCTCGGCCAACCGTCCCAGAAGGACACCATGGTTGATGGTGTCGAAAGCCGCTGAGAGGTCCAAAAGGTCATGAGAGGATAACTAGTATGGTTTAATTTTTTAGTGGCTAGTGCATTCAAGAGTCAGAGATCGAATGTGCTACAGTGAGTAGGGTGGGATGATGGGATACTTTTTCAACACATGGATGTGTTATTGCCTCCGCATTCCCAAAAGAAGACATAAACTACATGCATATATGGGTTATCTGTGGGCCATTGACTTTACTAAATGCAAGGAGATCTGAAAAAAACCAAACAAACTAGTTGGAGTCAAACTCCCCCCTTCACTTTACCTCTAAGGTAAACCATTCTTGCCTTTTCTTAAACTGCATTGGTCAGCAGGCAGCAGCTTCCTCAAGGCCCAGTCCTATCCAGTTTTCCAGTGCCGGTGCAGCTGTACCAATGGGGCATACGCTGCATCCTGTGGTGGGAAGGCAGTCGCAGAGACCTCCTGAAGATATAGGAGCATTTGTTCCCTTCCCTCGGGGGGAACAATGCAATGTTCCCATTGCAATGTTCCCACTGCAGCTACACCAGTGCTGGAAAGTTAGATAGTATTGGGCCTCAGGCACAGAGATCTTGGAGAAGAGCCCCCTTGCCTAAATAGCACAAGAGGGCACCCTTCCTGTAGGGCTACTCTGTACAAGGAGAGCCAGCCAGCATGAGCCTATCTTTCTCCTCTGCTTGGGTGTGGGCAAAGCCATACACATACTGCAGGGGTGATACTTTTCAGTATACTTTTATCTGACAAAATCTGGAAGTATAATGTGAGCATGTCTGTGTGTCTCTCTTCTTCATGATGCATTTGCCTAGCTCTGGTTGCCTCAATTGGGAGGAAGGGGGGAAGATTTTGGGAGAAAAATGACTGTTCTCACATACTTGACAAATGTTTCCTAGTTCAACTATTAAATGCCAGATTAAAAAAACAGAGTGAGAACTGGGCTCTTGGACATAGGATATGAGGAGATTTAAGCTTCAGTAACATTAAGAGTGTGAAGAACTGATGAGTGGGTGAATGAGCCTATATCGGGGTGCCCAAACCCCGGGCCGGGGGCCACTTGCGGCCCTCGAGGCCTCTCAATGCGGCCCTCAGGGAGCCCCCAGTCTCCAATGAGCCTCTGGCCCTCTGGAGATTTGTTGAAGTCCGCACTGGCCCAACGCAACTTCTCTCAGTGTGAGGGCGACTGTTTGACCTCCCTTGTGAGCTGTGGGATGAGAGCTCCCTCCATTGCTTGCTCTTTGACATCTGTGATGCAGTAGTGGCAGCAAAGGAAAGGCCAGCCTTGCTTTGTGCAAGGCCTTTTCTAGGCATTGAGCTATTGCAAGACCTTCATTCATATAAGTTCATCTTTAATATATTCATTTATGTAAATTTATTCAAATTTTAAATGTAAATTAATTCTTTTTTCCCTCCGGCCCCTGACAGTGTCAGAGAGCTGATGTGGCCCTCCTGCCAAAAACTTTGGATACCCCTGGCCTATATGAATGGATTTCTCGGGCCAGGGTGTGATCTAGAAGTGGTTGAAAACAAATGTATACTGTGAGTACAGATGAGCAGATGAATGTGAGTGAATTGTTAAATCATTATGTGCTGGGTTGAATCAGGGCGTCCAGCAAAGCAAGTTTGAACCTGGTGTGGGGTCATGGTGTGAAGATCATAAAGCCTAAAACCTGTGCTTTGTTTCATGCTGTAAGCCCAGTGGGTATTCTGAGGACACAATAGTTGGGCAATACATTAACTTCTTCAGCTGTGCAGGAGTTTACAAAATCATGTTACCCACTTGGGTTTTCTGGAAAATTTTTTTACATGTAACAAATGGTTGGAGGGCAGTGGTCCTAATTAAATCAGAGTAATATCGTCTTCTTTTTTCTTATTTCACCCGTTACTACAGTCTTACCACCTTGCACCTGCTGTTTTGTTCTGTCATTTAGATTTTGCATGGGTGTCTCAGTTGAGCCGTGATCTTGCTTTTTAAACAAGGTTGGTAGCAATTTTGCCTCTTGAGAGATAAACGTTACAAGCTTTTGCACAATCTCACTGAAGAAAGAGGGGGACGTAAACTTTCTGCTGGGAAGAAGTACAAGAAGGTGGTGGAGTAAAAAGACTATCAGAAGGAGCGTTAAGGGATGGATGGAGAATTGCTGGCACTTGAAAAGACAGCATAGTGGGGAAAGGATTTCTTGGAGAAAGCAAAGCTGTTGGTTTTTAATAACAGATAAAGCGATAACAGTTCAGTCATGAGTGTGAACTAATCTTCATAGTGTGCTCCTATTTTTTATTTTACTCTACAGGATTCATTTATGCAGGGTCACACCATTTTCCTCTAGATTAAGGCTGCAATCCTAATCATACTTTCCTGAGAGTAAGCCCCATTGAACAAAATAGGACTCACTTCTGAATAGACCTGGTTAGGATTGTGCCCTAAGTAAACCAAAGTAACTACCAGATTAAGTAAACCAAAGTAACTTCTGTATTATTGAAGCAAACTGGATCCCCTCTTCACTCATAACTATACTATATTTGTAAAATATTCACTTTTTGTCACTCTTTGGCTGCAATTCTGTATACCAGTGGTTCTCACATATTTAGCACTGGGACCCACTTTTTAGAATGAAAATCTGTCAGGACCCACCGGAAGTGATGTCATGACCGGAAGTGACATCATCAAGCAGGAAAAATTTTTAATGGTCCTCAGCTGCAATCCTACCCACACATACCCTGGAGTAAGTCCCATTGGCTATCATTGTTAAAAGTATATACACAGTAGCTTGTTTAAAGTACAGGTCTGTAATATTTCCCCAAATGCAGTCACATGCCATGGGAGCATCAAGTCTGATATATTTTAAAAAATATTGAAATGAATGGGGACCCACCTGAAATTGGTTCATAACCTGCCTAGTGGGTCCCGACCCACAGTTTGAGAAACACTCAAACATTCTTATCATTAAACTCACTGGGGCTTATTTCTGAGGAGACGTGCATAGAATTACACTGTCTGTGATTGGAACCTTGCGGTCATTTTTTTAAACGCGGTAGCTTTTTGTTTATCTACTCACCTTTCTTCCAAATAATTCAAAGTAGCTAACAAGCTAACTATCAAAGCAACTAACAAAAAACATCAAACCAAGACAATAAAATCAACACAAATACACACTAGCAGAATGGAGAATAGATGAAGTAAGGGCACTTCTTTCATCTTAGGCTATGAATGTCTTGTGACAATGGGAAGAATAAAATGGCATGTGATACGGAGATAATGTAGTGAGAAGGAGTGCGGTCTCCAATTATTGAATTAGAATTTGTTTCCACTCTCGCTCCCATTTTGCAATATTGGAGGAGGAGGCTAAATACAAAGGAGGCTTGAATGCTGAGATAACCAGAGGCCTAGAATTAGTAGACTGTGTTCTTGCTTGGCATCCTTTGTCCTTGTTCTAAAGGTAATTTTGGCACTGTATTTGAAACTCTCTGTAAATATGCTGCTAAACGTGACGAGCTTACTTTCAGGAAGTACCAAACACCTCTAGTTAGTTGCCAGTTAGTCTGTGGGAGGTGTCGGTGCTCAGCTGCTATGAAAAGTAGGCTAAAATCTCATTTACCTTGGATAGCATTGTTTTACTAGTGGTTGAACAGAGCCGAATGATTTTTGTTGCTGAAGGTTTGAAACACCCCAAACTAGTCAGGATAGTGTATAGAAAATATTACAGAATATTTTTTTCTAATAGCTTAAAATTAGTCGTTGTTTTAGACCATGGTCATTAGTTTTGGGGCAGCATATATGCGAATAAGCAACTGATAGGTGGCAGAAACTGGTCTGCAGAAAATTGAATCATTTGAGAGTTTTACTACATTGTTGCTGAAAATCTCTCCCCCCCCCCCAAATTAAAAAATTCTGGTAACATTTCCAATTCATATAAGTATTTAATAAGCAGAATATTTTGGCGTTACGGACATTTGCAAATGTCTGCAAGCAAAGCTTGACTACAGTTTTCTGATAAAGCAAAATGTTTTTGGTATCGAATCAAATAAAATAGCCATGTGTAGATATTCAAACTGCAAATAGTGTATTAACAGCCCGTTTCTATCTCTCCCCCTACGGATGCCCTGTGTGTCAAAAAGGCTTGTGCTGCATCCTGCATGTGTGTGTGTGTGGGGGGGGGGGGAGATTGTGATGTTTGGGAGAGGTAAACTCTGTAAACCTCTGCTCACCAGTGGGTGCTCTTGGCCCTGCTCCAGTTCTTTTGCTGATGCAAGTCTTAGGAGAAAAAGGGTGTGAGGAAGGGGATAGCATCCAGCGCAAGTCACCTCTGCTGGGTGTCTCCTGCCCTTCCCATTCTGCCCTTCCCCTGTCCTGTTCTGTCTCTGCCTCTGACTCACCATCATCAGCGCCAAATCCTGTGTCTTATGGTGCATGGTGGACCTCTGCAGCCTCTCTGCAGGAGTTCCAGCTGCACACAGCTTTGTGCTCTGCTGCAGCAGATGCTATGACTGCCATAAGGCAGGCTCCACTGTCAGAATACTAGTTCCTGCAGCGGAGAAGCCCAATAGAATTGGGCTGTTAGAAACCTTTCATCCCCAGCACTTGCCATCATGTTTGTGCTGTAGATATCAGTGTAGCTACAGCATCTAACAATTGCTTAGTCTCTTCGAGGCCCTTGCAAACATTGGTTTTTAGAGCAATAAATGCACATTTGTGACCTATTTGTTTCATGCTGTCCAGATGTTTTCCCTCAAGATTGCACTTCTGTTGTGGGAATATCTTGTTTTCCCAGCACTGGATGTGATGTAATTTGGGGAAATATGATAGTTGTATGGAACGTATGAGTGTCGTAGGCATTATTGTGTATTGTAATAGACACAGCTCCAAATGGTGCAATTTTTAAAGACTTAGGTGTTTTTCTTAATTATCAGTTTTTAATGTTTCAGATGCTTCTCATGCCTTTTAGAAAAAGTGGTAAACAGCAACAAGGCTGCATTGTCCTTATAACAACATTTCCCCATTTTCTGAAGCAGTTGCTTTTATTTTATTTAGTCCTTTGAGAGTGCGCACTTTCTGTCTTCAGCACTGGGGTTAATATCTACCCTAACCTAGAAGAACATAGGTGATCAGCAATATGGCAGTTTCCCCCTTGCCACAGCAAGAGTATTCTCCCCGTGCATCACGTAGGAACAAAATATCACACAATTGACTTTCAACAGGAATTCTTGAAATATGCAAGAGTGCTAAAATGTGGTTGGGGTATTTACTGGCACCTGGAGAAGATCTCATTTGTCTTGCTACATAATCTCAGGGTTTTCCTTGTCTCATATCAAGTCGTTTATTCCCTGTTGATATTGGAGGGGGAGGAACTCTCTCCCCTTCTGTGTGAGATTGCATGTGCAACTATGATGGTGTTAATTCCTTGAATCCTTCTTCATGGATCCCATCATACCCTGATCAGTTACCCAAGAACTACGGGGTTTCAGTAGCATTAAGACATATGGTGTAAAATGGATGAAAAAGAAGAAATGTCTAATTAGGTTTTGGAAATTGTAGTTGCAGAATTGTAATCGATAGCCTTGTGAGATTGCAGGGTAGCTCAGACACACCTCACACAACAGAACAAACTTTCATAGCCATGGTATGCAGAAACAGAATGATACACATACGGTGGTTTTCTATGCCTCTTCACAAGCTGAGTTCTAAAATGTAGTACATTGTGTTGGTATGACAAAGTTGCCTTTCTCTGAAGCAGATGGCGTAAAGAACATACCAGTTCTGTTCTAGCATGGTAATTTAAGAAGCTTGGCACTGGCTCACCAGAGGAAGATAATCTGGCACCAGTTTCTGGGATGAGATGATTAATATTGCCTTGTGTGCATTGGTAGAGGGATAAAAATGCAATAAATCAGCTTGAAGAAACAGTCCAGTGAATATATTTTTTAATGTATTACAGAAAGGTGCCTTCTACTGATTCAGATAATTGGTCCATGTAGCTCAGATTATTGTCCAGCTGACTAGCAGGTCTGCAGGGTTCCAGACACAATATTTTTTCCATCCCTACCTACATACATCAGTGATTCAGCCTGGAATTTTCCCAGTGCAAGCAATGCCTCCTCCAAGCCTACACTATCAAGTAAATTACAGGTGGTGCCTCGGTATCCAGATTCAGTATCCACCAATTTGACTCACCACTGATGCCGAGGTCCACCTTTAAATGCCTTGTAATGAGGAAAAAAGCATCAAAATCTAATTTCCTACTTTTGCTCTGTTAAATAATTAAAATTTCTTCCACTAGATTCCATTGTTCATCCCATCTAGTGTCTGTACCAATACATTCTAGGGTGACAGTGGTGGAGCAAGAAACCTGGAAGTGGGTCTTTAAAGCTATTTTTTCCACTGATTTGGTATCCACTTATTTTTTTCTATCCACTAGAGGTTCTGGAATGGAACTTGGGTGCCGCTGTTGAAAATGCCATGCCTCTTTTTTCAACCAGGCTTTCATTGCTATAAGTCAGGAACTATAGCCAGGCCCCTGAAGAAGAATGCAGTCCATATGCAGAAACATATGGAAGAAGATGACCTTTCAAGTGTCCAGATCCTAAGAACTTTAAAAGTATTGACAGCACTTGAATTAGGCCTGGAAACATATTGGTAACCAATGCAGATACTAAAGTATGAGAGTGATGTGGTCAGACCAGCATGCTCTCTGAAAGGACGTGGGCTGCTGCCTTCTGAATCAGCTGAGGTTTTTGTGTTGTTTTCAAGGGCAGCCCAATGAAGAAACAGATGCAATAGTCCTGACAGACGTATACGAGCAGATTGCCCGTTGTTTGGAGAGTTCATCAAGAAAGCTTTCTGGGTTAAGTGTGAATCATGGCTGTGATTTTATCCCAGGAAAATAAAACTGTGCCCCATATATAAAAAAATTGGGAATGCGTTAATGAACTCCAATACTATATGTTTTCTCTCCAATTGCTTTATCCAAGAGTTGGTTTCCTGTGAAAGCGCTGCTGGGAGAATTTCCAATAATAGCAAGCAATTTGATTTTCGTTGAAGACATTTTAGAAGAAAGAGCCCCAAATCTTATTTTAAATGATTGGCTACTTGATGTACCATAGTAATTTACCTCTTAGTGCTACTTGAGGCTTTGCCAGTCATCTTATGTCTTTTCCGCGCTACTCCCTGTCAGAACAGGGCATCATGGCACAAATCTAGGAATGGCTGATGACATTTTGCAACTCTAGGGGGTCAGGGATTTCCATGACAAGGGCATATTTCAGAAGAGCCATCCGTCATCCAACAGCTACTTTGTGCCCCTCGTTCAATTCATTATTACTCTTGCTGTTTGCTCCAGTATTCAAGTTGGATGAACACATCCTGGAATGTTGCATTTTGAACAATTCCAAGGAGCCATCAGGTATCATCCTTTATATTGTATTGGCAACCTTCAGTCTCGAAAGACTATGGTATCGCGCTCTGAAAGGTGGTTCTGGCACAGCGTCTAGTGTGGCTGAAAAGGCCAATCCGGGAGTGACAATCCCTTCCACACCGGGAGCAAGTACAGTCTGTCCCTGGTCTGTCTCCCTGGCTATGGGCCTTCCTTCTTTGCCTCTTAGCCTCAGACTGTTGGCAAAGTGTCTCTTCAAACTGGGAAAGGCCATGCTGCACAGCCTGCCTCCAAGCGGGCCGCTCAGAGGCCAGGGTTTCCCACTTGTTGAGGTCCATCCCTAAGGCCTTCAGATCCCTCTTGCAGATGTCCTTGTATCGCAGCTGTGGTCTACCTGTAGGGCGCTTTCCTTGCACGAGTTCTCCATAGAGGAGATCCTTTGGGATCCGGCCATCATCCATTCTCACGACATGACCAAGCCAACGCAGGCGTCTCTGTTTCAGCAGTGAATACATGCTAGGGATTCCAGCACGTTCCAGGACTGTGTTGTTAGGAACTTTGTCCTGCCAGGTGATGCCAAGGATGCGTCGGAGGCAGCGCATGTGGAAAGCGCTCAGTTTCCTCTCCTGTTGTGAGCGAAGAGTCCATGACTCGCTGCAGTACAGAAGTGTACTCAGGACGCAAGCTCTGTAGACCTGGATCTTG
Source organism: Tiliqua scincoides (assembly GCF_035046505.1). Taxonomy (NCBI): domain Eukaryota; kingdom Metazoa; phylum Chordata; class Lepidosauria; order Squamata; family Scincidae; genus Tiliqua; species Tiliqua scincoides. Next base: position 60,595,430 of record NC_089827.1, read on the forward strand.
GTATCATCCTTAAGGAAGACTGAATCATAATGTAAATACAGTTCCTGAGACCGGCATTATCTGTGGGCCTTTTGTAGCCAACACAAACAGCATCTTTGGGAAGTCAGTTCCTACATGCATTTGGAGCTACTGGAAGAGCTGATTGCAAACAGATTTTTACTGCCCTGGTGTGGACTTATGTCAAGCTGTACCCAATGGAAGCTGACAAGCTGACAGACCAGATCTGTCAGTGGAATATGGGGAAACGGGATGTCTCTTATGCCCATCTTAGAGACATGGATACAAAATATAAGACCACGGGTGTTCCAGGGAAGCACTTGTAAGTGATACAGGCCTATGTTTGGATAGCCTTCTGGATGCTGTGATGAACTTTGTGCAGAAGAAAAAAAATATACACAATCTGAAAAAGAAAGCTCTAGATGTTAAAAACCTTTTGTCACAACAAGTAGTCAACATGAATTGGATTTTTTTTTCCAAAGGGTATTCTTTTTGGCCTTGAATATGACCTGAAAAATGTTAACACTAAACTTTAATTACAAACTTGATATGAGGCTGGAGGCAGGCAGTGTTTGCTGCTTGATTACTTGCCAAAAATGGGAGTTCAGAGGTGGAACATTGTTTTTTCTCACCCATATCTCAGGCAGCAAGGATGATTTTTGGCTTTTCCTGTTGGCTTTTCAATTCCAGCACAAAATCGATGTTTAGATAATTTGAGAGGAACAAAATAAGGCTGAACTATGGAGGATTAATTCAAAAGAAGCTGAAAGGATTAGGTCAGATCCCTTCAAGAAACTGAGGATTTTTAGAAACATTGATACTTGAAGCTCAGATGAAATGTATACTTCAATTCATAAAAGGTACAATCAGGTCCAAAAGAATACCAGCATGGTTAAACAGTTGAGTCAAATAAGCCATAAAAGGAAGGAAGATTTCTTTGAAAGATGAGAATCTTGTCCAAGTGGAAAAATTCAAAAGGTAAGTAAGCAAAAATAAGTTATTGTTGCATTGATTGGGGGTGTAGAAGGGTCGTGAAAATACTTCACAGTCAGACAACTGTGTACAGGGAATCCACTACATAAGTGCAGGTTCCAGAAGTCAGTAGTAAAGTTAAAATGTACTTAAGTTGCAACTTTATTTATTTGTTTATTTATGCGTGCAACGTGAACAAATTTGTGAACAACTTTCTATAGTGGCTGAAAAACTGTATAAAAATATTTGTTTCTATAAATTATCTATAAAATAGATAATTCACTCCCTACTGATTGTACACTCTGTGGCAACCCTGGTTTTTTGCTTTTTCTATTTTTGCATAATGTACAAAATGGGCCTTAGAACATCTTATGTGCATAGGGGCTGAATTGGGCAGGGCAGTGGTATTCAGACTGGGGTGTTGCGACGCCCCAGCCTGTGGGTCCTGGCCTCTGCCCCCTTAAGGGGCAGGGGCAGCCAGGGGGAAGGCAGCGGTGTGATCCACAGGATCACGCCTTTCTGGGGGGCTGCAGGGGCTTGGGTGCACTTGCCCAAGTCTCTTGCAGCCTCCCGGGCTTGCGGGGAGCCCTGCACAACCTTCAGCAGGGCTCCCCAGGTCAGGAAAAGTGAAAGCGGAGCGATTGCGTCCCACTCTGCAAAACCGGAAGCGGAGCACAATCGCTCCGCTTTCCCTTCTGACTGAGCTGCAGGGACTGGGGTGTGCCCTCCAGTCCCTGCAGCAGCCGTCCCTGTGTACGGGGAGCCCTGCGCGAGTGCCTGCAGGGCTCCCCAGGTCAGGGAAAGGGAGAGTGGGGTGATTGCGCTCCGCTTCCGCTTTTGCAGAGGCAGAGCAGATCACTCCACTCTCCCTTTCCCTGACCTGGGGCACCCTGCAGGTGCTTGCGCAGGGCGCCCTGCACACAGGGATGGCTGCTGCAGGGACTGGTGAGTGCATCCCAATCCCTGCAGCCCGCTGAGCAACGCGGTCCTGGGGATCGTGACGCTGCCTTCCCCCTGCCCCTGCTGCCTCCCCCCCTGCCCCCACAAAGACTTATTGTGGGTTTCAAACTCCCGGAGAGTTTGAAAACCGCAGGGATAGGGGCTAAGAACATAAGAACAGCCCCGCTGGATCAGGCCATAGGCCCATCTAGTCCAACTTCCTGTATCTCACAGCGGCCCACCACATGCCCCAGGGAGCACACCAGATAACAAGAGACCTCATCCTGGTGCCCTCCCTTGCATCTGGCATTCTGACATAGCCCATTTCTAAAATCAGGAGGTTGCGCATACACATCATGGCTTGTAACTTGTAATTTGTATTAGTTGCATTTTACTACTTGCCTTTTACATTTTACAAGTTACAATTTGCATTTGTATTAGTTAGAGAGGAACACAAATACAGTTCTGTTAACTACTGTACTGGCTTTCCTTTACCCACCATTTCTGTATCTCTGAAGTCTGTGGAACTCCTTGCCGCAGGATGTGGTGATGGCATCTGGCCTGGATGCCTTTAAAAGGGGATTGGACAAGTTTCTGGAGGAAAAATCCATTACGGGTTACAAGCCATGATGTGCATGTACAATCTCCTGAAATGGGTTATGGTAGAATGCCAGATGCAAGGGAGGGCACCAGAATGAGGTCTCTGGTGTGCTCCCTGGGGCATTTGGTGGGCCGCTGTGAGATACAGGAAGCTGGACTAGATGGGCCTATGGCCTGATCCAGTGGGGCTTTTCGTCTGTTCTTATGTTATTAAGTGTGTCTCTCTGCCTTTCAAAGACACAGCATCTTTGAATGCTCCATCCCCCAAACTGGTGTCTCTTTCCCACTCTGAAACAGCGCCTCTCCCTGTCTTCAAAACCATTGCTGTTGTGCCTTTTCGAAAACATCAGTGTGGTTGGAATACATTTGCACAAAAGCAAGATGCAACTGCTCTTAAGTCGAGACATTGGTAAACGGGATATCCTTAAGTCAGGGGTGCTCACACTTTTTTTGGCTCAAGAGCTACTTTGAAACCCAGCAAGGCCCGGAGATCTACCAGAGTTTTTTTTACAATGTTCGCACCATCATAACTTATAACATTTATGTGTACAATGTATGTTGGTGTACCTTGAGCCCCACTGAGTATAACAGGACTTACTCCTGAGTAGACATGCCTAGGATTAGACTGTGAGGCTGCAATCCTAGCCACACTTACCTGGGAGTAAGCCCCATTGAGTACAATAGGCCTTACTCCCGGCGTTTCCTCCCAGAGGCACCTGAAGGAGGGGGTCGGCACTCCACGATCTACTCATTTTGCCTCGTGATCTACCGGTAGATCGCGATCCACCTATTGAGCACCCCTGCCTTAAGTCATACTCTATAATACTCTACGTTCAATGTAGTCTACAAGGATTGCTTCTATAATCCAGCCCAGGGGTGTCAAACTCATTTCATACAGCAGGCCAAAGAGCATTCATGGTGCCTGCTGAGAGTCAGAAGTGATGTCATTAAACAGGCCGTGATCAGAAATAAGCACTTTTTTCTCACTTAGGAACTCAGCTGCAAATGACAGAAGAGGAAAAAATGTAAATACTGAGCATCTCTTCAAGATATGAGAGAGCCCAATTATCATGCGGGTTGCCATTTAGCTGTGACACCTCAGCCCAGCTCCGCAGCTGAGAACAGCTGATGGTGGTCCTGGGAGAGCCCAAAGGCTGGATTTAAAGCTTCCTCAGGCAGCATGCGGCCTGCAGGCCTTATGTTTGACACCCCTGGTCTAGCTAGTAAAGACAGAACTACACTACATTTGCTATGGGAAATGTTAGCATTATTATGGTTTTGCACAGCAAACATGTAATGTGTGGAAGTAGTTATTCATTTACGCAGTCTTTAAACATCTATGGGCCTGCTTGACGCTAGTTTCCCAGATGTATGCACATAAGTGCGTAACTGAGTTCATTCACATTTTAGTTCCACACTTGCTGCAGGAAACATCTGTAACTCTGGTGTTTCTGGCAGTAATTAAGAAGTGCTGGCCTACATTTGTACCCAAAAATAATTTTGTCAGCAGTCTTGCTTATTGTGAACTAAGGGCCGGTTTTTGCTACTGAATTTCTCAAGGTAGTTGTGTACATAACTGACAAATTATTTCAACAGCTGCCTGAGCCAAACTGCACTTTTTCATTCTGGTGCAGTCTTTTATGTCCAAACCAAGCTCAGTCTCCCTTGGTGAGAAGCAACTCCTTTAAGCCACTTCTGCCCAATGTTGCATATATGCAACAGGGACCCAATGTGTACACCTGTGTGGGCCAGGCAAAAATGGGTTGAATGGGGTGTACTTGGCTTGGAACCTTGAACTCCTTTGGTGCCATATGATTTCTTGGAAAGCCTGGTGGCATCTCAGGCAAGGAGAGACTGGGTAAACGTGGGGTCCCAGATAGTGTGGTGGCTCTTCTTCAGGGGTCTTACCTGCTCTAGGGAATGGGGGTGCTCGCCCCAGATGTGTCTGACTGCACAGTCATTCGAATCTGCTTCTCCCTAATGAATTGAGGTTCTGCAGGTCATCTAATGCCACATTTTCCAGATTGGTTGGGGTTCATACCAACGTTCAAATATGCTGTTGTTGCAGTCTTACTTTGAGTTTACCAGTGACTTGGTGGACAGAGTCATGATGAACTGCCTATGTAGTAAGCTAGCAATGATATTGGTGATTTCAGCTGTGCTTTTTCTGGCCGTTGCAATAATGGAAGGTGGATGCCAGCTCACTGGGTATGATGCCTGTCCTTGTGGCTGGATGATGCTCCCAGGACATGGTGGAGCCCTTGGATGCTGGGTCACGCCTTGCAGAGACAAAAATGGATGCAGGCAGGTGGTGACTTGTGCCCAGAGGTCCCCTGTAGTGCCAGTGGAGATTAAATGAAAATCCGACTGCCTTAATAAAGCAAGAGGCTGTATCAGAGAATCACCTGGAAAGAACTTCAGGGCTGTGGACTAAGCTTTGAGGCAAACAACTTGTCCAAACAACCATGTTCAGAGCAGCACTGTGCCCTGTATGAAAATTGCTTTGAGTCTCACACCCTCTGTGGTCTTGATGGAGGTTTGTTTCTAAAAAGAGAGGTTTATAGAATAGTAAAAAAAAAAAAAAATCTGTTTATAAAACTGTGCATGGTGTGGAGAAATTTGACAGGGAGAAGTTTCTCTCCCTCCCTCACAATACCTAGAAGTCAGGGTCATCCAGTGAAATTGTTTGGTAAGACTTTATTTCCACAAGGTGTAGTGAAGGCCACTAGCGCAGAGGGCTTTAATAGGGGATTTGACAAATTCACAAGGGTAAGTCTATCAATAACTACTAATCGTAACAACACTGTAGAACCTCCAATGTCACAGGCAGTTTGTCACTGAATACCAGTTGCCAGGTGGCAATAGTGATAGAAGCTTTTACCTTCATGTCCTGCTTGTAAGCCACAAGGTGGGCATCTGCTTGGCTGCTGTGGGACACAGTCAGCATTTCATTTAGCCCTGCTGGGCTCTTTTTATGTTCTTGCAGTCTCTTAAAGGGAACGTGCTCTGCCCCGAAGCCTAGTATTCTTTCAGTGTTCCTGGCAAGCTCATTTCGGTTTATATGCCACTTTTCTGTCACAATGGCTTTCAAAGCAGCTTGTGGTCAATAGCTAAAATATAGTAAGAATGTCATGAGACATTTAAGATGAAGAAGTGACATAAACTATCCCATAAAAACAATAGAGGCCTACTAGAAGTTAATCAGTGACTAAGCCCAGCATCCACAGGAGACCAGTGGAAGAGAGATGTTTTGATGAACTACTTGTAGATCTTAATAGGACTTGCCTGGTGGATTTCCCTTGGAAGGGAATGAGTTAGGACTACAGCTGAAAATACGCGGTTCTTTTTAGAGGAAAGCCCCACTGTTAATAGTGGTGGAATGCAAGGCAAGATCTGGTCAGGTTGGCGTAGTTAATTTGGGGTTTTATATGTGAGAAGACGCTTCCATAAGTGTCCCAGTCCCAGGCCATTTATGACTTTAAAGAGCAAACCCAGCATTTTGATAGCCACTGAAGATCAAAGAGAATTCATGTTGCAAAATCTCTGTGATCAGCTTTGACCTAAAATCTAAGCTACCACATTCATGAGCACAACTTTCAATTAGCTAGTAAGATAACAGCCCATTGGGCTTCATCGCTGCCAGAACTAGCTTTCTGGTAGTGGTTGCTGCCTTGGGCAGTTGCACAAAATATTCCAGCAGTGTGCAAAGTACACACTTAAAAATGCTGATGGAGAGGCTGGAGCGAACCTGTGAATGGTGGCAGGTTGAGGAAGGGCTGCCAATTCAGATAGGTTGTTGGTGTGTGTGTGGGGGGGGGGAGGGGGAGAACGGGGTGGAACAAGGGAGGGCTGGGCACATGATGGAGGGAGCAAGTGGGTTACTTGTACTATAGTAGCTGGTACAGCCCTTTTGTCTCTTTGGACCTGAGCTATTATAAAGTGCTTGCACGGGTCCAAGGAGACCCACAGGAGACTATGACACAGTGGAGTAGGGTAAGTAGTACGTTGTCCCCCACCCCTGCAGGATACAGCACAAGCCTTCTTAGCATGGCTGCATTGGCAGGGGGGAAGAAGGATAGGATTGGGCCCTTAGTATTTCCACCCTCCTTTATACCTCTGGTCCAGGAGATGTTTCTAGGTATTCCTGTACCAGGGCCTGATCATGGCATTTCTTTTTTTATTTTGTTTGTCCTTCATTATCCTTGTATTGCTCTTTGACTTTCTCAGTTTGTATGATTTCTTTCCTTGGGACTGTAGGTTTTATTTGAAAACACCAAACAGCCTTGCAAATAATCACATACCTCTACGTAACCAATAAATTTGTTGTGGTAAGCAAACAAACAAAAAAGGAGCTAAGATCTTAAGATGCATCCGTTGCAGCATAGGCTGCAGTAGTGCAAGGTCAAAAGCAACTCTTTTTCCTTCAGAATATATTAGTACAGTGCTTATTCCTGAACAGGTGGATTTGTGCAAATTATATTTAAAACGAAAACTGAAAAAGAAAATGGCTCTGGGGGAGCAGGATAATGGAAGAGGGGCAAGATAGGCCCGGTTCTGTTCATGAAGTTCACTGGCCTGAGGCAGCGGGCTGGGAGGGAGCGCCCACCTCCACCTGCCTACTCACCTCCACTGTCCCGTCACCTCCTCCCACTTCCTGGATTTTAAAAACGGAAGTGTGAGAAAGAGGGCACTGGTGGGCTAAAGCCAGAGCACTTTCCAGACATCTACCATGTGCAGAATGAATGTGGGTGGGTGAGGAAGCAGCATTGTAGTGACAGTCTCCACCCCACTTCTTCACCTTGCTTTGACACTCTGTATATTCAGCTGACAGGGCTCCCATTCGCATGGAGAAGACCCCAAGTTCATATGTTTGCGACTGTACGTGTTGTTGTTACGAATCTGTGTGTAATGCTCCTTCGGATGTGGAAACAAACATGTGTAGATTGAAGGCAGAGTATTGCTGCCACAATGCTGCCCTGTGCCTACCCATGTTAAAATAATTCTTTGTGGTTAAATATCTGGAAAGGACTAGTGCCCCTTTTCTGTACTAAACAAAGTAGCAGGAAGGAGGCATCTATCAGATGTCATTAACAGTTTCTTTTACGGCTGCCATGTTTTTTTTACATACAGTATTTGTTTTGCACATTGATATCCTGCTCCAAGCATACAGTGCGCGGAAGGCGTCTTACAAAGAACAAAAGTCAATTAAATCAACAATAAGTTTAAAAAGAATACAATCATTAAAAACAAATCAGAGCAAGATCTCGGAGCCATTGCCACATAACAGAAATTAGTCATAAAGAGGCTTCTGGAATATATACTTCTATTTAAATTCCTTTTTTTTTATCATACAGCATCATGTCATGTCCTGGACCTCTTCAGTATTTGGGGGTGTTTGATCTATGGGGCAGGCTTGTCAAAATGGGGAGCGATCCAAGAAAAAAGTCAGATGGCTGAAGGATTAGCTAGTCAAAGAAAAAAAAAATGAGTGGGTTTTTTTTAAAGTAGCTAATTTATGAGAAAGTAACATTTCTATATTGCTTCCTGCAATTACAGATGACATCTTTATTCTTGAGCCATCTGGGGTGTGAAAGCAAGTGCATCTGTGTAGCCCAAATTGATACGAAAAGACAGAAAGGAAACTCAATGCTGTGGCAAAATTCTCTCCGTTTTCCACCTCCACAGCTTGCTTCACCATTCTTCCTTTCATTTACAGATATCTGTCTCTCTCTCTCACACTCTGTGTGTGTATGTGTACTTGCACAGAGTGGAATGTGTACTTACACACACACAATATAGTTCACCAAATTTCATTCAGCATGGGGGAAAAAAATCTTTGCACTGTATTGGAAGCTGTGTCCCTTTAAGCCCATGGGCTGTGCAGACTTTTATCTGCAGGTACATGGGATAAGGTAGTCCTTTGTGGACACCTGGAGAAAGAACAATGCCTCTCTGGACTGTGTATCTGTATCAGGTTGTATCTCTTCCGGCCTATCTCTTTGCCCCCTCCTTCTACTTCTCTCCATCCTCTTTACTGGGATCTTGACTTACTTTGGCAGTTAGCTGCGTATGTAACAGGGTTGCCATGGATACAGTATCCAGCACAGTGTAGTCTATCTCTCCCCCCATCCCACTCTCTCCTTGTTCTAAAGCCTGTTGCCATGGAAAAACTTATAATCTACCAAAAATTTCAGAGCACCCCCCACATTTTGATCAGAGGTGTTTTTTTTTTTGTTTTTTTTTTAAATCATTAAGGCATTTTATATGCAACAAACCCTGGGGGTAGGGTGGGGGCACACCTTCTTTAAAACAACCTACCTGCTGAAAGTGGGCACACTGTGGTAGGTATGTTGGTAGGGAGGAATCTGGATGGTCAGCATGATTGACCAAGTGATGGCCACTGTGTTGTAGCCATTGGTGTGTTGGATTTGGAGTGGGTAGGACCGGGCTGAAACCCTCACCTGGCTACATGAAGCTTACTGAGTAACCCTGGGTCACTCACACCATCTCTCAGCCTTGCCTACCTCATAGGATTGTTGTGAGTATAAAAGGGGGGAACCATCTATGCTACCCTAATTTTTTAGAGGAAGGATGGGATAAAAATGTTCAAGCAGTCACTTGGAGGGGGTGGGCACCACTGAATGTGTGTGGGACAAGAGATATACTCCAAGATCCCCTGGTAGCAGGGCCACCTGAGCTATTGGGCTATCTGAGGCAGCCCCCCCCCCTTCCCAACTTCTTCTTCTTCCCAACTTGGCTCCTTCTTCCACTTGGACTCTTGAAGCAGAGCAGGAAATGTGAAGCATTCCAACTTTCTCCCAAAGCACTCTACATCTCCTCCTTTGTTTAAAGAGCACCTGCAGTGGAATGCTTTCTATTCCCCCGCCAGGCTCTTTTAAAGCACCCAGTGTAGGAAGGGGAGGGAACCAGACTGCTGTGAGCAGAAGATCGTAATGCAAGGTCCTTGCTTCTTCCTCTTTGTGGGCTCTTTACACAAAGCAGAAACTGCAGGGTGTGCTGGGAATGTTGATGAAAGAGCTACACAGAGGAAGGGGGCAGTGAGGAGGCCGCCTCCATCCACAGTGGGGGAAGTGGCTGGTGTCTGTGTGCTGCTCCTCCGCTTGGACCCCTGTCTGCACCCAATGTGAATGGGCTCATTCCTATCATAGATGGGCTGGTCGTGCCTGGTGGTGTTACCTACCCCAGGCTTCCTGTGTGATATTGCTTGGGTACATTTCTCATAGCAGAATGATGTAAAGCAGCAAAAAGACTTGCTGTCTTAGTAGCCAGTACAATATTCATCTTGATCCAGATATTGTTTTCTCTCTCTGAAACCGTATTATACTCATTGTATTAGGTAGGAATGAGTTTTACAAATTAATAAGTAACTAATTAACTAAAAGCACATATATCCCACCTGTTTATCCTGTTTGAAGAGGCTTTGGCACATGATATTTAAACAGCAACACACGTGCACACACTCAAACACACACAAAATAATTAAAAAGAACAGCCTACAATAAACAAAGAAGCAACAATGTAGAGGAGCCATACCTGAGAGGTGTACAGCACCTTCTTGGCCTGCAGAAAGCGCCAGGGTCAGTCCCTGGCAACACCTTTAGGAGAGCTAAACACCTGGAGAGCTGCTGCCGCTCAATGGAGACAATGCTATTGATCTGTCTCAGTAGAAGGCCGTCTCCTATGGCACTAATAAAGCAAAGATGGGAGAAACTTACAGAGCAATCCTATTGAGTGCTGGCATATGCTGTATTTGTAAAAGCATTGTAAAGTGCTTTTTGATGACTCGTGTAAGCAGCACCAGTAGGAAGGCCAACACTGTCCTGCCAGTGCTGGTAAGTAAAGCGCAGAGCAGTGCAGGGAAAGGGAGGTGGGATCAGCGAAGGAGGAATGCACCGTATTCTGTCCTCCGTCTTGAGTCTGGAAGCTCTACATGGGGCTTCTTGAACTTAGCTGGCTCAGAACTTAGTATCCCCATTGGGCAGGCTGGGGTGTTACTTGGCTGGGGTGTTACTTGGGATAAAGGGAAAAATATCAGTAGCTTGAGGAGACATCCAGCCTGCTCCTAAGCCTCCCTGGGTAGCAGCAGAGGCTGTCTGGCCCTGCTGTGCCAGCGCTAGTTAGGCTTGGACTGCCTATCTACCAACTAATGGAGAGCAATCCCCTCCACGCTCAAGGGGCTCCAAATGCCCCCTGAAGCCATACAACTTATAGCTGTTGCTGGAAGTGCAACAGGAAGAACAAACTTTCTCTGAGGTAAGTGTGAACCAGTCCTTGAGTCCAAATCTCACAAGTGTTGGTTAGTTTTTATGGCAATATGTTTTCTTTGCCTTCTTCTGCCTGTGTTGTATCCCCCACTCCTAGTTTGGGCCCTGCAAAGAAGCAATAATGGAAAAATGGCACGAACGGCATTACGCCGTTTGTGAAAAGAAAATGGTTTTGTTGGAACTGATGGTTGGCAACCTTCAGTTTCGAAAGACTATGGTATAAGCCTACAGCACCCAGTATTCCCAGGCAGTCTCCCATCCAAGTACTAACCAGCCCTGACCCTGCTTAGCTTCCGAGATCAGACGAGATCGGGCATGTACAGGGAACTGATGGGTGTAGCGCAAGTTGTGAGCAGAGCACTGGCAGGAAAGATGAAAGTCACATCCTTGTGATGATGATATAGGTGATGATGGTGATAGAAGGGTGGTGAAGGCTATGGTAACTATGGAAAGCAATGGTTCAGTCACTGATTTCCCCAAGCACAACAACTGCAATTTAATTAATCTTGGCAATGATAAAGATAGTGGCTAATTAGGGGCTTGATTGTGATGAGGAAGAGGAAAGCTGGTTAGAAGAAAGTCCAAGATGGTTATAGCTGTGACTCAGGGCATGTCTCTGGATATTTCTGCTGGTTTTTTATTTATGCCTGATTTCAGCACTTCAGCTATGTCCTCAAACTGTACTTTATAAGAACACTGGTTATTTTATCTCTCTTTAACTTTCCATCACCTCTTACATTTCTCATCATGTTTGCATAAAATGTGGGGCTTTGATAACTACTTTGCCCACACAAAGTGACAGTCTAATCAAAATTGTTGTCTTGTTGTTTAATTTGTATTGCAACGTGCTCATGAGTGGTTTTATCATTAGATTCTAGAACTATGTAACAAACAGGCATTTAAACTTAGTTCACTCCAAAAAGTCATCTCAGTTAATATCTTGCATCCTGCACCTCTTGCAAGGTGAGCATTGAATGTACCTATTATTGCCAGAAAATAAAAAAAAAAAGATGAAGGAAAGGAACCTCAAGCAAGTCTGAGAATGTGGCTTGGCTAGGAAAGGGTAAACAGATTTAATGCACAGTAATTTCAGAAGCATTAAAGAACATGTTTCTATGGAAACATCAACTCACAAAGGGAGAAGAGGGGAGAGAGAGAAAAAAATGAAATAATAGAGAAAATGTGGTTTTTTGAAAAAGGAAGAACAGCCGTGTTCAGACCCCCACATAAGACTAAAAGACGTGATTATTATCTATTTGTTTTAATGGACTCCCTACTGAAAATGCGATATTGAGGGCCTGGTGGTGCCGCGATTCAGCTGTGTGTGTAAAAGAAAGGGCTGAACCTTCTCTGACTTATTGAGAACTGCTTAAGCCACTTTGCATGTGTGGATCTTTTCAGATTTGAACCATGCCTTACATCCTTTTTTTCAACTCCATGCACATTTACAGTATATTAACGTTTGAGAACCTGAAACATCATAAAGAATATTTGTAGTAAGTTCCTGGAATTTGAGCTGGTACTTTCTGTTCCTGGGTAACATTGCTATGACATGATGGAGCCACCCTGATAGCAACAGAGAGGGGCAGTAATTCATTACCGTAAACAGACATAAAATTTTTTAGAGTGATCCAAGGATAGTAGTGTTCGTACAAAACTAAGTGTGTAATGTGTAACTCCAAATAATTGCTTCAGACATTATGGGTCAAGAGGGTGCTGGGTGTACACATTCTCGTCTGAAGCAGCTAAACATGACTGTTTCACAGTGTGTATTCATGTTGAATATACAGTCTGAATCCACACCCAGTTACAGGTCCCTGCCTGCCAGTACACATGGTGGAGTATATGCTGTGTAGCCATTTCAGTTGGGATGATGTACTATATTGTGCTTACTAACATGTCTTCACTCCCATATCTGTAATGGATGAACAGCCATGCATATTCTCAGAGAATTGTAGTGGCAAGTGGAGCTGAATTGCATGAGATGCCTCTTCAGGTGTTGAAACACAAGGCATTTGGTTCTTTAGCACAGGTTGTAAAGGTTCATGCTTTTTAGATATGATGGATTGCAACCTCTCTTTGATGTGGTGGCATCACCATAAATCTTTCTCCTCCCTTTGTCTTATTTATGGAGCTGGCCCCAAGCAGTTTAGGGATCTAGGCAAGGTGTTTTAAAGTGCCCATCTCCCAAGCACCAGATAATGGAGCTTCTGGGCTTGAAAGGCAGCCTGACTACCCCATGACTCTGTGTCTTGTTGACCTCAGCAAGAATTCTTTACCTTTAAACGTCCATACCCAAACTAAAACCAGCCTGTCATCTTCTCCACTTTTCTTATCTCCAGATCTGCCAATAAGCCTTATATACCTCCTACATTATGACTGATTGATTGCTGGGGTTCATGTGCTCATGTCTCACATCTTTGTTTCCTTCTGCGGTCAGTGGGACAAATCCCTTTCTGTCCCTGTCTTTTTTCCATCACTTCCTGCGCTTAGCGACAAAAGCACATGTGTCATAGTGATGTGGGCAAGGATAGTGTCAGATGTAATCCGGGTTGGGCATGAGCCCTTGACCAGTGGGCCTGCCTGACTCGAATGACCCCTGAACCCCATATGGGTGGTAGCAGTAGTGCCTGTTGTATCACTGGGGGTAGCCAAGGGACATCACGGGTTTGCCCCAGTGCTTCCTGCAATTTGATGAAGGCACTGGGTTTTGGAAAGGAAAATGCCTGGGGCATTTGGTGGGCCGTTGTGAGATACAGGAAGCTGGACTAGATGGGCCTATGGCCTGATCCAGTGGGGCTGTTCTTATGTTCTTAAAATCTCCTGACTGCTGCAGTTGCAGAAGTCTTGCTCTCTAAAAAGTACTGTCTCTAGGCCATTTATAGCCCATCCTTATTAAATGAAATGGGAGAACTCCCAAAATGGAGTTCAAGAAGGAGAGAGTGCACAGAAGAAATGTTCTAGTTTACACCATGCTCAACCATAACTCCTTGGGTCTTTTGCTTGGAATTCTTTTGCAACAAACTGTACCTGACATCTCCCAGATGTTTCCCCAAAACAAGCAGATGTACCCACATCTCTCAGCTGTACAAGCCGTTAACACTGTAGCAGCTGATGTGATAGAGAATGCTGGTGCCAAATGGGGCAAGGGAGGTGGGAATGAGTGATATCAGGTTTGGCAGTTCAACTGTGATAAGCACTAGAAAACGAGGTGGCTTATCTGAAGCTTAAGTGAATTTTTGTGACTCTCTTGGGCCTCTCTCAGATTGCCCTTCGTATCTCATGAGAACAGGGTGTTCTGAGCAGTGTCAAGGTCTGGAGTTGGTTCTAAAGTAATCCTGCATGTGGGTCCTTAAGCGGATTCTAAGAAAAGGTGGAAAGAAGAAAGAAGGGGGGAAATGTGTTATAACAATAATGGCTTGTGTGATCGAGGTGAGGTCAAGGTACTGGTCCACGAGTCTAGACTGATACTCTATCTTCATTTTCCTACTGTTGTTTCTAATTGAGATGCCTATGAATTCTGCAGTTGTGTTTGAGTCAGGGCCAGGTTATCCTATAAGGGAAGAATAGCTAAAATGGGATGGGCAGGGGAGAGGATACTTTGACGTTCATCTTCCAAGAACCTAAAAGTAGGCAGCAGACCTTAGTGGTTCTGCATTCAGGATTCAGCTAGCCTCAAATGTTATTTTACACCAATTATTATTTTCAGCATTCAGCATCTCTCTATCCCCTGCTTTTTGTCTTTCCTCTGAGCTATGTGTTGTGTATATGTATTCCCAAAAATAAAATGGCTTCTCTGTCTTTCCTCTTGCTTCTTTGAAGATAAAAAGGGGACCCCTATTGCTAATACTGGAGCAATGGCTTATGGTTTGTCTCTGCTTTTTAAGCTGCCTGTTTTACAAAAGTGACCAGCATTGGAATGAACGTGCAGGTTTCAGACTGGCTGCTTCTGGTGTAACAACTACAGACCGAAACTCACCCCCCCTTTCTGTGACAGACAGAGAGACCTCTACTGGCTGAACTAGGATATCTTTAAAAAATCACTTTGCAAATAGCTCAGGGGTATCTCATGATTCATATGCACTTCAGGTAAGTATCTGAAGCCATATTAAGCAATACTAGCTTGTTCTGTTTCAAACCTTCATTTTTTCACATTAACTTGGTTACTAAATGAATCAATTTAAATTGCCATAATTGTTCTTTTGCAGCCTTCAAATCCCAATTAGACCTTATGTGACTGAAATTACCAGTCCCGGAATCTACTTGATTTTGGCTTTTTTCCCCTGCGATTGCCTATGTGGTTCTCTGCCACAGCTGGCCGATTGAAGTGGTTGCCTCAGGCAGCAGGCTGGCAAGGGATGCCCGACTCCCTCTGCCACTCAGCTCCACTGCTCCTTTTCTTCCCACTCCTTGAACTGGAAAAAGAAAAAAAGGTGACGAAGAAGTATAGAGGACAGTGGTAGGCTAGAGCACTGGAGAAACTCCAGCCCAGCATTCTCCTCTCTTCCACACGTCCTCTTCTGCTCCATCCCCTCTTTTATTTCCAATTCAGGAAGACAGAGTTGCAGAAACTGGTGCTTCACCAGGTGACAGGACCAGCATGGCTGCCTCCGGTGGCTGGAGGTCTTGGGTTGGCCCCATTTTATGCACACGCAAATTGCGCTTGCTCTCTCTTGTGCGTTCTCTCGTGCTCTCTCTCTCTCTCTCTCTCTCTCTCTCTCTCTCACTCTATATATAGTTATAATTATTTTAAAATATTTTGTTAACTCTTGTCTTCCCAGAATTCTTCTTGCAGGTATTCTGCCTCAAGCCGTCTCCATGCACAAACACCCAACTGGAACCTTTACTTCACCACCCCAACAGGGGAAGGAAGGATAATCCACCCCACACAGGTAAACAAAGAGTGGAAGGGAATCCAATGTTATATTGATGCTGCATCTCCTTCTAATGTCTGTACCCTCCCCATTTGGACCCTTCAGGATTGTTACAGTTGTCTCTGCTGTCAACCTTTCTGCCTAACCATCTCTTCTTTTTGCATCAGCTAAGAGCAGAGAGTGTCTGCTCCCTTTTGGGGAATGCCAGGGACTCCAACTACTGCTACTGCTGACCAAATGTTCATCAGAATCCCTTTTGATTTTAGGACTGCATTATTGCCATGATTGAACAGAGGCCCTTTCCACTGCAGTTCCCCCCACCCCCACCGGAGAGGTTACAGTAATGTTCCAAGCCTCCATGCTCATGCCCCCCTAGAGGGCACCACTGCATGTATACTCTGGTGGCACCACTCTCCCTCCCAAACACCAAACATGCATCTCAAGCTAGAGAACAGGTGTGACTGATGCTGTTCTCCAAACCTCGTTACTCTCTGTTTCTCTTTGCCTCCCTACAGGCAGCTGTTCTACAGGTGAGGATGTTGGGAAGACTTCAAGGGACACTTATAGCCTGCCTGTCTGCTTGCGGTGACCAGAGTGAACCTAGCTGCACCTTGGCAAGATTGCTGACCTTACTTCTTCCAGTCAGGCCCCTTTGACATTGTAAACTCCATGGCAGATATTAATCGAACTGGCACAGCCAGACCTCACTGGCACCTGATACTTGACTGTCTGTCTGTTGGATAACATGCAGTAGCACAATGGCCCTGCTGGGAGGAGATGATGGGCTACCCCACTTGCATGTTTCTCTTTCAGATGCTGCTATGTCACTACTACTGTTCAATAAAAATCTTGACTGAATCACTCTTGTTGTTACTTTGTTAGCAGAGAGCAATCCCTTCTTTCCACTGTGGTTGTTTCTTGCCTTAGCTAGCCTCAGGGTGGGGCTCAGCAGGGGGAGGGGCCTCTCTGC
The DNA here is from genome assembly GCF_035046505.1 of Tiliqua scincoides. NCBI lineage: Eukaryota > Metazoa > Chordata > Lepidosauria > Squamata > Scincidae > Tiliqua > Tiliqua scincoides. Next base: position 60,612,067 of record NC_089827.1, read on the forward strand.
TCCCAGAGTCCACAGCATCCTCATCACATGACTTCATGGGCTCTGAAGGGGGCACTCCTCAAGGATCATAAACCCCCTGTTCTCTGCTGTCTCCATATATGATGGGTAGTGGCAAGGGGACAGGAGGGGCAGCCTTCTAGCAGCCACACTGGCAGGTGCCAGTGATGAGCAAAGGGGTATGTGGTGGATGTGGGTGGGGGTAGCTGGGCAGCCTGCTGTACTAGAAGCCCAGTGATTGACTGGTCCATGCAATGCTCCCTCTGTTAGGCCCATGGGCTGCAACCACCCAGCCAGGTGTGACTTTTTGCAGTGATGCAAGGTGTTAAAAGCCAAATGAGGTGCTCTTTACCTGTCTGGTGTGGCTGGATGGTTAGAGAGCAGCTTTATGGAGTGGCTGGAGTGGATTTTAGACACTTCTCCTTTTATCCCTGCCATGGATGTTTCTGAGCAGTCTTGCACAGGTGAGTGCCTCGCTGATTAGGGTAAGTCTTTGGCTGGGCATGAGGCCATCTTTCATGACTTCCAGCCTTTCTCTTTGTGCAGTGAACTACCAGTCCCCTGCTTTGCTTGAGTGCTGTTGGGACTCTACTTGTGACTTCTTCCAGTCCCTCTCTGGCTTAAGAGCTCCTTCCAGCTGGTGGAGATTCCCACGCAGACTTGAACCTTGCCATGAAGAGACTTGTGTGTTTAGGTTTACATGGCTGCCCTCATCTAAGGGAGCTCTCTTTCAACCCTTTCTTTACTTTGCTCAAAAAAGCTATTCCTTGGATGTGTGTGTGTGTATGTGTGTGTGAATGCAATGAGGGGGCTGGATTCAAGGGCATGTAGCAGTTCTTTGCTTGTTGCTGCTGATTTCACTGTAAGAGATGTGGGGGTGCTGTGTTTGTGTTTGGTGTCCTTTAGGTATCTCCTCATCTGTGTGTGGGTGGGGCGGTGGGTGCCTGTTGCTGTGTTGCTCATTCCTAGTGGCTGGCAAGGGGGTATCCTTCCAGTATAGGCTGCTGATTGACCCAGCACCTGCCCCCTGCCCACTTCACCCTAGTGATGATTCCCTATCTACCTGTTTTGGGGCTGTTTGGATGTGGTGATTTGCAACTTGGACTTCACACCTATGATGCATGAATGTCACACTGATGATGTGCCAACTGTACAGTGATTGCGCATGGACATCACATGGATGATGTGCCGACTTCACAGTGATGACACATTGACATTGTACAGATTGATGACATTGATGATATACTGATGTCACAGTGATGATGCACTGATTTCAGAGTGATGATGGTGTTGTACCAACATCAGGACATCGCTCCATGAGTAGCAGGCTGTATTGGTGTTTCTGTGCATGCTGGGGGTGTTATTGGAAAGGGCCGTACCAGTGATGTTTAGCCAGGGCAGGCTTGGCATATAGTCCTTGATGTTCTAGCATTGGTGCATTGTCAGCATGGCGCCAGGATGGGCTTAGGATGTCATGCCGACACTGACGCATTGTCAGCATGGTGTCCAAATAGGTGTGGGCCATAAATTCCATCAGCAAAGTGTGAAACCGCTTGGACTGCAATCCTCAGCATGGTACTCCTAACTTTGAAGTCCTAACCAATTGCTCCTGAATGATTAGTGGTGGTTTTGATCATGTTATTGCAGAACCAGTGAGAGCTAGTTGTAAGATATTTCTTGCCAATTTCTGTGCATATCTGTGTGCTCTTCACAGATGGTTTTATGCTGGAAATCCCAGGATTTGGCCACTCCTGGGAGGTTGGGAGAAATGTTTAATATTAATGTTTGTTATATTTTTCTTAAGCACTGTTTCCCAAACACTGAGACACAGCGAACGTGATTGTTGAAGTATGAGTGTATCTGACATCATTACGATAGTATTTTTATTCTGGTTCTTGGAATCTTCTCCATGTGAGTTAAAGCACCAATATTAGCAAAGCACAAAGATGTTTAAAGGATGCGGCAGGGTTGCAAAAGGAATGAAACCAACCTTCTATTTTGGGTGCCTAATTCTGATTCCTGAAAGGCAATGTCTGGAATCCTACAGCAAGGAATTGCAGGTGATACCCACCTCTGCAGAAAGAGGGCAGCTCAGGCTCTGCAGACCCCCCCCCCCCAAAAAAAAAAAAAAAAAAAAAAATGGAGCCAGCAGTCAAGGAGAAGACTGAAGTGGTCATGGTTAGCCTCTGAACCCGAAGTACCTCCTTTGCTGTGGTCATATTTGTGCCTCACAGTATTGTTCAAGCATGTGCATGAGAAAGCATATCCTTTAGAGTACATCTGAGGAGCATTCGCAGCATACCAATGTGCTATGGCATACTGATTGAAAATCGCTGTGAAAACTTTACCTACATGCATGAAGGGTCATGAGCCATCATATATATACATGCACATATCTTGTATCTGTCTTGATTACAGTTGTGCATATATAGCAAACTTAGGCATTTACATTAAAGCATGCATGCTGTGATCCTTTCAGTTTCAGTGGTATAAATCAAAAGATACAAAAGGGATGCTATCAAAAAGCCATGAAATGTAAGTATGTGCAGTATTTACTTGATGGTCTTCCGTGCTGTTTAGAACATGACATTTTTAATAGTCATTTAGCCCAATCATTTGTTTAGTCGGCTGTTTCTACTGGGGCTTTGTCATGATGCCTTGCATGTTGTCTTATCTGTGGGACATCTGCCATGGACAAGTTCATATCTGCAGTCACTGGCAAAGAGATTCATTCTGTTCACTTGGAGGTTCATTTAGAGTTTGAGAATTTGATCTCTTCAGATAGTTGTGTTGGCAAAAGACCTGTCATAGCGTTGGAATATTTTATAATGCCCTTCATTAAGAGCAGAATTTAGTTTGCGAATGCTAAACATTCTACTAGGCATTTTGCCAGGGCAATAAAGTTTTTGTGTATAAACTTGCTACTCTTAAACCTTCATTATTTTATTGACAGATGTCATACATATCAAGCAATGAAGTTCTTATTGACTCAAATGATAGTGAGGAGCATTTAATATATTATTTTTTGTTCTCTGGAAGCCATTAACAGTGCTATTTATTACCTGCACTGAACTATCATTCATAAATATGATTTTTGGGGAAAGCTGTGGTTTATACATTTGTAACCACTTTTTCATGCTTAGTCTGTGTATCTTGTGCTCAGGAAAAAAAGAGCAACCTGAGAATAGCTCCTAAACTGTAAGCTGTTAACAGCTTAATCCTATGCATATTTATGCAGAGGTTCCGTTGAAATAAGTGAATTTTACTTCTGAAGAAGCTTACGTAGGGATGGACTGTATATCTCTTAGGAGGAGTGAGACTGGCTACTCATGAGCGTACTTTGTTTTTCTCTAGATCCTTCCCGTGTTAACTGTTTTCTGAATGGAGTTGCTTCTTTATAATTTCTGCCAGAGAAAAATTAAGCAGGTGACCTGGTGGCAAAGTGGTGAGAGAATCTTCACTTGCTTAATATCTGTTGGTCAAGTTGGTAAAAATGGAGGAGCACGGCCACCACAAAGGTGGCAACATTCCTTCTGTGCCCTGAGGAATACTTCTATGATAAATTTGAAAGACATGGGTAAACTCTTAGGGGCCACTGCTGTGCGTCATGTTCCACGGAAAGATGATATTAAAACTCATGGGGGGATCTCTTCCGTGCATACAAAGCACTTATAGCAGCCCTCATCAATCCTGGGTTTGTGTCTCTTTTTCTCTTAAGCAAACAGTAAGGAAGGTGAGCAGTTGCTGCTTCTTCAGTGCAGGGATTCTGGTGGAGGCAAGGAGTGGCTTACCCTTCACTGGCCCTATTCAGATAGCGGGGCTCATCCTCTGTGTGTACAATGAATGCTGGAAAAGTAAAAATCTTGTGTGTGTGCGTGTGTGTGTGTGTGTGTGTGTGATTTTTATTAATTAAAACTATTACTTTTAACCCCTACCTATTCCTACATAATGTAGTGGTAATACAGAAATTTCTACATGAAACCAGTGGGAGACGTCATCAGGAGATTTTGGGTGTCATCAGTATGCTGATGATACTCTATCTCTCCTTTTCATCAGATCCCAGGGGGGCTGTTGAGGACCTGGAGTGCTGCCTGGCGGTGGTTGGGTCTGGATAAGGGCCAATAAACTGAAATTGCAATAAACTGAAATAAACCAGATGCAAGGGAGGACACCAGGATGCAGGTCTCTTGTTATCTGGTGTGCTCCCAGGGGCCACTGGTGGGCCGCTGTGAGATAAACTGGACTAGATGGGCCTATGGCCTGATCCAATGGGGCTGTTCTTATGTTCTTAAATTAAATCTGGACAAGACAGAGGTCCTCTTGGTTCAGAAACCCTTAAGGAAAGGCCTAAATGGCCTAAAAACATTTTTATTCACATTAGCGTTTGGGGGTGGGTAAGGGTGGAACACTCCTGGTTGTCGTTTAGAAACCTGTTTTTATTATGTATTCATGTGTTTTTAGTTGGTTGGGTATTACTTTTTACCTGTCGCCACCTATGGGTTTTTATTACTGCTGTGCTGGTTTTAAATGATCTAGATTTTAACTGTGTTTTATTTATTAAGTTTTTGTAGGCCGCCTTGAGCTTTTGGAAAAGCGGAGTATAAATGTTTTAAATAAAATAATTAAATAAATAAAGTGCACACGCTCACACAAGCAATTATACATGTACACCAAATATACTGAGAATAAGGTATTATCTCTGAATCAGACCATAGTGTATATAGTCTGTAAAAAGGGATGCACGAAATCTTAGATAACAAAGGAGAAGAAATCCATGAATATTGTATTTCGATATGATCTGTTGAGCTCTGGGCCTGCTTCCTCTTTGTGGTGTACAGTGAGTGATCTGTATTTTGTGGATTCTGGTGATTCTGTGTTTATTTTATACACTTGCCCCAGAGGCAAGTTTTGGTGATGGGTGGCTGAGGATTTAATCTGAGCCAAAGCTCAGGCCTGCAAGGGCCAGGTGATTTCAAGTTAGGGACAGATTTAGCTCTGGAATTAGTGAAGAAAAGGTAATGGAAAGAGTACTTCTGAGCAAGTGCAGAGCGCAGGTTGGTGGTGGTTGTTTCAGTCAGCTTTCACTGCTAGACCTGTAACTTGTTTTCATTAGCACAGGTCTGGGACATGTTAAACGAAGGCAGAGACTTTAATGCCCCTGAATTTATCATCATTACTGAATGGGTTCAGGGATCAGGACTTTATAGACAGGAAAGGAATACACTGATACATTGCAAGAGTTCAGGACGTCTAAATTTATCAAGATAAATCAGGAGGACAGCATCTGAATTAAAAATAAATGGCTGTTTTCATGGATGCAGTAGATGAGTCCTGTAGGAGACGAGCTGTTCAGATAATATGGTTAAGCAAACAAATCATTTAACCTCAATGCTTGCCTTGAATTGTCAAAACGATGTAAGTGTATCTGTCTTGGATAGAAGGTACAATCCTTAAAATTGCTTTTGGAGTTTTTCTATATGTGTGTCTGCTCTCCATACATTTATTGTATTACATTTCCCAGGGAGAAAGGCAGCTTGTAAAACAATTTGAATTTGCAAAAAGGCTGATGCCCCCACTGTTCTCCCTTAAAGATTGTAGCCTTACATGGCTGGTTTCCATTTGAAAAACGGTTGGGAGAAAAGTTACCTGCATCTTTGTATAATATCTCATTCAGCCTGTGGTAGAGTTTCAGAGAATGGATCTGTTTCTTTCAAATCGGATTGAGAAATAACCCTGTCCTCTTATTAAGGGTTCCCCTTGCTGAGCACATATAAGGCGTACTTACATGTAATTATGGCTGATTCTTCACAGTCATTCCTGTTAGAAGAAATAAACGCTAAAGATGTACTTGCACCAAAATGATAGTTAAAGGCACTTTCAGCAGAAATTTGACGTGAGCCACTGAAGAAAGTAATCATCCTGTGAGCAATGCATTTTTCACGAAACAGCTGAGGTCTACTTGGCCTGTTTTCTTTGGGGGAAATGCTTATTGTTATATATTCCTTCTGTTTCTCTTTCATTCCCCTGCCACCTCTCAGTTTAGTTCGTAGAGGTATTCATACTGTTTTTACAATGCAGGTGTTCTATCGTAGACAGAAAAGTTCCTGGTGTTCCTTGTGCATGAGCTGTCTATCCTGATTTTGTTCTTTTGCCTTTCTTTCTTCTCTAGGTACCTGATTAATGTCACCTTTGAAGGAAGGAATTTGTCTTTCAGTGAGGATGGCTACCAGATGCACCCAAAGTTGGTTATCATCCTTTTGACCAAAACAAGGACGTGGGACAGGGTAGGAAATATTGGGTAACTCTCGGGATTGGAGTGGGCGGCAGGGGGCGAGAGGGGCCCTTCCAAGGACCTGTTTTGAGAAGCACAACTTGTTATTATTTTTAACTGTCTCAAGGCCAAATCCTATCCAACTTTCCAGTGCTGGTGTAGCCATGCCAATGGGGTGTGCGCTGCATCCTGTGGTGGGAGGGTAGTTATGGAGGCTCCTCAAAGTAAGGGGACATTTGTTCCCTGGCCTCCAGGATGCATGGCAGCTGCACTGGCTCTGGAAACTTGGATAGCATTGGGCCCTTAGAGATTTATTTGGAACAACTAGTTATTGATTAAACTCAGATCACAATTAAGTTCTCATTTTAGTTTGCCTGAAAACACCCATAGGTTTCCTTCATAGTTTTTTTTCTCCCTAATATGTTACTTTCAGCCCGAAACAACAGAGCCCATTGAAATGCAACTTTTTTATCTTTTGACTTGTCAAATCTGCAGTGAACTTTGCCGGACCGATGAATGTATGGTGTTTAAGCATTTCTTGCCACTTCACATCACTGTCCTTTAAGTCAAGGTACTAGTGAACTTTATAGTCAAAGGAACGGGAGGATGTGTTAGCAAGTCAGGCTTTCTCTGGAGTTAGCTCAATGTGTACACCTTCTCTTCCAAGCGGCATGATGTGAAGCAAAGCGTGATGAGACTGCGGGTGCCATTCTGTGTAATAGACAGCTTCGGTTCCATTGAAGTCAGTGAGATTTAAACAGCCCAGTTGTGAACAGGGTTGCAGTATCTGAGAGCAACATTTCATTTTCATTGAATTGGCTGCATTTGATGGGAGGCTTATAGATCATCAGCAATGCCCTGAAGGCACCATGACCAATGTCATAGCATTAATAAAAGCAATTGTTGTATATGGTAAAGATAGTCTTTACTCCCTCCGTCATCCAGAACTTTCCGTGTGTTGGATATTCTGCGTGACTCCCGGTTGTTGTGCAAGCACATTGGAAGTTCTCCTGTAATAATTTTGGTTATGAAAGAATGTCTCAGCTTTAATAAGATTTGACCATAGTCAGTTACCACTTGTGCTGGTCAAGCCTGCTGATAACTTTGAGATGTCCATTAACACAACAGCCATGTAGCACAGATTTATTGTGGCATAAGCTTTTATAAAACACTGTCCACTTCAGCAGATGCATGAAGTGTTAACCTCCGTTCCTTGTGGTCTCTGTGCATTTGTGCTAATCTGCATCTGCACTGTACAATTCTTGAGAATGAATTCTAGAGAATTTTGGCACTAACTGTGCCCTTTTCCACCCAAGGACTGGGGGAGTTATAGGCTATATTTAATGGCTTCCTATTCAGTTCTTTTCTGTCTGCTGTGTGGGGTACAGATCTTTGGAACTCCTCTGAGAAACCTTTCACAGACCTAGCACTTTCCCCTTTCTTATCTCCAGTTCTTCATCATCCACTAACATACTTTTCTTGCTGCTTTTAGTGGTGCAGTCTTTCATAATGAGTAGAATGCCACCTTACAGCACAGCCATGCTCTTTCAAACAGTGCATCTCCTGCAACAGAAAACTTTCAACCTCTTGGTGGTCATGATAGTTGTCTCCATACTATAGAGTGGATTCCTGTATCCCCTGCCACACAAGTACAACAGGGCCCTTTTTCATCTTGGCTGAGTTTGGGGGAAAGTCCCTTCAGTGTACTAATGGACGCCACTGTCTCATGATTGGCATCAGCCCCTCCATCCTTGGTCTACATTGCAGCTCCACCTGCATCTACCAGTGAGTGGGAAGTGACGGATTTGGACTTGAAGCACAAGCAGGATTGCCCACCCACACCAAAGCCCTTCTTGGTATGGAGGTCGGTCCTGATGACCTTCCAAAACCCACAAAGACTGAAAGTGCACTGCTTCTCCAGATGATACCACCAACATTGAAGCTGAAAAAGAAGATCAAACATCATTTAGATTTCTCCAACATGCAACGCGTTGATCCTCCAATTTAAGCATTGTCTATGCTGACCTATAAGTGTGTACCTTCCAAGCCTGTTGTCAGGATTCTAGAGGTGGTGGGTGTCTATTTTTTCAGGGTGGACAATTATGTCGGGTATATATACTGGTGTACAAAATTCGAGGGTTGGCAAACTGCTGACTCAGGGTGGGCAATGCCCACCCTGGCCCCTCTCTAGCTATGGCCCTGGTACCTCCAATGCTGCATTGGCAATGTAGCTGCCTTGTGACATTTCATCAAACCTGGCAGAGCCTGAACCAGTAATAGACTCCAAAATGACACAATAGACTCCAATATGACCTAGTTCTCCATTTCTGGTCGACCTGCTGGTCTCAGAAGATGAAGTGATTGATACCACACCATTGTCCAAGCCTGCACTGAACTAACTATGCATATCAGGCCATGACCCAGTGGAATTCCTCTTGGACCTTCACACCATCAAGAATCTATAGTATGGCGCCCCAGAAGGTAAATTCTTGTGGAATATCACAACCTCTCTGGAATTGTACCAGAGACACCTCATAGAGTTCTCTCCAGATAGGTGATACCCATTCTGATGCACACCACACAATGGATACCATTCCATTGAAACCCCCACGCCACCACATATGGAGACATGGGCTTATTGTTCCCCATCACTTTATGGCAAAAACGGTTATTTCTTTTCCTGTTGCCATTGCACTTCTCCCATTGCTGAAATCCTCTATGGGTGTTCTTCACACTATTATTACTTTGACCAAGACAATTGGGGTTGACTAGACTATCAATACCAGTATAAGCAGGATAGATGGAATCATTTGTACTCTTATTATCTCCTTATGATCAGGGTTTGAGTCAGATTGGAGTGTCAACAACAGTCTCGCCATACCAGGAAGCCCTACACTCCTCCTTCACTTGCCTCATCAGCATAGCCTCCTCATCCTATGCTGACCATTTCTGAAGTCTCAGCTCTACAACCAGGTTCATTTGCTACATTGTCCTATTTCAAGGCTTTGGCTTGGCTTGTCCACTGCACAAATCCGAACACTACATACACTGCATCACAATCCCAGCGCTACATACGCTGAGACCATGTAATGTGCCAATCACTTCTTCAACAACTGTGTGCCCAGGTTTTACTGCAGTCTACCCAGCAACCTCTCTTCCTACTGAAACTAGGCCCCATGTCACTGGTACATGCCTTGGTTAATCTGATGATACGGTTCATGTCATTATGCTGTCACTGAACCAATTATCTTCAGGGGGAATCTGATTCAGGTGGGGCTTCCTCAGGTCCTTCCAACAGAGCAACTGACACTTATTTTAAGCCAGATTCTTGGCCAACCCCCAGCACATAATTTCCTGGCACATTCCAAAGGGGGAGGAATAGCAACTGGTGTTTTTAAAATGTTTAGAGCCCTTCTACAGCCACTGGCCTGAAAAGAATTCAAGGTCACCAGTGGCAATCAGGCAAGTGGTCAAAGGCAAGGCTACTTTAGAAGTGTATAGCATTAGAGAAAACAAATTAAACTGTAGAGCCCAAAACCTAAAAGGTGAATAGTGGATGCCATTTAGTGGAGTCCGTCACTTAACAATCTGTTTCTTCAATAAATCTGTTAGCCTTTAAGATGCCACAAGACTCTTTTTGTGTGTGTTTGATAGAGCAGAATAACAGCCACCCATGGCAATTTGTCACCACTGATAGATAAGAAGTCAAGGAATGACACAGAGAGCGGAGCAATGCATCATCAGCATCCTGGTGACAACTCAGCTACTTCCCCTAGTTTCAGAAGCCTCATGTATATTTTAAAGGGAATGAGTGACAGGAGAAATGACCCCCACCAGAAACACAGTGCAGGCAAGTGGATAATGAGTAGTCGGCTATAACTCCTTGCTGGGATTTCCTTGGAAGGAGTGAATAGAAGAGTCCTATCGGATGCTGTTCCACCCAGTCCTGGACTGCCATGCAACCCTGGTTTGCATTGCTTGTGCTCAGTGCGCAATCCTAAAGTTTGTTTAGGCCAGCGCAAGTCCCTTGCACTGACCCAGGAGGGTCGCAAATGTGCCATAATACACATTTGGGCCTCCTCGAGAGTCAGCTCGGCCGGCTCAGGGAAGCGTGCCGGCCTGCAGAGGCTGAATCTAGCCTCTGCGCTGACTCTGGTAGGCAGGGTTCGTCAGTCAAACTTGGCCAATGCAAGAGTCTGGGGAGTGCGGGGAGGAGGTGGGAGGGAGATGTTCTGGGGCGGGGGAGGGTAGGCAGAAGGTGGTCCCGGGGCAGGAGGGCGGGGGGCAGAAGGCGGGGCTGGGACCCAGCAGTTATGCCAGATTCCAACCCCATTCCCTGAGTAGTGCGGAGCAACTGCAAGCCACTCTGCTTTTCTTGGACTTATGCCACCTCCTGAGGTGGCGCAAGTCTAAGGAGTTCCATTGGGGCTGTGGTGGCTTACCCAGGGGTAAGGGGAAGAGCTTCCCCTTACCTCTGGCTGAGCCACTTTGGGCCCCTATCTTGCGCTGGATGTAGCGCAGGACTCCTGGCCTGCCTGTTCCAGTGCAAGATAGAATTGTGCTGCATGTCTCATCCGCAGGAACAGCTGATCTTTGTTCGTCACTAGAATATGGCCCTTCATGTTCACCAAAATCATACCAGTTTCATGGAACTGTCTGAAACCCATGAAATTCTTCCTGCTGTCTCTTTACATCCTTCTTGCAAACAAACAAACAAACAAACAAACAAAAACGCCAAAGCAAAATAACAAAACAGAGAAATATCCAACAATCCTTTCTTTTAAATGATCACTGGATACTTGCCTGCGCACTTGATCTAGCTCACACTGAAGTACTTGTGATCGCACTCAAACATCTACTGTCCCTATAGGTTGTGTTACTCAAAATCTGCATCAGAGGAGAGCACTTGTTCCGCATTCTATCTTAGCTAATTCATAGGAGTTTGAAAATCTCCTCAGTACTTGATTTGCAGCAGCCAAAATATGCAATCTGGCATGCCCATGCCTTGCAAAAGTCCTCTGCAAATGGTACTTGCAATAGTTTTCTTTGTTATTTGTTCCAGTGCTATTGACTTGCTAACAAAGCTAATCTGCATCATTTTGCTCTTGTAAACAATCCCAGTCCACCTGTGCAGTGCTCCAAAGAATGGTCTGGAATCAGTGGATCTCAAACTGCTCAGTCTGTAGAGCCCTTTATGTTCTTAAAAGGAGTTTCTGGGTGCCCCATCAGCACATCCTTGGAGCCCCACAATGTGGGGTGGTGCAGTGCCAAGCCCAATAACAAGTACTGTCAAAGAGCCAGATCAGAAGGGGTACAAAGAAGGAGAGCCATGAACAGGGGAGGCAGGAGGGATGGATGAGCAACCCAGACAGGCTCAGGGAATACCAGGTCTCCTAGGAGCACACTTTGAGAATTGGTGTATCTCAACCAGTGGTACAGGTACCACCAGTGGTACTTGAGGTGGTGTCTGGTGGTACTCACAGGACCTCTGGACACTTGCTGCCCGACAGGACAGTGAGACCTGGAACGTGGTTGGCAACCTTCAGTCTCGAAAGACTATGGTATAAGCCTACAGCACCCGGTATTCCCAGGCGGTCTCCCATCCAAGTACTAACCAGGCCTGACCCTGCTTAGCTTCCAAGATCAGACGAGATTGGGCATGTGCAGGGTAACAGTTGCTGACCTGGAACGTGATGCAACAAATAGCAGTAGGAGGCTCGGCAGGCAGAGCTCTAAAGCACTCTTTTCTGCACTTGAAAAGCCCTATCAATCAATCCTGAGCCTCTTACTTGTGTTAGCCATGTTGCATCTGGCCTTCCAACCCAGAAGTAAGTGGCGATGATGTCATTGCCAGTTACTTCTGGTGGTACTTTGAACAGGTGGACCATTTGAAGCAATACGGCAGAGAACAAACCTTGAGAAACACTGGTCTAGATAAATGATGAAGTTCCACTGTGGAACTTAGCTAGGTGGGAGCCCACTGAAAAATATTTATCAGCAGCTCTGAGCTCTGCAAAGGGGGAATGGGGTAGACTGTAATATATATAAATTAAAAATGCAGGTATGGAAAGAAATGCAGATATGGAAGTGTGACTATTTTTTTCATGAGACTAATCCTGTGGATCATTTTTTCCTAGATTCAATGTGCCTGGGCACTCCTATGGATGCTAGAACAATATATGATAGCTTCCTTTACTTCCAGGGTCTTTGTGATGTCAAAAAACCTACGTCAGAGGACATGCAATTTCTGTGAAGTTTTAAAAACTACTTCTGCAAATATTTCTCTTCACCCTCATTTTACCTCACTGATGTACGTTAGGTAGTGATTATGAGAGTCATAAATTGCACTCACCTTCTCCTAAACTTCTAGCATTTTCTGCAATAGCATAAAAGAAATAAAGACATGTGTTTATGTCATAAACCCCACTCTTTATATGTTATGTGCTTTTTGTCCCATAATTCCAATGTATTTTTTGGATGTGATCCTCTTTCATTGATTTCTCATAGTAGTGTGAGGCCAGACCAGTGCTGTCAGAGAGATATATTTGGCAATCTCGGTCTCCTTGCATCTTTTTATTTCACTTTGCAAGGCTGTGCAATGATCTTCAATTACTTTGGATTTTTTTCCCTTTTTTTCCTCCTCTTCTGTAAGTTTGCAATCTTGTCAGCATTTTTTCTCCCAAGAACATTAGCTATATTTCTGTCTGCCTCTGAATATATTTAGTAAAAGTTTTTAGCCTTATCATTTCTGAAGCAGAATCAACTTGAACTATTGCCTGGTTTATAGTGTTCCCTATTGGAAAAGTGCGCTACTTCTTTTTTTCAGATTTGTTACTGGAGATTCAATGGCCCGATCCTAACCAACTTTCCAGCACTGATGCGGCCGCAATTGCAACTCTAAGGTAAGGGAACAAATGTTCCCTTACCTTGAGGAAGCCTCTGAGACTGACCCCCAACAAAAGGATTCAGCATATGCCCCAGTAGCACAGCTGCATCAGTGCTGCAGAGCTGGATAGGATTGGGCCCCAAATCAACCAGCAGCACCTTATGTCTTCCAAATCCATCTATTTGTGAGTTCTTCCTTGTGCTTGCATTGTTTTGCTTGGCCTCAGATATACAAAATATTTTGCTGCTTTATGTCATACAAGCATCCTTTCCAGGTCTTGGGAAGAATGACAAGTGCTTGGAAAGACCTCAGAACTGGTCAGATACACGACTTTTTCATCCAGAAACCCCACAATAGTTAGTTTCTACCAAGGAAGAGCCACATGCCATTTTCTTTCAAGTGCAGTGACATAGCTCATTGCAAGCAAGGTAGAAGATACCACATGCCACTGTAACCCACTGAAAAATAATTGTTTGTCTTCAATGAGCCAAAAATAGTCCTTAGCAGAACCCTGTTTGCCAAGCCTCAAGGATGCAACATCTCAGCAGGGTCCGGGGCTGTTTAATAAGTTATGAGATGTGTTTCCTACTTGATATTTGTTATTCCCAGTGTTCTCAGCAGACACAAGAAAGCACTGGAAACGTCAACATTCAACTGACCTTCATTAATAGGACAAGGATCCTTGACGTTTCTCTTCAAGATAACTAGAATACATCTTGTGTCTCCTTTCTTCTTTCTCATTATACTTCCTCATCTTAAAGGATTGATTGCTTGTCTTGAGTGGAGCTGCACAAAAGGAAGCATGCAAAGAAGCAGAACCAGTGACTGGTCATTATATATGAACTAGACAAACTAGGATTGCCAACCCGCTTTGAACCATAGCTTGCAATTCTGGTTTGGGGGCAAACCGTAGTTTGGCTGGTTTGGGTGAAACAGACATTAAGGAGGGTATCGGTGTGTGCAACGGGAGGAAGGCACGTGGAAAGGCCTTGTTCACATAGTTTGGCATCATGGCTGAACCAACCTTTTGTCTTTAAAAACTCTTAGCTACACCAATTTCTTATTGCCCCCATAGCTGCCATTTAAAGACAGGGAACAATTCTTTGAAGAAGTTCTGTTCTTTCTTGAGACTTTTGTGTTGTAACGGAGCTTTAGATCTGTCCTCTAGTTTCCAAAATGGCAGGCACCAGCATCACCTGAAGAAAGTGAAATTGTTTATTTTCTGTGGAACAACGTGGGCAAGAGCCACTAACTGCAATTAACTCCCAACAACTGTCTTACAACACCTCAAGTAGCTTCTCTTTCTCAAGTGACCAAAAGGAGGCTGAAGGGTCCTCTTCTGATGGACAGTTCAGTATTAACCACCGTTGAAAATTAAGGACTTGGGGGGGGAGGGGAATTGATTTTCACTGATTTTGTTTCTATAAAACATTAAATGTTCTTTTCCAGCCATCCTTGATTTGCTGAAAGTCCTTCCTGGCATTGAGATTTATATCACAATATTACTGGAGAGACTTAATGCTGTATTTACTTTACTTCGTCTCGGCCTCCACTTTTTTATCACTCATAAATTGAAAAGAATTCCAACCCAAGAAATGAATGAATTCAGGGATTGAATGTTAAGGTGCCATTGGGAACTTGGGTAATGCTTCACCAGATATCTTTGTGAACTTACCTCTCTGGTACCCATAGCTAAAGGTACCAGAGTGTTGAAAACGGTGTTATTTATTTTACTCAGAAGTAAGCCCATTGTGTTCCATAAGACTTGGGCTATAATTGTATCTTTCTAACTAGAAACAAATACCTCTACCCATAGCTGATATGTGTACTGTGATTAGTGATGGGTGAACCCTAAACAGTCAGGCTTTGAATATGGGATTGGAAAGAACAAACCCTACCTCTTGGAAAATAGTACATTGTGGGCACAATCCTAACCAGGTCTACTCAGAAGTGAGTCCTATTTTGTTCAATGGGGCTTACCCTCAGGAAAGTGTGGTTAGGATTGCAGCCTGTGTTTGCCCCCATTTCCTAGTCTTTTTGGGTCCTGCTGCATTGCCCATGATGTCATTGGGAGTGCAGTAGAATTCAGTCTGATCTCTCTCACAACTCACTGTTAATTTCTATTGTCCCTCCCCAAGCAATAATTGGGGGTGGGTGGGTTATGCAGGCAGGATTTAAGTATCTCTCCTACTCAAATTAAAATCCAAGATAGGGAAGAATTTTGTTGCAAACTGTTTCTTGCTTTAGAAGGGAATAGTGCAGAGCTTCCAGATGCTGCTTTAGAACAGTGTTCAAGTAAAACTCATTAGTATCACTAGGTGTCATGAGTTGCTCTTCTATGACAGTCAAGAGTCAAGATTGGTGGAAGATTCAAAGATGCATTGTCTGAATTCTCCAGTTACAAATGACAGTTCTTTAGATTATTGATTTGTTTAAACTCTGGCTGCTTTGTTTAACATTGTTACAACCAGGAAACAACATTATCATCTTAATTTTATCGCTTATCAGGGAACTGTCTATCTTGCTTTGGTCATATGACATGTCTCTGTGGATTTATGACTAACTGAATCCAGTTAACCTCACACTTTTTTCCTCTGGAGAATTCATCAGTTGTAACTGACTGTGAGAAAAACAGTGCATCTTTTTGATACAGTCTATAGGTTATCTGCATAGTTATTCTAAGCACTTAGTAACTTGGTAGGATTAGAGCAATTTGTGTATTTTTTTTAAATACTGGTTCAGTCTCGAGTCCCTAAAGAAAAACTCTAAAAAGTCCATCGTTTTTAAGGATTTTTTTTTCCTTTGTAACCTTGATTACAAATTGATTACAAATGTAACTCGCATTTCTTGTGCTAATCCAGAGAGGAATTCATTCAAAGTATGTCCTCAAACTTAAGAATCTAAGGAAGTATGCAACAATGATATATGGTTCCAATGGTCATGGGATGGGGGAAAGACTCCGCAGAGATCTGCTCAGCCTTTGATCCAACTACTTCTCTCTTGGCTCCTGTTAAGAAGACCTTTACATGCCTGCTGTAGTTTTTGAATAAATGCGCATGAATGAATATACAATAGCGTTCTAGCTATGGGCAGATAAGTGGTTTCTCGGCAGAGTGATATGCACCAAAAGAGCTATGCACACAGATACAAGTTTACAGAGAAAAAGAAGTGCAAAGAACAAAAGAGATCAGACGGAGAGGCTCACAAAGATGTGGCATTGAGAGAAAGAAGCAGGTTCTGGAAAACAAATAGCAGTAGAAAACAACACAACATTCAGGTGATTTTCTCATTGTTGTGCTTTAGAGGCAAACTGGAAGTCTGGTGGAAGGCACCACTAAAGCAGATACAATGGTCAGGAGGAGTGCCATAGTAACACCACACCTTGGGTTGTGTGGGTAACAGTTAGCGTGATCTCCTGACATCCCTGGGCAGTGTTGTCCAGCAGTTCTTGAGCTAAGCTAATGTAGAGGTGGGTCATTCAGCTGCATGTGGCTTCTCCTTCTCTACTGTGGACAGTGACAAGGCCTGATGTCCTGGGTTGAATGGAGCAGGCAGAGAACAAGCAAACAATGGGATATTTAACTGCCACTGTTCAGCAACCCCCTGAAGTAGGGCTGCTGCATCTGTTTTCTGACTTTCTAATGTTGGACACTGGGAATGTCTGTCCCCTTCCATCCCCTTCCATTGCATCACAGTCTTCCAACTGCAGGCCATTGATGGGAGTCAGGAGTACACAGTCAGGGCAACTACCCATCAGTGGCCTGCAGTTGGAAGACTGTGATGCGATGGAAGGGGATGTGAATAGCCACCATGAGAACTGGCTTGGAAGGAAGGTCTGTTATCCCAAAGCAATGGGGAGGGGGGAGAGACCAAAAACATATAATTCTGATTATAAATACTTATAACATTATAAGTATATATACTTATAATATATGTAATTATAAAAATAATTGTGATTATATTTTATTATTGTATATAAGCTGGCCTGAGAATCCTTTTGGATCAAAAGATGGGCTGGAAATCAATCAGATACAGGTGAAACCTTTTTATATGCTGGTTTTTTAATCTGCGGATTAGACTCAACACTGATGGCCATTGCAGATAAGAAGGACCCTGCTGATCCCTGGAGAAGGGAGAAAAAACACATCCCCATTCTAAAAACTGCTTTTCTAGGGAACCAGGGTGTCAGACTGTTAGAGCTGCTATTTTCAGCTCGCTCCAAGAAAAAATGACCCCTTCTCCCCAGCCCACCAAAGAATGGAATGCAGAAGTGATTAAGTTCACATTCCTCTCCCTGTTTTTGCTGGTCTTTGACCATAACAATAAATACATACATTCCACTCCCCAGCAAGCCAAGGTGAAGGGAGGGGACTGCCCCTCTCAGAGTGAGCTGAAAACAGCAGCCCCAATTGACTGCCTGACTGACTCGTGTTTTGTTTTAACTGGTTTTTATTTAATGTGATTTTTGGTGTCTGCGGGGAGTCCCAGAACTAAACCCCAGTGGCTACTGTGGCACAACTGTAAATAAATAGATTTGCCTAGTATATTTGAGCTCTCCTAGGCCTCCACCCCAGTCCTGAAAGGGGATGGAAAGAGAATCTACCACAACTGGGTGTGCAGACATAGAAGACTTATGTGCAGGCATAGAAGATAGTTGAAGAAGGCACGAATGGCAGCAACGGTAGTACAGCAAGGTTTTCTCAGCAATTGTGCAGTTGAAAATTGCCCTTTTCAAAATGAACTTTTCCAGGAGCCTCATAGGAGTTGACACATCAGTAAAAATTGCATGCTCAACCGAGCCCCTTTGCTGTGCATGTTTCTGCACTGTAGTACTACCAGTTCTTCACTTTGATCAGTAGAAATGCCTAATTGCTAGATTTGATGCCACATTTCACCTAAAGTGGAATTTGGGGCAAATTGAGATGTTCCACTTCAGGCAAAGCACCCAAGGAATTCTGAGGGCTGTGAAAAGAGCTTATTTTTAAAAGAAGTAAAATTTGCACATCCCTGTCAACTGTGAATTTAACAAAAATCTATATGAGAGGGGCAGCGGTGGAGGAAAAGCAAGTGATGCCCATGCTTACAGTGATCTGTGGTAGCACCATGTAAGGAAACACCAAAGCAAAGCATCTGTTGAATTTTGGTGTACCTGGGTTATCTCGGGGAAGGACTTGGATACCAACCAGCTGTTCCTTTATTTCTCAGACAGTGTGGCAGCATTCGCCTCCTTTCTCTCTACTCACTGCTTTTGCTCCTTCCTTCTCTATTTCTTCCCAGGCCCTCTAGGGACAAATGTGTAGGAAGCAAACTGCAAAGGGAGGCTATAAGTATACCACAAACTTCTGCCATATAAAGAGTTGTTAAAGGCACTTTAATGCTTTCTAGAACATATGGCAGCACTAGTTTCACTCTTGCCAGACTCTTCCTCACCCCCACTTCATTCCTATGACAAAACATGCTTTGGTTTCACACTTGGCATGTATGGGATGTCAGTGATAACTTACTGTGAAGAGTGTGGTCCGATCCCCTGATGAGTGGTACACACAGTCTCCTGATTTCCAGATTTCACCAGTGGGTCACAAGAGGATGTATGCGCCCCAACAAGAATTGCAAAAGCACACTCAGTGTTTCCATTTGCTTCTATGAGCTGCCAGCGAGGACTGTGCTGCGTCAGAAATCAATAGGCATAAGTTATAGGCACAGTGCTGAGAAAAGGGGTAGAAATATTTTAAATAAAAAAAAGTGGGCCACATTTTCTCGCTCTTGCTGTGTACACACACAGCTCTCATGATATGATGTAGATCCTACATAACATTCAGCCAAGCCCAGCAAAGGTCATACTAGATTTCAAGGCTTGGGGTGTTTCTGATGACATTTAAAAGCATCCCTTGATAAAATATAAAATGTGTATTTTTTTTTTCCTTTGGTTGACTTTAATGTTGAATGAGTTCTGTCCCAAATAACCTGGGATATAGTGTATGGAAACCAATCTGCTAATCAGACAGCTAACCTTTCTGTGGCTACAGGTGTGACCTGGGAAGCCCCCATTTCAAATTCCACTTTGGAAAAGCTGCTATACTTGCAATCTTACTGCCCCACAGTCTGCAATATAGGAACAGTAATTTAACATTATGTTAAACATGTGGTCTGGATGATGCATATTTTGTTTGGTGTTGATGGCTTAAAAATCAGTCATGGATATTACCAGCCCAAGATTAGGACCATGGTGGAGGAAAAGGCCTAAAGCCTCCTTCCTAATCAGGTCTCTGAGTAGAAGTGGAGCTAAAGGAGGGGTGGTGCAGTAAGTGCAGCACACTCCATTTGGGGCAGTGACAGCAAGGTACTATTGCTGTCCTGAATGGCTCTGATGCGGAGGGGGACGGGCTGCTTACACAGCATGTTGCGAAGTGTTACGTACTTAATGCTCCACCCCCTTCTTTCTCCACTTCTGTTCTGATGTCTGATTTTTTTTTTTTTTACAATCCCTCCTCAAGCATGCAAGAGCCAAACCACATGTTTAATATAGAGTATACTTTGGCCCCAATATTGGTGACACTCTTTATTATTTTGATATATTTATCACATTTTTATCTCACCCATCTTCAAAGGAACTTGGGTCTGTGTGAACGGCTCACAACAACTCTCCAAAGTAGGTTCAGATGTGAGATTGTTATTGACCCAAGGTCATCTGGTGAGAGTTTCATGGCTGAATGAGCCATCTGAACCTACATTTCCCTAGTCTGACCCTCTAACCACTATGCTACAATGGCTTGGAATGCTTGAAATGTACTGTGTCAATGCTAATTATCACCAATTATTTCCAATCATAAAAACTCAAATATTGCCACAGATGCCTTAATCCCATCTAGTCCTGCGCAATCTGTGAGCCAACCCCAGCTTCACCATCTCTAGAGGTGTCCTTCTGCAATCGCTTTTGGCCTTATCTAGCCCCTTGCCTGAATGTAGAAGATCTGCTCACTCCCTTATTTTGCTAGCCAGCATGGAACAAGAGCTGTATCCAGCTTGTGCTGTACATTTCCCACTACTTATTAACTGGGGACGAATTTACGTCAGTTGGTGTCCTCAGGATCTTTCCCCCGCCACTCCTTGATGACTAGAGCTCTTTGCACATGTGAAGTGATAGTTTTCATTCATTTTGCAGACCGTTTAAATATGAGTGCTTGTACACTCAAAGCGCTTCACTTGACACACATTTTATATATGCTCTTCCAATTTAATTGTCAGTCAATGGAGGAGCGCATCCTTTAGGAGGGTGAGCAACTTGAAGAGATTCTACTGGCCCCAGCTCCAGAAGGCTAGCCAGTGTTGAAGACAGAGCATCATTTTGTGGTTGATGTCATAAGCTCTTCTTGCTGCACTTTGCTAGTTCTCTTTTTTGAGAGGAGGTGTTGCGATGACGTGCCTTCCTTTTTCAGGAGTGTTAAGCAACCGGTCCCAAGACTCAGGAGCAGATCTGTTTCCTCAAATGCTCACAGTCCTTTGGAGACTCTTATTAAATGTTCTGTTGCAGAATGATTACAATAGTACTAAACGGCGACTAAATACTGCTAAATACTACTAAATGGCGACTCCAGAAGTATACGGGGAAAAACATTGAAACTTTTTATGCTCATCTGTACATTTCTCTGTCTCTCTGAGGATCCCCTGATAACCTCTAGTTTCATTCCTATTCATACTTGCCTAGGAGTAAGCTCCATTAAACACAGTAGGGTTTCCTTTTGAGTAAACATACGTAAGATGGTGCTGCTCTTGTATCTTTTGTCTTTCTCCCTGTTTGTCTTTTTTTTTTTTTTGCTTGTCTGTATGTTTTTCCATGTTCTTGTAACTTTCTCTGTGCATTAAAACAATTACTTATTTAACATTAAGGGACAGAATAAATGTGGAGGTGTCTACTAGGCATTACCCTATAATTTTGTTACACCAAAGACTATATAATATTAAGAGCACATTTAAGTTGCTTAGATCCCGTATGGAATGCTTTTCTTTCTTGCTCCTAATGACATTTGAACATGCAATATACAGTCACACATAGATCTCTGAATTAGCATTGAGTCACAGGCCATGCCACAGTGTATTCTGTTATTCTAGACCAGTGATTTTCAACCTTATTCATCTCATGGTACACTGGCAAGGCACAAAAATGGTCAAGGCACACCATCAGTTTTTTGACAATTGACAAGGCACACTGTGCTGTCACATCCCCCAACAGCCCTACTAATAAATGACCCTCTCCCAAATTTCTGCGGCACCCCTGGGGACCAGTCAAGCACACCAATGTGCCACAGCACAGTGGTTGAAAATGGCTGTTTTAAACCATCTCTGATGGTGAACATGGACATTTCTAAGGGACCTTTTGTAAAGTGGATCTTTTTTTCCCCCTAAGTAGTGAATGGAAGAGGACCTGAAATAGTGCAAAACTGTGGCAGAGGGGACCTGAAGCCTTCGCTCTTTCTTCCTCTCATGGTTCCCATCTTGACGGCCATCCTCCATGCTCATTGATTTTTTTTTAATTAAAAAAGCCTTCCGCTGATATCCAATGGAAGGGTTTTTAAAATTAAAAATAGCACATGCTTGGGGGATGTGTTTGTGTTGTGATGAGGGTGGAAACCACAGTGGGAACAAAGAGCTTAAGGGCCCAATCCTATCTAAAGTTCCAGTGCCGGTGCAGCCATTCCAATGGGGCGTGCACTGCATCCTGTGATGGGGAGGCAGTCACAGAGGCCTCCTCAAGGTATGGGAACATTTGTTCCCTTATCTCGGAGCTGCTTTGAGGCTGCACTGGTGCAGGATAGTTGGATAGGATTGGCCCTAAGTCCCCTACCCCATGCCATGGATTCCTATTTTTCATTTTTAACTCTTCCCTTCCTGCAACGATCAGGTTACACCTGCGTGTCTGATTTGGCCCTAAGACAAGAAATTGAAGACAAACCCAAGTGACACTGAGAGGTAACTTGGGGTCTTGTCTTACAGCTGAGCATTCTAAAGTGTTCAAGATCAAGCATGAGAATCCTTACGCTTGTGGAATGTCACAAATCGTAGTGTTGTGCCAGGACATGTCTCTGACACTGGCAGTTAGCCCCTGTCCTTGGCATACTGTGTAGGGGTGCCACCAAAGGCCAGATGCACCCGACAGCTGGCAGGATGGGACATGCACCCACTGGGCATATAGGCTTGCCTTGTAACACAGCAGGTCTTTTTTTCCAGGACTGGCTGACACATTGCAACCCCTAAAATCATAGTCTGATATGCAATGCTTGTCTGGCAAAGGATGCCATGAGAACAACTGCCCCCATTACCAGTGCAGCATGGTTGGGATGTCCACTAAATGTATTTAGGACTCTGGCCAGTAGTGCTATTCTTATGGCTTAAGAGAAAAATCACATTTTCTTCTCTTTAGATTAGAAAACTGTACAAGTATGCAAATCTATACATCCTTACCTGGGAGTAAGTGCCATTGAATTTAATTGGTGCTACTTCTAAGTAGACATGCATAGGCTTGTGCTGCAAATGATATTTTAAAGTAGCACTCTGGCAGGTATAGCTCATAGGTATTAGGGATTCCTGAACAGGGTTTACCTGCCTTTACCTTGCTCCTATCATCATCATCATCATCATCACCATCATCATCATCATCATCATCACATCAAAATGACAACACAGCTGATAACGATCCTATACACACAAAAACACAACATTTATCAGCTGGTATTATTTTTTATTGTTATTATTCACATCAAAATGACAGCTGATAACTATCATATACATACACACAAAAATCACAACATTTTTCAGCTGATAAATCCTCATCCACAAGGACATCTGCCTGATGTCTAGGTGTAGATGAGGTACTGATGAAGGATGGATGCTGTGCTGATTATGGCGGTAATTTGGTAATTCAGCTGGTGTTATTGCCGGGGCATCCAGTTGTGCAAATTACCTAATCACTGGAATGGCCCACGTTTTTATTTCCTTTATGATGTTCCCAGCGTTCAATTTTGACTTATCAACTTTTAATACTCTTCTTAAGTATTCTTTCTGAGTCACATTTTTTTCCCTTGAGTGCAGTATATTGTTGCATTCAAGTATGCCATATTTGTACTGGCCATCATGTGCAAGCACTTTTATTATGTCACCATTGGTGAGTTCGACACATTCTAGCTGGTGTACTTTCCCACGCTGCAATGACAATATTGCACATTTATCAAGTCCAAAATTCTTCTGTATGTCCTCGAGTACTGTACTTGAGTATTGAAGATTTGCACTGTATTCAACAAGGACGAGTTCAACAGGGCTTCTGGCATACAATTTCAAGTCGTTCATGTACAGAAGGTAACTTATTTTGCCCACCTGCACTGATATGTTTTAGCCCATTCCAGTTTTGTTCAAAATATCCTCAGAGGAATATCCTTGATGGCATCCTTCAGTCTCGGAAGACTATGGTGTCACGCTCTGAATGGTGGTTCTGGAACAGAGTGTCCTCTCTAGTGTGTGAAGCCTGGGTAAAGTAGGTATGGAGGATAGGCTGTTACCCATGTAGCAAATCCCCCCTCTCCACGTCGCTGAAATGGTCCAATGGAAAGGCAGAGGCCAATACGGTTGGTTCCAGCGGCGTTGCAGGAGTTGCCAGAACGTGACTGTGTTCAGCCACGAACTGCCTCAGGGACTCCGGCTCCGGATTTTGCCTCGAGGTTGACTCCTGAAGCCTTTTCCGTAACTGGATGTAGCCACAAGGTAGTGGAGGTTTGGTATCAGAGTTTTCCTTCTCTCAGATGAGCTGCCTTCCCAGGCTGACGTGTCCCATCTACCTGGTGGCTGTTTAGTCGCCTCTTACAACAAGTACAGCCAAACTGAGGGCCTATTCTTATCCCCAGCCCCCAGGGGGATATCAGAGGAATAAGAACATAAGTTAAACAACAGGGGTGATCATGAATCGCCTTGAAAAATTCCTCTCTTGATGTTGACTTGACCTGTTTCTTCTCCATTAGTCAATAACGTAGTGGACCACTTTTTCATACTCTGTTTAATGAACTTTCAAATGTTTTCACTGATTCCGTATTTTTCCAGGCAGGTGTTGATCCAGCAGTAAGGCAAGGAGTAAAAGGCCTTCTTGTAATCAATCCAGGCCGTATTGAAGTTTGTTTGTTGTCGTTTACAGTTTTTCAAGGTCATTTTGTTTATCAACAGTTGGTCTTTGATACCTCTGGATTTCTTAAAGTTGCCTTTTTGCTCGGTTGTGTAGAGAGAACCATCATGTGGTTGTATACTGAAGTTGCTGTGATTTTTGTGAGAAGCTTGAAGATAGTTGGAAGGCACATAATTGGGTGATAGTTGCTAGGCACATTGCCTTTTTCCACATCTTTCGTGATAAAAAATGTTCGCCCTTTGGTCATCCAGTCATCAGTGGTTGCATTTTAGAGCATGTGATTGAATTGCACTGCAATTCAGTGATGGAGACTACTCGGATATTTCAACCAGAACCCATGTCCTTCATCTGGCCCAGGTGCACTCCAGTTTTTAACAGTCTTTGCATGTTGTTTTACCATTTGCTCTGCAATTACAGGTTGAGTTTTGTTATTCTCATGTAAATGGCAAAAATCACACTAAAGCAAATCAATTTAAAAAACGAAGTCCCTTTGTCTGTGATTTAAAAACAGCCTTGCTGACCTTTGTGATGTTAAGGCAGAGTCTGTAGGCAGACAGTCCATCAATCAGTCTCTGTCCAGGTGAGGCAGTGACCCCTCCCTTCACCCAGAGCAAATTGATCTTTCTCTCACATGCTCAGGGGGAAGGGATAGTTCGCTTTGCCTTGGAGTGAAGCTGGAGAGAGAATGCTTGATAGATTGTTAGCTGCCTGCCCCCCCTCTCATTAATGAGGCTATTGTTACTGATTTTAAAGGGATGTTTTCCCCTTCTCCAGGGATCAGCACATTCCTTCTCATTTGCAGTGGCCATTGGTGTTGAGTCAAATCCTTGTATAAAAAATCAGTGTATAACAAGGTTGGACCTGTATAATGTTATTCATTTGTTTCTCACTGTTGTTCTTGTTAACATCCTTAATCCAGGAAGCGCCATTATTATGTTCAACTGGGTTCTTCCAGATGTCTTTCCAGAATTTTAAAGACTCCTCATTATTTTGACCCTCGTTATTCTGCACTATGCTTCTTTTCTGGAGTGATTTGTAGAACAATCACTGATTCTTGCAGAACTGGGTATTTTGCTGGAACTGTTGTGTCAATGCCTCATATCTTTCAGTCTTTTTGGCAGTGGCTGTTTGAGCTCTTCGATGACTATGTTAATCGTTTTTTGTTCAAGGTCATGTCTTTTGTAGAGACTGTTTTTGTCTTTCTTATTCTTTAATTTTCCTTCTTTCAGGAACTTCAAGTTACTGAGACCTGCTCTCAGTTTCTTTATTTTATTTTCAAGCTGAGTTATCCACCTTGGAGGACTGGATGGTTTATCTCTCTTGGACAATTTGTACTCAAGTTCCGTGGTTATAATGAAGGCTGTACTGTATCTTAGCCTATTAGTTTTTTTCCAGTGTAGTGGTTGGAATCATCGAAATGGCAGCGTTTACATCATGTAGCAGGCTAATTGCTTCTCTGCTGCAAATCTTTGGCAATTTTTGCCTTTCCATATTGTCATTCATGTGTCCCATGATTCTGTCTTTCAACATTTGTTGATGTTCAGTTAAGTCCTGGTCGTTTACTTGTTCAACAGCTGATTGGTCGAGTTTTATGCCCACATTTGAGTTATCTTTTTCGGAAAATGATCCTCTTTAACTATTTGATGTGTGGTTTTGTTAGGCTCTTCAGCCTTTTCTTAGATTTCTTGCAGTTCCAGTTCAGTGAAAATTTTGGTTCTTAGGATAAAGTGCCATTGGTCCATGATGTGCTGCTCAGAGTTTTGACTCTCTGGGTTCCTTTGGATCCAAAATTCCATCATACATTTTTGAAAACCCCTTTCAGAGGGATTGGTTTTGTAATAACAAAATATAATTTCACGGTTTTCATTGCCTGTACATTTTTTGGGGTCAGTTGATTATCAGTGGCTGGCTCCACTATCCCCTGTTGCCCACTTATTGCCAGGTGCCCAGGTGGCCCAACACCTGATGCAGTCAGTGTTGACCTGGGCTGCGACTGATCCGGTATGGGATTTTTCTTTTTTGTACTCATCATAAGATGGTGGGCTGGGGGCACTTGGTCTGGCCCGTCAGCTCTGGTCTTTCTGTCTTGGGTGACCCTGTTGGTAGAATACAGTACCGCCAGCATAGCTTGAAGCATCATCGGGGCACACAAGCCGGCATGACACATCAAGGTGGCCCCTGTAGGCTGGATTGTTGTTGTTGTTGTTGTTTGATTCAAAAAATTCAGAATCCAAACATGGTTTGATTTGACACAGAGCAGAACTGCTGATGGCAATATTCCCTGTCTCCTCACCATCTCAACCAGAGCCTGTCACCTTGAGACTGCAAGTTGAAACAAAACAGAGCTCCTGTAGAACACTGTTGAAAGAGTTTGTGCCTGCTTTCCCCCTGCATTTGTTGGGTGCATGATCCAACGACAACGGGAGAAGCCATGGAATGTCTATTGCCTGAACATATTAAAGTTTATAGAAAAGTGGGGGAAAGGAAATACCATCAACATTACTGAGTTTTAGATGGAAAGAGGAGGCTTAGCTTGTGCTTATGGAAACACAGAGGACAGAAGTGCTAGCAGAGCCCGAGGACATTGTTTCCTCAGCTCTGTTCTATTCGATTAAGACTATCTCTCATTTTGACGTCTTTTTCTGGCCTGAGAGTCCTTTGCTGCTTTGTTTTGTTTTGTTTTACTTGCTGCGTTTCACTAACCGAAGATGATTGTTTTCTCCCTTGGACTTTTGGAAGGGTCAATGGAGGGTATATGTCTTATTTTACTTGCATATTTAGAGTGCCCTCAGATATTTGTGTGCAGTCTGAATTTTTGGTGCCAGTGGTTTGCTTTCATTGGAACATTAAATATGTTTGGCAACATTTACTTTTCTGATTGGTTTTTTTTTTTTTGGCCGGCCAATGTCTAGCTTTCCTCCCCCCTCTCCCACTAAATTGGATTGGTTTGCCAGCCATCTTGCTGGTTACCTCCAGCAGTTGGGGTGGGGGCAAATTCAGTACTGCAGTATGCAGTCCTGTGCTTAGAACAGCAGGTGACGAATGATACAGCACACGATAGCCACAAAGAGAGACTTTTAAGTCAGCAGCACATAATTAACTAAATTGCAATTCTACTTGCAACCCTCAATTAGCATCACCAGCTTTAGGAGCAACTGCCAAAAGATTCTTAATAAGTGGCCAGCTCCTTTTCTTTGTACCTCCTCTCAAAAGTAACATCAGCAGCATAAGTTCATTTTTTTTTTCCAGTTCTGTGTGGGCACATTTGTACAGAAGTGTTTTAGCTATATGGAAGGGTGTCTACTCAGGTAGCATATGTGTGCATCACCAGCATCACATTCTGCATTTGTGTCTGGCAGGATTTTATGGGTACAGAGTTGTTTACTGCATGTGAACTCAGATGCTCCTAAATCCATAAGCCAGGAGAAATAGGTTAAGAAATTAAGGCTCATTTCATTTACACTTGACCCAAGTCTCAACCCTGGAGTGAATCACCCTGCGCACCTTTCCGTAGTGTTCCAGTGCATGTATTAGTGTCTCTGAACAATATCCAAGGTGCTGTTTTTGGCCTATAAATTCTTCAGTGGTTTAGGGACAGCCAGATTTTTTACAGTCCATCATAAACATAAAATCATCACATTCTCCAGCAGTGAAAGGAGGAGATCCTCACAGAGTCAGCCCATCCATGAGGCTGACTGAAGTAGCAGAGGTTCCTGCCCCCCATCCGTATGTCTGCTCCCTTGATTTGAAGAGGAAGTAAAGCAGAAGAGGAAATGTGTAGGAGCAGAGTGGCGGGGAAGAATATCTCTAGTGCTCCAGCTCACTACTCTCTTCTCCTCCGTGCTTCTTCTCTGTTAAACTCTTCCTTTTCAAATCTATAAAGAGGCAGAGATGCAGCACCAGCTGGTGGATTGCTGAATGGGGGCAATTGATATGCCACTTCAGGCACTGTGCCAGGCATGGATCCTTTCATGAGTTCCACCTTCCACTCACTCCAAAAGACAGGGCAGTGTGATCACAGTGTGTACTTCTCCACAAAATGTTGGTGAACTATCCATCCTGCATGAAAGTTATGCTATTGGCACTTGAGTCCCTTTCTGGTGGCTGAAGTAATTTATGTAATTTTTTTGAGTTATATGCCAGATTTCTCTCAAATGGGCACTGAAAGTGGCTTACAAAATATTCAAACACTATCATATAATCATGATAATCAACACTATGGCATTTTATCTGAATACCATCCCATATTCCCTCTTTTCCTCCTTATTCCTGCCCTTATGGGTACCAATTCCTACTAGCACTATAAACTCCAGTGCAAGTAGATGGCCTGGAAGAATTTCAAGTCTAAGACATCCTGGATATTTGTACATCCACAAGGGATAAGTGCAGTATCTGTTTGACTAGAAGGCATATGAACTGGAGTAGGGGATTTGGTGCATCTCTCTACAAAATATTTGTGAGCCATCCATCCTTCACCAAAGCTAATGGGAACTTGCAACTTGTATTCATGCCCACTGACTTGTTTGCCACTAGCTAGTTATCTAGACAAGCCTGGCTCCACCCTGCATCTTCAGGATGTTCAGGTGTGTGTGTGTGTGTGTGTGTGTGGTGTCAGGACCCTAGGAACAGAGGACTTCAATTGGAGGATGAGTTGGAAGAGTCAAGTAGGAGGCAGATTCAGGAATCCCCTTGTTGCAAAACCAGGATTCCCCTTTCTCCAGAAATCCCTGAGTAGGAATTGGACTCATCACCCCTGCCATGGTCAGAAGACACATCTCTGACCCTTGCTTTAGACGAATTTGCAGTGGAACTACAGTTTTCCCTGTGCTGTAGGAGTCAATATTTGAGAAATCAGGCAGGGACTCTCTCAGCCACAACAGGCTTTCTGGGGGAAAGGGTGGAGATGACTGTCTTAAATTCGTCAGCTGCTATATAAACTGCTGTCAGTCAATCTCAGACAGCTGCTGGAACAATGTCGGAGTTTACTTTGAAAGAGATGTCTGGCCCAGTCTGTTTTATGGCTTCCCTTGGAGCTGTCCTTGGTCCTGACTTTCAGTATCTGCAGAAATTGCAGATTCCTTAGAGGCCCAGCTTACCTGATTGAACCCATGTCATGTCTTTGGTCCCTTTGTGCTCCTGGGCCACTTGCGACTGTGCCCAGAGCAGAATACCTTGTCATGGGAGTGGATGAATCAATGCAGGATGACATAATGCACAACCATGAACAGAATAGTCATAAGATTCAGACAAGTCATGAAAGTTCTAGCCCTTAAAGTGCTTTGCTTATCCATACAATTCAATGGCATTTGTACTAGAAGAGTTGTTTGATGATTAATCTGTCAGTTTAGCAATCCACAGTAAACATTTTCTCTTTGAAAGCAACCCATTCCACCTGCCCCTCTCTCAAGACAATTTCCAAAAGCCCCCACTTCCCCAACTCAATCTGAGTTTAGGTGCATGTCTTGTTTCTTTGTAAGGCTTGAAAATGGAGCATAGAAAACATTCATTGCAATTATAAAATATACTAGGTTGCTATTCAGTGCCTCTATTTGAATGCTGAGACAAGCAGCAGCTGCCCCCAAAGCTTACTATCTATACACCACTTGTATCAATTGAGTTTTCCAATGACTTTTTTTCCTCTTCAACAGGAAAAAAAATAAGCAACTTATTGAACCGCATTCTTAGAACACAGCTGACATGGTCAACATCTGGATTCAGATCAAAGTATCTAAAATAACTTGAAGCACTTGAAATTGCTGCAGTAAAAAATGACTTCAGGAAAATTACAGGCACATAACAATACAATTTAATTTCCTATGGGATGCAGCTTACAGCTCTCACCCACCAAATGGTTCCATAGAGTCAAATAACTGAATTGTAGGGAAAATACCATAGAAGAAATGTGATTTCAGAGCTGTTCATATCAGAAGAAAATAGAGCCTAATTATGAAGATGTAGTTGATCTTCTTTAGACAGATGTTTTGGAGTCACTGGAGTGGTAGGCCACATACCCACTTGAAACACTGTCTCTCTTACTGCAGGTTTCCCTCCAACCGTTCTGATCCCCATGCCTTGCCCCATATCCAGCAGCCATCCCCTGTTACTCCTTGGGGATTCCATCTCTAGACTGATTACACAGCCCAATCCTATGCATGGCTACTCAGAAGTAAGTTCCATTATAGTCAATGGTGCTTACTCCCAAGTAAGTGTGGATAGAATTGCAGCCACAATCACCTGTCCAGCTTGCTGAGACTGATAGGCTTGTGGAAATCTCCCTTTAGTCTGAATTTGACCTTGCCAGTTGCTATGTCTGCATGTCAGCTATGGGTTTTCTGGGGTTTTTTTTTTTTTTTAAGAATTGGCATATGCGTTATGTATAACTTAATTGTGACGGCTAAAAGAGCAGATCAAAAAGTTCCTGAAGTTGCCCTTAGAGAAGATGCTTATGTCTCAAGAATAGACTGCAACTAATTTATGAACTTTTAAAATAATTTTCTCTATTTCTCTTCAAGTTTCCATACAGTACATTCATATTTTTGTCTTTTAATGTGAGAGACACAGGAAGTCATTTCCAAACTTCCTGCTTTTATATGCCTACTTTTTTACATTGAGCAGCTGCTCTTGGAAGCTTTATCCTTCCAAATTTGAGTTTATACTGACAATAAAATAGATGCACCTGCTTTTTGGGGATATCTTGAGGTTCTTTAGACAGTTCCAGTTAAATCAGTTTTAAACTGTGCAGCGTGAGTCAGGAGATCTTTTTAACGTACTGTATCTTTGAAACATTTTGAGCCTGGCCTTCCAAGAGGATTTGCCCAAAGAACAGGAGCACAAAGCCAATTAAAACAATTCAGATATATAATCATCTGAGATGGACACTGAGGCCAACATATATATAACTGAGTATAGGATTGTGGCCTTTTAGTTTTTAACTTCCTTTCGTGGTCTGTTAATACAGAATTTTGTACCGAATGGCAAGAGATCAGAAGCTCAGCATCAGCTCATTTGAAAAGATGTACTTAGGGGATGTAATTAAAATGTGTATGCAGTGAATGTGTGACAAAAATGATTTCCATGGGAAATTCACTGGGGAGGAGCCATCATGCAATCATGTTCAGTGTCTGTTATCTCGTTACTTATAAATATTGGCACGTTATTATACAGTGGCAAGTAGAACATCTTCTCTCCAGAGGATTGTATGTGTGCGTACATTGGCCAAGCATTACCTAAAAATGGCTTTTAGTGTGCGCTGACTGATATTTATATGAAATTAAGGAAGTAAAGATTGGAATGGTAGAATTTTCAGGTCAAAATGGGCCAGTCTGAAGCGGGGAAAAGCAAGAGATTTGGCAATTGGCTTCAACTTTATGGAAGCAAATGTTAATGCACCATAAGAAAGCCTGAAAAAAATGAAGATAATTCTTTCCAAAGTCTGTTAATTATTTCTGATGCATTTCAATGAATGATTTTTATTCATTTATTTTATATTATTATTATAAATAAGGGGACATGGAATGTTGAATTGCCATTTGTCACTTGCACTTTGGGTGTGTAAAACCTTCAACGTCACTGAGCAATTGAAAGGCTGTCAGCATTTCTGCATCATATACTTCCATTGGAGTCCTCTGACAGCATGTGGGGTGATGATAAGGGGAAGTGTGTGAATTTCAGTGCCATCCATGTCATATCCTAATATTCCCATTTCTAAAATCCTTCATGCTTTCAAAACCTCTGAGAGACAGCACAGGAGCAGGTGGCTG
The DNA here is from genome assembly GCF_035046505.1 of Tiliqua scincoides. Lineage (NCBI taxonomy): Eukaryota > Metazoa > Chordata > Lepidosauria > Squamata > Scincidae > Tiliqua > Tiliqua scincoides. The sequence continues at coordinate 60,644,145 of NC_089827.1, forward strand.
AGATGAAAACCCTGCTTTTGGGGGGCTAGGGAGGGGAAAAAACCTTTAAATTTAAAGAAAACCAAGAGGAATTTGCAAGAAATGTGTGTGGAGTGGGAGGAAATAAGTGATGGCCCTCCGTTTTTTATTCCTTTGCTTCTGTTCGTCTCTCTGCATTAAATTAATTGCTGTAGGAAAGGGGTTAGATCTAGGCAATGTTTCTGAAGGGGCCAATCCTCCCCCCCCCCCATGATCACTGCAATGGTGCAGAGATATACTTCCCTCTACTACTGAAGGAATAGGGTAGGGGACGGCTCTTAAAAAGCATGCTGAAAGGTGTGGGGAGGCTTTCTCTCCACTGTTATCGGTGGTGATTTTTAAAACACACGCAACATGCACACACAGGAAAAACTTGCCTGCACATTCAGTTCTTCAGTTCAGAAAGAGAGTAAAGCAAGAATCGCTTGTGCTGCAAGTGCAACTATCAAAAATAAAAGGTACTTGTAACAGGCATGTGGAAGGGCTCATGGGGGCACTACTTATGTAGTGTTCCCCCGTGTCTATGGTTTCTGGTATTTGCAGGGGGATCAGGATCACATCCTCCAGACATACCGGGGGCAGCCTGTACTTTTTAGAGTTTCATGGGAAAAGGGTGTTTTAAATCCTGTGTTTTAATACATCGTTCACATAGTTTGAAAAAGAGGAAATAGTAAAAAAAAAATGAATGTCTTGAGAAGTTAGAGATCAAAGGCAAGAAAATATACATAAAACTATAAAGACGGCCCTTTAAATTATAAGACCAACAATTGTAGAAATTGGAGTTTAGGCTAAAAAGCAGCTGGTAAGAAATTGTCGTTGGAACTGACATGGGTAGTGACCTTGCGCTCATTGTAGCATCTTGACAGGATCTCTTGGTCAGCCCTTTCCGGCGTCCTCTGCTCTGTTTGCTGTCCTCTGCTTTCTGCTCTTCCCTTCTCACTGGCTGCAAACTGTGCTCCCCTTTCTAAGAGCAGCCCAGCTGGGACTGAGGTGGAATTGAAAATCTGCCTGCTATGCACTTTCCTAAATGCCTTTTTAAACAGTCTCAATAATTGATGAGCACCCAGGCCCTTTTCCGCGCGAGAGAACACGGGTGGTGCTCAGAACACGGAAACGCCATTTGGCCCATCAGCGCTCATCCCAGAAACAACACCATTTCCCCAGGATGCCGTTTAATTGTTCTTTCCATGAAACCCACTGGTTTTGTGTTTGCCTCAGTGGTCTCAGTTGCACTGACTTCCTTGATCCGATGCTCTTTGTACCACATGTTCTCTCTGCTCACTCCACTCAGCAAAACCGAACTCTGCAGTGGCCCTGTTGGCTCCTGTCCTCCTGCTTCCTGCAGATGTTCACTTACCACTGTCAATCCTGTCTTGGGGAGATAGTTTTGGGGAATCAGACACAGTCTTTTCAATACATGTACTCTTCAAACCACATAACTGGTCTGCTTGCTGGTATGCATTGCAGTCAGAACCAATCACAAGATCTGGGCCTTTTGATCACCATCATGTAGTAATGTCAGGTCTTTCGTGCCACATTGTTCCTGTCTTGCCTTGGGCTCTAGGGAAGGAATTTTCATGCTTGTTGCAGTTCAACACTGTTTAAGTCACTGGATGGGGTGTGCATGAAAATGGTTATACAGAGATTTCCCCAAATACCCACCTCAGACAATTCTAATGGATTTCAAAGTAGCTTTCAAAGAAATATCACACAAAGTTCATTTACATGCAGCCCTTGCACCCAGCACCATGTTCAGTTTGAATGGATTTGAACCACTTTGGGAGATATTTTTTGTCTGAAAATGGGCATAAAAATATAATGAATAAATATGTAGCTGAAGAGGCTGTTCTGGCCTGGTACCAGTCAGCAACTAGTTATGAGTCTTATCAGGTTGGAATGGCAGGCTGTAAGGCACCGGAAAATCCCAATGTGTAGGAGATGGTAGTTGACAAGATGCACAAGGTGATGCAAATCAGAGATATGGTGGTCAAGGACTGAGATGCATTGACAAGATCTTGTGTATATTTCTGCATTTATGTATGGCCTCAGTCAGGGGAAGGACTAAAATAGCAGGATATGCTGCAGGTCAGGACTGAGGTTTATTGCTCTAGCTGCCTCCAGTTGTCAGTACTGCTGTGAGTACTGCTTCAAGTCATGTTTGAGGAGGAGGAGTAGAGTGTATAACTGTGTTTATTTCCAGTGATGGCAGGAAAGGACGGATGGCTGAAAGAGGCTACAAAGATAATACATTTTGTTTGCCAGTGACAGCTTGGAACTGTGTAGCCCCCTTCGCACTCCAGAAAGGAAAATGCCTTTCCTAGAGCCCAAGGCAGGACAGGAACAATGTGGCACAAAAGACCTAACATTACTACATGATGGTGATTATAATACCCTGTGTGCAAAAAGGATTGTGATTGAATCCTTCCCCTTCCCACTTTTCTTTGCAGTGCTGGCATGCCATCAGAATATGGCTTTTCTCTCCCTACTTCACTCAATTTGCATTAGCATCTTTAAGTTGTTCTTTAAGGCTTTTCCAGCAATTTAGGGCCTAATTTCCAGTGCCAGTGGGGTGAGCACTGCATCCTGCAGTCATGGAGGCCTCCTCAAGGTAAGGGAATAGTTGTTTCCTTACCTCAGGGCTGCATTGGTAATGGAAAGTTGGATAGAACTGGGCCCTTAGTCAAGTTTCTGTGTTGAATTCCAGTAACCAGCAACAGCCAGCAGGACAAAGCATACCAAATGCCCCAGCTCAGAGCAGATTCTCTCACAAAGAACCAAGGTTTCTTGATATGGATTAAGTCCGTTGCCTTCCTATTTCTTCATTGTACTGAAGGATCTGGTCTGAAGTACTTGTTGCCAGTCATCACGCCTTTGTCCCAAGACACTCATTCTCATTGCCCTGCTGCATGCTAACTTCTGAAATCTTCTCTGGAAGTTGCTATTCTAAGCAGTTGTTATTTTGAGCATCCAAGGGAGATTATAATACTCTGTGTGCAAAAAGGATTGTGATTGAATCCTTCTCTTCCCCTTTTCTCATCCCATGGATTTATCTGTGGGTGTGAAGCACTCAGTGAAGCTCCTGCACTGCCAAGAGTCTGGATTTTTCAAGCGTTTTAGAGCATTGTATTCTGCAGCAGATTCAACGCACTTTCTTGAAATGAATCTGATTGCCAGCTCTTCTGCAGAAAGACTCTGAGTTCTCAGCATCTATTGATTTAAAGACTGTATAAGTGTTCTTGTAATATTAATGTTCAGGTACAGGGCACATGTCACTCTACATACCACTCGGTGAACCATAAGCAAAACAGTTTGATTTCTATTGTTGGTTCATTGTTTCCAGCTTCCTGCTCTGGGAATGTTTCCACGCTTGCTTTCCTTATGAGAATAATGTCTACTGCCCAAAGAGACCCTTCAAATGTACACTTGGACTTGCACACACAAAATTGGGGTGGGGGGTTCTCTCTCTGTGTGCATCACAACAGCAGCTCCATGCACTCTGTCAGGATCTGCTTCTGTGTTCAGTTACTGAAGAAATGCTGCACAGAACCCCCCCCGCCTGCCCCCCCCAAAAAAAAACCCCAGTGCTAAAATAGGGATATTAATCCAGGCAGCCAGATCTAAAAAACGATACTGAGACCTGGGGGTAGACTTTTTTCTGGCAAAATTATGCACTTCTTCATGGCTATTCCCTCTGCTTTAAAAAGACCTATAGTTCCGCAGCATGCACTCACTGAAAGAAAGTAAATGTCCCTGACTGCTTTATGATGGTCAGTGGGCACGGTAGAAGTTAGTGGAAAGAGCAGCCGAGCACCCTCAAGAGGACACAGAATAGTTATGCACATTTGGGGGGATGAATGAGCTTTTATGTGGCAACTTCAAAAGTGGGAAATGATGTGACCATTTACACTCCTGAATCATTGCACAGTTTCACTGGTTTTCCTTGTGTTGAAGGCTCTTGGCTGCCTTTCTCCCGCTGAAGCATTTCGTGCTGAAAATTGCATGCAAAATACGATGCAGCACAGAGTTGTTTGGAAGTGTTTCGGTGAAACAGAATAGTAAAATCTGGATAGTAAAGACTTCAGTGACTCTCTTCTTTTTGTGAAGAGCCTTTTCCTTGCCGTTTAATCCTAGCAAGTTAATCTCATGATGAGCTGACTTTGCCTTGCCAGTTAATACAAGTCTTGTGCTGTGCAGGCTGCCATTTCTTCTGTTGGCATTCTCTTGCTCATCTTTATGTACGGATGCACCCAGCGTGATGTAGGCACCAAACAGAGTAAACACAATGCAGTAGTCCCCTATTGGGACTCCACCTTTGTCTTAAGTAGATGCCAGTTCATTGATGTTAAATGCTTATCTTTGTCCCAACCGATTAAACTAATCCAGAGAGCTTCAGCCCAAAGTTGGCTTAGTTAAAATCAGTATATGAACTCTAGTTCCCCACTTCCTTGACATCTGTGGTCCACTGACCAAATGCTCCTACCTCCCTTGCCTTTGCACTTCATTTTTCCATCAATGGCACATGTATTCACTTGTCCTGATGCTTTGAAGATTCCTGTAGTTCTTTTGGCTGGTTTTTTGAGCAATAATCAGCTGTTAAGCTACATGTGGTTGCTTTAACCATTCAAGTGCAAAGTTGCTTCTAATAAACAGACTTGCCTGACCTTGTGTAGTGACATTTCTTAGCCATTTCTGTATGCAACTCTTTCCCCTGCATTTTGCCTCTACCCTATTCTTTGTTGCGTACCTTAGGACCCTCCATTATAGCTTCACTTTTCAAACACCTTCAACAATAATATCTAAAAAATACAATTGATGCATTTAAACTTTAACTCGTGCAAGGAAAGCGCCCTACAGGTAGAGCACAGCTGCGATACAAGGACATCTGCAAGAGGGATCTGAAGGCCTTAGGAGTGGACCTCAACAAGTGGGAAACCCTGGCCTCTGAGCAACCCGCTTGGAGGCAGGCTGTGCAGCATGGCCTTTCCCAGTTTGAAGAGACACTTGGCCAACTGTCTGAGGCTAAGAGGCAAAGAAGGAAGGCCCATAGCCAGGGAGACAGACCAGGGACAGACTGCACTTGCTCCCGGTGTGGAAGGGATTGTCACTCCCGAATCGGCCTTTTCAGCCACACCAGACGCTGTTCCAGAACCACCATTCAGAGCGCGATACCATAGTCTTTTGAGACTGAAGGTTGCCAACATGTAGTATTTATAGAAATAATCTTACACCAGCTTTTGGCCCCTCAAAGGGGAACTTACCCCCAAAAATATTTTTTTAAAGATCAAAGAAGCAAGCATTAAGAAGATAAAGAGAACAGTAAGAAAGTAAACAAAAAGGAGAAACTCAACCAACTCTGGGTTCAATCGTATCTAATTTTCCAGTGCCAGTACTGCTGTGCCAATGGGGTATGCACGACTTCCTGTGTTGGGGAGGTATGGAAACATTTGTTCCCTTATTTTGGAGCTGCATTATGGCTGCGCTGGTGCTGGAAAGTTGGATAGGATTGGGCCCTCAGTCAGTATTTTTAAAATTCATATAAAAAACATTACAGCAGCAATTACACCTTGGGAATGGCCTGTAGAGCTCTGAGAAATTCTCATTACATAGTCAGGGGATGTACCTCTGTGAATTTGTATAGAGAAATTTATCAGATGCTACTGTTTTTCAGTTGTCTGCAAAATTTGAATTTTCAGAGATAGTTGCTCAAGTATGCATTTTTTCCTGTTCCCCCTTCAAAATATGAAGTCCTTAAAGAACACTGATGAGAAATATTTGCTGCTGATACATTTGAGATCAAATTTTGAGTGATGTTTAAGCCACTCATTTATTTGATTTTCTTCGTAAACCACTTTGTGAACTTCTTTTGTGAAAAACGACATACTGTATAATCCTTCTTCTTCATGGTGATGATGATGATGATGATGTATATCTTTCCGCCCAGATTGTATATTTCAGAACTTGCAAATGCTAAGTCCTGAACACAAATTTTGTGTGTTAAAAAAGTGCTGGTACAGCACAGTGGCTAAGAATGACGAATGATGAACCTATGAATCAAATAGTGCCCAGTTTGAATCTACCTTGAGTCCACTCAGTGGCCTTAGGCAAGCCACCTCCTTCTGCAATTTGGGGATAATAATCCATACTTCACTGGATAGTGGTAAGGATTACAACAAGATTATTATTAAGAATATTTATATATTGCTTTTCAACAAAAGTGGTTTACATCGCTGAACAAAGATACTACATTGTAATGCACTTTGAGAGCTTGAAAGACAGGGAGCAGCTCTTTGAGGATTCAAACAGAAACCTTAAGCTGCACCCTGCTGTATAGCTGGTGCAGCTTGAGGAGCGAAAGGGGGCATGTTAGGAGGCTCCTGAGAGGATAGCATCCTGGTGCACAATGCTTGCACCCAGATATACCCCCTCCCACCTACAACACATCTTGTACCTTTTCCCCAGTCTACCCGTCCCCCTGCTTACGCAATGCTCCGCTACCAACAAACTGGAACCAGCAGAGCCTCTCCAAGCCTCTGCATGCTGTTCATTTTCTCTAATAGTGCTGTTCACTGTCTCTAATAGTGGCCTAGAAGTGTGCAGTAATATGCGTCATTGGAATGGTGTTTATGACACTGTAGAGCATGTCTCACTGTCAGAATACTAGTTCTGGCAGAGGACCAGCCCACAAGACTGGGCTGTAACTCATTCCACTGATGTCAGTGGGACTTGAGCAAAACTAATTTTATCTGAATTGGGACCACAGTGTGTTTATTTTGGCATCACCCGAGCCAGGGATAGCACAACCTAGAGTGCCTCCTGATGCCATCTCAGATCCACTGCCTCTGCACTTGAAAAAACAACACAAAATCTCTTTGTGCCTTCTCTCCTGCAATTAATAGTAGAGAAAGATTTGAAGGGTGAGCCATGTGGAGGCCTCCTTATCTCACTGTTGCAAAAGAGAAGTCTCTTCTGTCAGGTTTGCCCAAGTTTTCGCTGTCTATTTTGGGTGATAGGTAGACCTCCACTGCTGTGGACAGAGACAGTCAGCACTCAACTGATGTGGGGACACTGCAAGTTTGTTTGGCAGAGACTGAATTGATTGACTGCTATTGGCAAGGAGTTATTTTTGGGAGGTAATGATAAGAACATGCTGTACTCCTATGAGTTTGGCTCTGCCTTGCAAGGTTATTATCCAGGAGTTTAATCAGAGACTGTCAGATGCATAAAGAAAGTGGCAAGTGTCTTCAGAAGTGTCTTTCAGGTGATGTAAGTCTCTAAGGTACAAACGGAACCTATAAGAAATAAAAATGGTGTTTCTTAGGGGGCCTCTTCAATGCATTTCTGAGCTCCTTTTAGGGCAACATACATGCGTGTGTTTAAATCAAAAGCAATCTTTTATATCTTTGTTCCTTTCTAATCCTTCAACAATGCTAGATGGTGGCATTATTTTGTCCATTTCTCCTATAGGCATCCTAAGCTCTTTAAACAACTTCTTTACACAGGAACACTTCACATCCACATATACTGAAATTTCATCTGACAATTTTTTTTAATATAAAGGAAATATAAAAGGTAGCAAAAACCTTTTTTTTTAATCAATGTTTAGAATGTGTTAAGTTATGGAATGAACAAGCAGCGGAGCCTGTCAAAGGTCCACCACATTTGTGGAGTAGGCTTCTTTTTGTCTATATGAGCTCAGTCCATCTTGAGGGATAGCTGGATGTTACTGCTGTCCTCTTTGAAACTCTCTTCTGAATGGTGAGAGTGGGGGGTAGAAAGTGGGGGAGGGGTAGAAAGTGGGAACTGAGAAGCATCTGGGAGAGGAAAGGAATCTGTGAAATTTTTAAAATCTGTTTTAAAGCCCCATGTGAATCCCTTCCGATGGTAAATGTACACAGTCCAAAGTCTAAGGAAAAATATTGGGGCTGTTGCACCAGACATCCTGAAAATAAACCATGGAAAGAACCTCTCAAGGCCTAAAATGCTCTTGCTGGAACCAGCCTGGGGTCAGGATTCCCAACCTGCTTCACCGAGCATGAATCCAAGCAGTTAGGCAATAACTTTAGAAAAATGGGTGTAATCTCCTGAAATCCCCCAAGGGTGAATGCATTTAGCTTTGATTGCCCAGCCATTAAGTGGGAAGAGAGTGGAGAAGCCAGAGGAAATAGAACACAAGGTACGACAAACACTTTGTACTCCATCCTGACTGACTTTGTAAAAGGTTTAGCAGGCAAACTGACATTTGTTTTTTTTACAGACAGAGTTTTGTACCTCTAAAGTGACTTCACTGCAGTTAAGTAAGCAGAGAAAGGTTAATAATCATCACAGCTACTAGTTCAGTTTTGTTGTGGCTGTGTGCATGATAGGGAGCCATCAGCGATGTCTTTCCTAGGCCTTTGAATCATAACCCTCAGCTGGATCTGGATCCTTGATGGAGAGAGTTGTAGGAAGTACAATTTGAAGGCTTGCATTTAAGTTGGAATATGTCTGTAAACCTGGGTTTGGGTAAAACACAAATAGGTCCAAATTGGTCCATATCACAATATATTCATTGACAGAGTTTGTGCATCTCTTCATGCTATCTTGTATCTTTTCCAGGCTGAGATACTGTGAAATGTTCAAAGTCAGCCAGAGGATCCAGTCTAAATCCTTGGGACTGAATCATAGAATGTAGAATCAGAGTTCAAAGGGAGCTATAAAATCACCAAACCCAACCCTTGGCAGTGCACAACTGCAGCATTCTCAGCCTCTGGTTATAGACTTCAGATGATGGAGAGTCTGGCATCTTCTAAGGCAGACAGTTCTCCCACCGAACACTTTCTAATACCAGGAAGTTCTTCCTAATGTAGTCTTCCATTACCACCTCATCTCTCTTCTTGGGAAATTTGTTTCTTACTCTGTGCACTGGATTCTAGTGACTTTTAACAGAAAAATTCATGTTAACAGTTAATAAGCAGTTTGTATGCTTATAAAACAATTCACAGATCTGGTAGTTTTAGGTTACGCAGCTTATCATACACTTGCATATTAAATGTACACATCAAGGGTATGATCTAACTAAAGTTATGCATGTATCCCACCTATTTCACTGTGGGAATATTCAGCACTTCCTAAACTCTCCCATTGAATATGATTGGACTTAAATGTGTTTAGTTTTGGTTAGATTGTACCCAAGATATTTTCTTCGCAAGCAGAGAATTCTCAGCCTTACAAATGAATGATAGTTCAGAAATTAATTAGTTCTGCTTGTTGCGTTTCCCCTTGCACATTTTAGCAAAATTGATGAAGGACAGACAGAACATTTTCCTCTATATTACCTGCATGGAGGTTGTTAACACTTGGGTCATACATCATATCTATCATATCTGAGTTGTAATGCAAACCTTGGGGAACTTAGCATCCCAGCAGCACATGGTTCCTAATGGCCTGGGAGAAAATTATACTCAGTTGTGTTCTTAGTTTTCAAATGCTCCAAGATCTATATATTGTAGTTCATACGTGTGCGCAATTCTCTATCTTGTGCTGCTGTTCAAAGGGTTAAACCAACTCAAGACTAAGTAGAGTTGACCTTCTTTGGTTACCGCAAATCTATCCCTTGCATCTTCAGTGACTGGATTCTTTTTCTAGCATGTCTTTGTGTATGCATATGTTTTGGAGGACATTTTTGTATGTTGACATTTTCCTGTAAGAAAAGGCATTCATGTGTCTTTCCTGCCCCTTAGCAAGAGACAACCGTAAACTCTCCAGGGAGATCTCTGTTACCTCCTGTACTCCCTTCCCCTGCCAAGAGTATCATCTACAGGCCACCCCTAAGGGAAAGGTTTTTAGTAAGTATGCATTAACTGTGTAGGGGTCTTCTTCTGAAACAGGATATGGCAGAGAAGAACATTTCACCTCCCAGAGAGTAACACATGTGGGGGAGGAGAAGGTGGGGGAGAGAGCACCTCATTTCTGTGCAGAGGTGTTAACATTTCTTAGTAGAGGTTGATGTTTCTTTAACAGCTTCTTAGTGCTTCTTTTAAACTGTAGGGAGGTGATTTTGTAGAACATCAGTCAAACAATTATGCCTCAGTACAGTTGGTGTCTGTTAATAAATAAAATTGTTACTCTCAGATTTATTTATTTATTTGTTATGTTTTTTTTAATATCGTGTCAGAAGCAGCAGAGGTGAAGTTGGGGGGGAGCAGAGTCCCAGAACGTCTCCTACAACAGGAGCAGTGATATCATCAGTAGATGTACTCCTGTGTTACCATTGAAACTTTTTCAAAGGACCTTAGCCAAGAAGCAGCACCAGGCTCACAAGAAGGAAAACTGAGAAATTTGCCTAGGGAGCATATGTCTAGGTCACTGTCTTTCCTTAAGGGCCATCCAAAACAGTCTGTGACCAGTGTTACAATTCAGGCTCTGATCCTATGCAAATTTACCTGAGAGTGAACCCTGTTGAACACAGTGGAATTTACTTCTGAATAAACATTCATAAGCTAGCACTCTGAGGGTGCAGTTCTACGCAAATTCCCCTGAGTGTCAACTTCACTGAATTTAATGGGGCTTACTTTTGAGTATGTATGCTTAGGATTGCACTGTAATATACCTTTTATATTTATTTGAGATATTTTTAAATCTTGTCTATAAGATTAGTTTTATATATATATATCTATATCTATATCTATATCTATATCTATCTATATATATCTATATATATCTATATATATATATATATATATATATATATATATATATATTTATATATATTTATATATATATTTACTCTGTTTTTAGACATTTGTTTTCAGTCTCTTGCAGCCCACCCCAAGAGTTTGAAATAAAATGAACTAGATCTGTAAATGAAGAATAAAACATTTGAAGTAGGAATAAGTAGCAGGAGAAGAAAACAATAACGAAGGAAGTTAAAGTTGAGTTTTGTTATTATAGTCTTAATGAGGAGTGGCTGTGGGGATGGGGGTCATTACAAGCTCCTGCACTTAAAAATTTACGTCCACATCTCTGTTCTGCAGTGCTTCCAAGTCACTTCATAGATTATAATCAAGGAGAACCAAATCTCACAAAACATAGACAATTCAAAACAATGGTTTAAATAGCAGTTAAAACAGCAATTAAACAGTATAAAAAGATGGGAAACCAATTAAAGAATTGCCATTTAAACACTTTACATGATAGTTTCTCTTATATTCTATATAAGTTTATCTTATATTCTATAGCTGCAAAATATCTGTCTATATCGCAAATTTACATAACGCTGCAAGACCTTGTTTTTGGAATGTACTAGAGCTGAACTAAAATTCTGTTTTTAGACTATTCCTATTTCATAGAAATACACAAAAACATGAACTAAAATTCTGTAAGCCTGTAAAATTTGTCAGTTGCAGTTTTCAGAATTTGGGTTTTGATTTTGAAATTTGACCTAAAAGTTCAAAAAATGACTCATTGGATGAGTCATTGGATGAGTCTCTGTTAGATGGCGGCTGTAAAGCATTCAGCCAGTTTCCTGGCTGTACCACACTGGCGTGCAGATCACCCTTCCCTCCAGTCATGTACACCAGATTGTATCCCTTCTTTCCAAAACCTCCCTGCCCCTTTTGTCTTCTTGAACATGCACAACCAAAATGGCTGGTGTCTGCCTGAGAAGATGCATAGGCAGCCTGTAGGCTTATGCAGAAGTAAGTAAAACTGTCTTTTACTTGCCTCCCATTTGCCTTCGGGTCACACAGACACCCCCCCTGCCCCAGCATGCAATGTGCACCTTTTTGGTGCAGCTGTATGCTGTAGCATGATGGAGATAGGACTGGGCTCTTAATGTAATAAACAGATTTATATCTGCTGTTTGTTAATTCTGGTGGCAGAAAGCCATAGAGCATGATGCCAACTTAGGGAAACTATAGATGGCTTCTGCAAATTTAAGAACAAACTTCCTCAAATTTCCCCGTATTTGTTATTGGGTTCAATCTCATGACACACAACTTTTTGTTTTGTTTAGCCAAGCATGTATAGTCAAATTAACATACGTTAAATACGCATGTGATGTTATTCCGCTGTATGCTTATGGTAGCTGAGTTAGCCAGTGGCACAGCTGGCCCACCTATGGTGTGAATGATGTCACCTCTCTTCTTCCTTGCAGGTCCTTTAAATAAAATAGAAACATTGGGAGTTCTCAGCATGACCTGCGCTTCCTGTTTTGTTGGAAATGGCTACATTGTTCTTCTGAAGTTTTGGGGAGGGAGGGATCATGTGACAGTAGTGTGGGGGGGAAGTCAGGGGTGGCATCACCTGGCAGATGTGGTTGGGCTGTCCTTGGTCAACAGACATACCAATCACACTGTAGAATAATGCCTTGCAAGACATTTCTCATGCCAGCTGCTTAGATATGGCAATAATATATTGTGGAAATGTTCGATTTACTGAGATCTCAGCTGAGAAATGCAATGTGCTTGTGCCAATACCCCAGTGGCATTTCCTTTCCCTGTTGTCCCTGGCTGTTCTCGCAGAATGCGTTGCATGCTAACTGTACATACATATAGAATAGTTCTTTTGTCATCCACTCACACAGAGTTCTGGGGAGGGAGGCACATAATCCTTTTCTTGATGCTGCTTTGAATACGCAGTTCTCTCTTCTTACGTCAAGAAAAGCAACTAATTAGGATATTGTCATCCAAAACACAAATTTTGATACTTTAACACTGATTAGATTAACTGTGATGCTCCAAGAATTGCTATACCCAATTTACAGATGATGAAAATGAGCGACAGAGAGGTTAAATTACTTATTCAAGGTCACGTAAATAGTGGGTGCAAGCCAGTTGGAGACTTGTCTCTCTCATTGAAACCAGCGACATTTCAAAGTACTAATTTTTGACTGGGTCATGTGTACTTCAGTGGCAGGACCAGAAAACCTGATCTGACGCTCAGGCTACCCAGTGTTTTTGGAACAAGGCTGCCCTTTCTCTGGGCAAGTTACCAGAAGTCCATTTTTTCCTGAACAGAAAAAGTCTGCATCCTTCACCCTCCTTCCTCTAACACAGTCTCATCCCTTCTTGTTCTTCCTTTGTCCTCCTATGTACTGTTTGCTGCTGCTTCCTTAGTTTGCCTTTCTCTGCTACTTTTGCTTATGGTTTCTCCAGCCTGGCTTCCTTTTTCTCTTCGGCAGCCTTCGCCCAATGCCCCAGCACGTTTTTGTCTTTTTCCTACCTGGCTGCTTTGCTGCCTGTCACTATTAATGACTCGTTCCCCTCCTGGGGCTTCCTGCTTTCCCGCTTCTCTCCTTCTACCTTGCAGATGCCTCTTTATCATGTCTTTGATGACTTTGGAACCCACTTAATCATTTTGTACAGATTTAACCCCTTTTTATGAAGGTGCAACTATAAGTAGTGGAGGGTTATATTATACATGTCGGGTTTTTTTGTCCCTGAATATATGTTTGCTAACTTTCCCCAAGCTCATAGCTAATGAACACAAATAATTCAGGGAAGGTGAAGAGTCCAGCTTTCAACTTGTGTAGTAATGAGGATGATCTCTGAGTTTGGAAGTAAGAACTTGAATGTTCAAGGCGATGCACTCCTTCTCTATCCCTTCACTGCTCCACAAATCCCCCCTCCCCATTTCCTTTTGGACAGAAGCAACCCTCCCTTTTCCCAAATACTGGCTTGAGATGTGGATGGCAGGTGGGCACTTCTCTCTGCCTTTTAAACAGTAGAGAACCGTGTAGTAGTAGTTATCAGATCGGGGTGGCTGGGAGTTCATTGTATTGCATGAGAGAAGTTAGTTTTTCTTAATTTGATTTGACCTTGATATTTTAAATTGATTTGATCCTGCATTTGATCCAGATGGAACCCCAAAGTGTCATAAAGCAATATAATAGCAGAGCTATTGCATCTACATTCGGTGACATATAGCATTGCACCAAAGACAAACAGAAGTGCCCGTAGCATATCCCACCTTTCCTCCAGAATTGCAGGCTGTCTTCCTGTCCAGAGAGGAAGAAACCAAGTGCAGCAATTGTGTGATGTGTGGACTGTTGAGGCGATGGTCCCTTTTCTCAGACAATACAAGGAGTGGCGCTTCCCTCCTAACCATGGTTGCCTCTGGGTGACAGAAGACTGAGCACAAATCCCTTCCTTCTGGAGTGACCACAGTAGGGGAGAGGAAGAAGGAGAACAGGCCTGTGGTGTGCTCCCCCCCCCCCAGTTTGCATTCTAAGTGAAGGAAGACTTGACACTTGCTTCTTCTCTGAAGCAACCATGAGAGCAGGAGCACAAATTATGATTCCCCCCCCCCCAAAGATAGCCACTTATTGGTGTTAGTTTGGTGCCTTCTGCAGTGAGGCACCGTACAGAAATTCTTAGAAGAAACAAAGACTGGCCTGAAAGCTTGCAAATTAAAATTCAGTGGCGCCATTGGCTAGAGATGTTAGTTTTTGTTGATAAGCAATTAAAAACAAAATAATACAATTTTTAAAAATGCAATGTATTTGTTTTTGTGTGTGAAATATTAATAATTTTTACTATTAGGCATCAGGTCTCAGTGTGGCTGGCGGAGTGTGAGTCCACTTCCCGGAGGAGGAGACCACTGGCCTCACCTCAGGCCCCAGACTCAAGCCATGGGCCGATTGAAAGTGAGGGTCAGGGGGGAGAGAGATGGCATTGGTGCCTGCATCACAGGGCATTCTGGGGCAATATGAGGCTATTGCCATCTGACAACCTGAAAGTGCCAACTGCTGCTGTGACACAGTGGCAGGCAGTGAAGGCAGGAGCTCCGCCCTTTGTGCTGGTCAGCCACCAAAAGAGGTCACTGAGAAGGAAGACTACCAGGATAGCCAAAGTTGCCCTTTCCTGGACAGCCCATGAGCCCTGAAAGCTCCAGACCATGGGGTACCACCCAGGTCCACACCCCAAGTCTGGACAGATGAGTTGCTTGCTTAAAGCATTTACCCTGTTGTCAAATGTTTTAGCTTAACGATAGAAGAGTGTGCCTTTTCTTCATCAGAGGTATCTATTTCTAGTTTCTCATTTGTAGCCAAAGCAAACCAAAGCAATAGCTGCATATTGCTGTTGCTACCTGCTCCAGTCTCAGCCTACTAAAACACAGCTCTGGCAGCAGTATGTGTGTATTCCACACCAGTGGACTGTTCTTGCCTCTCTTCCTGTTTCCTGTTGAGGGCAGAATACTGCCATCATGTCTGGGAGGAGATCGTGGCTTCTATAAGAGCTAAGGCTGGGTCCACCCATTGGTCTACCCACTTGGGCAGGGCAGGGCATGCACAGAATCTGAAGCAAATCCAGTCATCTGGGTAAAATGGCAAACCTACTCACAGTGGAATCTTCAAAGAACAGTGTTAAAAATGCAGGTGCTTTTGTTCTGTACACCAGTCTAGCAGGCCTGCCTTCCACATCCACTCTTTCAGTCTTCTATTCTGCAGTTTTAAGTCTCCTGTCTAGTTGATCCCAGAAGAGCACACAACAAAACTGTAGTCAAATAGCCTGCGCCTTTGCCTCACTTGAATGTTCGTTGTATCTGACAGTTCTTCAGTATGGAAACCAAATTCATTAATCTTCCAATGGGTTATGCAGTTAAGGTGTCTCTCTGGCTGTGATGTAGATTGGCAAGACCTTCTGCTGAAAACATGTTTAAAAAAAAAACTGAGTGAGAAAAGAGGAAACTCAGCAAAAAATATTTCTCAAGAAGAAAAGCCAAGGGGATAAAAATCATTAGGGAAGGAATTGCATACCTGGACACATGCTATATGCAGAGACAGAACCTGTGTGATGCAGATTATTGTGCATTCAGATATTTGGTATATTGTACAGGTGTGCCCTGGTATTCATGGGGGTTCTGTTCCAGGGACCCCCCCCCCATGGTTAACTGAAACTGTGGATACCAGGGAATGCCACCCCAACTTCTGGAGATGAGGTGGACTCCCTGAGGACTTCCCTGGGCCTCCTAATGCCTTATCAGGCATTAAAACCGGAAGTGACTTTAAAAAAAACTCCGAGGTTCAGTCGGAGCCCAGCAGTGGCAGTGGATGGATGTGCTCAGCCTCTGCTGGGCTCAGAGGGCCCTCCGGATGTGAGCATGTGGGGGGAGGGGCTATGGACCTGACCCAATCCGCGGGTAAGCAATTTTGCGGATACAAGATCCATGGATACAGCCCCCCCCCCCCCGTATAAAGCAGTACAGAAACAAGCTCCACCTCTGCTGCAATGAACAACTGCAAAACATGAACATCAGACTTTCTGGTTAAGGTACCTGAGCTCTGGTACCTGCAGCTGTTTGCCATAACCAAAACCTAGATTTTGTACTTGTATCACTCAAGCAGGCATTAGCCAGGGACCAGATTAAATCCTATGCTCAACTACCTCGAAGTAAGTATCACTGAATATAGTGCGGCCTTTGAGTCAACTTGCATAGGATTGCACTGTCAGGTTCATGAGTCCCTAAGCACACATTCCCCTGTTCTGCATAGAAGGCAGGCCCAAACATTCAGCATTATTTTCGCAAAAGAATAAGAGAGGGTATTATATGAATGGGAAAAACCATTGGCTTTGAAACAACTTGAGCAAAAAACTTCTAGGAGTTGTTTGTTCTCAACCATTTTGCCCATGAGGAAATGAATCCAAAAAAGCAATC
Source organism: Tiliqua scincoides (assembly GCF_035046505.1). NCBI lineage: Eukaryota > Metazoa > Chordata > Lepidosauria > Squamata > Scincidae > Tiliqua > Tiliqua scincoides. The sequence continues at coordinate 60,660,798 of NC_089827.1, forward strand.
CACTTTTTTTCAAATGAAGTTTTATGAAACTTTTTTCTACCTCTTCTCTATAATAGAATATTTCTAATATTTAGATTCTGATATTACATTTAGTGTGCAAATGTTATAATAAATTTGTCCAAAGCTTTGCAATTTACACACTGGTGCTCTTTGAACATATGTATGAAGCCACTTAAGACAGCATGGGCAAGCATTCAACCAATTCTCAATTATAAATGAAATTTTCTAAAGTATTGGCCCAGCTTGTATGAACCCCGCCACCCTACACAGGAAACTATGTGGCCTGCCCTCAGAAGATGGAATTTGCTTGCCAAAGGGGACTGAAAGACATAAAGATTCATTTAAGGGCACGTGTCCTATGACTCACATAGCCCTTATCCTTTCTGTGTCACTATGATTGACCCATTGAGCTAAGCACAGAAGCTTTTAAAGTGTACCTTGTTGACCTTCTCAGGCTTGTTAGGTCAGAGGGCAGGATTTTAGTAGCTGTGGAAAGTATGCAAATGTTGTAATAAGGAAACCCATAATTAATGGCATTTTAACAAAATGGCAAGAATTGCCTAAATGCCAGTGAGGTGATGTGGGGAATGAGTTTCTGAGAAGTGATAATTTTATTTCAGCAGGAGAGAGATGAGAATTAAATCATGCATTTTTCTCTTTATGACATTTGTCTCCTGCACATCCATTTAGTTGGATGCGAAAATGCAAAAGAAGCAGTGTTCTCTTTAGCTCTGTAGCTATCCCTTTTTGCCAAATGTAAAGCTCATTAATAATCATCACCTGTTCTGCAGGTGTAGTGATAAAAAGAGACTTTGCCAGGTGAAAAGTCAAAAGGCGAACTTGAGGCTTGTGAAGGAACACTTTTCATGCTAATTAATTCTGCTTGTGAAGCATCTACCAATATTAATCTCCTTTGACCAATATGGTTAATTAACTATCCTAAGTGTTTGTAAACAGATTTTCTACATACTCTTTCTCCACCTGCTCTTTCAGTTGCAGACTGACATCTTTGATAATGTGGTCCTCTGAGAGCAGAGACTGAAATGACAAATGACAGAGATAAAGTCATGCCCAGGTACCTTCACTCCTCTGGTTCAGTCCACTTCCTGGAGATTTTTCAGCAGGTGCCATGTTCTGATGCAGGCACCTCAAACTATTCTAAGACCAAATCAATACATGCAAGACCATCCAACAACTTGTTTTGACTTCATCAGCACATTAAAATGCTTGTAAGAATCCACCTTGGCTCTCACTTGGACAGAAGAGTTTTCTTTGGTCTGTGCATGTTCCTTGTGGGTGTGCTTGTTGTTCTAGGCCTACCCAGAGGATTCTAATGTCTTTGTATAGTGACTGTGCTTAGAGGCAGTAGAGGCTAAGAAGCAGGTAATGGGGAGCTGTACTAGTGATGCCCTGTCTTCTAAATCCAGGCCCCCAGAGATAAAATCAAAGGTCTGCTTTTATTTTCTTACTCATGATTTTTATTTTCTGTTTTACAAAACTCTCTGGCAACAAGTTCTGTATCAAAAATGTGTGATAATCTTGCACAACCATTTTTTTTTTGTTGGCCTACCATATTTGGGTTGAGAGTCAGTATGTATAGGATTCCCACAGTAAAGGTGAACACGAACAATAGTGGAGAGCAATCCCATGATTTTTTGAACCTTTATTTGATGCTCCCAGAATACACAACATGGAAACTTTCATTGTTGTCATTACACAATTGGCTAATAAGAACAATTCAGAAACTTTTTATGCCCAATCAGCTGTTTCAGGTGCTTTCATTTTTTTTATTTTGTTAACAATAAAAATCTGCAAAAGTGGGATATTTTGTGTAGGGAGATTGGAGGAAAAGCAAGTAAATGGCTACATATCAGTGAAACAACTTTAGGTTAGTGTTTTATTAAACAAGAGGTTTGAGCAGGGCTCCAATGGAGTTTGTCTTACCTGAGCAGGGAATTACCACTTGGAAGTCATCATGAAATCAAGGGTTGTAATAAATTACTACCAGCTCAAAATTTGCAGAGAACTCTATGACACCGTACTTTGCTTTGTGAAACTTCTCAGGGTTATTATTTTTATTATTTACCAGAAGCCTCACCTGTTAATAATTTTGCCAAGACAAATATGTGGGTTTTCAAACATATCCATCTTTTTAACACATTCCTCCCTCTCCATCCTAGAGATGATATCATATCAAACACCAGTCTGATCTTTTTGCTTTCACATTTTCTCCCTCTCAGATCTGTTCCCTTTCAATAAATCACCTTGCTGCTGTTCAGGAACACATGTTTAAAAAGAGTCACTCATGCATGTTCATCCCATGCTAATGCATGACCTACCATCTAAAATGCACAAAAGGCTCCTTTCTTCCTATCCAGTTTTCCAAGGTGGGTGTTTCTCCCTAGTCTGCATTTATAGACTCCAATCTGCCCTTCCTTCTGTGCCTGTTTGAAGTGCTAAAGTGTTCATTGAAGCATTGAAGCACAAAATGTTAACATATTTCCATGGCATTTACTTGGTCCAACACACTCACACAACTTTCTCTTTTCCTCTACTTTGGGCAATTTATGTAATGCTTATTGAAATGGAATGACTTTTTATATTTCATTCCTTCTCTACTGGGCAGGTAAACAGGTTCTAGAATGCTGTGTTTGCACTTTGGGTGCTACAGTGCACTCGCTGTGGCTTTCCACTCTAAAGCTATGTGACCTTTGTTGGTATACACTAGAGAGAGAAAAAGATATGGAATGTCTGATGTTATATCGCCACAAGAACCTGATGCTTATTCATCAGTAAGTTCTGCTGTGTTCAGTAAAAGTTGCTCCCAAATAAACATTAGAGTATAAGATTTCATCCAAGCTGCAGGTCATAGGCATGTTTACTTAGAAACCCCAAGTTGTTCAAGAGGATTTACTTCTGGGAAAGTGTCCACCAGATTGCAGCATTCATGTTCCTTCTACTAATAGTGTGCCTTTAGATGACTCTGTTTCTGATGTTAATACTCTATAATGTTATTTGTAGTTTGAAAGTGTGCCTGCACTGTTGCCTCTGATTTCTTGGGCAGCACAATCCTAACTTGCACTGGAACAGGCTGGCTGGTGGGCCTGTGCTGTACCCAGTACAAGTTTGGGGCTGGCCTGAGGCTCTCCCTTACCCCAGGGAGAGCTGTGCCAGCCCCAATGGATCTACGCGGATCTGCGCCACCTGAGGAGGTGGTGCAGATCCAAGCAGAACAGAGCAACCTTAACTGTGCTGCCTAGGAACGGAGCTAGGATCCAGCATAACTGCCGGATCCCGAAACCTGCCTCCCACTCCCCGTCTGGCCGCCCATGGTCCTGCCTGCCACTCACCCTCCCTGCCCCGAAATGCCTCCTCCCTTCCTCCTCCCCACCCTTCCCACACCCCTCTCAGACCTCTGTGCTGGCTGAGCTTGGCCAGCGTGGGCTCACCTGCTGCCACTGCAGTGGCCTCCACAGGCTGGTGCACCTCCATGCACCAACGCAGCTTACTCCAAGGCCAGCACAAGGGACTTGCGCCGGCTAAGCACATCTTTAGGATTGCACCACTTGCGTGCCTACCATAGAGTGAGATAGGGCAAATGCCCTAGGCGCCGGCCGCTAGGACCCTGCAGAAGCCTCTGAGGTTTCCAGGGGGGGCAGAAACTGTGCTTCCGGTTTGCCAGAAGCAGTTTATAGTGCCGGGGAACCTCTTAGAGATTTCTCTGGCATGGGCGGAGGTTGAGCGACGCTCCATGAGCCTCTGTTGAATGGGGGGGCGGTGATAGTCCGCGGGTGGGGCGCCATCGCGGAGCTTTGCCCCGGGCGTGGGGCTGTGGAGGTCCGCGGCTGGATTGTGCTCTGAAACTTTTTAAACATTCTCCCAGGTGTGTGGGAGCTGCTCATCTTTAAGTGGATCACAAATGGTTAAGAGAACACCGAACACAATCATGTGGCCGGGGGTGACAGCATGGGGACACCTCCACTCCCAGCCGAGTGCTGATTATGTGGGAAAGGCTCACGTGCTTCGTGGCAGTCATGTAATTTGATCATTTAGTTATGCAGCTCTCAGCTATGTGGGAGTCCTCTGCCTGATAAATGCCAAGGGACATGGTTGTAATGCTGTACGCCACCCCCCAAGTAGCAACTTACTTAACCCTTGATGCACATAGCCTAATCTGCTCTGTCAGTTTTGCATACCCCTGAAAACTGGGTCACAACCCACTGGTGGGTCCTGGACCCACAGCTTGGGAAACACAGATTGTTGGGTTGTGTCCAGATTTTGAAGACAATTGGGAATTTCCTGAAACCTATGATTTCTTCCATTCACTGAATTTCCTGCATTGCAATCTGACATGGGAAAAAAATCAATTTATTTAATCATTTATGCAAAGTGGAAAGTATATGTAAAAGGTGGGACATTACTAAAGTTCATTTTCTTTTCAGAACATGACATCTCTTAGTGGTTGCTTAGAAGACAGTCGGGGCTGCACCCATAGACCTGTAATACCTATGAGGTTGTCCTCATAGTGTAGGTTGTCCACAAAGTGTATGATATTGTCCTGATATTGTGTATTAGCACAATATCATACACTTTGTGGGGTTGTGTAAGAAGGCAATTGGTACTTCTAAGTGACTTTATCAAGTGATTTTCTCGTTTCTTTAAATAACTTGTTCACTAAACTCATAGTGGATTTTCTGTGTTTTATTTTTTTTTTTAAATTCAAATTAAGATGTTCAAAGTGCAATAAATGTTTGATGGTAATTCTGAAGGCTGTCAAATTCAGAACACTAGGAAGTCCTTGCTTGTAGCAAAGTAACCCCTGACACCTAAAGAGCCTTTAATAAGTGGTTTTGTTCCATGATTCTAAAACATCAGATATAGGAGAGGGTGAATTGACAGCCACCGAAGCCCACAGAGCAGGTATAAAGTAAGCAACCGAAGTTCATGTTAGTTTCCCGCCCACATTGCCCCTGCTGTCAGTTTGCCTTGACAGAGACTCTGTGGGTGAAGATTGAGGGAACCACATTCATGAAGACGAAGGGAGTTGTTTTTTTTTTAGATCCATTCAGCTTGTATCCTTTTGGCTCATAACAGTTCACTAAGGTGGTAATTACCATCCATAGTGATGGGGAAGAATGTGTACAAAGGCAAGGCTGTTGAGTTTGAAGTGCTCATGGGTGGTTTTCAGGAGTTTCTTTAGGAAATATTCTCCTCAGTTGGCATCTGTCCTAATTGTGTTACCTCATGATTGGTTCAGAACCAGCTTAAGGTTGCAATCCTATCCACACTTAACTGGGAGTGAATAAGCCCCATTGACTATAATGGGACTTATTTTTGAAAAGACATGCATAGGATTGGGCTGTCAGAAACATAACCTTTTGCCGAAGTGATGTGCCTACTACTGATGGAATGTAAAAAATATAACCCTCTAATGCCAAGTTCACATTTCCCGGATAATTTTGCATACTTATAGAAGATGAAGGCTCACCATTTCACACCTCATTGTAATAAAATTGATGTATTTGAACTTTCTATTGACATTTTGGCCTGGTTCAGTCCATAGTTTGTTGGCTCTTGAACAAGTCATGTTCCATACATTCTCTCATCCCCTATCCTTTGTCCTCCTCCCCTTTAAATTCATTTGAATTCAGAGTTTACAGTTTCCCATGAAGACCAAACCAAGAAACTTTTAAGTGATCCATACAAACCAGGGTTGCAAACCAGGATCAGATTGCTTAAACCATATTTCCAGGATTGGATAGCATAGGAAAATTGTGGTCTTACAAATTAGGGAGCTTTGGGAAGGAAGCACATGGCTTGTTGATTGCTGGATTGACTGAAATGAACCACTAGTATGCCTCCGTTTTGCTCCCACTGCCCAGAATGGCTCCAAAGGGGAGGGGCCACTTGTATGCTGCGGTGAGGCTCCCTGCAGAACTTAGTGCTTTGCACCCCTTCCAACTACGCCACTGATTGTTTAGAACACGTTTCTCTTTGCTGTATCACCAGTAGACATTAATATGCTCTGTTGTTCTGGTCCTTAGTGCCTTTTGGGTAGAATTATTGTCCGGCTCTAGGCTCTCTGTTTTCCGCGTTTCTACAGGGCTCAGCTGACCCCAGTGGATTGTAATTTTGTAACATGGCTTTAGCAGTGATACAGCATCTTTCTTTGCTCTTGTATCTCTGTAGGTGGGATGGTGGAAGGACAAGCGCCTCAAGATGAAGTATTACGTGTGGCCCCGTTCTGAGCTGTACCCTGACTGTGAGGAACGTGAAGACGACCATCTGAGCATAGTGACTCTAGAGGAAGCGCCATTTGTGATTGTGGAAAATGTGGACCCATTGAGTGGTACCTGCATGAGGAACACTGTTCCGTGCCAAAAACGAATAGTTACAGAGTAGGTGCCAACAAGATTTTTCTCCAGCCGGCTCCCCTTAGCATATTTCTCCCTGATGCTCCACACCAGCAAAGTCAATTGGACTGTCTCAGACCAGCCATGTTGCCATTTCTCACTAGTGCTTTCCAGGTCGACTTGGCTCACGTGGATGCTCAGCATCAAGTGGGTTTTTCAGTGAGGGATATAGCAGGGAAGGATAGAAAGAAGTAGTTATGGAAGGAAGCTGGGATTAGTCGGGGGAATTTTTCCACAATCTAAATTTTATCATGGCTGAAATATTTCGCAAGGCAGATTTTTTGTTGAAAATTAGCATTTTTGTCTAAAAAATCAAAGAAATCACAAGATGCCTTTTCTACTTTTCTGCTTACAGTGTTCTTCTTCTGCTAGTTGGGAATGTTAGAGAAACTTCATAAAATCCAAAAATGGGGAGTCTGAATTTCTCAGCATAAGAAACTTCAAGTTAGGATAAAGCAAAATGGAAAACATGAACTCCTATGTGCTTTAGTTTTAATTTTAAAGTATTTTATCAGTTCTATTTAATCCCTTTTTCTTGTGCTTATTTAGGAACAAGACAGATGAGGAGACTGCCTATATCAAGAAATGCTGCAAAGGGTTTTGCATTGATATTCTCAAAAAAATCTCCAAGTTTGTCAAGTTCACCTATGACCTTTACTTGGTAACCAATGGCAAACATGGGAAGAAAGTCAATGGAACATGGAATGGGATGATAGGCGAGGTAACCTATGGAAGTGACTGCTTTTACCTATTGTTCTGCCATCAAATTGAATCTGATTTTTGCTTTCAGATCTCACTTCTTGTCCTTGAGACTTAACTGAACGGAACGGCACGTTCCAAGTTTGTATATCAAATCTGAGTATTTTCTGCTTGGAATAATTCTTTGGCTTTTCCCGTACATATTTCTGTTTTCATCTGTGCAGTTGTATGACAGGTTATAGGAAAGCCCAATGTGAAAAGAGCAAAGATTAAAAGAGACATTGTGCTGAAAGATGTGGGGGGGGGGAGAGAGAGAGAGAAGGGCACAAATAAGACTATCTTTTGTTTCTTGCAATTCATTTATTTCCATAGGGTTCCCACACATGCAAGGAAGAAATTAAAGCCGCACTTATCTATTGAAGTGGGCATGTATTAGATGTCTATGTACAGAAGATGGGGGGGGGGGTGCAAGACAAGATTATTGGATGGATCAGTAAACATCTGTAAGGTCCCCCACCTTACCACAAATATGTGTCTTCTATGAGCTTCACCTCCTATAGAGGGAGGAGTATTTTGTATGTATTTTGTATGTGTGTGCATTTGTACACACACTGGTTTAAAAGGCCAGACACAGAGACTATGTCAGCTTATTCAAAGAAGACTTTTTTTTTCTCCTGTAGACAAACATTGTTCTTTCACCCCCACATGCCCTAAGTAATTTTTGGTTTTTTTCTTTCTGATCTGACTTTCTGATCAGTCACTGATCTGACTTTCCTTGGGTAATATACAGGTGTGCCCCCATATTCGCGGGGGTGGTGGTTCCATTCTGGAACCCCTTGTGAATACCTGAATCCTATACCCACCCTCCGGAGATGAGGGGACCTCTGTTCCCATTGCCTCCAGAAGGTCCTCTGGGCCCACACACATCTGTCCATGGTCTCTGCTGGGCCCCAACTGAGCCCTAGTGGTGAAAAACATCACTTTCATTGTGTGTGTGTGTGTGTGTAAAACTGGAAGTGGCATTTTTAGTGCCTTATAAGGTTTTGGGAGGCCTGGGGGAATAACCGGAGGGGGGCTCCAGAGGGGGCATGCGCCGGGGCGCACATGCGGGAGGATCCCATGGACCCAATCCATGGGTAAGTGTATCCACTAATACAGGGGCCTCTCTGTATATAAATACATATATATACGTAGAACAGCATTGTGGCTATTCAGATATGCAGTGGAGTGGTTCTTGAATATTGTAAAGACAACACACTGTGACTGAGCGGAGCTTGCATTTTAGTTGACTGTAACCATTTTTATTTCTCCTTGTCATAGGTGGTTGCCAAACGTGCCTACATGGCGGTGGGATCCCTCACCATAAATGCAGAGCGTTCAGAAGTGGTGGATTTTTCTGTGCCCTTCATTGAGACAGGAATCAGTGTCATGGTGTCACGGAGCAATGGGACTGTCTCACCTTCTGCCTTCTTAGGTAAAGGCTTCTTTTCAGGCTCAGAGGAAGAGGAGGGTTTATTTTTATGAGAAGTAGCCTCCCGTTAAGGCCTAAAATACAGTTTATCAAATTACAAGAATTACCACTGCATCACACGTAGCTTGCTTTAGAAAACGTATACAGAAGTTCTAGCCTGTAGCAGAATTTAGAATCAGAATCCAGATGGGAGAATGACAATATTAAGGCTGAAATCTTATGCACACTTTCATAGGAGTAAGCCCTAGGAAAGTGGGGCAATGGGACTTACTTCTGTGTTGAAATGTGTACAGTTGCTATTACAGTTAACCTCAGAAATATGGATCTCAGGTTCCAGAACCAAAAGTCTCTGGTAGTTCATTATGTCCAAACAAGTTTTTTCAGCTTTTCCCCACCTTTGCTTTTCTAGTCTTAGAGGTGACCCCTTTGATGATTTGGCAGGGTTGCCAGTCCCTTTACTGGCCCTGCTCCTGTGCCTTTAAGAGTAGTATGATATACAGAAATGTAGTAGGCAATACTTTCCCTCTGACTTGCATCCAAAAAACCACAAGTGGAGTTTTGCTGGCAGAGTAGGGCTTTTGTGCCCCTCCTTCCTGCTGCAGCCTCTTGCTCCTCTTGCCAAAAAGTGACCCTTATAAGAGAACAGCATGAGATTGGGGGGGGGGGGGGCGGCGGCGCGCGGAGCAGCAACTGGATGGAGAGAAGCAATGAGCAGAAATGAGTAAGCTCCCAATGTGCAGGCAGAAGTGCCTTCCACTAATATAAGGGGTTCTTTGCAACCCCCTTATTTTGTAACCCGCTATAACAAGTCTAAGCTTTTTCCCATGCTATAAAAAAAGTTTCCTCTCTTTAATTTCTAAATATTATTCTGTTGTAAAAGGCATAGAAAGAGCTAGTAGAAAAAAACCAAAAACAATCTGGTCATTTTGTCAGCCTTCTTGCCCACTACAGTCTATAGGGGTGCCCTGTTTCTGCTGTAATTCCATGGAAGTGCAGAATGGACATTTTGGGCATTTCAGCTTCCTGTGACTGTAGCTTTAACTTTCATAAAAACCGGTTTTTTAAAGTCTTCTAGCTGTGAAGATATGCATGAAAATGTGTGGGCAGTGGCTGATGAAATCCTCGAAGCAGGAGGAAGGGAAGGGAGGTGGGCTGATGAAGACTTCCAGTCTGCGAGAATGGTTCTTTGCCTCTCCACTTGAATTAGTCACATAAAATAGCAAGTCTATGTAATATATTATGCCAAAAATACAGCTTATTTAATTTGCACAAGCAGCAAATTTATTTATTTCATTTGTATCCTGCTTTTCTTCCTTTGTGGAATTCAAAGTGGCCTACATGAAGTTCCCAGGCAGCTACACATCCAGATGCTGGCCAAATCCAGACCTGCTTAGCTCCATCTTTTTAAGCACATACATTGCCCCATCTATAGGCTTTTGTCCACACTGTTAGGCTCCAGTTTCATTAGGGTAGCTGTATGTCCCCTGTTACAGGTGATTAGGATGTTGGATTAGGATGTTCAGGTGTCTGTGAATGATCTGTTCTTTTTTCTTCTGTTTAGAGCCATTCAGTGCTGATGTGTGGGTGATGATGTTTGTCATGCTGCTTATAATTTCTGCAGTGGCTGTCTTTGTCTTTGAGTACTTCAGCCCTGTGGGATACAACCGGTGTTTGGCTGATGGCAGAGGTAAAGAAATGCATCTTTCACCATGTGGTCAACATAGTTTCTCTTTTTCTTCCTGGTTATTCAGGCAGCAGTTTTTTTCCTCCTTATGCATACATGTGAACTTAGCTTGTTGACAGTCTGGACAGATAACTTTAACCAATGGATCCCTTGTGTAGCTCAAATGTTTTATTTCTGTGTCACTGTCAGCCCAGTCCTAACTAAATCTCCTGCAGTGGTGCTGGTGCAGCTTCTGCTGCATCCTGTGGGGGGTTTTCAGTTACTAGAGGTCTCCTTGGGCTAAGAAGACATTTGTCCCCTTGCCCAGGGGTAAGCCATAGCAACCACTCATTTCTTGGCACAAATCTACATTGCTCCATGCAGCCTGGTCAGGCCTGGAAAGGGATGTGGGATTTGGTGTGCACCACTGTTGCCTGATCTGCCCTCCTCCCCGCCCCGTTCCGCCCTCCACCACCCCTGTTCTGCCCACCCTCCTTTTCATTCAACCCCTTCCTGACTCCCTCCAACACCTTGCAATGGCTTACCTGCTCTGGTGGCTGTCTGTCATCTTCGCTGGTGGTCCTGCTGTGTTCATCGGCAGAGGCAGCTTTATGACAGCTGTAAAGCAGCCTTTGCTGGTGCAACGCTAGTTATGGCAGCAGGAGAGGGGGTTAGGATTGGGATGGCCCCATTTGTATCATGAGAAAGATTTGCTAGCCTGCGGAAGCAGTTTTTGAGGAAAAACCAAAATCAGTGCCTTCTTCCCATCATGCCTTCTCTCCTACTATCCCCATAGATTTAAAATATGTTGTTCATTAATGTAAAACATAACCTACATGCCAGAGAGAGGGAAAATGAAGGAGTAAGTATTGGTTTTCTTAGACTGGAGAGAGAGGCCGGGGGCAAAGCTGATCTATATCTTCTACTGGATGATTGATGAGAGAAGCGCTAAAGGTAGACATAGTATATATATCAATGAACAGAGCTTGGATACCGGTAAGTTACTGGTACTCTCTCTTTAGCTTCATTAAGCTGTGAAATGGCCCCCTACCTGAGGCCTTCTGGTTTGTTCACAGAGCACTGATATGATAATGCTTGAATTAAGATATTTATGTGGAAATCTCTTTCCCCGCTTGCCAGATTTGCCCTGAGCAAATTTATGCCACCAAGTTTCTGAACCCTGAAGAAAAGAGATTTGTAATGGAAATTGAGGCAGAGCCTTGTGCACAACAATGCTGAGGGCAGATGTTGTCCATGAGCTGAGGACAGCCTATATGGGCCAATGCACAGATCTAAGGAGGTCTTTGCAGAGTTGTAAATATTAATGTAACTCTTCATACAGAGATTCTCTGTATACACACAATGGAGCAGATGTTTTTAGTACAGGTAGCAGACCATATGTGAATGGTAAATGGCTTAAATGCATCTCTTGGCAAAACTGGATCCTACATATGAAATGACATTAGGATAAGAAAATAACATAAGAACAGCCCCACTGGATCAGGCCATAGGCCCATCTAGTCCAGCTTCCTGTATCTCACAGCGGCCCACCAAATGCCCCAGGGAGCACACCAGACAACAGACACAACCTTCCTCATGTTGCCCTCCCCTGCATCTGGCATTCTGACAGATAGAATATTTAGATAGATTATTATAATGTAAAATAGATAATAATAATAATAGGATACTAATTATGATTATAATAAGATAGTATAATAACATAATATAACATAGTATAACATAATAAGATAGATTATTATGAAGAACTGACATTATACAGATATGACAGTGGGTTTTTTCTTTGATAGCAAATGCTAAGATCACTTATAAGTTCCCAAAGCAGACTTTTATTTCCATTCACTTTCAACATGGAGTTGGGTGGCTTTGGCTAGTTTCCTCAGCATCACTGCTCCAAGACATTTTGTAGGGTTCTTTCAGGACAAGGTGTTTGGGAATCATAGCAATGTGATATATTATCTAAAGATCTCCACCTACGTCTTTGGGATCTTAAATTGTGGGGAATATCAGTTGACTTGTTGCCTGCTGGTCCTTTTTCAGTGGATCATCAGTTTTTGCTGATTGCTGAGATTCATAAAAAGACTGTTGGACTGGCTGGGTCTTGGCCTGATCCTGCAACACACTATTTACTTTTCTTAAGCAAGAAATGCATATCAAGAGGATCACTTGACACAGATTAGTTTTGTCTTTCCTGTTAAGAGGTCCAAAATTCAGCAATACCTGGCACTTTCATCTGGTTAGGGACCAGAACTATGGACAAAAGTAAAAAATGCATGAGTGTCGAAGCAGAGCTTTATTTAGCTTGCAGATTTATTTTGGCCAGCGAAAAGTGTAAATAACTGTATAACACATGTGAATGCATGTGAAACCTAAATAAACAGAAATAAAAATAAACGTAAGTACTTCAAAAAAAATGTTGTGGAAGGTTGGATGAAATCAGACAGAAAAGGAAAGCTCATGGACAAAATTTGAAATGTGGTTATAATGGAAAATGGCTGAAAGAGCAAAGCAATGATAGTCAAGTGGATGAAAGTCAAGGTATTGCTAGATGCACTCCTGCTTTGTAAATGCAAAACATGTTGGTGGTCCATGGAGATTCCAATTTCAAAATAAATAGATGGTGCAAGACTGAAGCAGAGGGGCCTACATTCAATACTTGGCATCTCCAGATAGGAAGGAGCCCTCCTTGAAACTCAGGAGAGCTACTGCCAGTTGGTACTCTGCTATGTACCATTTTCAACCATCCAGAGAAATATGACTGAAAGCTATAATTTAATTCATTACCCATTTTTGACTTTCTTTCACTTTAAAAGTTCCTGCATCTTCTAATTTTTAAAAATGCAAATTGCAAGCATCAATCCAGAGATAAATTAATTTGCATGCAAAAAATAAATGTTGATGAAATGCTTCACTGTTAAGTATTCAAAAAGCAAAGAAATGCAAAATGGATGTTTCTCATAATAACTTATCTCATCTGCATTGCATATGGAGGAGACAGATTTGCCATCAGATACATTCATTCAGTGCTTATTGAAAGTCAGCTGGAGTTGTGGTGTATAAAGCCGCATTAATAAGCATAACTAATAGCCTCAGTGAACTAGGTTCAAGTTAGCCGCATGCAAGTCTCAAAGGAGAAAGAGAGAGTGAGAGAGAGCATTGCACTTCACTGCAAGAATGATTCTAGTCATTCTGATTCTGGTGCCTTTGTAAGGGACTACACTCTTCCCCCCTTTATTTGTAAGAACTTATTTGATAGAAGTATGGTACCAAGAATGATAATTTGTTATAGAGGTAGAGCCTTGCAAAACCACAGTTCCACTCATGGGCATTTGGGAGAGATCATAGGGCTTTTGCGTGCTAACAATCTCTTCCCAAGTACAGAGTTTTTTCTATTAAAAAAAAAGTTGCACTTTTGTCAGGCAGCGCATGGGTTTTCAGAGTACGTTGGTATACAGGTAGGGCTTGTTGGCACACTCTTGTTGCCTCCCATGTAACAACATTCATGGCCCAATCCTACTAGTGCAGCTGTTCCCAAACTGGAGGGTTGCGACCCACCAGGAGAACTGGAAATGGGCCATTCCCCTTGAAGGGGAGTGGCCCAGGAATGTGTACCCTGATGGTGCCACAGCGATCTTGGCACCATGGGACTCAGGGACATTGTAACATACCTGAGGGACTCCTGAAGCCTCCATGAGGATCCCGGAGGCTCGCAGTCCCCTCAGCCTCCTCTCTTGGAAGAGTTTGGGAACCTCTGTACACAAGTGTGTTGTGCCACTAGAACCAGTGCACTGCAGCACAACATAGTTGCAAATTGTGACTCAACAGAGCAAACAATTTGGACACCTGCTGCAGGTAAGAGTATGTAGGGGGCAGGAAGGAGGAGGCAAGGGGTGGGTGAAATGGGACAGCTGTGGGGGCAGTGGCAGGAGCAGATCATGTTCACAAATGGGGTCATTTCAACAGCAGTGGTGCATGCCAAAACCTAACCCTGTGATCTGCCTTCAAGGATCCACGCAGACTTGCTCTGCTGATATTGCTGGCACAGGCTGATATTTTTAGACCCACTGGGCCGGCAGGGGCCTACACCAGGGGAAGGGAACAAATGTTCCCTTGCCCTGAGGAGGCCTTTAGAGGCTAAAATTACCCCACAAGAGACAGCGGAAGCCCTGTTGGCACCAGTGCGTTACCATGCGGGGAGTTAGATAGGATTGGGCTGTAAGAGTATCTGCATAGGGATTATTGTTATGCTGGTTAAGATATATATAATTGTTAATGCTAATCAGGGAAGGTAGGGCAAAGGCACATATATGCTCAAAGAGCAAGAAAAGAGAGGAGCTCATAAGTTACATGGGCCTCCCAGTCACTAAGCCATGTTTTGGCAATCAGGCAGTATATGTGTTAAATCTGATATAAAAAGAAAGTGCAGGTTTTTCTTTGCTCATCTAGAAAGGACCTTTAAACTGCTGATTGTGCCAGTCTCACTATTTGAGTTGCTTTTTTAATAAAAAAAATACTTTATTCTAAGAATAAAATGCATAATTCAAAATAATGTGCAAACCAAGATCATATAACTCAAACCAAGGAATGGAATTACATTATTAAGCAGAGGACAAAAAGCAAAAACCAGAAAAGCCAAACAGTCCAATGAGTCTAACCAGGAAGTAAGATACAACTTATTGTTATGAACCAAAGAGAAAAGTATAATAGCTTTGACTTTAAAATACCTTAATAATGCCATTGATTAATATATACTTTTTTATTTTCAAAGCTAAAGCCGTGTGTCCCAGACTGGTCACACCAGTTCCATAACTAATCAAACACAAATAAATGCTGAGCATTTTGTAGTTAGACTAATCTCTCCTTATTTGCCAAAAAAATTTCATTTGGCTCTAATTTATATCTTTGTTTCATGAATATTGTGGTGCACATAATACCTTTGAAACATCCTGCTTCATATGCTGATAGGTGAAATTCCAGTATTCCAAAGGCTGTCACTTATTGAAAAAAGGATCTCCTAAATTTATCTGTCAGATCTGTATGTTTGTCTAAGAGGGGACTCCCTCCTAAGCTCTCGATAATTGCTCTTCTTTACAGAAGGGATTCTGGTCTGTTTCCAGTTCTGTGCCAAGATTGCCCCAGCTGCTAGTAAGAAGTTTGCAAGTAGCACTTTTGCTCTGTCTGAGGTTTGTGTTTCTGGTGATTTCAGAGCCTGGTGGTCCTTCCTTTACTATTGGCAAAGCTATCTGGCTGCTCTGGGGCCTGGTGTTCAACAACTCTGTGCCAGTTCAGAACCCGAAGGGGACAACTAGCAAGATCATGGTGTCAGTGTGGGCCTTCTTTGCTGTCATCTTCCTGGCCAGTTACACTGCCAATTTGGCTGCCTTTATGATCCAAGAAGAATATGTGGACCAGGTGTCAGGGTTGAGCGACAAAAAGGTAAATGCATCAACAACTGAAAGCATCCCTTTCTCGTCATTAAAGGTTTTTTTTTCCCCTCTCTCGTTTCATTGCCTCATCGTGTCTAGCAGTAATGTAGTTTTGAATTATGATGATAATTTTAGTAGTAAATAATGTGATGTTTCACTTATTAAGAAAACTGTGCTTTCTGTTGATCATTTTAAATCTATACATTAGTTTCTCTGCTCTTACTTGTGTTAATGTAACCCAGTGGTTCTCAAACTCTCTGGGAGAGCCTGAGAGCCTGTAAGTCTTTGCTTAAGGGATGGGGTGGGGGGGAAGGCAGCAACATGATGCCCAGCGTCGTGCTACTGTGGGGGGGGGCACAGGGGCATGCTTCCACTCATCCCCCCCTGCAGCAGCCTCTTAGGGGTCGGAATTGCTCAATCGCAAAACCAGAAGTGGTCACGATCACATTCTACAGGGGTATGTGCTGTGTGGAGAGTCTTGCCATTTACATAGGTTCCCATGGGAATAGTAGTTAATTTATGTGTTTTTAGTATATACATTTTCAGAAAATGCAACCCCAGTGTCAGATGAGAGCTGCCTGTACAATTTTATACCCTAAAGCAGCCATTTTCAACCACTGTGCCATGGCACACTGGTGTGCCACTGAGGGTCTACAGATGTGCCACGGGAGTTTGGAGGAGGATCATTTGTTAGTAGGGCCACTGGGGGATGTGAGCTCCTGCTATCAGTGTGGCATGCCTTGTCAGTTGTCATAAAACCGATGGTGCGCCTTGACCATTTTAGTGCCTTGTCAGTGTACTGTGAGATGAGAAAGGTTGAAAATCGCTGCCCTAGAGCAGGGGTGGGCAAACTTTCAACTTTAGGGATCATTGACCTTTAACAATTGTATAGAAGCAGGAATTTCAGCAGGTGCAGCTTGTCTATCTCACGAATGAGAAGTGGCACCTGCTGAAATTTTCTCTCACTCACCCCTGTTTGCCCACCCCTGCCCTAGAGGATCCAATACATTGTCCCAAGTTATATATTTCCAGAATGGAGATCCTGCTCCATATCCTTAGTCTGCAAGCCTATACACACTTTCTTGGAAGCAAGTCCTACTGAATCCAATGAGACTTACTTATGAATAGACATGCATAGAATTGGGTGGTTAGTATTTGCTATATACTCTGTATCTTTTTTTTTTGTTATTTTTGTTATTCTGTCTGCAGTATTTTGTTTAGCACGTCATCAACTCTGATGGGGCTTGGTTTAACTGTGGTTGCTGACTGAATATACACAGAAGAGTCGCAGATTCATTCCAGACAAATTCAGAACCTGAGCCCGGTTAAACCTGCCTTCCTGTGTGTGCTTTGCCTTTAGCACGTGGGCTGGGATTCGTATTAAACCTTTTCATGTTAGAGTGGCATATTTCATTGTTTGCGCTGGGGTTTCTATATAAACTGACTTATACAATGTTTGCAATTATTTTGGAGTTAGGAAAGAAGTTTAGATTATGTGTGAATGTATAAAGAGAGAGAAAGAGAATTTGTTTGTTGGAAGCCACCTTGCCTGTTTGTCTGAAATGGAAAGCTGGGGTGTAAATACTTTTAATAACTAAACAGCTGTGATCTTAAACAGCCATTCTCAGCTAGACGGAGGTGCCAGGGACGGCACCTTCCAGTTGCCTGAGCAGAGCAATACAGCTCAGGGAGATTCTTCTTTCCTTACAAAGTGGCCAAGAACAGGCATGTTTCTGTTCTTCATTGACTTCTCATGGAAGTTTCTGGATGTTTCAGCCTGGCACTCTTCAACAGGCTTCATAGGGAGGGGGGTCCTGTTATTGCTGGGAAATTGGGAAATTGGGAAAATGGAACCAAAGTGATTTATCCACTTTCCCACAAAGTCCGTGACGGGACAAGGAGTTGCACCCAAGATTTATGGTAGAGTGTTTGGATTTGGCCCTTTTAAATTTTAATTTTCTTGTGCTCTCCAATAGAAGCTGCTTTGTTGGAAGAAAATAGGCTGATGAGTTCTAAAGCTATGAATGTTTAAAGACATCAATGTGTGATATATTTCTGCCTTTTCTATGTGCCCCCCCCCCCTCAGCTCTTTAAATCTCAACTCAAAGCACAGGCTTAAAAACACTAGCGTGCCTGTGATGTGCATTGACTCATTCCTCATAGGATCCTCTCTCTTCCACAATGCTGCAGGGATTAATGGTGGTAAAAACTTGTAATGGGACTCTTCAGGATTAATGGGAGTATAGTACAAGTGTGTGTGTGTGTGTGTGTGTGTGTGTGTGTGTGTGTGATTTTTTTATCCAGTACCTTAAGCAGATAAGGCCTAAAGGCCAGGAAAGAATAGACATGCTCGCCTTTAGGCTTGATCACTCTTCTAGAATAGGTGTCTGAAAATCTGTGCGGTGCTTGTGGCAAGATGAGAAGAAAAACTCAGCCCAGTGGCCGTGTCGGAGGGCAGGCCTACCTGGGCGCATGCTCCTCAAGGGTCACCCCATGGCTGCCACAGGACTGTCAAAGTCTACTTTGAAAACCGTGAATCCCAGGGCAGACAGTGGGGTTCTTCCAGGAGCTTTTGGATCCCCTGGGAGCAACTGTTATTGTCTGCTGCATAGGGGAGGGCATGATCCAAGCTGATGGGGCAGCCACTTGGGTGCATTTCAGGATGAGAAGGGGAGAACGCTTCCCTCCCACCCACACAAAGATAAGCCCCTGTCGGTCAAGCTGGGATGGGGAAGCAGGGTGAGTCAGGGGGTAAGATTGGGGGTGAGCTGGGGGCAAGCTGGGGTACGGAATGCCTGCATGGTTTACACAGGTACAGAAAGAAGCCCAGAATTGGTCACTTACATTTATTTAGTTAGCTAGAGAGTAGCTTCACATACAGCCATGAGTGACTGGTTATCCCTTTGCACGTGTTTTGTGTAATGTGCAAAGAAGGAACTCGCTCACCTTCTCTTTGAGGAGAAATGTGTGCTTAAGATTGCTAGTTAAGATGCTGTATATTTTGATACTGCATGTTTTATAACTTTGAGACTGCTTGTGAATTCCAGTACAGCATTTTGTATATTAGCATTTTGTGTCCACATCTTGGTTCCCGAAATAATTCTCATGAATGCATACATGTGAAAACCTTTTGCTGGAACTGGTCACCTTCACAGCATTTCTTGAACTGAAACCACCCCAAATCCGGCTTTGGGCACCATAAAAGTTGGAGGGAAAACTCAGCAAATCATGAGAATTCTTCATTCAATATGCAGTCTGTACAACATGTTGCATTTCTGTGGTTTTTGGATCAAACAGAAAATTGTACCATTTTGTCAGATATGGAGCCTTTTAATGGCTTTTAGACCACACAGCCCAAGTGTTCCTCAGTTCTCTTGATTCGACCTAAGTCAGAATGATGGGCTGAATTACATTGTTAACTGTTCTACAGTTTCTTGTATAGTCTTTGCTGAATACCCAGAACTGGTTGCGGTTTGAGACAGAAGTAAAGTCTAGACAAATTGCTGTTCTGGTCTAGTAGGCAACTTTTAAATTTGTATGCAGTACCATTCTGGTGTAGAAGAGATGGTGTAGCCTAGCAACAAGGTCAGTGTAGAGGCTACATAGTAAGTTGGTTGTGAGATTCGGCTCTGATCAGAGATCCAGTATGATCAGAGAAGTGGCTGTGTTACTCCAAATTATTAAGTGGTCTGTTTAGTGCAGAGATTGCATAGTTTTGGTTTTTGTGCATAGAGGCCCTGTCAAATTACTGCATGACAACCCTGCTGTATACATTTTATTGTGAATAATTAGCTCATGTGGTTACCCACCTAGCTCAGTAGCAAAGCTCATACACTGCATGTGAAGATTCCAGGTCCGTCCCTGGCATTTCCAGATAGGGCAGAGAAACATTCTTGTCTGAAAACTCTGAAGAGCTGCTGCCAGTTTTTCACCACTCCTGCCCCTTGAAGCAGTTGGAAACCATGTCATATGGGTGTGCCAGCCCTACTCACAACCCTGTGAGGTAGATTAGGTAAAGACTGGTCCAGAGTGAGCTCTATTGCAGAGTGGGGATTTGAACTTGGATCTCATCACCTCTAGTTGGGACCTCAACCACTGTTCTACACTGGCTCTAGTCGTCTGGGCAAACTCAATTTTAAGCATAGATTTCTGTATTCTGTGGTTGTGGATATTCTTTAAAACCCTCTTCTGTCTAATTTCTGTTGGTTTTCCATCAGGGGAAATATGTTAACATGTGCTTTTGTCAACTCTCTCATAAGCTAGCCAGAAGTTTAAGAATGGAGATGCACTCCAGCTGAAAGGAAATGTGCAACATGGGTGAAAGTGAAGAGCAGCACATGAATTTGTTTGTGCATCTGAATGTGCACCCCATAGAAAGTAATGGACAGCATCTACGTTTGGATGTTCATTCTTGTATGCATTCCATTTATGCCCCCAGTTCTTAAAAACAAGGATCTCTGAGACGCCGGGGCAGAAATCCATGGAAATAACAGGTTAGGTAAGGTTGTGCACATTCCTAGTCTTGAATTTGCATTAGTTCTTTGCCCACATACCTGGCTTATAGCATGGCACTAGGACCAGTGTGGGTTACCCTGTCTAAATTGCCCAGGTGATGTTGCTATTAGATCAGCATACGTCAGCAGCTTCCAAACTGGTGGGTCGCATCAGGGACCAGGGGAACCAGAAGCAGCGTTTTCACAATGAGGGGAGTGGCCCTGTTCCAATGGCAGTGGCAGTGCTGTAGAGCTGCCAAGGGGCTTTTTTATTTACCGGGGGGGGGGCAGTGCTGGCTCCTGGAGGCTTGTGGCCCCCACTGATCTCCCCAGCTGGTTTACAAAGCCCTTATCTCTACTCTAAAGCTACTTCTGGTTTTCAGTGAAAACCGGAAGTAGCTTTAGATTGGAGATAAGAGCTG
Source organism: Tiliqua scincoides (assembly GCF_035046505.1). Taxonomy (NCBI): domain Eukaryota; kingdom Metazoa; phylum Chordata; class Lepidosauria; order Squamata; family Scincidae; genus Tiliqua; species Tiliqua scincoides. Next base: position 60,681,403 of record NC_089827.1, read on the forward strand.
TTTACAGCAGCCATAGAGGAGATCAGAGGGGGATGCAAGCCTCCAGGACTCTGCAGGAGGCCAGTACTGCCCCCCAGGTAAGTAAAAAAGCCCCTTGGCAGTGGCAGGACTGCAATCTCTGCAGCACTGTCACTGCCCCCCTCTGCACTCTCCTCTTTGCCTGTGCAAACACTTATCTGGTTCCCAACTGCCCGAGGGAACCACTGGCATATGTTGTTTTATGTAGCTGTGTGTAGCTGTGTTGTTTTATGTTCAGTGCTAAAAAAAGGCAGCGATTTTCAACCTTTTTCTTTTCACAGCACACTGATCTGTATGGTTTTTTTTTAATGTCTCCATCTCTTGCAGTGTTGCTTCTGGGAGACTTTTCCAGGTTCTGTGGCTTTTCCAACTGTCTGTAGCAATGGCCTGTCCCTCTTCCTCTCCTGGCTCCTTAAGGAGGGACAGACAATTCATTTTTAAAGACAGTTGTCCTGAAAACAGAGCCATAAAGCCCAGAAGAGTTTTTCAGTGATTTTCAAGTGCTGTGTTCCAAACTCTGACAGCACACCTGCAGACCTTTCATGGCACATCAAAGTGCCATGGCACACTGGTTGAAAACTGCTACCTTAGAGGGTGCAAGTTCTGCACTGGTGCCTTGCATGTCCTTGGCAGTTCATAGAAGAAGAGGATCATCTCAGTTTGCGTGTCTGGTTGCAGCAGAATGAAAACTGAGAAGAGGGTTCCAGCTTCTTCAATTGGTGATGGTTGTGAGTTTCCCAGGCTTCCAGTTAGTACTCTTGCACTACGAATAGAATGTGGAGTTGTATGCTATACAGATGTATACTGAGAGTGCCTTGGGCCCCCTCTACAATGAAGTTAATTGTTTATCCCAACGCATTAAGATTCATTTGGAGACTAAATATAGTAGGACGCAGGAGAGAAAAGTAGGAGAAATGTTAAGAGGGATGAAGTATAAGAACTGGAATAATGAAAACTGGAATGTTTGTGTATGGCTGAATAATGTTCCTGAGCTAGAGATGGATTATTGTTCTTTTTCAGAGTGCAGAAGGAGGTATTAAAATGTCATTGTTCCTTGGGATGTGCATGTCCATCTCACCATTGTCTCTAGCAAATATGTTTTGTACGGTTGCCAAAACATGCAAACCTCTTTGAACCATGGACAACAGTTTTTGGGTTTCTTTAAAATGCTAATATTATTTCATTAAAATTTTCCCCTTTTTCATACCACCCGTCCTCCAAGGAGGTTAGGGTGGTGTACAGAGTTCCTTCCCTCCTTTTGTTGTCACAACAACCCTGTGAGGTAGTTAGGCTAAGAGATAGTGACTGGCCCAAGGTCTGGTGTTAGACCTAGAACAGGCTCCTCCAAACCGCAACCTGGGGGCCAGGGCTGGAGTATGGGGAGAGCCTTCCACTCCTTGAGTGAAGCTTACCATTCCACTTCTACATGCTTCGTCTGTTGAGTAGACTGCTGGACAGTTGTGTCTGCCCAGATGTCCTGTTGCACAGCCTTCTGGGACACCAAGCAACAAACTGCCCGGAGTGTCTGGTATGCAGATCTACTCAACAGAATGAGCTGCACGGAGGCAGAATGGTTAGCTGTGATCTGAACAGAGACTGCATTTTCAGAACACAGCGCTCATGAGTTTGGCGACCGCTGACCTAGAAGATCCAGGTTCAAATCTCTGCTCAGCCATGAAGCTTCCTGGGTGACCTTAAGCCAGTTTTTCTCTCTCAGCCTGACCTACATCACAGGGTTATTATGAGGTTAAAAGGAAGGAAGGAACCAGGTACACCACCCTGAGCTTCTTGGAGAAAAGGCAGTATAAAAATCTGATAGATAAATAAATACAAGGAAGATGAAGGATGAACTTTGAGCAGTTTCCTGACAACGACAGGACTTTTCAGATGTTGGAAGAAGCTTTAAAAAAGGTTTTTAAAACACATCTGAAAAGGGGACATTTTATCAACAACATTATCTGGAGCATTAAAAATGGAGTGAGTTTTTGAAATTGGGCGGTGGGGATAGGAATTGGAAATGGTCCAGATCCGCCTATCATAAGCAAGGCCCTGGGGGAAAAGCCACACAGTCACTTCTGGTTCACTTAGCAATGTGGCTGGATACCTTTGGATGTTCAGTGCATCTTAAAGAATATGAATTATGGATGACAACATGTGGAAGATGAAATCTTTCCCTTTCTCCCTCTTACATTTTTTCCTAGACAGGGCTGGCTCCAGCTTTGTTTGAGCCCAGGGCTGTCACCGCCTGACACACCCTACACCTCGCCCTGTGTGTTTTTGTTTTTGCTTTGAAACTTGGGTGCTATCCCCCCCCCCTTTCCACCTCAGCATCTTGTTCATTCACTTTCATTTCACTTAATTGTACTATATGGGTCTGACCAGGTCAGTTTGGGTGATTGGGTAACAAAGTATCTATGGGCCTAATTTCAAGCCCCATTTAGTGTCAGCAGTGGGGGGGGGGGCCCTCCCATTTTTGCTCACAAAAGAATGCAGAATGAATGAAAACTCAGTAAGAGAAAACAACAGATGCAGTCTGGGTTAAACACTGTTTCCATCTTTTCAGTGTTGCTGGCTCTTGTGCTTTTCTTTGCTGCCTAACAGGAGGAGAAGCAACAGGTGCTTCTTGTCTCTGCTTGGAAATACAGTGAAGTGGGGGAAGTCCTCCATTCGCTAAGACTACAGTCCTATTCACATTACCTGGTAATGTCTCTTTGAACTCAGTGGGGCTTCCTTCTGGGTAAACATGCTTGGGATTGCACTGTAAATTTCAGGTGTCCTGCACTAGTCAAAGACTCAGCAGGTGTTCTAAAATTCAGCCACACCAGTTTGTCAAGGTTCTTCCTTGCTTCTCCTGCTGTCATCACTGCCTGCCCTCTCCATCCAAGAGGCATTGTTTGTACCTGACCATCTCTCTCCCTCTCCCACCACTCAGGGCAAAATCATATGTTTATGCAGGAGATATGCGTACAACATAGGGTGCAATCCTTTCCAGCACTGACATAAGGGCAATGCAGCTCTGAGGTAAGGGAACAAATGTTCCCTTACTTTGAGGAGGTCTCCATGAGTGACAACCAACTGCAGGATGCAGCACACGTCCCATTGGCACCACTATGCCAGTGCTGAAAAGCACTGACATAAGGGGTTAGGATTGCGCCCATAGTGTTCCTTTGTGGGGGGGGGGGGTAAGGAACTTGTGCTTTGCTGTTTGTGGCTAAGTGTGGGGGAAGACAAGGAGTACAATTCACATCATGGTATCAGTATGAGGAGTTAGCCCCCAACCTCCCATGCCATGGTCTCGATCCAGATCATACAGATACACTCTGCTGCTTCTTTTAGGAACAGAAAAATACTATTTTGTGCTTCTTGTTTTCCCAAGCTGTGAAAAGGTCCAGGGCAGTGCTACTCCCATTTTGGCTTCCTTTGGGAGAGAGGTCACTGGAGACTTAGGGTGTCTTTGTAATATTTACAAATGAAGTGGTTACCTGCTTCTTGATGGTAATCTGTTCTGGAGACACCACTATATTGTGAAAATATTGTAATGTGAATCTAATAATGCATAGTTTTTTGGTCTAAGACCTTGGAAGTTGACTTTTCTGCCACAGAACTGAGCTATTTCTCTCTCTGAAAGGTGATTTAGAAGGTGCCTACTGTGCTCTTTATGGCAGTTCACATGATGTTGTAATTGTAAAATGCAAATTAGAAGGCTGCATCCTTCCCTCTCTACACACAGCCACATGTTAAAAATGCTGTTACCGGCTGAGACACAGGCCTGGAAGGCTTGCTTTTGCATAAGTGTTTGCACTGGCTATGGGTGCAATCCTAACCCCTTATATCAGTGCTTTTTGGCACTGGCATAGCGGTGCCAATGGGACATGTGCTGCATCCTGCAGTTGGGTGTCACTCACAGAGGCCTCCTCAAAGTAAGGGAATGTTTGTTCCCTTACCTCAGAGCTGCATTGCCCTTATGTCAGTGCTGGAAAGCACTGACATAAGGGGTTAGGATTGCGCCCTATATCTTTCTCTGCATGCACACAGCCACAATGTTAAAAGCACAGCTGTTGACTGAGATGCTACCATTTGCAGTTAATGTCTAGGCCAGTGTTTCTCAAACTGTGGGTCAGGACCCACTAGAGTCCCAGTTTCAGTTGGGTTCCCATTCATTTCCATATGTACAGGTAGAGCCTGTTTATTTGCAGATTTTACATCCACGGATCTGGCTCAACATGGGTCTCCTAGACCCATGTTGAACCAGCCTTGGCTTCACCTGAACCCTTCAAACCCTCCACAGGCTGCATCTGCCTACGGCCTCTGTGAGCTTCAGAACGACCCCGTAGTGCAAAAAAAAAGAAGAAGCTACTTCTGGTTTTTGGGTGAAAACTGGAAGTGATGTTTTTATGCCTTCAAAAGGCATTAGAAGGGCCAGGGAAGCCCCAGAGACCCAGCTGGCCCAGTGCCAATAACCCCTCCTCTCTGGGTGCCATAGAAATGCCTTAGGGCAGATTTGTGACACCCAGTGCCATGGCTGGAGCTCAGCACCAGCACTAATGGAGTTTAGGATTGGCCCTAAATGGAGTGTGGTCACGTATGGGTATCATGATGAGTTCCTGCCTTTTCAAATGTACACCGCCACTTGCACCAGGAATGCAGGCTTCAACAGTTGCCCACCTGTGCTTGCCACTAGCTGCATGTGTAAAGATTCATGCAAATTAAACACAAATATATGAACATTCAGTTCTATCTGTTTCTCTCTCCCCCTCCCCAACTTACGCACCATTGCACCATCCTTGCAACCTTTTGTGGAAACCATTAGAAAAGTATACAGTCAAGACCTGCTGATAAATGTGCCACAGACATTTTGTATTTCCCCCCTACAATGAGCTTTGATTAAACAGGACTTTATTAGGCTGTTTTCTGGAGCTGTATGAATGATTAATTAATTTTTAATGCCCATCCACGAAACCGTTTTTTTGCACAGACTATGAAAAAAGTGACAAAACCAAATTCCAAACTTGGGTGATTGGTAGAAGAAACACTCACTGTGATCTCCATCATTATGATGGTTACTCAATACCTGTTACAATTTTGGGGTGTAGAAAAGTTATATTTTTCAAATGGACATAACACTAAGTTCTGTCAAATATCTCCAGAATTTAAATCACCTTGCTAGGTTGTCAGGAAGAATTTCACATGGTTCTGTTCTCTGTTTATAACCAGCCAATAATAACTCGCCCTTTATTTAATTCTCCACTTCCTTGTTAAATTCTTTTTTTCCTCTTCTGTATATAAAAAGCTGCTACAGTGGTATAGTGCTACATTTTGTCTCTATCAAGATACTGGTTGCAGATGTTTTGTGTAGCTTGCCCAGCAGCCCGTGTGGGGGAGGGGCAGGGCGACTGGGACTTTAAGTGGGTTGAGAATGCCAGAGGTTTTCTAAGAGTCCACCTCCAGCAAGAGTTCCTAAGATCTTTACTGATCCCTCACATTTTTTTCCTTTTGAGATGGCTCAGAACAAATTACCTTTTACATGAAAGTAACTCAGCACCAAATGGTTGGTTGGCAACCTTCAGTCTCGAAAGACTATGGTATAAGCCTACAGCACCCGGTATTCCCAGGCGGTCTCCCATCCAAGTACTAACCAGGCCTGACCCTGCTTAGCTTCCAAGATCAGACAAGATTGGGCATGTGCAGGGTAACAGTTCTTGCAGCAAGTCCTGGGGATCCTGGGCAGGGATTCAGCCTTTGAGTTAACACCAGTCTCTATCCACAGGAAGGAAACTACAGGTTAGTCAACCAGAATAGACATTGAAGGCCAGTAGCAAGCCACAAAAGATGCGTGACCGGGCCCCACTTAAAAATGTTCAGGTTTGGGGGACTTGTTTTGCAGCTCTTCTCTGCCATGGGCTTACTTCTGGCTCCCCTTACCCCGCCGTGCCTCTAGCAACACACCTCCCTGTGCCTGGCACGAGATGGGTTTGACGGCACTACAACCTAGAACACAAAGGCCCTCTGGGGGGAGGAGGCTGCTTTGTGGGCCTTCTGCTAATTGACCTCATTCAGCAGTCGCCGACTCACAAATGCTTTGCACTCATACAGGCTCGGAACAAATTCTTCAAAATCCCTACTCAGAGAGGCAGAAACGAGGCTGTTCTCCAGAAAAAGAAAAGAAAAATTTTATGATACAGAATATTTTTTTTCTGTAAAAGTAAGGAATGTTCTTCTTCCTTCAGTCTCTTCCTTCACTCCTCAGGCCCCCATGGGCAGTTGAGTGGCAGCTGGGCATCGATTCCCTTCAGTGTTGTGAACACAAAGCCTGAAGACTAGGGATGAATATTTATGTGTGTTCCTGTCAAGCTTATGACCAGAGATCGCTGGGCTTGAGTATCTCATGGATCCTTGCATTTCATTTTCAGACTTTCTCTGCACAGGACTGCAGACTTGGATGTGGGAACAGGGGAGAATTACTACAAGTTGCAAACATTGAATTGCCGTGTGTGTGTGTGTGTGTGTGTGTGTGTGTGTGTGTGTGTGTGTGTGTGTGTGTTTAGCCTTTCACCTGTGTGCTAGCTGTTCCTAATGTAACCACCACACATCTGTTGCCGAGAACCCAGGGATCACACAGTCTGATTCAAGGATCATGTACTTCTTTTGCACCCTTTTATATGGTAATGAAATCTAGTTGGCAACTTTGTAACATGCAGTGGTGATCTGTTTCTTTACAACTCTGTGAAGAGTTAAGCACACTGAAATCCTATTGATTTCCAAGTGTCTCATGGGCACATACCAGACACAGGGTTGGAGACATAATTTGCTTTCATTATGGGTGCTTAGTCCGTCCCTTTGACAGGGCGGCTTGGTTCTGTGATGCACTTTACTAGACTTCTTGTGTCTAGTCATACTTTCCCAAAAAAAAATAAAAAAATGCCAGCTTATATTTGAGCAAATACATTTTTCACCTATTTTCTAGCTGTGCAGAAGCACACTGAAAATACCTTTTAATGTATATTTCTGCATTTCATTTGAGGGAGCCAATTTCGCTTGTTCTGCCAGCTCGAGGGATTAATGTTACCACTAGAATATAACATTCTTGCTGGCAAAGAACAGTGTACTGTACACTTTGCTATTCCAGAGAGTTCTAATTTATATCAATTCACAGAGTGACGTATATGGAAGTGGAGGAGGAAGAGTGCTTTTTTGCAGTAGGAGGTGATGATATGTACTCCTCGTACGTCTGCCGTATCCATGCACCCTTAATTAATGGTGCACAGACCCATATGTTTATCTGTTTACCACAATATCACAGCAGCTATGGCTGTTCAGTACATTTCACTTCCTGCCTGCACTGTATTAAATTGGCAAAAAGTGCTACTAAGCTACAAAGTAGCTCTCTGCAGCCCTGAGGAGAGAATATTCTGCTGACTTCCGATGCTTTGGCATAATATCTGGTGAATTCTTGTTCACCAAATCCAGGCAGTCTAATTTGCCTATGCAAATTGTAGATATTGGAGGATTTAAGATTACCATTGCATCTCCATTACAAATTGCCCCTTTGCAGCAAGGCCATGGCCCATTGCACTTTTCTTGCAGACAGTTGCATGTAACATGTTTGTTTTTATTATAACATTTGTGTCCCACTTTTTGGCATAAAATTACCTCAAGGAAGTTTACAATAATAATGTGTAGCTGACTTCTCAAAGGCTAAATAAAAACTAACGTTAAGTCATTTGACAGCACAGTCCTATACATGTTTACTTGGAAGTAAGTCCTATTTTGTTCAGTGGGGCTTGCTTGCTAGTAATTGCGTTTATGATTGCAGCCTGAGAGTGGAATCCTATAGAACCCTTCCCAGGGTGAATTTGAAATTGATGGGACCTTCTGTGTAAATGTGCGTGGGATTCTTCCATGAGTCTATAGTGTAACCTTTAAATTGCTGCATAGGCGTTGGTATCCTTTATAATCTATTCTTCCTCTTTTTATGCATGGCAATTCCTTACGTAGTAAAAGGGACACCTTTAGGTGACACTATTATCTCTGACATACCCTTCACCATGTCACAACAGGTGACAACTGAGACATGCTTGTATCACCCCTGTTCTTAAACCAGAGACTATTTTGCCAGCCCCGCTCCTCCAGCTTCCTGTATGATTGGAAGCTCTCATGGCAGCTCATTTACCCTGCAATAGTCTGTCCTCCACTGTTTTAAAACCCAAGGGCAACATGTAGGTGTGAATGTTTGGGGTTTTTATACACAGGCTTACCTCAGGCAGCTGAAAGATGGGACTAACCAAAGGCAGGTGGAATTTGTCTTTAAAATTACTAATTGAAGCCCAGGAAGCATCAAAGCAAAATACATGTTAGCACAGATGATCCTCTTGTTGCTTCTTCTCAGGTCAGGTCTTCAGGAGAGTCATACCAGAGCAGTGGTGGGGAAGGGAAGCTCTTATTAGTCATACCAATGATCTGCCATTCATTTGTAAAAACTAGCCTCACCATTGCTTTCCAGCTTCTTTGGAAGCTCCCAGGCTCCACTCCAGGAACAGAGAAGTAAAGACAGGAGTTCCTGCTCTTGAAGCTTTTTTTCCCCCCACCCTTGGAGCAGAAATGAGAGCTGCCCATCGAATTCAGTAGAGAAATCCATGATGTTAGCATAGCTGTGATTGGGCAGCAGAATCTCCTCCCCCTGAAGAATAGCCAACCACAACAGAAGGAGCTAATGCTTCTTCCAATTCAGGTCTTATTTCATATTTTGTTCTGGTTTTGTTTTATTTTTAACCATTTTAAGATTGTTATTGGAATGCCAGTGCAGTCCATTTTGTGCACATTACAGATTGGGGAGCCTGTGATTAAGACAGAGTGGCTTACATTAGCCCTGCAGTGTACTACATTGTTAATAGTACAAATTAGAGGTAGAACAGAGTCTGGTTTACATTTCTAGCCAAAAACCACTGGCTGAGGAGAACACTCTTCAGGTTGCAGCAAAAGTCATTCTACTGGAATCTCTCCCTCACACTCCTTTCCCAACCAAATTAGCACTCAGCTGCAAACCTTGTACATACTCCACTTACCTGTATGTAGACATGCCACACTTTTAAATGATTAAAAAATAACTAACCAAATAAGTATAATTTTAAAGCATGAAATAAGATCTGAATTGGAAAAAGGATACTGTAATCTTCTGTCTTTGCTGCTACCTCTTGGAGATGGGGGTTGCCCGATCACAACTCTTCTAAAATCCTAGATTTCTCCATTGTTTTGCTTCCACCCAATAGCTTCAAAGAGGAACCATTAAGTAAGTTCCATCCTAAAACAGCTGAATGGAGCCTGAACTTTTTCCTAGTTCTATGAGAGGGGAAGAAAGCATTTTATCAGTGCTTCCTGTCCATGTCAATCTCAGCTCTGCCTTCCTTCATTCACTAGTAGAATAGAGCGTAGGAGCAGTCTCTTCTCATGGTAGGATCACATGAGTATTTTCTGCCTGGTTTGGCTCAGATCTTGACCTGCTTAGCAGTCAGAAACTTGCCTTTAGAAAAACTGAAATCTGGCAATCCAGCCCGGCTAACAGGGAAAATGGAAACTGAGTGAGATGCCTTAAAGACTGTGAAAAGCCTGCTGATCTGTGTAATATGACAACTCTAATAATAGCCCTCCCCAATGCTGATTTTGAGCCCTTGGCTTGCACTGCAGCTTTTGTTCCTCCCCCCACCTCCCTGGGTATGGATTTTAAGGAGCCTTCGTAATTGTTAGTGCTAAAGTTTACTGTTCATAAAACCCCAGAAAGCATTGATTGTGACTTGAGTAAACCAAGTCAGCATATAAAATCTTACAGCAGTTCAGCCTGAGAAGAGTTTTATGAGAGATTCACCGGGAGCAGCAAAGGGTTTTGCAGGATGGCTTCCACCCCATTCTCTTCCCTATTTTCCACCTTTGCCTTAACCAACTACCAGAGTTGCCAGACAGATAAAATTCTAAAAAATATGCAATTTGTTGTCTGTTCTGTGGGCATCACTGCTTTACTTAACAAGGACAGTTTGTTGGCGATGTTCTGGAATGAGGAGAAGACAAAGGCTACAAAAGAAAGGGGCATACTATCAGGCAGTAGCTTAGCTAGAGGGGGGTGCAAAGCACTAAGTTTTGCAGGGAGCCTCCCCCTCCCATTCAGAGCCATTCAGGGTGGGGGAAGCAAAACAGAGCGCTTCTTCTCTGGGTTGTCTCTGGCCTTCGCCTCCATTTTGGTCCTGCCTAGACTGGCTCTAGAGGGCGAGGGGCTACTTCACGCTGCAATGGGGCTCCCTGCAAAACTTAGTGCTTGGCATCCCCTCTAGTGACGCCACTTCGAGCAGGCCTGCTCCTACATTGCAGAGGGCAAAGCTCTCAGTGAATTGGGGTGGTTAGCATTAAACTACTTAGTGGTGACTTGAAATAGAAGCTCTCTTCCTCAAAAATTCTCAATATGAAAAAAATGAGAGCAGCCACAGGAATGGATGGAACAGGGCTTTGTTTGTGTTTGTCCTGAGACTGTGGGAAGCTGTTTCTCAGCAGTATCTATGCATTTCTATTTAGGATAATGTTCAGAATATTCTAGTTTTATTATTAAAATTGTGATTTTGCAAAACTTTGATTCTGGTTCAAAATTTGGAACTCTTGTGATGGATCTTATTCTCCTTTCAAGAGTTGTTTCTGTTAAGTGTTACAACGCCGAGTTGGGAAACAATAATACCCCCTGTATTTTATCAGCTCAGCCTCAATGCCAGGCAATCAAAAATGCATATGAATTGAAATGAATTATATACATAAATCCTCAACACATTCATATTCCGGATCTTGCCTTCTGGACTTTTGGAAAGCCAGTGAGACCATGTGTGACTTGATATGAGAATTATAGTTTTAGTTAACTCTGTGATTTTTAAGATTTCTTTATTATCTAGGATTCATCATTTGGTTGTTAACTTCTGTATTTCTTGTATTTTAATCTGTTCATTCAATATTGCCTTTGGGCCTCATTAAGGAATTTACAGCTCAGACAGCTAAGATCTGACTTGGGCTATTTGTGACAGTTCCTTCCCATCACCTGTTATGTCCCCTCCCTTCCCAGTTTTGCCCCCACATTGTCTCTGTTCTGTCCTCCTGCCACCCCCCCACCTCTTCCATGGTCTTACCTACTCCAGTGAGTGGGGACATTGGCTTTGGTGGGGGCGGGAAGGCACAGACAGTGCAGTGACTCAGGTGCTGTCAGAGTGCCTTCTGCAACAGGCACTGACTGCTTTATGGCAGTCAGGGCTGTCACAGGAGCTTCGCCACCATTGGGCAGTGAAGTGAAGATGGGGCTCTTGGTCAGCTAGCAAAATGCCACTCATTCGGATGGGTGGCTGCTGAGACAGCATCAGAGGCAGGCAAGGTAGGGCACTGGCTGAAGACTCATGTCTATCAGAGGGCCAAACTTTCAGAATGACCCTGAACCCTCAGTGCCAGGAGCAATGGTAGAGCCCAGTATATTATCGGGAGGGCAGGCAGAGGCACCATGAGGGGCCAGCGCAGAACCTTCCTCTAAGCTCCCTAGCAATTTGGTGCCAGCGCTGGGTGAATGAAGGGCTTGCATAGCTTGCACATGGCAAGGAGTCTGAGGTGCAGGGCAGCTTGTGTTTTTCGTAGGGATGTACACTGCACCCTCCTTTGGAATCCTTCTCAGTGAAGATGACAGTCTAGTCTCAGGGAGTTTTGCCCTCTCTCTGACAGCATGCTAAACAGAGAGTGATTTTTCTCCAGAGGCATGAAGGCAACTATTCACTTAGGGCAGAAAGTAAAGGGATGCCCTTTCCTAGTGACACCAGTGATAACACCACAAGAGTGAGAGCCTAACCTGCTTTCCAACTCTGGTAAAACCAGTGAACCCAGCAGTAGTACATGAGAATCAAGGCTGCTTCTAGTTGCATAGCTCTATATCTTTATCTGCACTCTGCAATTCTCTTTATTGGTCATTATAGGTTACCAATGTCTAATTTTTTTTTTTTGCAACAGGAGGCAAATTAGAAGAAAATTTCAACAGCATAGCAAATATTGTTCTGTTTGGGGAAGCATTTGTTTTTCTGTGTGTCAGTTTTAAAACCAATACTGCAGTCAAAAGTAGGTGCCAGCAAGTGTAACTGGTGCTTCCGCTAAAAGTTCTCTTTTTGCAGTGGTTTTGATAACCAAAGAGGCAGGCTGCTTTTAACATTCAGCAGCTTGTCCCTTCTGCAGCTCAAACTGCTGTGGTGAAAAAACACAAAGAACGCTACTGCTACATGCATGTGTATCGCTTGTGAACACATGTACGTTCTTTGGACCTTGGTGGTCTAGAGACCTCTCTATAGGGAAGAAGAGAGAGCACCAAGGCAAAAACAACAAGAGAGGGATCCACAAAGGCATTCTGAAGATGCATTTGGTTGAGTCCACAACTCAATATTCAAAATAGCTCTGAGGAAATTGAGAAGGTGGCTTTGTTTAACCAGTGCCCCTGAAGAGAAGAGTTACTGACTTGGGATATGTGAGGCTCAATGAAATACATCTTCAGTTCATCTTTGCAGTTCCTCTCTTGTTCTTTCTTGATGCCAGTGTGCCACTAAAGCTGTGGAGCTCCTTCCTACTTGACTTCCTGGGGAATCCAATGCGCACTCTTACAACCACTGAAAGAACCGGATAACCTGTCTTTCTTTTTTTCCAGTTCCAAAATCCAAATGCTTTCTCACCACCTTTCCGTTTTGGGACAGTCCCCAACGGCAGCACAGAGAGGAACATTCGCAACAATTATGAACTGATGCATGCATACATGGTGAAGTTCAACCAAAGATCAGTGCAAGATGCGCTATCCTCGCTGAAGACAGGGTGAGACTGCCTCCTTCCACATTTATTCTTGTTTCACATGAGGTTGATAATATAAACCTGAATGTGTGACGATCTCTTTGAGGACTCTGAGTAACCTACTCCAGAATACACCTCCTACTAAAAAGTTGCATATGCTATATGTACCACAGCATTGTTTAGAATCAGTTAATGCTCATGTAGTCCTTAGTTCTCTTTGTTTAGCAATAAAAGTGTAACTAAACCTATTTTCCAAAAAACCCTGGTCTTTGGAAACAATACCTTAGAGCAGGGGTGGGCAAACTCCAGCCCAGAGCTATTTGGGGCCATCAGGAACCCCAATCAGGTCCACAGGGAGCCCCCAGTCTCTAGTGAGCCTCTGGCCCTTTGAAGACTGTTGGAGCCCGTGCTGGCCCACAACTGCCAGATTCAACCGCTAGACACAAGCTGCTGGCTGAGTTAGAGCAAGGCCTTTTATAGTCTCCATGTGCTTTCTGCTTTTCCCTGGCATTATTTTAACGTCCCCTCCCAATTGCCTCTAAACAATTTATGTCTCCTTGTGTTTCTGGCTTAGTCTGTATGTTTTCACTGTGCAAAAGGTGTGTGGCAAACAGGTCATAGTTCTCATGTGAGTCTACATGCCTTTATTATAGTTCTCATGTGTATTATAAATAAACTAAGTAAAATGTATTCATTCATGTAAGTTCCCTCTCTAATGTATTCATTCATGTAAATGTATTCAAATTTCAAATGTAAATTCTTTTATTTCCTGACCCCTGACACAGTGTCAGAGAGATAATGTGGCCCTCCTGCCAAAATGTTTGCCCATCCCACCTTAGGGTACAGTGCAATATTTAAAAGAGTCAAGGCCAGAATTCACCCAAAATTCTGTTCTCCTGGTCATCTTGAAATAGCCATGATATGAGATCCATTCCTTTTTTTTATGTCAAAAGATCAGACTGTTGGGATCAGAGCCAGGATTATATTAGGTTAGCACCACAATCATAGCATTATGATTGCTTCAAGAGACTCACTGATGTTTTCCACCACAGTAAACACAAAAAATCAATACCATCCTTGTAAATACACTCATTTTGAAAAATCTGTGTACACATATTGGAGACTCATGATTGTGCCAGGGTTCTCAGGCAAAAGTGCTTGGCTAGTTAAAAACTGAGTGTGCATGCATGTGCAATAGTGGCCACACTTTGTGATTGCTGTGCAGATACTGGTGTCTGCTGCAACAATCATAATGCACAGAGCTGCCATAACTTGGGTAGCTAAGAGCCCAATCCTGAGCTCATACCGCCTGCGCTCCACCAGCGGTAAGTGTCCCAAGTGTGCCATGAAGCTACTTCCCTTACCCGGGGGGAAAGGAAGGAACATCTCCTCCTCCCAAGGAACTTCTGGCAGCTGCCTGGTTGCGCTCAGATGCCGCGGCAACCATTTTTGGCACCATGGCAGCCCTGCGCTCTCGGCAGCTCAGGATTGGGCTGCCCATCTACAGAATTAGCACTGCAGATTGTAAAACTCAGGGTGTAGGTGAGAGATTGCAGGGTTGAATGCACCTCCATATTATGCACCCCTACTTCACATAGAAAACTTGCTCTCTAGACTACTCTGCACCATGAGTGTAGGAATACCCCTTTCCATATGTGAGGATGGGTTTTTTTTCTTTTTTTGAGAACCAAAAAAAAAAAAAAATCCCTACCTAGCAAAAGCTGCATATAGCATGTTGGAATGTGTGCATCATCTCGCCATAAGACTCTGCAGTCTTCCCCATGGAATGTCTCCGTGATGGTGCTGTACGTCCTTCGGGACACCATTGCCTGCCTGCCTGCCACTTTCCTCATAAAATAGCCAATCCACATGATAAACCATTCATGTAAACTACCATAACTTTTCCAAGACAGTCATTCCTATCTCTCCTTCTCCTTGCCAGTATTCTTATTTCGTAGCTTGGAAATCTTGGTGGGCTTGTGATGCTTGCCTCAATAGGGCTTGGATTCAAATGCAAACTGTAGAAGAACTGCAGTCTTTTCAGGCAAATCAGTACGTCACTTCCTCCCACCTACCTGCCTGTAAGTCCTACCTACCCACCCTCACGTGCCTTTCTTTCTGTTCTAGCAACATTTAAAAGGAAGAAAGTTTTTTTTTCCTCCCTTCCCTCTCTAATTTCTGGCCTGCTGCTGTGGCCCACTGTGAGGTGCCCAGAGTACTGGGAAGTATAGTTTTCCTTGCAATACTGACATAGGGGAGTGCTTGGAGGCTCACTACGGAAGAGATTGTACCATATCCTGCTCCTCATGATATGATTGGTTTCACTGTAGGGTTAGGTTTGGGCTCAGAATACTGTATGCTTATTTTTTGCGTTTTTGGAAAATAGTTTAGTTTCACTGAGTCCCATTCCAAGCCTCTCCATCACTATTCACCCAGTAATGTAATTATTCTGCTGGGAAGGAGTGGATTCCTTATAGAGACAATCTGTTCTTTAGAAAACACAGGTTGGGATGTTTCCGCCATTTTTCTCACCTGGATTTTGGATTCAGATTAACTGATCTTGTTTCCTGATGCATTAGAAACTCTCCGTCATTCCATTTTTTAACATCTGAATTTTGTACAGAGCCCTGTGCATCCTTAGCTAGTGCCAGCTTTCCGTTCCTTCATTCATATTTTGAGGGAGTAGGAAAGCTTTTGCTTTGGGATAAATACCCTTGGTACTTATTTATAGCAGGAGGAGGGCTACACATGATATGAAACAACCTGGATGTATGAGAGAAACCCAAATAAGACATGAAACAGAAAACCTCAGCATACTAGCAGCGGTCATCTGCATGACCTGCAGCTGGGTGACTGCACCCTTAGTGTTGGAAGTAGCAATTTTTTTGATTCAGTGCTGGTTCCATTCCTTAGTCTGAGGTTAGTGGGGCATTATAAAGCTGAAGTTACTGCTCTCCTAGGGAGACATAACTTGATCTCCTAACCACTTGTCATCTTTAAAGATGCCCATGGGACTCTTCACAAGAGCAGGGGTCCCGGCCAAATCTAATTTGAGTAATTACATTTTGCTTAGCACGATCTCTCCAGCTGTTTTGTTTGGAGATGGTCAGCTTTAATGCCTTAATTCACCATGTAGTTATGGTGGCATGTTACTGAATTGCAGCTGCATTTGTAGCCAAAGATGGAAGTGTAGCTCAGGAGTGAATCAAATTATTTACAAGGGGATGCAAAGGATCTTTAGATTCTTTAGGCTGGAAAATATTGGAGAAATTTAAGCAGATGCAGTGAGGGGTCTTCCCACTTGACTCCACTCAGGCAAAATGTCCTATAGCATGGCTTCCCACATTTTTGGTTTGCCAAGGCCACCCTTGAGCTCTGCATTTCCGTCAGTCGTATGTGATTTAGGATGGGACAGAATCTCCTCTTGACTGTTTTATCTCCCGGTTCTTTGCTGCACAGGAAGCTGGATGCCTTCATTTATGATGCCGCAGTCCTCAACTACATGGCTGGCAGGGATGAAGGTTGCAAGCTAGTGACAATTGGCAGTGGGAAGGTCTTTGCCTCCACAGGCTACGGCATTGCAATCCAGAAGAATTCTGGCTGGAAACGGCAAGTAGATCTTGCCATCCTGCAGCTTTTTGGTGATGGTAAGTGATCCAGATGAGGAGAGAGTTCCTGAGTCACCAAATCTTCAGTGAATGGAACTATTATTTCCCTCTTGTTTTGAAACTGGCATGATTCCCCCCCCCCCCTTTTCATTGCTCACTCAAAAGACTGCTCTGAGGAACAGTGGAAGTTTTGTATATTATTAATAGTATTAAAGGGAGAGTAAAAAAATCTCAAAGAATATCGAGAGCATTACATGGCAAAGGTTACTTTATCTAAACGTATGTCAGTATGCTTTTAAATGTGGAATTAACAAATGTGAGAATCTTGAGAGAGAAACATTTTTGTTACACTCTCCTGTATAGTTCCCTGTCTCAAAGCAAATGAAAACGTAGTATAATTGCAAATGAAGCTGGGGGAATGGAAGGTCAAGGTGGTTCATTCACTTCTAAATGGAGATCTGGGGAATTCAGAGGTAAATCACAGAGTGAAAATATCTGACAATCCTTTCACTAAAGCTGAACCGATTTGCTTTTATCGGTGAAAGATTAATGTTACTGGTAACAGTGCCTTTTCCTCAATGAGAATGGAAAGACAGCTTCCTTATTGGAGAAGATTTCTTCAGGTTTGCCCTTTATCTGCATACTGTGTTAGTTTTGAGAAATTAAAAGTTATTTTTATGTAGTCCATTAATAAAACACTAACGAAGTGTTGCAGCAAAAAGGAAGCAATTGAAATGCATTCGTAGAACAGTGTGTTAATGTATGTGTGGCCAATCACCTTCCCCCCCCCCCCAATGTAACTCATCTTTTTCCTCAGGTGCAAAGCATTTATATCACTGCAACCAGTGGCATAGCTAAGGGGGTGCAGGGGGTAGCAGTTGCACCGGGCATCAAGCTTTAGGGGGGCAACAAGTTGAGCTTGACATTAGTGACCAAAATTGTGAAAATCTTGGTATGTATGAATAATACCATCATGTTATATATCATTGGAAAGGTAATTTAAGGCTGAATACAATGAAGCAAACTGCATTGGCATATCCATATTCTATCAAAAGTTATGGCCAATTAACTAAAAAATGAAAACACAACTGCCTTATGGTACAAAAAGTGGATTTTCTTAACTCAAAACTGACCTATGAGACTGATTGTTTTGAGAGCCAATACATGTTATCATGATAAAGCATGAAACCAATAAGGTGATAATATGAGTTGGCTCACATTTCCATGTATCATATATAGTTACCCCTGCTAACTGGGTAAAAAGGCACTTTTCAAGTGGTGCCCCTCTTATATTTAGCAGGGGGAGAATAACCATCCCTCTTCACCCCAGCACAGTGTCTCAACCAATCAGGGGCAAACTTTTTATTTATTTACTTAATTAAATTTGATTTTGTCTGGTGGGGGGGGCTACAAATCTTCCTTGACACCAGGTAGCAGATAGATGCCTTAGTTATACCACTGACTGGGGGGAGGCAGCAGAGCAAGTGGTTGGCAAGCTGCTGGGGGAAGGAAGCAGATTTTTCCCAATTTTCACTTTAAAAAAAACTCAGGCATGACGTCACTTCCGGTTATGACATCACTTCCAGGGCAACATTTTGAGCTTGGCACCGGGCTACACGATCATTAGTTATGCCACTGACTGCAACTTAAGATTTTGATGGCACTTCATATAGAAAGAACTACAAGATAATATCTAAGATGTGGGACATTACAAGATGAATCCAAAAACAAATATATTGATTACTCTGATAAATTTTTATATACTAAAGTCATATTAAGGTCTCTGGACTGCATTGTGAGTTATACAGAAAAACAATATTTTGGACCACATCTGCTAAATATTCCCTGCTAATTAAAAAGGCATGGTGGAAGATGTGATGCCCTTAGTTAAAGCCCTTTTGTTACTGAGAATTCTGTGTTATGATGGCTTCATGAGAAAGAAATACCATCTGTATTTTTGCAAACGTATTGAGCCTTACAAACTGCTAAGATAATTTATTATTTCTGTTATGGGTTCATTTCTGATTATTGCCATATATAATAACTATTACACCAAACAACAAGTGATATGATTTCAGGATATTGCAAAAGGTTTAAATCCCTAGAACTGAAGAAAAACAACCAAACGCGAATCATTCAGCAAGAATCGTTTGCACACAGCCTTTTATATACACATGCATTGCTTTTTATTGATTGATGTTTGTATCCTGCTGTTTTAAAACAAATAAGACAGCTATTTATAATCTCAGGAATTTTGGAAGTCCTGTACATAATTGGTTCATTCCTTTAAATGTCACATAGTATTCTGGACTGTAAGTCTTGAAACAGGGCCCTAGAGAAGGGTTTTTTTTTTTTTCTGATTGTAAGGCACCTAATTTTATGTGCTGTAAAACTAACAGCACATAGCAGCAATAATAATAACAAGGTCGCAAAGCTAGGCATTCTGCAGTGGATCAAAAAGAACCACAAAGTTGGATGCAACCAAAATGCCATCTAGTCCATCCTCTGCCACAGAGCGGGACTATGCACAAGACCCCGCACAGAGCAGGATCATGAAGTTCAGACTCTTGTGCAGTGTGCCAAAGTGCACCACCCCAAGGTGTCTGCAGATCAAACAGTTCTAAGGTAAGCGAGCGAGTCATCTGTTAACGTGAAACCCCTAATTGCTTAGCACACACTTTGAGCTTTCTGATCTGCATGTCATAAATAAAATAGTATAATCTTTGGAGTTTGTAGTGTCTTTTTATAGAGTTTGGTGGAGCTGTCAAGTCTCAGAACATTTATTGTTTGATAAAAGAACTCTAGGCTTACCTCACCCTGCCTTGCTGTGTATACACCCTGTGTATATGCCTGGAACTTATAAATCCTTGGTGTGGTATCACACTTGCGTGGTTTATTGCTGATTGTATAAGACACAGTAGATGACACAATGGTTAAAATCAGCTTGTTCAGCCTTTCCATGCAAATGCTTGTCTTTGACTGATGTAGAACCCAATATCCTGACTTTGTAATATACTGGCCTGTTGTTTGAAACATAGCTACTAAATACAGTATACAGCTAATATAATCTAGTGGATGAGAAGACTGACCTGTGACCTCACCAGCTTGAGTCTGGGTGTTAGCCAATGACCTGCTAATCACTTCCAGCCTCTTTTTTGCCACCTTAATTTGGGGACAAGATTGGCTGCTCACAAGTGGTTGTTGTGAGGTCCCACAGGATGAGCCCTGTAAAGCAGTGGTTCCCAAACGTTTTAGCATCTGAACCACTTTTTAAAATGACATTCTATTGGGACCCATCTCGCTTTACAGGACTAAAAAAAAAAAAGTTTCATTTGACCAACCACTCAAGCCTCTGTTTTGATCCTTTTTACCTGGCCTTCAGTAAGAGCTGAGGCCTACTCATAACTAAACATGCACATGGTGCTCCTTCCAGTTTCCATAGGGCTCAATACATTCTCCTTATCAGCTTGTCAGTTTTGCAACCCACCAAAAATCAGGTCATGACCCACTGGTGGGTCCCGATCCACAGTGTGGGAACAACTGCTGTAAAGCATTTTTCACATCAGTAACGTTTTAAAATAAGAGCTAATTCTGGTAATTCTCTAGTGATTGCACCTGAACCTTCTCTAATGTTTCCTTTTAATCCTTCCCATCTACTTTTTATAGGAGAGATGGAAGAGCTAGAAGCTCTGTGGCTGACTGGCATTTGCCACAATGAGAAGAATGAGGTGATGAGCAGCCAGCTGGACATAGATAATATGGCAGGTGTCTTCTACATGTTGGGAGCAGCCATGGCCCTCAGCCTCATCACCTTCATCTGTGAACATCTCTTCTATTGGCAATTCCGCCACTGCTTCATGGGGGTCTGCTCTGGCAAGCCTGGAATGGTCTTCTCCATCAGCAGGGTGAGTATGGCCTGCCAAGTCCCCTCTTGTGGAATGCTTTCCCTCCCCAGAGAAGTACACCTGGCACAGAGCCTGTGTTCGTTTCAGCATCAGACGGATCACTTTTAATTTGCCCAGGTCTTTTAATGTACATTGACTTTTTGGCTTCTGCTCAGTGCTGCTGAAACCTTTATAGTAATTGTTTTTATGTTTTATATTATTTTATTGTTGATGTTTGTTTTGCTTGAAGGGCAGAGTTGAAATTCTCTAAATGAAGACCTAAATGTAATCAACGGAAGGCAGAGTGGGGATGCTTCCACTTCATCATCATCATCATCATCATCATCATCATCCTCATGGGTTCTTGGTTTGCCAGATCAGTCAGCCAGAGAAAGACAGTTGCCTTTAATGCTCCCATCACAGCAGGAGAAAGGGCAGTGGTGGCTCCTCCCCCCTGCTGCCTCCCAGGCTAAGGTGCCCACCCCCTCTCTAATTTTAACCCATTTAATCCCTCAAGAAGCTAAATTGCTGCCTGCCCCTGGATGGCAACCAACGAGAGCAAGGAATCTTTATGTGGATATTCAGGTAGTGGAGGGTAGTGCCGTCAGCAGTACAAACACACAGTTGTTTGTGTGTGCCTGAGTTGTGTGTGCTTGTGTGTATGTCACAGTTGTTTGTGTGTCCCGACTGATGCCAGTGGCCTGCATCTGCCCTCTTAAGAAGCTCCGTGTTTCATGATCCTGATGGCAGTTCCCTCCACCATTGAGGGATGGATTCTGGGGCTGGGGAGAAAACAGGTGGGGGGCAGCAGCTGCCATTCATTCTGCTCCAACAAGAGCATTAAAGGTGTTTGACTTGCTCTGGTTGACTGATCTGGCAGGCCCTACTTATGACCATTCCCTCCACTCCAACCAAGACGGGCTGTTGTCTTTGGTATTATTCACCAATTTTGTCCATTATGCTTTCAAGCACCCATTGGGCTTTCATCATTTCCCTCTATGTTGTCATTTCTGGCCTCATTTGGAATGGAATATTACCATGAAAGGGGATCTACAGAAAACTATGTCCTTTGAAAGTGCGAGAGAATGCTCAATTTTGAGACCAGAACTTAGGTCAATTTAAAAAGGGAAAAAGTTTTCTTCCATCCCTGGTCATATAACCGAAAGGTTCAAAAGAAGCTTTCAGATTTGTTGGACAACTCTGTAAGGTTCGTGACTTTTATGTGACTTTCCCCAAAGTTTTTGGAAATATTGTGCTGAGGGACAAAAAGGGAATTGCTGCCTAAAGCCACCCCTCCCTCAGCAAGTAGCTGTGAATTCCATTTGCCTTGGTTATAAATGAACTTGGATCCCAAAATGGTCTTTCTTTCTTGTTCATCATCTCACGTTTCTGAATTCTTCCTCTTCTCAGTCCTGCAGACAGTTGATACTTCTATATCTTAATATCATAAGCTCTAATGGAATTAAGGGCACAATCCTAACCAAATTTCCAGCACTGGCATAGCTGTGCCAGGGGGGCATGTGCTGCATCCTGCAGTTGGGAGGGGCAGTCATGGAGGCTAAGGTAGGGCACCCAAGGTATGGCATTGTTTGTTCCCTTACCTTGAAGCTGCATTATGTCAGAACTGGAAAGTAGGTTAGGATTGCGCCCTTACTGCCCATTCCTAATGGGCAGTCCAATCCTGAGCTGCCCGGGGAGCCCCTGCTCAGCGGCACCATGAGGGCTGCTGCCGAATCCAGCGCCTCCTGTGCTACCGTGGGAGGCACCACAGGAGTAGGAGACGTTCGTCCCCTTCCCCTGGGCAAGGGAGGCAGCCCCGCAATGGGGTTACTCACTTTAGCGGCTCCCAAAGGGGGCCACTAAAGTAAAGGCACTCATGTAAGGCACGCGGCCTCCCCAAGTGCTGAGGATCCTGCGGAGCAGAGTTCCGCGGTTCCTCCTCCTGCCCACCCCCAGGCACGCCTCTGGAACGCCCCCTCCCTGCGTCACGCCAGCCTCCCCGCCCACTCCCCATGTCATGGTGGACTCCCCCCTCCCCAGAATGCCCCTGTCCCCGCCCTGTTTGCGGTTCCGCAGCCTGGCGGTGGCAGGCACCTCCGAGCTGTGGCCTGCGGGCACCCGCTGTGCGGTGGCTCAGCACCGGCTGGAGCTGAGCCACCTGTGGCGGGAACCCGGCAGTAAGCCCCGCAAATGTGCCTTACGGCATGTTTGCGACTGTGGTCCGCACCACGGAGGCGCGGTGCGGACCATAGGATTGGGCCCTTAGTTTGTTACTAAATATATCTCTGATCCAGACCCCTGCACCCACCCCCCCAAGGTATGGCAATGTTTGTTCCCTTACCTTGAAGCTGCATTAGGTCAGTACTGGAAAGTAGGTTAGGATTGCACCCTTAGTTTGTTACTAAATATATCTCTGATCCAGACCCCTGCACTCACAAGGGGCTCCTATTGTCAGCTATGGTAAATGTGTATGAAGATCCATTGCTCTGTTCGAGCCAGCAGTGGACAAATCTTAGCTACAGAAGGCTGCATTGTTGGACTATAGCCAGTATTATCACACTGCACGGTGATGCTTCTGTGAAATAGTTGCTTTATGTGAAAGCTGTTGGTCACATTATAAATTCACCAGTTTGACCCCTTCGTAGATCAAGGATGGTTTGGGGATAGTCATGTAACTTCACAATCTATTTATTATAAGGATGCAGATTTTTTTTTCATCTTTAGATTTTTCATCTAACAGCTTAGGCTATTAGTCCCAAAATGATGATTTAAATAGAGGATGCCTTTAAAATGTCAAATTCTTTGACTGGAAAAGACAGATTTAAATATTGGTGAAAGCAATGCAGTTGTTTTGGTTGAAAAAGTCAGTTCAGTAGAATTTTAAATTTTGTTCAGAGTTCTTTGTCGCAAGATGGAAAAGGAACTTTGGAACTAGCACAAAGCTGTGGGTCGATGGCCGTGATCAAGATGAATAACAGGGACTAGAAGCTAAGCAGAGGGGTGGGAGGCTGTGCCAAGTGAACGAATACTTAGCAGTTCTCTAAGCTCTCCAATTTCCAAGTGGTCATATGTTTCCTTTGGCCTGTTCCCAAGAGCCTAAAAAATATTTGCAAAGGGAGTGAGTATGACTCCTTCAGGACATTATAGAATACAACTAGAATCCTGAATCGGGCCCAGAGGCTCACTGGAAGGCAATGCAATGAGGCAGTAGTAGCGTAATACCCACCCTGTGGACCTGACTACCAACCAGCATATGGGTGACTGAAATCTGCAGTGTTGTCGGAATCAAGAGCATGTTCAAGAGCAGTCTCATGATGGAGAGCATCATAGCAATCTAACGGAAAAGTTACCAGGCAAGGAAGACCACATCAAAGTCTTTAAAACCAAGGAGTGGTCATAGCTGGTATGAAAAGTGGAACTGAGAAACAGTGCTCCTGGCCTCAGTTGCCACGGAGGCATCCCACAGTAATGAGCAATTCAGGAGCACCCCTCAACTGCACTCCTGTGACCCTTCAGAGACATAGCACATGAAAAAACTGAACAGGTTTCTGGATTTCATGCAAATACCATGATGGAGAGGGGGGAAAAGAGAGAGACAAAACTAGAGTGGAGCAACAGCAAAAGGATAAAAAGTGAAAGAACAACACGTGTTGCTACCTCGAGATATCAAAATACGGACTATAGATTGCGCTAGCAAAATCCAGGATTTTTCAATATCTCTGTTGTGCAGGCCTTGCAGCCCCTCTGCTGGAGTTCCCTGCTTGCTAACCTCTCTTTTCTTTTTTTTATTGCAGGGTATTTACAGCTGCATCCATGGAGTGGCTATTGAGGACCGCCATTCTTCTATGAACTCCCCAACTGCTACCATGAACAATACCCATTCAAACATTCTCCGCCTGCTCCGTACCGCAAAGAACATGGCCAACCTTTCAGGGGTCAACGGCTCACCACAAAGTGCCCTGGATTTCATCCGCCGCGAGTCATCCGTCTACGATATCTCTGAGCACCGCCGCAGCTTTACTCACTCGGACTGCAAGTCTTATAACAACCCCCCCTGCGAGGAAAACCTTTTCAGTGATTACATTAGTGAGGTAGAAAGGACCTTTGGTAATCTTCAGTTGAAAGAAAGTAATGTGTATCAAGACCACTATCACCACCACCATCGCCCCCATAGCATAGGCAGTGCCAGCTCCATTGACGGACTGTATGACTGTGATAACCCCCCCTTCTCAGCACAGCCTCGGTCTCTCAGTAAGAAGCCATTGGATATTGGCTTGCCACCAGCCAAACACGGCCAGCTAGGTGATCTTTATGGCAAGTTATCTTTCAAGAGTGACCGATACAGTGGTGGGGCACATGATGATTTGATCCGTTCGGATGTGTCCGATATATCCACCCACACAGTGACTTATGGCAACATTGAGGGCAACGCTGCGAAGCGGCGGAAACAGCAGTACAAAGACAGCTTAAAGAAACGCCCAGCCTCGGCAAAGTCACGGAGAGAGTTTGATGAGATAGAGTTAGCTTATCGTCGGCGTCCCCGTTCCCCCGACCACAAGCGCTACTTCAGGGACAAGGAAGGGCTAAGGGATTTCTATTTAGACCAGTTCCGGGCTAAGGAGAACTCACCTCACTGGGAACACGTGGACCTGACAGATATCTATAAAGAGCGGGGAGATGATTTCAAGCGCGAGACTATAGGGGGAGCTGGGACGTGTACGAACAGGACCCACCACAAACACGGGTCTGGGGACTTTGGAGCAAACAATGAGCACAAGCACAGTGTTGTGAGTGGAGTTCCAGCACCATGGGAGAAGAACCTCACCAATCTTGACTGGGAGGATCGTCCTGGGGCAAATTATTGTCGCAGCTGCCCATCTAAGCTGCACAATTACACCCCAACTGTGGTAGGACAGAACTCCACCCGCCAGCCATGCATCCGGTGTGAAGCCTGCAAGAAGGCAGGCAATCTCTATGACATCAGTGAGGACAACTCCCTCCAAGAGCTGGATCAGCCATCTGCTCCTGTGCCCGTGGCCACCAGCACCTCCACCACCAAGTACCCCCAGAGCCCTTCCAACTCTGCCTCCAAGGCGCAGAAGAAGAATCGCAACAAGCTCCGCCGGCAGCACTCCTACGACACGTTTGTGGATCTGCAGAAGGAAGATGCGGCCCTGGCCCCCCGCAGTGTGAGTCTGAAGGACAAGGGCCGCTTTTTGGAGGGAAGTCCCTACGCCCATATGTTCGAGATGCCAGCAAGCGAGTCCACTTTTGCCAACAAGTCCTCAGTGCCCGCCACCAGCCACCACCACCACAACAATCCTGGCATTGGTGGTGGTTATATGCTCAGCAAGTCGCTCTATCCCGACCGGGTCACTCAAAACCCTTTCATCCCCACTTTTGGGGATGACCAGTGCTTGCTCCACGGCAGCAAATCCTATTTCTTCAGGCAGCCTGTGGTGGCAGGAGGGCCCAAGGCCAGGCCAGACTTCCGAGCCATTGTCACCACCAACAAGCCGGTGGTTTCCGCCCTTCACGGGGCTGTGCCAGCCCGTTTCCAGAAGGACATCTGTATAGGGAACCAGTCCAACCCCTGTGTGCCTAACAACAAAAACCCCAGGGCTTTCAATGGCTCCAGCAACGGGCATGTTTATGAGAAACTTTCCAGTATTGAATCGGATGTCTGAGTGATGGGGAAAAGCTTGGGAGGGGATGGTGCAGGAAGGAAATGCAAAGTGTGGGAGGGGCAGGTGGCAGGTTCAGACCTACTTCCCATTTGCTGCTCTTCTGCTACTTTTTTTTCTTTGTGGAATACTGGTGTTCTGCTTGGGCAGCACTGGTGAGAAGTGCCACCTCTTTCTTTCCCAACCCCCTCCCCTCTTTATCTCTTTTCATTTCCCCACTCACAGTCGCATTCCTGGCCATCACACGTCAGAGCGTAGGAGCTTGGCTTGTGTTTTCACAGGTGGAAAGGCGGGGCATGGTTGAGGTGAGATCAACATACAGGTGGGGGTCACGGCCACAGAGTTTGGGGTTTTCTGAGCACCCGGCAAGTGATGGTTAATGCAGATAAGAGAATGTGGCATGAGGTGGAGAGTAGAAGAGATGGAATGGGCACAAAGAAGATGTAGCTCTTCCGCATATTTGTATTTTTTAAGCAACGTTAAGAGGACATGAATAGTGTGGGATCAACTCAATACAGTCTACGTTGATTACGTGCAAAGATACATTCAGTTCTTTTGTGAAGACTTTGTGGGTTAAAGGCTGAAATATGTAGTTGCATATATACCGAAGGAAACAAAATGTACTGAAATTTTGGGATATTTACTAAGGGGAGGGGAAGTTTGACATGTACGCAACTCTGGCCAGTAGTCCAGTCAAAGTAACCAAGTGGGATCACTTCTGAAAGGTGAGTTGGATGGAATGAAAGAAGTGAGTATCAGGGAGATCAGGAAACCCTCAGCAAAAGCTGTGGAAGGATTAAAATGTGGGGTCCCGGGGAGGGGAGCGTGGCAAGTTTTACCCCATTCATGAACAACTCATTGTTAATTTTGAACTCACGATTCTCAGATGTGCTGAACGTACATGCAACAAGCGTACATAACTAATAATTTATATGAAACATCTCTTTATGAACACAAAATGCATTTATGATCTAGAATACATATAGCGGGGAAACCCAGCAGAGCAAGCCTTTGAAATGTAGGGGAATGCAAAGGGCTAAGAATGACAAGAAAATGGGGCCTGCCAATGCAGCCTCCGCGGTTCACGAAACCTTGTTCTCTGACGGGTTTCATCTGGAAGGGAGATGTCTCCGCATGCCTTCCTGCCTCTTGCCTGTCACACAGTATGACTCTGCAAGTGGAATAGAGAAAAAAGCCTTTCTCTGCTGTTGGTGTTGAGGTGCTTCCTCTTGAAAGGGGGAGGAGATGGTGTTGCTGCTGGTTAGGAATGGGGCCAGAACAAGGATCTGGCTGCACAACTCAGACATGTGTATATGTGTATTTATTGAATATATACTTATATTTGATAATTATAGTGTTGTGGAAATACATGGCTTGTCTTCCACAGGGCATGAGGAGATGAAACATCAGCTTTCACAGATGCAGTGGTGGGGACTGGGGAGCAGAGGTGGAAATATAGCAGGGAAGAGGGTTGTGGAGATCAGCAGATACTAAACTGGAGAAGTGGTCATTGTTGAGCAGCTGCAGAGATGTCCTCTCCCTGTTCTCAGTGCATACCATATGGGTCATAGCCGCTTTCCTGCCAAGGAGTATGTGTAAACATGAGTTAAACAACATCCATGGAGGTGATAGCTGAAGTGTGATTGTTTGTTTTACAGCAGGACCCCTCAGGTAAGGGCAACAGAGCCACTGTTGCTTCCCAAATAAGTTGCAAAGCATCTCACTTTTTTCTGGGTCTGTTCTACTTCCTGCAAAGGAAAGCTGGATGAAAAGTGCTCTTCTGCTAGATCAGGCACACGGCAGTAGAACCGAACACAGGTAGAGGCACATGCAGGCCCTGAACTTTGGAAGCAGCCATTTTTTTTTCAAGCCACGTTCGTTGATGCTTGTTCTCCTCTCTCTTGTATCCTCCCCACCACACCGTTCTTGCATTTAAGCCAATAGAAGGCCTTGTATTTTTTCTGACATGGGGCAGGGATGGGCCTAAGCATTTGGTGAGGTGGCAGTGTTTACCCCCTCTGGATGTACTGAGCAAGTAATGGAAGAAGTCGTGCCGTCTCTATTCTTGGAAGAGTCAAACGGCTTTAGGTTCCTCTTCTCTTTCCCCTGTAAAGGCAAACTATACTTGCCTAGAAACCTGCAAATCATAGAGCAACAAGGCAGAATTCTATCACAAGGAAATTGAAAAGGTATTCATTTCATTTGTAAATATAGGTTTTTTTCTATTGCAATTTGTACAAACTAGTGCTTCTCTTCTTGTGAATATTCAGGTTTGGGGAAGAGAGGGGTTTTAGGTTTTTTTTTTCCCCTACAACTTTCAGACTGTGTGTCTGGAAGTAGTTTTATGTGAGCCCAGGCCATTAAAATGGGGGGAAATAAAAGAAAACTGCATGCATTGAAGACCTCTTTCTAACCCACACCTGTCACCTTTGTTCTTCACGATTAGAAAATGGTGGTCTCTCATCTCAAGCCTTGCTAGCAGGGCTTTCATGTTCTAATGGAAGCACACCATCTCCCTTGCTTCTTTCTAAACTCCATTCCATAATTCCTCTCTGGAATCTGGGTCTTGGGACCTTGTGCTGTTTTCCTTTGGTGACAGAGTGAACCATCATTATGAACGTTCAGTTTAGGCCATCATCCAACACTACAGGGACTTCTCCAAAGTTATGTTGGCTTGGGAACCTTGGGACTGGAGAATGTCCTCCATTTTCTGGTTCTCCCAAAGGTTTATTGGCAGCTGGGTTTGATCCTACTGAGAGCTGTGCCACTGGCAGCTATTTCAGTATTCCTGTCCCTCAGCTGAAACCAAAAAAATATTAAAGAATGGGACTTTGGAGAAAATTAAACTGAAAAACAAACCAAAAAGATGCTAACTGAACTCTCAGAATGATTCCAGAAAATGTGTTTTGCTCAAAGGTTCACTACGGTTTTTGTTTTCTTACAATCTTTTTTCTTTCACCTGAACTCTATTCAATGTTGAACGACATGTTTACATATATAGTGTTTAGGATTGATAATGTTAAAGTGCTTTACAAATGTTAATTTGCTTGCACAGAGCATGAAAAATGTCTGTTTTAAGGACAACTTGAAATGTTGGAGAACTTTGAGCAACAGTCAATCTGCAGGAGTCTTACGTATTTTCTTTCGACACATGCAATCAGCCTCTTAGTCTCTTCCATCGATCCTTCCCTTTCTTTCTCGTGACATTTGGCCAAGAGGAAAAGAGTCAGTTGGATAGCTTTCTCACACATAGGTGATACCTTGGAATGCTGATTATCATTTTGTAATTTAATGTTCCAAGTTATTTCACTAAAAAGGATCAAGTGAACATGATGGCACATTTTCATAGCAGGTGCTGTTTATACTAGAATGGAGGCAGAATATTTTTGTTTGTTTACCTTGCCAAAAAAAAAAAAATCCTGGGGTTTTGCATGATATGGCAACAAAGTTGAATGTGTATCATTGTAAAAATTATGTTTCATCTTCCCTCTTAAGAATACATAACCTCTTTCTAATATATCTTTATTTTCCCCAAGATATTGTCTCATGTGTGGGTGAGTAGTCCTGTACTGAATGTACACCTGATACGCTTTTCAGTCTGGCTTCTCTTGCCATTTATCTTGATTAGGAGGAAGTTTTTGAAATACGTTTGTAATACTAATCCTTCGGGAGCCATGACAATATGCATGTTGTAAGTGCAAAGGGATAAAGGAGCAAACAGTTTTTTTTAAAACAAAATTGGCAGGCTTTCCAAGCTGTTAAACTTAGTATGGCATGCCACCAGACCACTTATTTCAACATTCAGTAATGGACATGATACAATGTCTACCAAAACAACAATTCAGAATGTTATGTTATATCCTGCCATAATACATGGTATTCCATAAATATGGTGATTGGGGATATTATGCATGACAGTGAAAACGTTAAAGAAAGTGGTTTGCACCTGCATCAGCACTAATCTACAATTTTTAAGAAAATGTACAACTCTTTCCCTCCAGCCCATTAAACACGTGAAAATATATTCCAATTCAACACAATCCAAATTTTGGTTTAGGTGTTTTGGCATTTTTCTTTCAGCCTTCCTCACCCTCTTGGGAGTTGCTTTTTCCAAAATTCTTTCATACAAACTTGCTGGAATTTCCCCCCCGTGATTTCTAAACACATATTGTTGCTGAAAAGAGCCATTTGGTTCCACTGTTCTCCAAGAAGTTGCTGCCATAATAGCCCAAAAAGATTTGTGTGCCTCTTGAGTTTCTTTATATTAGTTAAATGTGGGCAACTCTTCTTGCCAGAAAGAGTTGGCATGCTGATTGTACTATTTGGTATTGCCCACCTGTTCCAAAATGGGACTTGTGTTGCTTTCATGCCATTGACATTCATCACAGATAAATGCATGAAACTGTTTGGAAGGTCAGGCCTTTGACATCCTTGAAACCATAGAAGAGGGACCTAAGCCTATCTAACTTGCTTTTACATCCTCTCCCATAAGTGCTTCCCTGCAATTGAATATACTGAATACCGTAGGTCTGTCCAAGTGGAATACAACCACTATATTGCCGGATACTGCTCGAACATAAAGAAAGTAATTAGTGGGACACCAGCTTTGTCCCCCAAGGGCTTATTTCCAGTTTGTAGCCAAATAGGCTTTCAAGCCATAATCCCCTGTTCTTAATATTCCCTACACCCTCACCACAGGAAATGTCGGTTGAGGTTATAACCGCCAGTTATATTTCCAGTCATATAGCTTCATTTCCATTATGGGTGGGTCTCCATTTCTGAAACCCATCAACATAAACCTCAGACAAGACTCAACCACCTCATTTTGAAAAGGTTAATTTTAAGTGGTTTGAAGCCCTTTCTACAGCTTCTGAATGTTTGCAGATTTGCTTTATTGGTGACAATAAAATGTGAATTGTATCACCCTAAAGGTAGTGTAGGTTACATCTTGACAATGCTAGAAAACACTGTATAAGCAAAGTGCAGTGGAGAAAAAATGTCATGAAGACAGATTTGGTTCTCACAACCAAATCAGCATGCCAATACACCTGTAGTAAAGGAGGGGCATGGAGGGGGAAACCTCTCCCCAAATAAAATGTATTTCAGTTTTTGTTACCTAAGATCTTTCATCTGAAGGCAAAGATGTCTGAGACCTCAGGTGACCAACATTTTAGCCAACTTGCTGAACCTCAAAGTAAGTTTGACTGCCTTTCTCCATGGTAGGTTAGTAGACTGAGTGGACTGAGGCTGAAGTTTGCATATGATGAAACTTAAACACATGTCCAACTCACAAATCAACCCTCATTTGCCATGCTGTCACAAAACTGTAAGATGTGGGTTGTGGGATGATGTAACAGTTTCACCATGCACCAAACTTGGCTGGGATCCATTCAGTCAGCAAATGCAACGAGCCCATGTGATCATTTGAATGGGGTCCATGAGAAATATAATCTGTATTAGTATTAGTCATTTGTTAGACATTTACATGATTTATTAAACCTCCTACCATAAGAGATTGTCATGAACACAACCATTAAATTTTTGGAAAGCCCTACCTATTTCATACTGAATTGGTTGCATCTCCTTCATTGGCACTGATGTTTGTGTGTACTCACACACACACGCACACACACACACACACACACACACACACAACAAAATGAAATAATACATGTATGTCTCACATAACTTCCAACAAAAAGCCTGATTATGTACGGACGCATCCCAAACACAGAAATCATACATTACTGCTAATGCTTTGACTTTTTAGTCTCAAAAACGCATTTTCTCAAAGCAGAAACAATGCAACCTGTCCTGGTGTTATTGTTAATATTATGTATTCATGTTGTGCCATTTAAACCATCCGCTTATTTGATTGCGGTTCTATGTAAATATAAGTGTACATATGTATAGGAGCTAATCACAACAGCTATATTCAGGTTGGGGGAAGAGGGTAATTTTTCTATCTGTACAGTATTTCCATATTAGGCAAAGGCATGGGGTAGGGGCGGGGAAGTTGACTTATGAGTTGTGGTTTTCCTTGGTCTGTGGTGTTTGCAGTTGTTTCAGTGGTTGCTTTTGCTGGTTTGGGAAGTTTATCTGGATGTTCTATGTGTGTGCTAAGAAAGGGACTCATGTTGAGGGAGGTTTGGGGCTGGTGGCGGGTGGGGAGGAAAGGGTGTTAATAGTTTCCTTAATTAGAACATGTATTGATTGCTAGAGATTATATGTTTGAAACACCAGATTATCCCCTTCTTTAAGTGGTCTGTTCTTACACTCTTTCCTCTTTGGTTACACATACTGTTTTTCCTGTCTTCGTCCTGGGGTCTTAGCAGCACTCACCATTTCAAGACTGTCTTTTCTCCTTAATCGTTTCGGGACCATCATTTCCTCTTTATTCCCTTGTACAAGGAAGGCTCTTCTTCTTAGAGCACTCCTATATCCAGCTGACATATAGTTGTTTCTCATTCTGGGTTTTCTGTCCATGTTGGGACCTCACTGTCCTTGTTCACATCCTAGCATAACCTTTGACTGAAGTGTTCAGGTCTTCAGGGGTATGTTATCATCTCTCCCTCCCACCTCCACTCCATCTTCAGTAACACTTTGTCTGTGTCTGTCTGTCTGTCTGTCTGTCTGTCTGTCTGTGTATATTGTGAAGATGGTATCACTTTTCCAGAGCCAGAATCTTTCATGATACAGGCAGTGGAGTAGTGTCGTGGAAAGAGTGTTAGACTTGAGTCAAGACCTAAATCCCTTAGCCATGAAGTTTGCTGGTTGGGCTGTTTTTGGGAAATCTTGATCTCTCAACCTCATTTATTGTGCAGTTTTCACAGAGGATAATATGCACCCTACATATGCCATCCTGTACCCTTTGAAGGAAGGGCTTGAATAATCCTATCATCCTTTCTTCCTCACACACAACCCTTTTTCTGGCCTATACCTCACCTGTGAGAACCATCCGTAATGTCAGTTAGTTATGCACTCCGATGAGTCAGGCAGTGACATATCTTAAGTGGGCAACAACATGTATGTCTCCTTGATCTATAGTCAGGAAAGAGCTTGTGACTAAGACAGTTGGTAGGACTAAGGAATTGAGGCATGGACAGAGAGCCAGAACTTGAGATGTACCTTTCTTCTGTCTGTAACCTGACCCATTAAAAATGAAATATTTTCACAGATTGAAAGATCATTGATGGCTCGAGTGCGGAATGCTAACAATATATTATTCTTTCCCAATGTATCAACATACTGAGACATCTAATGTCGCTAATGGATGTTTTGGGAAGACATTGATTCTTTTTTGATGGAAGTGCAATTGATGGAAAGTTCACTGCTTTTGATCCTCCATGCTAAAGGTGGATCATCATTGCACCTTAACATTGCTTCTTTGTTTCATTTGAATGTCTCTACCTTTTTGCTTCCACTTCTTGTTTTTTCATTCTCTGTCTTCTATATCCAGGGGCCCTCTAGAACTCTGCATTTGTTCTTGTGATGGTACTCATGTATCAAGAGCACTTTGTTAGCCTTTTTAAAACAACCTAACATTTTATTAACTCTCCTATTATGTTCTCTTTTTTTTTTTTTTTGTAAAATCTTAATGGTGGTTTGCTCATCTCTATGACCTTTCCAATTTTATCAGGATCTTTTTATAACAGTGCAAAATAAAATTAAAAGCAAATGCACTACTCTGGTTTACCACTATGTGCTCCTGCCCTGTTTACACATCTACTGACCTCATGAACCCCTTTGACACCATCCTGTGGAAAATTCAGTGTCTTCTCTGACTCTAGGGTCACATTCAAAGCACACGTGAAACAGTTCACCAGCTCTCCTGCACAAAGGAGGAGCTGCACAAAGGAGAGCTTCTGAACACGTGAAACAGTTCAGAAGCTCTCCTGCACAAAGCCCTTTAAAATTGGTGAGAACTGTGCGCTGTCTTGGTGAGGAGTTGTACCTCTTATTGTGCATAGTTGCATGGCTTTTTCTGAATGCAGTGGGAAATTTTTTCTGTATGTAGCAGACCAAGCCTAATCCTAAGGGCACAATCCTACTCTGCGCTGGAACAGGCAAACCAAGAGGCTTGCACTGTATCCAGTGCAGGATAGGGGCCCAAAGTGACTCAACCAGATGCAAGGGGAAACTTTCCCTCTTACCTCTGGGTAAAGCATGCTGGCCCCTGTGGGTCTCCTCAGACTTGTGCCACCTCCTGAGGTGGCACAAGTCTAAGGAGAGCGGAGTGGCTTGAAACCGTTCCAAACTCCCTGGGAACGAGGGTTGGGATCTGGCCTAACTGCTGGATCCCAGCCCTGCCACATGCTCCCCCCTGCCCGCCCCCGGGGCTGCCCACTGCCCGCCCTCCCCTGCCCTTCCCCCACCCAGGAATGCCTCCCTCCCGCCAACCCTAGAGCCTTGCGTCAGCCCAGCCGGGCAGACATAAGGCTTGCAGAGTAAGCTGCCACAGAGGCTAGATTCGGCTTCTGTGAGGTGCGCCGATGTGGCTTACTCCAGAGGAGGCGCAAACATGCTTTCCGGTAAGTTTGTGACCTTCCTGGGCTGGTGCAAGGGACTTGCGCCGGCCCAGGAGTGCCTCTGGATTGTGCCCTAACCTGTTAACTTCACCCCCCCTTTTTCCTGTCATCTACAAACGTTCTTAGCCATGAGTTCATATGTCACAGACTGTAGAAAGCAGTTTAGAAAAGCAATAGCCTTAGAATTTTGTCCTTCAGAGAACACTTGATGAAGAAAAAGCTCATGCTAATTGTCCTTTCCTTTAGCAACTGCAAGCCATGAGGAACCTGCCTTTCACAACCAGAAGGATACTAGCACCTTGTTTCACTTCTGTTTAAGCAAGATGAGTATCTGGCTTCCTAAGTTCAACACCTTCTAAAGTTAAGTGGGGTTCATTGTAGGCCTCTCTAGCTGCTGTATACAGAGCCTGACTATTGTTCCGTCTAAGTACAGTCTTCCCTGACCAGCAACAGATGTCCTGGTTCTCAGACAGGGATGGGTCTTTTCCACTCCTATCTGAAGACACTGGGGATTGAACTTTGGACCTGCTCCATGCCAGGCAACCAGCCACAGCCCCTTCCTTCACTCTTTACCATTTTGCCTCTTCAGTTAAATGCAAACACACCCAGAATTTTATTGGCCTTTTTTGTTCTTGCTTTGGAAAAGTCTTTGTTTATTAATAATTCCCCATGGAAAACAATGAATCAAAACTGTTGGTTGACCAGATCTCCATTCAGTTAACATGCTTTACTCAACCTAATTTGGTCTCAGTAGACCTTAATTTCCATGTCAGCCCCTGCTAACTGGGTAAGAGGCATCTTTTAAGTGGGTGCTCTTCTTTTATTTAGCAGGGGGAGAGTAACTGGCCCTCCTCACCCCAGCACTGTCTTTTCTAGTGGCTGTCTGCTGGTGTTCTTTTGCATCCTTTTAGATTGTGAGCCCTTTTGGGACAGGGAGCCATGAGTTGTTTGTTTGATTTTCTCTGTAAATCGCTTTGTGAACTTTCCGTTGAAAAGCGGTATATAAATACTGTTAATAATAATATATTTGGAACTGAAATACTCTCACCTGTACAGCAAAAGACACTATCACCCGGCCGGTTTGAATAGAACTGTTTTGCAGCTTTGATGTCTTAGCACAGTTTGGGGCATAAACTGTGTCAGCATAGGAAGTTACTTTCACATGGTAACTCCCCACTTACCTAGTGCAGGTTGAGTAGAACATTTTCATCCCCATTCATGGAGGATGCACTGCCATGCAGTTGTTTCTCCCTGATTTGGGATCGATGCAGCCAAAAAGTTTAATGTTGCAATTTTGTACTAGATGTTAAAATTGGACATGGAGAATCACATTCTGAGTGAACAAGTGTTTTGACCTGTCCTCTGTGTAATTTGAAGGTCCAAATATGATGGGGAAACATGGCTACAAGTAGACCAGGCGCCTCTGTTCCTCCAGGCCCAAGGCAGGGCTGTAGCTCAATCCTACAGTTTGCCAGCGGGAAACTGAAAAGCAGTGAAGAGAATCTATCTGGTTCATCTTAATTAGTTGTCGTGATTAGTAGCAGAGCAGACCCTCAGGGAGAGATTTATTTTTATGCCCGGTGTAAATTGTTAAAGCTCCTAACTGGGAGTGTCAACAGTCTGGTCACCTCTGTCAGGTTGATTTCACTGCTCTCTGTGTGGTTGGGGTGTATTTACTATCTAAACAAAGTGGGAGAGAGCTGACTGTATTCTTTATGGTGTGCAGTTTATGGTGTATTCTTTATGGTGTTCTTTATGGTCTTTAATATATATTATTTTATTATTATTTAATTTATACCCCGCCTTTTTGCCCAACGGGCACACAAGGTGGCTTACAAACGCTTTAAAAATACAACATTAGAAACAATAATTAAAAACAATTTACAATAATTAAAAAATCTAAAAACAAACAAACCCCGTGGATTTTCATATAAAAAGCAAGAAGCAAGAACGCCAGCCAGCCTGTCAACAATTAAAAGCTTTTTGAAATAAAAAGGTCTTCAGTCCGCGCCAGAACATTAGCAACGAGGGAGCAGTTCTAAGGGGAGGGTATTCCATAGTTCGGGGGCCACCACTGAGAAGGCCCTCTTCCTGGCTGCCGCCCCTCTTGCATCTCTTAGTGGCGGCACAGTCAAAAGGGCCCCTCCAGATGATCTAAGAGCACGAGCAGGATTGTAGGGAAGGAGGCAGTCCCTCAAATACCCTGGACCCGAGCCATAAAGGGCTATATAAAATATATAAAATTTTCCTGTGCAATTCATGAGGTACAGAAGAGACTGTGGTAACAGTCCAGTGTTTGACTCCCTCCTCCTAGCCAAACACCACCATTTTGTAGGAGTGGTGCCTTATGTTCATAGAGTGAACGATGCTGTCAAAACAGTCTGCAGACAGCAAGTCATGGATGCCTCAGATCACCACATATGTGACACACCACTACAGCAAGCAATGGCTGCATCATGCTCTTCTTGTGTTTTTGCCATGCCCACTTTCTTTGCAGCTACGAGCTCCTCTGCCTCCAGGGCAGGTCACTGCTTTGCTGCCCTGTCCTCCTTATTCACAACCTGATGCCTTCCTTGTTCTGCTTGGTGCAAAGAATTCTTCTCGCCTCATCACTGCTGAACAAGACGATACCCATGTCATTGGGCAACCTCTTGGAGGAAATGATGCATTTGAGTGGGCTTTGGATGACTTGATGCTTTGGCAAAATAAAGAATGTTCTTCCTTGCCCGTGCATCATTTCTTCAAATTAATGTTAGCATTGCCACCTTCTGCTATGAAAATCCAGTTACAGATTGTTAAACATATGCTTAACGCTGACACCTGTTTTTCTTAAAAAGCTAGACCAGGGCCATGATGTGGGGAACGGGGAGATTTAACCTTTTGACCCCACTGTAATCCCTAACTGTGGGTGCTACTTAAACAGAAAAAGCTCCCGGCTTCCTATCAGGACCATAGTGGCGATAAAGTGTTAAAGCCTTTCCATAGCACAGTCCTGATTTTTGGGGGCTGACTTTGTAGGCTTATTTATAGCATCATTAACCTTGGAACAAGTCTCCCTCCATCCCTTCAACTGAATTATAAGATCCCTTTTATACACCCATTTTGCAAATGTTTCATGGGAATTCCTTCGACTGGGGAACGAGGAGGTGTATTCTACAATATGATTTTAATATCTCTATTCTAGACTGTATAGTTTAAACAGAAAAGTGTGTCTGATAATAGAACTATTTTGCTATGCCTCTGCACTCCATCTCTAACTGGAAGCTAATTCTGCAGTATGCCCCCTTTGGCCTTGTATCTGTAAGAAAGCTGCTCATTTTGGGTGCAATTTTCCCATTGTTTCCCCTCTTTCCATTTTCATTAAAGTCTTTACAGGTGATCAAAACCCATCACATTCTAGCACCCTATTTGTGCTAGCCCCATTCCAATAGCGTGACATCCTGTTTGAAAGTCAGTGATAGGGGAGGCCATGCTGTAGGCAGATTGTGAGGCACCTTTTCAAAAGCAGGCTACCTGATCAAGCCAGATGAGGTGTAATAACAAAATACTATCAAGTACAACTCTCTGAAATGGCTACATGTGATAACCTGACTGAATGACTGCTCTATTACCACAGAAGCCCAAGGCAAGAGGAGCAGAGCAATCAAGTCTCTTAACAACCTCCCCTTTGGGGGGGGGGGAATTATAGCACTGGCTGTGATGGTGGGGCATCAGTAGTGTCACTGCAGGTATTATCCAATCAACACCTGTGATGTTCATGCAACTACTATTTGCGCAGCATTTGCACTAGCAAATATTGTGGGTTGGATGCTCAGAAAATGTGGGTCTATGCAATAAAAGGAGGAGATTAGAGGTTACCAGGATCTGTGCCACAAATGAGCAACGGCTGCACCTTTTTTTACAGCCCCAAGCCAAGCAGAGATGCATCTAAAGCCACTGAATGTTTCATTGGAACAGAATTCTGGGTGCATATACCATCCAGTCTGTCCATTCCCCCACTCTCCCTGTGGACAACATTTATCTGTACAGGCAAATGCAGTCCATGAGGAGACTGGGGAAGGAGGGCTTCCTGCTCTGGAATGTAGCAGGATTTGTTGGTGTGCCTGCTCTTCCACCACCACGTGTTCCCCTTCCACAGAGAGGGAATGTATAAAGAGGGCTCCCCTCTCTCTTTCGCGAAAACCTATCTGAAATGTTTCATTTCATTGAAAGCATTCAGTGGGCTGACGCATGTCTAACTCTGCACAGGTCTGCACTGCAAATGTGTTTTGTGAACTGATCATTTGAATTTGTTATCCCCCTCCCCCCGTCCCTTAAGAAATATAGCTAGGAAATGTCTAACTTTCTTTGCAGGGGAAAAAAAGCACTTTGCCACCATTGGGCTACCTGTAAAAGGGGGAGGGGGATTTTTTTTAAACTGAAGTGGAACTTCATGGATAATTTAAACTAATTAAAATGATTGTTTTGTATGTGTGGAGTGGATAGTGAGACCAAGTTAGAAGAGTTTGTCTGAAGCACAAAGGAACAGAACATAATGTGAGATTTCATTTCTTTTGTCTGAATTGGAACAAAACAAACCAGTGGGTTTTTTTCTTCAATTAACAGAGAAACTCTAATCTCAGGTAGTGCTTCCCAAAATGCAAGGGAGATGCAGCATGAATCATACTATGGTACAATTTGATTTTTTTTAAGGCCCCATCCTCTTCTTGTCCTTGTGCCTCAGTTTTCACCACAGTTTTCCTATCCTCATGTATAAGGAATAGCTAAATCCCACCAGCTTGTCTAATGCAAAATCTAATTTCGGTACATGAAATGATAGCGTGCTGTACGTAACAGAAGTGAAAGTGTGGAGTTAATGCTTAGAATCCTTATGATTGGTTTTATGAAGTACGGTGGTGAATTAGACATGAATTGATCCTAAATGCATGGATTGATCCTGAATGTGGCAGTGTGTAATCTCATCATGGACAATAGAAGAATAACTGAAATGAGTGGAGAGAACAAGTACAGAGGCAAGTTGAGCAAAGTGTATCTGTGTTGGTTTTCCATTGAAAATCCTGTAATGCACATCACAGATCAGACCTACCCTCCTCCTCCTCGCCAGTGGTCTTTCCACAAGTGTTTCTTGTATTGCCCATGCTGAAGAGGAAGGAGAGGACTGTTCACTGGACTTCATGCTACTTCATTCTAGGCATTCTATTAACTGAACAAGATTTTGAAGAGACAGAAGGTGAGTGCAGATGGCTCGTGGATGTAACTGCTTGGTCATCTGCAACATCTTGCCCCATGACAAGAATTTTATCAAGCATTATCCTATTAGAAATTGGTGGGAGCAGTGGCATGGTAAAACTCTCCATCTTCACACCTTGGTAAGTTATCACTCGATAAATGATCACCTGTATTCATTCATCTAAAGCAGGGGTGTCCAAAGTTTTTGGCAGGAGGACCACATCATCTCTCTGACACCATGTTGGGGGCCAAATTAATTTACATTTCAAATTTGAATAAATTTACATAAATGAATATATTAAAGATGAACTTATGTGAATGAATGAAGGTCTTGCAGTAGTTCAAGGCCTATAAAAGGCCTTGCACAAAGCAAGGCTGGCATTTCCTTTCCTGCTGCTACTGCATCACAGACATGAAACAGCAAGCAGTGGAGGAAGCCCTCATCCCACAGCTCACTCGAGAGGCCAAACAGTTGCCCTCACGCTGAGAGCAGTTGCATCGGGCCATTGTGGGCTCCAACAAATCTCTGGAGGGCCAGAGGCTCATTGGAGGCTAGGGACTCCGAGGGCCACATAGAGAGGCCTTGAGGGCTGCAAGTGGCCCCTGGGCCGGGGTTTGGGCATCCCTGATCTAAAGAGAGCATGACATTTATGAGGGACAAGGTGATGAGATAGATTAACATGCTGTCTCCAGAGTTAGTCTTCAGTGTGTGATGTGCTCAGATGGATGCAAGGGGTATTTTGTTGAAAAAGAATCCTATGCATCTCTATTCAGAAGTTGGTCCATTGTAATCAATGGAGCTTACTCCCAGTTAAGCATCCATAGAATTGCAGCCTCAAACTAGAAACAGATTTGCTCCAGTTTGGTCTCAATTTATGTGGTGACTCTTACGAGTAAGTAGCTATAATCTTTAGATCTAATAGTGCCTAACTCACTGACCTAAATCAACAACCTCCAAAGCGCCATCAACTCCAGAGCTGATCCCAATTCCAAAATATGACCCTTAGGTGGGTTTTTAAAAATTAGAATTGTTTTTTCTGCTTAGCAGTCTAGGTCCATTGATTTGAGGTGACAATATGGATTTTTTTCAGACTTTACAAGAGGGATAATTTATTCATCATTCTAATTTGAAGATTGGAGGGAAAAGTTTGGAATTAATGTTATAAAGCTTATTGTGTATTTTATTTTTAAATAATGTAATGTACTGAGATGCATTTGTTTGAATTCAATAGAGACAGAAGGATTCCTCCACAGTGAAAATCCCTTGTCAGGGATTCCTTGTTAGGCTCTTCTTTTGAACGTCCATCTTCTATCTCTGGGGAAAACATTGGATTCTCTCAGTCTTTTGCTTAATATCAATAAATTCCTCTTGGGCTGAATCCTGTCACCTCCTCTTTGATCAAATTCATGCCAGCCCTTGGATCTCTTCACACATTCCATGTGCAGCCAAAGTAACATGACTGCCCAGGTGACTTTTCATGCCCTGAAAGAAATTTGAGATACACACCCGCAGATTTGTTTGTGGAAGTGGTGCCAAAATGATGGTGGTAGCAGGAGGAAGTGGGAGGCCTAGTAACCCTAGCTGTAGTAAACTTGCACATATTCTAAAAAAGACAAGAAAGAAGGAGATTCCTTGAAATATTTTGAAAAAATATTGTGAATACTTTTTGATA
Organism: Tiliqua scincoides; assembly: GCF_035046505.1. Lineage (NCBI taxonomy): Eukaryota > Metazoa > Chordata > Lepidosauria > Squamata > Scincidae > Tiliqua > Tiliqua scincoides. The sequence goes on from NC_089827.1 coordinate 60,722,858, forward strand.
GCAAAAGTAATTTTAACGTAGCATTAAAGTCACCCAGAACAAAACTATCAAGAACAAAAAGTGTGAAAAGAGCTTTGGTTGGGGTGTGGGTTGAAGAGAGAGAGACTGCAGGTTGAATGTGCTGTATGGGAACAGAGCAGGAGAGTCATAATGCAAGATGGGTGTGACTGGAGCATATCTACCTGCTCATGTGTTGCGTGGTACATGATGGTTTCCAGAGGCAAAGGACATCTCTCCTCTTGGCACAGTGTGGTTAGTGAAGGTGGTTTTGATGCTTACAGGACATACAGAGGGATGGCAGGTTTTGAAACTCTCCCTTTGGCACTTGAGTACCAAAATGGAAATGCTGGAAGTGAGGGGAAAAAATCGGCTCCTTCCAGTAGCTGGATGCTTTTTTCACAGGCTCATAACAACTATGAGGTTTGACTAGATAACCTTTTAGTTACCCTTCCAACTCTGTGAGTCTGTGATCTCCCATCATGCAATATGCACAGGACCTGCACTGTAAACCTAGGATCTCATACATGCAGTTGAGAGGAAGGATAGTATAACATGGACAAGAGACCTATATTTCCCCTTTCATTGTGTGGACCCACCTTTTGCTGGTTTCTTTGTTATTGTAGTGCTTCCTGTTCTTACTGACAAATGGTTGGTGACCAACAGTACCCCTCATTTTGTTTGCACAGTGCATCAAGCTGCCATTTAGAGGGCAGATGTCCCACAGGAGTGCAAGTATGATTCGCAGAGTTTGCTCCCTGTCCGTTTCTGCAAATTGTATTGGAGTGTTGCATGGGTGCCAGCACTTTGGAGTCACCAGATCATGGAGAAGGTGCAAGTGGAGAAGGCTCTGTATTGGTGGCACTGGTGGGTGATTGGCTGCTGACTGGCCAGCTACCCTTTTCCTAATGAAAGCATCATTGTCCCGACTCTGGGAGTTTGTCTCCAGCCTCCCCCATGTATCTCCAAGGAGAGGTGGGAGACTGAAAGGGAGAGAGACCTGGCCTGGCTTCTTCCTTGACATGGGTAAGAAAAGTGGGATTTTCTCCTTTCTTTGTGAGGGAAGGGGAAGCAAGGAAATTAATTGAGGGTAATGTGGGTGGAAAATTAATTTCAGGGACAGTAAATCATTTGGACGGAAATTGATTTCAGATGGGATCTGCGGGGGAAATTAAACGGTCTTCTGTAATGATGTTTGTTGGGTTGCAGCGGCATATGTGGGGGTGAAAGGAGTGATTTTGTGTTTGGGGGCTCAGACTTCACCTCTAGCTTGTATTCCATTTCTTGGGTGAGTTACTTGTCTCTCTACTGGTTTGCCTTTTGTGAAATGCATATTGTGTTGCATTAACATAAGTGAGGTCCAAGGAGTTTTTGGGTGGTTAGACCCAGCTTTTGCTTTGGATTAAGTTTGGGACCTTGAGCTTGTCTCTAACTGCTCTAGCTCTCTGTTTACAACAGTGTACAGCCAAATGTCTCTGAAGTATATAGACTGATTCTTAATACAAATGCCACTCAATGATTTTATCATGGAATGAGACATGGGGAAATGGGGGTGGATTCTTAAGGTGGAACAGGGAGGAAATCTCCTGTGACAGTGCAGCTCAATGACCCCCAACATCATGTGAATTATCTACCCGCCGTGAGGTTAGTGTATCATTTAGACCAGGTCATAAAAGCAGGGCATCAAGGCAACACTGTTCCCCTGTTGCTTCTTTCCAGCATCTGGCATTCAAAGTGACAAACTGTGTGTTCAGGCTTTGTGTCATGATCTCCAACTCGGAAATGGTTCAGTATTTTCTTTAAAGTATTTTTCATTCTCAGTACCATTGGTTCACTTACCGCAGCAGCTTGGCTCACTTTCTTGAGCTCTGCATGTAGGTTATTTTCTGCCTTCTGATTATCATACAATTGTAGTCTGGATTCAGATGTCATAAGTAGATTGTACTGCTTGCTTGCAAACGCACAGAATTACTGTACACCTCAGATAAACAGCATTTTCTGTGAGCTCTGCCCCTTAACCTACAAGGCTCTGCCTCTCATCCCTTGACCTGCTAGATTCTGCTTCATGTCCCTTAATCTGCAAGGGTACATCTGTGGAGCCCCTAGATTCTGCCTCTTGACCTTTGCCCTGCCATTCTCCTCTTGTAAGGATAGCTTGGTTGAGTGGTTGTACTTGTGGCATCTTCACTTTTTGGAGGCACCAGCCACCAATGTTGGTGACTCTCATGTGCGCAAGAACAGATCTAATGAATCTGGTACTCTCCCACACATTCCCTTGACCCCTTCTGTCTCCGATTAAAACATGATGTCTCAATACTCCAAACTTTGAGAAAAGATAAAGGCTGAACTTCAACTCCAAAGAGATAGAGCTGGTTCCCAGCCATCTTGAAGAAATATGAAATAAATCTTTTCTTTCTTTCTTTCTTTCTTTCTTTCTTTCTTTCTTTCTTTCTTTCTTTCTTTCTTTCTTTCTTTCTTTCTTTCTTTCTTTCTTTCTTTCTTTCTTTCTTTCTTTCTTTCGAGCTTGATATCTTAGGAGGCAAGGAAATGGCCCATCACAAACAGGGACTATTCTACCATCCTTTCGTATGTGATGTATGCTGGATTTCTTTGAGCTTTCCCATCATTCCAAAGGTTTCCCAAATTCTTCCGAACTCAATGCCACCAGAATGTATTCCTAGCTGTGCGGAAAAGTAACCTAGGAGAACCTTGTGATTTTTGGACTGGGAACTTGAGGGTTGTTGCCATACTGAGGAAAGTCAGAGAAACCTGATGTGAAACAGAAAGTGTCTCATTTCTTTGACTAGAAGACCTGCATGTTTCTGGGACTCATGCATACATTCTTTGGTCCTTTCTTGAATGACACTGCTCATCTGACTGCTATGGTTAGGTCTGTGTGGACTAGTCTGATTCTTTTCTTGTTCTAAGATAGTCCTGGGATGGCATCACATCCTAGACCAGAGAAGAGCAGGTATGTGAATGATCACTCCTCAGCTACCACATGTGGAGAACCACCTTTCAACCCAGTGCAGGCATCTTGCTGCTTTTTCTGCACTGTCTTAACAGCAGAGATGCCCCATCTCTATCCAGGGGAAGAACTGGCTTCCTTGGCTGCTTTCTTCTCTGAGCCGTTGAGCTAAACCGCATTAAGTGTTCTCTGCCACTGTCCGATTAGCCAGTCTTTGCTGAGGAGGTGTGAAAACCGAGCTGGACATCAAATCCTCAAGCTCAAGGTTAAGTGCAGGCTCTGCAATTGTCCTTCAGCAGCTCGCTTGCTTTCTATTAGCCGTGGGGGGCTCTGTAGAATTTTAAGTAAGTTTCTGTGTGTGAGTGGAACTCTCTGATGATAAGTAATGTGGGAGATTGCGTACGTGTGCCTGCATGCTGAGGAACTCTGGGTACTTTCAAGACTTTTTTCAAGGAGAAATTTTCCTTCCCTCACTAGAAACTCCGGCAAAACATTCCCAAGCAAGGTTGTCTTTTTGGATGCTCTCATTCCCCTGTTTTTCTCCCCCCCCCCATCCAACATGCTTCTTTGGAATGTTCTATCTTTTATTCCACAGTGTCAGTCATTGCTGCCTGTCTGGGTGGCCCAGGAGAATGAAAACTGATGTGTGTCATGATTGTCCTGGTGCAGAGAAAAGTCAGTTAATGGGGGTCATGATAGCGGTTTTTGCAAGTATCTAACTGAAGAGAGCAACTCTTCCACAGAGCCATTGAGAGGCAGACAAGAGGCAGTGGAAGTGTGTGGCACAGAAGACTGTAAACATCAGGAGGACAAATCAATATTGCACAGTGGTTTATATGACTTTTACTGCCATGGCTTTCCCCAAAGAATCCATAACATTTTTTGTTAGAGATTCATAATCCCCTCCCTGAACGACATTTCCTAGGGCTTCCCTGGGGAGAGAGAATGATTGTCATGTCTTGACCAAACTCCAAACAGTTCACAACTGGGGAGCCTATCCTGGCTCAAGCAGATGAGGAGTGAAGGGGCCAGGGCAGAAGATGTGGGCCAAGATGGGCTCTTGGTTAAGACGTGGCTCAAGCAAGGCAGAGCAAGGCGGACAGCATAGTTACATGGGCCAAGACGTGGGCCAAGATGGGCTCTTGGTTAAGACCTGGCTCAGGCAAGGCATGGAAAAGCAAGGCAGTCAGCCTAGTTATGTGGGCCAAGACATTCATGTAGTTAGTCTCTGGATCTCCTTGCCATAGGATGTGGTGATGGCATCTGACCTGGATGCCTTTAAAAGGGGATTGGACAGATTTCTGGAGGAAAAGTCCATCACAGGTTACAAGCCATGATGTGTATGTGCACCCATCTTATTTTAGAAATGGGCTATGCCAGAATGCCAGGTGCAAGGGAGGGCACCAGGATGCAGGTCTCTTGTTATCTGGTGTGCTCGCTGGGGCATTTGGTGGGCCGCTGTGAGATACAGGAAGCTGGACTAGATGGGCCTATGGCCTGATCTAGCGGGGCTCTTCTTATGTTCTTACAAGGGTCAAGATGGGCTCTTGGTTAAAACCTGGCTCAGGCAAGGCAAGGCAAAGCAAGGCAGTCAGCATAGTTACTGCCCAGCATACATCACATTGCTCAGACAGGGCAATCAAACCTAGGAGAGTTCTCTACGTAGAGGACCATAAGGACTCCTATTGACTCCCTGGGCCCCCTGGTTCTTCTGAGCAGACTGGGTACAGTTTCTTTTCCTGCCATTGTCAGAAGGTGCTGTGGAGAAGCAAGACTCGGGTCAGCCAGTCCCTCTCCTTGTAAGCTGTCCCTTAATGTGCTGGAGGCCAGCTGCCAGAAGCCCTCGGTACAGACTCCCTATGCCACAGTTCACTCTTAAGCCCATTTAAATGTGTAGCATGCACATGTCCACTGGCTGTCAGTACCAAAATGTCCAGTGACATTTTGCATATGTAGACAGTGTATGTTATTTGAACGTACAAAATTGGGATTGGAGACTGTCCAAGGGCAAAATTTTAACAGCACCCATGACTCAATTGACACGAGCCTTTATTTATTTATTTATACATACATACATACATACATACATACATACATACATACATACATACATACATACATGCCCTGCTTAAGGGCCCTCAAGGCGGCTAGTAGTTAGTCTGTAGTTAGTTATGAATAAACACCATACTTTCTAATCCCACAAACATCATGTGTCTGAAAGGGTGAAAGACTTGGAGATCTACCTCCAACTGATCTTATACAATATCTTGGTTCCCATGGTCAAGGACATCAGGTGCAGGGGTGGTCTGAGGCTCCCTGCTAGCAGACTCCTTTCAGATCTGCCCCCCTCATACACGTACTTGCTCATCCATCCAATGTGGCGCTTGCATCTCTGCTGCCTCCACTTCTTGTGAAATGGTGGGCGGAGAGAACGCAGGCCGAGGAGAATGCGATGTATTCTCAACATCCCTCCACCTGCCCCTTGCAAGCAGTAGTGGCGGAGCTGCCCCCATCCTTGTCTCATGCACTCTCAGAGCCACGAAACAAACATGGGGCAGCTGGTTGGAGCCACAGAGCAGATAATGGGCTGGGGGAGGTAGCAGGTGGGGAGAGCAACCTTGCCTCCCCCGAGATGATAGATTCAATCAGCCTCATGGCTGGTCTGGCATGTGGTGGGATGCTCCACTGCAGACACAGAGCTCTGCTCGAGCAGGCTTGCCTCTGTTTGCCATCTCTGGGGCCTGCTGCCATGACTTTGAAGAGGACGGGATTGCCTCCGCATTGATGAAACTCCTTCATTGATGAAACGCATCCTGAAGCTTTGTGTTGAGGAAGATATCAGGCTGCAATCCAGGTCTTATAGCTGTCAGTAAGCCTTAAAACAATCTCTAGTGTTGATCATTGGTTTGCGTAGCAGCTAGGTGCTTCCTAGGCAAGTGTGAAGACGCAGACCTTCTCCTTCAAATCCCTCACAGTCTAGATGTTACCCGTAAATATGTTTACGTTTGAATTTATATTAACAGGTAAATTGACAGATGCTATCGTTTATATACATTATGCAAATTGTCTTGCATAATCGTGCCTCATACACAATTACATAGTATTTGCCAATGAATAAATTGGGTATGTACAAATAATATAGAAAGCAATCACAGGAAGCAAACAGTTCCATCTGTTGTTAATCCCTTTTATGCTCCATTGATTTTCGTGGAAAACTTATGTGCATCTTTAAAACTTGTTGGAATCCAATGTTTAAGTGTGCCTGGATCATACTGTCGATTGGAGCACAATCCACTTTGCGCTGGGAAGTTCTCCTGTGTAAGCCCCACTGAGCTTAATGATCACAATGCAAGACCCACTAGCATTCGTTTTAGTGGTGCAGGTGCAGGAGAACTTCCCAGTGGATTGCGCCTTAGGTGAATGCCATTGGCCTTCCAGATGGAACATGTTTGGTTAGCTATATTTGGTACTTGTGTCCATGTCCGTAGAGCCTGTGGAATCTTAAGAACATAAGAACATAAGAACAGCCCCACTGGATCTCTGCAGGAGATCATTGACAAAGAGTCCAGTTCTTAGTAGTAGCTTGATTTCTGAGGGACAGACCTGGGGTTCTGGTTTGGAAGAGATGCCTAAATGTAGAGCACTCAGTCTGAACTTGCTAATAAGATCCAACACCAACTCCAACACCATTTTCTTGATGAGGAACTTACCGTTGTCAAGGAGCTCTGTGAGATCCGACCTGTAGCAATTCCTACTGCTACTGCTTTGGTTTCTGGGCACCTTTCCCTAAAGCAACTGTTACCCTGCACATGCTGGATCTTGTCTGATCTCGGAAGCTAAGCAGGGTCAGGCCTGGTTAGTACTTGGATGGGAGACTGCCTGGGAATACCGGGTGCTGTAGGCTTATACCATAGTCTTTCGAGACTGAAGGTTGCCAACCATTTTCCTTAAAGATCACATGAAAGGCCCCATCTTTGTGGTTCAGTGCCAGACACTTTTGCTTTGCTTTGCTTGCATTTCAGTGCGCTGTGCCCCATGAATGTATCTACTACCACTTCAAAGGGTCCCTCCTTCTTGCTACTCCCGGTTTCCTGGCTGCAATGATACATTCATGCTTGTATCCAAACTACACTTGCAGACTTTCAGTGAGTCTTTAGCTCACTGATCCAGGACTGATTCACTCAGGCCAACCACTTGTCAGTTCTGTCAATCAATGATGCTGGACATGATCTCAAACAGATGGATAGGCTTTGATTTACCCCTCTATAACTTGTAGGCTTTTAAATTGTTCCCCCTGCAGGGCCTGTCCCAAGAACATTGGCACTGAAGGCCTGATTCTTCATGGATTGCCCTGGGCATTAAGATAGCCTTGGTCACAAAATGAACTCTTGGCATAAACCAGTGAAGTCTTGATTTGCATCCGAGCCACTCACTTCTAGTGTGGGCCGCCACTCTTATGCATCCTCCTGCAGGTTTTGGGTGTGCTTCTGCATGTTCCCTTTGCTGAAGGCACATGGAATAGAAGGTTTGTAGAGAGCTTTTGCTACTGCCACGGCTGCAGGGGCCAGCTGATCTACTTCTGGCCCATGGTCTCCCCATTTTTTCAGTTCTTGGCTGGGTCATTTCCTTTAGCTTTTCATTCCCATCACTGCTAGCAGACTCCAAGATAGACAAAGCCCATCAATTCTCAGCTACTCACTGCAATACCAGACCTTCCAAATGATTCAGCTTACAAAAGTTGTGCTTAGGATTGTGAGTCTTCCACGCAACCTCGTGTATTTTTTGGAAAGTCCCACTGTGTTCTGCAGGGCTTTCCTTTTGACCATGCCTAGGATGGGAGCCTTCCTTCAAGTGTAGAATCATAGGAAAATTGCTCCATTATTTCTCCATGTACCTGGGGCTTTATCCTTAAAGATAAAGATTTCTAAAGATAAATATGTCTTTCTGATCTTTGTCTTGGATAATCCTTCCTAGCCCACAGAAACTAGGGGGGATTTAACTGGCTATCTAGTAGTTATTGTTAACACAAGGCTGCATTTCAAAGGCCTGATCCATCACCACTGTTGCTATTAGTGTGGTGGAATGAATCCTGTTTCAGCTCTTATCACAATGGGTAGGAGGCATGCAGTTTATTTTGGTGAGAGCTGAACTGGACTCTGGGATAAGGATTTTGACAGCCGTAAACATGCTGCTAAGAGAACTTTTGTTCCTTTTGTTCAGTGTGCATCATTAAGGCTGTGTGTGTGTAGGATGGTGCAGCTATTTTGTTTTAAAGGAAAGCTGTCAACAGAATAGATTCATTTTCCTGGTCTTGGATTCCATTAGATCATTGCAAAAATTCTGAAAGTAAGCTGTCATTATTAGTTTATGCTCTTGATTTAGCATGGTTCGTTTTTGATATGATGCGATCAGTTTTGATTAGGGATCCGAAGGACATTTGTTAGAAATCTGGTCAATATTCTGTTTCTGGATTCAGGCTCATGAATTTGGGGGATGTAATTTATGTTGTCGTTTGAATCCACCAGTGTTTGTATGTGTGGATGGCGTTCTGGTTTCAAAGCCGACATACTCATAATTCAGATACCCAAACACTTAAAGAAAAAAAAATATTCTGGATTTCCCCCTCCCTTTGGAAATATTGTTTTATAATAGTACAACCTAATGTCATTGTGCTTGAAATCAGGATGGTGTTAAAATTCAGGAATCCACAACATTATTTTAGAAAGTTAAATAGAATTTTCTCAACCTTCCAAATGTGTTATCCGTTTTTAGACCTGAATGACTTAGGACATTCCTTTTAGTTTATATATGATTCTTACATGATATATGTCCTGAAAAATCACAATTGGCCTGAGAACCTGTAGAATTGATACTTACATTCCAAAGCATTTGTAGTGTAGAACTCACTGAATAATAATAATAATTAAAAAAAAAAACAAACCTCACAGTTTATATTGCAGTAGGGGTAAGAAGCGATGTAGTTGTCCAATGGAAAATGCACATATTGGGTGTTTCCACATTAATTTTCAAGGACATGCATGACTCATGCAAGAAAGCAAGCCATTTTGCAGTCATCGGTTCTCACAGTTGTAGCGGTTAATGTGAAAGTTACAACTTAACACTGAACATTTTCAAGCGCGTGGAAAATATAGTGTACAAGTGCTCTGTAGAAAATTTTTTTTTTGTCAAACCAAAAAAACTCTTGGTTTGCCTTTGGTTCCATTTACCTGGTGCGCCCCAGCTTAATGCGGTGAAATGCACACATGCTCATGCCTGCACACTTTAATCTTCCATTTCATGACATGAATTTTCATACGACGAAGAGAATGTTTCAGATAGAGGAGATGGGTGGGAAAAGGAGAAGCACACAGTTCCAGGCAGTGGTTCCCAAACACGAGGTCCAGACCTGCCTTTGGACTCAACAGTTGTGGCTGGACTGGCAGTTGCCACTGTTAGGGCAAATTCAGCACAGTGGAATACAAAGGAGTGTCTTCCTGTCAGAGGGACTGGTCTGGCAGGTGTATGCCAAATGAAGGCAAAATTTCCATTAAAATGTTTGGGAATCCCTGGCACGGGAGACTGGTGACTTTAATGGAGAAGAGCACATAGCATTTTCTTTCGACATCTCCGCTGTCTGCTGAGCTTTTGAAATTCAGTTAGGGTTGCCAACGATCACGCCATTCCCTTTGAAACTCTGTGGTGCCAAGAACGGATGCAGACCCTGTATCTGTCCCGTTCCTCTGCCCGCCCCTCAGTTTCCCCTCTCTCTGGGTTTGCTGTAGGACAAAGTTAAAGTCCTGCTTGCTAGAGGAGGCAGAGGTGACAGGTGGGCAAAGGTCCTGGGAAAAGAGCGGAGCAGGGACTGCCTTGCACTGCCTTGGAGCTTTTAAAGGAGCAGGTTTGGTGGTCCCTGGGTTGACAGGTGGCAACCCTCCATTCAATGCCTGAGCCAAATGAGATGAGGTGGATAGGGCCTGGGTGATGTTAGTTTAGTTCCTTATCTCTTGGTTGTTGCTCTGAACAGCTAGTCAAGGGGGGTGTGCAATTATTTGAGAGCGGGGGCTGGGGCAGGGAGGGCTGAGAGTATGGCCGGGAGAATCAGGGAAAAGGGTTTCACAAGCATGGTGTGTCCAGTCTCAGTTTTATCACCAAATGGCCAGCTTGGCCCCGATTATTTTCAAAATGGCCACCGGTGCTATTTCAGCGTATCAAGGGAACACTGCTATGGATTCCGGTAGGGGCGGGACAGAAGAACTATGCATTCTGAATGCAAGCTTGATGACTAAAACAGTATCCAGTGTGGGGTTGAGGCAGAGACTTGGAAATGCAATTTCTCACACAACTCAAATGGGGGAAGGAGACATCATGGTTACTTTCCCAGCGTAGCGTCTTCCCAAGGGAACGCGCAGTCGAACTCAGGCTTGCCTCGTCTCTCTGAGGCCCGAATCCCAGTACCCTCACCAGTCACTACCCTTCTTTCTCCCAGTCCTCCTTTCCCCAACCCCCCCTCTCCAGTTCTTTTTTCTGTAAATAGCTATTTCTGATTTTGGACAAGCAGGGATTGATAGATTCTGGAGGGGGGGAGGACAATTGTTTTACTTTTCCCTTTCTCTTAATGATTTTGGTGTTTGAACTTGAAAATATTATATATAAATGCGTATATATGTGTATATATATATTTATATATATACATACACAGGCAACATCAACACAACATACACACATAGACACACACACAAATGGATCCTGGAAAAAAAAAAAGCAGTTGATTTTACCCTTTTGATTTATCTTGTTTCTCACTGGGCGTTGTTTTGGGGGCAGATGGTTTTTTGGGGGTGGGTGGGTGAAATGTATAGATTTCCAGTACGGCATTGTTCCAACGATGCAGGAAAAACTTAAAAAGAAGGGGGGGTAAAAGGAACAACAAAAAAATAAAACAAAATGAGAAAACTTTGTGATGTACAGAATCTGTAAATAGTAAAAGATTCTTTCTCTTTTCTAACAGCAAATTATTTCTGTCACTTTATATTCAAAAATAAAGAAACCTACCACAAAATATCAGGGTAAAAAAAAAATCTTCCAGTATCGGAGTCTTTTCTTGGTTATCTGTCCTTTTCCATTATGTGCTGAAGAGTGAAAATGTGAATTGTTTGAGTGGGGGCAGAGGGAGGGAAGAAGGAATTGCAGCAGAGACTGGAATTGGTGACACTGGCTGTGTGAGGTGCACAGGGCAGTTGGGCCTAGTGAGTTGGGCTCCAGCCTCCTACACAAGGCTACTGTGCAATTGGGGTGTGTGTGCTTTCGTGTGTGTGACTGTGTGAGCCTGATTTGCCTGATATAAATGTCACATGCTAACTGAAAATGAAAATAACACTCCCTTGGAGAAGGCTGTCCTCTCCCTCCCCTCCAGAAGCCCCTCTCCTCAAATCTGTTTCTCTGTGGCAAATATGATTATGCAGACTGGGTCTGTTCAGTTGGCTGGGAACTGCGTATCCTCCCTCATCTCAGCCTTGGAGTGAAATGGCCAGCTTTTTCTTCAAAATTGATTGCCATATGCACCATCTCCACAAGTTCTATCTCAGGGACAACTCCACAAGAGAATGCTTCACTGGTGAAAATGCATGTTGGGTCAGGTGGCATTCTTCTTTCTCTGTGCGCATGTGTGAAAGAGGGAGTGGTCTAGAAGCCAGTGCGTATGTGCTGGAATGAAGTGAGTGGGGTCAGTGAGGTGAGACATGGAGATTGACAAGGAAGGCCCTGCAGGTCAGTGCATCTGGGAAGCGAGAGCAGGCTCTCCAGAGAGCATTTCAACAGTCCCCACCTTGTCCACACACGTTTGCAAATGTTTATTCTATAAGCAAGAGACTTATTTTTAAACCATCAGTCCCAGTTCAGTTGCCATTTTAAAGCAGAGAAAGCTTCTATGATTGTAGGTTTTAAAAAAGAAAGTTGGGAAGAGCTTTTCTTTGCCCCCACTGTGCCACTTTTTATTAGACCTGTGAAGCATTTTTTTCCCTATTTTTCCCCAAAGCAAGCCTTATTTATTTCTGCCCTGAGTTTGTGACCAAACCTAGACAGGTTTAGCTTCAGCAAGGTGGCTGAATTGTGCATCCTCAGAGCAAGCCCTGGGAGCTCACTTTCCCATCGCACTGCAACTGCGGAATGTACAGAAAATACGTAAGTGGTAACCAACCATAATTAAGGGTCATTTCCTTGAGTGTCTCTGATCCAGTTTCGACACGTGGGAATGTTTGTTCCACCACTAAACAGGGGTCTGTACTTCCCAGGCTGTGCTTTCTAGACACTGGGGGGAGTTTCCCCTTGCCCAGCCGCTGTCTATATTCACACACATGCACCCATAGACCCTTTGTGGCCTCCTTTTAGGCCAGTCGGGAACTGAATTCAAACTGTGCGCAGGTCTTGTGTGAATCGTCCTGGCCCAAACGGAAGAATCAGAAGTTGCAGCAGTCCAATCACGCGGACTTTAGAGCCAACTGTGCCATCGTGTTCTGTCAGCCCTTCCCAATGCTTTGAATCACTGGAGAAGAGACAGAAGTGGGGAGGCGCACCACTGTCCGGATGGAGGAGCCACTCTACCCCCCCATCACTCTCATCCCCAGTCAAGCTCTCAACAATGGGGGTTATTGAAACCAGAACTGCTACAGCTTTAAGAACTAGCAACTGCAACAACCACAAGACAGTATTGCTTTAAGTATTTTGGAGTGCCCTTGGCCTGGAAAGCAGCACACAAATGTGTCAAATAGTATTTGATTCCAGATAAAGCATTTTGGTATTGTTCCCTGAGTCACGGACATGGAAAAGATCTTATACTGTCCGGTATTTTTGCCGGGGAGTGGGAATCAGCTTGGCTCAGATAATGCCAGGAAGGACTCAGAAACAAGGGAACAGGTGAATGCACAAAATGTCCAAAGGAACCTGGCAGCTCACATCTCCTAAGGAATGTCCGCATTCAAGGGGGAAGGCTGTATACAAAGTGGCCAAGTTTCTGAGAGTGATAGTGGTGGAGACTGCTTCTCAGGGTGCATTCAGAAATCACAACAGGATACTCTGTAATAGTCCTTTGCAGGTCTTTTGTTGGCGGTGGTGGTAGCAGAGAAACCCATCAGATCACAGGGGCCTGGGACCCTCCCTTCGCCTGAGAGGACATGCTAAATACTGCCCCCCCCCTTACCAGGGCATGCTGTATTGCCCACCTCTCCTCCTGTTCTCCAATGTTCTAGCTCAGAACCCCTCTCCCCAGTTTTCTCTTCCTTCTCAATCCAGGGAGTTGGAGGTGCAATGGAGGCAAGTAGGCAAGCAGAGGGGGGCGCCCCCTCCTCATGAATCTACTGCCTGAGGCAGCCCCTTCAATAGACCTCATGGATGGGTCAGCCCTGCAGGGGCCAAAGGGTAAGTTTCCACCTTTAACATGAGAAGATGAACTGTGTTCCCATTGCTGTGCTACTTGCTCAGCCATTGCCATCCACTGATGTCATCGGCTGTCCTTAGATGCCTGTGCGTCTTCTGGGAATTTTTCTTGGCTTGTGGCTGCTTTGCTTCTCCTTGTTTACCTCCTGGTGCTGCTTATATACTAAAATGTCATGATGAGAATATCCTCAGGCAACTGGGCAGCAGTACAATGCAAGCCTGAACCTCACAGAAGCATCACCCCCACCACATAAACAAACGTTACACATAAAAGAAGTAGGAGTGACTATTCCACATGGAGAAATAGTGCTATGTAATGTGTAAATATTTTTTAAAAAGGATGTTTCTGCACCCCCAAAAAGCGAAATTCTGTATTCATTACTTTTGCAAAGTAACACTGCAATTCTGTGAGCTTTTCCTAATTTCTGGTGTTCCTGCAAGTCATGAATGAATGAGCAATGAGCTCAGTCTGGTGATCACTGAAAATCCTTCTCTGGCCCACCTGCCCAGTTTCAGAGCCATCACTTGGCATCATTGTCCACATGTTTCCAAGCCTAGCTGTGCAGCTTAAGGGTAAGAAGCTTGTTCTAAAAAGTAGGAAGAAATTAAGATTCTCTTGAGTGTCCGTGAAGGGCTACCATCCATTCCAAGTTTGCCACTTGAGCACAAAGGGCAAGTGGGGGAAAGCATGACTCCCCCCTTCAAGTGCCATGTTATATGAGCTTTTGTGCATCCATTTACTGTGCACATGGTGCCATTTCCACTGGTGTTGCGGATCCATTACTCTGCCACATGTGCCATCTGAGCTGCCATGTGCCAGGAGATCAGTACATGAAGTGCTGATTCAGAGCAGCATTGCCTGGTGTCCAGGATTTGTGGACTAAGCTACTGTTTTGGTGCCTGGGTTTGAGAGGGGAAGCTATATGGGAATGCCCCAGGTATACAACCGGAGGAGGAGGTGCAAAGATTGTGCCCAAGCAGCATAGATGCCCAGTTTCCTCTAGGGCATCATGATGAAAGAAAGCTTCCCACCACCAGAAGTGAACAGGATTTGAAGTTCAGTGAACAACAGTGAGCTCCCCAAACAGCCATCAACTAAGCATGGAGTGCTCCATCTGTAGCCATTTTATGACAGTGGAAACCTCTGCATTTGGGTAGGAAATGGCAGAAGCACATATATAAGACTGGAGATTACACATGATAGACTAGCGTGAATTCAAGTATATGTGCTCAGTCCTCCCCCCCCCCCCCCTGGAGAAAAAAGACAGAGAAAAACAACAGTTTAAACAGTGCAGCAACTCTGGCCGACATTCCACCTGCTCTGCTTATGCTCCAGGGTGAACCTGAAATGGGAGCATGAATCTGCTGTTTCCTCAGATCCTGCATGTCTTGTATCCTTGTGCTGTGATTTTAGTTCTTAAAGAGACAGCATGTATTTGTTTACTTTTAGGGCGTTTTGACTATACAGTACCTGATTTTGGCTTTATATGCTGACCTCTGAATGTAACCCTTATATACAAGAGGTGGGTTGAGTGTACTTGTCTGGGCAGTAGTACATGTGGAAAAAAAAATCTAGGCTTTTTAGCAGACAACTAAACATGAGCTGGCAAAGTGATGAAACCACAAATAGGGTGACTGCAACTCCCCAAGTTTTACCCCTGACTTATCTGAGGGTCATGGAGCTTTCCATGATTTTTGGCTAAAAACTTGCCCTCGCCTTATCTGTGAGATCACCATATAGACAAGTATCTGTGGTATCTACAAATATCTGATTAGCTGTCATGTCATGGAGCAGATTTGTTCTCAGGTAGATATTGATTAAGTGTTAGGAAGAACTTCCTGTTACAAATAAGTGTTTGGCACTGGAATAGTTTGTTTCGGAAGGTGGTAGACTCTCAGTGGCTGGATGTTGTTAAGCAAAGCCTGGATAGCCTTTAATCAGGGATGTTGTAGTTGTGGACTGCCTGTATTGGTAGGGTGTTGTATTCAGTGATTTTGTTGGTACTTCCCAACTCCATGAATCTAGTGGGCAGCTCTTCACAATGCTCAGTTCATGGATGCTCTGAAGAAGGTTGAAGCAACCAAACCAGAAAACAGAATTGGGCCGCAGCAGAATGCAATTCCAGGTTGAGGACAGCTAATACTCCCTTCTCAACTGGTTCAGGACACAGAAGCCAAGGTCTCTGGCTTGCCCAGCTTAGGTCAGGTCATCACAGCCTGTTCCATTTGCTTAGAATTGCTGCTGAGAGTTAGAAAGGGATTGATTGCAACAGATATAGCATTGTTGCAAGCTCTCGCCTCACTTCCCTGAGCAGTGAGAAGTTCCAGCAGCACTACATAGATCCTGGCTTCCTTTGGAGGAGAGCACAGGAGGCTTACAGTGCATTTGTAATAGTTGCTTGAATTACAAATATACACGTTGAGCATTGGACCAGGTGGCAGCTCACCACCTTGGCAAACATCAACAGGCTTCATGTGTTTTGGGCATCTTTGGTGGCTGCGAGGTGTCCTTGGTTGCCAGCTTCTTCTCATTTCAGCTTCAGACTCAAATAGTACTCTTTGCCCCCCCCCCCAGCATAAGCTACCTTTGTTATTTGAATGACCACCAGAGGGGAGAAAGAATCATCTCCCACCTCAGCCCTTTGGTACTGTATGTGCAATTCACCAGCTTTTTAATGGCCAATTCTCAGTCCTGAGAGGCATCTTGGTGGTACTTAGGACTGTTGGGTGACTTTTTCTGAACCTGGCTATGAACCAGGATACCAATTTTGGAGGCTCTGATGGAGAGGTGAACTTCCATATCTTCTGACACTTGTATCAAGCTCACCACTTGGAAAAGTCTGTCCGTTAAACCCCCCCCCCATTCCCTAAATTATTATTTTACTCACAACTCCAGCAGTGAACAGCAAGCAGTGAGTGGGGAGTGTATGGGGTCCGTCTGTCCTCCCCCCCACTCCCCAGTGTTCCTGCCTGTCAAAGGATGACTGCCACTGTAGTAAAGCCATCCTGTAAAGCCTATTCCCAGGCAGTGCACCACTCTTCCTGACTGCTGGGGGCTCAGCATGACCACAACATGTTGTTTGTGTGTGAAGGGAAGAATTGTGTGAACTGTGAAGGGAAAAATGCTTCCTTTGTGCACAGGGGGTTGGAGAAAGAAAGGAGGAAAAGAAAGCACCTCCTTGTGTGCCACGGCAGTGGGAGGCAAAAAAGGGATGTTGTGGACTCCACACACTCCCCACTTCTTGCTTACCATTCAGTGCCACAGCCGAAGAACCAACATGCTCCTTGGAAGGGCTAGTGGAAAAGGCTAGCAGCTGGTCTGGCCAAAGACCTCCTGTTGCCTGAAGCAGGCTCTGGGGTGGCACAATTGGGCCTTGGCCCAAGAGAGCCTCTGTGCTATCTCAGCAGCGATATATTGCTGTGCAGAGTGGTCTGGGCTCAGGTCGCTGGATGCCTAGCTGGGAGGCATGACGACTGATGCTTTGCTACTATGCGCTGGCCTGCAGCTCCCCAGAAAGAAACCTAGCAGGGCTGTGAGGAAGCCTCCAGTCTTCCATTCCTCCTGGTCATTGGATGCAAGTCCCAGCTGTGCTCTTTTCCACCTCTTGCCTTTCATGTGACATGAGTTAACCGGCCAAAAAACTGCGGTGAACAGGGAATTGGGTGCAAATTCAAATGGACGGAGGAGAGGTGGGTGCATGCGCAGGATAAGGGTGATCATAACACATTTGATCGAACACAAACATTTAACAGTATTGGCAGTGAGTACTTCTTTAGTAGGGTACAAATCTGATGGGGACAACGACCCAGAAAGTGGCAGGTTGGTCAATGAGAGGATACATGGAAAAGGTGCTGTTTCTCGAGGTTTCCTCAGTGACACATCATCCTGCAATCACCCTGCTCACTTTCTCACTTGCCGTCAAGGCCATTTTCTTGGCTAAATTCCAGCAAGGGTAATTAAAATCAAGTTATCTCCAAATGCTATCTGCATGTTGAGATGTTCGGGGCTGGCTTTGTTTAACCTTTTTCCAACTCTGACTTCCCACTGACAAATCTGATTTTCGACCGTTCCAGCTTTTAACACTGTGTAACGCATGTTAATATGCCCGTCAATTATAGCATATCTACAGGAAATATAGACATTAGCATTGAATGCATAAAAATATAATAATTTCACATTAGAAAGAGCTATTAGTGTATAATTTTTCCTCATATAGTGGAGGCAGGATGAAATGATACCTTTTGCATTGTCCTATGTGATTAATATGGCAACAAATGTGCACTGAAATGTAGAACGTATTCAATATGCAGCAAACATCATAGAGTACTTTTTTATAAATAAAAGAAGGAAAATGACTGAACATTTTCTCAACACCACCACCACCATACGGAGTTTTCCAGAAGCAGAACAATTTTATTTTTGACAAATGTGATACGATGAGTCCTCTTTTATTCAGATGGGTCCCAGGCGAGCTCTTGTCATGAACCAGTAGTTGCTTGTCACAAGT
The DNA here is from genome assembly GCF_035046505.1 of Tiliqua scincoides. Taxonomy (NCBI): domain Eukaryota; kingdom Metazoa; phylum Chordata; class Lepidosauria; order Squamata; family Scincidae; genus Tiliqua; species Tiliqua scincoides. Next base: position 60,740,759 of record NC_089827.1, read on the forward strand.
GGGGTGTCTGCCAAAGGAATGCACATCTCTTTGCACATTAAAAAAAAAAAATGCTTCGAGAGAGTACTATGGCTGAGTTTTGCGGTGGGGGCAGGGATGCACATGATTGCCTGCACATGATTATCCAGGCAGAAGGGTGTTTATTTGCAACATTTCTCTTGTTGAATTGGAGCACAGGTCTATAAGACAGCCAACGTGATCCAGCACAATCAGTGTCATAGGAAACATGACAAAGGACCCAATCCTATCTCCCGCCAGTGTGCATGATGCATGACTGCCGGTGCAGCCTCCACTACATATTGTGTGCTGATCAGAAACCAGGCTGGCCAGAAGGGGTAAGAAAAGAGAAAGGTAAGAAGTAAGAAAAGAAAAAAAATTGTACTTACTTCCTGGTCACCACATGGTCCCTGGTGGGACTCCTCAGTTCAACACCAGTTCTTTTCCTGCCATAGCTCTGAGGGACATGTCAGGCCCAGGACAGGAGTTCCAGATATGGTGGGCACCATCCTGATCCTCACCCCTCTGCTGGCAGATCTGCATTGGTGACCAGTCTATGCTGTGCAGCTGGTGGCACATAGCCTTCTGGCCTTTGCTTTGGTGGAAGTGCTGTGCAGAGTGGCAGTGAGGCTGTCATACTTGTGGACCTTATGGTGTGCTGCTGTACCATGAGGATAAGATTGGGCCATATAGCTGCAATCCTATACTCACCTTCCTGGGAGTAAGCCCCGTTGAACACAATGGGACTTACTTTTGACTAGACATGTAGAAGATTGTGCTGCTTTTCTATGATTAGATTTGCAGTCCTTTCTTGGCTTTGTCCCATAGCACTGATCTCTCAGCTCAGCTGAGGTGGAACTCACCAGTGTGCCGGTTTTTCCAAAAGCACTACAGGCATGCCCTGGTATCTGTGGAGGTTCTGTTCGGAATCCCCTGAATCTGTATATACCAGGGATGCCCCCGCCCTCCTGGGCATTAATTAGGAGGGCACAGGAAGGCTTTAAAGAAATACCCTTTAAAACCTTTTAAAAGAAAAAAGCAGGAGTGACTTTTTTGGCCTAAACAACCATTCTAAGCCCCACAGAGGATGTGGGTGGATGCACACAGCCTCTGTGGGGCTCAGAGCTCTCCTCACTTCCAGAGGGTGTGGAGGGGTGCAGGGGGGCCCCACATCTGCAGTTAAGTGAATCCGCAGATACGGGATCTGGTGGGGCCCTACAGTTTGTATGATCTTCAGTTCTTTCTACAACACAAATTCTTGCAAGGAGTTGAGGCCATCCTCTGGCTGGGATCCTGAGGCTGCTTACCTGAACAGAAGCTCCAGTGAATTCAGTGGAACTTTCTTTGGAAGAAACCTCCCTAGAATCTGACCGCAAGTTGCAAGGTCTTTGGGCTTATTCACACAATCCTGCAAAGGCACCTGTGCATTTGTTTTCCATTGCACAATCTTCCCACAAGCCATCATAACACTCTGAGTGCTTACTGTGGTCCCCTCTGGACTCTCAGTTACTGAAAAACCATTTACCTTGAAAAAACCAATACCCTCACAAATCAAAGGGGATCACAAAGTGCTCTTTAATCAACTTTTCTAAATGGGTTTTCTCACATTATTCTTTTGCCCTCCCCCATACAGTACAGAATTCCAAGCAGGAGCACAGCAGGTAATCTAAATAGTTCTGATCCTACATGCCTAACTGTTCCCAGTCCAAAGAATGGGGGAATAGACCCAGCCACTGGTGGGCCACCAGCCAACCTGATTGGTGCCCAGCCCAGTGAGCAGAGGCAATACTGCAAGTGGAACATGTGTTGTTCCAGGAGCCGGGGTGTCTGAGCCAATTCCTCACTCAGCAGCACCTGCGTTACTAACATGGCATTTTGATGGCCATTTAGCCCTCGCCAGCCAAGCTGTTTCTACACCCTGTCATCATGTGTTTTCAGGTGGTTGTAAAACAAGCAGAGGTTTGTGAATACAAACAGAAGGCTAAGCGAAGGGGAGGAGGAGAATAGCGTAATTAATAGAATAGCCTAATTAATAAAAATGCCAAAACCTCCAAGGTCCAGATGACTGGAATCAAGGGAAGTGGTCTCAATATGTAATGCAGGAAAAGGCTGGAACATTTGTAGCTGGAAAATTGAATATCACAAATAATGCATTGGATGAAGAGCCCATCTTGCTCTGCTTCTTGAGCCAGTAGGGACCATCTGAAGACCCTGGAAATGGGAGTTCCTATTTTTGGTATCGTCAAAAGACTGCAGTTCCTAAACGGTTCAATGTTGATAGTTTTGTTCTGGTGTTTCAAACTCCAGAGCTCTGAGACCCCAGTGTGAAAGGCGTGCTGCGAATTGTGGTTTTTTTGTGGGCGAGGGTGAATCAAACTGCAAACCAACCAACTGTAACCCCAAGGTATCCCAGGGCAATCCTGTAACAAAGGGGAAGGAGAAATTACAGATTGCAACCAGTGTTACGTAAGAACATAAGAAGAGCTCTGCTGGATCAGGCCAAAGGCCCACCAGATCCGATAAGTCAGCAGAAGAGGGGGGGGGCGGAATGGGGGATGGAGAGGGGGTGAAATGGGGCAGTAGGTGGATTGGGCCTGAAGGGGGTGGGATCTGTGGCACTGGCTTCTCCGTATCCTAGCCACCTTCTTGGTCCCAATCCACCTTTCTGGACCCCATCACATTTTTTTTTTTAGTGAACATGCCAATGCTTTCTCTTTCACAGAAGTGCCCAGTGCTCTCTTGAAGTTAACCAAATATTTTTGGAAGGGATAGCCATATAGGACCCTGAGCAAGTGGAGGCCCATTTTGAAAGGGCGGCATGGATGGGTCTTACAACACTCCCCTTCATTTTCTCATTTCCAGTGACTGCCGGTGACATCACACGAGTCAGAGGCTCACCAAGCAGAGGGCGCACATGTTTCGGCTGCAACATGACGGCTGCTTAAAAGCGCAGCACAGGTTTGCTGTCAGCACATCACGAACCATTCATGCACAGCAGTTCATCATACAGGCCAGGTTATTTTTCAAAACAAAGAAGACTTGGAGAGAACAAAACCATCTGCTTGGCGGAGCGAGTTCACATGAGCAACATGGATAATTTTAAAGGTGCCCCCAGCCCACCCATCATCTCTGAGGTTCATCAGGAGCTAGGTCCTAAGGTGTAAATAAAATGCTCCATTATTTTGAGAACCCAGCCCTGTAGGTTTCAGAATAGATCAGATAGTTAAGAAGCAAGACTTATCCCAGCAATTTTCAACCACTGTGCTCTGGTACATTGGTGTGCTGCAAATGGTCCACAGGTATGCTGCGGACATTTGGGAGAGGGTCATTTATTAGTAGGGCTATTAGGGGTTGAGAGCGTTCCACTGGCAGCATAGTGTCCCGTGTCAGTTGTAAAAAAAAAAAAACACTGATGGTGTGCCTTGAAAATTTTAGTGCCTTGTCAGTGTGCTGTGAAATGAAAAAGGTTGAAAATCATTGCCTTAACTAGTGCTTCACAAGCAATCCCTTATGATATCACCACTGCTGGGGGTTCATATAGTGCAAACATAGGAAACTAGGAAGCAGAAGGTCAGGTGTGATGGGGAGAGGGAAGAGGAGAACAGGAAGGCAGTCTATGAGATTCTTCCCAGAATTGTTTTATGTTGGTATAATCAGAACGGCATGGTGAAGAGAATGGCTAAGCAGAAGGGAAGTCTCCTAGCAGAGGATTGCTCAGCAATTAAGATTTTTCAGGGGCTATGTCACATGTATTATCCTTCCATATTCCACAAACACAGGGGCAGATCCAATGGGGGTGCGTGGCCCTCCCCAAACTGTTGTGTGGGGAAGGGTACCCACCAGAATGGGGAGCAGCCCAAGCATGACTGGGAGCCCAGGTCTACCCCCCTGGAAGAGGTGGCTCAGAGTCCAGGTCTATCTGGCAAGTAGATCTGGGCTCCAAGTCCAGGCAGGAGCCCAGGTCTACCTGCCCAGCAAATCTTGGCCACAGAGGCCAAAGTTTAGCAGAAGGCCAAAGTTCAGCCAAGAGCCCAGGTCTACCTGCCTGGTTGACCAGGGGTAAGGTAGTGCTCATGGGTCCTCCCAAATACAGTCAATGGTTCTGTGTGTGCCATACATGTAGGCATTAGCAAGGTTCTTGATGGCCAGCCAGTCCAATTCCGACTCTGTGCAGATCCCAGAATGTGACATTTTCATCCCTTTTCTTGTCATCTTGATTGTTCATTCAACATGGGTGGTTTTACGCAAATTGTCAGATTCCCCCCCCCCTCCGGTGGCTGACCCAAGAATAAAAAAATGTAATTGCACCATCCCATCCATGTCCTGGGTTTGCTTTCTTGGTGGTGATAGGAATGTCTGTTTGCATGAGCTTGGGCATGTCAGGTTGTATGTTACTGCATCATCTGTGACTGCTAGACACGTCCCCCAAGTCCTTAATGAATTGGTTCTGCAACCCTCTTCTACAACCTGCTCAGGAGCTCAGTTGTCAATTTTTTTCTCTCCATCAAGAACTTCCTGTACTAGTGTTGCCAACATCTCTGCATGGCACCGGCTCTTACGCAAATCTGCAGGCTGACTGCGCCACATGGGACCACTTTGTACCTATTTAAAAAGTCCACACTCAAATTAGCATTTGGAAGATTTTTTGTGCAGATTCTGCAAAATCAAGCTGGTGGAAACGTATTTTGAGAAGGCCTCTTGATCATCCCCACCATCACCTTCATCATCTTCAACGTCACTGCTTCTGCCGTCTCTCTGAATGCACACAAATCTGTGCCTGTGCAATTTCACCAAAAGCAATCATTCTGCAAAATGTTTGCTTTAATTGTACTTCGTGCAGCAATCTTTGCGCTGGACAGTTGCATTACATGGAAATGGCCTCCACGTTGATTGCAAACCACTCCAATCTTGGTGGTTTGTTTACCTTATATTGTCTTTTTATGCCTTGATATGCATTTTTAATTAGATGCGCCTCAGTTCTTTCATTGCCTTCATTTGGGAAACACACTTTGCACGAACTCTGCAAATATTCACTATTCTTTGGAGGCCCCGTCTCTTTGTTTACAACAAGATTGCTTTGACCTGGTTATCACTTATCCCACAAATTTGCTTTTTCAAGCTTGTCTATTTAACTGTTCAAATTCACATGACTTGACTTTTCTTTCACTCTTTTTTGATCTGAGAGGGGGGAGGAATATAGAATGATCAATGGGCCCAGCTGGAAATGATCTTCTGGTATAAAGGAGCAAATGACAGCCTGTCACTATTTTTGCAATGCTTGGGTATGTTTAGCATGTCACGCAGCCCAGTCCTATGCTGGTCTTGTGTTGGTGGATCTTGCAATCCACCACTGTGAAACTGGGACTGCCGGCCCCGCAGCCTCTCTGTCCTTCTGTGACTCACAACTGACAGCATGGGAGCCGGGAACTCTGTGCTGGCAGCAACAGGCCCCCAGAATTTCCTCTGGGGGAGGTAAGTCAGTGGTGGGGGTTGTTTGGGAGAGGACAGAGACAGGGAATGGGCTGTGCTGAGGCCCATAGTCAGGATTCTAGAGGAGGGTGGGCAACTATTTTTGTAGGGTGTGCAATTATGTCAGGTATATATGTACTGGTGTGCAAAATTAAAGGATAAGGTGAGGGTAGGCAAACTGCTCGGACCCCCTCTAGCTATGGCTCTGGCTGGGCCAGAAGGAGCTTGGGAACAATTTGTGGGATCATCATGGTGGCACGATCACATGCTAAGATTCTGTCCCCCCTTCCCAGTCCAGCCCACCTCCTCACTCTCCTCAGACTACATTAGGGGCAAGGTGTTTTTTTAAACTTACCTCTCCTGGGTTATCTGGTTCCTGCATCCCCCCCTCCAGCTCATAGATTGGTGGGGCTGCATATTCTAGGCTGGGCTCGGACATCCCAATCCTATCCATTTCCCCACACAGAAGTAGTGTCCCTAAATGGTGATTGCTGCATCCAATGTTGGAGGGGGGGCAGTTGGGGAGGTGCTCTCTGGGTAAGGGAATACTAGTTCCCTTACTTGGGAGTAAGCTTTCATGGGATGGGGGGGAGGTGTCTACTTGATCCTTGATGTCTATGTGGACCTGTGCCATGGGATTGGGTTTGAGGAGGGGGGATGGAATATTGGGGGCACCAGCACTGTTAATCCCTCCAGGGCCCGAACCACCCCATGCTGTTTCACCCACTCATTGTCTCCGTTCCACCCTTCCCTAGCCCTCCCCACTCTCCTGCTGATTTACCTGCTCTAGGGAGCAGCAGGAGATGTGATAAAGTAGGCAGGAAGGTGCAGGCCTTGCCACCAGCGCACTAACTAGTGCATGGTCAGAGCACCTTTACAACTGATTGCTTTGTGGCAGTCAGCACCAGAGCAGGAGCAGGCTGACCAGAGACAATGGAGGACAGAATGCCTATACCTTTAACCAGTGTATAGAAGAGGGGATTTTGGCAGGTATAACTTTTTAAACCCTTCCATGTTGAGCTGCAAAAAACTCCCCTTCTGCACCCTAGTTAAAGATATAGGCGCTCTATTCTCCATTGTATCTGGTCACCCTGTGCAGGAGGCATGCCTCCATTGGGCGACACGCAAAAGATTGAAGCCTAAGGCTGCAATCCTGTGCAGATTTACGTGGGAGCAAGTCCCACTGAATTGGGTGGGACTTCTGAGTAGGCATGCATAGAATTGGGCTGTTAATTGCATATTTGCTTATTTAGCACCAACTCTGTAACTTGGTGCTTTACAGAATAACATGCATAGAAGCGCATGAACTCTATCTACAGCCTTGTAGTACATTAACATAGTTGTCACAAACAGCACCACTGGACATCAGTGGTTCCTAGGCTTAACCACTTCAATCTGACATTTCCCCTCCCCTGGAAGCAAACTGCTGAAAGGTGATGGTGTTTCTGACACAGGGAGTGGAGACCAAGAACTCTCTGTCCTCTTTCCCATTCCGTCACATGCACTTTGGTTTCTGCTCTGCTGTCCTTGAAATCTGGTTAGCTCCTGGTGGGGAACCAGCTGCTCCCCTGGGTTTCTGCTCTGGAGCAATTACACACTCATCACAAGTGGCTTTTAGTTCAGACATATCTCCTCTTTTTATTATGAAGAGCAAATGCCCAGTGTGCAGCCTCCATACCCAACAAGCAGGTCAGCTATGAAGAAATGTATACTGGTTCAAAGATGCAAGGGGTATGTGTACATTCACATCAAGAAAGACCACCCCCTCACTGTTTTAATTGTACACACCTATGATTAAGTCATACTCAAGAGCAATGAATGGTGAGCTTGTTAAACATTTTGTTTTGGATTTCTCTGAAGTCCTATGATTTCCCCGAAATGACACCCCCAAAACCCGTTGTGTAATCTACACATCCAGCAGTATGTCTCTACTACCTCTTGATAGGCCTTGGTATTGCTTAGCGCTGCTCATTATGAAGACACCAAGTTCATGGCAAAATGATAAGACAAGTTCAAAGCACAGTTCTAAGTAAAAAACATCTTTAATTAACAAGAGTCCTTCTTCAAGCTCATACTAAGAAAAGGATACACACAGGTTATATGGATTCTATACGACAAAGGAAGAGCCAGTGGCAGCCACTATATATTTATGCCTAGAAGAAGACATCTCAGGGTCACGAATGGTCGCAACACCAGGGACATGCAGTGGGTGGGGAGCCAGGTGAGGCTGTGCCTCCCCACCAGAGTCCGTCAAAAAGCAGTACCGCCACTGTGTGAGGTGTGCAGGCACTCACAACCCATGTGCTCTCATCTGCCTCCCCACCCACCGCACATCCCTTTGATAGTGTACAGTCTTGGTGTTTGCTGCAGGTGATGACAGGGCCTGGAAGGCAAGGAAGAGTATGGTAAGTCATTTTATGGTCACATAGGAGACTCCCTCGGGACTGCTTGCTTTCTGAGTAGCAGTTCCATTCACTAGTCTGTCTCCCCCCCCCCCAGTGCTTTTTTTTTTAACTCAGGGAACTTTAAACAGCAGCTTGCAATGAGAATAAGAGCATTGACTGTGGCCAGAACAATGATGTCAATATGCTGTCCAGTCTCGGGTTTGGTGAGAGCCCCCCCCCCCGCCTTGCCAGTACTGCACACAGGGCAAAAGAACAGCAAGAGTGTTTGCCTACCTCTTTAGACAAAACAAAGACTGTTTGCCTTGTGCACTTTCTTGCCTTCTTCAGGCAAAGAATTAGGCGATTCTGTATTTATCCAAATGCCTGCTCATCCCTCATCCTCCATTATAAGACAACCCCAGCCGACCAAGACAAATGGGAGGTGAGGCATCAGTGAAGCTGTTTGCCTAGTTAATCACTGGCAGTCAAGCCGGCCTCAATCCCTTCATCGGCCTCCAGCAACAGAGACCCCCAAATCTGGGGCTGATTGGATTTCAATGTTCGTATGGCTGATTGCGCAAACTGCCTCCCCATCTCAGGACCCTACAGAAATAGCTTCAGTGCAAATGATGAAATACTTCACCCTTACTACAGGCCTCCTCCATATGGTCTCAAAGCTAAGCAAGTATGAATCAGGTCACTTCCTGACAGTTCCTCCTCCCTCCTGTTCCCCACTCTGCTTGCTACTGTAATGTCAGCCCATGGGGAAGGGAGGGAAGAAGATGTTTTCCCCTCCCAGCATCCAACAGGGGCTGCTCCCAACTCCACTGGCTGCAGCCTGGCTTGAATAAGCTGTGCAGTTGAGGGATCGCATTAAGTCACATCAGACCACCATGGATGCAGAAGCAACTCTCATGCCATGGTCACTGCCTGCTTGTTAGGGGGCAATGGGTTGGCTAATTTGTTCACCAAGGGCTGAGATTTTGCAGCCTACTGAAGGCAGGGTCAGCCCAAGTCCTGCTGGTGCTTGACGCAGCAGGCCAAATGTCCCCCTCCCTTCCCTGATAATATGCAATCCTTGCTCCCTCTACTCTCCAGTGTTCTAGCTCAGCCTCCTCTTCCCATTTCCTCTTCCTCTCTGTTCCCCAATTCCTTTTCCAATCCAGGGAGTAGAAAGAGAAGGAGGCACAGTAGAGCAGGTAGGGAGACAGAGATGGGCACCCCCCCCCCAGCAACCTGCTGCCTGAAGAAGCTGCTTCAGTTGGTCTCATGGAAGGGCCAACCCTGACCGAAGGTCTCCCCAGTACAATGATGTCCAACATTTCACCTTCCATTTGCTCACCAGAAGTTGTCAACTGCCGCAGGTGCAAGGAAGAGAAAATGCATGTACCACAGGCCCCTGCCCCCCCCCAAATGTTTTTTTTCACCTTGTCAGTTGAGGAGTCGAGAGCTGGCCCTTCATTGGACTGAAAAGGACTGCAAGAGATCCCCAGTGCATTCACATGCTTAGTGGAAGCACTTCCTCCTGCTGGTGTTTGTCCCTGTGAACTGGGCCACTGGAGTTCATAAACAAGATGGTCACAGCCTGACCCCCAGTGCCCAGCCTGGAGTCACACTCCTTCAGAGTCATTGCACCTGGTCTTGTCCGAGTGCTCCATGATGCTGGCCTGATGGAGCAATTAATGCAGCGCTCTGAACAGGGAGCTCTGCTGTTACTCAGGAAATCACTCAGCCGTCCCCAGCAGTTCTGACTGGAGCTCTATCTATAATTGAAGAGCTCTGGGAGGTTTGCAGGCTAGTGGCTCGTCTCCAATTAAGGCTAAAAGGCTGCATTTATTAACAACGGGCTTGTTTAAATAACAGCACTTCCCTGCACCGTGTGACTCAGGGAAGCTCTGGGAAACGGAGAAGCTGGAGGGAAAGTCACCGTATATGACCCAGGCACATAAACACCTCTCTCTCTCTCATGCGCACACATGCACAGACTCACACTGACCATTTGCCCTTCTCCTGCAGTAGAGGCTCAGTCACTGTCCACTTGTTGGCGCTGGGTGGCTTTTGGGATACAAGCTCTCCTGCACAGGGATGTTGGCACTCAGCCAGATGCAATCCCACCCTTTTCTCTTGCCTTGAGATGCTTAATGTGTGATGCTTCACTTGGTCGTGTACCACTGAAGCTCGCTGTTTGCACTCTGAAGTAGTAGGGCCTGTGGAGGAAGCATTGAGGGGATGTGGTGAGATAGTACGAAGCAAGGCAGTTTCCCTGGTGCCCTCTGGGTGTGCTCATGCCGAGCTTGTACTTTTCCAACTCAACAAGCTCTCCTACTTTTCACCTTTCCAGCAGCTTATGCTTTGAATCTGCTGTGAAGTCAGCTTCTCCCCCCCCCTCCCACTCTTGGTCCTCAACCTAACTTTTCTCGGCTCCGTTAGCCCTCACAGAGGCAGCATGAACTTTTGGCATGTTTGTTTTCCAAAAAACCAGAAGGCTCTTTCGAACATGAAAAGCCAGAGGGCGATCAGGAAATAGTCAACAAGAAATCTAGCCTGCACTTCACTTCTAATCAAAGGATGGAGGAAGGATGTTACATTAGGACCAGCCCAGAGGAACTGAGGTGTTCCTGTCACAAAAAGACGCATGCTAAAAGATCTGTTCCCCAATGAGTAAATCTGAGCTCATTTGCATTATCTGTCTGTATCTGGAGAATTAATAGAAACTCTGCCAGTAGAAAATACAGCTGTCCTTTTTTCCAAACTAGATCAGGATAGTAATTCTTCTGTTCCCACCCCAGGGCCAAAAAAAAACACCTCTTGTATGGAAATTACTATTGCCATTATTAATACTTTAATTAGTTAATTATGCAAGAGTTGGTGTGAACAAGAGACGAACAGCCCAATCTTACTGAAACCCCCACCTGCGCACCAGCTGCTTGCGCTCCCACAAAGCGCATCACCTTGAACTCACTTGGTGCCCTGGGCAAGCCACCCCCCTCAGCCTGCACTCCCCAGCTTCAATATGGGGATGATGATTGCATTACAGGCTTGCTGTTCAGATTCCATCAAGATAACACGTGCGAAGCAGAGATGAATGAACGGTCCTGCCTCTTGGATCCATCTCTCCATCACCCCCCCTCCCAATTTTGCATCCAACAAACTCCCTGTGCTACCTAGCCCTATGGTGTGACAATGGAGCATTTATTCTGAACTCCTCATGTCACTTCTCAGGTTGCAGAGAGTAGAAGGAAGCCAAAGTTTATCAATAGTGCCCCTACACTCCGTGTGTGTGTGTGTGTGTGTGTGTGTGTGTGTTTTAATGAGACATGAAGACAGAAAGGTCAGTTTTCCTCTGTGGCTGCAGCAGTAGCATTGCAGTCAAGCGTGGACAAGGGCAACATTTAGCATCTGTCAGTCAGCTTTCTCATGAATTGTCTCCAGCACAGGCCCCCCCCGCCCCCTTCTTCTGAGACCTATGGGATGTTGTGAGGCCACTGGAGCAGAAAGCAGAAGAAACTGTATAGAATTACAGAGTCCAAAAGCACAGCAATGACAGGTGCTCTCTGTGTTTCAACCTTCTCTGGATAGGACCCAATCCTATCCAACTTTCTACTGGTGATGCAGCTGTGCCAAAGGGGCATGCTCTGCTATCTGAGGTGGGGGACAGTCACAGAGGCCTCCTTTGAGGAACATTTGTTCACTTTGGGGCTGCGTTGCAGCTGCATTGGCACCAAGAAGTTGGATAGGATTGGGCCCACAGTCTCCAACTTGACGTTAGTGAATTTGTGGCACTTAATTTGACCCTCATAATTCACTAGGCCCACAGATATAGAGTGTCCTCCTTATTCATGGGCTTGGCAGCTGCAGATTTGACTCCACAGAGATCCCGAGCCCGTGCTGGAAGGCCTCAGAGGATCTCCAAGACACAACTGGAACTGCCTTTCAGAGACATCCTGGAGGCCTTCTGAGGTTGCACACAGTCTCCTTGCACTTCAGAAGGCCTGCTGGAGGTTTTTGAAAGGCTCTTTCAGCTTGCCAGCAGACCCCGGATTTCACTGTCCACAGAATTTGGAATCCGCACAGGCATGGATCCCCAGTGCCCACTGTATTCAGCAAAGGCTTGATAATCAATACCAGCATTTGACTTCCAATGATGGTTCAACAGCAGTCAGTGTCTGAGAGTAACAGCCCCGCACAAGTCACCTGGCAGTATTTGGGAGCTCTCTCAACACCATTTCGTACATTCTCAACTCATTTCATTCATTCAGCCGCTCAGAAAACGTTCCCTAGAATAGGTGACGGAGCCTGACAGCCGACATGCAATGGGAGTCAGCGTTTTGCGCTTTCTGACAGATGACATGCAGAAGAACGTCAGCAAGGCTCAGTGGACGGAGGTGTCTGCGTCTTCAGAATAACCGAATCAGGGATGCGACCCGCAACTCTGCGAAATAAGTGTGCAGCCTTTGCATTTGCAGCCTCTGCATTGCCCTGTCACCCTCTCCTTTCTCCCTGTATCACCAATTAAGCAAAGGAAACAAACGTTGCCGTTAATTGCCCTTTTGCAGGGTTGCTCTTTCCCCAGAGACTGATTCTGCAGAGGCTTTCTTGGGCCAAGTCCAGGAAGCCCCAAGAAATATGGAAAACAGAAGACTTCAGGCTTGGCAGATGGAAGGAGGCAGCTGTGGCTTGGCGGACAAGCTCTTCTAAATACCGCTTACGGAAGCAGATGAAGGGTGCCAGTTTGCCCTCTTTATCCTCAAACGTTGGGTGTCAGAAAGACTCACAGTTCTTTGCCATCTTCCATTTCCCCGAGTGCCTGTTGCTGGGGTCCCAAACAGAGGATCTGCCTTCATCACGTGGCACTTCTGGTGTCTTTAATACTTGCCCGTCGGTCTGGCATTGAGCCGAAGAGACTTGCAGACATTTTCAAAACGCCTTGCTCTGGAGCGTCTCCCTTTCTCAAAGCTCTGGGCAGCTGGTCTTTTCTCCTGTCTCATGCCAACCCCCTTTTTCTTAGTAAGGGTATCCACTGGGGAATGTCACAGATTCTCCCCCCTCCCCCCCCCCCAAATTTCTTCAGTACTTGAAATGGAATGGCAATTTAACTTGGGAAAATCTGACCCAAGGATGAATGGGCAGAACAACCTACCATGTAAACCTCAATGTTTGGGGCTTGGGTGGGGCTCCAGCCAGTGCATATATATACATATGTAAGATGAATATTTCTGGCCATTTCTACAGATTGATGTGTTCCCTTCTAGTATGCCAGGACATCCCACCCCTTCCCACTTTCATACCAGCAAGCTTCTACTCTGTGTGCTATGTGTGGCTCCTGAGAACCCCACAGTCAGGGAATAAGAGGGCAGGTCCTCTCATGGATTAGGACAGTGGTTTTCAAACTCTCATGGAGAGTTTGAGCCACTATAAGTGCTTGTGGGGCTGGGGGGAGGCAGCAGGGGTGGGGGGAAGGCAGTGGCTCGGGGCTGCAGGGGCTTGAGTGCACTTACCCAAGCCTCCTGCAGCCTGGGGGGGGGGGTGCAGGGAGCCTGGTGCCATCTTCAGCAGGGCTCCCCGCAGCAGTGAAAGTAAAAGCGGTGTGATCACGCCTTGCCTCCGCTAAAGCAGGGATCGTGCCTGTGCCTGTGCCTGTGCCTGTGCCTGTGCCTGTGCCTGTGCCTGTGCCTGTGCCTCCTCCCTGCCTCCAGGCTGCCCCCACCCTTTAAGGGGGCAGAGGCCAGGGCCCACAGGCTGAGAACTCCACAGTCAGGGAATAAGAGGGCAGGTCCTCTCATGGATTAGGAACTTGAAAAGCCCTGGATTAGGAACTTGTTGACGATCAGGAAACAGAGAGTGGATTTAAATGGGCAATTTTCACAGTGACAGAGGTGAAAAGCAGTGTGCCCCAAGGATTTGTCCTTGGACTGGTGCTTCTCAACTTGTTCATACATGACCCAGAGACAGGGTTAAGCAGCGAGGTGGCCATGTTTGTGGATGACACTAAACCTTTCTGGGTGGTGAGGACCAGAAGCGATTGTGAAGAGCTCAAGAAGGATCTCTCCAAACAGGGAGAATAGGTAGCAAAATTTTTATTTAGCTCCAGCCAGTGCTGGAGTCCTGGGGGTCTGGAGAGCCCACCACAGGGCTCCCCAAACCTCTGTAAGTGTAAAAAAAAATGGGCACTTCGGTTTTCATTGTAAAACTGGAAGTGCCCTTTTTCCCCTTGGGGAAAGAGGCTTAGGGAGTCCTGCAGACCCAAGGAGCCAAACAGCCAGGACACTAGCGCTCACTGGAGGTGAGTAAAAAACCTCCTATCCCTGGAAGCAGCGCGATCCAGGGGATTGTGTTGCTGCCATAGCCCCTCTACTGCATACATTTACAGTGCTCCCAACTCCCTTGTTTGAGAAGCACTGTGCTGAGCTGTCTGAACTGAGCTGGGCTGAGGGTTCTGAGCTGTCTGTGATAGATCAGGATTGAGATCTTGAGGTGCTGATGAACAGCTCAATGAATGTATCAACCCAGTGTGCAGCAGCCTTGAAGAAGGCCAATTCCATGCTCAGGAAAATTTGAAAAGGGATTGAGAATAAATTGGTCATTATTAGGCCATTGTACAAATCAATGGCAAGGCCACATCTGGAGTATTGTGTCCATTTCTGATCATCATATCTCAAAAAGGATACAGTGGAAGTGGAAAAGATGCAGAAGAAAATAATCAAAATGATTACTGGGTAGGGGCACCTCCCTTATGAGGGAAGATTACAGTGTTTGCAGCCCTTAAGTCTAGAAAGACAGCACCTGAGGGCATGATTGAGACATAAAATTATGCATGGGATGGATAAAGGGAGTTCTTTTCCCTCTCACACAACTCCAGAACCAAGGAACATTCACTAAAATTGACTGGCAGGAGAGTTAAAATAAACCAGAGAAAATGTTTCTTTAGACAGTAAGTAGTCAGTGGAACCCCTTGCCAAACGAAGTTGTGATGGTGTCTGGCCTAGATGCCTTTTTAAAAGGGATTGGATAGATTTATGGAGGAAAGATCTACCACAGGTTACAAGCCATGATAGCCAGATGCAAAAATCTGGTTTTAGAGGTAGCCCGTCTCTGAATGCCAACAGGACACAGGTATCTTGTCTTGTATCACACAATTGCCAGTAGCATACAAGGTGGAATAAATGGGTCTTTGGCCTGAGCCAGCAAGGCTCCTCTTACGAACACTGGGCAAGCTCATTTGTTGAAAGATGTAGCACAGCCCTTCTCAAACCTCTACGAATCTAGCCTTTATTTCCTGGGAAGCTCCAGTTGTGCCTGCCCCGATTCTGCAGCCCTTAGAGGCGCATAGGATGCATCAGAAAAGTCTCAGAGCTGAGCTCACCTCCAACCACCCACTAACCAGTCCACCTCAGTTCCAACACCTTAATGACACAGCACATAGGCATGTGTCATGCATTATGTTCTTTAAGCATGAAGGCTACAAATGTGTCATCATACACTCAGTGGCATAGCTAGAGGGGTTGCAAAGCAGTAGGCTTTGCAGAGCAGCTCACTGTGGCATGCAAGTGGCCCTGGCCCCTTCCCTTCCCCTCCCCTCCCCAGGGGAAGTGTTGGCCTCCATTTTGCTCCTACCACTCAGAATGGGTCTGAAGGGGACACTGCTTGCACACTGAGATGAGGCTCCCTGCAAAACTTAGTGCTTTGCACGCCCTCTGGCATCAGGCTTGGCTGAACCTCCCAGCTGATTGTACACTTACAGGCAAACCTGGTTTGCTGATATGGAATGTGTGAAATGGCCCTTGAAGTGCATTGATACAATGAAGCTCAAATTGCCCTTCAACTTTTATTTTACTTTTTGTGTTAGCATCTGATCATTACTAATGCAAATGGGAGGTACACATAAGACAAGTGAGAATTCAGGCCCCAGCAGGTTTTACATGTGCATTACAAAGCCATTGAAGCAAGAACCCTGTAAGCCTCATGCAGGAAAACTCTCTCAGTGTCCACTTATAAAAAAAAAATCAAAGATTACGGCTGCAATCCTATGCATGCTTACCTGGGAGTAAGTCTAATTGAACTCAAGGGGCTTACTTCTAAGTAGACATGCATAGGATTGCACTGCAAGTTAAGTCTATGTAAGGAAGACAGAAACAATATGGAACCTTTGTACTGTGAAATAAAATCAGTGTCAGGATCATCCTTTCACACCAAAATGGTCAATATTCCCTTCCTTTTATGCCCCCGCTTTAGAGTTGGCAATGTCACCCCTTACTGTAAAGGAAGGAAATTGCCAGGCAATGGAACAAAAGAATTTCCTTAATGATTTACAGTTTGGACCTTATAAAAAACACATGATGATGATGCTGATTTGAACTCAAAAAGCAAAGTACACGGGCTACTTTATTTGATCTTCAAAATATCAAATATCTAATCTGATCTTCAAAAACCCTGTGGTGTGGTTTAAGCTGAGTGGCTGAAAGTGACACTATTGGACATGGTCTCCTTAGTCCTAATCCAGCACTCTGAGCACAGCATCACACTGGCTTTTGCATGCATTTGCCAATCTATGCTGCTAAGAAGGAGCTTTTCGGTGGCATTGTGCCAGCCAGCGGGTGACAGGAAATAGTGAGGGGGTCCCTCACTCACCTGCATGCCTGTGTTTGAGGGCAATACACACATGCAGAGCAGAAAAGCACAGCTTTGCCATGGCCAACCCTCATAGGAAGCCACAAGAGTGATGCTGTTCGCTCTCCCAAAACATCCTCAGAAGTTACTGGAGTCCACCGAAGCCTATGAAATTGAACACCCAGAAGCAATGCTCAGTCAGGGGGACTCATGTTGTCCGTGCCTTGCAGCTTTCGCTAAAAAACCAAATCTGGGATGGAATTCTAAAACTGAGGGAGATAGTAATAATCTGAACCGATCCAGAATCTTACCCTGGATCCCTTGGCATGATCTGGCCTGAACCCACCTTGTTCAGTTTCTAAGATGCCATAAGGAAAAAAGGGCAAACCAAGTGGTTTCTCAGTACAATGCCTATTCTGCAGATAAGGCAAGGCATGAACAAACACCCAGATCATTCAAACAAGCAAGGAAGTTGTGCAAAGGTACAGGATCCATAGCCAAACTAATCTGGTTCATGTGCATCCCTGTTAAGCTTACATTTATAATACTAATGTCAAGGAAATGGAAGATACTAGAAGTGTCAATTATCACCCAATGAGTCAGGAAGTGATTAGGGGGAAATACCCAAGCCCTGGCAGGATGCAACCCACACCCTCTGCCACTAGCCTCATCCACCTAACCTTTGAGGATAATGTAGTCCACTTATAATACTGTAAGTACCCCGGTTCTTTTGAAATACATTCCTTTGGTCAGTAAAATACATTGCACTTAACCTTCAAAATAGAGAAGTTTTATTACAATTTTATTTTATTACAAAAAGTTTTGTAATATTTTTGAGAATATTTGTAAGAATTTTATTACAAAAAAAGGTTAGTCTTTAAGGGAGCTCTAGTTGCTCCATAAACATTAGTACATGCATTTACACTAGCATACCAAAATAAGAAAGATTAGCTAGCTTACCTAACAGGAGACTAAGAGTTACCAACATTGCAGGCCAGTCAGCCATATTTTGCTCCAGCATGAGGCCTGCTAACCCAAACTTCTTTCCTCCTTGTTCTCATCTCTGTGAGCCTGCACCAAGGTTTTATACTCTAAATTACTAATTAGCCACACTTGAATAGCCTCACATCTTTTATTTAGCAACCAGTTTAAAATCTCTCTTAAAGGAAAAAGCAACTCGCCCAGCCCTGTGACAAGAAGGTCATCTAATCATCCTCCCTTTTTTGTTCTGCAAGCCATCAGTACTCCTCCTGAAGTCACCACTTTATTCAATCCAGACTAAGAGAATGTGCCACCAGAGCTGATGGTGACATTTGGGGGAATTCCTGGACAAGAGATCTGCTGCATGAATCCCCCAAGGCCTACTTCCAGCCATTGCAACCACCCAAGAGCTTAGCCCAAGCCTGGGCCCAAATGTCTACACAGGTACTTGTCAGTTCTGCAGCGATCTCCCAGCATTCCGCTCCTGCTGCTGCCTCAGCTTGACTAACCTCTTGTGGCCTGTAAGGTGTAAGGCACACACGGTGGTGTTGGGCCCAGTCAGCAAGTGGTGGTGCTAAAAATGCTTCTGTGGGGAATGGCGGCAACAAGTCAGGCATGGTCAGGCTGGCCTGTGGGGGAAATTCCTTCTCAGTCCCAAGTATGGCGTCCAGTCCAATCAAGACACCACCCAGCATGTCATTCCAAGGGAAATCTAATTATCAGCTGCATTGGGTGCTCCAAATGCCTGCTCCATGTTTCCAGCCGTTCTTGATCACCATTGACCTTGCAAGGGAGGGCACCAGGGCACAAGTCTCTTGTGTGCTCCATGAGGCATCTGGTGGGCCACTGTGAGATACAGGAAGCTGGACTATATGGGCCTTTGGCCTGATCCAGTGGTGCTCTTCTTATGTTCTTATATTTTTTTATGTTCTAATGACATTTTGAATACACTTTCAATCTGGCAGCATTTTACAATGTTCAGCTGTTTGAAAGTTAAAACTTTTCGTGTTTGGCTTCCGAAAATCGACATCAAAGGATTTTTGAAATACTCTTCTGTCATGTCCCCCTTTATTCATCATTGTTTCTAAGCTAGTTCCACCCCACCCCATACTCTAGCCTTTCCTTCTATGGTGCAAGTGTCAGCCCCTGTGTAACTTTTTTTTTTTGGGGCCCTTTTTCTAATTTTACAATAACTTTTTTTGAGCAGGGCAACCCCACATGTGCAAGGACAGATTGTTATCCCCCCCCAATATTTTTCATAAATACCTTCCATTTCTCTCACAACTCTACTCTATCCATAAAGATCTTTTCCTATCGTAAGGGGTGCTGTGGAATGTGAATGCCTGTCAAGAGCGATGGTATGGAGAAGTTAAATAAGAGCAAACATTATTGTCCTTTATACAAATTAGTACAAGAGTTGGCATTGGGGAGCCTTGAAGTCCTGCTGTAATTCTGCTCTTGACATATTGAATGGCTCTGGGCGAGTCGAGTGAACTCTTTCTCTTTCTCTTTCCCCATCTTCAAAGTGCACATAACAATATCTACCTTCCCATCTGAGCTCTCAAGGGCATTGTGGAGATTAATTAATACTTGGCAAGCGCTACACACATCTCCTGAAAAGAGCATTAAATGCCAGCTCTTATCAGAATGTCAGCGCACAGTCCCGTGCTGAGGGTTCTCGAAGGCTGACATGCTGCTGCTCTATGATGACTTTGTGTGGATTCTTCAGGCATTCCTCACTGGGTATTGGTGTCAGGCACGACTCAGTGATTCTGCCATGCAATGGAAGCTTGTCTTCTGCCAGATCTTCTGTTAAGTCCATCCCCTTTGTTTGACCGCCCATCTTGTTTCAGTATTCAACACCTGTATAACATCTGGTGCGCTCCCTGGGGCATTTGGTGGGCCGCTGTGAGATACAGGAAGCTGGACTAGATGGGCCTAAGGCCTGAACCAGTGGGGCTGTTCTTATGTTCCTATGGGGTGAGACCGCACTGGGTGATACATTTGCTGTGGTGGTGACACCACTTCTGGCCCTTCTGGCCCTTCTGGCCCAATGTGTGCACAGAAGTGGTCCTGCTTAACTAGTGTGCATCACTGCCCTCTTGACACTTCCTGTCACCTAAATGAGTATCACCGGGTGCTTTTCCTCCTTCATAGATTGAAGACTTCGACGGCTGGGATTATTACCCTAGCGACTTCCATCACAGTTTTGCTCCGGCTTTATATACATTTTTGGTGGCTGATGGATCGATTTCAAAGATACATGTTCTGCTTTTTCAATCTAAAATGACCAGAAGCGTCACCCAGAGCGAGAACCCCATGAAGAACCTCCTCCCGTACCGGACCATACAGAATAGATTACAATATCATATGCACAACCTAAATGCAGTGGCATCACTAGGATTGGTGTAACCCCGTTAACTTTATTTATTTAAATATATGATTGTACAGGTCACCCAACAAATCAGAAACCTACTCAAACTTGACCAACTTGATGGCACTCACACAACTGGATAAGAGTTCTAGTATTAGCTCTGATACATGGAAATGAGAGCTCCCTCCTACTAACTCCTTCATTGTTCCCTGCTGTGTCATAAGAACATCTCATTGGCTCTAGAACAAGTAGTCTCATTGGTCAGTTTTGAGTTAAGAAAGTTCATTGTTTGATTCATAAGGCAGTTGTATTTTCCTTTTCTGATTATTTGGCCATAACATTTGACAGAATATAGATATTTCAACGGGGGTTGTTTCATTGCATTCTGCATTAAAACACACATCAAATGATATCTGACATGATGATATTTATTCAAAAATACAAAGATTTTACAATTTTGGCCAGAAGTGGTGTCACCACCACAGCAAATGTGTCACCCAGTGCGGTCTCACCCCATAGGAACATAAGAACAGCCCCACTGGTTCAGGCCTTAGGCCCATCTAGTCCAGCTTCCTGTATCTCACAGCGGCCCACCAAATGCCCCAGGGAGCACACCAGATAACAAGAGACCTCATCCTGGTGCCCTCCCTTGCATCTGATATAGCCCATTTCTAAAATCAGGAGGTTGCACATATGCATCACGGCTTGTACCCCGTAATGGATTTTTCCTCCAGAAACTTGTCCAATCCCCTTTTAAAGGCGTCCAGCCCAGACGCCATCATCACATCCTGTGGCAAGGAGTTCCACAGACCAACCACACGCTGAATGACTGTCCTAGGCAGTGCAGTAAAGATTAGTAAAAACAGAAACATGGTTGAAATACACCTTCAGATATGAAATCACTCAGGTGGCAGCAGAACAGAAAGATGGAATTAAGAAGTGAAAAAAATAGTTGCATCTGATGATGCAGCAAATGAAACAGCCATGAATAAGTTCTCTCCAGATAAAATAAATATCATTGTTCATTTAAACCTTGGGGAGATAAACATGGGTCCTGGTCTTGGTTCTTACAAACTGAGGAAAGAAAATGCCAGGTGGGCATCTCTGGGGAAAGCAAGATGCCACCACCAAAAAGTCCTCTACACCCCTCAAAGCACATGTATGGGCTAATTAATTAGGTCATTCTTCAGATATCCAGATCCCAAATAGTCAAGGCTAAAACTAGCACTTTGACACAGGAGCCCAGCAATGAAGCCAGTTGCCAGCATGTCAGTTTGGAGTCAGGCTGGAGGCAAACCACCCCACTTCTTGTTGGCTTCCCCGCCCCCTAATGAGGCTCACTCTAACAGAAATTATTCCTTTGCCGGAGTGAACTAGCATCGCTCTGAAAGACCAGCCACAGCTGTTCAGAAGGACTTGGCAGCCACTCTCGTTCTTGATCGCACTAGTTAGAGCTCTCATAATTCAGATGCCGCCTCCCACTAAATGGCGCAGCAGAGGCTTTCTTCATCTTCTCGCAATTTGATTCTCCTGCATTCAGCAGAAACTCTGCCAGCTCTTCAGCCTCCTCTGTTCCAGCCAGGAATAGGCTTGCTTGGCATGAGCCTCTCTTGTCTCATATAGCACTGAAGAGCCATGATTGGATCTCCCGATTTTGTCTTGATTGTTTAACTTAAAAGCAGTGGTATGGGAGTGGGGGAGTTGCCTAAGTCCGATCAGAGCAGTGGGGCTGTGTGAGGAGATATGTAAGGCCACCCCATTCCTCCCCTGGCTGCTATGGTGGACAAACTACAGGCATGAATCAAGTGGGAAAAGAATATGGGGGAGGATTAAAAGCTCTCTCCAATGTTGCAGCTTCAATCAAATTTGTATTGGGACCATTATATACTGGGAGGGGGCTCACCCTTTTCCCAGTGCTGCCCCACTGCCTGATCATCTGATTATCTATAGCAGCAATTTTCAACCACTGTACCGTAGCACATTGGTGTGCCACGAAGGCCATGGGACATTGGGGGAGGGTCATATATTAGTATGGCCGTTGGGATGTGAGTCCCTGTCCAGCAGTGTGGTGTGCCTTGTCAATTGTCAAAAAACTGACAATTTTAGCGCCTTCTCAGTGTGCTGTGAAATGAAAAAAATGTTGAAAATCACTGAGAAGGAATACCTGTTTTTTCCTTAGAGCAAATAAACAAGTCTGAATTCAGTGGGTACATTCAAATAACCCAGAGTGCATCGGCATGTCCATTTTGACTGTGAAGGTCAAAGTAAGCTTGGGGAGGGTCAAAGTAAGCACTGCTCTGTTCCCTGTGAAAATACAGGTTTGGGTGGAGACAAATGCTTGCACCCAGATTGATGCATTTATTTGGGTGAATATTGAACAAGCCAATGGCTGACTACAGAATACAGAATGTTCCAATAAAAGATAAATTTCAAGTCATAATAATAAGGAACACATGTACATCTCTATGGTAACGTTGAAAGAACAACAAGATCAGAAGCAAACAGGAAACCAGATTCCTGGGTGAACTGTCAAAAATGCACGCACACAATTTCACAAGTTAAATCACATTTAATAAAAAGATACAGAGTATGTGCTTTGTCAGATTGATCCTTCAACAACTAGTGCCTTAAAATAAAGCAAGGTGGGGGGGAAGGGCAAGAAGGGGCAGGGGATGGGCATATTGGACCTGAGAGGGGGGGTGGGATCATCAGCAATGGCCAGACCCTTCCAGGCCCAGTTGTATGACCCCCCCAATGGTTCCCTGCCCCTCCACCATTTATACCATGCATGCAAACTCAATTGCTACTGCTGAGTTGTGAGGTGCTCTTCGTCAGCTCCAGCTTTTGTAAGACCGTTCCCCCATGATGCACATCCCCCATGCATATCTGCATGCCAGTCCCCTCCCCTGTTGTGGTGCCCAGGAACCAAGAGAGGATAGGCTGCAGTCCACTGGGTTGTGGTGTGCTCCTTGCTGATGGTGGGCAGCATTAGCTGCAGAATTTTGTAAAATGGGGCTGAGGAAAGAAGAGACTGGTCCATGCTACCACTGCTTCCCACTGCCTTCTGGTAATTCAATCAGTGATCCGCAGCCCAACGAGGAGGCATCCTGGGAGGCAAACAGACAGGCACAATGGGCCATCCTCTTTCATTCCCTGGTGCTATTTAATTGATACCACTTCAGGGGCATCTGGGAATTGCACAGTGGCACTGGAGAAAGAAGATGGTCCACTGCGACTGTGGCTCCCCCACCACCATCTGGCCAGTGTCCCCAGTTGCTCAGGGGTTGGCCAGCCACAGGTGTGTGCCCTTGTGTGAACATGGGCTCCCAGCACATTCTCCATGTGGTCCCACCTGTGGAACTGCCCCTGCCTAGGGAGAGAAGAATTTCAAGTGAGGGGGAGTGTTATCAAGACATACCGAGTAGGTACAGTTGCCATAACTAAACATAAGATAGCCACCTCTTGGCCCAGGCAGCAGGGGCTCATTCTGTGGCAGCACAAAAGTCCAGTAGCCATAGCAAGTGTCAAGTCATGCTCTTTTTGACCTTTAAAAACTTCTCTTATGCAGACGCTAAATGCAAACATCACCAACAACCAGTGCCCCAGGTGTTGCTGTTCTCTCCTCTTGTTCCTGCTCCATTTTGTAGGCCTTTCTTTCAAAACACATCTCCAGGCAATATGTCGGTAGGAAAAAAATAAAACAGAGAACTTGGAGAAGCATACGGTGGTGTTGCGAACAAGGCGGAGGGGAGCTTGGCTGTCGTCCCGCAGGGAGGAGAATGCCCCCCACCTGCTTACGTGTCAACTTCTAGCTCCTTTCCCCTCATCAAAATGCCTTCCCTACCCTTCCTCAGGGAGTGGGGACAGGAGTAGCACGTAATTAATTTTTATGGTAAGAGTTTCTCTCTCTGGACAGCGTGTTTCTATATTTGTCAAGATGATAACATCTCCGGAACAATTACAGACTTAATTAGGAATGTGTTTCAAGGGAATAAAAGGAAGGGAGCAGCTCATCAAAAAGAGGTCTACCTGTTGAGGAAGGTGTGCCATGTAAGACCTGACCACTCCTTGTGGGGTCAAGCTGGGCCCTCGATTGCAGGTCACTATTCTATCAAAGAATGTTCTATATTTGAAGCAGGAGTGTCTAGAGCAGGGATATCAAAGCTAGTTTGTGGACCTTATGCACGGCTAGTTTGTGGACCTTATGCAAGGCAATCACTTCCTGGTTCACCCCAGAAGAGGGGCTCTCACTGCAGCAGGTTCAGTCCCTCGTTCCTTCTCCTGTAGGGGCTTCCTCTTGAAAGGGAACCTACAGGAGAAAGAATGGGGAGTTTGAAGCTGCCTGCATCTCCTCCGTAACAAGGGTGGAGCCTGAGAAAAAGTCATGCACCGCTCCTTGGCATAGAGCCCAGAGGAGGTGCCCCTCAGACTCTGCCCCCATTACGGCCCTGCTGACAGTCAATAATTTCTAGTGGTGATTTGCACAAGAGTCACTGGTCCAAAATCTCTCATGGCCAGAAAGCAGAGGCCTGTTGTTATGGACACACCAAGACTTGACTAGCTCCCTGCAGTTGCATCTGTGCATGGAGCGGAGGAACATACATAATCTGTCATAGAAGGAGGCATTGGGCTCACAGTGGGGGCATCAATCACTCCAGCCCCAGTAATAGCTACCACGGGTCCTGCTGTGTGGGTGCCGCTGGTCCCTACATGGTAAACCTGTGCTTGGTTGTAATGGCTGTGCTGGGATCAGGACCCATGGAAGCCCCTTACAGATAATCCTATGGTCCCATTTTATTGATCAGCCCAAGAGCTATGTTGTTGTTGTTGGCAACCTTCAGTCTCGAAAGACTATCGCGCTCGGAAAGGTGTTTCTGGAACAGCGTCTAGTGTGGCTGAAAAGGCCAATTCGGGAGTGACAATCCCTTCCACACTGGGAGCAAGTGCAGTCTGTCCCTGGTCTGTCTCCCTGGCTATGGGCCTTCCTTCTTTGCCTCTTAGCCTCAGACTGTTGGCCAAGTGTCTCTTCAAACTGGGAAAGGTCATGCTGCACAGCCTGTCTCCAGGGAACAGCAAAATAACCCAAAGAAGGAGGAGGAGAGACAGCTCTGCCTTCCTTGTCAAGTGTAGCTGAATCAGCACATACTTCACAACTCTTAGAAAATCGAAACAGCACTTCTGTGGCTGAGCTGTCAGTCACCAGCTTCTGTTCTTGCAACATCTGGTCTCAGGCTGACTAGGAGAGCACCTGCTACCTCTTCCTGATTCCTCCTCTCTAAGTTTGGCTGAGCTCATGGATTCATTTTGGAATCGTGCCCAGCTTTGACTTCCCTATTCGCTTTCCCATTTGCATCAAGTTTCTGGAAGCTCTTATCAAGGCTTTGTGTTCTCTTGAAATAATTGTCCATCGGTTCCCCCCCTTCTGGCTTCTTGTTGCAGAGGCATTTCCCTTTCCTTGTGACTCCAATTGCTTCACTCACTGAAGAGTGTGCAGGGATTCATGTTGCTTCCCTTCCTCACTGGACACCCATTTCCTATAGCATGAGGAGGGACGCCTCATCCCTCCTCTTATCAAGGCCCAGTGAAGGGTAGCGTGGGCGATATACCCAAGGTGAATTGCTCTGCAGGTCCCAGAAATGCTGTTTCTGAAATTTCTGGCTTCCCTTTTCCTACAGCCCTGTCAACTGTAGTGCTCTGAGCCAGAAGCATAGTTAGGGTGGAGCCTGAGGGGCACATGCTGCAGGCGTCATGCCAAGGGGGGGGCACATGACTGCCCCACAGGCTCCACCCTAGTTACAGAGGACATATAGTTACGAAGATTCCCCCAATGAGGAAACAGATGATACTCAGTATCAGTCTTTAACACCCAGGGATTCTGCAGTAGCAGTCAACATTTGGCCAGATTTGGTGTGTCATAATCAGGATTTGACAGCTCAGACACAACAGCTCAGACACGGCTATAGGGAGCCGTGAACGCGACGATATCTGACAGCTGGCACAGAGCAGTCGTCAATATTTGACGGGATCTGATTGATTGCTTGCAACAGGATTTAGAAAGTTGTATTCACTTCATTACCAAACTTCATTAATTAATTCCAACAAAAGAGCAGACTTTCCAAACGTGATGTCAAATTTCAAGTCCAGACAATGGATGTTGACATCACAATGTGAATGTTGAAGAACATTTTGACATTTCTCAAAATTTTGTTTCATTTCTAATTCTGATGGGGCAGCTGAATGTTCCTCATGAGTAGAGGTCATGATTACTTTTATACCTTTAAGAGTGCAATCCTGTCCATTTCCCTGCCATAGCATACAGCTGTGTCAAAAGATAGTGCTGTATGCTATTGGGGGGGGGGGAACAGATCAGGAGGCTTGGGAGGGAAAAGGGAAAATATTTCCCCTTCCCCTTCAGTAAGCGTTCCAATGATTGGTGATTAGCTGGTGCTAAACTGGTGCAAGTCCGGGGAGGCAAAGAGGGTGTGTCTACTGCTACCAGAGGGGATAGCATCCAGTGCAAGTTACCCACACTGAGTGCCACCCCATCCCATACCCAACACTCGTCCCACCCTCCCCCATTCCATTCCGTTCACCTGCCCCATTTTGCCCTCCCCACTGACTCACCTTTGTTGGCGGGTGCACAGATCAATGACCAGTTCAGGCAATTATCTTATTGAATGCAACTTGCTATTGGCATTGCTGTGTTCCCTTGCTTCCCTCCTTAATTTCTAACTCCCTCTAAGAACCAAGCTAGATGATGTGCCTATTATGTGATTGCCTGCTCCCAAGATTGTGTTTAAATTAGAAATAGCAGCTGCAGGGGGCTTGATCCTGATTGGGACAGTGTCATAACAGGAAGCAGCTATAATCAGAATTAGGCCCCCAGTGTCTTTTCAGTGAGCGCAGGTCCCCATTGGTTCCAAAGAGAACTCTTTCCTGGGGGAAACAGCAGAAAGTACAGGGCAATCTGGATAGGGACTATGGCAGAAACCAAAAGTTAAACTGTCCCTCTTCCAGGGCATGATTCTGATCAGCATCACCCCTTGGCTTCTATTTCTAAATTCAGCACAGGTGCAGAGGCAACTTTGTGGTGCATGTGACCCAGTGCGGTGCTTACCTGGAGGGACTCGGTGTTCTGGAGGTTTGGGGGGTGATATAATAACATAATCACATCGCCCCAAACCTTCTGCGCTATTGCATTGCTTTTAATGGGAAAAGCTGGCCTCCTGGCCAGTGATCTTCGGTCCATTTTGAGCCCAGTCATTTTGTGTTCTCACCAGGTAGTGGCAAAACATGATTGTCATTGAGAGTTGGCTGGGCCTATAGCGGGCCCAAGATTGCCAAACAGTGGCTCCGGCCACCAGTGTTGGTGTCACCCCTCCCAAAGGTGACACCTGGTGTGGTCTGCACCCACCGCACCCCCCTTAGTGTTGCACAGGAGCAGACCATCATGCGATAAACGTATTGTCCAGCTTTGACCTAATGTCATGCTATGAAGTGAGATCTGCTTTATTTCTCAGTGGCAGACCAACGGATTCCAACAAAACTGCACACATGAGTCTATCAAGGAAGACATTTTCAATTGTTCATTGCTCTGGAAAGATGTTACTTGACCTCAGCATGAGAGGTAAAAGGCCAAACAAGGTGGTACATTAAACGTAACATTTTCACTTTAAAACTGCATCCACAGGACCATGGTGCAGAGATGCAGGGGGCATTTAACTCTTTTACTTGCATGCTATTTTCCTGCTTAAAATTCTCCCACCCCATAGCTACCATGGAGCTCTGAATGAATCATTGCAGCAAATGGCATCTCCAGATGTATTGGAGAGGGTTTGGTGGAAAAATGACACAGAAGTAAAGGGTTTTGCACCATAGTTTTGGTCAGAAACAAGCACCTGCATAATTACTATTTAAAGGAAACTTTAAGTCCAATTCAAGTATGATGCATTTCATGTATCTTCTAGTTAACAAGGGGTTAACTTACTTAAAACCTGGGGTTATTCCTCTTAGAATCCAGAAATCAATCATGCTTAGAACATCCCTCTGTTATTTAGCATTTCATTTTAGAAGGACCTCAAAATATTTCACAATCTGAATGTTATGGTACTTCTACATAGAGAAATTCATCTGCTTGCACTTGGATGTAGAGAGACTTGGATGTAGAAAGATTACTTTGACTGCAGCACAGAGCATGAGTCAGTTTTCTAACTGCAAGCTGAATGACAATCTGGGCTGGCTTGGTGAAGACTGTGCACTGGGTTTATGTGTGGGAGTGATGTGGGCCGCACCATGTGCAGTCTGCAACTCTTGTTGGATCAGATATACATTTATAGTGGGATGGTTTCTTTGGTGTCATAGTAGGATCCAATTCAAAGGCTGCCCTTAGTGATATAGGTGACAGTTCCGCATGCTCCAGCCCCACACTGCTGTGGTAGCATGTGTAAAACAGGCTATCTATGGACGAATAGGAAAATGTGATTATTTCCCATGCTTCTGTTGCCATAACCGAGGAGCCATCCTGCTTGGTCACTTGGTGCTTGTACCATTTTGCCTTGTTAGTTTACCTGATTGATTGATTGATTGATTGATTGATTGATTGATTGATTGATTGATTGATTGATTGATTGATTGAAGTGGCTCGCATCCTGCCTTTAATACAGGGAACTCAAGGCAGCTCACAACAGTCACAATGTTCTCAACAGGATAATACTGTATCAACAACAAAACCAAAATGCAGACGTTATTTATACATGCTTCAGGAGCAACTCAAAAGAAATCCATGCCAAAGGAGCTTGCAGATTGCAGGGGGAAAATGGAACCAACCCTGCAGGGAAACTTGTGTCCATGAGGTATTGATCTTGTAAAAAAACTTAAGGTTGTACCTTTCTCATGTCATAATGTGCGATGCAGAATTTCTGAACTGACAGTCCTCAGGTTTATGAAAAAATAAGTGTCGTCCCCCCCCAACCCAGACCAACAAACTCTTATAATTCAGCTGCTTGACACTGTTTCAGAGTCCACTGTGCAACAGAGGAGTTTTGGCATCTTTTGTGATCTCGGAGAGATCATCTCCATACCATAAACAGAAGGCATGTTGAAAAGTGAGCCTGGGTTGTCAACCCTGACTTCCACTGACATTATGCATAATTTCACCCTGGGGTGAATTTTATTTCAATTTTGGCCAGACCCGCTCATTTTTCTCTCACAAGATCTGACAAGATCACAGTGGAGGTGCCAGGGCTGTGGGATGAATAATTCTTCCTTCTATTGAATTTTTTGGCTTCTCCCATGACGACGCCCTCCCCCCATCCATGCTTAGTAACAAGAGACTTTCTTTTCTCTCCTGAGTCCTCACAACAACAGTCTCACCCACGTAGAAACCAGCTTGCCTCCTTCAAATAAGCTTCCTGTGGGTCTCTCATTTCGAGAGAGCTCCAGCTGCATGGGGGGGGGGGAGAGAAGGAGAACGATAGCAGCTGCAATACTAGTGATCAAGAGATATATTTTAACCATCCAGTTGAGAAAGTGATCTTTAAATCTGTGAGGTTGAAGTGCTGAGGTCACAGTAGTTGACTTTCCAAGTTTTTCCATCATCTGGCTGGGCCTTCTGCAGCCCCCCTCTCTCTTGTGATTAGTCATGCAAGAACCATCCAATCAACATCTCACATTTTATTTGGACACTGGATCATCAAAAAGTAGCAGACTGCAGCGGCAGACTAGTCGGCCGCTGTAGATCCTTTTGCAGTCGGTTGTAGACGTCTTGGAAAATGCAGTTTTGTGTGGTCACAAATGAGACATAATGTGATGCAAGTTATGTTTATCTTTCCAGAGAATTAAAAAAAAATATATTGATGTGCTACCCACAGACATTGATCTGAGAACTTTTCAAAAGGCCAAGGTGCAAGGGGGGGGGAATCCCACACATTTAATCAGAGGAAAACTACATGGCACAAAACCTTGCACAGCTTCGCGAAGGTGGCACATAGTGGTGTTCTATATCCCCCTCCCCACAATGGATTGGCTTAGAAATGAGGACTTATTCCCTCTCCCCACATACTGGAGCATAGCTTGGTTCTTTCTGAGCAAATCTGAATTTAAAGCCCTTCCCATCTACACCCAGCTCCCAAACCTTCTCCCTTCCACCCAGCCTCATTGATCTCCCAAGCTCCTTTCCTTTTCCTTTGAAATTCAATTGACGTAGCCAGACTGGTGGCAGTGGCAGGCAGATGGGTGCAAGAGCAAGGGCTAGTGTCCAGGAGTCAGCATAATTGGACTCCCAAAGGCCTAAAGCCCATGGAAGAGCTCGCTGTCAATCCCCAAGACTGTCTTTAAGCCCATAGTGTTGGACTGCTAGCAGTTTGTCATCATATCCTCTCTCCAATCCCTTCCACCAAGTAAGCCCCATTAGATTCCTTCCCATCAGAGGGTTCAGAGGCATGTGGCACAATCCTATGGCCTTTAACAACAGTGGGACTAGCCTCTTGCCGGCTTAAAAGGCCCTGCGACGGTGCAAAGGTTGTGCCACTGCTGGGACATTTGAGGCCATGGTTGCAAGGCAGTTACTGCAGCAGATCCCCACCCACTGCGGACCACAGATGGCAGGTAGGGTGGCTGGAAGGGTGGCATAGCGGGCAGTTCATGGGGGGAAATCTTAGGGCACAATTCAGATGAGCAAAAAAGTAGTCAATAATTCATGTGGGTTATACCCTGACAGGAATGCCTGAAATACACCAACTATTCAGTACGATGGAGGAGGGGGGCAGACTATCAGGTACAAAGCACGGGACACCCAACTGCCAGGGAGCAACTGCAAAGAATCCCATAATGCAAAGACGCTTGGCTTTGTGAAAGAATTATCTCGTGCTTCCCAGCTATGATGGCACATTTGTCAAGAAGTGGGTCCCTGTTGCTTGTGACAAAAAACGTTGGTGACATGGTGCTTGCAGGGAAGATTCCAATGATTGTATTGCAAAAACGGTTAGATCGAAAATGGCTGAGATACCAGTATTTTTAACGGGCAATTGAAAAGTTGTCAAATTAAATCTGTACCCCAAGCACTGCTTGCTGATGTGAATATGATTCTTTATTGATCTTGCATCAGAATGATGGCCTTACTCTCAACCAGTTCTCACAATATTATAGCGTCTTTTCTTTTTCGCAGGCAAACTCATAAGCCAACTGGAAGCACAATGAGAGCCCAGACTCCTTCACCAGTGAACCTGGGACCATTCCTAGAAGCCCTGGCACCTGGGGCAGTGACATCACAATGTCACATGACATTGGGACGTCACTTCTGGGTTCCCCCCAGAGGAGGAGGCACTGGGATCTTCACCACCTCCCTGTTCCTTCTCTTCTGGAGGCTCCCCCTTCAAGAGGGCACCTCCACAGGAGAAGGAACAGGAGCACAAAGCTGTCAGCATCTCCAAAGTGACCACCTTGTGCTGCTTCCATTTCTGCTGGAGGAGGGGGTATAAGCTATGGCAGCTTTGCGCCCTCCATTCCTTCTCCTGAGTAAGTTCCCCCTTGAAGGGGCACCATTGAGAACCAGGAACCAGGAACAGGAGAACCACCTCCTCCTGGAGAACCATAAGCAACGCGAGGCAGTCATGCATCTCTCTTGGCATAGCAGGACAAGTGCCCCCCAGGCTCCACCCTTGTTACGCCTCTGGCTGGAATTTCCTATGGAAAAAGACAATTGCAAAGACATTGCATAAACATGGTGTGCCAGTCTGGTATTTATGCAAACGTGGATTCCCACTTTCTCTGTGCCAACGTGCAAAACTTCAGTTTGAGAAGAAACCATTGTCTGTCCAGAATATGTAATATCAACACGACAGCGTTGACCAGACCCCTAGCAAGACAGTCACAGGAAGTTCATTCCATGGCACTACCCATAATCCCACACGTTACACCTGAATTTTGGGGAACGGAGAAAACATTGATTGCACCATCAGGCCAAATTGCCCCCCAATAATGAAATGAGCCTAAGCTTCCCAATAAATTTATTGTTGTCAGGCCAGTATTTCTAAAATCCAAAGAACCTGCTTTACGTGAGCATTCAACAGCAATAGCTTAAAGATGCAGATAATAGAAAAATTATTCACCTGGGCGACATGATACAGAACAGTGTCAAAAATATGGCAATATGTACAGTGGATGCCAATGTATTGTCCAATCAATAGCAAAGTTTCAATTATGGAAAAGGGTCTACATTAATTGTGAGTGATGTTTTTGAATGGGTAGACCACAGGTCTATTCCTGCATGAGTTTCCACCAAAGCTGTACCAGCACATCTGAAGCGTCATCATGCCTTCCTGGGTGTGATGACATTTCAGGAAAGAAACATGTATCATGGAAGATACATTGGATGAACATTGATCAGGCTACAACAGAATTTGCATAACTTCCAAGATGAAAAGTTCAATCAATTCTGGAGTGGTTCGTCATCCATCTGCACGGTTCAACGAGTGTGGATGTGACACATAGGAACAGGAGGGCATGAGCCCTCACATGGCTCAGCTCAAGGATTTTGTATAGTCGAAGGGAATGTGCCTGACCAGTGTTGTCACTAGGGTGTTACTTGGTATAGGAGGCCAGCGTGTCAGCCCCCCATGATGGACCTCCTTCCATGCAGTGGGCAGGGCAATGTCCTGGACAGTGGGTGTGGTGATGCACCATTTCTTCACCCCACTGGTGTTCAGCTATAACTTTTTATAGAATAGAGGTATTTCAACGCAGTTTGTTTCATTGCATCGTGCATGAAATTATGCACCAATGATATGATAGTATTATTTGAAAGTGGCAAGATTTTAAAAAATTTTGGCTGGTCGTGGTGTCACCCCCTCCCCATGCGCATCACCAATGAGGCCCGCGCCCCCCTAGCAATGCCACAATGCCTGACTCTCCAAGGCTTTGCGAGCAATTTATTTATCTGCTCAAAAAGTGGCACTGGAGCTGGGCTACCTCTGCGGCCACCAGCACTGTTCTCCAGGGGATCATGGAATTAGTCATTTTTCTACAAGAAAGCCTATGATCTCCCAGAAGGACACTGTGCCATGCCCATCAGGAACACCTAAGGCCTTTCCTGTCTGGAGGGAGCCATCCACCAGGTGTTCCCTTCTTTCCCTTCCCCAAGATAAGAAGTTCTTTGTTTTTGACTTGAAGGAGGGCGGGAAGGGAGCAGTAGCAGAGCCAACCTCACGTTGAACTCACACTTCAGTGGGAGGTGGTCCTGATTCAAAATAGAATCAGATATTTTGAGCATGGGGAGTTCACACTGCAGAGCTTTTACACGAACTCTTGCGCAATCTAGACTTCATTTCCAGGCCAAATGAATACCAGCCTTTTCGTGCAGATCCTGCTAAATTTCATGGAGAATCAACATTTTGCTTGGTTGATTTGGGTTGTTTTGTTTTTGTTTTTGTTTTTTAAAGACTAATGTCAAACTTTGAAACGCCATCACATTTTGAACTCCAGTGAAATATCGTCCAGCATTCAAGCACTTGAAAGGGGAGTCAACTCTTTCTAAGTCTAATTATGGAATTTCTCTGAGGTTTCCATTTGCCAGGTTTCAAGTTGAGTGGGAAGGAAAATCTAACACTTTCAGAGCCTTTCATTTAATTCAATGCATACGGCTCAAGTGAACCAGAGCTACGCAGGAGGAGAATTAACCAAATTGTCCCCTACGCATTTGAGAAACTTCCAATGGAATCTTGGAAATCATGTTGCTAAGCTCTCCACTCCCACCCCTTTCTGAGTCCTCCCCAGTGCTCAGATGTCCATGCAAAAGATGTCCACGTTTACAGGAGCATTTTAAAAACCTAAAAGCTGCTCACATTTTATTTATTTATTACAGTATTTAATTGCCTTTCTCATAGACTTGTCCTGCAGACTCAAGGCAGTTTACATGGGCAGGATGATCATAAACTCCATTTTTTTTTTTCAGATGCGGTTTGTAGAAATGTTATTCTATGAGAGAAACTTATGGAACCCTCCAGTTCTCCAGATGCTCCCCTTCATAGTGCGATCATCGTCCTGAACCTGTACATCATAGGATTTGCATAAGCAGTGTACCAAGCTACTTGTCCACAAGAAATTCTTAATTGCTCTGGATGACTGCCTTGCTATGTGAGGTAGGAGCCCTTACATTAGACCAGGGGTGTCAAACCCATTTCACACAGTGGCCCAAATAGCCTGCTGAGTGGCTGCAGTGATATCATTAAGCAGGAAGTGATGTCATTAAGCAGGTCATTACCAGAAATAGGCACTTTCTTCCTCACTTAGCAACTCAGCTGCAAATAACAGAAGAGAAAATGCACAAATTTGATAATATTTTCAAGGATGGGAGAGCCCAATTATCATACAGTTGCCCTTTCAGCAGTGACAACACAGCTCAGCAGCTGGGAGCAGCTAATGGTGGTGCTGGGAGAGCCTGAGGGCCAGATAAAGAGTTCCTGAGGGCCGTATTCAGCCCAAGGGCCTTATGTTTGACACACCTACATTAGACAATATGCTTGAGCAATATCTACCTTGAAAACTCTCTCTTGTCTATTCACGGCATCTGTCTTCACGGCAGAAGACCTTGGGCAAATACTGCTGCCCAAACAGCCCCTCCTGACCATGGAATTAAGTCAGATAGAGGTTGAAAGAGAAGATGTTTCAGACCTCATTGATAAATTAAAGATCAGTAAGTCACCGGGCCCTGATGGCATCCACCCAAGGGTTATTAAGGAATTGAAAAATGAAGTTGCAGATCTCTTGACAAAAATATGCAACTTATCCCTCAAAACAGCCAAAGTGCCAGAGGATTGGAGGATAGCAAATGTCACGCCTATTTTTAAAAAGGGAAAGAGGGGGGACCCGGGAAACTATAGGCTGGTCAGCCTAACATCCATACCGGGTAAGATGGTGGAATGCCTAATCAAAGATAGAATCTCAAAACACATAGACGAACAGGCCTTACTGAAGGAGAATCAGCATGGCTTCTGTAAGGGTAAGTCTTGCCTCACAAACCTTTTAGAATTCTTTGAAAAGGTCAACAGGCATGTGGATGCGGGAGAACCCGTGGACATTATATAACTGGACTTTCAGAAGGCGTTCAACATGGTCCCTCACCAAAGGCTACTGAAAAAACTCCAGTCAGGGAATTAGAGGGCAGGTCCTCTCATGGATTAAGAACTGGTTGAAGACCAGGAAACAAAGAGTGGGTGTCAATGGGCAATTTTCACAGTGGAGAGAAGTGAAAAGCGGTGTGCCCCAAGGATCTGTCCTGGGACCGGTGCTTTTCAACCTCTTCATAAATGACCTGGAGACAGGGTTGAGCAGTGAGATGGCTGTTTGCAGACGACACCAAACTTTTCCAAGTGGTGAAGACCAGAAGTGATTGTGAGGAGCTCCAGAAGGATCTTTCCAAACTGGCAGAATGGGCAGCAAAATGGCAGATGCGCTTCAATGTCAGTAAGTGTAAGGTCATGCACACTGGGGCAAAAAATCAAAACTTTAGATATAGGCTGATGGGTTCTGAGCTTTCTGTGACAGATCAGGAGAGAGATCTTGGGGTGGTGGTGGACAGGTCGATGAAAGTGTCGACTCAATCTGCGGTGGCAGTAAAGAAGGCCAATTCTATGCTTGGGATCATTAGAAAAGGTACTGAGAAGAAAACGGCTAATATTATAATGCCGTTGTACAAATCGATGGTAAGGCCACAGCTGGAGTATTGTGTCCAGTTGTGGTCGCCACATCTCAAAAAGGACATAGTGGAAATGGAAAAGGTGCAAAAGAGAGCGACTAAGATGATTGCTGGGCTGGGGCACCTTCCTTATGAGGAAAGGCTATGGCGTTGGGGCCTCTTCAGCTTAGAAAAGAGACGCCTGAGGGGGGGACATGATTGAGACATACTAAATTATGCAGGGGATGGACAAAGTGGGTGGGTGGGTGGGTGGGTGGATAGATAGATAGATAGATAGATGCTCTTTTCACTCTCACATAACACCAGAACCAGGGGACATCCACTAAAATTGAGTGTTGGGAGGGTTAGGACAGACAAAAGAAAATATTTCTTTACTCAGTGTGTGGTTGGTCTGTGGAACTCCTTGCCGCAGGATGTGGTGATGGCATCTGGCCTGGACGCCTTTAAAATGGAATTGGACAAGTTTCTGGAGGAAAAATCCATTACGGGTTACAAGCCATGATGTGCATGTGCAACCTCCTGATTTTAGAAATGGGCTATGTCAGAATGCCAGATGCAAGGGAGGGCACCAGAATGAGGTCTCTTGTTATCTGGTGTGCTCCCTGGGGCATTTGGTGGGCCGCTGTGAGATACAGGAAGCTGGACTAGATGGGCCTATGGCCTGATCCAGTGGGGCTGTTCTTATGTTCACAGTACCCCCCACTGGATGATTTTGTTTGTTTGTTTTTCTGCTCCTGACTTTATGGAACTCAAGTTAATGACTAATTACTGGACAGTGATTGGTCTGATTTGCTCCCACAGCACTGTGAATGAGGGTGTTCTCTGGAGCAGATAGCAAAGCAGTGTTGTATAAATGTAGCCTGGTCTTCTCCTGATCTCACTGAATCATGTTTGTTTCATTCCAAAATGGTGGCCAGTGGACGCGAGTCATTATCCTTACATGTCACCCTGATTTGTAGGCAGTTTTCTGGCCAAGCCAAAGCCAGAGCAGTGCCTGACGTAGTGCTCCAATTCACTCTCCCTTGGCATTCCCCCCTAGTACATGGAACACACCTGACCCTCTCCAGCAATATTTTCTTTTCCTCCCAACACACTCATAACTTTCTCTGGCCCCCAATCCCCTGGCAGCTTTCTTCCATGAGGGTTTCCCCCAACAACTTTGTTCTCCTCTTCTCCCTTTCCTTCTCTCAGCTCCTCCACTGTTGCTGCTGCTCCTCTCTCAGTCCCACTCTGTCTTTTGAAAATGAGGAACAAAACAAGGAAGTGTGGAGGAATAGAGCAGTGGGGCCAGACTCACTAGCCTACTACTTGACTCCTCCACACATCCTTGTTTTGTTCCCTATGCTCTGCCTTTTCAAAAGGCAGGGAAGAAGAAAGAGGATAGTGGTGGGGTGGTAGTGGGTCAGTGGCAATGGTTGGACACTGGCTAAATGGTGGTGATGTAGCTATTCAAGTGCTATATTGACTTGAGTCAATCCTCTGCCTACCTCACCATGCCTCATTAGCAGACTGGCCCTGGCCATTTTTTTTTCAGACATCTTTTCCATTAGGTGAAAATGTTCATGCAAATAAGAAGCTGAGTAAGGACCAGAAAGTTGCCAGATCCTGGTCCAAACACCTGGCCCCAAGGCGTTTGTATCTACTCCAGATAGATTCACCCTTATGATCCTGGCCATACTGCATTGCAAGCAGAAAGCAACAGGCCTGCAGACCTGAAGCCTTGAAAAGCAAACTGCGTGCTGCAAAGCACTGCTCAGGAACACTACGTGATCGGACATAGACAGGGGCCCTTCCTGATCCCCAGTAAGGAGTAGAATGCTGGGAATTGTCCCATCATGCCCTGCTGGTCTGGCTTTCTGCCTTCTGATTAGCAGCACCTTCTACATGCAGTAGATAGCAAGAAGTGTTCTGACTCCAGCACAGATCTCCCTTCTCCCCCTCTTCTGTCTTTCTCAGCAAACAGCCGTGGCTGTGCCACGTATACCGCTCTCCACGTGTCGCTTCTACATGTGCAGAGGAGGCAGTGAGTTTTCTCCGAACGGAATGCATTGTCTGCTGCTGACAACAGGGAAGCCAGCCAGATGGACCATTTCTTTATATCGTCGCAGCAAACGGAGGGGTGCTGGACTCGATGGGCTCTCGCGCTGCTCTGCCGTCGCACCTTTCCCATTCACCAGCTCTGCCACCTAGAGAAAAGTTCCTGAAAAAAATCCAGTGAGTTACTTAGAGCCACCCACACTGAACTTCCGGCTCAGCCAAAAGAAGGAAAGAACCACAAAGCAAAGACAAATGAGGATTCGGTAGCCTTCCTTGACCCTGATCTCTTGCCTCCCCACTTCCCTCGGCAAAGTTTGAGTCCCTGTTACACAAATTGTGCACTTTGCTGCAAAAGAAGGGATGGGCAGGCTGATGCTTGAGCCCCCCCCCCCATTTTTTCCCCCTGCTGGCAGCCAAATAACACATCTTGTCTCTGAGCAACGTTGGTAGTGTATAATTTAGCAGCTATAAATAGATGGATGTTATTAAGAAAAAAAGAAGTTGCACACAGATTCACTCAGACCCTCCTCTCCTCTGGCCTTTCCAGGCATTGACAGAACCATTCAGGAGGGGGAAATGCTTGAAATACAATCCCATCCCCCCCCCGCCTGGGGATTGGGCCCCTCTCTTTCCTGGTCCAAATCTGTGCTTGCTCGGGCCCCACTTGGCCTTTCTGTCTCTGCCATCTGGAACTCCCACCTGCCTTTGCCCCTCCCTCGCGCTTCCTCCTTTCTTCTCTGCCAGGGTTTTATGTGCTTTGAAATCCTCACCAGTCGCACACGAAGCTCCCACTTGATAAAATAAGGACATGAAATGTGTACCCTGCACGCCACCCGCATGCCAGAG
Source organism: Tiliqua scincoides (assembly GCF_035046505.1). Taxonomy (NCBI): domain Eukaryota; kingdom Metazoa; phylum Chordata; class Lepidosauria; order Squamata; family Scincidae; genus Tiliqua; species Tiliqua scincoides. Next base: position 60,779,145 of record NC_089827.1, read on the forward strand.
ACTTGCGTTTGATGGCAAGCGAGGGGAAGGAGTGTATTCAAAAGAAAATCACCATGTCTGACAGCAAAGAGGCTTGGAAGACCTGGAGAGCGGAGCAGGAAAATTCTCCTGCCTGGTGTTCCCAAAGAAGCAAAGGAGGACAGAGTGCTCCTGCCTGTAATTGCTGTGCAAAAGAGGGAAGTTCAGCAGGTGCAGTTTCTTACTGTTGAGCTGCAAGCTGCATCTGCCAAAATGATTTCTTCTATACAACGGTGAAGACACCCTGGCAGTCCTGTCCTCTTGGACAGCAGGTCAGCAATTATCCATAACTTACAGAGCAGTTCTATGGGAAGAGTAGGACAACCCTAACACCATACCCTAACGCCCCTCGAGACCTGCATTCGCTCAGACCCAAGGAGATCCATAGGGGCTGCCTGGAGATTACTTGAAGTAAGGGAGCATAAGCTGCAGCCCTGGGCACCGGGAAGCCCAGGATTGGGCTGCCCTACCCTTTCACCCAGTTCATGGATCCCCAGTTTTCCTCTTCCTTTAAACCAGGGGTGCCCAAACCCTGGCCCTGGGGTCACTTGCAGCCCTCAAGGACTTCCAATCTGGCCACTGGGAAGCCCCCAGTTTCCAATGAGTCTCTGGCTGCTGGAGCCTGCGCTGGCCCGACACAACTGTTCTCAGCGTGACAGCCAACAGTTCAACCTCTTGTGTGAGCTGTGGGGCGAGAGCTCCTCCACTGCTTGCTGTTTCATGTCTGTGATGCAGCAGTGGTAGCAAAGGAAAGCCCAGCCTTGCTTTGTGCAAGGCCTTTTATAGGCCTTGAGCTACTGCAAGACTTTCATTCATTCATATAAGTTCCATCTCATCTAAATGAACAATAACAACAACAACAACATAACATAATATATTCATTTATGTAAATTTATTCAAATTTGAAGTGCAAATTAATTCTTTTCCCCCCCGGCCCCTGACTTAGTTTCAGAGAGATGATGTGACCCTCCTGCCAAAAAGTTTGGACACCCCTGCTTTAAACAATGCTTACTTGGCCATGGCAGAGTAGGTGCAGTGCTCTGGCCATGGGAAGGATGGCAGGAGATCTGATCACTTCTCTCCATCCCCCCCTCCCCCCGTGGTATGCTGGTGGTGCACTAGGAAGCAATACCTCAATAGCATTTGGAAAGCATCATTTCTCAAAAATCTACCAGTGGTGACTTTTACAATTGGATAATGCTTGGCCACCTTTATTTGACAAATGCAACAGGAGAGTCAGTGTGTGAAACTGAGAAGATCATGACATTGCCACAACAGGGTACTTGCGGGGGGATGGACCACCTTCCAATAGACCACCATCCTGAATAGCAGTTCCCAGCAATATTTTGTCCTTTGCAATACAGGAAGCTGAGAATGGGATTCCCACCCCTTCTTTAGCCATTATGGCTTTCATAATTTCTAATGTTACACAAATACATCTGCTTGTGATGAAAATCTTCACTTATGCAAAAAAGGAGAGAGAAAAGGGTGTCAGCATTCATTTTTAGCACTCAAAGAGACAGAACATGTTTTCTTAATATATTTGCTGTCATCAAACAACTGGGACAAGCTACCTGCCAATTGACATCCTGTAATGTTTTCTGGGATGTAGAATTGTCTGTGTTTGAGAAGACACGTCAAATCAGGAAAAATGTGTATTTAATATGACAAAAATCTGACGCAGCTATTTGACTGCACTCAGGGGGGAAAAAAAGCAACTTTGGCGTTCCCTGTCCTTGTTGAGCACCACTTGGGGTGAAATAAGCACGTTTAAAATAGTAAGCAAGACAAAAATATTACCCCACAAATGGTTCACAAGCTCCCTTTGGGGGGGGGGGGATGTCCCTTTTACATCTGAAATGCAAATGTTTTTTGTTTCCTAATTTGTGCTGTTGAGAGGATGATGGAGATGGAAGATACCGAACCCATTCAAGACGGCTGTTTCCATTCTGATTCACACCTCTCCTGAGCACGCCTCTTTTCTCCTCCCCCCTCAGTCTTTGCACCCTCCTTCGCAGGAAGCTGATTGCATTTCCAGGCACTGGGAAGGCAATTGTCCCATGCAATCAAGTGTACTGCAGAGGGAAATTGTGTATGTGAGTAAGTGAGCAAGCAGAGAGGAGTTAGTGAGATGAGAAAGGAACAGCTCAAGGTTGTGGGCAGCGGTGAGGCCTTCGGAATGTTCAATGAGCCCTGCAGTGGCCCCCAGGGACCTTCCGAGGTGAGGCGAGAACAGAGAACAGTCACTGGACCAGAATGTATGATCAACAAAGCTGGGGGATTGGAATGGAATAGATAATGAAAGGAGACTGGTGAGCTGGAAGAAGGGGTAGGACTGAAGCCTACTCATCTCTTTAAAGGCTGCAGAACTACGAAAGGATGCTGCAGTGCTAGGCCCCAGATATACGTTGGATACCACATGAATTTTGATTTCAAGAATTCTGTTAGCCTGTAGAGAGTGCCTCTGAGCATGGACAGAGTTTTTTCCTCTTGCAAAAGGAACCAGCTTCTTTAAATAAAAGATAAAAGAACGATGTCTCACAGTGCTACCCTTGTTGTTGGCAACCTTCAGTCTCGAGAGACTATGGTATTGCGCTCTGAAAGGTGGTTTTGGAACATCGTCTAGTGTGGCTGAAAAGGCCAATTCGGGAGTGACAATCCCTTCCACAATGGGAGCAAGTGCAGTCTGTCCCTGGTCTGTCTCCCTGGCTATGGGCCTTCCTTCTTTGCCTCTTTGCGTCAGACTGTTGGCCAAGTGTCTCTTCAAACTGGGAAAGGCCATGCTGCACAGCCTGCCTCCAAGCGGGCAGCTCAGAGGCCAGGTTTTCCCACTTGTTGAGGTCCACTCCTAAGGCCTTCAGATCCCTTTTGCAGATGTCCTTGTATCGCAGCTGTGGTCTACCTGTAGGGCGGTTTCCTTGCACGAGTTCTCCATAGAGGAGATCCTTTGGGATCCGGCCATCATCCATTCTCATGACATGACCGAGCCAACGCAGGCGTCTCTGTTTCAGCAGTGCATACATGCTAGGGATTCCAGCACGTTCCAGGCCTGTGTTGTTTGGAACTTTGTTCTGCCAGGTGATGCCGAGAATGCGTCGGAGGCAGCGCATATGGAAAGCGTTCAGTTTCCTCTCCTGTTGTGAGCGAAGAGTCCATGACTCGCTGCAGTACAGAAGTGTACTCAGGACGCAAGCTCTGTAGACCTGGATCTTGGTATATACAAAAAGTTATGAGGAGTAGGAAAGGAATAACATCCTGTGCAACCCAGTGCCCAGCAAGGTTGAAAGCTCTAACAGTATTTGTTACAAATCTTAAAAGTGTAAGATTCTCCTCTCATAGCAGCTGCACCAGGTGTGGTTGTACAAGCCATATCTAGTGAGAAATTGTCCCTTTAGTGCTCTCAGTTTCTATCAGGCACCAATGCCATATCTTTCAACGTTTCAGTAAAGGCAGAATGAGCTAGTGACGGTGCTGAGATTTTCAGTGTTGGAGCCAGAAATCAATACAGTATATGTAACAGGAATTCTGCTTGTTTGTATACATGTACATGCATGTGTACAAGGGGAGAGTGTGACCCACTGGGGCAACAGAAGTCCTACAAAACAAACTAAAACAAACACCCTACACACATACACAGACTTTGGAAGCCACCTGATGGAAGGGGTGGGGAGAAACAACCTTCAAGCACATGGCTGGATCACAGAAAGTCGTCACCAGAATGGTGATCCTCTGCTTTCTGTTCCTGCTGATCACATTTATTTATAGCATTTGGCTATGATGTCTGCTTCTGGCACAGAAAAATTCCTTCATGCAGTCAGTGCAGTATTGTATTTATCATCACCAAGGGGAAGGGTGTAAACTAGACATTTCCCTATATTGTGCTCTGCCATTAACTGCAAGCACTGAGAACTCAAACATTTTGATTCTGGGCTTTATAAAAGGGGGGAATAGGTGGATTCATTCGCAGAAGAGCCCCCTTTTCACAATGGTAATGTTGTGTATGTAATGAAACACAGAGTGGTGCCTAATAGCATGTCATAAAAATGCTCGAACAAGCTGATATTGCTGCATAGTTACGCATAGAGATTGTACCTTCCCCTACCAACATCTCACCAAACCATATCCAGATTCTTTCAGCTTTCCTCAAATCCCTGCAAACCTTTTACAGTCTAAAAATTGATGTCAAATGGCACAAGGTGAAATTCAATAGCAACTCTAGCTCAAAGCAGTTCTGTCCTTCTCTCCGAGGGCATATCTACGTGATTCTTGGTTTTATTATACCACTTTAACAATCATGGCTTCCCCCAAAGGACCCTGGGTCATGCTGTTTATTTGGGTGCTGAGAATGTAGCTAACTGGTGTAACCCACGAGAGAATTACAATTCCCAGGGCTCCTGGAGAGAATGACCGTTAAACCAGTTTAACAGCACAAGGCCATACATCTGTCTGAAGGGCCATTGCGCTGGTCTGTTGGTGGCCACGAGAATAAGAACCCACTTCATCAGACACGCTCAGCTGAATCCGTGAAAGAGACTCCAGTGCAAGCGCAACTGAGTGTGCGTGATCAAGAACATGGCCAGAGGTTACGATACCATTTCCCATGGTCACTGAATGCAGGAGGGTATTGTCTGAAGAGGGCTATAATCTAGCATATGTGTGCATGTAAAGACCATTCTAATTCACCCCAACATCTCCCCAGAGGATGCAAATAAGTACCAACAGTTGTAACCAGTGGTGTCACTAGGGTAGTGCAGGTCGCCCCGGATGACACACACAGGAGGGTGACGAGCACCACTACTAGCCAAAATTTTTAAAATCTTGTTACTTTGAACAATAGCATCTTGCTGTATATCATCTGATGTGTACTTTCATGCAGAACACAATGAAACAAACCATGTTGAAATTATTCTATCAAAAGTTTAGCAAGAAAATCTGTGGGGCAGGGTGACGGCACATCACCACACCCACTGCCCAGGGTGTTGCCTCGCCCACTGCATGGCAGGAGGTCCATCATTGAGGGGGGGGGGATGTTGGCATCCCACACTAGGTGATGCAAACCGTAGTGACACCACTGGCTGAAACCCCACTTTCCTCGGGACTTGGAGCAGAAAAGAACGTCCGTGAGCATGGAGGTAGCACAGCATTTCTGCAATTGTGGCCGCATTGCTCTTGTTTGCTGCCATCACAGGGATCACAGCCAGCCAGAGCAGGTTGTTGCTACCTGCACACCTCTCACTGAATGCTGACATCTCTCCTCTTGAGCCCATAATTGCTCTCTCGAGCCTATAATGTTCGAGAGAGATCAGGGAGGAGTTAAAGTAATGGAGTAATACTAGAGAAGAATACCTGGGCTGTTTTTCAGGTGAGCATTAAACACCAGAGATCATTTCACTTTTCTTCTGTCGCCTTTGCTGTTAGGAGTAAAGAAAAGGAGAACAGCACGGATATCGTCCTATTACTGCATTGGCTTCCCTGCTTTGCTGGAAAAGTGAACAATGGACTCCTTTCTATATGCAGAGAGAGAAGCGGGAAAGTGCCACCATCACGATCCTCTTCCCATTTGCTTCCTTTCCAAAGAAGAGCAAGTGGAAAGAGAACTGGGACATGGCAAGCCAGGTAGGCACCCGTTTGCCACCTCTCCACCCTGGGGTGGGCCAGCCCCGTCAGAGTGTGCAGGACACTCCCCAGAGATGCAAGAACACTCTTCCCAGAGTAACCAGATACAGTGGAGGACAGAGTGCCTGTACCTTTAACCACTGTATAGAAGAGAGAATTTTGGCAGTGGGGCTTTTTAAATCTTTCCATGTTGAGCTGCACCTGCCAAAATTCTCTTCTATACAGTGGTTAAAGGTACAGGCACTCTGTCAGTGGCGTAGCTAGTGGGGGCGGGGGCAGTCCACCCGGGTACCACCCTTGGGGGGGGTGTTACACCATAAATGCCCCAACATCGCTAACATCACAAAGGGTGGGGGTAACCCCATCATGCTCTATACTGTTGGATGTGGAATTTCCAGCGGAATACAATATAATAAACCAGATTGAAATAGCTCATTTCCATCAAAGGTTATGGCCAAAAAACCGGAAACAAAAAATCCCTTTAACCCTATAGAAAATGAAATTCAGTCATATCGCGCGTTTCCTCGTGAGTAGGCAAACTTGCCATAGTTCATCGGAGAGGGCAGGCTGAGAGAAATCCATGACACCAGAATGGTCCCTATCCAATGAAAGCAGCCCCCCCAAAACACCCAAGAAGGAAGTCCCTCCCTCCAATCAGAGGAATGTATTGAGCCCTATGGAAAGTGAAAGTAAGCCACAAGGTCGCGTTTACTCAAGAGTAAGCAAATGTGTCTTGGCTCCTGGTCAAGTCAGGCAAAGAGGAATGCAAGGCTAGCTGCATGGTCCCCATCTGATGAAAGTGGAGCTCAACAAGTGCTCCAGAAGGCAGCCCCCCCCCCAAAGAATAAACCAGAGGCTTGAGCTGGTAAGGTGAGAGGGCTGAAAATCTCACTGCTTTATCTGTTTGTGTGTGTGTGTTTTGGGGGGGGGGTGTTATTGCAGGCACGCTACAGAGAAAATTCAGTTGGTGAAACTGGGCTGGCTTCCCCTTATTTGTTTTTCTTTATTTATACAGGTTGAGACTATTCGTGTGGGTTCCCTTCCAAGCACTCATGTGAATAAGAAAAAACCACACTATAGCAAATCAATTTAAAAAACAAAGTTTCTTTGCTCCAGTGATTGAAAAACAACCTTGCTGACCTTTTGACTCTAAGATAAGAGTCATTAAGAAGACAATCCATCAGCACTTCACTCAGCCCCTCCCTTCACCAATGCAAAATGATCACCTTTCTTTCACTTGCTGGGGGAAGGGAGGGGTTCAAAGGAGAGAGAAGGATTGATGGATTGTTAGCCTGCTGCCCCCCCTCTCTCATTAAGGAGGCTGTTGTTAAAGGACTGATCAGTTTTTAAAATTGATTTTAAAGGGGTGCATTTTCCCCTTCTCCAGGGATCAGCACATTCCTTCTCATTTGCAGGGGCCATTCGTGTTGAGTCAAATCCGTGTATAAAAAATCCGTGTATAAATGGGCTGGACCCATAATTATTCTATTTTGCTTGATGATGTCACTTCCAGCCATGACATCACTTCCGGTGGGTCCTGAACAGATTATCATTCTAAAAAGTGGGTCCCAGTGTTAAAAGTTTGAGAACCACTGCCTTAACTCAAAACAGGCCAATGAGACATCCGGGGTGGGGGGGTGGGGTGACATCCTAGTAACCAAAATTCTGGAAATCGTGGCTTTTAGGAATAATACCATCATGTTATATACCATTTGAGGCAGAATTTCATCCATTGCTTGTGGGGAAATATTCACTGCATTTATTTTTTCTGGCCTTTCTTATTATTCATTCCATGTCATGACTATTACGATCTCTGTCTCACCTACCTCACAGGGTTGTTGTGAGAACAAAATAAGGGGAGGAGCCATGTACACCACCCTGAGCTGCTTAGAGGAAGGGTGGTATAAAAAGTGAATTAATTCATTAAACAATATAATCAATAATTAATTAATTAAGTCCTATGGCCCAAAAATTTATGGGTCCCGGGTGTCAAATGACCTAGCTACTCCTCTGCACTCTGTCCTCCATTGTATCTGGTCACCCTGACTCTTCCTCATCCTCCACTGTCCCTTGATACAGTCAAAAATTGTAGCAGGCACTGTTGCGTGGGTTGCTGTGGAAAGTGCACCCAGCAGGATAAGCTCTTTCAGCAGGACCCGGCAATGCACCCTGCTTTTGTTCATGTGCACAAAGGCTTGAAGGTTATGTCATGAAAATGTAGTCATTGCCACCCCAAAAAGGGGAGGGCGGTGTGAGGGCTGCCACATCAGGTGCATCCAGAACCCTGAGATTTCTGCGCTGGGGACTGGTGATGGCACAATGTGGGGCAATCTTGATGTCACAAGCCGGGGCCTGGCCCTGTCAATCTGTGAAAAATGAGGCAGGGAGATCTGGTGCTGCTGCAGAGCTAGTAACAAAGGGGTGTGGCCTAGCGGTGACCCCAAATTAACCTGAGATCAACTTTTGCCATCTATCTGCCTGAGAACCATCAAGACGGAAAACCAGGACAATGTTGGGCATTTCTAGCTGGAATTGTTTTAAACAGCCACGCCTGCCAGGAGCCTGGAGTGTGTGTCTCTAGATCAATATAAATGCTACCTGGCCTGGCTTTTGGAGAGCTGCCTGAACAGGATCTTTGCCCAGGATCCTCTTTGCAGCAAACCCCTCTGCCTCTTCCCAACATTGTACTCATGGGAGAATCAGGCTTACTCCCCTATTGGAGTATTACTCCTGTGCAACACCGCCTTGTAAAACTAGCTCCAGACAGCAGGAAGGGCTGAAGGAGCACCTTGTGCTTTGTTGCAGCCTGGCGTGTGCCATTGCGCCGTGCTCTTCAGAGCAATGTCAGCAGCAGCAGCCGCTACATTGTGTGCAACAGCAGGGAGGCAACCTGGAAAAGGCCATTCCAGGGGCATCTTATTTCTGAGGTCTGGATGGAGTGTTCCTGGGGAATGTCATTGGTTGACTTAAAAAAAATAATGTCCTGGAGGCTTGTTGGTTTTTGTGTAAATCTTCCACCTGCTGTCCCCTGATCCGTCATTTTGAACATGTGTATTATTAAATGGCCCTGTTTTCAGACTCAAGGAATGAGATTCTTTTTCAGTCTCGAATGTTAATTTAGGATCTTGCTGACAGTATCAGCAGTATTGTAAAAGGAAGAACTGAATTACTGTTGTAAGTGTGGTTTGAGATTTGATGCAAAATCTTTGCGGTTCAATTGACACTTTTAAGATAGCCCCTCTCTTATAAATTAGCAACCCTCTTTAAATTCTGAATGTGGTCCATGTACTAGTAGTCATCTTCTGCAAGAGACCAAACTCCACAGATATTTGTTCCTGCAGGTCTGACTGATGCGAGATTGTGGAGGTCACGCAGGACTTTTCCCCAGCCTCCCTGCCAGCTTAAACTGCACTACAGATGTCAGGCTCCCTGGTATTGCTAACATAACAGGTTTATTAAGAGCATTACAGGTGAGACCTCAGTATCTGTGGGCGTTCCATTCTGGAATGCCTCATGGATACCAAAATCTGTAGACACTGGGGTCCACATTTAATAAATGTCCACATTTAATAAATGCCTTTAATAAAAAGGGAAAAAAACCCAAAATTGCATTTCCAACCTTCATGCAATCAAACCACACTATTTTCCAACCTCATTTTTAGATCTGAGAGACCCAGTTCCATGTCAAGTAATTCATTCTGGCATGGAATTGCATAGCTAAGGGGTACAAGGGGTAGCAAATGCATCAGGCAACAAGCTTTAAGGGGCAACAAACTGAGTTTGACCCTAGTGGCCAAAATTGTGAAAAACCTTGGTATTTTCCAATACCACCAACATGTTATATGTCATTTGATGTAGAATTTAATGCAGAATGCAATGAAACAAACTATGTCAGCATATCTCTATTCCTTCAAAAACTATAGCCAAATAACCAGAAAATAAAAACACAACTGCATTATGTAACAAAACCTGGATTTTCTTATCTCAAAACTGACCAATGAGACTGATTGTTCTGAAAGCCGAATAGGTATTATTATGATACAGTAGGGCTGTGGTTCTAACACATTTAGCACCAGGACCCACTTTTTAGAATGAGAATTTGTCAGGACCCACTGGAAGTGATGTCATGACCAAAAGTGACATCATCAAGCAGGCAAATTTTTTCACAATCGTAGGCTGCAATCCTATCCACACTTACTCAGGAGGAAGTTCCATTTACTAACATTGTTAAAAGATTATATATAGTAGCTTGTTAAAAGATGATGCAGCTGTCACTACCCACTCTGCCAAAGATCTCCAGCAGCTCATGGATCGTTTTAGCAAGGCCTGCCAAGATTTTGGACTGACAATCAGCCTGAAGAAAACACAGGTCATGGTTCAGGATGTGGACTCACCTCCCTGCATTACAATCTCTGAGCATGAACTGGAGGTTGTCCATGACTTTGTGTACCTTGGCTCAACGATCTCCGACACTCATTCTCTCGATACCGAGCTAAACAAGCGCATCGGTAAAGCAGCTACCACGTTTTCCAGACTCACAAAGAGAGTCTGGTCCAACAAGAAGCTGACGGAACATACCAAGATCCAGGTCTACAGAGCTTGCGTCCTGAGTACACTTCTGTACTGCAGCGAGTCATGGACTCTTCGCTCACAACAGGAGAGGAAACTGAGCGCTTTCCACATGCGCTGCCTCCGACGCATCCTCGGCATCACCTGGCAGGACAAAGTTCCAAACAACACAGTCCTGGAACGTGCTGGAATCCCTAGCATGTATTCACTGCTGAAACAGAGACGCCTGCGTTGGCTTGGTCATGTTGTGAGAATGGATGATGGCCGGATCCCAAAGGATCTCCTCTATGGAGAACTCGTGCAAGGAAAGCGCCCTACAGGTAGACCACAGCTGCGATACAAGGACATCTGCAAGAGGGATCTGAAGGCCTTAGGGATGGACCTCAACAAGTGGGAAACCCTGGCCTCTGAGCGGCCCGCTTGGAGGCAGGCTGTGCAGCATGGCCTTTCCCAGTTTGAAGAGACACTTTGCCAACAGTCTGAGGCTAAGAGGCAAAGAAGGAAGGCCCATAGCCAGGGAGACAGACCAGGGACAGACTGCACTTGCTCCCGGTGTGGAAGGGATTGTCACTCCCGGATTGGCCTTTTCAGCCACACTAGACGCTGTGCCAGAACCACCTTTCAGAGCACGATACCATAGTCTTTCGAGACTGAAGGTTGCCAATACAATACAATACAATTGTTAAAAGTTCAGGTCTGTCACATTTCCCCAAATGCAGTCACATACCAGGGTAGCATCAAGTCTAATACATTAAAAATAAAATATTAAAATGAATAGGGACCTACCTGAAATTGGCTCACAACCCACCTGGTGGGTCCTGACCCACAGTTTGAGAAACACTGCAGTAGGGAACCAATAAGTGTTAATATGGGGGGAGCCTCGAGGGAGGCCACAGAGCAAGTGGGTGCTGAGCTGCTGGTATTTGCCCCCATTTTCACTTTTTAAAAAACTTGAGCGCGTCATCATTTTGAGCTTAGCACCAGGCTACACTATCATTAGCTACGTCACTGCTGGGGCAACACTGGGAGGAGCAAGGAACTTCCGCATGACCCGGAAGTGGGTCTTTCAGAACTAAAAATAGCTTTAGAGGCTGGGAAACAGTGTGGTTTGACCATGCAAAGATAGGAAACACATCCGCAGTAAGTCAAATCCACAGATGCCGGATCTACAGATAGCCACTGTATACAAAAAGGGACCCACAACAAAATGTTGTGGTATGGAATCAGCCCTTTATCAGACATAAAGGACAAAGCTGTTGTGTGCTCTGCCTTACTATATTCATGTAAATTTTGCCCGCCCCCCCATTTTTTCTTTCCTCTGTCTGTCCCTTGCTTTTTCCTCTCTTTATTATTTCCCTCATTTTTGTCTGTCTTTTCCCAGTTTTCCTTTACCTTTTGTAACTCTCGGTTTTCCTCCTTGCCTTTCTTTGTCCCGTTCTAATCTCCCCTTTATTGTTTGTTTCAGTCTTTTCAGACTACTGTAAATGCGTCCTGGGTCAAAGTATTCGGCTGCTAAGCCTTGGTGGGAGGCTTTTCATTCTCACCCCCCCCCCCCGCCGCCCCTATTCAGTTTCCTCGGCTTATTTTCACCTTGTAGATGGACAACACAATCCTGTACATGTTTCTCAGACGTATGTACCGTTTTGTTCAATGGAGCTTAATTGGGCAGGAGGTCTGGTCTAGAGGGTAGAGCTTCTAGTAGCCCGAAGATAACATCAGAAGGTTGCCAGTTCGAGGACACCGGCAGCTCCCTGAACGTCTGAGAATGGTGAGACATTGAAGCAGCTGACAAGCCCAGCTGAGTGATTCCACCTGCTCTTGGTGTGAGCAAGAAGCGTCTTGGCTGCCCTCCATGTGAGAGATGGAGCTGCTTGTCAGCCTGCCTGGGAGAACTGGAGGCTAGAAGTGAGACCAAACCAGGAAGAGCCATTCTGAAATGTTGGCTCTTGAAAGAGAGAACTTCTATAATTTTAAAAATCCCCTTGAGGGATTTAGGAACGCCTGCCTATGTAAACCGCCTTGAATAAAATCAGAGGAGTAATCTGATGACCAGAAAGGAGGTATATAAATACCTTGTTGTTGTTGTTGTTGTCGTTGTTGTTGTTATTAATTCCCCGCAAGTGAGTTTAAGATTTCAGTCCTAGTCCCGCTAGACTCCATGAGGCTTACTTCACTGTAAGCTTGCCCTGGATCAAACTATAAGGCTGAAGGGACTTGGGCTAAGCTTTTTGGGTCCCTGATTCCTCCTTCCTGCTCTTTTCCAGTGTATTGTCCATATTTTCCTTTCTCGCATCAGAGAGAGAGAGAGAGAGAGAGAGAGAGAGAGACGCTTGCATCTAAGATCACATCTCATCCTTAGAAAAGCCTGAACGACTGCAAACCAAATTGAGAAAGCTCTAGTAGAAGTCAGAATAATGAGCTTGGATACAGGAGGCTCAGTCAAATTGTAGATCTACCGCAGAAAGCTCTCACAAAAATGCAGACAAATGTTTATGGGGGAAAGTGAGCACAAAGTCAGAGGCAGCAAATTCAAAGCCTAGCAGAACTACAATTTCATTGCAGCTCCACACAAGCTGTGCAAGGTGTTCGGCGATGGTGGCAGCAGCTCTGTGCGATAGCTGTCAAAAGACTGGTGCATGTAGCATGTGTGGCGCATGGTGCACATCTGCAGAGCTCAACATTGTCATTAATGGTGTTCCTGTCCTTGGTAGAGATTTATTTGCTACATAACCTACTGTATTTATTCTTACAACCCTACTCTGAATTTTCAAAGCACTTCACACCATCTCAGTACTCTTTGGTACTCATGGTCGTTACTGGATGTAATGATGTCACCACCAATTACTTCCATGTTCTGAGCCGCTCAAAATAGAGGTGGCAGAAGCGGGTGTGGGGGACTTTTCGATCTCCTTGGCACTCTATTCTTGTGCCACCAGCATGTCTGCTCAGTTTGAGCTGATGAGTGCAAAGTGCTTCGCAGCACCTTCACTCTCGTCAGTGTGAGTGGTGCATTCTGGGAAAGGGAGTTCCACGAAGCTGCTGGCCTTGCAAGAGCTCTCTTCTTCAGCATGCCTCTCCCTGCTGAAGCTGATGAGCAAAGGCACTCTGCAGCCACAGGAAGAGAGTGGGGCTGACAGGGCAGCCATGCAGCACTGTACTGGGGGAGAACGGGGGCGGGGGAGACTGCTTGTCACCCAAGGGCTGCCAGAACACACTTCTTGGGCTGCATGTGGCCTGTGAGCTGCACGTTGGACCATTAGGTTCTATCATGTCTCACTGCCTTGCTTCAGGGGCCTTCCTCCCTCCACTCCAAGGCAGCTTACACCAGATCATCCCCAATGATTCACCCTTACCATGTAACAAATCCACCAGATGAGGGCCCCCATTAATGAAAAGCAGAACAAATAGGTCTTCACCGCTTTAAAGGCCAGCAGTGGGGTGGCCAGTTGGATTTCATGGTTTGGGATGCTGCACCAAGAGTTATTCATTTGAAATAAATAGCAGAGTGGAGAACCTACCTGCAGGCCACACATTCCAATGGGGCACAGAGACCCTTCACCACCTCAGCATTGTGATCCCTGGAAACTAAGGCCACCCCAGCCTGGCTGGGAGCCACAGCACCTGGCATGTTCCTGAGGCACTACGTGGCCACACCTGGCTTGTGGGTTTCTAGTTATGCAGGGCCCCTGACAAGAATAGCAGCAGTTTCTCTCCTTTTCACCGTTCCCTGCCCTGTGACATTTTGGTTTGCTTGGAGAAGCCCGGAGCGAGATTCATACACCCAAATAATTATTCCAAGACTTGAAAATGATCTCCCTCACCCCCCCTTTTTTAAATGTGTGCTGTAATATCAAATTATTTATAACCTCGCCTTGCGGTCAGGCTTTTAATGAAAGAGCTGCCAGAGCCTTTTAACAGCGTCGCGTTCACTTGACTAGCTATATTATGCTGAGTAAGAGCCTCGGGGGTCCTCGCAAAAAAAAATTAAATACAAAATAAGCAAAACCCTGTAGCTTGTAGAAATGCTCCTTCCCAATCCGTGTGGATGATGCTCTCTCATGCTCTCCCTCGTCCAGCTTGCTCTTCTTTTACTGCATCATTCCCTCTTTTCCTCCCCATTGCCACTCCTCTCTTTCCGTCTCCCACATGTCTTGCTTAACGGGCTTTGCTCGAACATAAATATTGCCAGAGCTGATGTATATAAATTAATTGATGATTCACCCTGTATGGATTTCTGTTTTCATAAGAATATTTATAGCCAACAAAGGACTAAATATATTGAGAAAAAATTCCCTTGCCACTCCTCCTTTTTCTTTTTTCCGTATTCTGTTCTTTTTACAGGCCAGTCTTGTTTGCTTTGGGATAGAACTTTTCTTCGCAAAGCGAGGACCGCATTAAAAGCCCTTTCTTGATCTCGTCTATCCTATTCCGACTTGTTATTCTAAGGTATTGATGAACTGTATATGGCAAAAAGCAACAATGACAATTGTTGTGTGTGGGGGGTGGGCAGGATGCTTTAGGTCCTCTTCTGAGCAGACAAAATGCAAATGTTCTGGAATCCTATGAAATCTGACAGTACATAACTTTTGTTGCTGCTGCCAAATAACATATGATTTTTGACTTATCGAAGAGCTCAAGACAGAAGCTAAAGAGAATTGGCTATAGAAAAAAAGGGGAAAAGCCAATCTATGGCACAATCCCCAAAGACAGGACTCGTCACTGTTGTTCATATAAGACCAGTTTCCTTCCCACTGGGAATTCCCATTTGGGAATGACAGTGACGTTACTGAAACCACATGAGGCACCCCCGGATTTATGCCCAGGAAAGATTTCTGTTTGGGATTCATGCCTGAATATTATTGTCATTGCGATGCTTTTCTGGAGCCCTCAGTGGGCTAAAAGCTGTAATACACCTTTTTAACAGTGTGAGCAATTGTAGTGGAACTAGTACCCACACAGTGTGCCCTGTATGACTTGAACAGCCAGATCCTCTGCAGGTTGATTTGAAAGAAGAAACCACTGAGTTTAGTGGGGCATCCTCACAGCAAGGGTTCACTGGGGTGCGATCTGAATGTTGGACCTATTCCCCTAATACTGTGGTTTTCAAACTCTCCCGGAGTTTGAAACCTGCAGTAAGTCCTTGTGGGGGCGGGGGGAGGCAGTGGGGGCAGAGGGAAGGCAGCAACGCGGTCCCCATGATCGCGCCGCTCAGGGGGGCTGCAGGGACTGGGGTGCACTCACCAGTCCCTGCAGCAGCATCCTGGGGATGCGGGGAACCCTGCGCGAGTGCCCCCAGGTCAGCAGCAGTGAAAGTGAAAGATCACGCTCTGCCTCCGCAAAAACGGAACCGGAGTGCGATCGCTCACTTTCACTGCTGCTGGCCTGGGGAGTCCTGCAGAGACTCACGCAGGGCTCCCTGCACCCCCAGGATGCTGCTGCAAGGACTGGTGAGTGCACCTCAGTCCCTGCAGCCCTGTCAGAAGTGAAAGTGGAGCAATTGCTCTCCACTTCTGGTTTAGTGGAGGCGGGGCACGATCGCCCCACTTTCACTTTGGAAGCCTTGGGGAGCCCTGTGGACAGCTGTGCAGGACTCCCCGCACCCCCGGGAGGCTGCAGGAGGCTGTGGTAAGTGCAGCCAAGCCCCTGCAGCCCCCTGCAGCCTCCTTCCTGCCTCCTGGCTGCCCCTGCCCCTTAAGGGCAAAGAGGCCAGGCCCCTCAGGCTGGGGGTCAGGACGCCCCTGTCTGAAAATCTCTGTCCTAATATCTTAGTGCCCTCCAGGGTATCATAAATAATGAAATATGTTGACCTTGTGTTTCTTTCTCTTTCTTATGCAGAGCTAAGAGATTTGTTTCGTTCCCTCCCTTTTTTCTCCAAGACAAATGTTTCAGACAAGAGGTGATACAAAGGCAGATTTAATGTTTGGTGGACATTTGTGCATTGGGGCAGGATAGAGTGACCTTTTAGAGCTCAAAGTATTCCTAATTGTCTTATTTGCATGGCTCCGTATTTGCACATATCGTACTGGGAACGGGGGTCTTACTGTTTTAATGCAGGGATGGGTTGACTTTAGCTTTGTATTATCTACTTAGCAAAATTAGAACCCCTATAGTCTACCGATGACTAATGTAGAAGAGTGCCCACTTGGAATCTATTGATGCATAACTCCCAGGTATCAAGTGATCCTAAGTTCTCCTTTTGCTTGAAAAGATAAGATGTGCTGGCCTGGTTCCACTTGGTTCAGTACTCTTTGCACAAAATTCCCAGTAGTTAGAAGATGGTGGGTATGTACAAGTCACCAGAAACTGGTTGCTGTCCCCCCCCCCCCCCACAGCCTGTCTTCTAGGTCAGTGTTTCTCAAGGTTTGTCCTCTGGCGTACCACTTCCCATGGTCCATCTATTCAAAGTACCACTGGAAGTAACCAGTGGTGACATCATCGCCAGTTACTTCTGGGTTGGGAGGCCAGATACAATGGAACAAACACCTGTAAGAGGCTCAGAGTGAACAGAAGGGCTTTCTGAAGCACAGAACAGCATGCTTTGGAACTCTGCCCATTGAGCCGAGCCTCCTACCACTATTTGTTGAATCATGATCCTGGTCTTGCTGCTGGGTGTCACGTGTTCCAGGGATCCCACAAGTACCACCAGACACCATCTAAAGTACCACTGGTTGAGAAACACTGTTCTAGGTCCATCCCCATTTTAATGCAATCAAGGAGGAATGAAAGCTACTCTATGGATTTTCATAAGGTTGCCTTTGGATTCAGCTTCAAATCCGTACAAAATACAGGTCAATTTGCCTTCCGGTGGACATACCTAACATTAAAGGTGGGGAAAGATTAGCATGATAAATATGACTGAGAAGGAATCAATGACTTGATATTTTCAGCTTTAGGGGAACAGTACTGACTATCTAAAAAAAATTTAAAAAAAGACTGCACATAAAGAACTCTTTGGTCCATGAAAGGAATAAGCAGGATAAACTAATTAATTCCAGGCCACAGAAGTGGAAAAGAAAGCAAATACTCTGCAATTAATCAGGAGCGCCGGAGCCCGTCTCTTCTATCAGATATGGTAGGAAGTGCTAATTGCAAAAGATAAGCCACACAGCAGGGGAGTGCAATGTTGGCTTCTGTACCGGGGAACGATGATGATGCTTTACTGTTCAAAAGCGTACAATATGAGGGGTAGATGGGCAGATGGGTGGAGGGCTTACAACAGCAATGGAAACCAACACAGGAGTCCCCGAGTCCTCTGGCAAATCAATCAATCAATCAATCAATCAATCAATCAATCAATCAATCAATCTATCTATCTATCTATCTATCTATCTATCTATCTATCTATCTATCTATCTATCTATCTATCCATCCATCCATCCATCCATCCATCCATCCATCCAAAGCAGATGTCCCTGGGGCAATATTGCAGAGTTATTTTCAGGCAGGGAGAGGGAGGGTTGGTTCCTTGTAGCAGCTGCATTCTCTGGCCAATGGTGGGGGTCTGGTTAATCTCCCCTTTGCCATGCTGTTCATCCTGGGAGGCAAGGGATGCAATTGCCCAAGAGCCCTACAGCAGATGGCAGAGACCAGAGGAAGCCTCCGTTTGCTTCCCTAATCCCTGGGCATTTGCATGGTCTATTCCGGGAGGAAAGCAGAACAAAATATCTTCAGCTCTCTGTCAATGAATGAAATAACCTTTACAATGCAATATGAAAGAGATGAACCCAGGCAGTATATTTGGGCTCCAAGGGTTAATTGAGACCACTGGTCATACTCCCTGGCTAACAGGCTCCACTCTGTCACTGCCAAAACAGCCATCTAGTAAATGTGAGATGAGGAGGCATAAATGGCTCAAACCTCACTGATAATAACTCACTGCCCTGCGGACGTCTTGGCCAGTGTGGCTTCCGCTGCATCCTGTGAAGGAGTTTGGGCTGTTAGAGGTCTCCTCTCAATAAGGGGACATTTGTCCCCTTGCCCTGGGATAAGCCCCAGCAGCTGCTATGGGTCAACTCAGACCAGTAACAACTCAATTTCTGGCACAAGTCCATGTTGACCTGGGAAGATGGATCAGGCCCTGGAAGGGGTTCGGGATTTGGCATACACCTCAGCCTCTGGTCCTGCCCCCTCTTGGGCCTGATTCACACATCCCTGTCACTGCTTCACTCTGCCCATCCTCTCCCTGTTCTGTCCATCCCGCCCCCCCTGCCCCCATTCCACCCCTTGTGCAGGCTTTCCAGCTCTGGCGGTTCTCTCTCAACCTGCTAGCACACTCAGGAAGTGGCCAACCCACCAGTGCTCCAGCAGTACACGCTGCCAGGGTGCACTTTGCGACTGCTTTGCAGCAGTCTGTAGAACAACCCATTAGGATTGAGCTGATAGTCTTTCAGCGGCTCACGTTACCCTGCACATACCTGATCTCGTCTGATCTCAGAAGCTAAGCAGGGTCAGGCCTGGTTAGTACTTGGATGGGAGACTGCCTGGGAATACTGGGTGCTGTAGGCTTATACCATAGTCTTTCGAGACTGAAGGTTGCCAACCCAACCATTTTCATAGAAGAATCAACAGAAGTGGATTGTGTAGGGATTGTAGAGCACAAGAGATGGGAGACTAATGAAGAGATTATGAAGGTGTGGAAATCTGGCACCCATTCAGGAGAAAGCTCCAGTTCAGTGTTTTCTAGTTTCATCACCCTTCTGATCATTATCACTGCTTCTTACATCTGTATTCTGCTGTACATGCATGATGGAACTCAAGGCAGCGTATATCAGGTCCTTGAGTGAACTTCCTCTATGTAGGTGTTCTCCAGGCTCAGATTTGCTCATCTTCAGGATCATCACTGCATCTTGTGTCTTCAGACCTTCACCTCATCTCCCTCAGGAGTCCTTCTAGGCAATTCATTAGCCATGCTCCAAGCTCACATCACCTGAGACTGTTCTTTGAAACTAGATGTAAGAGGAAGCTCTATATGCCCAAATGGAGAAGATCAGGCAATGTATCTCAGAGTATCAGGGCTGCCAGTTGGACACCATGTGGCAGGGGGGGATGTTGGTCAGTAAAAGTTGACAGCTGGTCCAGGATACGTATTGTCAATAGAGAATGTGTGTCCATCTATGTGCACAGACAGATACATGATGAGATTGTGTTCTCTCAGATGAGATGTTACACATGCGTGCTTGTAAGCGTGCTGCAGAAAGAAAACGGGATTAGATCAAAACCAAGCAGGCGTGTGCATCGTCCCTGGAGAAGAGGACCAAAGAGGTGGAAGGCAGAGCAGCAAGAGAAGAGGTCTGAGGCAGGACCGTTCTTACCACAAGCAAGAATGAAGCAGAAAAGTTTCTATGCTGAAGCAAAAAAGCCATCGTCACTGCACATGCCCAGTTCTTCTGGGGAGGGGTGGCCCTTCCATCACTTTCACATTTCAGCACAGTTCCCAAAACACAATGACTTTAGTTGGCCATGTTGATTATTAATGTTCATCGCATTCCCCTTGAGACTTCTCTGATCATTTTTTATAAAGCACTCAAGGAGCGGATCGATAAAATAAACCATGCAGCAAACTTAAGGCATTACTTAGTTGGGCTGCTAATAAGTAACAGCAGAGAACTGAATCTAAATGCAAGAGCATCCCACTCCCTGCCTTCCCTGCTTCCCCCTGCCTCTCCCCTCCACTTCTTCCTCTCATGAGTTCCAGCAATTCTTGTTGAACATCACAGACATCTTTGCACTTTCTCCAGCACGTCAGTAGAGAATGTGTGTCCATCTATGTGCACAGACAGATACATGATGAGATTGTGTTCTCTCAGATGAGATGCTACACATGTAAGCGTGCTGCAGAAAGAAAATGGGATTAGATCAAAACCAAGCAGGCGTGTGCATTGTCCCTGGAGAAGAGAAATGACCCACCATGGATACAGCACGGGGGGGGGGGGCGCTCATTTCCTCTTCTCCTATTCCACAATGTCGTATCAAGATGCTTCCCTATGTAGTTCTTTGTCCTCACCTTTTTATGGGGTGCAATTAGGGAGCTTATTGAGGAGGAGCCAAAATGTCATCCTCTGTTACAGCTGCCCCCCCCCGTTGTAAAAGGCAGGGGCCAGTTTTTGCCTCCTGTCCAGCTACTGACCCATAACAGGTTTTTGAAAGCTGTTTGTTATTCTAAGAGAAAATAAGGAGAGGCCATCAGGCCTTTCAGTTATGCCATCTTTCCCCTCGTACCTGGGACTAGGAGTCGGTTTTCTGCATAGAAAGGACCCTCCCTTAATGTTGTAAGGGCCCAGTCAGATGCAGGGGACCATGCATGTGGCGCTGGGTGTCTGCAAGTGAAGTGTGGCCCAGGCCCATGATGTGATGCTAGCTATCCAGAGCCACGCCAAGAGAAAGGCCACTCCCACTACTCTGAAGGGGCCTGCTGAGATCTGGGACCGGCCTTTTGCTGGTGCAGCACATTTTATCCTGTGACTAAAGGCCCTTTTGCTGCATCTTTTACCTTCACCTCCTTCTTCCCCTCCGAACCGCTGGCCTGCATCATTGGCCACTACACAAGAACCTTTTTTGTCCATCCCCCCCTTTTTAAAACTCGGTGGCTTAATATTTAGGGGTGCCCGTTTGAAGGTTCTTTTCCTGCCCATCTTGGCCAACATCCGCAGACATTCCATTACACCAAGTGACTGGAAGCAAACCAATACGAATCTATCCCAAGCACTTATGGAAGAGCGAAGACTGTAAAACCGATCGTTGTCGTTGACTCCTTCCACGTCCTTGGGAAATGGTAAGCCAAGAGAGATATATAACCTTCTCGATTGGATGCAAAGCTCGGCGTCTGCCAATGCTTCTCCTCCAGGGCCTAATACTCCAGTTAGAAGAAGTTAGTTCCTGAGGCACCTGTGCCATTCAGCACCAGCAGAGACACACATTTTGGGTCTGGCATTTTACAAAATGACAGCTCCGATTCGGTTTGATAAGGAGGGTCTTTTGTGTATCAGCCTGGCAGTTTAATACTGCCTTCCAGCTGCTGTGAATTAGTCAGGGTGCAAAGTCATGTTGCGTGGCTGACACACTCACAGACCTTGAAGCTCCGGGATGCATAAAAGTGGCAGCTCCTCACCAGCCGGCGTCTTGCAGAAAAGGATTGCTGAAGTCCCAGCCGTGTTTGGAATGACCGTGGTGCATTGCAAGTGCTGCAGGTGCTTCGTATTCAGGTAGGATCTCAGCGAGCCTGGCCACAAGGTTTGTTAGGAAATTCACTAATACAGTCACTGCTACGGACAGGGGTTGCCAGATCTCAGGTGCGGGGCTGAGATGCTGAATGAACAGTCCCGTCTCCAGCTGCCTGCAAGGTCTGCTGCCACCAGCCAAAATGCGCAGGCTGAAGACAAAGCTTGCCCGCTGACCTGCTAGGGTTTTTACAGACCCATCATAAAATATCTCCAGAGATAAAGGAACACCTCTAGGATTTTTTTTTTTTAAATCCCGGCAATTCTTCCACTGATGGTAATCCCAGCAAAACATGCTTGAAGGTGTTAACCCATGTCAGTGAAAGATCCTCCGCCCCTTGATTTTCAATCCTGGGCTTTCTGGCTGGGTTAAATGGAGGCTTTTTAGGTTCAATTCTTATTTGGATTTGAACTGTTAGGTGCCTAATTGAAAGCATTCAGTAGATAAGATGGAATAGTAATAGTACTGGCCCCGGAGAGCTTCAGTGCCCCCTTTCCAAGCAATAAGGGCTCATTCACCCTCATTCTGAGGCTCATTTTCTCTTTCCCACCTTACATGCCATCAAGGTTCAGAACCTGATAAGATCTCAGTGTTCAGTAGGAAAGCATAGTTGCTGCTCACTGGAAGAATAGTGTCTGGAATCACACCTTTGTGATCTTATCTATGATTATGTTTCACATGGCCTGCCATCCCTTAAGGAGCCACTCCCCACCCCACTCCCATCTGGGGGCACAGCGACAGGAGAGCAGCTACAATCAGTATGGCACTGTTTCTCAAACTGTGAATCAGTACCCACTAGTGGGTTGCAAGCCACGTGGGTCCCTATTCTTTTAATATTTATTTTTAGTATGCTAGACTTGATGCCAACATGGTATACAACTGCATTTGGGGAGATCTGAACTTTTCACAGGCTACGGTGTATATACTTTTAACAATGATAGTCAATGGGGCTTACTCCTGGCTAAGTGCGAATAGGATGGCAGCCTAGAATTGTTTAAAATATTTTCCTGTTTGATGATGTCACTTCTGGCCGTGACATCATTTCCAAGTTAATGACATCTCTTCTGGTGGGTCCCAGACACATTGTCATCATAAAAAGTGGGTCTTGGGCTAAAAAGTTTGAAAAGCACTGCAGTATGGCATATGATTCCCTTCCCGTTGAGTGGCGCTTCATGCAGGCTGCATTTGTGGGTTCTGCATTTCATGCAGGTTGCATTTGTGTTCTGTAAAATGTGCTGCCTTCTGATGTGTTCACGAGATCCGTTTTGTCCTCGGAAGCCCAAAATGGTTTGGGTTCTGGTTGTTGGAGTTGCTGTTGGTCTGCTGTCGGTCTGCTGTCCGGAGGGGGGGCAGGATGCTGTCCAGAAGGGGTCAAGCTATGGCCCAGTGTCTACTCTTTCTTAGTGCCTGTTTTCTCTGTGATCCTTGTGGGGGTGTGGCCCTAACCCTTTTTCCTTCCCTTCTCCTCTGAGCACTCTCTCTCTTGCTCTCTGACCACTGACCTGCTAAGATGGCACGCAGCAGGGCTCTGCCGCCTATGCCATCTTGAGCACACGTCCATGCAGGGCGAGGCAGCTCTAGGGCCTTGCTATCTCTAAGTTAGCTGAACCTCTGATCCTAATCAGATGCTGTAAATGTACACTCAATGGAACTGTAAGCAAACAACTTCTTTTTGCAACTTTAACAAGCCATTGCCTCTTTGTCTTTTTTCATTGAATAGCAGTCAGCTGGGTAAGGGAGGTTCTCTGGGGTGATACCCAAAAGGGAGGTCCGCTGCTTAAGCTACTCTGCTTCCCCCCAAAGAGGAAACTACTTTTAATTTCCTCCAACACTGGTTTCCTTAGAAACCACCTCTTTCTTTCTGTGATTCTACAGCAATTGAATTCAGTGGAGGTGTTC
The DNA here is from genome assembly GCF_035046505.1 of Tiliqua scincoides. Classification (NCBI taxonomy): domain Eukaryota; kingdom Metazoa; phylum Chordata; class Lepidosauria; order Squamata; family Scincidae; genus Tiliqua; species Tiliqua scincoides. The sequence goes on from NC_089827.1 coordinate 60,802,464, forward strand.
AAACTAACACCTACCCACCCTGGTTGAGACATTTAAAGGGTTGCCAGCAGGGCATTTGTTCAGATAGAAGTAAGTTTCGCATTCCAGCACTTAGTTCTCCCCCTGGCGGTGGAATCTGCATTTGCTGGTCAGCTGGGAAGATGTTTCTTGGTGACAAGCTAAGGACTGTTTTTCTCTTTTTCGTGCTAAAGAACATTAAGAATGTCTTATTTTGCATTCTGGTCATCGAACCAATACATAAGGCACAGTAAACAAAATGGTGCAATAAGAATCCAAAGTTGAAATCTCAGTTGTGTGTTCCAAAATGGGGATTTTGCTCTCCTCTCTTAGCACCAAAATATATTTAATGGGGGAAAAGAATTGCTTCTTTTCAATGTAGTTGTTATTCCCAAGCATAGTTGTTTTTCCCCAGGGCATGGAGAGGAGGCGTTTTGGGGTGAGGGGAGGGCAGGTGGGGAGAGGTCATGGGCGGGTGATGGGTGAGTGGGGGGCAGGACCAGGATCTGGCACAAGTGCCAGATCCTACCCCTGGTCCCAGGCAGCCCAGAGCAGCTTTGGGCTGCTTGGATCTGCCACACCTCCTGAGGTGGCGCAGATCTGAGTAGTCCCATTGGGGTTGCTGTGGCTTTACGCGGGTTAAGAGGAAATGATTCCCCTTGCCCCAGGCTGAGCTGCTTTTGGCCCCAGCCCCGTGTTGGATACAGGGCAGGCCAGCAGGCCTCCCTGTGCCAGTGCAGGTTAGGATTGGTATAGCGTATAGACAATCAAACAAGGTGTGTACAATGACTTGTATGTACGTCAGTGAAGGACACCAACATTCACCGACCAATGACACCCATGGCACAGATGCTCGTGACGTGCAGGTCGGTGTATAAATCAGCATTTATTCACAATATGCTTGTACGACAGCCTAATCTTGACAGCTGAATGAAGAGACAATCCTTTTACTGTCAAGGTGATCATCTCGTGTTGTGTCGTGCTCCTCTGATGGAGCACTGATGTTGGAATGAATATGAATTGCACATTCATATGCAGTGTGAAGATACACAGTATGGGTAGTCTTAATGAAAAACAAGATAACTCAATTAGTCCTTCTTGATACTAAGTTTCACCTCGGAGCCAAAATAAGCAGCAGTGGGAACTCTAGAATTTGGGGGATTTAAAATCCAGTTAATCTCTTACAGTATCTAGGTTTACTTCTTTGAACACATGATTTCTATGCAGGGTGCTGAGCACTAAGCATACCACCTTCTCCAGTAAAAGCAGATGTTGGAGACACTTATATTATATCCAGATGTGTGTGTGTGTGTGTGTGTGTGTGTGCGTGTAATATCCAGAGACACCTCCCTGTCACATCTCCTCCCTGCCCTCTCTCCACCCCCCGCCGGCCTCCCCCTCCCCGGAACGCCTACCTACCGGCCTCTCCCCTCGTCCCTGCCTCTGCTTACTGTGCCATGGCTTGGCGGTCCGGGAGACCGCTGAGCCACGGAAGCTGGTGTGACGGCCGGCACTGGGCTAGCACGGGCGGGAGCCCGGCGGTGAGGCTCGCTAACATGCCACAACACATGTTTGGGGCAATGCTCGGTGGCACGGCTGGGCTCTGAGAGATCCCAACAAAGTCCTCTGATTTTTGTTCAACACTCTCACTCTAATCCCAATTCAATTCATGCTATTAGAGTCGACTTGTGCCCACTTCCATGTTTCTCATGGGCCAAAATGATCAATAAATGGATAGATAGGGCAACCTTGTAATGAAGTCTTAAGTGGCAGGATAATAGGAGGCCGGGCAGAGGGCAGGTGGCATTCAGTGTCCCACTCCAGGCATCTGAAAGTCAGGGTGGCCCTCCAATTGGTCTCTCTGAGCTTGAAAGCCAAGCAGCGCTTCGGGGAGGGGCAGCCAGTGCCCCCTTTCAACCTGCTTCTCTGCTATTTTCAGCAACAGAGGCACTTCGTCTGTTGCTGTCATCCTGCATGCTATTCCGACAGTGCTTCTGACCTGGCCACCCCCATTCCTGCCATGTGCAAAGAGCAGCAGAGTGGGACCTGCCAAATGGAAGGAGGAAGAGGAGTAGAGTGGTACTGCTCTTGCTAGAGTGGCACCACTGCTCCTTCCCTCGCTTCCTTTTCCCTGTCCCTGCCACTCTGTTCAAATGCTAGCAGTGGGGGGAGGGCCGATGGCACAGCAACCATGGCACCACAGGCGCTTGCACACAGGAAAGAAGCAGTAGATGAAGTGCCAAAACTGAAGATGGGGGGGGGGGAGGCTCAGAAACGAGGGAGAAATTAGTAAGTGTGGCATACCTGCCAAAGAAAATTTAAAAATGGTGAGGGGGTAGGGGGCCAAAACGGCTTGCACTAGGCCTGTGAAGAGAGGAGGAAGGAGGTGAAATTTGAAAGGCTTGGTGCCAGGCATCAGGAGGGCTTAGCTGGACCCGGCTGATATGCTTTGTGGAAATCCAAGGAGTGGTCTGTCAAAACCTGCACCGGCACAAGGAATGGGTTAGGTCTCAACATGGCATGAGGGCTAAGAGAATCCCACTGGGATAGTATCATGGAGTATAAATGCTGGAAGATGAATGAATGAATGAGGTGACAAGTCATATCCTTAGTGCCAGGATTCCTATGTGTTTTTAAACATATTGATTCACAGCCCTGGAGTGTTAATACCAATAGCACTGCTAGGAGAGGTGCGCAGGGAATGTGGGCTGCACAGGGTGACGTGCACAGGAAGATGAATCCACTACTGGCTAAAATTTTTAAATTTTAAATTTTTTAAAATTTAGCCACTACTGGCTAAAATACAAAATTTTGTATTTGTACTAATACCATCATGTTATATTTCATTTGATGTGTAAATTCTTGCAGAATTCAAAGGAACAAATCACACTGAAGTATCTCTATTGTTATAGCCAAATGTTATAGCTTCAATGTTACAGCCAAAAAACCATTGGGGCAGGGCAATGGCGCATCACTATGCCCAGCACCCAGGCATTGCCCCGCCCACTGCATGGGAGGAGGTCCATCGTACAGGTGACATGCTGTCCTCCCACATGGGTTGGTGCAAACCCCAGTGACGCCTCCGTTAAACACTATCCAGTATCAGCTCAAACAACGCTATGATTATAAGCTATTCTACTCAATAAGAATTCAGTGACCTAGTGTGAAATAGACTGCATGGATAAGAGATACTTAAGGTAGGAATATAAATCCTTCACATTCAGAAATGCCTGGTTTATATTCACTTCCTAGGTCAGAAATGAATGAATGAATGAAGAAATCAATTTCCATCACAATGGCCTAGTCATCCAAGGAAGATTAAGGACAGATCCACACAACTGGGTTTTTTATCCTCCTCCTCCTCCCTTTTCTCCACAAAGTAGTTTCTTTACCCTCAATCCATTCCTGGTAGAACTGGATCTCATTTTTCTGAGCCAGCACACAAATAGAAATCTGTGTTTTTGAGACTTTGCAAGTACGAAAAGAAAAATTCAATTTGTATTTTTAAAACTAACCTCAAATATACCAGAAATGGTGCATTGATAAAAAGGACACAGGTTCCTGCCTGCAAACTCACAATCTCATGTGACAGGGAATCATCATTTGCAAATTGGCTCATTGACAGGAAGACCCAATGCCAAGTGGATTGGCATTGACTTCAGCAATGACTTTTGGCCTGTCCTGAGGTGGGAAGGGGCAGGCAGCTGTACTATAGTGAGCCCATCATCAAATAGGGCAGCAAGGACAGGCAAGAGTTCTTCAGATGAGCGGGCCTGAAGACCGAGGAGGGTCTGTATTCTTTCAAGGATGCATTAATGATTTGATCTTCTCGCCATGGCTGTTTATTTGTTTGGCTTTTTTTCAACCCCCTTGAGCAGATTTCATGTTTTCTGCCTTTGGCTCTGTGCAACTTCAATTATGCTGAGTGTTTGTGAGACTCAGCGTGCAGGGAGAGGCTCCGATTCATTACTGTGAAATGCGTTTGATCTCATCTCAGCTTTCCATTTGAAATGGAAATAGCTGCATTTGTCAGTTTGTCAGGTCCCCAAGTAATCATCCCACCAGAATTATCCAACAGGCATCCGTCCTCCTCTGCCACTGCTCTCGAAAGCGAATACCCAGGCCACTCCACATTCCCTCCATCCCAGCTAGACATTTCTCTTCCCCTGGTGTAATTTGGCTCCAGAGAATATACTTTCCCATTCAGCTTGACAGCAATTACTTCCTTATTTTTAAGAGATCCAACTTTTGATCTCCCCTGATATCCCACCCCCATCCAGTTCCCTGCAGCATTTTACCTCTGGTACTCCCCATAAATCATGTGCACTTTTTTCACCTGTAAGCTGAGGGACTGTAGTTGTAGGGCAAAGACAGCCTGGACACTAACTGGGAAACAGGATTTACAAGCAATTGACCCAAAATGTTTCCGATTTGGTAAGGCAAAAGGGGCACGAAATTAGCCAATATGTATAAGGGAGATGCCAATCCATAGATGCAAATTAGGGCAGGGTATCAAGAAGCTAGGTGGAGACATAAGTTCTTCAGTGGGATATTAATGATTTGCAATCCTGAACATCTTGCCTCTGCCTCTTCCTCGTCTTCTTTATTATCGTCATCTCATCATCATAATAGGCAAATATGTCACAGACCAAATTACTCACAAAGCCACAAAAAAGGCCAGCAATACAATTAGATCTCCATCAAAGTAAAAACCATACAAAAATTAAATGCCACCAAAGGCACTGATGCTGAAAGAAGGAAGCTCTGCAATATCTTGGGGGGGGGGCTGCTCTCTCTACACACACACACACACACACAGAGTGTGTTCCATAAAGTGGAACATTGGCCCCCATTGATTTCACCATTCAACAGAGGAAACAGGAGAAAGACTGCCTCACTTCTTGAAGGACAGGGAGGAAAAGAAAAGAGAAACCAGTCCTTATGGTATGTGAGATCCAACCTGTGACCTCCTTGTGGACAACCATGATGAGGATTTTAGCTGTGGTGAGGACAAGTACTGTTGTGTACTGCTTTATTAAGAAGAAAACTCAAAATGTTTCAGGATGAGAGAGACCATGTGGATGAACTGGAGAAGACCCTTTCATTCTTGCAGCAGAAGCCTGTGTGAGTGGTTGAACACTGGTATGATCACCTCAGGGACCAGAACAGTTCTAGGCCCAGATGGACCAGAAATAGGAGATGGTCCATAGATAAGCCGCACTCATTTTCTTTCCCACCAATCTAAGTGTTACACACTAGGCTATTTCAATGTGTTTTAGAAAAAGATTGAGCCTACTGAGCCTACTGTTCACACATACCAGCATCCAGGGGGACACAGATCACTACCTACCAGCAGTGCTTGACATGGCATGCTGACTCAAGCTCAGGTGGGGATCTGTGGGAGGCATGGGTGAGAACCAGGACCCTCTCCTTATACATCATTGAAACAGGAGGCACTGCTTTAATCCATGGGAAATGAACCTGCAATAAATCACCCTACAACATCCCATCCACCTCCTCTGCCATTTTATGCAACCGGGTGCGACAGGGCATGTCATTTTAGTTCCCCTTTCCATGAAGCTCCAGCTGCCATGGGAATGAGCCAAAGCAGAGGGAATGCCCAGAGAACCATTTTAAAATGTCTTCTGCTAGGTAAATTGCTTTGTGAACTTTTTGTTTCTTGAACATTGGTATATAAATCATCACCACCATCATAATTATTATTACTATTATTATTATTTCCCCCCTCCAAATCAAAATCACCCTGACTGGTATCGAAGTTGACGTCAGAGGCCACCCATCTCAGTGGTGCTTGGTGCACAGCTCTGACTGACCGCCTGAAGGCCAGCTTTTAGTGCAAACCACCATCCTGCCATTATTGGGGATGACGGGATGGGCCAATTATTGTATTTTGCCACCTCTGCAGCAGTGGGAATTTGTGATTCATTTTGGAGTTAATCTGTTACCCTTTGGCATCCTTTCAAGAAGTCCTGCACCATAATTGCACCATCAGGAGAGAATGGGGAAGGGAAGTTCAATTTATTCCATTAACATTTTTAAAAATACTTTCATTACAATACAAATGGAAAATGTTTCATGTGAAAAGGACCTTGACTTTATCTATTCTCCTCATTCAGCCTGAGGATTTCGACAGTCTTCTGATTTACACTGTATCACTCTTCCCAGCTGCCAGGCACACCCATAATAGTCTCCTTTCTTTCTCTCTTTATTGGCTACCTGTTCATTCTTGACCTAGCCTAGTCCTTTAGAAGCATCTCTGCCTAGTTTTACCTTGTGGGCTCCAGGAGATAGCCTTGGGAACCAGTCACAGCTGGGGAGTCTATAAGAACAAGCCTATGCATCACAGCCAGGGTGACCAGATACAGTGGAGGACAGAGTGCCTATACCTTTAATCATTGTAAGGAAGGGGGAATTTTGGCAGGTGCAGCTCAAGATGGAAGAGTTTAAAAGCTGCACCTGCCCAAATAACCTCTTCTATGAATAGGTTAAAAGTACAGGCACTCTATCCTCCATTGCGTCTGGTCACCCTGATCACAGCACACAAACCTGTCATCTCGGGCAGTGTGGAATACAGCTTGGGCTGTTGGCTAACTGTACCTTTGCGAGACCAGTTATTGGTTCATATAGTCCAGGACTGTCAGTTGATGGGAGCCAATGGTTAGGAGATAGTTGAGAATCTCTCAGTGTTTTAAATGAGACACTCATTTGAGCATGGAGAAGGTGATAACTAGAGGTGTTTGTTTTGAGTGAGTAAGATAGGATCAATTACTGAAAACAATGGGCTTACTTCTGAGTAAGATAAATAACAGTGTTTTCAAATACCTGTAGTGATAACTGAAAAGGTTTGGAGTGTTGGGGGGGGGGGGGGGGAGAGAGAGAGAGAGAGAGAGAGAGAGAGAGAGTTGTGTGCTGATTGAAGGTGAGTGCAAGGTCTCTCTCTTGGAACTGATGTGGGCTACTGGATCATCTGTCTTGTAGATGTGCCTTTTTTCCTCCATGCTCTGCACTCTGCGTGTCTTTAAATAAAGCAAATATAACAAAAGCTCCTGGGCAGCCCAATCCTATGCTTTTCAGTGCACACTGGAGCAGTGGCACCAGATCTACTATAGCTGTATCCAGCAGCCACTGGAAAGCTGCCAGAAGTCTCCTGGGGAAGGAGACTTTCGTGCCCATCCCCTGACGAAAGCCCTGGCAATGGGTCTCCTTACATTTGCACCAGCTATTTTGCCAGTGCAGATGTAAGAGCAGGGCTCTGCTGATCCCAGTTTCCCCTGCCCTAATTTCCACCACCCTGCCCTTGTTCAGCCCTAGTTTCACCCATACCCCAGAGGCCATACCACTGCCCAGTAATCTCACTTTCCTCCAGCAGTGCTGTATTCTCCTCCTGCTGGCATTGGGTCCTGCACCTGACTAGTGTTGGCACAGTGCCAGCACTCCCTGCTCTCCAAGTGGCACAAATGTGCTTTATGGCACATTGATGGCACCCAGTGCTAGGGCTCAGTGCTGGTGCTAGGTATGTATAGGATGGAGCCCCAAGTCCCCAGCACTTTCTCATTCAAGAAGAGCTGAAGCAGGTAGTACTGCCCAGTTTCTTTCCTGACAAGCTTCAAATACTGACCAGGGGAACAGCTGTCAGGATTTTGTATGCTAGATACTGCAAAGATCCTCAAATACCAATGAAAGATGAACTAATAGAGAAAATAATGAACGCTGTGGAAATGGACAGACTTTCAGAGATTTTGGATCCACAGCGAAAACTGACACGGATTGAGCAATGGAAACCATTTTATGCTTTGTTAAAAATGAATATTTAGAAAGTATAGTAGAGGGCATTTAGATGAATGTATTATATACATGATATATGATAGATGATATGATATGAATGTTGAATGATATTAAGAGATAAAAGTAGAAAAGAAATTGGATTAGGAGATATGCAATGATATATTAGTTTAAGTGACATATGATATTCTGCACCCCCAAATGTATGTGCATGTTTAGTGTTTGCTTATTGTGTTGTGTTATGTTTGTTGTGCTATGTTTTTTTTTTTTCTAAAATAAAAAAATACTGACCAGGGGGTTTAACATCTGCAGTGTTGCTGCTCCTTGAGGAACGGAGTCAAGGGCCTTTGTCTGGCTGACACATGTCTTACTTCCTGTGTGCAATCAGTAGCTCTGGATAGATATACCTACCATTGTCAACAACAGATCAAGCCCTCTAGATACCAGAAGATTGTTGCAATGTGACATGCAGATCTTCACTACTTGCAGCCTAAGAGTGGGACTCGGTACAGCTGAGAATATCACTGAGAATATTATGGCTGGAGGTGTAAAAGGAGGACTTCCAAGATCAAGAGAAAGGAGCCAAAGTAAATTCTCCAAATCCTTGTTCTACAGCACAGCTCTGCTTGGGCTAGAGCTGGACCTGCCAAAGCATTCCCCAAAAGGACACAGAAATGACCTCACTGGGTCAGAGCAACCAGTCATTTGATATATGGTCTGACAAATACAGCTTGCTTAACAAATACTTAATGTTCACTGCCAAATTCTACCTCAAATAATATTCAGCATGAAATGTGTGGTTCTGTCAAAGCATCGCTTTTATTGTCCTTCTTGCATGTTTATCCATGCAGATTTCTATTGCTTTTAGCACCAAGGCAATGAAGATGTAAGATTGTAAGAAGAGCTGCATCAGGGCAAGGGTCTACCTAGTCTAGCATTCTCTTTCCAACAGTGGTCAGCTAGATGCTGCTGGAAGATTCCAGGCAGGAGGTGATGGTAACAGTCTTCCCTGATTGTTTGTGCCCATCAGTTGTTGTTTAGAATTTAGAATTAATTTAGAACTAGTTTAGAATTAGACCATCTGTGAACATGGAGGCTCTACTAAGGCATGAAGGCTAGTTGAGAAGCAGTGGCGTAGCTAGAGGGGGTGCAAAGCACTAAGTTTTGCAGACACCGTGCAAGCAGGCCCTCCCCCTCCCCTTTAGAGCCATTCCAGGTGGTGGGAGCAAAATGGATGCCCCTCTAGCTATGCCACTGTTGAAAAGTTGTGCCTTTTACTATGATCTAAGGATTGACAGGGCTGCATTCCCCACCTATTTGACTTGTGGTCATTTGTTAGTGTTAGTCCTGTGTAGACTTGCCTGGGAGTAAGTTCCGCTGAATTCACTGGGACTTATTTCTGCATATTCCTATGCATGTGAACTGCAGTGAATTCAATGGGACTTACTCTCACGGAAGCATGTATAGGATTGTATCCTAAGACATGCCTAGGATTGCATGGAAGAAACTCATTCATTCTCTCATTTCACGTACACAGCCCCATAAAATTCCCTGTTCTATTCCCAGTGACATCTAAAAACTGCCTTTTCTAATCCCATCAGGGTTGTCAATTCAAACCCTTGGTCATTATTAGCAGGTGCATTTTCCCATCATCCCAGTATTTGAATGTTTTCTGCTGCATGGAGAAGAGTGGGCATAAAAATCTCTGCCTGAGTTGTGGGTTGCTTACCTAAGGCTATGCTATGCTAAACTCTTGCTGCAGGGGGCTTCTTCTCTCCACCCAAACCCTGACTGCAGTTGTAGAGGAAAACCCAGGACAGAAAAAGGCTGAGGAAGGCACTCTCAGTCAGGAATGTGCACGCTCTCAGCTCATATTCATCTCACACCACAACTATAATTAAAGCTGCCTGTCCATTCTTATCTCGGACACAGAAGAAAAATGAGTACCAAAGAAGGGAGAGATGAAAGGAAAAACTAATCTCTTTTTTAAAAAAGTGAATTCCGAAGGACTGGTGAAAGGTGCCAAAGTAGCAGTCCAACCATTGGAGGTGTTTTGTTCTGTTTACATCCAGTCTGTTTACTTCACTGTATTGCGAGCACAACGAGCTTAGCCCCCATTGTGATGTCACATCCCCTGGAAATGTGGGTTTTATCTCCAGGAATGCCTTTCCCTATACAAACCTGTCTGTGAACTTCATCCTTCTACAGGTGTCCTGTTTTGTGTTCCCCTCCAGTCAGAGGACAACAGGGGAGGTGTCTACAAGGGACAGGGCCTTCTTGAGGGTGGCACCCAAACTATGGAATGCCTCTTCCTTGCAAAGTAAGCCTGTCCCTGTCATTGCCTGCCTTCAAAAGGGCAGTGAAGACAGCCCCAAGACAGTTGTTTTGATCAGCGCTTTCATTTGTTTAAAAGTGTCCTCGCAGGACTGTGCTTTGATTCAATTGTATTTTGATTATGATGTCAGTTTTTATTTCATTCCTTTTATTTTTAATGTACAATAAGTCTCCTCAAGTGTATTTTTTGTGCAGAAAGGTGGGGTATAAATTAATACATTAAACTAAACTTTAGTCTTTGTGTTGTAATAAGTTTGGAGCATTTCAATTGAATGCTTCTCAATTTCAATATACCTTCTCAACTGAGCAAAAGATTTCCTTCTAGTCAGATTCTCTTTGTTCAGCCCCTTGGCCCCACTCCAGGAGTGTCCTCTATCAGCCCATTGTGCTGACCCATGGCTAGCCCACTGTGCTGACCTGTAGAAAGAGTTCCTTTTATAGAAAGGGAAAAAAGAGCAACTAATAGCTGAGATTAGGGTCATGTGCAAAATAGAGAGCTGAGACTGAATTCAATTCTGCTTCAAGTTCCTTAATGTCACCTTGTTAAAGTCTTTCTGGGTGTGGTACACAAAGCACTCCAGAGTGGGCTGTTAACTTTGTGGATATAGTCTAAACCAGAGGTAGGAAATTATGACCCACAGGCTGGATCAGATCCACCACCTGAAATCATCTGACCCATAGTCCCAAAAGATATATCCACCTGGCCCATGATGGTCCTAAAAAATATTCAAATTTGTAATTCAATCTCCATAAGACTTACAGTGTCAACAAGGGCAGAAACTTCCTTTGACTGTCATTCTCTGTAAGGGCGCATGTTTCTCTCTTTTTTCCTAACTCTAATTTCTCTCTTTTTTCCTAATCAGGAGGTTCACATATGTGTATCAAATGCACATGTACTCTTACTATTGACAGACCCACTGCCTGGCCCCTATGCAGAAGAAGGTTGCAAATCCCTGCAGATTTTAGAATCTAAGGATGCTTGTGGTTGCAGCCTGTGTTTCCATTACCCATCTGTCATTAATGATAAATATTATTAGCTGTGTGAGACATTCAAATGTTAATGTAAAGTAACCAGAAAAAAAAAAAAGACATGGAAGCCCTCCTTACATCTGAAATGGGGAAAGGATCTGGGGTGGTGTATATGAAAGGGGAAATGGGAATTAATCTGGCTGCATGTTCCTAAGAGCATCTTTTATATAAACTTTTTTTTAAAGCTTCTGCAAGAATGTGTTGGTTCTTGACTCCCTTCAGGTTGATTTGAATGTGTCATCAATAATTGTTGGTGACTCAGCAATACCAGGGCTGCTTTGCTGCTTCTTCATTGGAAATAACAGAATCTTATGTCATTGGAAACTGATCCACGACCATATTACAGATATGATGGGCTATGATCTCTCTCTAGATTCCTTGGTTATGTATGTGTTTTTTATTTTAAAATTATAGTATGACAGGAAGATCTGGAAGTGGTCATACATCTTCTTACTGCAGACAGAAAGGTAGTTAGCTGGAAAAATACAGATCTCCATCTGCAGGCCCTCATTATCCACAGGGGTCATAGAGTTACTGAAGTGATGGCACAATCCTAAACTTGGCTTTCAACAAATCTATCCCTGATTAACATGGCTCAGAAGGGTGTGTGTGTGAGAGAGAGGGAGGGACGGAGGGAGGAAGACCAAATAATTTGTGAATTATGTTGAGGATGTGCTATGCAAATGCCTTCTGGGCACGATGGACCTGCAGGCATAAGCAGAGACCTGGATGGACTGCAACCTGGTAGCTGACTGCTCCAGATTGCCTATGAAAGATGAAGTGGGCTTTTCATGGTTTAGGATATGGACCTGGCTGACAGGTTAGGGCAACAGAGGACTTAAGATGGGGCAACTAGATGGAGAGACAGGCTTAAAAGGACAGCAGGAACTTCAGTGGCAGAAGGCAGGGACAGAAGGCAGACATTTGAGAGCTGGTTCTAGAGGAGCTCTTCAAATAAGCTCTTCAGACCAGGAAGCCCATCCACTTTTCCTGGATTGAACTGGGTCCTAATCGAGAGCCTCTAGGTGTCTGTCTTCTCCTGAGTAGGACCAAGGAAAGTGAGACCTTGAACAGCCAGGCTCTTGAACTCTTCCAGTTATGACCTCAGCCAAAACTTGCATGGATCCTGGGGGGTGATGGAAGGAGTTTGCAGTAGGTTCAGGGGTCCATTTGGGGGTACTGAATTTCCTGGGATCTCAAGCTTCTCAGGAAGAACATGTTGGAGGAGAGAAACTCTAGTGGTCTCTCAAGGGCCATTGACTGGACTGGATTATGCTTGTTGCATAGGTTATCAGAAAGGACCGGTTCCCCCTCTTTCCAAGACTAGCCCTACACTGAGTCTGGGGCTAGCTAGAATCTGGCAGCATTGCTCACTAGCATAGTTTTTCTCACTGGCCAAGACACACAACACAACACACACATACAGCCAACCATGTTCTCATCATGAGAAGAGCCAAGAATTTTCTAGTTAACTGCCCTCTGGTGGCTGGATGACGTTAGGTCCAGGCGTTTGATGTGTGCATTTCTGAGATGCTGTGCAGAGATGCCATGTACGTCTTTCGACCGCAGCGCTCTCTGTGTCACACTTCTCAGTTGAATTCACAAGAACCTGCTGCTGGCTGCCCTTACAGTCCAAACCCAACCCGATAATTGATGCAGTAATCCTCTGGATTCCCTCATTAGTGGCAGCTAATGGCTGGTGTGTTAGCAAGGAACACCCGGAGCAGGACCAATTCAATTAAGCCTCTAATAAAGCCATTGTAAACTACAGTAATGATGGAGTTCAAAGTGGGGATTACGGAAACGGTTTGCAATGGTTTGTGACAGCGGCAGAACCGTCCCTCTTCTTCCTGGTAATTGAGTGCTATGGGGCTGAATGACTTGCTGGGAAATCCTGTCACTGGTTGTCTGGTAAAGTAATTTGCTTGGCTTGTGTGTCAAGACAGGCTGATGGGGGTGGAATTCTTGCACAGAAACGTCATTCTTCTGTGCCACTATTTGCTATGTCAGTGGGGTTGTGGTTGTTGGTTTTTCCTGTGTTGAAGCAGCCTAGCGGCAACTCCATTGCTATGAAATGTTCATGGACACTCCAACTTTTCATGGGACAAACCGAAACACCACAGAGGCCCTTGGCGTAAGGAGAGTTGTGTGGGACATGGTGGGGCAGGATGTGGACAGGACAGCTCGATAGAAAGAGGTTTCTGGTAGTAGAGAAACCAAGGGGCTGTGAGCCAAGAGGCAGGGTGACTAAAGGAAGAAGGCAGAGGAGGCTTCGGAGGATTGTATTGTTGGGTGAACCCAGAAGGGCTCAGATGAGAAGGCCGTTTGAATGAACTAGAGGAGACAGTTTCTGTTTTGCAGCAGTGTTAACAGTTCTGGGCCCAGATGGACTAGAAATTTAGAGACAGTAGAGAAGTGCTCCCCCCCCCCCCGAAGGCTGCAATCCTATACACATTTTCCTGCGCGTAAGCCCCATTGAGTACAATGAAATTTATTGTTGAGTAGATGTGCATAGGATAGCAGTGTAAATTTTATGCACTGGGCATTTCCAATAAATTGTTAGTAGTAAACAGCTGAGAGTCCAATCCTATCCAATTTTCCAGTGCCAGTGCAGCCATGCCAATGGGACATGTACTGCATCCTGTGGTGGGGAGGCAGTCACACAGACCTCCTCTGGGTATGGTAACATTTGTTGCCTTACCTTGGGGCTGCATTGCAGTTGCACTGAAGCTGGAAAGTTGGATAGGATTGGGCCCTGAGTTGTCAGAGGAGGTTTGCAGCATGCCCCAGTTCTCACATATTCAGTACCTCTCATAACACTACAGGGCCCTTCATCTTGCATTGACCGCCACTGCAGCCAATGGGGAAGTGCATGTGGGTGGGGCAGGGCCAATCTGGCTCCAGTGTCTTCAGTGGCATCACTTTTAGTGCTGTGATAGGCAGTGCTCAGCTTTGGAGGGCTAGATTCCCACATATTATTGTAGTGGAGTGGGAAAGGACGAGTCCAAAACTGAAGGAGGAAAAAAGCACAGAAAACCAGAACCTAAGAAAGATGCACATAAGAAAAGCTGGTATAAAATTAGAGCTGAGTCCACAAGTGTATGCGTACGGCAAGAAATTGTACTTTGAATTGGCTTCATTAACTCACAGCCCAATCCTGAGCTTCCCAGCGCCTGCTGGAACAACAGCGCCAAAGCAGCTACTGTTGTCTTCAGCCGGCATCAGGAAGAAGCTAGAGGTCTCCTTTCGTCCCCTTCCCCTAGGGAAAGCTCCAAGCCCCGCAATGGGGCTTCTCAAGTCTGAGTTGGCTATTTTCAGACTTGACATCTGGCCCAACACGGAGTTAAGGATATAGTGGAGCAGAGCTCTGCCGATCCCCCCCACCCTGGTTCCTTCTCCATCCTGCCCTCCTCCTGCCCTCATTCCACTCTCCCTCTTCCCTTCAGAGGCTGCACAACCACCCTGCAGTTGAACTTATCTTCCTGCTGCACTCCTTACTTGCCGAGTGCCATAAATGTGCTTTACGGCACCCCGTGCCGGCACTAGGGCTCAGCAACGGTGCAGGGTCTCTTTAGGATTGGGCCCTCAGTGTTGTCATTATGTATCCTAGTCAGGAAGAAGGGCACGTGAAGCAAAACTTGGCACCCAAACAGCAGCTAACCAGGGAGCATCAAACTAGCAAATAGGGTGTGAAAAATGGAGTGACATCTTCAGGGGACTTTTCAGGACTTTTGAAAGTGTTGAGTCAGTCCGGAAAATATTCAAAGGTTCAGTACTACCACTTTCTCTCCTCCTCTCTCGCACATCTATATCTTGCTGCTTGTGAAAACAACTATCAAGCAAGCCATAGAAATGCAGTCTTTTTGTTTTCCAGAGGTTCTCAATTGATGATGCACCTGGAATGGTATGGAAATGATTTGCTCTTGGTCTTGGTTTGTGTTAATTTTCCTTAAAGGAAATGGCAAGATGGAGAAGAAGCTCAAGAAAGTGTTTCTACTAAATTACACCTCTGGAGCCTGTCAGTTGCAATCCAGACAACTAGGGTCTCAGAGCACCAGTTCTCCTCCTGGGTGTCACTCACCACCTCCAGTTTCTGTCTCTTTTTGCTTCTCCCCACTTCCTGTCCCTTTTGTTCGTTTAATTCTTGCTTATAATAAAGAACACAAGGGCATTCAAATGCAAATAACAGAGCAGTGGAGAGAGAGGGGGAGAAGGAGACTTCTTGAAGAGGAATGTGTGCCACCCTCCTCTTTCCTTTCCAGAATCCGCTCTAAAATCAGCTACTGCAGAGCGAGAGAGAGAGAGAGAGAGAGAGAGAGAGAGAGAGAGAGAGAGAGATGTGCTCTAGTCACTGGGCCGAGTCACGAGTCATAGCATACAAGCATGGGCCATCATGTCTCAACTTGTGGAAAACTTCAAGTAATTTTGAGTCAAGTCACGAGTCATTTTGAGAAACGAGTCAAGTCCTTGAGCAAACAAACTAGCTAACTTAAGCCTTCCTCTTCCCTTCAGCCCCCCCCAGCCCCTTCTCCTGGAACCACCTACCCTCCTCCCACCTGCTGCTGTCATCAGTCTGAAGTCCAACTTCCAGACTGTCCACAAGGTCTAAAAAGCAAGCAAGAACACATACATACTAGAGACTCTAGATAGGGACTCAGGTTTATTCAAGTCAAGACTCTTTTCCAGGTCACTGGCCCCAAGTTGCAAGTCGAGTTAGAGTCAGTGACATCCATGACTTGAGTCAACTTGTTGCCCAAAGCAGCATTTTTCACGACTCGAGTCAAGTCATTTCAGGTCAAGTGCCCATCCCCGGAGAGCACATAGGGCCAGCCCACCCACCCATGAGACTGGCTGTTTTGAGCAGTGGACTGACATGGCCAGTAAACTGTTGTGATCCTGGGAGTGGAAGAAGATTCCAAGTATGCGCCACCCAAACTGTTTTGAAAAAGTGGCCAGGTGGGCAAAACAGAGGTGGCAGCAAAGGTGAAATCAGACCAGGCATGTGCTGATGTGCAGGCAAAAAAGGGGATGGGAAATTTTGATGCTATTTTGGGCACCCCTTCAGCTTGGGCCAAGCCTGAGAGAGAACGCATGGTTCTAGAGCAGTGATTTTCAACCACTTTCATTTCATGGTACACTGACAAGGTACTGAAATTGTCAAGGCACATCATCAGTTTTTGGACAATTGACAAGGCACACCACACTCACATCCCCCAATGGCCCTACTAATAAATGTCCCTCCCCCTAAATTCCCTCTGAACATCTGCAGTTTGTTTGCAGCACACCTATGTGTAACAGCACACTGGTTGAAAATTGCTGTTTTAGAGTGTAAAGACACCTGGTGTTTTTGTGGTGGTAGCTGGGAAGTTACTGGGAAATGTTCATTTTAATAAAAGTCACCAAATTTGGCACCCAAGCTCAATGAATTAAAGGCCGGCAGGAGCCTGGAAAACAGAGCTGGAAAACTTTCTCCAGTGGCAGAAAGAAATTGCACAGCACTTGTCAAATGTTAAATGAATGTAGAATGAATGCATGTAGTGAGAGGCTGGCCTGTACTGGCATGCTCTGACTCAAGGTCTGCGCATTCACTTAAGTGTCTGAAGTGCACATGCATGGGAAACTCTCCATGTGATCAGGGCATCTTTGCTCATTGCTGCTTAGTCTGTTGATCTTCATACAGTGTTAGGAGGCCACAACATGACTCTGTGCTCACTGGAGGAGTGGTGGGACACCGCTGTCACAAACACCAATGACTAACGTGCCACAGTGCCTAAGAACATAAGAAGAACCGTGCTGGATCAGACCAAAAACTCATGTAGTCCAGCTTCCTGTATCTCACAGTGGCACACCATATGCCTCAGGGAGTACCAACAAGAGACCTTCATCCTGGTGCCCTCTCTTGCTTCTGGCATTCTGAGGTAGCCTAAAATCAGGAACTTGCACATACGCATCATGGCTTGTAAGCTGTCATGGATTTCCCCTCCAGAAATTTGTCCAGGCCCCTTTTAAAGGCATCTCAGCCAGATGCCATAAGCACATCGTGTGGCAAGGAGTTCCACAGACTAATTACATGCAACACTTGAAGGATTCAAGGCAGAAAGTTGGGGATCCTGAAAGTAACTCGCCTGTGGGGAAAACTGCAAAGGGAGTGCTAGCCCTGGACAAAATCTAGACTAGAACTTGCGTGGTGCATTGTGCCAGTCGTTTGTGGCTTGTTCAGGGACATACCATCCTAGAAAACCAGCTGCTGCTTTGTATTCTTAGACAGAAGGACTGATTGCAGCCATTTGCTTGGCCACGGATCCTAATGAGTAGTTACTGCTCTTCCCCATCCTCCTCCTGGCAACTGTCATGGCTTGGCAAACACTGACATGCCAGAACATGAATGAGCCACAATAACAGCTATGGAAGGGGTGGGGGAGACACAAAATAATTGGATTTTCTATGATGTGTGTGAGCTGCTTCCACAAGCACCAGCTCCTCCAGGAAAGATTCCATTTTTCCTGGCAAGAGCACATCTCTTTTGGATTTGGATACAGACTGGATTTCTGTAAAAGAACATCCAGAGATGGGGTTGATGCCAGGCCCTGCAGCACAACTGCCCCAAACACCCCCCCCCCTCCAGTGCACACAAACCACATGCACACCATGATACCCAGATGCATTCCTTCCCTTCCTGTCATCAAACTTGCCTACTGCCTGCCAATGGATGAATAGGCAGTTGAGCAAGTTCCCATAAGACAGCAGGGAGAAGAGGAAGGAGAAAGAGCCAGTATGAATTTTGTACACTTGTATATCCTCTTCCTTCTTTTCCCCAGTGGCCAGTGAGGATGGGGGCTGGCTAGTAGTGAGCCCTTCTGTGGTCAAGGGCCTCTGGCTCATGCCCTGTAGGCTCCACCACTGAAACTAGCCCTGTTCAGAGAGCTTCATCAAGAGTCTCCTTTTTCCCCATTTTGGAAAAATCTCTGCTTCTATTTATGTAAAAAGGAAGTGGGGCTGCAACCTTAACCTATCTGAGAGAAGTTACTATGGAACTCAGCAGAGTTCACTTCCAAGTAAGCGCACTTTTGGCACAGTCCTAGCGGTGGTTTGCACCAATGGAACAAGCACTCCACCAGCATGTGCTGTCGTAAATGTGCTGTAAAGCACATTGCGACAGCACATCATCAAGGCTCAACAACAGGAAGGCCAAAGTCTTCCTGTTGGCACAATGTGAGGTATGGTGCTCCACAATGAGCAGGTAAGCTCTACACTGAGCAGCTTAGGGGCAGGGGAGGGGTGGAGGGCAGGGTGTAATGGGTGGGGGAGGACAACGACAGGGGTGGGGAGTGGGCAGATTGGGCCCCAGAGAGGGCAGGATCAGATGTACTGGTGCCATATCCTATCCCCAGGCCTGATCCACCAACATGGGGCAACACGGATTTGTGCCACTGATATCACTGGTACAGGCCCAGGTAGCCCCATAGCTGCTTCTGTGCCTTACCCACAAAGACCTCCAGCCTGCCAAAATTTCCACACAGGATGCAGAGGATGTTGTGCTGGCTCTGCTGCATCAGTGTGGGGGAACCTAGATGGGACTGGGCTGTTTGCGTGTTCAAAACTTGGTTAACACGATGTGGGCAAGTGAAGTAAACTAACCTGCAGCATCTAGCAACTTAGAAGCCTGCAAAAGCATTTGGCAATATCCTGCTCTCACTCTAATTTCATCTCCTTTACACTAATTAAATAAAAACAGGTGGAAGCCAAAACGGCATTTGTAACAATGCAATGACTTTCTATTGTTCTTAAACAGTTTCATTCGTTACTTTCAATTAGAATGTAGCTGTTTCCAGACTCATTATGTTAATTCAGAGCCAATTCCCAGGTTAGCATGCCGGTTTATACCTGTGTGTATGGAGACATGAACATATGAAATGACTTATCATCCCATCTAGTCTGGCATTGTTTACACTGACTGGAAGTGACTCTCTAGACTAGAGTCTCAAGAAGAGGTCTTTCCCAGGCCTTCTACCTGGGTTCCTTTGAAAGCAAAGCATGTGCTATCCCACTCCCCAGGTGTAGTTTGCAGTGTAGGAATGGCTGGGTCAGTGCATTGTTTTCTGTTCCTGATACACATGTAAGCAAGTTGGTGCCAGGGTGAGCATTTGAATATGTGCTTTAAGACAAAGAAAATACTTTCGCATGAAGATTGTCATTAAACATATATAACATATGTATAGTAGCTGACACATGCTCATGCACAAACATTGACTTTCATGTACAGATGTGTATCATGACTGGCATTCTTTAGATGGGATCATTATGAGATTAACATATTGGCTACCACAAATCTGATCCTGCTGTTACAACAGTCTGCAAATAGCCATGCACACAACTCTGTGATGCTAAAGAGTAAACCAGTAACTATTGCCATGGCCTGGGGAAAACTTTGTTTCTGCTCTGTGATCCCTCATTGTATGGGATGAGGCCAGTGCAGAGATCATGACCCTAATTCTAACTTTGCTATTTGCACTCAGTGATGTCAGCACAGAGCGAAATATGATTGTTTATACAGAAATGTGATGTCACTATTATTGTGTTCTTATGTGTGTTGTGTTTCCTGATTGGCTGGGATCATTCTGGAAAAGAGAAGAAAGCCAGAAAACATTGGGGGGGGGGGGATCTGTAGAGAAGGGAAACAATGGCAGCATTCAGGATAGGTTATTTGCACATTTAAAGAATTTTTCAGTAAATATTCCACCCCTTGGAAGCATAAATTTTGACACACAAATTGAAATGGGAAGAGTGCGACTCTGGGGCAACTCTGTGGTGCAACCCTGTGAAAGGAAAGCGTCTTCAAGCAAACAGGAGAACAGATTTCGGTGTCAAAGAAAAACTACAGTGGCTTGGATTTCAATAAGGAAGCCCAAAGAACTGTTTTAATATGCATAGTTCATAAAAACGTAGCAAGTAAACAACACAATTCATACATTTCTTACAGCTGGATTCTGAAGGGACCTTGTGCTGAATTTTCTAGCAGACATGCTTCACTATCTATTACCTACCTCTCCCCGTCCACAGCCTTTCCAAATAATGGATTCTACATATTGCACCGTGTCAGGAGCAATGTTGCTGCACACGTGTAACCTTTTGATGTAGTACTGTGAAGAGGCCGCTCTTGTCTGAAGTAAAATATCAAACCCATTAATCTGAGGTTCACCTTTGAGAATCTGGAGAGAATGTCAAGTTCTGCGATGGCTTCAAAAAGTGCTTGATTATATCACACCTGACCATTTCCTGTTTGTTTATCTGTTTATTACTGGAGCACTTCAGAGTGCATCAGGCTCTTCACTTATCTGAGCCAAAGGAGGAAAGAACTTTTGCTCCCAATTGTACCAAAGACAAAAAGAGACCAGATCGTACAAGAAGCCTTTGGGAGAGTAGCCCAAGATTTGACAAGCTCCAGCAACAGCCCTAAATATCCCCCTGTAATGGAACACAGGAGAGCAAAACTAAGGCAGCCCCCAATGGTTAACATGTGCTCCCACCTCCCAGCTTTACTCTGTGACTGGATAGACTGAGATTGACTGGGAAAATAATTCATGCTACCATCACCCAGAGATAGGAGGAGCCCAAGCAGTAAAAAGGCAGCTTGGGAAAGCTTATCTCCCTGCTTAGCCCACAAATCTGTGTGTGTGTGTGGAGGGGGGGGGGTCTCTTTAAAATGTTTTGGTAGCAGAATGTGTCCATCTGAAAGATACGACCACCATTCTCCTGAATGAACTTAGACTAGGATGGTAAAAGAAAAAAAATATGGGAAATTTTTTAAAAGGCTGGAAAATCCAGACAATGAAGGGGAAAATCCAGGGAATAAAAGCAAAGCACTGATCAATTAGCACAGCAGTCTCCAAACTGTGCAACAGAAAAGGTGTCCCCAGCGTGACCAGAGCTTACCGTTTCATTGGGGAGCCGTCCTTCCCTGCTGCTGAGCTCCCCCAAACTGAGTTCCAGTCCACAAATCAGGGCACAGTGGCTGTTGGGGAAGGAACCCAGAAGTGGCGGACTGCAGCGGCAGGGAAGGATGGTTCCCCCGCAGAACAGTAAGTGCCATTCACACAGGGGAGGGAAAAGGCAGAGCACCATATCCAGCCCCGTGGGTCTGGAGGGCCCTGGATTAGCACAAGGGGAATAAGGGGAGGAGGGTTGGCAAACAATGGCATGGCACGTAAAAGGGAAGTGACAATATAAACAAGAAACCAAGCATGATTTTTCTCGGTACCTTTCCCTATTCTGTTTGTTTACCCTATTCCAGGGTCCTGACCCAACACACTTCCAGCTAGGTGAGCAGGTGAACCCACATCAGACTCTTCTGATGTTGGAGCTGGACAAATGACAATGGTTGTGAGTGTGCCCCTGCTCTTTATATAATCCGGTTTTATTCGTGGGATTGGTTACTTTGGGGTCACCTTAACTTTCAATTTCCCACGCTTGGAAATCAGGTGGGCTTCAAAATTCAGTGAGTTGGGTTCTTTGCTTTCCAGGGAATGGGGAAGAAGAAGATGCTCAAGGGTAAAGCATAATGGAGATAAAATAGGTACTACCTCTGGATGACCTAGCAGCCCTTTCCGGATGCTGAAGCATCGCAGAAGCCTTTGAGATGCTAGAAAGGCCCAAGTAGGGAAAATGACAGGGGAAAATCAATCATTTTTACTATACTTCCTTAAGGCAAACACTGCAGAGTTAGAGAAAAGGGTGTACAGTATTAAGTTCTGGCTCCATAACTCTGTTGAAATTACCTTGATTCTATTCTAGACATATAAAAATTACACTGTGGAAATTACCTATATTCCAATCTAGATAGATAGAATTCCATTCTATTGTTTTATGTGCATGAAAATTGGCCTCTCACTATACAGAGCTGAAGTAGCACAGTCTAGCACAAATATACCCATTCACTAGGTACCTTTCTCATTTATTTTGTCAGATTTCTTTTGGGGGAGAGGTGGAGGGATGTTCATCTTTCAAACCCCAAGTTACTTGACAGTTCTCCTGCAATCTCCAGGTGCACAAATTCATTTTAGGGGGAGAAAACAAGAAATGAGTTCACAATCCCCAGAGAAGAAACCGGGGAAGAACATATGTGAAAATGTACAGGAAATGCACAAAGATTACAGGAATTGCATGAGGACAAGTCGGGGTAACACTGAATGAAATGAGGTTTAAAGCACATCTGCAGGGACGTGCAAACACCCCCAGCCAATGACAGCAGCGCAAATCACAAAACCGTAAATTCCACCTTTATTGTTTCATTGATTTATTCATTTTGAACACTTGGCCTTTCTGCCAATTGCACTAAAAGCAGCATAGCAGAGTAAAATGTTATAAAGCACAAAACTGATATGCAGATGGCAAAATGCATAGCAGCAGCCAAAACAAGAACTGCAAAGAAAGAGCAGGGCCACCAAACCAATCAGAGAAGATCTGCATGGGGTGGGGTCTCTCTAGGCCTAGTTCTCTTTTCCCATGATCCTCTCCTTTCCTCCTTCTGTCTAGCCTACTCTACTCCTCCAATTTCCCTCCCAGGCCCCTGCTTTCTGAAAAGACAAGCAGGAAGGCAAAGAGGACCAACAGAGTGGCGAGAATGGTGTGCTAGTCCAGCAGGCGCCAAACCCTGGCCCTTGGGCTGGATCAGATGCCAGCTGCAAGCCTTCTCCTGGGTGAATGGAACTTACTGTTCCGCCTGGGGGCCCCTCTGCTTGCCAGCTGCTTCCAGGTTCTTTTGCCCCAACAGGCTTTGCTTCCAGATTTCTGGGCATGCACAGCTGACCAGCATAAAGGCGGGAGTGATCTGTAGCAGAACAGTGAAATCCCTCCCCCCCCCCCAGCTCTGTCCACACTGATGATGGCCCATTTCTGGTTGTTGTCCAATTTGAATACCACTGTCCTAGCCAAAGGGGTGGGGGAAGGCACAGGGGCTACCTAGGCCAATCTGCCATCTGAGGCTGTCCGATTGCATCTGATTGGCTGGCCACTTATGTGATCAACAACCAGACTTGACCCTCCCCCCCATACCTTTGGCCTGGCAACCACTCCTGTGTGGTTTTATCTTTGCAAGCTGCTCAAACATTTGTGGTAAAATGGGGAGAAAACAACAAAACATTCATAAGAAAGATGATATAGTGTGCTGGTCAAGCCACCTGGAGGCGGCAGCACCAGCTGAAGGAGTGACTGTACCAGCAGAAGTATAGTTAAGAGTGACTGCAGCAGCAGCAGGAGGCCACTGTTTTCATGTGTGTTGAATGGGTGATGGGAAGGGATGGATGGGGAGGACCAGGCTTGCAGCCTGAAATAGCTTTTGCAGCTTTTGAAATAGCTGTCCACCCTTACTAACACAATGGCCATTTGGTTTTACAAAAGATAGCAATGGCTATAATGCATCTAATCTCAGAGGCTGCTCATTCTAATAACATCACATCATTTATCCCTGCTAGAACTAGGCCTTTGATTTAAATCGAATCCAGACTGGCCTGAAGTTAATAGTGAATTTATATCGCTTTAAGGAGCCTTGAGACTGCAAGTGGTGTTAATAGTCAGTATGCATGCCTAGATGAGTCCTCGGATTCAGTCACAATAAGGTGTGTGCTCCTGACTTACTCCAGATAGGTGAGCACTTTCCTTACAAGAGAAGGCTACAATGTTTGGGGCTTTTTAACTTGGAGAAAAGGTGATTAATGGGGGGGGGGGCATGTTTCAGATTCATAAAATTATACATGTCATGGAGAAGGTAGACAGAAAGATTTTTTTTCTCCTTCTGTAATGGTATTAGAATGAGGGTCATCCAACGAAACAAATTGGCAGGAGATTTAGGATGGACAAAAAGCAGTACTTCTTCATACAGTGCATAATTAGTCTGTGGCATTTGTTGCCACAAGTTGTGGTAATGACCCTCAACCTGGCTGGCTTTAAGAAGGGATTGGACAAAATCATGGAGGATAGGTCTACCACTGGCAGTTGAACCTTCAGGTTCAGAAGCAATATGCCCCTGAATGCCAGCTGAAGAGGAGCAAAGTATGCCTTCCTCATCTGCTTGCAGGCTTCCCAGAGGTAGCTGATGGGCCACCGTGGGTAACAATATGCTGGACTAGATGGAACTTTGGCCTGATCTAGCAGGGCTTTTCTTATCTGAAAATCAAAATGCCTAAATGAAAATGGAATCATCTCCACTGATTACATCACAGCCCTGACACTTGTCAATGGAGGAGATGATGGGACTGCTGCTTGAAATATTTGAGCTGCCCAGGGTATCTTGGTGCCTGAAGTGAAGTGCAAAACGTGACCACCTCAGCCCCTATCCCTTGAGTCTTATACAGTGATGACTCGCAAGACGAAATTAATTCATTCCGCGAGTCATTTCGTATTGCGAAAATTTCGTCTTGTGAAGCGCGGTTTCCCATAGGAATGCATTGAAATTTAATTAATGCGTTCCTATGGGCAAAAAAAGTCAGAACAAAGTCAAATTTGGTTTACAAAGTGTTTATTAAGTGCTCTTTAAAGGCATACATATTGTACAGAGGATTTCAAAAATTTCAAGCACAAAACTTCAACTTTTTAAACATGCACAATGCATCCTGGGTATTAACGGTTGTGCGATTTAAAACAAACCAAACAAAAAAAATATGCAAAAAAATTTGTCTTGCGAGGTATCACTGTACTCTTGCATGATGTCATGCAGGTAGTGGTGACAATGTTTTAGATCCACCATGCAGGTGGGCAAACAACCACCATAATTCATCTGTCATCTGTGCTGAATTTCAACAGGAGAAAGGAGAAGGAGTGGAACAGGAAGTGGAAGAGAATAGAGAGTTGGGCTAGAGAGTCTCCGCTTTTTTTCTTTTTTTTTAGCAGCAGTGGAACTGGCAGTACAACAGTGAACTGAGGGGATGGTAGGGAGGTGGGTTGCCCTGCTGCTCCCCCTGATAACCTGCTGCCTGAGATAATAGCTGATGTTAAGGACAGATCTGAAGAGGAGCTGCTGTTAAAAAACCCTGTGCAATGCAAAGAAAGAGAGACAGGTGGACAGAAGAGGTTTCCACCCTGCAAAGGGTGATCAGTTGAGTTAGATGGATTTAGGTCACAGGAGAAAAGCTGAAAACATCCTTACCTTTGAATGGAACTGAAAGGGTTGGGTCGGAATGGGTGCACTGAAAAACCAAGACCCCAGAATTGCCAGGATATACAATGCCCTGGTCTGTTTGATACGAAGCATGTGTTTCACGTGTGAGTCATTGATTAAGACTGATTGATACTGACTGCATCTTGTGTTTGCATCATGCCCTTCAGAAGATTGCCAGGACGCCATTCAAGTGAAGCAAACAGCTGCCTGACTAAAGCACAGGTGCTCCCATTCAAGGATGGTTGGCACCTGTTTCTGCTTCACCATTGCCTTATATGGATCTTGCAAAATGATCTGTTCAGTGAGCTCCCAGCTTTTTGCCATTAAAATGAGGTCAGCGAAGCAGCTCCTCATCTCATGGGGATTTGATTGCTGGAAGTTTTCAGTACTGCAGGTGGGTGAGGCAGAGTGTTGCAACTCAAGGCCTGATAAAAAATGTTTATGGCAGGCATAATCGCCAGTTGGGATTGGTCTGGTAGTCGTGCTTATACACCTAATAAGATTCAGAGAAGGGGAGTGGGCAAATGCCCTGTGGAAAGCTGGAATTTGTTAATTGTTGAAATGTTTGTCTTAATCAAAATGTAACAATAGTTTTACTGCAAACTAAAGCCAGGATGGTGTAGTGATTCTGGTGTTGGACTAAATCCCTGCTCAGGGCTGAAGCCTCCTGGGTGACTTTGAACCAGTCATTATTTCTCAGACTCACCTACCTCATAGGGTTGTTGTAAGGACAACAAGAGGGAAGGAATCGTGTATACCACCCTGTGCACCTTGGAGGAAGGGTGATATTAAAAAAAAGTTTGAGAAATAAATTTGATGTAACTTTTCATATACATTTAACTTTTATGTATTGCAGATATGGGTGGTTGTTTGGTTTTTGGAAATCAACACGTGATTTCTCTTTTCATCCTGTGTTGAAATATGGGTTGTATCTGAATTTCATTTTGTTAAGGAAAAAAGTAGGTAGATAGATGCTTCAACTCAATTGAACCTCATTAAGTGGTCACTGATTGTAATCTTTTTTTAAGTAACAAGAATTAGTTTCCCATTCAGTTTTTCTTGTTGTTGTTTTTTCTACTAGTATCACTTCCATTGTTTAATCCAAGATACCTTCCTGTGGAACATCTTCCATGTTCTGGACATCTCACAGGTTTGTACAGGGACATTCAGATATACTTGGCACTTTCTATCACTTTCTTACACATCCTTAACTTCCTTCCTCAGCTTCCTTCTGCCAGCTTCCTTCCTCACTATGACTAAGAACATTTCATACTCAAATTATCCATCACATTTAATGCTGTTAAGGTTTCAACGCAGACTATGTCACCAATAGAGAAAAGTACAAAAACCCTTCCGGGATCTCTCAGCATCACAATAGCAGCGCTGGATGAGATTTCTCCTCCCAGCTCAAGGTGCCACAACCATGTGATTGCTTAAAACTTCTTAAGTCGCCCGCGACAAGCCTGATTTACAGGTGAGACAAATCCTTGTTGTCTCTCCTCTTTTCAGGCTCCGTGCTTTGGAAGCTTGGCAAATGGGATTGATTTGTTTCTGGTCTGCAGGCCGGATAAGAGGAGGCAATTTTAATTATTTAAGACAAGTGCCAACTGACTTCTGGTGCCAGGTATAAATTGATTCTGAATGGACTGAAGGCTGATCTACATGTTCGACAACAACACATTGGCAAGTCCTGGAGCTGCATCACTACAGGTGAGAAATGAAATTTTCTGAATGATCCCCAATGTTTAAAAACACCCAAACTCTACCATGCATGTAGAAAACTAGCGTATTGGAGCAGAGCATATCGGAACTATCCCCCAGTTAGACGTTCCTCTGCAAGATCTGGATGTGAATCTTAGCTCTGTCCTAAACAAATATTGATTTGCCCAGGTCCTTCCAATATACCTACCTACCTATATTTCTCTATTAGTAGGCAAGAAAAGCCAAACTGGAGGTCCCTGATACACCTGTGCAGAACAATCTTATGCATGTTTAGTAAGAAGTAAGTCCTACTGTGTGCTCAGTGGAACTTACTCTCATATAAGCCTGCTTAAGATTGCTCAGCCTGAATGTCATGCTCCAGAGCAGGGCTTCTTAATCAGGGGTACCCATACCCATTGGGGGTCTGGAAACCAAACGAGGGGGGAATGTGACCTGACCTGGATTAGATTACCTATCACCATCATCGGTATGGACTGAGGTGTTTTGTTCCTCGCTATTCATATGTAAAGAAAAACCAAGCCATTGACATCTTTTGAAGTCATACTTCAAAACCATGCAGAACCTTCAGTTAAATCTAAAAAACGGGCTTGGGGAGGTCGTGTTTGACCCAGCTGTATTTTATGTGTGGGCCACCGAAGGAAAGCAGGAGACAAAAGTCACAAACAGATCCAAACAGACTGTTGGCTGAGTGCATAGAAAATTGTTCCCTGGTACTGTATGTATGAATACCTACACTGACTGAACAGCAGGTCAGGGGACATGAATGCCAAGCTACAATTTCTGCCATGGCACAGCCCGGGGACATGAAAAGTACTGAAAGTTCAGTTCAAGCAGAATGTCGTAGTCCCTCATGCAGCTGTTCTCCCTCTCTCCCCCCTTCACCTTCTTGCCTCATCGCTGAATTCATCCAATTTGCCATTTGGCCACAGTGTTGAGATTCTCTGAAACCTGATAAAAAGTTGATGCACACTTCCTCAGGAGGCTTCACAACTTTTTTTCCCAAGGCATCAGACTCACAGATTAATATTTGTGGGACCTACTGTCGGTTTATCTCTCAGAAAAAATACCTGCTCAAGTTGAATTATCATTTTAAGGTGGAAGATGAGGTCTTTGGCTACAACAAAACTCAGGTCTCTCTGAACACAGTGAATTCCCAAAATGGTATTTGCATCCTTGCATAAGTTTAACAGGCCTGTTGGCACAATTAGTTGCCTGGGTCTGGATGACAACCCCTGAAAGCTGATCTACACATTCAGTATTAAAACAAAAACCCTCCTAGGACATAGCAAGCTACTACGTTAAGGGAAGAATAGTCTGGCTAGAATATTTCTCCCTGATGTGCTTGCTTTCTAACTGCAAAGTTTTTTGTTTTTTTAATGGGAGGAACACTTGAATATAAAATTCTTTACTTGCAGTGGTGCAGTCCCAACAGGGTTGTACTATGTGGTTCACATGACTATGTAGATTAGTTCTGACAAATGACAGGTGAATTATGGTGGGCAGCATTTACGATTCCAGAAACCAAACATAGTGACTTATGAATGAGCCATGATAGTCAGTGTGTCTGTATGGCTGAAACACACCAGAATTGATGGGTTGTGGAGATAAGGTTTATTATCTCAGAAGAACGACACTTTAAACGTGATTTTGTGAACAAGCACTTCATTGACAATTTTTTTTTTGATGGATTGCTCACTAGCCACTTGCTAATGTTACGCTGAGTTTAGTATCTATAACTGCCTAGGAATCTGCTGCCTGGTTGACTTTATACCTACCCACTTGGTTAATTCATCTCTGACTAAATGGAGATTTAAAAAATCTGCTAATATTTAAATGAATTGGCATGGGCAAATGAGTCACGTCTGGGAGTTTAATTCTTTGAGAAAGATGGGCGACCTTAGCTGTGAATCAAATGATTTCTCTGCTTTAATAAGCTCCGAGGTTTAGAGAAGTCAAAGAAGAGAAGGGACAGTTCTTGTCCATTAAGAAAAGGTAGTAAATTATATTGCCAGCCATAAGCCCTTTGGTTTCTGGGCCACAGGACCTTGCCCAATGTATCATTCCCTAAGAAAAAATATTGGCCTACTGTATCATTTAGTGGATAGCTGCATACTTAACACTTGTTCCTTATAATCCACCAGGTAATCACATATGCTTGCAGAACTGTCATTTCAAAGGATAAAGGCTGATGTTGCCTGCCTTGCTTAATGCCTGCAGTTGTGGGGGGGGGGGAGGGCTCATGAGGCCACACCCCCCATGAGCTGTGCCCACTGCTGCATGAAGCAGCCTTTCTGTCTCGCAGGAAGGCTGCTGCTTCTGTGAACAAATGCTAGAGTGTGCCACATGCTTTTATTGAGTATGAGTGCATGGAGAGCTGAACGACTCAGTTGCTCAGAGGGAACCACACTGTGACAGAAGCAGTGTGGCTGGAGCACAAGGCTTTCAAGTTGTATAGCAAATCTGAGCAGAGCCTCATCTGGCTGCTGTGAGGATCTGGGACTGCTTACTAGGAAAAAAGAAAAAAAAAACCCACTCCAGAAATTTGATGGGATGTCGTGGTTTTGGATTTATTAATCCAAAATCCACCATCTTTGATTGCCACATTTGCAAACACATCATGGATATTCACCAGTGGCATCGCTAGGGCTTGTGTCACCCGGCGAGGGAGGCCAGTGCATCGTTGCCATGATGGACCTCCTCCCATGCAGTGGGAGGGGCAATGCCCCAGGTGGTGGGTGTGGTGATGTACCATTGCTGGTTTTTTGGCTGTACTTTTTGATAGAACCTTATGAACCATCTCTACAGCATCCGGCAACAGACCACACTGTCTAGTCTCAGGCGTTCATCTGCCGCTTTGTCCTTCTTGCGGCTGTGTCTGTACACCGGATTCAGTCTGGGCTGACTTTGTGTACAGCACAGTCCGTGCTTGTCAGTTGTTTCTTCCTGTGCTTCTAACTCTATAACAGCATCTGTGTTCACAGGTTGGGTGACAAAATTAATTGGACTTTGTTCTGGTTGGAGCATCCCTCCTCTCCACCCCGGATCTATGAACAGACTTTGTTTTCAGCTGGTCCACAGGATTGAAGGTATCAGGTTGGGCTGAACAGCTTGTGAGAGGAAGAGCTGAGGGCAATTGCTATCTCTAGTTTGTTTGCTTTCCTTTGTCGAGGAAAGCTCTCTGTGCTCCACTGTTTTTTGGTAAGGGAGTTGTATCTTGCCAGGACAGCTGCTGGGTTTGCTGTTCCATGCACATTTCACTGTGAATCTTTATCAAGAACATATTCAATTCCTCCAAAAGTCAGTTCAATAAAACAGCATTGCGATGACCTCTAGCAAACTCACTCCTATGTAGTTTTATTGAATTGGACTTTGAAGGCATTGAATATTCCATTTGTATTGATAATGCACTGGGAATGCCCATCCTAGCAGCTGGCCTGCCCATGGGTTTCTGTTGCAAGTTTACAGCTCTCCTTGGATCTTCTTCACCTTGTGAGTTGTATCTTGTCACCTTCTCTAGGGGCTGCTCTCAGACTTTATGGGCAATGCTGACCTATGGAGAATTGGGGCAAAGAGGCCATGTGCCGGCCTCCCCACAGAAAGATAGTGCTAAGAGAGTGAAACTGCTGAGTCATGGGTAGCATTTTGAGCGTTTGAATTGCTGCATCTCTTTGGAATCCTTGAAGCATCTCGATGACAAGGAGTATTATATCCCTGTTGCAGGTCAGGGACTGAGGCTGAGAGGGAGTAGAGTGGAGGGGACTTTTAAACCTGAGACCTTCTAATTTTTTGCTTAGTCTCTTTCAGAACAAGCCAATTTATGTCTACTCAGAAATAAGCCTTATTGCCTTCAATGAGTCTTACTCCCATATAAGTGTGTCTCAGATTGCAGCCTCACAGCCCAATCCTATCCAACTTCCAGGTGCCACTGCAGCTGCAATGCAGCCCCAAGGTAAAGGACCAAACGTTCCCTTACCTTGGGGAGACATCCATGACTGCCCTCCACCATAGTATTCAGCACATGCCCTGTTGGCACAACTGCATCAACACTGGAAAGTCAGTTATGATTGGGCTGTAAGCCACTACAGTACATCAACTCACAAAAGGCATCAGCTCTTTGGCAAATACAGTGGAAAATATCAGACAGACAGAGAGCAAGGGAAGGGAAGCTAAGGGGAAAGGGATTGGGAATTATTTGCCACTTCTATTTAATTTTTGAATTCTTTGTTTTGCCATGAACAGGATTGTGAGACTTCTGACAAGCGGCAGAGTGGAGCTGGAGGGGTGGGGGTGTTGGAGAGTACAGGTCTGGAACAGCTTAACGTGGTGTAACATTCCTAGCTATGCACGCCCCAGTTGCTGCAAGTGTGATGTGTGTTAAACACATATTAAGTTGGCTCTAATGTACCACTAAGGAGCCAGGCGGATTCTACTCTTTGGATTCTTAGAAAGCTCCCACCTTCTCTCCTGTATATTTCTTTTTGCAAAAAGAATAAAGGCCGATGTGACCTCCGCTGGGCAGCCTGTCTTTCCATGATGCAGCCTCAGGCTGCAAAGTTCTCAGGTGGACTCAGATGGAAGCATTGCGTGGTATGGCGGGCATACTGTTGGCTGCATCCTTAAGCAGGATACGCTCCCCCCTCCCCCTTTGCACAGATAAAGCAGAGCCGCCTGAATGGATACAGTGTGCCGGGCAAGACGGATTGCAGCTGCCTCACTTGCTTTGATTACACCAACTATGCTATTTGCATACAGAAAAGTCAATAACTCTTCAAGTTCTGTTGTGACTTGTTTTTCTCAGCAATAAATAACTAATCAACATCCAGGGTCAGCACAGAACTGCAGCTGAATTCTTAAAGGGCCCGAGACACTTTCCTGCTCCCTCCTCCTCCAACTTTGCGACTCAAAAATCCCAGGCCCTGAAAATAAAGGGAACCAAACAGGGAACCAAAGCACAGGAAGTACCTTCCGTGGTGATATGATTGACCCTGTATAATTGACGAGCGGCTCTCAGAATTAAGAGCTACTCTGGATGTTTTGTGAAATGTCTTTTTATAGCTTACTGTATATATTTGTGGCATTGAGAAGAAGGACCTGCCTCTTAGAAGGGTAGAACTGCATATTTCTGTGCTTGTCTATTATGAAATGTAGAAAATCCCCTGGTGTGCCCCAAAATTAATGAACCAAAAGAAAAAGGAAGTCTAAAAATGGCCTGATAAAGGCTGAGCAGATTCATTGCCATCCAGGAGGCAGTTGAGCACCAGCTGAAGAGAGAGCAGAAGGGAAACCGAGGAGAGGGAACTGGCCTTATCTACTGATCTAACCAATGGTTTTATTGCATGGGGAAGGGAATTCAGATGGGGGCCTGTTTCTTTTCTAACACCTGAATTCTACTCTGCAAGCCCCCCCCCCCTTTTGTGTGTGTTTTCTGTATTCTAGGCTGTTCTCGGAGGCAAAGCGCTGCGTGAGAGCATTTAATAAAAACAGACAGCATCATGGGAGATCTTGATCATGGATGTCCAGTTTGACCCTAAGAGAAAGGTTGGAACTCTTGCTAGATGCCTCATAACTATTTGATGATGTTGTCCAAATGTTAACACATTTCCATTTTCACAATTAACTCTGGTATAATGAGATCCAGAAGCTTCCCTGGTTGAAACAGAGTCCTCTAAAACTCTTTGCTTTCGTATTGGATTATCGTTTTTCGAGCATTCACGTGCTCATTTCCCACGGCTGTTCACACATCAAGTCAACAGAAATCCTTCCTGTGACAGGAATAGTCATCTTGTTCCTGTGCTGTAACTGCAGAAGTGGGCTGGGGTACCTCCCTTATGAGGAAAGGCTACAGGGTTTGGGGCTCCTCAATCTAGAAAGAAGGCGCCTGAGGGGGGACATGATTGACAGCCCAAACCTATCCTTTCCTCCCACTGATGTTCCACCCTTGTGGGGGGGAATTGGGATGCTTGGTAAAATATTTTCCCTTACTTTCCTATAAGCCCCTTGACTGGCAATGGGTGTCCTTGGACCTGCACCAACTCCTTAGCTGGCACAAGTCCAAGGAAAGGGGGTCAGCTGGCTGTTATTTAAATGGATAGAATCTGGCACAAGTCACTTTTGCAAGATGCCACCCTCTTCCATCTCTGTCATGCCCCCAGCCTCCCCTGTCTCTCCCCATTCTGTACTCCACTGCCCTGTTCTACCTCCCCTG
Source organism: Tiliqua scincoides (assembly GCF_035046505.1). NCBI lineage: Eukaryota > Metazoa > Chordata > Lepidosauria > Squamata > Scincidae > Tiliqua > Tiliqua scincoides. Next base: position 60,835,706 of record NC_089827.1, read on the forward strand.
CCGACATACCTGGTTCAGCGGACACTCTGTCTTTCACTTCTGCATGTGGGGCTGCTCTGGCTTTGCTGCTAATGGGCTGGTTGCATGTGGCTTTGCACACTGCCTGCAGGCTGTTTGCGATGGCTGTAAAGAGCATTCTGCCCTTGGAATGCTTCTGGTGACAGCCTGCTAGTTTGGAACTGGGCTGTGAGACAAACAAAATGTACATGGGATGACTACAGTGGGTAGAGGGAAGGTTTTTTCCCTCTCACACAACCCCAGAACCCCAGAACCAGGTGACATCCAATAACATTGGATGTTCACTGTCTGCGCTTCTTCTCTGGCCATTATTATTATTCATTTCATAGCATGATCATTACTGAAAATAATTTTGTCATGGGGAGGGTGCCAAAAATTTATGGTCCCCGGGTGCCAAATGACCTTTGTATGCCACTGAACAGCATACAAGCATCTTGTTGTCTTGTGTGCTACCTGAAGCACCTGGTGGGCCACTGTGAGATATAGGAAGCTGAACTAGATGGGCCCTTGGCTTGATCCAGCAGGGAACTTAAGATTCTGCAGGCCAAAATTACACACAGCATAGTGGGAGTGGGAAAGAAGGGGTTGGATCTGAAGATCCAACTGCATGAGTGGAAAGCACTCACAGATGAGATGTTTTGCTAATCTCCCCCCACCCCTGCCCCCCAAATTGACTTCATAGGAAGCTTATACTGACTCAGACCATGAGTCCATCTAAGTCAATATTGGCAACAATTCTCTAGGGTTTTGCATTGCGGTCTTATCCAGTTGTACCTGGAGTTGTACAGGAATTGTTCCTGGGGCCTTTTGTTTGCAAAGCATGTGCAGGTTTTTTCTGACTCCCACAACTCTTTAGAATTGAACTACAGAGTATACTTTGGGAGGAATCACAGAGGCCTGTAGTGGGGGAAATCGGTAATCTCCCCAATGCAGGTAGAAGAGATGCCTCCAAGTCATGCAGCTGCATCTTTGGATTCAAGCCATACCCTAAAAAAAACAAAGAAGATTTTCAAATTGGGACAGACAAGCCATTATAGTGTGATAAATCATGGACAGGCCTGCAGTACAACCCACTGTCCAGAATGAATTGCACAGCTTTCCCACATCTTCCAACCATCCCACTGTTGTGAACAGCACTGCAAACACGGCATTCCAATAATTACATTATGAAGAAGGAATATCCAACAATGATGTGAAATGTTCATGTTCAGCATTCAACGAACAAGGGGAAGGAGGCTTTCACTTCATTCTCAATGAAGGTCTAGGATGTCATGGTTTATTATCCATTCATCCCTGCTTTTATAACCAGCTCTCTATTCTACTAAATTATCTCTTCTGTTCTATGCTAATGCTTTGAGATAAATAGTGCTGGGACGGCAAAGGGAGAATGAGACTCTGGATTCATGCCCTGTAGGAAGACAGCTTCTCTCTAGCCAGGTTTCTCTTGTTTATTTGCACCTCTGCTAGGAGATAAATTTGTCTGAATTACTATTACTTCTCACCCTGCCTATAGGGCTCCCACTAGCATATAATAAGCACTAGCACACAGAGCTAATGTATAATCCAGCAGGGTAGACTGACAGAGGCTTAGTATAATCATGTCTGACTCATGAAGAGACATATATACATGAGTATTTGTGAGCATTAATGAATGAGTTTTTATTTGCAGTAGTTTTGACGCCCATTTATTCTCACATATTCATATCACACACACATCCTTTAAAAACACACACACACACACCATATTCAAACAACATCAAGCACCTTATTGACACAGTTGGCCTCACTTTTGTGAGCAGCCATTGCTGATCTAGTGCTGGCTCCACTTTTTTCTACATCCCTGCTTACCAGCACTCACAGCTCCTTCTATGACTAAATTCTTTGTGCCAACAATTGAGCAGTTGGAATGTTCATGCATATTCCTTAACAGCAGCGGCACTCAGTCAATGGCTATTGAGAGGGTTTTGAACGAGGCAGCGGCTCAGTCAATGGCACAGGGTGGGGAAGGGGGTCTCTCAGGCTTCAACCCTTTTGCACATTCCTGAGGCTTGGGGAGTGGGATTAATAAATCTAATAGAACCAAATCTTTTAGCCTAAATTAACTTCACTAGCACAAGGTGCTGAAGCTATTTAGGGAGTTGTGTTGATCCTGTTAGGCTGCCACACAGTCCACCATGAAGAATAAAAGCAAGGTCCATAGCCTATGTGCCTGATGCACCCAAGGTACCTCACATCAAGGGGTATTTGTTGCCTCCAAGAAGGGAAAGAGAATTGAGGTGTTACCTTCCACTTGGTTAATTCAAAGATTAAGGAAGCCCCAGGTCATCCCTTGAAACTGCTCTTAACTAATGCCAAGGTGTAAGCAAAACCCAGCAGGGTGCTGGCCACCTCCTGCCTGGTCCTTTGTTTCACCTCAGATAAGGTCAGACTTTCTGACATGTCCAAAACACATTTGAGTTTAAGCCTTTCTGGTGGCCCTGCTAGTTACTGAAGTCAAAACAGCTGCCCACTCTGACTCATCCTAACAGGCACTAAGTTACACACACAAAAGGGTTTTTTATTAAAGTGAAGGGTCACCACTTACTACAGGAGTGATTTAAGAAGACCAATGTTATGGGTGCTTCAGCTTCACAGAAACTGACACTAGTGATCACGGTGTATAATAGGCTGCACGGTACTGTAAATCTCTGTGTAAGTCTGTATTCATGAGCTACCTTGAGTCAATAGTTCTCACAAGTTCAATCTGTAAAACATGAAGTATGTCCTCCGCGTCACGTATTGTATATTGTTACAATACCGTGGAACAAAACCATCCCTTTAGAACTGCAAAGCTCTTGTCTGCCACCCTGCTCTCAAATGCGTGACAGGAGCAAAAAAAAATTCTGGAAAGATGGATGACTCGTTCTCTTTTCTTTACACCCACACGACTATCTGCTTGTGATGATGTAGTGGTATCCAGAGATGGGTTACTAAAAATAGGGGCATTCCATTCCTTTGGATTTGCACCGGCCTGTGTTGGGTCCACCGAGATGAATGCAAGCCCCAAGCGGCAAATCCACCTTTAGAAGTCTCATCATACAGGGGATCACAGCCAACGAACAGGACATACGACAATAAGGTTTGCCTTCAAACATGCATGAATTTAGCTTCTTGTAATCATCATTAAGGAAAAGTTGAAAATGGTATCTGCACATAAGCATATTAAAGTCATATGGCAACATGCTTTTCCTCTTTGGAGTTGGATTCCAGGGAACAAAGATCTTTTAATTCCCCCAGCTTTTAAGAAACTGTAACGTTCAGTGCTGTCTTAATCTGCCATGGCTAATTATGTTACATTTTCTTATTGTGTTTTTAACTACTTTTATGGTTCTGCTTGTACGCCACTTTGTGTATTTTTAAAGAAAGAAAGAAAAATGGCTTTAAGGTCTCTGAAGTAAAATAAGAAATAAATTGAGCTTCTGGGAGAACCTCCTCTTCCAATAGAAGATGCTCCAATAGAAGACTATACACATGCTGCAGACCACTTGGCCTTGGTGCACTCATGAAGAACCTACTGACTCCCCCACTGTGAGCCTTTTATTCAGTGTGCAGTAGTCAGTGGTGAGTAACAATAGGGGAAGAGGCTTCTTATTTGCTAAGGTTAACCCATTTCTGCCCACAGGTGTACACATTTTATCCCTGTTGCATATATGCAACATTGGGCAGAAATGGCTTAAGAAGATCAGAGCAGTGTTGGCACCAACTCTTGTGTGAAGCCCTGTGCAGGGGCTCACCCTGGCACTGGGGCATGTGTATGCATGCATCCCCCCCCCCTTTGCCAGGAGCAATTTGAATACTCTTTTCTCAGTGCACTGAGAGAAGGGCAGCCTGAAATTGCCACTTGGTATCTTCATCTGAGGTTAAAAGGATGCAGGTCATACCCTCTTACTGATGGGGTGTTCAGCGAGGAGTGATTGAACAGGGATTTGAGGTAGACTCTCTGCAGGCCCAAATCTCAGCATCCTGAGGTTGCTTTCAGGGGCATCAGTCAACTAGAGAGATAACAGTAGAATGAATCATCTCTCCTTCCTCACTCTCTGTCCAAAAGGTTTTCTTGGAGGCCCTGCATCATCACAGAGCACAAGTCACCTGGTTGGGCAACTTGAACCACTGCTACCTGCCAGTTGTACAAAGATTTAGGGCCCTCCTCCAAGGGACCCCACCCAGTGCCTGACTTGGCTGACTCCTGATGCCACCCATAGACCAGAGGCAGAGCCAGTTCTTGAACAATATCCATAGTAGAGGAGTTCTGACAGCATCACAGAAATGTGCAAGGGGGCAGTCTTTGTGTCTGTGCCGGGAGTTGTACTGGAACTCTGCTTCCAGATACTGTTTGTTCTGCTCCACGTGCTCTGGCTCTGAGACTGCAAGGAAGAATATGTCACACTTGCTAGGCCAGCACTATAAATAAGTGGAGTGTGAGTGCTTGATGTCCAACATTGACAGCTGTCCTTCCCCAGTGCATGCTGGGAGTTTACCTGAATGGGATGGCTTGTGGCCAACAGACCACTTCTCTCCCTCCCATCCACACACATGGATGATATGGCAAAAAATATGTTAAGGGACTGTTATTAAGCAAGTACTCACTTTCCCCATTTTGTCAGTGGGAGAAAGGAAGACAGTATGTGACCAGAGGGGCTTTTCAGTTTTCCATACCTTCAGATACCTAAAAGGGAGGCATACAGAATGTCAGTGCCAGCGCCAGATGTTGGGGCCCTAGGGCTAACCCTACACCAGGACCCCCGCTGCTAAAACCCCTGCCCATTTCTTGTTGCTGCATTGGGCAGTGCCACTGCCAGCAGTACCAAGGGTTCAGGGATCAATTATCTGACGGGCATAGGGCCCTCAGTCAGTGCCTAACCTGGTCAATCTTTGATGTTACACCTGGAAGATGTTCAGCAATCATACTTCAGTGCTTCCCAATCTTTTTAGTGCCCCAGAATGCCTTGCAGCTTCTGGGTAGCTGCCAGAATGCCTTGCGGCACCACAGCTGGAACCGGCCATAACCCACCAAAAATGGACTTGTGGCCCACAGTTTGAGAACCACTGCTTTTAATATATGGACTTCTCTTTCCTGAGTGGGTCTTCTCTTTGCTTCGAAGCTGAGATTTCTGAGGAGGAATGTGGCAGGGGGCAGGGAGATGTTCTGAAAGAATAGTGCCACTCTGCTGTTTGCTGCAGGGGTCCATCCACTTTGGATTGACATTATGTGTGGTTGCCACTGGACTTTCATGGTCCCAGAGTCCTGTACCATATGTGGAGAGATCAAGGGAAGGGAGGGTTGTTTGGTTCTCCTATTGTCTTTGTGTTGAAGACATAAATAGATCAAACTCAAAATCATATGCTAAGACAAACGAATTCTGGGATTATTTGGCCTCCTCTGGGCAGGAGGTCTGGTCTAGAGGGTTGAGCCTCCAACTGCCTGAAGATAACATCTGAAGGTCGCCAGTTTGAGGCCACCGGCACCATGAACAGCGAGACCTTGAAGCAGCTGACAAGTTGAGCCTAGTTATTCCACCTGCTCTTCGGAAGGAGCTGCTTGTCAGCCTGTGTGGGAGGAGGCCAGAAAGTGATAACAGACTGCAAAACTTCCATCTGAAATGTTGTGTGGTTCTTGAAAGATAGAACCTTTCTTTAATTGTAAAAATCCCTATGGGGATTTAAACAGCCTGCCTATGTAAACCGCCTTGAATAAAGTCTGAGGAGAAATCTGACAATCAAGAAAGGCGGTATATAAATCCTGTACTATTATTATTATTATTATTATTATTATTATTATTATTATTATTATTATTATTATTATTATAGAATTTTTTAATAAGGGGGAAAATATCTGGCTTTTTTTTTTTTGGACTTTGATGTCACTTCAAAAGAGCAATTATTCTCCAACCCCCCACAAAAGGAAGGGGGGAATACATTATGGAAAATTACAGCCACATTTGCATAGAGATCTGGCATTGTGGGCATGGAATTGCACCTTTGCACCAGCACCTGTTTTCACTGCCAGTCCTCAGCTCAAGAATATTAGTAACTGAGAGCGTCTAGGCATGTGCAAAGAGCCTTTCTTATTCACTGAAGGCTTTGCAGTAAAGGGGCTCTGCAAACTGCATATGAAAGCTGTTCCAGTCAATTGCAGATGCTTTCTCAGATGTAGTCAGAAATCAGCTCCTAATCACCCAAAACTTTGCAGACTTCAGTGCTTTACTAACATGGAGAAATACTAAGCTGATGCTGATGAGTCACTGCTAAATGCCAGGCTTTGATTAGGCATGAAAGAAACACAATTGGCAACACTGTTTGCAAAACAAAGCAGGAGGCCTGCAGGCACATGCCTGCAGCCCTTGCTCCAAAGCCTCCCTCAGCCTTATTCCATGTGCAGAGCAAGGAGCAGGCACTTGCCAGACCTGGAAGGGGTCATCCCATTGGCAACCAATCAAGTGGAACCCTGATTATTGGAATTGTTTGTTGGTTGTTTGCACTTCACGTGGCCCTGGACTCCCTTGCTGAAGTCCTAAAGTGCTGCAAAGAGATCATCGTCACTGAGCTGTATGAAATCCTCTGTCTCTGCTGGAGAGAAGGTGGAGTACCTCAAGACATGAGGGATGCAAACATCATCACGCTGTACAAGAACAAGGGCGACAGGGGTGACTGCAATAACTACCGTGGCATCTCTCTCCTTAGCGTTGTAGGAAAGTTGTTTGCTCGAGTTGAACTAAAGAGGCTCCAGGTACTTGCAGAGAGCGTTTATCCAGAATCACAGTGCGGATTCCGAGCCAACAGGTCCACCACTGATATGGTATTCTCCCTTAGACAACTGCAGGAGAAATGCAGGGAACAGCGACAGCCACTCTTTATAGCCTTCATAGATCTCACAAAGGCCTTCGACCTGGTCAGCAGGGTATGGCCTCTTCAAGATTCTCCCCAAGATTGGATGTCCACCCAGGCTCCTCAGCATCATCAGATCCTTCCACAAGGACATGAAAGGCACTGTTGTCTTCAATGGCTCCACATCAGACCCCTTTGACATCCGAAGCGGAGTGAAGCAGGGCTGTGTTCTTGCGCCAACCTTGTTTGGGATTTTCTTTGCTGTCCTGCTGAAGCATGCCTTTGGAACTGCAACAGAAGGCATCTATCTCCGGACCAGATCAGACAGAAAGCTCTTCAACCTCTCCAGACTGAGAGCAAAGTCCAAAGTCCAGCTGAAATGTCTGCTTGACTTCCTCTTTGCCGACGATGCAGCTGTCACTACCCACTCTGCCAAAGATCTCCAGCAGCTCATGGATTGTTTTAGCAAGGCCTGGCAAGACTTTGGACTGACGATCAGCCTAAAGAAAACACAGGTCATGGTTCAGGATGTGGACTCACCTCCCTGCATTACAATCTCTGCGCATGAACTGGAGGTTGTCCATGACTTTGTGTACCTTGGCTCAACGATCTCTGACACTCTTTCTCTCGATACCGAACTAAACAAACGCATCGGTAAAGCAGCTACCACGTTTTCCAGACTCACAAAGAGAGTCTGGTCCAACAAGAAGCTGACGGAACATACCAAGATCCAGGTCTACAGAGCTTGCGTCCTGAGTACACTTCTGTACTGCAGCGAGTCATGGACTCTTCGCTCACAACAGGAGAGGAAACTGAACGCTTTCCACATGCGCTGCCTCCGACGCATTCTCGGAATCACCTGGCAGGACAAAGTTCCAAACAACACAGTCCTGGAACGTGCTGGAATCCCTAGCATGTATGCACTGCTGAAACAGAGACGCCTGCGTTGGCTCGGTTATGTCGTGAGAATGGATGATGGCCGGATCCCAAAGGATCTCCTCTATGGAGAACTCGTGCAAGGAAAGCACCCTACAGGTAGACCACAGCTGCGATACAAGGACATCTGCAAGAGGGATCTGAAGGCCTTAGGAGTGGACCTCAACAAGTGGGAAACCCTGGCCTCTGAGCAGCCCGCTTGGAGGCAGGCTGTGCAGCATGGCCTTTCCCAGTTTGAAGAGACACTTGGCCAACAGTCTGGGGCTAAGAGGCAAAGAAGGAAGGCCCATAGCCAGGGAGACAGACCAGGGTCAGACTGCACTTGCTCCCGTTGTGGAAGGGATTGTCACTCCCGAATTGGCCTTTTCAGCCACACTAGACGATGTTCCAAAACCACCTTTCAGAGCGCGATACCATAGTCTCTCGAGACTGAAGGTTGCCAACAACAGTGTTTGCACAAAGTACTTTTTTCTTCTAGGGTTCCCAAGGCCTCCCAATGCCTGAGGCAGCATGCCAAATCTGTTCCCCTTCCTCAGTGATGTGCTAGCCCCTGCTTCCCCCACTCTCCAAAGTTCTCACTCAGCACTTTCTGACCCAGTGGATACCAAATCATGGATCCTATGGGAAAATGGGGTTGGGTAAAATCCAACTGTCATACCTTTTGGCATGATGGTGGCAAAGGCGCATCGCAGGTTCGCTCGGGTGGCCTGAGCTAGCCTGCCACCGACCCATCGGGGTGACAATGAAGGGGTCTGCAGGCTTGTAGTGACGCTGCCCAGAGTTGGGTGTAGTCGCCCAAATTGCTGTAGGGGTAGGTAGATGGGCAGCTCCATTTCCCCATGTAGAACCCGCATGACCTAGTGGTTAGGCCCTGTTGCAATTTATGGTGTAATTAAATAGTTAATAAAGTGGCCCTTTGTACCATATGCCCATGCCTGTGCCTTTATTGGGGGGTAATTCCGGGGGCACATGAATTAACGCGCCACCGGCGTTTGCCCTGCCCCTGCACGAGGCACAGGAGGGGCCAGTCCTCGCAGCCTATTGGCTGGGGGCTCAATGCATCAGGGCCATGTGCTGCTGCACGAGGAAGCCTGCCCAGTCGGGACCAGGCAGCGATCCCCCACCCGCCCACCCTTTGGCAGTCTGAGGTTAGCTGGTCACCAATTGGGGCCGGGTAGGAAATTTTTGCATTAACCCGATTGGCATAATGCTGGTGGTTTTTTCACCTACCCCAGACTGTGGAGTTAGGGGCGGAGTGGATGTCAAGAGGTCTCACTGGTCACTTTAGGCAGGTATTGTGTGGGTTTGGGGTAGGTAAGGACCTGGTGGCAAAGGTGCATCGCAGGTTCGCTCGGGTGGCCTGAGCTAGCCTGCCACCCTGACCCTTCGGGGTAACAATGAAGGGGACTGCAGGCTTGTACTGACGCTGCCCAGAGTTGGGTGTGGTCGCCCAAATTGCTATAGAGGGAGGTAGATGGGCAGCTCCGTTTCCCCCATGTAGAACCCGCACGACATAGTGGTTAGGCCCTGTTGCAATTTATAGTGTAATAAACAGCATATATGATTAGGCCATAAGTTACCTAACAGTGTGATCCCATACTATTACACCTGCTGAGAATTACTGCTGCGTTCTGTTGTGCTAGTAGAACAAGAGACAATGCCAGAGTGAAACCAGTGGAGTTAGGGGTGGGCCTATTTTATTATTATCTTCTTGGGGTCTCACTACTTAACTTTAGCATATATTAACAGAAAACAACAGAAAGGTTATTACCCAGCACTCCCCGATAAAGACACAGGCACGGGCATATGGTACAAAGGGCCACTTTTTTAAGGGCCCTTTGTACCATATGCCCATGCCTGTTTATTAAGTGGCCCTTTGTACCATATGCCCGTGCCTGTGTCTTTATCGGGGAGTGCTGGGTAATAACCTTTCTGTTGTTTTCTGTTAATATATGCTAAAGTTAAGTAGTGAGACCCCAAGAAGATAATAATAAAATAGGCCCACCCCTAACTCCACTGGTTTCACACTGGCATTGTCTCTTGTTCTACTAGCACAACAGAACACAGCAGTAATTCTCAGCAGGTGTAATAGTATAGGATCACACTGTTAGGTAACTTATGGCCTAATCCTATGAGCTGTTTATGCCATCAGAACGAGTGCTCTGTCAGCATAAACAGATTTACAGATGTCGTAACCACTACAAAGCTGGCAAGCGCAGCCTGGCCACTGCTGCAAGTGGCAAGCGGCCAAGTCTTCACAACGACAGACTCCGGATGCCAGCCGCCACAAGGAAGACAATGCAGTGGTTGGGAGGGAGGCAGGGAGGGAGGGGTGGAATGGGGCAGGGGTGGTCGGAACAGGGAGGCAATGGGGTAGGGAGGGAGGATTGGTCCAGAGTAGGGGGAAGGTTCAGCGGCAGCAGCACCCACTGAATCCTAAGCCCCTTCCCAATCTGATCCTGATCTGCCTTCACCTGTCAACATGAATGTGTTCCAGCAATATTGCTGGCGCAGGTCCAAGCTGACCCATGGCAGTAGCGGGCAAGAGAACAAATTACTGGGGCAAGAGAACAATTGTTTGTTCACCCCAAGGAGGCCTCAGCAGTCGAAAGTCTCCCACAGGACAGCAGACACCACACTGATGTTGTTGCTTTGCCACCCAGGGAGTGAGTTAGGATTGAGCTGCCCGATATGTCACCATCCCCTGACTCATCTGTGCCCATTGGCTTCTCAACGTTGTAAAATCCTGAATGAAAGTGATTATTATGTATATTTCATGTGACTCCTAAGTGACTCCTCAGTTCAACTTAGTAACTGGCTATGTTGAATCGGCTGTTCTGTTGTATCTATTAATTTTGCACATGGTGTTTGTTACTTAGTAGAATGCCAACTTATGAACCCAGCCAGTGTGTTTGCATTTGTGTTTGTGTGTCCTTGAGTTGCCTATCAGATTTACAGCAAATATCTTATAATCATTCACACATCATCATAATCCAAAATCTTATTGCATTTATGATCTCAGGTAATTTGAGATGCTGATAAATTTTGCAAGGTTCATGAGCTTCATGGGCTCATAATATTTCTAATGCTTATCTCAGAGAAAAGGTGAATGTGGCAAGTCCCTGGATTCTTCTCTGGTTCAGATTAAAATCTGACTGGGAGAAAAATTCCCACTGTACCCCCCTCCCGACACCTAGTCCCTGAACTGCTCCATATCATTCCCCAGCCTCCCTGATACTGGTTTCCCACCCTTCCCTCTCTGGCATGCTCCTTGAGAGCACCAGCAAGAAAAGCATCCTTGTCCTTTGGAAAATGTAGTCCTTCGGAAAAGAGCCACTAAGACTTTACTCCCTGAGGCTTGTAATGACCCTGCTGTAGAAAGGAGGGAGATTTCAGATCTGCCACCTCCACTATTTCCATGGTTGCAGCACAATCATCACCGCAGCCTCAGATGGGTACATGTTCATGAAAAGGCAGATGGAGGGGTTTGGTAGGTCTGGATGGGAAAATGCCTTCTGAATGTTGGGTCAGCTCAGAAAATAAGCCATTTTCTATTTTTTCTAGGAAGCAGCCGGGCTTATTTTCTGACTTGAATGGGATGGGGGGGGGCTTTATAGGTTATATCAGAGATATAACTAGGGCAGAGCCTGAGGGGCACTTGCTCCGGGTGCTAAACCAAAGGGGGTGCATGACTGTCCCCAGGCTCAGCCCTAGTTACCAAGAAGGCACTGGCACCTTCACACCCCTCCTCTGGGGAGAACCCAGAAGTGACATCACGTGACATGATGTCACGTGACATCACAATGATGATTACGTGACATGATGCCACTTGACATCAGTCACTGATCTGGATGGCGGGACAGTGCATGATTCCCCATAGTGATAGTCATAGTGATAGAAGTGGCTTGGGGGGGGGCACCACAGCTGTTGCTCTGATTGCTCCCTGAATTACGGTACATGAACTTTCATGTGCATGACATTCTTCATAAGCTTGGCTTCTGAGATGGAACATATTCCAGATCAAATGCAACTGCAGGGCGAGGTGAGAGGGAGGCTGCTTTGGCATGATTTATCTGGTTACAGAAACAGGAACCGCCCTCCTGCCCATAGCGTAGAACAGACGGGAACTGCCATCTGGTTGAGTCTGGACTTTGTGTTCCAGAGGAAAAAGGTGGCACCACAGATTTCTTCCTTTGGAGATGGTGGCGCTTAGTTTTTGTTGTTGTTTTTTTCCCCTCTTTTGGCCTTTCTTTTAGAAACACTTATTCACTCTCCTCTCCCTCACCCTCCTCCTCCTCTTTCCATACCATTTGTTTCGGGATTAATGGAATCTTGTCAGAATCTCTCAACACTTCTGTGGTGCAAATTTGCCATTATTAGCTGAGCTGGCCCAGGCAACATCAGGGTAACATCTGTCTGCTGTCAGGGAAAAGGCCATGGGTGGTGGGAGCTGGGGGTGGCAGGGAAGCCTTAAAGATGCTAATTAGTTATTAAGCTTTATTAGACCTCTTAACAATGCTGTTCTGGAAGCCTTCCAGAGTCCTACAGGGCTGCTGCTTTTAATTTCTCCATATTGGGGGATGTTTGTGTCCTTGAAGGGCTTTTCCCCAGAACTGCAGGAGATATCGGCAAGCGCTGTGGAGGAATGATAACCGTTGTTGAGAGATCATCTATTTTTCATAGCAGTGCCTTCTCCAAAGAAAGCAGGACTACCTGCCCAGTGGTTTAAACCATATCAACCTGTTCCATATAGACATAGTAAGAAATGGGCAGAGGTACTATTTTGTTTCCTTTTCCCCCTCTCCAACCTCTACTGTCAAGCTGGGGCAACAAAGCAAGCGCTTTCAGAAAATGATGGGGACAGGACGATGTACATGCCGGAACTCTCCTAGAAGTACCTCAGTATTAAAGGAGAGAAACCGGGCCTCTGAGAGGAATTTTATGAGAGGGTACAAAGTTTCTTTTAGACCCCTTCCCAAAGGGGAGGTGGCACTACAGCCGAAAAAATCTTTGGAGTACAGGTCTACCTGCCAGCACTCCTAAGTCCTCTCTAAAATCTTAAAAGTATAGACAACCATTGCAGAAAATTAGCATCATTGTATTTAGGCTCACACTAGAAAGGAAAGTGTCCTGTGTGTACCAAAACTTACCTCTGCAGCAGCTGTAGCCCTGCATCTGTGTTCCTGAGCTCCTATATGAGCCTGCATGACAAGGGGATCCACAAGCCAAAGACCTACTATGGCAGGCCAGTTTCTTCCCAGATTTGACACTGGGTAAAGTTGAGTTATTTATGCATTCCTCAGTCCAGTGCAGCCATTTTCAACCACTGTGCCATGGCACACTGATGTGCCGGGAGTGGTCCACAGGTGTGCCGCAGGAGTTTGAGGGAAGATCATTTATTAGTAGGGCCAATGGGGATGTGAGTGCCCACTGGCAGCATGGTGTGCCTTGTCAATTGTCAACAACCTGGTATGCCTTGACAATTTTAGTGCCTTGTCAGTGTGCCACGAGATGAAAAAGGTTGAAAATCACTGGCCCAGTGAATATGGCTTGCATCAACAGCCACCACTGTGAGCCTGCAGTAGCATCCCCAACATCCTGCTCAGGCAGTGAGTCCAGCTGAGATTGGAAAATGTAAGATCCCGGGATATTTCTGGGCCCCCTCCTTTGGCTCCTGGGCCCCCTTTTTGACCTTGGGCCTGGGTACAAATTACCCTCTGTACCCCTCTCTAATGGGCCCTGGAATACATATCATAATTCTCTCCCCCTCCTCCATTTGTCCCACACGCTTCACATATATTATCTAAGCAGTTCTCGCAGCAAGTTAGATCAGTATTAGTTATTCATTATTTTCTCAGCATGTAGTTAATCTGTGGAACTCCTTGCCACAGGATGTGGTGATGGTATCTGGCCTAGATGCCTTTAAAAGGGAATTGGACAACTTTCTGGAGGAAAAGTCCATCACAGGTTACAAGCCATAATGTGTATGTGCAACCTCCTGATTTTAAAACTGGGTTACCTCCAAATGCCAGATGCAAGGGAGGGCATCAGGATGTAGGTCTCTTGTTATCTTGTGTGCCCCCGAGGCATTTGGTGGGCCACTGTGAGATATAGGAAACTGGACTAGATGGGCCTGCCTAATCTGGTGGGGCTGTTCTGATGTTCTTCTTATTATAGGTGCTGGATGTGGGTAAGAGGGAGTGGCTTGTCAAGGCCATTTACTGAGCTCATAACTGAGCTGGGAACTTCATGGCGCAGAACTTGCACACATAGCCATGACTGGCATGAGCTCAGATCCCATAATGCACTGCAGTTGGTGGAACATTTTTGTTAAAAGCCAAATTCCTGTTAATGTGCTGATGTAGGAAAAAGCCCTTGTATATTTAGGCCCTAGGGGACTATGCTCCCTGTCTCCATGCTTGTTGGCAGGGCTTGGAAAAGACCCGTCTTTCTCTCAGGCATCACGCTGAGAAAGGTAAACTCTTTTGCCGTGGTTGGAGGACTACGAAAAAACCCAGGAAAAAAACAACACTGGGTAGAAAAGGTTTTGCACAGTAGCTAGGCAACCCACCCGCAGCCCCTGGAAACTTTACAATAGGAAGTGAGACCATATGCAGTAGTTCCTAAGAGCAGTTGCTAGGGAATCTTGATGGCTGCATAGTTAGCATCCTAACTAGATGTGCTTTGTTATTTTAATTGACCACCATTCCCACTTTTGGATTTCTGTTATAACTGTATGCTGATGTTCACCATTTTCCAGTGACAGAACCTTGGACATTTCAGGGCTGAAACACATTTCAGGGGTACTGCATGATATAACAACATTCTGGAAGAATCAGCCTGGTAGTCCATTTCTTTGAGGCTTAATCATCACTGAACACATGTTTGAACTTGTATAGCCCTCTTCCTATTCTGGCAACAGAAGTTCCATTGCTGTGCTTGGAACATGTTATTGATTATGTGTGACATTTATATTGCACCCTTCCACTGCATGGGGAATAATACATACATGGGCTTACTTGGGATTTGTCCCAACCTGGATCTATTTAGCTTCACAGAACCATCTCACCTACTCTTGGACCATCGAAACTGGATTTATGTAGACTTGCCACCTCTTTGTTACACAGTTCATTGGCTTTTGACCCCATGACCCAGGAGATGTTCCTGAATGGGAAGCAAATGACTTAAGAGATCACACTGGAGTATTCTGAATAGGAAAGCCATCAGAGTTTAATCAGGTGATACCTACATCTAGGCAGGCAATGATGGAAGGGGGCTGAACCAAGAAGGCTGTACAGTATATAAAAACAAAGAAAAAACAAACGATACAGAAGGGCCACCCAATTCTGCAGCAGCGATGGTATGACTTGCGCTGCATCCTGTGGAGGAATTTAGCAGGTGGAAAGCAGATGAGGTAAAGGAATATTTGTCCCTTTGCCCCAGGGAAAGCACCAGCCTTGTGCAATTGGTCAACTTGGACCACATCAGCTATATCACTGGCACAAGTCCACATTGACCCATGTTGGCAGATCAGGCCCGGAAAGAGGGATAGGATGCCGCTTGCATGGCTGATGCTGTACCCCTTTCCAGGCCTGATCTGCTCCCCTGCCCCCAGACAACCCTCTCCTCTTTGGTAATACTGGCCCTGGCATGCACAGATATTACTGGGGAAGGTTTCAAAGGTCCTAGGCTAAGTCCTTGGTATGTCCAGTGAAAAGGGATCTCAGGTAGCAGAGCTGGGAAAGACCTGGACCTGAGAAGTTGGACAGCCTCTGTTACTCAGAGCAGACAATATTGGGTCAAATGGACCAATGATCTGACTCAGTATAAGCCCAATTTATGAGTCAATCTATCATGTGAGTTGATGAGATCTCCTTCCTACTCCAGAACCAAGGCAGTCTAAATGAATACTCTGTGACACCACTGAGATCTTTTAAAACCACCAATTCAATTGACTGACCCATGCACAAGTTTCTCCTTTTCTTACTTCTTCTCTATCTGCCTGATTGACATTGCTCCTGCTATTCCTCCTGGAGGACTGTTGACATGCCTCGTGCCACTTGTCTGTCTTCCTGAGCTGCACATATCAATCTTCCGTTCCCTAGATAGCTCTGACCCTTGCTCACCTGAGACCCAGGATAAAAATAGCTATACACGGAAATGAAAGTGCTGATTGGGATTTAAATAACATTTACATAAAACTCTGCCTTGAGTACTAATTAATTAAGCAGTGATCAGTGCACCTTGATGGGGCTTGTCTGATCACACAACAACCCGGGGGGGGGGGGAGGAAACTATTAGGAGAAACATTTTCAAGGCTTTTCTATGGACTCCAGATTCAAGGAAGGAACCAACATGACTAGAGACTCCCCCCCCCTTTTTTTTTACGATTGTAAGCCTGCAAGCAGGGCTTGTTCCTTTTAATCTAACCATTGTACAATTGTACAATATCTAGAATCTGAGATGCTCTGTAAATAATAAATATTATTATTCAGTGATCTTTCAGTGTGAAGGGACCATCTATAAGAGCCTGCCGAAGTATCAAATTTTTGAGATAGTGAACAGGTGGAATTTTGCAGTCAATGGCTAAAAGAAAAAAGCCAATCTGATCAGGCTATTTTGGCAGGCTCAATGCTGCCCCCCATTTCCTGGTTTTGCCTGCCTCTGCTCCTCCCACTCTCTGGTTTGAAAAAGGAAGAGGAGGATGGAACAGAAGAGGAAGTGTGAAGGACAGCAAGATGATGGACTAGAGAGTGCTCTAGCCCACTACTCTTCTGTCCTCCATATGTCCTCTTTCATTCCATCCCTTTTCCAACAGAGCATGTGTGGTGGAGGAGGAGGGGCGGTGGACACAAGTGGGTGAATAGAGCCAGGTGCCCTCTGTCTCTCCTACTGCCTGAGGCAACCACCTCAGTTAGTCTAATGGATGGGCCTACCCTGAATGTGGATCAGTGAATCATGAGAATATGGGTGAGTACTCTGAGTGAGACTTCTGCCTCCCAGTTTGGAGCCATTACACGGTCTTGAACAAGTCATTCTCGCCTGTAAAATGGGGAAAAAATACTGGCTTACTTCAGCATACTGTTGCAAGGGCAAAACATCGTTAACGCTTGCAAAGCACTTTGCCAATTAGTGGCGCTATGCAGATGAGTAGTTGCAGCAATAAAAACAAATGAGAGATGTCAAAATTGAAGTGGCAGGCTGGTTCCAAGGCCCATAATTAAAACATTCTCCAGGATGCCAACTATCATTTACAAGTGCTAAGTGATCAGGGCCAGCTGCATCAGGGCTACCATCAGGGCCAGCTGCAGGTTGGGGGGTACTCAGTGGGGAGCTTCCGGTGAGCTCTTACTTTGGTAAGTACCTTGGTAAGCTTGGTAAGCTTGGTAGGTACCTTGGTAAGCTTCCAGTGAGCTCTTACCTTGGGGAGCTCTTACCTTGGTGGGCCCCCTGTCTCTACCCTTGGCAGCATGGCATTTTTTTTTTTCATTTGCTGCAATATAAGAAAAATATCTGCAAGGCATTGTGCTATGTTGGTGGATGCACTTTAGTAGGAAATGGTGAGTGCCAGGCACTGAATTTTTTTCATTTTTCCTACCAAGATAAGAGGAGGGGGCACCCAGCCACTGCTCAGATCCCATCACCTCTGGTTGTGAGTCCTCATGGGAACTAGACCCCTGTCAGTAGCCCAAGGGTGGTACCTTGTGATGTCAACCCAGGGTGCCATATCAACATTTTGTGGGCAGCCAAAGGTTGCCTGTCCTTATTTGTCTGTCAGGGCACCTGTCTACCTGTTCAGGCACTGATTATGTCCAGGCTGGAACTGTCTTTGAAGATGATCTAGTAGCTCCAATTAATCCAGACTAGATCAGTGGTTCGCAAACTATTTAGAAGCCCTAGAGGTTGCTGCCTGATTTATAAATGCCAAGGGGTGTGGCTATAATGATGATTGGGCAGCAGTGCGCCCCCCCCGCCAGTAGCAGCTTGTTTAACCCTTGATGTACCTTGATTATTTAACCTAATAAGCCCTGCCAGCCCTTTTGTGAATCACCCAACATTGAGTCATGGCCCACAGGTGGAATCCGAACCCACAGTTTGAGAACCGCTGCACTAGATGATTGGTCAGGCCACATGGTTTGGAGTACGTAACATCAATTGTACAACTAGACTGGCTCCCAATTGATTTCTGGACTGTGCTAGTCTTGGCCTTTAAAACCCTTAACAATCTTGGACCACCTGACCTGAAGGACTGCCTCATCCCATACCAAGCCCCCCCCCATCTTTGAGATCTATTACTGAGGCCCTGGTCTGCCATTGGCAGAGATACATTTGGTGGGGACGGGGCTGTGCAGAATCTGCCTGTTCTAAAGGGATTCAAGCGGCCCTTCACTGGTGGCTTTGAAGAACAAATCTAAAACATTTCTGTTTTATAAGGTCTTCCCATGAAAATTATACCTGCTGGTGCTTCTCTTATTGCTGATGCTTTCAGATATTGTTTTATGGTGTTCTATGTGCATTGAATGATAAATTATTGTGAAGATTGTAAACCATTCTTTTTCTTTTTTTTTTTTTAAGAAAAACGGAATATAGGAACTGCTTGCTGTTGTTCAGGGGTGTCATTTTATGTTTCAGTCTAGGGCAGGGGTGGCCAACCCATGGCATGCATACCACTAGTAGCACATGGACACCTTCTAAGTGGCACATGCAAAGTTGACATACATTTTTGAAAAACACTTAAATAACAACAAAGAAAGCATTACAGCAGTGTCTGGTTTGCTTGATTTCTTTGCTATTCCTTTACACAGCATGCCCCTGCAGGTGCAATCCTAACCCACTTTCCAGCACTGGCATAGCTGTGCCAGTGGGACATGTGCCAGTGGGACATGTGCCATCCTGCAGTTGGGTGGCACTCATGGAGGCCTCCTCAAAGTAAGGGAATGTTTGTTCCCTTACCTCAGAGCTGCACTGCCCTTATGTCAGTGCTGGAAAATGGGTTAGGATTGTAGCCTAAGTCTCTAATGCTCCAGTGGGAGTAGTCAGGTCAGCCACATCTATTCTGCTTGATTTGTTGTGGTTGGAGAATGGGGAGAAAGGCAGGAAAAGAATGATGGACAGAAAAGAAAGCCAGTAAGCGAATGCTTGTGAGTTGCATACCACTAACTGCTGGGTCACTCGCTTATCCAAGAAGGCTGGTAATGGTGGAGTGCTGAAGAAGTGAAGGACAAGCTGTAGAAGGCAGCTGGACAGGGCAGCACAGAGATGGACAATGAGATCAGCAAAGCCCAGGTGGCCCAGCTGGTCAGAGACACCTTCAACAGGAAAATCATCCGCAAAGAGATTCAAGCTAAGATCCTCTTGGAGGACAAGAAGATGGGCAGGTGGAGGACCAGGTTGGACTGTGCTGAAGGTCAACAGACACACATTGGAACAAATTTAGCTGGGCCGGACTAAACATTCATGGAGGTCATCTTTCTGGCCTCATCATCAGTCAGTCAGGTGTCTTTGGAAAGCTCCAAACAGCACTCCTGTGATTCTTGTTTTGTACCTTCTGGTACTTAGAGATATGCTGCCCTTGTACATGGAGACTCTAGTTACTATGACAGGGGTCTCCAAACTTTTTGACCAGAGGGCTGCATCAAATATCTGGCATGGTTTTGAGGGCTGAAAAAAAAAATGTAAATATAAAATTTAAATAAATAAATTAGAACTGGAACTTAGATGAGTGAATAAATGAGTGAATGGGCTCATTCATTCAACCTCTCTGGCCCTCAGAACACCCTCCAGACATAATCAGAGCACAGTTCTGGTCATGTTCAGTGGAGTGGGCCAGAGGCTTTCAGGGGACAAGAGGTTGGCCACGGGCCAGATAGAGGCTTGCTGCGGGCTGTATCTGGCCCCCGGGCCGGGGTTTGGAGACCCCTGTACTATAATAACTAAATATAAGATTAAGATGGAGTGGCACATTCAAGATTTGCTACATAAAAAGTGGCACATGGAGTGCTGCAGGTTGGCCACCCCTGGTCTAGGGAGAAGCACAATACTCTGCAAAATAGAAAGACAGACTCTGGTTTTAACATTGTAACTTATTTGACTTTGACAACATACTCATCCCTTTTCCAAAGCAAGAAAGGTAGCTTCTAGTCATGATGGTGAGATTTCTGTTCTCACATGAGGCAGTGTGTGAAGGGACAGGAGGAGAGATAAGTATGACTGCCAGTATCTCTCGTTTCATTTCCCAGGCCAGTAGGCTGTGAAACCATCCGATTAGGGTACTTCCTCGTGTCGGTTTCTATCAGGATTGTGAAGTTTTTGCAGGTGATTGGCACACAGATTCAGCATGCTGGACACCTAAAAACCGAGTCTCTGTTGTGCTGACTGCTGTTACCCCTACCACATTTGTATCAGCAGAATCAGCACAGAGGAACAGAAACCATTGTACAATATCTTCACCATTAGTGCCTCATGTGATATGTGCATTTCACATGTATGCACCTACAGGATCTGCCATAGCTTCCCCCGTGGTTTCTGTCCCTCTTCACCTACCCCCACCCAGTGGCATAGCTAAGGGGGTGCAGGGGGTAGCACTTGCACCGGGCATCAAGTTTAAGGGGAGCAACAAGCTGAGCTTGACACTAGTGACCAAAATTGTGAAAATCTTGGTATGTATGAATAAAACAATCATGTTATATATCATTAGAAAGGTAATTTAATGCAGAATGCAATGAAACAAACTGCATTGGAATATCTGTATTCTATCAAAAGTTATGACCAGTTAACCAGAAAATGAAAACACAACTGCCTTATGGAACAAAAAGTGGATTTTCTTAACTCAGAACTGACCTATGAGACTGCTTGTTCTGAGAGCCAATGATGTATTATGTTATTGACACTTTACAATGACATGTTATGATACAGCATGAAACCAATAAGGTGTTAATATGAGTCAACTCTCATTTCCATGTGTCATAATACAGTTACCCTTGCTAACTGGGTAAAAAGGTTTTTTCAAGTGGTGCACCTCTTATATTTAGCAGCACAGTGTCTCTAACCGATCGGGGCACATTTTTATTTATTTACTTAATTTGATTTTGTCTGGGGAGGGGCTACAAATCTTTTTTGAGCCCAAGTAGCAGATAGATGCCTTAGCTATGCCACTGACTGGGAGGAGGCAGCAGAGCACATAGGTGGCAAATTGCTGGGGGAGGAAGTGGGTTCCGCCCAATTTTTACTTTTTAAAAAGCCCGGATGTGATGTCACTTACGGTTGTGACATCATTTCTGGGGCAACATTTTGAGCTTGGCACTGGGCTACATGATCATTAGCTACACCATTGCCCCCACCTCACCCCATTGCTGCCCTGGACTGAGCTGCAGGCAGCTCTGGATATGGAACAGACCACTCTGATACCTGCTCTGGATATAGGGCAGGCCAGATGGCCTCCCTGTTCCAGCACGGGTTAGGACTGGGATGCAGGAAAAACACAAACATATTTACATGCAGAAAATGAGATGGGTAGCAGAATGCAGAACAAAAAATAAAAACTGAGGGCCCGATCCTATCCAACTTTCCAGCACTGGTGCAGCCGTGCCAGTGGGGTGTGTGCTGTATCCTTTGGTGGAGGGGGCAATCACGGAGCCCTCCTCAAGGTAAGGGAATGTTTGTTCCCTTACCTTGGGGCTGTTTCAGCTTAATCAGTGCTGGAAAGTTCGATAGGGATTGGACCCCGAGGCCACAATTCTATACACTTACCTGGAAGTAAGTTCTGCTGAACTCAGTGGGACTACTGAGTAGATTTGCATAGGACTGCACTGCTAAAGTCGAAACAGTGAAGATAAATTAAAATAGCATGAGAATGAGAACCAATCAGGACAAAATATGAGAATGAACCAAATCATGGACAGATGAACAGAATGAAAAACAAGGCTTTTCAGTAGCATCTGACAATTGGAAATGAGAGCATACAGCTAATGATCTAGCTTCCAGCAAAGGAGATATGCTAATGTAAGCAACAGTCAAGGATACAAGAGGAATAGGGAAAAAAAACACCCCCCCCCCCCCAAAATGATCATATATTCTCTCTCAGTTAATTAGGGACAAAACACAGATTCCTTTGCATGCCATGTGTTGGTCTCACTTTTTTTTTTCCTTGATTTTTTGAGAAATATGTGGGGGATCAGGATACCCAGCAAAGCTATGGTGGGGGGAGTGGGTGGGTAGGAGGGCTTTAACATTTTGCCAGTACAATGCACATTAGGGGAAAAACGCTTCGATTGAAAGCAGATGGATAAAAAATATTAGTGGATAAAAACAGATTAAAAATGACATAAAGCCTTTATTCAATACTTCAGGCTTTAAACCATTTTCTTCTGGAAGCTCATATAAAATGTAATAAATTTTGTCACTTTTGTGTATGACATGAATGGGGACCCATCTGAAATTGGCCCCTGATCAACAGTTTGAGGAACACTGCTGAAGTCTTTTTGTCTATCTATAATTTCTCTGAGGATTCTGGGTTTTCTCAGGAAATGTCCTCATTTTGGAAGTGTGGGGGCTTCACTATCATGTCCTTTGATTTCCCTTTCAGTGGGTCTTGGCCTCTTGGATAGAAAGTCCCACCCCCAAAAGCCACTTTCAACTACTTTGTAATAATTTAATAAATAATTGTATGGTAAGTGGAATCCAAGCCCCTTTTAAATCCTCCAAATCTCTGGTTGCTTTTGTGCCCATATTTTTCAATATTTTGTAACTATCTATAAATGTGTGATATGCAGAGTTCAGCTTCTTCAATGTGCCCTCCATATGAATCTCAAAACCATTACATGGTCTGTAGATGTTTTTTAATCAAACACCTTGCTGTCAGCTTGTCCATCATTTTCCTTACAGAGGAGACTGAAGGAGACATATCTGATTTCATTACCACCTTAAATCTCCATATAAGAAACAAAGAAATGTTCAAACTTTCCCTTTATAAGGGGACTCTATCAATCCTGCATGCAAACTTCAGTGGTTGACTGCCTGTAAGTTTGTGCATGGGGACAAATAGGGATGCCCACAGAAAAGGAAATAATTATTTTTATGTTATTGGAGGTCTTTCTAGGTATACAAAAGTACAGGGCGGCCCTTATTATCTGCAGTGGTTCTGTTCCAGGATCACACATGGTTAAGGAAACCCACATAAAGTAAATTTGTGGGTTTTGGGGGCGCCAAGACCTCCGAACTTGACCTTTGCTCTGGTTGGCTCTGGAAGCCCATCATGAGATCGTGAAGGGGTGAGGAGGAAAGCAAATCAGGCCTGGGAGGAGGGGCAGGACGGTGGTGGGAGATGCCAAATCTTAACCCCGTTTCCAGGCCTGATCTGCTTGTATGGATCAACTCAGACTTGCACTAGCAATCAAGCTGGTGCAGATCTGAGTTGACCCAAAGCAGCTTCTGGGGCTTACCCTGGAGCAAGGGAACAAATGTCCCCTTTACCCCAAAGAAACCTCCAGGAGCTAAAACTCCCCTGACAGATGCAGCAGAAGTTGTGCTGGTTTAGCTGCTTACCACACAGGAAATTGGATAGGATTGGGCCATTCCCTCCTCCCCAGCTACAAACAGGAGAATGGGAGGGGGAGTAAGAGACTATTGGCTTCCTTGAAACTTTAACCACTTACAGCATCCTATACACTATAGGATATGGTATAGAACAGGGGTGTCCAAAGTTTTTGGCAGGAGGGCCACATCATCTCTCTGACACCGTGTCGGGGGGGGGGGGGCGAATTAATTTACATTTCAAATTTGAATAAATTTACATAAATGAATATAATAAAGATGAACTTATATGAATGAATGAAGGTCTTGCAGTAGTTCAAAGCCTATAAAAGGCCTTGCACAAAACAAGGCTGGCCTTTCCTTTCCTGCTGCTACTGCATCACAGACGTTAAACAACAAGCAGTGGAGGGAGCCCTCATCCCACAGCTCACTCGAGAGGCCAAACAGTTGCATCGGGCCAGTGATGGGTTCCAACAAATCTCTGGAGGGCCAGAGGCTCATTGGAGGCTAGGGGCTTCCTGAGGGCCACATAGAGAGGCCTTGAGGGCCGCAAGTGGCCCCGAGGCCGGGGTTTGGGCACCCCTGGTATAGAAGATAGGGGGTGATGGTAAAGCTAAATGGTGCTGTGCAGTTCCCATTTATTTTCTGTCAAGGACAAGTGAGGAAGGTCAGCTGAGCACAGCAAAGCCCCCTCACTTCATGGACTCCCACAAGCTACACTTCCCTAGGGAACTGGTGTTGTTTTGCAGTCCAAGAATGGGGCACAGGATACACTGTGGCACTGACGCAGGTTAGCAAATATTAGCTTGTTAACAACAGCGGATTTCTTGATTAAGCCACTGTTGACTTTTTTGAACTGGGGGGGGGCTGCATTTTTGGACACAACGACAGCCATTGTGACACTGGGTGGTTTTGCTCTCATCGCGCAAGGCGTTTTGCTCTTTCACTGTGGCTGCTCTCCGTTTTTGTGTGTGGTCCGGCGAGCTGGTTGGCTTGTAGCCTCCCCCTCGAGACTGCTGCTGCAGCTTTCTAACGCCATATGCATAATTTGTAATGCACTTTAGGAGAAAACTGGTGTGCTTCTGGCAACAGCCACTCTCTTCAGGGTGGTAGATCTTGGAGGATATGACTGCATATTCTCTGCTTTGTAAAACTACGCAGATATGATTTAAGATGCCTAGAGTTGCAGGCAAGATGCCAAAGTATAAAGTGTTTAAAGTGTCCCTTGCTGCCTGGGCAAAATATCTGCCGTCTAACATTTCAGAAGTCAGAATAATTGTCCTACGTACAAATGATATTTGTATTTACCAGTATTTACCGCCAGTATTTACCTATTGTGCATGTATAAACGTGCCAACTTCAGACTGTTTTGAGTAGATTAGTTCATACGTTTGCCAGTTTAGCTATCCAATTTAAAATGTAACCATGACCTTTCAAATGTAAATATAATTTTGGATAGTGGGTTTTAAAAGGTAGATTAATGATGCATAATTTTATTTACAACTCTGATTCTTTTATTTTATATATTGATACGTTTGTAACTTGGAAGGCTATAAAGATTGCACTTTTCTGAAGACTAAAACTTTGCTTCAGCAGTTTCACACTATGTCAGCTACCCATGTATTTCCCCAAAGGCAAAGATTTAAGAGAGGGAGGATGGAAGGATGGAGGGAGGGATGGAGTGGGAGAGGGGGAAAGGAAAAGAATTTTCCCCTTGCACTGCCATCAATCATTGTTTTCCACATGTGCAGCCTATTTTCTTTATCCACTGGGGTTAGGTTCTTGAAAAACCAAGCAGATACATAAACTGCGGTTACTGAATCATTGATCCTATGGAATCAATGGAGTTAGGTTCTGCAAACAAACCCAGTGTTTCTCAGACTGTGGGTTGGGACAACCACAAGCCAATTTCAGGTGGGTCCCCATTCATTTCAATGTGTATTTTATTTTTAATATATTAGATTTGATACTACCAAGGTACGTAACTGCATTGGGGGAAATGTTACAGATCTGAACAGGCTACTATGTATATGCTTAGAACAATGATTGTCAATGGGACTTACTCCTGGGTAAGTGTGGATAGGACTGCAGCCTTTGGGATGTTTGGGAAATTTTTTAAATAGAACAGCAATTGCTTGGGTGGGTTAGAAGGGTTCTTTATTTTAAATAAATGTTTAGATTATACTTATGGTCTTGTAAGCTTTTAATGTACTTACTTAATTTGATCTGATTTTGTTGTACGGGGGTGTTAAAAATTTTAACACTTTAACACCGTACTGCTTGATGATGTCACTTCCTGCCATGACATCACTTCCAGGTCAATGACATCACTTCCAGTGGGTCCTGACAGATTGTCATTCTAAAAAGTGGGTCCTAGTGCTAAAAAGAGCCACTGCTCTGTTATAAATCCCATTTGGCGCAGGCATAAAAGGACTCATTTATATTTATTTCCCAGACTTGTGGGCAGGCATCTTCTGATCCTAAACTCCTTACATGAAATAAGAGTTGCATAACTTGAGAAGCTGTGTTGGGAGAGGTAACTGAGAGCATAGAAGTGGTAGGAGGAGGAGAAAATGGAGCACTTAAGCCTTTTCTCATCTATTGTTTCCTTACTCCAAATGCCATCACTCCCATGCAAATGTTCCTGCTCTGGGATTTCAAATCTATGTTTGCTTATGTGGGGAAGGAGAAGTTCTAAGTCAGCCATTTTCAGCCACTGTGCAGTGGCACACTGGTGTGTTGTGAATGGTCTGCAGGTGTGCCATGAGAGTCTGCGGGAGGGTCATTTATTAGTAGTGCAATTAGGGGATGTGAGCTCCCCACCAACAGCATGGTGTACCTTGTCAATTGTCAAAAAACCGATGGTGTGCCTTGACAATTTCAGTATCTTGTCAGTGTGCCCTGAGATGAAAAAGGTTGAAAATCACTGCTCTTAGTGTTCCCTCTCCTTGTTGCTTTTCAGATCTCAGGTTTCCTCTTTGCAGATTTTCAAATAAAGGGCTGTCGGTTGCAGTTGCACATTTGCAATGCCATGTTCAGACTTTTTAGACTCACCCCCCCTTTCTAAAGTTACTATATCGCCTGAGCCCCTGTCTACCAGCAGCCATCTCTCATCAGAAAACATCAGAATCCTTGCACACAGCTGTTTGTATGCACCTCACCATACATGCTGCTATGCGTGTCAAATTTAGGTAGCTGAAGAATTGTTGTTGCCATTTTAATTTGGTGAGTCAAGGGGGGGGGCCAAAATACCCAAGATACTTTTCAGCTTAGGATGCTCATCAAATTGACAGCCACTTATAGTTTTTTGGGTTATTATATATTGCACACGAGGAATGTGTTCAAGGATATAGCATAAGGAGGATTCATGCAGTGTTCATGAAATAATGAAATGATCACTATTTCATTTTGCTATCAAATACCTGTCTATTTCATAGACCCTGAAAAAGAGTAAGAAAATAAAAGGATATGGAATATATTTATATGCCGTCTGGCACTTTGGTGACCAGGTGAATTCTTTTGTGCTAATGCTGTAGGATTAACAAATCTGTAGAGGATAGAGCAGTGCTGTAGGTTTTGCTGTAGAAGCTCCTTACTCTTTACACACACACACACACACACACACAAATTCTGTCTCAGTCATGTGTGACCTACCTGTGAAGTGGCAGAAGCCGAACTACTTCTACTCATTAAGTCCACACAAGGCGGGACTTGAGGATTTGATTATTGGGGTGAAAAGAAGCAGAATCCTTGACCTCTTTACTCTTAGCTGCTCCCAACAGACATGAAAAATGGAGAAGACCCCTGACTAATAGGCTGGGCCCTACACTTCAGTTTTTGATATGGGCAAAAGGAAGTTTGATTAATATATGTCCTCCCTCTCTCCTTTCCAGGCTCCCTCCTTAAACATTAACCGTCACAAGAAAAGACTTCCTGGATAAAGAGAGCTCCTTTTATTCTCACCAGCCACATTTATCTGAGGTCCAGGCCACATGTTGCTTCTGTCACACAGAGGCTGCTTGAAACAGCTTGCAGTTCTGTGTGCTACTGTGGTAATGAAGCACATGATTCTTTGGCATCAAGTGGAGAGTTTCCATGCGTAGGAATTCGGAATGTTAAGAATCCAATTCAGAATGTTTCAGGATCCAGTTTAAACCAGAATTATTTCAGTGGTTCCCAAACTGTGGGTTGGGACCCAGAGGTGGGTTGCAACCTGATTTTTGGGTGGTTCTCCAATGGGTGATGGAAAGCCCATTGCCTCAGGCTCTGAGGCTGCTCAGAAATCAGATACTGTAGCTGCTAATTATGCTGCAAAGAGCTGAGCTTCTGCAGTTTGCAAGGTAGCTGCTGACTGCCCTGCAAGGATCTGAGCTCCTGCAGTTTGGAAGCATGTGTGAATATAGGGAGATAAATGTTTGAGGACGTTTTTGGTTATTATTATTACTTATAAATAATAAATAAAATATTTATTTCTATATCCCTTTTTTAAGGGCTGGTAAACCTGGGTGGGTCCTGATTGAGTGTCATTTTAAAAAGTGGGTCTTTGCGCTAAAAAGTTTGAGAACCAGCATTCAGGCTGGCTCCTTTATCTGTTTTAATTACCCTAGCTCAGCCTTGAAACATGCAGATTAGACAGTGTCATTGACCATGTTCCGGGTTATCATTTTCTCCAATTAATTAATTAATTGCATCTAGCACTGATTACCTCTTATTCCAGGTATATCAGTCACTGATAATAAGGACCTGGAATAAGACATTTTCATAGCAGAGAATACAACTTCTGGGGAGGCTTCTGGCTTTTCCCATTCTACAAATTAAGCTGAGAGCTTTGTATATATTTGCACATGGATATATATTTTTTTCTAAACACAGATTACAGGATATATTTTTAAATTCTTGATCTATGAAAGATGCATGTACGAAACAGCTGGCGTGGGTTTGAGCAGAGCTGGGCACCAGGGGCAAAAATAGTGAGATGGTAGTGAGTATTTGTGCTTCTATTCCTGAATGCCCAGGTGAGCTATGTGCTGTGCCTGCCCATCACAGGCTAGAAAGCGATTTATGCCCACTGTGCAGTGCATGATCGAAGCAGTACTGAACGTGTTTCCGCCTGGTACAGGCACACCAGTGTCCATGGCCGCAACCTGGTCCCTCCTATGGATTGCTACTAACATGGAACAAAGCAGGAGCTGAAAATACAGCCCAAAGAATTTGAGGACAGTCATCTTGGAAGCGGATGCTCAAGAAACAGGGCAACTCATTATCGAGCAAATTGGTTGCAAGCAGGAGGCTGCTATTCAGGCAAACTGTTTTCGTCTTTCTCTCCATCCTCTCACGCTTGGGATCTGACAAAGCCGTCTTCCTTGCAGCCATTCAGTCATGACATTTGCAGAACCTCTTCTCTTCCTGTCAACATGACATTGGACAGGAAGCCTTTCACAGCGCAGATTGTGTGTGTCCATCTCTGAGCTCACAGGAAAGCAAGAGAAATTAGATGGATGTCGTCCCTATATGAAAATTCTGGGTGCTGAGTGAAGGTTAGACTCTGCTGACCTCAAAGTAGGAGCCTGTGTGGTGTAGTGGTGAGTGTCATTGCAGGGCTGGAAAAACCTGGGTTCAAATAGTCACTGAACTGTATTGCTCCTGGACCTACCTCGCAGGGTTATTGTGAAGAAAAAAGGGAGCAAGAACCAGGTACACCACCTTGATGACCTTGCTGGGATATAAAACTGAGAAATAAAGAGAGATTAAGTGGAAAAAGAACACTGGCAGACACAGCCTCAACTCATGTTTCAATATCACCGTCCCCTCAGGTCCATTTTTGAGGGAACATTTTGCATTTAGATTCAGGTGCAAAATGCCCCTCGCTAGAGAGATTCAGGCCAAGTCACATTGCCAAATTGGAACGTGAAAAATGTAGGGTGAGTGGCTCAGTAGGGAATGTGGGTACAGTGTCCAGCCATTGTGTAATCACAGGGCCACATGTGCATGACGTGCACATTTGGCCCACACTTACATCACCCCTTCCCTCACTTTTAGCAGCTTTACAGCACTGTAGCAAAAGTGGACTGGGTGCAAAGATGACACCCAATTACCACTTTGGCGCTGGTTGAATGCTGCACAGATACATTCAACCTGAAACCCTCCATTCAGAATACAACTGGTGCAGTCAGGTGAATGGAACACTGAATATCAGGTCCTTTTAGACAAGCAAAAAGAGGGGTGTCATCCTTATGCTGTGGTTGTGAGTTTTCCAAAAAGAAATCAGCTGACCATTTTTGTAAACAAGGTACTGGAGATGGATCTTTTGTTCTGATCCAGTAGGATATACCTTTTGTTCTTCAATTGGGAAGCCTCTTTTGCTTGAGATCTAATTTAACAGATCTTTCCTAATAGGCCCACCCTGTAAATGTAGGCAGTTGACCTGTGTGTGTGTGTGTGTGTGTGTGTGTGTGTGTGTGAGAGAGAGAGAGAGAGAGAGAGAGAGAGAGAGCACCCTGTTGGAATTAAGGAAAAATAACCCAAAAAAGACACTTTTTTCCATTGTGACCAGGAGGACACTGTCGTGATTCATTCTGTAAGATATTACACCTGAAGCATAACATAAAATGGCAGCAAGGATGACTTCACTTTGTTTAAATGAGAACTTCAACTTAGACAGAGTGACGTTTCTGTCAGTTAGCAGCTATCACCATATGCCGCAAGTGACATCAGTGCTTTCAACTTCAGGAGGAAGATGTGAAGAGAAGTCAATATGTATTTCTGACATTTCACTGAACATTGTTTTGGCCCTGCAAAAGGCTAAGCAAGGAGAAAGAGTCAGAAGCCGTAGTCTTGAGCACATGGACGTGCTGGCAAGTATAATTGAAATCAGTGGGATAATGAAATCAACTACATATATTAAGGGAGGAGGGAAAGAGTAAGATCATCTTGAACAGGCTTCAGATCCCTGTGGTGCTTTTGGATCAACCTCTTCTGCTGTGTTGCGTATTACTTAAATTGATCATTAACATGATCTCTGAAGGTTTCTTGTCTCAGCAATGTTGATGTGCTTTTACACTGATGACAGTTTGTAGTGAAAAATGCATGTTAAGCTGCATGTGGCCTTGTGGACTTGCAGCCCAAGCCTATGCTGCCCAGAGCGTAGGGCTGCTGCAGCACTGAAAATGGCTGCCATAGCATCCTAAGCGCTAACTGGGCAGTGCTGGTGGCTCCTCGGTGGAAGGGGACTCTCTCCTTCCCAGAGTAAGGCACAAAGCCCTGCAATGGGTCAGTGGCCCAAAACAGAGGCTCAGGATCCAGTGCGGAAGAGCTCCACTGGTCCTGCCTACCTCCTCCCAGCTGCCTCCCCCCCAGCACGCCTCCTTCCCACCCTCCCTCTGTCTCCTCCCACCCCGGAACGCCTCCTCCCCACCTCCCCCCACCTCCTCTCTGCTGAGCGGCAGAGCACTGGCCTTCCACCGGCACTAGTCCAGTGCCAACTAGCACTGGGTAGCTACGGTGCTCCTCTGGTGCTAAGGGCTCACAAACGTGCCTTGTGACACATTTGTGACAGTACATGCTGGCAGTAAGCCGGCACGCACTGTTTAGGATTGGGGCCTCAATCACTGTGTGAACATCCATTCATGGGAGAGGATCAACAGACTTTTGTATAATCTCAGTCTTGCATGGCAAGATTCAAAGATCACTTGTTACGTCAGCTTATTTGGGTCTGTTTCCTGTTTTTGTCCTGTACTCCATAAGGTATAACTACAAACAGCACCCAGATTCACAACAGCATATTGCAGGGCCAAGTGCTCATCAGCTTGTTTCCAAATAATATGTCACAGGGTCAGAGTTCCATCTATCTCTCTAGAACTCCTGCCCCTTTTACCCTTTCAGTGGGCTCCTCGGAACCTCCCCTGCTCACTGGGTAAGAGGCACTTTTTCTAGTGGGTGCTCCTCTTTTATTTAGCAGGGGGAGAGTAACTGGTCCTCCTCACCCCAGTAGTGTCTTTTCTAGTGGCCGTCTGCTAGTGTTCTGCATCTTTTTATATTGTGAGCCCTTTTGGGACAAGGAGCCATTAGTTATTTGATTTTCTTTGTAAACCGCTTTGTGAACCTTCGTTGAAAAGCAGTATAGAAATACTGTTAACAACAACAAGAACAACAAACAAACAAATAAATCCAGCCACTGTATATGCAGCTGCTGAATGTACATGCTGGGCTCTTCACTGAAAGGCACAGGATTGTAGCCTTTCCAGCCTTTACCTGTACCATTGGCTAGGGTGCTGGAGGGATAGGGGATAAGCGGGGGCATAAGGAAGGGGCTGGAATGGCACAGGCCAAAAAGGGAGAGTTGCAGAATTCAAACATATTAATTAATTAATTAACAGTATTTATATACCGCTTTTCAACTGAACGTTCACAAAGCGGTTTACAGAGAAAAATCAAATAACTAAATGGCTAATATTGTTGTGAGATCAGATCTGATGTTGTAAATAAGGATAGCAGAGGAGCCAGGCTCCAAGGGAATGCTTCGCCAGGTGCGGTCCACACCTCCTTCACTCCCCTAGCGACACCAGTGAGTGCAATTATATGAGTTGAGAGGCTGAGGTGCTAGGTGATTCCTTCCGTCCTCCCTCTCTGAGTCGGTGACAAAGATAATGACAGCATGTGAGTTGGTTGACCACTTTGCAGGGTTCAAAAGGGGCTATTCCGAGAGTAAGGAACACAAGAGTGCCACTTGCCCAGGAAACTCTGTGAATGTCAGGTTCCTGAGTGCGCTGGTGCAAAGCTATGTACTGGGCCTACTCATTCTGCTTTCCATCGGTCCCCTGATGGTGCATTGGGTGCTGCAAATACGGAGGGTTCAGGAATTGGTCCAACCAGCTGGGCCTTCTGATGGGTGCAGACACTGAACCAACGCCCAGCCTGGCTGGTCCTGTCACCTGAAGCCTATGATCATTGCATAGCACATGTGGAAATTCTTGTGTTGGTCACTTCTCTAGCATCCCATGATACAGAGAGCCCCTCCTTCCTAGATTTTTTCTGGATTTTGCTCCATCCCACCGTGCTACTGATATATAAATTCACTTCTCCTTATGCCTCTAATCAGACTCGCACCGTACCTCTTCAAGTTCCTTTTAGTGCAATATGTTATAGGTTTTTTACCAGTGCCCTAGGGGAAAAAAAGCACTTACAAGTATGTGGACATTCTTCTTTGACATTCCTCTTAATTCTTTGAACATTACCAGAATTAGGGTACTAAACAGATTACATATTTGTGAGGTTGTTATGCAGAAATGGCAAGTTGGAATGATTTTTGATCTATTAAGTCATAAAAGTGCCTAGCAGGAAATTGATGTAGGATTTTGTCACTCTGTACTCCCCCCCCCATAGCCTTACTGTTTCCCTGCATTCCCCTCTGTCTTCACCACCCATAGCAACACAAATTCTTATCCAGGAAAAGTGGCAAGATATTTTCTGTTTTCACATAAGGTATGGCATTATGATTACAACTGGTGATTAACTTCCATTTAGTGCTTTCAATAGTGAAACAGTGCATGAAATAATGTTCTTGCGCATAACCTCCAATGTACCTCTCTCCGAGGCTGGCTGGAGGTTGGGCTTGCCAGTCTAGCGTTATATCTTCCTTGCAGCCAAAGACAAGGTTAGGAAGATCAGGTCTGATTTTGATTTTCCTAAACCAGTTTTCCTTCCCTGAGTTTGGGTGAAATGAGAAGCAGTGACCTAGAGGAAAATAGCTGCGTCCCAAGCCTCTGAGACATCCAATCCCAGCATACCAATGGGAGGGGGAGGGGGAGAGACTACAAGCAAGGTTTCATTATTGCACAAAGATCAGCATGCATCTAATATACACACAATGCTCCGGCCATTCTGCTGCAGGAACACATATGCACACAAGGATATCTGCACAACACAGAGAGAGCAGGCATGCTCCCAAACAATCTCTTGCCATTTGAAACAGGAAGCGGAGCTGCACGCATGCCACTGTTGGGCTACACAGATGCATCACACCAGCGCATGTTGCCCGAAGTGGATGCAGCTCCAGGGTCACACGCAAAGCTTCCGCTTGGTGTGTGTACAGTCAGATCTGTGTCCTTCCGCAGTGCACAGAGGCAATCTCTCATGTTGACCAGCATGTGCTCTCACCAGATAAGAGCTGCAGACGGAGGTCTTTGAGAAAGCCAGCAGGGCATGCTCACCTTGACACACTTCTTTTACTAAAATGTTTTTACAGTGCACCAGCGATGCAACACTGGGAGGCTGCCCTGCAGCTTCCCACTGCTGGACACAGACAGGCTCTCAAAGACAGAACGGATTTATTCTCTCCAGGGCTCTGGCACAGCTTTAACTTCTTATGGGTCTTTTTTTTCCCCCTCCAGAATAACCTTTCTGAAATTAACATGTGTGCATTTTCAGGAGGCAGAGCAGAGGCAAGACATGTGCATTTGATGGGAAAGTGCAACGGGGATCAAGGACACCCCACCATTTCAGAAAGAGACTGTAGGAGCCTCTGCCTGTCAGGCAGACTCCATGGCCCCTAATGAGGCGCACCAGTGTCTGATGGAAGGTGGCAAAGAGAATCATTGATGAACAATCAGAGGCAGCACCACCGTAATGGGAGTACTGAGCTGCTTTGCATAAACGTGGCTGGGATGCGAAGAGGTTCTGGGAAGAGAGGCAGGCAAGGGGGAAGGGGGGAGGCAGGCAGGCACCTCAAAGAAGGCTCACTGCACCAGAGGAGCTGGGATATAGCTACCACCCCTGCTTCCACTCCCCTCTCAAAATTCCCAGCCCCTATCCATGCCTCTAAGGATCATATCCTTCAGTGCTGGATGAACCAGACTGGAATAATGCAAACACCTTCTCGATCTATCCTCACACTCACTGTGGGAAGTTACAGTCTCCTTATAGCTCCATAAGCAATGCGCACCTTGATGGGTGAGGGGGAAAATGATCTTTTATCACTCTGACGACTACAAAGGTTGCAAAAAGCAATAACTATATGGGGGAGGGAGAGCCTTGAGGTGGAACTGAGATGGCTAGCAAATGTTGTGTGCTGCTTCCTCCCCCGTCCCCAGGCCTGCCCCCCACCTTGTGCCTTTCTGCTTCTCCTTGTTTGGTTTTCATAAGCAGCTTCCAGCTGTCAAATAGGCTACTGTTGTATTTAGGCATCAGAACTACTCTAGGCACAGGTTGGGTAAAGAGGGGAGGCATACGACTCTTATACAGGAGACTCTACAACTAGCAGGTTGCGAGAGAAGGGCACCTCTGTTTGTGATCTCCTACGAGTCCCAGAGATTGTAAGAAGAGCCCTGCTGGATCAGGTCAAACACCCATCTAGTCCAGCTTCCTGTATCACATAGTGGCCCACAAGATGCCCCCGGAAGCACTCTATACAACGCGATACCTGTATCTTCTTGCAACTCCCTGGCAGTTAGATTCATCCAAGCTTTGCATGTGTTTGCACATGCAGGAGAGCCAACAGGCTGTGGCAGCAGAATAATCAGGGACAGTGGTGGGAGCCCGGTGCTGTGAATTGGGCTCACGAGGCCTGTTCATAGGGGGATTGGAGAGGCAGGTGCTTGGTCTCCAGAGTGCATGGAAGGATTGACACTTGATGCCAAGGACAGAAAACAGAATCCAAAGGGTATTTATCACTTGTGTGTCAGAATATATGCCTGCCTTGCAACCATGTCCTGCTATAAATACAAATTTGACAGCCAGAAACATAAGAGGATTAAAGGGACCTAAAGAAATGAAGCCTCGAGACATAATGTTTGAGTCCTGCCTGGCAGCCTGTATGGCAGCACTTTTTTTGCAGCACACGAGCATGCCAAATATCGACCAGCGCTGGTGCCACATTCATGGGGGTCATAGGACCAAGCACCACTCTGAACCACCATAGCACCCTGAGCTTCCCCTCTCATGGTATATTTGTTGTTTTTCACATTTTTATGCCACCCTTCCTCCAGCTCACAGTGGTGTACATGGTTCCTTCCCTCCTTCTGTCTTCCCAACAACCTTGTGAGATCGGTGAGGCTGAGAGATCATGACTGGCCCAAGGTCACCCTGAAAGCTTCATGGCTGAATGGGGATTTGAACCTGGGTCTACCATGTCTATGCCCAACTCCTGAAGCACAGCATCACTGTTGCTACAGGTATAGAGGGCTCAAGGGTCAGTCTAACCAGGTGGACTCTTGGCCAGTGCCCTACCTAGTCAACCCTAATACTACCCCTGAATCTCCTCTTATGCTTCCATTTTAGCTCCAGATCGGATTGCTGCTCTCCAGTCATAACTCTTTGGGTGCCTGGAAATGCAGGCAAGGAAGCAATTCAGAACTCTGCTGCTATGATTTCAAAGCTTCAGAAGCTCATCTCTCTCTCTCTCTCTCTCTCTCTCTCTCTCTCTCTCTCACTCACACACACACACACACACACACACACACACAACCCAGCAACAACAGATTTTAAGAGTGGGAGAAGTTAATTAGTGTCTCTGGGGCGCTTCTACAGACATCAGTTCCTCCAGAAATTGTCATGCCAACTTCAGAGTTGATAAGGGGGGACAAGCATTGTCCCCTTGTGGTTTGTGGGTGTCACTTAGAAACAGCTCCATCTGAGAGCTCCCTAAGGAGAACAACATGCCTAATGGCATGTCAAGCCTGAGCAGACTTTTAAACAGCCTGATTAAAAAAAAAAAATTATATTGACCATGCTCTGATATTAATATAGCAAGCAAGAACCGAAGTTGTGGGGCTTCCCTTACTTTCAATCCTGGGCTTGTGCACACTCAGTGGGAAATACAGAGAGCAAAAGGGGAGGGGGAAGATGCCTGGGAAAACATTAACTTTTTTTGCAGGAATCCATCAATCAGTTTTTCTTCCCTGCCCAGCAAACCTCCCCTCCCCCAAATCCTTACAATGTGTCATATATATCAAAAATATCCAGCTCCACAGTGCAGTCTACTAAGATTTTTTTCAGGCATTCACAGAATGCTATTATTCTAATGTTATTTTCGTAAGAGATAAGGCATGAAGTTATCCCCATTCACCCATTCCCTTTTTAAGAACAGCCCAATGCACAATGCTATGTGATTTGCTATTAGAAATTTGCTGCCGTTGAAATGGCTACATTCCTACATGTTAGGAAAATGAAAGATGTGACTCCCCCCCCCCTTTATAATAAGTTGAGGATCCTAGCAGGGACCTGAATCCTCACTGATTTGGTTTTCACTTTACCACACACCTTTTATTGTCTCCCTGCACTTCCAAGCCATTCTGAAAGTTTTGCGCTAAATGGGTGTGCTGAATTTTCAGGAGGTTCATTCTGCAGTGTGAAAGATGCCATTTCCAGAGACAATGAAATTTTTTCCAAAAGACCAATCTCCCATGTGAAAAAAATTTGCTTTTTATTATGAAGTGATTGCTTTCACTTACCTGCATAAGGTTCTCTTTTGGCTCTACAGTTCCCATTGAGCTCCAGTTCTTCTTTGGCATCTCATTAGTGTGCTTGCATGAAAATCCTATCATCATCATTATCTGGAATATTTGCAAAAAAAAAAAAAAAAATTCACAAAGTGGTTTACATAGCAAAAAATAGTTTCCCTGTCCCAAAAGGCATCCTAAGCTAAAAAGATGCAGAAGAAACAAATAACCCCTGTGTACTAGGACATACACTATGCTCAGGTGAACAGGAATGCACACCTAATGGCATGCAAAGGTGACCCTTGTGGTTCTTATCCCTTTTGCTCTGTTGGTCATTTCCCTACTTGGAAACTTAGCAGACAGGCACAGTTTTTTTTTTTTTGCCTCGGGGAGCCAAAATCTCTGCTGCATCCATCTTTTGGCAATGATTACTTCCAGCAATGGAAGAACAATCTGTAGAAAAGCATTGTAATGCTGCAGTACAAGCTGATATACAACATGCTTCTATTAGTGGGTCAATACTGTACCATAAAGGGGATAAACATGTGTGAGCATGTAATTATATGATGAATTACAAAAGCAAAATCACATTTTGTGAGGCCTGCAAGAAGTTACATCTCAAGTTTTTAGGCTAGGCAAGGACACCGAGAAGGGGGAAAAAAAAAAAAGCAAATCAATATTTTAAAAAAATCCTCCAAATATAAAGTAATAGATATCAAATTGCATTTGCATTGTCCCAGTCATCATGGGCCCCCAAAAGCCAGCCAAACAATACATTCTCACTGGACTTTGGAAGATTCTACAGTTTAGGTTTTAGTGCTGTCTCTTAGAGAAATTCTATGCTAACAGGGAAGCAATCAGGAACTCATTCCAGCACACTGTCATGATCATCATACAAACATTGTATAAACTGGAATAATTTAGCCTTTTTCTCTCTGAGCAGATCTAGGAGGTCATGATGGGGCATATTTGGGTTTTCTGTCTCTATGGGTATGTCAGGACAGATTTGATGCTTGCCCTCCTCTATTCCGCTTTACCTGACAGTGAGTCAGTCAGACATGCATAGACCTTGTCCCCAGCTGCAGAGTTAAGTGTGTGACTCCCACCCTTGCAGTGCACACAGAGCCTGCTGGATTGTGTAACACATCAGCAATCTTCTTACATGCTCCTGAAAAGTAGTTTCTTGAGCATGGAATACCAGATGGACTTATCATGCAATCAGACTTGAAACTCTGCATGGCGAGGGATAGAATTTACTGAAGTTCTAGCATGGGAAGGTCATGTTTGACACAGCCCCAATTCACATGCGTAAAAGTGCCGCCTCTTTAAGTACTATGCAGGAATAGTTTGGCACAGTACAACACTGCACCATTGATACACATGCCATCATGCAGTCTACACCCATCCCTTAGGGTTGCCAACTTTTAAACTGACCACTGTAGCTTTGCTTTGAACTTTGCAGGCATTAGCACACCAAATTTATCTATATTTATGATGGAAAGATTACCTTCTGATTTCTGCACATCAGTCTTTGCTGTTAAAGACGTAAGAGCTGGCCAGGACATTTCTGGTCAGTTGGCAACTTTTTCATCATTATGGCCTTGTGAATGCAGATGAGGGCTAATCTGGAATGGGGCACTGAACACATGACGGAAATGAGATGGACACTGGTGTGCTCTGCAGCAGTGCAGGAATGTGCGAGGGCAGATATTTCCACCAATATACTGAAGGCATAAAGTTCTGCACCCCCTCCCACCCTCTCCTCCCCTCTAGGCTAACCAGCCTCTAAAATGAGAGACTAGCTACGTTTCTGCAGCTACAGCAGTGAGATGAATGCTTGAAAGCCTTGCTTTTGTTAGAGCAGAGAAGCAGCTGTTATAAATTACATGCTGCAAAAGCAACTGTGGGAACAATTCCATGCATCACCTCAATAATTTGTTGGCTCTTTATCTTGGCATACTGAGTGGGGGGTGGGCCTCTCCTCTCATGAGGGAAGGGGCAGGGCACTCTCCCATCAAATCTCCGGTTTTATCTCCAGTTTCTGCTTCATGATTGCAGCCTGTGGGGGCTCTGCTGCATACTCACAGCTCCCAGGGTGGAGGATCACATGCTAGGAAAGGCCAGGGGTATGTTTCAGCGGTGCCCGACTGGAGTTCTAGTTGGGGAAACTAGATACAGGGCCAACCCAGGCTTCACCAGTGACACCTCAAGATATGTTGTCCTTTCTGTGCTGGTAAAATGAATGAAAATTTTATACTCCTTGACTAGAGTGTCCATTGCATTTAAAAATTGAGGTCTTACATCAGGGCTTTTCAAACTGGGGTGTCGCGACACCCCAGCTTGTGGGCCCTGGCCCCTTTCACCTTAAGGGGCGGGGACAGCCTGGAGGCAGGGAGGAGGTAGCAGCGCGATCCCCAGGAGCCTCCTGCAGCCTCCATAGGGTACCTGGGCCTCTTGCAGCCATGTAGAACAGCTCCCAGAGAAAAGCCCCCTTGAAAGAGAAAGCTAATACATGGGAAGAAGTCTTTCTTCCTGACATGCTTGCTTGCTATGCGTAAGGATGCTGTTTTGCTGTTGGGGAGCATTTGAGTATGCAGGAATGGCAGAACAGCTATAGCATGTCAATGTTTTCTTACCAGTGTCTGTGACAGTGTCCATGCAGTAGTATGATTTTCACAGAGGAGAAGGGCTGAAAGAAGAGTGCAGGCAGATATCATCTACACACATACACCTCATGTTAAATCTCACAGCCTTAAGTCTTAGGACAAAGTTTGCAATGCTTACATAGGAAAAAAAAAAAAAGCCATGGAATTCAGTGAATTCAACTGTGGAAGAATATGTGGTTCTTTTGAGTACATGTTTTAAGCTTAATTAGAGTATACTATAGGAACATGGAGATTTTGAGTAATGAACATAGACAAGTGAACACAGATCTAGACCTCAGGATATAGGTGGTGGTTTATAAACTAATAAACAGCTATAAACAGCTAAACAAAACAGCTAATATTATAATGCCATTGAATAAATCTATGGTAAGGCCATTCCTGGAGTATTGTGTCCAGTTCTGGTCACCACAACTCAAAAAGGACATAGAGGAAATGGAAAAGATGCAAAAGAGAGCGACTAAGATGATTACTGGGCTAGGGCACCTTCCTTATGAGGAAAAGCTACGGCATTTGGGCCTCTTCAGCCTAGAAAAGAGGCACCTGAGGGGGGACATGATTGAGACATACAAATTATACATGGGAAGGATAAAGTGGATAGAGAGATGCTCTTTACACTCTCACATAACACCAGAACCAGGGGACATCCACTAAAATTGAGTGTTGGGAGAGTTAGAACAGACAAAAGAAAATATTTCTTTACTCAGCGTGTGGTTGGTCTGTGGAACTCCTTGCCACAGGATGTGGTGATGGCATCTGGCCTGGACGCCTTTAAAAAGGGATTGGACAAGTTTCTGGAGGAAAAATCCATTATGGGTTACAAGTCATGATGTGTATGTGCAACCTCCTGATTTTAGAAATGGGCTATGTCAGAATGCCAGATGCAAGGGAGGGCACCAGGATGAGGTCTCTTGTTATCTGGTGTGCTCCTTGGGGCATTTGGTGGGCCGCTGTGAGATACAGGAAGCTGGACTAGATGGGCCTATGGCCTGATCCAGTGGGACTGTTCTTATGTTCTTATAAACTTCTACTAACAGAGTCTTCATTTAACAGTGCCCATATCTCATTCCAGGGGACAGAATAGGACAATGCAAATCCTATCCAACTTTCCAGTGCTAATGCAGCCATGCCAATGGAGCATGCATTGTATCCTGCAAGGGGGGGGATAGTCATGGAGGTTTCCTCATGGTAAAGGGATATCTGTTCCCTTAACTAAGGGCTGCATTGCAGCTGCTTTGGTGCTAGAAAGTTGGATAGGAGTGGGCCTTTAACCCATTTCTGCCTAGCCCACAGGTGTACACATTTTGGTCCCTGTTGTGTACATGCAACTTTGTACAGAAATGGCTTCATTCAGAAGAGTTGTGCTGGTCTCAGTCCTGTGCTTGGCTATACAGTATTCATAAAAATCAGAACTTTGAAAGATATCATCCTTTGGTCAACTGTTATTCTTAGGGCAGTTGTTCCAGCTCTCTGGTTAAGGTTATGGGCTATATGGTAAAGACACACATCCTGTGTCTTTGCCAGCCCTGGAGCTACAGAGGAAGATAAAGGCAGGACTTCTGCTCACCCCAACCTCCTTGATCCCATCAGTCACTTTCTCTTCCAGTCTGCAGGAGCAAATAGGATTCTTGTGTTCCTCCCTGCAGGTGGGAGGTGGAGGTGGATGACAGAGCGGCATCCTTTTTTTTTTCTAGCAGCAGGGGGGCTATTAAAGGGACAGGGTTGTTTTTTGTGTTGTCCTCATCGAGCATCATCTCATCTTTCACAATTGTTCGGAGCACTCTGCTCTTCTTTAAAATGCTGGAAGTGTTCTGTCAGCATTCTTGGTGCTGTTGCTTTCTGCACAAGGGAGTGGCACGTATCATCAAGTCAAATGTAATGGGTTTCTGCTGAGTTTGCCGCAATTAAATACTCACAGTTAAGTTCTCAGAGAGGCAACCACAGACACCACAAATGGTTGGCAGCCTTCAATCTCGAAAGACTATGGTATAAGCCTACAGCACCCAGTATTCCCAGGTGGTCTCCCATCCAAGTACTAACCAGGCCTGAC
Organism: Tiliqua scincoides; assembly: GCF_035046505.1. Classification (NCBI taxonomy): domain Eukaryota; kingdom Metazoa; phylum Chordata; class Lepidosauria; order Squamata; family Scincidae; genus Tiliqua; species Tiliqua scincoides. Next base: position 60,877,201 of record NC_089827.1, read on the forward strand.
CCTGCATAGCTTCCGAGATCAAACAAGATCAGGCACCCAGACACCACAGTGGGCAGGTTATCCCAGATGCCTGTCTCAGTCCTGATCAGTAATCCATTTAGGTGGGGCTTTCAGATGTTACCTGCTGACATGTAAAGTTGTGTTTGCAGACATGTGCATGTCATGCTTTTGGGAAGCCAGGCTGAGCTGCTCCCTGGAATGGACACTTGGTGGGTTGGCCACCATGTGATATGTGAAAGAGCCCTTAGGGCCATTGTTGAGTATACACATGACCCTATGAAGAACAAGTTCAATGCCAGGGAGTCAGGCTTAGGAGAAGGCTGGATGGAAAGTCTTAAGATGAAACTGGGTGGCATATTAAGATAACAAGACAGAGCATAGATTCTACTATGAAGGGTTTGGTTATAATTAAACGATGACTTATTAACAGCCTGACACTTACACCCAAGTAAAGCACCTGGTGAAAGGCAAACAACTGGGCCTATATATGGCTGCTAGAACTTGCAGTTGGTTTTTCTTCCCATTATTCCTGCCTTTTTACTCCCCATGCACCCTCGCCTTCCCTCAAAAGAGTTGCTCGCACATAACCTGAGCATGATATTCAGGTGGGAGACTTCTGTGCTTCCCGACTGCTTATTTCGCTTGTGAAGCGGGCAGGCAGGTGGCCTCATTGCTCCCCCATTCCTCCAGACTGACACCTCCCTGCTGATGTGCTTCGCAGATGCTGCCAAGGACCCAGGTGGGGTTGGTGGCAGGGCAGAACCACCAGTCCTGCCTTCTGTGTGAAGCCCTCCTCTCCGTGGGCTTTTAGCAAGTCTGAGCACTTTGGAGAAGCCAACTCTGGAGTGTATTTATGAATGCACCCAACTGCGGGGAGGACGGGCAGAAGGCTGTATAATTATTTTCCAATTCATTGGCTTTCCTAGTGGGAAAAGGCCTCACTTTCTCTTGTAGATCTCTCAAGCAGAGGCGCCATAGGCCCGGTTACCACGGAAACCAAACCCTTTCTTTCTCTAATGGTATGCTGAAGGTTTTTGAGGCTTTATCCCACCCTTTTGCCTCTGCTGGACTCTTTCAGCATTCACCCGAAGTCGTGCTCGAAATGCGGCGTTCTGCGCTCCAGGGAAGGAGGGAAGTGCTCTCCGCCTTCGCCTCGCCTTCCTCCCTGCCGCCACCCCCTCATCACCTGCCCTGATCATCTGGTGGCTCAGATTGTTCTGCTGCCAATTGATTTGCATGGCACTCATCTCCCTCCCCACACCACAATAACAAAAAATATATTTATTTCCAGGGTGTCATGGAAATCATTCTTCGAAACAGGACCTTGTCCAGGTATGGCATTCTAAATCAACTTTTTGAAAAGGAAGGAAGTATGGCAATCATTTGCATCATCTTTCCTTTAAAGGTCTCAGGGCAGTGCATGTGCCCTTCCTAGTTTGCTTCACAGCATCCCTAAGCTGGATCAGTTGACAGTCCCTTGACTGAGAAGGGGATTTGAGCCAGGGTGTCCCCTGGTCTAAATCTGATACGCTTTACTATACACCACACTGTGTTAAGCCTTTTTTTGATCAGTCCCAAAGAATGGGGCATGAAAAAGAAAGAAGGCGTGGATACTTAAAAGCCATGTGACTTCATGGGATGGGGAGGGGGAAATCCCAACTTCACCTATTCACAGATGTGGTCTGTGCTGTTCTTGGCTAACCAAGAGGGAGCTCTCAGGTTCCTGGTGGGTGGCTGGATGAAAACAGAAATGATCAATGTGCAGCAGCTGTGAAAAAGGCAAATTCCATGCAAAAACTCATTAGAAAAGCTATTGAAAAGCACTGGCATACCTAGTGGGGTCAAGGGGAGCCCCTGGGGGCCACACTTGTGAGGATGGCAATGCCCACTTCGCTGCCCTCCTCACCCCACCTGGAGGCCTTCAAAGGAGGCCACACATGGAAGTGACTTTTAAGGCTTTCTGGAGGCCTCAGAAGGCCTTCAGACGGCCATAGGAGGCCTCCAGTGGAGGGGCATTTAACTTGGGGGGGGGCGGTTTGTGGTCCTGGCTCTGGGCAGCACAGGAGCCAGGATCACCAGTGTTGAAACCTGCCAGTATTGTATTGCTCTCTTACAAATCCATAGCGTATCCATTATATCAACTACTGTACAACATTGTAAGAATCGCATCTTCCAAAAAAGATGTTGTGGAGCTGGAAAGTGTTCAGAAGACAGCCAGCGAAATGATCAGGGGGTTGGAGGAGCACTTTCCCTACAAGGAAGCTACAGTATGGTTACAAGGAAGCTCGACAGACAGATGCACATACACACACTCACACAGAGTAGATAATGTGTAAAACTATGCATAATGTGGAAAAAGTGAAATTTTTCCTCCCTTTCTCATGACACTAGAACATGGGGTTATTCCAGGTTGGCAGGAGAGACAATTGGGAAGTATTTCTTCACACAATATGTACTTAATTTGTGGGATTTGCTGCCTTAGGGTGGGGCTTGGGTGGCTTTGACAGGGGATTAGACAAATTCATGATCACTGTGGGAACTCTTTTTGCACTCATTATGGCAGCTAAATATTGAATTATATTTCAATACAATTCAATATATTTCAATACAATTAATGCAATTAATTAGTAGAATTGCAGCAGCTATGGTTTTTTTATGTGCCACTGGACAAAATTCTGGATTTGCAGCTTATGTGTAACCATGTGCTGTTCCTTACTGGGGAATGTGATTTGGCCAGTTATAAGAAAGGAATACAGTAATTGGAGTGCTTCCATTTCCTTAGAGTGCTAGATTTTAAAAAATGAGAATATAGATCATTATTGGTTAGAAGTATAGGGGAATGTAGCCCCAAATCTTAGAGGGATGTGTGTGTGTGTGTGTGTGTGTGTGTGTGTGTGTGTTGGAGGGGCAGTATTATTTTTTTATCCCCTTCCTCATTTTGGAGAGCCACAATCACCAGAAAAACACTTTTGGGAAAAATACTTGGCTGTCACAGCAGGCTTTTTGCTTCAAAAAGATTGTTGGAAGGTGATGTGGCTGAGGTGGTTTTGATGTTCACAAATGTCCAACTTCATGGGTTTAAAAATGCTTATTAAACCAGTGGCAGTCTAGCAGCAGCAGTTACATTGCTATGTGCTATTCCTGAGTTTTTGGAATGAGAGATTCACTATACAGGTGCAGCCTATTTATCCACGGATTTTTTATCTTCGGATTTGTCTCAATGAGAATGGGGTGGGGGAACCGAAAGTCACACACACCTTTGCCTCCTTTGCCCTGCACTGGCATCTCGGTCCATTTCCAGGCAGCCCAAAACACTGCAAAAAGGCTCTGCCTCGCCCAGGCAGAGAAATAGCCCTGGAGCCCTGGAAGAGGTTCCCCCTGCAAAGGAACAGTAACATTCATGGAGCCCCTGAGCCACCAAAGAGGCTGAAGAGGGGGGTGGAAAACCCTGTGTAACCAGAACACATGCAGCAAGGTGGAGCGCGCTCTCTCACTCACAAATTCACTCTCACTCACACAGGGGCAGGTGTGGTAGCAACAGAGGGGATTGCTTTAAAAAACCCAGGAAGTGTTTGCCAAATTCCCCCCCCCTCATGAGATGGTGCAGGCAATCACCGACACAAGCAACCCCCCCCCCCCCATGGTGCAGGCTATCATGCACACAAGCAAGCCTTGCCACCAAGCAAAGCATGAGATTTAGCCTACAATCCTCTCCACGTTTTCCTGGGAGTAGATTTAGCCTACAATCCTCTCCACACTTTCTACTTCTGAGTAGAAATGCATAGGGCTGGACTCTTAAAAGATCAGCATCCCATGTGAAAGAAGCTGGGCAGCTGGTAACGGGGAGGGCTGAGTATGGAGGGGAGGGGATTGTTAACAGCTGCCTAAGTTTCCTTCCATCCGGAAGTGTCAGGCTGCAGTGTATTTGCGTAACTCTATGGAATTTAGCACAATGCGTTTTTTGTTAATCGTGCTGGGTCACGGAACGGAACTATCGCGGATAAATAGGCTCCACCTGTATTCTGTAGCACTCTGGTGTTCTGCAACAAAATAATTTATTTCAGGACCTTTATGTCCAGATGCTTCTGAATAGTTGCAACTGTCATTTTTTTTCTTTCTTTCTTTCGAAAATTATGGTTAATATCAGTTGAGTATAAAAAGTCCAGGTGCTCATCCAAATGATCCTCTGGAACTAGGCCCTTACTGCAGTTTGCAAGCACTGCTTCATATTCTCACAATAACCAATGATGGAATAAGTCTTGTAGCCCTCCTTGCCTTTTCCTCCAGAGATTTTATCTGATAAGCTTCCCTGTAGAAAATACCAAGATCTTCATTCAGTGATCTTGGTGCTGTTCTCTCTGGGGCATTGTAACCTGGTGACACAAAATACATAAGTTGCTGCTGCCTTATTCAGATACAAAATGTACGCTAAATCCTACACCTCAGAGTGATGTAATGTCCATTCAGAAAAGAGAAGCGTAATTTGAGCATTAATCAAAATGTGGTGCCAGAAGTATTTTTTTAAAAAATTGATTAAAAGCTCGATGTGTCCCTAGGGGAATTGGCGATCATATTACAAAAGACATGGGAACAAGTTGCCATTGTCCCCACTAATTTCCCTCTGTCTTGTAGTGCCAGCAGCAAGCAAGATCAAAACAATCAAAGTCCTCTCTCACTGCTAAACTGGGAGCAGGTCAGGCCTTTTGGCACAGCTTGAAATGAGTGGACTGTATTCTTAGGCAAGGGCTATAGCAGCCGCTCTGGTTGTTCCATGTTGTTCAATATTGCTGTAAGCCATTAATCATCAACATTACTTCACTCCAAACCCTGCCTTTCAGAACTGAACGAAAGTTCGGCCTTCTCCATCATTGTAATAATATCTGTTTAAAAGGAAAAGATTGGTCTGGAACCTTTTGATACAAAACAGGAAATGACCTTTTTGGTGCACCCAAAGAGCCTTGGAACATTTTGAAAACCTGTCTGCAAGTAGATGGTAAGTAGTGAAGGAGCTCTAGGTCTGTTCCCCAGGGACTCCCATACCCCTGAGACCTACCTATGCTTGGCCTCAGGGACTGGAATAATCTTCTCCACCTACACCTATTTCTGAGACTTGTTCTTGGTAAATCATCAACATTGTTTTGTTCCTACTTTTGTCTCTTGAGGATGCCTTGGTGAACGTTCTTAGTGCAGGTTGTAAGAGTTGTCATTGCTGTGTCTTGCCCGTTTGAGCAAAGCTCTGCTGAGACTGTCGTTTATTTCCAAGCAAGTCTTGTTAAGCTGTATCACTTCTGTCTTCTTGTGTGTCACTCTTGCAAATTCTGTGGCACTTGCTGGAGCGTGGCCTTGGTCCCACGGGTTGGAGAAGCTGCCATCACACAATGACTGCCTTTTGAACCTTGGGAAGATTTCTCTCTCTCTTTTGCTTTTGAAACAACCTTAGCATTCATTATTCAGCCAAGTATTAGGCAGTAGGTGATAAGCCTCCTTTAGATAGGGGATTTCATGCTTAAGATGCATGCTCCCTTAGGGTGTGAGGAAGTGACGATGTAATTTGCATACCTCTGCCTTTCAGTTCAAGTGAAATTGATCTTTTGATAAGAAGAAAGAGATGGGTGACAGCAGAAAAGGACCTAGTTTAAATACATATGATCTGTTCAGTGTTGTGCTGGTGTAAGACAGTGAATTGGCCTTACACAACTGGTTCACACTTACACAGTCCTATGCGTGTCTATTCAGAAGAAAGTGCCATTGAACTCAGTACAGTTTACTCCCAGGTAAGCGTGTATAGGTTTCCAGCTTTATGGCCCAATCCCGTTGAGGGCCTGTGGTGGTGAAAAGCACATTCTGCCGACGTATGCTGCTGCAAAAACACCACAAGGTGCTTTACAACAGTGCAAGGCCCAGGCAAGCCGGTGAGAAGGACTGAGCTTTCCCAATGGCACTGGCGATTGTTAGGAGGCCCGCTGGAGCATGTATGTCCAGCGCAGGGGCAAGGGGAGAGTTTTCGTTAGTTAATATCTGCCTGACAGCTTTGTCTCTTTACTTTTTATTTCTAGGAATGTATCTGGGTAGTGTCTGACTACTTCCATCAATTCTAAAGATACACATGACATGAATTCAATCAGCCTGGTCCCACTCATCTGGGATGAATGTGGAGGTCATCAAACCCAGAATGTTGTAAACCAGGGGTGCCCAAACCCCGGCCCTGGGGCCACTTGCAGCCCTTGAGGCCTCTCAATGCGGCCCTCAGGGAGCTCCCAGTCTCCAATGAGCCTCTGGCCCTCCAGTGATTTGTTGGAGCCCACACTGGCCTGATGCAACTGCTCTGAGTGTGAGGGCAACTGTTTGACCTCTTGCGTGAGCTGTGGGATGAGGGCTCCCTCCACTGCTTGCTGTTTCACGTCTGCGATGCAGTAGTGGCAGCAAAGGAAAGGTCAGTCTTGCTTTGTGCAAGGCCTTTTATAGGCCTTGAACTATTGCAAGACCTTCATTCATTCATTCATGTAAGTTCATCTTTAATATATTCATTTATGTAAACATATGTAAATTTATTCAAATTTGAAATGCAAATTAATTCTTTTTTCCCCCACACATTCTCTGACACAGTGTCAGAGAGACAATGTGGCCCTCCTGCCAAAAACTTTGGACACCCCTGTTGTAGACTCATGATCTCAACTTCTTCCTTTGTTACAGCAAATAAAGAGCTGACACCTCTGTTCCACCTAGCATAATGAAAGGAATAAGGGTGTGGGGAACATAAGTTCACAGGTTTTCTTTGGGGTAAGAATGCAATGCAGGTTAGGGGAAGAGCTCTGCAGTCATTTTTGAAAGGGTTGGAGAAGGTTGTTCAGACAATTACTGAGCTAAAGATAACTTTCTGACCCTCAGCTTGCAGTATTCTTCCTATAGAAACTATACGTGCCTATTGATGTTGTTACTGCAGTGGGGAATGTGGTTGTATATTTGTATTTTGGTTGTATCGTTGATTGTATCTACCACACACACACACACACACACACACACACACACACACACACACACACACACCCTGTCATTTGTGAACTGATTTTAACCTTAGTCATTCATCTCACTTTGGTGAACTCTACTAAATTATTCTTTGAGGTCTTCACAGTACAGATTTATGGGATTTTTTTGTATTGTCCCTCCTTGTGGCATTTAGCAGCTTTTCAGTTTGCCCTTCATTGTCTCGTACTAATACTTCACAAGTTCTGCACATGTTTGTTAATCCTGTTGGCAATGCTGTGGGCTCAATTTTTTTTAAAAAAACTTGTACAACAATGTGGAATTTATACTGCTGCATTTCTCTATCTCCTAAGGACATGGATGCAACTTCAACCCCCAAAGGGATTTGGGAATATTGAGATGAGGTCATTAAATAGCCTGGATTCTCCATGGTCAGAAACAATTCCCTTTGAAAAGAAATATTGAAACTAGGGACATAAAGCTAATGTTTGGGGAGGTGAATTCCAGTGAGCACAACCGTTCCAATCAATGATTATAAAAGAATCTCCCTTTGCCCTCCCCAACCCTGATGTATGTTGCTCTTTCTCTTGTTCTTCTTGCTATCCATTGTCTTATTCATCACTGTCCTGGTCCAACCAATAGGTGGGTTGACTAAGGTGGCCCTAGAATACGGAGCAAGTGTTACTTTTCCTTCCACCATGCACTTAAAATAAACAACTGTGAACCAGACACTTCATCCCAAATGTGTAGGCTGCATTCATGCAATTGGTCTCCTGTCCCCTATCCCCAAACCAGGGAAGAACTTTCATCAAGACTTCCATATGACTGGCATCACTATGGATGACCACTCAGCTTACACACACTTGGAGGAGAAGGTGGATACTAGTGTCAAAATATGAAGAAGCAGGGCGGACGGAGTTCCGGCACCTTTTTGCAGGGGCCCCTCCCCTTTGGAGGCATTCCGGGGGGGGAGCAAAACAGAGGCATTCACTGGGTAGGTGCTGGCACTGCCTCTACTGGGACTGACTTCTGAGGAGACAGCCGTAGGCTTTGGCTCTGAGGTTGCAGTCCTCTCCACACCTTCCTGGGAGGAAGCCCCATTGACTCTAATGGGACTGACTTCTGAGGAGACAGGCACAGGATTGGGCCCTGAGGCTGCCATCCTATCCACAGTAAGCCCCATTCACTAAAGTGGACTTCTGAGTAGACATGCATAGGATTGGGCTCTTAGGCTGCAATCCTAGGCACTGTCCTGGGAGTAAGCTCCATTGACTAGAACGAGACTTACTTCAGAGTAGACATACCTAGGATTAGGCTCTTAATCCCGGCAGAGATATATATCTGCACCCGTTTTCACATGCTAAGGGCAGGTGAAAAGGGATTCTACGTGTGTACAACGTGCTGTCCAGCCTTGCCAGAGATCCTCCTCATCCTTCCCCCACAAGCATGCCCTCCGCCAGCCAGCATTTGCAACTGCTCTCCAGCAATGCACAGCAGCTGCTCAGGGCAGCAGAGAACATACAATTGCATGCCAAGCACCTTCCCAAAGACACAGAGTATTCTGATACCTGAATTAAACCATATTTAATTGCTTGTTTGCAAACGTAGCTGTTTCTATGTGCACCTAAGGACCCCTCTCATGTAAGAATTCCTTTTTTGTTCTTACTCCCACAGTTGCTTAGATTAATTTTACTACATGGAACTCATGTAAGCCATTTTTCAGAATCCATTCACTGCTTCCTCTCCTCGAAGTAGTGCCACACTACATACTACACGCTACAAGTGCACCTGTACAGTATTTTTCCCCATGTGTAGAAAAAGTAGCTAGGGGGAAGGGGATGTGGAGATTGACAGCCCAATCCTATGCATGTCTACTCAGAAGTAAGTTCATCTTTAGGGGGGAAGCATATAAAAAAGATTTTATTTCTCCAATAAAAAATGGTTTATAAATAAATAAATAAATAAATAAATAAATAAATAAATAAATAAATAAATAAAAGATTAACAAGTTGTGAGTTCCTGCACCTTTTCTTTTACAAAAAAAGCACTGTGAAGAAGTGTTTATGAGCCCAATCATATCCAACTTTCTAGCACTGGTGTAGCTGCAATGCAGCTCCAAGGTAAAGGAACAAATGTTCCCATACGTTGAGGAGGCCTCTGTGACTGCCTCTCCATCACAGAATGCAGCGCATGCCCCATTGGTATAGTTGCACCAGCTTTGGACAACTGCATGGGATTGGGCCCTATGTCTCCTTCCTTCCTGACACACGTACTTTTTGTGATAAGGCTTTGCACCCATCAGAAGGCATCTATCTGTATATGATTTGTGCAAGGCTTCCACTGGCACAGTTTAACCATCCTGAATTGCTACAGTAGCGCAGTGTTCCCCTTGTTTGCTGCGTTGGGGCCACAATGTGATCTGGGTCCCTGCACTGTTACAACTGACTTTGCATGTTAGTCTGTTCTGTTTGCTTTTGCACACCAGATCATAGGATCAATCTTTTTCATTTATTTTACATCAAACTCTGCTATTAAACAGAGCTGTGTAAAATGGTGCATTTCATCCTGTGTCTTCCTGTGACACCACAGGACAGATAAGGGAAATGAGAGTGGGGCAAGGCAGCTGAGCTGATGGCTGTTGATGGGTTCTGTGGGAACTGCCAGAGGTCACAGATCTTCATTATAACGTATCAACAAGACGTCTATTACCGAATAAGCAATACTGCAATTCAACAGTTTGTATTACAGTAGTCCCACTTTGTGATTTAAAATGTTCCCAGTTTTCATCTGAGTGAGCTCTGGGATGCCAAGAACAGAATTCAGACTCTCGCTTTGATGTATTCTAGTTGATAAATACCAAAAGGTTTCATTTTGAACAACCAAAGATTTTCAGATATTGCTTATCTTATGTCTTGTTTATAAAGGCAGCAATGCTAAGTACTGTAGACCTGCCCAAATTTAATATTTTTACACATTTTTTAAAATCTCACTTAAACCTAATATTATTTATAATTTGGCGGAGCAATGTAGTAGTAAAATGAGAAAATGTTGCAAGCAAATGCAATTCACGAGAATTTGCATAAGACAGTCTCTCTAGAAAATTAGTTCCCCCTCTTTTTTTAAAACGGGGGAAAATGAGTTCTAGTCTGGAAAAGTGAACTCTTGGATATACAGTACTTTGGGTAAGGATTCTGAATGTGTGTAGAAATTTATCTGTCTCCTAATGGCAGTTGATTCAGAGTGAAGGAATGGCTGAAGGTTCCTTAATTTCCTTAATGCTTTATCCATATGACTTTGGCACTTAGGGCCCCCAACCAGAACCTGAACTACATAGTTTGATTTGGATGATGCATATTAATCAATATGTGGCCAATTCCAGCTTGGACATTTGATAAGCTGAACACTTTGATAATCAATACTTTCAGCAGAGCTGAAAACCCACAGGAAGTTTAAAAAGAAAAGTATGAGTGGGGTTTTTTGTATATTTGTGGGGGCTGGAGCCCTGCTCTATCCCCATGTAGACTCTTGTTTTATAATCAAGATAGCCATTTCGGTAAAACACTGAAGGCATTCTGAGTCAGTTTTTGTGAACAGATTAATGCCTGGAACCACATTATTGGAGAATTAAATGCCTGGATCTCTTTACAAACCCTTGAGAAACCACAGCTTCTTTCTCACAGAGTTGAAAATCTAAATTAGTTTTAATGCAACTCAAGTAGAAATGGTTTTCAAATGGAACATAAAACACAATTTCCTCTCTCTCTCTCTCTCTCTCTCTCTCTCTCTGTGTGTGTCTGTGTGTGGTGTGTGTGTCTGTGTGTGTGTGTGTGTGAGAGAGAGAGAATTTAGGGTGATGATAACTTTCAGCAGGAGGCTAAAGCAGGACAAGGCAGAGATATTTATGGTACACTAGTGGTGTGAAAGAATGTATGAGTGCAAGAAAGGACGAAAGGAGACTGAGATTGTATGGCTTTTTTTAATTGTCAAGAATACAAACCCACCGATCCTACTAAATAAGAATGCATTCTGGTCATACCTCATCCAGAGCACAAGAAGAGAGGACGGGAAGATGGAAGAAGAGGTGATGGAGATGCAGGAGTTGTCAGAGGAGAGCGGTAATCAAGGCAAAAATGGTAAGTAGTAAAGAGAACTTGTGGGACAGAAGGGGAAAAAAAGAGGTCAGAGAGTAATGAAAAAGGAAAAGACAGGAATGGGGGAAATGCAGATCCAAGGGTGAAGGGGGTGAAAGAGAGAGAGAGTGTGTGTGTGTGTGTGTGTCTGAGAGCAGGGGGATGGGAAAGGCTGCACTTGAAGGAAATGGAATGTGTGTGGCCTGGTTTCATTGAGTTGTCAGGAGAGCCATCTACTGTCCATAAGTAGAACTGCAGCCAGGGTGAATGCGCTGCCCTGGGTGAGTCAATGTCACTTCCTTCACTCAGTAGAGCTGGGCACATACTGAACTTGTCACAGATTAGTAAGTGATGCCAGAGAGTGAGCTGAGCTGGAAAGTGCTGGGCCAGCCGCATTGAGCCAGAGTGAGAAAATGCTGTGCTCAGGCACTCCCAGCGCCACTGGGCCGTTCCCTCCAGCCCTGCCCGTGCAGGGAGACAGCAGCTGCCAACATTACTTCTCCCTTGACTTCTCCTCCTCCCCCACCCAAGTACTGATCCCCCCCGGAAAATAACCTTCATAACAGATGCCTCTGCACCACAGATGCTTTTTCAGCATGGGATGTGTGAATGGTGGGGGGGGGGGGAGTAGATGTCTGTAGGGACAGCAGTTGTCTCATTCAGAATACCTACTGGTGTGGTCCTCCTTGCCTCTGTCCACTTGGATACTTTGTCCCCACCATCACTGAGCACCTGGAGCTTCCATTGCTGTCACTTCTGAGAGCCATCCTTGGCACACATTTTTTTAAAAGTTTCAAATGGGGTCAACTTTCCTCAGAAAACAAGCGCTCTTCAGGCAAAAGGCAAGTAAGATCAGCCTAGCAGTGAGGCATTGTCTTGGGCTTACTAGCTGCAGCAACCTAGGGAAGGCTCCTACTCTTGTTACTGCTTGTTTTCTGCTAGCAGTTTGCTCGTTGCCACAAGTGATAGCACCATTTGGTCTGTCCCTGTTTCCGGAGCCTGGAGACCCGATCCTATCCAACTTTCCATCTTCAATGCAGCTGCAATGCAGCCCCAAAGTAAGGGAACAAAGATTCTTGTGCTTTGAGATTGCCTCGGTGACTGCTCCACCACCACAGGATGCAGTGCACACCCTGATGGCATGGTGGCATCAGGCTGGAAAGTTGGATAGGATTGAGCTTGGGCTGAAATGTTGGCTTCTTGGTTGTTTTGATAGTTGAATCCTTACTTCAGGCTTTATTTCTCTGTCGCCTTTTACTACTTTTTTTCTCTCCTCTATAGTCTACCACAGTGTTTCTCAAACTGTGGGTCGGGAGCCAATTTCAGGTGGGTCCCCATTCATTTCAATATTTTATTTTTAATATATTAGACTGGATGCTACCATGGTATGTGACTGCATTTGGGGAAATGTTATAGATCTGTACTTTAAACAGGCTACTGTGTATATTCTTTTAACAATGAGAGTAAATGGGACTTACTCCTGGGTAAGTGTGGGTAGGATTGCAGCCTAGGATTGTTAAAAATTATCCTGCTTGATGATGTCACTTCCAGAAGACATCAGTTCCGGTGGGTCCTGACAGATTCTCGTTCTAAAAAATGGGTCCCAGCGCTCCATGTGTGAGAACCACTGGTCTACCGGCCCTCCTGGGTTGCTGCAAAATATTCAAAATCCAAGTATTACAGTCAAGACAAGTATTCCAGACTCATCCCCCCTTCTCCATCATCCTTCAGTGTCACATTTGGACTCTTTGTCCTTCTATGATGTTCTCCTCTTGCATACTTATTCCTTCACAACACCCCCCTTTCCCACACCTCTCAAACACAGGCCTATTCTGTACTCTGCTCCACCCTGACATGGCTCCCTTTCCCCCCTGATTGCTCGCTGCTAGGACATTTTCACCTTTCTGGTATGCGAAGCAACGCTATTCAATTTCTCCCTCAGCTGCTTTCGTACGCTGCTCATCTCGCGGAGCTCCTGCCTTGCACGCCTGCCTGCCTCCACTTCTGCAGACCGGTTCTTAATTATTAGTCCCACGACCAATTGCAATTGCTGGCTCCTCTGGCGGGAGTCGGGGCTGTGACCAGTTTGCACGGCACCTGCTTTGCCTGTGGCCTGTAGCGAGAGAGAAATGGTTGCTGCTCGGAGCCACTGTGTCAGCATTTATGATGCCAGGCACAGCAACGGAGCTGGCCATTTCACAGCCCTGCTTCTGACGGCGCAGACTTCAGGAGCATTGCTGAACGAGCAGGCAGCTTTCTGAAACCCAAGCAGCACTGTCAACATCAAGGTTTTTTTTTTGTTTTTTTACAGAACTGGCAGGCATCTTGGCTAAACAATGCCTGCACCAGACAGTCGGCTTTTCTTCCAGCCGTGAGACCATCCTCACACTCCAGCCACGTCGGTCCCAGTGCACACCTGTCTGGCAGCGCAGTGCATTGTGCCTGTTCCTGTCTGCCTCGCACTTCCACTCATCTTGCTTCTATGTACCAGCAGTCCAAGATGTTCGCTATCACCAAGGGATCTTTCTCAATCTGCTACACATCAAGCTAAATGAGGCATGCTTAGGCATAATTATGACATGACATAGTCCAGAACTGGGAGCAGATGGGGCTTCCCTTAGGATGTTCCAGGTCTCTTTTCAGGGGACTGGAGGGGAGAGACAGCCATCCAAATGACTTCCTGCCTGTGAGCCAAAGGAAACAATGAGGACAAATGCGGCGACATGGTCAGCAGATAGTGGCGGATACAGAAAGCAAATCCTCCAATGGAACCCAGCAATCTTTTGGTTACTGCGCATACTTTCCATATTTCTGCAGGTATTTTTAAATCCCCTTTGTTACAGGATTGACCTAAACCACACAGAAGAGCGAAGAGGAAAGTAGATGAGCTGGTTGGAGGTGGGATTCTAGTGGACAGTGGAGACAGATGAGCAGAAAACAAGTCATATCCAAGATATTGAAATGCCACAATCTCAGCAGGCCAAAGCATTTTTTTGCAGGCCCCTCCACTATTTACCTTTTGGCTTATTTAAGCTTCTCTGAACGGAAGCTTGTCATCAGTCTTTGGGATGGAGCCCTAACGTTGAATCTTTATGAAAAGGCTCTATCATAGGATTGAGGACACTAAAGTCTGCTAAAAGAGCAAGGATCAGCCCTGGGCAGCAGGGGTGGGGTGGGGGTGGAGCTGACCTTACACTGGTACATTTTTGACTACAGTTATTGTGAATAGCCTTGCAGGAGCCAACAGGTTTGGGCCATTCTCCAAAATACAGGGGTTGTGGATGTTCTTGAGCGCCATCTACTGGTACACTGTTAGCAGAAATATGTTCCTATATACACTATGCAGTGTTTCTCAAACTGTGGATCAGGACCCACTAGGTGGGTTGCAAGTCAGTTTCAGGTGGGTCTCCATTTATTTCAATATTTTATTTTCAATATATTAGACTTAATGCTACCATGGTATGTGACTTCATTTGGGGAAATGTTATAGTCCTGTACTTTTAACAAGCTACTATGTATGTTCTTTTAACAATGATAGTAAATGGAATTTACTCCTGGCTAAGTGTGGGTAGGATTGCAGCCTAGGATTGTTCAAAATTTTCCTGCCTGATGTCACTTCTGGTCATGACATCACTTCCGGTGGGTCCTGACAGGTTCACATTCTAAAAAGTGGGTTAAAAACCTTGAAATTTGAAAGAAGTAGAAAATATTGTACATGCAGGTTGATTTGCATCAAGAACACCTTAACATTCATTTCAGTATGCTTGTTTCATGGGAGAAAGTCATCCTGTAGAAAAGCTAGTTTCGTAGGAGAAATAGTTTATTTCAAAGATTTATATTCCACACTTCTGCCTTCATGGAGTGGGGGCAGGGCTATCATGGGTGGCAACTTACAATTACAAAACACAGTTTATATTAAACATTAAAATTAACAGAAGTACTGTATCAGATATAGAACTAGGGGTTAAGAACATAATCTTAAGAAATAAAACAATAGCAAACAAGAGAGAAAGACTAACACATTACCAAAGGTCAGACAAAATAAATGCACCTTCACCAAAAATTTAAGTGTCAGATGACACTTTTGTGTCAAATGTCAAATGACCCAACCCAATCCTAAAGGTGGCGCCGCTGCCAGGGTGCAGTGGTGCCAAAGTGGCTACCGGGGCATCCTGTGGCCCCATGGCAGCTGCTAGAAGTCTCCTCTGGGGAGGCCCCAAGCCCCGCAATGCGGTTCTCAAGTGTGCGCCGACTATTTTGCCCTTGCAGACTTGAGAGACTCCATGATGGGCCTTCCAGCCCGAAGCAGAATTCAGGATCTGGTGGAGCAGATCTCCACTGGTTTTGTCCCCCTCCTTCCCTGGTTCCTCCTCCCACCTGCCCTTCTCCCCCCCGTGGAACACCTCTCCCCACCCCTGAGGCCCTCACTGCTGCCTGGAGCTCTTACCTAGATCCAGGTGGCATCCAGCCAGTCCTGACTGGCACTGGGCCTGTGCTGGTGCAGACTCAGTGCAGGGTGTCACGGGCATGCCTTATGGCATGTTTGCAACACCCAGCGCTGATGGTATGCTTGTACTGCTGGTGTTAAAGAGCTCAGGATTGGGCTCTGAGCCCTTCAGGCCTTCTATGGGAGGGAATTCCACAGCTTTGAGACCGGACAAAAAAGGCCCTGTTCTTCCCATATTCCTGCCAATTAGACCCAAGCAAGGCCTCAGATGAAGACCAGACATGGTCTGTTTAGTCTTTGTTAACAACAAACTGATAAAATGCAAATTCCATTGGATGAAACATGTTAATACAGTTGGAGTTGATGACTAAAGTATGCATTCCACAGAGCTAAATTTTAAAACGGACTGTTCTCCTGAAAGCCACTCTGATAGGATTTACTTTTTTATTTTAGCAACAGTGTAAATAGCTGCCCCTTTCCTGATCACATCAGATTTGTTCTTGGTAACTACAGGTGTATGAGCAAGGTTAGTTCTTCAGATATTTGGACAAGGCTTTTAGAAGATTCCTCTAATATGGGGTGCCCAAACCTCGGCCCAGGGGCCATTTGTGGCACTCGGGGACCCCCAACCTGGCCTGCGGGAAGCCCCCACTCTCCATAATACAATGTTTCACCAAAGCAACTTTGCATTGCACTGTCCTATCTTGACAGTTTCATTTCTGAGAAAACTAACAGGTTAATGAAAATGTAATCCTAGCCTGTGCTGGCACAGCCAGGCTGCGTGGCCTGTGCTGTATCCAGCACAGGTTAGAAGGTAGCTGGAGGTCTCCTCAGGGCAAAGAGATATTTCTCCCCTTACCCCATGTCAAGCCCCAACTGACCCTGTGGGGCTTCTTGGATCTGTGCCGTTATTTAGCTGGTACAAATCTGAGAAGTCTGGTGTAACACCGGGAGGGCCAGGAAGAGGGTTAGGATATGGCAGAGGCCTCCATTTATCCCAGGTCCAATCTGCCCCCATTCTGCCCTCCCGTGCCCAGAAACTCTCCTCCCCACCACACTCCTGCACCAGCTGGTGCTGCTATGTTATGCTGTGTTGTTATGGAGGAGCACTCATCATGCTGTAGAATATGGTACTTCTGGGCTTTGGATCTGAGCATCATACTGCATAAAGGTTTGTATTCCTTCTTGTCCTGCTTCCACTGCAACTTTGAAAGTGAAAAGATCCATGAATCCTACCAACGACAAGTTTTCTGAACTCCAGAAGTCATTTAGGAGTCATGGATCTCTTACTTACTGGATGTGAGAGCCACTACCCCACTTTACATATTTAAAAAATGGCTTTCCTCAGCTCCTTATATTTTATGAGCTGGTACCCAGCATACCTTTTAGTTTTGAATGTATCATCTGTGGATGTTAATGTGGAACAAAAAAAGGAGAAAAGAGCCATTTGTTAGATCAAATGTATGTTCTAACCACTGTAGTATTTCCTTTTGAATTGCAGGTGCGGGAAATGCAAAAAACCAATTTAAAGGGCATTTGTTAAATCAGCTTATGTTGATTAGACTACAGTTTGCCCTTGCTGAGAAGAATGGAGTTACACAAATTCCCAGAAGCAAAGTTATAAGGCAAAAAACGTTCTCAAGAAAATACTTTAAATTTCTGCCCAGCGTTGCGTATTTGTGCAGGTAGGTCTCAAGTTTGTGCAGGTAGGCTCAGAGCAGTCAGTTTGGGTTGGTCAGTGGCATAGCTAATAATCGTATAGCCTGGTGCCGAGCTCAAAATGATGCCCCAGAAGTGATGTCACAACCAGAAGTTTTAAAAAAGTGAAAATTGGGGGAACACCTGCCTCCTCCTCCCAGTAGTTTGCCACCCACTTGCTCTGCCATCTCTCCACAGTCAGTGGCATAGCTAAGGCATCTATCTGCTACCTGGGGTCAGAGAAGATTTTGTAGCCCCCCTCCATGACAAAATCAAATTTAACCAATTAATTAAAGTGAAGGGACAGTTATTCTCCCCCTGCTAAATATAAGAGAAGCACCACATTTGAAAAAATGCCTCTTTACCTAGTTAGCAGGGGTAACTGTATTACGATACATGGAAAATTGAGCTGACTCATATTAACAACTTATTGGCTCCATGCTGTTTCATAATATCATTGGCTCTCAGAACAATCCGTCTCCTAGGTGAGTTTTGAGTTAAAGAAATCCACTTTTTGTTCCATAAGCCAGTTGTTTTGATTTTCTGGTTAATTGGCCATATCTTTTGATAGAATGCAGCTATTCCTGTGTGGATTGTTTCACTGCATTTTGCATTAAATTACCTTTCCAATGATATATAATATGATGGTTTTATTCGAACATAACAAGGTTTGCACAATTTTGGACACTAGTGTCAAGCTCAGCTTGTTGCCCTCCTAAAACTTGTTGCCCGGTGTATTTGCTACCCCCTGCACCCCCTTAGCTCCAGTACTTGGGTTGGTTAGGCCTTAATGTGCTGAATGATTGTGATGTCTGCTATCGTTTGCTGCAAAAATTATACAATGGGGAATAGAAGGGAGGGTTGGCTGAACATCTATACCCTACTTCCTTCAAAGTAAAAACATGCTAACCACAGAAAAGGAAGTAGAGAAATACTTCTTCAGCCTATCTCTGTACTTCCTCTTTAACGCACAGTGTTTCGAATGCTTGAGAGAGAGAGAGAGAGTGAGAGAGAGATGTTATGCTTTTTGCTAGCAGACTTCTCTACAATTTGTAATTTGATCAATAGAAGTATCCTGATCAGCCTCATTGATTCTGTGTCGGATTCTTGGAAACTTTCCACATGTTTGATTAGAATATATTCCAGCAGTTACTAGATGCTGGCATTCAACACCCCCCCAGGTGTTAGTGCTGTTTTCAGTGGCATAGCTAGAGAGGGTGCAAAGCACTTGGTTTTGCAGGGAGCCTCACTGCAGCGTGCAAGTGGCCCCTGCCCTTCCCCTTCAGAACCATTCTGGGTGGGGGAAGCAAAACGGAGGCAAACACCTCCATTTCCCTCCCCCTGCCCAGAATGGCTCCGAGGAGGAGGGGCTCCTTGCACGCCGCAGTGAGGCTCCCTGCGAAACCGAGTACTTTGCAACCCCTCTAGCTATGCCACTGGATAATTTCATTCCTGTTTCTTAATTTCAAGGCATTTTCCTCTGCCATTTCTCCCCTTGTCCTTTGCGGCTTATATTACTGCCTTCATCGGTGAGAGGCTCTCATTTTTGTGCCGTGTCAAGACTGACATGCTGCATAATTGACTCTAAGGGAGCTCATAATTTGTGCACCTGACTCCACAGGTGATGGTTTGTCTGCCTTCGCCCTCTCCGTAGCTTGACTTTCCCATTGTTTGTTAAATTTGTTTGGTGAAGTGTAATCCCCTTGTCTTTTCGAAGACATTGTGTTTGATTTTCTGTCGCTCGCTGAGGTGAAACTCATCGGCCTCATAAGCTGGGATCTTCTGTTCCTCCAGGAATTCTCTTTGGTGTAACTGAAACCTAATTTAACAGAAGAGAACAATACTGAAACTCTACTTGCTTTTTTTTGGTCGGTTTTCCACACGTGGAGGAAAATCAAACACTCAGTGCTGGGCTCAAGTGAACTTTGAGTGTCGTCGTCCCCCCCCGTCCCCCCTGCTTATACTGGTGTTACTCGTTTAGCCTGATGTATAGGGCAGTAGTTCAAGAAGCTGTATGAAAACCCTTTTGGGACTTCCTGTGACACTGAGTTTTTCTTGCTGGATATTGTTCATCAACCTCTAAGTGAGTTTCATTCTGCTTTGAATCAGAGCTGGTTTCCAATATATTTCTGAAAATGTTAATTTCCCCCCAATTTTGTTTATTTTTTCAGGCAAAACACCACCACCCCCTTTTGAAATTGATTTTTAAAAAGTACTATTCCTCCCTTTTCATTTTATATCTCTTCTTTTGGCTTTCGTTTTCCTTTTCTCTTTATTTCTATTCTGCATTCATTTTCAATTTGGGGAAAAGAATAGGGACAAAAAAGTGATCAAACTCTTGTGGTGTGACCTGGTTCTTCTGGTATGCACAGGAAATGGTCTAGAGCAGGGGTCGGCATCCTTAAACACTCAAAGAGCCATTTGGACCCATTTTCCGGAGGGAAAAGAAACCTTAGGAGTCACAAAACCCTTTTGACATCTAAAATGAAGATAACACTGCATATATAGTTGTGTTTTTTTTTTAACCTTTATGCTCTTATAGGTCCCATTTTTATAATGTAGCCCCCTCTTGTAGCTTTTAGTTAGTTTTGTCATACATTCTTGTCCTGTGTTTTCAGATGCCTGGTCTTCTATGGTGTTTTGCCTGATTCCAAGGCCATTCTCTGCCTGGAGAATTATGTCCACTTTAAGCAAATTAGCTCCCCTTCTTTCCCCCAACAAATGACCCTGGTTCTGCCCTGCAGTCCTGCTGGACCCCACCTCCAGGGTAGCTCGCCTGTTCAACCTGCAGAGGTCCTCTCTCCTGCCAGCAGCCTCCCACCACTACAGCAGACCCTGGGTCATCAGCAGGTCTTGGGCACAGCAGCCACACTTCAAACTCCAGTGTCTCCAGCAGTCCGTTAGTCACAAAGTCAGTCAGAGTATCCAGGGCAGAGTCCAAAGTCAATAAGCCAAGTCACAGTCCAAGGTCAGATTCCAAAGTAAGTCAGTCAAATCAGTCAAGTATCCAAGTCAAAGTCACTAAGCCCAGTCAGCCACCTCTCCAACCTGCACTCCTTCTCCAACCCACACCCCCTTCCTGCCTCAGGTGCTCCTTATATCCCTGAGGGCCCTATTGCCTTCAAGTGGCTGCAGCTGTGCTGCACAGTCTGCTGGATGCCCAGGCCTTACCCTTAAAGGGGCCACTGCTGACACCACATCTACCTCCTCACCAGATCTTCCAGGATTCCAATACATATGGCGGTTATGACATCTGCTTATCTTACATGGATACTAAAGATCTCCCCCCACCTTCCAGAGGCACCCTGCTGGAAGGAAAAAAGGACACAGACTCCAGAGGTGGGGAAGAGAAGAAGCCAGAGCTGGAGGGGGAAGGTGGGGGGGGGCAGCCACAGTCCAGCTTCTGCCCTGCCTGCCTGCCCTCCCTCACTCGGGCTGCAACCCTCTCCACACTATCCTGGGAGTAAGCCCCATTGACTACAATGGGACTTCTGAGCAGACAAGTTGGTTGGAGCTCTCAGGTTGCAGTCCTCTCCACACTTTCCTGGGAGGAAGCCTCACTGACTACTTGTGAGTAGACCTGCATAGGAGGGGGCTGAGGCTGCAGCCCTCCACACCTTCCTGGGAGTAGCCCAGGGACTACAGCGGGGCTTGCTCGTGAACAGACCTGCTGGGCGTGGGCTCCCACTCACCCGTCCTTGCGCTTGGCCTTGAGCAGGCTCCAAGGCTGCCATCCCAGGCACCCTTTCCTGGGAGTAAGCTTCATCTGCTGTAATGGGGCTTACTACTGAGTAGACACACAGGATGTCTCCTCTGCTATGGAGGAAAAGCCTCTCCTTGCACTGAGTGGGGACCTGCTCAGGGAAAGGCGAGCTGCAAGGGCTGGCAATGGCTGAGGAGGAGGGCGGCTCAGGATTGGCTGGTGGTCAGCCAGTGAAGGGCCCTGAACCACTCCAACAGAAAAAGCCAGGAGCCTGCTGGATGCTGATTGGCTGAGCCTGCTGGAGAGTTGGGGAAGGGAAAAACAGGGAGCTTAAGCCTGCAGAGGGGGCAAAATTGAAAAGGGAAAACAATGCGGGGCAGGTGGGGGTGAAGGGAGAGGAGGGCAGTGAGCTCAGGGAAGCAGCCTGCCCTCCCAACACAGGTGCCTCCTGTCACCCCCTTTGCCACTTTCACCCGGAGGAGCCGCAGCAGACAGCTGAAAGAGCCGCATGCGGGTCCAGAGCTGCGGGTTGCTGACCCCTGGTCTAGAGTTATGGGAATCTTTTCTCCATAGGCATGGGAGGCAGTGAAGTAGCTAGAAAGGGGGGGTGCAGACTACACTGGGTGAGGTGCTTGGGAGGGGGGGAGTGTGTGTGACACCACTACTGGCCAAAATTGTGAAATCTTGTTTTTTTTCAAATAGTGCCATCATGCAATATATCATTTGGTGCAGAATTTAATCCAGAATGCACTGAAATAAACTGTGTTTAAATATCTGTATTCTATCAAAAGGTATGGACAAATAACCAGAAAAAGAAAACCCACCTGCCTTATGTCATAAACAGTGGATTTCTTTAATTCAAAACTAACCAATGAGACGGATTGTTCCAAGAGCCAATGAGGTGTTTTGACACAGGAGGGAACCAATAAGATGTTAGTATGAGTCAGGTCTCATTTTCACGTGTCAGAGCTAATACTAGAACTCACATTCAGTGGTGTGAGTGTCATCAAGTTGGCCACTGGTTCTTTTGTTGGTTACTGATTTGTAGAGTAACCTGTACTATGATACAGTAAAATAAATAAATAAAGTTAATGGAGGTGACATCAAATTTTGTGATGCTACTGCATTTCGGTGGTGCATATGATATTGTAATTCATTCTGTATGGTCTGGTGCAGGAGGAGGTCCATCGTGGGGGCAATAAGTTATTGCACCGGTGATGCAAACTCTCGTGAGGCCTCTGATGGGAGGGGGGAGGTGGATTCAGAGGGGATTAGATTATGCCCTCCTTTTAAAGTATACCAGGCTGAAAAGAAACATGCACTTTTCCTGCTCAGCTGCAAATAGCTGATGCTGTCTGACAATGTGGTTTCTCTTTCATCCACTCATCTAGGCTACGGGATTAGATGAGTGCCCATTCCCAGAAGGTCCCTCTTCACCTTTCATGAGTATGAGGCACGATTATCATATTTCCAAGCATTACATAAATCACTGGGTACCCTGTGGAGGAGTGTACTTGGCTGTTCTAGGCCACCACCAATTTGGACATATGGTTCTCGGTATCGGCTTCTATTCTGCTGGCAACGTGTGTGACAACAGCCTGTGCGTCATTTGGTGGTGGCCCTCCTATTCGTTGCTCCCTTCTCCGAATGTTGTGGGGGAAAGCTTCACATTTTAAAATGTCATTCAGCTGCTAACAGTTTATTCTACGAATGTCAAACTTGCTTCGAGTCTAAATGAATTTTTCCTGTTTGACAAAAGTACTGGTGGAAGCTGTTTAGGGGCTGGCAGTTCCACCTCGACAACCTCCTGCCAGTATCAGTGGGCAATCAGAAACTGCAGGTTAAAATATGCTGCTGACTAACTCTTTGTCCACACCTGGAGCTTACTGTGATTCTAAAGGATCTGAAGCAATTAAATTTCATTTTCAAAAAACAAACGGTTCATTCTAGAACCAAAGCACAAAGGGACTCTGAGGTTGTGTTCTCAGAAATATATACATTAGGCGCAGATAGAGTGAATGTTACATTTTTCTAAAAACTAATGATTTTCTGTTCTTTTCAATGGCTTCTGGGAATCTTTGGCAACCTTTGCAATGAAAAGGAAATCAAATAAGGACAGGCAAATACCTTTGCCTGCCCTTAGTTGATCTTATACAAACTTCTGCAATAGGTATCACTAGACTTAACAGGGAGACCAGGCTTTCAGAAGGCTGCAGGCCTTCTACCGCTTGCAGACCCAATCCAGTTTCTTCATGTTCCTTGCAGTCTCAACCTAGCCATGCCTTGGGTTCTTCGCTCCATCTCCAACAAATCAACAGATGGCCATGGAATCACCCTGATGGCATTTGGCCCTTTTGCAGTGACATGAGGAGGTGGATCCAGTGGCAATGGTGTGCGCTAGATCCTGTTCCTCTCTTCTGTAGCCTTCCCACTCTTTTCTCTCATTGGACTTATGCTAGTGAAATTGCTAGCCCAGGTCCAAGGAGATCCATTGCAGAGCAGGAGGCTTACAGAAACGTAAGGGGATTTAAATCCCATTTTGCCTACAAAGACTCCCAATCTGCCCCCCCCTTTGCTGGATACAATCTGCCCATTCTTTGTGTGGCTGTACCAGCAGAGGTGGGGGAAGAGTAGGATTGGGCTATTATATTTAGCAAGAGAAGAACAATTCTCCTTCTTCACCCCAGCATAGCAATTTTTCCAATGGCCGTTTACTGGTGTCACTTTTGTGTCTTTACTTTTTTCTTTAGATCAGGGGTCTTCAAACTACGACCTGGGGGCCACATCCGGCCCCATCCCACAAGATTTAATTCGGCTCACAGAAACTTAAAATATTTTTAGTGTCAATTTTTTTGCTAACGTTTGACATTTATCATGAGAAATATCATTTCTCAGTTTAAACGTGACATTTCTTCTTTGTAATTGTCACATTTCTTTTTTGTTCTGAATCATATCAGTGCTGGCTACAAAAAAAAAAAATCCAAGTAAAACTTCATTCATTCATTTAAAATGCATGCATTCATTTATAAAATGTGTACAATATATGATGTGACCCTCATACTGAAACGTTTGAAGACACCTGCTTTAGATCATGATCCTTTCAGATCAGAGAATTGTTGCTTTGTTCATTTTGCTGTGTAAACCGCTTTGTGAACTGTTTTTTGTTGAAGAGCAATTTATAAATATTTTAAATTAAATAGACATAACCCCATCTAAAGCACAACTATCAGAAACTTGTTCCTGACTGATGCCTGTATTCAGCATACATTCCTGTAAATCAGGGGTGCTCAAACTTTCAACTTTAGGGATCCTGGACCTTTAAAATTGTGTAGGAGAGATAATTTCAGCAGGTGCAGCTTGTCATCTGTGGAATGACAAGTTTCGCCTGCTGAAATTCTCTCTTCTATACACTTGTTAAAGGTCCAGCATCCCTAAAGTTGAAAGTTTGAGCACCCCTGCTGTAAATAATTAGGATAGCTGTCTTTGTTGAATAGGCTTGGAGATGTTCTAGACCAGTGGTTCTCAAATTTTTTAGCACCAGGCCCCACTTTTTAGAAGGACAATCTGTTGGGACTCACCAAAAGTGATGTCATTATCCTGGAAGTGATGTCATGGCTGGAAGTGACATCATCAAGCAGGAAAATTTTTAACACTCCCCATGTTACAAAATCCAATCCAATCAATCAGTTAAGTAAATTAAACTTTTACCATAAGTTTAAATTTAAAAATTTATTTAAAATAAAGAAGAACCCTCCGAACTCTCTCAAGCTGTTGCTGATCTGTTTAAAAAAATTCCCAAAACATCTCAAGGGCTGCAATCCTATCCACACTTAACCAGTAGTAAGTGCAATTGACTACCATTGTTCAAAGCATATGCCCTTTTTTAAAAAGTAAAAGTAAAAAGGTCTGTAACATTTCCCCATATGCAGTCACATACCATGGTAACATCAAGTCTAAGATATTAAAAGGAAAATACACATTGAAATGAATAGGAACCCACCTGAAATTGGCTCACGACCCACCTAGTGGGTCCTGACCCACAGTTTGAGAAACACTGTTAGACCTTCAGAAAATCTGAAACGGACTGGATAAATCCATTTTTTGTTTATAGAGCTTCTTCTATATAGTATTCTGATTTACCCATATACTTTGAATGCATATCTTGCATCATCCATTTTAGGACACAAGTTTGTGTAGTATATTCAGAATGTTTTGTAGCAACTGGCTCTAGATTGGAACATGCAAGTAATTCTCTTCGCAATCACTGAGTAGACTTATCTGCTTCCTTACTTTCTCATGTGCTGCTCTCCCTTGCTACCCTTTACATTTGCTACTTGGCTTGTCATTTCTCATTACACAATTTCTTTCCAAGCGCTAGGCATTCCTGTACTGCCATCTAAATGAAGTAATAACAATGTACAAAATAGTCGTATTAGCAGGTGTCCCATTTATTTCAGGCATCTGAAGAAAATGTTCTTTATAGCATGAAGGCAAGCACAGTTAAGGACGCCTGATTTCCATCATGATTCAAATGCTTGGAGATCTGGCTGTGCATTAAAGTAAACACTCCATTTGAGCATTATGTAAACAATAGCGATGTGGCCCACGTGTTCCCAGGATAATACAAATTCCCACTTTTTGAAATTCAATTTAAATTACAACATTAGGGGGGATTAATTTTTTAAAATGAAATAATATGATTAACATAAAAACCCTTTTTCAAGATTGCAGCAAATTATAGCCATTGCAATGCCTTATTTGTGTCATCGAGGCTGCTGGCAAAGATATTGGCCGCAAAGTTCCTTCATTCAGAGACCTAGTGAAGATTTCTTTATGAAAAATGAAAACCACCCAGATTAACAAATTAAATAACTTGAATTGACTTGTTGATCATTGTCCAGCTTTTCTTAAAACCTTTATGCGGCAGTTCCCAAACTCTCTGGTCACCACCCTGCTTTCCCCAGTGGCCCATCAGATGCCTTCATGAATTTCACAGGTAGTGCTTGATGGCGGTCGTCCTTCCCCATCACTGCTCTAAACCTGGAGGTTCCACTTAGCTATTTGGTGAAGAGCCATTGATCGACCTGTCCTCATGAAATGTGTCTAATCGCTTTTTAAAGCCAGCGAAAGTAGTGACCATCACTCCATTTTATGACAGTAAATTTCATCAGTTAATTATGTGTCCATCTTCTTCCTTTCAGATGCACAGAAGCATCCTAATGATTGACCAGCATGCCAAAAAAGCTCAACCAGCCAGTGGTGGTGGCAGTTTCACTATTCATCTGAATCCACCCCTTTTCTGTTTTCGCAATTGGCCTCGAGGCTTGAACCTCTGTAATCCTTCATTGTTAAGACAACCATCATTTATGTTTCCAAGACAGCAAAAATAACGTTGCTTAAGAATAAAAGAGTCAGTTTTCCCTGGAGAACCAGGGAACAAAATGAAGCCGGCACGTGAGAGGTTTTCATTTGAACTTGCTTAGCCAACCTTCCAAAGGGGAGCCTTCCAGTTGACCCTTGGAAAATAGGCCCTTGAGGGTGGAGTGCTCTAGAATGCATCTGAGGAAGCCTTCCAGAATATAATTTTACTTTCCTTGCTCTTCATATTTTTTTTTTAACAATTGTTCCTGTCTTTTTAATATGCTTTAAACTTCGGATTAACATGGGAAAAAATCCTGGAGTTCAGCATTTGGAATTCTTTGCTTCAACCCTCCCAATCTTCTTTTCCCTTTAAAGGAAATTGTTTTCTTGCCATTTTTTATTTTATAGTGACAGGGTTGCTGACCTGAAAATCAAACGTATTGAACTCTGGACCACCCAGCCTTAGGTGCAGTTCAGGTTTTGTTCTGTGGCTCAAATTTAAAATGGCCTGGGTGGCCTTTCACCGCTGAGTCCCAAGACCATTTCAAACTGTGCTAGTCCCAGTTCACTCAACATGTGCTGAGTGTGAGCTGTCTCAGTCCTGAGCATATGCTGACATGGCATGGCACTTGGCACAGGTCTGTGTTAGCACCCAGTCACAACAAGCATGGTGGAAAATCAGCAAGGTTTGGCTGTAGACCTTCAGAGAAGCTGAGAGCCCAACATCTTGGGGCCTTCTGCATGCAGGTATGCTTTCTACTATTGAGCTTTTTCTAAAGCTATTACCAAAATAGGAAAAAATGACTATGTCATGAGTAATGACAGCTTTATCACACTGCCTTTAAATCTCTGAAGGCCATTGTCAGTGCACAGCACACCACTCAGTTGTGATGAGCAACAGTTTGGTTTTCCTCCTAAACAAAGCAATGCTTAACAGACCAACATCTCACAAGAATGAATGAACTTCCCTGTTGCAATTCTGATTCCATTCTCAGCCAGGTCCGCAGCTGGAAAGTTAATGTACATCCTGCTTTAAGAGCTTTCTCCTTTTCTATTCAAATTACATTTAAGTACCTACAGCAGGGTGAGGAACATCCACAAAGAACTTCTCCTGGAACCTTTGTTTATTTTTTATATTTTCCACTCCACCTCATCAGAAAGCTTTCAGATTACTGAAAAGCATAAGAACATCAGGAGACCCTTGATGGATCAGGCCAAGGGGCCCATCTAGTCCCACGTCCTCCATCTGACAGTGGCCCACCCAATGCCTCAGGCAGCACACAAGACAACAAGATACCTGCATTCTGTTGTCACTCCCTTGCATCTGACATTCAGAGATAGGCAACTTCTAAAACCCAGAGGTTGCATACAATTACCATGACTGAAACTTGTGATAAACTTTTCTTCCATAAATTTGCCCAATTCTCTTTTGAAAGCATCTAACCAGGTGCCATCACAACATCTTTCTTACAAAACAGACGTTGCAACACAAAATATAAAACAATATACCTTCTTCTAAGGTTACTAACCCTCCAGGATTGACCTGGAATCTCCAGGAATCAACATCCAAGTGACTCCTGAAAGCACGCTTGGAGATTTTAACAGGCCTTCCAGGAATTTCCATCATGTTGGGGGGGGGGGGGAATCTTCAGGAATAGTCAGAGTTAGCATCCCTGCTTCCACTTAATGCCAGTTCAGCAAAACATGAAGCAAATCTTGTTAAGGCCCAATTAAATAAAGATGCTCTACACTACTTTGCTTCATGCTTTGCTGATTGTGAGGACTAACTCAAGCATCTCTCTCTGGATGACCATGTTTGGGGTCATCATGGTAACTTATGACCTGAACTTAAGACTCTTAGCAACTGTTACCCTGCACATGCCCAATCTCGTCTGATCTTGGAAGATAAGCAGGGTCAGACCTGGTTAGTACTTGGATGGGAGACCGCCTGGGAATACCGGGTGCTGTAGGCTTCTACCATAGTCTTTCGAGACTGAAGGTTGCCAACCACAAGATCAAAGCGTTCCAGCAGATCCCTGAGGACGATGGGGTTTGTGACAAGAGAGCCACAAAGTGCTTGGTACTCACTGTTTCAAGCTGGAGGAGTCACAGGTTTAGGATGTGTGCTGCTGTGGAAAACTCCAGGCCACTGGATGTCTTGTAATACATAGAGAGACCCTCTTTTGATTTAGGACTGAAATGTGCTGAGCTCACAACCTGAGCATCTCCTGTGTGGTCATGCTGTTAATCTACTTTTCTCAGGCTTTCTGATTTCCCCAGCGTGCCTGTATTTGCTCACTTGTTTGCTTTTTGTTCTAAAATGTCCCCACCTTCTCTGATTTTGACATTGATGAAATCTCTCCGTGTTTCCTTTATTAATTTTTTCCCCGACTGACTTCAGCACACTTCATGTCATCTTTGGAATGACGTGACCATTTTCTGAATACAGTTTATTGGATGAGCGAGTATCAGTAATTTGCATGCAAGCATCATGCCGCCAATATGAGTTTCTACCCCATTCTCTACACGCCATGCCTTCGTGGCTTGCTTCATGAACCTTCTTGTGCATGTTCCCACAAGCTGCTTGTCACTCGCCTGCTAAGTCCTATCATCTTCCTCCCTTTGGGTTCTAGATTCGCTTTTATAGTTTTGTATTTTTTTTAATGAAATCCTCTTCCTAAAATTTAGCATTCTGCGCAGAAGAGCCGAAAAGGCTTTTGCATATTTAGAACCTTGCATGCTGCCAGCTGGGCCTGCTCCTTGGTTGGCATGAGACAGATCTGTTTAAGCAATTATTGCACCATCTAGTTCGGTTTTGACTTTTGAGAATGAAATCTCTCTAGCATGACTGATGGGAATTTCATGAATAAGGATTAAGCCAAAGCAGGAAGCAGGCTGGCATCTTGCCATGTCTTCAGATACCTTTCTCTTAACATGTTCAGGTAGCCTTTTGGTTTCGGAGTCACTACCACGCCTGATTATATAATTCCTGGGAATAGCCAGGCTACTACTTTATACATTTTAGGAAGGGAGTTCTGCTTGCCCACCATGGCCAGGGTGATGACGTGTCATAACCACAAAGGAGGACAAGGTGCCCCAAAATGTAGGATATCCCAAAAAAATGTAGGACATGACAAAATTTTAAAAAACACTCATATAGTGATTTCATGTGCTTAATTTAAACACAGTATTACTTATTATTAAATTTAAAACTATATTACATATAATTTATTACATCTACCAGTAATGTATCAATTACAAGAGGGCAATATGCTGCCTGCAGGGGCCTGCTCACAGGGAAAAGGAGTACATTTAAGTTCTTTTCATGAGGCTAAAAAAGAGGGCATGTCCTGGAAAAAGAGGACGTCTGGTCACCCTGACCTTGGCTGCTGTGCTGCTGATTCCATGACCCTGTACCCAAACTTGCTTTTCCCCCAGCCAGACTCTAATTTCACCCTGTTAGGAGACAAGTTCCTGGCGCAACAGATGATATGTAAATAAACTGTGAAGGGGGGATGATTGAGCTCCCATCAACCAGATTTGTTCTAAAATCTGGCCCCGTGCACGTCCCCTCTCCTTTTTTTTGATGGTGGGACAGCACTGGGTTTAAACACTTGGATTTGCTGCTATCAGATCTAGTTTGGCCCTGAGGAAAGAGTCTTCTCAGTATGTAATCAGTTTGCATTTAATCAAGAAAAACGGTGTTGGCTCCCTGCAAACTTGCTTCAGGGTGGCTACAGCCATGTGGTGATCTAATAAGGCATGCTATCATTCACATGGTGAGGAAAATACTGTTTACCAAGCTTCCACAAGTGATCAGGCACGTGAGGTTGAAAAAGCAGCATAAAATTTACCTCTTGCCTGGCCGAAGACAACATATAATGCACTTCCTGCTTGATTGTAGTCACCACAGGGCGGGTTTCCAGGCAGCCAACTGTGACCAAATGGTATTCTGCATCCACAGAGAGTAGTATGGAAAAAGAAGTGGGAATGGGGTGGTCTGTGGAAACACCAGGATGAAAATGGCTCTGTTTCAACCCAATAGTAAATGTCGGCTAGTTAGATGTAGCCAAGGAGGGTGAAGCTGCCGGACCCTAGAGAATCATCAAAATTATGTCTGGTTCACATGATTCTTACTAAACTGGCCCTTCTTCATGTTATTAGGAATGGAACTGCTCCTCCTTCCCTGGAATCTTTCCCACCTTCTCTAATCACATGTGGAGGATTGACCCAACCCCTCATGTATAATCCAGATATTAATTTCAAAGGTTTAAATTCATCCAAAGTTATTCTAATGAACTCCCCCCTCCACCTAGGAATAATATTCTAACATGAGCCCTGGAGGGAAATGATCCTCTGCTCATCCTTTCCAGCTAAGGAGAGACCTTGCAGGACCCATTATCCAGAAGCCCTTACAGGTGACCGTGTGCAGTCCAAATTACTCTGGATTGAGCACTCTTATGCCAATAGACAGGGAGAATTTTACCACACATCAGGTGCAGATGTATGGTAAAAAGGGTTGTCAGAAGGCTGTCTGTAACTACCCAGCCCTTTAGGGAAATGATGCCATTTCTAAGATCTCACTTGTGGTCCAGTTTATCAGCTGAAAATTGCAACCAGCGCATGGTAGCATGATTGCGAGAATTGGCTTTCAGAGGCCAGTTGATAGGTAGGGCTCTCTTATCACACAAATGCAGCACCTGCCTAAGCAAGCATTTTGAGAGATAAGTTTTTCCTTTGAAAGTTTTGGTATCTTCTTCCATCTTCAGGATTCAAAATGCTGCTGCAGAGACAGAGCTTCTTAGAAATAAAATGTTTCTCTGCTCTGTATGTATGGTTTATTTTCCCTTCTCGCTTTCACGGAAAAAGGCTCTGCACCCTTAAGGACAGTGTCACAGGCAGAAATCACCTTGATTCAGGAGATGTAATTATTGGTGGTGTCCCGATGACACTGGGATCCTTGTCTGCTGAGTTCATGCAACTCTTTCATTGTGAAACTGGCCAAGGTAGGTGGCCTTCAAGACTTCTGCAGCCCATTGGGTTCCAGAACTCTCCAGGAACCATTTCCACAGATTTTGAAGGCCATTGTGCTGATAACCTCCTCGACCTGTCCAAGGGGATGACTTCAGCTATGGATATAGTTCCATCTGGACAGTCTCGCCCACCAGTTCACCAGCGAGTAAAATCACACACGGCTTTTTGAAAAGACCGTGTTGTAGCCCGTGTTGTAATATCCTTATTCTTCTCCTGAGACATCAGGCAGTTGTATCTTCACTGGCACTGAAATTAAGCCAGTGGTATCGCTAGGGGGTGTGATCCGCACCGAGTGCTGTGCATGGGGGGGAGGGGCCTGTGACACCACTACCAGTCAAAAAATTTTTAATCTTGGTATTTTTGAATAATATCATCATGTTATGTGGCATTCAAAGTGTAATTTCATGAGGAATGCAATATCTCTATTATATCAAAAGTTATAGCCAAAAAGCCAGCGGGGGTGGAGCAGTGGCTCATCATCACGTCCACGCCTGGGGCACTGCTCCTCCCATTCCATGGGAGGAAGTCCATCAAGGGAGTGACGCATTGGCCTCCTGTACCAGGTGTCTCAAACCCTAGGGACACGACTGAATTAAGCCAGGGTGGTTTGGTGTTGTTTGACATGTGTGAGCTGTGGAGGGGACTCTGCTCAGACAGTGGGAGACAGATCTTCTAAACAGATAAATATTTGGTCTGAAAGCACATGGCACAGAATCATTTCTGGGTCTGGTCGGAAAACCGCCTGAAGGGGTGAAGCCATAGCAGATCCCTTTCGGTAACAGAGAACTGCAGCAGCTACAGTTGGAAGGCTATCTCGAGTGAGCTGTTGAATGCTGATATCTGCAGAGATGAAAGACCATTAGCTGGCATTAATTATTAGTGAGTACATGTCAGTGCTATTGTGCATCGGGGGGGGGGGCAGGGGAAGGAATTCCAATGCAAACCTTAGGAGCAGAGGAGCCAGATAACCCAAAAACAGCAACTAAGCTTCTTATCGGACTCTGTGGCTCGGGTTGGTATATGGTCAGTCTCATTAGCATATCTTAATTGGAAATTAGCCTATCATTTGCAGAACAAATTATGATTTAGGACGCTTGAGGGTTGGAAATAATTAATTGATGCTTCTATAAAGCAAATTTGTGTGTGTGTGTGTGGGGGGGTGTCTTTCAATGGCTGGTTTTAAAGCAATGTCATGCACATAGACTTCCCCTCCACTCATCATTCCTTCCTTGTGCTCCCCCCCCCTGCTCCTTTACTACATAAGACATAAGACATAAGACATCCCTATGGGACATAAGACATAAGACATCCCTATGGGATGAGGATGGGGAGGTTAGAGAACAAGACAAAGGCAGAGTAGGAGAAGAAATTGGGAAAGGTAGGGTGATGGGATGTGATAGACGGTTTGGCACAATGAGAGGATGCGGGGACAAAGGAGCGAATAAGCAGCGCATCCTGGGGCATTCCGTGTATAAATGCTTTTATGCGAATGCCCGAAGTCTGCAAGCAAAGGTGGGAGAACTGGAATGTCTGGTGACAAGGGAAAATATTGACATAGTGGGCATAACGGAAACCTGGTGGAATGCAGAGAATCAGTGGGATACCGCAATCCCGGGCTATAAACTCTACAGGAGGGACAGGCAGGGGCGTGTTGGAGGTGGGGTGGCCGTTTATGTTAAGGAAGGGATAGAATCCAGCAAAGTAGAGATTGAAGGTGGGTCCGACTCCACCGTAGAATCTCTGTGGGTTAAATTACCAGGCTTGTGCAGCGATGTAATACTGGGGGCGTGCTATCGTCCTCCAGACCAGAAATCTGATGGGGACCTTGAAATAAGGAAACAGATCAGGGAGGTGACAAGGAGGGACAGGGTTGTAATCATGGGGGACTTCAATTATCCTCATATTGACTGGGTCAATTTGTGTTCTGGTCACGATAAGGAAACCGGATTTCTTGACGAGCTAAATGACTGTGGCTTAGATCAGCTAGTCACGGAGCCCACCAGAGGACAGGTGACTCTGGATTTAATATTGTGCGGTACGCAGGACCTGGTTAGAGATGTAAATGTTACTGAGCCATTGGGGAACAGTGATCATGCTGCGATCCGTTTTGACGTGCACGTTGGGGGAAGAATACCAGGCAAATCTCTAACAAAAACCCTTGACTTCCGACAGGCGGACTTCCCTCAAATGAGGAGGCTGGTTAGAAGGAGGTTGAAAGGGAGGGTAAAAAGAGTCCAATCTCTCCAGAGTGCATGGAGGCTGCTTAAAACAACAGTAATAGAGGCCCAGCAGAGGTGTATACCGCAAAGAAAGAAGGGTTCCACTAAATCCAGGAGGGTGCCCGCATGGCTAACCAGCCAAGTTAGAGAGGCTGTGAAGGGCAAGGAAGCTTCCTTCCGTAAATGGAAGTCTTGCCCTAATGAGGAGAATAAAAAGGAACATAAACTGTGGCAAAAGAAATGTAAGAAGGTGATACTGGAGGCCAAGCGAGACTATGAGGAACGCAAGGCCAGCAACATTAAGGGGAATAATAAAAGCTTCTTCAAATATGTTAGAAGCAGGAAACCCGCCAGAGAAGCGGTTGGCCCTCTGGATGGTGAGGGAGGGAAAGGGGAGATAAAAGGAGACTTAGAGATGGCAGAGAAATTAAATGAGTTTTTTGCATCTGTCTTCACGGCAGAAGACCTCGGGCAGATACCGCTGCCCGAATGGCCCCTCCTGACCGAGGAGTTAAGTCAGATAGAGGTTAAAAGAGAAGATGTTTCAGACCTCATTGATAAATTAAAGATCAATAAGTCACCGGGCCCTGATGGCATCCACCCAAGGGTTATTAAGGAAATGAAGTTGTAGATCTCTTGACTAAGGTATGCAACTTGTCCCTCAAAACGGCCATGGTGCCAGAAGATTGGAGGATAGCAAATGTCACGCCTATTTTTAAAAAGGGAAAGAGGGGGGACCCGGGAAACTATAGGCCGGTCAGCCTAACATCCATACCGGGTAAGATGGTGGAATGCCTCATCAAAGATAGGATCTCAAAACACATAGATGAACAGGCCTTGCTGAGGGAGAGTCAGCATGGCTTCTGTAAGGGTAAGTCTTGCCTCACCAACCTTATAGAATTCTTTGAAAAGGTCAACAGGCATGTGGATGCGGGAGAACCTGTGGACATTATATATCTGGACTTTCAGAAGGCGTTTGACACAGTCCCTCACCAAAGGCTACTGAAAAAACTCCACAGTCAGGGAATTAGAGGACAGGTCCTCTCATGGATTGAGAACTGGTTGGAGGCCAGGAAGCAGAGAGTGGGTGTCAATGGGCAATTTTCACAATGGAGAGAGGTGAAAAGCGGTGTGCCCCAAGGATCTGTCCTGGGACCGGTGCTTTTCAACCTCTTCATAAATGACCTGGAGACAGGGTTGAGCAGTGCAGTGGCTAAGTTTGCAGACGACACCAAACTTTTCCGAGTGGTAAAGACCAGAAGTGATTGTGAGGAGCTCCAGAAAGATCTCTCCAGATTGGCAGAATGGGCAGCAAAATGGCAGATGCGCTTCAGTGTCAGTAAGTGTAAAGTCATGCACATTGGGGCAAAAAATCAAAACTTTAGATATAGGCTAATGGGTTCTGGGCTGTCTGTGACAGATCAGGAGAGAGATCTTGGGGTGGTGGTGGACAGGTCGATGAAAGTGTCGACCCAATGTGCGGCGGCAGTGAAGAAGGCCAATTCTATGCTTGGGATCATTAGGAAGGGTATTGAGAACAAAACGGCTAGTATTATAATGCCATTGTACAAATCTATGGTAAGGCCACACCTGGAGTATTGTGTTCAGTTCTGGTCGCCGCATCTCAAAAAAGACATAGTGGAAATGGAAAAGGTGCAAAAGAGAGTGACTAAGATGATTACGGGGCTGGGGCACCTTCCTTATGAGGAAAGGCTACGGCGTTTGGGCCTCTTCAGTCTAGAAAAGAGACGCTTGAGGGGGGACATGATTGAGACATAAAAAATTATGCAGGGGATGGACAGAGTGGATAGGGAGATGCTCTTTACACTCTCACATAATACCAGAACCAGGGGACATCCACTAAAATTGAGTGTTGGGCGGGTTAGGACAGACAAAAGAAAATATTTCTTTACTCAGCGTGTAGTCGATCTGTGGAACTCCTTGCCACAGGATGTGGTGCTGGCATCTACCCTAGATGCCTTTAAAAGGGGATTGGACAAGTTTCTGGACGAAAAATCCATTATGGGGTACAAGCCATGATGTGTATGCGCAACTTCCTGATTTTAGAAATGGGTTATGTCAGAATGCCAGATGCAAGGGAGGGCACCAGATGAGGTCTCGTTATCTGGTGTGCTCCCTGGGGCATTTGGTGGGCCGCTGTGAGATACAGGAAGCTGGACTAGATGGGCCTATGGCCTGATCCAGTGGGGCTGTTCTTATGCTATGTTCTTACATGCAGAGAAGAGGCGCCCACTTTAACAGGCCAGTTAATTCCAACTGCAGTTTCTGCTCTTACACATAGGTGCATAAATACTTGTCCTCTCCACAACAGAGTTTATCCTGTGTGGATCAGCTCTCAGTATGCCCTGACAGCCTATTTAGCAAAAAATGTCTTTCAGTCCCCTGTTCAAAGATGATTGATGATGCTCCCTGATGCATCTGGTGGGCCGCTATGAGATACAGGAAGCTGGTCTAGATGGGCCCTGGGCCTGATCCAGCAGGGCTCTTCTTATATTGTATGAAATCCATTCTCTCCTCAATGGGAAGGGGCTTTGTTGTAGGGTGAACACTGGGGGCCCATTTCCCCTTTCAAAACTATCTAACAGCCCAATCCGAACTAAAATCCCCCCACTGATGCAGCCATGCCAATGGAGTGCATGCTGCATCTTCCTGTAAAGAGGAAGTCCCGGAGGTCTCCTTGAGGTGAGGGAACATTTCCCCCTCATCCCAGGGCAAGTGTTCCCTGAACCAATGGACCTCCTAAGATCTGTGCCAGCCATTTTACTGGTATAGGTCTCCCTTATAGAATGTAAGGAAGAGGGAAGGAATGGGTTAGGTTACTGATGTAAATTGCTGCTGCCAGCATTCACCCCCTTCTCATTCTCATTCTGCTTCTGGTCCGCTCCCGCCCAGCATGCACTCAGCATCACCAGTACTGTCACAGATGCTGATATCCACTGAGTATCCCATAGTACATTACAGTTTAAATACGGAGAAAATGTGATATCCCATAACAAGAGAACATAAGATCTGATGCATGAAATGAGCAGCAGCTGTGCCTATTAGTTGCCCTATCAACAGTTTATCTAGGAAGGCCCATCCATATGTTGTCCTTTGACTAGATCGGGGTGTCCAAACATTTTGACAGGAGGGCCACATCTTCTCTCTGCAGTGTGTCGGGGGGGGGGGCTGGGAAAAAAGAATTAATTTACATTTACAATTTGAATAAATTTACATAAATGAATGTATTAGAGATGGAACTTATATGAATGAATGAAGCTCTCACGATAGCTCAAAGCCTGTAAAAGGCCTTGCACAAAGCAAGGCCGGCCTTTCCTTTTTCTGCCACTGCTGCTTTGCAGGTGTGAAACAGCAAGCAGTGGAGGGAGCCCTTTTTCCCGAAGCTTGCACAAAAGGTTGAGCAGTTGGCCCTCACACTGAGTGCAGTCACATCAGACCAGCAGGAGCTCCAGCAAGTCTCTGGTGGGCCAGAGGTTCATCAGAGACTGGGGACTCCCCATGGTATGGATTGGGAGTCACTGGAGGCCCCGGGCTGGGATTTGGGCACCCCTGGACTAGATGGTAGCTTTGAGATGAGTTCCTGAGGGCTGCTCTACTCCAGATGGCTTGCATGAAACCTTTTGGGAGTCTCAAGGGGTTTGCAGCTCCAGAATTGGACTGCCTGCACACTTTTGCCCTTCTCATCACTTAGGACAGTGCTGCAGCTGCAGTGGGGCAAATTGCACATTTCGAGCCAAGCCGCTGAATGGTTCATTCCCAGAGGTCGTTGCTAACCTTGCACTTCTTAGTTCTGCACAATGACGGATAGAAGGAAGAATCAGCAGGAAGGCGTGCGGATCTTTAAACTCTCTGCGCCTCAGTTCTCAATCTGTCAAACTGTAATCATGATATCCCAGCTTCCCAGCGATGAGGATAAATCCATTGATGTGAAGATCTGAGGATAGATTCAGCCCACTGAGATGGTTTTAGAGGCAGCTGATAATGGAGTAGAAATTTCACTGAGAAATAAAGGAGAGCTCCCCCCCCCCTCCTGCTTACCTGACAGTGGTTACACACCAGGGGTAGCGAAGGGGTGAGGTAGTGAATGTGAGGCCAAACCAATCCAGTTTTCCAGGGCTGGTGCAGCTGTACTAATGGGGCATGTGCTGCATCCTGCAGTGGGGGGGGCAGTCACAGAGGCCTCCTCAAAGTATGGGAACATTTGTTCCCTTACCTCGGGGCTGCATTGCAGCTGCACTGGTGCTGGAAAGTTGGACAGGATTGGGCCCCTAGTCATGAGAAGGCTTTGAGTGAACACTTTGCAGGTCCCTTTGAAACCCCACTAGTCGTTTTAATCCCTTCCATCGTTTACCAGCTTTTACAAGGACGTTGCAAAAGTGCAATCCACACGTTTATTTAAAAAATCCACTTTTCCTAACCTTCGGAAGGGGTTATACGTACTGCAATCATATCAAAGGTTTCCATGGGCAACTGCAAGAGACTAGCATGCTGCCAGTTCAGTCGCTCACATGAATTGCCTCTCTGTAGAACACTTGTTTAGACCCTTAAGGAATACTAAAAATAAAGTCTTCTTTTTGCTTTTGTTTCGTTCATAGCAAATGGGTCACAAAGAAGTAATGAATATTTCAAAATGAGACTTTTTTCCCCATCAGCGGGTTTAATGCTGTTTTTCCACAAGGTCCCCATCATGCCAATATTCCACCTATTACTGCTCAATCATTGCACATTTCTCCATGGATGCAAAGTGGGCAAGCAGTAAGTCTTGTTTTTAATGGTGGCTGCGTCTTTTGAAAGGGGATGCTGGGATTTCCAATATTTGTCAAAGCTGATGACCTCCCTTGCCATGTCGTCAGCATGGTGTTCACTTCTGTTGAGTGTCTGCCTTTGGCTTTGGTACTGTCTCCCATTGGACCGAGTGGGATTTGAGCACATGTACTGTAGATGTGAGCTGAAGGAACAAAGTGACTTATTGAGATAGTCTAACATTGAGTGCTGGCTTTGGTAGTCAGCCTCTGACTATTATGGGGTTTGTGGTAGCTAAAATAGTTGGCAGTAGGGGGTCAAAGGTATACAGCAGGTTCAAGACTGGGTAAGTTGTTACATTTTTTTTTTTTCACCAGAAGATGGGGAAGCACTTGAAGCAATATCATGCAAGGCTCCCCCTCATTTCCTATGTGAAGAAGAAAGCAGTAACTGCTGAAAGAGTGGCAGAGCAGATTGGTGAAAATTAGGACCAAATCCTATCCAAAGGGGGTGGGGGAGTAATGGAGGTCTTCTCCAGGTAAAAGAATGTTTGTTCCTTTTCGTTGAGACTGCATTATGGCTGCACTGTCACTGGAAAGTTGGATAGGATTGGGCCCTTAATCTCTCAAGCTCTTGTGGGGCACTTCCTGTTTCACCTTTCCTTGAAGCCTAGGGACAGATTAACGGTGGGCCCCCATAGTAGTTTCTCTCAAGAGAGGCTCTCTTCAGTTCATCTCTGCATTTAGGAGTTATCGACTCCTCAATTTTCAGTGTAAGAAACATCATCTTATGAGATATATATGCTGTCTTTTCATATAGAGTAATAGGAAGGATCAATGCTACCTTTTCTTAAATGTAAATAATTTTTCTTGGTTGATCAGTGTGAGGCAGCCTAGGGCCCCCAAAGCGACAACTCCTGACTCTGTTAAGGGTCGGAAAAAAAGTTGTGTCTCCATCTAAAGGGGTATCTGATTGCAGATCGCAACAAAGTGAGGTCCCAAACAGCATGTACACTGCTACAACTAAAATAAGATTTGGCAGCCTCTAATAGGTTTCATTCCTGCTGATTAGGTATAAAGAAGCCATATCTGTGAATGATTTTCCATCTCTCTCATGTGGTGCTTTGTTCCTTGGTGTGCTTGCTTTCCACCTAAAGATGTGCTTCAGCATTTATCTGGAAAAGCTGGAAGGCTGCTCCAAAGATTTCTAGGGAGGACACCAGGATACAGGTCTCTTATTGTCTTGCGTGCTCCCTGAGGCATCTGGGGGGCCTCTGTGAGATACAGGAAAGTGATGGGCCTTTGGCCTGATCCAGCGCGGCTCTCCTTATGTTCGTGTGCTTTGAGTGATCTGCTGGGAATACGCAGTAGTCGGGGACAACCTCCGAGTATGGTTTGTCTCCCATAATGCAGTAGCTTCAAAGGCCTCTGATGTGCCAGCCACCCATAATTCATCCAGTTTCAAGGTCACTAGAAAAGCATATGTAACATTGGACGCGATTGCAGTTGGGAGTACCGCTTGCCAATTTCTCCAGTAATTGGCAGTCAAGAGAGAGTGACATCCACCAGCTAGTACTAGCCTAAACCAAAGCATGTCTGATCAGTGGCAAAACAATTGCTGGTCTTTCCCTGACCTCTAGTGGCATTGTATAAAAACACAGATCCTGCCCATGCTGGGTTAAGCAAAGAATGCGGACATGGCCAGTGGCGCTCAGAAATGATTGGAACTTCAGGATGCCCACTTCACTGTGTCGTTTCCATAGTGGCTGAACCATAACGGACTTGAACACAGCTGTGGTAGATTTTAGACCTTGGACTAGCGTGGATCATGTCCAGCCCTCAAAGTGAGTTTTTCAGGCACCTGGGGTATCCCACAGTGTTGGACTGCTAACCCTAAATATCTCCAAAAGATGTCAATTCCTTCAAATAAAGAGGTGGGCTTTGAAATAGTTGATTTTAAAAGCATCCATCTGATTGCTTTGTTGCCTTGAGGATGCAGCCACAATGTGTTTTAGTTGCTGCAGTCATAATTTCCAAATATTTTTTTTTAAATAAAAGCTGTTAAGAGACTTTGCTGGAATGTGGCTATCTTAGGACCAAGCCATGCATGCCATGGGGGAGCTACAACTGGATGTTCCGAAAGCAATCTTGGAGCTTCTCTCTAGATCAGAGCATCAGTGGTGGTGGTGGTGGTGGTGGTGGGGTGTATCTCTTGATCTTCACACTGTTTACCTGACTGAATGTCTCCAGGAGCCCCGCAGCAAACAAGCATGCATACATCACGGGGAGTTCACCCAAGGAACATTAGCATGACTAATCAATCACTGATACACATTTGCCATGGCCAACATAAGTCTCATTCATTTCACTGAACCTAAGGCTGCAACCCTTTACACATCACCTAGGAGTAAGACCCAATTAACTCAATGACCCTTACTTCTTGGTAGACGTCCATAGCATTTTACCTGTAGGCATGACTAACATCCATGTCAGCTTTAGCTTTCGTGGGGCCTTGGGGCAGAAGCTCTGCAAGGATCCCCCAATGGGATGCTCCCCCATATTTTGGAAGGTCTTGGCTGATTTATCAGACTATGGTGGGGAGCAACATCACCAAGATTTGTAAAATGGGGCAGGTGAAGACAGTTCTCTGTTCTTCCCTACTGCCTCCCCGTAAGGTCAGTTGGGAGGCTTCCTTGGGGCAGTGGGGAGGGTGACAGGAGTGAACTGTCTTCTTTCATGCTCTCCTTTAATGGTTCACAGATGCTCTAGCACTTGACCCAGCAGCAAGGGACAGGGCACCCAGGACTTGTCACATGGCATTAAGGGAAAACAATGATCTGCTGCTACAACTGCTGTCCCATAATCCCCCAATGGGCATCCCTATGGGCCTGGCTCGCCAAGAAGTGGGGAGAAGCCATGGCACATTGGCTGGGTACAAGTGTGGGCCCTGGTGTGGCATGGGCCCCTGACCCATGCCACAACAGATCCCACCTGTGGAGCCCACCCTGGCTATCTTTCTTTTAGTACAACCAAGACATGATACACATACCTGTATTTTTAATTCTGATGGCCTGTTAGCATACTTTGGGTCTTGTGGGAAAAAAATTCAGATCTGAATAGCAGCATAGGATGAAGAGTCAAACATCCCTCCCTTCTCAGTGCTGCCACTTCAATCAAAGTTGGAATCCACCAGACACATGTTTAAAGTTTTGTTGTTTGTTTGTTTGTTTTAAAGTTGGGAGATCTGATCTCCTGCATTACATATAGTTTGGCCCTCAGTTTGGTTCTCTACATTAACCCAGCCATGTGTTAGGGCTGCACCTCTTCTATATAGTGGATCTTGACTTGATGGGCAGGAAAGGAGCTGCATAGAGACCTGCTGAAAGGAAATCAATCCAGACAAGACTCATGTGTGTGATATAGGGAATTGGATTGTATTTTTTTAATCTATATAATATCTCCCTACAGTTAGGAACACTTGTATCAAAATATTTACAATGACTGCACATGAAAATAAACTTGGAGAAATGGCAACTAAAATACTAGGACATATCCACCAAATTACAAAAGCCATACATGTAAAATGAATGTAACAAAGAGAGAGAGAAAAGAAAATACTGTTTATACTATTCTTCCAGCCCTGAATTTGTCTCTCCCTTTCATGTTGAATGAGTGGAGTCAAGCAGAGAGAGCATCAACCATTCATAATTTTCACTCATTATTCCGATGAATCTAATGGCAGAAATATGTGGATTGAAAATCCTGATGTCAGCAGTAACGATGACATCATAATTTTTTCCCCCATTTCCATGCAGACATTTCCTGCTTGAATCTTTTCCCCCATTTCCATGCAGACATTTCCTGCTTGAATCTCCATTTGCAAATTGTAATTAACAGGGTTTTTTTAGGTTTTTTTTTAGGGTCATCCAGTAAGCAAATCTTGAACCAGGTGCCCTGATCTAATTAATAGGCAACATTTCATCTGGAATAGTAAGGTCTTTGTATTTAAGGGACATAGTATAGTGTTGTTAATGTAAGATTATGAAAAATCCTATTTTAAAAACAGCCCCCACCCTTATCCTATGCAATAATAAGATAAAATTTTCTATAACTAGTTGTAAAAAAAAAATAAAATCCAATTTGTTAGTGAGAGGTTGCGATCCCATGAGCCAAAGTTGAATACCTCAATGATCTGACCAGAAACAGTCCTTTCAGCCTTACCGCTTATAGAATACACACATTTCAGACCTAACTGTTCAGTGGCATCATGGGGGTTCCATGTGGTTTTGTAGAGCAGCTGTGTTATAATGACCAATAATGGAAAATCACACCCTAATGACGATCTTCTGAGCATCAAGAATTCCATTCTGTGTCATCAAGCCTACTTGCTTTCCTTCATCTCCCTATCCCAGCCTCTGATTCCCACATTCACTGTTTCTTCCATTCTCTGTGGCTTGATCTCCATCTGATCTCTTCAGCAGAAGTCCTACCATTTCACTTCTGAAGAAGGGAACAGGATGGTGATGGAAATATATATATATTTAAAGCCTTGATTTTGTTTTAACACTGTGATTGGACTAAGCTCAGTCAGATTGCTTCCATATTTTCATGGTTTACAGCTTCTCAGAAAATGAAACTAGGTACCTATAACATCATTTCAGTGGGCCTCAAATTCATAGGCTTCGCTACACCAGTGGGAATGGCTTATAATGAGCAGGGGAGATGTGTCACAGCTCCTGAAGGTTTAGGAAGACAGTTGAAGAGCTCATATCTTTTCTAGCTTTTCTGCAGTCAGTAACGCAGAACATTGAGGTTCTTTAGGATGGAATGCACATGAAATTGGGTGAGAAAGGACAACCGTCTGGCTATATCTGTAGGTTCTTCAAGCATCTTCATAGTCCCAGTATCCATGACATGTGGAGAGTTGAGAGCTGCTCTTTGGTCTTTATGATGGATTCTTTCTGTGATGGGGCATGTTAG
The DNA here is from genome assembly GCF_035046505.1 of Tiliqua scincoides. Taxonomy (NCBI): domain Eukaryota; kingdom Metazoa; phylum Chordata; class Lepidosauria; order Squamata; family Scincidae; genus Tiliqua; species Tiliqua scincoides. The sequence goes on from NC_089827.1 coordinate 60,920,520, forward strand.
GTGAGCGGTACAAGATTCATTCCTTTTGACAAACAGTTCTCATAGCAAAGTGACTTCACTTCCCTCCCACAAGCCCCCCCTAGGCTTCCAATCCTCCCTCCCAATTTCATCCTCAAGGCCCCTCATTTCTTTCTGAGCACTAGGTACAGAACCCCAATGATGAAGCTGAAGCAAAAGCAGATCCAGACAAGTATGAAGGAGTATCCATGATGGTCTTGAGATCCTTTGTAATACCTGGGGAACCGGGCCGTGTAGATAGAGGCGGAGATCAAAATGAACACCCCTGCGAAGGAAAGAATCCGGGAGATACTTAGAACCTTTGACTCATTCAGATGACAGCAGATGCCACTATGATGGCTAAGGGGTGGGGGGGGGGGAATCCCTGACATAATTTGAAGATGTAAGCACTTCATATAGACACTTCATGTTTTTAATTCATCACAACATTAGTTGTTTTGGAATTTTACGGCTGGTATATCCAGAGATTTTAACCATGAGTGCTGTTGCCTCCGGCGATGATAATCTGAGAACCTATATAACTTCACATAGAATTTATTGAATATCTTCTCGGTATATTTTGGCTTGTTATGAAACATCAGATGCCATGCTTCAAGTAACTGAATAGCTCAAAAGGCACAGAGTTATTCTGGCCCCTTACACATGGGCTAAATTTACCTGGATACTTTGGAAATTGAAAAAAAAATTACATTTCTTTGTTGAACTAGCTCTCTGAAAGCCCTCATACTGACACTGTCATGGGGTAGGTTACTCTCATAGGAATCCCTGTTTTGATCAGAGTATCCTATCCCATGACAGTGTCAGTACAGGGGTTGCAAACCCCAAGGAGGCTTTCAAAAACAAAAAAAAAACACCTTGGGGTTATCTCAAAGCATGAGGAGTGCTTCCGAAATGTGGAAATACAAGACCTGTTTCAGACCAAATGTCCACTCTCTGTCCCCATTGAGTTCCCTGATCATAGGAAGCACTTATATTGAATCAGACTATTGGTCCTAATCTAAGTCAGTACAGTCAACACAGACTGGCATTGATTCTCAGGGTTACTCGGGGATTCTCAGGTCTTAGGGATAATTGCAGATAATAACAATTGATAGATCTGCCCTTCATTAATTTGTAACTTTTTTCAGAGAAAAGCAGGATAACCAGAAAGGTTATTTCTGGGAAGCTGCAAAAAAAAAACCCAAAAAAAAAACAAAACCAAAAAAAAATCACAATGATATTTCAAACAACAAAGTCTAAATCAGTGCCTATATGGGTGACTGCTTCAGAATTCCATGTATGCTGCCTTCAAGCTGCATGAAGATAGAAAGGTGGGGTATATAAACACAGTAACATAAGTTAACCTGGGAGTGAGTCCCACTGAATTCAGTGGTGCTTATTTCTGAGTAGGGACATATAGGATTGTTATATGTAACTCTGTAACTACCCTAAGCACTTAACAAATAAGGGTCCAATCCTAATGAGTGCACGCCGGCTTACCATAAAGCACATTTGTGGGCCCTAGCACCAGTGAAGCACTGGTGGAGCACTGGAGTCCCACTGCTCAGCGGTTGCATGGACAGCTGGGCAGTGGAGAGGTAGGTGGGGGTGAGGAGGCGTTCCAGGGCAGGAGGAGGCAAAGAGAGGGTGGGGAGAGGGGAGGGAGGAGGAGGAGTGCTGGGGGAGGGAGCGGGGCGCTCCACCAGATCCTGAGCCTCTGTGTTGGACTGTCTGCTTGACATGGACGCTCTAAATTCTACAGTCATTGTAGAATCAAGGAGTCCCATTGTGAGGCTACTTGCTTTACTACTGAGGAGGCAACGGCGGCTGCCTGGGTTGCTCTGGATGCAGTGGCAGTCATATTCAGCGCCGCTATAGCCCCACACTCCGGCCAGCTCAGGATTGGGATGTAAGTCTTAAACATAAGTCATACAAGTCTAAAGAAGTCTTACGCTGCAATCCTTGCATGTCTAGTCAGAAGTAACTTCCATTGAGTTGAATGGGACTGACTTCCAGGTAAGTGTATATAGCAATAGTGTATAGTGTATAGTGTATAGCAATAGCAAAAGTGTATAGTGTATATACACTTACTTCCAGGTAAGTGTATATAGCAATGGTTCCCAAACTGGTGGGTCATGACCCACCAGCCAAGAATCACTTGTTCCTGGTCCCTTAAGGGGTACAAGGGGGGATGGCGGCAACAAGATCCCCAGGATCACACCCGGGGGGGTTGTTTTTACTCACGGGGACAAGCACTGGCTTCTAGGAGGTGTGGGGGGGGAGCTCCCCAAGCCTTTAAACAGCTAATCAGAAATCACTTCTGATTTTGTACTAGCAAATCAGAAGTGGTTTCCAATCACATGTTTTAGCCATTCACAGTCTTGGGGAGCCCTCTGCACCCCCCAGAGGCCGGCGCTTGCTCCTGTGAGTATAAACAACCTCCCTCTGGCCCTGGCAGTGATGCAATACTGGGGATCATGTCACTGCCACCCCCCACCCCTGCAAGGTCTTACTGCAGCCCCAAAGTCCAAGTAGGACTTTGGGAACCACTGGTGTATGGGATTGCAACCCTACATAGTTAGCTTTCTAATGAAATAGTATAAAGAAGTCATGAATTCTTGCATGGGCGTATCTTACTTACAGCAAACCAGCATGATGGCTCCAGTGATGTAGAAGCGTTTTCCCTTCTCCATAGTAAAGAGCTGCACCACAAACATGACCAAGGAGATAAAGCAAAAGATGATGGCCAGAATCATGAAGGCCTGGACTGCCTTGAGTGCAGCTAGAAGAGAGAGCGAGAGAGAGTTGTGATCAATGTTCCGATCAATGTCAAAATGCACCACAATATTTCAAAGAGTATAAACTATTCCACTGAATGTAAATAGTCTCTTACAGAGGTCATCCTCCTGGTACTTGAGGTCTGTGCATCTCCCATTTTGACATTGTTGCCAGAGCCCTGCAGATGTTGTGATATTAGCAACCTGCTGCACCATCCAGACCTGGAAGGAAAAAGAAGAACTGTGAATGTTTTTATCCCTCCCCAAAACTTGACTTACCCCCCAAAATAACCTGACTTACCAAGCTAGCTCCCAAAAGGTCAATAATTGTTTTGTATAAAGAACAAAATGGGTGGTGGTGGTGGGGTTATTCATGCAACTTGAAAACTAGTCCTCCTGTTTTGTTTCTTTAACATCTTTGATGTTAGTTCATTATATTCCATTCTTCTTCTATCATAGTATCCAAGGAGGCATATATGGGAACCTGAAGTGGTTGTCCATTACAGCACTGATCAGACCTAGACTTGTTTGCCTTCACCAAGCCGACTGTGTCATGTGCCCTCAGATCCTATGCCCTGGGCCTCTTAGAATGTGTCTAGGTGGGAAACGAGGGAGGAGGAGCCAACAGTGGATGAACAGACATGTCTCCAGGGGCTCCTGAGAGACAGTCTGTTTTCCCCAAAAAAACTGCAGGTCTGAAGAGGATCTGAAGATCTTTATCAGGAGAGATAAGATCTTTCCACGGTGCAGGTACCAGAGATTTTGAAAGCCCAACCAGGGGTGGGGAGGTGGGTTTCTTCTCAGAAACCTAATTGTCAGGGACAGTATTGGGGGAGGTGCAGTGTCTGCAATCAAGCTGCTGGCTCAGTGCTAAGATACTATATGGAAGAAAAAGCATGAAGTGTAAAGTTTAAGTTGGAAATTTAAGATAAGTATGTGTTAATATTGCCCCCGGCTTTGATTGACTGATTTGGCTAAAAGCCCTGGATACACTGAAGGCATTAATGAGAAACTTTTTAAGGATGTTGAAAGTGCTCTTTATCTTTGTAGTGGAATAAATCGGTTGTGGATTATAACTATAAATATAATTTGGTGTGTGGACTAAAATCCAGAATTACTTGTGGACATAATTTTTATTAAACTTGAAAGAGTTTTGTCTTCTTGAGGTTGTTTCTTTTGTTTTGTTTTTCTCCATTAACCACATCATTATCTGTAAGAAAAATTCAAAGAATGCCTGACTGCAAAAACATGTGGTGGAAGTAAGGAGAATAATACGCTGTGGACATCTTGTGGATTAGAGAGAAATTGCAAGATGGAGCTTGTTCCAGATATTTGGACTCAAATGATCCTCAAAAATTTGGAAAAATTGCTCACGATGAGAAGACAGCAGTTGAGTTGGTCCTTGCAGATTCAGGCCAGTTTAAAGACTCTCTCTCAACAGATAGATGTGTGCAAGGAGCACCTGGAAGATGTGAAGAAAACAGAAGATAAACAGAAGGAGAAAGCAGAAAAGATTATGATGAGGGATGAAATTATCATCAGAAGAGTGGATACAGAAACTAGAAAAGTGGAAAATCAACAGGATCTAGAGGGGACGCTGATGGAGACTGAAATAGAGAAGATGGACAGAGTAACATGGGTGCACAAAATACAAAATTTGTTGGAACAAGAAGAAGAAAACATATCCCAGTTAACTGGAAGAATGAGCATACGTTATACAAGAAAGTGTGGGCTTACTGGATTCTGTTATGGAGATAAATTATTAAATATATTATAGGAGAAAAAAATGGAAAGAAAGAAAGAAAAAGAAACCTGAGGTTAACCTGAGGGTTAAAGAAAACTGGAGGATTTTATTTAGTTAATAACTGGTTTAAATTTACTTAAAAAACAAATATATATGAAATTGACATATATGAATTAGAATGAATTAGAAAGAATAGCTGGAAATGTTTGCATGTGCATGAATTGTTTTATAGGTGGTTATTATGTTAAAGAAAAAATGTAATCAGATTGCAGAATGGTTAAGAACATATTATAAGAGATTGTTGGTTTTATTATAATTTGGAAATTAGCTTATTATTATTTGATATTAATGAGTAATTGAACTAGTTGAGATGATAAAAAGTGAATATTTAGAAAAATATATTATAGGGAATTAGGAAAAATCTATTATATCTGATATAAGAAATATATAAATGAGTAGAAGAGTTAGAAGTAGATGGAAGAATTGTTTTATATGTTGTTATACTTTGGTAATTAGATTATTTTGTTTTAATATTAATGAGTAATTGAAGTAAGTTTATGTTTGACAGAAAGCGAAAATTTAGAAAATATAGTACAGGGCATTAGGGAAAATTTAGTATATATTATATAAATAAATGGATAAACTAATAAGAGGCAGAAGTAGATGAGTAGTGGATTAGGAGATATAGTATGATTAATGAGTACTGGTATATGGTATTTAGCACTCCTAAATGTATGTTATAGGTTTGTATGTCTCTATGCGTTAATTAAAAATAAATAAATAAATAAATAATTTAAAAAAGAATATGTCTAGGTGGCAAAACTTCTGGAACTCATGTGCACATTCTAGACATTTTTTGGTCCTTCAATTAATGAGGACCCTCATAGCTCTACCCAGATGACAGAGATTGCTGTGCTCGCCACATGTACTTGATTGTACATGTACAATTCATGTACTTGATTACTTGTGATGTAAATGGGGGAGGATATCCATAAGGAACCCTTACCTAGCAGAGTAACTGTGTTCATTACCCAGTTGAGAGCATGGGAAGCTTCTGTTTGGGCAGGATATTATTTTTGGAAGTGACAATGTTCTTCCCAAGTTTCTTTCTTTGAATAGTATGCAAACTGTAGAAGTTTGTTTCCCTAGAGCTTGACTGAGGTAGGAGCAGTGCCAAACACTGGAGCCAACAGAGTGCTGAGAAAAAAAAAAAAAAAGCTCGCTGTGGTTTCCCAAGCTATTTGGCATCAAAATGGCTTTCCTGTTGTTCAGTGTCAGCCTGGCTTGCTTTAGAGCCTGGCTTGCTGAGGCTGTTTTTAGATAGGAGCATCCACCAGGGGTCATCATAAACTAAAGCAAGGGAGCAGTTCTGGGGTTAAATGCACAGACCGCTTGAGTAATCATGAGTAAAATGTCCAAGTGTCTTCCTGCCTTGAAGTTCTCTTACTGCTCAGTGAAGGTTGTTGGCACCTAACAGCCCAATCCAAATCAGGTATCAGTCCCAGTCAATTCAAAGAGACTTACGGCCCAATCCTATCCAACTTTCCAGTGCCTTTGCAGCCACAATACAGCCCCAAGGTAAGGGAACAAACTCTCCTAGTACATATGCTTATGAATGTGGATTTGGATATAAATTGTGGGGGGCCCAATCCTATGGTTCTCGGTGCCCAGAGGAACAGCTGTGCCAAAATGGCGATCGCTGTATCCCGTGGGTGCCAGGAAGCTGCTGGAGGCCTCCTCAGGGGAAGGGGACTTTTGTTCCCCCAGGGAAAGCCCCAAGTCTTCTCAAGTCTGCGCCAGCTATTTTGCTGGTGCAGACTTGACAACCTCCATGTTGGGCTTTTCAGTCTGAGGATAGGATCTGGCTGAGGAGGCCTCTACCAGTCCCACCCCCTTCCTGGGCTGATTCCTCCCCCCACCCCGGAATACCTCTTCCTGCCCTGAACACCCACACTACCGCCCAGCACCTGTCTCTGGGTGGCATCCTTCCAGCGCTGGGCCCAGTGCCAAGTGGCTCTGGCCTGGCACCAGTGCTCCCTCCACCCATGGTGCCATAAAGATACTTTATAGCACATTTATGACACCTAGCGCCAGTGCTGGACCTCAGCACCATGGACCCATTGGATTAGGCCCTTAAACACCAATCCTCAGAACAATTACAGTAATACTGTGGTTCTAGAGTCATGAACGTATCCATTTTATGTGTCTTTCTATTCTAGTCTATTCTAGTCAAAGTTAAATCTTTCACCAGAAATCCCTACAAAGTCACAAGCCTCTCCCCTCCCCCCAGTTGCTTATCCATGTCATTAAACCATTTCACTGCAAATTGGAGGACAGAACTTACACCCTTTATTTGCTTATCTCGTGAAGATTGCACTTATCATCATGTGAGCTTACTGACATTTGTCTAATTAAGATTATGAGCTGCCTCTTAGACCGCAAGCTGTTTGGGTCATTTTCAGATAGGCATGTAAAATGTGCGGCATTGCGGGAGGCTAACATAAACTTTGATTACTGCACTTGCTAGAGCTAATGTTCCAACAATCTCAAACCAACACTTAATAGTAACCTTATTGAAATAGTCCTCATAGTAGCAACAAAATATTCATTTTTTATCTGTAGAGGAAAAGCTGCTCATTGGAGTTTAGCTGCTATTTATGGTGTGTGTGCTTGTGTGTGAGTGTGCCATTTTTATTAAATTTTACTTTATCACATTTAAAACATGTAAATAAAAAACACCTCCCTAGTATGTTTCCAGTCCAGCCCACGCTCTGCCTGCTGTCCTAGTTCTCTTCTGAACAGGAAGTGGGGAGCAATAAACATAACTATTTGCTTCCACTTTGACGTGGTTTAGGGCCCAATCCTATCCAACTTTCCAGCACCGGGGCAGCCGCAATGCAGCCCAAAGGTAAGAGAACAAATGTTCCCATTTGTTCCCTCCAAGACTGCCTCCCCAACACAAGAAGAAGTGTATACCCTATAGCACAGCAGCACCAGCACTGGAAAATTGGATAGGATTGGGCCCTCAGGCCACTCTAACATCTCATTCAGATATCTGATGGCATGCGGTTGTTGTTTTTTTCTAATCTACGCCTTGGAATTTGCAGACAACCCTCATTCATGATAGAAAGTCTTAATCTTAAAATATCAGTGGCTTGATACGGCTGGCAGGCACATTAGCATATTCCAGCATTTGTTGCAATCAGGATACAACAGAATCTGGTGCATAACAGAATCAGGTGGAAGATAAATTATTTTAATCATGCATTACTATATGTGTTCCTTGAGTATAGGCAGGACTAATCAATCATGAAGCATCTCAAAACAGCTCAGGTAATCAGTCCAATCAATTAACTGGACATGACTTAGGTTTTTTGGTTTTTTTTAAATGAGATGTCTTGTTCTGTAATAAAATTTGAAACGGGTCAGACTGTTCCATTTTGCCAGGTTTGGGGGTGTGGTGCACTTGGCACTGAAGGGTTTTCACAATGGGTGTGGATAACCACTCTATGGATGAGCATCCACTAGGAGGCACTATCACCTTGCAATGGGAGGAAGGATCTGGGATGCTTTGGTTCTTAAATTAATTAATGGTTGATAAAGGGAGGTGGCTCCAGTCAATTAAGGCAGCTGTTGAGAGAAAAGAGGGAATGTGATGAAGGAGTAAAAGGGAACTAGGGACTGATTTGGTTAATTAGCATAGTCTTTCAGGTGCCATAGGACTCTTTGGGGACTCCTAAAAATAGATTTCTGGAGTAAATTATACATGCCATTTACAGGGAGTGTCTGAAATCTTGTCAGTGTCAACCAGACCTGATTATCAGCATTCACTGGTGCAGTTCTGAAAACTGGTGAAATCTGCAACTATTTTTCAATGTCATGTAGTGGCCAAGAAACTGACCTACAAATCACAAAAATTGCCTCTGCTGTGAACCCACAAGGAGGCCTTAGGCAGGCCACTCCCTCTCAGGCCCGGACCAGGCGAGCAGAAACCAATGTGGAAATGAGCATTTTCTACTGAGTAACTGCACATTCAGATTTGAAACCCACGTGGGTTTCCTTATGTGCGAGGCATCCATGAATATTTTCCCACAGAATATCCTTTTTTCACTTTTTATTTGGCAAGCTGCAAGTCTTCCATATGGGTTTTGAACGTATAAAAGGAAAACTCATGTGATCTTTGAATTCTGTGAGTTTTGAGAACTTGGAGGAGGTGAGAAAGCTGCAAACTGGCTCCTGGTCAGCCCTTGTTTACCAGAGCACATCCTCCCATCTCTTTCCCCTTGTTTGTGGCATAAGAGAGACAGCAGCGTAAGTGGCTTTTGCTCGATCTTTTCCTCTGTGAATCTGCTTGGAATGGGAGAGGAAGAAGGGAAGGGTTTTGATTCTCCTTTGATCCTCCTCCTGCTGGAGGGCGAAGGGGGGAAGTTTTCTGCTGCTACTGTTTATATTACCCTATGTCTGCATGTGTATTCTGAAGTCCCATTGTGTTCAGTAGGGCTTACTCCCAGGAAAGCAGGTATAGGTTCGCATACACACATCATTGTGTTTGAAATGGAGACCTCTTTGCCTGCATTTCTGCAGGTGCAGATGTGAAGGGTGGTTATTTGAGTGACCATCCCCATGTGGCTGCTTCGGGGCACGATCTTGTGCCTGCTTCTCACAAGTCCCCAGGAGTGTCCAGCAGCTTGCTCTGGTTCAAGTGGGTCAGCCTTGTTCATGCTGGTGTAGAAAACAAACAGCATGTGAAGCCAGCTATCACTGGCCAGAGCAGAATGATCACTGCCCTCAGAAGAGTAAACCATCAGGGTGAAACTCCCACTGCTTTAAGCAAGCAAGTGCTGCTGGGCAATAGCACTATACTATATTAATAAGAATATTTCTATACTGCTTTCCAACAGTAAGTTCTCAAAGGAGTTTACAAAAGAAATTAAATAAATAAATGGAAGTTGCAACCTAATCTTCTGCATGTTTCCTCAGGAGTAAGTTATTCTGAGGTCATTGTGAGGTCATTCTAGAGGGTAGAGTCTCCATTAGCCCAAAGATAACATCAGAAGGTCACCAGTTTGAGGACACCGGCAGCTCCCTGAACGGCTGAGAATGGTGAGACCTTGAAGCAGCTGACAAGCCCAGCTGAGTGATTCCACCTGCTCTTGGTGTGAGCAAGAAGCATCTTGGCTGCCCTCCATGTGAGAGATGGAGCTGCTTGTCAGCCTGCCTGGGAGAACTGGAGGCTAGAAGTGAGACCAAACCAGGAAGATCCATTCTGAAATGTTGTTGGTTCTTGAAAGATGATTGTAAAAATCCCCTTGAGGAATTTAGAAACACCTGCCTATGTAAACCGCCTTGAATAAAGTCAGAGGAGTAATCTGATGACCAGAAAGGCAGTATATGAATACATTATTATTATTATTATTATTATTATTATTATTATTATTATTATTGGCACTTACTCCCATGTAAGTGTGTATAGGATCGCAGCTTTTTTAAGGTTGCAACACAATATGATTTTCTTCTAACTAAACATGCACAGAACTCTTCTGTAAAGTGGTATAACCATTAATGGAGAAACCTGTTCATTCTCTTCCAGTTTACCTCCTGAAATAAGTTCTTTCCACTATTTTATTTTCTTTCCCGATGTATTTGATTTACAAAAACAAACGCTCAACATAAAGCATATCTTGGGGTCCTGGCTCTCCTCCTCGGCAGCAGTAAAATCATGGAGCTCCATCATTTTGAGATAGGAAGGAATATCTTCCTCTTGGGCAGGGAAATATCCTTGGGCAGGGAAAGGTGAGTCCAGGTGCGTGTCACAAATCAATTTTGATGCTAAATAATAATACTGTACTTCGCCCAAACATTTTGCAAGCCTTTTTTTATAATTCCAGAAACAGACAAGCAGAGAAAGACCCTATAATTATAGAGCAGACTGTCTGGCAGGCGGATGATGGAGCACTCACACCTATTTTGTACTTGTTCCACTCACTCAACTGGTTTTTGAATGAGGAGTGCCCGGGTGCTTTCTATTTCAGGATAAGAAAATTCCCCATTACGTGCCCTTTGACTGGCTTGAATTGCTGGTTTGTTTCAGTCAAGAAATAGGGCAGTGGTTCTCAAACTCTGAGTTTGAGAGCCACTAAGTTCTTGAGTGGGCCGGGGGGGGGAGGCAGCAGGGGCAGGGGGAAGGCAGCAGCGCGATCCCCAGTATCGTGCCGCTCACTTACCCAAGCCTTCTGCAGCCTCCTGGGGGTGCGGGAAGCCCAGCTTGACCTGCAGTCGGGCTCCCCGCAGCAGTGAAAGTAAAAGTGGAGTGATCGCACCCCCACCTCCGCTAAATTGGAAGTGGAGTGTGATCGCTTTGCATTTACTTTCACTGCTGTGACGAGCCCTGCTGCAGGTCACACCGGGCTCCCCGCACCCCCAAGGGGGCAGAGGCCAGGGCCCACAGGCTGGGGCGTCACGACGCCCCAGTTTGAAAAGCCCTGAAATAGGGGATGTTTCTCAGGGTGTAACATGTTATAGATTGTGATAGCAGGTGAGACACCTGAAGCCATGTGGACTTAAACTGTTTCCTAGTACTTTTTCTGGAGGCCTCTGGAGCTACATCAGCATGAAAGCAGCCTTCAGTTTACCCTTATGTATATCTCAAAGGGGTGCTTTTGATGCATGCAGAAAAGGGATGCTCTATTTCCTTGGGCTGTTCAAACTGGAGGATATCAAGAGTCTCCTCTCCCCCCTCCCCCCCAACAATAGCAGTCTTGTAACTTACATTGGCAATGGTGGAGACAAACAGCATGATCACAGTGGCAATGTGGACCACAAATATCCCAGCCAGTAGCACCAACATCTTGGCTCCTCACTGCAGAGGCGTCTCAAAATGCAGAGAAAATCTATGGGGGAGAAAGATACACAGTATAAAATCAGGTGCTGAATCTAAGGAATGGTCAGGGACGGGTACGAAATTCAATTCACTCATATCAGAGACACCAAGAAAACAGGGCTGCCAAGTGGACCTGCAATTACTAGTAAATCCTCAACTGGTTTTGGAGCGACTGTAACTAGTTCTTCAGGAAATGTATCATTTCTCACAAAGGGTAGAGGAATGCAAAGTTTTTAAAAAATGAGCCTTGATTATGATATTTATCCTGCTGTTGTTTTAAGAAATGGGTGACTGTACAGTTGTTCATTGCAGCCTCACAGCAGCCCTGCGAGATAGCTTCAGGTGTAGCTGACCAAATGGCACTTGCTCGGCTTCCTGGCTGAGTGGAGATTTGAACCCAGGTCCTCCTAAGCCAACATTCTAACCATATTACATTATAAAGGCTCTCCGTAGCTGGGAGTGTTCTCAGTGCCCATCCCCCCAGGAATACAGTCAAAGTTACAAAGAAATTCTGCTTTCTTCACCCCACACTCAAACCATCCTTTAGCTGGGCCTGGAAAGGGTTTTTCCTGCTGAATACCTTTGAATACCATTTGCTGGGGGAGAAACTCAAGAACAGTTTTTTTGGGGGGGCACTGGTGACAGGTGGGGGGTTCTGGATTATAGCATTTCACATTATATGCAACAGGGCGTATATGTTTGAAAATTCCCACCCCCCAGGTAGAAACCTTGACAGATATAACAAATATCATGTCAGACAGAAGACTAGGATGAATTCTTCTCCTGGACATGCTAGTTTTCTACGTGATGCATAAGGGAACCTCAAAACATGATGCTTCCTAGTACAGTCAATAGCAGCTGTACCATGTGATACTGTTGGTTGTGTAAACTTATCCTCGGTGACCAGAGTGAGGACTGGCATCCCCATGGCGACAGGATGCGAGATAATTTGCAGACTGCACGCAATGACATTTTGGACGGCCAATTGCTGGGAGAGATGAATCAATGATGTTACTGTCATGTTTCCTGTACAAGAACAAGCCAGGCTCTGAAATGTGGCCCTCCCAATCTTTTTGGAACACAATGAACTTGCCAGTACATTTCAAAAGAAAAATGCCATTTATGTGTAATTAGGCTGATTTCTTTTCCCATATCCCTCCTGCCTGTGCAATGAGCTCTGATCAACAGTGGAGGTTTCTCACTGGTTCATAGGATGCTTGTTTGAAAATGGGAAAAAGTTTCTCATCTTAGTCACTTTTGTTGCTGAAATTGAATAGCAGCAGCTGCTAGATTCTTTGCTACAGTGTGGAAATTTCAGAGCACCAGACTGTACCGTAGGATAAACCTGTCATTAAGAGACAGGCTTAACCCAGGAAGTGAGCTGGAAACACCTTTTTGTTGTTGTAAAGAGGAATTTGTGGGAACCCCACTGAGGATCAGAACTGCAGCAGGTGAGGAGGAAGGTACTGATTTCCCACTGAAAATCTGGAAATAGTTGTTCAGGGTAACTAGCAGCTTGGGGAGTGATTTTCAGTGGAGAAACGGCAGTAGGGGCAAGTATTACACCACCTTCTGCACATGCTGTGGTCCTGACCCACATTGCCCTCTCCCCACAGTTGCTTTTTTACAGCGAAGAGGCCCTTCCAATTTACTTCTTGGATTAAGCCCATCTTTAATTTCAATCCATATTTTGATCCCCAGAATTGTTGCCTTCAGAATGTCTTTTTAACTGCCTGGGAGCTTCCCTCACTCCCAAGATCCTGCTTTAGTACATTACTAAATTGGAAGAGCTGATGAGTTCCTTCCCCACTTCCACTCCTGAAGACATGGTGTCCTGCTTTTTGCTGAATGGCCCTTTATCTATATCATACACTGGACGTTGTTTTAGACTGCACCGTTTATAGTACACCAGAGGTGGAGAATCAGCATGGTAAGCCTTATAATTTCAAACAACTCACTGCAATCTGCAGAACATGTAGAGGTCTTTGTTTACCACTTTGTACACATCTCACTCAGAGGAGTCCAGACAACCCAGGGGGCAGTTGTTCTCCCTATTGCAACAGTGTCCCAAATGCAGCAATTTACTTTTTTCAGTAGGCTGGGTGACAATTCCCTTAATAGAAGGTAAAAGGGGAACATCTGAGTTGGATGATAAGACCATCCTCAGTTCCTGATGACCCACTCCTGACAACTCCAGCCTGAAACTCCCTGAACATCTCATGTTAGCTGCCCTAGAAGGCTCTCATAAACCATTAGTGATTCAGTATTCATTATTTGGGCAAAGGCTGAATGCTAAGACCCAATCCAGGTCCATTTTGCATAAACCACAACAAGTGAAGAACAAAGCAGGAACAGTTCATCTCAGCCACCAGTGATCTTTGGATCCATAATTATGAACAGATCAGAGTTGGACAAAATAGTTCCAATTCACGCCTGACTTAAAACTTCAGCATTCCATTTTTAAGTGCCTGTGTGACCATTTTTTTCCTTGTTTACATTTGGCCCTTGGATGGTGTGATAACAATAGAAAAGACCTTCTGAGTCACCTGGCCCATCAATTTGGCCAGAACTCTGAATGTACACAGATTTGTCAAGAAACAGTTTGCTGTCAATTACTCCGGGGAAGGTAAGAGAGATGGTTATCAGGAAGAAACATAGTGGAAGATTAGCAATCGGGGAGTGGTGACAATGCAGTATAATGGCACAGCTTTCCTTTAATGATGCATTTCATGGAAATCTTAACCACAGGGCTTTGCACAGATGTTATTCATTCCTGCTACCTTCTCCACTCCCCTCCTCTTCATCTAATTGCAGTCTTGTGTGCCTGAGAGAGCAGCTTTTAAACATTATTAGGTCTTTTTTGGAACAAGATGATACAGTTTTCCCCAGTTTTATGGGGACTGCCAAGCCTGACTGCTGTGTCACCACTTACCCGACACCAGAATCTGCAAGAAAGCTCCATGAATGCCCAGAAAATTGCATGAGTTAAGAGATGGAGATGACGTGCTAAGTAACACTCTGGCCCCAAAAAGATTACTCATTTGCTCCTCTAAGGCCACAATCCTATACAGGCACCCCCTATATCTGTGGGTGATATGTCCCCCCACCCCCCTCAGACACAGAAATCACAGATAAAAGGAAACCCTAGACTAACTCATGCCAAGCACTCAAGTCTCTTTTTTGCAATCTGATATAGAACACAAGAGGAGGAATGCTAGAAGCAGCCATCCAGAACACTAGAGGAGAGAGACTCAGTGAACGCTAACAGGAAGTCTCTGGCATTCTGGATGGCTGCTTCTCGCGTTCCTCTTTCCACCTCTAGCAGTCTATAACAGGCTGCAAGGGAAGAGGCACAAGTGCTTGATGCACCAGTAAAGACAGGTCAGTAATGGACATGGGAGGGCAGAGAACGATGGATAAGCGAATCAGTGGATACAGGATCTGTTGATACAGGGGGACATCTGTACATACTTACAGTACATGGGAGTAAGTCTGAGTAGACATGCCTCAATTGTGCTCTAAATGACTGCTCAAAGCCCTTCCTTCCATGATGTGTGCAGTGGGCCAGTCTCGTCTTTGTGCTTCCTGCTCTGTCTATTGCCTATAGCTACCCCTCCAGTGCCCCATCCTTGTCTCCACCCTCCATTTCAGTCCCTCCATCTTACTTTGATTGTGAAGCAAGCCATGCTGCTTGAAGTCAGAAACCTCTGATTTCGGCACAACACCCTATACACTGTTCCAAATGATAGCCTTGTCTACTATAATATACCATAATTATATGATAATGTACAGTATATGATGGTATTGCTATCACTTATACACTACTTATAGTAAAATAGGAGCTTGCGTCCTGAGTACACTTCTGTACTGCAGCGAGTCATGGACTCTTCGCTCACAACAGGAGAGGAAACTGAGCGCTTTCCACATGCGCTGCCTCCAACGCATCCTCGGCATCACCTGGCAGGACAAAGTTCCAAACAACACAGTCCTGGAACGTGCTGGAATCCCTAGCATGTATTCACTGCTGAAACAGAGACGCCTGCGTTGGCTTGGTCATGTCGTGAGAATGGATGATGGTCGGATCCCAAAGGATCTCCTCTATGGAGAACTCGTGCAAGGAAAGTGCCCTACAGGTAGACCACAGCTGCGATACAAGGACATCTGCAAGAGGGATCTGAAGGCCTTAGGGATGGACCTCAACAAGTGGGAAACCCTGGCCTCTGAGCGGCCCGCTTGGAGGCAGGCTGTGCAGCATGGCCTTTCCCAGTTTGAAGAGACACTTGGCCAACAGACTGAGGCAAAGAGGCAAAGAAGGAAGGCCCATAGCCAGGGAGACAGACCAGGGACAGACTGCACTTGCTCCCGGTGTGGAAGGGATTGTCACTCCGGGATTGGCCTTTTCAGCCACACTAGACGCTGTGCCAGAACCACCTTTCAGAGCGCGATACCATAGTCTTTCGAGACTGAAGGTTGCCAATACATACATAGTAAAATGAATGCATGAAATCATTGAACTATTCTGTATGCAGGGCTAGTGCCAGGCTGTTTTGCACTCTCGGCAAGGCTAACTGTTCCCATGGGTTAAGAAAGCTAATCTGTAGATAACTGTGGGTGCTATCCTAACCCACTTTCCAGCACTGACTTAGCTGCAATGCAGCCCCCAAGGTAAGGTAACAAGCATGCCCTTACCTTGAGGAGGCCCCCTTGACTGCCTCCCCACTGCAGGATGCAGTGCACACCACATAAACACAGCTATGTCAGTGCTGGAAAGTGAGTTGGGATTGTGCCGTGTCCCTCAAAGGTCAGTACCATGCTTCTGCACCCAAGGTGGCTGCCTAGTGGGCCTAATGATAACACCAGCCCAATGACATCATCAATTTAGGCTTCAATTCTAAACTGCAATCAGCCAAAGGCCTCACTACATAATGTGCTTGTGCTGTTATTTTGCACTCAAACGTTCCAGCTCAGAAGCAGAAACCAGGCTTGGCTCCTTCTCCAACCTTCCCCCCTTTCCAGCATCCCATCTTCCCACCTATTCAGGACAAAGCACCTCTCTCCCACTGGGAATCTGCCCTGCCCAGCAACTCTGAATCCTGTATTTTCAGCTCTGCATTTTCAATGGCGGCTGAGCAAGATGCTATGCGACCCACCTGAAATGGGCTCTTGACCCATCTAGTGGGTCTCAAACCACAGTTTGTGAAACACTGGCTTAAACTCTCATCTGTGTATCCTTATGATAGTTGCGTCTTGCTGGGAAAGGCATGTTTTATTATCATAGAATCATAGAGTTGGAAGGAGCCTTCAAACCATCTGGCCCAACCCCCTGCTTGAAGCAGCAAAATCCTCTCTAAAGCACCTCCAAAAGGTACCTCTGCTTGAAGATCTCCAGCAAGGGAGAACCCACCCCTTGGTAATTGGTTCCACCATCAACCCACCCTTACTATTAAGAATGTCTCCCCGATATCCAACTTGAATCTCCTCTCTTGCAGCTTAAGCCTGTTCGATCTTGATTATGAGGTCGCCTTATTTAATTGTGCTCTCTCTTTACAGGAGATTAGATAAACAGCCCAAACCAACTGTGGAAAGCAGCCAGGATCGGTTTTGTGCCCCATGGTATGTGTTTCCTTCTAAAAAGAAGCACCAAGGCATTTAGAAGCCTTTGTCTTTTGTCTAAAAACAACTCATCCCTGACCATGTGAAACTATGTTGGGGCTGTTCTGGCTCACCAATACGGAAGGGAAAGAATGGCTTTAATCAGACTGTTCAAGTTTTATTCAGTATTATTTATGGTTCTCAGAGTTTTCAACAAAGTAGCTTACCGAAATATGTTGTGAATAACTATACCTTTCCCATTTATTTTCTTTGTACTCTGTGTTTAGGAATATCTGCCTATTTCCTAATAAAGTGCTTTTGGCAAACTGCTTCTGGTGTTGCTTGGAAATTTTAGGCTTAGCACATTGATCTCAGCTGACGGCTGGTTTACCATCCTTGAGTCATTCATATCCTGAGAAATTGATGAGGGATGGTGAGGGGGAGTGTAAGAATTCTTCTCTAATCCAGATGAGAGATGCCTAGTCTTTTCTAGAAATACCAATCTGACCTGGCAGTTTCCTTAAACAGTAGGTAGACTTGTGACACTGGTTAGGCCTGATTGAGACAAGGATACTTGATTCCTACATGGTGGGGCTACATGTCCAAGTCTACACCTAATGGTGGAGGAGATCCACATGAAATGGTGTCAGTAGGAAATAAACACATTGTATACATGACAACTGCAGCAAGGATATTGTATGCTAAATATTGAAAGGTCCCAGAGGTACCTTCAGTTGAAGAATGGTGGGTCAAGATATTGGACTTAGCAGAAATGGATAAACTTATGATTTTACTTAAAGAGAAGTCAGTGAAGACTTTTATGGACAATTGGAAACCGCTCATGGACCCTCTGAATGCAAAGGGGAAAACTGGTGTAATGAATTATGGATTTGACGAGTAGATACAGAGATAAAATCTTTTCTGCAGAATAAGATAAAGCACTGGCAATAAAATAATTGATAAAGAGAGGAATAGAAATATTTTTAAAACAATTTTAAAAAGTATTTTTAAAACAATTTTAAAAGGTATTTTAAAAATAAGTAAGGGACTGTTTTAAGATATATGATACTTAATAAGTTTAAAGATGATTGATTCTTTACAGAAGAACAAAATAATTTAGATTTACGACTCTGCACTTGCTACATATCTTTCAATGTCTGTTTTTATTATTTATTTGTTGTATGTTGTGGGGTGTTATTGTATGTTTAAGGTATTGCGGGTTTGTGTTTGTTAACTTTAGTTAACATAAATAAATAAATAAATAAATGCTTTTCTACAAACAAGTTGTCAGTGCAAAATAAGCACATTGTAAGTTGTAATTATACCATGGGAGGGGGCAAAGTTACATTCTTTCTGTCTAGGAATTACATGGCCAATTGATAAATACATAGCTCATTCATAAGGCTTTGTGAGATCAATCCTGAGCAGGGGTAGTAATGGAAGATCAGAAGATCATCAGGCGGATGATGTGGTGTTGACAGCGATTCCATGTTTTGACAGCTGGTTGACAGCTTAGGGAAGGGCAGGGCTGTCTCCACAGCTGTAATCAATCAAGGCCAATGGAGACCTGGATGGACACCTGAGCTTCATTTGATCTTGATGAGACTTTGAATGAGCTAAAGAGCTGAGCTGCATTTGCACTTAATGGGACACAAAGGATAAAAAGCAGCTTCAGAAGGACCAAGGAGCGGGACGCTGACGAAGCCAGATGCTGACCCAGAGGGAAACGCTACCTGACCCGGAGGGAACCAGACCAAGAGGGCTACCTGACACAGACCTACAGGAGAAGGGGACTGCCAGGACTCTGCTGGAGGACACAGAAGACTGGGAAGACTGGACTGTGCTTTGGAGACTGGATAGGACTTGAATTGGAGGCTTCAGACCTTTACCCACTGAGTTAAGTGGAGTTTTGGGGAGGGAAAGCCTCTGGACAAGAGGACTTGCAGGGAGTGTCTGTGTTCATAGCAATAAATTTGGGTAGTTGCTGTAGATAAGGAGTTCTGTGTTCATTCCTTTGCACACCACAGCGGTTGTTCTAGAGATAAAGAGGGTGTTAATTAGCCAAAAAGCGGCATTAGAAGGGAGTTGAGATATTTGGACGGCACAAATTGGTGTAGTCAGCAGGAGTTGAAAATTAGGATAGGACAGGGGTCTCCAAACCTTTTGGCCAGAGGGCCGCATCAAATATCTGGCATGGTGTTGAGGGCCGGGAAAAAAATTTAAACATAAAATTTAAATAAATAAATTAGAGATGGAACTTAGATGAGTGAATACATGAATGAATGGGCTCATTCTTTCAACCTCTCTGGCCCTCAGAACACCCTCCAGACACAATCAGATCACAATTCTGGTCATGTTCAATTGAGTGGGCCAGAGGCTTTCAGGGGACAAGAGGTTGGCCGCAGGCTGGAAAGAGGCTTGCTGTGGGCCTCATCTGGCCCCCGGGCTGGGGTTTGGAGACCCCTGGTCTTGAGAACCATGGAACTTTTCCTTAGCATAGCTTCTAAATGAGAAAAAGATTGACAATGAAGGATAGATAGTGTGGAAGGGGAAATAAACTCAATAGTTCAACTTGAATGCAGAGTGAGAAAGGGGAATCAAAAATATGCATGCAGCATACAGGACATGCCATTACTATTTTCTTGCAACCTCACCCTACTCCAAGGCATGAACATTTGTCACACCTCTGAGCACATAGAACAAAAAGCCTCTATAGTTCCTTCTGTTCTGTCAAGTGAGCAGATCAGAGTCTTTACAGCAGGAATGCAGAAACAAATGGTGATCACCACCAACAACAGAATCATTCATGAGCTTTGTTATGGCCTGAGACAGGCACAATGGAACCCCCTTCAGACAAATGGAAGTGACCAGAGAACACTTACATGTGGAACAGGAGGAAGAGTGCATTGGGAAACTGTCTCAAAAAGGAGTGGAGGAAACCCTAATCTGTTCAAACTCCTGCACACAGGGAAGATGATTTTGCGGTGCCAGATCAATAGGGAGAGTCTGTGGCTGGCGGTTGTAGACTTCCTCACTAGTGGTATCATCAGCTAGTCCTGACAGGTGCAGGGAAGGTAGCACTAGGCACATGTTTCAGTGTTGAAAAGGCTTCCAATAGCAGATGATGAAGACACCGCAAGTAGGGTGGGGAAGGGATGGGAGTATTTGCAGAGTTCTGAACATGTTGGCCTTCCAGATAGACTTCGCCTCTGAGGTGGCTTATAGTCATGTACTTCTCTTAAAACCAGGAAGCTCAAACTTACATAATCATCATGAACTGCTGAACCAGGCAAAAAGAGTCATGAGAACCTTCTCAGCAATTGCTTTTCATCGGGAAAAGGCCTCACTCTTTTTTTTCTCTTTTGCACTTGTTACCCCCACCATACACAGAGAAAAAGCTGGAACTTGGGGGGCAAGAGAGACATTAAAGAGGCAGGTGGAGAGAATGTGAGAGATGGGGAAAAAACCTGGAGGACACAAGAGGTGGACCACCAAAGGACAGAGAAAAAGGAGAGAGAAGGTGGTGGAGAGAAGAATGATGTTGGAGAGAGCTTGCATCAGGGATGGGAGAGAGGGGAGGAGGCTGTCCGATGGACAGTGGTATCACTAGGGTTTGTGACCCGATGCAGGAGGCTCATGCGTCACCACTATGATGGACCTCCTCCCATGCAGTAGGTGGGGCAACAGAGGTTGGTGGACCTTGAAATGAGATCTGCGAGAGCCAGACTTTCTGCGTATGTTTTTCTTGGGGATCAAGCTCTTATACTTTCTCCTGCCAGATAATTTTATAATATCGTTATTCCAAAATTCAGAATTGCCTTTACTAAAGACAGATGTAATGTACTCTTATCAGCAGTCCTTTTGGGACATTATGCAAGGCGTCCCTATTCAGAGAGACTGTGCCCCTGCCATTATAATGTGGTGGAGACAACTGCCCGCATTATTCTGCAATGTCCAAATTATGACAATTTGCGATCTAAATTTATTTCCCTGATTTTCGGCGCTGTAACGGGGATGCAGGTGGAGGAGCAGCTTGTTTTTCTGCTATCTGATGTAAATTCTGATATATCATTCAGGGTGGCCCGTTTCTGTCATGCTGCACAGTTGGTAAGAAAGAAAATTGAGAGTATAAATCCATGATTTTATATATGTGTAAAGGGATGTTGGTTTTAATTTTGTGTATTTTGTTTTGTTGTTTGTAAGTAGCTGGTCGGATGATCGTAAATAAAGTATCTATCTATCTATCTATCTATCTATCTATCTATCTATCTATCTATCTATCAATCAATCAATCAATCATCTGTACCATCACCCCATCCCTGCTGGTATTTTGGCTATAACTTTTGATAGAATAGATATATTTCAACGCAGTTTGTTTCATTGCATTCTGCATCATTATATATATATGCATCGATTGATATATAACAGGATTGCATTATTCAAAAATACCAAGATTTAAAAATTTTTGGTGAATAGTGGTGTCACCTCCCCCCCCCCCCCCGTGTGTCTCCTGCTGCAGCCTGCACCCCTTGCACCCTCTAGCGACGTCACTGCTGATGGATAAACAATTAGGTGGAGAGTTCGGTCATGGTTGTGTGTTGACCAACCCAGCTGGCTTCTTCTTTTTGGTACTGCATAGACTGGATGGAGATGAAGGTAGATACACACAAGGAAATGTGGGGAAGACCCATTAGACCAGTGGTTCTCATACATTTAGCACCGGGACCCACTTTTTAGAAGGAGAATCTGTCAGGACCCACTGGAAGTGATGTCATGACCAGAAGCAACATCATCAAGCAGGATAATTTTTAACAATCCTAGGTTGCAATCCTACCCACATTTACTATCATTGTGAAAAGAATACACATAGTAGCTTGTTTAAAGTACAGGTCTGCAACATTTCCCCAAATGCAGTCACATCCCATGGTAGCATCAAGTCTAATATATTAAAATAAAATATTGAAATGCATGGGGACCCACCTGAAATTGGCTCATGACCCACCTAGTGGGTCTCGACCCATTTTTCATTGGCATCCTTCAGTCTCGGGAGACTATGGTATCGCGCTCTGAAAAGTGGTTCTGGAACAGCGTCTAGTGTGGCTGAAGAGACCAATTCGGGAGTGACAATCCCTTCCACACTGGGAGCACAGTTTGAGAAACACTGCATTAGACAATCACCTGTCAAAATCTCGCTCCTATTCAAAGAACCAACACTGCCAACAACACAGACCAGGACATTTGGACCTCAAAAGCTAGCAGAAAGAGATGGTCGGACTTGGGACATGCAGAGCGCTGAGTGCCTCTCTCTGGATTAGTACAATTCCATTTGGGATTCTGGGATTCTGTAAACTCCCATTGCTAACTGTTCAGGAAAAGGAAAAAGTCAGGATGCAATGGCTCTTGGCTCTCCATTCTCTCTGCCTCCCTGGGAAGCAAGAGAGGGCGTTTGCTGCTTGGACACCAGAGCAGGTTAAAATGATTCAGCACCAAACGGACGGAGTTCTACCTGTGTTTATTCTGGTTCCAAGGGAAAGTATGAACATATTTGATATTCTCTCAGTGTGAGGGAAAACAGGAAGGCAAAGTCACATATTGCTCTTCCTTCCTTGCACAGGAAATGAGAGAGTTTTATTGCCATTCTACTTTAGGATTTGATGGGATTTGAAGACATTTGTATAAGGGTCCTGCTGTTCTGTGTCCCTGTTCTGCTATAAGGGTCTAACTAGCTACTGGCTCATTTCCTGAGAAGCAATGATTATAAGGACTTTCCTGAACTGAGTACTTTGATCCTAAAGACAGGCTAGAAGAAAACCAAAGCCATATGGCCCCAGGTTGTCATCAATTCATGAGCTTCCCATTGTTTCATTCCCACCCACTGATCCACAGTGGGCTTCAACAGGCAGCCATAATTCAAAATCTGTACACTGCTCTGCCCTTGACACTTCAACCTGACTTGGCATGTTGGGTCTGTCAGCAGGGAGATCTCCAGGCAGGGTGTGTGTTTGTATGTAAAAGTTTGTGAGTAGTGATGTAAAAGGATTCAGCGATGTGTTAAGGACTTAAGAGGAGCTCTGCTGGATCAGGCCAAAGGCCCATCTAGTCCAGTTTCCTGTCTCTCAGATGCCTCCGGGAGCACACAAGACAATCCTGTTGCCAATCCCTTGCACCTGGCATTCTAAGGTAGCTTCCTTCTAGAACCAGGAGGTTACACGGCTTGGAACCTGTGATGGACTTTTCCTCTAGAAGTCTGCAATCCCCTTTTAAAGGCATCTGGGCCAGACGACAACACCACATCCTGTGGCAAGGAGTTTTACGGACTAATTACACACTGGGTAAAGAAATATTCTCCCTGACCATACGATGGCTTGAAGGGCATGCTAAATGCTGAGAAGAATTTAAATGTACAGGCCAGAGAGGGCGAGAAAAATGGTCATGGGAAGCAACTGAGCCAGTGGATTGTCTGTTGGCTGGTTTGGAGGAGAGCTTTCTTAGAAAGGAAGCCTGAGAGCTGTGGAAGAGTCTCCCAAGGGAAGTGGTGGAAACCCCTGTTTTCCAAGCCACGTCGAACAGGATTGGGCACGCTTCTGAAAAGCGTCCTGGAGGGAAGAACTTTGCTGCTGTAGCTTGTGGGGAGGGAAGTCATGGAAAACATGAGCTACAACTTGGTTTCCCAGCTCTGATGTATGACTCATTCAGAGAGCGGGTGACTCTCGGTGGTGAAGGCAAGTGCCAGGGAGGAGTCACTGGCATCTGTTCAGGCCAAGGCAGCCCCAGGGGCAGCATGAAGCCACCCATG
Source organism: Tiliqua scincoides (assembly GCF_035046505.1). Classification (NCBI taxonomy): domain Eukaryota; kingdom Metazoa; phylum Chordata; class Lepidosauria; order Squamata; family Scincidae; genus Tiliqua; species Tiliqua scincoides. The sequence continues at coordinate 60,944,306 of NC_089827.1, forward strand.
TGACAGGCCCAGTGAAACTCCAAAGCTGTCTTGGCAGGAGGGAGGGGCTGAGGCAGCTGCCTGAGGCCTGGAAGGCAGCCAAGACTAGCAACCACTGGAGGAAAACAGTGTCTCCTCGCACCACCACATGGAAGCCAGACGTGCAGGAAGAGGGGCAGGGCAGAAGCAGGGAACAGCTTGATGGGGGAGCAGGGAGTGCCAAGGAGTGGGAGCCATGGAGCTCTTACCCCAGACTCATCACCGGCCTTAAAAACCATCAGATGCCTCCTGGCAACACCTCCATGCTTCCGGAAGGAGTTGGGTTTCTGTGTAGCGTCCCTATGCTAGCTAAGTCTTTTGGAGACCCAAATCCCTTTCTGCTTTTCAAGGACTCACTGCACACTCAGCTGCTTTGAAGCACTCTTGAAACTCCCTCCACAAAATACCACAACAAAGAAAACACTTGCTGGCTATTTTCAGGTCACAGCCCAGCGAATGCTGCACCCAGGCCAGATATTCAGGACTGTGCCGTATCCTAGAGATGCCAATGTTTTAACATGTTGTCAAGTTGAACTACAGGCCTTCCTTCATTTTATTCATTACACTTTCCCCCCCAGACTTTCTCAAAGGAACACAGGGTGGGCCACAGGTTTTTCCTCACAACAACCTTGTGAGGTAAGTGAAACTGAGAGAATCGTTAGCCCCAAATCACCCAGCCAGTTTCATAGCTGAGGAGGAATTTGAATCCAGACCTGGTGACTCAGAGTCTGGCAGGCTGGCAAGTCCACCACATGGACTTGCAGTGTAGTGTAACCATGATGTAACCATGGCTCTCGGTTTGACAATCATCTCCCTTTATGTCTGTCAGCAAAGGGCTGACAAATTCCATTCTAGAGAATGAATTCCATCCCTGACTTGACTGGGCTTCATCAGTTTGGGGCCCCAACAAAGGCATATATCTCTGTCATAGGCGTATATCTCTTTTAACATGTCTCTTGCACATGTGTCCTGGTGCAGCTTTCAGTATGTGTGTGTGTTTCAAAAGGGGGCTTGGAGGTCTTCACTGTGCTCCAGCACAGTCCATACATCACCAAAATGCCTCTGAAAATCCATTTGAAATCAATGGTCTGGCTCCACACCACATTGGCAATATTCGGAAGGCCCTGTCATGTGAGAGGCTTTCTTTATATTTAGATAGGATCTAAAGATCCTATCTTTATACCCAGAGCTGTGCTGTCTGGCTGTGGAAACTAGGAATGCTCAAAAGGGGACAATTTGATCAGGATTTCTCACCACACTTAGGAACTAGAACTGAAGGGAGCTGGTATTTTTTTTAGCTGGTATTTTTTTTTAGTTGGTATTTTTTTTTTAGCTTCTACAACTCAGTAACATAGGAATTGAGTCACAGCATATGTGTAGGACATCACAAGAGACGCCTAGAACATCAGTCAAAACTTAGAATCATAGAATCATAGAGTTGAAAGGAACCTAAAAGATCATCTAGTCCAACCCCAAATCAGCTAACAAGAGTCCATCCCACAAGCCATGCAGAAATGCAACAGTATAACATCCATGTTCCTGTGTGGCACTCATCAAAGGAAGTGCAGCCACCAGCTGCCCTATCTTCCTTGCTTCTATAAGAAAACTGGCACAAAATTGTATGTCTTTAAGGAAGAGAAGAAGAGAGAGAGAGAACATGCGGATGGAGTTAATTCAAAGGGCTGAGTGGCACATAAATTTGAACCAGGCTCAAAACTGACCTTAGCAGTCAACACCTATAAGTGGCTGTAGGCAAATGACTCTCTCACAACTCCAGTTTCTCAACTCATATGTGCTATACTTCTGGCTAGCATTCCAGGGTTTGTTGTAACAATTATTGAAACACTTTTAAATGAAGCACAGGCAATTGCCATCTGGATACCAAAGTAGATCTTTAAGCACTTCTCCAGATAAAAGCACTTAGAACTCTCCATGTGTCATTTTCATGAGAATAGGATAGAAAGGAAACAACAAGGTGGATGCAGTTCAGAACTGAGAAGTACAACTGATTTCTGGCTGTTGCAGATGGGTTTGGCACTCAAATCAGCCTATGTGGCTTTTGGCTACAATTTTCCACTTACAAGCATTTACATGTATATGTTGCACCTTTGAGCTGAATGGGATCATAAAAACCATACATGCTTTCATAACAGGGGCTTGGTTAGTTTTTTTTTTCCCCTGAAGCAAGCTCACAGAATTATTTGTGCAGGAAAAAAATACATTTCTTGCCACATAGTGTTAAAGGGCAAGAAAAAGCTCTCCTAATTAACAGCTGTTCCTTTGAGTGGCCAACTGTATAAGTGACCCCTGAAGCTGTGTCTTTAAGGCAACCTTATGAGTACAGCAACATCTTGCACTTTCATCTCTTTGGGCGTGGAACATGGATGAAAGTCAACAATGGATGAATGTCAAAGCATAGCCTAATGTAGCTTGCAAATTTATTTTGGCCAGTGAAAAATGGAAATAGCTATAAAATACATGCAAATGCATGTGAAACCTAAATAAACCAAAATAAAAGAAACATACAGTAAGAACATAGATGAATGTCATGGAAACTTGGATGAAATTGGTCAAAAGAGGAAAGAGTGTGGACCAAATTGATATGGAGTTATAACTGAAAGTGGTTGAAAGAGCAAAGCAATGAAAGTTAAGTGGATGAAAGCCAAGGTTTGCCTGTAATCTACATATAAAGCGGTCTTATGAACGGTGATCCCAACCATTACTGCTTCTTAGTATGGTCAGTGCAGTATGGCAGTGGTTCACCAGGGTTTCATACAGAAAACTTCCTGATCTGACTAGTCCCTACCATGGTTTGAAGCTGGGCACTCTTACAGGTAAGCTATGCCCTAAGCCCTGTATCCTGCAAAAGTGACTAGACCTCAACAATGTTTGCTAGGCTGCCTCCCTTATATACCTCTGTGTACCATTTAAGGCATCATCATCGAAAGCTGGTCAACTTCCTTCACACTTACATAAAAACACCCTTTCCTGGTGGTTGGGTTTCCTTGAGGCAATTCCTACACCCAGCAAGAGACCCCTAGCTGCTTCACAAGTGACTGGCTCTACAGTCATTAGCAGGTGACCGTGTTTTTCTCCATGCTATGAAAGGCTTCTCCTGATGATAGCGTTTCTCTCCATGTCTGGGCTCTGGAAATTCAGCAGCTGTTAAAGACACAGCTGCAGAAGTCTACTGGAAAACTGGCAACCCTACAATTGATGCCTGAAAAGCTCAGAACAGGTGTGAGAGATCCTCTATCCATTTTTTGTCTTCCCTGGTGGGTGCTGGGTTCACATCACATACACCAGATTACAACCTTGCCCTTTGTATTAACTTATCTAGCAGAATGACCAGCTCCTGATGTCCTCTCCAGCCTCAGTTTTAACTACAAACATACTTTGATAAGGTGGTGGGGGTAGCTGGGGAATTGTGAGTACAAGAAACTGACTGTGGGAGTACACGAATTTGGTTGAAAAAATGTTAATTGCTCACAAACACAGAAAGACATTTTCAATATAAGTCTAAATCTGCAGCAACTGTTACCCTGCAGATGCCTGATCTTGTCTGATCTTGGAAGCTAAGCAGGGCCAGGCTTGGTTAGTATTTGGATGGGAGACCGCCCGGGAATACCAGGTGCTGTAGGCTTATACCATAGTCTTTCGAGACTGAAGGTTGCCAACCAACCTCAGAATAGGAGCAACTACTTCTGGACCTTGACTTCTATAGTCCATCTCTCTTGCAGTCGTCTTCCCCTTTCGGAGAGCCACAGCCCAATGACATAATATATGTGGCTGGATGCTGGACTGGGCTCCTTTTCTTAACAGTTCTCAAACAGACTCTGACCTGAGGCTGTCAAATGGAAACTGCGTGTTTGCACTCTGCTCTCTTTTATCAAGAGGTGTGTCCACCCAGCCCACGCAATCATCATTTGGAACATTAGTAATAATGAGGTCTTGAAAGAGGGGAGGGAATAAGGTGGCTTCTGTTTGGAATATGAGATTCCCAAAGGAGGGACATTTACATGTACTTAGACAGAAACCAAGCCTTAGATCAGCACAGGATGGCCCACATCTTTTCATTTGTCATCAAAACCCAAGGCAATTTAAGCCTCACCTTGCGAAAATGCCATTGGCTGGCTCCAGTAAATTTCTGCCCATGATGGGATGTGGGGTAGCGCCTCCAATGCTGAACACAGGGCACATGCAGATTCATGCAAGAAAAGGTGGTCCTTTGAATATTCAGACCCCAGCCATGTAGGCTTTAACACCTGAGCCATGTAGGGTTTTAAAGGTCATAAGCAGCATCTTGAATTGGCCTTAAACATGCACTGGCAGCCAGTAGAGCTGCCAAAGCACTGGCATAAGCGGGGAGACTTCACAAGTCCCTGAAAGGTTTGTGGCTGCCACGTTCTGGGTCAGCGAAACCTTTTGGGTGTCTTTCAGGGCAGCCCCATGTAAAGCGCATTGCAGTAGTCCAGCCATGAGGTCACTACGGTAGAATGTGGATAACTGTGGCCAGATCTTCAGGCCAGGGAAGCTGCTGCATTCATTCAAGTCAGGTACTTCCTATAAATATAAGCTTTGTGCATGTGGCAGAGCCAGCACAGAGGCTTTCCCCCCACAAGTACTGTATTTCTTTTATCATTCCATTTACAAGGTGGCCACAGTTGGGGATATTTTGATCCCCTGTGCTTTAGGTTTTAGTCAACCTAACATAATGCAATGTTTATTGGCAAATGCAATGAGTTCTTTTGTCTGAGGAGCAAAGCCTTAAGCCCTGTTTTCAGATAGTTTTAAGCCTTGTACAACAAATGCCTGGAGGATGAAGCAGCATCGTACCCACAGTCCCTGCTCCCAACCTCCACACTAGACACTAGAACACACTAGACTATCCATTCTAGACAGACCTTGCAAACCGGTGGCATAGCTGGAGGGGGGTGGGTCACTCAGTCTGGCAGGGAGCCTCAGCGAGGCGGGCAAGCGGCCCCTCCCTTCGTAGCCATTCCTGGCGGGGGGAGCAAAACCCCCCGCCAGGAATGGCTACAAAGGGAGGGGCCGCTTGCCCGCCTTGCTGAGGCTCCCTGCCAGACTGAGTGACCCACCCCCCTCCAGCTACATCACTGTTGCAAACATACAGAACTTGTCTGCATGCGGACCTTGCGAAATGCAGGGCCCACCATCACATGGAGAGCAGAATGTCGTGCAAATTCGGGTGTGCGTTAGAACAAGCAATCAACGCGTGGAGCAGTGGAAGGTCCGGGAGCAGTGGAAGGGCATGCGGCCCCAATCTCTCCTTTCATGCATTGATTGCATGTGATTCAAAATAATCCAAATATTGTTCGGCTGTTTTAAGGATAGTTAACTATTATATTTCCAGATGCCGGAGGTATTTGGCTTTTTATGACAGTGGATTTATTTGACAATGCACAAAGTTCTATTTATGCGTATTGCTCTGGTTGGTATGTTGTATAGACTATGGGGAAGATAATAAACAAAGAAGTTGTGCCGAGCTAAGAAACGTCAGCCAAAGTCACAGTGATGAAACAGCATCTCCCTATCTCACAGTGTCGTCCCCCCCTTATGAGTTACCCCATGAAATCTTTGCTTTGTCAGAATCATGTTGGGGAAAAGAAAAGGGGGAGAAACAACCAGGGCTCCTTCTTCAAATGCTTTCAGAGGTACACAAGCATGGCTGCATTTCAGACCATTGTGTCTGCATTCCCTAAATCCACACATGCACACACACAGTGTAGTATATATTCAAGAAATGAAGAGCAACAATTTCCATGAACACAAAATTATACAAAAGGGGGGAAAAAGCTGAAGAAAGAAGGTGGGGAATGGATATTCATATTTTCCTGTGTCTTTCTTTGGCAGATGGATCTTAGGGGTCATAAATGTAAATGGTGGCCAGTTCTGGAAGATGGGTGAACCCTGTGGATTTGCAAACATGCACTCTGGTTCCATTACAGTTTGTCTGATTCAAGTCATAGAAGTCCATAGGAAAAAGCTTCAGCTCAGCACAGCAGTCTTTCTTTGGAACTGAATTGGTTTTGAAGTCAGTTGTCCCGCAGGGCATCTTACACTCCCTATCCTGGGACAAGTCAAGAATATACTTTGGTAATGAATGACTTAAGGTTCCTAAGGGTACATCTAAGCTTTACACACTTAGGCTGCAATCCTAACCACACTTTCCTGAGAGTAAGCCCCATTGAACAAAATAGGACTTACTTCTGAGTAGACCTGGTTAGGCTTGTGCTCAGAGACACTTAGGGACAACCTTATTTCTGCTCTGCTCTTCACAAACACCTTGGCACCAGGTGAGCAGCTCCATGGAGAGAATTTGAGAGTCAGAAGGCCACCACCTAGGAGGCCCTATCCTGGGTGCCACCTGTCTCACCTCTGGTGCTAGGGGCGTCCAGAGAAGGGATTCTAAGGATGATCTGAACAAAGGGCAGGTTCTAGTGGGTGAAAGCAGTCCTTTAAACCAAGAACCCCTTCCAGATGTAGGGTAATCTTATCTCAGAGTGATGACTGGCATGAGGAAAGCTTGGACATATGAAGCTGCCTTCTACTAAATCGTTGGTCCATCAGGCTCAGTATTGTCTACATTGCCTGGTACAATTGCACCAGATTTTCAGGCTGGAGTCTTTCTCAGCCCCACCCAGGAATGCCAGAGACTGAACTCTGGGGCTTCTGGGTGCAAAAATGGGCCCTTTATCACTGAACTATGGTTCTTCTCTGTGAGCATTTTGTGGGACTTGCTAATCCAACACTAGCAGCTGGTGATTCAAATCAATGCCTATATCTTTAACAGCTAAATGGAACCTCCATGTTCAAAGGCAGTATACCCCTGATTCTGGGGACAAGCATATGGGCTACTGTGGCCTGATATAATTGGAAACAGGATGCTGGGCTAGATAGATAGACCCTTGGTCTTTTCCAGCAGGGCTTATGGTTGCATTTGCAGTTTGATCATCAAAAGGCCCAAGGGAAGCAATAGACAAGACAGTATGTACTTGGGTGCCACTCCCAGCCATGTGATGTTCATTGAGCAAGTCCCATGTTCTCTTGCCCCCTCCTACACCCTATTGCCCAAACCACCTGAAACACTCTGGATCCAAGACTGCCAGTCCAAGCACACAGGCTTTGTGCCCATAGGAAGCTCTCTGTCATGTGGCATTCCACGTGCAGGGCACCACCCAAAAATCCTGGGCACACTGTGCAAGATGCATCCCAGAGAGGAGCTGCAATGTGATCCACCTTTGAGGAAAGGCCATTTCTGTTCATGCAGATGTTTACCATTCACAAAGTTCCTCAGGCTCTGGGAACACCAGGATGAGACTGGAGGGCCGAACGTTCTGGAACACGGACCTCGTGCATTTGTCTATGAGGCTTCCCAAGGGGCAATGTCTCTGAGGACCATTTCTAGTTTGTAGGGGAGGCTGTCAAAAATAAGGGCACTTTCACATTACCCCAGAAGTGCCATTTGCATTTCCTATGGCTGTAATGCGCACATAAAACCTATAGAGCAGCTGGCTTTAGCTTTCTGTGCCAACTTGGCACATAGTCACACATGCATCAAAGAATAGAAGTATCAGGTGAAAAAGAGCTCTTTACATAGACATTTGGAATGTGGCCTACAGAATACACTGCTGGATCGCACCACTGTTTTTAAAGTGTTCAAACCCTTCCATGGGCATAAGAGGTCTAGTAAAATGGGGCCCCCAGGTCTTATTAAAACACTCACAAATACAAATGATTTTGGTAGGGTATTTTGGCCCATTATTACAGAATAATGGCCTCTTTTCCTAGGAGGTTCTGTATTATCCAGGAACAATCTGTACTGAAGCACATGTATGGCAGTCTTAGAGCTTATCCATTTCCCTTCCTGGGCATATTTACTAAGAGCAACATGGATGAAATCCAGAGGCAAGTTGAAATGATATAATTGGATATGGAACCACTGAAGGGAAGACTTAAAAGGGCCATTCGGGCTATATCAGAGGCAAATGGAGCCATTTCTTGGTCTCAGTCGAGCTCTGTTCTGCACAGCAAGAATCCTCCCTCCAGCAGAAGCATGTTGAAATGGACCACACCTTGAGAATGCAGCATTCCTTCAGAGTGCCTACTGACCTGAGCAACACATGCACAATGCTAACTGGGAGTAAGTCCCAGGGAACATAGTGAGCCCTCTTTCTGAGTAAACAGGCCAAAGCTCAGACAGTGAGATAATCCTAGAAATACACTCTCTTCTTATGCAGCCATTGGGATGTGGCTACCTCTGGGATGCAAACCAGTAGCCACTGTGAGGATCTCAGGGCGATGGGCTTATTATGGGTTTCCGATTAAGTGCCCAGATTCATAGCATCAATAGTTACAATAAATTCAATAAATAACTTGGAATGGGCCTCAAGAACACACAAATGATTTGCAGTGGCACTGATGTCTGCACTGTGACAGAGCCCCAGTGGATGACACAATCCACAGGCAGATCACTTCCTAATTGTACCCAGTAACCAACTCACACTTTTAACCATATAAATGTGATGTCAATCTCCCAACGGATGGCATCAATGACTGGGTCCCACAATGACTCAGTCAGAGAGACTGTTGGGGAACACAGCAGAGAAAGGAAGGCACACCCCCCTACCTTCCCAAGACAACCTTGCAAACAGATAAGCCACTCCAATCCACCCTTTTTATTACTAACCTAAAGGATGTTACCAATATCCATTTTGCTAACTGAGAAACTGAGGTTTCTTCTTGACTTAATTAAAACTATGGGAGCCAGAGGAAGAACCCTGATCAGACCTACTAATAAAAAAAAGACTGAAAGGTTGTGCAGGAATAATCTATTGTGCAACCATCCAGAATGTCTTTTTCTCCAGAGTTGGTCTGTGAATGTATAATGGGACAACTCCAGGGAATGTGAGCTGTGGATTTAGTTGTGGCAGCTGCAAAGATCCAAGCTGTCTCCCGTTGAAGTTTCTTTGGATTTTGACTTGGTTTGCCAGTGAAGTGTTCCAGGGCAAAAAATGTCATAATCAAGGAAGGTGGCCATTTACCTCTCTGCAACAGTCTGCAACACATAATTACTTCTCTTTACAAACACACGCATGCTATAATTGTTGCAGCAGTCTGCAGTGTCTCTTCTGCTGGGACTCCCAGTGAAAGATTCAGTACCAACTAGGAGCATTCATAAGTCGGAGCCAAAACACCCTAAAACTTTTCCAGACAGGCATGGAGGTAAAAAAGGAGAAAGACAGAGCCACTAGTTCAAGGGGAGGAAGAAGTGCTTGCAGATATCTTAGGAATGTGCAGTGATCGAAGTATGCCAGAAAGCCACCTTACCTTCAAGAGAAAGAGGTCTTTTGTGGACGGAGCTGCCTGCCTTGTATTCCTGCTGCCTTGGAACCCAGAGCTGCTGTGAAGGGACTGCCCTGGCTGGCAGGGTTATAAGTTTTTCCTGCTGGTGTATTGGGATGTGCAACAGGGTGGTGTCTTTTGACTGTGTTTTAGAAGAGTTTCTATGAATCAGTCTGCCTAAAAAAAAAAAAAAAAAATTAATAACATACGCCCTGCTTTCTTGGCAGCCTGCCAGAAGTTGCTGGGCAGGAACCAATAATTGAAAAGCTCTTTTCGTGACTCAGTGTAACAGCAGCGGCAGCAGCAAGAGAAGAGGGACCAACTGTTTGCAGAAGGGGGAAAAAAAGGAAAGAAAAAAAAAATAGTGACCTCTAGCCCTGATGAATCACAAGAGACCGATGACACCAGATCAGGTCTGTTTAGAAAAACTGACTTCTGGTTGCCAACAATTAAGGGGGGAAAAAAACATAGTTACAAATGTGGCAACAATGCAGAAGGGATACAGTGTTCATAGGCAGCAAACAACTGCTTGGGTCCAGAGGGTGGAGATGTGCTTCTGAGTCACTCTCCAGCACCACCGACTCCTGCCACAATGCTGGGAACACAGACCGTTCACGGAGATCATAGCACTGGGAATGTGCACTTTGGCCCACTGGGATGCCAGATTCAGGGTGTGTCCTTCACGCAGCTCTATGTTAATGCTCTGAAACCAGAGCACACGGCCCACCTTCCGAAAGCAGGTTCACGGGCAAGACAATCATGTGGTGGGTTGGACGCCCACATGCAGCATGTCTGCTCTGGGCTGCCGCCAGTCTACACCTTGGACAGGAGCAATGCCAGAACCACCAAAGTCAGTACAGAGTCAATGCCAGATGAGGCGGACCTGCCTTTATTGAAGATATAGATGATCCATCTTCCTTCCATGGTGGAAGGCAGAGAACACAGCGCTCAAGGCACTGATCAAACTCACTCAGCATCAGCATGGTGGCTGCATCCAGGGGCAGCCTGAGAACAGTCAGTGTCAGCCCCCTTTCTCCACCCCCGTCATCCCCTCTGGTGCTGCTGCCACTCCTGAACTAGCCAGCTGGCAAGGGTCTTGGCTGCAAACCCCTTTGCTCCCAGCAGTCTCCCAGCTCAACAAGGAGAAGCAGAAGGTGGTGGAAGGGGGAAAGAGGCTATTTTCTCCATTGCTTTGATGGAAAGAGAGCAATCAGGAGCAGGATTGCAGAGATCTCCAGCAACAGTATTGGAGAAGGAAACCTACACAACTCCCTTCTTCCTCTCACTCACTCTCCAAGAGAAGCAGCCAGGCTGGTGCCCTGCCAGTTTGCCACTCCCCAACCCATCACTCAAAGCAGCTGCTTCAGCCAGCCTCATGGTTCAGCCACTCCTGGCTGCATTGTGTGCTCTCACACATTTCTTATACTTCTGTGATCCACAGGTATTCAATTCAGTGGCTTAGCTAAGAGGGGCATAGGGGGTACATTACCCTGGGTACCATGCCTTGAGGGGGTGCCAATCCACAACCCTGACAGCAGCAGATCCTGAGGCAGGCCTTTTAAAGCCTGGGGAGGCTATGCACAGCCTCCCTAGAACTCAGGCCACCTCCTGGATACCCCAGATGCCCAGGGGAGTGTTCTGGGCATCTGCCCCCCCCCAGGGAGTGTTAAAAACGTTTGTGCCCCAGGTGCCAGATCCTTTAGCTACATCACTGATTCAACTGCACAAAGCTCCTTTGTCATGTGAACACTTGCAAGGTGGGAAAGGTTAAGGATTTATTGATGTAGATGTCACCCGCCTTACAACACATGCACAAATTCATTTCTAGTATTTGTTGTCAAAGAGAATTATTCCAGCTATTCAGTTCTGGGATGCTATAATTGGGATGGTCTTCAGTCTTGAACAGGAGTGTAAGGAGGTCACTGAGGATAAACAGGTGGAGAAATGTGTCCAGGAGACGGTCTGTTAAGGAGCAATCTGCTCTTCAAAGGTGGGAACGTGAAACTGACTAGGAGAAGGGCAAAGGCAAAAGATCAGTCTGAAAACTGGGCATCCCTGAAAGCGGAAAAGGTATCCAGCCTGATTTAGTGCAAAGTGTTACGCTAGAAATACTAGATGATCCTGTGCTGCAGACACAGCCATACTCTTTTGAACTGGTTTAAGCCTGGGATTGGTACCTGCATGCAAAGATATTATATTGGGCTCTTTCAAACCAGCCTAATGAGGTTAGCTTTATTGACCATCTACCCCTTCCCATCTAGCCCCCTAAATACATTCGAAATCCACCTCCATACATTCAGGCCATGAGAATGCTCAATTAGAGAGGCCTGTCCTCATTTGACTCCAAGAAGCAGGAGGCGATGCAGTGAGTGGCTTTGTGGAGAAAATCATACAAGAAGACATTCTGACAGAAAGGTCAGTCAATGAGGTGGAAGGACAATTTGCGTTCTACAGACAAATGATCATCATCTAGCCACACAGATTTTTAATTTGTCTCATTATCAAAGATGAAAGTGAAGAAACTGCACATGGCTGACTATGCCTTTGCCCATTCCAGTCTCTTACCCAAGGCCAGAAAGATTGAGATGCTGAAGATGTCATGGGAGAAGCCACATCACTAGAAGTTTTATTAGAGAGCAGGGAGAGTGTGCAAGGTCTGAAGATCTCCATGTGATGCGGTATTTTGCAAAGACATGTGATATATGTTGGAACATTTTGATGAATTAGGTTCGTCACGCATGACCCTTCCAGGCTAGATATAGGAGCATTCATTGATGCCATAGGAAGAAGAGGGTTCCAGTTCTGTACCAGGAGCTTGTATGGCATTCTCTGCAGGGCTCCCTGGTTCTGAGATTTAAAAAAGAAAAGAAAGGACAAAATTTAGCATCACAGGATAGAATGAGGCCATTAAAAAAAACACACACCCCATTTATTTCTCATTCTTCAGCTGAAGATCTCAGAGTGGTGTACAAAAAAGTATGAGAATAATACAAGAATAAAAGCAATCAAACAATGTAGACATTACAAAACAGAGAAGCAGTTCCAGCATAAAGTTAGAGACTGGAAAGACCTGGGCAAAGAAAAATGTGGAGTTCACCACAGTCCTTTGTCCTCCTCTTTATGGGTGACAACCTAAAAGGTTGCACTGTGAACACTCCTTGAGGCTGTTCCTTCTTAAAGCAGCCCTGATTCACTGCCCAAAAGGAGACTCAGGATCAGCTTCTGATGCAACCCAGGGAGTGACTGTCAGGAACATGTGAAGCATCCCATGGCTTGGAAGCACTGGCATGCACCTGAAGGGCCTCTTTGTGGTGCACCCATAGCAGAATGATTCTCGCCGAGCTCACATGGCTAGGCATTTGGCCTGATCCTGTGGGAAGATCCGCTTTCAGGTCAACTGACTGAGCAGAAATCTTTATCATCTGAGCCACAGGTGTGCAGAAAGAAGCCCGACTCACATGCTTCCTCAAGTACCTTACATCAAACATTACTTGATTAGCCTTTGAAGAAGTCAGCCATGCTGCAGGGGTAATATGTGACCTGGTCCATACTAATGGGTTTTAATGATGTCTCCAAAACATCACTGAGAGCCCAGTCCTATCAGCTGGGCTCTGCTTTTGGAACACACATTTTGCTAGCAGAGTCAGCAGGATCCGGGTGGAAGTGGTTGCATCCTGGCGAACACCATGCAATAACATCACATGCTCTGGCATTACTGGCAAGCATTCACTTACAACCACATGTGTAGGCCAGTGGTGAAGCTGCCATATGCTGGCAAAAGGCAAGTTGGTGGTATGGACAGGCAGTGAAAGGTACTGGGAGGGAGTGGGAGGACTGGGTGGGAAGGGGGAGGAATCGGGGTGGGGAGGAGGTGAACGCTCCTTGAGGGGTGGATCTGGAGGCAATGGTATACATCAGTGTCTATCCCCTCCTGTTCAAGCCTCCTCATGCCTTTCCTCTCCTCAGACACATGACACCAAAAGAGATGGCATATGTTCAAGGAGACCTATTGCCATTTGCACAGCCTACCAGGAAGCAAGTGCAAATCTGTAATAGATATGAACTGTAAAATATAAGCGGCAATAAAAAATTGGAAAATGTTCTCTCCTAAAATATGTCTGAGTCCCAGGTTAAAAGATAATACATCAGCTTTGATCTTGAGACATGGAGATCTATAGAGTACCCACAGCAAATGTGAGTGAAGACAGATGTGCAAACCTTGAATAGTGAGTTTGCTGTGGCTTTGCACTCACTCCTTTTGAGACAGATGTGCCTGCATCCAATCATGAATCAAACTCAGGAGCCCCTATTTTCATCCTGCCTCCTGACGAAACAGAATGCTGATTGGCTGGCCTTTGTGGCAAGCATGAAGCCACTCCTCTCCTTGCCCAAAGCAGCATTCTAAGTCTAAGAACAGTGTGTCAGACTAGCTTGCACAAAAGGGACACGGAATAAAAATTCATAAGAGAAAAGACAAAATCCTGTCCAAAACATGGCAGGAGGGCCAAAATCCATGCTGGATTCAGAGCTAGGTATGGGTGTCCATAGACGAAGAAGGGCAGGGAGAAGCGGAGCTTGGCCCAGAGCAGAAAAACTCTGCCACTGCTCCTGGAGGGAGGTCCGATTGTGTTCAACCTCAGACTCCATGCACATCTGGAGATTTGTATCCCTACCACTGCTGACAATGCGTGACCCCTACCCACTTGTGTATGTGGAGCCATCTTGATAGACGTGGGCTACAACTTGTAAAGAAAGGCAGTGGTCAGGTTAAATTTAACCACCATGAGGTTCATGGCTAGGCGACACCTGTATTTATCATTTGAAAGAGATGCCACATGCGTGGGGCGGTATGACAAGATGAGACCTGCCTAGAAACCAGTCTCTGTTTCATGTTGCTTCTCTTGCTGCTTCTGCAGACGCTCTTGACAGCATTTTGGAAAGCCAGGCTCCTTCTTTCAGGCGCAGGACCGGGTAGTACCAGTTACACTCTTGCCCTCCCATTTTTTTGGCAGCTTGTCAAAGGTACCAGCCCTCCCATGCAAGATAAACAGATACAGGGACAATATGACACTGTTTATTAATAGCAATAACACATCAATCCTTTTCACAGGAATCTCAATACTAATTAAAAAGTAATTGATACTCAGGTCTATGCCATGTGATGAAATAACTCACTACAACCAGTGGAACCTAAGATTGCTCCATTTTAGCTGGCTATATTATACCCTAAGATTTTATAATTGGGGAAGCACTAGCAGCCTTAGGCCATAATTTACAGGTCACAATGAACTATCTTTGGGCTGGGCGAATTGGAATGGCTTGGTCACTTCTTTTTTTAACAGCAGCAAAAACATTTCTGTTCTTGCTTAAAAAAAAAATTCTGTTCCTCATGATTAGTATACATCCTGATCATAAAGAATTAACAGCCCAGTCCTGAGCTGCCTGGTGCCCAGGGCTGCTGCAGCACTGAAAATAGCTGCCACTGCATCCTGAGCACAACCTGGGCAGTGCCAGTGTCTCCTTGGGAGAAGGGGACTTTTGTCCCCTTCACCCAGTTAAGGCGAGTAGCCATGCAATGGGGCTACTTGATTCTACGGTGACCCAACAGTCGCCGTAGAATCAAGAGCTTCTGTGTTGGGCTGATGACCCAACACAGAGACTCAGGTTCCAGTGGAGCAATGTTCCACCGGTCCCACCTCCCTCCTGCCCCGCTCCATCCCCCTGGCATACCCCCTCCCCAGCCTCCATTTGCCTCCCCTGCCCCAGAACATCTCCTCCCCACCTTCCCCCATGCCCCCATCCACCTCTCCACTGCCCGGCAGTCTGCGCAACCACGGAGTGGTGGAACAGCAGCGGTCCATCGGCGTTAGCCCAGTGCCAGGCAGTGCTAAGGGCCGCAAACGTGCCTAATGGCATGTTTGTGACAGTGTGTGCCTGTGGTAAGCCGGTGCGCACTGCTTAGGATTGGGCCCACAGGCTGCAACCTTATGCACGCTTACTTGGGAGTAAGCCCCACTGATTATAATAGAGCTTGCCTCTGAGTAGACATGCGTAGGATTGGAAACCAGAAACTAGAGGGTGATAAAAAGACCCTCAAATATAATTCTATTTTAGGAAACTAATTCATATGTTTTAGAAGTTTAAAACTGATAAAAACAAGGGAAGCGGATGCTCTTTCCGGGCATATCGTTAAAACAGTTTTTGATCTATGTTATGCAAAGCAATATAATGGGGTTTAGAACTATGCTCAATCCACTAGTCCATGGTTCAAGTGTACATGATTTTATGAGTCTGTGAGACTTATCAGTTGGCAACCTTCAGTCTCGAAAGACTCTGGTATCGCGCTCTGAATGGTGGTTCTGGAACAGCGTCTAGTGTGGCTGAAAAGGCTTATTCGGGAGTGACAATCCCTTCCACACTGGGAGCAAGTGCAGTCTGTCCCTGGTCTGTTTCCCTGGCTATGGGCCTTCCTTCTTTGCCTCTTTGCCTCAGTCTGTTGGCCAAGTGTCTCTTCAAACTGGGAAAGGCCATGCTGCACAGCCTGCCTCCAAGCGGGCCGCTCAGAGGCCAGGGTTTCCCAGACAAAAAAGTGCAGTCACCTGAATTTGCACCCTGAGATGTGCAAGAAAAACTATTCATTTCATTACTCCATACATTTTCATGATTGAAAAGCTCATCTTTCACTTATTCCTCTCATGAAACCACATCCCATTCATTACTCACTTGTTACTCTGCCATTCATTTTCATAATGCTCATTTTTGTTTCTCATTGCTTCTAAAAAAAAAAAAACAATAGTGTCGAGTAACTATAGGGGTGGGGGTTTCCCCCAGAAGCCATTTCCCCAGATATAAGGCATTTGCATTGCCAATGCATTCTAATGGAATTCCATTTAAGCACTCTGCAACCCAGAAATAGCTGTTTGGAGGGCAAAAATGCAAAACGCAAAAAAGGGGAATCAGAGCAGGTGTAATATATACATGAGACAAGGGCCCACTACTAATCCTTGAGACCATCTCTCTGCCCGTAGACTTGGTGTGGAAGTGGAGAAGCAACTCTTGCAGAGGCCTACCATGGTGGCCATAGTGTAACAGGAGGGCGCATGCTGAAGATTCCAGGTTTAATCACTAGTGTCTCCATATAGTGCTGGGAAATATGTGTCTGAAACCCTGGAGAACCACTGCCAGTGGGTTTGCTGCTAGATGGGTGTTGCTAGTTGGGTGTTGACAATCCACTGCTAGGTGGGTGTTGACAATACCTATCTAGATGAACAAATGGCCTGACTCAGTATAAGGCATCTTCCTAAGTGACTGCATAAGTCATCGGTCCTTGGTGGGCAGTTTACTGAGGGCCTCCTAAACTCTGGAGCCAGACCTTATGACAAGTGTTGAGGTGTGTGTCTCCTAATTGCATTAGCCTATTCTGGGAAGCTGACTGATTTGTCACTTAAGTGACATAGTGTACTTACAGCCACAGTGGGAGAATATGAGATGTTGATTGCCCTCTTGGATTTTTCTTAGTTGAGCCTGCATCTCACAGTATCACAGGCTTGGTGGACCTCTTGGTGGACCTCACCTGGGGGTGAGGCTGCAGCGCACATCCCTTTGGCCATTACTGCAGAAGCATGAAACTGCACCAAACAAAGCTCTTCTCATTTCCCAGCTGCTGCTCCTTGTTTTATGACAAAAGGGAATAAGAAAACATTGACATGTCGATGGCATTTTCTGGGAAGAGATTAATTTTGTACTTTGTTCTGAGTATAAGAATGCTTCAAATTGTCTGCAAGATATAAGCACTATCTTTTCAAAAAATGATTTTTTAAAATGTGGGATATCTACTGTGATCCACTTGAATTTCAAAAACATGTTTTGTCTCAGCATGAATTTAAATCATCATATCTTTTCCCAAGAACAGGCAAATAAAATAGTTTAAACACTTCACCTCTGCTTTAAATTGAAAATATAATCATAATAAGCAACATGAGTATGTATAAAACACTTGATCTTGCAAGTCTTACAACAGCCCTGTAAAGTAGGCCAGTTTCTATTTTTATCTCTATATTAAAGGGTGGGGCAGAGGCTCAGAGTGGCTTTCCTAAGGCCACCAAGTAAGCAAATGGCAAGAATTGGCAAAGCTATTTGTAGTTCATAACCACTTATATTAGTATAAGACGTTATTCCAGAGCATTAGCTCCATAATCACCAACATAGCTATTATAAGCTGTGCAGATATTATATGGATGTAGCTGCCACCCCAACAAACATGACTGGGCTGGGTGATGGATGGATAATTACTCGTATCAGTGCCAGTTCTTGCACTAGGAGCTGCTGCCAGGGAAAATCATATGCTCCACTTTTCTCTCTCCCTAGGATCTCGTATATGTTCAAAAATATACATTCAAAAATACATATGAGTTATGCATACACACCTTGGGAATATATATTCAGGACAGTGGTCTTTCTCTCGCCTCCCCCACCCTTTCATTCATGCCCAAATGCACAGACATGCAGTTTATGTTGTTAAGCATCCCTTTTTTGTTTTGGTTTACTGTAGTTTTTTATAGTGTCTTGTCGCTCCATTTATTACTCCCTCATTTTTTGAGACACCATATGGGCAGGAAACAATAATGGGAGATTCAGCCTAGAAATATGCAAGCCATTTATCTTGGGGAAAATAATGTGAAACACATATTTCAGTGGGAGGGAGACGCTGGAACTGTTAATAGGAGAGACCTATTGGAAAAGCAGGTGTTCCCTGTATCGGGGGCAGCGGTGTGATGACTGTATTGGGAGGGTGGTATTTAAAGTTCATGCATTTAAAGCAAAAGTCCTCACACTGTTCTTTGAGCAGAACAAACACATCCAAAGTCAGCCAGGTTGGGCACTGGCCAACAGCCCATACCAATCACAGGCCCACAGGCCTGGTCAGCAACAGTGGTGATGTCTAATATGTTGGGGGAAGGGGGTGGTAGCTCCATGGGAGCCCAGTGCAGGATTCTGTTCCAGGGTCCTCATCAAATTGATATGGACACCATTTAACATCTCGATCTTATGCATGTCTACTCAGAGGTACGTTCCATTGTATTCAATGGAAAATGCATAGAATTGCAGCCTCAGAGCCCGATCCTGTGGTCTGCGCCACGTGGCGCGGACCACAGTTGCAAACGTACCATAAGGCACATTTGCAGGGCTTACCGCCGGGCTCCAGTTGGAGCTAGCCCAGCTCTGGCTGGTGCTGAGCCAGTGTGCGGCGGGTGCCCAGGTTCCGCGGCTCGGCGGTCTCTAGGCTGCGGAACAGGAGATGGGGGTGTGGCCGGGAGCATGGGAGGAGGCGTGTTGGAGGAGGGGAAGGTGAGTCCGCAGAGCCAAGCTCCGCAGGATCCATGGCGCTTGGGTAGGGCTGTTCATCCTACAGGAGCGCCTTTACTTTAGCGGTGAACAAAAGGTCGCCACTAAAGTGAGTAGCCCCACTGTGGGGCCACTTTCCCTACTCAGGGGAAGGGGACAAACGTAGCAGTAGTGTGGGAGGTGCAGGATCCAGCGGGAGCCCTCTGTGGAGCCGCCGGGTCCCGGAGCTCCGGGTAGTTCAAGATTGGGCTGCCCATCCAGTAATTGGTGAGACTGATCAGCCAAAGTTTTATTCAGAAATTACCCCCCCACCCCGACCCCGCCGCCATTAACACAGTAGCTACAACAAGCAAAGAGTCTGGGGACTTGGGTTCCTTGAATTATCTGCTATTGCAGTGGGCCTCACAGATGGAATGGCTGCACCCAGATCAGTGAAAATGAAACTTAAAAGATCATTCCCCCCATCCAAGCTGTATGCATAAAACAGCTACATTTGCTTCCTGAGATGAAATAACCACAACTATGTGATGGTTGTGCAAATATGGCTGAGTAGGTAGTGCACAAGGGCACCACATCTAAGGGGGCACAATTTGCATAGGAAGGAGGAGGCATGCTGGTGGAATGCCACTTTTGGCGGGGCGTGTAGCTGAAACCCCCAAGCCAGAAAACCAATGGCTATTAGCCTGAGCTTAAATGGATCCTGAAGCAGGCCCTGTAGCTAAAGCTGAAGACTTTGGCCTTGTCCCTCCAACTGTACAGGACATCTGATAGGCAGAAGTGGGCCCAAAGAAGTCCAAGGGTGAAGTAAACAATGCCTGGTGTAGTGGTTTGGGAGGTGGACTCAGACCTGGAAGATCCAGGTTCAAAACCCCCCTTGGCCACAAAGAGCCCCTGAGCTCTTTGGCGGAAGGGCGGTATAAAAATGTAATAAATAAAATAAATATTGCAGAACCAGCTTTGAGTAAACTCCCCCACCGGACAAGCTGTTTGCAAACAATCTGAGGAAGTAAGAACTTGCTGACCACAACATGTACTTTCGAATGTGTCGTCATAACGCGTGTTTTCTATAGATAATGTTGCAACTGTCCCTCTCACTCCCTCCCCTAATAGATAAAGATGTAACTGATTCTAATGATCTTTGCTCACTTGCCAATGGGCGTGGGCCCACTTGCAAGCGTGAATGAAGCTTCCTGAAGTCCTCTGATTCTCCTGTCTGTGTTGGCTCTCCGAGAACCCAGGGGTACACTGCTCCTTTGGGGACAGGAGGAAGGGTGCCTTTTTCTATTGCACGCAAAGGTGACATATGGGCTGGGGGTGGTGCTGTGTGAGCCCCATGTAGACATATCACAGGAATAACACCAGTCCGCATCCTTTCTGCAGCCAGATCAGGTGCTGGGTGTGCAGCCACTGCGCAACCAAGGTTGGCCCCGAACCATATTGGCATGGAGGCTGACAGTCCAGGTGGCATGGCCATGCACTGAGTAACATGAGGGCCCGATCTGCTGGGAAGTTCTCAGTGCAGGTCTCTGCTGACGTTGTTGCTGAGATATATGCACGAAGCTGCCTCCCACTGAGGCAGACCATGAATCCTCCTAGTGCCTACACCATATGGCAACAGTTCTTTGGGTTTCAAACAGGAATCTATCCCAACCCTCTCTGCAGGTGCCCTCCCCTGAAGGAGACTTGCAGTCAGTTAGCTTCGCCCTTAAGGAGACAGGTGATGTGCCAGTAGGCTAACTTGGCTTCACTCTGTAACCGCCCATCTGGAATCTGACCAAATGGGATGGTCAAACACAGTGAAAGATCAAGAAACCAAGTAAAGAGAGCTCCAAGGGTTGTTTTGAATTTACACTGGGGTGTGTGTGAAACCACTGACACTCTTGGGCTGCATTGGTGTATGTGGTCTCACTCAATAACTTTCTGAAGCAGATGGAAAATAAGGCTGTCCGAATGTCTGCCAAGGAGACCTGCTGGGGCAAAAAGGGCCTCCCAAGGAACCTTGTAATGCTTGAGGTCAGGTAGGAAGGGAGGTGGAACAAAGCAGAGTCCTCAGGAAGGGATGGATAAGTGAGAGAGAGAATTGGCCTGGAGTCTCCCAGATCATCCATCTCCAGGTGGTTTCTGCAAACAATCCTGGAGATTTCACAGAGCTTTCAAGAAGTTCCAATATTTGATCACATGGGGGGGGGGGGGAAATACCTCCAAGAGCAGCTTCGATTAGAGTTGGTAACTCATATGTAGAAGACGGACAGCACAATCCTATGCATGTCTACTTAGAAGTGAGTCCCATTGTGTTCAGTGGGGCTCAACCACAGGAAAGTATGTACAGAATTGCAGCCTGAGTTAAGCAGAAGAATAGCAGCAGAGGAAGTAGAACTGAGGTAAAGCCTTAGGGCCCAATCCTATGCAATTTTCCAGTGCTGGTGCAGCTGTGCCAGTGGGGTGTGCACTGCATCTTGTGGGGGAGGGGCAGTCACTGAGGCCTCCTTATGGTATGGGAAAATTTGTTCTCTTAGCATGGGGCTGCATTGTGGCTACATTGGACCTGAAAAATTGGATAGGATTGGGTCCTTAGAGGGCCCTGGAAACAGGAGGGGCTGTGCACTCTCAGAGCCCAATCCAGTGCATGACTACTCAGAAGTAAGTCCCATTATAGTCAATGGGGCTTACTCCCAAGTAAGTGTGGATAAGATTTCAGCCTCAGTAGGAAGCAGGTGGGTATGAAGGGAGGGCTGTGGACCAGGGTGGCTTCATAGGATTGCTGGATCTAAACCTTGACAAGACTGCTTCTCCTTTAAGTGTTGCAGAGACTAGGACGGTTGCCAGTTGTGGTTTCTACTGTCAGTGCAGAATTATGACTTTACAATCCTCTTGGGGCCATGAAGCAGGTGGGGTGGGATCAAAGCTGACTGTTTCCCATGCTGTTTGAACACACCTGTCCACTCCTTATCTTAGCCAAGTAACATTGCTTGTGGTTTCCACCTGTGAATGTGACAACTATTCCATCAGCTGGGTGACTAATTCCTGTGTTAAGAGGAATGGCCTAAGAGGGGGTGGGTGTGGGAGAGATTCACAGATCAGGAACACCTAAATTAACTGCATACCTGAGATGTTTTTCCATTTGCCTCTGGGCCCCAGCAGAGGAGAAGGTGAGCTGACTCTTTCCAGAAACCATCCACAGTGGTGGTGAAATGGAATGAAAGCCTCTTATTATTCCTTCTGATGTAAATTCCTGCTCAGACAGTTTAGATTCAGTCTTCAGACTCTGCAAATGGAAGTGCAATTTCTGCAGCAATTGTGTAATATAGAAACATGTAATATGGAACCTGCAGCCATCGTGTGACATGGAAGCAGTTCAGATTCCAACGAAATCATGTAGACAAAAATCACCTTTGATAAATTACCTTTTTCAGTCAAAATAACATCTGCAAAATGTGAAATAATTCCAGGAGGATAAGGGAGTGGCGGTGAGGGCTGTGCAGTGGTGCAGTACTTTAGGAGTCCGATTTAGGGCACAATCCTAACCAGGTCTACCCAGAAGTAAGTCCTATTTTGTTCAATGGGGTTTACTCTCAGGAAGTGAGGATTGCAGCTTTGGACTCGGAAAATCCAGGTTCAAATCCCTGCTCAGCCATGAAGTGTCCTTGGTGACCTTGGGCCAGTCACTCTCTCACAGCCTCACCTACCTCACAGGGTTGTTGTGAAGACAAAAGGATGGGAAGAACTGTGTACACTGCCCTGAGCTCCTTGGAGGAAGGGCCGTATAAAAATGTGATAAATAAATAAATAAAATAAAAATCAACTGTCAATCAACTGAGCTGTAAATCCTGGAATGTTGGTTTCTGTGGCAACAGTGACCACAGCAAGCTCATAGGGAGAGATTCAGGAACATCCTGTGGTTCAGTGGTAGAGCACATGCTTTGCAAGCAGAAAACCCGAGGCTTAATCTCTGGTATCTCCAGTGAATGGCTCACAGGTAACTGGGAGAGACCTTTGGTCCAGAGTTTGTACAGTCACTCCCAGTTGGTGGAGATGACTGGGCTCAGGGGACTGAGAGCCTGAGGCTGCAATCCCTGCTTTTCTAGGAGTAAGTCCCACTGAACACAATGGGACTTACTTCTGAGTAGACACACCTAGGCTTGCACTGTCAGTAAAAAACCGCTTCATATGTTCACATAACATTCCCACCACCGCATGCTGGACTTTAGAGATACAGTTCATTTTTCTTTTTTTAAATTTTTGTTGGAGGAGTTGTCGATGGAGCATAAGTCTTCTGGCTGCATGGAACACATTTGCAAAAGAGGTGGGCTGGGGAGGGGTCTCACTGTCAGTGTGCTGTAGATCATTCTCTCTGACAGTTTTGGATGATGATCGTGGCCTTTGGGTCTCTCTGCCAGGCAGGCGTCTTGGGAGGAATCTCAGAATGCAAGACTGAATCAGAAGCTCTGATGAGGGGGGAGGCTGAACTTCCTGAATGTTAAATCCCTTCCTCTGGATCCTCTGCTCCACAGAGCCCAGCCCATGCTAAGCTCCTTGAGCTTGGATTGTTGATGGCTGACGTGTAATTTGAAAGGCTCTCCTGCACACAGGGGGAATATTATTTCACACACAATGCACGCCCTGAAATGCTTCAAATGTGGTTCAGTTTTTCCCCTTGCTGCTGATTTCCGTCTGGTTCTTCTGTGTCGTCTCCTTCTCCTACTCCCTCGCCTCATTGTCATGAAGGCGTTTGTTCCATTCTTCTTTCGAGAAGCACTTAAAGGCGTTCCCTGTTCCCTACCCCCAAGTCTGGATCAGGAGAAGAAATGTCCACATCTGGAGGCCATTTACATTTGGAGGATCTCTTCTGACATTCCTCCCTTTGAAATCCAACCCAGAGAAGCCCTGCCCAAATGCACTTTTTGTGCAGAAGGAGCTTTGCAAAGGGGTCTTGCTACAAATTGTCTGCACCAAGACTGCCGAGGAAGGAGCAAGCCAGACACTCCACAGAAAGGTGCAAACTTCTGCAGAGATTTCCACTGAAGTTATGATGTTTGCATTTCTGCACTTCACCATCAATCTCCTTCGGTGCTGCTGTGTCCTGAGGACACACTTGAGGTCACTGCTTAGCATGTGATGAGACGTCATCACACAAGGTGTACCGAGTTCATCCCCCAAGGAGTCATTTCTTTATGCTTACTCATGCCAACAAAAATACCCTTACAGGGTGAAATAGCAAGAGATTCAGCCATGGGGAAGGCATTGTTATTTGTCTGTGGAACTTGAACGCTCCTGGTTGTGTCTCTGTTTCATCACTTGAGAAACGCTCTTACCAAAGCAGGCAGCCATTGAAAAATTAGATGTGTGTGTTTTTTTAAACCTGGTGAGATTTTGCCTTTAAAAAATGAGTCATCATCCTTCAATTCACTCTCAGTTCTCAACAAAACTGAAATCCTTTTTTTAGTGTCAACAGAGTTTGATAGAAATTTTGAAACTGATATTCGGGAGGCAAACCTTTTTTTTTCAGGGGGAATTCTCATTCTGTGAAAGCCACTACACCACATCCTGTCAGTTACTAAATGTTCCAGTTATAATGCCATTTCACAAATAGATGGTAAAGCCACACCTGGAGTATTGCGTCCAGTTCTGGTTGCTTCATCTCAAGAAGGATGTAGTGGAACTAGAAAAGGTGCAGAAGAGAGCGACCAAAAGGATTACTGGGAGGGGGCACCTCCTTATGAGAAAAGGCTACAGCATTTGGGGCTCCAGTCTAGAAAAAAGGTGCCTGAGGGGGGACATGATTGAGATAAATGGATAGAGTGGATAGAGGGATGTTCTTTTCCCTCTCAGACAGCACTGGAACCAGGGGACATCCAATAAAACTGAGTGTTGGGACAGTGAGGAAAGACAAAAGAAAATCTTTCTTTCCCCAGAGTGTAATTAGCCTGTGAAACTCCTTTCCACAGGATGTGGTGATGGCATCTGGCCTGAATGCCTTTAAAAGGGGATTGGACAAATTTCTGGAGGAAAAGTCCATCACAGGTCATAGGCCATTATGCGTACGTGCAACTTCTTGATTTCAGAAGTAGGCTACCTCTGAATGCCAGATGCAGGGGGAGGGAGCACACCAGGACACAGGTCTCTTGTTGTCTTGTGTGCTCTCTGACACATCTGGTGGGCCACTGTGAGATACAGGAAGCTGGACTAGATGGGCCTGCGGCCTGATCCAGCAGAACTCTTCTTGTGTTATGTTCCTGTGACGTCCTCCTGAATCTCACACTATCGCACCTCACCTCAAGCAATGACATTTTCCTGACTTCTAAGTTAGGGGAAATGTTGGGTTGAGAAAGCATTTTTAAAAATGACTGTAGGTGCTCGGCTTGATAAGAGTGGTGATATGTGAATCTGTATGGCATGCATCTGGCAAGACTCCTGAAATGTTGTCCATTATTCACACGTCTCACAACTCTGCACCTGACCACTGCAGACAGATGTCTAATATACAGCTGTACATTGCAAGAAGACAAAGCAGGAGTTCTAAACTCGTTATAAAGGAAAGCAACCTGAAAGTTGGAAGGGTGTCTCTTCTACGCTATGTGTAATGTACATTTGATGTCTCAGCTGTTAAACCAGTTAGAGCAGTGGGGGGCAGGGGATCAGCCATCATGTGGGGTAATTTTTGGCTCCCGTGCCTTGCCCATTTTCCAGTTAAGCTATACAGCTGGCATGACTTGACTCGAAAGAAGTTATATTAAAGAATGTATAATAAAAGGACTGATCTTAAAGAAATGAGCACTTTCGTTTTCTTCAAGTTTCCAAAGGAAAGGCCATTTCAAGGATATTTCTCACATCAAGGGGGGGAAAAAAGAAACCTTAAAAGCTGTGGCTTCAGCCTCCAGAAATAAAACAAAGCTTGACAGATGTTTTAAAAAATAGAAAACGCATGTTTTAAAATAGAAAATGAAGTCTCCCGTTTTTTGCATGTTGAAATATGACTTTTGAATAACTGACAGCCGAATCCTATCCAGCGCTGGCACAGTGGGGCCACAAGACCCACACCATATCCACCACTGACCTTCACGCTAGTACTCCCAGTTACCCCAAATGTGCTTCACAGCACGTTTTTGATGCCTAGCGACTACACAGCGGTCACTGCACCGGCATTATGCCAGTATAGACTTGGACTTGGAGATTGAAACATCTGAGAAATTGTTATATTTTAGGGACTGTTTGATTCCTGGGTTTGCACTGCCCTTTAAGTACCGTCTAAGTCCATACATGTCTTCCAAGGGGTTAAAACCCTAGTTTTAACAAGGAGTCCCCAACCATTAAGCTGCCACAGCCCATCGTTGAATCCTGTTCTTTTGATAGCCAGAGTGTGTCAAGTGTAGAAAATGATATGTACATTTCACACACAACTCTAAGGATTTTCAAAATAGGAGGAAAATATTTGTAAATTATATGCAACGTCAGCTCTCTCTCTCTCTCTCTCTCTCTCTCTCTCTCTCTTTTCATTTGTGTGTGTGTGTGTGTTGTGTGTGAGGTGATCTTTGCCATCCCTATTTTGTTTTGCTATTTTACAGCATTTTAATAGACTTCTATTTTTCCATTTTACCTGCCTGGTCACAGCTTACTTAGGAGGGAGTGGGTTTCCACATCTCCCATCTAATCCATATTCAGCTACTATTTAATTTTAAGAGGACCTTCAAGATTTGGGGACTCCTTGTTAATCTGAGAAGGAGTTTTTCCAAGGCGCACTCTGTGTTGGCAGCAAACTGCCTTTTCCCAGTTCGTTTCCACTTTATCCAGTTAGAAAGGTGAAATGGGGAGCAGGGAAGTAGGTACTGGTCGCTAACCACTAGGTGCTGCACCCACATTGTGTTCTATCTACTCTTACCCAAGTGTGCACCTCACGTTTAGCCAAACATTGAATCTCTGTTATTGACTATCCATCCTCCCTGAAATCACACCCAATGGTTGTTGCTCACCATGTCAGCTCAAGTGCGATAGGAATGTAAGCTAATTTACATTGCTGTGCTTTTGTTGGAAATTCTATTTGAGCTTTGTGCAAGAAGGAAGAATGCTCTTATGGATCACCTTGCACAGAAAAAGTAAAGATCCCACCGCTGTCGGTTTTCCCTTGGCAACAAATAACTTTGCTTCCTGTTTTCTCAGAATTGTACCAAGATTATAATTTGCAGATCGTATTAATTATTGCACAATACTTCAGTGTCTGAAAAATGTATCTCTCTGTGAGAAAGCAAGAAAGCTGCCACCCAACTTAAAAAGTATGATAAAACACATTGACTTTGTAATTGAGTGTGTGTGTGGGGGGGGGGGGTTGTTCAAACTAAATCGTTCTTTAAGGACCCAATTGGCCCAAAGTTTTTCCTAACTGCAGCTGGGGGGGGGGGAGGCATCTGGTGCAGGATCAAGGTGTTGAGGTCCTATCTGAGACAAATAGTTGCCAAGGGAGAGGAGATTATCTGCATTAGAATCTACCCACACACTATGGTCCTAATCCAGATTGGGCCAACCTGGGGCTGCTAGCTAACAAATAATCCCCTTAAACCATTTCTGCCCGATGTTGCATGTACGCAACAGGGACCAAATGTGTGCATCTGTGGGCCAGGCAGAAATGGGTTAAAACCAACAAGTATGCAAGGGTCAATGGCATGATTGAAATAACACATAGTTCCCTCCCCTTCCCCCCCCCCCCCCAAGGTACAATATGTCTTTAGACAGGGCGCAATCCTAACTGTGCCCTGGGCCGGCACATGTCCTATTTACAAGATCACGTTTGCACCTGTGTGGGAGTAAGCTGAGCCAGCGCATGGAGGTGCGCTAGCCCATGGAGGCCGGATCCAGCCTCTGCAGTGGCAGCAGCAGGAGAGTTTGCACCGGCCAAGCTTGGCCAGCACAGGGGTCTGGGGGTGTGTTGGGTGGGCAGGGAGGAGGGAGGTGGGGGTGGGGTGGGAGGGGAGGGCTGGGAGCAGGCGTTCCTGGGAGTGGGTGGGTGGGGAGCAGGAGGCGGGGCCATGACCAGGCAGGCCCAGGCAGTTATGCTGAATCCTAGTCCCGTTCCCAGGCAGCGTGGCACAGCTCCAGTCTGCTCTGTGCTGCTTGGATCTGCGCCACCTGATCCAAGTAGACCCACTGAGGCTGCTGCTGCTTTACCCAGGGTACGGGAAAAGTTTCGCTTTGCCTCTGGCTGAGCCGCAGTCAGCCCCAACCTTACACTGGATACAGCGCAGGCCTCCTGTTCTGCCTGTACCAGCACAAGTTAGGATTGCACTGCCCGATATCTCTGTCCACATCTAAAGCATGTTAACATCAGTGCTAGCACAAGAGGAGTGGAAACATCACTCTCATATCACACCTATGGGTGAATTCCGTTTCAGCAGTCTTCACAAGGAATCCACCTAGTAGGAAGACGAGGGTATTGCTCCAGCACCAGAAGGATTTGAACCAGGAGTTTTGGAAACCAGAGATACACACTGTGGTTTACTAGGGCCTGTTGAGAGTTGTGCCTTTTTCCCCTGCAGAGACCCTTCTCGGATAATCAGCGACAGGAGCCCAGCTGGGAGGCAGACAGTCTTCTGTGTGCCCAGCTGGTGCCGATGGGCACCTGAATGTGCTCCCCAACTGCACCACAGATAAATGCACACCTGGGTCCTGCTGAACTGGCCAGATGCGTCTTTTGGTGCATTTGGGGGTGCACATGTCATCTGGGACCAACAGTTGTGATATGTAATGGGGGTGAGTGGGGTCTTCAAGTCTATTGTTAAGTCTTCTAATCCACACTGGTTTCCCAACGCCATTTTAAACTGCAGACTTCAACATTTTTCAGTGATCAGACAACTGGAGTTATAAAATTCATGTATTTCCTCCTGTCTTTTAGATCCCACACACCCCCACCCATGCGGGAAGGCAGCTTTAATCCATTCTGCTATTTCTCTCTTTCTCCGAGAGCCACCAGGGTGTGTTTCTGTTAGGACTGGTAGAGGGAAGCCAGGGTGGGGCAGAGAAAACACCTGGGCTTTCACAATAGAAGAATATCTCTCATCAGCAACAGTAACCTCTCTGGATCTCCCTGCCTACTTAATCGTGTGGAACAAATAGTCAAAGCTGCTCCCGCAGATAAGAACTGGTGCAATAAATTGTAGGTTTTTCTGGGCTTGATTTGAACTTTCAGTGCTTGCGATTGGCACAGGTGGGCACTTGACGCTTGCCAGTGGGATAGAATGCGTCATCCAGGTGCTTAAGAATCTCAAGGCACTGGATTTTCAGACAGCTCTGTGGAATACTGTGGTAGAAAACAGGCCAGGGCCAGTCTTTTCAGGAAGCAATATGGGGGGACGGTCACTTCAGGCAGCAGATTCCAGAGTGGTTGCCAATTTCAGTCTCTAAGCTGTACATCTGAGCACTCCCAACCTCTGCCCAAAAAAATGATCTCTGGGCCTGAAAGCGAGGACTGAGGCCGTGGCATTCTGACTCTGACCTCAACCCAGGCAGCAGCTGCAAGGCCCAATGCAAAACATTTTTGTTGAGCCCCCCTCCCCCAGGGGCCCCTACTCACCAGCAGTGAACCCAAGGCGCTTTTGCACTACCATGGAAGGAGGCAGGCTGGTGCATGTCTGCACCGGCCTCCAGAGGCTGAATTCGGCCGGTAAGTTTGTGCCGGCCTCCCTCTGCCAGTGCGGAGGACTGGAAAGGGTGGAGGGACGATGTTCCAAGGCGGGGGGGGGAGGAGTGTGGGCGGCGGGCGGGCCCATGGGTGGTCTGTGTCTGGAAGAGGGAATGGAGCCAGTATCTGGCACTGAGGTTGGATCCTAAGCCCCATCCCAGGCGGCCTGGCCTAGGCCCGGCTGTTCAGATCTGTGCTACCTGTTTTAGTGGCATAGATCCAAGTAGCCCCATTCGATTCCCTTTGCCCTGTGTTGCTCCATAGCAGGGGTGTCCAAAGTTTTTGGCAGGAGGGCCACATCATCTCTCTGACACTGTGTCAGGGGGAAAAAAGAATTAATTTACATTTCAAATTTGAATAAATTTACATACGTTTACATGAATGAATATATTAAAGATGAACTTATATGAATGAATGAAGGTCTTGCAATACCTCAAGGCCTATGAAAGGCCTTGCACAAAGCAAGGCTGGCCTTTCCTTTTCTGCCGCTGCTGCATCACAGACGTGAAACAGCAAGCAGTGGAGGGAGCCCTCATCCCACAGCTCACCGAGAGGTCAAACAGTCGCCCTCACACTGAGAGCAGTTGCATCGGACCAGTGCGGGCGCCAACAAATCTCCCGAGGGCCAGAGGCTCATTGAAGACTGGGATCCCTGAGGGCCGCATTGAGAGGCCTCGAGGGCCGCAAGTGGCCCCAGGGCTGGGGTTTGGGCACCCCTGCTCCATAGCCATCCCTAACCCTGCTCTGGATACAGCACAGGCCAGCCGGCGTGCCTATTCCAGTGCAAGATAGGATTGGGCTGTCAGGCAAGTGCCACAATGCACTGACCTAGTGCAAGGCCCCCTTAGAAGCGGGGTCCAATTTGGCCCCATTGGTCCAATTGTTCTAAAACCAATCCTGATCCTAGGTGTGCAAAATAGGTACAAGATGCCAAAAGACCCCTGTATTGCCTTTCAAGTGGTCCTTCCCTTTGTGTATTCCCTAAAAGGGCTAAAGCCAATCCATGCGCACTCCTCTTATTGGTTCAATGTACTGGATACTAACAGAATCCTTTGGCCCATCTCAGTTCTCCACCCACGTTTCTTTACTTCTGCATTGCATGACCAACCTGGGCGGTGCCATGTGTGTGCTTGGCTTCCTGACTTTGGTGCAGATGACTCCAAAAGACTAAGAGACCACAACTGTCACCAGCACGTCTGCTCGTGTTGTTGGTCACATGCTGCAAGCTCAAACAGGGGGCCTGATAAGTTCAGGGGGATCGTTCTGCACCATGAAAGGGCTAAAAGATAACTTCCTTCCTTGTTCTTCTTACTCTTCAGTTTCAACATAATTCTGATAATTCCTTCTTTGGAAAATATATACAGGGTGACCCAAAAGTAGGTGGACAGTAAATGATAACATTTATTCCACCTACTGTCCACGTACTTTTGGGTCACCCTGTGTGTGTGTGTGTGTGTGTGTGTGTGTGTAGAAGACATTGCAAAACATCTGTCTCCTCCCCCCTTTCCCCCTGAAAGTTTTTGAGCCTTTAAGGCTGTGTAAATCTAACTGTGAGAGATAAGCAAGATTTGTCCCATTTCACAATCTGATAGGGAAGGGGAATGCATTGAATTGAGCCTTTTACAGCCAAGCTATGAATCTGTCCTGACTATTGGATAAGGTCTGAAAAATCACATGCACACCACCTGTTTGTACACAGGATTCCTCATTCTGCTTTCGAACAGCCCGTCAACAGCTTGCGTCTGTGCATATGTGGTGCTGTCTCCTGCATTTCTGTCCCTTGCTGTCTTCAGCAATCATGCTATGCAAATATGAAATTTGCTATTGGGTATAACATTCAGCATCCCAGCAAGGGCAGGGTCAAACCAGATGTGACACTGAGTGTGTCTTGTGGTTTCTTCCTTAATTAAAATCACAACTTTGGGGAAGGAGAAATCACAACTGAGACCACAATACATGGGAAGGGGGTAGTTAATCCTTGTCCCCTTGCCCTGCGGTACAGACAAAAAAAGCTGTGATTAGCCTGGGAGGGGAGCAGAGTTAGGACTATAGCACCAGGGGAAAGGGTGAGATGCCCCCTTCCTGTGCACTCCTGACCCTGATTGATGCCCCTGACTGGGGCATGTGACTGCTATTTGCATTAAGGAAAAATGCAAGCATAACTGATCCATTCATTGCCCAATCCTATCCAGTTCTCTGCCATAGAATGCAGCCACACCAAAATGGGCTGGATTGCATGCTATGGTGGTGGAAGGTACTGATCAGGAGAGGGAAGGGAACATATTTTCAATCTCTCTGTAAGCCTTCTAATTGCCAGTGTGTCTCGTCAGACTTACACCACCTCTTTGGCTGGCCCAAGTTCAAGGAGAGAAAGGGGGCATGTCGGGAGGCAAGATAGAGGACTGCATACTGGTGCAGATTGTGCATGTTAGGACACACCCTCTACAGCCCCCAGCATGCCATCTCCCCTCCCTGGTCTCTGCCCCCACCCCCAACCTGTTACACCCACCCCACCAGCTTACCTGCACTCCGGTATGGAGCCAGGAGTTGGAGAGGGCAACTGCTGCTGCTGCTATTTCAGATAGTAGATCCAAAATGTCCACAGGCAGTCCGCTCTTCACAACACCTCAGTGTCATGACATTGCAACCGACCCAATAGGATTGGGCCATCAGTGTTACACATGTAGGAATTCCCAGGTTGGTGCGTGGCAACCATATTGAAATATAATATACTTATGGTGGTAAAGTCTCTCCACGAAGAGCATATGCATCAGGGAGAAGGGTGAGAGACACTGACGTGGCATCACATTGCAGAAGAAAAACCCACTCAGCTCTTCCTCCAGCTGATCACAACACTGTTTATTAGTGCATCCAAGCAATTGCAGGGAGACTCCCCATCATCACGGAGTCTGAAGTTCAGGCAACGCAAACACATCTATACCCTCCAGTGATCAATAGAATGGCCTGCAAAAACCCGTTTGCAGGCAAGTGATGCCAGGAATGAAACATGTTCTTGCTGCTATTGTTAATTAATTTCTGGCTGCACACCTCTTGTTCACAGGGCACAGTCCTCTATAGCCTCCATAGTCTCCATAGGTGGTGTGATGGAGCTGGGTGGGGCCAGGTTGGTGCTCTGCCACTTTTACTGGAGGTGGAGTGATGACCTCACCAGGCAGAGCACTTTGAAAAGCCAGAGACTGGCCTGAACTCTCTGGCCCAGGAGGCCTTCTTGGCTCCATAACCAGCAAAGAACCCAGTCGTGTTCCACACACACCTGCACCCCCTTCCTCCCCCATCAGTCTCCTCTGACCCCCTTCCCAGCTGTTAAGGGTGCACCTTTCACCCTCTCTGTAAGGACAGCTGGGTGGGATCACACTGCTGCCCCTCCTCTGTGTAGATGTGCCACATTCTATCTTGCAGAGGAAGAGCCAGTATGTAACAGTGGAGGGTTCTGTCAGTGGCCGAGGACTCTAGCCCTGCAACAGTGGGCAGGGATGGAGGCAACGCCTGGTCAGCAGCATTGCATTCTCCAAGAGCAGAGCAGCCTCTCTCTCCAAGAGTGGTTGCCTGCACACCCGGCCATCATCTCTCAGTATACCTTCTTGCCCCTGGCCAGGCCAGCCCTGCTGAGTTTTGCTCCCCATCTATGATCAGGGGCAAGCCTGACCTGCTGCATCTCTGCAGGCTGGTTGCTGAAGCTGTGGTGCTGGGGGCTGTAGTTCACTGATCTCTTTCTGATGTGGAACAGAACTGTGAACTGCACAGCTCATGATAAGCTGCACGGGCTGTGTGGAGGGGCTGAAGAGAGGCAGTGCTAAGCACTTGTGGCCCACGTTTCTGGCTGCAACCTATTCTCAGGTGGTGCTCCACTGACAAATCAGTGATCCCCCCCCTCACAATAATTGTTTGTTCCTAACCCTCCCTTGTTCTCTTACACAGGACAGAACTTGCTGTCCTCGGATCCACCCCATTCCCCACCTAGAATGTTTCTGATTCTGACACTAGGAAGGCTCAGTGGATTATTGATGTGGCAATGTGGCTGCGGGTTTGCTAGGGGTGTTGGCTCAGGCGCACCATGAAGAACCCCTGCACCGCAAAACTGACCACTACGGCACTGTTTATACCACCAGAGGCATGCAGGACAAACACTTCGATACGTCAACGGATTGATCTCTGCTCCGCCGGCACCAAGGCAAAGTCAGGAGTTGGTAAGCAGACCCTTTTGCAATCCTTCTTCTCTCTCACCAGTCTCCATCTCAGTCACTCTCTGCCCTCCCCAACACATGCAAGGAGGGACAGCCCATCCATGAGCCAACTCAAGTGGTTGCTTCAGGCAGCAGATCTGCAGAGGCCACTCACATCTGTCTGCTCACCTGCCTCCAAAGCTCCTCCCCCTTCCTCCCACTCCCTGGATTGGAAAAGAAAGATGGGGACAGAAGTGTGGAGGAGAGGAGAGTGGCGGGCTAGAGTGTCAGAGGAGCAGAATTTGGCACATCACCACATGGGGGCAGCTTTTGGCACACTGCCTCAGGTGCCAGGAGTTCTTGGGTCAGTCCTGCCTGCCAGGCTTCACCCCCACAAGCACAAGACAACTTAAGATTGCCTTGCGAAAGGACTCTCAAGGAAAACCCCATCAAGGGAAATAGCTGTCCATCAATGTCACGTATCCATCTATGCAAACTGCAAGAAATAGTTGCCCTAACTCTCTCCAAGTCTCACCCTCACCTGTAATGCTGGGATAATAATCCTGGCCAATTTCACAGGATTGTCGGAAGGATGACTGAGATCACGTCTGAGCCTCACTGATGAAAAGGCCTATAGAAAACCTGCGCGTCATTATCAGTACTGGTGTCAGCGGGTCCTGACATGCAAGTACAATCCCACAAGAGGTGCAAACCACATGGACAGAACATCCGTTTTGCCACCAGACCGTGTTGAAGCCAGAAGGAAAGGATGTTTGGCTTCTTAGCTGGGCTTTTAAAAATTGCATCAGTGCTTATCTGTAAGCAACAGATATGTGTGTGTTTCAAGGCACTGGGCACAGACAAATGGGGAATGGTCTTCTCCTACTGTATCCCCAATACACACCCTCTTTGCCGGAGGTGGCAAACCAAAGCATAGCTCTGACAGCTGGCAAAGCGGATTCCCCTTCACTGCATGTTTGTGGCCTCTCATGACTTCAGACCTGAGAGAGGAGAACACCTGCTTGTGTACACGGATGCTTCAGCTGATGCGTCAATAGCTGGGAGGGATAGCAGTTATGGGGCTCATCAGTGCATGGAGAGGGGAAGGCTGTACACCTGCTGGTCCTGCCCTCTGGTCTCTATGGGCAGTCTGCCCAGAGCCCACACGTGCACAGGCTGTCCTCCATGTGATCATGTGTTACAGTAGCTTGTAGCCTGTATGCAGATTGGATTTGTGCAGATATGCTGATCAATGCATGGAAGTCAGGAGCAGAGGGTGCAATCTTACTTCCAGTTCCATGAATCCATTATCACCCCCAATTTGTCACTTGCCTACACTGCCTTGATTCACTAAACTGGGCAATTGCAATTGTGTACAAGTAGAGCACCAGATTTGGGGGGGGGGGAGGGAAGCCCTAGGAGGTAGTAGATCTGCTACCTCACCTCTGAACCCCAGAGAAATGCCCTGCACCCAAGGTGCCATCCACATTTCGGCTCTCCCTCTCTCCCCCCCTCTCTTGCAGACCATCCCCAAACAATAACCTCTGTTTCTTTCTACTCACACCTTGCATCAGCCCCTACCCTAAGCCTGGGGGAGCAGCACCTCTCCAAGCTCTGTCAGGTCTTCAACATTAGACAGTCCAGATCTGTATAGCTCCCAATCAGCTTTCATTAAGCAGCATCTGCTGGCCATGAACTCAGCATCGCAGTTATTGACCAGGAATCTCCATTACAAGAGAGATAGCTGGGCAGCTGCCCACAACAGTCTATTCAGGTGCTTTTTCATGGCCAGGTGATGATCACTTGATGTTACCATAATAAGGCTGGAAGATGTTGCACCTTCCATGTCCCAGGAAGGCTATTTGGTTGCTACCAGCTGGGATGCCCCTACTAGCCCCAGAGATGCACTGCAGCCTGCAAGTAGGGAGTGGCGGATTTTGCAGCTGCACAACAGACTAGCACAGTCTATTGCAGTGCTCCTCCATGCTCAATGCAAATGTTTCTGTGCGCAAGCAGAGAGTGCCTGAAATTTCCAAGGCTCTCACATCCAATCCAGAACCTGTCGAGCTGCCCTTGGAACGTCCCTCTGCTTGAGGACGGGGTGTGCCTCATATCCGAGGTAAATGTACGGCTGCAAGAACGGCTGCAAAATCTTCTTTTCAGGTGCTTCACTACGTGCCTGAACTTGGCTTTGATCACGTAGCATTGCACGGCCTTCCCTTTTCTCTCGCCTGCCTGTAATTGCACGACGTGTTCAGGAATCCAACACGCTGCCAGTCCATACCATACATACAAAGAAGGAATTTAAACATGGGGGCTTGAAATCGATCCAAAGCCTTGCAGCTTCCTGAGAACTGACTCACAAGTAACAAGCTGTGGGAACAGTGATTATAGTGTGTCTCTACAGGAAAACACAAACAACCATTTTTAGCCGTTCCGGCTCTCCTATTCCGGGTGTTCTGTGCTGTACTTACAGAGGAGTCATCACAGACCCACCGTTTCTGCTTGCAACACAGAAATTAAAGCAAACATTTCTTTCCATTTGGAAAAATGTCTGCCCTCAATTGGGTGCCCACATCTTTTGGGTACCTAATATTGATCATGAATACGGTGAAAAGTGCTGTAATTCTGAGATGAGCATTCCCAGACTTATCAGAAACCATTCCCAGAAGTCTCCATTTCTTTCCCTGTGGGCGCTTGTGCTGGGAAATTTGGAAAGAACTTGTGCCTGGAACAGTGGAGAAAGCAGGAATTTCCCTTTGGAAACTTTGTGGCAAGGAAACGCGACAAAGGAATTCTGGCATCAGTAATGCTGCGTTCTGTGGCAAGCCCTGAGCTGGAGAGAAGGCGCACGGAAATAACATCTTGATTAGTGTGCAGAGAGAAATGCGTGAGACCATGTGGGATCTCTTCAGATGAATAGGTTAGTTCAAGGTAAGAAGAGGAGAGAGCCCTTGAATTGAAGTGGGCAATTATCCCACGGTGTGGCAAAGAGACGGCAGAGAGCCGTGAAGGTTTACGGCTGGAATCAATGGCACTTTTCGAGTTTGCCAATCAGACTGGAGTGCCAGTTTGTTTTGACAAACGCATCAGAGGAATCTGATGAATACATTTGCTGCAAGTAATCAGCTTGGCTTTCTTAGAAGACGGTTATGGTGGGTCACGGGCCTTTCACACAAAAACCGCTGTCAGCCGAGTGATCAAGGGCTGCCCAAGAGGTGGATTGCACTGCTAGCCCCTGACTCCTTCCCTGAGTGGTGGATGAGGAGAAAGGAAGGCTTGGGGCACTGCTGGAGACTCCATATCTCCATATCAATAAGCCTGCCATATCACTCACCACTGGTGGCGGTGGAAGTAGATCAGTCCATGGCCTTGCCTCTAGCCCCATCCCTGCTCATGGCAGGGGCAGGAGGTATTTGAATGCTGCACCTGAAAAATCACTGCTGGTAGTTATAACACATAAGTGATGAAACTTTTGTATTCTGTCAAAGTTTTCGTTGAATTTCCAGAAGATGAAAGAGAAAGAAATCAAATTGATGGCTCTGATCTTCATGTAGTGCTTATGAGCTTTCGGAGACTCCTTTCAGAGGCAGCTGTGGTGCTGGAAACAGAAAGATGGACTTTTAAAAAATGTGTATCCCACTTTTCTCACCTTATAGCCTGAAATTATTTTAATTCCAGGACACAAAACTTCAATGCATCATCAAAACAGCACAACAGAAGGATCAAATCTCAGCTGCAAAAAAGAGAGGGAGAACAATTGTCCAGCAAAGAAAAACCAGCAGCAAAAGCACAACCCCTCAAGGGACCAAGTGAATCCAAGGCTTCTTTAGAAAACCAGGTCTTGGCAAGGGCTCAGAAGTTGCAAAGAAGGGGCTAGAGGGCCTTTGGAGGGAGAATGTTCTGCAAAGTTGGTGCTACCACAGAAAAGGCCCTGCTGGTAGTAGACACTTGCCATTTTAGTTGTTAGCATAACACAGAGTAGGGCGTCAGTTGTTTAATGTCCCATATGAGGACTACATATAAGAAGGTAGTCCAAGGTGAGTTAGATGGGCCTGGGTGTAATTTTTATGATTACACAGCAACACATCATGTCTCTCTTTCTTAAAAACAACATGCTTTCTATTTTTCTAGCATAGGAGAGGCAGAGCCCAATCCTATCCACACTTACCTGGGAGTAAGCCCTATTAACTGTAATGAGACTTACTTCTGAGTAGACAGGCATAGGATTGGGCTCTCAGTTGTACCCATAAAGGAATACTGGCTGGTATTTCTTGATGACAGAAACGCTGACAACAGCTGATAAAACTTATCTTGAGCACCACCTCTCTTTAGAAACACACCTGCTTTGGATTTACTGCAAAAAAGAACCTCTGGAGGCAAGTTACAGCTTCAGGGGTCAGTTTGTGCCTGGCATATGGTGCAGGGGGAAAGTCAGCTTTCCCACACAGCCTCCTGCGTGCTGCGATCCCAGTGAGGATCAGATCACTGGCAACTCTTTTTTTATTTGTTTGTGGGGAAAAAGGGCACTCCAAGTTGTAAACACATCTCTTAAGCATGCAATCAGATGAGCATCTATTTTGACATTCACTGTATTTAAAGCGAGAGTTTCTGAGTATTTACAGCAGGTTGTTTTTTTAAGGTTTGAGAAGCCAACAGTCATTCTTAGGATCATGAATAACAATAATAGTAATTACTATTATTAGGCAAAGCATCATCAGTCGTTGGAGACCACCTTTACTTGCATACTGCTGTACTAATCCATGAAAACAAGAGTTCTCAGAAGCTCTCATAATCCTGCTCAGTGGCTGAAGAAGATGAAACCTCCCGAGAGACCCATCTTTTCCGAAGCACCACAGCCCACACCCTCATAAAGAGACGTGGAACCCATTATGAAGGAGGCCCAACAAGCTTCCTGAAGTTTCAAAGCCATTTTTCGTTCCCAAACACTGACCAAATAACTGGCTAGAATGATAGAAATGAAATCACTTTCTCTAGATACAAATTTAGGTCATTCCTCAGCAACAAAGTATTTGAGCCAATGCCTGAGAGGAAATGATATGCTGAAATTATCCCCCACGGTATCATTCAGTGAAGTAACAGCCTGGGCACGTAAATAAGGTGCCAACGGCATTGCTGCTGTCAAGAATTTCTATAGTACTTGTTAATAGGCTCTACACAGGGCTTGACAGACATGGTGGTTAGTGACCTATTGTGCCCATTTTACAGGTAAGAGACTGAGGGCAGCCTGCGATTATTGCAAACGAATGGCAACCGAGGTGCCATGAGTCACTCTTGAACTTCGCAGGTCATGTGCAAAGCAAGGAAGGCTCACTAATCTCTGCTGTGGTGATATTTGGGACTGCCAAGTGTGTGTGACCCGCATGCATGCCACTCAGAGGTTATGGAGGAGTCCCTGTTTAATATGCAAGACAGGTAGTGCAAAAAGTCAACATAGGCAGCACTTCTGCTTTCTCTGTTCCCACTTACTTGTCAAGACTGAAGTTGCCTTGAGCCTCATCAAGCAACTTTGGGCTCCATGACAGAGGCAGGGGCAGAATGCAGATCTCCCAAACTGTGCAGCCCCAAAGCAGCCATTCTTGTTGCTTCTGTGGAACCTACAAAGGTTCTACAGGCTACCTATGACCCAGAATGCCACCTGATGCCATCTTGGGTCTGCCACCTCTCTGCACTACAGAAAAACCTCCAAATCCCTTAGCATGTTCCTCACATGCTGCCATGAAAGTGTGGAACTTCCAGTGTCAATTACAATTTCCAACCCATGGTCTGTGGACCACAGGTGATTGGTGAGACCTGAGAAATGGTCTGTAAGGTCTCAGGAAAAAAAGGCTTCAATTGCTTGTAGCATCTTGCCAAATGAAAGCTCCTCCACAGACCACCAGAGAGAGAGAGGAGAATGGACCACCCACTGCCCACTGAAGTGCCAGTTGCAGCTGTGGGTGGTCCATTTTCTACCCTCTCTGGTAGTCCATGGAGGAATGCTCACTTGGGAGATGCTGCCCCATGGACCATCATATAGGCTGGAAATACTGATTGCCCAGAGCTGCAGCTGTCACTTTGAGCATCTCACCAAGTGCCCCCAGTGAGGGCGGAGAACAGAGCAGAGAACTGACCACCCACAGCCAGCAACAAAGGCAGCAGTGCACAAACCTTCTCTATAAATAGCTGCTTTGAATGCCCTCTGGGGAGATAAAGTGGGGTAAAAATTTAGTAAGTACATAAAGAATTAAATCCAATTTCTCTAATAAATCTTCTCTGTTACAAATGTAATGGTGTTTTTTGTGTGCAGGGGGATGTGGATGATGTAATGGGAAAGTGCAAGATCCCTCCAGGAGATAGGGTGTGGTGTCAACAGTGGCTGGCAGGCAAGCATGGGGTTAAAACGCAGGCTTTAAGCAGTGGGTGTGCTGCACAGCTGCATCCACTAGAAGCAGCCAAGTCATTACAGGGATAAAAGCAGCACCTGGAACAGTGAGGGTGTGTGGGTGTAGATGGAAGAAGGTTGGAGAGACTGGCACCCGCCACATGCCTGATCTTGTCTGATCTTGGAAGCTAAGCAGGGTCAGGCCTGGTTAGCACTTGGATGGGAGACCGCCTGGGAATACCGGGTACTGTAGGCTTATACCATTGTCTTTCGAGACTGAAGGTTGCCAACCACTGGAGAGATGGACTGACTAAATGGAGTGACTGATGGACTAAGGGCGCAATCCTAACTAAATTTCCAGTACTGTGGGGAAATTTCAGTGGGGCATGTGCTTCATCCTGCAATTGGGGGGCAGTCATGGAGGCTTCCTCAAGGTAAGGCGATGTTTGTTCCCTGACCTTGGAGTTTCATTGCCCTTATGTCAGGGTTGGAAAGTTGGTTAGGATTGTGGCCTGAATGAATGAATGAATGAATAAATGGAGACTACTAGAGACTGCTGGAACAGACACTGCTGGAGACTGGTATTTGGCTGCCATGCCCAGGAGCTGCTGGGCATTCAGATGTGGCTGCAGCAACTGGAGAAGCTGTGGTTAGGAGAGTGAAGGAAGGAGGAACTCTGCAGGTTGAACAGGCAAGCTACCCTAGTAGTGGGTATTTGCAGGATTAGGGCTGTTTTGAGTGAAGAGGGGAACTAATTAACTTAAAGTGGGCACAAGTTCTCTAGACCAAGTTTGGAAAGGGAATTTGGCAAGGGTGGGGTTGCATGTGGTCCAGGATGGTCCCAATTGGTGCCTCAGTGGTCCGCAGACTCTCAAAGGGAACCACTGATTTACAGGGGGAGTGTGGACATTCCTGCAAATGAATCCAGAAGCCCCACACTTCCAGCAGCACATGAGGAGCTTGGTAAGGAGGGGAAAGATCTTCTTGCTCAAGGAAGCAGGGAGCAGATTGCTGTAGCTCGTATCAGCAGCAAGTTAGAGGGAGTCAGCAGCAGCAGCAGACTTGGGGTGAAAGGCACCCCAATCCGGTGCCCTCTCGGACACCTCACAATCTTCTGCTGATGCAATCCACATTGATGCGACCCACGTGGCCTCATGGATGAACTGGCAGTGGGCTTGGGCCTCACCCCAAAGAGCTCTCGCATCCGAAAGAGATGAAAATCTATGAAGCTCTTGACTGCTCTTTGTGTACTGTACGTATAATCCAATGAGCACTAGTAAATCAGCCGGTTCAAGGAAGGAAAATAGAATCTGCTGCAGAGGAAAAGAAAGGAAGGTAGCTGAATCTATGATATACTGTAATGCCTGCCCAGTGCACTTGTTTGTTCTCCCACCTACTTTTTAAAAAATTATTTTTGGTCATTGACAGCTCTTCATAGCTTTAGGGCCTGTGCTGGTTTCTGCAGATACCATTTTAATCAGTTCCACCTTTCCTCTGCATCCTCCAGCTGCAGTTCATCCGTATCCTTCATCAGCTACATTTCCGAGTGACAGACCACATGAGATGTAGGTGATACATGCTTGGATCACTCCATGTTTTCTTATTTTTCATTCCAAGCAACCAAGGGCTCCTCCAAATTGAATTGGACAGAGGGGCTGGGGGCTAACCACTGCCTGGAGACTATGGTCAAGTGGCTTAAAAAAACAACAACACAGAAGTCTGCTGGTGATTGAGCAGGTTTCCGTGACTCTATGCAATCAGAGGAAATGGCTGGGGGTGCCCTTGGACCCAGCACTGCTTGTTGAGCAAGTTGGAGTGGCTGCTAGAAATTGGAAAATATTATCCAGATTTGCTTGTTTTCTCTTCTGTCATTTGCAGCTGAGTTCCTATGAGAGAAAACAGTGCTTATTTCTGGTCACGATCTGCTTAATGACTTCACTTCTTGTTTAATGACATCACTTCCAGCTCTCATCATGAATGCTGTATGAAATGAGTTTCACACCACTGAGCTAAGCTGTTCTTTCAATATCCTCACTACAGGCTGAAAGCTACGATTGTGATCTTCATTCCTGAAGCAGTCGACATGGTTGTGAACACACCAAGAGAGCATTATGCTGTCACTGCCCCACAGTCTCATGCTGGGAATGACAGAATCCTTCCCTGTCTCCTCTAGAAAATGGGTCGATGATCAGGACCAGGGCTTTAAAACTTGTAAGGTAGAATTATGCCCAAGTCTCTGCTCTCTCTTCATTCTCATGAGAGACCAGTACTTGCCCCAGGTTGCTAGGAGCACTGGGGAAAAAGCTCTGCCTTGCCCCCTGGCCCACCCCTGACGGCTCATTGGGTGCTGCCACTGTCATCA
Organism: Tiliqua scincoides; assembly: GCF_035046505.1. Classification (NCBI taxonomy): domain Eukaryota; kingdom Metazoa; phylum Chordata; class Lepidosauria; order Squamata; family Scincidae; genus Tiliqua; species Tiliqua scincoides. The sequence continues at coordinate 60,986,632 of NC_089827.1, forward strand.
GTCCTGAGCCGTCAGGAGTCAGACTGGCCAGGAGAGCCCTTAACCCATGTTCGACAGGCCTGTTTACCGACTCCACTCCTGTGAAAGAGATTTAAGTCTGCTTACTTATCAGAATGGATCAGGCCTGCATTATTATTATTAATTATTATTATTAACAGTATTTATATACTGCTTTTCAACTAAAAGTTCACAAAGCGGTTTACAGAGAAGAATCAAATAACATACTAGCATACTAGCTCAAAGTACAGAATTATCTCCCAAAAACACAGACTGCATTGTTGGGTCAATGTTCAAAGGACATTCCACATTACAAACAAAAAATTGCAAATCCTTGAGGTTTGGAAGGCCAATGAAAGGAACTCTAGAAACTTTCCTCATTGCAATGGTCTATCTCACCAAGTGCCAGACTAGACATGACACGCGAATTCTGTGATTGGAATCCCTGATATCGTTTTTCCCCTCAAAAAATGTAACTGTGAAAATGATGACCTGGATCAGGCTCTCAGTGCAGGGAGAGGGGGGTTTAGCCCTTTGCCCCTGCACCAATTCCTAGACTTGAATTCTTCTCCAGGTGCTATGAGTTACAGTTAATAAATTCCTCTCCACTACTAACAGTAGCAATGGAAGGGTTTGAGTTGGGGCCATAATGTGGGGGAGGGTTATGATGTCCCTCCACCATAACCATGATCCAACCAGAGAATTCATGGGTGCTTTTTGAAAAAGAAAAAGTTTCATTTAAAATGAAAATACTTAGTTTGGCCCTAATAAAATCCCACAGTTTAAATGCTACAACTCAACAGATCTTGGTTTAGATTGTAATGACAGACCTGCAACTCACACCCGACACACACACATGACACGAAGAGTCATGGACTCTTCGCTCACAACAGGAGAGGAAACTGAACGCTTTCCACATGCGCTGCCTCCGATGCATCCTTGGCATCACCTGGCAGGACAAAGTTCCAAACAACACAGTCCTGGAACGTGCTGGAATCCCTAGCATGTATGCACTGCTGAAACAGAGACGCCTGCGTTGGCTCGGTCATGTTGTGAGAATGGATGATGGCCGGATTCCAAAGGCTCTCCTCTATGGAGAACTCGTGCAAGGAAAGCGCCCTACAGGTAGACCACAGCTGCGGTACAAGGACATCTGCAAGAGGGATCTGAAGGCCTTAGGAGAGAACCTCAACAGGTGGGAAACCCTGGCCTCTGAGCGGCCCGCTTGGAGGCAGGCTGTGCAGCATGGCCTTTCCCAGTTTGAAGAGACACTTGGCCAACAGTCTGAGGCTAAGAGGCAAAGAAGGAAGGCCCATAGCCAGGGAGACACACCAGGGACAGACTGCACTTGCTCCCAGTGTGGAAGGGATTGTCACTCCCGAATTGGCCTTTTCAGCCACACTAGATGCTGTTCCAGAACCACCTTTCAGAGCGCGATACCATAGTCTTTCGAGACTGAAGGTTGCCAACATATGCAATGGACTGTGGAACTTTGTCCTGCCAGGTGATGCCGAGAATGCGTCGGAGGCAGCGCATGTGGAAAGCGCTCAGTTTCCTCTCCTGTTGTGAGTGAAGAGTCCATGACTCGCTGCAGTACAGAAGTGTACTCAGGACGCAAGCTCTGTAGACCTGAATCTTGGTATGTTCCGTCAGCTTCTTGTTGGAAAACCACAGCTGCGATACAAGGACATCTGCAAGAGGGATCTGAAGGCCTTAGGAGTGGACCTCAACAAGTGGGAAACCCTGGCCTCTGAGCAGCCCGCTTGGAGGCAGGCTGTGCAGCATGGCCTTTCCCAGTTTGAAGAGACATTTGGCCAACAGTCTGAGGCAAAGAGGCAAAGAAGGAAGGCCCATAGCCAGGGAGACAGACCAGGGACAGACTGCACTTGCTCCCTGTGTGGAAGGGATTGTCACTCCCGAATTGGCCTTTTCAGCCACACTAGACGCTGTGCCAGAACCACCATCCAGAGCGCGATACCATAGTCTTTCGAGACTGAAGGTTGCCAACAATGAACTCATACCCTCTTGGACTGGGGTGACATCACACATTCCTAAGCACCATGACTTATAAAAAAACTGCTTTGGCAATGAATAAAGAGGAAGGACACTTCAACTGTTTGTTGAATGAAAATAGAACCTACAAGAAAAACCTCCTGGCAGGAAGCCAGGGCTGCAGGTGAGCAAGTTCCCCTCCGTGGTATTTCTGTTGCAACTCGATGTGTCAAAATACTTCACCATTTAGTGGCGCCTTCATGCCTTGTCACAAACGCAACATTCTGATGTCCCTCCGGGGCATCTCACTTGTCATCACCAGCTCGGTGCTGCCAGACCCTTTAGAGTGGCAACGGGCAAGCAAACCCCCTAAACGGGGCTGTGTGGCATTTCAACCATCTCTTCCCTCCCTCCCCACAGTTACTAACTTCACCACATCACACTTCTGTACAATGTTTCTCTGTCCACCAACCACACCCTTCCGCTTCTCACATTTCTGCATGTTTGCTCAGAGGGCCTTTCCTTCCCCCCCCCCCCCGGCTTTGTACCATCTCTCTCGCTCATGCAAACAAGCCCTGAGCACAGTGAAGCTGATAAATCTCAGCCATGAGGCCCAAGGGGTGAATGCATTTCTTCTTTCCGGACAAATACATTGGTTGGATTGAATTTATTAATGAGCCAGTCAGGTCAGCAGATCCCCACTTGGGTTTAAGTGAAAGTGCTTCTCCCCTCTCAGAAGACCTCAGGAAAGATTTACTCTAACTTTGCACCCCACTTTGGAGTTTGTGGAGGTAAAATGGGGAAGAATGTCCAAGCATTACTTTGTGTAGGTAGAGTTGCCATCTTTTTTTTCAGGCAAGGCTTGTGTGTTTTCATACAGTACTTCCTATTGTTTTGTTCCTAGTTAGAATTTGGATCTCCTACAATATTTAGGTGCTTCTAGTTTGTACTAGTTGGAACTAGTTCAGACCAAACTCTGGGTTTATACTGTAACGCATATACTCTGGCAACAAAGGATGCCACATTTCAAACTTGCCTGTCTCTTTAACAGTGCTGTGCCATGCAAATGGCATGTAGAGAAACATGGGCAACCTACATGAAAAAGGGACAGCTACAGAGGCGGGTTCAAAACTTGGCAACCCTCTAATTGGCCACGGGATCCCTTTCTCTGCTAATCCGGCTGTGCAGCTTTGTGCAGTACAACCCAGCCCCTTCGGTCTCTTCTTGGATCTCTTCCCACCCCATCCTCATTTCCAACAATTGCTTAGTGTTTCCCTTTCAAGCCTACTCAGAAATGCTTATGACCACGCCTGGGCCAAAGCAGGTTTGGGGTGTTTGTTTTTTACCCTGTCTTGGCTGAGTGTTTTTATAATGAAGAATATAGCAGAGTGCATCTTTCCAAGGTGTTTAACTGAAATCCGTCATCTCATCTTGGGTTCATTCATTTGGGCAAGGAACCAGAGGCTGTTTCAGCTCCTCCACCTTGATCACTACAGTGGATCATGTAATAATTGTGTGTCCACCTTTGGCTGTCCAACGTACAGTCTCTAGTGCTCAGAGCTGCTTGTCCTTTGCACTTACACACACCTGGCATTTCTAATGCAATGTGGCACAAGAATCTGCTATCTATTTCCAAATTCTGATCATCAACAGTCTTCCAAATAAACCCAAGCCAGGCTTCTAGGCAGGGCGTGTTATAGCAATGCAGTTGTGGAGATGTCTTTCCAAAACTGAGAGATGTTATCTGCAAAGGGTGCCAATGTTCAGTTTGGCCACTGTACATGGGCTCTTGTCAAACCTATAACTGCCCTGCTATGCTGGGAAAGCTTCTCCTGTCAGTGTTTGGCCTTTCATGAAGCTGTTGCAGGTGCCCTGCCCGCCCCCCAAATGACAGGCAATCCTACGCAAAAGGATTTGCAACATTTTTGGCAACATTTTAGAGCAGACGGTCAAGAAGGTCCTTATCCTTCTGAAACCAGAGTCCAGTTTACGTAATCAAGTGTGACGATTTTCTTCTGGACAACCACATCCTCCTCTCTCCTGTCCCCAGAGCTTTTCACTGAATGACTGACTTCAGTTGTTCAGGAACTTGGGTTTGTGGCTGAGACCTGGTCCTAGAATGACTCAGGAAACACTCATCACTGAATCATTAAATCAATCTTTCTTTCTTTCTTTCTTTCTTTCTTTCTTTCTTTCTTTCTTTCTTTCTTTCTTTCTTTCTTTCACAGCTGCAGAGACCCCTACCCCTAGTTCAAGAGGCAGAACCATCTTTGTCAACCTCTTTGGGGCCTCAGCATACGCCCAAATAGAGTGGTACAAGTGGACACTACTGGTTTGGTCTGCTCATGCAAATATTGTCATGCCTGTCACTGTTTTTATTTAAAAGAAGTATATTTGGAAAGCCAAGTACCATGCAGTCAATCATATTCCTCAAGGCACTCCATGTCTTGACACATTTCAGATGAGCCCCATTTGGGTATTGCCTGCATTAGATATGAATGCATAAAAGCGGCTTTGAGGACACCCGTGTGGTCCTCCCTTGCATTCAAGGGCCCTGTTTGCATGCAATCCATGCACAGGAAAAGGGGAAGGCGCTGATTTTGTATAGATCTTTGTGAAAACATAGTCCAAGGTCATCTGCACCAGTATCAAAATGTAAGTATTGCAGCCACCTTGGGGTAATCCCTCTGGAGGGTAGTCTTGTCGCTTGAATGATTGTGGGCTCTGTTGCTTGCTCTGATATTTTTGACAAACATCGAAAACTGGACTAGCCTGGTGTATTGTGTGAATGGCTAACTGGTTGCTTATCCAGAGCAGAGAAGGATGGAGGGGATAACCCAAAAAAAAGTGACTCTAGGCAGTCCAGGAAAGCGCTTGGATCATTCTCTTGGAAAGCGGTATTTTAATAAGGTGTTTTGTAGTCAGCTGCAACCCTACCCTTGTGAAATGTGTTACATAATAGTCAATGGGTTCCAGATCCTTTTAAAGGAAAAGAAACTGTATTGAAGTCCAGCCAGAGTTTGCCTGCTGAATGTATTCCTGGGGAGGAAGCTCCAAGCTATACGTGACATTTAAAGGGAGATGAGCTCCGATGCGCTTAGTTTTTCTTTAGCAGTTTGGGCCAGTCCACAGAACATCCCAGAGTGGTTCCAGTCTACAGTTCCACTCACTCCCTGACCCCAGATTTGGCTGCTGTTGACTGAGTTGACTACTGCATAGAAAAACTAAGCCCATCATGGCAGATCACCTTGTAAACACTCCTTGTGACTTTTTTTTTCTGCCACAGAAGGAATCTCGGTGAATTTGGCTGGAGTAGTTATCTTGCTAATGATTGCACTGGTGAGAGCTCAGGAACTAGACTAGACAGCATCTCCCCAACCTATATATTAATGGCAGTAGGCGCATTTTCACCCTACTCTGAGAGTTCCCCCCCCCCACACACACACACAGAGTGTCTTTGGCTAGGAAAGATTTTTTATGTGTGAAACAGCTCAAAATAACAACAGCCAACCCCACAGACACTCCTCATTGCCCACAGCAAGAGAAAGAGGAATTACATAATACAACCCATTGCTATAGCAATGCCTGCCCCACCCACGGGCACAACTTGATACATTGAAGGCTGAGTATTCATGGTTGCTACACCGATGACAGCGGCAGCCTGCCGAAACCCCAGCCCAACCCCCTTGCCTCATCTTACAGCCTTCTTTAATAATCGGTGCCCACGTTTATCTCCAAAGGTTGCCACTGAGCGTGTGCAGAGTACATCTCCCGCACAGCAGAGTAGCTGCTACGTACCCAGCCCAAGTCTGGGCTTCCAGGCAAGTTTAATACCGGACACTTCTCATCCTGTGCCCTGAAGGGTGCAATCCTATTCACACTTATCTGGAAGTAAGTCCAATTGAACTCAGTTGGGACTTACTTCTGAGTGAACGTGCCTAGGATGGCACTGGGAGATGTTTTCACCTTGCACTCCTCCATTCGTCATGCACGGAACAACACACTCATCTCACTGGCTGACTGCGAGGCATGAATCAGGGGAAGCAGTCTCTGTTTCACTGTGCTGTTTTGCAACCGGGCAGAGGGCATGTTTCAGCTTTCCTCGGCGTTGCCTTTACTACATTTTCCAAAATAAGAGCTGTGTTGGTACCAGCGTTGCCCTAGCAACCGAGCTACAGGCTGTGGAGCAACTTGTGGGTGAATGCACAGGGAAGAGGGAGAGAAGAAGACTCCCACTGTCTAACCTTTCCTAGTTGAATGAGGCTGCCCTCCCTTCCCACTAACTTTCTAGAATATCCTATGTGCCCATCCCTCCCTTCTGGCTCACAACTTCCCTGCGCATGTCTTGCTCCAGCAGCATGGGATGCGCAGAGGCAGGCGTTGCGTCAGGCCAACTGTTCAGAGAAAGGGCGGGAAGCTGGCGCTCTTTAATCAGATGCGCCGAAGTGGGGGGCGAAGGCATCCACAGTCACACACACTTTCATACTCTCGCAGTTAGTTACACCTCCAGTGTTTCCCTTTCCTTTGCCCCCAAAGGGAGACAAGTGATTGTTGTTTTTCCTCCCCATACACTCATGTAGTGCTATGTGTGTTATCGATGTCATGATTCCAAGTTGAAGCAGCAATTGTGAGGACAGCTGGAGTGTCATCCCATCCCAAGCCCACCAACAGGGCCATCCAACACCACTTACAGTCCTGGTATTTTTTGCTTTCTTGTGTACTGAAGTTTATTTTCATGGTTAGCCACTGTCTTGTGCGAACGGCATTGTTGAAAGTATAGCACATGTATATAAAATAAAAAAGAAAGAAATGAGGACTTTCTAAACTAAGTACCATAAATCAGAAATAACAGCGTGTGATCTTCCTTACAGCATGTGATCTGGACTCCCTCGCCTCTGGCAAGGCACCTGGGAAAGACAGTATCCCTGCTGAAGTCCTAAAGTGCTGCAGAGAGATCATTGCCACTGAGCTGCATGAAATCCTCTGCCTCTGCTGGAGAGAAGGTGCAGTACCTCAGGACATGAGGGATGCAAACATAGTCACGCTGTACAAAAACAAAGGCGACAGGGTGACTGCAATAACTACCGTGGCATCTCTCTCCTTAGCGTTGTAGGAAAGCTGTTTGCCCGAGTTGCACTGAAGAGGCTCCAGGTACTTGCAGAGAACGTCTATCCAGAATCACAGTGTGGATTCTGAGCCAACAGGTCCACCACTGATATGGTATTCTCTCTTACACAGTTGCAGGAGAAATGCAGAGAACAATGACAGCCACTCTTTATAGCCTTCATAGATCTCACAAAGGCTTTCGACCTGGTCAGCAGGGACGGCCTCTTCAAGATTCTCCCCAAGATCGGATGTCCACCCAGGCTCCTCAGCATCATCAGGTCTTTCCATGAGGACATGAAGGGCACTGTAGTCTTTGATGGCTTAACATCAGACCCCTTTGATATTTGAAGCGGAGTGAAGCAAGGCTGTGTTCTTGCGCCAACCTTGTTTGGGATTTTCTTCACTGTCCTGCTGAAGCATGCCTTTGGAACTGCAACAGAAGGCATCTATCTCCGGACCACATCAGACAGAAAGCTCTTCAACCTCTCCAGACTGAGAGCAAAGTCCAAAGTCCAGCTGAAATGTCTGTGTGACTTCCTCTTTGCCGACGATGCAGCTGTCACCTCCCACTCTGCCAAAGATCTTCAGCAGCTCATGGATTGTTTTAGCAAGGCCTGCCAAGACTTTGGACTGACGATCAGCCTCAAGAAAACACAGGTCATGGTTCAGGATGTGGACTCACCTCCCTGCATTACAATCTCTTCGCACGAACTGGAGGTTGTTCATGACTTTGTGTACCTTGGCTCAACTCTTTCTCTCAATACTGAGCTAAACAGACGCATCGGCAAAGCAGCTACCACGTTTTCCAGACTCGTAAAGAGAATCTGGTCCAACAAGAAGCTGACGGAACATACCAAGATCCAGGTCTACAGAGCTTGCGTCTTGAGTACACTTCTGTACTGCAGCGAGTCATGGACTCTTCGCTCACAACAGGAGAAGAAGCTGAACACTTTCCACATGCGCTGCCTCCGATGCATCCTCGGTATCACCTGGCAGGACAAAGTTCCAAACAACACAGTCCTGGAACGAGCTGGAATCCCCAGAGTGTATTCACTGCTGAAACAGAGACGCTTGCATTGGCTTGGTCATGTCGTGAGAGTGGACGATGGTCGGATCTCATAGGATCTCCTCTATGGAGAACTAGTGCAGGGAAGGCGCCCTACGGGTAGGCCACAGCTGCACTACAAGGATATCTGCAAGGGGGATCTGAAAGCCTTAGGAATGAACTTCAACAGATGGGAAACCTTGGCCTCGGAGCGTTCTGCTTGGAGGCAGGCTGTGCAGCATGGCCTTTCCCAGTTTGAAGAGACACTTTGCCAACAGACTGAGGCAAAGATCCAAAGAAGGAAGGCCCATAGCCAGGGAGACAGACCAGGGACAGACTGCACTTGCTCCCAGTGTGGAAGGGATTGTCACTCCTGAATTGGCCTTTTCAGTCACACTAGACGCTGTGCCAGAACCACCATTCATAGTGCGATACCAGAGTCTTTCGAGACTGAAGGTTGCCAACATCTGATCTTCCTGATATCCCTGAAAAGAGATTGTCTGCCCTCTTCAAACAATACGAAGAGTCTGAATCCTTCACCCTCTTCTAGTTCTCAGAATTGTGCCCCTGGCTTTTAAAACTGCACACAGACTCAAACACAGCAAGATCTTTTAACATGGGAATCTTGGTCTCTAACTGCACAGTTACATGTTGCTGAAGGCTTCTCCACTTGCATTCCTTTCACTGGCATAGCCTATCTTTCACTGACTTTTGATGCAGGATAAGTAAGTAAAGCGCCATAATAGTTTTTAAAGGGTTGTGTACAGCCTACTGAAGAGTCAAGCCCAGAAGGCTTCAGGATGAGAAAGGCAATGTGAGAGCAGCAGAACTGCAATTGCAGCAGAAGCTTGTGTGAGTGATTAGCCTGGTATGATCTCCTCAGGGTCCTGAACAGGTCTAGGCCCAGAAGGACTAGAAGCTAGAGACAGTCCACAGATTCAGTTGTGAGCTTCTTCCCCTACCAGTTCAAGTTTTTATGCACTCAGCTTTTCCCATGAGCTGCTAGTGATAAATAGATGTGTTATTAGAAGAGAGTGGGTGTGTTTTTATTATAAAATCAATGCAACATTAACATATTCACAATGGCACCTGGCACATGCACATTCAGTGGCCCTCTACAGACCTACAACCTTGTGGACAATGAACTCATGAGCAGAACAGCCAGACTGTGTGGCCAATAGCCATGGACCTCATGCTAATTCAACCACTGGCCATTTGGCTACAATGGACGGGGGTGGGTTCTCTCCTGCAGTGTCAAATATTGATGAGCCAGAGAGAAAGAGACTGTAAAGGAGTGGATCTCTAAGTACTTCTGTGTGTCAAGAATTTATTATTGAAAAGCAATTTAAACAATCAAACAGTAACCGGGCACAGTGAAAAGATATTTTAATCAGAGACCAGTAAAACACCATGATCCAGGAGCTGCCAATAGCCAATAATTTTTATGGCATCCCTAAAGAATCCTGGGAACTGTAGTCTGGTGAGGGTAGGGAAAAATTAGCTGTGAGCGATTCCTGGCCCCTCCTCAAAGAATGATGTCCTTGGAATTGAGGCTGAGCCAAGATGAGGCTCCAGTAGTCTTTACCTGAGACTGACAGCATCTGATAAACACTTTTGGAGCAGCTAATATTCAATAAAGAGAATGTCAGAGACTTGTGAAGAGAATTGCTGAGATTTGTAATAGATTTGATCTCTTTCCTGGTTACTGTGACATTAAAGCGCCTGATCAATCATGAGCTGCAGTTCTCAGAAATTGCTTTCTCTGCTAATCCATGAGTGAGTTTTTGGCAAAGTCGGCTTGAATTACCTGTCAATTGTTTTCATAAAAGTCCCTCTCTCTCCGGAGAGGGAACAATGCTACCCTGACAGGAAACACACATGAGAGATGTCTCCATTTCCCCATATGCTTTTGTTTTCTCAATCAGCAGCTCACGTCAAGCGCACGTGGGAATTGGATCGCTGAGTCACCCAAAGTGAAGAAGAGAGCCTTTATCCACTGAGCTGGTTGTGTGGGCCTCTCAGCCTCTTGCTCCCATGAACGACATGGAGCTGAGCGATAAAGCTATTTTTAACCATTTCTTCTGATTGACCCCCAGCTGGAGAGCCTTTGTGAGTCAAAATATGTAAGATGCAGTGACTGATGTTTTAATTGGTAAAAAGAATACCTGGCAGGCAGCCCAATCCTACCTCACTCCTCGTGTAGCGATGCAGCGGCTCCAATGTGGTGTCTGCTATATCCTGTGGGGGAATTTTGGCATCTGGAGGCCTCCTCGGAGGAAGGGAACATTTGTTCCCTTGCACCAGGGCAAGCTCCCACTGCCACCATTGGTCAACGTGCACCTGTGCTAGCGATATGGCTGGTGCAAATCTCTGTGGATCGGTGCGGGATGATTGGGCTTGGGAAGGGTGTTAGGACTCAGTGGGCGCTGCTGCCGCCACCCCTTTACCAGACTCAATCTGCCCTCCTCTCTACCCCACTGCTTTCCCATTCCGCCAACTCCCCACCTCCCTCCCAACACCTGCGCGGTCTTGCTGTCGGTAGCAATTGCCTGGTGTCCATTGCTGAGCAGACTCAGTCGCTTGCGGTGGTGGCCATTCCATGTTCACTAGCACTGTCATTTTTGTGACAACCGTAAAGCTGTTTACGCCACCGGAACGCTCATTTCGGCAGTATAAACAACCTGTAGAATTGGACATAAGCATTTGTAAAACCACTAAGTCCCCACGAGAAGTGTCACCAAAGCTAACCAGAGTTTATTTTAGAAGTGCTTCTAAATTGAGGCACACATTGGGAAAATCCTTCCACTTCTGTGACATAATTCAGAATGAATAAGCCATTTTACAAGGAATTAACCCATGAGCAAAGTGACACATTTGGAGAATGGGAGACATCTGGTCAGTCCCTCCAGAGCTTTGCGATTGTTAAATGCTTTGTAAGAGAGAGAGAGAGAGAGAGAGAGGGTGGGAGGAGGGAAGTGGATGCCAGTTCCCACATTTCATTTTCAAACATTTATTTAAAATATTTAAACCCTGCCTTTCCCCCAACTTCAGGGTGCCCTGTAATTGATAGCATTATATTAAACGGCAGTAAAATTTAAAAAAAAATTAGCAGCACTCAGCAAAGTCGTAGAAGTCAAGAACGGTACAGACAGCATTACTAACAATAAAAACATGTAAAAGCCCCATGAAAAACAGCAAACAAGAAAGCAAACCAATAAACATAAGGAGGGGGGGAAAAACTACAGTAAAGCAAAACCAAGAAAAATGGAAAAACCTAAGCAGAAGAAGAAAGTTTCTGGTCCCTCCCAGAAAGCTGACAGGGAGAACATAGGACCCAATCCTGTCCAACCTTTCTGCACCCATGCAGCCTCAATGCAGCCCCAAGGTAAGGGAACAAATGCTCCCATATCTTGAGATGGCCTCTGCGACAACCTTCCCATCACAGGAAACAGTGCATACCCCATTGGCACAGCAGTACCAGCCCTGGAAAATTGGATAGGATTGGGCCCATAGTTCTCAGTTCAACTTGGAGAGATTTCTACAATAGTGGTGCCACCATAAAGAAGTCCCTACTGCTTGTTGCCACCAATATGGGAAGTGGCGCACATAGCAGGACTCCCTTGGATGACCTCAGGGAACAAACCGCTTCATATACAAGAGTGGTGCCACCATCGAGAAGGCCCTGCTGCTTCTTGCCACCAGTCTTGCTTCAGCCAGAAGCGGCACACATAGCAGGACTCCCTCAGATGATCTCAGGGGACAAAGCATTTCATATACTTTCTTGTGGTGCTGTTGAAGATGAGGAACAAAGTTTACCACAATAGCCCATCTACTCTGCCGGTTTATTTAACTGACCTCTTTTCAGTGCTATTAAATACCTTTCTCCCGATCTGCTGGATTTAGATTTTATTAAACAAAGCTCAACAATGATCTTTATTCCTTCCTTTGGATAAGCAGCCATTTGAGTAAACCGGAAGATAATTTACAAATTATCTTCATGAGTCTGATGGAGTCATGAGTCTGATGTGGGACCAGGGCTGGCCCATCCCGAGGCTGTTGCTTCAGGTAGCAGAATGTGCCTATCTCTGTCCATCTACTTGCCTCCACCATTCTTCTTTCTTCTTCCATTCCTTGGATTGGAAAACGAAGAGGGGGACAGAGAGGAAGAGGAAATGTGGAGAAGAGTTCCACGTTGCAACATTGGAGAGTGGGAGAGCAGAGCCTGGCATATTATCAGTTAAGGGGGGGGCATTTTGCATGCCACCTCAGGAGAACTTGGGCAATCCCTGAGTGGGACTTACGGTCAATTGGGATGACTTGATTTCCAGGCACAATCCAACACAGGCCCAGGGCCCATTGCAATGAGTGGGAGCAGAATGACAAGACCGTGGCAGTAATCGGTCCCCTTGGATAATAGGCTCAGATTCATATTGATTATTTCTCACATTTCTAAAGTGGTTCCATGTCTTTAAAGAAATCAACATCAGATTTCCCATCTCCATACAGGACTTGTGAGCTAGAAATGCACACACCACATTTACTGCCCAGGAGGGGTTAAAGAGCTAAATAAAGGTTACAATCTGAGTGGAATTACTTAGGGCTCAAGCCGGAATCTGTCATTTGCAGTCTGTCACGGGCTTTGAGCAGTCTGGCGCTCTGGATATCATGGTTGTGGAAAGAATCTTTCCATCTTGAAGGCAGTAAGCGAAAGAACCATCTTCCTGGAATATATTTTACTCAACCAGGCAGGAAGAGAAGCTGTTGCTGGAGGTAACAAAGCATCACATTCAAAGAGCCGAGGAAATGGCATCTGGGTATGACAGTCCATCTGTTTGAGTCTCGCTGTTGGTGTGCATCTTTGTCTGTTCTGTCTGTGTGCTGTTTCTGGTACAATGAAGTGCCCATGTTTCCATTTTCCAGGACTCGCACAGAACCCCTGTCAAGGCACTTACACTGAAGAGGACAGCTACATAAGGAGTTATGAACAGCCGTGTCACCTTTGAAATCCACTGGTTGAGTATTGTGCACCTTCTGGTCTCAGATTTGCTGAGCCAGCAAACCAACATTTAGGGCCTCTTCAGTTAGCACTAATGGGGGGTGGATTGCTGATTCAGTACTTCTGTGCTCTAGCCCTATACAGGTTTCCACCAGCCCACACAGCTAACTGGGGTGTCTTGTGAGAGCAGCCAGGTCACTTGTGTGGTGTGTGGATTAGGCTTTCAAAAGCAAGCACAGGAATTTATTTTATTCACCTCTCACCCTTTCTCCAAGGAGCTTGGAGATGCTGTTCATAGTTCTCTCCCCCATCAACTTCTAACAGGGAATGACTGACCAGGGGATGCTCAGTGAGCTTTGTAGCTGATCAGGGATTCAAGCCTGCAACACCCTGGCCCTAGGCGGAGCTCCAACCACTACCCCATGCTGTCTCCTTAGAAGAAAAAGACATCTGCTGCTCCCAACTGCAGGACCAAATTAGTATAGGAACCAGCCATATGAAAGCATGCCCTTGGAATGGCTTATCACAAACCATGATGTTCACCCTGGATTACAGGTAGATTCGGTTGCAGGTGCAATGATCTAGTGTGGAATGCCATGATAGTATTTACTCACTGGATAGTTTGCCTTGCCAGTGGAAATATTCATCCATCTTTTTAGCAAGTAAATACAGGAAGATCCCTCCAGCAGTTGTAGAAATAAAGTTTTGCAGGCATAAATGCATAGGTGAACTTTAAATATTGCTCTGGTCCATGTTAGTTATTATCGCTCCCTTCACTCGTAAATGAATAGGTTGTTGTATCTCTTTTGTATATATTCTTGTGTAGGAAAAGGGATAAACAGTAGATTGTTTTCACATATGAAAGTGACATTTCAATATTTCAAAGGATCACCTTGGAAAGGAGAAGTGGCATCGACTGCAAGACAACCAAAAATGAAAGCTGAAGAAATGGGGAGAAGCAAAGTGTAGATTGAATAAGCCACAGAGGATTTGGGTTTTCTCAAAAGAAAATAGAGAAAAAACCCAATTTCATTGGAGCTTTAAACAGTGATGGAACACAAACAAAGACAGGAAATACAGACGAAACCAGTGCTATCCATAGCAGTTCAGATGGTGTAACAGATATTTTCAAGAACATTTGCTTGATTTTTTAAAGTTCTAGGGTGACAGGTATAGCAATGGAGGCAGAGGGAGGAGTAGAACTTATTCAAGAAGTGAGAAAAGGATGCAATTTAAAAAAAAAAATCAAGAATTAAAGGGGAAAATGTGTTTGCTCTTCCTAAGGAAAGATCCTGTATTTTCTAAAATTGGAGAATTTGTGATTTTTTTTTTTTCTAGAGGGAATTTTGAGGAAAGGTTGCCATCTACTGTTGGGATATATAACTGCCACCATTCAATTCATAATTTACTACCCTCCCCCCAATTTGGGTCATATGAGTCTTGGGCTCCAAATTTAAATCATGAGACATTGTACCTACACATTCACTAGGTGGTAAATTCCATCGGACTTGGTGGCACGTCCTCTGGAGAAAAGGCACATGACACGAGTCTGATATGAGTAGGCTGTATGCACATGTGACCACGCTCAGGATACACTTGGAATGTAGAAGTGCAGAAGTGATGTGCAGCTGAAGGTCCTGAATTGAGATGCACCCTTCAAAGTCGAGGCTATTCACCATAAGCCATGGAAAGCTGTAAGCATCGGTGGTGCGGCATGCGGTCCAGTCATTCAAGCTGAGACCTTCAGTTGGGGAAGGGATATGCCCCACACTGTAGCGCAGCCTGAAGGAGGGTGGCGTGCTGGAACACGCCATGTAAGCAGCGCTTCCCACTCGCTGTTGGAGACATTTGGGCTAGAATATAACCAGAAGAGTACAACTTCCTCTTTCTGGGGAGAAAAGAGGGGGAAAAGGAAAATCAACAATGATCATCAACAACAAGCAGAATATCAGCCCGCCTATCTCATTTATGTCTCCCAATTTGCTTCACATGTATATTACCTGGAATTAAGATGGGTTCAGGAGCACAGCTCCATCTTTGGGTTTCAAAAGTTTGAATTGTTTTTAAAAAGCCATCCATTTGGGGTCGAGAGGTCATTAGTCTACTTCACAGAAATGCACAAGCTTTGAGGGTTTCTTTTCGAATCCTTTGGCACATGTATGATTGTCTCTGGGCTGCTTCATACCTTGCCTGTTTAAATGTGTGTGTGCAAGGTGGACACTAAGTGTGTACGGAGCAGTGAAGCAAACGGGTGTTTTGAGAACGGCACACATGGACATGAGCAGGGAATGGCTCAGGACTTTCCACTGAGTATGCCCACACTTTTCAAAACATGTGCTTGCTTCTTATAATATGCGGAGTGTCCCTTCAGCTCAGAGGAAAGATGCATCCTTTAATAGGAAGTGCTCTTAGATCTTCCTCTGGCATATCCACTGTTGGGAGATCACAGACAAGCAGAATGCCTGACTTGGCATCCTTTTGTTTGCTGACAAAGGGACCTTTTGCTCTTTGAGGTGGGCAGTGCAAGTAAGCTGCAGGTCCCTCCAAAGATATACAAGAATCAAAGATGGCAAAAATATCCCCCCCCTCCAGATTCGAGCACAGTTGGCTACAGACTTGCCACACTGAACTGGGCAGGGATGGGTTCAGGTCCACAGCATTGTCATTGGCTTTCCTGATTTCATATTAACATTATTGTTTACTGCTCTTGGAATCCTAAGATCGCACAGTCCATTGCCAATTGGTAGAGATGTTTGTTTTTCTGGTGAGTAAGGTAGGATTGCAGACTAAAGGCCCAATCCAATCCAATTTCCTGTTCTGGTGCAGTTGTGCCAGTGGGGTGTGCACTGCATCCTATGGTGGAGGAGCAGTCACTGGGGCTTTCTCAAGGTATGGGAACATGTTTTCCCTTACCATGGGGCTGCATTGTGGCTACACAGGAGCTGGAAAGTTGGAGAGGATTGGGCCCTAAGTCTTACTGAACACTATGGGAGTAAGGTACTGAGTTCTGGGTGAGGTAAATAACACCATTTTCAAACACCTCTACCAATTGGACAGGGGGAAAAATGACTTGTTACTGTGCCGATACAAAGGTTTGAGATGTCAAAAGTTTACGGTAAAGCTTTACCAAGAATGAAGCTGAACTTGACCACCAGCTAATGCAGCAGATCAACCTACTGTTAAAGGGAGAGCTGCCAAAACTGATTCAAAAATTGGCAACCCTAACTGTATATAACACGTAGTTTCATGGTGCACATATTTTTATCCCAAAAGTTGCATGCGTTATGCAATCATACCATTCTAGGAGCCGGAGCTTTTATGCATTTGCTTATGATTCATCTGTTAACATGGATGCTCAGACCATGAATGAGAAATGACACACAACATCCAGTTCAAATTAAGCATTCATTTCACTGAGAGCGTTATATGTGTTTAAATATCTCCCATTTGAATTAATGGGACTTTAAAGTGTTTAATTTGGCTTGATCCTGCTCTGTAATTTTCAGAAGGACCAGACATTAATTTTAAGAATATATTATTATGAAAACGATTGGCATTCTGCTGACACACAGGATTTGGGGGCTTGAAATCACGGTGTTTTTTTTAAATATTTATTTATTTATTTATTTATTTATTTATTTTGGGGAGGCTGTATTGCTGGGAAACCAATAAGCTTCTCTGATTCCCCAGGAGAACAGTAAATTAATCCACCCTCCACTGAACAAACCAGATTACAAAAACCTTCCTGCTCCACTTAAACAGTTATGTAATGTATGATGTGTACCTTAAGAACCCTTTGAGCTTGGGCAATCTAACAGAAAATGAGTTCCCTACCTGGCAATTAGTGCAATTCGATGTTCTGTGATCACTGATTTAGAAACTCTCCCCTAACCTCGTATTAATTATTTTGAATTAAAGCAAAGTCTATCAAGACGTTTGCCCATGATGTCATTCAGATATTCCCGTTAGCTGGCCTAGGTGCGCACATGCATGATGATGGGGCTCAGCTTTGATCCGAAGGAAAAGGCAAGTGAGTTGCTCTTTGTTGACCCATCTGGTCTCTCTGCTTAGGCCACAGGTAAGGAGAGACATTGGAGTTGACGGTGGCTTTCCTTGATTTTGGGACCAAGGCCTTTTGCGACTGAATGAAGGCCTACCGACGTATTCTGAACCACTCATCCATTTAATTGCTGTTGGACATGAATGACACAAGTCTCCTCCTCTGTTTCCCCCCAGTGAATGGAGGTCACCTCTTACACTTAATCCCAGCCTGCAGCACCAATCTTCCTCCTATAATCTTCCAGAGCAGCTGTGCTGTGATTGCATTATGGATTACAAAATGCCCGTTTCGCGCAAAACGGCTGCTGGCTGAATGGACAACATTTAATAAGCACAGACGAGTTGGTGGGGGAGGGGGGCTGAAGAAAGTACAAGGGAGATAGTAGGAGTTGGTTACCTTCAATCCTAGCTGGAAGGTGTGGGGAAATCAGGGCACTTTCCGATTCCCACCTTCAAGGCAGCTCGCACATTACGTTCCAGCCATTGGAAAAACATCCAGAAAGGTAAATTGTACTCTTGGCACAATTTCTGAATGTGATTGAGAGCAGGCGTGCAGGGAGTTGATCCAAACCTGGACTGGGACCAAAACACCAGTCTGGAAAGGATCTTTCAGTGTGAACTGACTTTGCACATAAAATATGTTGTTTGCCTAGAACTTGAACAATGACTGAACCCCTCAATGCAACAAAAAGCGCTAACTGGTTCAGTGATCAGTCTTCCGCTGGACGACGACAGTTTTATTTTGTCGTTTTCCTAACCATTGCAGTTTGTTTGTAAGAATGTTTAAAACTTCAAAAGTGCACAGTATTAAAAATAGGGATTGTTGTATGAAGGCAAATGGTCATTGTACGAAGTGATATTGCAAGCAACAGAGTCTGAGATTATTTGGCATGTGATATTGACCAGTTTAACGTGGGGTTACAAAACCACTTTTTAAATCTGAACTGAAACTGAACCATAGAGTTAAAAATACTGTAAAAAATAAATGAAAGTTGAAAAATAATGAACTGGGAGATACTGGAATGGAACCTACATGTTTTAATGGTTTGACTCTCTGAGCGTGTGGCTGTGTAATATGTGATCAGGCCGTCATTGTGGGAAAGAGCATTCTGATGAGATGGATGGAAGGAGGGAATATTGTCCCAGCTTTCTACTCTGCCTTCTGATCTGACTACTCCAGGCTGATTGTAAAGCGACTTTTTTTCTTCTTCTTTTGAGTGCATCTGTAAAGGAATACATTGAAAAGCATTGGGCAGGAGAGAGGAAACCACATGGTTCTTTCTGGTTTGATTCATGAGTAGGGAAAGAGTATCACGCTCTGCTCACAAATCGATCCAGCAGAATCCATGTCAGTTTTGCCCTCTGAAATAATTTTTTCAGATGGATATGTTTTAACGAAAGAAAAAGAAAATATTTAGACTAGAAGGAATCCTTTACCTCTGTCTCTTCCATGCTGCCTGTCCCTTTTTGGAAATGATTTGAAGCCCTTCCTCAGCTGCTTAAGCATCCAATGAGAGAGAAAGATATAAATCTTTTGTCTGGGTATGTGTAAGTCAGGAATCCCTTGAGAGCATGAGTGAAATTAATTACTCTTTGCTGAGAATCAAAGAATCACAGAGTTACAAGGGGCTTTTAAGGCTATCTAGTCCAACCGCCTGCTTGAAGCAGGAACATTCTCTCTAGAGCATTGGTGCTCTAAAGGTGCTTGTCAAAGGTGCTTGAAGATCTCCAGCAAGGGAGAACTACTTCCCTTGATAATGGGCTCCTCTAGCAAACCACTGTTCTTAATAGTAAGACAGTGGCAACAGTGGAACCAATTGCCGAAGAAGACATTCTTTTCTTCCTGATATCCAGCTGGAATCTCCATTCTTGCAGTGTAAGCCCATTGGATCTAATCCTACTCTTTGGGGCAGCAGATAACAAATTTTGGCCCCTTTCCATGTGACAGCACTTCAGGTTTTTCACTGTTGTTCTCCACCCTCCCACCCCCCAGCCTTCTCCTCTTCATGCACAACATGCCAAGTTTCTGACCATTCTCATTGCCCATCTTCCTACCTGCTCCAGTTTGGTACACATCCTTCTTAAAGTGTGGCACCCAGAATTGGTCACAGCCCTCTAGATGATGCCTGACCAATGTGGAGTAAAGTGGAACCACTATTTCTTGTGATTTGGAAACGATGGTTCTATGACTGCACCCTAAAATGGTGTTCGCCTTCTTTGCAGCTATATCACACTGCTGGCTCATGTTCAGCTTATGATACAGAGCAACACCAAGATCCCTTTCAGAGGTTGTAATACCAAGCCAGCTATCACACCTGGGCCTTTGTTGTTGTTGTTTTCCTCTAAGTGCAGGATCTCGCGTTTGTGCCTGTTAAAATTCATTTTGTGAGTTTCAGTCCAATATTCCATTCTAGCAAGGTCCTTCTGAATGCTTCTACTATGATGTTGGCTATTCCTCCCACCCTAGTGTCATCTGCACATTTGATAAGGCTTCTTTCTATCCCTTCGCCCAAGTCATTGAAGTCAAAAGTTTGTCGGTGCCTCTTACTAGAGACGTATTTTTGCAGCATTGAAGAATCGATCATCAGAAAAGGAAGGAAAAGATCTTGGGCTGGGGAGGGGGAGAAAAGTGTCAGGGAAAGGAACACTGGTGCGTGTGAGAAGATGAGGAATGACTTGACAACCTGTAGGAAGTTTTGCCTCCTGCCTATTGTGGAATGTTGTTGATTGTTGCAAAGTTTCAAAGCTCCTGTTTTGCTCATGCATATATTCCCCCTCCCCAACTCTCCTTTACTCTTCTCTCTTTGGAGGTGCATGGATGCCCTTGTGCAACACTTTGCTCAACAGGCCTCATCAAACTGTGTGGTGCGTCACTTGAGGCCAATAATACTAGTGTGACGACGTGTTACACCATAGCTAGAGCTGAACTGAGACCTGCATTGTTTTCTATTGGTGTGTCTGTGAAATGACATACATTTCAAATTGTCTGTTGCAAATTTGCGCAGCATTTTTTCATGCACCTGGAGAAAGAAAATGACCGTAACACCACCAACAATAGATTTGGCACTTCACAGAATGTCCTGAGGAAAAGTGACTCCACACCCAAGAGTTCACAAATTGTAGTGGAACAGTGGAGAAACTGACAAGGAGAAGGGAAGGAGGGTACACTCAGCCTGAGATAACCTCACAGATTTGCCTGCCAAATTCCACCTGAACATTACTGGCATGCCTCTTGCATTCTGCCTAGGCAGAGGCTTGTTCAGGTATTGAAACCTGCAGATGTCTATCAGAAAGGGAACTGACTTGTGGAAAATTCAAAGTGCAGAAAAGAATGTTCAGTCTCCCGAAACACATTCCTGAGGGAACCACCCATAGAACGTCGTCTTTCAGGATCCACTTGAAAACCACCTTCCCCAGTTCACTCTTCACTGAGGTTTCCACAGTACTGGTGCCAGGTTGTTGCCAGGTTGTTTCCACCCGCGCCCCCAGCGAACCAGCAGTGGTGAGTGGTGGCTCTTGCTACTCACCTGCCAACCTGAGTACCAACAAGAGGCATTCCCTCTTTCTTAACTTTGAACTGCAAGACTTTTTGGGAAATAACAGACCGTGTAGAGACATAAACTAGCTGTTCACCTCACCTGGACAGACATCAGGCTTGCAAGATCAACCTTATTTTCTTCACTAGAGCCCCCACGTTCACCAATCAGTTGTTGAGGGGTGGTGGGGGGAGAGTGGGCAAATCCTCAGAATTGAGGAACAAGGTGCTTCTGAGCACATGCCAAACTCAGGAATGTAGGTTCAGTAGCATGACTGAGGTCACAGTCTTTCCACACACAAAAATAACTTCTCGTTTCCTTCCCCAGCTTCTCATTTCAGTGGCATAATCCGCAGGTGGAAGAAGGGCCAGCCCATTTGTGAAGCTGACAGGTGGCTTCAAGCAGAAGATTGGTGGTGGTGGTGGGGGGGTCCATCCACCCTCTCCCCTCTTCTGCCCCTCCTTCTCCTTCCATTCCAGTGCTCTCCGGCCCATCACTCTCTCTTCCATACTTCCTGTTCTGCTCCATCCTCCTTCTCCTCTTCCAATCAAGGAAGCGGGAGGAGCAGAGACTGGCACATCATCAGATAAGGGAGGCAGCATTTGGCACGGTGCCTGCGGTACTAGGAGGTCACCCCTGGTGAGAAAGGGTTGCTATTGTTCAATATGGGAGTCTGAAGTCAGAAACTTTGAGTGATCTACTGCCAATCGGCTAGTGGAATCCAATCTACCTTTTGACTTCCCTGTCCTAAGCAATCCTTTCAAATGATGCATGATCACAGAATGTGGGTGGGAAAACCAATGAGAGCTTGAAGCACCCTGCTGTTCTTGGAGTCAAAGTGGATAAATACATTCCACCATTTCAATGCATGTTTTAAGGGCTGGAATTCCAATCGGCATTGGTGATTATGTGCATGAAATCTGGGTTAATGAACAAAGAGTTCAGAGGTTTGATCTTGTTTATGAAACATGAGGCTGCATAACCGACATCACTGGAAGGAACCAAGGGAGAGGGCCTCAAAGTTGTGCAGAAGATAAATTGGATGTGCTTTGGGTCTTATGACTCTCCCTCATAGGTGACTCTGCTTCAGTTTGTTCAGGGAAAAACCAGAACGTTCTTTCATAGCATCTCAGAAGGAAGATGAGCACACTGAGTGTTGAGTGTGTGTTGGGAGAGTTAGAACAGACAAAAGAAAATATTTCTTTACTCAGCGTGTGGTTGGCCTGTGGAACTCCTTGCCACAGGATGTGGTGATGGTGTCTGGCCTAGACGCCTTTAAAAGGGGATTGGACAAGTTTCTGGAGGAAAAATCCATTACGGGTTACAAGCCATGATGTGTATGTGCAACCACCTGATTTTAGAAATGGGCTATGTCAGAATGCCAGATGCAAGGGAGGGCACCAGGATGAGGTCTCTTGTTATCTGGTGTGCTCCCTGGGGCATTTGGTGGGCCGCTGTGAGATACAGGAAGCTGGACTAGATGGGCCTTTGGCCTGATCCAGCGGGGCTCTTCTTATGTTCTTACACTGCAGTGTTTTCTGTGTACTTTGAGGTCCCCTCAACACCATTTGGGTTCACAGGGGTTTCCTCACAGTATTTCCATCTTCTTAGGTACAAAGATAGAGCAGGAGGGGGGTCAATTTTCTCTGTCAGACTACGGGCCAAACTAGCTCTGACATGGAATATGTAGATTTAAATCCCCAAAGTCTTTTTTCCCCTCCCAATAAGCAGCCATGACTGGGGTGGTGATGGAATTTGAATTGTGGTATGCTGGGGAAGGTGAGCTTCACCCTTTTCCCTTGCACAGCTTCTCCAGTTCAGGGTTATGTGTAGGAGGAAAGCCCCCCCCCCCCCATTCCATGGCCAAATCCAAGTCACTTAACTGTTTCAGGGCAAAAAAGAAAAGGAAAAGTGGGGGGGGGGAGAGAGAGAGAGAGAGAGACTCTGGAATTCCAGACACGGAGCTTGCATTTCACATCTAGTTTGGCCTTGAGAGTAAAAGCGTGTGATCTTACATCTGTGATTTTAAAAGAGGTTTTTGGGGGTTTCATGCTCCTTTGATTTCATTGCAGAAGTGCTGCATTGTAGGGACCCAGGTTTCTCCTTAGAGTTGAGAATGCAGCTCCTCCTGAAGCCATCCACATAACACCAACAGCTTTCTTTTCAAGATTAGTCTTCATATTATATTTCTGTTTCCTGTGCTGAATATGGGTTGAAATGAACGAAGCCACTAAGCTTCCCCAACTCCACAGAGGCCTTTCCCTTGAATATGCTTCATTATTTCCTTATTAGTGGCAAAGCCCCGGGATCAAGAGAATCTCTTTTAATAATAATAACCTGAGCAGACAAGGGCAATCTGGGAGCCTTACGATGCTTTCTTGCTTGTCGCAGATGGAGCTGCTGAAGTTCCTGCCCTGGCGTCGAGCTGTCCTGGCCGTCACCCTGAACCTGCTGGCCCTCAGTTTGTCCACCACAGCTCTGCTGGTCAGCTATTGGTGTGTCGGCACTCAGAAAGTTCCAAAGCCTTTGTGTGGGAAGACCAAGAACACCAAGTGCATTGGGGTCCCCATGCCTCCTGACGGAGGGACGAGCAATTCCTCATCACCAGCCCAGGATGTGGTGCATTACAGCTGGGAGACTGGAGACGATCGCTTTGCCTTCCGGTACTTCCACACTGGCATGTGGCTCTCCTGCGAAGAGAACATGGATGGGCCAGGTAATGTCTTCAGCACAGCAACATCAACGGGCTTTTTCTTTCTTTACTTGTTTGCACTGACTTCATTCATATCCTGCCTTTTTGCTGGGGAATGTCAGGTGGCTTAGAGTTCCAAAAGCTAAGAGGTATGACCCAAAACAAACAAACAAACAAACAAAAACACAACATACAGGGAGTGGGGAGGAAAGGGAAAAACAACCGAATTCATGAGCCAATAATGTCATACTGTGAGATGATCATAGAATAATCAGATGGAATGGCCATTGATGGAGGAAGTTCTGGGGGTGAAGAGCCAACTGGTGAGTGGTCCCAGAAGAGCCAATGAGGAGAACCTCCTAATCTCACTTCCCTCCAAGATGCAACCAGGCCTCTACGTTTTTTGTTTGTTTTTATTTTGTGATCTGGTATGATGTAGAATCCAATGATCTGTCTAGAGAACTGCCCACAGCACCATTGTCAGAGTCTCAATGACTCGCACGAAAAAGAACCAACCTACAAAATCCCTGGTGTTGTTAAATATTATCTGCAAGCCACCTCCATTGAAATCCACACAATTTGCACACTTAAAATGTGTTCAGGATCTGGGTACGAGTCAGCAGAGCCCATTTTCTTCAACTGCTCTGAAAGTAGTCAACACACAACCTCCATGAAATGTGCATCGAGGGCTGCGCAGGGAGGGAATTCTGTGCACCAAAGAACTGGATAAAATGATACAAAGGGACTTAGAGAGATTAGTTTTGCAGGGAGAGAAAAAAAATAACAAGAGGGAGTTCAGCAGGGGAGGATAAAATAACTTTAAAGCATAGATCTGGGGAATATAATCTGCAGAGCCAGAAGCCGGGCTGGAAAGCAATTTAGGTAGGCCTTTGTAATAAAGGATGTGCAGGTGGGACACTTGTTTATAGTCTGATATAAAATCACAGAAAGTCTTGGCAGTCTTCTGCACAGCTTATATGCTGTAGTCACGGGCAGGCTGGCCTTGCCCTAACAATAGATTAAAGAAGCAATGAAAGAGAACTGACTTTTCCTTCTTGCAGCTTCTGGGGGTATTTACCATTGTCTTTTCTTTTAGATGAGAAATGTCGCAGCTTCATTGAACTTTCGCCTCCAGCAGAAAGAGGTGGGAATGGGAGTTTTTTTGGTCGACTGGGTTGACTCAGGATACCCCCTAGGAAAAGGCAGGATTCTGCAGCTCACTGCAAATGCATTTGGACTTCTGCCATTTGCTGTAGTTAGGCAGAGCTCTCAAATCTGCTGTCATCCCCTCGCACTTCTGTCTCACGCCAAGTTCCTGTGTGATGATTTTTGAGATGGAGACCTCAATTTCCGCTGAACTGCCAGTAAAAAAAAAACACAGATAAATCCTCATTTCAGGGCATAAAGTAGCCATGCAAGCATGTTACGCAACTCTTTTGAACATTAGAGAAGGCTTGAGTAGCTTCTGAAGACAATGTCAGAAGTCCAAGAGATTGTCACTTATTATCTACTAGTTGAAGCCTGCAAAAATTCCAGAGTATTTTTCTTTTGTAGTAGCTGAATATTGAAAGAGCATCTCTGATCAGAAGCCCATTCAGTTCCACATTGATCAGAAAGGCTCAGACAATTTCCTGTAGTGTAACTGGCCTGGCATGTCCCAACAACAGCAGATGAGAGAGGATGCCAGCTTCTCAGCGAGGTTCTGTTCTCCTAGCGTCAACATACAAGCTGGGTGTTGTTCAGTGCAGAACTTGTGAAACAGCAACAGAATCCAATGGATGCAGGAGTCAGACATGTCAAGATAAATCAAGTAATAGTCCCAAGGAGTTTTGAGCAAAAATGGTTTATGGGAGGTTGTAGCTCCCTGTGGAGCCAGGTTCAGGAAGAAAATGATCACAGGACTTGTCGTTCCTTCCTGTCCCCTGATGAACAGGACATGCTTGAAGGCATTGGGACTGAAGATTCCTCTGAGAAATCTGTCTCCAGCATCCATTGAATTCCATTGCTCGTTTTGAGTTGTGGCCTTGCCCTATCCAGCGAGCTCCTGCATGGGGTGTGTCCTGAGCTCCTGTAGCCCACCAAATGTAGCACAACTGACCATCCTTTTGTGGTGGCTTGCTGAATCTCTGAATCTGTTGTCTGCTTGGAACTGCAAAAGTGGGGCGGTAATCTATCACCGTGCATGGCTGAGGGGCTGCAGCAGGGTTGGTCGATCAGAACTTATACAGGCCCATATTCCATATCTGTGAGGACAGGAGGAAGAGAATTCTATTCTGTGATGTTGTGATGCTGGTTGACTCTTTTGTGTATATTAGGGATCCTCTGGCTGTCACTTGGATCAGAGATGGTCTACATCAGCTTATTGCTCATTAGTTTCATCCTCTTGCTGGTGGAGATGCTGTACACAGGAAACCCAGTTTGTGGGCTTAAGCTCAATGCCTTTGCTGCTGTCTCTTCTGTCTTGTCTGGTGAGTGCTTTTTCCACTACAGAACTTTATGGATGAGGAAAATGTTCCTTGCTGGAAATTGTTGGGCCCCATAAAACACAGTCAATCAGGGCTCAGGTGCAGGGCTCAGGGCCCTTCAGCGCAGCAGCCAGAAGGCAAAGGGAAGGCTGTGATTGGGATCAATAAGACTCAGAGATGGCCACTGTAACCAGCAGAGAGGCAGTATGAAGAGTCCTTCAGATGAGGACAATAAGCTGGTGCCCCCTTCAGTCAAAGAAGCAATTCCTTAGATGTCGGATTCTTAATCATATCCCTGTGATGGGAGAGATGGAACCATATTTCTTGTCCCATCTGAATTG
This sequence comes from Tiliqua scincoides, assembly GCF_035046505.1. Taxonomy (NCBI): domain Eukaryota; kingdom Metazoa; phylum Chordata; class Lepidosauria; order Squamata; family Scincidae; genus Tiliqua; species Tiliqua scincoides. The sequence continues at coordinate 61,012,861 of NC_089827.1, forward strand.
GGGCTTTGGGTCAATAACCTGCTTTCCTTTGTTCTCCATGTAGGCCTCCTTGGGATGGTGGCACACATGATGTACACACAGGTATTCCAAGCAACTGTTAACCTGGGGCCAGAGGACTGGAGACCACACGCATGGGACTATGGCTGGGCCTTCTAGTGTGTGCAGTTTGTATTTATTAAAATATTTTGTATCCATTTCCTTAAGGCATTGAACCTATGAACATGCCTAATAGTGGACCATTGGTCCACTATTCCAGCCAGCTATAGCTGTATTGGGCAGTGGTCCTTCTTAGAGATCCTGATACTGATATGTCAAGGGCTGAACCTGGACGATGTACATAAAAAGCATGTGCTATACCACAGAACTATGGCCCCTTCCTTAAAACCATTGTGGCCCTGTGATAGACTAATCAGACAATCATTTCACCTCATTGCTTTACATACATTATGCACCGCATAATGAACAATTATTAACTCACTTCACAGTTATGACCAATTTTCATTCCTGTGAATTAATCCTTAGCCATCCATGTTCAAGAAATCGGTTCCCAGTGGCTTATATAAATTAAAAAATAACTGTATGATTCAAATCCACTCTGGAGAACCATCTCTTGCTTACCAGTTCCGAGATGTGATGCTTCTCTTTTTATTGATGACTCGCATATTGTCTGCATATTGATGACTCACACCTTGCCCACTAGAATGCTATTGAGGCTGAAATCTTGAAGGTTTTGCATTGGATCCTGTGTATTCGTAGTCTAAAAATCATGATTGGCAACTTGTTTGGCACTCAAGGCTTTGGTTCATTTGTAGATCCAGTTGCATAATTTCCACATTATTTTTGCAAACTTGGCTGGTGGCAAAGAGATGGTGATGATCAGGGGATATGTGAAACGTTCCATCAGAGGAATTATATAGTGTAACCCAGGGGTGCTCAAACTTTCAACTTTAGGGATGCTGGACCTTTAACAAGTGTATAGAAGAGAGAATTTCAGCAGGTGCAACTTGTCATCCCACAGATGACAAGCTGCACCTGCTGAAATTATCTCTCCTACAAAATTTTAAAGGTTCAGGATCCCTAAAGTTGAAAGTTTGAGCAGCCCTGGTGTAACCTGTCATCTTGGTCACAGGTTTAACTAGTTCCATGGAAAATCCGCCTGACTCTTGAGCTTCCCACTGGCTCCATTTAATTCTGTAATTAATGCTGTGATTCAGTACTAGGTTTTTCCATCCTATCTCCTTTGTTAGGAGAAATAGATCACTTGAAGTGATCTAGGATGAGAGCCAGGATGGTGCAGTGATTCTGGTGTTAGACCTGGAAGATCCAGGCTCAAATCCCGTGAAACTTTCTGGATAATCTTTCTGGGTCAGATCCCTCAGCCTCACCTACCTTACAGGGTTGTTGTGAAGACAAAAGAAAGAACTATGTACACTACCACCATGAGCTCCTTTGAGGAAGGGCAGTATAAAAATGTGAATTAATAATATGAATACTAATACTAGCCTGTGGAAGCATCATAGTCTGTCCTGGCTGAAAGTTTATCCCTAGTTGCCCAACAAAATATGTCAGTCCCATTTTTTAACTCCTGGGTGTGAAAAGAAAAGCCAGAAATAATACTGCTGCTCTCTCCCACCTTCTCTCCTGCAGTATGGCCTGGGCCTCCTTCACTTGCTGTATGGCCTCTGCAGTCACAACCCTCAACACATACACCAAGACAGTGCTGGAGTTCAAGCGCAACCACGAAAAAGGCTGTGACGGGAGCTTCACCACAGACCAATCTCAACATCACCAGTGCTTCATGCCACCACAATACCAGCACCGCGAGGCTATCTGTGGCTTTTACCAGCAGCGAGAAAAGCCTCTTCACTCCATTTCTGAAGGGGTTGACTTCTACTCAGAGTTGCAGCAAAAGGTTCTTCAGCGGGAGCCGGATCTGGAGCTGAACAAGGTCCTGGGAAAGTCTGTTGGCGAGGATCCCTGTTAGGATGGAGAGAGTTTGGGGGGGCAGCCGGCGAAAGAGAGAACTCTTAAACCACCCATCGCCCCTGCCTTAGATGCAGATTCTGACTAGGCAGATCCATCCAAACAAGATCATGCTGGCCAACATTTCAATCATAATAAATCAAATTTCTGTTTAATAAAAGCTTAGGATTTCTAAATGAGAGTGTCCAATGCACTGAATGAAGGCTGACTTCTTTACACTTCCTATACGCCGTAATTTTTGCAAGTTTTCTATCCAGGCATGGGATGAGGGACGGGATGAAGCCAGCTTGTCTGAAGCTGCCACCCTATGACACTTACATGGGAGGAAGTCCCCCTGAACTCAGTGAGGCTTGCTTATGAGGAAACATTTACAGGTTTAGCCTGTACATTGGCTTCAACCCAACACACACCAGGCAGCACTGGAACATTCTTTTCAGGTCATGACTGTTGCCCAGTGGACAGGAATGCAGACGTTTTCTCAAACTTTTGTGCTTCTCCTCAGTTTCAATTGTGGGAGAAGGGAGGCTGAAGCTCTGCAGGAGAGCAGTCTCCAGTTCAATCCCCATCACTACTAGGAAGGGCTGGGGAAGAGCCCGGTCTGAAACTCTGGAGAGCCACTGCTAGTCGACGTGGACAAGCCTGAGCTAGATGGATCAGTGGTCTAATGCAGCTTCCCAAGTCTGCCTCCTATTGCAAAATAATAATAATAATAATAATAATAATAATAATAATAATACAGGTATTTATATACTGCCTTTCTTGGTCTTTATTCAAGACTTTATTCAAGGCGGTTTACATAGGCAGGCTAATTTAAATCCCCGGAGGGATTTTTACAATTGAAAGAAGGCTCTATCTTTCAAGAGCCACAACAAATTCAGTTGTTTCCTTCTGATCTGGCCTCCATCCTGGCCTCCATCCTCCCACGCTCAGAGCAGATGGAAATAGCTCGGCTCAGCTTGTCAGCTGCTGCACCTCATCTATTCATGTTATGAGCCATGATCCCTCAAACTAGGCTGCTATCTAAGCACCCTAGTTGCCTAGATTGCACTCAGCTATCTATTGCTGAGTAATAAGGAGGAGGAGTAAGCACACTGAACTGGGTGGGACTTGCTTGGGTGTAAATCATGCTGCACATCTCCCTCTGAAACATACTCTTACAGATTCCTAATGCCTCTCCTGCTCCCTCACCTTTTCCCCCCTTTTCTCATTTAGGCTGCATACAGAGATAGGAGAAGGTGCAGGGATTTATTCTACTGTGGGAAAAACTCCATTTCTGCAATTTAGTATTACAATCATACCTGGCTCCAGCTCGAAAGGTGAGCTTTATCCCTCCCTACCTTGCTTCAAGGAGGCTGTGTTGCGTTTTATCCATGACACCTCCTTGATTGAAAGTGTGTTCACTGCCTCCATTTCGTTTGTGTTGACACGTTTAAGCCATTTCTGCCCAACACTACATATATGCAACAGGGATCAAATGTGTACACCTGTGGGCTGGGCAGTCTGCTGTGTGTGGGGGGAGGGGGATATGTGATCGACAAAGGCTAATCAAAAAAGAAAAAGTCCCATCCTGAGCAGGAGACTGTATGTGCTTCACACCTGCAGGGAGCCCACTGCTAAAATTATATTGTTGGCATCCTTCAGTTTTGGAAGACTATGGTGTCATGCTCTGAATGGTGGTTCTGGAACAGAGTGTCCTCTCCAGTGCGCGAAGCCTGGGTAAAGTAGGTATGGAGGATAGGCTGTTACCCATGCAGCAAATCCCCCCTCTCCATGTCGCTGAAATGGTCCAATGGAAAGGCAGAGGCCAATACGGTTGGTTCCAGCAGCGTCGCAGGAGTTGCCAGAACATGACTATGTTCAGCCATGAACTGCCTCAAGTACTCCGGCTCCGGATTTTGCCTCGAGGTTGACTCCTGAAGCCTTTTCCATAACTGGATGTAACCACAAGGCAGTGGAGGTTTGGGATTAGAGTTTTCCTTCTCTCAGATGAGCTGCCTTCCCAGGCTGACGAGTCCCATCTACCCAGTGGCTGTTTAGTCGCTAAAATGATGTGCCTCAGTTATGTGATTCAAGGAAGACCTTCCATTCTAAAGTTTCGGGACTGTGCCACAGACTTCACGTTCACTCATTCTTCCTTTCCAGAGTTCCCTTCGCTTTGCTCAGAGAGGCCGGAAAAACCAGCCACACGCCAGGGAGATGCTGTACATGTTATTTATTTGTTCCATTACGGTTCACAGTTCAAACAATATACAGACAAGATCTCTGTTTAAAGTGCAGACAAGATGAGAAAGAAATCACATTATGGAGGGCTCAGTGTCACTTAACAATACAAATCAGGCTAATGCAGAACTCAGGGCATATACAATCTGGGAGACTACAATCTGGATAGCATGGAGAAAGAAACTCCTTGCTCTCGAGGAACCTCTGATCCCAGCTCCCATGCCTTTAACTAATACACTTATTTATCAATAGAGACCAGGTCTAGAGGGTTGGCAGGGAGAGAGTAAGTGTTACCTGTTGTGCTAATATTTACAGAACTGCCTATATCCAAATTCTCATCCAACAGCTACAAACTCTTCAAAGGCTCAGGAAGCAACAGGGAGGGGCCTACAGCCCTTCTTCAGGAACTGAATGTAACAGCTAATGACGGAAAGACATTGCCAAGGGACAGAATATGGTAGTGTACAGACAATTGTTTCAGCGGAGAAACAGGAGCAATCCTCCCTCCCTGCCAGGGCATTTGGCCCTGGTCAGGCTTCCATAGTTTAATAATTTGTCATTAACATTTGAAATTTGCAGCAAAGTGGGTGGGGGGGGGAATGCTTGCTGACAGGGTTGTCCAAATCTAGACCTGCTAGACTAAAAGAAGTCTACAGAGTGGTGACATTGACTAGACCCAAAAATTTCTGGCCTAGTCAACTTCGTCCCTAAGAAAATGATGGGGATTAAATGGGGGAACACTACTGAGAAGATAAGAAAATCTTGAAATGCTTTTCTTTTTAAGGACTACATTGGCTTTCATCAGGCTAAGTACCCAGCCTTTCAGATACTTTTAAAAAGTGAATTATTTTAAAAAGCCAGTCAAACTGCCCTGAGCACCAAGGAGGGAACCCATTATTTATTACAACTAGCATCCAATGGTTGGTTGGCAACCTTTAGTCTTGAAAGACTATGGTATAAGCCTACAGCACCCGATAAGCCTGCAGCACCGGGTAGGCACCTACAAAATTCACATCAAAATATACTCATGTTTTGCAGCAGTGTCAATCACACTTGGAGGCAACTACTTCTGGGTTTTGTAGGGTTCAGCCTGAAATGTTAAAAAACATGGCAAGACTAGTTTGATAAAAGATCATGGAGGGATGAACACATGTATTGAGGGCAACGACTGCTCTACTACCAATCTCTTTAAAATGTATAACATTCCCCATAAATATGTCCAAATACCCGGAGGTGACAACAGCACCAATTGTATCTTTTACCAGAGTTATGTTACTTATACATTATACACACACACACCTGAAAGGAAGAGGGACACACACACACACGTTAGGACACAAAGATTAGGATTACCAAAAATGTCATATAATCAACAATTGTCTAAGGACTTAAAAACGGGCAAGCTCCTTTTTAGGAGTTAACTCAACCAGACATATTAGGATGTGAAATACCACTAGCCTCTGATCCACTTCCCCAAGGATCCCAAGAGTTATAACTCCTACTAATAACACAGGTCTACAAAATTGAGGGTCAGAAATGTTTTTTCCCCAAACTTTATGATGGTTTGATATGAATTTGGGGTGCCGATTCAAAAAATGGCATCCGTTTTGCCCTGTCTAGTTTTGGAGAGATAGCATAGCCTCATGAGTGAATGGTTCAAGCAGCTTCCTCATGAGGAAGCCATGGTGTAGGCTTCCTCATGAGGAAGTTGCTTGAACCATTCACTAAAGAGGCTATGCCATGTGTCCAAAACTAGACGTGATAGGACAAAACAGATGCCATTTTTTTTTAATCGGCACCCCAAATATATCCAGGAATTGGTGTAACGTTTAAGGAAGCAAAATGTGTGTTGGCCTGTGTAATTACTGGTGCATTATAATACATTTGCTAGTGACAAAAGTTAACGACAAAGTGAGAACAGTGATTGGGTGTGTAAAGGTCTAATTGCAATGGCAAGAAATAAGGCCAAGTAGAGATTATCTCTTATCTCCACAGCCCGGATGTGACTTTGTAAAGAAGAAGTGTACAAGGGGGACACTTCCTCAAGCAAAAAGGAAGAGGAAATCTCAGCGAGTGTCATTTTTTTCCAGCTAGAAGAGACGCAGCAGCCAGGTGGTGTCAAACCACACCTAGGTTCAAATTCAAGACCCGACAAGTGGACAGGCAACCTGAGAATGGAGAGGAACCAATTCCAGGCCTTTGTGCATTGCCCCAATACTAAGAGTAGTTTTTCCTCTTTTTTACACTGCGAATAACAACCCTGCCTCGGGCTGTGAGATTCACCTGCAATTAGACCACTGGACAGACTAAACATTCTTAGAAGAGACGTCAGTTGGGGACTGAACAACACACAGGGCAGTTGACAAGGTAAAGAAAAATAATCTAAGCTTATTTTAACCACCTCTTTATGCTGGGGAAAGGGAATGCAAATAAGACTGTATTTGCTAAACGCAGAACTAGAGGCCAGCAATACATTTCTGTAGGAAAGTTCTCCGAGAGGCCTCGGCAGAGTTGCACCAAAAATGGGGCACAGCAAGTCCCCAGAATTTTTCACATGGTGCCTGCTTGCCATAACAGAGGCAACATGCAGGTACACTGGGAAGCATATTTTCCTATATAGCACGGTAGAAACCAGTCCCAGCAATGTAAGAAGAGAGGGATATATATTTCAGTTCAACAGCACCAAAACCAGCCTGGCTATGAACTTGTGTCAGAGAGAATGTGCAGTTGTTCCATGCTACAATATATAATGCCATTCAGCCATAGTCAAGGATCAGGAGATATTGGGAGAACATGAGGAGAAAGAACTGTATGGGGCACAGCAGTGATTGTGAAATGAAGGGAGGTAGAAGACCTGAAGGAATCTAAAAGTGAAAGAAACTGTGGATGAGCGAAGGACACATCACCAAAAAGCTGAATACACCAAAATGCTTCTAAGATACCAATTGGAGCATCCCTGAAAAACACCATAAATTAAAAATACAATAGATATATATATACACATATATAATATATACACCTGTGCCTTTGCAGACATTTACATTTTCAGTCTACTGGGAAGGAAAAATGCAGGGAGGGGGTACCAAGGAAGGGGTTGAGGAGGTTCCTTCAAGCAAGGATGCCCGAGGGTCCTGGACGCAGCCTGTCTAGCACTGCACATTCTTCACAATCCAGCATGGCGGCTGGGATTCCAGGCCCCAGTCTTCATTCACTGAACAGGCCACAAAGTCTGGCTGACCAGCCTGGCTCGCTGAAACAGAGGGCCACATGTCTGTCCCATTGTTCAGAAATCCCGACGAGTCCAATGACTAGAACTGAGTGAGAGAGAGAGAGAGTCAGTCTGTTGACCAGGCAAGACAGATAATCTCAGTTCAGATGAAGCACAACCACGGATAGCAACAGTGTCCCTGGAGCAGCAGAGCAAGGCAGGGGAGGCCCTGCTCTCCCTCCTTTAAGCCACAGCCAGTCAATCCATGTGCCACTGCGGGGGACCCCAGCAGCATCTTCCCTTTGTACAAGGTTCTGGTCAGGTCAGTCTGAAGCAGTGAATATTGACTCTGATGTGCCTGGGCACCTTGTCAAGTGGGAGAAAACCTAGACTTTCTCTGCACAAGAAAAAGATTATGGGGCTAGCAGTGGACCACGAAACCAAAGTCTGGGCCTCGGCAACTGCCTGATCTTGCCAATCGTTAGCCACATCTAACAGTGATTCCTGCAAATCAAGGTCAAGAAGCCATAGCCTTGTCTCAGAACTGAGTCACGCATGGCTCCCTTTTGAGAAACGCGGACTCCCAGGAGTGATTCTGGTGGCCTCGATACATGTGCAAATATTTTGTCATAAATGTGCGGAACATGTTCCTGCCCCCCCCCAACGAGTCCACAAACTGTACATTCTGGAATCTGGTCTGCAGCCAGTAGCGCATCGCCCATGGGGCAAATTAGGGCATGTGCCCTGGGCACCAACAGGAGGGGGCGCCAGAGCATATGCTCCAATTGCTTCCCCACTTGGGAAGCAGTTGGAGCGCATGCGCCGTCTTGGCAGCCAGTCGGGTGAAATCACCTAGCTGCCAAGCGCACACTCGCACTCCCACTGCTTCTCGAGTGGGGAAGCAATTGGGGCACATGCAGGCTAATGATATCATGATATCACAGTGTTGCCCTGGATGCCAAAAGCCCCGGGTACACCTCTGTCTGCAGCTTGTGGATCATGTTGAAAAAAAATCATGGCAAAACAATCAGCTGTGGTCATCACCTCGTATCTGAAAAGAGCAATGTTCTCACCAGCACTAAGCTGCAGTAGCCTGCTTGACATGTTACCAAAGAAGTGTCCACAGAAGTGCCAGTGTCCAACACTGCAGCAAGGAAACCTAGACCCCCACACACCCAGGGCCAAAGCAATCTTTCTCTGCCATTCCCCATAACTTCTGTCACAGCTCTCAACCCCTTTATTTTGCAATGTACCAGACCTTCAAGCCCAGAGCTTCCTCTTAGCTTGCTCTCCAGCATGACAGTGCCCCCAAATCTCCTTCTCACATGAAGGTCCCTACGGAAGAACTTTTAATATCATCTCACCTTTGGAGTATAATCAATGAATTTGATCCTGGAAAGAAACCGCCTCAGCTCCCCATGATTGATTTTGGGATTCGTCTCCTTCAAGGGCACCACTTGACTCTGAGTCATCAGGGCCCACCTCAGACGAAGTTTGCTGACTAACAGGAATCCTGGTTGGTGTTCAGAGGTGGAGCTTGTTGTCACAGTGATGTAAAAGGCATCCTTTTGAAGATCGTTGATCCCAACTGGCAGATACCAAAAGGAAAGAAAATACTCATGAGCACTAAGTCAATGGCTGCATTCAGATTTAATCTGACTATCCAGCAATGAATGCAATGCAACCAGTCACTTTGCAATGAATGAAAATGTCTCTGCAGAATGGATGTCAAGGCTGCTATCATAAACGGCACTGGATGACATTTGCAAACAAGTAGATAATAGCAGTAGGACAGTACAGAAGTTATGATGCGGAATCCTACACACCTTACTATAGTATTATTTCCGGTAGGGCTGCAAGGGGCACCCCAGCTATGAGGCTGACTGAAACAACGGCTTTGAGAGGCAGGTTAGAGGGGACAACAAACTAGCAGGGGTGCCCTGCAAAATGTGTTTGCTCGCCATCTCCCTCAGTCCATCACCCACCCAGCCACTCACACTTTTGTCCTCTTCTCATGCTTTAAGAAACTGTAAAGTGTGTGTGTGTGGGGGGGGGTTACTTCCTCTTTCAGCCCTGAAGACATCTCCTTCCCCCCCCCCAAGGACTCTCCTCAGAGCTTGTGGAGAGGGATGCTGCCTTTGCTCCCTTACCACTTCCTGTAAAGTGGCTGAGGATCCTGTAAAGAAGCCATGGAAGATGTTGTGCAAGCAGAGACGAGTGACATCACAATGTCATGTGACATTGTGTCACAGGACATCACTTCTAGGTTCTCCCCGAAAGAGTGGTGCTCACTGCAGCGGCTTCATGCTCCCCCTTCTTCCTCCTTAAAAGGAAGCCTCCACAGGAGAAGGAACAGGGGGGCAAAGCTGCCAGCGACTCCTCTATAAATAGGGAGACACATGCAAGAGACACCTGCAGACAGAGATCTGCTCCCAGCCCCAGAAGCAAATCATAAGCTGTGGCACTGTGCCAGCACAAGGAACTTTGGTCCAGTCTTTAGTGCCCTTATTACACAACCCTGTTGCTTTAGGAACTCACTTGTCTTTTTGGATTCTCCTGTAAGGCGATCAGGCCTTACATTTAAGATGGAAAACAAATATTTAGGCACAAGACTTGCACTCTACCAACAATGCAAAGAAATGAGTAGGAAGAGAGTAGCACCATCTGGGGAGAGACTGAACGTCTACTTGGACCGCCTTGGTTTTGACTCTCCCCAGACCTCTGGTTGGCAACCTTCAGTCTGGAAAGACTATGGCATAAGCCTACAGCACCTGGTATTCCCATGCAGTCTCCCATCCAAGTACTAACCAGGCCTGAGCCTGCTTAGCTTCCGAGATCACTGCATACTCACTAGATGAAGCCATGACAGTGTCTGTGGTATTACTCAGGTCCAAAAGGATTGTAGGGAACGCAGGATGAAGGAGGTAGAGATGGTGAACTTTTGGGCTGAGCTCCTGGAACAACAACAAAAACGGGCAGGAATTAGTACCTGTTTTCTCCACAGTACCTGGGCTTGGCTACGAAATGTGTGTTTTCCCATTTTGTGGGTATGTGTCTCCTCACTGACACAGTCGCTTATTTGCTTGCTTCAGACACAAATTAAGTCGTTTATTCTCAGCTTTGGTTTTTAGATACATAGCGGGGGAGTGGAGGAGAGAAGAGAGGTGGGCTAGAGCATTTGCCCCTCTTCTACTCCAGCCCCCTCTTCCAATCCAGGAAGTGGGAAGAGCAGAGCTGCCGTATCGCCAGGTTTGGGGAGGGGGGCAGCATTCAGCACACATCCTCAGGCACCAGGAGGTACTGGGCCAGCCCAGATTACAGTGGGGGAAACTGAGGCTGGAAGGCAGTGATTCACCCAAGTTCAAAAATTTCAAGCTTATGTTGTCTGTTTCTGCCCTGTATCTACTGATTTGCATTGGATCACATAAGCTAACACTGATAGTCCCAAATCCAACTCCTTTCCAGGAAAATAATGAATTTCCAAGATGAAAACTAAATGGAAACTAGAGCCAGGAAACTGTGGTGTACCCAGCGTCACTGGTGCCCAGAGCAGACTGCTCCCACTGCCCCACTTTGGCTGCTCAAAATGATGGATAGACCTTGCCTCCACCTTGAAATACACACCTCCCTGGGCAGGGGGGGGGGGGCTAAGTCTTCCTGGAATTTGAAGCAGCAGGTAGACCTGAACTCTGCAGTGAGATTCCCAAGGGGGGTCAGGTCTACCTGGCATTTGAATGCCACGTAGACCAGGCCTCCATTTCAAGACTCCCCACAGAGAGGCCTCCATTTCAAGACACCCCACAGAGGAGGCCAGGTCTACCTGGCATTCAGAAGGGTGAGTATGCTAGCACTCCCTTTTGGCATGCACCTGGGGTGGACCTCTCCCTTGGTATGCTACTACCAGGAAGCATCTCTGCTTTATCTTGTAGTGCTCTTGGATTCTCACAACAGGTATTCCAATGATCATGTGCCCCCCATGGTGGGGTGGGGGGGGCAGGTAGAACTTACCCAGGGTTAAGACAAGGCATCAGAGAAATCGGACGACTGATATTAGAAAAAAAACATGAATAATTCTCTCCATCATTCTCCAGTGGAAGAGTGATGGCTTCAATTATTAAAACTCAGACTGAGATGTCATTGTTATTCTTCATGTAGGTGTTTGCATAATAACAAAGCGTAGTTAAGAGCTGCTTAATGTGAAAAGACAGGCTGGATTCTTTAAATGCTTTTCACATCCAGAGGAGCCGATTCCTTCTAAATAATACCAGTTAGCCAGGAGTATGCTGAAGAAACTGAATTACTTACTAAGGCAACTAAGGATAGTAGACAGGCAGTGAGCACAAGTTCAGATTCTCTGGCAAGCCATTAGGATTGAATACCAAGTGTTTGAGCATTTGGTGCACAACCCTAACCAACTTTTCAGGGCCAACGTAGACTCCTTTAGGAGGTCTCCATAACTGCCCCCCCCCACCGTAGGATGCAGGACCTGCCCACTGGCATAGCTGCATTGGCACTAGAAAGATTGATAGGATTGGGCCCCAAGCTTACTCTGGCTAATGCCACTGGTTGTCATTTTAATGTCCATAAGTGATGCCCAAATCATCCTTCCACTTGCTATACATTCTGACCCTTCTCTTGTACAATCAAGCAGCACCAAAATAAATAATGTGCTTTCCCTATTCAGCTCCTCCCCCTGGTAGTTCTTGCTTTGTGGGCAAGCAGGCAAAAGTGCAGGCATTTGACAAATCAGTGATCCACACACAAAAGGATGACATCAGATGAAGACCCACATACATAAAGGGTGAGCACCATAATAATATCCAAGGGCAATAAATGCACAGGACAGAAAAACACACACAAAGCTAGGGCTCAGTTTGTGCCAGAGCTCAGCTCAGAAATCTATTTTAAGAACCAAATCTGAATTCCAAAATGTGGGAAGCAATGAAGAAGAGTGATTCTAGGCATCTGCAGAATGCTTTTCCCTACCCACAGTGCAGGTATACCACAGCTGCACCAAATATTGAAGATTAAAGGCTGACTTTCAAGGCGGATGGCAAGAAATCCAAGAGGGTTCATATACACAGGCTTCTTTGCTTTTCCACAAGTTAAACACTACACACAACTTCACTTACTAAACTTTCTAAGAAAGGCTGCTTCTCGTTAGCCCAGAAGAGAAAGACGGATTTTCTGTCCAAAGTCAACACTGAGAGTGCATCTGATTTTTTCATGTGACACGGCATCGAGTGGTTCCAGATTGGGATGCCCGATTTACCATCCACGGCAAGCAGCTGAAAGCAGAGAACACCAAAGTGAGGAAAAGAGCACATGATATATGCAGACAGAGACATCATAAAAAGAAAAAAAATGGAAATCGGGAGACCAAATAAATGGTTGGCAACCTTCAGTCTCAAAAGACTACGGTATAAGCCTACAGCACCTGGTATTCCCCGGCAGTCTTCCATCCAAGTACTAACCAGGCCTGACCCTGCTTAGCTTCCAAGATCAGACAAGATTGGGCATGGACCCTGCGTATTTAGAGGCAACATACATCTGATCTGCAGGCACCAAGGTCAAAACATGGGGCTGTGTTTCTCATGCCTTTTTTTTTTAAAAGCACTTTCCCAGAGCACTTGGCTTGTATATCTAATATTTAAAGCCTTCCATATATTACACAGAATAATGTAGGAGAACTCTGACTGTACCACTTCAGGCTGAAGGTCAACTGAATGGGGTTTCATATTTTTGAATGGCTCCCCACATAAAAAGCTCCCTGCATATAGTAAATTGACAGATAGACAGACCTACATTTAATCTCTATCTCTGATGCTTACTACTATAAACAGGGAATTCTGGTTTTTGTTTGTTTTGTAGTCATGGGCAGCCGCATAAAAGAATACAAACCCTGACCCTGAGCTGTGATGGTACTCTCCAGAATTCTGCCACCTCGGTCTAACAATCCGCTATCCATAACGTATGGGACATCTTTGACAGTGCAATCCTATGCATGCTTTCCTGGGAGTAAACCCCATTGAACAGTGGGGCTTATTGCTGCATAGTATTACACTGATAGTCATTTGCCTCTGAGCACTGCTCGGAAATTGGCTTACCATTACCTAAAGATATGGAAGAAGTCCAACCACATGAGATTTTTAAAGCGTTATTAGTCCTGATAGGCTTAGTTTTCCTTTAACTGGAGACCCAGTGCATCAGGACAATGGACGGTTAGGGGGCTTTAATCCTACCCTCAACTCAATCCTACCCTACAACTCAAATCTCACGGGGCCCCAATACATCAGTTACTGTCTCAGTAAAATTAGGATGAATAATACTTTAAGTTTCACATGCAGTTTGATTCACAGCTGCTACTCTTGAGACATGCACCCCAAGAGCGCTTGCGAATGTACCTTTTTCATGATGCCGTTTCCAGTTGGTGCCTGAAGCAAGAAGTCCAGGACAGGATCATCGTTGAAGTAGCCAGGGGAAGGCTGGCTATAAACATCGAGAAAGCAACAGTTAGAATCAAGGAGAGACAAGAAGGACATGCCAAATGATCAGATCCTTGGAGGTGTAGCCATCCTTTCACGTAAATTCATCTGCATTCCTACAAATAACGGCTTTGCCAAAACAGATCAGAGTGCTCATCCATCAAGCATGCCATCTTGGCATGGGCAAGGACCATTGTTGATTCATCAGAGGAAGAAAAAAAGAAAATGCAAAACCGTACACCAAAACCAATGACCCACCAGCCATATAAAATAAGGGAAAACTCTGCAATTGATGTGATTGGGTTATCACCCTGAAGCATGACGTTGAACTGCACTCATGCTTTGCATACATAAGCTTCACTAACAATAACATTCTTCTACCCTTTACAGATACACCAACAACTCTGGACACTCGTCAATTAAAAAAAAATAATCATAAAATCACACAGGTTCTGCGGATACCACTGATGGCAATGACGGGCAGACTGTTCCTTAGGGGTCACAGGGCTGATTCATGGATGCACGTCTTGTTAATCCCCTTGTGCCCTGCAGATGAATTATGTGTACTGCCTCCATGGAAAAATATTGGACTTGAGAAGACGTGAAAGCTCTGCTGTGGCATCTGATCTGCAAGTCTTCCAGCGATGGATACGTGCAAGCTCACCCAGAGACTGGGCACAAGACGTATTTTCGACTGTAGGAACTTCCTGTACTATACAAAACCTAAAACAGAAAGCCCATTATATGCTGCCAGTACTGTGAGCCTGGCTGTCTGGATGGCATGGCCCACAATGGTCCTAGTATATCATCATATGGAATGGTAGGAGTAGATGGCTGAAGACCTGGCGTGAGTTCACCGCCTCTCCAGTGTTTGTGATTTTGTAAATCTCTATCGTTTTCACATTTTCCTTTTTTCTTCTTCTGAGAACACTGAATGGGTTTAAATAGTTTGATCTAATAATAAACCCAGCTGTCAAACCCTGCTCCAAATCAGAAAGTTGGAAACTACTTTCAAGTGGGCTTTTGCAAACGTTTAGGGGAAGGTGTTCCACAACTGTGGGGCAACTATCAAGATCACTGCTCTTGTCATAAAAGTGTAGCACAGAGATGGGCACGACAAAGCTGACATCCTCAGACACCCTTATTTATGGTTTAAACACCCAATCATTTACCTGATGAGCATGCAGAAGAAGGAGATGCAGCCCTCCCAGCCAAAGTAAAACAAATCAACCCAAACCACCATCACCTCTCAATGTCCTGCTGTTTCAGATTCCAGCGAGGCTTCAAGTCCTGTCCCTTCAGCAAGGTCAGACCATGCACTGTAGTGATAAGGAGGTCACTGCAATTGCTGTCTGGAGATTTCACTGCCTGCAGGAACTCAACACTACCACTGGAGGGGAGGCAGAGAACAAGTGTGAGGCAATGGGACCAATTATTCCATCATAGAGCACTTAAGGTCAAATTACATGCTACGACAAGCATATAGTTCATGGTGGCTTTAAAAAAAAGGTACTGGATCAGTACCATGACACAGGGAGGGGACTTTTAACCCTTCCCCCTCTCATGATTCTGATCCAGAACAAGCCCCTCCCTGGAAGATGGCTCAGGAAAAAGACTCTAGTGCAGCCATTTTCAACCACTGTGCAGTGGCACACTGGTGTGCTACAAATGGCCCCCAGGTGTGCTACGGGAATTAGGAAGAGGGTCATTTAACAATAGGACCATTGGGGGATGTGAGCCCCCATTGACACCACACTGTGCCTTGTCATTTGTCAAAAAGCTGATGGTGTGCCCTGACCATTTTAGTGCCTTCCCGGTGTGCCGTGAGATGAAAAAGGTTGAAAAACACTGCTCTAATGAGTACCTGGCAATGGGATCTTTTTTCCCCAGGGGAAAAAGAAGCTATGTGGGTGAGATCTGGATTGTGACTGTCCTATAGGTTATATGGTTCAAAAGGTTACACACATCTTAGTGTATACATTGCCTTAACATTGTAAGAGTCAGTACTTAGTGAGAGAGTGGACCAAGTAAGTTAGATGAAAGTACTATTGATGTAGCAAGTGAGAAGTTGGTGTTTGGTTAAGGATTTGATTGAAACATGCTGACTTCAAATGTGCCTGCAGTATCACAATTACACACTAGTCTGCAGTACCACAATTACACACTACACACAAATTCAATTTTAGGAAGAATTTGGCACCCATTTTAACTTCTGCTAAGAGCTGAAGAGCAGCATCATGGAGGATTATACAGGCACAGTTTCTGCACCAAACAACAAAGATAGCCAAGTATACCGAACTGTGAGATCAAGTAGAAAACGCTCCTTATCTTTCACCAATTATGATAATTTTAGAAAAGAAAAAGAGATCCATTCAGGTCCTCAAGCTATGACTTGAGGCAAGTCAACATACACACAAGATGTTCTCCAAAGGTATATACCCTGCTGAAGATTCTGTCATCTCCCTAGCCAACGTATTTCATTGCCCACTGATCTAAGACAGGGAAGTCAAGACACTTCCCAGTGAGGTGGGGAGAGTAACCCACCTGTAAATGTCAATGAGCTCTGACAAATTAAAGGATCGGCGTTTCTCCCACTCCGTCTCTTCTCTCTGCAACACTGGTGGATAGCTGTCACGATTTCGGGCTTGAGCAAAGATATCCCGTAGGGCAACTGCTTGGACATTACCTAGGCGACAAGGAGGAGCCAAGATGAAAATTCTGATGCACTGGAACCATCAGTCTCAACAAAAACAGCTGTGAAATTGAAAGGGAGCTGAAAATGGCGAAGGTACAAAAGTCACTGCAGGGAAGCTCCAGTTACTCTGCTTCTGAGGTCCTTCTCATATATATCATCAGCCAAAATGAGTTCCAGCCATATTCTCGCCACTGAGCAATAATCCTGGAGGACCCTCTTCACTAGATTCTGTCTCTCTCTGGGGATACAATTGCCTGTGGCTGATCTTTAAGACTCCCCACAAAGCCTCAGAAAACCCCAGCTACAAAGAAACAAAAGATGTGCCCAACAGAACTCCTACTGCCTTCCCACACCAGAAATCAAAGCATGAAGCCTTTCAGCCTTTGCAGGGTCCTTATTATGCGCGGAAAGCTCCATTGCTTTCTCTTAAAAAAATCCTGGCTTTTAAAAATGGTGAGATATGCGCATTCTTAAAAGAAAGGTAGTAAGATAAAAATACAAGGAAATGAAATTCCCATTCTTTACTAAAACTCCCATTCTTTCCTGGAAGTTAATCCCACTGAAATTAATGGACTTCTGAGTAGACACACCTAGAACTGCACTGTAAGTTTAGCTGCAACAGTGCATTAGATGTTGTGGAGGAACTGGGGAGTTGCCTTGTTGCTATCTGACACTGACAAATATAAGAAGGAAATATCACTAAATAAGCTTTCCCTGTGCTGAATTTGAACAGCGATGATCCATGACTTGTGTGTTTTTACACTTTTGCCACAGCACTGAAACACCCAAGAACTTCAGAGGTCATGCTCCTCCTTTGTCGAGCTTATTTTTTGATAAAACAAACACCACTATGGACGACAAATTAGATCAACCAGAAGTGAGAGAGTATCTTACCAAACCCAAACAGGATGTAGACTGCTCCATGGCTGGTGATGTGAGCTTGTGGACCAATGAGTTTTCCATTTCCATTGATGCCATACTTCACAGGGCCCCCCACAGGGGTTCCAGTTTTACCCGATACAAGGAGGAAGCAGAGGTCTGGCTATGTAGGAGAAAGCAGGGAAATGGAATTGTGGGAGTGGATCTGCATGCACAAGAGTCATCTTTCAAGCAATAGATGGTTTAACTGGACAATTACAATAGTTTTTCCATTTTTTAAGAATTTCACTGTGCTTTCTTTGTCCGGAAAAATGAGTCTCACTCAAACTTGGGAGGGGAAAACACATATATAGAAGGCTCTTTGTCATTCACCTATGAGACTATTCAAATTGTGTCCCCTACCTTACCGCCAGGTTTGTGGGCTTATGTATCATACCTGTGTCTCTCCGATAGCCAGGATCACCAAGTCACTGACCCTGTCCCCATCCACATCTGGTACAATCACTGCGGGAGCAGCCAAGGTTCCAGTGGACAGCAGATGGGAAGAGTCAAACGTCCAAATGGGATTTCCTACAAGATGACATGCAGTGACTTCAGTGGTTGCAGAAGGCAGGACTGGTAAGAATCCACAGCCCTGCATATCAAGAACCTCAACCAAGAGCTCATCAAACTTACTGAACTTACACTGAAGATAGGCACAATATAAGGAGGAGAGCTCTATGAATGCCATCCTCTCCCCTCCCCCCCCCCGTGAGTGTGTCTATGGTATGCTGGCAAATAAACATGATGCTAAAGCTCCATGAACTCTATGATAAGCATCATGTTCTTTTCAGCCCTCCAACTTGCTTCCTGTGAGCGCTTCCTGTTAGCATTTACAAGCAGCAAAGAACCAGCAAGACACAGGAGACCGTGACAGGAAGGTTGCAATCACAGGCAGGTAAGTCACTCACACAATGGGAGGGTTTTTTGAACCACAGATAATTGAAACGGAGGGTACCGGATTTGCAGGCACAGGGGGACCCCTGTACTTCAGTCTTCTTGGGTATAACCCTCAAATATTTTTTTTTAACTATGGTGGAATTGTTAATTACTGCACACAGCTAGAAACAGGGCATTCACAACTGTTGCACCAGGGCTGTGAAATGACCCAATGTCTGCAATGTATCCTCTCTGGTGTCACTCAAGAGTGGGTGCAAAACTCACCTCTTAAGTTTGGCATAAGGCGCAGCAGTGCTCTGGTAATCACACTGTTTCTGTGTGCGGTTTTGTTTGTTTTTATTCCATATTATGTATGGATTTCGTTTTATTTTATATTGCCGTGTGCCCCTTAGAGCACAGGAAAAGTGGCTTTTAAATAACAGTAGCAACCACCATATTAGCATAACCACATTCTGCCTTTGCTGGCGCTGGTGACCAGCTTATTTCTAAGCTTATTATCCACCCACATTTGGACCTACCCGACGAGGCACTCAGCAGGCTGAGAAATTTAGAGGTCCCAGTAATGAGGCAGGCAGGCTCAGCCAAAGACAAAAAGTTCAGACCCTTGCACTGCACACTCCGAATCTCCTCTTTAATATGAGTGGACCACAGGGTGCTGCCATTAATACCCGAAAGGGCAATCACGGTTACCCACGGCTCAGAGACACCTAGGGACAAAGAAAAGAGGCGGTCAGATCACTTGACATGGAGGGAATGTGCAAAGGGCTTTCGTTCTTTAAAAAAAAAAAAGGGTTGATTTTGTTGTCTCTGTAATCAATGCACTGGTGTCCAGGGTTGACTGTCATGGAGCCTGAAGTGCCCGTTGAAAATGGTCCAGAAACATGGTGTGACATGCAGCTGTGAGACTGCTGGTTGTTGAGAGTTGCTCTGAGCACATCATGCTGGTGTTGCATCGGCTATACTGGCTGCCAGTTTGTTTCTAGGCCCAAGTTAATCGGCTGGTGATCACTTGTAAAGCCCTATGTATCCCGGAGCTTTGAAAGACCACCTGCACTCATGTGACCCTACCCAGACCGTCACGTCATCACCTTGGGCCCTGCCCTCTGGCCTGCCACAAGTGCACTTAGTGGGCATCAGAGACTGGGCCTTTTTGGCACTTGTGCCATGGCTGCGGAACACAGCTCTGCAGTAGATTCGCTAGTCCCTGCCCACACATACACACTTGGTGGCCTTCATGTACTCCCTGAAAATGACTGTTTTCCACTCTGCTTTCTATGGATTTAAGGCTTAAGCCTTAAGGGATTACTACTGCCATTTTTATGGTTTTATTGTTGGAATGCTTATCTGCTGCTGTTTTACTTTGTTGATCTTTGCTTATAAAATTATGGTACTCTGCCTTTTATGTTTCTGATTACATTCTAGTACTAGCTGGCAACCTTCAGTCTCGAAAGACTATGGTATCACGCTCTGAAAGGTGGTTCTGGAACAGCGTCTAGTGTGGCTGAAAAGGCCAATTCGGGAGTGAAGATTACATTCACTGCTTTGTGAAGTCATATTCTAAAGAAAGGTGAAGACCTCCAATAAAGTGACTGTCTGATCTCAGTCGTGAAGTCAGTAAGTCCAGCTGGTTGTCGTTATCTGGGGCTGGAAATTTTGATAAAGTGAAATTGGAAGCAACTTTCAAGGCTCCTTCCAAGAAGAAACGCCTTAAAATTTTCAAGGGAAGTCAAATGAGTTTCTGTACAAAAACTTTGCCACAAAAATCTCCCACAAAGTACCAGTGAAACTGACACAACCATAGTACACAACATGACTATACAAGTATGAATGTCTTATCTAATGTATTTATACTCGCTCTGCCAATATAACATAGAGTGCAATCCTAATTTGTGCTGGAAACAGGCAGGACAGCAGGCCTGTGCTGTATCCAGCGCAAGTTTGGGGCTGACTATAGGCCAACGCAAGGCAAGGAGAAACGTTTCCCCTTACCCCATGTCACACTGCAGTGGCTCCAATGTGTCTACTTGGATCTGCACCACCTGAAAAACTGCTGCAAAGCCGAGCAGCCTGGGACCTCCTGGGCCACCTGGGCACGGGTCAGGATCCAGCATACGTGCCAGGTCCTGGCCCTGCTTCCCACTTCCCATCCGCCCACCCTGAAACACCTCCCTCCTGCCTCCTCCCCACCCACCCCACACCCCCCTGACCCCTGCATCGGCCCAGCTCGGCCAACACCTCACCTTCTCCCTGGGCAGCGTGGGAAGGCTGGTGCACTTCTGCGCACTGGCCTATCTCCCTTGTGAGTGGTGCAAAAGTGCTTTATGGCACTTTTGCGACACTCCCGGGCCAGCACAAGGGACTTGAGTCGGCCCAAGCACAGGTTTGGATTGGGCCCTAAAATATTTAGATTGCCTGGAAAAGGCAACACATCTATAACAAACGATCTGTGTTGCCAAAGGATATGGGGACTGTGTGCCGTAAATGGGAGGCACATGTACATTCATTTCTTTTTAATAAAGTAATTGACTGAGAGACTTCCCACAAGACTTTCCACAATTTTAAAAAGATCCCAAGCACACATATGCTCCAGCATATGATTACAATGGAGCAACTGTGTCTACTAAACTCCACATCAATGCAAGAGGTGGACAGGGTGGCATGACAGTACTATATGACCGTATACAGCAAAAACAAGTTTTTGGGCTAGCTGTGAGAGTTTGCATGCTTACCCAGTACACTAGCATTTTTCAGAGCTGTGAAAGAGAGCAGGACATCAGGGAGACCATCACCATTCACATCCGAAAGCTCTGGTGGAAACAGCACTCCACCTGCAGAGGAAGCAAAACAAGTTACCCACAGAAGGAGGACTTCCCACACATCCAAACTCAGCCTGGAATAATTTAAGAGGCATGACCATCATTAAAGCTTGTGGTTGGTAGCTGTGGTGTCACCATCAGCCAACACTAAGTCTATTCAAGCAACTTGAGCCAATCCCCCTCACTTTGCTGCATTCCTAAGAGGGCTTTAACACACTTCTGTCTCAAGTCGAAAAAACCCAGACATCTTCCCTGTCCAACAGAACAAGAGCATTCAAATGCTCCAGTAAATTACAAATTACAGAGCATTCAAATGCTCCCGTAAATGGCTGAGCTCATGGCATGTATCCAGCAGAAATTTTAGCAAGGGTTTTTGAAGTGCAAAATGTGGGTTTGCTTTCCAGAAAATACACTTCTTCATTAAGAATAAAAGAGACTAGTAGAGAACCTTTATAGAAGAACTAGCCTAGGTATCTTACAGTGCAATCTCGTGCATGTCAACTCAGAAGAAACCCCAATGAGTTCAATGGGACTTGCTCTCAGATAAATGTGTATAGGACTGTAGCCTTAAAATGCTAAAGAAGCTATCATCAGAGAGCAACCACTGAGACAAAGGTAGGCCAAAGACCATTTCCTTCTTGGATAAGGTTCCAAGATAACCTGTATTTCAAGTATTTGTCCATTCCAAAACATCACAGCTCCATAACTGATACATCACTTAGGGCACACGCCAAACAACACACTCTTAAACAGCCCGGTCCCTTCCACCTACTCCAGAGGAGGCTAGGCTGGTGCAAGGACATGTGCCGACCCACAGAGGTCAGATCCAGCCTCTGTGGCACGACAGCAGGTAATTTGTGCCAGCCAAGGGCAGCCAGTGCAGGGGGTTGTAGAGGATGGTAGGAGGGCAGAATAGGGTATTTTTGGGTAGGGGGAGGGTGGGCCAGTGGGCAGATCAGATCTGGAAGGGGATGGGACCAGCTTCAACCCCTTAGGCCAGATCCTAACTAGCCAGCCCACTGTTACACTGGGCTGCTCAGATCTGCATCAGTGATTTTGCTGGCACAGATCTGAGTAACCCCATGGGGGTAGCTGGTGTGCTATAAAGGGTTAGGGGATAAATATCCCCTTACTCCAAATTGTGCCACAGCCACCTCCAGTATGGGCCAGTTGGATACAGTATGGGCCAGTTGGCCTGCCTATTCCAGTGCAGGTGAGGACTGGGCTATTATTTTAAGACAAGAAATAAGGAGAAAAGACTATTAGGAAAAACTTAGATTTCTCATTTATGGTCTAAAGGGGGAATTGTAGAGATTCAAACACACTAGCTGCTGTCTAAAAACATAAAATCCCAAAGTGGTAGACAGACTGATTGGAGCAAGGGAGATCAGTAGAGTTATTTCTGATAGCGAAAAAGCGGGAAAGGCTGGATAACTGATTAAACTAGAGTAGAATGACTTAAAGAAACTTAAATCAGCAATTTAACTCACTGGAAAGACTGGAAAGTCTCTATTCAAATCACCAAATTGAATGCACTTTTCCATGTGTGGTCCAAACCCTTTTTAAAAGCAAAGCAGTTTATCAGGGTGACTTAACCATTAAACACGTTGCTATATCATTACACTGCACTGTTGGCATGGCACTTTCTCCGTGTTTTTTGCTGTCTAGAAGGGAACACCTGACAACACTCAAAAACCTGCCCAAAACCCTGTGCAAATTGTAATGAGTATCCAAACGAAAGATGTTTCTGCAAAATTTGCACCGGTGATTCCAAACTCAGATCTGAATGTTTCGTTTTTCAGAACGGGGACTATATTATGGGAATAATGCAGAGTCTGGTTACAGATCCATATGCATACTTGTATTTCTCCATCTGCTTCTGGTTCCTGAAGGCCAACCAAAAGGCGTTAGTCCCCTGTCCCCTCCATGGCCATCTGGGCAAAGACGCACTTTTTAAAGTGCTCTTATGTTCAGCAATGGGAGAGCAACTGTCCTTCTTCACCCCAGCACAGTGTCTTTTCTCGTGGCCATTTGCTGGTGCTTCTTTTGCATCATTTTTTTGACTCTGAACCCTCTGGGGACAGGGAATCATCTATGCATTTATCCTTGCTATGCAAACTGCTCTATGACCTTTTTCGTTGAAAAGCTGTGTAGAAATATCCTCAAGAATGAATAATAAAAATATGGGTACTGGGCAACAATTAATTTACAGTCCTTGATTCAAATCCTTCAAAATACTTCCCACCAGGCTACAGATTCCATGAGTCAGGGCAGATGTTGCCCTTGCAGAAGTTTCTTACCTGTTGCCTGACCCAAGTTACGAATCCAGGTATTATGCAAGTCCCGAGGAGGGCAAGGAATGAGGAAAGCACACACCAGCACGAGTACCATGGAGATCACCAGGGTGAGCAAGAAGATGGCAGTGCGCAAGTATGGCATCAAGGAGCCAGAGGTCTTCTGCTCCAGGCCACTGGTGGACTCATTGGGGTACTCCTCTGCCGCGCCCTCTGACAGGTGCTGCTTTGTCGTCCCAACTTCCACATCGGAGTCCACATCCTGCACATCCCCAAGGGAGCTTTTCCCGTTCTTGACCCCACCATTCTTTTGCAAGTTGAGCACCAGGTCGTCTTCACTCTCATCGCTGTCAGCCTGCGTGAGGGGGTCGTACTCTCCGAGGTCAGGACTCTTTTTGCCTGTGAAGAGAGATGGAGAGAGGTAATCAGCCATGGCGGATGTGGACAGGCAGGGCAACAAGTGCGTTTGCAGCATTCTCAGGTCTCCCGAGCACAGTCAGGGAAGTAACTCTTTAGGGGGCAGGCATGCTCATGTGGTGGAAGCCCCAATGCAAGACAGAAAGCAGGGCCCCTCTGTGCCTCCAAGATTCAAGGCAGGGGGAGGAATAGGCTGAGTTCAACAGTTTATTTCCCTGAGGAAAAGGATATGACAGGATTTACCTAATTCCCTATAATGCCCTTTGGTTCTGTAATGAGAAACGGTTCCGCTGAGCCACCGTGTGACTTCATGTTGAAATCCGCACATGGCACAGTAGGAGTCTCTTGCCCATCTGTTATGCCCGAGAACGGAACCATTAAACCAGCCTCACCTGCTCCCAAAGCACAATCACAGAGAAATGTGTACACGCCTTCTGACATATCTGTCTACTCCACCACATTGTCCGTTTCATGCAGACCTGCTGCTCAATTCAGTTCGGATGCATTTACATAATTAAAAGACACCATGTTCATTTCAGAGGATTGTAACAACCCATTATTGCAAATCAGCACTTTCATCTGGCTTAGAAAACAAGAGGAATTGGGGGGGAGGGGGCACAATTGAGCTTATAAAATGATGCAGAGAAAATAGATAAAGAGAAACGTGTTCTCTCTCTCAAACACTGGGTCTTCTAATGACACTGGGATCGTGACTGGTACTAAATTCAAGACAGACAAAAAGATGTTGTTCATTGCCACAGAATGTAGCAACGGCTGCTAGAGGGAGGTAGGCAAATTCATGGACAACAGTTTTATCAACAGCTATTAGTAACTAAACCAATTTGAAACCTCCAGATTCAGAAGCAACAAATGCCACTGAATATCATTTACAGGGAAACAACAGCAGGACTGAGATTATCATGCCCTGGATATGGGGTTCCCAGAAGCCTCTGCTTGGCCTCTGTGGGAAACAAGATACTGTCTTGAGTAGGTGGGTGTCTGGCCTGATCCAGCAGGGCTCTTTTTATGTTTCACCCTGAGTTTGGTTCCACGGACAAGTGATCTCCAAATGTTTTATCCTCATACCACTCAACCACTATATTATGTTAATCTAAAGTCTTCCTGCTATTATAAAATCCATCCATCTGAGCCCATAAACTGACCAGCTATTCCAGAACCAAACAGAGATGAGGAAGAGATCCAGGTTATCCAAAACCTTTGTTGCTCAATTCCAACTTGCACGGAGAGATATTAAATAGCGTGTTGTTGGATGCACATTATCTCACTGCTCCAAGATCTATGAGGGACTTGTTTGACTTCCTGAATAAAATTCAAGATGCATTCTGTCTGACACAGACCCTTTAGGGCAGCCCTATTGTGCCAAAACAGCCAAATTGCATATGGACACTGGATGCAGCTGAAGCACTGTTAAGGAACAGTTAACCAGATGTGTGTTGCCTCGCTGTTAAGCCCAAGGAAGTGAACCAACACCTATCACCGCCCAAAAAGGGTTCGTTTGCACAAGGAAAAGATCTTTATTTTGTATGCAGTGCAGTCTTCAACTATAGCAAACAGAAATGTCTCCCCTAAAAATCTTCCTTGGCTGTTGAATTTCTTTCCAAGAATTGAAACAAAAACCTGAAGTCTTCAGGCCCACAGAGTGATCTGGTCAGGCAATACATTTTACAAGATATGAATACAAACCTTCCACAAGGCAGTCACTCACAAGGCAGGCTCATCTTCTAGCCATCCATCCTTACACACACACACTCTTCAGTCACCAACCCACCCATTCATGCACATGGATGTGCACACCTTCCAAACAACATATACACACATATTTTCCCCGCCCACCCAACCCAGCACATACACACACTCTCACCTTCCTTCCATCCTCCATGTCCTCCCACTACTGTTGCCTCCACCTCTCCAGTTCAACACACTGCTCTTTGAGGTTCTGCCAGGCTTAGCACAAACTCATGTTTCAAGGAGGGGAAGGAAACAGCTGAAGAAGTGAATACAAGAGGAGAACTGGATGCTCCAACTTCCACTCTGCTCTCCACACTTTCTCTTTCCCAAGACAACCTCCAGAACAGGCGGAGCAGAAGCCAAGCTGCAATGGTCAGCAGGCAGACAGGAGGGGGGCATGCAGATGCCATGAGACACCTCTGTAGGTACCATGCTGGAGACCTCAGGCATCTGTTCACCAGAATTTCAGTCAATGTTTCCCAGTCCTACCTGGAGATGCCTCCCCAAATAGAGATACTATTTTTGAATGCTCCCCCAAGAGTAGCAAAATAAACAAACAAAAACAAAAACAAAAAACACCTGGTATGTCAGAGAGAAGAGTCAGTCCAATCACTCCCCTGCCTGGCTAGCTTTCTACTTGCAGGCTGTTTCCAACATAGGGATTCTTCAAGAAAGCACTTTCCTGCCTGGTGTTCAAAGCAACACAAGCCATTCTGTCACCACCAAAGTCTACCACCTCATTCCACTGGGCAGACCAGGCTGTAACTATGGTAAGCTCGGAAAACAAAACTTCAGGAAAAAGATACCAAATGAGCTTCCATACTCTTTACTGAACTTTCACTCTTGAGAAAGACTGCTGTTTGAAATGTGTTAGGCATTAACAGTCTGCCCGGCCCACAGGTGTGCACATTTGATCCATGTTGCTTATGTGCAATATTGGGCAGAAATGGCTTAAAGATACTTTTTTGCTTACATAGCTGGTGTTGGTCTCAGAAGGTGTTGCACCTCAAGATGCTTCTGGGATGAAGACAACTCAGTAACAGATGCAGTCCCATTTTAATAAAATTCAGATAAAACCTGGCAGTTTGCTCCAATCTGCCTCCAGTGCTAATCAAAGCACACAGCGCTGTATAAATCTGAGCAAGACACATAGTAAGATGGTCCACATTTCCCTTCCAGACTATACTATCTCCCATGGGGGGCAGATGTAGGGGCATCTGGGTAGACTGCACAAAGGAACAAAAATGTAGGTGGGAGCATTGTAGGATCACACAGCTAAATCTTCAAAGCAAGCCAACAAGGAGGAAAAGGCCCTGTCAAATACAAAGGAGAACACTCTGTTCTTGGAATCAAATAAAAGAGGAGCACATGACCGTTTCATTAATTTAGCAGGGTTTCTATGGTGGGAGGCTAACCAGTTGTGGTTCAGGCCTTGTGTCTGACGTGATGGCTTATCCAAGCCAATGGAAGAGGGCCACATCTCCTTTCTCCTGTGTCCTTGTTTGCCAGGAACTTAAAGAACTCTACTAGGCCAAGCATCAGGAAGGAAAGGCAGTGCTTGGAGCCAAAAGTGTACTATTAGCCCAATTCTAGTATAAAAGCCGGCAAGGCTCTCCCCTAGTGGTTCTGTTTTGTATAATGTACTGTTCACTTCCAACACAATGTCCCTCCTTTGCTCACAAACAGCAAATACCAAGGCTAGAAAAATATATTTCAGATTACTAAACAGGACCAAGTTCAAGGCACCAAAGCTGCACAGGGCTAAAAAAGGATGTCAAACTCTTAAGGTACCAACCTCACATTTTTGAGAATTTTGCTCCAGGGGTTTTTTCTGGCCCTGACAAATCTAGCTGGAACCAAAAATGCAACTCTGGTTTGCTGCATCCACACTGTTGAAATGAACACATCTTCAAACAGCGAAAACCATGGCGGACAGCACATAACTCACACACTGGACCACTCAGTTCTACATGGCCTGCTACTACTTTCATATCGCACGTACAGAATGCAAGGTGCTGCCAGTGAATCTGAAGCATGTACAAGTTCTTTCAGAACCCAAATATGTTTGCAGAACTCAGATGATGAGAATCACTTACGGGTCACTTCCTTGAAGCAAGAAAGCACAAACTCACAATTCAATTAACTTAAAATAATTATCTGTCCATCAGCACACAGGATTACAGCATTTATTTTTAAACAGCAATTGGAAAGCAGAAGGGATGAGCAGGTTAAGTGATGTGGCACTAGAAATTACTGTGCAACATATGCCAAGATGCAAGAAGGAATATATTATTAATTAACCTTTGTCCGCAGCAGGATAAGCTGCACAACTCAGCCATGCAAGGCTTAAAATAACACCCCTTTAATTATAGGGAAAGCTCCTGAAGTGTAAGAAAAGGATGGGGGGGGCAGAAACCTCCCACCCAATGTAGGCAATAATACTGGACTTAAAAGCTGATTTCTTGTGTCCCATTGGTTGTGAAATATCAACATTTCCAAAATGTGGAGACAGAGATACTTTAAACTGAAGGTTCACATCAAGGTAGGGTGATCATAAGAAGTGGGACAGAGTGTCTATATACCTTTAACCACTGTGCAGAAGAGGGAATTTGGGCAGGGGCAGTTCAACATGGAAGGGTTTAAAAAGCTGCACCTCCCCAAATTCTCTCTTCTATATAATGATTAAAGGTATAGACCAGGGGTGCTCAAACTTTCAACTTTAGGGATGCTGGACCTTTAACAAGTGTATGGAAGTGAGAATTTCAGCAGGTGCAACTTGTCATCCCACAGATGACAAGCTGCACCTGCTGAAATTATCTCTCCTACACAATTTTAAAGGTCCAGGATCCCTAAAGTTGAAAGTTTGAGCACCCCTGGTATAGACACTCAGTCTCACTTTGTACCTGCCAGCTATTTTCAATCTTTTTCATCACATGGCACACCTACAAGGTGCTAAAATGGTCAAGGCACACCATCAGTTTTTTTTACCATTGGCAAGGCACACCATGCTGCTGGCAGGGGGCTCACACCCCCCAACTGCCCTACAAATAAACAGCCCACCCCAAAGTCCCACAGCACACCTGCGGGCCACAGCACAGTAGTTGAAAATCATGATGGAGGGAAGGGATGATGAAGGGATCTCATGGCGCTGGAGGTTTGCCCTGGAGGGAGAGGAAAGGGCAAAGGGGGGGGGGAGTCTGTGCTGGATGGGGGGGCAAGGGTTGGTCCCTACATCCTGAGTAAGTAGGTCACACACAAGCACACAGAGTCCCCTTTTCAAGCCCACTCCTGTTTCCCCCTTGGTAGCAAAACCACGGCCATCTCGTCCTTGCCCCCATCACTTGCACCTTGCCCCCCCAGGTCAACCCCCCCATGCCCTTTCCTCTCCCCCAGAGCAAACCCCCATCACCATGACAACCCTTCATCATCCCTTCCCTCCATCATGTGGCTCCCAAGCATCCCCAACGCCGAACTCCCCCCCCCCCGCCTTGCCCCCAGGTGCGCTCCTCCTTCCCCTCCATCCCTTCAGGGCAGCAGGTGGGGAGGGGCACCTGCGGGGACTCAGAGGCCGGGAGGGGCGCGCTCAGCCCAGCGGGGATGCTCTGCCCCTCGGGGCAGCGCGGAGCCAGGGCGCCCCGGGATTCCAGCCTCGCCGCCTGCCCGCGCCCGCGCGCTCTCCCCCGCACCCTGCCTGCACGCAGCCCCAGCCGAGCCCAAGACCCCCTACCTGGCAGCTTCAGAGCCCGTGAAAGCACCGTAGCCATGCTGGCAATGGGGAGTGCGCAGGCGCTCGGCTCCCTTGACTCCTGGGAAGTGTAGTTTCTGCACAGCCCCCAAATTAATACTGGGTGCTGTAGGCTTATGCCATAGTCTTTCGAGACTGAAGGTTGCCAACCAGGATGGTGCGAGCGTCCCTGGCAAAGGAGAGGGATGCTCCAGGGCTGGGATGCTCCGGGGGCGGCTTTGTGTCCGTGCCACTGCCTCCTGAGCTGTAGGGCTAACGCAGCAGCAGCGGGGGGAGGAGAAACTATCCAACCCACATATTCGCTCCTGCCCATGCCCTGTGGCTATGATGATCAGCGTGATCCAAGGGGTGTGGGAGCCAGGATGCCCCCTACTGAAGTGCCCAGTGGGGTGCAGCATTGCAAGGGAGCCTGGGACGCAGGGACACCTGCAGGCTGTTTCAGTGGGTGCCCCTAACAGCAATCCCAGGTATGGCTACTCAGGAGTATGCCCCACTGTGTTCAGTGGGATTTAGAGCCCACTCCTAGGCATGTCTACTCAAAAGTAAGTCCCGTTATAGTCAATGGCTCTTACTCCCAGGTGAGTGTGGATAGGATTGTAGGATCATTCCCAGGGACGAGTGTATGCAGTATAAAGCAGTGGTTCGCAAACTTTTTAGCGCTGGGACCCACTTTTTGAAAGACACTCTTATCGCAGTGATTTTCAGTCTTTTTCAGCTCGCGGCACACTGACAAGATACTAAAATTGTCAAGGCACACTATTGGTTTTTTGACAATTTACAAGGCACATCATGCTGTTTGGTGGGGGGCTCACATCCCCCAATGGCCCTACTAATGCATGACCCTCACCCAAACTCCTGCAGCACATCTGCAGACCATTCGTGGCACACTGGTGTGCCACAGCACAGTGGTTGAAAATGGCTGCTCTATCAGGACCCACCTAGGCTTGCCAGACTTTTGAAAAAGGAGATCTAGGAAGAAATGAAATTTATTTATATGTAATGATAACCAGGAAAAAAGAACCTCAAACATCCATCTCCCACTTTTTAAAATGACACTGTATTGGGACCCACCTAGGCTTATCAGACTTTTCAAAAGATTAGAAAGAAATAATATTTATTTATATGTAATAATAACCAGGAAAAAAAGAAACTCAAGTATTTGTCTCCCTATATTTACATTTGCTTGCAAACTGAAGGACCTGAGCTCTTTGCAGGGTAATTAGCAGCCACAGAATCTGATTGTTGAATAGCCTGAGGGCCCAATCCTATCCAACTTTCCAGCACTGATGCAACTGCAATGCAGTCCCAAGGTAAAGGAACAAACATTCCCTTACCTTGAGAAGGCCTCAGTGGCTGCCCCACCACCACCACAAGATGCAGTGCATGCCCCAATGGAAAATTGGATAGGATTGGACCCTGGGGCAATTACCGGTAGTTATCTAAGTTTTCCATGACCCTTTGGTGACACACCAAAAATCAGGTCACAGTCCACAGGAGGGTCCCAACCCACAATTTGGGAATCACTGTGATTGTAGTTTAAGAATAGCTACTGCCACTGGGCAGATTAATCCATTGGTAAGAGTAGAATTTGTTGGTGGTGGTGTTGTTAAAAATACATAAAATACGAAACACGACCTTTTGGTGTTAAAATATCTGAATAAAAACATCACGCACTGCATTTTGGTGTTTAAGTTATTTTCCAGAAATTAAAATGGATTACTATTCTAGTCAGAAATAATCCTGTGGTTGCATCTACTGACACTATATTGCATATATCACCTTCCTAGTACATTTTAAAAGAAATTAGAATTTATAATTATAATTTATTAAAATGTGCCCTTGGAATGAAAACACATAACACTACAGTTTACTATTTTAGTCGAGAAATTTTAGGGGAAAGTCAGCAAAAAAACACACTCCTATCCATTGGTGAATGGTGCCCCTTCTCCACCCAGTAATTCTGAGAACCTTGTCAGATCAAGGGTGTTCCCTTCCCCCAGAGAAATTGGCTGGAAGAAACAAAATGGTGTGCAAGAGTGTAGGGGGAGGAGGAGGATTCCTCAGTTCTCTCTCATATCTTTAATTTGGGGGTGGCAGGGATAAGGTCCTCTTCTCCACCTTCTCCACCTTCCTCTTCGGACAGAAGCTGGCTGCCAGAGAAGTCAGCAGAAGGGGTCAAACGGAACACAAGGGGATCTTTAAAAATGCACATTTTCCCCTTGCCCCAGAACTTGGGTCATCAGGAGCAGGAAAAAAAGAATGTGTCTGCCATACTCCCCCCCCCCCCATATTTCAGGCCCTCCCCTTCTTTCCTAGAAGGAGATGTCCCCCTGGAGAGGACGTTTGCTCCACTGACTTCCATCAGGGAAAAGTCTTCAGTGTGGAGGCTCCTTTTTATGGTCGAGAGCAGTGCAGTGACATCCCAGCTTGGTAGGGTTATGCTGTGTGTCTTTCCTTGAGTCCTTAATAAGCAGCAATTCACCGCTTCTTGGCTCCAACAAGAACATTCCAAGGCTGGCAGATATTACCATCTGTATTTGTTGTACTAAAAGTGTAAACATTAATTCTTCAGCATCGGAGGCACCAGTGGATTTGCAGCCAAGGACAAAAAGGCTGACTTGGCTCTCGAAGTATGGCTGCAGAACAAAGCCCATGGTGACCTGGAACCACCTGGGTAGAAGGGAGGGAAGAAGGAAGTTTACATCCCCAGGGATACAAAGAAGTAGCTTTTTTAAGAACATAAGAACATCCCTGCTGGATCAGGCCGTAGGCCCATCTAGTCCAGCTTCCTGTATCTCACAGTGGCCCAGCCCCAGGGAGCACACCAGATAACAAGAGACCTCATCCTGGTGCCCTCCCTTGCATCTGGCATTCTGACATAGCCCATTTCTAAAATCAGGAGGTTGCAAATACACATCATGGCTTGTAACCCGTAATGGAGTTTTCCTCCAGAAACTTGTCCAATCCCCTTTTAAAGGCATCCAGGCCAGATACCGTCACCACATCCTGTGGCAAGGAGTTCCACAGACCGACCACACGCTGAGTCAAGAAATATTTTCTTTTGTCTGTCCTAACTCTCCCAACACTCAATTTTAGTGGATGTCCCCTGGTTCTGGTGTTATGTGAGAGTGTAAAGAGCATCTCTCTATCCACTCTGTCCTATGTATTGGCAACCTTCAGTCTCGAAAGACTATGGTATCGCGCTCTGAAAGATGGTTCTGGAACAGCATCTAGTGTGGCTGAAAAGGCCAATCCGGGAGTGACAATCCCTTCCACACCGGGAGCAAGTGCAGTCTGTCCCTGGTCTGTCTCCCTGGCTATGGGCCTTCCTTCTTTGCCTCTTTGCCTCAGACTGTTGGCCAAGTGTCTCTTCAAACTAGGAAAGGCCATGCTGCACAGCCTACCTCCAAGCGGGCCGCTGAGAGGCCAGGGTTTCCCACTTGTTGAGGTCCATCCCTAAGGCCTTCAGATCCCTCTTGCAGATGTCCTTGTATCGCAGCTGTGGTCTACCTGTAGGGCGCTTTCCTTGCACGAATTCTCCATAGAGGAGATCCTTTGGGATCCGGCCATCATCCATTCTCACGACATGACCGAGCCAACGCAGGTGTCTCTGTTTCAGCAGTGAATACATGCTAGGGATTCCAGCACGTTCCAGGACTGTGTTGTTCGGAACTTTGTCCTGCCAGGTGATGCCGAGGATGCGTCGGAGGCAGCGCATGTGGAAAGCGCTAAGTTTCCTCTCCTGTTGTGAGCGAAGAGTCCATGACTCGCTGCAGTACAGAAGTGTACTCAGGACGCAAGCTCTGTAGACCTGGATCTTGGTATGTTCCGTCAGCTTCTTGTTGGACCAGACTCTCTTTGTGAGTCTGGAAAACGTGGTAGCTGCTTTACCGATGTGCTTGTTTAGCTTGGTATCGAGAGAAAGAGTGTCGGAGATCGTTGAGCCAAGGTACACAAAGTCATGGACAACCTCCAGTTCATGCTCAGAGATTGTAATGCAGGGAGGTGAGCCCACATCCTGAACCATGACCTGGGTTTTCTTCAGGCTGATTGACAGCCACTCTGTCCATCCCCTGCATAATTTTGTATGACTCAATCATGTCCCCCCTCAGGCATCTCTTATCTAGGCTGACGAGGCCCAAACGCCATAGCTTTTCCTCATAAGGAAGGTGTCCCAGCCCCGTAATCATCTTAGTCGCTCTCATTTGCACCTTTTCCATTTCCACTATGTCCTTTTTGAGATGTGGCAACGGAGGCGTGGTGACCCCAGATTGTAACCCACATATAAAGGCCACTCGAGCAACACCTAAGCATAGTGGGGCAGGGGGGGGGGGAGGCTGCTTGGTGTTTAGAAAGAATCATTTTGCAAGTCTGAAGCACAGAGAATAGTAAAAGCTGCTTGATTTTATGAAAGGCAATAAGCTGACTGAGGCTGGAACTTTGGGGCCTCAAAGGCTGTGTTATACACATTGGAATTTAGCCTAGAAAACAGTACCAGGCTGGAGATGATAGAAAACACACCTGTGTTCACCAGGAAAACGTAACTACTCTCTTATGCTTTAGGAGCAAAGGTATACATATGGAAACCAAGTAACCTTCGATACCAAACCAAAGTATGTACCCAAAGTAAAAGGTCACAATAGTTATATAGAATTAAGTCATAGAAGTCAAAATGTTTGATTTTAGTGAAACTGTTAAAGGAAGTTTAAAGGTCTTTGCTTTGCAGAGGTTGGCAGAGGGCCCCACAGTGTTTTAATAAAACCAGGAGAAGAAATGCAGAAGAGATAAGATAGGTGTCTCAAGCAAGGCCATCCTAATTAGGATGAGTCTGAAGGGGATGTATGCCAAGAAATGGGCCTGAAGTTCTGCCAAAGATGAGGTCTTCACACCTATGTTTAAGTGTTTTTGTGTTCTCTTTTATTGAGGCTAGTGAGATAATTTGTCAATTAATTTCTAATTGGAATGATAAATGTGAGTAAGGGTCAGCACTGGGTCAATACTGAATAAAATGATATTATAGTAACCCCTGCTCGTTCTTGAAAACTTTGTAATTCAATATGTTTAATTATTTAATTTTACCTTTTATGGGAACTGCAACCTGAAACAAGCCTATCAGGAGTCTCTAAAGTTATCTATAGCCTATTAAGAATTAGCCCCATCTATGATGTCAAACTTCAGCCAATGGGAAGTTCAGATTTTCAAACAAAGAACCCAGAATGGTATAAGGGGTCCAGTTAACATTGGGAAATTGCTCTCAATGCTTTGGACATGAGTCCCTTGAGATGCCCATTGCTTGCAATGAAATAAAGCCTGCAAACTTTCACCCCTGAGTACCGAGATTTCTTGAGTTGCCTTCTTTCTACCCTGCAACAGTGACCAGAACTGGACACAATACTCCAGGTGTGGCCTTACCATCGATTTGTACAACGGCATTATAATATTAGCCGTTTTGTTCTCAATACCTTTTCTAAGTGCATGTTTGGCTATGATGCCAGCATATAACACAGTGTTAGGGATTTTCATCACCCTATTGTCAGGGCAAACCAGATTTTTATTTTTATTTTTAATCCTGCAAGCATGTCCACCTCCTTCTGAGTAAGGTCCATCGAATATAATAGGGCCTATTTTGGAGTAAAAATGTGCAGGATCAAATTGCTGAGCACATTGCACATTGTCTGGTTTGCACAGTGTCTGTGCAAGCATTTTGATTTGGTGGATGTTCATAGTCCCTTTATATTATTCACACAAAACTAAAGTGGAACAGATTTCACAGACATCAGGGATCCAGCTGTTAATTTGTCACTCAGTGTGATGTGACAGAAGAATCAGACCCTAGAAAGAACTAGGACCCGCATCGAATTAAATCTGCAGATACACAATCAATGCATACAGAGGCCCCACCTGTACTCTATTTAAAGTATTCTAGCCCAGGGATGTCCAAACTTTTTGGCAGGAGGGCCACATCATCTCTCTGACACTGTGTCGGGGGGGGGGGGAAGAGTTAATTTGCATTTCAAATTTGAATAAATTTACATAAATGAATACATTAGAGATGGGACTTATATGAAAGGCTGGCCTTTGCTGCCGCTGCCACATCACAGACATGAAACAGCAAGCAGTGGAGGAAGCCCTCATCCCACAGCTCACATGAGAGGTCGAACAGTTGGCTGCCATGCTGAAAGCAGTTGCGTCGGGCCAGCGCAGGCTCTAGCAAGTCTCTGGAGAGCCAGAACTCATTGGAGACTGGGGGCTCCCAGCAGGCCAGATTGGGAGTCCTCAATGGTCTCAAGTGGCTCCAGGGCCGGGGTTTGGGCACCCCTGTTCTAGCCCAGGAGTTTTCTATAAAAAATAGCATGCAAAGCAGCTCTCAAATGTAAAAACAAACATGAAAACAATAAGTTATTGCAAAAAAAATGATAAAAATATAACTAGAATGGGTGGGGAACACAACTCAGAAACCCCACAGTGAAAGAACACACAGCAAACCAAACACTAACCCTCTAGTGAGTCTAGCCCAAAGCCCTCTGGAACAAAAATGGTTTAGTGCAGTGAGGAGAACCTTATCAAACGCCGACAGCTGTGTTAAATGTGTTGTCCTGTTTTGGTCTTTTGGATATATTTAGAAAAAAATAAATAACAGCCATGGGAGACACAATCCAGGTTCTGCAGTGCTGAGAGAGGCTAACCCGTTTCCCCTGTGCCATTTTTCCAGTGGAAATTGCCCCACACCAAACATAGCAACAAGATCTCAGACACGGAAATCTGATAACATGTTTAACATCATGTCTAGTTTAGTGCTTTCATTAAAAATCTGATTGAATTCAATAAGACTTGGAACCTATTATAGTATCAGATCAATCCAAATTTTGGCCCAGTCCTATGGGCCACTTACACCCCCGGAACCTGTGTTCTGGCAAAGTAATGTGCTTTCTAATGTGCAGTTGCAAACGTGACACACCTCAGCGTGCAACCTGGCCGCTGCTGGAAGCAGTGAGTGCCTGGCTTGACACAGTGATGGACACCAGATGCACAACAGCCCAGGTAGGATCATGCAGGGAGCAGGAGGGCTGTGAGGACAGGGTGGAATGGGGCAGAGGTGGGTGAAATAGGGAGATGACGGGAGCAGGGAGGAAGGCAGATCAGGCCCAGGAAGGGGATAGGTTCGGCATCAGTGGCACCTGCCGAATCCTAACCTCCTTCCCAAGCTTGATCTGTCTTCATGGGTCCATGCAGACTCGTGCCAGCAATATCATTGGCACAGGTCTGAGTTGACCCACTGGGCCAGCAGGGGAGCAAATGTTCCCTTGTCCTGAGGAGGCCTCCAGATGCCAAAGCTCTTCCACAGGATCCAATGGATACCATATTGGCACTGCTGCGTTGCCGAGCAGAGGGTTAGGTGGGATTGAGCTTCCCATTTAGTTAACATGCAAAAACACAGCGGGGTGGTGGTGGTGGTGGTGGTGGTGGGAGGGTGCCTACTGGATATATTAAGGTATGCAAAAGATGGGTGATATGGATAATTTGCTGCTTGCTCCCTCCCACCGATTCTCTTTATTTAGTTGTCTGCATGTTTCACATAATGCCGTTGTACAAATCGATGGTAAGGCCACACCTGGAGTATTGTGTCCAGTTCTGGTCGCCGCATCTCAAAAAAGACATAGTGGAAATGGAAAAGGTGCAAAAGAGAGCGACTAAGATGATTACGGGGCTAGGGCACCTTCCTTATGAGGAAAGGCTATGGCGTTTGGGCCTCTTCAGCCTAGAAAAGAGACGCTTGAGGGGGGACATGATTGAGACATACAAAATTATGCAGGGAATGGACAGAGTGGATAGGGAGATGCTCTTTACACTCTCACATAACACCAGAACCAGGGGACATCCACTAAAATTGAATGTTGGGAGAGTTAGGACAGACAAAAGAAAATATTTATTTACTCAGCGTGTGGTCGGTCTGTGGAACTCCTTGCCACAGGATGTGGTGACGGCACCTGGCCTGGATGCCTTTAAAAGGGGATTGGACAAGTTTCTGGAGGAAAAATCCATTATGGGTTCTAGTTGGCAACCTTCAGTCTTGAAAGACTATGGTATCGCGCTCTGAAAGGTGGTTCTGGAACAGCGTCTAGTGTGGCTGAAAAGGCCGATTCGGGAGTGACAATCCCTTCCACACTGGGAGCAAGTGCAGTCTGTCCCTGGTCTGTCTCCCTGGCTATGGGCCTTCCTTCTTTGCCTCTTAGCCTCAGACTGTTGGCCAAGTGTCTCTTCAAACTGGGAAAGGCCATGCTGCACAGCCTGCCTCCAAGCGGGCCACTCAGAGGCCAGGGTTTCCCACTTGTTGAGGTCCACTCCTAAGGCCTTCAGATCCCTCTTGCAGATGTCCTTGTATCGCAGCTGTGGTCTACCTGTAGGACGCTTTCCTTGCATGAGTTCTCCATAGAGGAGAGCCTTTGGGATCCGGCCATCATCCATTCTCACGACATGACCGAGCCAACGCAGGCGTCTCTGTTTCAGTAGTGCATACATGCTAGGGATTCCAGCACGTTCCAGGACTGTGTTGTTTGGAACTTTGTCCTGCCAGGTGATGCCGAGAATGCGTCGGAGGCAGCGCATGTGGAAAGCGTTTAGTTTCCTCTCCTGTTGTGAGTGAAGAGTCCATGACTTGCTGCAGTACAGAAGTGTACTCAGGACGCAAGCTCTGTAGACCTGGATCTTGGTATGTTCCGTCAGCTTCTTGTTGGACCAGACTCT
Organism: Tiliqua scincoides; assembly: GCF_035046505.1. Classification (NCBI taxonomy): domain Eukaryota; kingdom Metazoa; phylum Chordata; class Lepidosauria; order Squamata; family Scincidae; genus Tiliqua; species Tiliqua scincoides. The sequence goes on from NC_089827.1 coordinate 61,051,036, forward strand.
CTTTGTGAGTCTGGAAAACGTGGTAGCTGCTTTACCAATGCGTTTGTTTAGATCGGTATCGAGAGAAAGAGTGTCGGAGATCGTTGAGCCAAGGTACACAAAGTCATGGACAACCTCCAGTTCATGTGCAGAGATTGTAATGCAGGGAGGTGAGTCCACATCCTGAACCATGACCTGTGTTTTGGGTTTACAAGCCATGGGTTACATGGCTTATGGGTTATGGCTTATGTGTTATGGGTTATGGCTTATGGCTTATGGCTTATGGGTTACATGGGTTTGGGTTACATGGGTTTGGGTTACATGGGTTACATGGCTTATGGGTTACAAGCTTATGGGTTACAAGCCATGATGTGTATGTGTGACCTCCTGATTATAGAAATGGGCTATGTCAGAATGCCAGATGCAAGGGAGGGCACTAGGATGCAGGTCTCTTGTTATCTGGTGTGCTCCCTGGGGCATTTGGTGGGCCGCTGTGAGATACAGGAAGCTGGACTAGATGGGCCTATGGCCTGATCCAGTGGGGCTGTTCTTATGTTCTTATGTTCACCAAGATTTACATCATTTTTTATTTGTCACTGATCTTATCCCATTAAGGGTGCAATCCTAACCCCTTATGTCAGTGCTTTCCAGCACTGACTTAAGGGCAATGCAGCTCTGAGGTAAGGGAACAAACATTCCCTTACTGTGAGGAGGCCTCCTTGAGTGACATCCAAGTGCAGGATGACATAAGGGGTTAGGACTGCGCCCTAAGGAGCTCTAAAATTCCTGGTCTGAATTAACTGGAGCCTGGAACTTATTTGTTTGTTTGTTTGTTTGTGTGTTTGTTTGTGTGTTTGTTTGTGTGTTTGTTTGTTTGTTTGTTTAAAAATGTTAGGGCTCATATTCAGTCACATTAAGAAAAAAAAGAAAAAATAGCACCCCTGAGCATGTGCAGAGTGCCACTCCCCCCCCCCCCTGTTTATTCATAACCAATCTTTATGTACCTGAAATTGGAGAGGAAGGTTTCCAGCCAGGGCAGAAGGCGTATCTTTCTGCAAACAGTCTTAAGCCTCAGTGCTTATTATTTTAGAAAGTAAGCAGTGTGCACTGATAACAGTCTGTTTGTATTACTAACAAAAAGAAGAAGACCCATGCAGACTGATTTAAAAGCAAACCCTATTGAACTCAGAGACTTATTTCTGTGTCAGCTTGTCTAGGCTCAAGTTGCATGTGACCCTAAAAGCATACTGTTAACTTTTCTGGGGGGAAAAGGGGGGGAATATGTGTTCAGTACTGGCAGAAAATGTTTAAATTCCCATTATTTCATATATTGTACATTGTTTAATGTATGTATTCTGTTAACACTGATGCCCATAGAATTTCTCCCTTTGAAGTACAGGACATCATATACAGTATATGGGACTAATGCACCTGCAAAAGCTGTACACTCACTGATATTTTCAGTCTGTCAGAGGCAGTAAACTACAAAGCATTCATTGTGAGACCCACAAGTTCTGTAAAAGAACCCCTGGTGGATTCATAGCCTTAGGATATCATTAACACCTGGCTAAGTTCTGCTGGGATTTAAGAACTACATCATCTGTGACCTCAAAAGAGAATCTTTTTACCTAATACAAAATATTACGAGCCAGCCTGGCAGTTAAGTTCCAAGCATCCTATGAACTAGTTAAGTTCATGCTATACAGGGAAGCCATCTCAGAAGTTTGTATTAAGCTTTATTGCTTTATTGCCTCTATGATTGCCTCTATGTGTGCCTGATTTTGTATTCTTTGTATTTTAGTTATATAGTACCACCAATGTACACGGCACTTTACGTAGAGTAAGAAGACAGGAAGCTGCACTGCTACCAGACAGAGAAGTCAAGGTTTGCTTTATTTGCAATCACCTTTTAGCATACTTGCCAACATTTGCTCTTTCTTCAAGATTGCTCATGTCTTGTTTTATCCTTACAATTTCCCTTATATTGGTTTGATGTATACTACTACCTGTTTAACTCTCTTACAGTTTTTTATAGTTTCACCTGCCTGGTCTCAGGTAGCTCAGGAGGAACCAAGTCAACATGTATCTCTGATTGTCACATTCCGCTACTGTTTCTTTTTAAGGGAGCCCCTGGCACTGGGAGTTTTCAGATCCACTAGGAGGGCAGTTTTTCCCAGGCAGCCTTTTTTCTCCTGGCTTCAGAGCGCGATACCATAGTCTTCCGAGACTGAAGGTTGCCAACAACTAACTGATCTAGGGTGGTGGCAACAATCTCTCTTTCCCAGTTATTTCCAATTTGTTCTTATTTAAAGGGGAGCAGGAAGCTGCTGGAGCAGGGAGGAGGGGGCCAGTTGTTACCTGCTAGGCCAATGGTTCCCAAACTGGTGGATCACGACCCACTAAGGGAACTGGAAAAGGAATAGGCAGTAATCCAATTGTTATGATCACACTGCACAGAGGGTTGTTTTTTTTCCACTTACCTGGGGGTTGCTATGGCTCTCTAGAGGTTCTAGGGAGCCTGCAACCCCTCTGCAGCCCTCCCTGAGGCTTCAAAATGTTGAACAAAGGGGGGGGGAAACCCTGCTTTTTGTCCCAGAACAGGGTTTTTATTTGTTTTCAACATTTTGAAGCCTCAGGAAGGGCTGCAGAGGGGGCCACAGGTTCCCCAGACCCTCCAAAGAGCCATGGCAACTCCCAAGTAAGTGAAAAAATCCCCTTCATGCCCGCAGTAGCATGATCATAGCGATCACATTGCTGCCCTCACCCCTCTCCCACGCAAAGACTTTCAGAGTTTCCTAAGTCCGAGTAGGACTAGGCCCTACATTCAGTCTGCTATCCATCTTCCCTGACAAGAACTAACCATTTCATCCTTCCTGTTTTTCCCAGGTTTTAGATGCTTCCAGGAATGAATTTCCTCTTCGTTCCACAGATGAAGAAAACTGCACTGAGTTTGCCCTTTTGAAATGAAAACAGCTGTGAAGAATGCATTTGATCCAGATTATTGTTTGGGTTTTCTTTTGAAATTATTTGTTTGCTTTTGGGTCTTTGCCTTAGCAACCTGAATTGCTAACATATCCCAAAAAGAGAGGAATGTTTCTTAAGAATAATGGCTTTTGGATGAGGCCTTGTGGACCCTTTGCTATTTTTTATGCTAGTCTACACTAGATTATAAATAACTTTATCCCAGGTTTTGAGCAAACTCTGTAATGGACAAGCTGTATGAGCACGTTATGAGCAAGCCGTAGTCCACTATACTGTTCTAATGAAAAATCTCCATATAGTGTGCTAAGCCATTGTTTCTCACAGTGGTTCAGGACCCACTAGGTGGGTCGTGAACCAGTTTCTGGTGGGTCCCCATTCATTTCAATGTGCATTTTATTTTTAATATATTAGACTTGATGCCACCATGATATGTGTCTGCATTTGGGGAAATGTTACAGATCTATACTTTCAACAGGCTACTGTGCTTTTAACAATAATAGTCAGTGGGGCTTACTCCCAGGTAAATGTGCATAGGATTGCAGCCTTTGAAATGTCTGGAGAATTTTTTAAAAAACAGATAAGCAACTGCTTAAGTAAGTTAGGAGGGTTATTCTTCATTTAGAAAAAAAATTAAACTTATTGTAAACTTTTAATTTACTTACTTATTTCCACCCTCCCCCCGCCCCTGTGCCCCCTTGCCAGCCTGACTTAGCCAGTGCAAACTTACCAGCACACTGTCTCTGCAGGGTTTGTGCCAGCCCCTCTCCTCTCCCAGTGGTGGAAAAGTGCTTGATGGCACTTTCATGACACCTCCGGGCCGGAACAAGTTCCAAGAGTGTTTGTGGTTTGTGGCCTTTCTTACTTACTTAGATCCCATTCCTATCCAATTTTTCAGTGCTGGTGCAGCCATGCCAGTGGGACATGCACTGCATCGTGGGGGGGGGGGGGGGACAGTCACAGAGGCCTCCTTAAGATATAGGAACACTTGTTCCCTTACCTCGGGGCTGTGTTGCGGTTGCACCAGTGCTGGAAAGTTGGATAAGATTGGGCCCTTACTTACTTACTTACTTACTTACTTAGTAAGTAATTAATTAGGTTGTAATTAATTAGTAAGTAATTAATTAGGTTGTATGGGAATGTTAAAAATATTCCTGATGTCACGTCTGGCCATGACATTACTTCACAGGTTAATGACATCATTTCCGGTGGGTCCCAACAGACTGTCATTCTAAAAAGTGAGTCCTGGTGCTAAAAAGTTTGAGAACCACTATGCTAAGCTATTCTGAAAATGTACAAAACTATACGTTCCACTGAACCATTCCGTAGACAGTTTGCTGTTTGACAGTTTGAACGCCAGTGTTCAGGAATCTTCTTATGTCAATAATGTCCAACCTACATGCCAGGGTACATTAGTGTGCTTCTACAGAACTGCTAGCATGCCTCAAGGAATGCAAGCCCCATGCAGTCTTTCATAAAGGAGGCTGCTCACTGTGTCTCTGTACGATTTGCTGCTCTTTCCATTCAGCTACCAGTAGGGTCAGGTAATGACAGAATAATTCAACAATAATGTAGCTGTGTGAGCATGGAATGCCTGTAAGGCCTTTGGCCATATGAAGAATGCAGACAGTTGTAGATAGCACTTTGTTTTTTGAACTTTGGCCTTTTCTACTGCACAGAATATCTCCCCTTGAGGCACTTTAGAAATTGCTTTGCTCAGAATCATGTGTCCTGACACGTTTTAGCTTTGAAGATCTAGTCACCTTTCATCATCAGCTTCTTCCTAACCGGGCACCCCTCTTGTGGAAGATCCTTTGGACCCTGAAGTGCATTTTCTAAATGTGGTTAACAATAACTGACATTTACAGAGACATGCCTTTACCCAGAAGAATCTGAGCAGTTTAAAAATGGTGAACAAAGCCCCATCTGGCATAAATAACCGTAACTCCAATAAATCCGGAGGTGCTCGTCTCATCTTCATGATCCTGTGCCCACAGCATACATTATATAATACCATATACCTTATATGTATTTTAAAATCATGATAAGTTCCAAAATTTTCCTGCAGTTAAGGAAAACTTATTAATGTTCCCTGAAATACAGTCACTTCTGAGGTTAAACTCACTGCGACTGAGTGTCATGCACCACCGTGGTCCAGGAATTTGGGTGAGGCATTGCAATGGGGCAGGCCCAAGACTTTCTGGTGCCTGAAGTGACATACCAAATGCTGCCCCTCCTTATCTCATGGTGGGCCAACCTCTGTTGTTCTTGCTCCTTGCTCTGGAAAAGGAGCAGAGACACTCCAACCCACTATTATACCTCTTCCTCACACTTTCTCTTCCATGCCACCCCTCCTCTCCCTTTTCCAATACAGGGAGTGGAAGGAGAAGCAGCGGAAGCAGAAGTGGTCATCCTCTGCCCACCTATTGCCTTAGTCAGCTTCAGTGATGGTCTGAAAGAAGAAGCTATTTTCACTCACCCCAGTGGGTGCCATGACAGAAAAGGCCCTGTGCCAGCATTGTGTGCTATCAAAATGCCCATCATAAGGGCAGGTGGCAGCTGTGGAATGAAATGTGAGGGCCCCTGAGAGGAACTGTGCACTTTGCATACAGAGACACTTTGAACTGCATTATGGATTCTGTGGGGTCCAGATAGTTTACAGACATTAGTGGAGGGCTGCCTTTGCCTCACTGCCAAAGTGTAGCTACATGTGGTGCTTTCTGCCATAGAAATGTGGCAATGATTTATGGGAGAAAGTAAAGGGTTTCATTAAGGACCATGACCAGGATGGCGGCTTTATGTACTCTTTGCCAGTGACGGTTCCAGTATCAGAGCTGAAGGCAGATTGAAATATCAGAAAAACTCTACGCTGGTCACACTTATGTTTCACTGGTAGAATGTTGGGAGCTGCCTTCTGAGCGAGTATGATGAGAATAATTACTTCTAACATTTATATCCTATTGATGAGCCTCTAGAGGCACTCACAGTGGCTTACACCAAATAAAAAGATACTGTGCGCAGAGGGGAAATAATTAAAACCATTACTGCAACACCCCTCAAATCCAATCAAACAATAGCAGCTCTGTAGCAAATTGTGGTCTTAAGAGGGATTTGTGGCAGAAAGCAGATGTATCCAAACTACCGGGATAAATGTGCCATGTAATTCATGATTCATGGCTCGGTTTGGGACATGTTTTCTAAACCACTGTTACTACTTCTTGGTGCAGTGCATCTTGAGGTTTGATTCCCTTCTGAATCAGGAGCAAGAACACCACCCGTTCAATCTACTAACGTTGCCTATTGCGACATCTCGCTAGCCGCTGACTAGGTCACTTGTGTTTCATTTGGACTGACCAGGGTCTTGAGAATAGAGAAATACATGGCCAAAAAACGTTCCTTCGCCTTGTTTATTTTAACAGAAATAGTTTTGGCATAATGTATCAGGGATGAAGTAATCGGCAGAGAATTAATTGGCAATCAGGAGAAGCAAGTTGGGGAACAAATTCACAGCTAGCTGGCTGGAGAGTCTGCCTTCCATGAAGGAAAACTACAGAGTGGAAACTATGGACAGCAAGGAGGGTCAGCTAATGAAGTGAGCTGCCAAGGGATTGTGAGGATCTTAGAAACTAGTGCTGAACAGGGGAATCAACATTGCAAAGGCACTCTAGTACCAATGACTGAGGTTTGTCGTTCCATACGGCTCCCATGTGTTGCGAGAGATGTTCAGCTTGAATGGAGGGGAGGGAAGGGGAGGGTGAGAAAGACACAGCTGGAAGAGGCTCGAAACCAAGATTGGGGAAACATGTGGAATAGGGAGAAGACATGAGACACGTCAGTCATGACAAGCTGAGGTGCACCAGGGTGGCACTGCGAGAGGAGGAAAGGCAGCTGAGTCTTGGGAGCATCATCTCAGGAGGATTAGCCTGTGGAGTCCAGGTAATATTTGCATACTGTGCCATGCCTTCTTAGCAAAGAAGAGTTTGTGTCTTCCTTATGCGGTGGGGCACCTGACTCAGCCAAGCATTTTCAAGTTCCAGTAGGTTGCATAGGGTGAAATACCAGAGACAGGTGCAATATTTTGAACCTGTGGGTATGTATTTCTACTGACCAGTTTGATAAGAATCAGATGGAAGCTTTATATTCATTGAAAGAAAGAAAGAAAGAAAGAAAGAAAGAAAGAAAGAAAGAAAGAAAGAAAGAAAGAAAGAAAGAAAGAAAGAAATTTTTTGTGGATGCTCTGAGCCCAAAAGTACAAGTTCCTAAAAGCCAGACGATCCATGTTCTGAGGTAACTAGGTAGCAATGCATCTGTTGAGGCATTTCCATGGGACAAGGCCCTAATATTTTCTCATTGCTGGGAGCCCTGTTTTTGTTCTGAGATAAATGCACCCTTAAAGTGGTGTCTTTCTATAAGGGGTCAATAAGAGCATTAGCCTGCAGCCCTACCTGCAGGTTCTGTTTCCCAGAACAGTCCAACTTTTCTTTCACTCAAATAATCCCTTTTGCTAAATGTAAAAACAAAAAGGAAATTGTCTAAGGAAAGACAACCAAGAAAGTCTTAATGTAAAAAGAAGCCTGAAAGGTCTCCTGATTTCTCTTACTCATGTTTGTATGCGTTGGTGTTTAAAAATGAGAGACCCGGTACATAAGATGTTGCACTTTATGGCCTTTAATTTTATGGGCAAAATAGTGCAAAAGCCTTAAAGATTGAAAAGATGCAAAGAGTTGTCCCCAACTTGTGTTAAAAAGAAACGGATGTGTGTGTTTAACCCATTTCTACCCATCCCACAGGTGTACACATTTGCTCCCAGTTGCGCATATGCAACGTTGGGCAGAAATGGCTTAATTAATTTCATACTGTAAGTGCAAAAGTGTAAGTTTTTGTGTGAAATCTATCAACTCAGCTGATTTGGATACATTTGTCATCAAATCGGAATTGTCCTTGTGCATGTTGCTGAGCAAACTGCCTGTCAAGAATGCATTTTCTCTCTTCATTCTTCAGTGGCCATTTCTGCATAAAGGACCTTATAACTGCTCCTGTTTCCCTTCTGTAGTGATAGTTGAATAAATCCACAGATGCCAATGACACTATCAGTGCAAGCCTATATTGTATGTACCTCTTTGGAAGTAAGTTCCATGCAATTCAAGGGGGCTCACTCCCAGGTAAATGTGTACAGGTTTGCAGCCAAAGATTCTGATCATCAGACCTGCTGCACCAGCATATAAACTCTAGTGTATCCCAGCATCTATAGCATCACATTAATAATATCACCAGGCCTGATGTTCTGCCAGCCTTGCAAGGACATTACGCCAATATCACAGACAGATTGCTACAGTGCATCTTTATGTTCAGGGCACCGACACCATCAAAATAGCAGCATATCCCAGTGCAGTGTTTGTAGATCTCATACATAACACACTGGAGGGCAAAGAGGATTTGCTTGTGGAAGCCAAAGGATCAGTTCCTTGTCATTTTTTATTTGTGCAATTATTTAATGTATATTTTGTTTTGAGATTTTTTTTCAAATGTCGTGGGAGTTGGATAAGGGTTTGTGTCCTGTGTGTCATTATGTATTCATAATGGCTGAAAGCTTGATTGCAAAGCTTCTAATTCCAACCTGAGTCAATGGAAAGATTTCATTGACCCTTTGGATTGCGCCCAAATACAACATGAACTTGTCATACTCTCCTATTTTGCTCGTGAAAGGGCTGGAAGCAGAACACAAATATACAGTATATGTGTGAGCACACTGAAAAGCTGGTTAAAGATCTGTATCCCTCCTCATCAATGCTGCTGTAGTATCCCAGGGTTGTCAACCCTACAGAAGTGGCCTGGAATCTCCAGGAATCAATCACCAGAGGTCGACTGAAAGCAATCCTGGATATTTTAACAGGGCTTCCTTGGCTGAAAGTGCAATCCCATGCATATCTACTCAGAAGTAAGTTCAACTGAGTTTAATGGAACAAAGTCTCCAATCCTGTGCACACTAACCTGGGAGTAAGTTCCACTGAAATTACGTAGTAGGACTTCTGAGTAGACATGTGGTTAGTCCCAAGTCCCTGCCTTTTGATTATGCCCTTCTAACTGGGCAAAGAGACACTTGTTCAAGTGGTTCTCCTCTTACATTTAGCAGGGTTAGTGTAACTGCACCTCTTCACCCCAATGCAGTGTCTTTTCTAGTGGCTATTTGCTGGTGTCCTGCATCTTTTCAGTTGTGAGCCTTTCTGGGGCAGGGATCCAATTTCTTATTTTACTCTGTAAGCCACTTTGTGAACTTTTTTGTTGAAAAGAGGAATATAAATATTATTAGTATTATTAATGCACTATTATTATAGTATTACCATATTACTATATTACTATTAGTATTACTAATGCAGTATTATTATAGTATATAGTAATAATGGATGATGCAGTCATTCTGGTGTTGCATTTAAACCTGGAGGATCCAGGTTCAAAACCCCACATAGCCATGAAGTTTTGTGGCTGACCTTGAACCATTCACCGTCTCTCAGCCTAACCTCACTGGGTTGTTGTGAAGAAAAAAAGGAAGGAAGGAACCATGTATACCGAGCTCCTTGGAGGCAGGGCGATATAATAATGTGAAAAATAAATAAAAATAAGACTTCAGCTGTAATACCATCATGGTTAGAATCCTATACACACTTACATGGGGGTAAGTCCCCAATCCCATCCAGCGCTAATGCAGCCAAGTCAATGGGGCATGTGTTGCGTCTAGCGGTGGGGGGAGTAGTCACGAAGGCCGCCAAAGTAAGGAAAACTTTGTTCCGTTACATCAGGGCTGCATTGTGGCTGCATCAGTGCTGGAAAGTTGGAAAGGATTTGGCCCCAAGCCCCATTTAATGCAATGGAGCATTTTTTTCTGAATAGACAACCATAGGACTGTGGTGTATGTTATGTTAGGGGGAAAAAATCTCCAGAAGCAGCTTCAGTCAGAGTTGGCAACCTTAAAGTATCCTGATTTAATTTTGTTTCTTTCCTCAGTAAACACAATCAAAAGCATATAAAGTGGAGTTCACTTCCGCACATTCCTATGTCAAGTACAGCATGTTCTCATCAGGCTGCAGAGGGTAGCAGCCTCTCAGACATGAAGGTTAGATTTGGCAGTGGGACATAACCTTGAAAAAGTACAGATGCACTAGGAAAGTACAGAAAAGTTTCCTCCACACTGACACTGACTTAGCAAACAGTTTCCCGTTGCCTGCAGGAGGGAGGTTAGATGCCCAGAAAATATCTCTAGCTATGTCTCTGCTTATCTGTCATGTGGAGGAATGAAAATATATTGGGAAATATGGTACCTTGGGGAGAAATGTTTCAAGTAAACAGGAAAGCATGAATTGGAGAGGAATGTGAGGTTGAAATTGACATCTCTGTGCATTATTTTGCTTGAGAGTATGAAATCCTGAAGGTCTGTGTACGTGCTGGAAGGTCTGAACTTCAAGTGTTGTCACATGGGAGAGCAGAGAATAGCAGTGGCAAGACAGGAAGAAGGTCTAGCACACCTCTGTCTTTTTGAAGGCAGGGGTTTCCAAACTTTTCAGCTAGAGGGCAAATATCTGGCACTGTGTCGAGGGCTGGAAAAAATTTGTTAAATATAAAATTTAAATAAATACATTAGAGATGGAAAGTAGATGAATGAATAAATCCGTGATTTTCACCTTTTTTTCTCATGGCACACTGAGGTGTTGACAATGTCAAGACACACTTTCAGTTTTCTGACAATTGAGAAGGTACATACACTGACAACAGGGGCTTGCATCCCCCAGTGGCCCTACTAACAAATGACCCTTCCCCAAACTCTTGCGGCACACCTGCAGACCATCTGTGGCACACCAGTCTGCCATGGCACAGTGGTTGAAAATGGATGGAATAAATGAATGAATGGGCTCAAATTTCCAGGATTCCTCCAAGCACCTACAGAAATGATGCACACACTCAAAGGGACTCCCATTCTCCCACCCCACAAGTAGCTTACTTAAATGTACAGGAGTAAATACCTGTACACCCAGAGTGTGTTCTGAGGCCTTCCTGGCCCTTAGAAAACCTTCTAAGGACTTCAGAGGGGCACAAAAGTTACTTCCAGTTTTTCAGGAAAACCAGGATGTTTTAGGCAGGCTCCCTGACCCTGAGAACACCCTCTAGATGCAACTGGAACATAGCTTGGGTCTTGCTCAGTTGAGTGGGCCAGAGGCTTGCAAGAGATCGGAGGCTGGCCACGGGCCAGATAAAGGCTCACCATGGGCCGCATCCAGCCCCTGGGCCAGAGTTCGGGGACCCCTGTTTTAGAGGACCGGCATTCCCCACATGCTTGCTAGAAGAAGTGGAAGGATTAATGGCCAACGCCTGGGGCCTTGTGTTTGTACTTTTCACTTTTCCAAATATTTATTTATTACAATATTTAGATCTGGCTTTTCTATCAGATGACACTTGAGGCGGTTCACAACTCAAAACAATAAAAACGAAAAATCAAATGGAGATGATCTAGCATTCTAGCCCACAGCAAAGCCAGAAAAATGAACAGAATTAACATTAGTGAAGCATGCTCAAAAAACTAGGTCATTTTGAGGAAAGCATTCCTCTGTTTAGCTACTACAGTTGAGGAAGTCCTGTCATACATCCCCATCTGTCATAATTTGGATGGTGGGAAGGGGGGGGGGAGTCAGGACTTCAGTGGTTGAATGGAACACACAAGCAGGTTCATATGGAATAGACAGTCCTCAACAATGGGGATGTGGATGTAGTGCACTAGTGACTGAGCATATGTGTTGATCACAGAAGGTCCACAAAAGAAGGCAGCAAATCACAGGTGAAGGCTGGCAGGTCATGTGCAGAGCCATGATGGAACCTGAGGACAACACGGATAGAACCTGATGAAATCTGTCAGGAAAGGACTCTGAAATGTCTCCAGGGCCATACTGTGCCTGGTGCGCTCAATAGCAAGGAAATCTTTGCTGGGCTGGTTTGGAAGTTTACTGGCCCTTCAGATTAAATACTTGTTACCTGCCAGAACATAGTTTTCCTAGTTGAACTACTGTCCTGGTGGCACCTCTGCCTGCAAAGACCACTCAGATCTCTGATAGTAAAGTTTACTGGTCATGGGCATTATCCTATAGTCTCGCAGAGGGTTGGACTAGAATGAAATGACAGCAGCAGATGCTGGATCACATCTAGCTTGGTTTGGCCCATTGTTATTTCAGCACAGCCCAGGCAAATGTTTTGCCCTGGGACTTGCACTGCAAAATGGTGACTTCCTGTTGTTGACTGTGAAGGAAAAGCTGATGTGGGAGCAACTGCCGTTCTGCATTAGCATCATGTGTGTGTCTGAAGCAAATGCAGGGCCTGATTAAACCCTTGGCCAAGCTCATGAGAGTCTTTCCAGGAAGATTTGGCATAGTCAGTTCCCCAGAGGATGCAGTGATCTCACACAGCTTTGCTTGTCGATCCAGCCTTTGTTGGGCCAATTGGAGGCACTGGCTCCCATGGAATGGTGTGAAGAAGCAGTGATTGCATATGTTCAGTGAGTGATCACTTGTATGAGGTTTTGTATCAGTTTACCAAATCGCATATTTATATTAGGTCCAACATGATGAAATGCAGACTTATAGACAAAGCAAAATTGGTGAAGGGTAGAGTAGGTGGGTGACATTTTGTCACACTTTGTTATCTCCACTCCTTTATTTCCACTCTCTAATGCAGCGATTTTCAACTTTTTTCATCTCATGGCGCACTGAAAAGGTGCTAAATTTTTCCGGGCACACCATCAGTTTTTTGACAATTGACAAGATGCATCATGCTCCTGGTGGAGGGGGTTTACATCCCCCAACTCGTCTACTAACAAATGACCCTCCACCAAACTCCCGCAGCACCGTGGTGGACCGTTTGTGGCACACTGGTGGAAAATCATTGCTCTATTGACTAGCTGGAGATAAATAGTTTCTAAGACACTTGAAAGTTGTTTGATGGAGCCACTGACAGCTATGGTCTACAGATTTATTTTTGTCCTGCTGTCATTCCTGGCTGAATGTATATGTCAGACCTGTTTGTTTTTAATTCTACAAAAATGTGTTTTAATATCTGAAAACAGCCCTTGCAGATCCTGGTCAAACAGGATCAAAGTTCAGAGTGAAAACATGTGAAGAGCTGCAGCCCCCACTCCCCCACACATACACCTATGTGTGTTCACTAGAAAGTCTGCACTGTTCCTATATGCAGTCAGGAAACTTACAGGGTTCCTGATTGCATGGATGAGCCTTTGTGCATGTTGGTCAGAGCTTTGCAACCTTGTGGGTCAGAGCAGCCTCCCTTGCCACCATACTGACATCTGCTGCCTTCCTACGCATGTTCACACTCAGAGTTACTCACACAACAAATGAGTGTGTCCTCCACTGGCAACAATGGTCCTATTATACTGCCTTCAACTTTCTGAGAATCAAAACCAAAATAATCATCTGTCTCCAGGCTTAAACAATGAGTCACAGACAAGGAGAAACAGCATCTTTTTAAGCTACGGTTGCCTAAGCAGAGCTGCAATTCTATGTGCACTGTCCTGGAAGTAAGCCCCATTGAGCACAATGGGCCTCACTTCTGAGTAAACCTGCATAGGCTTTTGCTGTTCATTATCCATCAAGTTCAAGAGCAATCCAGAGTATGATAATGATAATAGTTCAAAGTGGAGGGTGCTTGTTTCAGAAGACCCAGAAATGCACACAATATCTGGGGCTTGTGTTTGAATTTTTACAGTTTATGTTTTATAGAGGCTGCGATCAAGAAGGCCAGATCTTCAGGCCCGGATGTAAGAGAATTTATTGCCGCCTCTTATCTCATAAACGAAGGAAGATCAAAGTCACCCCTTTTCATAGGATCAGGGCTACAGTAGAGAGTGGTGCGGGCATCCTCTTTAGTACCTCTGCAAAGAGATTTGTGCTGCAGTTTCAGTCTTTTTGCTATTCAGCCATTGGGCCCTTCCCTCCTGGGAACGGTTGATCAGACATTGACATTATAAGCTTTTTTTTTTTAAAGGGAGAGACATTTATTCTGGAAAGGAGAATTATTCATTATTAATCAGAATGATTAGAAAGTCAGGGAAGACAAACAGTAATTACAAATGAAATATGATACAACTGATCTTTCAAAAAGAGACACTTCAGCAGTATATAGTGAGCAAAGGAGTGTGTGCATATGTGTGATGTCATGTTCACATGACAGAGGACATAACAAAGGGACAGAGAAAGGATTCTTGTGTTTATGTGTACTGAATGTTCAGTTTAAAGTATATTTCACTTTTAAAAATTGTTCCTCGTTCATTGCAGTCCTCCCCTTCCTCCTTGTGAGACTGTGGGTCAGGAAATGGTGTGTTGTACTGACATCAACACCATCCTCTGTCAATGGGCTAATGCAAAATTTAAAGGTGCATCATCATTATCTTAAATAGCTTGCCTAGAATCAACCAAGAGATCTGGGAAAATTTCTCTGAAATAAGCAAAAATAGACATGAAAAGAATGTCATAACCAATGTCATAACTTTTAGATGTACCACCTGCAGCCTGTTGCCTGACAGGTTTGTAACTCCTAAAAGGAAGGGGAACCTCTCATTTGCCTGAAAAGCACAACCTCTGGTTTGAAGGCCCATCACCAAAGCCCAGGTGCATGGAATTTGACTGTGGTGGCAACAGAAAGCCACACTACAGTGGCTCATGACTGGCTTTTTGCATATTTCACTGTGACTGAAAACACATCCCAGATATGTGATTCTGCATTGTCTTTATGGTATTGAACGGAAGAGTTAGCATGTGTTCATTTAAGGGAGCAGACCAGATCCCCTTCGTGAACCTTGAAATAAGCATATGTGGGTGACTCCTTGATTTAATACTGCAAGTCTGCAGCCACACAGCATAAGCCTCTGCATGTCTACTCAGAAGTAAATTCCATTGTGTTCAATGGAGCTTACTTCCAGGAAAGGGTGGATAGGATTGCAGCCTGACTCTCACACTCTAACCACTATGCCATGCTGGCTCTCATTTAGAGAAAGATGCAGGAATAACTACTGCTTAGTTCAATGTTTCTCAACGTTTGTCCTCCACTGTTCCACTTCATACAGTCCACCTTTTCGAAGTACCCCCAGAAGTAATTGGCGATGACAATTCCCGTTAGGGAGAAGGGCCGTTAGGGAGAAGGGCGGGATAAAAATAAAGTTTTTATTATTATTATTATTATTATTATTATTATTATTATTATTATTATTATTATTATTATTATTATTATTATTATTATTCTGGGTTGGGAGGCCAGATGTGACACAACAGACACCAGTAAGAGACTCAGGGTGGACGGGAGGTTTTTTGTATGAAAAAGCATGCTTTGGAGCTCTGCCCACCAAACCAAGCCTCCTACCACTGTCTGTTGTGTTATGTTCCTGGTTGCTGCTGGGCAGCAGGTGTTTAGGGGTTCCACAAGTACCATCAGACATCACCTCAAGTACCACTGGTGGTGCCTGTACCACTAGTTGAGAAACACTACTTTAGGAGTACAAACCTGGTTTGGAGCATGTTCAAAGCACTTTTACAAGACAACCTAAATAATAACAATTTTGAATGTTTATAATTTGCCTTTCCTATGTTTTAAGCAGCATGCAAACTATTTATTTGTAAGGCTGTTAATTTCAGTGGAACTTTCTGCCACATGCTGGAAGCCTAAGCATGTGTTCACCTGAACCTTGGTGAAGTCTGAGTGGGTGACTTTCTCCCATCCCCTTCTCTTTTTTTCATTTTCCTTTCCTCTTTTCTCCTGGGACTCTTATCTACATGGGGCAAGGGTAAATGTGGAGGAGGAGTTTGATGCCAGAGGGTCCAGATGCCATATTGGAGTGGCAGAGATGGTTATTGTTCATTTGAAAACGTATGCACTCTGATCAAAATATTATCCTGACTCAAGCCAGGCTGACTTCTTCTCAAACATCCGTAGGCTCAGATGAGGCTGTTGTTTCAAAAGTGTGTACGATATAACAGTGTTGACCAAAGATTTCTTAACAAATAGGAAACCCAAAGGTAACTGTACTTCCTAAAATATGGACATGCACTCACATTTATCCATATTTGGGCCAACCCTTCATCCTCTGTAAGAATAAGAAGTAGCTGGCCTGGAACCCATCCTAAGCTATTAAGAGATGAAGGTCATACTTCATTGGAAAGGTAATTTCAGTTTCTCCAGGTTTAGTGTAAGGCCAAACAGTTGACACATGAAGGCAGTGTCACAGCCATTTGGAATTTGTCCTTTCTCATTTCTCAAATGAAAAGCTCTGCAATACTGATTAATCACAATATTCGGAAGGAGTGCCAATAATCCCTATTCAGCCCTCAGCTTAGGGGTAAATGGAATGTAAAGGACAATGAAGGGAGCAAGTCTTTGTGGGTCCATCAAAGGGGGGTCATCCTCTGAAATCACTTTCCTATGTAGCACAGATTACCAGTCCCAAGGAAGGAAAATAGTTAAGGGTACACCTCAGTAATAGCCTAACCTGAGACTTATCTACTCAGATCAGAGTCAATGGGACTTACTCCCAGGTAAGTGTGGCTAGGATTGCAACTCAGGGCCCTCTAGCAGTACTGAGGCCTTGCACTGAAGCAGCGAGAAGTGGAATTAAAACAATGGTTCCCTGTGGCACTTAATGTAGTGCTGCTATTTTCTCCACAAAATTCTGGCAGTGGCTGGCCCTGTGAACTACATCCCGCTACATACTCAGACACAGTAGTTTGCCCAACTCCCTTTCAGCAAAGGTCCCACTTCTTCCTGCAACTGTCCCTTGATTAATAGTTTTCTGCTTGCCCTGTTCTTCCTAATAGCCACTTTAAACAGATGAAGGGAGAGGAAGCTACTACCTAAACGGACAGTAGTGTCTCACTAGACAAGCTGTCCAGATTGGACAGGCTGGTGCTGCAATTGCCATTCATTGTCAAAAGAATGTTGGCCACAAATCAGATCTAAGGAAAGACCTGAAGACAACATGGGAAGCATCGGAACATGATGGCCGTTCTAGCCTGAACCACTTACAGTGCAAGCCTATTCATGTTTCTGCTGAAGTAAGTCCTGTTGTGTTTCATGGTACTTACTCACAGGTTAGTGGGCATAGGACTGCAGTGCTATTTTGAAAAGTAACCAGTGTGTGAGATGAATACTAATTAGCACAAGTCTCCTCATGTTTGCCAAGAGGGAATGGAGAGTGTTTGAGTCCTTTTCCCCAACCTCATGCCCCTACTTTTCCAACACCATGTCCCCATCCATCTTTGAAGCCACTGTGGCAATAGAGCAAGGGGAGGAATTAGGCCCTTATATGCATGTCCTCTTTCTATCTGGGTTCTGTCGGCCGTCATGCTACAAATGATGGAATATTTTGAACCTGTGTGTATGTATTTCTGCAGATCAGTTTGATAAGAATCAGACGGAAGCTTTATATTCATAGAAAGAAAGAAAGAAAGAAAGAAAGAAAGAAAGAAAGAAAGAAAGAAAGAAAGAAAGAAAGAAAGAAAGAAAGAAAGAAAGAAAGAAAGAAAGAAAGAAAGAAAGAAAGAAAGAAAGAAAGAGTTGGAAGGCATTCTGTCTTCTCATCTAGCCACTGCACACAATGGGAAGAAGCTTTGCTTGGCAATTGTACAGAGTGATTTGCTCCCTACCCGTCTTTTTGACGCACAGGAGCTGAACAGCATCAGACAAAGCTTCTGAAGCACTCCATGGCTGTAGATCAGAAAACAAGGGCCTCAGATGTTTTGGGCCTTCTCTTTCTCCAGTGTTTGTCATCACATGTTTTGCTGTCTTGGCCTCAAGGACAGAGGCAGATGTAAGTGATGTTTCTATGGTAAGAGAAACATCACTAAATATTTATACTTCACAGAACTCTTTATTTTTCATAAATCATTTTCTACGCAGAATTTAATATCAGAACAGACATTTTTTAAAAATGTGGCTGTTTTCATTAGCCAACAGACACTCCCAGATTGATTAATCCAATATATAAAGCTCTAGTTAAGAGATAAAACAGCCTTCGCCTCTGATGAACTGACAGATTAATCTGAAAATGTTCATAATATCAATAAAACATGGCTTTTGGCTTGACAGTTACAATTTAAATTGTTCCAAAATAGAATAAATCATTGCTGTATCTCTTCCAAAAAAATGTTAAACATTCTTCCTTCCATACATTTGTTTTTTAAAAAAACAAAACAAAACAAAACTCAATCTATTCATGGCTGTTGTAAACTAGTATTTTTAAGCCATACTTGAACTCAAGGGGAACTCTTCCAACTCTAATTTTGGGCAATAAAGGGATTTCGAGCCTCCACCATCCCATAATGTCTTGGCAAAACAGAATCTCTAGGAGTACGTGACTTTGTCAGTAGTATGTCAATTGTTCTACTGACCTTTGTCCAAGATCTAATTTTATGGTCTTCCCACCCAAAAAAATGTATAAAACTAGTACCTTCGTTATCACAACACCAGCAAGTGGCTATGTAACTATTTTGTAATAGAGGAAAATGCTACTGATATCTCTGCAAGATGAAGAGGCCTGAAAAGTTCATGCTAACACTGACACTGAATGATGAAATATATTTTGGGTAAGAGAACTTTAAACTGCATAGATGCTGGTTTTGACCTTTAAAGCTCTATACTGCTCTGGGCCAGGGTATCTCAGAGATCTCCTACTTCCGTACAATCCGGCTTGTCCTCTTAGGTCATCAGAGAAGGCCTTTTTACAAGTGCCGCTGCCTAAGGAGGTACGTGGGGCGGCGGCAAGAAATAGGGCCTTCTCAGTAGTGGCATCAACATTATGGAACTCCCTTCCCCTTGACTTGAGAATGGCTCCCTCTCTTGAGACTTTTCGGTGAGGCCTGAAGACCTTTTTGTTTAAAGAAGCCTTCTGAGTGCATGGCCTTTTTAAACATCTTTTCTGTATCTTTTAGTATTTTTACAGGCCTGATTTCTCTGATTTGTTACGTTTTGCTCTTTTTATCTGACTTTTTATCTGACTATGGTTTTTATGGGTATATGTTAATGTGTTTTTAATATGTTTTTTGTTGCAGTTACCCTTTGGGGAGCAACCAAAGCCCAGGGGTCAGGTTGCTGGATATAGGTGCGAGAGCAGAAGCAATGAATGGTCAGACAGAAAATCAAGAGACAGCAGACATATTGAGGTTTGAGAATGCAGAGAGAGAGAGAAGCTGATTCTACTAGCCTCCTCCTGCGTTTTTATTGTACTTGCAACATTGCTACATTCAGTTCTCAGATAAAGCCACATTAGAATCTCATACAGGGGTGAGAACAATGGGTGCTTCTTCACAGAGTGCTGTATCAGCTATTGTCACACTTCAGCCTGGGAACTAGCATCCATGTCGGTTTGCCAACAAGGGAGGGTTTGCCCGCAATTGCCATCGCACCAAGGCTTTCTGTGTGCTTCTGCTTAAGCACTTAAAAACACCACATTTTTATTTGTGGTTAAATTATGTTTTTAATCTGTTTTTAATATGTTGTGAGCCACCCTGGGTCCCTTTGGGGAGAAGGGCGGGATATAAATAAAGTTTATTATTATTATTATTATTATTATTATTATTATTATTATTATTATTATTATTATTATTATTATTATTATAGGAAGACTGAAAATTTGTTCAAGGGATTCTAAGTTTTCACAGTACTATCTCTCTTTTAACATGATGATTCATATAATTTAGATATCTTATTATTTAGACATGCAGAAAGGAAACATGGTATAGCTCTACCTGAACAGCAGCACTTCAGACTGTATATGAAGGAATGCATCACTGAATGCTGCTAAAAATCTTTCTATACATAGAAAGCTAATGTGTTGATGAGCTGGAGTATTTCAGAAGTGCTAATTTTCGACAGGCAAAGAATAGCCATAGAGTAGCATCCACATATGCACCTGTTCTATAAGATGGTACAGTTTTGTAAGTGCTGTATAGTATGATTTTTCTGTTGTTTACAAGTGCCTCTGATAGAATGGAAAATTAAAGGAATACATTTTATTTTTATTTTCTTACAGTAGGAACATGAAAACTATGATATTGCCTGTCGTAAGTGCTGTCCCACTTCTCCTCTTCTTCCACCTCCTTCCCAGTGGCGTCTGTCAGAAGAAGTATCTAAACCAGATTGAGGAGTGGAACTACAGAGAAGGAGGTGAGAAGTGCCAGTGATACAGAAGGCACATTTAGAGAGTCATTTGTAAGCTCTTTGGAGGCAGAGACCTGTCCATTTTTACCTATGCAACTCTAGTAGACATCTTTTACAGTGATCACATTGTAGTATCCATTTGAAAAAGTGACAAGAGTGGGCAAAATTTCTCTCCTGCTGCCTTAAGCAGCAGCACTGCCCTGCCTTTACTCTCTCCCCCTCATACACATGTATTTTTCATATTTGAGGGATATGCCTCGCTTATCTTCAGCCTTGCACCACAAACATTCATGCACATTTCCAATGCCTTTTTAAAAAGTGGTGCGCCCAAGATAAGCTGTCTCCTCAGCAAGCATATCTGACCACAGCACCTATCTTCCCACTTTGTTCTGTCGGGATGAGATGTTTATGCAGCTAGTGCTGGGTTGTGTACTGCAACACTAAAGATAAAATAAGGACTTAAATGGAAATTCAGTATCTGTGAACCTATGCATTTTTCTATAGCCCTAAGCTTATGATCACAGATATCCTCCCCCGACCTACTTCCATTCCCATGTTGGCTAGAAACTTGGTCCTTTTTAAAAAAAAGAAAAAAGAAAGAGAACTAACATAATTAGGAATCTGAGTGCAACTGATTCTGCAACTGAACAGAAACAAGAAGAACATACAGGCCTAATTAAGAATAAAATATTCTCTCTCGTCTCCTTGAGCACTCTGATTGTTCAGAGGGAAAGGCAGGATGTATGAGCATCACTAAAATAAAAATAAAATAAAATCTGAGTTTTGGGAATAGATTAAAAAAAACTGACTGGAGTTGCTTTTTGTCCTGAAATCTCTTCTTTTTTACTTCTCTTTCCACTGGAATCCTGACATTACAGCAGAGAAGGTGAATATTCAAGGCATAAAGAGCATCACCCGTGTGCTGGAGAAGTGGGGGAACAGCATCTTCTGGCAAATGAAGCACTCTCTGTTGAGTCACCCAGTTACACTGCTGCCCGAAGTTTCTAGGTAAGCATGACCAACTGAATGCGAAGGTCATGGGTCTTCCCTCATATGAAAAGTGCCGTCATACGTAGAGAGGAAGAAAGGCTTAGTGGCTAGGGTTCTAGGGAAAGAGTGGCTTAGTGGCTGGATTTTGAGCATTAAAAGTAGAGCTCTCTGAATCTAGTTTGGAGAGAGACACTGGAATTAATTATGTGCGAGCAGCCTCTCCTGCCTCTCGATAAGACACCAACAGCACAAACATATGTACATTTACTTAGGAAGAAATCCAACTGTGTTCAGTGGGTCTTACTCCCAAGTATGTGTAAATAGGGCTGCAGCCCAAGGCTGAAATTCTATGTCTGCTTACCAGAAGTAAGCTCAATTAAACACTGTAGGGTTTTTTTTTTTTCTTCTGAGTAAACATGCATATGATTGCATGACATAGCTGCAATCCTAACAATGCAATGCCTGGGGCATTGTGGGGGAAAAATGGCTCCCACCAAAGGCAGGTGCCTAAAGGGGCTTTACTGCTCCTTTTAAATGTAAACAGTTTAAAAAGAAAAAAAAATGCTCTGCTGTGATACAAGGTAAGCTGTAGTCTCCAGTTCCAAAAACAAAAAGGATTTTCCCATTCTCCCTATTTTCATTCTGAAACTAACCTAATTTTAAATGAACAAATAGCTATATAAAGCAGGTTTTTAATACCAAAACTGGAAGAAATGAAATGAAATGGGGTGGAAATGATTGCCATCCCTATTTCTAGAAACTGTTTCTCCTGTCCTGTTTAAAATCAGCTTCTAAGACCAAAAGAGGAGGGATGTGCAGATGCAGATAACGTGACACAAGCCCCAATTCCACCATGCGTAGGGGGCACTTATGCTGCTTTAACCAAGTCTGGAGAAGTGGCTTAGCTAGCCACCCTGGCGCCTGGGGCAAAGTTAAAAATGATGCCCCCCTCATCACACTTGGAAGTGACATCATTTCTGGGTGTGACATCACAACCAAAGGTTTTGGTTGTTTTTTTAATTGAAAAATAAAATCTGCTGCCTTCTCCACTCCAGCCCCCTCCTGCCTGCCCCCCAAGAGGCATGAGCAGCAAATGGAGTCTCTGGCTGCTCGTTCCCCTTGCTCCACCTCCTCCTCCCACCCCAGCTTTCCTCCTGCTTGCCCCCCAAGCCCCCTGGCCAGCCACCAAGCCTCCAGAGCAAGGGGAACATGCAGTCAGAGACTGCAATTCCCACTTCCTATCCAGAGTGCTGTTTCCCTCCGCACTTTTTGCAAGAGGGGTGATCGGGGAGGGCCATTGAATGGGCAGCCAGGCTGTTACTCTCAGACAGCCTGCAGCCTGGTGCAATTGCTACCCCTGCACCTATATTATTGGTTCAGCTACATTAGTGGTCCAGAGCCTTGTTCAGGCTTTCTGTTGCACATCTGCTGAACACATGGTGGGGGGAATCATGCCTGCTGGTTTTTCTCCCCCATCGCCATGCATTTGGCTTAGGGCATAAAACGGGGTGCTGCATTCATGTATACAACTGAAGAGCACAGAGGTGGTAAAATGGTGGGTTCTCAGTCATGCACGGAACCTACAAATGTACAACTGCATAGAAGCTCCTTTCAGGCTGTGGCTGAATGCACAGAGGTCCAAGGTGAGGTCCCAGTCCCCTTTCACAGTTGTCAGATGTGGAGAAGATCTAAAAAGTATTCTTGTCATCTGCGGCCAACACTGTCAGTTCCAAATTCCTTATTCTCCTGTGCAGCCCCTGTGATTTGTGCTAAAATGTTCAGCACATTCAGTGATTGATCCTGCCAGGCAGATGTAAAGAACTCTTTTCTTGGATGGTTATTATTAGCTTCCTGGTTGGTGACACTTTCAGTGCTGTCCAAATAATGCCCTCTCTCAATGCTTTTCTCCAGTGTAAGTAGCAGCTTGTCATGTTGATAAAATGCCGTCATTTAGTACCCACTGGAAAAAACAGAAAAATGTGTAGCTAGCTGTTGGAAAAGGAAAATTCACTGTTTGTTCCACAATCTCATTATTCATCTAGATGCCTTGGCTTTAAACTGATATAGAGCCCAATCTTGAGCTTGCACTGCCGGCACTCTGCCGGCAGTGAGTCTCGCAAATGTGTCAGAAAGCACTTCGCGGCCCTCAGTGCCGGTGTCAGCTCAGTACTGAGCTAGCACCGGTGGATCATCGGTGCTCTGCCACTCGGCAGTTGCGTGGACCATCGGGCAGCAGAGAGGTAGGTGGGGATGTGGGGAGAGGTGGGGAGGAGGCGTTCTGAGGCAGGGGCGGCGGAGGGAGGGTGGGGAGAGGGCGGGGAGGAGGCAAGCTGAGAGGAGGGAGCAGGGTGGGAGGGAGGCAGAACTGGAGGAGCTCTGTTCCTCTGTATCCAGAGCCTCCGTGTCGGGCCAGTGGCCCGACACAGAGGCTCTTGCTTCCGCGGCAGCCCAAAGACTGCTGTAGAATCAAGTAGCCCCATTGTGGGGCTGCTTGCCTTCCCCCAAGGAGCTGCCAGAGGCTGCCTGGGTTACACTCAGGATGCCCCGGCAGCTATTTTCAGTGCTGCAGCAGCCCTGTGCTCCGGGCAGCATAGGATTGGGATGTTACACTACAACCCTATGCACATTTTCTTAGGTGTAAGCCCTGTTGGTCATAGTGAGATTTACTACCAAGTAAATCTGCACAGGTTCAAGTTGCATGTCAATATACATAAGCAGCAAGTCTCTGAACGCAGTGGCTTATCTCTGAGCCAGCACATGTAAGATCAGGCTGCATCTTCTCCATGCAAGTGAAACTGGCCGGCATTCAAGCACTTCACTTCAACGGATGAGCAAATCAGAGCTCTAAAGATCTATGGGGGGGGGGAATCTCCTTTCTCTGGAGAGCAAGAAATTCTCATTCATAATTCAGACTCTCCTGTTAAATAGAAGCAGCTGCCCAGAAATGTTGGAAGAGATTGAAAAAGTTCTGAAAAAGCAAAAAGTTCTTGAAAATCCATCCCACTGACAGTAAATAAAATGAATTAGTAAAATTAACCCTTTATGTAATTGTCAGAAACAAAGAAGGGCAGATTTGCACATGGAACGATATTCACACGTTTCATGTTTGCTTATATTTTGAAACATTTATAGTGCTGGCTGCGTGAGCATGAAAAGATCCCCGGTGAACAAAACTCTCAAAATGAGTGCAAAATGGACTCTAGATGGGCGTTCAGTGTGCAGGTGTCTCTAATTTACGTCAGAGCAAATGTCAGAGCTAAATGTACAATAAATGCCAACACTAATATGTTTTCCCAAGACTGCATCATGTCATATTGTTTCAGTTGGATTAGAAATGTTTGCAGCAGTGATTTGTATTTGCATTTCTGTCCATTGAGCGCTTAGACAAAACTCGGACAAATGTAGTGCTGTCGCTCAGTGTTACAACACTAGCTTCGCATACAGGAGGTCTCAGGTTTCATCCTGGTGGGTGCGCACACATGCACAGGGGTGGCAGAATTGTGGGGACAGTCAGACAGCAGGGAGGCATGGGTGCCCCTTTCAGAAAGCCCCCTGTAAGCTGCCCTGATAGAAGAAAGGAGGTAAATAAAAGAGTTTGAGATTTGAGAATAACTGTAGCCTACAACTACAGAGTCCCTTCAGGAGAAAGGTGGAATAGAAATACAGTAAGTAAAGGCCCAATCCTATCCAACTTTCCAGCACCGGTGCAGCCACAATGCAGCCCCAAGGTAAGGGAACAAATGTTTCCATACCTTGAGGAGGCCTCTGTGACTTGCAGTGTTGATTTGCCAGGCTTGTACCTTTAACTAATGGTGTTCCCTTGAAACTGGTGCGCGCGTACACACACAACTACATAATTTTCCATATAAATGCAGTCTCATGAAGGCTTTCATCATGAAATGGTAGCAGGGAACATGCATCCCAACAATGATTACTTGGTGAACACCCGGTACCAGTTTCTGTGTGAACCGTATAATAGCTGAAGCACAGTGTATGTGTTGCACCATCATTTTCAGCATTCAAAATTTTCATCCCTACTATTTTACGGACATGATTATGAGTAGTGATAGAAAAATCAACTCCTAACAGTACCAAAGAACATCGAGGACTCTGCCTGGTTCCAACCCAACAACATCCAGAGAACAGGTAAGTTAAAACAGGTAGTAAACTGCCCTTCAACTGTCTTTTCCTAACCCTGCCTCTTTATGAAATCTTACTGCATTGACCCTGCCCCTTTATGGAATCTTACTTATTAACCCCATCCCTTTATGGAATCCCCTGTAACACAGTGTAACACATCTTAATACAGTTTAACAAAAAAACTCTTCCAACAGTAGTGATGGCAACAGAAAAGAATATTGGAGGAGGTCATACAAGGGCAAAAGTGTGTTGGAGAGGTGAGCCTTGTCCCAGTCTCACGTTAAATTTTGGAAAGCGAACAGTACACATTTCTCCACATTAACACACCCGCCCTAAACAGATTTTCTCTGAAGTAAGTCCTCTTGGTTTCGATTGAGTTAATTTCCAATTGTGCACGCTTAGGACTGCAGACTGGTTTTCATGGCCAGTTTATGATTCAGCTATGGCTCCAGCAATGGGGGAGGAGGTGTGGGGAGAGCTAATTGTCCCGGGAGGCACCTTCACTTCCTCTGGCACCGCCTACGATTGTGAGGTCATCTTAGTGAGGCCCAAGAGGTTCCATCACTGCCAACGCTTAAAGGTTAGTTAAGACCTTGTTTCTTTGGCCTTTTGTTAATAGTTATGTTGAATTGTATGCTTTTATGTCTGCTCTGGTCTGACTGCAGTTGCTCTACATGTTTTGGTCAACTGGATTTTAATATTGCCGTGCTGTGCTTTACAATGGTTCTGATTGCTGTTCTGTTCTGTAAGCCACATTGATTATCCCTTTAATGGGACTGAAAAATGGCAAACAAATAAGTACAGTTGTTGATGGATTCTTCTCTTCAATCAGGTGGTGCAACTCAACCTCCCATGTCAGAAACATTTGTAGACAAGTTTTGGGGTTGTTTCTTTTATCTCTTTATTTATTTTTTTAAAATGGCATTTAGTCAAAATGATATTAGAAATGAAATATTTGTGCAGATTATGTTTTAAGGACAAATTGCCATTTGGGACACAGTGTGCGGTTTCTTATTTCAAGGGCTTCTGTGGCTTGTTCTCAATAGTGATGATGCCTGAGGCTGCCAGGTGAGGGCAATAGGATGGGAGTGAGTTCTGATGGACCTCTGGTGAAGAACCATCGATCCTCAAGAGCCTACCTTGCACTAAAGGTGGTTTTAAGCATTCACGCGCATGTGTATCATGCCCTTTGGTCTGATGTGTATGTACACATTCGCTTGGGTTTAAGGATCAGGAATGGGCCAGGGGATTGAAAGCAGTGTGCCTGTCCCTCTTGTGCACAAATGACTCCCATTATTCTGGTTCATGATTTCATGAACCTGGACTGAAATGAATGTGAAGATGCTCCTTAAGTATCCTCCTACCTGTAACCTCTAACCACATTGATTACTGACCCCCATAAGAGTTGGGGCACACGGTCTCCTGTACTGCCCCAATGGAGATGGCTCATCCACAAAGTGGTAGCACTTGCGTTACATTGTATCTATATACATATTACTGTCTCCGTTCTTCATATTGCCCTTTTCTGTCTGCAGCCTCCGGCCCATCTCCGAGGCAATCGATAACCTCCTGAAGCAAGTCCATTCAATGAAGAAGAGGCTGGCGGAGTTGACAGAGCGACTTAAAATCATGGACCGGGCCCTCATCCCCATTCGGTTCAGAGCTCTGAGGAGCCAGAGGCTCAACAGCATCCAGTCAAGGAGGCTTCCACTGCTGAGAAGGAGGATCTATGCACGAAGGCCAGCTCAGAGGAATTAGGCCTGTGAAGAAAGAAGTTTGGCTTCTTCTGAGGTCCTGATAGGGTTAACGCAATAAAAGACTGGCTCAAAGAAAACGTGTGCAATATCATTACTGAAGGACTTCACAGTGGCTAAGCCTTGTCTCAGAGCCTGGCTCTAGCACCATGCTCATTCACAACATCCAATTCCCACTTTCACAACAACATAATATCTTCTGTTTTTGTTGTGGGTTTCTTTAGTTCTGGACATGTCTACATCTAATGCTGCTATAAAGATGCCTGTCAAAGGAAGTGAAACCCCTTTAAATGCCTCAGATATCTTTTTAACTTTTTCTAGGGAATACATGATTATTCAGAAATGTGCATTTTGATTTCACCAAAGATCCATAGAAGGGACATTTGAGAGATATTGTTCCCTCCTTCTTTCCTTCACCAGCACTTTTTCATCCTTGAAACAAGTGCAAATCTCTCATAACCCCATTTCCTTTCAGTCTGCTAATACGAAGCCCATCACTACAACAGGTTGTGAGTGTTGAACCCCTCTCTTTATACTATGCACTCCCCTCTGCCTGCTCAACCTCTCTTGAAGCCACTTTCTAGCCAGAGAAGGTAGATCGGAGGTGTTACCCTGCACATGCCTGATCTTGGAAGCTAAGCAGGGTCAGGCCTGGTTAGTACTTGGATGGGAGACCGCCAGGGAATACCGGATGCTGTAGGCTTATACCATAGTCTTTCAAGACTGAAGGTTGCCAACCATTATGTGGTTGCCATTGGCTCCAAGGTCTGATGTCACACCTTGGAAGCAAAGGGACAGGATGGGACAGTTTGGACAATGCCATCTGCTGCTCCCCTGCCTACTACACAAAGAGGCGTGTGAGCGTGCAAGCTCTGCCCCCTTCTTGGTGCGCCATTCTGCTGACAGCTGCCCTCATATGTCATTAGTTACTGCTTAAAAATTACTTGTGGCTCAGGTGATCTGCGTCCGGCATGGTTATGTGGAGCAGAACAGCATGCCAGGAGGAGGGGGAGGGATGTGTTCATGTTCATCAGTGCACGGCAGGTGGAATTACTGGATGGAACTGTCCTTGCCAGCATTATGGGAAAAGCAGAATTCTATGTCTATGTGCAACTTTTGCTGAACTAAACAGCGTAATTACTGCATTTATGCCACGATGGCATTCCAAATGATACTTTCTCTGTTACAAAATGATTATGTTGCCCTGTTCTTTGGGGGGAAGCCAGGACAATGAAGCCTGTTCAAATTTGTAGCATAAATGTGCCGAGTTCTGCTCATGGCGGACAACAGAGTAAAAACCTGGACAGAGCTGTGCTTTAGCAGCAAGAACTGTTCAGTGCCTGACCGTGGCTTTCCATTGGCCACTCTGTACATTCTGCTTTTGAGGCCCATGTGCGGAAATATGTTTTTAAAGTAGGCACAGAGACTCGTGCCTGAGCATCATTCACGCATCCTGGGTCTGCAGCACGGGTAACCGTGCATTTGCCCCAGTGGTGCCACACACTTTCATGTGTCCTGTAGTGCAATCTTTGTTGTATGTGAATGCCTACGCAGGCGAGACTTTTTGCAAAGGTGTTTCATAATGTGTGAAGGAGTGCCAGCATGAGCTGCCAACTCTTTTGTGACTGGCCCTGCTGGGAAGACCTTTGAAGGCAAGAAAAGCCTCACCAGCTTCATTTCAGACTGTCAGGCTGTGCTTAATGGCAGAGGCGCAGGGCCAGCTGGAAAAAGTTGGCAACCTTCCTCACTCCTGGGCCCCCACACGCCCTTCTTCCTACCTCCCGCAAGAACAGCGAACTGCTCGATCCCTGGGCGAGATCTGCTTTTCCAGCTGCAGACGGAACCCCTCCCATGTCCCTCCCACGCCAGGATCTGGTGTCGCTTTCAGGACGCGGAAATACAGGAGCTCCTCCGCGGGTCGCGCAAGGCTGCTGCAGGGCGGCCCCGATCCTGCGGCCAGCATGTTTGGAATGATCAGAAACTCCCTTTTTGGCACCGTGGAGGTTTGGGCCTGCCGAGTCCTGAGCAAGGGGGAGAAGGTAGGAGGAGGGCTGGGGCCCTGGAGGGCTCGAGCGGGGGGTGGTGCTTTGCTCGCCCCCCCCTTAAGGGGAGGGGAAAGCAGAGGAGGTGCTGTGGTTGGTCTACTCACAAGGAGCTCTTTGTATGCCAGACCTCCTGTGCCCCAAGTAAGGAGGCCATGCAGATGTTGCCATTCACCAATCAGCCAACCCTAGTGACAATCTGTCTGACCGATGTATTTCACATCAGCCTGTGGAACTCCTTGCCACATGATTGGAGTGGCGGCTGCTATTTCACCTCAATCTGTGGAACTCCTTGCCACTGGATGCGGTGGTGGTGCCTGGTTTAGATGCCTTTAAAAGGCATCTCCAGACAGATATCTGAAGGAAAAAAGTCCATCACAGGTTACAAGATGTGATGAGTGTGTGCAGGCTCCTGGTTTTGGAAGGAGGGTATCTCTGAATGCCAGGTGCAAGGGAGGGCAGCAGGATCTCTTGTTGTCTTGTGAGCTCCATGGGGCATTTGGTGGGCCAATGTGAGATACAGGAATGGACTAGATGTGCCTATGGCCTGATCCAGCCGGGCTCTTCTTATGTTCTTACATTTCCCCCAAGAAGTTCAGATCTTTCTCTCTTTCTCTCCCCCCCCCTTACACTCTCAACAAACCTAGCTGAAGGAGGTCTCCCTGATCCTACTTGAACACTTGGAGGTGCTGGGATGTGACCCTCACAAGAGATCTAGGGGTGCAGCAACCGAAAGTAACCCTGGGACCATTGTGCTTGGAAGAGAGCACGTTGCTCTCCAATAAGCATCATGCTTTGTTATTTCCAGAATCCACATGTACCTTTTCTGTTGTCATATCCATGCTGTTTTTGCTGATTATCTTCCAAGAGACCATGCCTGCAGCCGCTAATGAAGTCATTTGGTATTGGGGTTGTTGTCTTTTGAATGGCAGAGATCCACAGGTGAGCTCTCCTTGCATGGAGAGGCCGTGATGGAATAAATGGTACCTGTTGATTTCTGCCTGACATGCAGATATGAAAAAGGTGCAGAGCCCTTTTTCCCTGAAGGAAAGTGGCAACAACACATGCAATATGTTGTTTGCTTACCCTGGGAGATGTCACTAAAGGATTGAATTTGTTACTGTGGTAGGAGAGAGACTTCTTTGTAATTATCTGCAGAACAATCCTGTGATTCACTTGTAGGATGTCTCGGGCTCCTGGCAAAATGCATCTCTTAAACCCCCAAGATGCACCGCCTATTGCAGCAGCCATTCAGTAAAAAGAAAATGATACATTGGAGAGATTGATGCTAATTGCGGGCTAAAGGGTAATAATGTGAACAGCCCACTGTCAGGGCCTCACGGCATGTGGTGTCATAGATCAGCCAGCATTATGGCAGCACCAGATCATAACTCTTTCTTCCCCAAAGGGAAGAATTTTGAGTCACCTGCTGTTTCCCAGCTGGTGGCATTTTCTTCTTCTGTTCTGCTTGACACAAATTTCCCGGTTCTTTTCGGCCACAGCTAGCATTTGTATTGCACCCTTACTATCAGGAATCTGAAGTGGTGCCTTAGATCTGTGGCAGCCCTGTGAAGTACAAGGCTGAGACACGGGGTCACGCTGAACATAAACACCAGCAGTTTTGGGTCGGTTGGTTTGAAACTCAAGATACTTAGTGGGCTGATGGTGTCCCACAAGAACACAATAATTGGAGACAGACAGCAATACAGTTTGACAAAACAGAGTCACTAACCTGTCTGCCCGCTCACCCTTCTCAGTGCCTCCTTTTGACTCCTGCCTCCTCATCCTGACCCTCTCCTCCAAGCATCTCGAGGCTGGTTACTCTTTGGAGATTAATAAAGAGAAGAACAAAAGAAAGAGGGGGAAGAGAAAAAGCTTCTGTACTGCACTGTGCAGCCACAAAATGTTTTACAGACTGAGCTGCCCCAGATACAATAGAACTTGGAGGCCCATGAAAAAGGCCCATGTGAGTGAGGCACACAGAACATGCACACAGCTATGTGCCTCCCTTCCAGTGCTCTTTTCCAATGTTGGGAAGCACTTTAGGAGAGAACCTGCAGGGAAATAAGCCACTACATGTGGGTAGAGCAGTGTTTCTCAAACTCTGGGTTGGGAGCCAATTTCAGGTGGGTCCCCATTCATTTCAATATTTTATTTTTACTATATTAGACTTTATGCTACCATGGCATGTGACTGGATTGGGGAATGTTACAGACCTGAACTTTTAACAGACTACTCTGTATATGCTTTTAACAATGATAGTCAATGGAACTTATTCCTGGGGAAGTGTGGGTAGGATTGCAGCCTAGGTTAGTTAAAAATTTTCCTGCTTGATGATGTCACTTCCAGTCATGACATCACTTCCAGTGGGTTCTGACAGATTCTCATTCTAAAAAGAGGGTCCCAATGCAAAATGTGAGAACCACTGGGGTAGAGGGTTCTGCCCCCTCATGTCCACATGTCTCTTTAAAATAAAAAATAATACCCCCCCCCCTTACATGTACACAGAGCATCCATCATTGAATCTAGCTTGATTCTATTGTCTGAGGTCAATTTTTGTGACGGAGCAGGAATGTGAATTTATGGATGAGAGCTATATTACAGAGGGCACAATCCTAACCCCTTATGTCAGTGCTTTTTGGCACTGGCATAGTGGTGCCAATGGGGCATGTGCTGTATCTTGCAGTTGGGTGTCACTCACGGAGGCCTCCTCAAAGCAAGGGAATATTTGTTCCCTTAGCTCAGAGCTGCATTGTCTTTATGCCAGTGCTGGAAAGCACTGACATAAGGGGTTAGGATTGCACCCAGAGTGGCCACCTGGCCTCTCCTCCCTCCTGCTGTAAAAAAAACTCCAAAAACAAACAAACAAAAAAACACTTCTTTTTGGAAAAGAGGGCACTACTTCTCCTTGGTTCCTTGTTCCAGCACTGCTCTACTGTTCTACTTTCAGAGTAAGGAAGGGGGTGCAGAGGGGTGCGAGGGAAAGTTGAGGCAGCTACAGAAGTGGCTGCCTGTGCCCATCTACTGCTCGGGGCAACCAGTTCACCTCCCTTCACTGCTGAGCTGGCACTGTACAAGCCCTTTGAACTAGCCATGATAGGTATGTGCAGGCTCCTGATTTTAGAAGTAGGCTACCTCAGAATGCCAGATGCAAGGGAGGGCACCAGGATGCAGGTCTCCTGTTGTCTTGTGTGCTTCCTGAGGCATCTGGTGGGCCACTGTGAGATATAGGAAGCTGGACTAGATGGGCCTTTGGCCTGATTCAGATGGGCTCTTCTTATGTTCTTAACTAGCACACCACATGGACTCGTTGATATCAGTGTCTGTATATATTCTGCTGTTGCCAAAACCTTTCTGAAACTGATATCCTTACACAGCTGTTTTCAACTGGTGTGCCATGGCACATTGGTGTGCTGCGAAAGGTCCACAGGTATGCCAACCACAGCGACTGAAAATTCCTGAACAGCTCTTCCAGGTTCAGCAGCTCTGTTTCTGGGCAACTGTCTGCAGTAACAAATTACCCATCCTTCCTCTTCCACCAGCAAAATGCAGAACCAGCAGAAGAAGAGGGACAGTTTGTTACTACAGACAGTTGCTCTTGAAACAGAACCACAGAACCAGGATGAGTCTCCCAGAAGCTAGAAGTAACTTTACAAGAGGCGAAGACCATAGAGAAGACCATAGAAGTCAGTGTGCCTTGCTATCCTAACACATCGTCCTAATCAAATCTTGGGAGGGAGTTTATTTGTTCTTGTAGCTCCTATGTTATTCAGGAATAACCAGTAGCCCACGATGACATAGCTTAATATGTTGTGTATGACCTTTTTCTCTTTGGGATCTTGTCAATGGCTTATCAGAAGCAGAATTTTGCCCAGGCACACCTCTTAGGGGGGCCAGTCTAAACTACTTATTTAGCAAGCACTTTTGCCCCTGGAAAGATGACAACTGAACTTGGAGCTCCTGGTGACAGGATAGCCAATATTTTATAGCCTTGCATGTTATATTTAAACCATACCAGACAATATAAACATACAGCCTAGAAATATTCTTGACATGTTAAATCAACCCATTTATACAGCCCTGTCTATATGCAAAAATTATTGATGCAAAAATTATTGACTACCATGAGCACATGCCCGATCTCGTCTGATCTCGGAAGCTAAGCAGGGTCAGGCCTGGTTAGTACTTGGATGGGAGACCGCCTGGGAATACCGGGTGCTGTAGGCTTATACCATAGTCTTTCGAGACTGAAGGTTGCCAACCATTTGTCTACCACAGCCTTCTTTAGAGCCCAATCCTGAGCTCGGCGCAGTGGCTTTGTGCCGCCGCGCACTGTTGCAAATGTGCCATAAGGCACATTTGCGAGTTCTACTGCCCGGCTACCACCTGTGCTAACCCAGCGCTGGCTGGTGCTGGGCTAGCGCTGGGCTAGCGCTGAGTGGGTGCCTGGCCTCCACTGCTCGGCAGAGCCGCGGCACAGTAAGCGAAGGAGGGGAGAGGAGAGGCAGGCGGAGGGCAGAGAGAGGGTGAGGAGGAGGCGTGACAGGGAGGCGGGGAGCAGAGAGAGGTGTGCTGGAAGCGGAGGTGTGCTGGAGGGAGGGAGCAGGGAGGCAGAGGGGCAGCTCCACCTGATCCTGTCCATTCGTGTAGGGCTTGGCGCCCTACACGAACAGCTTAACCTAAAGCGAGTAACCCCATTGCTGGGTTGCTTCCCTTATGCCGCCTGCGGCAGGCTGAGGCACATAGGATGTGGCGGCAGCTGTTCTTGGTGCCGCTGCAGCTGCGCGCCCGGCAACTCAGGATTGGGCTATTAATCTCTTCTTTGCATTGGAGTTTCAACCTTTGTTCCAAAGGTGTTAAGTACTCAGATTTTCTTTATACCTTAATTACAGTCTCAGGATCTTTTCCTGCAAACATTGAACATCAATCTTATTGGAGTTTATATGTAATGTCTTGATTTAAGTGGAATATTTTGAATTATAATACTGTATGGTGTTTTGTATTTGAATGGTTATTTTGTTGATCTGGAGGAGGACTTTTCCTTACTGACTTTTTAAAATGGGAATGTGGCTTTCTGTATATATCACCAATGCAGCTCACAGTATTAAGTGAAAATGACATACAATAAAACCATCGCTCCTCCCAAGCTATATAACTGACACAACCCCCCCCCCCCAGCCCATAGGCAGATGGTGTTGCTACCAACTCTGAGATCTTGGGGGTAGGACAGTTTGCTAGAAAAATATTATCAAGAAATTCATTTTTCCTAACAGTTGTTTAGGCTGGCGACCGGTGTCACTTTTTACATTACCTTAGCGTCCATCCAGCTTTGTGATCATCACTCAAATGGCACTTGTGCTTGGAATGAATGTCTTGCACAGTTCTGGCCCAGATGCTCATTACCTTCCAGCTCCATATTCTGCAGTTTACACAGAGAACAAGTGTCGTGGTCATTCCTGCTACCTGATTATCATTTAGGGAATCTGTATGTAAAACATGCCTGAAAAAATAGCAGCTATTCATGCCACATCCACATCATGCCACATCTGCTATTCATGCCACATTATGCCATCATGCCACATCATGCCATCATGTCATCAGCTATTCATGCCACATCATGCCATGCCATGTCATCATACCAAGATCCAGGTCTACAGAGCTTGCATCCTGAGTACACTTCTGTACTGCAGCGAGTCATGGACTCTTCGCTCACAACAGGAGAGGAAACTGAACGCTTTCCACATGCGCTGCCTCCGACGCAGTCTCGGCATCACCTGGCAGGACAAAGTTCCACAGTCCTGGAACGAGCTGGAATCCCTAGCATGTACGCACTGCTGAAACAGAGACGCCTGCGTTGACTCGGTCATGTTGTGAGAATGGATGACAGCCGGATCCCAAAGGCTCTTCTCTGTGGAGAACTTGTGCAAGGAAAGCACCCTACAGGTAGACCACAGCTGCGATACAAGGACATCTGCAAGAGGGATCTGAAGGCCTTAGGAGTGGACCTCAACAGGTGGGAAACCCTGGCCTCTGAGCAGTCCGCTTGGAGGCAGGCTGTGCAGCCTGGCCTTTCCCAGTTTGAAGAGACACTTGGCCAACAGTCTGAGGCTAAGAGGCAAAGAAGGAAGGCCCATAGCCAGGGAGATAGACCAGGGACAGACTGCACTTGCTCCCGGTGTGGAAGGGATTGTCACTCCCGAATCGGCCTTTTCAGCCACACTAGACGCTGTGCCAGAACCACCATCCAGAGCACGATACCATAATCTTTCGAGACTGAAGATTGCCAACAAATTCATGCCACAGTGTTTTCTCAAATTATTTATTGGATCAGTGAGTAGTTGGTCTTTTGTCCATTGCTTCCAATCCATCAGTCATCTGTCCAAAGCATTCTTGATGAATCCATTGTCTAGCAACCTCTGGCACAGGACAAAATGTCACTGGTGGTAAGGAAATGGGATGAGTGGTATATTTTCTTGTTCGCCTTGTAAACAGGTTACAGGCTAGCAGGTGTAGCTAGCCACTCTGGAGCCTGGGGCAAAATTAATGATGCCAGGTCATGTCACACTCTTTTGGCAAGAGCAGTGATTGCAGCAGGGGTGCAATGAGTGGGCGGCCAGACTGTTTCCCAGGCAGCCTGCAGTCCAGTGCAATTGCTACCCCTGCACCCCCTCTAGCTACACTACTGAAGGCTAGTTATTTTCAGTTCTACATTTATAGTTGAAGTGACTGTATCACCAGGAAATGGGATCTGGAGGTCCGTTGGTTGTCCCCTATTACAAATTGGTGCAGCCCCCTACTACTAGTGGGATGTGAGCAGATTTGGCCCAAGAAACTCCTTACGGTGCAATGCAGTGGTTAGGATTACTGTTGGGCCTTGTCACCAATCCCAGTAAGAACTGTTGTTGCTTCTAGTGTAAAAATTAGCATGCAAATGGAAATCCACTATGTCTCAAAGGCATGTGCAAATTGAGAAAATTGAGTCCAATTTTATTGCTGCTTGACTGGCATTATCTATACAAAGATGTGTATTTTTTTCTCTTCACTGAACTATACTGATTACAAACTGAAGTGTAATGTGTGGAATGAATGTTGTTGTAGCTAAATGGGGCACCTTCTCCAGAGCAACAGTCTGGATACTATAATTATTCCCCATATTCCTACTATTCCAAGGAGCTAAGGGTCACATGCAACTTCCCCCCTCCTTTACAACACTCCTACGAGATTGTCTAGGCTGAGTGATAGTGACTGGCCCAAAGTGACCCAGCAAATCTCAGTGGAGATATGAACCTATGTTTCTCCTGCGACACTAACCACTATACCACTTGGGCTTTGCTGACTTGTATGATCAATTGTTTTTCTTAAAAGGACAGCTAGTCTAACAGGCTCAGTGCTTCTTGCAGAGATCTTTTCCCTTACATAGACACACATTGGCTTCATCTCCCAGAGAATCTGTTACAGTATCTGACTGTTGCATTCCCAGGATGAGGTGGCCTACGAAGAAAGGACATATGAAGGTGGACAATTTGCCACTGTCGAGCTCACTGGAAAACCTTTTGATGAGGCCTTACGTGAGTCAGTGCTGAAACTTCTCAAATATGTTGGAGGAAGCAATGACCAGGGTAAGAAACTTTACAGTCTTTCTTGAGTTCCCATCAGCTTTTGATTTTGCAGCACATGTCTGTCTGTCTGTTGGGAAAAACTAGACCTTTCTGGCTTTGTGTTATTTTTGACCCAATCCTAAAAGGGCCGCACATAACCAGGATAAGCATTCTAGAAGCGTAAGGCCTTTATGGTTGTCGCAAAACGTGACATGCCATTCATCACGGCCTGGCAAGTGAAGAGTGGCTGGCTCCATGCACCAGTGGCCCAAGGATGTCCTCTGGTGCCAGCACATCAGCACAGGGAGTGGGGGCAGGCAAAGAGGGGGTGGAACGGGAGGGGAGGGGAAGGAACAGGACAGAGCTGGGGTGGGAAGATGGGAAGGATGACAGATGGAGGCTAGGAAGGGGTTGGCATAAGCGTGGCAGCACAGCCGATATCCTGTCCCCCTTCCTGGCCTCAGTCCTCCAACCCAGGCCCATGTGGATTTGAGCCAGCAATATATTGAGTGCAGGTAGACCCAGTGAGCCAGTGCTCCCTTGCCCTGGAGGCCTCCTCAGGATCCAAAACCCCCTTGTGGAATATGTCACGCACCCTATTGATGCGGCTTCATTGCTACACAGGGAACTTTGTAGGACTGAGCTGCCCGTATCTCAGGAAACTGGGGTCTCTGTTCTGTGTTTCTCTTCTAGGGGCTGGGATGGGAATGATGGCTCCAGTGTGTACCACGGTGTTTCCTGAGGACGACGGGTCGCTGCAGCATAAGGTGAAAGTCCTGCTGCGCATTCCAAGCCAGTTCCAGGCCAATCCTCCCTTGCCCAGTGACGAGAGCATCCAGATTGAAAAGCGGGAAGAAATGACTGTTTACTCCACGTAGGTGTTTTGAATGCAGGGGCCTCCACCTCTAACCTCTACCTCTAACAGCCTCCACCAGCTATGCCTTCCTGGTGGGTGTTGAATGCCTGGGGTCTTAATTCTGCCTCGACGTCAACCCTGTGGTTACTACTACTGAGCTAGGTGTGGGACCAAAAGGAGTCCTCCTTCCCCATGCAAGGATGGGCTAAAAAGAGAAAGGGAAATAGCAAAGAGAATGTGTTTTGATTTTGTGGAAGCTCAGGTATCTCTACACATCGGGGCAAGCGTCATGGTTATCATGCTGGCAGTATTCAGATTGTAAATTTCTTGGGGCTGAGGCTTGCATGTTTTGAATAGGCATCTCTGTAAAGCACCATGTACAGTGACGCAGAATACAAATTATCCTCATCATAACCAAGGATCAGTAGCACTCATCTCCGGAACCAAGCAAGCTCTGGAACCTGTGTGGTCATAAGCATGTGCAGAGTGCCTCTTTTGTCAGAATCTCCAAAGAAAATCCCCAAGGAAGTGTTATTTTCTCCTTTGCAAAATGTAGCTCAGAGAGCAGGGTTTCAAGGATTAATTATGTTGAATACAAAGCTTTGTGAAGGGGTAATTTCTTTTTTTTAAAGCAGTTTGGGGTTCTGTTGTACATGTTTGTGTGTAACACACATTTCGCTCCTTAGTCCTAGACGTTGAACCCAAACTGTGGGGTTGCTCTTTGTGTTTATCACTTTTGATCACAGTTGCCTGGACGTGATAGCTTCTAGGAGCGCTTGTGTCAATGAGATAAGGGTAAGCCTGTACTTTGGCAGCTGCCCCAGTCAAAATATGCATGTAGACACTGGGCTGGGTGGTTGGATGTTCCTGCCTCTCATGACAACTTTGCGGGTGGGATTTTCCCCATTTGTGAGAAACCCCAGCTTTAAAGAATCCAGAACAAGCCAAGGTTGAGGATCAAAGGCTGTGGAATTGAGCTATTGGTCTGAGCCAGAAAGATGATTCCTTGTCTCTTAGGCAGCAGCTTTCCATCAGAGCACTAAATCAACACATGTATTGGGAATTGATAGCCTGTCACTTTCAATATGGCAGTTCCTTTGAACCCAGCTGAGAAGCCCTGAATGAATTGTGCCTGCCATTTCCAATTGAGAAACAGGTTTGTGAAGACCCAGGAGAATGACACTGTGGATCTTTCAGCCCAGGTGGCCTTTGGGTGTCATTCTCATGTCGAGGCAAAACTAGACTTTATTGCGGATGTGTGCTGAAGTCTGCTGTCACGGACCATATTTCAAGAAGGATGTCTCTCTTTGCGGAACAGAGGGCTGGGAATCCACTTTCATCCTAGGGATCCAGGGAAGAGAATGTGCAGCCCTGATCTCTGTTGTTCCCTCTAAGCATCTGACGTGAAATGTCACATTAGGCCTTTCTGGCAAACTTTACCTTTGTGGCAGTCGCCTTAACTATAACAACTCCTTGTGCTGTTGTGGTAGATGAAGTTCCCTTGACTGACGTCTCCCAGAATTGCCACTAAATACACACTTTGAGTCTAACCATGACGGACACATGGGCAAATAGGAATTGACCCTCTTTTTACCAAAGCCCCAGTCTCTTGTCGCTGTTGTCACCGATGGGGTGAGATGCACAGTTTGACTAATTCAGTGTTTGTGAAAAGTCGGGGCAACTGAAGATATGACTGGAGAGAGACTTTTTGCCTCTTGGTGCACAATATCTGATTTATTGCTTCTCCATTGGAGGCTACTAGGGAAAACAGAGGCTGTCTAAGAGAAGTAGCGCCTAGTGGTTAGCACTCAGCACATCCCTCCCTGCTCTCATGTCACTGATTTACTGGGTCAGCAGCTAAATAGTGGGGGAGAATTGGTACGTATCTGATGCCACCATGCCAGACTGGGAAAATCAGGCAGGGGGACCATTTAAGAAAGACTTCCTTTTTCAGGGGCCTTTATAGGAGAACTTTGAGGACGGGGCTGTAGCTCAGGAGTTGAACACTTGTTTTGCATGCTGAGGGTCCCAGGTTCAATTCCTGGCATCTCCAGGGATAATCCCTGCCTGGAATGATCCCTGTCTGGAATCCTGCTGGCATTTTAGGCAATACGTTCTAGATGGATCTGACTCGGCCAAAGACCACTTCCTATGTTTAATGTCCCTGTGGATTGTGTCCCATTGGTCAGGTCAGCCTTTGTCCCACTTCTGAATTAGGTTTCAATCCTTTACCCCTCTTCCTGGGAGTAAGCCTCCCTGAACACAATTGAACTTACTACTGAGTGAGTAACGCACATGTAAGTAACGGGTTGCTGAGTAAGTAACGCACACGTAAGTAACGGATTGTGCTGTCATTGGCACCGAAATTTGCCATCTGAGCCAGCTGCCTCCTCTTGAGGCCCATCTCTGTGTAGAGAGTCAGAATATTTTAAGAAGGTTCATACCACTACCATCAAATTTATTTTTTTTAAGATATTGCTCAGGATCTTTATGGCATTGCTCTCTGGAATTCCTCTGCTTGTGACCCTCTACATTTTTTTTCTTGTCTGTCCTCATAGGCAATTTGGAGGCTATGCCAAAGAAGTGGATTATGTAAATTACGCCACCAAGCTGAAATCTGCCTTGGGGCAGGAGGTGACCTACCAGAAAGACTACTATTTTTGCAATGGTTACGATCCCCCCATGAAACCGTATGGGCGACGCAATGAGATTTGGCTGTTGAAAAAGTGAGCAATGAAAAGGAAAAGAGAACTGCACCGGTTCGTGGGGTGGGGTGGGGGGGAGGGAAGGGAACATGAGGAAAATATCTTCAGGTAATGTGGATAATGGATACAATTGTTGCAGACTTTCCACTGCTCTGAGACGATTGTCCTTTGAAAAGGGTGCGCTGCCCTTGCCAAGCTTTTCATGTCCAGTAAACAGGCAAAGCAAACCTATTTCTTAGTAAAGGAGCAATAGAAGTACAATACTTGTGACAAAGCGTAGTGCACTTGAAACATGCTCAGCCAATGCACCTGTCTTCTGGGGCACCTGAAAAAGGGAGCCACCTGCCTACTTAGGGCTGAATCACTTCTTCTCTGACTCATTGCTGAAGAGCACATGATCATCTTAAGCGCACAGCCTCCTATTCTCTTAGGCCAGGGGTGTCCAAAGTTTTTGGCAGGAGGGCCACATCAGCTCTCTGACACTGTGTCGGGGGGCCAGGGAAAAAAAGAATTAATTTACATTTAAAATTTGAATAAATTTACATAAGTTTACATAAATGAATATATTAAAGACGAACTTATATGAATGAATGAAGGTCTTGCAATAGCTCAAGTCCTATAAAAGGCCTTGCACAAAGCAAGGCTGGCCTTTCCTTTGCTGCCGCTACTGCATCACAGACGTGAAACAGCAAGAAGTGGAGGGAGTCCTCATCCCACTGCTCATCAGAGAGGTCAAACAGTCGCCCTCATGCAGCGAGCAGTTGCGTCGGGTCAGTGCAGGCTCCAACAAATCTCTGGAGGGCCAGATGCTCATTGGAGACTGGGGGCTTCCTGAGGACCACATTGAGAGGCCTCGAGGGCCACATGTGGCCCCAGGGCTGGGGTTTGAGCACCCCTGTCTTAGGCTGTCCACCTCACATTGGTTGACCTGATACAAAATCTAAACAAAATGGACCACCTCATCAGTCAATAAAAAGGGATGAAAGAAGCTATAATGTGTTCCGCTGGCCTCACAGTATCCGCTGTCACCCAAGCCTGCCCAGAGGACTAATAAGCCAGCTGTGCTTACAGGCCAACAAACTTGGCATCAGTGAAACAGGTGGGCACTCCTGTAGGCATGGCCAACCTACTAACAAACATTTTGGCCTCTAGTCCATGTCTTCCTCTCCGCAGGCACTTCTCAAGGATTGTGCCAAACTAGCTGATGATACATTGACTGTGAAATCCACAAGCTGCCTCACTTGGCGTTTTGATAGTCAGGCCAGCTTTGACAGCCCAATCCTTTGAGTGCAACTCTGGGTAAGGTTGGCTGCATTACAGCAAGTAGAAGCCGCAGCATTGGCAACTATCACCGTTGCCAGCTGTAGTATAGGGGTGTTTATACAAAGCTGTTTTACTATACAAAATTGGGGAGGACTCATGTGGCATTCTGGGCACTGTGAAGCTCTCTGCAGGTAATTTGCAACACTTCCTTTGCCCAGGAGATCCAGCTCTTTTCTCTTAATGCATTAGCAGTGCTGTTACTTTGTGTCTATATAATGGGGGGGGGAGTGGGGTTAATCTTGCTCTGGGGATGTGACCTGTTTAAATGGGAGCATGTGCAGCTTGAATGCTGGGGGTGGGGGAGGAATGCCAAGTTCCAGAAAAAGGAAGCTTGGAAAAGAAAGCTGCTGCAAATTGCCAGGCTGTTCAGAATGGCACAAGAGAAACGCATGAAACCATAGACACAAGGCAGCGGGGCATCTGTAGCAGTTCAATAACCTCCATCCCCACAGCATTGCCCATACCATAGTTGCCATTCTTGGGGCAAGAGTCTCTTTCTCCTTCATTGCTGCTCTTCCATGGGAGCATTCTCTTGTTCCACTGTATTCCTATGTGTCCTTCTT
This sequence comes from Tiliqua scincoides, assembly GCF_035046505.1. Taxonomy (NCBI): domain Eukaryota; kingdom Metazoa; phylum Chordata; class Lepidosauria; order Squamata; family Scincidae; genus Tiliqua; species Tiliqua scincoides. The sequence goes on from NC_089827.1 coordinate 61,093,161, forward strand.
CCCCATTTGCTAACTCCATATACCCAGGTAACTCCTGCCTCCCCACCCACTCTTTCTCTTGAGATTTTCATCAAACTGCGCCTGGTATGGAGATTTTAAGAGCCTGACACATATGTGAAAGTTACCATGTAGAGGTAGTGTGAAATTGGGGTTTCGCATGAGAGCACTCAAAACCCAAGCAGAGAGGACAGAGAGATTGAAAAGGGAACGGTGGAGAGAGGATTGCTGAAAATAATGTAAAGAAATTAAGAGTGGGTCCCCTGTTGCATGCCAGATTGTTAGGTTGGCCCCACATTTGGAAAGGCTACCTAACCACCCTAAGTAGATGCTAACTAAAGGAAGGGCCAGCATGTCTCTGAAATGGTGCAGATTGCGTACTAATCTTTAAGGTTTTCCAGTGAGATGAAGCATATTGATTAAGGAATGCTTCGCTTTTAGTAACTTCTGGACATGGGTAACAAGGTTAATGGTATCTTCACTATTTTGTAATGAATACACTGGATTTCAATTACTTGATATGTCAGCAGTTTGTTTCATGAAACCGCAGTTAACAGATAAAAAGTACTGACTCTTGAAAATGAAAGTCAAGGTTTTTCCAGATTCTGAATTTTGTACAGGGCACCAAATTGTGATTGTATGAGATGACAGTAGACATGAAACGCACACACATGCACACGCACACACAATCACACAACCTTGCCTGTGCTCTAACAAAAATGCTTAGGGCCCAATCCTAACTTGCGCTGGAGCAGGCAGGTCAGCGGGCCTGTACTGCATCCAGGCGCAAGTTTGGGGCCAGAATCTGCACAACCCAAGGCAAGGGGAAACTTTCCCTTTACGCTGTACTGCACTGGCCCCAATGGGTCTAACTCAGATCATAACCACCGGATCCTGGCCCTGCCTCCCTGGGAGTGTCCACTGCCTGCCCACCCGCCCTCCGCCTCAAAACACCTCCTCCCTGCCGTCCCCCACCGACCCATGTGTCGGCCAAGCTCAGCCAATGCAAACTTACCGCACTGGGCCTGGATCTGGTGTGGAGAAGCCAATGCAACTCCTTGCGCTGGCCTCCCCAACTCTAAAGTTATCCCTGAATTGACCTAACTTGATTGACCTGGATTGATGATCCCTGGATTGACCTAACTTGTGCTGCACCTGTAGTTTGCTTCTTCCCGTGTTTTGAAAGGGGAGACTGAGCTTGGAAAACCTCAGTGTGAAGGCTCCAATTTGACTATTTCATTGAAAGATTGGATAATTCTGTCCCATAAATCTCTGTTCAAATTCTTGCTGAGATATAGTAAAGCACCTAAATAAGAAATGGAATTTAAACCGGATGGAACATCCAGCATCTTTGCTGAAGACCATGTCAGCTTCTGAACAACTATGCAATTTTCTATCTAAACATGGATTTGATAGACTGTTATTAAGCACCCATTTTTTAAGATCATGCTTTTTATGTTTGTAAGGGTGTAGCTGGATCCATCAACAGTGTAATTTTGTTGATCACACGAATACTTGTCAAAATTATTTCCAAAGAAAGAAATTTGAGAACTGGGGTGGTGCACATGGGACTTCTTTTACATGGGTGTTTGAGGGTGATGAGCTTTCTGATGCCTTTTCTAATACCCAGAGAGGGAGCATGAGCATCACAGGGCAGACTTGCTACATGCATTCCACACAAAGGGGAAACTCGAACATTTCATCACCTGAGGAGATGCACAGGATCGCCTTTCAAACCATTTTAGGAGGTGAAGTGGAAAGGAGCACCCAGGGTGCACTGGTGATTTGGCTGGCTACTGTTGCTGTATATGCCTCTGTCTCTACTATACCCTAGTCCAGCACATCAATCCTAAGCATGTTTTCTCAGAAGTCATTCTCATTTGTGACAGTAGCATTTATGTCCACATCAGTGTGTTTAGGACACCAATTTTCAACATTTTGCTTCTCACAGCACACTAGTCTTCGCCTCTTGTGATGTCCGTTCCGGCTTCTGGGAGACTCTTCCAGGTTCTGTGGCTCTGTTTCTAGGGCAACTGTCTATAGTAATGAATTATCTGTCCCTCTTCCTCCGCCGGCGGAGTGGAGGAAGAGGGACCGGCAATTTGTTACTCCAGACAGTTGCCCTAGAAACAGAGCTGCAGAATCTGGAAGAATTTTCCAGCAATTTTCAACTGCCGAGTTTGAAACTCCTGTGGCACACCTGTGGACCTTACATGGCACACCAATGTGCCACGGCACACCAGTTTTAAATATATTTCTGCAACTGTCATCCTAAACCAGCGATTTGCAAATGTACGCTGTACTTATGCTCAAGAGTGTGCTTCTGGCCTCTTTCTTCAGGCTGGGTACAAAAGCTGCTTCAGAGGCCACAAGTCAGGCCTTGAACCAGCCAAAGTGAGCTGCTCTCTGCCAGCTTTGGGAGGAAGAGAAGAATCATCTTTGAACTCCATCTGGCACCATCTAAGAGATAGGAGAGGAATGCTTCCTCTTTATGATCCCTGGTAGGGCATTGTGCCCCTGGTGTTCAGGACAGACAAGAGGAAACAGTTGTTAACACAATGGAAAATGAAGACTACTTAAAAGACCTCACTCCACTCAGGAGTCAGTGTCAATTTTTCTTCGGTGGGACCTGCTCTGCTTTTCCCTGCCTTCACTCCTCTCCTGCTACATGAACCTGGCTGTGATTCAGGGTGGACTTTTGTCTTTATCTGGGCTTCAGGAAGGTTTTTAACCTCTGTTCCAAGGCTCTCATCATGTTTACCCGTTGAAATATTGATTTGTCATTTTATAGCCACTCTAGGGTTTCTTTAAAAAAAAATATTTAAAACACTACTTAGGGGGAGTGGCTTCATTGTTGCCACAAAGGCCAACCAATCATCACTCTGCACAGCTGGCTTTTCCTAAAAACAGGAACAAATGGTGGCTCCTGAGTTTCATTCAGTTGGTGTCTGCCTGTCCGAACAAGTTTCATTCAGGCAGGTGTCTGCCTTTCCGAACAAGGAATGAGTGCAGGTCCACAGCAGGTGTTTCAATTTCAGCTATACAGGTATATGTTTGTACTAGTAATGGGTAAGGCCCTCCCAATCCAAATTTTGAAAACTTCTCCCCAGCCCATTAATCCCCCATCCCTTTCCCGCCTACGTAGCCTCAGGTACTTAAATCTCTTCCCTTTAAAACCTACTTGTTGCTGGCAGCTAGCAAGCTTATCTGACCAGCTTGTATTTGAGATATGTGATGTTGGTTTATACATGTATGTGGTGCTGGGTGCCAGCGAGGAGAACATGACCTGGATCAGTATTAGGGCAATTGAACTGGGCTGATGGTGGGAATTCTCAGGTCCACAGAGTTCATGGGAACATAAGAACAGCCCCACTGGATCAGACCATAGGTCCATCTAGTCCAGCTTCCTGTATCTCACAGCAGCCCACCAAATGCCCCAGGGAGCACACCAGATAACAAGAGACCTGCATCCTGGTGCCCTCCCTTGCATCTGGCATTCTGACATAGTATTGTATTGGCAACCTTCAGTCTCGAAAGACTATGGTATCGCGCTCTGAAAGGTGGTTCTGGCACAGCATCTAGTGTGGCTGAAAAGGCCAATCCGGGAGTGACAATCCCTTCCACACCGGGAGCAAGTGCAGTCTGTCCCTGGTCTGTCTCCCTGGCTATGGGCCTTCCTTCTTTGCCTCTTAGCCTCAGACTGTTGGCAAAGTGTCTCTTCAAACTGGGAAAGGCCATGCTGCACAGCCTGCCTCCAAGCGGGCCGCTCAGAGGCCAGGGTTTCCCACTTGTTGAGGTCCATCCCTAAGGCCTTCAGATCCCTCTTGCAGATGTCCTTGTATCGCAGCTGTGGTCTACCTGTAGGGCGCTTTCCTTGCACGAGTTCTCCATAGAGGAGATCCTTTGGGATCCGGCCATCATCCATTCTCACGACATGACCAAGCCAACGCAGGCGTCTCTGTTTCAGCAGTGAATACATGCTAGGGATTCCAGCACGTTCCAGGACTGTGTTGTTTGGAACTTTGTCCTGCCAGGTGATGTTGAGGATGCGTCGGAGGCAGCGCATGTGGAAAGCGCTCAGTTTCCTCTCCTGTTGTGAGCGAAGAGTCCATGACTCACTGCAGTACAGAAGTGTACTCAGGACGCAAGCTCTGTAGACCTGGATCTTGGTATGTTCCGTCAGCTTCTTGTTGGACCAGACTCTCTTTGTGAGTCTGGAAAACGTGGTAGCTGCTTTACCGATGCGCTTGTTTAGCTCGGTATCGAGAGAATGTGTGTCGGAGATCGTTGAGCCAAGGTACACAAAGTCATGGACAACCTCCAGTTCATGCTCAGAGATTGTAATGCAGGGAGGTGAGTCCACATCCTGAACCATGACCTGTGTTTTCTTCAGGCTGATTGTCAGTCCAAAATCTTGGCAGGCCTTGCTAAAACGATCCATGAGCTGCTGGAGATCTTTGGCATTCTGACATAGCCCATTTCTAAAATCAGGAGGTTGCACATACACATCATGGCTTGTAACCCATAATGGATTTTTCCTCCAGAAACTTGTCCAATCCCCTTTTAAAGGCATCCAGGCCAGATGCCATCACCACATCCTGTGATAGAGAGTTCCACAGACCAACCACACACTGAGTAAAGAAATATTTTCTTTTGTCTGTCCTAACTCTTCCAACACTCAATTTTAGTGGATGTCCCCTGGTTCTGGTGTTATGTGAGAGTGTAAAGAGCATCTCTTTATCCACTTTATCCTTCCCATGCATAATTTTGTATGTTTCAATCATGTGCCCCCTCAGGCGCAACTTTTCTAGGCTGAAGAGGCCCAAACGCCATAGCCTTTCCTCATAAGGAAGGTGCCCCAGCCCAGTAATCATCTTAGTCGCTCTCTTTTGCACCTTTTCCATTTCCACTATGTCTTTTTTGAGATGCGGCGACCAGAACTGGACACAGTACTCCAGGTGTGGCCTTACCATCAATTTGTACAACAGCATTATAATGTTAGACGTTTTGTTCTCAATACCTTTTCTAATGATCCCAAGCATAGAATTGGCCTTCTTCACTGCCGCCGCACATTGGGTCGACACTTTCATCGACCTGTCCACCACCACCCCAAGATCTCTCTCCTGGTCTGTCACAGACAGCTCAGAACCCATTATTAGCCTGTATGTGAAGTTTTGATTTTTTGCCCCAATGTGCATGACCTTACACTTACTTACATTGAAACGCACCTGCCATTTTGCTGCCCATTCTGCCAGTCTGGAGAGATCCTTCTGGAGCTCCTCACAATCACTCCTGGTCTTACTACTCGGAGAAGTTTGGTGTCGTCCGCAAACTTAGCCACCTCACTTCTCAACCCTGTCTCCTAAAAGTTCAACACAGCTGCAGGTCCATTGATGTCAACGGGGGCACTCCTTCTGGGGCAAATAGTAATGATGAGCGCCTTGGATCAGGCCTATGACAAGTGCACAGCTCCATTCCTCCATTGCACAATCCTGACCAAGATCTCACACACACACACACGCACAGTGGTTGCTACGTAGGTTTATGAAACAGGAAAAGGAAAGGGAAGCCACCCTTTCCCTTGTCAGGCTTTCCTTCTCTTTCTTTCTCCGCTTATGGCAGGATGGTTCGGATGCATTTTGAGCGTCCCAGTTGCAAGCTACAATGCCGGACTGAAAATGCAGGAATATAACTTGAACTGCTTTGAATTTATATTCTCAACTCCTGCATTGTCTGGGAGTCTCAGCCTCCTGCTGTGGTTTGGCATCTACCATGTTCACAGTACTGAAATGCAAATTACATTCACTACGTACAATTACGGTATGCAGATTAGCAGCAGCCTTCCAGTTCCAACTGTGTCTAGTACATTGCTAGATGTTGAACAATTTGTTCTTCCTTGTTTGTACAGGAAGATTACAATTTTAATGGTAAAATATTTTAACAATGGCGCTCTGTAGAGCTATTTGGCAGAGTTAATCAGCACCTACCATCCACCTTCCGTAGCAGTCCCTTTCTCTAATGTCCAAATGGATCCATGTGCATGAGTAGATGTGCCTCGTGCGCTACACCACTGCTTTACAAGAAATGAGTGTTTTAATGCCTTTCTATGTAATGTGAACCTGTTATATCCTTGTTACTTGCTCAGCTGTGCACCTTGAAACCACCCAATCTTACCCATGCTATTAAATAACACATGAGCCAGGTAGAATCATGCTCTGAGGTAAGTGCAACTTTGTTAGTCGCTGCCCTAGACACAGCTATACAGCTTCATTTTTTGCTCCAAGACCAGCTACTTGGATTAGCAAAAGTTCGACACAGCCGCAGGTCCATTTATGTCAATGGGGGCACTCCTTCTGGGGCAAATAGTAATGATGAGTGCCTTGGATCAGGCCCATGACAAGTGCACAGCTTCATTCCTCTGTTGCACAATCCTGACCCAGATCTCTCTCTCTCTCTCACACACACACACACACACACACACACACACACACACACACACACACACACACACACATTGGCTGCTACGTAGGTTTATAAAACAGGAAAAGGCAGAGTTTAATATACACCATGGGTCAGAAATTATTCAGAAATAATATTCCCTTTAGCTCATTGGTGATGTTATTTATTTATTTAGAAAGGAACGTGAGTTAATACTTTGAGAATTAACTTTGAGAATCTGTTGACAACCACCAAAAAATCTAATAGCAAAGTACTTGGCATGGCCCTAATCTTTTGAAATTGAAGGAATGGTTAAATAAAAAAGATAGCGTGTGGCTGAAATATCCCTACTAATGGAATATGTCCAGTTTAAGGGCAGTAGAATATTAACTGAAATGTTTGCCTGAAAGTAATCCCCTTCCGTAAGTTTGATGAAGAATAGATTTGTTTTAGCTGTTAACTTGTCCTGAAGCTTTTCATTACTGCAATAGGTGATGGCTTGTGTAGTATGTATTTATCTTTGACCATGATACTGGCGCCTATTATGAATGAATATGAGCTTGTGTGTACAGATCAGTTGTGTTTTATTTGTCTGATGGCGTAACAAAAAAGTTTAAAAAGAATAAAGTATGCAAGGGCCGATCTTGCCCTTGCAGTAACCTCTAGTTTGGCCCTTGGATGATTGTAAAAAAGGATTGGACAAATTCCTGGAGGAACTTTCAATAGCTATCAGCCATAGTAGCTACATGGTGCTTCCATTTGTCCTAAAGAGGAGCCTCCAGAAATCAGCATCAATCTTCAGGTGCAACATTGAAACAATCTTGGAGGTGTTAACAGGGCCTCCAGGATATTTCCAATGTTGCAACCTGTTTGGAAAAATCCTCTATGAATAGCCAGATGGAGCAAAACTCACATTCTGTCTTAAGCTTCCCCTGGAAAGAAGGAATGACCAGTTTAAGGTTGTAGTGTGGGTCTGGCATTTTGCTGCAATGTTTATTGGAAGGAGCTTGCAGTGGGAATGCAGGGACCAACTGCAGGCCATCGATGTAATCTATCTTCCCCACAACCTTTGCGCAGCTCTTAGTGCGTGCCAATAACAAAGCAAAAAGTAGAAACCTTTGCCAAGGAATCTGAAGCTCACATGCCCTTCACATGCACACACAGTTTGGAACCCTTTGCAAACTTGTAGTATGTTATCTAAAGTAAATAAGAGCATAAGAGCCCCTCTGGATCAGGCTAAAGGCCCATCTAGTCCAGCTTCCTGTGTCTCACAGTGGCCCACCAGGTGCCTGAGGGAGCACACAACACAGCAAGAGACCTGCATCCTGGTACCTTCCCCTGCATCTGGCATTCTGAGGTAGCCTACTCCTAAAATCAGGAGGTTGAACATACCCATCACGACCTGTAACCTATGATGGACTTCTCCATAAATTTGTCCAATCCCCTTTTAAAGGCATCTACGCCAGGTGCCATCACCACATTCTGTGGCAAGGAGTTCCACAGACTAGTCATTAAAGAATAATGGATTGTGCAATTTCACAAGAGCAGAGAAGAGGCAGGGACTTCAGACCTATGTGGTTCTACTAGGAAAGTGTGCTTACTAGGAAGCACGCTTCCGAGCAAGCACACTTGTGCTGCTCTGGTCACAGAGAGAAGCCTGTACAATGCTTGAGCACATCCTCCCACAACTGTACTCCTTATCTGCAAGGGATAAGTTACAACTGCTAGCATGGATACCTAAAACCATGGTTAGCAGCAAACCCTATAATTGCACAGGAAGCAGGCATCAAGACCTCTGTGTCGTTATGGAGAATTTAGCCATGAACTGTTAATGGCTGTGTCTCCAAAGCGTTCTGGGGCAATCACTTGGCTGCTGCAAGACATCCTGGGGACTGCCAATACTTCACAGGCTGCAGAATCACTTCAGGGTGGCTTCAAGATGGCCACTGCAAATTCAAAATGGGCACCGCTAATGTAGAGAATAATTTGCCATAAGAAATATTTGCCAGTTAAATGTACAATTTGGGAAAAGAGGGCAAACAAAACAAAAACAGTTAGTCATGAGTGTGACGGGGGGGGATTTGTGAACGGCAGATATGGGACCTGCAGATAAGGGGGGCTATTTGTATATGCAAATGTGAGATCTTCCCCCCCCTCCCCACACACACACTTGGAGCAGGTGCCCAATTAATAGTGCATAACAGCCATTCATCAAGCACTGCTGAACACTTAGGAAAATTGTTATGATTCCTCTTTTGTATGCTTCCACAATTGGTTCTTAGGTTTGTTGTATACTGGATGTCAGCCTCCTTAACCAAGCGTTCACAATTGATAGGTATGGGAAGTGCTTGAGAAATGCAGAGTGTTGTCTCAGAAGAACAGGAGTCCCCTCCGTATCTTGCTGGAAGCCCAGTTAGCAGCGGGCAGTTCTCCGATGAGCCAGCCAGGCGGAAGGCTTTCTTTGCTTTCATGTTCAATCAGTCACCGGGGCAAAGGGCAGCTGAGGAGGCTTTGTGCCCGGGCTGATCAGTGCACATGGCGCATGGTAGCTTTGGAAGGCAGCCTCGGGGGCTGCTGGACTGTGACCTGACTGTGGCTGCGGTCACAGCCATTCTTCTTTTGCAATGGGATTATCTGCAGCAACTGCTTGCTCTTCAGTAAGAGCGCTTCAGCTACATCCATCTCAAAACACATCAGGTCTAACTGGACTGAAGTTGCCAGAGATGTATAACACCCACCATAAAAGCAGTTCCACAACCTAATTTATTGTACTAGGATTGTTGGTTACAGTGGCGTCCTTGACAGAAATAGATGGAGCAGTGCAGGTCTGAGTTCTCCTTCTTTGCCAAGCATTTATGCCAGCAACAAACCACTTGTGTCAGCCCATTCATAACCTTTCTGCTTATCTCAAAATAAAATACATTGTGCTAAATGAGTCTTGGTACTGCTGAATTCTGAGTTTCCTAATCCTTACAGCCCAATCCTACTGCTGCTATAGCCTAATGGAGAGAGCTCTGGGCTATGGAGCGCGAGGTCGGTGGTTCGAATCCCTCCAAACCCAAAAAGAAAAAGAAAAATTTTAAGCAGCAATTGTTACCCTGCACAAGCCTGATCTCGTCTGATCTCAGAAGCTAAGCAGGGTCAGGCCTGGTTAGTACTTGGATGGGAGACCGCCTGGGAATACCGGGTGCTGTAGGCTTATACCATAGTGGTAGAAAACACTCTGACAACATGTGGAGGTATGCAATGCTGGAGTACTGGCAAGAAGGCCACAGCTGTGCTGGGATCCACTGAGGCACGTAAGTTGGCAGGGGAAGCGGGATGGGGTGGGGAGAGGTGAGACCGGAGCAAGAGAGGACAGAACGAGGTGGAGACCGGGGTGGGGGAAAGGCGGAACAGGAAGGCAATTGGGGTAGGAATGGGTGGATCAGCTCCGGGAAGGGGGTGGGCTTGTCAGTGGTGGTGGCCACTGAATCCTATCCTCCTTCCCTAACCCATTTCTGCAGCTCAAATCTATGCGATTTTGCTGGCGCAGGTCTTGCTGGCGCAGATCCTCAGCCAGTAGTTCCCTTACTCAGAGGAGACCTCCACAACTGCCTCCCCCCCCCCCCGGATGCAGCGGTAGCCATTTTGGCATCACTGCATCAAGGGAAAACCATAGGACTGGGTTGTGACGGGCTGTGACCCTCTCCTGTTTGAGAACATTGGCATGAGCTAGACTTCAATTACATTTTTCCAATGTGTCATTGAGAACTATTAATTACCAGTCTTCTCTCTTTCTCTTCTCTGTATGCTTTTCATGGTGTGTGTTCCATCATGCTGCATGTCATGTTATAGATTCATACTACCCCAAACCTGAATCGCTTTGAACGATTCTCATCAAGCTCTGGCAAGGCTCCTCTCCTTACTGCTTATCTAAAGCTGCTCCTTATTTTAAGTCTGAGCAAAGCACTGAAGTATCCACTTATTCAAAGAGCGCTCAATCACCTTTTTGACAAAATGTAAAGTTGGCAAGCTGCACAGTGGACACGATGAAAGCTGTACACGATGAAAGAGGCCCTGGGGTGGGTCACGTTCTGAGAGGCCAAACCAAATTCCTATGCAAATGGAGAAGAAATGCAGCCCAGATGAACTTCAGGGTTCTTTTCATGCAGCCAGGCCCCTACTAGCTCCAGTGGTTTAATCAAAGAGTGATGAAGGCTTCTGAAATCCTCTTTGTGGCAAGATTGGTACAGGACTTTACTATCAACCTCGAATGGGCAGTTAAAATCCCTTCTCCAAATTGTGAAGTTATTTTAGCAAGGTATAATTAAATGTTCAATAAAACCCACACAACTAGGTTAATGTGGCATTGCAAGTGGAGACAAAGAACAGCACCAGTGAATGCGCCAAGCTCCAGGAATGCTGTTTGCGATAGTGATGCAGGCATATAAAGTGTGCCTGTGTCACCTCTACCCTACGGCCCCATTTTTTGGCTTTGCGTTACAAAATAAACCTGCCTTTTGGAGACCTGGCTGACTGAGGCAGTGAGATCTGTTCGGACCCAACTGCTAGCAGAAATTCTGTTGACGCAAAAACCAGCCTGCTCCCCCTTGATATCCTGACAGAGATGGTTTTGATCATGCTTTCTGGGGAGCCTGGTGCTGCTTCTCTTCCTAGTGGGCTTTCATTTTTATGCCCTCTTTAACAGCTGCAATTCGGGATTTTGTGGTCTCCATGACAACCGTAACTCTGACTCAGTGCATCGTTCATCGCTCACATGCGGGAGCTGGTTTTCTGAATTGAACAAGGTGTGCCTGAAGTCTTTGGTTACTTACTGACAAGTTACCTGCTTCAAGTTGACCCTGCAGTTCCCTCTGAAGTGCACAGGGATGAAGGTTTGATTTGAATGATCCCCTCCCAGAGGAGAATGGAGCCAGAGGGTTTTCAGATGGCCTGGGGAGTGTTTAGCGGACTCTGATTTCTTGTGGATTCTTGGAATAGGGAATTTGCTCCTACAGTTGACACAGCAGGTCTGAAGCACCCTCTCCATTAAGCCAGAGCTCAGGTCTCTCTCTGGTTTACTGGGCAACAGTGAGGAATAAAGTAACAGGGATGGCAGCTGGAGCACAAGTGAATGGAGACTCAAGGCAAATCTGAACAAATGCAGCTTAGAGTCCATCTGACAGCCAATTCTGTACCATATAGCAGAGAGCTTTCTTCTCTGTCACCACTGTGCCTGCAAAGTCTCATCCAGGGAATAGTAGTAGTAGTAGTAGTAGTAGTAGTAGTAGTAGAGCCCAATCAGTGGCAACACTAGGGTTTGTGTCACCTGGTAGGAGGCAGTGCATCAACCTATGGTGAACCACTTCCCATGCAGAGTGTGGGGCAATAGCCCAGGCAGTGGGTATGGTGATGTCCCATTGCCCCGCCCCCGCTGGTTTTTTAGCTATAACTTTTGATAGAACAGAGATATTTTAATGTGGTTTGTTCCATTGCATTCTGCATGAAATTACACATTGATTGATATATAATATTATGGTATTTTTCGAAAAGATTTTAAAAGTTGTGGCCTGTAGTGGTGTCACCCTCTCTGTGCACATCACCTGATGTGGCCTGCAACTCTTACACCCTCCTAGCGATGTCACTGAGCCCAATCCTTCCTAAACCCCCACACAACTGTGCTAGTGCAGCCTCTGGTGCATCCTGTAGGGGAGTTTTGGCTGCTGGAGGTCTCCCAGGGTAAGGAGACATTTGTCCCCTTGCCCCAGGGCAAGCCCCAGCAGCCACTATTGCAAAATTGCTGGTGCAAGTCCACTTTGACCCATGGAGGTGGAGCAGGCTTGGGAAGAGGTTTGGATTCAGCAGGTGGCAGCGCTGCCAAATCTACCCCCTCCAGGGCCTGCCCCGCCCATCCCCTTCCCCATCTGCTCCTCATTCTGCCCACCCCCTACCCAGTTCTACCCCCTGCCTGCTCTCCTTCTGCCCCTGCTCCAGCAGGCTTCCCAACATCCATTGGTTCATGCAGGACCTCGCACGGCTGCAAAATGCTGTATGGCTGGTTTGCAGCAGCCTGCCTGAGCCGAAAGCTCATTCCATTGGGATTAGGTTTTGATGGGAAAGCCATGTGTATGTACTGCAAACAGGCAGCAATGAAAAATATCACAAAACTGAAATGTTTGGGGTCAAAGGCGGTGCTGAGAGAGGGCAAGTGGTCATCCCAGACAAACAGCTTGTTTTTACCCGTCTTCCACTCCTGGGCCCTGCGGTTCTTTGGAAAGATACTTTTCACGCGCTCAGAATTGTTTTCTTTATGATCATCGATAAATATTGATAAAGAGCCATTCCCCATGGGCTATCTTGCATTAGTGACAGAACCGAAGCAGGTTGAACTCTCTCAAAATCAATAGAACTCGCTTCAGAGATAATGTGTTTATTTGGGAGCATTCGTGTGAAATATAATGTTGTTTCTCATTCAGAAATGCAGCATGTAGGACACCCTACCCGCCACCCCTCATGGACAGTTCCCCTTCTGCCATCCCCAAAATTTTTATTTGCTCGTTGAATCATATACTAAGAAAATTAAAAATTACATTAATGAGATTCTGATCCAAGAGTCATTTTTTACAGTGACTAAGCTGGGGGGGGGGAGGGGGAAATCAGAATAGTTGCAACTTGATTTTTAGCTGCTTTGGGAATGTATTCCTGGTTCCCAGCTGCTTAAAGAGAGAGCAATAACAACAACAACAACAACAACAACAACAACAACAATGCATATAGATGTTTTTTTCTCTGCAAAATGCTGTTCTCTTTGACAGCCTCATCCATATCTGTCAGAACAGAAGGAAATCAAAGAGATCAAGTACTATTCAGATTATCCTCTTCCTTCCTGTTTGGGAGTCAAGAGAATTTCTGATTTTCTAGTCGCTAAAACCTCATTTTCCAGTCAGCAAAGGTAAGTAACAGATGTTGATCCAATGACACAATGTACTTTTACTTCTCCCACCCAAATAATAGAGGACAATTAGACAGGAGTGTTCCCATGCATAATTTTTATGGATGATTCATATTTAGAGAGCTCTTCTGTTCATAAAGAGAAAGTGCTTGTGGGCCAAGTTTGTCCAAAACGTAGTAAATTGCCAGTTAAATTTATTATTATATTTTTACTGTATTGGGGAGGAGACACATCATTTTGAGTTTTCTTCCTCAGGTGTCAAAATGACTTGAACTCCCCCTCTTGGATGAAATATTCTTCTTAGAGGCTGTGTGGGGAAAGAGTCTCACAAAGACATCCAAAGACCTTTCTAGAAGAAACCGAAAGACAAGAATGGGCAAAGAATTATGGCCATCTTTTTTGTTGTGGAAAAAAAATATATTTTTGTTTGGAAAGTCACCTCATGTCACTGCTAATTTTCATCCATCACTGAAATGAAATGACCCTGACAGCAGAGTCATGCATCAGCGCCAATGACTGCGCTCAGAACGTTGAGTTGCTGAATGCCTGGGTGAGGGTCTTCTTCCTGTCACAGCTCTTTCTCCTTCATGAAGCGGCTGCTCTCAGTTGGAGTGGCTGCATCATTTGTCATCATGAGGACCACTGTGGCTCCTCCTTCAGGCTGTGGCAACAATGATCCCAACTTTTATCTGTGACCTCTGAGCAACCTTGGCCGGGTGCTTGGAGTATGTATACATTTGAATGGGGATCGGGATGTCAGTTATCAGCCAAATTCAATCAGGGTTGGATGGCTGGCTTCCTCAAGGGGGAACTTAACAAAGACTGTGGAAAACATAGGTACAATGCAATGAATCAGCAACACCAAAATCATTTGCATACAGTAGTGTAGGAGATGCTTAAACAGTGATTGGATTAAAACACAAGACTTCCTCACATAATGTGTGACTATGGGAAGGGTGGTTGTGGAACCAGGAGCTTGTGGCTTGACCAGAGTCCTGGAAATGTGGCCTGCATGCTGGGAGAACAGTTTAGCTTGCATGATATTATAGTCCATAATAGCATAACCAGATACATAGAGAGAAAATCACAGCTAAAAGGCAAAAAGGGGGCTTTTCACATAACAAAGAGAGTGGCCAGGGGGGAGTCCCTGGCCCTGAGTGCCTGGCTGCAGAGGGTGTCTGAGATGCCACCCCAAGATGGCAGTGTAGGTGACCCTGGCTGCAGCTGTGGTATCATTTCAGATTGCTAGTAGCCAATCACATATTTAGTGTCCCCATGTGGGGAAAAAAGGAATCTCTGCAAGAGAGAACTAACACAGTTGGAAGCTCTCTGAGCTAGAACCTTCCTCTCTGATATGCCAGTTTTAGCATGAGAGCATCCCCCAACAGTGACATACTGAGGTCCTTGACACTCAGGGTCCATCAATTTTTGGCACCTCTCACCTTGGGAAGCCTACAAACAGTCAACCAAGCCTGCCCGACCTCAACCCCTCCTCAATCTCCCGATTCCTGTCAGCATCACCACGTCTCTCCTTTGGGTCCTTCAGGGAAGAGGAGAAACCCAACAACACTTCCTAAAAACAAGATTTCCGTTCCCTTTCTCACTAATCAGCAAGCAAACTGGGAACTGCTCAGTAAGGGAAATATTGAATTGGGAGTTTCTAGGGTCATTGTTGCAGCTGGGGTGGGAGATGAGTGCTGCACAGGACAACCCTAGAGGCACAGAGGTGTTTCTGTCTGCACCCATTGTGGTGGCGCAGGGTGTCAAGGGGCACATCACAGCCTCCCTTTTGTGGCACACGAGAATGCCCTGGTGCACCATTTGGGAATCGCTGCATTGGAAAGAAGAGATGATTAGCCATTGCTGAAGATAGTTTTAAATCCAAAATTTGGTAGAAAGACCCGTTTTCAAAATTACCGTAGGGCAATCCTGCTTCTTTCTCAGAACCTCAAAGCCGAACCGAGTTGTACCCTGCATTCAGGCAGGACACAATGGAGAGCTGTGAAGCCAGCCAAAGACTGGCACTGAGCAAGGCTGTGATGACGTGAGCAAAATCCAAGCAGAGGCAGCCAAGGGCTTGTCATGAAACAGTGACTGCTTCTTTGTGCTGCAACTTCACCCTCTCCTACACATATACCCACAGTGCTGTGCTCCACCCTATTCTCTGCAGGTGGCTTCTCAATGAGAGCTTCATCAATATCTTCCACTTCTACCAGCCCTCTTTGTCACTTTCCTTTTATAGTCGCTTTGCTGCTCTGATCTAAGTAGTCTTTGAAGATTCTAGACCAGTGGTTCCCAAACTGTAGGTCAGGACCCACCAGTGGTTGCGACTGGATTTTTAGTGGGTTGCAAAACTGACAAGCTGATAGCTGACAAATGTATTGAGCTGTGTGGCAACCAAAAGGAGCCACGTGTCTGTGCATGTTTACCTGTGAGTCGGAAAACTTGTTCTTGGTCCTGTTTGAAGGGCAGGCCAAAGTGAACACAACGCCACCAGAATGGTCCCATTCTGATGCATGCAGGCCCCAACAAACTCTTGTGACAGAAGTTCCCCCCTTCAAGCTGACAAGGAAAATGAATTGAGCCCTACGGAAAGCAAAACTGAGCCACCCGTACATGTTTACCAGTGAAAAGGTGAATGTGCCTCAGCTCTTATCTAAGACCAGGTGAAGTGGAATGTATGGCCACCAGAAGAGTCCCAATCTGATGAACGTAAGCTCAACAAGTGCACCAGAAAGCATAGCAAAAAGGATAAAAACAGAGGCTTGAGAGGCTGGGAAAGTGAAATTTTTTTTTAAGTCTCATAAAGCTCAGTGGATCCTGATGGAGTGCCATTTTCAAAGGGTACTGGGGCTAAGAAGTTTGGGAAGCACTGGTATATATACCAGGCTTGCCCTTCTGTTTGCTCAGGCACTGTGAGAAGGAGCCACTTAATGCAGCCAGCCTAAATGATGTCTTCCGCCAAACAGGGCTGGAGCAGAGTGGCATTGTGTGGTGAGAAAACGCTCTCACGCACCTTTCAGGGAACATATCAGGCCAAAGCTGGAGATAAGGGGGACTAATCAAGTTGCACATCCACATGACTTGCCTGCTCTCAGAATCAGAACTTCTGTACTGGCATCTCTCATTCTAGGAATTAATCTCTGGGCAAGTTATGGCTTCCTTTTAATTTCATTCCACTTATAAGTGCCTTGCTAGCCTAAAACAATTGTCATGTGTTTCCCAGCCCCACACTGCAGTGAATTAATAAACACTGAATGTGCACAATTGCATCAGTGTTCAAACACACATTCTGATCCGTCTGATGCATTGCACTGGGAAAACATGGGGGGGGTGCAGAGAAGGAGTGCCTAATAGTAGCCAGTTTCCAACATCCATGCAAAACATTTCTCTCTCTTCAACGAAGCACAATCATATTTGTGTGAGAAAATCTGGAAATAGACAGTGACAGATCAGAGGGTGTGGTACTGGCTGTGACCCCCTCCTCACATGAATACCGTAAACCAGGGGTGCCCAAACCCTGGCCCTGGGGCCACTTGTGGCCCTCGAGACCTGTCAATGCGGCCCTCAGGGAGCCCCTAGTCTAAAATGAGCCTTTGGCCCTCTGGAGATTTGTTGGAGCCCACACTGGCCCGACGCAACTGCTCTCAGTTTGAGGGCGACTGTTTGACCTCTCGCATGAGCTGTGGGATGAGGGCTCCCTCCACTGCTTGCTGTTGCACATCTGTGATGCAGTAGCGGCAGCAAAGGAAAGGCCAGCCTTGCTTTGTGCAAGGCCTTTTAGAGGCCTTGAGCTATTGCAAGACTTTCATTCATTCATATAAGTTCATCTTTAATATATTCATTTATGTAAACTTATGTAAATTTATTCAAATTTTAAATGTAAATTAATTCTTTTTTCCCCCCCCGACACAGTGTCAGAGAGATGATGTGGCCCTCCTGCCAAAAACTTTGGACACCCCTGCCGTAAACAGATAGCACAAAAAACTGCCTGTGCAGAAACCATCTTTCCTCCAGTCATACACTTTACATTAGAAGTACATAGTGGGCCAGAGAAGGCAGACTTATGTTTGCTTATCCAGCTCTTACCATGAGGGGAGCATGATTTTTCTCAGTATTGTTAGAGGTTCTGCTGGTGGTCTAATAAATCAGTTATTTATTTCCCAGGAAGGACTCATAGGCACCAAAGACTATATTTTATAGCTCCGAGAGACAGATTTGTCATGCTTAACAAGTCCTTTTGAGGTGAGGTCAGTGCCTGTTCAGCCATGGGTACCTAAGCAAGGAAAGTGTTTCCATTTCCATCTTGGAGACTTCACTGAAAACTCTTTAATTCTCCAGTTAATGATTTTGTCTGTGATGAATGAAGGCATCTCACCAAACCAAACCTGGACACAGGAGCTGCAGTGGTTCAGACGGGGAGGTGGATTTTACTAAAACTGCCTGCACACCTGGAGCTGCCCATTCTCTGTTCCCCATCTCGTTAACGTTTACCTACACAATTCACAGTGCCCTTGAGTCTGATTTGCCCTCCTTGCATCTATGTCAAGAATCCTCAGTCTCGGCAGCATGAAACAGCACTAACAAACAGAGCCAAGAATCTCTGTGCATATTGAGGTAGATAAAGCCTTCCAGGTGATGAAAGTGGTCCAAGGGAGCATGAATATGGTGGCATAGCTCTCATTTATTATGCATTAACCACAGATGTTCCGAGATGGACATGTGATTGCATCTTTGTCTTTGGAACCATGAGAGATAGGGAGAGAGGAAGGGAGAGATGAGATCCCATCTAGTCCCTGTCAGAGCTCAGAATGTCTTGTTGCGAGCTGGAGAGACGTTCACGCAGCTAGCTGCTGTCCAGCTGCTCGGCTTGCGTATCTCCCGAGGTCAAAGCACACACACTCCCGGCGACAAAGACGACACAAGGCAGAAGTCCTCCACCAAATGCCTCTTTACTATGTACAATATTTACAACAGCAACAGTCCAAATAGTACACGATTCACAGTTCACACTGACGTAGCCTTCGGCACAAAATCCACTCTGCATCTCCCACACCCCAGCTTGCTCCTGCTGGAATTTATATGAGTGACAGCCAATCAGAATGCAGTAAAAACTGCCAAGTCACTCTGACATTGCATGGAGTGACACACACACACACAAACACACAGGTAACAATCACCTGGTATGTGTCACCAGATATTGCATCAGCCTGAGCTCCCAGGATGCTGTGCTGGCTTAGTCAGGCCAAGGCTTCAGGGCCTGCTCCTATCCAGGCTGCAAATTATCAGCAGCCCCGGGGATGATCCCTTAAGAGTCTGGTAGAACCCTTATCCATACTCATTCTAGGCATTGCACAATTTTATTACACTGAGTGATCTTTAGCTTGGTTGGGCTAAACTAAAAGCAGAAAAATCTTCACTGTACTATTTCAAAATGTTCCTTTTCTGGAATACATCAGAGCTGAAGTATGCTCTCTGTAATCTTATGTGTTCTGTGCTTGTTTGATTCATACCTTTAGACCTATCTGGCATCTCTATTTGCCAAAATAATGATTTTTAAAAGATTGAATTTGAATGGAATGTTGTTTCTCTGTCCTTCTGAATTCAAAACTTCTGGTAGGTTATTCTGGACTCCACTATGCTTTTGAAGAATCTGCTTGTGAATCCCATTTACATGGACAAAAGTTAGGTATAATTTTGATGTCCATGTTCTCAAGATATTTCTTTTTAAGCTACATGTGCTCTCACAAAATGTTTACATCTCCATTCACAAACCATCTCTATCCTAATATTTTAGTCATATTTCCCATGAGACATTTATGTGAGAGCAGCATCATTCATGAAGATTTACGACTGCAATACCCATGATGCAGTGTGCCCCACAACCATTTGCAAAGCTTTCCAGAGCCTTTGACTGAACCAACTGAATAGAGCCAACCCTACGAGATCCTGAAAGGTAAATATAGTGTATACTAAGTTGCTTGAACAGTCAGTAATCTAGACTGTACACCCCTCCCCATGGCATTGAAAATGTTGCTTGTAGCTTGCTAAACAGCCTTTCAAACACATTGTTTTATGTCCTCTGAGGCTGTAACCAAAGTCAGCCAACTTGGCATGCTAGTATGCAACCAGGCTCACTTCCTTAAGACATCTGTCATCTGGAATTATCTGTTCACCAGGCATTTTGGTGTCCTATACTTGATGTGCATTTGCTCTTTGCTTTTATCACAAGCCGAAACTGCAGTCTAGGTTTATGTGGATTTATCTTCAAAAATGAGTGGGTGGATATTCAGGCTGCTTGCTCTCCCTGTTTCATGATTTGAGCATTCATGGAGTGGAGGCCTGCGTGATAGGACAATGAAAGCACAACCCCTTCATTCAGATCTCAAATGCAGTCCACACTGTAATCTAATTGCCACCCTGTTCCATAATTCTAGCAGACTGCAAACCAGATCTGGAAAGG
Organism: Tiliqua scincoides; assembly: GCF_035046505.1. Taxonomy (NCBI): domain Eukaryota; kingdom Metazoa; phylum Chordata; class Lepidosauria; order Squamata; family Scincidae; genus Tiliqua; species Tiliqua scincoides. The sequence goes on from NC_089827.1 coordinate 61,112,993, forward strand.
CTGTTACAGTCTAATAATTTGGTACTTTCAAGAAGAATAAGACCATGTCATTGTTTAAAAAAGGGGGGGAGGGGTCTTGTGCTGGTAAGAATGACAGCAGATAGCACACAAGCAGATTGAATGAATCTGTTGTACAAATTACTAGCCTGATCTAGCAGGAATTCAGCTAGAAGGAAAATAGAGGAGTTTTTGGTGCAAGTCTGCCATCCAGCGGCCAACTATGACAGGTTTCACAATAAAACCAAGAATACTTTTCTAAACATCCATTCGTGCAGCTCAGCAATCAGTATTTATTCAGTTATCACCTGTTCAATTAGCAGGAGCTGGCAGGTTTATTACAAGCCACCTGTTTCCAAATATAAACACTTATCGAGGCAGTAAAAACATGCACTAAGACAATGGCAATTCTTTATGAGCAAGTTCTCATTAGCCATATTATGAAGTGGAAGTTATTATAGCACAGCCTCACCTTCCTGGCACAGCAGGCACTTGATAAAATTAATTGTTACCATGAACTTCCAATTTGACACATTCAAAATCAAATGGAGTCGCTTAGCACATTCGGTCTCATATTCAAGCTACTGTCCACAGTACTGTGGGCTTGGGCTGCTGCTGCTTTTTGGAATGGGAACACCAGTCTGAAAAAGAGTCCTGCGGCACCTTAAAGGGCTACAAATGTGACATGAGCTGTTGGAAGCACTAATCTTCTCCTTCATCAGATGCTTGAGGCCTCTTGTGTTGCTGCAACAGCTTCCCACCAGTGGCATAGCTAATGAAAGTATAGCCCAGTGTCAAGGGCAAAATGATGCCCTGGAACTGACATAGCTAAGGTATCTGCTACCCATTATCAAATAAGATTTTGTTAAAAAAAAAAAAAAAACCTTCCACAATGAAATCAAATTTAATTTATTAAGTCAATAAACAGTATTCTGGTTAATTGGACATAACTTTTGACATAATATAGATATTCCAACTTGGTTTGTTTCATTGAATTCAGCATTTAATTACCTTTCCAGTGATGTATAACATGATGGTTACATACTAACCATCTCAAATTTGGTTACATAAAACCGTAATTTGGATTACATAAAACCATCTCAGTTTTCACAATTTTGGCCATTGGCAACTCAACTTGTTGCCCCCCTAAAGTTTTCTGCATGGTGCAATAGCCACCCCCTGCACCTCCTAGCTATGCCACAGCTTTCCACAACATGCAAAAAACACAATTGCTATGAGCTACAGCAGATTACACCAGTGCTTCCTGTAGCAAGGACACACATGAGCGCACACAGTCCAAGGAACCCTGGCCCAACCCACTGGCCTCTCCATTTCCCTTTCCTGGTAGCTACGTGGCATTGCTGAAGAGGCTGCTCCTGTGTTCCAATCAGTTTCTTCCTGCTCGACTCCACCCCATTTCTCTTGAACGGAACCGAGCAGCCACTGCCATTCCACTGCCCGCCATGCAGAGCTGAGCATGAGCAGAGTGGTGAGGCCAGGAGGGTGGGGTCTTCCTGCCTTATTCATCCATTCTGCAGGAAGCATCGTTAGGCAGAATTTTGGGGCAAACAAGTGTCCACATGACTAATGTGAAAGTGCAGGTTGTGCTGGTTGTCCAATGGGGGTTCTGTTCAGGAACCCCCAGTGGACAAAAATAACAGAGGCCAACACACATTTTGCTTCCTTAAGCGTCACACCAATTCCTGGGTATATTTGGGGTGCCGATTCCAAAAATGGCATCCGTTTTGCCCTATCACGTCTAGTTTTGGAGACACGGCATAGCCCCTTTAGTGAATGGTTCAAGCAGCTTCCTCGTGAGGAAGCCTACACCATGGCTTCCTCATGAGGAAGCTGCTTGAACCATTCACTAATGCGGCTATACTATATCTCCAACACTAGATGTGATAGGACAAAACGGATGCTATTTTTGGAATCGGCATCCCAAATTCATATCAAGCCACCATAAAGTTTGGGAAAAACTTTTCTGACCCTCAGTTTTGTAGGCCTGTGTAATCAGTGGATACCAAATGAGCGAAAAAATAAAGATCCACTTTCAGGTTTCTTGCTCCTCTATTGTTGCCCCAGAATGCATTGGTATAGCTGCTATACTGCATTCAGCCACTAGATGGGGTGCACAATGGAATCTAGTGGAATAAAATTATAATTATTTAACAGCGCGAAAGAAGAAAATTGGATTTTGGTGCTTTTTTCCTAGTTACAAGGCATTTAAAGATGAACCTCGGTATCACAGGTAAGTCAAATCAATGGATACCAGATAGTGAATACCGAGGTCCCACCTGTAGTCTGTGATGTGCCCTATGCCCCTCCCCAAACTACTAGCCCTCAGGATGGCTAAGTGTTCAGTGATAATATGCCTCTGAATGCCAGTAGCAGGGGAGGGGCAGTGAGAGAGAAGTCCCCCTTCCCTTATCTGCTTGTATAAGCTGGTGGGCCACTGTGGAAAACAGGATGCTGAACTAGATGGGTCTTTGGCAGACCAAAGTTCATTCAGTCCAGCACCTTTAGTTATTTTTATTTCATTATTTTGAAGCTCTTTTTTTTCCTGCCTTTCAGCCTTTGACAAGGCCTCACAGTGGCCATGCCTCTGGAATGCGACTTTCAACCTTTTCTCCCGGCACACTGAGAATGCGCTAAAATTTTCAGGGCGTGCCATCATTTTTTTTTGACAATTTGCAAGGCACACTACGCTGCCAGTGGGGGGGGGGTGTCACATTCCCCATTGGCTCTATTAATAAATGACCCTCCCACAAACTCCTGCAGCACACTTGCTGATAATTCTTGGCACACCAATGTGCCATGGCACACTGATTGAAAATTGCTGCTTTATAAGGTAGGACTTGAAAGCAATAGCTCCCCTCCTCCCCCCTCCCCCGCAACTCTCCACTCTTGATCTCCATATAATGGTATGTTCAGTGGAATATGGCTTCTAAACCTTCAGTTTTAAGGATAAACTATGAGTTGGCTGAAATGCATTTGAAAGAGCACTGTTGCTTCATTCACAAAAAGCAGCCATGAGGTGGAAGGGAAGATGAGTGTGATCAAGTCCATAGCACATGGGGACGGTGGAATTAACTCTTTTCCCTGGAGTCAAGTTTCCCACTGAAAATTTGCCCCAATCTTCTATTTGTCCCCAGAGTGGAGCTTTGGAACAATTTTGGGGGCAAGAAAATGTCATGAAGAGGAAGATTTAACCTCCCCCCTCCATAAGATCCCATGTTCCCAATCAGGATCTTCCATCTTCCACCCACCTCCAGATGTACTGCGTGAAAGAAGAGGTGCTTCTGGGTTTAAGCATGTTGCTTTAAAACGCATTTAAGCATGTGCATAATTTGGCCAAATACATTGAGGTTGAGAGCAATGACTGAGAGGGACAGCATACAGTTAACATTCTGGATCCTTATGAAACAAAAAGAGGTAACACCAGCTACTTAATGCAAGGTGTTTGCAATTAATCTTCCATGACACTTGGTTTTCTTATACCCCTATGAACTCATTCATAACTCTGTCCTTTTGACACAGGGTGTTGATTGAAGGAAGATGTGCCATCTTCAGAACTTAAAATCTTCTGCACTTAGAAAAACTAGCTAGTCACATTCAGTTTATATATTGCTTTTACTTGCACATTCACTGACTCTAAATACTTCTAGACCTTTGAGTTTGGTGGCAGAGCTAATTCTGGGGATTATGAGGAAATCTGTCATCTCCCATTCCTTTCTCTGAAGCTTCACCTTGAAATGTAGCCACAGCAGCTATTCATGTACCTCAGGCCTTTCTTCCAGTGTGAAGGTAAAAGTGAAATGCAGGGAGTTCCCAGGTAGTCATCCATCCAGGCAGTGGCCAAGGTCTGGACCTGCTTAGTTACAGCAAGGTAGCTGTATCATGGCCCTCAGACCAGGCCCTCAGAGAGATCTACAAGTGGAGGCAGCCATGCTTGTTCTGTCCAGGCCCACCACCCTCTAACCCAGCAGAGTGCCAGCTGCCACCTCCACTTCATCTGCTCTGTGGATACAGAAGGAAAGTGGGGAAAAGAAGAGGAGAGGAGAGTCGTGGGTAAGAGTGTCTTCAACACTATAGCACGGCATTCCCTTCTACTCTTCCACACTTCCACTCTGTTCCTTCCCGAATCCAAGGAGCTGAAGGAGAAAGCACAGGCAGAGATAGGGGGCTCTTACCAATTCACTGCTTTAGGCAGTCTCATAGATGGCCCCACCACTGAGCTTCCCCACATTCCAGCATTTCTTCATTTCTGTAATAGTCACACATAACACCAGAACACCAGAACCAGGGGACATCCACTAAAATTGAGTGTTGGGAGAGTTAGAACAGAGAAAAGAAAATATTTCTTTATTCAGCGTGTGGTTGGTCTGTGGAACTCCTTGCCACAGGATGTGGTGACGGCATCTGGCCTAGACGCCTTTAAAAAGGGATTGGACAAGTTTCTGGAGGAAAAATCCATTACGGGGTACAAGCCATGATGTGTATGCGCAACCTCCTGATGTTAGAAATGGGCTATGTCAGAATGCCAGATGCAAGGGAGGGCACCAGGATGAGATGTCTTGTTATCTGGTGTGCTCCCTGGGGCATTTGGTGGGCTGCTGTGAGATACAGGAAGCTGGACTAGATGGGCCTATGGCCTGATCCAGTGAGGCTGTTCTTATGTTCTTACACATGCAACGTGTCACACCTGGAGTCTGAAACCATCCTGTGGTCAACCTAAAATACTCAAGCTATTGGCTCTACAATGCTTTGATTTGTCCATTAATATTATTCATTTTCATGTTGGGCACCTAGCCCAGTATTTTCTCATTCATTTAGGGCTGGGTGGGAAAAACATTTAAAAACACAAAAACCACACCTTATTCACCAGTCATGTCCATGTGCTTGAAATGGAAGGGGCACATGACTCATTATATAATGCAGCCCTGTGTGTGTTCACCATAGCGAAGGGAAAGCAAACATCAGCTTCCTTCGAAACTTGTGATCGCCCAGCACAGTGACATGTTGACTTTCAGGGCGGGGGAGACGCAGGACAGTCCGGAACATTTGACACAGGAAGGGAGAAGCCCACATCAAAGAGTGACTGCCTAAATGCAGGGGGGAAGGCAACCAGAAGCAGGGAGGGTCATGTGGAGGGCAGGGTAGTGGGGAATCCATGGGGGTTGGCAGCAGAAGGGGAGAGAAGTAGGGAAGAGACACCTCACAGCACATCTTCCATGGGACCAAAGGAGAGGCAGGAGATTGTCCTGAGTTTGTAGCCTTCGGGTCAACTGTGAGCCCTGCTAGCTGGGCAAAGGGCACCTTCAAGGAGTGGCTCTCTTATACTCAAGGTCAGCCAGAGACCTTCTGGTAGACCAGCTGTCACTGCCAGGCTTCCTCCAGCATCCTGGATTGGAAAAGAAGTTAGGAATGGAGCAGAAGATGAAATGTAGACGAAAGAAGAGTGATGGACTACACGGTATCTCTTGTGCTCCACTTCCACTTCTGCTCTGTTCCCCTCTTCCTTTCTGAATCAAAGTTGTGGGGCAGGCGGGCGGATGCACCTGCCAATTCCCTGTGGCTGTGTTTTGTGAAATAAAGAGGCACTTCTGGATTTAAGCACAGGTCTTAGAAATGTGAGCTAGTGCATGCATCTCTTTAGAAACCTTGAGAGATAAGAATCAAACTAGACAAGGCATGGCACGTGTTATTATTGCCTAGTAAGTGGCATGTTTAGTTTTACTTTAAATTGGTGACTGCAGAAGAGTCCTGATCCAAATCAGGAACGTGGGTGGTAGAGGGACAGAGATAGAGGGTGTTTCCATGGTGGGAAAACAGGAGTACTGAGTTAAATAACTTCAGTTTCTGCATTATGGTCCCAGTCCAGAGCTGCCCTCCACATAGCTGCTATTTCAAAGTAAAAAAAGAAGCCCATAAACTGCATCATCTAAACTCATCATCTAAGCTGTAATCTATCCAAACCTCATGCCTACCCATGCCTAAGCCTCATCAAACAAAGTATGACTTCCTTCTGAGTACACAGGCCTAGGATCACATTGTCAGCCTGCACACTTCCAGCTTTAAAGGCTGGACCTATTTGCTCAGAAGAAAGCTTTGCTGATTCTAAGGAAGGGATGCCATTCCTAGACAGGATATTTAGGATTACCAGTTTAGTCCCTCCAATGTCTTTGATGTTAAAGGGAGTAAAGTTGTTTCAGTGGTGATCAACCCATTTCTGTGCTGCTCATTTAATAACAATGCTCAAATGGGTGGAAAATCTGAAAGAACACCTACTAACAGAATTCATGAAAACAGATCCATTTCCCTCCCCTCTTTTCCCTTTTCTTTGCCCTACCCTCAAAAGAAGAGTGGGAAAGAAGCACATCATATTTTAAAGGTAGCAATTCTAAAACTATTTTCTAAGGAGATTTTTTTTGAACCAGGAAAAAATATCAAAACACCCCACCTTATTTGGGAAAACTTGTGGGTACTCTTAAGTTTTCCCTAATGGATTAGATAAAAAGGGGAAAGCAATTTACATGGAATAAAATAGCATAGAAAGACAGGCTTAACTACTACTACTCCTACAACAGCACATGGCCCTGATCCTTTCTCTAACTTCAGGCAAAACTAATTTGTCATCCAAACCTGAGGATGGAAAATTGACTCTAAGGTACACTTTTGGAGTTCTCACTGCAGGCATATTGAGGTGAAAAGACAGTGCCCCACACAGTGGTGTAACCAGAGGGGGTACAAATTGTTTGTCTCTATTTTGCTCCCACCACCTGGAATGGCTCCAGAAGGAAGGGCCGCTTGCATGGCGCATTCAGGCACCTGCCAAACTTAGTGCTTTGCATCCCCTCTAGCTACACTACTGGCCCCACACATCTGGCCAGTCACAATAGCATAAGAACATAAGAACATAAGAACAGACCCACTGGATCAGGCCATAGGCCCATCTAGTCCAGCTTCCTGTATCTCACAGCAGCCCACCAAATGCCCCAGGGAGCACACCAGATAACAAGAGACCTCATCCTGGTGGCCTCCCTTGCATCTGGCATTCTGACATAGCCTATTTCTAAAATCAGGAGGTTGCACATACACATCATGGTTTGTACCCATAATGGATTTTTCCTCCAGAAACTTGTCCAATCCCCTTTTAAAGGCATCCACGCCAGACACCATCACCACATCCTATGGCATAATAGGGAGTGCACCATGCGCCCTGTCCCCTCCCTTGGCAACCATGCCCTTTGTGCAAGGAACCAGCCATGCAGACTCAACAGCCTGGGACTGGAATGGACTAGGCTGGGCGAAAGCACCCAGCACAGTGAGACTGAACACAAGCTAGCAAGGACGAGAAATGCTGTACTGGTGCCCGTTTGGTTTTGAAAACTAGAGGTCATCATGCTGTCAGTCACACCCAGAGAAGGGATGAGGCAGCAAAGCTGCAGCAAGGAGGAGATATGGGTTGAAAGGTGGTGTCACACCCAGCGCATTGAGGGCATTGCTGTTACAGAATGCGAATATGTACTTTTCCTTACTTTATGACTGGCTTTCTTTTTATATGTCCTTCCATGCAAATTAAACTTTTTCTTTTCTGCCCCCTCCCTCCATTATTCCCCAGGGACAGGCCTTTTTGCTTCCATTTATCTCCCCAGCAATGCCCACCACACTCTTTTCTCTGTCTGAGAACCTCTAAAGTCTAAATGCACACACAACGGAAGCAGCTAAAGAGTATAAAGGGGTGACCAAGATGTTATTATATGACATGTAGAATTACAGATGCCTCTTACTCCTTTTTCAAGATCCTGCATTAGAGTGACATTGTGGCAAGGGGACCGGGGATGGTTTTAAAGTGGTGTTTCTCAACCAGTTGTACAGCTACCATCTGTGGTACCTGAGGTGGTGTCTGGTGGTACTCGCAGGACCTTTGGACCCCTGCCACCTAGCAGCAAGATCAGGAATGCAATGCTACAAACAGCAATAGGAAGCTCGGCTTGGCGGGCAGAGCTCCAAAGCATGCTTTTCCACGCTCAAAAAAGCCTTTTTGTCCACCCTGAACCTCTTACTGGTGTTTGTCACATCACGCCTCCACTCCCACCCCAGAAATAACAGGTGATGATGTCATCGCCAGTTACTTCTGGTGGTCCTTCAAATAGAAGGACCATGTGAAGTGGTACGACAGAGGACACACCTTGAGAAACACTGTTCTAAAGTGTTCTTAGAAGCCTGATATGTATGAACAACAGGCCCTCAGGTCTGGGTGGACATGTCCTATAAGCTAGGAAGCCTCATTGTAGTCTCTGTCCATATGCAGAGCGTATTTGATGAGCATTCTTCATAAACAGAAACCAACGAACAACAACACACGATATATAATTATTTATTAAATGCTGGCCATGTGCTCAGTGTAGGATAGGAAATAAACAAATAAATATTATAATACAGTTACAAACACTTAAGCAAAAAAAAAAAACCTGAACACCCCTTTCCCATAGGCTTAGGGGCTACATCCAGCCAAAGTTAAGCACTTTTGTTTCAGCAGGAGCAAAGTAAACACACCCTTAACATGCCCCATTGAAACCAATGATATATAAAAGAGCTTAATTCTGGCTGGGCCGTGCCTTGTTTTTCTTGGTTATATATGGATTTCTTTAAGATCTGACCCATCTGTCTGGAGTTTCTTCACTAGCTGCAGTTTACCCTGACATGCTGACCTCTAAGGAACATTGCTAAGCCACTTAGTGGCTGCCACTGCATTCCACCCGCTACCTTGTTCCCCAGTTTTCTCTTCCTAGTCCTTATTCATTACAACCTCCAAAGCAAGAATGTTAAGAATGCACTCAAGGCCCTGTAACTTTCTGTCTCACAAAAAGCTGAAACAGGGATAGTGTCATGGATCTGTTGGTTTAGGTCCTGGCCAAGGGCCAATGGCTATCTAGAAACCTCAGACATGTTGGTAGTAGAAGTGCCCAATATGCTATCAGGGGATAGCCAGGAGGTGAATGGGTAGCTTTTCTAGGACCCCTTGCAAACAGATGCTAGGATTGGGTTTCATGTCATGTCACAGATGATAGACATCATCTCATGTTTTCCTCTAGAAATTAGCTGTTTCGGCTACTGTCATACAATGTTCCCACACACTGAGAGCTCTCTGTGTTTTTCTGCAACTGTCTACAGATGCAATACAGAGCTGATTACGAAGCACATAGCCCAGGGGGCCTCTCCACACAATCGCTGCTGGGGAGGAGAAATGTACGTGCCCTGTCTTCTTCTTTTGTGATGGAGGGGAAATGCATGAATCAATACTAGAGTGGTCTGCAGTGCACTAAGAATGAGGACAAGAAATCAGTATGCAGGAGGCTCGCGTGTACAGACTTCTTTAGGAAGAAGTCTGAGGAAGTGCTCTGTGTATAGACTTGCCTATATTTCCTGGGATCAATATGGTGACATGTATACAGTGCAGTTTTGGAGAGAGATGGATATGCCTCAGTCCACCTACCTCTCTTCCATCTATGTTTCACACTGGCTTCTCACTTGTGCTTGCCCAGCAGCTGTTGCTGCTGAGGCCTATGAGAGCCATGCCATCTTCATGGCAGGAGTCATGGCTTAAGCCCTGAAAAAAAGAATTTGCTTTTTCAAGGTAGCTACTTAGACTCCCTGGACTCTCACTTTAGTCAAGAGAGCGGGAAGTTGCTGAAGGATGGAATTCATTGCCACAAAGGTGTGGCAGTAGCCCCTGATGCAGATCCTTTGAAACAGGATTAACCCCTTCATAGACCTCTCAATGAATAGTGACCATTACAATGGAAAATGACACCTCCGTATCTGGACCTAGAATTCAATCACGAACATGTAACGAGACGAAGAAGATTCACTGGCAGGCCACTTACCAGCAGGAAGTTATCACTGAACTTCCTGCTCATTTCAGTGCTCCAGAATGCAAAGAGGACAAATACATAGGTATACATAGATAGGCAACTCAGAGATGTGGCCTGGGCCAAGAATCATCCCTTAAGTCTTCGCTCCTGTTTCTTTCAGCTCGTTTCATAAATAGGATAGGACATCTTTATCCTACTCACATATCACAAGGAAAAAATGAGTTTGTACAGAATGCTGAGGAAAAGAAGCCTCAGCAGAACTGAAAGAAGCCACAGAGGTCCACTAAATAAAGGAACTGGATGAATGAAGACGTATAAAGTGCTACATGTGCAGACAAATAAAAAGGCTTGTGGGGGGGGGGAAGAGACCATCTTCCTTCATCCACTGTAGCACTGAGGTCTGTCCTTGTTTCAGTAAAACCAAAGCACCGATTTATACATAGTGATTTCCAGCAGCACCTCCGATGATTCTGCACTGCCGCTCTGGAGTACTTTGTGGAGGGTTTACTTGAGACCTTTCCCTCCAGAATACTCTTGGTATGGGCTGGGCCGAGTTTTAGGCCGTGGGATGGAGAAATCCTGTCGAGACTCAAGCGTCTGGAGTAAAGAAAAAAAAAAGGGAGAGTTGCAGGTATAACCTAATTATCCACAGATTTTTCACTTGCGGTTTTATCTCAATACACAATGAGAAGGGCCCTTTCAATTAAAGGGAAAAAGTCATTTAACAATAGCCTCTTTAATGCGAGAGAGGGCAGCCAGCTGACAATCCATCAATCATCCTCTCTCTAGGCATTTCACTCCAGCTTCACTCCAAGGCAAGCAACCCCTCCCTTCCCCCTGAGCACATGAAAGAATGATTATCACTTTGCATTCTTTCCAGGCGCTGTGCTCTGGGTGAAGGGAGGGGTTACTGGCTCAGAGTGAAGCCTTTCTAAGCGCCTGGAGAGAGACTGATGGATGGACTGTCTGCCTAATGACTCTGTCTTACATCACAAAGGCAAGCAAGTGCTTTTTTAAACTGCCCAGCAAAGGGACATTTTTTTAAAATGGATTTGCTTTATTGCGATTTTTGCCATCCAGGTGAGTTCTGGGAATGGAAACCTCATGAATAACAAGACCCAGCCTGTATTATGGTATTTTAAAGTGCATATATCCTGAGATTCGTCCCATAAAGACCCAAACCTAGCTAATCTTATATTAGCAGCAGCTGCCTTTTTTTCCAAATGTCTAATTACACACAAGTTTTGAAGTTCCCCTTCAGGCTGTTTGACTAAAAAATGAGGCTGAATGATTACAAATCCGACTAATACTAAAAATGAAAAGTAGATATTTTACTGACCTCCAGCTGGAAGTGAGTTGTATAAGGCACATATGAATGATCCCCGTTGTCTTCAGGAACAACAAAAGAAGAGGCAAAGAAAAAAAAAGGCAGTCAGCGGGTATCTTAAGAATGACCACATATGCACAGAGGACTCAGTTTAGCTTCAGACAACAATTTTGGCACTGTAGATATCCTTGTGTAGTTTCTCTGCATTCATGTACTGAGCAGTGGTGACACTAGGGCTTACGTCAACTGGTGCAGGAGGCCAACACGCCACTCTATAATGGACTTTCTCTCATGCAGTGGGCGAGGTAACACCCCAGCAATGGACATGTTGATGCACCATTGCCTCACCCTTGCTGGTTTTTTGGCTATAACTTTTGATATAATCGAGATATTTCAATGCGGTTTGTTTCATTGAATTCTGCATGAAATTATGCATCAAATGATATGTAACATAATGGTATTATTCAAAAATACCAAGATTTAAAAAATTTTGGCCAGTAGTGGTGTCACCCTCCTCCCCCATGCGCTTCACCAGGTGTGGCCCACACCCTCGTAGCAGCACCGCTGGTAAAGAGATAGTTGTGTGGAGCATCTGGTCACGAGGCAAGATGACTGTTACACATCTGCTTAATGCCACATTTCCAGAACATCTCGAAGCCAGCACAGAGTGAGGGCGGAAAGCATTGCCCTCACTCTGAACAGGCTGCATTGTCATGATGCTGTGTAGCCCATCAAATATGACTTTATGATGATGTCACAAATCTTTTTGCCCCATTTTGCAGGTTCCTCCTCCCAGATTGTTAAATAAGCAGATGTGTTTTGCAAGGATTTAAGTTTTTCACAAAAATTGATTTCCCATTTTGTGCTCCACTCCAATAGCACCAGCAGTACTAGCAAAAAGAGGGACAATCACATTTCACACTAGATACCTCCAGCCGTGGAGGGAACACTGGAGTAACTGCAAATGTGGCAGGACCTTGAAAGAAGACGCCCGTATCTCCCCCAAATAAACTACAAATGTGCTACCAACTCTTCAAACAAATGCAATATCTGGGCAGGAGGTCTGGTCTAGAGCCTCCAATTGCCTGAAGATAACATCTGAAGGTTGCCAGTTTGAGGCCACCGGCACCATGAATGGCGAGACCTTGAAGCAGCTGACAAGCTGAGCTGAGTTATTCCACCTGCTCTTTGGAAGGAGCTGCTTGTCAGCCTGTGTGGGAGGAGGCCAGAAAGTGATAACAGACCGCAAAAGTTCCATCTGAAATGTTGTGTGGTTCTTGAAAGATAGAACCTTTCTTTAATTGTAAAAATCCCTACGGGGATTTAAACAGCCTGCCTATGTAAACCGCCTTGAATCAAAGTCTGAGGAGAAATCTGATGACCAAGAAAGGCAGTATATAAATACCTGTAGTATTATTATTGTTCAGAGTACTTGGCCACAATCCAATCCATGTACACCTGGGAGTAAGTCCCATTGAACTCAGTAGGACTTCTCAGTAAGTGCCTAAGACTGCACTTTTAATTCCTCCCCATCCCCACCCCATTCCTCCCACTGTACCTGCTTACCTGCCCTGGGTGCACCACTATGACTAATTTACAACAGCAGACCTCTGTTGTAAAGCCCAGTTAGGTTTGGGCTGCAAGCTGATTAATCAGTGAGGAGGGCACAATTAATCATTGGGGACAAATTTTAATTGATAGAACTATATGCTAAGGGCATATTTTATGTCTTGAAGTTATATTTGTTCAGATTTGTTGCAATTGCAAGGAATGGAAAGTAACATATCCTTTGCTTAGAACAAGGAATAGCAGCACGTTTTAAATGATAAATTATCTTACTATTCCACCACATCAAATGCCATATCAACACTCAGGCCGTTTGTATTTAAATGTAGTGTGACTGCTGAACATATCATGTGTGTAACCTGTCATTGATTATTCCACAAAAAATTATTTAGTCTGTTGGCAATTGCCATTTTTGAAAGTAACTTGGTAATCATGCATTTTTCTTCTTGCTAGCTGGCTTTGGCTTCCATGAGACTTTGATTTAAGTTTGCGATTGTCATCATATAGCCAATTACAACCGGCCATATACTATTGCAGGCAAATGGTAAATTTTAGAAATAAATCAAACCCATTTTTAGAAATACAAGAATGGCTTGAGCTGTTCCTTCCCTTGTTTTTAGGCCTGATAATGGGCTCCCACAACTGACATCTCTGGGCAACTGTCTTCCCACCTAGAGCAAAGAGGTATCTGACTTTTCCAAAGCCACTTATTGTGTGGCCCTTTTTTGTATTCTACACACCAAGTGGGATTGTAGAAAGTTATGACATGGAAACATCTCGGGCTTCTTAATTCTGTTCAGTTCTGCACTGAAAACAACCTGATTCCTTTCTGTTTGGCCAAATCTCCCACCCACAACATCTACCAATACCACACATATGGACTGCTTTGTTTTATCATACCTTGTGCGTTGACCTCCTGTGCATAGGCTTGATTCTCCACTCCAGAAGTCTTTTTCAGGACTTTAGGTTGGCAGAAATTGTTCTCTGGAGGGTAGTCTCCAGGTCTCCGTGGCGAAGTGAGGAAACAGAGTTCAGGCACCACATACATGATCAAAAAGACCCATCCGTTCACCACCAGAGCAATGCTGATGACAGGATCATCCCAGTCAGACCGCTTCACTGAATCTGGTTTGCCTCTCAGCAACACCGTGATCCACGCCACCCAGATGGCTATGGAGAACAAGATGGTGACAAAGATGTGTGCGCCGTGGCGCTTCCACCTTTTATAGGACCCACAGAAAACAAACATGGAGACTACAAAGAGGAGGGCCATCAGGAAAAGCACGTAGATGAGCAGCAAAAGGAAGTCACTGCGTCTTTCTTCATCCATTTCATTCTGCTTCAGTGACCTCAGTGCCGAGATATTGATGGCTACGTACTGGATGGCTATGATAATCTGCACAATGGTGAGGCTGATGGCAATAACCAGCAACACTAAGGCCGAGAGACGGGTTTTTCCTCTCACCAGCTTGATGAGGTCAAAGGCGTGGGCTAGGAGGCAGGCGAAGCAGAGGGCAAAGAGAACCCCGAAAAGGAAATAACGCGTGGGGGCGGTGTTCTCATTGAGCCTGATGATGAAGGCAAAAGTGAGGCCAAAGATTCCCAGAGTGCCCAGGAGAAAGAGGAACTGGACAGGGATCAGGCTTCGCTTTGTGTTGTCTTGGGTTTTACAGATTAGGAACAGGAGGACAAATATGAGGATGATTGAGACAACAGCACCAGCTGTAGCCAAGGACTCCAGAATGATGCCCCAGTCCTTGTCGGTGTCACAGAGGAGGTAATAGTCACTGCCTATGTTGCCACAGCCACTGGGAGGCGAGGCCATGGTGCCTACAGTGGACGGCTGGTCTTAAGACCTGTGGAAGACAAGACAAACACAGGAATATAAGCAGGCACCAAACATATCCTAGAAAACATGGTTTGGGCCAGCAAATGAAGGCTTCAATGAACCAATTTCTTTTGGCTGTAATTTAGATAAAATTCAGATGTGGCTAATTGAGTCATTTGAATGTATAGGCATTTAGTCCAGGCTTATCTTTCTGGTTGGCCCATGCAGCTCTCTAGGGCCCCAAGTGGAGACCTATTACCCAAGACCTGTCTTGATCACAACAGAAGCTGTTCTTGTACAAAATCTGCTTGTGAGTTCTCTAGCCTATGAACATTTTTTAATGTTTGTATCAGATCAATAGTGATGGTCATGGCTGTGTGAATCCTGTAACTTGGCAATTATACTACGCAAGCTCAAAAATTGGTTTTAAGTCCTCCTGCAGCCTCCCACACTAGATATTGAGAGATTCATGATTGGATATTCTAACACTTGCTTTGTTAAAAGTGGCCTAATTTGGATTAGGGCTGTCATTCAGGGTCAGGTGTTTCCCCCATCCCAGGAGAAAGGGTTAGAGGGCCAATGACTCCTCCCTCTAATACTAATTCAGACACCCCCACCCAGAACTAATTCATATTCTTTAGCATGACACCCCAATCCAAATTGGGCCCTCTCACCCCTGCATTTATGGAGAACAATACATTGGGAAATCTCATCATGGATTTTCAACGCATTGTCTAGTTTGGCCCTGAAGCCAATAACTCTCAGGTTGGCTCATCAATAAGACTAATCAGCATAACTCTAGGCCACGCCACAAAATTGCCCATTGTGAAAAAGCATTGTGAAAAAGAAAATCAGTAGGGAAAGACTTTCATGCCACACTACTTATGCATAAGTAAGGGCATTCTGCATTGCATTGGGGAAGCCCAGAACTTTCCAGATTCAAGACAACAGTGAGCCGAAATGGTCGATGTGGCTGCAGCTGGGGTGTCATTATAGCACTGCAACCATGACAAGAGAAGGTTGCCCTGCAGGCCTCCCAGCCCAGCCTCCCTCCCCTCAAAAGCGCAGCCACTGAACAAGGGTCCCCCCAGCCTCCTCCGCCCAGCCCAGCACAACCCCCCCCCATAGGGCTCCTCTTCTCCCCCCACCCCATCCTTTCCCAGGCAGGCTTCCTCCTGCACCAGGCAACTCTGGCTGACAAGTGCGAGGGCACAGTGAGCCCCATTGACTCTAATGGGACTGACTTCTGAGGAGACAGGCACAGGAGGGGCTCTGAGGCTGCAGTCCTGTCCACACTTTCCTGGGAGGAAGCCCCACTGCCTCTAATGGAACTGACTTTTTAGTAGACAGCCATAGGCTTTGGCTCTGAGGCTGCCATCCTATCCACAGTAAGTTCTATTCACTATAATGGAACTTACTTCTGAGTAGACAGGCACAGGATTGGACTCTAAGGCTGCCATCCTATCCACAGTAAGCCCCATTCACTAAAGTGGACTTCTAAGTAGACATGCATAGGATTGGGCTCTTAGGCTGAAATCCTAGGCACTTTCCTGGGAGTAAGCTCCATTGACTAGAATGAGACTTACTTCAGAGTAGACATACCTAGGATTGGGCTCTTAATCCTGGCAGAGATACATATCTGCACCTGTTTTCACATGCTAAGGGCAGGTGAAAAGGGATTCTACGTGTGTACAACGTGCTGTCCAGCCTTGCCAGAGATCCTCCTCATCCTTCCTCCACAAGCATGCCCTCCACCAGCCAGCGCTTGCAGCTCCTCTCCAGCAATGCACAGCAGCTGCTCAGGGCAGCAGAGAACATACAATTGCATGCCAAGCGCCTTCCCAAAGACAGAGTATCCTGATACCTGAATTAAACCACATTTAATCGCTTGTTTACAAACGTAGCTGTTTCTGTGTGCACCTAAGGACCCCTCTTGTGTAAGAATTCCTTTTTTGTTCTTACTCCCATGGTTGCTTAGAGTAATTTTACTACATGGAAATCATGTAAGCCATTTTCCGGAATCCATTCACTGCTTCCTCTCCTCGAAGTAGTGCCACACTATATACTACATGCTACAAGTGCGCCTGTACAGTATTTTTTCCCATGTGTAGAAAAAGTAGCTAGGGGGAAGGGGATGTGGAGATTGACAGCCCAATTCTATGCATGTCTACTCAGAAGTAAGTTCATCTTTAGGGGGGAAGCACATAAAAATATTTTATTTCTCCAATAAAAAATGACAAATAAATAAATAAATAAACAAATAAATAAACAAACAAATAAATAAATAAATAAAAGATTGACAAGTTGTGAGTTCCTGCGCCTTTTTTTTCAAAAAAAAGCACTGCATACATACATACATACATACTTACATACATACATAGCATGAGCATAACACACAGGCTCATTAAATGTGTTGAAAGTCATAACAGCATAACTAGGTCTGTCCAGAGGCCCATCTTGTCCAGAAATGTGTTTCCAGCGTTTTGTCTGATTATTTCACCACATCTATCAATTCTTTGTTCAAGGAGTACTGTACTTGGAGTTATCCCATCTTATCTTCACAACAGCCCCATGAAGTCAATGAAACTGAAAAGAGGTCATCTACTGAGCTTCCTGGCAGAGCCAAACTCTTGTCTCTTGAGCTCCATCCCTCTATCCATCACACCCTCTGGCATACAGAGATGCACCCTGGAACCTTGCCATCTGAGAGGTCCTGGGAATTTTTGAAGAGACACTTCCTACACCTATATTTTATCCTTCTGACACGACACTATTAAAAATCAGGGAACTTGGGGGCAGCCCCACAACAACATGCCCCAATCAGGTGAGTGTTCATCCAGGGCAGTGCTGCCCTTTTACTGAAAAAGCCACCCTCATTGTCCCTCTGACCAAGGTTGGAACTCTACCGTCTGCTAACGGGAGCTTGGATTGTATCGCATGGTTTACCTGAACTGTGTCCTGGCTGGAAGGCGAGCCTTCAGTAGCAGAGAAGCTGAAACAGCAGAGTGCCTGCAGCACCCACTCAACAGAAACAGACTCGGCTCCTGTCGGTTCTCCCTGAGCGGACCAGAAGCAAAATTGTTCTCACACACTCTAAGGGAAGCTTTAAAAACAAACGAGGAGAAAAGGGGGATGAAGAAGTTGGGACACGCCTATTCCAGTTCCACTACTCCTGGTGCTGTTACAAAAATAACATCCCTGTGCCAGGAGATGAAGTAAGAATGCTTGACGTCAAGTGGACAGTCACCCCAGCAGCTGGGTGGGGAAGCAGCCTTTGCCTCTCCAGCCCTAGGACTGATTTCATGACCGTTCATCAAGCTAGCTGATAAATTGCCCCTCACTGGCAGGCAGAAAGCCAGAGGGTCTGACACAGTGGGGGCCCTTCCCATCACACCGACTTTATCTACTTGCCTAACTTTCAGCTAAGTCAATGTTCTGAGGGGCATAAGAACAGGAAGAACCATGTTATCTCCCTGCCGTTTTGTCGGTTCCTCTTATTTCTCTTTGAAGCAGGAATCGTTCAGGCCTGCAAACTTTCAGGAATTTTCTTCTCTTGGGGTAATTAATTGGCCAACCAGGACATTCACGTGTGTGCTTGCCTTGTACTCTTGACAACTGTACTTTACCATGGCCAAAACTAGCCCCACCGCTGGGCAACATTTGATGCTATAAAGCTTGCAGCCACTGTAGATCGCCAGGTCAGAATTTGTGCATTTCATGAAACGGACCTGTAACAGGGCTGGCAATTCTTGGGCAATTCCAGAGCTTTGAT
The DNA here is from genome assembly GCF_035046505.1 of Tiliqua scincoides. Taxonomy (NCBI): domain Eukaryota; kingdom Metazoa; phylum Chordata; class Lepidosauria; order Squamata; family Scincidae; genus Tiliqua; species Tiliqua scincoides. The sequence goes on from NC_089827.1 coordinate 61,131,364, forward strand.
TGCTGCCTGGGTGGAGAAAAGAAGACACACAGCCGGTGTTCACAGCAGGCTGGGCTGTAGAAATGAGGGGATGGAGGCTGCCTTGTGTCGCGTAGCTAGCCAGGCTATATGTCTGAGAAGTGGGCCATCGCTGTAACTGTTCACTTAGGCTGTCCAAATGCCTGACATTTGGGGGGGGGGGCATCCAGCAATAGGTGTGACCACACCCTGGGCTCACTGGCAGTCCATTTGGGCCACATGAAAGAACCCTTCAGCTGCTTTCATAGTAGCGATGGGCTGAGACTTGGATGACTCGAGTTGTGAAAACATGCATTTTTGTGACTCGTATGGACTCAAATCACATGTGCCCAAAATTTGGGCACTGACTCAGGACTTGGGGGTTTTACCCTAAAAATGAAAAGACTTGAATAGACTCGAGTCAAGGCTCACTTTTGCGACTCTTTATTGTGTCTGTGTTTGCTTGCTTTTTTTTTTTGCTGCTTCCCAAACTTGACTTGCTTCTCAAAGGACTTGAGTCAAGGGGGGCAGAGACTCGGGACTTGACTCAAGCTCAGCACTGTGGCTCTGGCACATACATTTTTCATAGCAGCTACATCAAGAATGTTTTCTTGCTTGAACCAGTGGATATTCATTACAGCAGAGCATGTTATAAGAAACATCAATCTTTAAGACAAATGACAATGTCTACAAAAGGGATCGTGATATTCAAACAGAGTGACAGGCATGACTTACAGCATTTATCCCATGGATTATTCACTGCTGCTTTGCTGATCACTACCTTTATGATACAGAAACAGAACACTAGGCTTTTCTTCCAGAGAGCATAAACTGGCCCACATTAGTAACCCGGGGGGTGGGGGTTAGATGTTGGAAGCACACAAACGTTTTTGTTGCAAGCATTATGGATTCGATGGCAAGCAGCATTTAGGACAACAATCCTGATATCTATTAATTTGGGGGGCTCAGATTTAGTGTTCCTGAAACCAGTAAGACACCTGAATAAACCTGACCAAACAACACAAGAAAATCAAACCCATATTAAGACAGCATTCATATAGATTCTTATAGATTAAAATAGACGTTGAATAATGTGAGAAAATAAGAATTACATGAATTCAGAATGAGAATTTCCAATGCTAATAGATTCCAGTGAAACAGCAGAAACTCAAATAATGTAAAATGGGAATTACGTGGATAGATAATGATGGCTGGAATCTGCAGCCAGTACCATGCACCGAGGGAGTAATGGGTTTGCGTTTTTCAAGCAGAAGCTTCCTCTGCCAAAATGCAAGCTTCTTTTGAAATTAGGAGAATTCTCAAGAGCAGCTTATGATACGGCAGGGAATCTGCTTTCTAAAGTCAAAGATCCCACCAGGTGTGCCCATATGTTTCTTAGCCACTCCTGCAGTAGCTCTTTGGCCCCAGGACAGTAAAAATAACAGAAGGGGGGGGGAAATACTCTTTTCAATGCAGATTCCCAGATAGAAGAGCAGTTATCAGCACTGCCAAGTTAGTACACTTTCTATTCTTTTGCAGAATGGGGAACCTGACCCACAATCTCACTGAACCCAGAAAGTGTCTCTGACCACAACAAGTACCTTGTAAAGACATTTGACAATCTAAGCTATCAGGTAAGCACTTTTGGTGGGGCAGTTTCCAGTGGGGCAGGGGGCAAACCCCCTCCCCAAACACAAGGGTCCTCATCCAGACTGAAGCAGGGAGATGATACCCACATCTCACTGAATCTCTTAATGGTGCATTTATGACATCTGGTTATTAGGAGGGTGCTTTTCTTCTGAAGGATTATCAAGCTATGCTTTCTTGTATGCTGCAGGTGTGACCAATGACACAGATGACAACAAATGAAAAATAAAAGTCACTACTCAAGTACCTTTATGCCAGAATATGCATCAGTGCGTCAGAAGAATCATTGTTCTTGCTTTTAAAAAAGTAAATATAATTAAGACACTAAACTCAGTGACAAATATTCTTTCCTGTGTGCGCTAGGCGTGACCAATGACACGGATGACAGAGTTTCTAAAAGTAAATAGTCCTATCTGAATGAGATTGTTTAACTTCCTAGTGGAATGATTGATTTTGAATGATTTATTACTGGTACTTATAAGAGTGATTAGGATTTATTCATAATGTTATTCACTTATTCGGCACGAGTAATTGCAAAGGTTTCTTTCAGGGAAGTTTTGCTTTTAGAACAGCAACACTCGACTCCTCCCATTTTCTAGATAGGAAGTTCAGCTTTGAAATTAAGGGTTCTAGCCTCCTCAGGCCCAATATGTTTATGGCTTAGGAGAGATTTGAACTCGGATTCCCCAATTTCAAATTTGACACTGCACAAAGCGAGACTCTGTCTATGACCAAAGAATCATACTGTCTATATGATCCAGTTGTCTACTCTCCAACCACTATACAATCCGAAAACCTCACTCAAAACCTTGGTACAAAGCAGGCTTGTTTTTTTTTTAAAGCAAAAGTTTTGTGCCTTTGCTGTGTATAATCAGGGCACAGCAGACCCATTAAATTATATACAGCAACAGCCACTCAAGCACTCTGAAAGAATGCTGTACTCACTTTGTGGATCCTGAACGACAGGGGAAAGCAAATCCAAAGTTCCTTTAGATCAGGGATGTCAAACTCATTTTATACAGAGGGCTGAAGTTAGCAGTCATGCAGCCTGCTGAGGGCTGAAAGTGACATCATTAAGCAGATGATGGCTAGAAAAAAGCACTTTATTCTCACCTAGAAACTTATTAGCTGCAAGTGACAGAAGAGAAAATGTGCAAATAATTTCAAGATGTGAGAGAGCACAATTATCAAGCTGGGAGGGCCCAATTATAACGAGGGCTGGATAATTACTTCCAGGGGCAGCATTCGGCCCACGGGCCTTAGGTTTGACACCCCAGATTTAGACCTTTTTCAATGGCTCCACTACTACTGCTTGTAACACACATAGCTCTTTTAACTTTGTAAAGGTTCTTTATCATCTTTACTGTGCTCATCTTCAAAACCACCCTGTGAGGTAGGTCACTGTTGTGATTATTTTGCAAATGAGACTGAGCCCAAATCTGTGCTGTACTATGAACATATGTTCAAGGGGCTTTAACTCAAGTCTCCCAAAAGGCAAACAGTGACTTTCAGTGTCCGTATAAGCTCTCCCAAATTACATTGTTCCTTGAAGTACCAAATCAGGAGTCAGGGACATATTTCTGCAGGGATTCCCTAAACCAGTGTTTCTCAAACTGTGGCTCAGGACCCACTCGGTGGGTCGAGACCCAATTTCAGGTGGGTTGAGACCCAATTTCAGGTGGGTCCCCATTCATTTCAATATTTTATTTTTAAGATAGTAGACTTGATGGTGTCATGGTATGTGACTGCATTTGGGGAAATGTTACAGATCTGTGCTTTTAACAAGGCACTATGTATATACCTTTAACAATGATGGTCAATGGGACTTACTGCTGGGTAAGTGTGCATAGGATTACAGCCTAGCAGTGTTTAAAATTGTCCTGCTTGATGATGTCACTTCTGGTCATGACATCACTTCTGGTGGGTCCTGACTGATTCTCATTCTAAAAAGTGGGTCCTAGTGCTAAATGTTTAAGAACTACTCCCCTAAACAGTTCATGTGAAAGTAAGGGAAGTCTTTGATGGCTGGTGTAAATGTCATTGCTTTGTATATTCAATGAATCAGAGCTAAAACAGGCCCAGTAAAATCGCCAAAATAATCCATCAGATAAGAAAGGCACCAATCTCAGGGGAAATAGGAGTCTAATGCTGCTGTGGGTTCCTCTTTCCCTTACATTCATTCTTTCTGGATTCTTGAATATGGACTGGCAAATAAAATGTTTCCTCCAGAGCTAAGTTCACGGACACGGTTTGCAGCAGATGCTAGCAGTGCATAACACTGATTGGCTGGTATCTGAGCCATCACCAATGTCCTTTACTGGCGCAGTTTTGCAACCTGTTAAAAATGTTTGTTTTTTTTTAAAGCAATGGTTGAACTTTTTAATTCATTACATAGATTTATGAACAGTTTGAAAAAAAATTTAAAAAGGTGACAGCATGCCTGAAGAATGGAAAAGGGGTAACACTAATGGCTAAGGGCCCAATCCTATTGTCCAGCACCAGCACTACACTGAGTATCACAAATGCACCATAAGACACTCCTGTGACACTCACTGCCAGGCTGGTGCGAGTGCCGACTCAGTACGAGCATGCGCTGAATCAGCACCAGGCAGAGGCTGGTTACACACTGGCGGCAGAGTAGTAAGAAGAAGTGAAGGGGTGTTCTGGGGTGGGGGTGGGAAGGAAGGCAGGGCAGAGGGTGGGAGCAGGGTGGGAAGGGGCAGAGATATTTTAACCCCCCTCATGGGCCAAGAGATCTGACATGGGTCTCCTTTATTCTGCGCCCGCTCAAGAGTAGAACTGATTGGAACTCTTTGCCACAGGAAGTAGTGAAGGCATCTTGCCTGGATGCCTTTAAGAGGGGATTGGACAAATTTCTGGAGGTTAGAAGTCATAGTAGGTATGTGCAAGCTCTTGGTTTTAGAGGCAAGCTGCCTCTGATTGCCAGATGTAGGGGAGGGCACCAGGACGCAGGTTGTGCCTGTTGCCTTGCGTGCTCCCTGGGGCATTTGGTGGGCCACTGTGAGATACAGGAAGCTGGACTAGATGGGTCTTTGGCCTAATCCAGCAGGGCTCTTCTTATGTTCTTATTGGGGCCACCTGAGCTCAACACGGGGTCAGGGAATCACTGTTTCCTTACCCCAAGGAGACCTGCAGTTGCTTCCCTGGCCCATTGAAGAACAGTCGCCATATTGGCACCGCTACAGCCCCGGGCGGTGGGAAGCAAAGGAATGGGCTGCTCACCAGCATTTACAGTGCAGGTGAGTGAACTTGTCAATCGCATTGCAAGGACATGGGCAGCTACGCACATCTTTTGGGAGGAAAGCACGTGGACACTCCTGTTTAATTTTTATTTTGGGTATTTCAAGGCCCAATCCTGCACTGACCCAGCACTGGCACTGAGCCTCTGTATATTCATGCACAATCACCAGAAGAAGTCTTCCAAACATGTAGAACCACCGTGTCTTGGTGGCCGCATCATGGTCCAACAAACATGGTGGGTAGGGATAGTTCATGTTGTAGCAAATACTTTCTAGTAGACCATTACAATTAAACCTCTTGGAAAGAACTCATGGATGCTCTTACACAAGAGCTGATGCCATCTGAGAAATGTTTCCGGATTTTAGAGTCACTTGATTTACACAACACTCTTACAATAAGTTGGAAACGGCTCTTCTGTGAGCAGAAAGGGATTTCCACTGCTGGAATAGCACTATGGATCTAAGAGCTGTCATTGATTTAATGCATATCAGAATTCTGACAGGTTCCATGTTCACTGGCCATTATTCATGGGTGGCATACCCTTTAAAATTAGACACAAAACTATGTGTAATCATAAGAGAATCATCTGCCTCACCAAAGATGCTTTGTCAAGATTCATCAAGGGGTGTCATGGCAATGGACCTTCAATGACATGTTTCAGAATGCAAGAGAGAGTATTAATAAATAATATTGAAATGCAAGTATTCTGAGCAATTGACAGACTCATACAATCCCTGCCTCGAAAGCCTGAAGAAACCCAAAATACCAAGAACTGTGATCAGCAAACTCCGTAAGTTGATGGAGTCTGTAAATGAAAAAAAGAAGAAATAGGTACAAAGAACTCTGTATTGATGGAGGCGCGGGATGAGAATAAGAGGGAGAATGGAGTATGCAAGACGGTTTAAAATAGATGTTCTTAGTTAGTGACCCACCAGGCAACCCACAGCCCCCAACAACCGTACTTTGGTAGACCAGGAGAAGCTCCATAAGCCCACTATTTTGGCTGGTTGCCTAGGACAGCAAATAAGGGGAGTCGTCATGCACCTGGCTGGCCACAGTGCATGGCTGGAGCAGAACTGCATTCAGCCTGGTGGGTCCTACGTTGCACAAGCTTGGCTTAAAAATAAACAGGGAGGGAGGACTCTCATCATTGTGGAATGCGTCTGGATATTGTGCTTTTTTCAGTCTATTGACTGGCAGGTGACCAAATATGCTCTTCATTCCTGCTGCTTAGCTACCTACAAACTATGTCTAATGACATCAAGGAAACACCCTTTATATTAAGTTTCACTATGAATCCCCCCCCCTTTTTTTTGAGAAACAGTGTTGTAGCACATTTGTTGTGACTTTCATATTTTGGGTTCCACTTGGGTGATTTCTCTGGGTATCATTACGCATCACCTTTAAAAAATGTTCCTTCTTGCATCTTTGGTGGCCAAATGTGACGTTTGGTAGTGTGTTTGCTGTTCTGCTCGCTACTTCTGAACCACTTGTTTACATCAGGCAACCACTCCTCAAACTCAAGTGAAACGAATGAATCATTCCACTAAATATGCTGAAGAACAGAGTCCAAAAGAGGTGAGGCCTCCAGGCTCCCTATTGGAGTGACTGTTTCAATCACTTCCTTGCTGGTAGGAACTAAGAGCCAGGGAGCCACAAAGGCACAAGAGACCTCTTTGCAGCCAATGCGCTGTTCCGGTATTATAATCTCATTCCTCATTCCCTTCCCAGTTCTCTCGTCTCCCCCTCTCAGCTTCCTGAAACTTAGAAATCCATTTCCTATTTCTCCAACTTCCCACTCTTTCCGACTTCACATCCAATCCTCGTAAATGGTTTATTTTTAAAAGCCACTGTTCTGTACCTAGCAATGGTACAGATCATTTCTAATGCATGAGATCTGTTCTTTGGCCTCCAATCTGAGTCGTGGGCAAAATATTTCCCAAGCTACATACACTGTTAACATTCTCATGGCCCACTTTGCCACCTCATGGCCCACTTCTCTCACTCTTCAGGCCACCCAGTGAAATAAATCTTGGGCACCCAAAATATATTTGTGGCCTGCCCCTGGTAAGCGCCCAAGCGCTTGGTAAGCGCCCAAGCGCCCAGCAATGGACTCCAGAGGTTCACCCACAAGATGCAGCTGCTCTGGGGCCTTCTCTGCCCTGTGGCTTTCTTCACTGTGCAAGCATCGCATTTTCTACACCAGTTGTCAGTGTCCTGCCAACATCCAAGTCGATCAAATTTTTTCCTTTCTGACAAGTGTTTCTCCCTCTCCAAAGTGTCCAGCAGTTTTAGCATCATGGCATAACATCATTTTTGCCTTTCAGACACAATCCTCGGCCATTTGCATCCATGGCTTGTGGGCATAACCCATTTCTTGTACAGCACACCAGCCCTGGTTGATAAAAGAAGCATGCAGCTGTTCAAATGTCTCCCCTCATACAAATGACCTCCCCTCAGTCTGTTGCATAAGGCACTTTTTTCCTTTCCTCACTCATTTCTGACATTGGAGCCAGTAAGAGGGCCAAGTGCCTTCCCTACTGTGTGTGTGTAAACAGAGGGAAGACTCAGCAGCCCATTCCTGCACACTCCTTTCACTGTTGTGGTAAGTCTCTCACTTCCCCTCTCCCCGGCATTGTGTAGAAATAGGGGCAGAGGTGTGCAAGATGGCCACCATGTCTTGCTTGGCTCTGAGGTGAAAGACAATGGCACAGATCTCCATCAAAGGACCATCTTACCTGATATTCCTTCTGGGACAGATGGATGGCTTGGACTCCACTGCTGTTACACAAGTATCTGAGTCAACAAATACAGTACAATATACAGTCATATAAAATGTCCTGGCCAAGCCTCACCAAGGTCAATGACCAGTTTTCAGCAGTAGTTCAGAAGACTGCTGGAGATAACTTAGCATTTGTTTGCTCTGTACATACCAGCTGAGACCTCTGTACACATTCAGAAGGACCGGTGGCTTTACGGATGCAGGAGCAGCAGCTTTGAAAAAGCCTAATCTCAGACAACGACTACTCCCACTGCTTGAAGACTGCTGTTTTCTCCTGGAGAACCACCTGGCAAGCATCCAGGCAACCCTCCCCATAATAATTTCAGTTATGAAATCACTGTGTAAACATGCAAGAGCTCATTTTCAGGATTTACAGCCTCTCCTCTGCCCCACTATATCAAACAGAGGACTAGCCAAATGTTCAGATGAAAGCTTCCCCCAAGCGCCAACTTTTCACAGGACAAATGGACACAGATATTGGGGACCATTCTACAAAAGTCTCTTAAGCATCTCATATATATATATGATATATATATATGCATCTCATATATATATATGACACAGATATTGGGGACCATTCTACAAAAGTCTCTTAAGCATCTCATATATATATATATGATATATATGATATATATGCTATGTTTATGTATAAAGCACTAACATAAACGTTTCTGGTCCTTAGGACCAGATCTATAAGGGGGGAAATGGTCTCTTCTGGATGATTGTGAGCTACAAAGTATGGATGGATGTATGGATGTACAGATGGATGTAAGTACGTACAGATTATGTATGTACGTATGGACGTATGGGTGGGCGGACGGGTGGACAGATAGCCTATTGTGATTTAAAACATGATAATGTTTTGAAAAACCAATAAAATTATAATTCAAAAGAAAACACCAGTCATGTGTCACTATTTCCCAAACAAGTCTCGTTTGTTGCAGTTACATTTTTAAAACATAACCTGTGATAACTCCTTAGATATACAGAGAGGATTTAAGAATGGAGGACACTTGATCACAGCAGTGCAGAAACTGGGATGAGACAGTCATGCCTCCGTGTCACTGTTTAAATTGACCTGAAAATATACAGGAGATGTTTAGACTTTTTTCCTATTTGGATAGCACCTGGTTTTTCTATGGCAAAATAACCCCTGGGGGGGGGGGGAAACCCTGATGATTCCATATTTTAATTAATTAAACCTGGAGTGTAAGAGATCTGTTTTAGGTTTGCAGCAGAAGCCTGTGTGAGTGGTTGGGCCTGTATAAACATTCCTAGGTTCAGATGAACCTGAAACAGTCTGCAGATAAGTAGTACTTATTTTCCTTTCACAATGCTATGCTTTGTGCACTGGGTGGGGTGGGGGGTTTCCAGTAAGTTAAAGAGCTGTGTTTGGAAAATGTTTACTATGTGTCGTAGAACATTGTCAACATGCAAATACACCCATTGTTTAGCTCATTTAAAGGCTAGCAGCCCAATCCTATGCATGTCTAAGCCATCTTCAACAGGGCTTACTGCCAGGTAAGCACGTACGGGATTGCAGCTTAGGTAAACTAGAAGAACTGGATGAAATCTGGGATTTCCATTTTTTAAAATGTGCCTTCATGATGTTGAAATGATTTTTTCCATTATTTAATACGGGGGGGGGCCCCTTCGGGAGTTTGTTACTCATTCCTTTTAAACAAAGGAAGTGGAAATAATTTTTTATTTATTTGGGGGTTTGGTCCCTGACTTTCACTTCGTAATGGCACACACAAAGCAACCAACATAATGGATTAAAGTCGAGGATCAACAACATCATCATTTTAAAACAAACACAACAGAAACAGCAGCAAATCTTGGCTTCTCCTCATCCATTTTTTTTCCTCCCAATTTTTAGACTCTTCCTGACATATCTTTTCAACAGATCCAGCCTAACAAAAATTAAACTGTATATAACAAGGGAGAATAAAACGGCGTTCAAGAAATTGTCTATGTATTTGGTGTCCTTTAATAAAAACAAACAAACAGGAAGCATAGTGCTCAAGTACTGAAGAACTGCAGTTAGTTTCACGTGCTCAAGAAAAAGCTGAGCTCTTTGGTGGCTCTCCAAAACAGGGAGTGTGGCATAAGGAAGTGGGGTCTGCTGCTCAAATTTCCCACAAGACTGGGTCACACTTTTGGATCCCAGGCATATATAAGGGCCTCAAAATAGAGCACTGCACAAAAGTTAAAAGGACAGAAACTCTGCCTATAGCTCTCAGGCAAGCTGAAAAGGACTGCCCAGACCTTGCTGGGCAGGAGAGGGAGGGAGCACTCCAGACTCATCACCCAAGGTCAAAAAGCATGTTTTAATGGAGATGAGAAGGACCGGTGCATTCAGCAATGATAAAGGCTCATCAAGGCGGTGTCAGGGCTGTAACCTGGGTGAGGCAGTGGGTGTACCACCCCACCTCTCGGACTCATGTTCTGCACCTTGGCATTTGAAAAACAGGCTTTTTAATTTGGGACATGGCAGGTTCCATTTAAGAATGAGCGTTCCTTTTTGAACTCAAACATCTTTTGCTTTAAAAAAAAAATAATTTGTGGTGGGTTGCAGCTGGTGCCCACTACGCAAAGGGGTAATGCTCTCTGAATTTGAATTCCCTGATCTTCCCAGTTCTGCCCACCCAAGATTCCCTTGGCTCAGGGTGCATTTTTCATCATCATCACCCATATCACCTTATCCCGGAACCCCTCCCCCAGCCTAAAGCTACCATGACTGCTCATCAGGGATGACTTAAGAAATGTACTGTATTTTCGGAAGGTGTTCATCATTATATGGGATGTAGAAAAAAGCATCCAAACTTAAAACAAAAAAATCAAATTTGATTTAATAAAAGGGAAAATGTGTTCTTATTCAGCTTCCATGTTTTTGATGCTAAAAATTAATAAATGTCAAACTACACATTAAGTTCAGGGCATATTTTGATCCTGGTGTGTTTGGGGTAGATGTTTGCTTGCAAATAATAGCTCTGGGGAAACAGGATAAGATGACAACCCACAATCTGAAGAAGAATTACAGCAGCAGAGGGCTTTCCCGTTCACACCAATGACAGCTTTCCTCCCAGAGCATATAACAATTATTCAGGGCCTGATCCAGCCCAGGAGAGCAGTAGAGAGAAAGAATTCAAGCCTCCTGCCTCATGCCATGGCCCTGATCCAAGGTGGGTTCTCCTGCAACTGCTGTTTGCAAAACAAAATCCCCAAGCACTCCAAGGCCAAATTTACTCATTTATCATGACTGTGTAGTTTGGCCCTAAAACTATATATGGCAACAGGGTTCTAGAAGTTTCTGTTGTTCTCAGGAAACCACCCTTCTTTGAATTCCCCTCTGGGCAGCACCATTTGGGGAGGAAGGCTAGCTACTTCCCAAGAAGGTTTCTGTCACAGCTGTACATTCCAGCTGCTTCACACATTATGCTACCGGAGGCATTTTATATATGCAAGTAAAAGTATACAGTGTGATTGTGACACTACATGTGCACAGGTGTGTATATTGTGGACATACGCTCGTCAAGGGACGAACAGTATACCTGTCAACAGTATACCCTGGGTGGAAAATCTGGGTTTGTAGCTGCAGAATGTGTGGCACATCCCAGCATAGGCTTTCTGGCATTATCCTTTGGGGGCGGAGGGGGGGGGTTTCTCCTAGAATTATGAGGCTGGCTTGTTCCCTCTTGATACCTTCATCCTGGACTCCTGGGGAAGCAAAATCAGTACGTTCTCTGCCAGGACTGGCACTGTCAGTTCTCCCATAAATAGGAAGAGTTGTGTGACTCCTGAAATTCATGCGTCATGATCCCAGAAAGCCACATGGGTGCCACATCCTGCTCCGGGTCTAGTGCCTCCAGAAAGGGCTTTCCTAACAAAGCCTTAATGAGGCATTGACTCTGCATTTTCTTTTAGCTTATTTATAGTCCTTTCCCCAATAAATATAGGGGGGTGATATGGCTCTCCCCACTATATCTTCACAGCAACCCTGTACATGCAAGGTCACCCAGAGACGTTCATTATACGAACATTTGAATTCAGATATCCTGGTCAGAGTGCAGGACTCTAACCACTACACCACACTGCTTCTCAGTTGCATCAATACTAGGCCTCTGCCCTATAAACACATACAGTTCTGCAGTCTCCCCTACCCAAAGACTAGGCACTTAAATCCCAGGCTGCAATACTTGCATACCTACTGCTTGGCAGAAGCTGGACCAAAGGCAAAGGTATTCCCTTTCCTCCTTGCCCCCTCTCCAGGTCCAGCAGACCAGAGTCATGGCTCCTTGCCCACTCTCTAGGAGGCAATGATCGCCCACAGGCACATGCCCCCACTTGTTTGGTAAACAGAAGCAAACCATGTGGTTCACAAGCCAGGTCCCAGGGAAGGAACTAATGAATGTTTAACCAGCAATTCGCTGCCAGTGAGATGTGAAAAGTAAACCCACTGCCTCGGCTCATTCAATACAAATAACAGCCAGGGTCGAACAAGGGCTGTTGGCAGGTGTCGCTAGAGTGTGAAATCATCTGAAAGGGAAGGCAGGAAGAGAAGGGCACTGCTTGTCCCTTGAACAGGGCTGTTTGCATTTCATGAGTCCACCATTGTAAGTGTCAAAACTGGCACTGTGCACAGAACTTAGTTTTTCAGTTTTCCTTGAACACACACACACACACTTCTAGCCTTTAATGCTGCAAATATAGGGCATGTCTGAGCAATGCCTGGAAAGATCTTCCAAGCCACAGGGGGAGTTTAGCAGGACTTTCAGTGATCGGTACATAGAGTCCGAATGCTTAACTCCTTGCCCCCTTCCGGCGGGGTGACCAGATGTCATAACTGCCAAAGAAGACAAGGCACCCCAAAATGTAGGACACCCAAGAAAAATGTAGGACGTGACAAAATAAAAACTAAAAACATTCATATATTGATTTCATGTGGTTAATTTAAACACTATATTATTTATTGAAATTAAAACTATATTACATATAGTTTATTAATTACAAGAAGGCTCTGCACTGCCTGCAGGGGCCCACTCACAGGGAAAAGGAGGACACTTAAATTCTTTTCCAGGACACCAGGCTAAAAAAGGGACATGTCCTGGGAAAAGAGGACATCTGGTCACCCTGCCTTCCTAGCAAAAGCAGAACAAAAATATGAACAAATTGTTGAAATTAGCAACTACCATTTCCTTGATTTTTACAGTTTATGTTCATTGCAAAAAACTTTTTTTTAATCCTACTTTTAGCACAAAATAAAATAGACATAGTCCTTTTATTATATGCAATCATAACAACAGGTGCAGCTCTTCAAATCATGGAAACTAACTCAACCAGCCTCATTCAGTGACATTTTGCGGCAGATTTATCCTACTCCCTTTCTGGTTGCCCTGGGGCCATCACAACTGACGCTCACAACTGACAGTCCTACTAATACACTATAACTGTAATACACTTTTCAGAAGCTAACCTAGTTCTTTGCATATCCACTTGAAATAAGTGTGCAAAATAAAAAAAAAATAAAAAACCACTCAGATGGAAATGTATCCATGTGACCAGCACATTAATATGTTATACAAATAAAATTCATTTTGTCTCATCAAAGGTTTGCAGTTGGGGTTTCTTAGTTTCCGATTTTGTGTGGACAGTTCCATTTCACCACCCAGAAATCTTCATCAGTGAAACCAGAATTTTATCATTATTACATATGTACACAGGGGACATAGTGTATAGTGAGAGAATGCATCCCTGCCCCCAGGGGCTTACAATCTAGATACAACAGAGGGAAGGGAGGGAAATGGAAGAGGGGTAAGCTGGGAAAAAATGTGTTGTGATTACACATACCTAAGCTTAGTTATACCAGGGAATGAGAATGCTGGTATTGTACTTAAGGCCGGCCCATCCACAAAGCTAACTGAAGTGGTTGCTCAGAGCAGATGGGTGGGGGAGCACCCATCTCTGCCCATCTACTTGCCTCCGCTGCTCCCTCTCCTCCTTCCACAACCTGGATGGAGAAGAAAAAGGGGAACAGAGAAGAAGAGGGAATGTGAAGGGGAGTGCCAAGCTAGAACATTGGAGTGTGGGACAGCAGAGGCTGGCACATCATTGTGTAAGAAGGGCAGTATTTGGCATGCCACCTCAGGTGTCAGTAGGTCTTGGGCAGGCCCTAATTGTGCTAAAGGAAAAAGTGGGTATTAAGAAGGGATTGAAGTAAGAAGAAATTTCCCTTGATCTGGGGCTATTCAGATCTGAAACCAACAAATTTCTAATCAATGTGATTTTACTTTTCACAACTAATTCACCAGTACCTCAGATTTCCTAGGATAATCCCCGATTACTGCCCATCCGCATTAGATACCTGAATTGTGCTGTCACTCCTGGTTTATTGTCTAACAAGCGGTCATATGTTGCCGCCTGTTGTGTTCGGTTGCATATGCTTGTCCTACTGTTGTTTTTCATTGATGTAAGCCACTACAGTGCTCTTGTGAACACAGAAAACTGGAAAAAAAAAGTTGTAACAGTCATCTTATCCTACAGCTAGTGGGTGGGATTAGTCATTTTAATCCTGATCCTTTTATGATATTATATGCCCAAAACTACATTCAGTAAGTACTCAGGGCATGGATTCACCCTTAATTCATAATCGAGTGGGGGGGCATTCTCTGCATTATTTTCAACCCTTTTCCAAATGTAGAGAACACTAACATTCCACTTGTCCAGGGCCCCTTGAACCCCAGCCTGGGAGCTGGATCTGGGGTTCAAACGGATCCGTCCGTCCAGTGAGCAGAACATTTTGTACTGCTTCTGAGAGGTTCCTCTGATGGGTAGAAGGATGCTGTGGGCAGTTGTGTCTGCTTGGAGGCCCTGTTGTGCAGCTTTCTGGAATGCCAGGAAACAGATGCAACTTCCCAGAGCGTCCCGGAGGCCAGATCTACCCAGCAGCGGAGCCGCGTGGAGGCAGAACGAAAAGCTGCAATCTAAACAGTGACCGCATTTTCGACAGACAGCGGTCGCAATTGTGGCTGCCACTGCACTTGCCTAACAGCTTACAGACTATTTCTCTTAGCAATTCCAGTATCTCTTTCTGGAGTGCTAATACAAAAAGAAAAAAAGAAGAAAAAAAAGCTAATTCCATACCCCAAAAGTGGTAAAGCTGGTATCATTTTCCCCTGTGTGCCAACAATGAGACTTCTCAGCTTTCCTCGACAATTAGGCCAACCTCCAATTGCAGTGATTAATGTCACCCAGAGAGCTGTTAAATATTGGTTAGAATTGAAGAGGAATGACTGGGTGAAATGATATAAGATCTCAGTATATCTCTCCTCTCCAATTGCTAAGTGCCTTTTGACAGGTGGCTGCAAGAGAGAACGGTGAATTCCAGAAGATGCATGACAGAGCGATCGGGATGACAGACTAGGGGAGCTTGGGATGGTGAATACGCATCATTCTTGAAGCTGCTAATCTGGTTTTGATCACTCATCAAAATCCTTCTCTTCTCCTCCCAGAAAAGACAGTCAAACTGGTATTTTTCTTGATTAGTCAAATAGTACTAGTCATACCCTGACAGAAGTGCGAAAGATTTGACATGACAAAAAACCAAGCCAGAATAGTGGGGAGGGGGCAGGAAGCCCCAACTGCCACCTGAAGGCCGCACACACCACCTGGCTTTTAATGTTGCTGTTTTGTGTTGACAGCTGTCAATCATGCCACTGTTATTCAGAAAGAACATGGAGAGGGGGAAGCTTCAGGTTAAATGTTGGCATGTTTTGGATGCAACAAAGGCCTTCACCTGAAAGAATATTCGTACTGATGTATTTCAAAAATTTATAGCCCACCACCTGTCCTGCCATTAGAGGTGACTTACAATACAAAAAAGATATTTGCAATAGCAAAGCATCTTGTCTATGTCCGTTTTCCAGCATTCCAACTGTATAAGGCTAGTGGCCGCAGCCATACCTTGGACCAGTCCCCACTAAATAACTGCTTGGATGTGCTCTTGTGCCTGTCATTGAGTGTGCCAGTATACTGAGTGTGCCGTTATTTACATTTTTATACCACCCTTCCAGAGCCATCACAACAACCCTGTAAGGTAGGAGCGGCTGAGAGATAGTGACTGGTCCAAGGTCACCCAAGAAGCTTCATGACTAAGCTGGGATTTGAACCTGGATCTTCCAGGTCTAACTCCCAAACCGCTATGCCATCCCGGCTGCACATTATTGAGCAGAACACAAGACAGTGGGATCCAGAGAAAGGAGCATAAGATGACTGCCAGCACTTACTTTTGATGATGTAGTAATAGTTCAACACTCTGTGCCCCCCTTACCACTTTTCTCTCTGGGGTTGGCAATGGGGGAGCGACAAGGCAGGACTCAGGGGGCTGGGTATGCCATGAGGCTGTCAGCTCCTGATCCCAACAGAGTTTTACAGTATATCTGGCGCTTATTCTGGTACCAAATTGATTCTGGAGAATGACACACACCATGTTACACTGTTTACCGCATCTTCACTCTTGCACATTTTTGAGTCTCTTAAGTTTCAGGATAAACACTTATATTCTATTACACAAGTGCTGTTGGTCCAGTAAAACAGTATCTAGTACTGACTTGGGGCCAAACTGTTCCTTATGTAAAGTACATCATTAACGATGATGAGGGCAAGTGGCTGGTTTTTGCTCCATTCCCCCCCCCCAAATAGGAGCCACAGGGATGGGTGATCCAACTTGGGGCTGCAGCATAGAGAGAAGGGGGCTTTAACCTTTTGCCTCAACACAATCCCAATCCACATCAGGGGCTGCTGTGGCTGCGATTTGTATTGGGAGGAAAGCTCCCACTGGTGCAAATCTGGACTGGGACTGCAGCACGACAAATGGTTATAATCCCTGCCCCCCATGCCACAATCTGGATTGCCTCCTCCCCTCACATAACGTATATTGGGGGGGACGGACAACACCCAACATGTGAGCAGTAATGACACACTTGTTCAGCTTCATCTGGTTTGGCCCTTATACTCAAACCATGCTGTGCAGTCCGCATGGCTGCTGCTCACATGGAACTGATACTGCATTGCAAGTGGCAACCCACAGTAGCGAGTGGCCACACTGGAACAGCCACTTCTCCCAGAGGCAGAAACCAGCTATGCTATACTCCCTTTGCCCTCTTCCACCCAGCACCTCCTGCCCATGATTTAATCAAAACAGCCAAAAGTGTTTGCTTCCCCCCAGAAAATGATCTCCGGGAAGAAATGAAGTGACATTTTCTGTAGGCAAATGTTCTTTCGGAAGCCAAAAAATATCTCCTGCTCTCATGGAAACTGTTGCTAAGAGGCCCAATCTCTTGTTGCTATAAGCGCAGGAAAGCTTCCTGCTGTGGACAACAATGGCTGCCCGGCCCCCAATCCACTCAAGCCCTACCTGGTGCAGGGAGCAGATTTTCCCAAGGCATCTCTCTGCTTGGCTCCCTTTGTTTTGACTATCAGCATTAGTGTTGTTCCCATCAACAGAGCCAAACTCCCAATGAAGGGACTTCATGAAGGTGTTTGACCTACTTTGCGGATAGCATTGATCAATGCTATCTGTATAGTAACAAACATGGGGGGTGGGGTCGGTTTTTGTCACTCTGTTGATACAGATGAGACAACATGGCAGATCACATGTACCAGGTGTTCTGCCTGGACTGTTCTTTGGCCTCCACAAACAACCAATAGCTTGAGTGCCAACCCTCCAAGAGTGAGCTGGAGCCTCCAGGAATCCACATCAACCTCCAAATGATTACCAAGAGCAACCTGATGATTTTAACAGGGCTTCCAGGATTTTCCAACATTACCATTATGTCAGAAAATACTCTCCAGGAATAACTTCAGAGTTGGCAACCTAAGCAGTTGGTGGCAGCAGCTTACATGGCCAACTTCCTGCTAGCAGTGCAAGGGCCCTGTGGGAAAAGATCATTAAAGACATAATGGAAGCAACCTGATGAGCCCAAGCAGTGGCATGTCTCTAGCCTGGCAGTACCCACCCAAGCCAGCAGCACCAGGGCCAACTTTCCCAGCCTTGCCACTGAGAAGCCTTTCCACTGGAAATGCCAAGCACAGAACCAAGGTCTTTACACAGTATCAGCTCCAGGTTTGAGGCATCCCTCATTTTTCTTCACCACTCAGAGGGCAGGGACAGAGGTTCAATCCTGGGCATTTTCTGGGCTGGGCTGGTAGGGCTGGGAAAGACCCTTCTCTGAAACTCTGGACAGCCACTGCCAGCCAGGGTAGGCAAGAGTAAGGTTCAATATAAGGCAGCTACATATTATCCTGGGGCAGATTTAAAAAAAAAAATCAGGCAATGGTTTCTACTCCTCACTTCTATAGCTGCATGCTTAGAAAAAGCAGGTGAGCCCCCAGCAATCACAAGGAGAAAGGGCAGGGAGGTTGTGCTGGTCAGGGGCATAGCTAGAAGGGGTACAAAGTACTAAGTTTTGCAGGCATCTGAATGCGCTTGTGCAAGCAAGGAGCTAAAAGCCACCTGGAGTTTTGTTGCTCAAAAGTTTACAACAGGAAGCAGCAATATGTTATCACTGAAGAACTGAAAGTGAGGGAACACTGCTGCAAGGAGGTTCAACCTGAAAAGGTCTGACTCCCATTCCAAGGCATGTACTAATCGGGCTTTCATTTTGCCTCAGCTGTTCTCGGACAGATCCCACAAAACCTGAATGGAACTTGACAGGATTGAGTTGGCATCCTTCAGTCTCGGAAGACTATGGTGTCACGCTCTGAATGGTGGTTCTGGAACAGAGTGTCCTCTCCAGTGCATGAAGCCTGGGTAAAGTAGGTATGGAGGATAGGCTGTTACCCATGCAGTAAATCCCCCCTTTCCACGTCGCTGAAATGGTCCAATGGAAAGGCAGAGGCCAATACGGTTGGTTCCAGCGACGTCGCAGGAGTTGCAGAATGTGACTGTGTTCAGCCATGAACTGCCTCAGGGACTCCGGCTCCGGATTTTGCCTCGAGGTCGACTCCTGAAGCCTTTTCCATAACTGGATGTAGCCACAAGGCAGTGGAGGTTTGGGATCAGAGTTTTCCTTCTCTCAGATGAGCTGCCTTCCCAGGCTAACGAGTCCCATCTACCCGGTGGCTGTTTAGTCACCTCTTATGACAAGTACAGCCAAACTGAGGGCCTATTCTTATCCCCAGCCCCCAGGGATTAATCACCAGCAAATTATAACTGTGAGGGGGGAGAGTGTTGTAAGGAACTGAATTCTGGCTTCAAGAATTTCATTCCACTTGCCGTCTGCTCATTAATTTCACCTTGTCAACAGCAACCTTCTACCCCCCCCCCCCAAAACACACACACACTCTCTCTCTTTTCAGGAATGGTTGTGGATGAAAGCCCTCCCTCCTTGTTCTGGTAAAATCCTGCACTTATTCACGGAATTCCCATTCTTTATGTGACTGCTGCACGTGTTTGCCATCTTCAAGAGTGAAACAAGAAAGGGAACACACTGCAGAGATGAAGGCTTTCATTTGTGCCTCTGATGTGGCACACGGGGAGAGAAGGCAGTGACACAGGTTCTAGAACGCTCCTTTCCCCAGGAGAGCATGCTGCGCAACCTTCGTATCATAGTTTCTGTTGGCTTCATAAAAACCTTCCAACAGACAGATGACAAATGAGCATGAGCATTAACTGTCTGGCAATGTTCAAGTAGAAGAGGGAGGGAAGGACGATCTGTGGCTCAACCAGGTGCAAAGCCCAACTTCTCCTTCTCAGGGCCCTATTAACATGGCCAGGCCCCGAGGCTTTCAGGTATTTCGGGCCCCCTCCAGCACTTCAGTCTTTCAACCCACTGCAGCCGGCAGCCTGACCCTGGTACAGTAGGTACTAGACCGCAATACATAGCCCTCCACCCATTTTGAGGGTCACCTGATGAATCCTAGTCACATTTTTAAAAAAATATTTTTATTGCAAGAGTAGAACTCTTTAGGAAAGCACATTTTGGGGAAATAATTGTTCAATACTGTAATACTGGAGCCCCAGGGTGCAAGTAACAGTGCCTCAAGAGAAAAAAAAAAAATGATAGGCCCCTAGTTCCAGCAGGGGCCCCTAGTTTGAAGCATAAACACATTTTGATTTCAAGTGCTGGAGTACAGGGTATTTGCACAGTATTTGAAGGGGGGGGAGAGAGAGAGAGAGAGAGAGAGTGCACAAGATGGTTGGATGGATGCAAACATGTGTCAAGTAGTACAATTTTACTGCATCTGATAATGTGCTCATCAAAACTGTGGCATGTAAGGTGGTGTTATAGCAGTATAAACAGGTCCAGGATCAAATGATAACATGAGCATCAAGTATGATGCATAGGCTAAACAAATCAGCCTGCCTAACACCAGCTTCTCAAGAGCACAATTTGCAGAACAGTTGAGATTACACGTAGTATAGCTGTTATTTTCTAACTTGGCAGTATCCGGCTAATCTGCTATAGCCTAAAAAAAAAAATCCCACAAAACAATTACAGGAAATACAGGGCTAAAATCAACACAGAAAGGTTTATCTCTTCATAACAGCTGGATTAAATAAGAAGTGTGTGCTGGGATCAAACAGCCATACCCGATAAGATTCACTGTGCCACTCAGTTATCATTCCGGTTACTGTAAGTGTGTTGCCCCAGTCACTGCAGCACGCAGTCACAAAGTGCAAAGTTGGGGTAGTGTTCCTACAGTTTTATGACATCACAAACAGTCACATATGGGACAAATAAGTCACATGCACCTTCAGATCATGAACCTTCAGGATACTGGAAAGCATAGAAGGCAAAAGGAGAAGGGGACGCCAGAGGATGAGATGGTCACATAGTGTCACCGAGGCAATGAACATGAATTTGGACAAACTCCGAAAGTTAGTAGTTGGCAAGAGGCCTGGCATGCTGTGGTCCATGAGGTCACAAAGAGTGAGACACGACTTATCGGCTGAACACCACCACCGCTTTCAGGACACTCTAACCTCAAATTTTACACAGGGGCTACAAAAGGAATTGCTTTGGGGAGGGGTAATTGCTGGGTGGTTTGCACAGGAAGTCCCAGGTTCAGTCACAAAAGGAAATGGGAAAGACCCCACCTGAAATCCCAGAGAGCTGGTACCAGTCAGTGGAGACAACACTGAGGGAGAGGGATCAATAGCTTACCACAAGCCAAGGCAAGGTTCATATGCTCTTGCTTCAAACAGGATTTAATCAGTGATCAAAGTTGCCACATCATTTGTGACACATCCCCAAGACAACTCTGCACAGTAAAAGTTCCAGGCTTCCTCTGAAGGACAGGGACACTAAGCTGCTGTATTAAAGGCAGATTTCTTTACTTCACTGGGATGCACTGCACACCTGCCCCCTGCCCATGTGAAGCCTCTCCCCCTAGCTCACAATTCACAGTAGGTTCATGTGGACGCATTATTAACCTGCTTTTTGGGGACCTGGAATGCTAGTCAAGGAATACTCCTACTTTCAAGCATGAGGATCACAGCTATTTCTTATTTAGGAGAAGGCAACCCCTGCCCTACAACTCTCTCCGGTGTGGTTCTGCTCTTTCCCATCCCAATTAACTGACAGTCTTGCTGCTGGCAGAGTTATACAACGGCCTGCCTATACAACGGTCCTTTGAAGAAGGACCAAGGTTCAAAAAAGGGAACATAGTAGCGCACACAATCACCACAGTGGCACTGGTTGGCAACTCAATTCCTTGAGCAGACAAATCCCTTGTTGACAGCACAGGAGAACCCACAGCCAAAGCGATTCAAGGGAAGCCCATTGTGCCATGATTCTGCATGCATGCGCCATCATAGTGTACACGCACTTCCAAGAATAAGGCAACACACTGAAGGGGAAGTACATTTGTAGTCTAGTGCACATGTATGTATAAACTGAATGCTTCAAATCTTTGACCAGTCATCTGTTAGTTAGGGCTGCCAGCTTTTACTGAAGCAATTCTTGGAGATTCCCCATCCCCCCCTTCCACCCTGGGCCCATGACGGGGGGGGGGTAATTCTTGGAGGCTCTGTTAAAAATCTCTACAATTGCTCTCAATAGTCACCCAGAGACTGATGCCAGTACCAGGAGGGTCTGCAACCCTTCCTGCACTTAACTCACTTTATAGTACAAATTTGACACAAGCTTACTCAGAAGGAAATCCCACTGTGTTCAAACTGGGCTTACTCCTGAGTAAGTGCTCCTAAGAATGCAGCCTTCATGACCAAATGCTGTTGTTAATCAAGACACACCCAACACCATGTGAACTGGCACCACCGTCCAACTCTGCGGCAGGCACAGACACCCAGAACTAGAAGTAGTCAAAAATGGAATGCACAAAGGGCCGTTTCACAGGAACAAAATGATCACTTTATCAGAGTGCACATTACTGTGAAGATAAAGAAGTGGCTAGAGTTCCTGGCCAAGTGTAAAACATAACCACTCCCCACCATAAAAATGCTGGCCAAGTAGTCACAATTCACTATCTGGGAGATGAAGTTAAATTCCAATTTTAGGAGTGGTTTCTAGAGTGGCGCCTGCCCCCAAAATCTGAGCTTTGAAAAATGGCAAACATCACCTTACCTCTCCAGTCCGCCCTTCCTTCCTACATACTACTGGTTATGTGAGAAAAGTAGCCATTTACCTAGGCATACAACACTTTGGGCCTCTAAGAAAACCATACAGTCCCCAACCATTCACAGAGTGGGGGAAAAATGGTTGAAAAGGTGGAACTGGCTTGAATACAGAGAATTGCGAACAGTGTTCCAATAGCAGACCAGGGCTTTCCCAATTCCTTCTCCAGGCTGCAATTACCAGCACCATGAAGAAGCCAATCCTGAAGGTCAGGGGACCCTCAGGAATAGATAAAATATGACAGGCTGTATTCTTAGTGGTGGGCAGATCCAGCTTTAGGGCGATTGGGCCAATTGCACCCTGCACCCAAGGGGCCCCACACTAGGACAGCAAGCAGATTGCCCACAGCCAACACCTTGCTCTTCAGTACATGCTTCAGCATGGGATCTTCCATGCCAAGGTGTTGCAAGGCTTGCACGGCGAGTGGGTCTTTGTCACAGCTTCCCACTCCTGTCTCCGATTGACCCAAATTCACCCTGAAGTAGTTAGTGGTGACATGTCACCTAGTGCCAAGTGCCACACTTTGTGCCAGGTGCACCAACCCAGGCTGCCGCTGATCCAAGCAGAGGTCTATGCAGTTTGCATGGCTTTCCTTCATGTCCATATCCTTGTTTAGAAAGTTCAAGCCAAATAGTTACACGTGCCACCTGCAGCTTCTGTCTTTCTGGGAAAATATTTGAATCGCCTCTCATTCGTAGGCCAATCCACAAGCCAGCCAAACTGGTCTAGCTAGTCCAAGAGGATCAATCCTCACAGAAATCAATGGGGCAAGGTCATTCTTTTCAGCAATGGGGCAGCCAATTCATCAAACGATACATCAGAGAACCTGGAACTGGTAACCAAGCAAACAGGAGATTAAGAGACAATAGTATCAATGTTTCAAAATACAAATCCTGTCAGACTGTGCACACATGAATAAGTCATTACTGTGTATGTTTGGAAAAGCTGAGTGGAATTAGATGTACATACGTAGAAGACTATTATTGGGAACTGGTGCAGAAAATAGGGGAAAGACTGATTAGTAAGAAGCATTGTTCACCTGAATGAAAGACACAGGTGGGAAAGTTTCCACATTGTAGAAATATGCAGTGGTGACAATATTTTGAATCACCATCTCATCCACTCAAAAGTCCCCCCCCCCCCCAAACAGGCTGTTTGGGGATCCTACCTGGGATCCTAACATTTACTCATTAATATGGAAGAAGATAAATGTTAGAGCTCCAGGGAGTCTGAAACTCTTGTGTCTGAGCTGAGTATTGTTCCTGAGATCTTCCTGATCTATTCCACACAGATCACAGGAAGCAGCCCATAAACCACATAACTCGTTAAATCAAGTTGCTTAACCGAGTTAAGACAACATACCTCCAAGGCTTCTTCGGCTTCCATGAGACGTCACCCACAAGAGGTGCCACTCCCACAACGTAGGAATCAGGGGACATCTGCTAAAATTGCATGTCAAACAGACAAAAGAAAATGCCTTTACTCCGCGTGTCAGTCTGTGGAACTCCTTGCCACAGGATGTGGTGATGGCACCTGGCCTATATGCCTTTCAAAGGGAATTGGACAATTTTGTGGAGGAAAACTCCATACAGGTTACAAGCCATGATGAGTATACCTCCTGGTTCTAGAAGTAGCCGGTCTCTGAATGCCAGGTGCAAGGAGTGGCAACAGGACACTGATATCTTGTTGTCTTGTGTGCTCTGTGAGGCATCTGGTGGTCCACTGTGAGCTACAGGAAGCTGGACTAGATGGGCCCTTGATCTGATCCAGCAGGGCTCTTCTTAAGTATCACAGAGATCAACCTTTGCTATGCTGGGGAGTGCTAAACCCACAAGGACTGCAACAAACCCAATTTAGACAAGTACAGGGCCGCCTGAAACCAACGCACCTTGCCTCCCCCCTCCCTTAATTAAATACAGGTTTATTCCAAAGTAAATTCAACAGCACTTATTTCCAAGTAATTCTGCCTAAGATTGCAGCCTTAGGCTGTGCAACATAGTTTGACTCCAGCAGGCCTCACTTCCACCAAATTATCCCCCCTTTGTCTTTCCTGAAATTGCAAGGCACAGAAAGTCTAATGCAAAGGGAACACAGTATCACTTCAGGTGTTCCAACAGGGACCAAACAGAAGTACAATAAAAGACCAAACAAAATATATATTAGTCCCCTGGCAGGCCCACTTCCTCAAGGCAGCTCTATCTTTTTCTTTTCTTTGGCCTTTTCTAAGCACTTTTAAAAATACTTTCCATTGTTGGAAAGTGCTTGAGGAGAATGCGCTGCCAAACTAAAGCTGAACGGCTGCTGTAAGGCTGCTGTAAGGCTGGCTTATAATTTGTCCAATTCATCATGAGTACTTGCTCGCTCTCCCAACTGCAGCAATATTCCCCGGAGCTGAAATCCAAATAAATTCTTTCACAGTGCTTAATGCCCTTATATTAATTTATTAACACGTCATCCGTTTGACCTTGCTGTGTAGTTATTTCAGCATCAAGTCACTACTCCCTCTAAATTTTTTCCTCCTTCAAATTGCCTCTCCTGGCATTCCCATCAAGAGCTCTTCCTATTCATGACCTTGATATGTTGGCAACCTTCAGTCTCGAGAGACTATGGTATTGCACTCTGAAAGGTGGTTTTGGAACATCGTCTAGTGTGGCTGAAAAGGCCAATTCGGGAGTGACAATCCCTTCCACAATGGGAGCAAGTGCAGTCTGTCCCTGGTCTGTCTCCCTGGCTATGGGCCTTCCTTCTTTGCCTCTTTGCCTCAGACTGTTGGCCAAGTGTCTCTTCAAACTGGGAAAGGCCACGCTGCACAGCCTGCCTCCAAGCGGGCCACTCAGAGGCCAGGGTTTCCCACTTGTTGAGGTCCACTCCTAAGGCCTTCAGATCCCTCTTGCAGATGTCCTTGTATCGCAGCTGTGGTCTACCTGTAGGGCGCTTTCCTTGCACGAGTTCTCCATAGAGGAGATCCTTTGGGATCCGGCCATCATCCATTCTCACGACATGACCGAGCCAACGCAGGCGTCTCTGTTTCAGCAGTGCATACATGCTAGGGATTCCAGCACGTTCCAGGACTGTGTTGTTTGGAACTTTGTCTTGCCAGGTGATGCCGAGAATGCGTCGGAGGCAGCACATGTGGAAAGCGCTCAGTTTCCTCTCCTGTTGTGAGCAAAGAGTTCATGACTCGCTGCAGTACAGAAGTGTACTCAGGACGCAAGCTCTGTAGTTATGCCCCCATCTAGTGGCTTGGTTTAAAAAAAAAATACTTTGCTACCCATCCTCCCAGCTTCCCTGGACTTTCAGGTGGAAAAAAAAAAATCCAGGCTTATACCACGTTATTAGACTTGCCTACCTCGTGTCCCGAGATCAGATCTGAAACCACCCCTAGTTAGGGCTAACACAAAACTGACAGATTGACTGAAAGATTCATTGTGCAGGAAGAGAGGAGTCAGGGACTGAATGGTTTCCCCAGCAGCGTCAAAGCACACATACAACTTTATAAACAAGAATATAATATTCTTGTATACTATATTACACATATACACAAGAATAAATATTCTTGTATATAACATAACTTTTTTTTACACCGAGTCACAAAGATAAAATATTCTTGTATATAAGCATGTTTGGCACTGGAAATGAAATGTTCCCCTATTAGCATAACAAAGAACATAAGAAGAGTCCCATTAGATCAGACTAAAGGCCCGTCTAGTTCAGCTTCCTGTACCTCACTGTGGCCCACCTAGATGCCTCAAGGAGCACACAAGACAACAAGAGACCCACATCCTGTTGCCACTCCCTTGTGCCTGGCACTCAGAGACAAGCTACATCAAAAATTGGGAGGTTGCATATAGTCACCACAGTTTGTAATCTGTGATAAATTTTTCCTCTATAAATCCATCCAATTCCCTTTTAAAGACATCTAGGCCAAGTGCCATCACCACATTCTGTGGTAGGAGTTCCATAAATTACTCACTTGGTAAAGAAATGTTTTCTTTTGTCTGTTTCAGTTCTCCTAACACTCAATTTTAGTGGATGTCTCCTGGTTCTAATTTTGTGCAAGAGGGAAAAGAACTCCCCTCTATCCATCCCATGCACAACTATCGCAGAGATCATTAATAGTAGGTTCTGGAGTTCCACAGAGAAATAACCTAATTCAGTAATACACAAATAAAAATACAGCCAACTGTATCCCATGGTTTTTGGCTTCATGTTAGTATTAGCGAATCTCCACAGAAAATGTGCAATGCTGTGCTTGAACGATATATCCTCGCTGAACCTCTCTCTGTTCAAAGCTTGATAGTGACCTAAAGTTAACTGAGACAACAGCAGGCTTTTTAGTTTTGAATTTCGAGAATTCAAGCCATTTCAATGTCATCTTTTAAAACCTGAATCTTCGCAATACCAATGGGTCTTCACTTTGGGTATTTTCAGAGCCATTTCGGTGGATGTACATTATTCATGTTAGCAAAAGAACAAGACTAAGATCACCAATGCATGACTTTTTCTAGAAAGATCAGGGGCAGCCAGAAAGGTAGAGGTTCCTGGTAGCCGATCTCAATGATCTCAGTGAGGAACTCAAAACTGAATTAGTTGAAGTGCCTTCGATTTAGGGGTGCAAAAATATTGCCATGCACACATGTAAAACACAGACATCAGTGTAGAGGGCCAATATAGAACAGAGCTCAGCTCTACAATGAAGTCTTGTACACCATCTCACCCGGCCACTGATTATACAAGCATCATTCATACTGGCTACATGATTAAATAGATAAACTATTTTTTAGCACTGAAACTCAGGGTGGGGAACGGGGTAATATTTTTAGCAGAAACGAATCTACATACCTTTGGCAGGTGAGGCCTCAGTTAAGTATGTGGGTGTAGTTATCTTTGGTTTTCGAGTGTTTTTGTACACCTAATGTTCTCACATGTCAGGCCAGTATAGGAAAACACCAGTTTAAACATAAAAGGGGAGGGGAAATAAAATCAACTCACTGAACAGGTTTGGAATACACAGAGAGATAATTTTCTTAAATAGGTTTTGTTCTTCCTGTACTGAATAAAGGTGATAAATTCTTTGGAAGTAATTTATAGGCCATAACTCTTCCCAGCAAACTTACTATCAGAGGGTTCTACCGTCATGAGACAAACATGGCTGGTACAGTTCCAACTTTATCATTTTGTTGTTAGTAATTTAGCCACAAGGGAGTTTCCCACAGTACGGCACTCACTATACAAACGTGAAACCAACCTCAAAAGGTTTATTATCCATTCAGGAAGCTCAGTGCCAGCCATGCCAGCTTTCCTTCCTAGAATTTGCTGAGCTTCTGAGGTTTCAATATCATGATCTATGAAGGAGTTTGTGAATTCGTAAGTGGGGAAAAATCATTATGATTGTGCATTATGCATGCCACCATTACAGACTACAAACACCAATGTGCCATGGTTGTCCTCTAAATGGGTTCCAAAGGAATTTGTTCCAGTTCCATCCATAGGAAGTTAAAAAAAAAAAAAAAACCAGTCCATTCTAGTCACCATTTGCCAGGTACCAGCTGGGGTCTCTTTTATTTGGAGTACTATACTGCATGGCTTCCTTCTATGCCCTTCTACACTCAAGAATTACTACAGATTTTCAAGTATAAGTCAGTTGCACAGATAAGTCAAGGGCAGGTTTTCAGCCAAAAAGCGTGGAATTTTCTCTGACCCTCAGATAAGTTGGGGGGGGGGGTGTAAAATCTTAGAAGTATGTGGAAGTCTTTGAAAAAGACTTGCCACGAATTTTTCTGGCAGCAGCAAAAAGAAGTCAACCCATGTTTTCACAGCCAATTTTAAGGCAAAAAATTTTCAAATTATACATGAGCATGTACAGTATGTGCTTACTTAGATTTCTCTAACACTGCCTTGCAAAACTGTACTCATTTTGTACTATGACACTGACACGATAAGGCAGACGGGCATACCAGGTTACTTACATGCCTGATTCTTCCAACAACGTAATCAAGGTTAGAATATCTTCCACTGGCTCCAATCTATGATACAACTAGATTCTTTTTTTGGTGTGGTGAAGCCCCTCAGTCTCCTCTTTAGTTAAACTGTAAGCACTTAATACTCCTATTCTTGGTGTCTTTTTCACATATCATTTAGCTGCCTTGGGTGTGCCTCTTTCCTAGAGGGGAAAGGCAAGGTATAAATGTTTTAAAATAAGTAGCTGAGAAGAGGCGTGACCAAGCTAACATTCTAGGTCAGTGGTTCTCAAACTTTTAGCACCAGGACCTATTTTTTAGAATGAGAATCTGTTGGGACCCACCGGAAGTGATGTCATGACCAGAAGTGACATCATCAAGCAAGAAGAGTTTTAACAATCCTAGGCTGCAATCCTACCCACACTTACCCAGGAGTAAGTTCCATTTACATTGTTAGTAAGTTTTCCGTTTACATAGTTAAATGCATAGACATAGCAGCCTGATCAAAGTACAAATCTGTAACATTTTCCCAAATGCAAATACCATGGTAATATCACGTCTAATATATTAAAAATAAAATATTGAAATGAATGGGGATCCACCTGAAATTGTCTCGCAACTAATCTAGTGGGTCCCGACCCACAGTTTGAGAAACACTATTCTAGATACTGGGACTACCAAAGGAGGGGGACAAGCCCTTTTTGTCTCTGACAAATGAAGAGCTGTCATTTTAACCACATGAAAGAAAAACTGTATGTCCTGGGATACTGTGCATGCCCACAAATGTACACAGTGCTGTGATAAATAAAATTCTTCCTCCACTCCCTATCATAACATGCATTGCAATAATAATGAAGTTCAAAGCAGGTTAGACCTCTAAGTTAGGAGTATCAGGATGTGTTACTGAGAAAGCACCTAGTGATCAAAGACACACAACAGGTAGACTACAACTCTACCATTCACAGTGATGTGCTAAAGAGTGTGAGCTTAATATGAAAAAGGCAACAGACCACCAAGTGATCATTCAGTTAGCCGAGCAGGTAGTACGTTTTAACCAAAGCATGTTTATCATTTAAGTGAGACCCAATGGTTGGAATAGCAGAGACCCTTCTCGTAATGGGGAACAAGCTTTAGTCATATTTCTCTCATTCCACTAACCTCAGCAGTGCCAAAAGAAAAGCAAGCAATAAATCAGCTACAGGCATTCTGACAAAGTTCCTGACTGAATTAACACTGCCTCTTAGTGTTGGCTCTTGGGTAGGACTGCCTCAGGGCTGAAATAATGAGGACAAAATAACCATGTGCTTTAAACAACTTTGTCCGCCTCTCCCTCCACACTATCCATACAGTGACTATTCACCTTCAGGAAGGGGGGGGTCTGTTTTTTTGACATGCACAGTTGCTTCGTGAGATGATTAGGCCACATAATATAAAAAGGCATCTCACACAGTTGAAGGTGTTATAGACTTCATCAGCATAGGTATCTAAACATAAGATGAACCGAGAAAAAAAAAACCTGTAACAAAGAACAGTAAAAAGTAATCAAACAAACAGACCAGTGTAGTTTCTGTAAGTAAAATATATATATTTTTTTGAATTCATCTCCCCTCCCCTAACAAATGTCTCCAAGTTCCAAGGCATGGATCTCCAAGTTCCATCTTGGCCTGCCCATCTTCGAACCATCGCAACATGCAACTTTTATTCTTTTGCCAATTATCTTCTTGTGAGATGCAGAAGTCTCTTTTCATAGCTTGGTTGTAGCAGGCTGGAAAGGTTCTGGCTGGAATCAAATCCATTTCACAGCCCAGAAACAGTTTTTGGAATCAGTTCTCCCACTACCTCCGGGTGAACTACTGGCTGTAGAACTAACATGTGCTAGAACAGACTTTCCAGGCTTGCAACTAAAATGTTTCTGGATTATATTTGGAACAATGGATTGTCCAGTTACAGAATGTGCCAGCAAAGGAGACAGCACTGCTATCTCCTTTGTGCTAGAAGTTTCAGTCCAAAACTGGCATTAGAGTGCTGCCTTCATGCTTTTTAGGCCACCTAAAAAGCACAGAAAAAAGTCTGATGATATTCACTCTCAAGCTTTCCATTTCTTCTTTTTCCCACCAGCCACTTTGTTTCTGACTCCCATGGC
This sequence comes from Tiliqua scincoides, assembly GCF_035046505.1. Lineage (NCBI taxonomy): Eukaryota > Metazoa > Chordata > Lepidosauria > Squamata > Scincidae > Tiliqua > Tiliqua scincoides. Next base: position 61,161,790 of record NC_089827.1, read on the forward strand.
TCCTTCTGCGTCATCCTCATTTGCCTCGTCTCGAGAGCGCTTCTTCTCCCCCTGCTGTCGCAGCTCCTGCAAAGAGGATAGCAATTGTTTACACTTTCTCAGAGTCAAAGAATCACAAGGTGAAAATATGGCTGAAAGCATTAAACTCACCATCACAAGTGTAATGTGAATTTCTACCATGGTATACACTGACCCACCCTCTAAGGTCATCTGAGGAAGTCCCCCTCTGTCAGTTGTGCTTAACTGAGATTAGGTGTGTGGGAACTAGAAGTAGGGTCTTCTCCATGGTGGCACCACAACAATGTAATTCTGCCCCTCTCCCCGATTTAAGATCTGCATCTCCCTGGGGTTTTTCCAGCAAGGTTTAGAAACTCCTACCTCCCCAATGTGGTATTTGTATTTTTTTTCCTGGGCGCGGGGGTCCTGCTATTCTTTGCTGCTTATAGGCACATTGACATTTTTAATCACTTTGATTTGCATTGTTTCTTACAATGCTTTAACCTGCACTTTTTTCCCCACTGTTTTTATTTGTGCTGCTGTTTTATCTGCATTTATTTATGCTGCTGCTTTTTACCATTATATTGTGGTGGTGTTTTACTTTCATTTTGCATTTTATTGTGTTGTAAGCTGCCTTGGGACCCCCACTGCAGAGAAGAAATTGTTAAATAATTGTAAGGAGGCTACAAATTAGAACCACACAATTGTTCACTACCAAACCTTGTCAATGCAAAAGGTGGGTTTTTGGAATGCACAACATTTTCGAATGCTGAGCCCTCCCCCACAAAAGCTTATCTTTTCTATGACTGTTGACCACTCTTACCAATACCTACTTTGACACCATTTTAGAACAAGGCAGTTTCTTCTCACTAGTGATTGGTTGAATTGGATGACTGGCTGAATTCAATAGGGTTAATGGGGTATAGGTTGGGGATCCCTTATCTGGAATTTCAAAATATGGAGTATTCCGAAATATAGAACTTAGAAATATAGAGTGGCAACATGACTTTTTTTACCTAAAGAAATAAAATCACAAACTATGTTTCATGCACAAGCCTTGCTTCGTGCACAAAATTATTTAAAATATTGTATAAAATTACCTTCAAGCTATGTGTATAAGCTACATGAAACAAATGATTTTTGTGTTTAGACTTGAGAAACCCCAAGATCATTTATTATGTATACGCAAGTATTCCAAATATGGAAAAAACTGATATCTAAAATGCTTCTGTTCCCAAGCACTTTGGAGAAGGGATGCCCAACCTGTAATCCATGTAGCCAGATATGATTACGTGTCAACACCAACAAGCCAATCTGAAATGAGTAAAATAAACAGAATTTCTCCTAGCCTCAGTTTAAATAGGCAAACACTGTTGACCCTGTTCACAGCCCCATCCTTGGAAAACGGCTATGGGGGGAGTCCTTTCATCAGGGATGAAAGTGTTCACAAACAGCTCCTAGATCCCAGTTTTAGCTTTAAGCACCTTCACAGCAGCAAACAACTTTGAATACTGATTAAGGAATGCACACAGCAATTTAAATGCTCAGATTTGAGAAACTCATTTCAATGCATGTGTTCCTTTTAAGAGGCAAGAGAAACTGCTCTCTTCACTGAACATAGGTACAATGTCACCCATCTTCAGATCATATTCTTTTATGTTTGAGTACCTTAGTACATTTGTTAACAGACAGTTCATATCATTAAGCTGCCACAATGGATGTTGTGATTCCAATACAGAAGGAAACAAAAAGGACATCTGTGGAACATGATACACCTCTTATATCAGTAATATTTTTCAGTGGGATTACTCTGTACTAACAATGAACCCAATGCTGTTGAGATCCTAATATTGCAATATCATACCCAAAGTCAACATATGGCTTGTTGTACATCAGCATGTATCTCCATCTAAAATAAACCCATGGATCTGTGAAAGTGAAACATAACCTTGAAAATAAACAATGCAACATAGACTGTAAGATAAACTTACCATCCGCGCAAATCTCTGAGCTTCAGCCACACGCTCCGTCAGCATCATGACCTCCTCCTCCTGCGTGGGGAAGGCAGGCAACTTCTTGCCGATCAGGTGCTCAATGCGCTGGAAGAGCTCCACATCATACCTGAGAGAAAGTAAATCTTAGTGTCTTAGTTATATGGTTCCTTTTAGCCAGCACTCCATAAACTAGCCAATGTCCACCCCCAATTTTCCTATACTCTTTCCCCATTGTTTAAAGAGGCACAGTTAGCAGTTGTATGACACAGTGGAAATTGCACAAGCAGTACTTACTGTGTGACAAAGGTGATAGATTTTCCAGAGCGGCCTGCTCGAGCAGTTCTCCCCACCCGATGAATATAATCCTGAAATGGCCCCAACAGTCACAGAAAACAGACAGAGCAAAATACAGTCAGTCAAAGTACCAGTTTACATTTTCAAAACTGAAATCTGGTAATAGCAGTCTACCGAAAGTAATTGTACAATCAAGCTTTTTATTTACTTATTTTTCAAAGCAATGACCTGGGATATAACTTTCTAAACACCTCATATTTAGCTCTCAAAAAGCTAGGTTCTAGCCTTCACGGAGGCAGAGAAGTCTTGAAAGGTCACCATAATGTCTGCTTTCAGCAGACAGGAGGTCCACTTTCCTTATACTTTCCCAGTACCACATTTATTAGATTTTATATGGTTTCATATCAATGTTCCCCACAGTTTTCAATTCAATATTACAGAAAGCCATCACACACAATAAAACCACACAGAACAAATCTTATAAGCCAACATTCACACAACAGCTCATAAGACAGGATGTTAAAGCCAGCAATTCTCCAAATTAACTCAGACAATTTAGCTAAAAGCTCTGAAAGAATCGTGCTCAATTGGTTTTGAAAAGCCAAAATGGAGGGGAAACGATGAAGTGTGCTGAGCAGGGAGTTCTGACTTCCACCAAGATTCTACCTTGTAATTAATTCTGTATACCTCAGACACCACGGTAACCCTCAAAACAGCTTTTTCAGAAGATAGCACATGGAGAGGGATATGAAGGAGGCAGCAGCATTACTTCACATATTCAAGACACAGAACTATTAAGAGCTTTCAAGGTCAACAGCAACACCTGTATCAGTTAAAATTCTGGTTGCTGCATTTTGGATCAGTTATAATTTCTAAACAGTCCTCAATGGCAGCCCTCTATAGAATGCATTATAGCAATCTAATCGAGAGGTTACAAGAGCATGGATTATAGAATCAAGGTCCTGATTGCTAAGAAGAAAGCAAAATTGTCTGGATTAACAATGGTTCTATTTTCCTGTAACTCTCCCTTTCTGGCAAAATTCATTCTCCTTTGCAACTCTCTCATCTTTCAGTGGGAGCTCACAAAAATGACCGTAATCTTTAGAATTAAGAAGGAAAACAGCCGTGAGTCTCCATCTCTCTTTGTGAGCTCTAATTCCGAATCTCAGAGAGCAAAACCCAACAACAGTTTACCCCCTTTTAAACTCACCTTGGAATGGGTAGGAATGTCAAAGTTTATCACTACATCGACATGGGGGATATCCAGACCTCTGCTAGCAACATCTGTAGCTAGCAAAATGGACCGTGCTTTGGCCTTGAACTTGTTCAACGATCCCAATCGTTTACTCTGAGGAAAGATGAAAAGTTAGCAGGATTTTAAACTTTCCCACCTGGAGAAGAAGAATGATTCAAACTCAGATTCGCTCATTACATTCTGACTCACATTCACTATCAGTGAGCAGATGGATGAGGAATTAATAAAAAGAAAGAACGGCAAAGTCAGCGATGTGTGTGAACTACACTGTGTGCTATTTCACTATGGCATTTCAGAACTTTCTTTGCAATCAGTACCTGACTCATTTGTCCATGGAGGGGAATGGCTGTGAACCCCAGATTCCGAAGCAGGAGGGCTGTCCTCTGAGTGTTATTGCACGTGCTGCAGAATATCATGAATGAGTTTCCAGCAAGTTCATTCAAAATATAAACGAGATAACTGTCCTAAAAGAGAAGGCACTGAATCAGATAGGGAAGGAATGCAGAGCTGATGAAAGGAGAACAAATTACAAACTGCTCAAAGCAGCAGAGAAAATCCTAGAATATAAAACAGAAGAAGGAAATAATTACCTTGAACTTGGAAGGGATGAAAATATAGTATTGCTGCAGCTTTTCCACTGTCTGATACTTTGTCGAAACTGCACATTTAACAGGGTCCTTTAGAGCTGCACGTTGGAGTTTTTGCACCTGGGAAAAGATTAATGTCTTCAGACACCAGTACTCCATGATACCTGCGGTCTCTCTCACACACAAAACCTGACCTTGAGAGTTAATACAAAATGCCAATTTCTTTCATACCTTTTTAGTCATTGTAGCAGAAAAGAGGAAAGTCTTCCTGTCCCTGGGAATCACTTTCAAAATCTTGTCCACCTATGAAGGAAAAAAGCAGGTGAGATACAAGACCACAGAAAGATATTCAAGAAACACAGCAAGTGTAATCAAAGGAGTCACAACCTAGCCTAACAGGGGTGGAACAAACAAAGTAAGTGTCTTTCCTTTATTTTAACTGAACCACTCCTCTACTCAATAACACAGAGCAGCGCAGGTAAATGGTGGGCAAGTTCAAGGGTACCGCATGGGAAGAAAGAATCCCAACAACTTTTGACACTGACCTAGCTACCTGTGCTAAATCGAAAGAGTAATTTATAGAATCAGTAGGGCGAACATCCTTGAAAAAGAACCTGAGTAATGCTAGATACCAAGATTGCAAGCCTAATTTCCAAAACAGCCTTGCTTTATCTTAAAGACTAAACATTCTCTACCAAAAATGCCTCAGATGTTGAGTGTGAAACAACTAATAAGTAAGCACGCCATCAGATCGCCAGCTGTAAATGGCAGAGATAAAATGCCACTTGGGCAACAGAACTGTGCTTCTTGTATCACGGAGCAAAACAAACAGGTCTCTAAAAAATACACAAAAGTATTTGGGGATCAAGCTTTGCCTCCTTCCAACAGACCACTTTAAAAGAGCAGAGACTAGAAGAGCTCACCTCTGTCTCAAAGTCCATATTGAGAATCCGGTCAGCTTCATCCATTACTAGATATTTCAGAGCTCTCAGATTGAAACCTTTCGTGTTCTCAAGGTGGTCAATAAGACGGCCAGGTGTAGCTATCAGCAAAAGGGGGAGAAAAAAAGGAAATAGTCAATTGCAAAAAAAAAAATCCCAGAATTCTGCCTTAGGAAATTTACAAAAAAAAAAAAAGGACATTAGGTACAGTCCACTAAGCACCACTATTGTGGAACCTCTACTCCTTTCGGTTTGTCGCAGCTCATGAGCGTCACTGCTTCCTTCTCCAAAAGTCTCTGTAAACAAAGCCACAGGAGGCAGGTTTGACTTGGCAATGCCATCTGTATCTCAGTGGAAAGGGCTGAAAAATCAGGAACAAATTTTGGGGGATTTATTGTATGAGGTCATGTAGTAAAGCCAAGCCAAACAAACAGTATTACTATTATTCAAACTAAATCCCAACTACAGATATTGTGTTCTAACCAGAATACAACAAATTGGACTCTATGTCAGAGGCTAGCAACTGGCGGCCCACAGGCAGAACCCCACCAGGGAAGCACTGCCAATTAGACCCAGAATAAAGCTGGGAGTCATTATGCATTCCCACCACAGCCACAATTTAAACATTAAAATGCAACAGTGTAATAAACAGCTGGTGCTTAACCTTCCCACTGGCTAGATTCAAGAATCATTAAACTGGAAAGGTAAAACAATGGATGTGGTTTCTGGCCAATTACACATCTTTCATTGCTTTTCATATCCTCATTTTTGCATGCAGAAAATCCCAGAGCTTCGACAGCCCTCATTCATTCTGATAAAGATCTCAATACAAATATCTGAATCATTTGAGTTGCTGGTTTCTTACCAACGATTACATGTGGTTTCTTGGCCAGGGTCAGAGATTGAGCCATCATGTCAATTCCTCCCACAATAACAGCTTAGGAAAGAAAAAGAAAAAAACCTTTGATTTCTCTCCTAAAATCCTACCAACACATAAGCATTCAGGGCCACTCATCTAGTTCCAAAGTTTGTAGGCTTTGGAACACCGAGGTGCCAAGGAGGATGTCTTTGAATAAAAGGCCTCAGCGCCAAAGACTACCAACCAACATAATGAAGACTCCAGTGTGGGGGCTCAGGCAATGTTCAATAGCAACTTTGTTCAGAAATCATACTGAATGGCATGAACAGCTCCAACAAAAACAACCCAAGTGCCACATGTCCTAATAGAGACTGCAAAAGATCAATAATTTGCTCAAGAGAAGCAATGCAACAAGGGTGATGGAGTTCAATGTTACAAGAAACTTCTATAGTTGAGAACATCTAATTTGAGTGGCTCACACAACTTGCACAATGGGAGGTAGAGGCATGGGCAAGGAAAAGTAGTCAGTGCTCCCATCCCCTGAATGTGTGTTTAAGGGGAAAAGTTAACAAACTTCCCTTTTTATCTTTACAATCACAAGAATGGAAGCTTTGCAGCCAGGGAAAAAGCAAATTCCTGGAAGCTTAATTGCACACTTTTTTCTGCACATAGCAATTACTCCATCTTTTTGCTTCCTGTAAACATCATAACTTTTCTGCTTACTCTAAGTACTTCGGGAAAGCCACTCACCAGTCTGGACACCAATGGAAGATCCAAGAGCCTCAAACTGCTCGGAGATCTGAAAGGCAAGCTCCCGAGTTGGTGTAAGTACCAGTGCAAAGAAGCGTTGGGGTGTCTCTAGCAGAGCTTGAAGGATGGGCAAGGCAAAAGCCCCCGTTTTTCCAGATCCTGTCTCTGCTAAGCCAATGATGTCACGGCCTACAAGAAAGGAGTTTTGTCACATTCAGCCCTAAACATACAATACAGGTGAAGGATTTTCAGCCTCAATTACGGAAAGTTCCTATGGAAAACTTAACCTGCATGGAAACAGTACCCGAGAATAAGTTTTTTCTCACTAATTACCTGCCTGGCTACACAAGCGATATTCTCAGGATAGATAGCAAAGATCAAAAACTTTGACAAACATCAATATCTCACCTATTGCTGGCCAAAGTGATTTTAAAGCATTTCAGAGACAATATTGTCATCTGCTATAGACAGAGAGTTTAATCAACTTCAGAGAGAATTCTGCATGGGTATCTGCGCACGACTACAGCCTTACTATGAAACTAAAAATACTCCAGTACCACTGAATGCCTAATAGCCATATCAGGAGCAATATTTTAAACACATGGAATTAAACAAACCAAGAAAGAAACTCCAATCCTGATTTGAGCACCTGCTAGTAGCCTCAGGGAGACTGGGCCTTCAGTTCTGGAGTACACATTTACAAACTGCTTCCCACCAGGCCTTGACAAAGACCAACTTGAAATAATGGATGCCTGGCCCAGACTATGGCTGTTGGATGGCATGTCCTCTCTTCTCCTCTCCCACAGCAACAGCCACTGTTTCACTTGTGTTGTCTCTGGGAATGTAATCCCTGCTGAGAAGTCCTTGAAAGGGAAACCCTGCTAACACACGATGCCTCTCATGTTGCAGAGACAGGCTAAACTTGGCTCAAGAAGCTCTTAGGAGCAATTCACTCTTTCTAAAATGGCAGTCGTTTCATTGAATGCATTTATTAGTTAATTTTTAGCTACTTAAGCTCTCAAAGTTACCTACAAAACAACACAAAATACACTTATGTCAATATTTCTGTTCTGCAACTTGGGCAGAAAACCTGGTTGGTAAATTACCATAGAGTCTCTACCCTCCTGGCAACTCTGGAAGATGGCAGAAGTCATGGAGTTCATTGGCAGTCTCTACAGCGTTGCCTTGTACATTCTAACTAAGCTCTTTCTTCTTAAGTAACTTGAACCCCACAGCATCAGGTGAGAGGAATGATGGCCCAATCCTATCCAATTTTCCAGTGCCAGTGCAGTAGGCCAGTGGGGTGTGCACTGCATCTTTGGTGGGGAGGTAGTCACAGAGGCCTCCTCAAGATAAAGGAAAATTTGTTTTCTTACATTGGGGTTGCACCAGTGCTGAAAAGTTGGATAGGACTGGGCCCTGAGTTCTCACTGCTGAAACTAAGGGGGTGGCCACTCTATGAAAAAAAGAAGATTGGGAATACCTGTTCAATAACATATGAAGCAGACCAGCTGCTTCTCAATCCTAAAGAAAGTCTCCTACTCCCTCTGAATTTCACCTGCTTGGATCAGTCTCACCTTGGAGTGCAACTGGAACAGCCTCCACTTGGATCTTTGTTGGTGTCTTCCATCCCAGCTGATCACAAGCTTCACACAGCACATCTGTCACTCCCTGTTAATCCAGAACAATAGAAAAGGATCCATTATTCAAACAGCCTCCCCCCACCATGGCCTTCATATTTCAATATGGTCTTACAACAATCTCTTCATGAACAGCTGCAAGACAATCATCACTTAGAAGCTCTGATAACTTGAAATCATGAGTGCCTTTAGAAGTAGGTCTGCTTCATATAAACGCAACACAGGTAAGAGAAATCAATGCATGCTACAACTGAAAAAGAAACAGGGTGGTGTACTAGACAGACTGCTGGACCTGAATGCAAATCTCCACTCAGATGTCAAGCTCGCCAAGGACCATTCACTCCGTCTCAGCCTAGCCTACCTCACAGGGCTGGGGAGTGAGAATCACTGAAAATGTCTATTAGCACTAGGCCGCTGTTCTTCAACCCTGAGGTCGGGACCCCATGAGGTTACAAAGCCTCAGTTGTGGGCTCGCAGCAATGTATGGGAACAAAAAGTTTGAAGACCACTGGGAGGGCAGAAGGAGGCCAGGGAATGGGCAGTGGTGGGGGCAGAGGTGGGCAGATAATGTCCCAGGAGGGGTCAGGATCGATGGTGGGTTCCTAGTCTATTTATTGGGGTTGCGGCATGAAAAAGTTTGAAGTCCACTGGACTAGAGCACCAGGTAAAGGGGGAGGTATCAGGTGTACCCCTTCCAGTACCAGGAGGCTGTGTCCCAGCCCTGCTCAGGCTCTTAGCAATTGTACTAAAATGGCTTTCACCAGCGCCGGGCTTCATAGTAACTTTTTCTGCTCTCTACACAAGAATATTTGGCTACAGGGAACAGGACTGGGAGGGCAGAACGGAGCAGGGAGAGGCAATGAAGGGGTGGGGTGGGCAGAGAGGGTATCAGGAGGGGTTAGGGTCTATGACGGGTCCCTACTTGTCTTAATCAAAGGGGGTTTGGAGACTCAGGGCTCTTGGTTATTTAGACCTTAAACTCTCAAGGCCCCTTGCCCATTAGTACTCCCACCACCCAGTACATGCCAGTGACTCAGTCCAGGGACACTGAGACTCTCTAGGCTTAATGCTAACCCTTGCAGGCACTGAGCTCTTTCTCAGATAAAGCCTCAGTCCTCAAGGTACTAGGCTTCAACAAGTACTTGGCAGCTTGCTGAACGGCTAGGCAGGATTCTGAAACTCTGTTCCCAACAGACAATAAAGTAACATAGTAAAAGATACTTTAGTTTATTAAGTACATAAGGATACATAAGGCAGCAAATGCTAGAGGCATAAACATCTAAGAAACATATCAGCAATAAAATAATAAAGCTAGCTGGTTATCTCTATTAATACCTATCTCTCACCTGGGTCAGTTACCCTTTGCAGATCACTTACCTCCAGGGCTACCTATGGGGCCAGGTGCCCATGCTAAACAAAGGAGCTTACTTGCATGCAGGTCTTCGCACCCAAGACTCTCTGTCCAAGAGGGAACAAACACACCCGCTGGGCACTCATTATTATACCTTTATGCTAATAGTATTGAGGTGACTCCATAATTATTAGACTGTCCAATCAGAACCCTTGATGAACAGAACCTTCTCTAAGTTGGTCTTGTTGCTAACCCCTCATAGTTCTTACCCCTCCCAACTGAAGATCGACAGCTGCACTGAAGATCCACACAGCTGCACCCTTTATAAGGAGACTGTCTGCTAGGGTGCCAAACCTCCAACTGGTCCTTCCTGGCCATCAAAGGAGAGACAACACATTCCTTTCCCTTTGTTTTATTACCCACATTCCTGCAGCTGTGAACTGCTAGCAACTACTCAGTTACACTTCCTTAGTTTAGTTCAGGCTTCTCATGCCAATTTAGGCCTAACATGGATTTATTCATGACACTACTCTCTTGATTGATTGGGGCCATGGCATGAAGCTGAAGATCACTGCTATAATCTATGGCAGAGTTATTCAAACTGTGAGGCATAGCTCTTAGGGCAGTGCCAGGAACTCAAAGGGGAGGTAAGGGATGTCCTCTCTGGCAGGGATACAATCACACCCCTGGGCAGAATAGGAGACCTTCTGCCCCTCCTCAGCTTGCAGTCCTACTCTTGATGATCCTTGTCTGGTTGGTTCCTAGTTCCCAGCCTGGGATCGCTTCTCATCATAGTGAAATCTCTCTTTTCAACCCCCTCCCTCTTCCACTCCCCCCTTTCCATCTCCAAACCTTCCTGCTTTCCTCCCCCTCCCCAAATAAAACACTTCCTATTTTACCAGTCACTAGGGGTCTTAAAGTTGTTTCCATGCAGTTGGCAAGGGGAGGGGGGGGAGAGAAGCACACACTTTACTTGCCCAGGACCAGAAAAAGGGTACTGTTTTTAAAGTGATTTATTAATCTTGTTGTTTGACTGAAGAGGAAAGGTTGTATTTTTAAAGTGATGAACCTTGCTATTTGAAGGGAATACTTATTAGCCATTGATGAAGTGATTGCCAGCCCAATCCGAGCCACACTTTCCTGGGAGTAAGCCCCATTGACTCCAATGGCTTCTGTAAGGGTAAGTCTTGCCTCACGAACCTTATAGAATTCTTTGAAAAGGTCAATAGGCATGTGGATGCAGGAGAACCCGTGGACATTATATATCTGGACTTTCAGAAGGCGTTTGACACGGTCCCTCACCAAAGGCTACTGAAAAAACTCCACAGTCAGGGAATTAGAGGACAGGTCCTCTCGTGGATTGAGAACTGGTTGGAGGCCAGGAAGCAGAGAGTGGGTGTCAATGGGCAATTTTCACAATGGAGAGAGGTGAAAAGCGGTGTGCCCCAAGGATCTGTCCTGGAACTGGTGCTTTTCAACCTCTTCATAAATGACCTGGAGACAGGGTTGAGCAGTGAAGTGGCTAAGTTTGCAGACGACACCAAACTTTTCCAAGTGGTGAAGACCAGAAGTGATTGTGAGGAGCTCCAGAAGGATCTCTCCAGACTCGCAGAATGGGCAGCAAAATGGCAGATGCGCTTCAATGTCAGTAAGTGTAAAGTCATGCACATTGGGGCAAAAAATCAAAACTTTAGATATAGGCTGATGGGTTCTGAGCTGTCTGTGACAGATCAGGAGAGAGATCTTGGGGTGATGGTGGACAGCTCAATGAAAGTGTCGACCCAATGTGCGGCAGCAGTGAAGAAGGCCAATTCTATGCTTGGGATCATTAGGAAGGGTATTGAGAACAAAACGGCTAGTATTATAATGCCGTTGTATAAATCGATGGTAAGGCCACACCTGGAGTATTGTGTCCAGTTCTGGTCGCCGCATCTCAAAAAAGACATAGTGGAAATGGAAAAGGTGCAAAAGAAAGCGACTAAGATGATTACGGGGCTGGGGCACCTTCCTTATGAGGAAAGGCTACGGCGTTTGGGCCTCTTCAGCCTAGAAAAGAGATGCCTGAGGGGGGACATGATTGAGACATACAAAATTATGCAAGGGATGGACAGAGTGGATAGGGAGATGCTCTTTACACTCTCACATAATACCAGAACCAGGGGACATCCACTAAAATTGAGTATTGGGCGGGTTAAGACAGACAAAAGAAAATATTTCTTTACTCAGCGTGTGGTCGATCTGTGGAACTCCTTGCCACAGGATGTGGTGCTGGCGTCTACCCTAGACGCCTTTAAAAGGGGATTGGACAAGCTTCTGGAGGAAAAATCATTATGGGGTACAAGCCATGATGCGTATGCACAACCTCCTGATTTTAGAAATGGGTTATGTCAGAATGCCAGATGCAAGGGAGGGCACCAGGATGAGGTCTCTTGTTATCTGGTGTGCTTCCTGGGGCATTTGGTGGGCCGCTGTGAGATACAGGAAGCTGGACTAGATGGGCCTGTGGCCTGATCCAGTGGGGCTGTTCTTATGTTCTTACTTCTGAGTAGACATGCACAGGCTTGAGCTGCGCATCTCCTAGTATAGGAGACAAATCAGCTTCCTAACCAAACCCTTATCAGCTCTGATATATTTTCATGGTCTATTTTTGTTTTCCCCACCAGCTGCTGGAAAAATTTGTTTTCATTAAATTAATAAAGGGTTCAATACTATCCAAGGAGAATGGGAGAAATGACTAGTTGGATTGGGGTCCACAGGGGTGTGTGTGTGTGTGTGTGTGTGTATAATGTTGGTCAGACTGGTTGTTCACAAAGTTCATTTGATAAAACAATTCTATTGGTATGCTTACAAAGTTTTAAAAAATGAGTCCTCCTGGACCAGACAAAATCTACCTACTCCAGCATCCTGTCTCCAACAGTGAACAGCAGCTGATCATTTATAAAGCATGTATGTTGCTGTGTATTAATAATATATTTTTAAGATCTGCATTTAATTAATGACATGATTAATATAATTAATAATATATATTTAGGGTCAGGATGGATGGTGGGTCCCTGACTGATTGATTGAGGACATGGCATGAAGAAAGGCTGAAGAGCATTCCTACAATCTATTCGGTGGGAAGTGGTGGAAGGGACAGATATTGCCCCAGGAGGGGTCAGGATGGATGGTGGGTCCCTGATTGGCTGAATGACTGATTGATTGATTGGGGTCATGGTATGAAGAAAGGCTGAAAACCACTGATATAATCTATGGCAGTGGTTCTCACACATGTAGCACCGGGACCCACTTTTTAGAATGAGAATCTGTCAGGAACCACCGGAAGTGATGTCATGACCGGAAGTGACATCATCAAGCAGTACCATTATTAACAATCCGAGGCTGAGGTCCTACCCTCACTTACCCAGAAGTGAGCCCCATTTACTATCACTGTAAAAAGAATGTACATCGTAGCTCATTAAAAGCTCAGGTCTGCAACATTTCCCCAATGCAGTCCCAGACCACAGTGGCACCAAGTCTAAACCATTAAAAATAAAATATTGAAAAGAATGGGGACGCACCTGAAACTGGCTCGCGACCCACCTACTGGGTCCCAACCCACAGTTTGAGAAACACTGATCTACTGGAGGGGGAGTGGTGGGGTGGGCAGAGAGGGTCCCAGGAGGGGTCAGGGTGGATGGTGGGTCCCTGACGGACTGACCAGGGCGAGGCCCACACCCTGCAGGAGGCTGTCAGGCTCAGGCTCGGCCTGGCTCCACTGACTGGCAGCGGCCCAGCCAGCGCTCCCTCCTTCCCTGGACAGGCTGGGACCGTACGCGGGCGCAGCAGGCGCTCCAGCCCGGACCTCGCAGCGACGCCCACCAAGAGCGGAGGCTGCCCCGGGCGCCTGCAGAGGAGACTCCCAGGAACAGCCCCCCGAGAGGCGGGGTGGGGAGCCGCGAGCGAGCAGGGCCCTCACCAGCTCCTTGAAAGTCCTCGCCGCCTCCTCAGCCGGCTCCGCACGCTCCGACTCCGCCGCCATCTTCAGCCTCACTCTTGACTTCCGCCGGCCTCCACGGGGCACGCTGGGAGTCGTAGTCCAGTCCTGGCACTGAAAGGACCTCCTCCCCTCCCATAGAGGTAGGAAACCACGAGAGTTCTGTGCTCAGTCAAACTTCCAGGCTGGTTAGAGTTCCCTGGGACGGCAGGAGGTAACCCTGCCCTGATTCACTCAGCTCTTGTGCTGTGATTTTAAAATGATTTTTTAAAATGACTTAATGGTTTTTAATGAGTGATTGATTGATTGAACTTTTAACAATTTCTATTGATTGATTGAAGTTTTAAACAGTTTTTATTGATTGATTAATTGATTGATTGAAGCTTTAAATAGTTTTTTTTATTGATTATTACTTGACTGTACTTTGAAACAGCTGGAAAGTGCCAGGGGGTATGCATAGAAAGCGGTGAAGCGCAAGGTCTCTGCATATCTAATGAGTGCAGGATTTCAACTGGGAGAGAGTCTGAGAGCCCAATCCTATGCATGTCTACTCAGAAATAAGTCCCATTAGAGACAATGGGGCTTCCTCCCAGGAAAGTGTGGATAGGATTGGGCTGTGAGAGGGCCATTTAGTTGATTCCTTGGCCCTTGTGGCAACCTATACAAAGTCTTTTGTAGGAGAGAGATTAGGCGCTGGAGGGTTGCAGACATGCCATAAAGCATGTTTGCGCCTCCTCTAGAGTCAGCTGGGCCGGTACAGGGACAGGCACCAGCCCACGGCTCTGCGCTGACTTAGGTGGGGAGCCAAGATGGGCCAACGCAAGGGTCTGGGGAGGGCAGGGAGGAGGGCGTCCTGGGGGTGGGCAGGCAGGGAGCAGGAGGCAGGGCTGGGACCCAACAGATATGCCAGATCCTACCCCCATTCCCAAGCAGCATGGAGCTTCCTTTCACACAACACCAGAACCAGGGGACATCCACTAAAATTGAGTATTGGGAGAGTTAGGACAGACAAAAGAAAATATTTATATACCCAGCGTGTGATTAGTCTGTGGAACTCCTTGCCACAGGATATGGTGATGGTGTCTGGCCTAGACGCCTTTAAAAGGGGATTGGACAAATTTCTTGAGGAAAAGTCGATCATGGGTTACAAGCCATGATGTGTATGTGCAACCTCCTGATTTTGGAAATGGGCTATGTCAGAATGCCAGATGCAGGGGAGGGCACCAGGAGGCAGGTCTCTTGTTGTCTTGTGTGCTCCCTGAGGCACCTGGTGGGCCACTGTGAGATACAGGAAGCTGGACTAGATGGCCCTATGGCCTGATCCAGCAGAGCTGTTCTTATGGCTGCAAGCCACTCTGCTCTCCTCGGACTTATGCCACCTCCAGAGGTGGTGCAAGTCTGAGGAGACCCATTGGGGCTTCAGTAGCTTACCTGGGCGTAAGGGGAAGAGTTTCCCCTTACCTCCAACTAAGCCACTTTGTTTATCTTGCACTGGATACTGGAGCCACTGAGCCACTCAGTGTATCTTGCACTGGATACAGCACAGGGCTCCTGGCCTGCCTGATCCGGCTCAAGATAGGATTGCGCTGTTATTGACATTGGTGGGGCATTTAAAACCATATTAAATGAGACCTGCTACCTTTTTATTTTATTTTTTTCCTAAGTGGACATGCTGGTCCTAATCATAGCTAAAGAAAGATGCTGCATGACTTTTTGTTGTTTATGTTACAACAGACAAATTATTACCCCTATGGAAGTTAGGATTCCACAGATGCTAAATGGAATAGTTTCATCTGCAAAACTTGTAAGATTGGAGGCAGTTCCTATCTGGATGTGGACTGTTCCAAAGTCATACTAGAATTCTGAACTGGGCTGTCATTAGGGTTCCCAGGGGAACTCCCCAGGGTACCTCCACCGTGATTGCTTTCTCAGTTCATTTGGGGGGGGGGGAACTTGGGCAATGTGCGTGAGAACTTCAGAAATGATGACGCACCTGAGCCGTCAGTTGCTGGAGTCCAACTGTGCCACATCCTGTCCTTCCATGCCAATAGGAAAAATGACAGGAAATCTAAATAAACTTGCAGTGTGGCTCGTAAAGTTAGAGCGCGTGACATGACAGTCATGGCACAATCACAAGTATCTCTGAATGCCTAACAAGCACATTGAAGGTATGTTTACTCAAAAGTAAGCCCTGCTGTGTTCAGTGGGGCTTACTCCCAGATAAATGTGCATAGAATTGCAGCCTAAAAAGAGCAACGCATGTAGCGATGGGGTTTTTTCTCTGTCTTTCTGGTTTTTCTGGGTCACTTTTTAAAATAGTTGCTTATTTCTACATTATCTTCTACCTTGGGCATGGTACATTGTAATCGAGGCAGCTTCCAGACAAGAATTATACAGTATATTACATGCTTGTTATGTGGCCTTTGACTACAGTTATGAGACTGAATTTTCATCATAAGGAACACACTGTAGGTTCAGCGCCTGCAACAGCAAGAAGCATGTGCCCTTATTTGGGGTGTCAGCAGCTTCCAGTAAAATCTGATGTTGGTGGAGGGATTTCAAAAAGTAAAACCAGTCATTGTGATAAGCTACTTACATACATAAGCTTTGAGGAGCATCCGATAGTAGGCAGAAGTAGGTCTTGTAGGCAGAAGACATCTTGTTTTTCAGAATTTTAGTTTTTTGAAACAAAAACTGTACTGTAACAGTACAGTATTGTATTTCATTTTCATTACAGATTCAAGACAACCAGAGGGAAACCTTCAGAACAGAGTAAATGGAAGTGCAGGTGACAAATCCAGAATTGAGTTATAATTCTGGATAATTCTGGATCTAATTCTTCAGTGCTTAACATTGCAACACCATATTTTTTTAAAAAATAAAGACTTTCTAATCAAAGTCAGAACCCTCTTGCTGAGATACCAACATGTTTATTTAAGACTAATACATTTGATGAAAAGATCTAGATTTCAGACACTTTGGATTTGAACATGAGTCTTTTCCAGAATCTACATAATTAACCATGCAAATTAGGCTGCAATCCTAACCTCACTTTCCTGGGAGTAATTTCCATTGAACACAATAGGACTTACTTCTGAGTAGACCAGTTTAGGATTGTGCCCTTAATGTTTGTTTCAAAGTAAGTTCCATTCTGTTCAGTGCACATAAGAATATCTCTAGAAACAGATCTTGATATGAAGGGTTCCCATTTTGTTTGATTTGTAGAGATTTGTGGAATTTGTGGAATGCTCAGCTCTCAGCCTCCAATCAATGATCAAACAAAATATTTGTAAATGAAGCCACTATTACTAAGATCCTGAAAATCTCTAGTGCTCTTTTCTTCAGAGGAAGCCAGAAGTTAGGTAATTCTATTTCCATGGAACATCTCACTGCTTGGGAAATGGAGCACAAGCATGTAACAGTAGCTTTATGTAGTTATGGACACAACATTTAGTTCATGTTCTCATTTACTGTGTATTGCATCACGTGCAGAAATTGTTCCTTAACTGTACAATCTCTTGGAGGTAGTTATGGTCAGTTTATTCCCCAAAAGACCATAAGTCAGACAACAAAAGTCAGAACAGCTACATTGTTTATAGACAGCTCCTTCCACACCCCCATTCCTCAGACCTGAATGCATTTGTTCTCTTTCCACAAACTCTCACATAAAGATTCTAGGATTACTTCTTTCACATTAGACATATATGAGGAAATAAAGATGTATTGAATAACCACTGTGGAACTCCTTGCCACAGGATATGGTGCTGGCATCTGGCCTAGATGCCTTTAAAAGGGGATTGGCAGATTTCTAGAAGTCCATCACAAGTTACAACCCATGATGGGTATGTGCAACCTCCTGGTTTTAGAAACAGGCTACTTCAGAATGCAGGGGAGTGGCAATAGGATGCAGGTCTCTTTTTGTCTTGTGTGTTCCCTGAGGCATCTGGTGGGCCACTGTGAAATCCAGGAAGTTGGACTAGATGGGTCTTTGGCCTGATCCATCAGGGCTGTTTTTGTGTTATTATGATTTGAGCCTTAGTACACATCATCTACAGCCTATTTCTCACTAGTGCTGTCTATGCTTCAGCTGTACTACTTCAGAGCAGCAGGTGAAGACTCATAACTGAATGCTCCTTCATAGGAGGGAAAAAAATCCTTGCACATAGAATACTAGCATGTGAGAGAAAAGGCTTGGCTAGAACCCTGGCATCTAGTTTTCTATGTAGAAGAAATTTCTGCATGGAATAACATTCAACCATTGTGGAATATTGTGAACTTCCAGCTACAAACTAAAGTGATACAGGCCAGACAGAACTTTCCTACCTTAGTGAGATTGAAACCATAAACGTATCTTGCAAATAATCTCTTCATTACCTTCTCATATACTGCAGTTAGTATGCAGTTAGTATGCACTGGGGGGCACACTGTGTTCAGTGCTCACTAAAGATTGATTTGCATGATTTGCAATCAGAGGTGTAACATACAAAAGGCACAGTTGTTTCTCTCCCCCCCCCCCCCCCCGAAGTCTCCAGCTACATTTCAAGGAGTGCAAATTAATTAAAGGAGTTAATTGTGACTGCTTTTCAGTTGTATGGTATTTTTTATATGTTTCCAAAATTACTCTCTCTCTCACATATATCCGTATAGGGGGTAGGGGGGAAGCAGATCAAGAAAAGCCACAAATCCTGCAGTGCTCGCCAAGTGTGCAGATCAATCCTAAATGTGTTGAAGTTGCATTATAAGAACTAAATCTGTCATGAAACTAGCATGTTGTTTTCTTTCACCCGTGCTGGACATGCAGGACTTTGAAACCCCTCAGTATCACATCCCCAACCACCAACTTTCAGTCTCTCAACTAACATTATTATCCCGACATGCCTCCGTCTGTATTCAAGAAACCAGCCCGGTTGTTGTCAGTTGTTTCACAGCTGTTGTGAAGAGAGTGCCCCCTTTCCAGGGTGACCAGATACAATGGAGGACAGAGTGCTTATACCAGGGGTGGCAAATATAAAGCCTGCTCTATTTGGCCCTTGGGCTCTCCCCAGCATCACCATCAGCTGCTCTCAGCTGCAGAGCTGTGCTATGTTGTCACTGCTGAAAGGGCAGCCCACATGATAATTGGGCTCTCCCATATCTTGAAAATATGATCAAGATTTGCGTATTTTCTCTTCTGTCATTTGCAACTAATGAGTTCCTGTGTGAGGAAAAAGTGCTTATTTCTGGTCATGACCTACTTAATGAGATTGCTTCCAGCCTGCAGCAGGCATCATGAATGCTATTTGGCTCACTGTATGAAAAGAATTTGATACTTCCAGCCTATCCGGGGGGCCCCGTAGCCCCAGATCCGTATCCACGATTCTGCAGATCCGGACCCTCCACGCACCCTCCAGAGGCGAGGGGAACTTACTCAGTGGCTTCCCCAGCCCTCATAAAGCTTTTTAAAGGCATTAAAAATGTCACTTCTGATTTTATGGAAAAACCAGACGTTTTTTGTCGTGTTTTGTCGGCCTAAACAGCCATTCTGAGGCAGCCTCTGTGGGGCTCAGAAGAGCCTTCGGAGGGTGGGGAGGTGTCCCCCATATCTGCAGATTCAGGAATCCACGGGGGGGGCGAGTTCAGGAACGGAATGAACGCACATGGATACAGAGTCACGCCCCTACCTTTAACCATAGTATAGTAGAGGAAATTTTGGCAGATGCAACTCAACATGGTAGGGTTTAAAAAGCTGCACCTGCCAAAATTCCCTCTTCTGTACTATGGTTAAAGATATAGGCACTCTGTCCTCCATTTTATCTGGTCACCCCAAACCCATATTCTGCTTAGGTCTTCCGCTTCACCAGCTTCTCAAAAGTATATTTCAAACACAGTCCATCAGTTTCTTACCTGCCTTTACCAAGCATTTGTGCAAAAATTATCAACGTAACAGAGCCATAAGTTACAACACTCATGAAGAAACTACCAGCTTCTGTCTGAGAGGCAATAATGTAAATGTAAATGACCAAAGACCCAATCCTATCCAACTTTCCAGCACCGGTGCAACCAAAATGCAGCCCCGAGGTAAGGGAACAAATGTTCCTATACCTTGAGGAAGCCTGTGATTGCCTCCTCACCGCAGGATGCAGTGCACACCCAATTGGCATGGCTACACCAGTCCTGGAAAATTGAATAGGATTGGGCCCTTAGTTACTCTTATCCTGTCTTTTCTGAGCAGCTATGTAGGAGCTATGATGGAGCCATTTTAAGGATTCACCCGCCTCTCTCACTTGAGTTGTTATTTCTCATTCTGATAAGTCAGACTTCAGAATATTTATACACAGAACTGATTGACTATTTGGAATAATCTCAAATATGAAAAAAGAGAGTTAGTTCTTGGTTTTTAGTTTTTGTTCTGTAAGGAAACAGACAAGGAAAATGCTTGCCAAACCCATTTAAAACGACACTTGGATGTTGATTTAATACGCTCTGGCCCTGCGGAGCAAGTGCTTCCATCTTGGGGCAACTGTCTTATGTCTATAAATATAACCATAATCCAACAATAAGTTAAATAACAAATAAATAAATAAAAAACATTTCGATATACACAGCATGTTCCTGAGGTTGCAGTGTGGAAAGGACATGCCAAGATTAGATAAAGCTAAGAAGAATGTGTTGCAAACTGTAAGGGATGACAGAGCAACACTGATTAAACTCTTGCCCTGACTGTGCAGGCAATCAGAGGTGTAACTAGGGTGGAGCCTGAGGGGCACCTGCCCCATGGCACTATGCTGGAGGGGTGCAATGTGGAAGGCAGTCACTTCCGTGTTCTCCCTGGAGGAGGAGGTGCTGGTGGCTTCGTGCCACCCCCCCCCCATTCCCCAAAGGGGAGCCTCCATAGAAGAAGGAACAGGGGTATGAAGCCACCAGTGCCTCCTCCTTAAGGGAGAACTTAGAAGTAATATTATAATGTCATGTGACATTGTGATGTCAGTGCCCCAGGTACCGGGCCTTATAGTTATACCTCTGCAGGCAATCAATTCCCATCTGCTCCTGAAAGCATCACTAGGAATGACTCTGGCACATTCAGTCCCTCTTTATCTGCCTCACTTTGCTTTGCATGCTACAGGTTCTGGAATCTCAAGCCATCTCCTTTGGGTGCTGGCTGTAGTTCCATCATGACCACGATTTTTATCCAGTTCAACATTGCAAGCGTCCAATAGAAAGTTAATTACTGATTGTTTCCCATCAGGGCTTCGGAACATTAAGCCATCTATTCTTGATGGCCCTGGGTGACATTGTCAGAAAAATAAGCTATGATGTGCAGACATCAAACCTCAGAAGGTGCTGGCACATGGGCCAGTCTAATTGTTCTCATGTGCATAGGTAGAAAAGCAGTGGAGGCTGGGTCCACTGATATGTGGGCTGCAAAAAGAGGAGGAATCACATTTTTGCATTAGCACATTTTTGATTCTTGGAGAAATTCCCTTTGGGACACAGTCTTAAATGGTAACAAGAGAAAATAACAACACAATGCGCTGAAGTTATTTTAGCCCCAGTCACTACTTGTTTTTTTTCCCAAGGAAACTAGAGTTTGTTTTAGCAAGTGAGGCCTCGCTCCTCAAGGGCAATTCTGACCTCCCAGGGTTCAAGTGGTTTGGTCTTCATGGGAAATTCTTCCCTGTTCTCTAGAAGTTCACAGATTTCATCCATTGGTCTCGCACAGGCCTCCATGTTTTCCAGCATCTTCCGAACTTTTGCTCTGAGCACAGCATGACTTGCTTTTGTCATCTCTCTTGCATGCTCTGGAACCAGGAAGCCTTGAGAGCCACAGAACACCATCAAGGTGACGGAATTATACAATAACATGGCCACATTTTTCTCTGCTGGCAATAAGGTGGGTGCATTTGGGCTCTGCTTTTGACGCAGGAATTCCAGAGAGTCCTTGATTTCTCGCATCTGGTTTTGACAAGTCACTACAATCTCATTTAACCGCCTGACCAACTTGGAACTAGTGACCACTAAGGAGAGATCAGAAGTTACAGTGACTGCCCCTCCTGCAGCAGCCACTCCTAGCCCCACACCAGAAGCAAAAAGAGAGGCCCCAAAAGTAGCAGGGCTCAAGGTGAGTCCCACAATGGCTGTGATGGCACCTGCTGCACTCAAAGAACTCCCGGTGAGATTGGCAATCAAGGTGCGCCTGTGCAGATTGTGGATTCTCCGGGAGGTGTCACGGAGGTTCTTGATGTTGTCATGTAGCCTCCTTCTCTGGTCCTTCAGGACTTCACAGAAGTGATGTGTAGGATCAAGAATGTGGGGAAAAATATCTTCCATTACCTTTATAGAAGACAGTAAAAAAGAAAGGTATTTAGAAAGGCAACCATCCTTCATCTTTTTTCTTTTTCTTTTCAAGATTGATAACTGAGATTGAGAGTCTGATGTCACCCAGCATAGCCATGGCTGAAGTAGGCACCAGGATTCCCATTTACAGGGCCAATATTACTGTGGATGGTATCATAAAGTCAATACCCTATCACAGCTCTGTTTTACTATAACAAGGTCAAGGAAGATTATTCATTTCTTAATGGTTTTGGCTATAAAGCAAGAAGATGGAAGCAGCTCTACCATGAGCCAAGGGCGCCGATCTGGAGCACCATTCAGGGGTGCAGAATGGGGAAAAGACAGAACTGAGCTATGGGGCAGAATCCACTGGAAAGTTCAGTTCAAATGGAGCAAGTGCAGAAGAACTTTCTGATAGACCGTGTCATAAGTTTATCAGTGGGATGTAGAGAGAGCTTTTGAGTTGTCCATCACAGGACCCAAATTATCTTGGGATGGAAAAGTTTCTTTTCAGTTTGGTCTTTTCTCTACCCCTAAAATATCCTAAAACACACTAAGTACTTTTCTCCCAAGTTGTTGTTATCATCGTCATCTTCACCATCATCACCATCCCCAATCCTGTGGCCACTGCCTGGTTACTTATCCCTGCAACAATCAGTGACCCTAGCAGTGGGTTCTGAAGACATCTCAGACCAGATTCACCTTTCAAGTATTCCATCAAACCGTTCTGTATTTTTCACGACAAACAAAACAAAACAGATCTCCCTCGGAAAGGTAACTTTTGGGGGCCAAAAATACATTGTATTTACGTGAAAGTAAATTCAGTCCCCCGCCTCAAAATTATGATTTTCTAGACCTTTACTGCTACTGATTATGGCGGTTTGCTGAATGTTTATTAATTTTATATTTTGTTTAAATTTGATTTCCTTAAAAATTGTCATTTTTTTTAATTCTAAGCCATGTGGGGCAGAAGTTATGGAGAGGCAGAATGAAAATATTTTAAATAGATAAAAATATGTTGAGTGCCTGAGCAACACTTTCCATTAATGCACATGTTTCTTCTGAAAGAAATTTTTTCTTGGGGACTTTCAGTCCTCTTCACCAAGCCATTCTCCTACTTTCTTGTCCTATCTAATGCATGCTCATCTTACAGTGCTTATCTAATATCAGTGTCGTGATTGTCAGTTCCTCCAAGCATCTAATAGACCAGTGGTCTTCAACCTTTTTGTGCCACATCCCCAACAAGAAAATAAAATATGAAGCTTGGGACCCACCAACAATTTCACACACACACACCCCTAGACCCTTTCTGCCCACCCTCACCCCTGTTGCTGCCAACTCCTCGGCCCATTACACCCTCCTAATACTGTTCACCCTCCTAATACTGTTCACTGTAGTCAAGTATTCTTGTTAGAGAGAGCAGAAATAGTTGCCATGAAGACTGGCACTAGTAAAAGCTGTTTTAGCACAATTGCTAAGAACCTGAGCAGGACTGGGACACAGTCTCCTGGTACCTGAAGGGGTACTCTTTTCACTCCCATAAGTTGTCACAACCCCACAACTGAGGTTTTGCAATCCCATTGGGGTCCCAACCCCAAGGTTGAAGAACACTGCAATAGATTGTAGCTGCCACATAACAGAGAACATGAGGCATCAAGGTTCACCAAACCAGATGTATCCACAGGAGAAGGAAGGAATGTTTAGTAGAACACCCAGCTAGTTCAAGCAGGTGACCCGTTCACATACTGCAATATACTCTCAAAGTCTTCTGCAGCCTTTCCTATCAAATCAAGTCTCTTCAAGAACAAGATGCCGAGCTCATTGTAACAAGTCCATTTCGTCTTACAACTTAAAACAGTAGTTGTGGGTAACCATGATAATGATAAAAAAGAAAGCAGTTTAATAAGTACTGTACTTTTAACAACTAATAAACCAAAAGGGACTCAGACAATCTGGTTCGGAAAAGCCTCAGAGTTTTCAAAGACAAAACAAAACAAAAATGTCCACATACCTTTGTTTTCAGACTCAAGCTTCCAAGAGCAAATCTCGGAGGCTGTTTCTGGACAAGTCCAATTTATACTTCCCACAGTTCTGTTGCCCCAGTGGGATTGCTTTGCATCATCACAGGAATGTGTAGTTTCCTGACACACATGCACACACCACCCTCCCCCGTCTAGTTCAAAAGGATGCGTCATGCTGGAAATTGACAGCACAGTTTGTATCCAACTCAGGAAGCAATAATCGTGAGTGAACACTGTGTGTTCGCTTTTCCCGAGACACACATTAGCACACAGAGGCTCCTAACCCCCTAAGCGAATGTCGTCATCTCCCCAAGGGAACTACACTACCCTTCCTCTTCTTGAAATAACTAGTGACATTATGCGTTATTTCTGAATGGAGGCAGTGCCTTACCAGCCAGATGACTTGTACAAGTGTGGGGGAAAGGAAATATGATCTCAGCCAATCATCACATTCACATGG
Organism: Tiliqua scincoides; assembly: GCF_035046505.1. Lineage (NCBI taxonomy): Eukaryota > Metazoa > Chordata > Lepidosauria > Squamata > Scincidae > Tiliqua > Tiliqua scincoides. The sequence continues at coordinate 61,186,228 of NC_089827.1, forward strand.
GCTCTGTATTCTTTTGAAAATGTATAGCGATTCCACTCTCTGATGGCAGAGTGCCACCCAGTTTTCAGAAAAGCACCTACTGTGCTCACTAACTCACTGATTTCATATCACTTTAAGGAAACAGCTGCGGCTGAATCGATGCCACACCTAATCTTTCCCGGTGATGGCTGAGACATGGATAGGCCTGCATTATCCTGCAAAAGAGAGAACGGTGCTTCTCACTGGTTGACACTGCAAACTCCAGTGTGTATGTTAGCTAAACCCATTTCTGCCCAGCCCACAGGTGTGCACATTTGATTCCTGTTGCGTATATGCAACACTGGGCAGAAATGGCTTAAGAGGCCTTTCTGAATTGGGTAGGCTGTTCCACATGGATGGTGCACTGTACAGATACCATCATTCACCAGGGAGGAATCATTTTAACTTGTAAGATCATCTAAAGCAATTCTCTGCACACAGGTAGAACAATCCATTCAGGCCAAGACAGAGTGCATTGCACATAAAGCAGAGAGAAAATTCCTTGGGAGGTTCTTTGCAAAGCAATAACTCTGGATAGAAGAGAGCCAAGCAACGTTCCTTAGGAGGACATCTGCTTGCTTAACACTGGCCTATCTGACCAAATTTAAAATCCCTCCATGAACCCAAAATACTGCAGTCAGTCAGACTCTGGGTTGCAAGCAAAACCCATCCACAGAGTTGTACCAATGAAAGTGCCTTTTATAACATCTCGCTATGCCCTAGGAATAGCAGGAAAAATCCAGGTTGTATGCAGAAAAAAAAGCCTTATAGGTGATGATCCCACTGGTAACAGATGAAGCATCTAAGCAAAGACCAGGACATTTTTTTCCACCCATGTCTTAAATCCAGCGTGGATTTTTACCCCTGGTTCCCTGCCAGCGACTTTGCATCCATAATAGTTAAAGCCCTTTTCTGATTCCCATCCTAAATTCAGTTCCCATTAAACATGTATGCTTCTCCCCCCAAGATTTTTGACTGTACCCTTATTACTATTTACTTCCATTTGTGCAATAACAAATGTACATTTGTTACCTATTTGTGATGCAGGTGTCTTCTTCCAAAGATGTGCATTTTTCTTGCACTCACAATATTTTGTCACTAGGGAAAATATTTTTCTTCACCAAATGAGTGTGTTCTTTACTACTGGGAGTGCTATGTAGAATGTGGCTGCATGAATACCATGAGTGCCTGTTGGTTAGTGCCTGGGACATTGCTAATGATAAGCCCATTTTAAGGCCCATTTTTTCCATTCATTTAAAGAAAAACAATTCTGTGTAATCATTGGGGTGTATGTGTGTGTGTGTGGATCAGTGGCGTAGCTAAGGGGGTGTAAGGGATAGCAGTTGCACCAGACATCAAGCTTTAGGGGGTAACAAGCTGAGCTTGATACTAGTGACCAAAATTGTTCAAATCTTGGCATGTATGAATAATACCATCATGTTATGTATCATTGGAAAGGTAATTTTATGCTGAATGCAATGAAACAAACTGCATTGGAATATCTGTATTCTATCAAATGTTATGGCCAATTAACCATAAAATGAAAACACTACTGCCTTATGGAACAAAAAGTGGATTTTCCCAACTCAGAACTGACCAATGAAACTGATTGTTCTGAGAGGCAATAACATGTTATTATGTTATTGACATGTTGCAATGACATGTTATCATGAGACAGCATGAAACCAATAAGGTGTTAATATGAGTCAGCTCTCATTTCCATGTATCATAATACATTTACCTCTGCTAACTGGGTAAAAAGGCACTTTTTCAAGTGATACCCCTCTTATATTTAGCAAGGGGAGAATAACCATCCCTTTTCACCCCAGCACAGTGTGTCTGACTGATAAGGGGCATGCTTTTTATTTATTCACTTAATTAAATTTTATTTTGTCTGGGGGGGGGGGCTACAAATCTTATTTGACTGCAGGTAGCAGATAGATGCTTTAGCTATGCCACTGACTGAGAGGAGGCAGCAGAGCAAATGGGTGGCAAGCTGCTGGGGGGAGGAGGTGGGTTCCTCCCAATTTTCACTTTTTTAAAAGCCCTGGTGTGATGTCACTTCCTGTTGTGACATCACTTCCAGGGCAACATTTTGAGCTTGGCACCGGGCTACACAATCATTAGCTACGCCACCGGTGTGGATATCTCAAACGAGAGGCCTCAGCAATCAGGTTCTGGTGCCTCGCCGTTTGCACCATGAGTGTGTTTATGCATGGAATGGATAGAGTGGAAAGAAGGAAGTTCTTTCCCCTCTCACACATGACACCAGAATCAGGGGACATCCACTAATATTGGCTGATGGGAGAGTAAGAGCAGACAACATGTAAATTCATCTGTAGAACCCCTTGCCACAAGATGTGATGATAGCACCTGGTGTTATTGTCTTTAAAAAGGGATTGGACAGATTTAGGGAGGAAACATCCATCGCAGGTTACAAGTCATGATGTAACTTCTGGATTGCATCAACAAGCTATGCAACCTTTGGGTTTTAGACGTAGCCTGTCTCTGAATGTCAGGGGCAAGGGAGTGGCACCAGAGTATAGGTATCTTGTTGCCTAAAGTGCTCCCTAAGGGATTTGATGGGCCACTGCAAGATACAGGAAACTGGACTAGATGGGCCCTTGACCTAATCCAGCAGGGCTCTTCATATGTTCTTATGTCCTGTTCTAAGTGCAAGCTTGGCAGATGGTGTTCTTAATTTCAAGGGTACCATCTGAGCTGCAGTTCTCCAGTGCTCTAACCAGTCAGTTGATCTCACTCTGCCCCCCCCCCCGCCCAGGGCCAAGTCTGGCACACCAGAAGTAGTGTCTCAAGACAAGACTGGCCCAGCTGTGAGACCAACTGAAGCTGCCACATCAAGCAGCAGGTTGGTGCAGGGGAGGGGTGCTCTTCTCTTTCTTGCCTCCACCTCTCCTCCTTCACATCCCTGTCCCTGGATTGGAAGAAGAGGAGAGGGACAGAGAGGAAGAGGAAATGTGGAGAGGAGGAGAGTACTGAGCTAAAACATTGAGAGTGGGAGGAGCAGAGGCTGGTGCATGTACTGGGGGGGGGGCAGCATTTGATATGCCGCCTCAGGTATTAGGAGGTCTTGGGCCAGCCCTGATCTCTCAGATGTCCAAACCATGTGTCTGTCATGTGAAGCCTCTGCCTAGTTCCTGCTTTCTCTTCCTGATTGCCATCTTGGAGCCTGACCTCTTTCTGCTTCTGGCTCCACACCTGTTTCTGGTTCTCCTGATCCTCTGTAGCTGCTTACCCCCCAACCTGTCTTGTTCCATGCACCCACCCCTAGTCTGTATGTTGGCATCCTTCAGTCTCGGAAGACTATGGTGTCGCACTCTGAATAGTGGTTCTGGAACAGTGTCCTCTCCAGTGCGCAAAGCCAGGGTAAAGTAGATATGGAGGATAGACTGTTTCCCATGCAGCAAATCCCCCCTCTCCACATCCCTGAAATGGTCCAATGGAAAGGCAGAAGCCAATACGGTTGGTTCCAGCGGCGTCGCAGGAGTTGCCAGAACGTGAGCCATGAACTGCCTCAGGGACTCCGGCTCCGGATTTTGCCTCGAGGTTGACTCCTGAAGCCTTTTCCATAACTGGATGTAGCCACAAGGCAGTGGAGGTTTGGGATCAGAGTTTTCCTTCTCTCAGGTGAGCTGCCTTCCCAGGCTGACGAGTCCCATCTACCCGGTGGCTGTTTGGTTGCCTCTTACGACTAGTACAGCCAAACCGAGGGCCTTATCCCCAGCCCCCAGGGGAGCACCCACCCCTGGCCTTCTCTAATGGGCAGACAGTTCCCTGGGCCTCAGAACTAGCACCAAGATGAAATGCATCCTCCAGCTTTGCCGGCCAATATGAAGGTGGTGGAATAAGTGGGGGGAATTGTAAGGGGTGGGCAAAATTTCCATGGCCCCATTGCATAGAACAATACTACATGATGGGGGTTGCTGGGTGAAAGAAATGTTAGGCCCACAACCCTTCTTATGTAGCATCATTCTATCATTATGCTTCTTCATTTGAATTTATGTATTTATTTTATGGGGCCCACGGTTGCTAAGATCTATGAAATCTTTTCCTGAAAATTGATGGGTGGGGTTCAACCCTCTTTCTGCATTTTCACCCCCAATTTCAAAGTGAATGTTTTCAGTGAGAATTTGTATCTTGACCCTACCTGGAATTGATGGCAGTGTGGAGTCTGACTCCACTGAGGCCTGACACTCTGGTTTCAGGTAGCAGCACAGCAGTACGGTAGAGCTAAAGGTTGTTACAGACACAGAGCTGCCACCGCTCTCTGCCTCCTTGGTCCCTCTTTTCCTGCAATACAACACTTGACATGATGTCATTCTGATGTGTTTCTCCATCCTGCCAGCCAATAATGTGGGGCATGATGTCACGTCACTGACTGTGTTGTGGCAGACATTATGAGGAAGAAGGCCCAGAGAGACACAGAGTGGTGGCAGCTCCAGGTCTCCTATAACAACATACGAGTCAAACCCTTAACTTCCACCAGATCTGAGTGAGCTACCTAGCCAATCTTTCCAAAACAGAATAAGCAGATTCTTCTAGTTTTTCTCCTGATATAGATCTCCTTTGAATTTGAACCATGTTGGAAACCTTGCCTTGATTAATCATGCGTAAGATTTAAATGCACAAAGTACACAAAGCATTTGACATGAGCTGTCTTCATGTTGTCTGAATAACGGCCCTGTAAGGCAGGGCTTTTCAGCAGAGGGGTCAGACATACAGCATCGTCATGTCATCACTGAATTTCCAGGTTGCAAATCTCCCAGAAGTAGCAGCCTGCAGCTTGGCTTTGAAGGTTTTGCCTCCCACCAAATTTGCCACATGCCAGATATGGAACGACAGAGCAACCTGCCCAGGCTCACAGAGTCCTTGTGCCACTATAGCAAAAGCTGCTCCCACCTCCCCCTCCCGAATTGCACAGCCAGTTGAAAGTTTCAGAAAACTGAAATCAGTGCTACAGCTTTTGAGAGAAGCTTTTTTCTCTTTAAAGTGTAGAATGTTTGCGGACAGGGCAAGTGGAATTGAGAGTGGAACTGTGATGGAGACAAAGTTCGAAACCCCCCACCCCCTGCCGTGTTTCCACTCAAATTTTCTACAGAAGAAGATTAATTCTCTTTCTTTGGTATGTGACTCTCACAGGTATCCCATATTAATGCTAGGTGCATCTCCCGACATGCAAACATATTTGCATTGTAAACATGTTTGCATTTAGAGAAATAGTCAGAACTGAAGCAGCCCAAAGTCTCACAGGACATAGCCCTTAAAAAGAAAGGTTTTATTGAAATGACAGCTCTTTGGAAAATGTTAGAAGTCTTGGTCGAGATTGACAAAATGCAGGGGCAGCCCATCTAGAAGACCAGATGATGCAGATTGCATCAGAGGTGGATTGCGGGGGGGATGGACGGCAAGAGGGTGGCAGATTGGGGCGCCCTTCATCTGACTTTGCACTGCCTCCCTCCAGCCAGCAACAGGTGCGATCCTCATTGATCCCCTTTCTGCCTGCTATAAGTGAGCAGAAAATGGACCACCCAGCCCTCACTATGCTCCTTGCACAGTTTCTTCAAACATGGAAGTGAAGGACTTCTGATCTGATTGACAGGGTCTACTTGAAGGAAAGAGCTCCTTTATTCATGCAGCCCCTGGCACGATGAAATCATATCAGGTGTTCAAACTGCACGTGCTGTTCTTTGATGCTCTTCTGATCACCGATCCTCATGGCTGTGAGACCAACATGGCATCCTCCAGTCACATACATAATAGTTGCAAAGGGGTGAGAGGGGGAGGCAGAGTTACTCTTGTCTCCAGAACTACTTGGGTCAAAACTGAAGGGCCATTTGTCTCCTCCCAGACATTGAGCTCATTGTAGTATTTTGGTTTAACAGGAGATAAAAACGTGATGTCATCATTTGTTAGCAGCTCTACAACTACCTTTGTGCAAAGAATAAGAGCTGTGAAGTCTGAGCAACTGCATGGATTCAGGACAATTCAGCTCTTGTCTGTTTCCTTAGGAAAACAAAGGCTCTGGCAAGGAGACCTGGAAGATAAAAACATCTGATTACACCAAAGCAGCTCAAGTGTTATCGAATTCTGGCTTGTCCTTTTTACATGAATGGATGAGGGCCAAGCTTCATGTGATGTGAGAGGTTTGTGATTAGATCCCTGGACACGTGTGTGCATGTGTGTGGAGCATGTGCACAAATATTTGTGTTTAACTTTAAAAGAGGTACAAGGGATTCTATACTTGGAGCATCAAAGGGGAAACATTTAACCTTTATCATGCACTGTTCTCAGGATCTTAAATCACCTCCTGAAACTATAATTAGCAGCATGGGCGGGAGAAGTGAAGTCACACTTCAGCATGAGCTGTACATTATCATATTTGTCCATATGTGCTGCTAAATAGCGGCACATAGAACTGCACTAATTCTGCAGATTCCAATAACACAGCCTACAAAATTGAGGGTCAGAAAAGTTTTTCCCCAAACTTTATGGTGCTTTGATATGAATTTGGGGTGCCGATTCCAAAAATGTCATCCGTTTTGCCCTATCACGTCTAGTTTTGGAGATACAGTGTAGCCTCATATAGAATGCTTCAAGCAGCTTCCTCATGAGCAAGCCATGGTGTAGGCTTCCTCATGAGGAAGCCATTCACTAAAGAGGCTATGCCGTGTCTCCAAAACTAGATGTGATAGGGCAAAACGGATGCCACTTTTGGAATCAGCACCCCAAATATACCCAGGAATTGGTGTAATGTTTAAGGAAGCTAAATGTGTGGTAGCCTGTGTAATAGCCCCTGCCCACCACATTTGGGGAATGTCTTTAAAGGGGGGGAACACTCCAAATTCAGTCTTTGACAGAATTCAGCAGCAGCCTTCATTACATCTCCAGAAGAAGAAAGCCATGGTAAAGGCTTTATTTTTTTTTTAAGGTGCGAATTTCAAGGAAAATGTACCTACCTTATGCTTACTCTGTATGCTTCTGAAGCGTGATCTCTGACTCTCCTGAGTAATTCAAAATGGAAAACAATCAAACAAACAGATAAATCTCAGTGCAAGCGCACCTAAAACAGGCAATGATTTTCAAATTTGGACACAACGAGTGGCAAACGACGCATTATATTAAATGTATCATTTGTCCCCTTGAAGGGCTTAAAAGTAATAGAAGTGTAACAGCCCAATCCTATCTAAATTCCCATGCAGCAATGCAGTGGAGTTGATGTGGGCTACACTGTATCCCATGGGAGATTTTTGGCTGCTGGAGGTCTCCTTGGGGTAAAGGGACATTTGTCCCCTTGCCTCTGGGTAAGCCCCAGCAGCTGCAATAAGTCAACTCAGACCTGAGCCAGTAATATTGCTGGCACAATTCCAAGTTGATCTGTGCAGGTGGATCAGGCCCAGGAAGGGGGTTAGGATAGGACAAATGCTACTGATCCACCCATCTCTGTTACTGCCCTCCCCCTGCCCAATTATACCCCTCCCCGCCTTCCATCTGCCCACCCCTACACCAGACTTAGCTGATCTAGCAGGTGCTCTGATGGCCACTAGCAGCGCATGGAAAGGCACCACCACGCTGGCTACTAAGGTTATCACAAAGCTGTTTACAGCACTTTTGCGGTTGTGCACACCAACAGAACACGCATTCTGCTGGCACAGTCCAAACATAGGATTGGGCTGTAAATTACTGAATTTGCTAGAAATGAGTACATAAGGACAGGGCTGAAAAAATAAAGCTGTAATATATGAAAAATACAGGTTCAATGATTCATGTGATGTCCCAAGAGATGGAAGGTCAAGGACTGAGAGGATGGTCAGAATGGAGCTATTTGCTCTTATGTGGAATTGTTTGCACTTTGGCTTTGCAGTTCTTTGTCTTTTGGCTTGAAGCTAAATGAACCCAGACCCCAAACCTAAACATCATCCGAATATCTGATTTAGAGGCAACTGGTGAATCATTATCTAAGAGGAAACTTATAGCTATAGCTGTAACGAATGATTAAGCTGTCAGTGCACAAGACAATAAAGAGACATTAATATCTTACATCTTTTGCTGCAGTTTGCTGCAGTCAGACAAACATATTCAGCAGACCGCCAATGTTTTTTACAACACATGCTTAAATTATCATTTCTCAGTAGCAGGTGTGGGGGATCAGGAGGGGCGGAGGGTATGATATGCACAAACTATCATTTGGCTGTTTCTGGAGACACAGGTAGCATTGGTTCACAAAGAATTAGACAGAGAGACAGAGAGACAGAAAGAAAGAAAGAGAGAGAGAGAGAGAGAGAGAGAGAGAGAGAGAGAGAGAGAGAGAGAGAGAGAGAGAGAAAGAAAACTTCAAAGGTCATTCCTGTAATGCTGAGTCATGGTTTGGCTTTAGGCAGTGGAGTCACTACGGTTTGTGTCACCCAGTGCAGGAGGCCAGCATATCACCCTGATGGACCTCCTTCCATGCATTGGGTGTGGCAATGCCCCAGTCATCACTGCACACCCCACTGATTTTTTTGACTGTAACTTTTGATAAATAGAGATATTTCAATGAGGTTTGTTTCATTGCATTCAATTACACATTGAATGATATATAACATAATGGCATTATTCAGAAACACCAAGATTTTTAAAATTTTGGCCAGACCCCAAAGTTGAAGAACACTATTCTAGAGTACATATTACAGGACTCAGTGTGTCCTATCATCACAGCCAATTACTTCTGTTATTCAATGTGCCATACAAATTCCTGGCAAGACAGTCCAGCCAAACATCTTTTTTTGCATTCACACATAAGACAACAGAGAAACCTCTTGACTTACCAGAAACTCCGGTCTTCACACCAAACACTTGGACTTCACACAATGTGAGGAACCCTTCACCTGGGATGGTAACTGTGACATACTGTCCTAGCATTCCTCCACAGTCAAAACTGCCTGTTTCCCCTGGGCCCAGTGAGCTGATTGTAGCACACCTGGAATGGAAAACAATTCATATTTGTTAGTAAAAGTGGGAAGCTAAATTTGGTTGGTTGGTTGGCTGGTGTGAGGTCTCCCTCAGACAGAACCATAGTTCAGCAGCAGAGCACATGATTTGCCTGCGAAATATCCCTGGTTTTAAATCCAAGGAAGGCTGGTGAGGACCCTGTCTGAAACCCTAGAGAGCCACTGCTAGTCAATGTAGTGAGTACTGAGCAAGATGGCCCAATAGTCTGACTCAGGTCAAGTCAGCTTCCTAGGCATGTCGACCAGTTGCGTGCCTGCCATAGGCTGACCTGGGGCAAATGCCCCAAGTGCCAGCCTATAGGGCCTCACGGAAGCCTCTCTGAGGCTCCAGACGAGGGTGGAAACTGTGCTTCCGGTTTGCCAGAAGCACAGTGTATAGCGCCGGGGAACCTCACAGAGGTTTCCTCGGCACGGGAGGAGGTTGCACAAGGCTCTGTGAGCCTCTGGTAAGTAGGGGGGCGGATTTCTGCCCGAGGGGTGTGGCAATAGCCCATGGGGGGGCGCCGTCACGGAGCTTAGCCCCAGGTGCAGGGCTCCAGAGGTCCGCGGCTGATGTTGACACCTGAAGAGGAGGAAGAATAGGAGAAAATTATTCCTAAAAAAGAGTCAAGGATCAGGTTGCTACATATTTGTAAACCCAACTATTAAGAAAGTTGCTTCCCCCATTTATTTCTTGTACAGTAACCCTGTGGACCCACAGAAATTTCCTACTATTTCAGTACCTTGGATTTGTGGTTCCCCCTGATCTGAACGAGTTTCCCACTCGGATTTCAGCCCCATCTATTCGTTCTTCACAACAGTCTTCTCGATTGCTGACACGGACACTGGACACATTATATACTGCCTTCAAGTCCACTGTCCACCATGGATTACGTTGAAAGTCAGTGTGAATGCATGAGCCATGCAAAAAGTCACCGGAGATTGACCCATCAATGGCATTCCTTGCAAGTCCTAATTTGTTGAAGGTGCTGGACTGGAACGCTTTACCTCCAATGGCCACATTGGGGACTGCAAGGAAAAAAACACTGTTTTGACTACAAAGCCTCAACATTTATTTAGTAAACCAAGACAGTGGATTCCCAATTTGAAGGAATTGCCAACAGTTAACAGATGTGAAACATCTCCTTCTCAGGTGCTCCAAGTTTCTCATTAGAGGAACTGGACTGAAATGACTTCCCACAAAGGGCCACATTGACTGCAAGAACAAACAGTGTGGGAGAGAGAGAGAGAGAGAGAGAGAGCGAGAGCGAGAGAGAGAGAGAGAGAGCTCTTATTGAAACATTTTAAAATTACTGAACTGCTTCAAAAACTAATCACATAGAAAATGCCAAACTCGATTCTTAAATATTGTTTGAAGATGTTGCAGTTCGATGCCCCATTCTTATCACAGGGGCCCTGGAGCTGAATGTAATTCATTTGAAATATAAATTTTGTCCTCACAAGGAATTGCAAGGCATAAGGAGCCATTAAAGCCATTTGACCATTTACCCTAATGCAGTGGTTTCCAAAGCATTGGGTTGTGACCCACCATAGGGAACCAGGTCATTCCCCCTGAAGGAAAGTGGCCCAGTAAATGGGTGTCCCGATAGCACTGTAGTGACCAGGATGCCACTGGAACCCAGGGGCTTTTTGCCTTAGCTTGGGGGGGGGGGATCACACGAACCTCAGGGATGGTTTGGGAATTGGAGTGTACTTCTGGTTTTCGCACACAACAGGAAGTGCACTCCGATCTCTGTACAGAGAATAATTTTAACTAGTAAGATCATCTAAATCAACTCTCTGCACACAGGTAGAATGATCCATTCAGGCCAAGACAGAGTGCATTGCACATAAAGCAGAGAGAAAATTGCTTGGGAGGTTCTTTGCAAAGCAATAGCTCTGGATAGGAGAGAGCCAAGCAACGTTCCATAGGAGGACATCTGCTTGCTTAACACTGGCCTATCTAACCAAATTTAAAATCCCTCCATGAACCTAAGCATTCTAGCATTGGAGTGGCGCACAGAGGGAACTGCAAGCCTCCTGGGCCCTCCCTGAGGCCAGTGTGAACCCCCAGGTAAGGATAAAAGCCCCTAGATTCCCACGGCACTGCGATCACAGCGGTGCAGTTGGGACACCCCCCTGCCCCAAGTCCTACCCATGCAAATACTTACCTGCGGTTCCAACGTCCAAAAAGGACTTTGGGAACCGCTGCCCTAGTATATTTGTTGTTGTTGTTACCATGCCGTTAGTGTACATTTGTGCCTTGCAGAGTAACATAAGCTACTTCGACTGGTCCCTAATTCCCAAGGAGCTTGCAGTGTGACAGCCAACTGGGCTTATTAACTGGTGCACCTCACCCCAGCAGTGTCTTTTCTGGTGGCTGTCTGCTGGTGTTGCATCTTTTTAGATTGCGAGCCCTTTTGGGACAGGGAGCCATACGTTATTTGATTTTTTCTGTAAACCGCTTTGTGAACATTTTGTTGAAAAGTGATATATAAATACTGTTAATAATAATAATAATTATTATTATTAAACAGTTTGGCCCTATCATGTTTCACAATGTTAAATTGCAGCTGCTGTGCAATGAATGGTGTTATGAAAGCAGCAACAACAAACAAAAATATACCATCAGTCCTATCCTCTCACAACCACGACATTGTAAGACTCAACTTACCCCCCTTTGAGTCGGTTTGACCCACTGCCTTGTCATCTAGCGGTTGCCTGTGGGGCTTGGTCTGCTTTACCCATCGTTCAATTGCAGAGGTCTCTGTCCAGTCAGTGATGTTCAGGTCTCCTAGACACACACCAAAGTCAAACATACATGCAGTGTCACTGTGAGGCTTCATACGTCATGAAAAAGCCCTGTGCTTTGGAAAAATGTCATGAACAAAAGCAAAACAAAAAACCAGACTTGCTTAGTGGTGCTCCAGGCCCCAGAATTTCTCCAGGCTCAGGTTTGGAGAAGAATTTCTGGAGCTTGGTAATGACTCCCTGAAAGGAGGGGCAAACCTTTGGTGCTTCAAAAAGGCTTTTGAATCCAAAGGAATTTGCCATACCCTCCTTACATGTCTCCACAGCAATTTCCATGGAGAGGAACGGGGGGTTTCCATGTCCCTATTCTTCCCCAACATCCCTATTGCCATCAGAGTTCCTGTATGCTAAGAGAAGAGTAACAGATTGGCCAAGCAGAGTTGGCTTTCTTGCCTCCTGCCCCTTCCACTACTGTTGCACTCAGTAAAGATAAAGTGACTTGGGGGATCTGGTGTCCTCTACGATCGCCGAGTGTTAAGAAATAACAGTTATGAAAAGGAATCTGGTGTGTCCTGCTTTCTGTTCATGTGTCCTAAGTATTCATCCTCTTTCTAGTCCAATAAACACTTTCACCCTCCACTCCTGCAGACAAACATTTGACTCCTCTTGTGCCAACCATCTGACCCAACAATATTCTCCTCCTGCAGACCCTAATCAGTAGCAGAAATGGCACCATTAGTTACTTGTTTCTGGCTTAAGTACATGTTACTAGCTGAGCGAGTCCTATTGTTCCAGCCATTCACTTGTCTTATTCAAAGTACCATACAAACTCCTGGTAAGACAGTCCAATCAAAGGTCTTTTTCAGCACCCCAACATAAGACAACTGAGAAACCTCTTCACTTACCAGAAGGTTCTATCCTCTCACCAAACACTTGGACTTCACACACTGTGAGGTACTGTATGCCTGGGATGGTAACAGTGACGAACCGGCCTTGCATTCCTTCACAGTTAAAACTGCCTGTTTGCCCTGGGCCCAGGGAGCTGATCATAGCACATCTGGAATGGAAACCAATTTATATTTGTTAGTATTAGTGGGTGGGTGGGAGGGAGGTCCCTCTCCAGCATTACTGTAGCTCAGCAGCAGAGCCCATGTTTGACCTGCACCAAGTCCCAGGTTCTTAATCCCTGGCATCTCCAGGTAGGGCTGGCAAAGGGCCTATCTGGAACCCTAGAGAGCCACTGCTAGTCAGTGCAGAGAATACTGAGCGCGATGGACCAGTGGCCTGACTCAGGTCAAGTCAGCTTCCTACATTCATGTATTCTGTTTTCTGATTTGCAGAAGGATAAGAGAAAATTGTACTTAAAATCCAGCCAAGGATTGTTTTGCTACATATTTATAAATTTAAGTATTGGGAATGTTGCAGCTTGCATCCGTTTCCTTACTGCCCTGTACAGTAACCCTGTTAAGCCGGAAAATGCAGTGGTGTGGTGATAAATGCTGAAGTGTAGGAGCAACTTGTGACTACCCCATAGCCACACCCAATAAGGCTGTAAAGCAACAAAAAATGAAAGGCATCTGTCCAGGTTCAGGTGTCTTTCTTCTTCCGCCATTCATTTTGTTTGAAAATTATAATTCTTCATTTGAAGATATAGCTTATTTTTTTCCAAACTCTCAGAGTGGGTTGCATAGTTTAAAAAAATGAAAAAATAGGATTTTAAAAGTCCCAAATAAATATAAAATGTGTATTATATTGCTAAGCAATGCAGGGTTACTCATTACAAAGTCCCACTGTGTTCAATACAACTTACTCTAAGGTAAATTTGCATGGGTGTTGTAACATTACAGCCCAATTCTGTCCATTTCCCCAACACAGCATTCAGCCATGCCAAACTGAACTGTGCTACATGCTATGGTGTGTGTGTGGGGGGGGGGGGAACATATCAGGAGGCTTGGGAGAAAATATATTCCCTTACTTCCCTGTAATCCTCCCAATCACCAATGGCTCTTCTCTGATCTGATCTGTGCCAGCCCCTTGGCTGGCACAAGTCTGTATTGTGAAAGGAGCAGTGTTTGGAGGCATGGAGGTGGATAACATTCTGGGGGAGGTCGTGCACGCCAGGACAATCCACCTCCTGCCCCCAACATGTCCCGTTCCACCCTGCCCACCTATTTACCTGCAGAGCCAGGTGTACGAGCAGATTACTACAGCCATGTCAGATGGCTGATTCAAAATGGCCACTAGTGGCCCACTCTTTTTGATACCGTAGACTTTGTGGCATCGTAACTAGTGATACATTGTCACAACCAGCACCATAAGACTGGGCCGTTAATGAAACACGTATTATATATTGCTTCTGAAGTAGCAGAAAGACAATGGCCTTGACATAAACATATGCCCCTAGGCAACAGTCTCAGCTTGCCTCCTACTCAGCCTGATGCTTCCCTCTCAGCTTTGAAAAAAGTATTGAAGGGAGCACCTGAGCACTCCTGCTAATGACATCACCACTTCTGCTTTAGGACGGTCCCAATGCAGAGCTCTTGCAGCTGTAATTCTGTATTGTGAAAGGAGCAGTGTTTGGAGGCATGGAGGTGGATAACATTCTGGGGGAGGTCGTGCACGCCAGGACAATCCACCTCCTGCCCCCAACATGTCCCATTCCACCCTGCCCACCCGCTTACCTGCAAAACCAGGTGTAGGAGCAGGCTACTGCAGCCATGTCAGATGGCTGATTCAAAATGGCCGCTAGTGGCCCACCCTTTTTGATACCGTAGAGGCTTTGCGACATCATAACTAGTGATACATTGTCACAACCAGCCCTATAAGACTAGGCCATTAATGAAATATGTATTATATATTGCTTCTGAAGTAGCAGAAAGACAATGGCCTTGACATAAACATATGCCCCTAGGCAACAGTCTCAGCTTGCCTCCTACTTAGCCTGATGCTTCCCTCTCAGCTAATGTCCTTTGAAAAAAGTATTGAAGGGAGCACCTGAGCACTCCTGTTAATGACATCACCACTTCTGCTTTAGGACAATCCCAGTGCAGAGCTCCATCCCTCAGCTACACCCTTGTTAAAATGTCACTTTATTACAGTACCTTGGGTTTGTGATTCCTCCCTTCTCTGGTAAATTCCCAACTCGGATTTCAGCTCCATTGAGCCGCTGTGCACAGCAGTCTCCTCGATTGGTGACGCTCACTCTGGATATCCGGAACTCCGCCCTCAAATCCACTGTCCACCACGGATTATCTTCTTGCTGTGTGTGGGTGCAGTGCCCTCTCAAGTAATTAGTAGATGGGGATCCATCAAGGGCATTTTCAGGTTCCCCGAGTGCGTTGTATGTGGTGGACTGGAATGCCCTTCCTTCACGGGCCACATCATGGTCTATAAGATGGAATAAGAAATGCCCCTCCTACTTAAAATAACTAGGCCAAAAGTCTATTTATTGTGGTGGAAATTTGAGCCTCATTATTCGAGTGAGTTCCATTCCAAGCACTCATGTGGCTGGCAAAAAACGGACTATAGCAAATCAATTTAAAAAACAAAGTTTCTTTGCTCTGGTGATTCAAAAACAGCCTTGTTGACCTTTGTGGTGTAAGATAAGAGTCATTAAGAAGACAATCCATCAATCAGTGCTCCTCCAAGTGCTTCACTCAGCCCCTCCCTTCACCAATGCAAAGTGATCACCTTTCTGTGCTCAGGGGAAAGGGAGGGCTCCACTGGGGAGAGAAGGATTGATAGATCCAGCCAGCTTCCCCCCTCTCTTTAAGGAGGCTATTGTTAAAGGACTGTTCAGTTTTTTAAACTGATTTTAAAGGGATGCATTTTTCCCCTTCTCCAGGGATCAGCACATTCCTTCTCGTTTGCAGTAGCCATTCGTGTTGAGTCAAATCCGTGTATAAAAAATCTGTGTATAACAAGGCTGGACCTGTAGTGTGACATATTTTGTTTTTAGTTATTTTATATTCTGTTTTTACTATATTGTATGCCGCTTCAGGCTGTGGGACGATGTGGTAAAAACCTTTAAAATAAAGAAATAAAAATAATGTTTTAGTTACCTTGTGTCTGGGCACGTTCTCCACTTCCTGATCCCACATGTGGCCTAGAAGATTCACTGTTCCCCCTCTCGGACTCAACTGGTATGAAAATTATTTAAGGAAAAAAAAAAGAGGAAGGGTTAGCTCAAGGATGTAAATCATGTGGCATCATTTAACAGTCTAAACTAAGTTTGTATTAAAATAAGAAATGAAAAACCCAGAGATACTTTACTGAGTGGGCTGAAAGCCAACTTTCAGATTTGGGGTAAGTGCAAACCATTTTTTTCAGAACAGTGATCTTATTTTGCTTATTAATTATTAGATATCTATTCCACACATCCTCCAAACTGCTTTGGGTGATGTTCATGAGTTCCCCCCTCCCATTGATCCTTATAATAGCCCTGAAAGGAAGGTTATTATGAGAAATGGAGATTGACTCAGGGAGTGTGTTCCGCTTTTCTTCTCAAGGATCCTATACATTCATCCCCTTTCTGTCCCTCCACTCTTGCAGACATTCATTTGACTCCCCTTGTGCAGACTGTTGTCAGCCCATTATGCACCCCCCAGGCCCCTAGCAGCAGTATAAATAAGTTTAGCCAATTGCACCATAAGTCTGCACCTCTTGATTCTTGTTTAGAGTACATGTTGCTGAACTGAGTGTGTCCTATATCACAGCCAATTAGTTGTGTTATTCAAAGTGCCATGCAAACATCTGGTAAGACAGTTCGGCCACAGATCTTTTTCTGCATCCAAACATAAGATAATTGAGAAACCTCTTCACGTACCAGAAGCTCCTATCATCACACCAAACACTTGGACTTCACACACTGTGAGGTACTGTACACCTGGGATGCTAACTGTGACATACTGCCCTACCATTCCTCCACAGTCAAAACTGCCTGTTTCCCCTGGGCCCAGTGAGATGATCGTAGCACACCTGGAATGGAGACCAATTCATATTTGTTAGTATAAATGGAAAGCCATGGTTGGTTGGTTGGTTGGTTGGTTGGTTGGTTGGAATGAGGTCTTCCTCAGGCAGAATCGTAGCTCAGCAGCTGAGCATGTTCTTGGCCTGCACAAAGTCCCAGGTTCTCAATCCCTGACATCTCCAGGTAGGTCTGGCGAAGACCCTGCCTGGAACCCTTGAGAGCCACTGTTAGTCAGTGCAGAGAGTACAATGGACCCATGGTCTGACCCAGGTCAAGTCAGCTAAGTATGTTGACATAAGAAGATGAGGAGAAAATTATTCCTAAAGAATAATTATGGGAGAAAATTATTCCTAAAGAACCACCAAGGATCAGGTTGCTACATGTTTGTAAACATAACTATTGAGAAAGTTGCTGCCCCCAGTCATTTCCTGTACACTAACCCTGTGGACACACACAAGCATCCTATCATTTCAGTACCTTGGATTTGTGGTTCCCCCTGATTCGAATGAGTTTCCCACTCGAATTTCAGCCCCATTTATCCGACTTGCACAACAGTCTTCTCGATTGCTGACACGGACACTGGACACATTATATACTGCCTTCAAGTCTACTATCCACCATGGATTGTGCTGAAAGTCAGTGTGAATGCATGAGCCACGCATAAATTCACCGGCGATTGACCCATCAATGGCATTCCTTGCAAGTCCTAATTTGTTGAAGGTGCTGGACTGGGATGCTTTACCTCCAATGGCCACATTGGGGACTACAAGGAAGAAGAAAAAACAAAAAACAGTTTCAACTACAGAGCCTCAACATTTATCCAGAAAGTCAATAAAATAGATTCCTAAAAGTTATTTGAAAAAGTTGTGAAAAAATTTGGTGACCCTTCTGCATGCTAAGACAATTGGAGATAATGAATTTGAAGTCTGCTATAGATTTTGTCTGAGAGCTAAAGAGCTACCTGAGATGCACCTAACAGTGCTCAACATCTTTCTATGACAAGGAGATACACACATACGGCCATCTCATCAGCTGTTTTTGAGATTCCCCTCAGTTCCGAAAGGATCTTATTAGGCCACATGGAGGACAGTTGTTTGAGGAAAGCAAACTCACAACACCCTCTTGCCTGTCCTGAACAATCTGAACAGTTCTTTGGATTCCACCTATGGTAAAATAAGATTTCTACCTGGGTAGAAACTAGACAGCTGGGCACAATTGGTCCCATCCTGATGCTTGAAGTCCAGGTGGCCACAGCACGAGTCTGACCAATGTACCAGACTAGCCACACAATCAAGATCTCAGACCTATTTTATGGCTGCAATCCTATACACACATTGAATACAATGGGACTTAATAGATGTGCATAGGATTCCTCTAAAATGCAACGTGGTGAGGCGGTCATGCAAAGCCAAACATTACACTGATGTAACTACACTCATCACAGGAAACTCTGCAGCAAGACCTCACCATGGCTTAGAGCAGGGGTGTCCAAACATTTTGGCAGGAGGGCCACATCATCTCTCTGACACTGTGTCAGGGGCCGGGAAAGAAAGAATTAATTTACAATTTAAAATTTGAACAAATTTACATACACGAATATATTAGAGATGGAATTTATATGAATGAATGAAGGTCTTGGAATAGCTCAAGGCTTATAAAAGGCCTTGCAAAAAGCGAGGCCAGCCTTTCCTTCGCTACCACTGCTGCACCACAGACATGAAACAACAAGTAGTGGAGGGAGCCCTTGTCCCACAGCTCAGATGAGCGGTCGAACAGTTGTCCTCATGCTGAGAGCAGTTGTGTCGGGCCAGCATGGGCTCCAGCAAGTCTCCAGAGGGCCAGAGGCTCATTGGAGACTGGGGGCTCCCTGAGGGCCTGATTGGGAGCCTCCGAGGGCTGCAAGTGGCCCCCGGGCTGGGGTTTGGGCACCCCTAGCTTAAAGTCTACAGCACTTTAATGTGGTTGAAGTGGCCCTGCAAACAGTTAATAGAAGTGGAGCCATCAATGGCAATCTCAGGAGCTTCTAGTTTCTCATTAGAGGAATTGGCCTGGAATGCCTTCCCACCACATCGAAAAAGAACTCCCTTTCCCATAAGAAAACACAAGAGCCATTAGACACTTGACCATTTACCCTAGTAAATTTGTTGCTGTTGTTACCATATCACTAGTGTGCCTGGAAGAGTCACATAAGCTATTAGGATTGCTTCCTGACTCCCAAGGAGCATGAAATGTAACCACCAAACTGTGCTTACGTTAAACATACAGTTTGGCCCTATCTTGTGTTTTGCAAGTTAAACTGCAGCTGCTGTACAATGAATGGTGTTACGCAAGCAACAACAAACTACACATCCACTACTTGGTAAGACTCAACTTACCCCCCTTTGAGTCGGTTTGTCCCACTGCCTTGTTATCTAGCGGTTGCCTGTCGGGCTTGGTCTGCTTTACCCATCGTTCAATTGCAGAGGTCTCTGTCCCGTCAGTGATGTTCAGGTCTCCTAGACACACACCAAAGTCAAACATACATGAAGCGTCACTGTGAGGATTCTTTGGTCAGGAAAAAGACCTGCACTTTGGCAAATTTCGTGAACGAAAGCAAACAAAGCAGACTTGCTTAGCGGTGCTCCAGGCCTCAGAATTTCTCCAGGCTCAGGTTCAGAGAAGAATTTTTGGAGCTTGCATTGTCTCCCTGAAAGGAGAGGCAAATTTCCAGAGATTCAAAAATACTTCTGAACCCAAAGGAATTTGCCATGCTCTCCTTATGTATCTCCACACCAGCAGGGAATAACAGCACCACAGTCATCCCTGTGGGGAGAAGGGAGGGGTGTTTCCATATCCCTTTCCTTCCCAGACACCCCTATTGCCTGTTAGCTCCTGTAAGCAAAGTCACAATATGGTCAAGTAGGGGTGATTTTCTTTCCTCCTTCCTCTTCCACTCTTGTTGCTCTCATTAGAACAGGAGTCTCCAAATCCCATCCCAGGGACCAGGTGCGGCTCAGGGCAAGCCTCTATCTGGATTGTGGCCAGACTTCAGTCTCATGAGAGCCTCTAACCCACTCGACCAAACACAACTGGAGCTATGCTTCAGGCAGATCAGATCAGAACCTTTATTGGCATAGACAGACAATACAATATAGTACAATATATTGCGCTCCAGTTGCATCCAGACGGAGTTCTGTGCGCAGCCTCCTTGACCCTTTAAAAGGCCCTCAGAACGCCTTTCAAGACCTAAAAACATCCCTTTCCCCCCCCCCAAAAAAACCAAAAGTAATTTTTTATGCCCTCTGAAGGCCTTAGAACAGCCATTTTCAACCCTTTTCATCTCGTGGCACACTGACAAGGCATCAAAATTATCAAGGCACACCATCAGGTTCTTGACAATTGACAAGGCACACCATGCTACCAGTGGGGGGCTCGCATCGCCATAAGCCCTACTAATAAATGATCTTCCCCCAAATTCTTGTGGCACACCTGTGGACCACTCGCGGCACACTAGTGTGCCACGGCACAGTGGTTGAAAATGGCTGCCTTAGAAGGACTTCTGAGGGCCAGGGAGGCCTCAGAACATGCTCTGGGTGTTTCCTGTGATGTGCTGGATCTGAGGTATTTACTCCTGTACATTTAAGTAAGCTGCTTGTGGGGTGGGGAAATGGAAGTCCCTTTGAGTGTGTGCTTTATTTCTGTAGTGTATATTGGTGCTTGGAGGAATCCTGGAAATTTGAGCCCATTCATTTATTTATTCATTCATCTAAGTTCCATCACTAATGTATTTATTTAAATGTTACAGTTAAAGTTTTTTCCAGCCCTCAACACGGTGCCAGATATTTGATGTAGCTCTCTGGCTGAAAAGTTTGGAGACCCCTGCATTAGAGCAACAAGAGAAAGTGGTTGGGGGAGCTGGAGTCTTCTACAATTACTGAGTGTAAAAAATTACAGTTACGAAAAGGGATCTGGTGTGTTCTGGTTTTCTGCTCATGTATCCTAAACATTCGTCCTCTTTCTCACCACATATACACAAGTCCACTCTCTACTTCTGCAGAGATACATGCGATTCCCCTTGTGCAGACCATCTCGTCGGCCCATATGCTCCCCCAGGCCTTCATCAGTAGCAGAAAAGTATTTATTATTATTATTATTATTATTATTATTAACAGTATTTATATACCGCTTTTCAACTAAAAGTTCACAAAGCGGTTTACAGAGAAAAATCAAATAACTAAATGGCTAATTTAGCTAATTGCACCACTAGTCACCACTTATCCAAGACAACTGAGAAACTTCTTGACTTACCAGAAGGTTCTATCCTCTCACCAAATACTTGGACTTCACACACTGTGAGGTACTGTATGCCTGGGATGGTAATAGTGACATACTGTCCTTGCATTCCTTCACAGTTAAAACTGCCTGTTTCCCCTGCGCCCAGTGAGCTGATCGTAGCACATCTGGAATGGAAACCAATTCATATTTGTTAGTATAAATGGGAGTCTGTGGTTGGTTGGTTGATTGGTTGGTTGGTTAGTTGGCTGGAGTGAGGGCCCCCTCAAGCATGACTGTAGCTCAGTACCAGAGTCCATGAGAGGGACTTGAGTCCAGAGTCCTTGAGAAAGTCCCAGGTTCTCAATCCCTGGCAATTTCAGACAGGGACGGAGAAGACCCTGTCCGCAAGTTGTGACAACTCTATAGCCACACCCCAGTAAGGCTACAGGACAACAAATGAAAGGCACCTGTCTGGATTCAAATGTTTTCTTCTTTGCCATTTACTTCTAGATGGAAAACTGTAATACCTCTTTTTAAGACGTAGCTCATTTCATCCCAAACACTCAGAGTGGGTTGCAATAGTTAAGAAAAACTGAAAATATGGTAAGTTCCAAATAAATATAAAAGGTTATTACAGCACAGCTTGTGCCACATCCCACAGGGGAATTTAGCAGGCTGGAGGTCTCATCAGAAGTCATTCTTCCCCTTACCTCAGGGAAAGCCTCGGTCTGCACAACGGGTCTACGTTGACTCGAGTGGAACCATGTTGACAAATCAAGCCTGGGAAGGGGGTTAGGATGTGGTGCGCGCTGCCACTGCTGATCCCACACCCTCCCAGATCTGATCGGCTCACTCTCATCACTGCCCTCTCCCAGCCATGTTCCACCTCCTGCCCACCCTCCTTCAGCACCATGCTGCTTGGCACTGAATGTACCAGGTCCAGCACTTGATGCTCGGTCTGCAAGCATGTGCAGGCCATGCCAGGCCTTTCTGATATCCCTGGAAACTGCTATGCAATTACAAAGTGCTTTACTGCACTGTTGTGATGGCCAGCACTGCTGCAGCATGTGCTTTGCTGGTGCATGTGCTGGCTAGGATTATGCCTTTAGAGTGTTAAGCTATGCAAGATTATGTTCAATAGGACTTAATAATATGGGTCTACATTGACTCGAGTGGAACCATGTTGACAAATCAAGCCTGGGAACGGGGTTAGGATGTGGTGCGCACTGCCACTGCTGATCCCACACCCTCCCAGATCTGATCGGCTCACTCTCATCACTGCCCTCCCCCAGCCATGTTCCACCTCCTGCCCACCCTCCTTCAGCATCATGCTGCCTGGCACGGAACAAACCGTGTCCGCCACGCGATGCTCGGTCTGTAAGCATGCACAGGCTAGCTCAGGCCTTCCTGATGGTGCTGGCAACTGCTATGCCATTACAAAGTGCTTTACTGCACTGTAGTGACAGCTAGCACTGCTGCAGCACGTGCTTTGCTGCTGCATACGCTGGCAAGAATTATGCCCTTAGAGTGCTAGCCTATGCAAGATTACTCAGAAGTTCCACTGTGTTCAATAGGACTTACTCCAAGGTAAAATTGTATGGTATTGCAATCTTACACCCCAATTCTGTCCATTTCCCCAACATAGCATGCAGCCATACCAAATCAGGCTACATGACATGCTATGTGGAAGGGGGCGGCAGATCAAGAGGCTTGGGAGAGGTAAGGAAAAGTACATTCCCTTATCCCTCTGTAAGCCTCTCAATCACCAATAGGTCCCTCTCAGATCTGCGCCAGCCCCTTGGCTGGTACAAGTCTGAGGAGAGAATAGGGGGGTGTCAAAGGGAGCACCTGAACACTCCTCCCAATGACATCACCAGACTTGCTTCAGGAGAAGTCCCAGTGCTGAGTTCTATCCCTCAGTTACACCCTAGTTAAAAACCCTTGTTAAAACGTCACTTTATTACAGTACCTTGGATTTGTGATTCCCCCTTTTTCTTGCAAATTCCCAATTCGGATTTCAGCTCCATCGAGCCGCTCTTCACAGCAGTCTCCTCGATTGGTGACACTCACTCTGGATATCCGGAACTCTGCCCGCAAATCCACTGTCCACCACGGATTATCTTCCTGCTGTGTGTGGGTGCAGTGACCTCTCAAATAGTTTGTAGATGCTGATCCATCAAGGGCATTTTCAGGTCCTCCAAGTTCATTGTAGGTGGAGGACTGGAATGCCCTTCCTTCAAGGGCCACATTATGGCCTATAAGATTGAACAAAAAAAGGCCCTCTTTTTTAAAATTCCTGGACCACAGACCATAGTGGTAGAGAGAACCTACAGAGTGAACCTGCAATAATTATCTGACTGAATGATTCACTACAAGCATTCCCTGACTTACATAAGCCTCAACCTGTGTAACTTTGAGTGTATGTAAAGTCTGGGCTGGGTAGGAGGAGCTGCCTGCACTCCCCACTTGCTGTTCTGTAACACCCGCTGGTCACTCTGCACTGTAAGCTTGGATTGTTCCCAGAGTTCAACACATTTCCTCTTACCTTGAAAGAGCCCACAAAGAGGAAGGGGCAAGATCAGTGCATTTCCATCTTCAGGAGGAGGAGCTGCTGCTTTGAGTGTTGAAGCTCCATTTCCAGTGCCTCCAGCTAAATAGGGTAATATTGACTCAATGGTCCATGTTGGCTCATAACAGCTCCTGGGTACTTAAACCAGGGGCGAGGGGACAAAAGTCCCCCTACCCCGAGGAGAACTCTTGCAGCCAGAAATCAAACAGGATGCAAGAGAGCTTGAGCAGGGAGGGGTGTGAATCATCATGCAGGGGTTTAGTTAAGATTGGTCCTTTACAGTCTTCTTTATATTCATCTATATACAAACATATATTTGTGACTGTAATTAATGATTAAGCCGCTGGTCCTCTCTGCGATTAGGGCTGCTTTTTATTGTCAGTGTGCAGGATAATAAAGAGCCATTAATATCTTACATCTTTTACTGCCTTTTCCTGCGATCAGACAAACAAACTAAGGGCGCAATCCTATCCCCCTATGCCAGTGCTTTCCAGCAGTGCCAATGGGACATGTGCTGCATCCTGCAGTTGGGTGTTGCTCATGGAGGCCTCCTCAAAGTAAGGGAATGTTTATTCCCTTACCTCAGAGCTGCATTGCCCTTAAGTTAGTGCTGGAAAGCACTGACATAAGGGGTTAGGATTGCATCCTTATTCAGGCTGCAATCCTATACATGCTTTTCTGGGAGTAAGTTGCACTGAACACAATGGGACTTACTTCTAAGTAGATGTGCATAAGATTGGGCTGCCAGTGGATCTCCATCTTTGTCCACAACACTCTCCACTAGTGATGGGCAAGTCCAGCCTAGATTTGACTGAAGCGATAGGCTTGAGCCATTGGCTTGACTCAAGTCACGTCATGAGTTTCTGCCTCATGACTTGACTCAAAAACAAGTCCTAATGGGCGAATTTTCTGAGCCTCCCAGAGGATTTTGGGGACTTGGAAAGACTCACGCCCTCAGTCTTTTCTTTTAAAAAGTCGGCCATGGATCTGCAGAAAAAAAAGGAGCTGCTGCCAGGGTGTGTGTGTGTTTCACTTTAAACACTCCCCTGATTTCCCCACCCATCCCATCAGTAAACAAAAGCCATGCTGTTTTTCAAGTGAAGGCAGCAGTACAGAACACACCGATTGATTCCTTCCATATGATCCCCAGCCATGCATGATGCAATCAGCACATGAGGTGTGGGTGACTCTTTTTCTATCACTCCAGGAATCATCTTCCTCTGGCTTCCCCCCCACCTCCTCCTGCCCCTCCCTGCTTGTTAAACCCACTTGTCCATAGGGAATAGTCCCCTTCCCCAACCCGTGAGGCTCTTCCTCTCCCCCTCCCTCTCCCACAGAGACAAAATCAGGACAATCCTTCATCCAATTGATAGTCTGGGGGACAAGAAGAAGCACCTCCCTCCCGTGTCCTGGACTCCTGCAGCACCCACCCACCCAGCTAGTTGTTACATTTGCAACTAGCTGCTTCTGCAACCTGACACCTTTAATGTTTCAAGCCCAAACAAAAAAAAAATTAACCGTTTTCCTCCACCCTCACCCGGCCCCTGCCTTTGACTCCTGATTGAAAATAACATACTCTGCTGCTGCTCGCTGCTGCTGCACACGCAATGCCTAGCTTTCAGATCTCTGCGCAAGGTCTTTTGGGCAAGTGGCACAACCCCAAGCAGCATCTCTAAGCCATGATTGGTTACTCAAGTCATCCAAATCCATGGAAAGGTCCAATTCAGCAGCCCCAAACTTGAGTGTTTGCCCGAGTCCTTGACACGCATCATTCAAGTCCACACGAATCAGAGAAAAACACACGTTTCCACGACTCAAACTCAAGTCAATTGACTCAATGGGAACTTGACTCGAGTAGCCATCCCTGCCCTCCAGTCCTGCAGACATACAATTGATTCCCTCAGGGAGACCATCTCATCGGCCCATATGCTCTCTCCAGACCCTCTTCAGCAGAAATTGGTTAAGGCAGTAGCACCAGTAGTCTCTTGTTTCTTGCCTAGAGTACAAGTTACAAGACTGATTGTGTCCTACCATCACAGTCAATTACTTCTGTTGTTCAAACTGCCAGACAAACTCCTGGTAAGATAGTCCAGTCAAAGATAATTCTCTACTTCCAAACATAAGAAAACAAAGAAACTTCTTGACTTACCAGAAGGTCCTATCCTCTCACCAAACACTTGGACTTCACACACTGTGAGGTACTGTACGCCTGGGATGGTAACAGTAACGTACTGTCCTTGCATTCCTTCGCAGTTAAAACTGCCTGTTTCCCCTGGGCCCAGTGAGCTGATTGTAGCACACCTGGAATGGAAACCAATTCATTCTTGTTAATATAAATGGGAAGCTGAGGCTGTAGCTCAGCAGCAGAGTCCATGCTTGTCCTGCAGAAAGTCCCAGGTTCTCAATCCCTGGCATCTCCAGGTAGGGCTGGTAAAGACCACGTCTGGAAACCTAGAGAGCCACTGCTAGTCAGTGCAAAGGGTGCTGAGTGAGATGGACCAATGGCCTGACTCAGGTGTCAGCTTCCTATATTCATGTATGTTGTTGCCTGAAGCTGAGGAGGGACAGGAGAAAACTGTTCTTGAAGTCCAACCAAGGATCAGTTTCCTACATGTTTATAAATTTAACTATAAGGAATTCTGTAGCTTTCATCCATTTCTTTACTGCCCTGTACAGCGACTCTGCTAAGCCAGGAAAACACAGTGGTGTAGTGATAGATGTTGAAGTGCAAGAGCAAGTCATGACAACCCCGTAGCCACACAGTAATAAATGCTGAAATTCTACAGCAAGTTGTGACAACCCCATAGCCACAACTCAGTAACGCTACACATCATCAAAAACAACAACAATAACAAATAATGTATCTGTTCAGATTCAAGAGTTTTCTTTTTCTGCCATTTCCTTCTAGTCTGAAAATTAAAATATTTCATTGAAACATGTGTCTTATTTCATCCCAAACTCTAAGAGTAGATTGCAATAGTTTACAATAAAAATATAAAATTGGAATTTTAAAAGTCCCAAGTAAATATAAATATGCTTTCAAGTGCTGGCCTATTATACAGATGTGTAAAGATTAGTCAGATGTAAATCCAACTGTGCTCAATACAACATACTGCAAGATAAATTTGCATGGAATTACAGCCCAATTCTATCAATTTCCCCATATTTGTATCCATTTCTCCAGCAATACATATTTGTAAACCTAACTGTTGAGGAAGTTCATGTATTTCCTGTTCAGTAACTCTGTGGACCCACGGAAACATCCTACCATTTCAGTACCTTGGATTTGTGATACCTCCTGATTCGAATGAGTTTCCCACTCGGATTTCAGCTCCATTCAGCCGCTCATCACAGCAGTCTCCTCGATTGGTGACGCTCACTCTGTATATCCGGAACTCTGCCCGCAAATCCACTGTCCACCAAGGATTATCTTCCTGCTGTGTGTGGGTGCAGTGCCCTCTCAAATAGTTAGTAGATGACGATCCATCAAGAGCATTTTCAGCTTCTCCGAGTTCATTGTAAGTGGTGGACTGGAATGCCTTTCCTTCACGTGCCACGTTATTGCCTGTAAGACGGAACAACAATTTTCCCTCTTGTTTTAAATAACTGGGCCAAAAAATATATTCCTACTGGTAGAGAGAACATACAAAGTGAATCTACAGTATTTATTTGAATGAATGATTAACAACAGGCATTCCCTGACTTACATAAGCCTCAACTTGCGTAATTTTGAGTTGATGTAAAGTCTGTGCTGGGGAAGGGGAGCCGTCTGCGCTCACCACTCACTGCTCCGGAATGCCAGCCAGCCACTCTGCCCTACAAGCTGGGACGGTTCCCAGATTGTTCCTCTTTCCTTGAAAGAGTCCACACAGAGGAAGGGGCAGGATCACCTCTGCGGAAGGAGGAGCTGCAGCTTTGAGTGTTGAAGATCCATTTCTAGTACCTCGAGCTCAGGGGTATCAAACATAAGGCCTGCGGGCCAGATGAGGTTCACTCAAGTTCTTTATCAGGCCTTTGGGCTCCTTCAGCAGCACCATGCTTTACTGTGTTGAGGTGTCACTTCTGAAAGTGCAGCCTGCATGATAATTGGGCTCTCTCATATCTTGAAAATATGATCTAGATTTGTTTATTTTCTGTCATTTGCAGCTAAGTGAGAAAAAAGTCCTTATTTCTTGTCATGACATGCTTAATGACATCACTTCCTGCTTAATCACATCACTTCTGGTCATGAACAGGCATCATGAATGCTGTTTTGCCCTCTGTATGAAACTAATTTGTATCTCCCACTCTAGCTAAGAGGGTAATACTGACACAATGGTCCAGGTTGACCCATAGCAGCTGGTAGTTAGAGGTAAGGGAACAAATGTCCTCTTACCACAAGGAGATTTCCAGCAGCCAAAAATCCCCCATGGGATACAGCAGAGCTTGTGCTGGGGATGCTTCATTGCTGCACAGGGATTAAGTTAAGATTGGATTCTTAGAGGCTTCTGGTGAATCAATATCTTTCTCTAAAAGGGAAATTTATAGCCCAATAGTTTCTGGGGCCTGTGCCGCTGGAACATGCATTCTGCCCATACATGCTCTTGCAAAAGCACTGTAAAGTGCTCTGCAAAAGCGCAGAACAAGGTGTGCTGGAGCAAAAGTCAGAGACTGCCCACTAGTAGTGACGGTCATTAAGAGGCCTGCCAGAGCAAGTATGTCCAGCACAAGGGCAGCAGGAGAATTCAGACTGCTCTTTATTGTCAGTGTGCAGGATAATAAAGAGACATTATTATCTTGCATCTTTTACTGACTTTTCTTGAAATTAGACAAACTTATTCATTGGACTTCCATCTTTGTCCACAACACTTTCCACTCCTGCAGACATACAAATCACTCCCCTTGAATCAGGGGCAGATCCAAGGGAGGCCATGGATGTGTGCCCTCCCTCAAACTGACACCAGAGGGAAAGGTGCTTACTGGGACAGGAAACAACCCAAACACGACCAGGAGCCGGGTCTACCCTCTTAGAAGAGGCAGAATGGAAGCCCAAGTCTACCAGGCACATAAATCTTGGCTCCAATTCCAGGCAGGATCCCAGGTCTATCTGCCCAACCCAGCAAACCTTGGCCATGGAGGCCGGAATTTCAGCCGGGAACCCAGGTCTACCCAGCCAGTAGATCTAGGCTCCTAGTCGGGAGCCCAGGTATACCCACCCAGCTCAGCGAACCTTGGCCAGAAGTTCAACCTGGAGCCCAATTCTACCCAGCTGGTAGATCTCCAAGTCCAGGTGGGAGCCCAGTTTTATCCACCCAGCGAACGCCAGCTGGTTGACCTGAGGCTCTGGAGTTGGTAATGCTCATGCCCCCTCCCCAACACAAACATTGAATTTGCCCCTGCCTTGAATAGACCATCTCATTGGCCTATATGCTCTCCCCAGACTCGCAGAAGCAGCAGATATGTGTTTAGTTAATTGAACCTCTAGTGGTTCTTGCTTAGAGTACATGTTACTGGGCTGGGTGTGTCCTATCATCACAGTGGATCACTTGTGTTATTCAAAATGCCATACAAATTTCAGCCAATGATTTCCTTCTGCATCCAAACATAGAACAACGAAGAAACCTCTTCACTTACCAGAAGGTCCTATCCTCTCACCAAATACTTGGACTTCACACACTGTGAGGTACTGTATGCCTGGGATGGTAATAGTGACGTACTGTCCTTGCATTCCTCCACAGTCAAAATTGCCTGTTTCCCCTGGACCCAGTGAGCTGATTGTAGCACACCTGGAATGGAAAATCATACTTGTTACTATTAATAGGAAGCCACATTTCATTGGTTGGTTGGTTGGAGTGAGGTCTCCCTCAGGAACAACTGTAGCTCAGCAGTGGAGCCTGTGCTTGGCCTGCACAAAGTCCCAAGTTCTCAGTCCTTGACAGCTCCAGGTAGGGCTGGCAAAGGCTCTGTCTGGAATCCTTGAGAGCCACTGCTAGTCAGCGCAAAGAATACTGAGTGAAATAGACCCAAGGTCTGACTCAGGCCAAGTCAGTTTCCTACATTCATGAATGTTGATGCCTGAAGCTGAGGAGGGGGAAAATTATTCCTGAAGTCCGGAATTATTTGCTACATGTTTATAAATCTAACTGTTGGGAACATTGCGGCTTCCATTCATTTCCTTACTGCCCTTTACACTAATCCTGTTAAGCCAGGAAAACACAGTGGTGTAGTGATAAATGTTGAAGTGCAAGAGCAAGTCATGACAACCCCATAGCCACTAGAGTGATGTCACAAGAGGGTTTTGGGGGTGCGGGCCACACAGGGTGTCACTTTCAGTACTCAGAGGGTGTCACTCTTTGGCAATCATGGGCCCACTCCAGGTCCAGCTGCTCCATGCTCTTGCCGACAATCATGTTTTCACCCCTCACTGGCAAGAACATGAAGCATCTGGGCACAGAGAGGACAGAAGATTGCTGAATGTAGGCAGTCCAGAGGCGTGCTTCTCACATCTGAAGCAATGCGGTAGCCCAAAAGTCCAGGGCGATGTGATTAGATCATTACATCACCCCCAAACTTCCAGAATGCCGAGTTGCTCCAGGTAAGCTCTGGCAGTGAGTGACATCCACCCCAGGGACACTTATGCAGCCACAACCAAAATAAGGCTATACAACAACAAACGAAAGGCCAATAGAGGTGTTTTGTTCTTCTGTCATTTTTTTTCAAATTTGAAAATTATAATGCTAAAGATGTAATTCATTTCATCCCAAACTCTCAGTGTGGACCGTAATTGTTTAAAATTAAAAGGGAAAAATAGGATGCTAAAAGTCCCAAATAAACATAAAATGTGTACTAGGCTATGCAAGATTACTCAGAACTTCATCCCTCAGTTACACCCTTGTGAAAACATCACTTTATTACACAGTACCTTGGATTTGTGGTTCCCCCTTTTTCTTGCAAATTCCCAATTCGGATTTCAGCTCCATCGAGCCGCTCTTCACAGCAGTCTCCTCGATTGGTGACACTCACTCTGGATATCCGGAACTCTGCCCGCAAATCCACTGTCCACCACGGATTATCTTCCTGCTGTGTGTGGGTGCAGTGCCCTCTCAAATAGTTTGTAGATGCTGATCCATCAAGGGCATTTTCAGGTCCTCCAAGTTCATTGTAGGTGGAGGACTGGAATGCCCTTCCTTCACGGGCCACGTTATGGCCTATAAGACACAGCAGATAATGTCCCTCTTTTTTTTTTTTTTTTAATAACTGAGCCACAAAGTCTATTCAAAGAGGTAGAGAGAAGAACCCACAAAGTGAATCTGTGATAATTATCTGACCGAATATTTAATTACAGGCATTTCTTGACTTACGTAAGCCTCAACAACAACCGAATAAAGGGAGAAAAGAAAATGAAAGAAAACGGCATTTGATAGCATTTACCTTCTCTTGCCAGCAGTGCAGGCACGATGATCAGAAGAAGCAGAGAAATCGTAAGGCTCGGGGATCCGAGAGTTCTCACCCAAAGCATCACGGCCTTTAGACCTTTTGTACAGAGTCTAATGCTTGGAGAAGGAATGATTGAGAAAAGGTCTTCTGCGTGGTGATGGGGAATTTTGAAGTGGTAGATATAGCACCCCATGCCCACCCCTAGCTGCTGGTATCCTCCAATCAGAACTATTCCTAACTAAATCCATGAAAGGTTTATTTGAATTCTCTTCAAACAAATATTTATCTTCGTCAAATATAAAATGAGGAAAGAGACCAATGAAGAGCACGGCCTGGCAATGGAGGAGAAAGGACATTAAGGGTACAGGCACTGACTTGGAGGTCCTGAATCGGTGCCTGGAGCCACTGATGGGTCAGATGAGAGCGAACAAATTGAAGTTATTGTAAACCCCTTTAAGACAGAGGTGCTGGAGGAGACGGAGGCCCAGGTTGGTCAGCCAGTTCTAGAAGGGGGGTCACACTCCCCTTAAAGGAGCAGGTTCATCACTTGGGAGTGCCCCTGGACAGTCTTGCTTCTGGCGTGAGCTGCAACCTCACTGAATCCCAGCTTAGGGTGGTGCACCAACTGCATCCATTCATGGCTCAGTTAGACCTGCCTACTGTTGACCACTCTCTGGTTACAATATGTTTAGATTTCTGTAATGTGCTTTACATGAAGCTGCCCCTGAAGACCACCTGGAAACATCAACCAATGCAAACTGGCACTGCACGACTGCTGAACAGCATGATGAGTACAACATGCCTTTGCTTTGACAACTTCATTACTTGTGGGTCCATTTCAAGGGGTGGTTCAAGGTGCTGGTTTTGACCTTTAAAGCCCTAAACGGCTTGGGACCAGGATACCTGGAAGGCTGCCCTTTCCCCGAGATCGAGAGCCTTCTTGACTGTCCCACTATTGACAAAGAAGCAAACCATACTGGCACACAACAGGACCCTCTCGGCAATGGCACTTCGTATGTGGAACCCCTGGGATGGTGATATATTTTGCATTTTTGGTATCCCCTAAATGGGTTGCAGAAACGTAGGGATGCACTGTCATTGTTCAGGCTCCTGGACATGTTTACTAGAAACCGAAACATAAAATGCAAGAATATTTCCTCAGCCAAATTTACCCTTTTCCGACCAAAGAGGAGAAACAACTTTAGGAATGGAAGATGGACAATCCCCCTGCAAAAATGATTTTATTTTTGCTGTGCTGAAAACCACTGATGCATATCAGAGCCTCATATTTTTGGAAGCCTGTCCACACCAGTCAAACTTGTTTCGCAATTGGAGAGTTCAAGAAGAGTTACTTCAATTAAATTAGCTTAGCAAATTCAAGTGCAATAATATTTATTCAAGGATGATTGCTTAGCTGGAAATGGGATTGGCCTTGGAAATGGCCTGGCAAAACCTAGTTATGTAAGATATAGATACCCTTGCATGTGAAGCATCTGAATCTACCTACGTAAGGGACATTAGCCTATTCTTTGAAGTCTTGCATCTCAGTTGTATAAAATAAATAATAATAATAATACCATTAGGTGGGCGGTGACTAACCAAAATAATTGTTAATAATAATAATAACCACCACCTTCTCTAGGAGAAGAAAGTCAGTATAGCCGGTTGTCATTGGAGCACTTGGAGTAGTGCTTAGAAGTCTGAGGAAACACCTTGACCTTCTTAACCTTGAGCAAATTACAACTGCTCAGCTCCAGAAAACTACATTGCTTGGTACAGCAAGAATCCTATGACAATATCTCTGTGAGTCTCAGGATCTGGGCTAGATCCTGAATTTCAGAGTATATCTAGCCCAGCAGGGGCTGTGATGAAGTAAAATCATCACCATCATCCCTTCACACCAAGTGCCAGAAGGAATCATATCCCCATCTGCTGGATCATCCAGCCACAAGCATCTATGAATATCTGTTAAGATTATGTTGAACCAATTTGTCACTCACAGTGGACCTTTGCTATAGCTTCTACCAACATTGTTTGAACTGACCATCGTTATCTTAGAGAGCCAGTGTTGTAAAATGGGTAGTGTGTAGCTTTGAAGCTGGTCTGAGTTCAAATTAGATGCTATGCAGATGAAGCCTCCATGTAAGTAAATATAAATAATGCACATCAGTGCAAAAAAATCAAAACTTCACATATAAGCTAATGCAGTGGTTTTCACACATTTAGTACCGGGATCCACTTTTTAAAATGAGAATCTGCCAGGACCCACCAGAAGTGATGTCATGACCGGAAGTGACATCGTCAAGCAGGAACATTTTAACACATGCCAGATAGAGAACGACAGAGGTCACAGAGTCCTTGTGCCACTATAGCAAAAGCTGCTCCCACCTCCCCCTCCCGAATTGTATAGCCAGTTGAAAGTTTCAGAAAACTGAAAGCAGTGCTACAGCTTTTGAGAGAAGCTTTTCTTCTCTTTAAAGTGTAGAATGTTTGCGGACGGGGCAAGTGGAATCGAGAGTGGAACTGTGATGGAGACAAAGTCTGAAAGCCCCCACCCCCTGCCATGTTTCCACTCAAATTTTCTACAGAAGAAGATTAATTCTCTTTCTTTGGTACGTGACTCTCACAGGTATCCCACATTAATGCTAGGTGCATCTCCCGACATGCAAACATGTTTGCATTTAGAGAAATAGTCAGAACTGAAGCAGCCCAAAGTCTCACAGGACATACTCCTTAAAAAGAAAGGTTTTATTGAAATGACAGCTTTCCTGGAAAATGTAAAAAGTCTTGGTCGAGATTGACAAAATGCAGGGGCAGCCCATCTAGAAGACCAGATGATGCAGATTGCATCAGAGGTGGATTGCGGGGGGGGGGGGGGGATGGACGGCAAGAGGGTGGCAGATTGGGGCACCCTTCATCTGACTTTGCACTGCCTCCCTCCAGCCAGCAACAGGTGCGATCCTCATTGATCCCCTTTCTGCCTGCTATAAGTGAGCAGAAAATGGACCACCCAGCCCTCACTGTGCTCCTTGCACAGTTTCTTCAAACGTGGAAGTGAAGGACTTCTGGTCTGATTGACAGGGTCTACTTGAAGGAAAGAGCTCCTTTATTCATGCAGCCCCTGGCATGATGAAATCATATCAGGTGTTCAAACTGCACGTGCTGTTCTTTGATGCTCTTCTGATCACCGATCCTCATGGCTGTGAGACCAACATGGCATCCTCCAGTCACATACATAATAGTTGCAAAGGGGTGAGAGGGGGAGGCAGAGTTACTCTTGTCTCCAGAACTACTTGGGTCGAAACTGAAGGGCCATTTGTCTCCTCCCAGACATTGAGCTCATTGTAGTATTTTGGTTTAACAGGAGATAAAAACGTGATGTCATCATTTGTTAGCAGCTCTACAACTACTTTTGTGCAAAGAATAAGAGCTGTGAAGTCTGAGCAACTGCATGGATTCAGGACAATTCAGCTCTTGTCTGTTTCCTTAGGAAAACAAAGGCTCTGGCAAGGAGACCTGGAAGATAAAAACATCTGATTACACCAAAGCAGCTCAAGTGTTATCGAATTCTGGCTTGTCCTTTTTACATGAATGGATGAGGGCCAAGCTTCATGTGATGTGAGAGGTTTGTGATTAGATCCCTGGACACGTGTGTGCATGTGTGTGGAGCATGTGCACAAATATTTGTGTTTAACTTTAAAAGAGGTACAAGGGATTCTATATTTGGAGCATCAGCGCTGGAAAGGGGAACATTTAACCTTTATCATGCACTGTTCTCAGGATCTTAAATCACCTCCTGAAACTATAATTAGCAGCATGGGCGGGAGAAGTGAAGTCACACTTCAGCATGAGCTGTACATTATCATATTTGTCCATATGTGCTGCTAAATAGCGGCACATAGAACTGCACTAATTCTGCAGATTCCAATAACACAGCCTACAAAATTGAGGGTCAGAAAAGTTTTTTCCCAAACTTTATGGTGCTTTGATATGAATTTGGGGTGCCGATTCCAAAAATGTCATCCGTTTTGCCCTATCACGTCTAGTTTTGGAGATACAGTGTAGCCTCATATAGAATGCTTCAAGCAGCTTCCTCATGAGCAAGCCATGGTGTAGGCTTCCTCATGAGGAAGCCATTCACTAAAGAGGCTATGCCGTGTCTCCAAAACTAGATGTGATAGGGCAAAACGGATGCCACTTTTGGAATCAGCACCCCAAATATACCCAGGAATTGGTGTAATGTTTAAGGAAGCTAAATGTGTGGTAGCCTGTGTAATAGCCCCTGCCCACCACATTTGGGGAATGTCTTTAAAGGGGGGGGAACACTCCAAATTCAGTCTTTGACAGAATTCAGCAGCAGCCTTCATTACATCTCCAGAAGAAGAAAGCCACGGTAAAGGCTTTATTTTTTTTTTAAGGTGCGAATTTCAAGGAAAATATACCTACCTTATGCTTACTCTGTATGCTTCTGAAGCGTGATCTCTGACTCTCCTGAGTAATTCAAAATGGAAAACAATCAAACAAACAGATAAATCTCAGTGCAAGCGCACCTAAAACAGGCAATGATTTTCAAATTTGGACACAACGAGTGGCAAACGACGCGTTATATTAAATGTATCATTTGTCCCCTTGAAGGGCTTAAAAGTAATAGAAGTGTAACAGCCCAATCCTATCTAAATTCCCATGCAGCAATGCAGTGGAGTTGATGTGGGCTACACTGTATCCCATGGGAGATTTTTGGCTGCTGGAGGTCTCCTTGGGGTAAAGGGACATTTGTCCCCTTGCCTCTGGGTAAGCCCCAGCAGCTGCAATAAGTCAACTCAGACCTGAGCCAGTAATATTGCTGGCACAATTCCAAGTTGATCTGTGCAGGTGGATCAGGCCCAGGAAGGGGGTTAGGATAGGACAAATGCTACTGATCCACCCATCTCTGTTACTGCCCTCCCCCTGCCCAATTATACCCCTCCCCGCCTTCCATCTGCCCACCCCTACACCAGACTTAGCTGATCTAGCAGGTGCTCTGATGGCCACTAGCAGCGCATGGAAAGGCACCACCACGCTGGCTACTAAGGTTATCACAAAGCTGTTTACAGCACTTTTGCGGTTGTGCACACCAACAGAACACGCATTCTGCTGGCACAGTCCAAACATAGGATTGAGCTGTAAATTACTGAATTTGCTAGAAATGAGTACATAAGAACAGGGTTGAAAAAATAAAGCTGTAATATATGAAAAATACAGGTTCAATGATTCATGTGATGTCCCAAGAGATGGAAGGTCAAGGACTGAGAGGATGGTCAGAATGGAGCTATTTGCTCTTATGTGGAATTGTTTGCACTTTGGCTTTGCAGTTCTTTGTCTTTTGGCTTGAAGCTAAATGAACCCAGACCCCAAACCTAAACATCATCCGAATATCTGATTTAGAGGCAACTGGTGAATCATTATCTAAGAGGAAACTTATAGCTATAGCTGTAACGAATGATTAAGCTGTCAGTGCACAAGACAATAAAGAGACATTAATATCTTACATCTTTTGCTGCAGTTTGCTGCAGTCAGACAAACAAACATATTCAGCAGACCGCCAATGTTTTTTACAACACATGCTTAAATTATCATTTCTCAGTAGCAGCTGTGGGGGATCAGGAGGGGCGGAGGGTATGATATGCACAAACTATCATTTGGTTGTTTCTGGAGACACAGGTAGCATTGGTTCACAAAGAATTAGACAGAGAGACAGAGAGACAGAAAGAAAGAAAGACAGACAGAGAGAGAGAGAGAGAGAGAGAGAGAGAGAGAGAGAGAGAGAGAGAGAGAGAGAGAAAGAAAGAGAGAGAGAGAGAGAGAGAAAGAAAGAAAGAAAGAAAGAAAGAAAGAAAGAAAGAAAGAAAGAAAGAAAGAAAGAAAGAAAGAAAGAAAGAAAGAAAGAAAGAAAGAAAACTTCAAAGGTCATTCCTGTAATGCTGAGTCATGGTTTGGCTTTAGGCAGTGGAGTCACTACGGTTTGTGTCACCCAGTGCAGGAGGCCAGCATATCACCCTGATGGACCTCCTTCCATGCATTGGGTGTGGCAATGCCCCAGTCATCACTGCACACCCCACTGATTTTTTTGACTGTAACTTTTGATAAATAGAGATATTTCAATGAGGTTTGTTTCATTGCATTCAATTACACATTGAATGATATATAACATAATGGCATTATTCAGAAACACCAAGATTTTTAAAATTTTGGCCAGACCCCAAAGTTGAAGAACACTATTCTAGAGTACATATTACAGGACTCAGTGTGTCCTATCATCACAGCCAATTACTTCTGTTATTCAATGTGCCATACAAATTCCTGGCAAGACAGTCCAGCCAAACATCTTTTTTTGCATTCACACATAAGACAACAGAGAAACCTCTTGACTTACCAGAAACTCCGGTCTTCACACCAAACACTTGGACTTCACACAATGTGAGGAACCCTTCACCTGGGATGGTAACTGTGACATACTGTCCTAGCATTCCTCCACAGTCAAAACTGCCTGTTTCCCCTGGGCCCAGTGAGCTGATTGTAGCACACCTGGAATGGAAAACAATTCATATTTGTTAGTAAAAGTGGGAAGCTAAATTTGGTTGGTTGGTTGGCTGGTGTGAGGTCTCCCTCAGACAGAACCATAGTTCAGCAGCAGAGCACATGATTTGCCTGCGAAATATCCCTGGTTTTAAATCCAAGGAAGGCTGGTGAGGACCCTGTCTGAAACCCTAGAGAGCCACTGCTAGTCAATGTAGTGAGTACTGAGCAAGATGGCCCAATAGTCTGACTCAGGTCAAGTCAGCTTCCTAGGCATGTCGACCAGTTGCGTGCCTGCCATAGGCTGACCTGGGGCAAATGCCCCAAGTGCCAGCCTATAGGGCCCCACGGAAGCCTCTCTGAGGCTCCAGACGAGGGTGGAAACTGTGCTTCCGGTTTGCCAGAAGCACAGTGTATAGCGCCGGGGAACCTCACAGAGGTTTCCTCGGCACGGGAGGAGGTTGCACAAGGCTCTGTGAGCCTCTGGTAAGTAGGGGGGCGGATTTCTGCCCGAGGGGTGTGGCAATAGCCCATGGGGGGGCGCCGTCACGGAGCTTAGCCCCAGGTGCAGGGCTCCAGAGGTCCGCGGCTGATGTTGACACCTGAAGAGGAGGAAGAACAGGAGAAAATTATTCCTAAAAAAGAGTCAAGGATCAGGTTGCTACATATTTGTAAACCCAACTATTAAGAAAGTTGCTTCCCCCATTTATTTCTTGTACAGTAACCCTGTGGACCCACAGAAATTTCCTACTATTTCAGTACCTTGGATTTGTGGTTCCCCCTGATCTGAACGAGTTTCCCACTCGGATTTCAGCCCCATCTATTCGTTCTTCACAACAGTCTTCTCGATTGCTGACACGGACACTGGACACATTATATACTGCCTTCAAGTCCACTGTCCACCATGGATTACGTTGAAAGTCAGTGTGAATGCATGAGCCATGCAAAAAGTCACCGGAGATTGACCCATCAATGGCATTCCTTGCAAGTCCTAATTTGTTGAAGGTGCTGGACTGGAACGCTTTACCTCCAATGGCCACATTGGGGACTGCAAGGAAAAAAACACTGTTTTGACTACAAAGCCTCAACATTTATTTAGTAAACCAAGACAGTGGATTCCCAATTTGAAGGAATTGCCAACAGTTAACAGATGTGGAACATCTCCTTCTCAGGTGCTCCAAGTTTCTCATTAGAGGAACTGGACTGAAATGACTTCCCACAAAGGGCCACATTGACTGCAAGAACAAACAGTGTGGGAGAGAGAGAGAGAGAGAGAGCTCTTATTGAAACATTTTAAAATTACTGAACTGCTTCAAAAACTAATCACATAGAAAATGCCAAACTCAATTCTTAAATATTGTTTGAAGATGTTGCAGTTCGATGCCCCATTCTTATCACAGGGGCCCTGGAGCTGAATGTAATTCATTTGAAATATAAATTTTGTCCTCACAAGGAATTGCAAGGCATAAGGAGCCATTAAAGCCATTTGACCATTTACCCTAATGCAGTGGTTTCCAAAGCGTTGGGTTGTGACCCACCATAGGGAACCAGGTCATTCCCCCTGAAGGAAAGTGGCCCAGTAAATGGGTGTCCCGATAGCACTGTAGTGATCAGGTTGCCACTGGAACCCAGGGGCTTTTTGCCTTAGCTTGGGGGGGGGGGGGTCACACGAACCTCAGGGATGGTTTGGGAATTGGAGTGTACTTCTGGTTTTCGCACACAACAGGAAGTGCACTCCGATCTCTGTACAGAGAATAATTTTAACTAGTAAGATCATCTAAATCAACTCTCTGCACACAGGTAGAATGATCCATTCAGGCCAAGACAGAGTGCATTGCACATAAAGCAGAGAGAAAATTGCTTGGGAGGTTCTTTGCAAAGCAATAGCTCTGGATAGGAGAGAGCCAAGCAACGTTCCATAGGAGGACATCTGCTTGCTTAACACTGGCCTATCTGACCAAATTTAAAATCCCTCCATGAACCTAAGCATTCTAGCATTGGAGTGGCGCGCAGAGGGAACTGCAAGCCTCCTGGGCCCTCCCTGAGGCCAGTGTGAACCCCCAGGTAAGGATAAAAGCCCCTAGATTCCCACGGCACTGCGATCACAGCGGTGCAGTTGGGACACCCCCCTGCCCCAAGTCCTACCCATGCAAATACTTACCTGCTGTTCCAACGTCCAAAAAGGACTTTGGGAACCGCTGCCCTAGTATATTTGTTGTTGTTGTTACCATGCCGTTAGTGTACATTTGTGCCTTGCAGAGTAACACAAGCTACTTCGACTGGTCCCTAATTCCCAAGGAGCTTGCAATGTGACAGCCAACTGGGCTTATTAACTGGTGCACCTCACCCCAGCAGTGTCTTTTCTGGTGGCTGTCTGCTGGTGTTGCATCTTTTTAGATTGTGAGCCCTTTTGGGACAGGGAGCCATACGTTATTTGATTTTTTCTGTAAACCGCTTTGTGAACATTTTGTTGAAAAGCGATATATAAATACTGTTAATAATAATAATTATTATTATTATTATTAAACAGTTTGGCCCTATCATGTTTCACAATGTTAAATTGCAGCTGCTGTGCAATGAATGGTGTTATGAAAGCAGCAACAACAAACAAAAATATACCATCAGTCCTATCCTCTCACAACCACGACATTGTAAGACTCAACTTACCCCCCTTTGAGTCGGTTTGACCCACTGCCTTGTCATCTAGCGGTTGCCTGTGGGGCTTGGTCTGCTTTACCCATCGTTCAATTGCAGAGGTCTCTGTCCAGTCAGTGATGTTCAGGTCTCCTAGACACACACCAAAGTCAAACATACATGCAGTGTCACTGTGAGGCTTCATACGTCATGAAAAAGCCCTGTGCTTTGGAAAAATGTCATGAACAAAAGCAAAACAAAAAACCAGACTTGCTTAGTGGTGCTCCAGGCCCCAGAATTTCTCCAGGCTCAGGTTTGGAGAAGAATTTCTGGAGCTTGGTAATGACTCCCTGAAAGGAGGGGCAAACCTTTGGTGCTTCAAAAAGGCTTTTGAATCCAAAGGAATTTGCCATACCCTCCTTACATGTCTCCACAGCAATTTCCATGGAGAGGAACGGGGGGTTTCCATGTCCCTATTCTTCCCCAACACCCCTATTGCCATCAGAGTTCCTGTATGCTAAGAGAAGAGTAACAGATTGGCCAAGCAGAGTTGGCTTTCTTGCCTCCTGCCCCTTCCACTACTGTTGCACTCAGTAAAGATAAAGTGACTTGGGGGATCTGGTGTCCTCTACGATCGCCGAGTGTTAAGAAATAACAGTTATGAAAAGGAATCTGGTGTGTCCTGCTTTTCTGTTCATG
This sequence comes from Tiliqua scincoides, assembly GCF_035046505.1. Taxonomy (NCBI): domain Eukaryota; kingdom Metazoa; phylum Chordata; class Lepidosauria; order Squamata; family Scincidae; genus Tiliqua; species Tiliqua scincoides. The sequence goes on from NC_089827.1 coordinate 61,227,080, forward strand.
TGTCCTAAGTATTCATATTCATCCTCTTTCTAGTCCAATAAACACTTTCACCCTCCACTCCTGCAGACAAACATTTGACTCCTCTTGTGCCAACCATCTGACCCAACAATATTCTCCTCCTGCAGACCCTAATCAGTAGCAGAAATGGCACCATTAGTTACTTGTTTCTGGCTTAAGTACATGTTACTAGCTGAGCGAGTCCTATTGTTCCAGCCATTCACTTGTCTTATTCAAAGTACCATACAAACTCCTGGTAAGACAGTCCAATCAAAGGTCTTTTTCAGCACCCCAACATAAGACAACTGAGAAACCTCTTCACTTACCAGAAGGTTCTATCCTCTCACCAAACACTTGGACTTCACACACTGTGAGGTACTGTATGCCTGGGATGGTAACAGTGACGAACCGGCCTTGCATTCCTTCACAGTTAAAACTGCCTGTTTGCCCTGGGCCCAGGGAGCTGATCATAGCACATCTGGAATGGAAACCAATTTATATTTGTTAGTATTAGTGGGTGGGTGGGAGGGAGGTCCCTCTCCAGCATTACTGTAGCTCAGCAGCAGAGCCCATGTTTGACCTGCACCAAGTCCCAGGTTCTTAATCCCTGGCATCTCCAGGTAGGGCTGGCAAAGGGCCTATCTGGAACCCTAGAGAGCCACTGCTAGTCAGTGCAGAGAATACTGAGCGCGATGGACCAGTGGCCTGACTCAGGTCAAGTCAGCTTCCTACATTCATGTATTCTGTTTTCTGATTTGCAGAAGGATAAGAGAAAATTGTACTTAAAATCCAGCCAAGGATTGTTTTGCTACATATTTATAAATTTAAGTATTGGGAATGTTGCAGCTTGCATCCGTTTCCTTACTGCCCTGTACAGTAACCCTGTTAAGCCGGAAAATGCAGTGGTGTGGTGATAAATGCTGAAGTGTAGGAGCAACTTGTGACTACCCCATAGCCACACCCAATAAGGCTGTAAAGCAACAAAAAATGAAAGGCATCTGTCCAGGTTCAGGTGTCTTTCTTCTTCCGCCATTCATTTTGTTTGAAAATTATAATTCTTCATTTGAAGATATAGCTTATTTTTTTCCAAACTCTCAGAGTGGGTTGCATAGTTTAAAAAAATGAAAAAATAGGATTTTAAAAGTCCCAAATAAATATAAAATGTGTATTATATTGCTAAGCAATGCAGGGTTACTCATTACAAAGTCCCACTGTGTTCAATACAACTTACTCTAAGGTAAATTTGCATGGGTGTTGTAACATTACAGCCCAATTCTGTCCATTTCCCCAACACAGCATTCAGCCATGCCAAACTGAACTGTGCTACATGCTATGGTGTGTGTGTGTGGGGGGGGGGGGAACATATCAGGAGGCTTGGGAGAAAATATATTCCCTTACTTCCCTGTAATCCTCCCAATCACCAATGGCTCTTCTCTGATCTGATCTGTGCCAGCCCCTTGGCTGGCACAAGTCTGTATTGTGAAAGGAGCAGTGTTTGGAGGCATGGAGGTGGATAACATTCTGGGGGAGGTCGTGCACGCCAGGACAATCCACCTCCTGCCCCCAACATGTCCCGTTCCACCCTGCCCACCTATTTACCTGCAGAGCCAGGTGTACGAGCAGATTACTACAGCCATGTCAGATGGCTGATTCAAAATGGCCACTAGTGGCCCACTCTTTTTGATACCGTAGACTTTGTGGCATCGTAACTAGTGATACATTGTCACAACCAGCACCATAAGACTGGGCCGTTAATGAAACACGTATTATATATTGCTTCTGAAGTAGCAGAAAGACAATGGCCTTGACATAAACATATGCCCCTAGGCAACAGTCTCAGCTTGCCTCCTACTCAGCCTGATGCTTCCCTCTCAGCTTTGAAAAAAGTATTGAAGGGAGCACCTGAGCACTCCTGCTAATGACATCACCACTTCTGCTTTAGGACGGTCCCAATGCAGAGCTCTTGCAGCTGTAATTCTGTATTGTGAAAGGAGCAGTGTTTGGAGGCATGGAGGTGGATAACATTCTGGGGGAGGTCGTGCACGCCAGGACAATCCACCTCCTGCCCCCAACATGTCCCATTCCACCCTGCCCACCCGCTTACCTGCAAAACCAGGTGTAGGAGCAGGCTACTGCAGCCATGTCAGATGGCTGATTCAAAATGGCCGCTAGTGGCCCACCCTTTTTGATACCGTAGAGGCTTTGCGACATCATAACTAGTGATACATTGTCACAACCAGCCCTATAAGACTAGGCCATTAATGAAATATGTATTATATATTGCTTCTGAAGTAGCAGAAAGACAATGGCCTTGACATAAACATATGCCCCTAGGCAACAGTCTCAGCTTGCCTCCTACTTAGCCTGATGCTTCCCTCTCAGCTAATGTCCTTTGAAAAAAGTATTGAAGGGAGCACCTGAGCACTCCTGTTAATGACATCACCACTTCTGCTTTAGGACAATCCCAGTGCAGAGCTCCATCCCTCAGCTACACCCTTGTTAAAATGTCACTTTATTACAGTACCTTGGGTTTGTGATTCCTCCTTTCTCTGGTAAATTCCCAACTCGGATTTCAGCTCCATTGAGCCGCTGTGCACAGCAGTCTCCTCGATTGGTGACGCTCACTCTGGATATCCGGAACTCCGCCCTCAAATCCACTGTCCACCACGGATTATCTTCTTGCTGTGTGTGGGTGCAGTGCCCTCTCAAGTAATTAGTAGATGGGGATCCATCAAGGGCATTTTCAGGTTCCCCGAGTGCGTTGTATGTGGTGGACTGGAATGCCCTTCCTTCACGGGCCACATCATGGTCTATAAGATGGAATAAGAAATGCCCCTCCTACTTAAAATAACTAGGCCAAAAGTCTATTTATTGTGGTGGAAATTTGAGCCTCATTATTCGAGTGAGTTCCATTCCAAGCACTCATGTGGCTGGCAAAAAACGGACTATAGCAAATCAATTTAAAAAACAAAGTTTCTTTGCTCTGGTGATTCAAAAACAGCCTTGTTGACCTTTGTGGTGTAAGATAAGAGTCATTAAGAAGACAATCCATCAATCAGTGCTCCTCCAAGTGCTTCACTCAGCCCCTCCCTTCACCAATGCAAAGTGATCACCTTTCTGTGCTCAGGGGAAAGGGAGGGCTCCACTGGGGAGAGAAGGATTGATAGATCCAGCCAGCTTCCCCCCTCTCATTAAGGAGGCTATTGTTAAAGGACTGTTCAGTTTTTTAAACTGATTTTAAAGGGATGCATTTTTCCCCTTCTCCAGGGATCAGCACATTCCTTCTCGTTTGCAGTAGCCATTCGTGTTGAGTCAAATCCGTGTATAAAAAATCTGTGTATAACAAGGCTGGACCTGTAGTGTGACATATTTTGTTTTTAGTTATTTTATATTCTGTTTTTACTATATTGTATGCCGCTTCAGGCTGTGGGACGATGTGGTAAAAACCTTTAAAATAAAGAAATAAAAATAATGTTTTAGTTACCTTGTGTCTGGGCACGTTCTCCACTTCCTGATCCCACATGTGGCCTAGAAGATTCACTGTTCCCCCTCTCGGACTCAACTGGTATGAAAATTATTTAAGGAAAAAAAAAAGAGGAAGGGTTAGCTCAAGGATGTAAATCATGTGGCATCATTTAACAGTCTAAACTAAGTTTGTATTAAAATAAGAAATGAAAAACCCAGAGATACTTTACTGAGTGGGCTGAAAGCCAACTTTCAGATTTGGGGTAAGTGCAAACCATTTTTTTCAGAACAGTGATCTTATTTTGCTTATTAATTATTAGATATCTATTCCACACATCCTCCAAACTGCTTTGGGTGATGTTCATGAGTTCCCCCCTCCCATTGATCCTTATAATAGCCCTGAAAGGAAGGTTATTATGAGAAATGGAGATTGACTCAGGGAGTGTGTTCCGCTTTTCTTCTCAAGGATCCTATACATTCATCCCCTTTCTGTCCCTCCACTCTTGCAGACATTCATTTGACTCCCCTTGTGCAGACTGTTGTCAGCCCATTATGCACCCCCCAGGCCCCTAGCAGCAGTATAAATAAGTTTAGCCAATTGCACCATAAGTCTGCACCTCTTGATTCTTGTTTAGAGTACATGTTGCTGAACTGAGTGTGTCCTATATCACAGCCAATTAGTTGTGTTATTCAAAGTGCCATGCAAACATCTGGTAAGACAGTTCGGCCACAGATCTTTTTCTGCATCCAAACATAAGATAATTGAGAAACCTCTTCACGTACCAGAAGCTCCTATCATCACACCAAACACTTGGACTTCACACACTGTGAGGTACTGTACACCTGGGATGGTAACTGTGACATACTGCCCTACCATTCCTCCACAGTCAAAACTGCCTGTTTCCCCTGGGCCCAGTGAGATGATCGTAGCACACCTGGAATGGAGACCAATTCATATTTGTTAGTATAAATGGAAAGCCATGGTTGGTTGGTTGGTTGGTTGGTTGGTTGGTTGGTTGGTTGGAATGAGGTCTTCCTCAGGCAGAATCGTAGCTCAGCAGCTGAGCATGTTCTTGGCCTGCACAAAGTCCCAGGTTCTCAATCCCTGACATCTCCAGGTAGGTCTGGCGAAGACCCTGCCTGGAACCCTTGAGAGCCACTGTTAGTCAGTGCAGAGAGTACAATGGACCCATGGTCTGACCCAGGTCAAGTCAGCTAAGTATGTTGACATAAGAAGATGAGGAGAAAATTATTCCTAAAGAATAATTATGGGAGAAAATTATTCCTAAAGAACCACCAAGGATCAGGTTGCTACATGTTTGTAAACATAACTATTGAGAAAGTTGCTGCCCCCAGTCATTTCCTGTACACTAACCCTGTGGACACACACAAGCATCCTATCATTTCAGTACCTTGGATTTGTGGTTCCCCCTGATTCGAATGAGTTTCCCACTCGAATTTCAGCCCCATTTATCCGACTTGCACAACAGTCTTCTCGATTGCTGACACGGACACTGGACACATTATATACTGCCTTCAAGTCTACTATCCACCATGGATTGTGCTGAAAGTCAGTGTGAATGCATGAGCCACGCATAAATTCACCGGCGATTGACCCATCAATGGCATTCCTTGCAAGTCCTAATTTGTTGAAGGTGCTGGACTGGGATGCTTTACCTCCAATGGCCACATTGGGGACTACAAGGAAGAAGAAAAAACAAAAAACAGTTTCAACTACAGAGCCTCAACATTTATCCAGAAAGTCAATAAAATAGATTCCTAAAAGTTATTTGAAAAAGTTGTGAAAAAATTTGGTGACCCTTCTGCATGCTAAGACAATTGGAGATAATGAATTTGAAGTCTGCTATAGATTTTGTCTGAGAGCTAAAGAGCTACCTGAGATGCACCTAACAGTGCTCAACATCTTTCTATGACAAGGAGATACACACATACGGCCATCTCATCAGCTGTTTTTGAGATTCCCCTCAGTTCCGAAAGGATCTTATTAGGCCACATGGAGGACAGTTGTTTGAGGAAAGCAAACTCACAACACCCTCTTGCCTGTCCTGAACAATCTGAACAGTTCTTTGGATTCCACCTATGGTAAAATAAGATTTCTACCTGGGTAGAAACTAGACAGCTGGGCACAATTGGTCCCATCCTGATGCTTGAAGTCCAGGTGGCCACAGCACGAGTCTGACCAATGTACCAGACTAGCCACACAATCAAGATCTCAGACCTATTTTATGGCTGCAATCCTATACACACATTGAATACAATGGGACTTAATAGATGTGCATAGGATTCCTCTAAAATGCAACGTGGTGAGGCGGTCATGCAAAGCCAAACATTACACTGATGTAACTACACTCATCACAGGAAACTCTGCAGCAAGACCTCACCATGGCTTAGAGCAGGGGTGTCCAAACATTTTGGCAGGAGGGCCACATCATCTCTCTGACACTGTGTCAGGGGCCGGGAAAGAAAGAATTAATTTACAATTTAAAATTTGAACAAATTTACATACACGAATATATTAGAGATGGAATTTATATGAATGAATGAAGGTCTTGGAATAGCTCAAGGCTTATAAAAGGCCTTGCAAAAAGCGAGGCCAGCCTTTCCTTCGCTACCACTGCTGCACCACAGACATGAAACAACAAGTAGTGGAGGGAGCCCTTGTCCCACAGCTCAGATGAGCGGTCGAACAGTTGTCCTCATGCTGAGAGCAGTTGTGTCGGGCCAGCATGGGCTCCAGCAAGTCTCCAGAGGGCCAGAGGCTCATTGGAGACTGGGGGCTCCCTGAGGGCCTGATTGGGAGCCTCCGAGGGCTGCAAGTGGCCCCCGGGCTGGGGTTTGGGCACCCCTAGCTTAAAGTCTACAGCACTTTAATGTGGTTGAAGTGGCCCTGCAAACAGTTAATAGAAGTGGAGCCATCAATGGCAATCTCAGGAGCTTCTAGTTTCTCATTAGAGGAATTGGCCTGGAATGCCTTCCCACCACATCGAAAAAGAACTCCCTTTCCCATAAGAAAACACAAGAGCCATTAGACACTTGACCATTTACCCTAGTAAATTTGTTGCTGTTGTTACCATATCACTAGTGTGCCTGGAAGAGTCACATAAGCTATTAGGATTGCTTCCTGACTCCCAAGGAGCATGAAATGTAACCACCAAACTGTGCTTATGTTAAACATACAGTTTGGCCCTATCTTGTGTTTTGCAAGTTAAACTGCAGCTGCTGTACAATGAATGGTGTTACGCAAGCAACAACAAACTACACATCCACTACTTGGTAAGACTCAACTTACCCCCCTTTGAGTCGGTTTGTCCCACTGCCTTGTTATCTAGCGGTTGCCTGTCAGGCTTGGTCTGCTTTACCCATCGTTCAATTGCAGAGGTCTCTGTCCCGTCAGTGATGTTCAGGTCTCCTAGACACACACCAAAGTCAAACATACATGAAGCGTCACTGTGAGGATTCTTTGGTCAGGAAAAAGACCTGCACTTTGGCAAATTTCGTGAACGAAAGCAAACAAAGCAGACTTGCTTAGCGGTGCTCCAGGCCTCAGAATTTCTCCAGGCTCAGGTTCAGAGAAGAATTTTTGGAGCTTGCATTGTCTCCCTGAAAGGAGAGGCAAATTTCCAGAGATTCAAAAATACTTCTGAACCCAAAGGAATTTGCCATGCTCTCCTTATGTATCTCCACACCAGCAGGGAATAACAGCACCACAGTCATCCCTGTGGGGAGAAGGGAGGGGTGTTTCCATATCCCTTTCCTTCCCAGACACCCCTATTGCCTGTTAGCTCCTGTAAGCAAAGTCACAATATGGTCAAGTAGGGGTGATTTTCTTTCCTCCTTCCTCTTCCACTCTTGTTGCTCTCATTAGAACAGGAGTCTCCAAATCCCATCCCAGGGACCAGGTGCGGCTCAGGGCAAGCCTCTATCTGGATTGTGGCCAGACTTCAGTCTCATGAGAGCCTCTAACCCACTCGACCAAACACAACTGGAGCTATGCTTCAGGCAGATCAGATCAGAACCTTTATTGGCATAGACAGACAATACAATATAGTACAATATATTGCGCTCCAGTTGCATCCAGACGGAGTTCTGTGCGCAGCCTCCTTGACCCTTTAAAAGGCCCTCAGAACACCTTTCAAGACCTAAAAACATCCCTTTCCCCCCCAAAAAAAAACCAAAAGTAATTTTTTATGCCCTCTGAAGGCCTTAGAACAGCCATTTTCAACCCTTTTCATCTCGTGGCACACTGACAAGGCATCAAAATTATCAAGGCACACCATCAGGTTCTTGACAATTGACAAGGCACACCATGCTACCAGTGGGGGGCTCGCATCGCCATAAGCCCTACTAATAAATGATCTTCCCCCAAATTCTTGTGGCACACCTGTGGACCACTCGCGGCACACTAGTGTGCCACGGCACAGTGGTTGAAAATGGCTGCCTTAGAAGGACTTCTGAGGGCCAGGGAGGCCTCAGAACATGCTCTGGGTGTTTCCTGTGATGTGCTGGATCTGAGGTATTTACTCCTGTACATTTAAGTAAGCTGCTTGTGGGGTGGGGAAATGGAAGTCCCTTTGAGTGTGTGCTTTATTTCTGTAGTGTATATTGGTGCTTGGAGGAATCCTGGAAATTTGAGCCCATTCATTTATTTATTCATTCATCTAAGTTCCATCACTAATGTATTTATTTAAATGTTACAGTTAAAGTTTTTTCCAGCCCTCAACACGGTGCCAGATATTTGATGTAGCTCTCTGGCTGAAAAGTTTGGAGACCCCTGCATTAGAGCAACAAGAGAAAGTGGTTGGGGGAGCTGGAGTCTTCTACAATTACTGAGTGTAAAAAATTACAGTTACGAAAAGGGATCTGGTGTGTTCTGGTTTTCTGCTCATGTATCCTAAACATTCGTCCTCTTTCTCACCACATATACACAAGTTCACTCTCTACTTCTGCAGAGATACATGCGATTCCCCTTGTGCAGACCATCTCGTCGGCCCATATGCTCCCCCAGGCCTTCATCAGTAGCAGAAAAGTATTTATTATTATTATTATTATTATTATTATTATTATTATTATTATTATTAACAGTATTTATATACCGCTTTTCAACTAAAAGTTCACAAAGCGGTTTACAGAGAAAAATCAAATAACTAAATGGCTAATTTAGCTAATTGCACCACTAGTCACCACTTATCCAAGACAACTGAGAAACTTCTTGACTTACCAGAAGGTTCTATCCTCTCACCAAACACTTGGACTTCACACACTGTGAGGTACTGTATGCCTGGGATGGTAATAGTGACATACTGTCCTTGCATTCCTTCACAGTTAAAACTGCCTGTTTCCCCTGCGCCCAGTGAGCTGATCGTAGCACATCTGGAATGGAAACCAATTCATATTTGTTAGTATAAATGGGAGTCTGTGGTTGGTTGGTTGATTGGTTGGTTGGTTGGTTAGTTGGCTGGAGTGAGGGCCCCCTCAAGCATGACTGTAGCTCAGTACCAGAGTCCATGAGAGGGACTTGAGTCCAGAGTCCTTGAGAAAGTCCCAGGTTCTCAATCCCTGGCAATTTCAGACAGGGACGGAGAAGACCCTGTCCGCAAGTTGTGACAACTCTATAGCCACACCCCAGTAAGGCTACAGGACAACAAATGAAAGGCACCTGTCTGGATTCAAATGTTTTCTTCTTTGCCATTTACTTCTAGATGGAAAACTGTAATACCTCTTTTTAAGACGTAGCTCATTTCATCCCAAACACTCAGAGTGGGTTGCAATAGTTAAGAAAAACTGAAAATATGGTAAGTTCCAAATAAATATAAAAGGTTATTACAGCACAGCTTGTGCCACATCCCACAGGGGAATTTAGCAGGCTGGAGGTCTCATCAGAAGTCATTCTTCCCCTTACCTCAGGGAAAGCCTCGGTCTGCACAACGGGTCTACGTTGACTCGAGTGGAACCATGTTGACAAATCAAGCCTGGGAAGGGGGTTAGGATGTGGTGCGCGCTGCCACTGCTGATCCCACACCCTCCCAGATCTGATCGGCTCACTCTCATCACTGCCCTCCCCCAGCCATGTTCCACCTCCTGCCCACCCTCCTTCAGCATCATGCTGCCTGGCACGGAACAAACCGTGTCCGCCACGCGATGCTCGGTCTGTAAGCATGCACAGGCTAGCTCAGGCCTTCCTGATGGTGCTGGCAACTGCTATGCCATTACAAAGTGCTTTACTGCACTGTAGTGACAGCTAGCACTGCTGCAGCACGTGCTTTGCTGCTGCATACGCTGGCAAGAATTATGCCCTTAGAGTGCTAGCCTATGCAAGATTACTCAGAAGTTCCACTGTGTTCAATAGGACTTACTCCAAGGTAAAATTGTATGGTATTGCAATCTTACACCCCAATTCTGTCCATTTCCCCAACATAGCATGCAGCCATACCAAATCAGGCTACATGACATGCTATGTGGAAGGGGGCGGCAGATCAAGAGGCTTGGGAGAGGTAAGGAAAAGTACATTCCCTTATCCCTCTGTAAGCCTCTCAATCACCAATAGGTCCCTCTCAGATCTGCGCCAGCCCCTTGGCTGGTACAAGTCTGAGGAGAGAATAGGGGGGTGTCAAAGGGAGCACCTGAACACTCCTCCCAATGACATCACCAGACTTGCTTCAGGAGAAGTCCCAGTGCTGAGTTCTATCCCTCAGTTACACCCTAGTTAAAAACCCTTGTTAAAACGTCACTTTATTACAGTACCTTGGATTTGTGATTCCCCCTTTTTCTTGCAAATTCCCAATTCGGATTTCAGCTCCATCGAGCCGCTCTTCACAGCAGTCTCCTCGATTGGTGACACTCACTCTGGATATCCGGAACTCTGCCCGCAAATCCACTGTCCACCACGGATTATCTTCCTGCTGTGTGTGGGTGCAGTGACCTTTCAAATAGTTTGTAGATGCTGATCCATCAAGGGCATTTTCAGGTCCTCCAAGTTCATTGTAGGTGGAGGACTGGAATGCCCTTCCTTCAAGGGCCACATTATGGCCTATAAGATTGAACAAAAAAAGGCCCTCTTTTTTAAAATTCCTGGACCACAGACCATAGTGGTAGAGAGAACCTACAGAGTGAACCTGCAATAATTATCTGACTGAATGATTCACTACAAGCATTCCCTGACTTACATAAGCCTCAACCTGTGTAACTTTGAGTGTATGTAAAGTCTGGGCTGGGTAGGAGGAGCTGCCTGCACTCCCCACTTGCTGTTCTGTAACACCCGCTGGTCACTCTGCACTGTAAGCTTGGATTGTTCCCAGAGTTCAACACATTTCCTCTTACCTTGAAAGAGCCCACAAAGAGGAAGGGGCAAGATCAGTGCATTTCCATCTTCAGGAGGAGGAGCTGCTGCTTTGAGTGTTGAAGCTCCATTTCCAGTGCCTCCAGCTAAATAGGGTAATATTGACTCAATGGTCCATGTTGGCTCATAACAGCTCCTGGGTACTTAAACCAGGGGCGAGGGGACAAAAGTCCCCCTACCCCGAGGAGAACTCTTGCAGCCAGAAATCAAACAGGATGCAAGAGAGCTTGAGCAGGGAGGGGTGTGAATCATCATGCAGGGGTTTAGTTAAGATTGGTCCTTTACAGTCTTCTTTATATTCATCTATATACAAACATATATTTGTGACTGTAATTAATGATTAAGCCGCTGGTCCTCTCTGCGATTAGGGCTGCTTTTTATTGTCAGTGTGCAGGATAATAAAGAGCCATTAATATCTTACATCTTTTACTGCCTTTTCCTGCGATCAGACAAACAAACTAAGGGCGCAATCCTATCCCCCTATGCCAGTGCTTTCCAGCAGTGCCAATGGGACATGTGCTGCATCCTGCAGTTGGGTGTTGCTCATGGAGGCCTCCTCAAAGTAAGGGAATGTTTATTCCCTTACCTCAGAGCTGCATTGCCCTTAAGTTAGTGCTGGAAAGCACTGACATAAGGGGTTAGGATTGCATCCTTATTCAGGCTGCAATCCTATACATGCTTTTCTGGGAGTAAGTTGCACTGAACACAATGGGACTTACTTCTAAGTAGATGTGCATAAGATTGGGCTGCCAGTGGATCTCCATCTTTGTCCACAACACTCTCCACTAGTGATGGGCAAGTCCAGCCTAGATTTGACTGAAGCGATAGGCTTGAGCCATTGGCTTGACTCAAGTCACGTCATGAGTTTCTGCCTCATGACTTGACTCAAAAACAAGTCCTAATGGGCGAATTTTCTGAGCCTCCCAGAGGATTTTGGGGACTTGGAAAGACTCACGCCCTCAGTCTTTTCTTTTAAAAAGTCGGCCATGGATCTGCAGAAAAAAAAGGAGCTGCTGCCAGGGTGTGTGTGTGTTTCACTTTAAACACTCCCCTGATTTCCCCACCCATCCCATCAGTAAACAAAAGCCATGCTGTTTTTCAAGTGAAGGCAGCAGTACAGAACACACCGATTGATTCCTTCCATATGATCCCCAGCCATGCATGATGCAATCAGCACATGAGGTGTGGGTGACTCTTTTTCTATCACTCCAGGAATCATCTTCCTCTGGCTTCCCCCCCCACCTCCTCCTGCCCCTCCCTGCTTGTTAAACCCACTTGTCCATAGGGAATAGTCCCCTTCCCCAACCCGTGAGGCTCTTCCTCTCCCCCTCCCTCTCCCACAGAGACAAAATCAGGACAATCCTTCATCCAATTGATAGTCTGGGGGACAAGAAGAAGCACCTCCCTCCCGTGTCCTGGACTCCTGCAGCACCCACCCACCCAGCTAGTTGTTACATTTGCAACTAGCTGCTTCTGCAACCTGACACCTTTAATGTTTCAAGCCCAAACAAAAAAAAAATTAACCGTTTTCCTCCACCCTCACCCGGCCCCTGCCTTTGACTCCTGATTGAAAATAACATACTCTGCTGCTGCTCGCTGCTGCTGCACACGCAATGCCTAGCTTTCAGATCTCTGCGCAAGGTCTTTTGGGCAAGTGGCACAACCCCAAGCAGCATCTCTAAGCCATGATTGGTTACTCAAGTCATTCAAATCCATGGAAAGGTCCAATTCAGCAGCCCCAAACTTGAGTGTTTGCCCGAGTCCTTGACACGCATCATTCAAGTCCACACGAATCAGAGAAAAACACACGTTTCCACGACTCAAACTCAAGTCAATTGACTCAATGGGAACTTGACTCGAGTAGCCATCCCTGCCCTCCAGTCCTGCAGACATACAATTGATTCCCTCAGGGAGACCATCTCATCGGCCCATATGCTCTCTCCAGACCCTCTTCAGCAGAAATTGGTTAAGGCAGTAGCACCAGTAGTCTCTTGTTTCTTGCCTAGAGTACAAGTTACAAGACTGATTGTGTCCTACCATCACAGTCAATTACTTCTGTTGTTCAAACTGCCAGACAAACTCCTGGTAAGATAGTCCAGTCAAAGATAATTCTCTACTTCCAAACATAAGAAAACAAAGAAACTTCTTGACTTACCAGAAGGTCCTATCCTCTCACCAAACACTTGGACTTCACACACTGTGAGGTACTGTACGCCTGGGATGGTAACAGTAACGTACTGTCCTTGCATTCCTTCGCAGTTAAAACTGCCTGTTTCCCCTGGGCCCAGTGAGCTGATTGTAGCACACCTGGAATGGAAACCAATTCATTCTTGTTAATATAAATGGGAAGCTGAGGCTGTAGCTCAGCAGCAGAGTCCATGCTTGTCCTGCAGAAAGTCCCAGGTTCTCAATCCCTGGCATCTCCAGGTAGGGCTGGTAAAGACCACGTCTGGAAACCTAGAGAGCCACTGCTAGTCAGTGCAAAGGGTGCTGAGTGAGATGGACCAATGGCCTGACTCAGGTGTCAGCTTCCTATATTCATGTATGTTGTTGCCTGAAGCTGAGGAGGGACAGGAGAAAACTGTTCTTGAAGTCCAACCAAGGATCAGTTTCCTACATGTTTATAAATTTAACTATAAGGAATTCTGTAGCTTTCATCCATTTCTTTACTGCCCTGTACAGCGACTCTGCTAAGCCAGGAAAACACAGTGGTGTAGTGATAGATGTTGAAGTGCAAGAGCAAGTCATGACAACCCCGTAGCCACACAGTAATAAATGCTGAAATTCTACAGCAAGTTGTGACAACCCCATAGCCACAACTCAGTAACGCTACACATCATCAAAAACAACAACAATAACAAATAATGTATCTGTTCAGATTCAAGAGTTTTCTTTTTCTGCCATTTCCTTCTAGTCTGAAAATTAAAATATTTCATTGAAACATGTGTCTTATTTCATCCCAAACTCTAAGAGTAGATTGCAATAGTTTACAATAAAAATATAAAATTGGAATTTTAAAAGTCCCAAGTAAATATAAATATGCTTTCAAGTGCTGGCCTATTATACAGATGTGTAAAGATTAGTCAGATGTAAATCCAACTGTGCTCAATACAACATACTGCAAGATAAATTTGCATGGAATTACAGCCCAATTCTATCAATTTCCCCATATTTGTATCCATTTCTCCAGCAATACATATTTGTAAACCTAACTGTTGAGGAAGTCCATGTATTTCCTGTTCAGTAACTCTGTGGACCCACGGAAACATCCTACCATTTCAGTACCTTGGATTTGTGATACCTCCTGATTCGAATGAGTTTCCCACTCGGATTTCAGCTCCATTCAGCCGCTCATCACAGCAGTCTCCTCGATTGGTGACGCTCACTCTGTATATCCGGAACTCTGCCCGCAAATCCACTGTCCACCAAGGATTATCTTCCTGCTGTGTGTGGGTGCAGTGCCCTCTCAAATAGTTAGTAGATGACGATCCATCAAGAGCATTTTCAGCTTCTCCGAGTTCATTGTAAGTGGTGGACTGGAATGCCTTTCCTTCACGTGCCACGTTATTGCCTGTAAGACGGAACAACAATTTTCCCTCTTGTTTTAAATAACTGGGCCAAAAAATATATTCCTACTGGTAGAGAGAACATACAAAGTGAATCTACAGTATTTATTTGAATGAATGATTAACAACAGGCATTCCCTGACTTACATAAGCCTCAACTTGCGTAATTTTGAGTTGATGTAAAGTCTGTGCTGGGGAAGGGGAGCCGTCTGCGCTCACCACTCACTGCTCCGGAATGCCAGCCAGCCACTCTGCCCTACAAGCTGGGACGGTTCCCAGATTGTTCCTCTTTCCTTGAAAGAGTCCACACAGAGGAAGGGGCAGGATCACCTCTGCGGAAGGAGGAGCTGCAGCTTTGAGTGTTGAAGATCCATTTCTAGTACCTCGAGCTCAGGGGTATCAAACATAAGGCCTGCGGGCCAGATGAGGTTCACTCAAGTTCTTTATCAGGCCTTTGGGCTCCTTCAGCAGCACCATGCTTTACTGTGTTGAGGTGTCACTTCTGAAAGTGCAGCCTGCATGATAATTGGGCTCTCTCATATCTTGAAAATATGATCTAGATTTGTTTATTTTCTGTCATTTGCAGCTAAGTGAGAAAAAAGTCCTTATTTCTTGTCATGACATGCTTAATGACATCACTTCCTGCTTAATCACATCACTTCTGGTCATGAACAGGCATCATGAATGCTGTTTTGCCCTCTGTATGAAACTAATTTGTATCTCCCACTCTAGCTAAGAGGGTAATACTGACACAATGGTCCAGGTTGACCCATAGCAGCTGGTAGTTAGAGGTAAGGGAACAAATGTCCTCTTACCACAAGGAGATTTCCAGCAGCCAAAAATCCCCCATGGGATACAGCAGAGCTTGTGCTGGGGATGCTTCATTGCTGCACAGGGATTAAGTTAAGATTGGATTCTTAGAGGCTTCTGGTGAATCAATATCTTTCTCTAAAAGGGAAATTTATAGCCCAATAGTTTCTGGGGCCTGTGCCGCTGGAACATGCATTCTGCCCATACATGCTCTTGCAAAAGCACTGTAAAGTGCTCTGCAAAAGCGCAGAACAAGGTGTGCTGGAGCAAAAGTCAGAGACTGCCCACTAGTAGTGACGGTCATTAAGAGGCCTGCCAGAGCAAGTATGTCCAGCACAAGGGCAGCAGGAGAATTCAGACTGCTCTTTATTGTCAGTGTGCAGGATAATAAAGAGACATTATTATCTTGCATCTTTTACTGACTTTTCTTGAAATTAGACAAACTTATTCATTGGACTTCCATCTTTGTCCACAACACTTTCCACTCCTGCAGACATACAAATCACTCCCCTTGAATCAGGGGCAGATCCAAGGGAGGCCATGGATGTGTGCCCTCCCTCAAACTGACACCAGAGGGAAAGGTGCTTACTGGGACAGGAAACAACCCAAACACGACCAGGAGCCGGGTCTACCCTCTTAGAAGAGGCAGAATGGAAGCCCAAGTCTACCAGGCACATAAATCTTGGCTCCAATTCCAGGCAGGATCCCAGGTCTATCTGCCCAACCCAGCAAACCTTGGCCATGGAGGCCGGAATTTCAGCCGGGAACCCAGGTCTACCCAGCCAGTAGATCTAGGCTCCTAGTCGGGAGCCCAGGTATACCCACCCAGCTCAGCGAACCTTGGCCAGAAGTTCAACCTGGAGCCCAATTCTACCCAGCTGGTAGATCTCCAAGTCCAGGTGGGAGCCCAGTTTTATCCACCCAGCGAACGCCAGCTGGTTGACCTGAGGCTCTGGAGTTGGTAATGCTCATGCCCCCTCCCCAACACAAACATTGAATTTGCCCCTGCCTTGAATAGACCATCTCATTGGCCTATATGCTCTCCCCAGACTCGCAGAAGCAGCAGATATGTGTTTAGTTAATTGAACCTCTAGTGGTTCTTGCTTAGAGTACATGTTACTGGGCTGGGTGTGTCCTATCATCACAGTGGATCACTTGTGTTATTCAAAATGCCATACAAATTTCAGCCAATGATTTCCTTCTGCATCCAAACATAGAACAACGAAGAAACCTCTTCACTTACCAGAAGGTCCTATCCTCTCACCAAATACTTGGACTTCACACACTGTGAGGTACTGTATGCCTGGGATGGTAATAGTGACGTACTGTCCTTGCATTCCTCCACAGTCAAAATTGCCTGTTTCCCCTGGACCCAGTGAGCTGATTGTAGCACACCTGGAATGGAAAATCATACTTGTTACTATTAATAGGAAGCCACATTTCATTGGTTGGTTGGTTGGAGTGAGGTCTCCCTCAGGAACAACTGTAGCTCAGCAGTGGAGCCTGTGCTTGGCCTGCACAAAGTCCCAAGTTCTCAGTCCTTGACAGCTCCAGGTAGGGCTGGCAAAGGCTCTGTCTGGAATCCTTGAGAGCCACTGCTAGTCAGCGCAAAGAATACTGAGTGAAATAGACCCAAGGTCTGACTCAGGCCAAGTCAGTTTCCTACATTCATGAATGTTGATGCCTGAAGCTGAGGAGGGGGAAAATTATTCCTGAAGTCCGGAATTATTTGCTACATGTTTATAAATCTAACTGTTGGGAACATTGCGGCTTCCATTCATTTCCTTACTGCCCTTTACACTAATCCTGTTAAGCCAGGAAAACACAGTGGTGTAGTGATAAATGTTGAAGTGCAAGAGCAAGTCATGACAACCCCATAGCCACTAGAGTGATGTCACAAGAGGGTTTTGGGGGTGCGGGCCACACAGGGTGTCACTTTCAGTACTCAGAGGGTGTCACTCTTTGGCAATCATGGGCCCACTCCAGGTCCAGCTGCTCCATGCTCTTGCCGACAATCATGTTTTCACCCCTCACTGGCAAGAACATGAAGCATCTGGGCACAGAGAGGACAGAAGATTGCTGAATGTAGGCAGTCCAGAGGCGTGCTTCTCACATCTGAAGCAATGCGGTAGCCCAAAAGTCCAGGGCGATGTGATTAGATCATTACATCACCCCCAAACTTCCAGAATGCCGAGTTGCTCCAGGTAAGCTCTGGCAGTGAGTGACATCCACCCCAGGGACACTTATGCAGCCACAACCAAAATAAGGCTATACAACAACAAACGAAAGGCCAATAGAGGTGTTTTGTTCTTCTGTCATTTTTTTTCAAATTTGAAAATTATAATGCTAAAGATGTAATTCATTTCATCCCAAACTCTCAGTGTGGACCGTAATTGTTTAAAATTAAAAGGGAAAAATAGGATGCTAAAAGTCCCAAATAAACATAAAATGTGTACTAGGCTATGCAAGATTACTCAGAACTTCATCCCTCAGTTACACCCTTGTGAAAACATCACTTTATTACACAGTACCTTGGATTTGTGGTTCCCCCTTTTTCTTGCAAATTCCCAATTCGGATTTCAGCTCCATCGAGCCGCTCTTCACAGCAGTCTCCTCGATTGGTGACACTCACTCTGGATATCCGGAACTCTGCCCGCAAATCCACTGTCCACCACGGATTATCTTCCTGCTGTGTGTGGGTGCAGTGCCCTCTCAAATAGTTTGTAGATGCTGATCCATCAAGGGCATTTTCAGGTCCTCCAAGTTCATTGTAGGTGGAGGACTGGAATGCCCTTCCTTCACGGGCCACGTTATGGCCTATAAGACACAGCAGATAATGTCCCTCTTTTTTTTTTTTTTTTAATAACTGAGCCACAAAGTCTATTCAAAGAGGTAGAGAGAAGAACCCACAAAGTGAATCTGTGATAATTATCTGACCGAATATTTAATTACAGGCATTTCTTGACTTACGTAAGCCTCAACAACAACCGAATAAAGGGAGAAAAGAAAATGAAAGAAAACGGCATTTGATAGCATTTACCTTCTCTTGCCAGCAGTGCAGGCACGATGATCAGAAGAAGCAGAGAAATCGTAAGGCTCGGGGATCCGAGAGTTCTCACCCAAAGCATCACGGCCTTTAGACCTTTTGTACAGAGTCTAATGCTTGGAGAAGGAATGATTGAGAAAAGGTCTTCTGCGTGGTGATGGGGAATTTTGAAGTGGTAGATATAGCACCCCATGCCCACCCCTAGCTGCTGGTATCCTCCAATCAGAACTATTCCTAACTAAATCCATGAAAGGTTTATTTGAATTCTCTTCAAACAAATATTTATCTTCGTCAAATATAAAATGAGGAAAGAGACCAATGAAGAGCACGGCCTGGCAATGGAGGAGAAAGGACATTAAGGGTACAGGCACTGACTTGGAGGTCCTGAATCGGTGCCTGGAGCCACTGATGGGTCAGATGAGAGCGAACAAATTGAAGTTATTGTAAACCCCTTTAAGACAGAGGTGCTGGAGGAGACGGAGGCCCAGGTTGGTCAGCCAGTTCTAGAAGGGGGGTCACACTCCCCTTAAAGGAGCAGGTTCATCACTTGGGAGTGCCCCTGGACAGTCTTGCTTCTGGCGTGAGCTGCAACCTCACTGAATCCCAGCTTAGGGTGGTGCACCAACTGCATCCATTCATGGCTCAGTTAGACCTGCCTACTGTTGACCACTCTCTGGTTACAATATGTTTAGATTTCTGTAATGTGCTTTACATGAAGCTGCCCCTGAAGACCACCTGGAAACATCAACCAATGCAAACTGGCACTGCACGACTGCTGAACAGCATGATGAGTACAACATGCCTTTGCTTTGACAACTTCATTACTTGTGGGTCCGTTTCAAGGGGTGGTTCAAGGTGCTGGTTTTGACCTTTAAAGCCCTAAACGGCTTGGGACCAGGATACCTGGAAGGCTGCCCTTTCCCCGAGATCGAGAGCCTTCTTGACTGTCCCACTATTGACAAAGAAGCAAACCATACTGGCACACAACAGGACCCTCTCGGCAATGGCACTTCGTATGTGGAACCCCTGGGATGGTGATATATTTTGCATTTTTGGTATCCCCTAAATGGGTTGCAGAAACGTAGGGATGCACTGTCATTGTTCAGGCTCCTGGACATGTTTACTAGAAACCGAAACATAAAATGCAAGAATATTTCCTCAGCCAAATTTACCCTTTTCCAACCAAAGAGGAGAAACAACTTTAGGAATGGAAGATGGACAATCCCCCTGCAAAAATGATTTTATTTTTGCTGTGCTGAAAACCACTGATGCATATCAGAGCCTCATATTTTTGGAAGCCTGTCCACACCAGTCAAACTTGTTTCGCAATTGGAGAGTTCAAGAAGAGTTACTTCAATTAAATTAGCTTAGCAAATTCAAGTGCAATAATATTTATTCAAGGATGATTGCTTAGCTGGAAATGGAATTGGCCTTGGAAATGGCCTGGCAAAACCTAGTTATGTAAGATATAGATACCCTTGCATGTGAAGCATCTGAATCTACCTACGTAAGGGACATTAGCCTATTCTTTGAAGTCTTGCATCTCAGTTGTATAAAATAAATAATAATAATAATACCATTAGGTGGGCGGTGACTAACCAACATAATTGTTAATAATAATAATAACCACCACCTTCTCTAGGAGAAGAAAGTCAGTATAGCCGGTTGTCATTGGAGCACTTGGAGTAGTGCTTAGAAGTCTGAGGAAACACCTTGACCTTCTTACCCTTGAGCAAATTACAACTGCTCAGCTCCAGAAAACTACATTGCTTGGTACAGCAAGAATCCTATGACAATATCTCTGTGAGTCTCAGGATCTGGGCTAGATCCTGAATTTCAGAGTATATCCAGCCCAGCACGGGCTGTGATGAAGTAAAATCATCACCATCATCCCTTCACACCAAGTGCCAGAAGGAATCATATCCCCATCTGCTGGATCATCCAGCCACAAGCATCTATGAATATCTGTTAAGATTATGTTGAACCAATTTGTCACTCACAGTGGACCTTTGCTATAGCTTCTACCAACATTGTTTGAACTGACCATCGTTATCTTAGAGAGCCAGTGTTGTAAAATGGGTAGTGTGTAGCTTTGAAGCTGGTCTAAGTCCAAATTAGATGCTATGCAGATGAAGCCTCCATGTAAGTAAATATAAATAATGCACATCAGTGCAAAAAAATCAAAACTTCACATATAAGCTAATGCAGTGGTTTTCACACATTTAGTACCGGGATCCACTTTTTAAAATGAGAATCTGCCAGGACCCACCAGAAGTGATGTCATGACCGGAAGTGACATCGTCAAGCAGGAACATTTTAACACATGCCAGATAGAGAACGACAGAGGTCACAGAGTCCTTGTGCCACTATAGCAAAAGCTGCTCCCACCTCCCCCTCCCGAATTGTATAGCCAGTTGAAAGTTTCAGAAAACTGAAAGCAGTGCTACAGCTTTTGAGAGAAGCTTTTCTTCTCTTTAAAGTGTAGAATGTTTGCGGACGGGGCAAGTGGAATCGAGAGTGGAACTGTGATGGAGACAAAGTCTGAAAGCCCCCACCCCCTGCCATGTTTCCACTCAAATTTTCTACAGAAGAAGATTAATTCTCTTTCTTTGGTACGTGACTCTCACAGGTATCCCACATTAATGCTAGGTGCATCTCCCGACATGCAAACATGTTTGCATTTAGAGAAATAGTCAGAACTGAAGCAGCCCAAAGTCTCACAGGACATAGTCCTTAAAAAGAAAGGTTTTATTGAAATGACAACTCTTTGGAAAATGTTAAAAGTCTTGGTCGAGATTGACAAAATGCAGGGGCAGCCCATCTAGAAGACCAGATGATGCAGATTGCATCAGAGGTGGATTGCGGGGGGGGGGGATGGACGGCAAGAGGGTGGCAGATTGGGGCGCCCTTCATCTGACTTTGCACTGCCTCCCTCCAGCCAGCAACAGGTGCGATCCTCATTGATCCCCTTTCTGCCTGCTATAAGTGAGCAGAAAATGGACCACCCAGCCCTCACTGTGCTCCTTGCACAGTTTCTTCAAACATGGAAGTGAAGGACTTCTGGTCTGATTGACAGGGTCTACTTGAAGGAAAGAGCTCCTTTATTCATGCAGCCCCTGGCACGATGAAATCATATCAGCACATGCTGTTCTTTGATGCTCTTCTGATCACCGATCCTCATGGCTGTGAGACCAACATGGCATCCTCCAGTCACATACATAATAGTTGCAAAGGGGTGAGAGGGGGAGGCAGAGTTACTCTTGTCTCCAGAACTACTTGGGTCGAAACTGAAGGGCCATTTGTCTCCTCCCAGACATTGAGCTCATTGTAGTATTTTGGTTTAACAGGAGATAAAACGTGATGTCATCATTTGTTAGCAGCTCTACAACTACTTTTGTGAAAAGAATAAGAGCTGTGAAGTCTGAGCAACTGCATGGATTCAGGACAATTCAGCTCTTGTCTGTTTCCTTAGGAAAACAAAGGCTCTGGCAAGGAGACCTGGAAGATAAAAACATCTGATTACACCAAAGCAGCTCAAGTGTTATCGAATTCTGGCTTGTCCTTTTTACATGAATGGATGAGGGCCAAGCTTCATGTGATGTGAGAGGTTTGTGATTAGAACCCTGGACACATGTGTGCATGTGTGTGGAGCATGTGCACAAATATTTGTGTTTAACTTTAAAAGAGGTACAAGGGATTCTATATTTGGAGCATCAGTGCTGGAAAGGGGAACATTTAACCTTTATCATGCACTGTTCTCAGGATCTTAAATCACCTCCTGAAACTATAATTAGCAGCATGGGCGGGAGAAGTGAAGTCACACTTCAGCATGAGCTGTACATTATCATATTTGTCCATATGTGCTGCTAAATAGCGGCACATAGAACTGCACTAATTCTGCAGATTACAATAACACAGCCTACAAAATTGAGGGTCAGAAAAAAGTTTTTCCCCAAACTTTATGGTAGTTTGATATGAATTTGGGGTGTTGATTCTAAAAATCTATGGTATCTAGAGCGCGATACCATAGTCTCTCGAGACTGAAGGTTGCCAACAACATGATGGATTCTAAAAATGGCATCCTTTTTGCCCTATCATGTCTAGTTTTGGAGATATAGTATAGCCTTTAGTGAACAGTTCAAGCAGCTTCCTCATGAGCAAGTCATGGAGTAGGCTTCCTCATGAGGAAGCTGCTTGAACCATTCACTAAAGAAGGAATGCTGTGTCTCCAAAACTAGATGTGATAGGGCAAAACAGATGCCACTTTTGGAATCAGCACCCCAAATATACCCAGGAAATGGTGTAACGTTTAAGGAAGCTAAATGTGTGTTAGCCTGTGTAATAGCCCCTGCCCACCACATTTGGGGAATGTCTTTAAAGGGGGGGAACACTCCAAATTCAGTCTTTGACAGAATTCAGCAGCAGCCTTCATTACACCTCCAGAAGAAGTAAGCCACGGTAAAGGCTTTATTTTTTTTTTAAGGTGCGAATTCCAAGGAAAATGTACCTACCTTATGCTTACTCTGTATGCTTCTGAAGCGTGATCTCTGACTCTCCTGAGTAATTCAAAATGGAAAACAAACAAACAAATAAATCTCAGTGCATGCGCATCTAAAACAGGCAATGATTTTCAAATTTGGACACAACAATGCTCTGATGGCCACTGGCAGCGCATGGAAAGGCACCACCACCCTGGCTACTAAGGTTATCACAAAGCTGTTTACAGCACTTTTGCGGTTGTGCACACCAACAGAACACGCATTCTACTGACACAGTCCAAACATAGGATTGGCCTGTAAATTACTGAATTTGCTGGAAATGGGTACATAAGGACAGGGCTGAAAAAAATAAAGCTGTAATATATGAAAAGTACAGGTTCAATGATTCATGTGATGTCCCAAGAGATGGAAGGTCAAGGACTGAGAGGATGGTCAGAATGGAGCTATTTGCTCTTATGTGGAATTGTTTGCACTTTGGCTTTGCAGTCTTTGTCTTTTGGCTTGAAGCTAAATGAACCCCAGACCCCAAACCAAAACATCATCCGAATATCTGATTTAGAGGCAACTGGTGAATCATCGTTATAGGTAGCTGTAGCGAATGATTAAGCTGTCAGTGCACAACACGATAAAGAGACATTAATATCTTACAACTTTTGCTGCCTTTGACAGTTTGCTGCAGTCAGACAGACAAACATATCCAGCAGACCGCCAATGTTTTTTACAACACATGCTTAAATTATTATTTCTCAGTAGTAGCTGTGGGGGATCAGGAGGGGCGGAGGGTATGATATGCACAAACTATCGTTTGGTTGTTTCTGGAGACACAGGAAACATTGGTTCACAAAGAATTAGCGAGAGAGAAACAGAGAGAGAGGCATACCACAAAGTCAAACATACATGAAGTGTCACTGTGAGGCTTCATACGTCATGAAAAAGCCCTGTGCTTTGGAAAAATGTCATGAATGAAAGCAAACAAAGCAGACCTGCTTAGTGGTGCTCCAGGCCCCAGAATTTCTCCAGGCTCAGATTTGGAGAAGAATTTCTGGAGCTTGGTAATGACTCCCTGAAAGGAGGGGCAAACATCTGGCACTTCAAAAAGACTTTTGAACCCAAAGGAATTTGCCATACCCTCCTTATGTATCTCCACAGCAGCATGGAAAAACAGCACCACAGCAATTTCCATGGGGAGGAATGGGGGGGGGGGGTTTCTATGTCCCTATTCTTCCCCAACATCCCTATTGCCATCAGAGCTCCTGTATGCAAAGAGAAGAGTAACAGATTGGCCAAGCAGAGTTGTCTTTCTTGCCTTCTGCCCCTTCCACTACTGTTGCACTCAGTAAAGATAAAGTGACTTGGGGGATCTGGTGTCCTCTACGATTGTTAAGAAATAACAGTTATGAAAAGGAATCTGGTGGTGTCCTGCTTTTCTGTTCATGTGTCCTAAGTATTCATCCTCTTTCTAGTCCAATAAACACTTTCACCCTCCACTCCTGCAGGCAAACATGTGACTCCTCTTGTGCCAACCATCTGACCCAACAATATTCTCCTCCTGCAGACCCTAATCAGTAGCAGAAATGGCACCATTAGTTACTTGTTTCTGGCTTAAGTACATGTTACTAGGCTGAGTGAGTCCTATTGTTCCAGCCAATCACTTGTCTTATTCAAAGTACCATACAAACTCCTGGTAAGACAGTCCAATCAAAGGTCTTTTTCAGCACCCCAACATAAGACAACTGAGAAACCTCTTCACTTACCAGAAGGTTCTATCCTCTCACCAAACACTTGGACTTCACACACTGTGAGGTACTGTACGCCTGGGATACATAAGAACATAAGAACAGCCCCACTGGATCAGGCCATAGGCCCATCTAGTCCAGCTTCCTGGATCTCACAGCGGCCCACCAAATGCCCCAGGGAGCACACCAGATAACAAGAGACCTCATCCTGGTGCCCTCCCCTACATCTGGCATTCTGACTTAACCCATTCCTAAAATCAGGAGGTTGCGCATACACATCATGGCTTGTACCCCATAATGGATTTTTCCTCCAGAAACTCGTCCAATCCCCTTTTAAAGGCGTCTAGGCTAGACGCCAGCACCACATCCTGTGGCAAGGAGTTCCACAGACCAACCACGCGCTGAGTAAAGAAATATTTTCTTTTGTCTGTCCTAACCCGCCCAACACTCAATTTTAGTGGATGTCCCCTGGTTCTGGTATTATGTGAGAGTGTAAAGAGCATCTCCCTATCCACTCTGTCCATCCCCTGCATAATTTTGTATGTCTCAATCATGTCCCCCCTCAAGCGTCTCTTTTCTAGGCTGAAGAGGCCCAAACGCCATAGCCTTTCCTCATAAGGAAGGTGCCCCAGCCCCGTAATCATCTTAGTCGCTCTCTTTTGCACCTTTTCCATTTCCACTATGTCTTTTTTGAGATGCGGCGACCAGAACTGGACACAATACTCCAGGTGTGGCCTTACCATCGATTTGTACAACGGCATTATAATACTAACCGTTTTGTTCTCAATACCCTTCCTAATGATCCCAAGCATAGAATTGGCCTTCTTCACTGCCGCCGCACATTGGGTCGACACTTTCATCGACCTGTCCACCACCACCTCAAGATCTCTCTCCTGATCTGTCACAGACAGCTCAGAACCCATCAGCCTATATCTAAAGTTTTGATTTTTTGCCCCAATGTGCATGACTTTACACTTACTGACATTGAAGCGCATCTGCCATTTTGCTGCCCATTCTGCCAGTCTGGAGAGATCCTTCTGGAGCTCCTCACAATCACTTCTGGTCTTTACCACTCGGAAAAGTTTGGTGTCGTCTGCAAACTTAGCCACTTCACTGCTCAACCCTGTCTCCAGGTCATTTATGAAGAGGTTGAAAAGCACCGGTCCCAGGACAGATCCTTGGGGCACACCGCTTTTCACCTCTCTCCATTGTGAAAATTGCCCATTGACACCCACTCTCTGCTTCCTGGCCTCCAACCAGTTCTCAATCCACGAGAGGACCTGTCCTCTAATTCCCTGACTGTGGAGTTTTTTCAGTAGCCTTTGGTGAGGGACCGTGTCAAACGCCTTCTGAAAGTCCAGATAGATAATGTCCACGGGTTCTCCCGCATCCACATGCCTGTTGATTCTTTCAAAGAATTCTATAAGGTTGGTGA
Source organism: Tiliqua scincoides (assembly GCF_035046505.1). Lineage (NCBI taxonomy): Eukaryota > Metazoa > Chordata > Lepidosauria > Squamata > Scincidae > Tiliqua > Tiliqua scincoides. The sequence goes on from NC_089827.1 coordinate 61,252,991, forward strand.
GGCAAGACTTACCCTTACAGAAGCCATGCTGACTCTCCCTCAGCAAGGCCTGTTCGTCTATGTGTTTTGAGATCCTATCTTTGATGAGGCATTCCACCATCTTACCCGGTATGGATGTTAGGCTGACCGGCCTATAGTTTCCCGGGTCCCCCCTCTTTCCCTTTTTAAAAATAGGCGTGACATTTGCTATCCTCCAATCTTCTGGTACCGTGGCCGTTTTGAGGGACAAGTTGCATACCTTAGTCAAGAGATCATCAACTTCATTCTTCAATTCCTTAATAACCCTTGGGTGGATGCCATCAGGGTCCGGTGACTTATTGATCTTTAATTTATCAATCAGGTCTGAAACATCTTCTCTTTTAACCTCTATCTGACTTAACTCCTCGGTTAGGAGGGGCCGTTCGGGCAGCGGTATCTGCCCGAGGTCTTCTGCCGTGAAGACAGATGCAAAGAACTCATTTAATTTCTCTGCCATCTCTAAGTCTCCTTTTATCTCCCCTTTCCCTCCCTCACCATCCAGAGGGCCAACCGCTTCTCTGGCGGGTTTCCTGCTTCTAACATATTTGAAGAAGCTTTTATTATTCCCCTTAATGTTGCTGGCCATGCGTTCCTCATAGTCTCGCTTGGCCTCCCCTCTCACCTTCTTACATTTCTTTTGCCACAGTTTATGTTCCTTTTTATTCTCTTCATTAGGGCAAGACTTCCATTTACGGAAGGAAGCTTCCTTGCCCTTCACAGCCTCTCTAACTTGGCTGGTTAGCCATGCGGGCACCTTCCTGGATTTAGTGGAACCCTTCTTTCTTTGCGGTATACACCTCTGCTGGGCCTCTATTACTGTTGTTTTAAGCAGCCTCCATGCACTCTGGAGAGACTGGACTCTTTTTACCCTCCCTTTCAACCTCCTTCTAACCAGCCTCCTCATTTGAGGGAAGTCCGCCCGTCGGAAGTCAAGGGTTTTTGTTAGAGATTTGCCTGGTATTCTTCCCCCAACGTGCACGTCAAAACGGATCGCAGCATGATCACTGTTCCCCAATGGCTCAGTAACGTTTACATCTCTAACCAGGTCCTGCGTACCGCACAAAATTAAATCCAGAGTCACCTGTCCTCTGGTGGGCTCTGTGACTAGCTGATCTAAGCCACAGTCATTTAGCACGTCAAGAAATCCGGTTTCCTTATCGTGACCAGAACACAAATTGACCCAGTCAATATGAGGATAATTGCCCGTCCCTCCTGTAGAGTTTATAGCCCGGGATTGCGGTATCCCACTGATTCTCCGCATTCCACCAGGTTTCCGTTATGCCCACTATGTCAATATTTTCCCTTGTCACCAGACATTCCAGTTCTCCCACCTTTGCTCGTAGACTTCGGGCATTCACACTTTCCTGAGAGTAAGCCCCATTGACCACAATAGGACTTACTTCAGAGTAGATTCACTTGGTGGAACAGGACTGGCTCCCCTTATTCAATTATTTTATTTTAATTTAATTATTTATAATTATTTATTTTAATTTGCTTGATGATGTCACTTCTGGCCATGACATCACTTCCAATGGGTCCTGGACAGATTGTCCTTCTAAAAAGTGGGTCCCAGTGCTAAAAGTTTGAGAACTGCTGCAATAAGGTGTTAGTAAGTTTACTAACTAAACTTACTTAGTTTATGTAAGGGGTATGTGTGTGAGAGTATGCTGTTTTTCAAGTGAAGGCAGCAGTGCAGAACACACCAACTGATTCCTTCCATATGATCCCCAGCCATGCGCGATGCAATCAGCACATGAGCATCTTTTTCTATCACTGAAAGAGGTGATAGAAAGAGGTGGCTCTTTTTCTATCACTCCAGGAATCGCCTTCCCCCGGCTTCCCCCCACCTCCTCCTGCCCCTCCCTGCTTGTTAAACCCACTTGTCCCTAGGGAAATGTCCCCTTCCCCAACCTGTGAGGCTCTTCCTCTCCCCCTCCTGTTTTGCCAAATCCCAAGCCACTGGGCCTTGTAAACCAGTCCAATCAATCAGAGTTGCCAATAAGCCAAGTTACTATCCAAAGTCAGGTTCCAGGTAGGTCAGTCCAATCAGTCAAGGTATCCAAATCAAAGTCCAAAGCCAAAGTCCAGTCACAATCCAGTCTGATTCCCAATTCCATAAACCAAGTCAGTCAGCCAGTCTCCTCTCCTACCTCCAACCTGCACTCCTTCAAAACCCACCAAACCCTTTCTGCCTCAGGTGCTCCCTATATACCTGAGGGATCTCCTTATGCTCTAGTGGCTGCAGCTGCGCAGCACACCTCCAGCTACCACCTGGGCTTTAAACCTGCATTTACTCAGAGCAAGGGGCACTGTGGACACCACACCCTATCTCCTTGGTAATATCTTCCGCAATTCCAATACACCTCCCTCTCCCACAGAGACAAAATCAGGACAATCCTTCATCCAATCGATAGTCTGGGGGACAAGAAGAAGCACCTCCCTCCCCTGTGTTCTGGACTCCTGCAGCACCCACCCACCCAGCTAGTTGTTACTTTTGCAACTAGCTGCTTCTGCAACCTGACACCTTTAATGTTTCAAGCCCAAACAAAAAAAAAATTAACCATTTCCCTCCACCCCTGCCCGGCCCCTGCCTTTGCCTCCTGATTGAAAATAACATACGCTGCTGCTGCTCACTGCTGCATAGGCAATGCCTAGCTTTTGGATCTCTGCGAAAGGTCTTTTGGGCAAGATATAAGTGGCACAACCCCAAGCAGCACCCCCAAGCCATGCTAACCCAAGCCATGCTTGGGGGTGCGAGTCATCCAAATCCATGGAAAGGTCCGAGTCAGCAGCCCCAAACTTGAGTGTTTGCCCGAGTCCTTGACATGCATCATTCAAGTCTGCACGAATCAGAGAAAAACACACGTTTCCATCCCTGTAGCCAACCCTGCCCTCCAGTCCTGCAGACATACAATTGATTCCCTCAGGTAGACCATCTCATTGGCTCATATGCTCTCCCCAGACCCTCTTCAGCAGATATTTGTTTAGGCAGTAGCACCAGTAGTCTCTTGTTTCTTGCCTAGAGTACAAGTTACAAGACTGATTGTGTCCTATCGTCACAGCCAATCACTTGTGTTATTCAAACTGCCAGACAAACTCCTGGTAAGATAGTCCAGTCAAAGATAATTCTCTACTGCCAAACATAAGAAAACAAAGAAACTTCTTGACTTACCAGAAGGTCCTATCCTCTCACCAAACACTTGGACTTCACACACTGTGAGGTACTGTACGCCTGGGATGGTAACAGTAACATACTGTCCTTGCATTCCTTCACAGTTAAAACTGCCTGTTTCCCCTGCGCCCAGTGAGCTGATTGTAGCACACCTGGAATGGAAACCAATTCATACTTGTTAATATAAATGGGAAGCTGAGGCTGTAGCTCAGCTGCAGAGTCCATGCAGAAAGTCCCAGGTTCTCAATCCCTGGCATCTCCAGGTAGAGCTGGTAAAGAACACATCTGGAAACCTAGAGAGTCATTGCTAGTCAATGCAAAGAGTACTGAGCAGAGATGTACTAGATCATTTGACACCCGGGGCCCATAAATTTTTGTCACCCCATACGACATTATTTATTTATTTATTTATTTATTTATTATTA